>NC_090926.1:464844321-467344321 GCF_040938575.1 Ambystoma mexicanum | reverse complement strand
AAGAATTCACAATACACAGTACACTCTGTCCCATAATTGGCATAAGGAACACAGTGGACAAGATATCAGGAAAATTTGCTTTTCAGGCATACAGAGTGACAACGCAGTTCAGCACCATCTAATGGTCATTCAGATTAAGATAATTGCAGCTGTTGACTGGAGGAGAACACTATCAGCTTCCACTTTAGCAGATGTGCATGGTTCAGTGGCCCTAACTGGGGTCAGATCACCTTGTCGTGTTTGTGCTGATTATATCAAGGCAAACCCACCTGCCTGTTTAAACTATACATTCACAACAATGTAATGACTACAGACAGTTGCAGCATATTTTTTTATTAAAGTTCCGAATAATTGAGGATTTGTCCTGAAGCAGATGAATATAGATTGATACAGATAAACAATAAATATTCTATTTGTTAATTTGCTTTTAAATGATTTACTTATTGGTGCGCTAGATAGTTGCAATGTTTTCTTGAAACTGTCCATTTAAACTTTGGATACCCAATAATAAAATGACTACAGACAGGTGTAGCCTATTTTTGATTTAAGTTTCCAATAATTTAGGATTTAACCTCAAGCAGCTGAATATGGATTGAAACAGCCTAGTATTAAATATCAGAACTGCTGAATTTGTTTTAAACGATGTACAGAGTGGTGGGCTAGGTCGTTTCAATGTATGTTAAAAACGTCAAGATGGCACCCAATTCTAGGAACATCAAATATTATGAGACGGCTAGTCCTTTATCAGTTTGACTAAGCTACACGTCATCGCGTAGAGACATCGGAGCAAGTATAAAGTAATGGGGATAAAGACATGTATTTCGACTGGAACATAGCCGTGAGGGTTCGGCTCCTTCAGATCTCAGGTAATACTTTAGTTTAGCATGGCGAATATGGTTGTTTTTTCATTAACAGAGGGTTATTTGGGGGCAAAAGTGCAGCACATGACAGATTTAATTGGCTTTTTGACTTACAGGAGTAGTTGACTTTTTCAAGCGTTATCGTGTGCCTCAGTGCAGTAAATAAACCTTAAGAATTGCACAGTTGCTTACAGGCAATTTTGATCCATGGAGATCACCAATGCAATCCCTAAGGTACATGACATAATCTGATGGTTTGACAGAATTGCTAAAAGTTACTTTTTAGACAGGACATTTTATTAGATGTTTTACATTTTACTCTACAGCATCCGAATAGTTTTCATAATTTTTTTCCCCATATAAGGAGTTCAAAGTGAGATGCAAGTCACAAAAGGTCTGATTCAATTAGGATTTACTTTCCAATACACTGGTTGAGAGTTAGGACATGGTCGGAACGCATTATTACGTTGGTGCTTTTAATAGTGTGCACGGTATGGAAATTAGAGGAGCCTAATTTGAACATAGACAGTAACAAGGTGGTTTTGTTCATTGATGATCTCGGACACAGCACGAGGGGTTTGTCTTTCCTCACTTTGGGGTCACTGTTTAATGTTAAGCAATTGAATAAAAAACTGTGAATATCATTAAGATAAAGAATTGAAGTATCTACAATGAGCACCTTGAATGTGGATATTTACTAACCATATTTCTTTCTTTTTCATGTTTCTCTCTATTTTTTGTTTATTTCATGAACATTGTTCGTCTGCCTTTCATGATTCATTTTACTTTATGATGGCATTGAGTTCTTTATGATTTTATATTTTAAATCTACATCGTTGGTTTTTTGATGTTTATCATTTTCATTGATGGCATTGTTTTTGTAGGATTTCTTTCCACCATTTCACGCATGTTGACCAAGAACACCAGATCTATTGTAATCACATTAGCGCAAATGACTGACTTATTAGTTTGGAGCCCCAAGGAAGAGCTATGGCTTGAAACACGTGTTGGCTGAAGGAACAAAGAATACATTTGAGGAATTGAATGCTTAAAATTATCTATTCGGTCTAAACATTCATTAATCAGCGACAGATCACAGGATTTTACACTACTAGGGCTGAGTGCTGTTTGAAACCTAGAATTCTTTCTTTGTTCAGTCTAGTCATGCAACAATACTTATTTTGTTTTACCCTTGATGCCCAGAATGAAATGCCATGCCACAGTATGAAATAGCTGGTCTGGCTGCACCAAAATGCCAGTCTAGCCACGTAATAACACTTATCATACTTGCTTCATCATAGATGCCCAGTAAACAATGCAATGCCACAGTAAGAATTGACTAGACTGGCAGCACCAAAATGGCAGTCTAGCCACATAATGACACTTATCATGCTTACTTTACCTTAAATGCCCATAAGAAAAAAAGGTCATGCCACATTAAAAAATAGCTAGACTGGCTGCATTAAAATGCCAGTCTAGTCACGTAATAGAACACATACCATGCTTGCTTTATCCCTGACACCCAATGCCCACTCATTCGCCCTCCAAAGTCAGCTCAGCCCAGCAAAAAACAAGCACACACTCACACATTCACATAACATTCACTCACTCATTCACACACAGCATTCACTCACTCATTCAGACACCCACCCATACACTCGCTCATTCAAAAGGAAACCCGTACATCATGCATTGGCTAATTCACACATATATAATGCTAGCATGTCAGTTACAGACCCGGCATTGCACGGGTCTGTAACTGACATGCACGTGTGGGTCTGCTATAACCTTGTGTATGTTTTATTGGGTCATAACTTCCTATTTTTGTAAATTTTGAAATCAGCAATCTCCCGAAATCACCTGTACTGAAAGCACAGAGGCAGACAGAGGCAGACCCCGCTCCACCAGGGTGAATCCGTGGGGTTGGGCAAATGTCACTATTGCCAGTACACCCCAGACTGGTATGCCGACCTTGTGTCCTAACTTTCTATTATTCGAAAGGTCGCAAAATTGTCAATCTTCCAAAATCGCCTATACTGATAGCACAGAGCAGGACGGATGGGTGGAGTTGATCAGATTTCACTATCTCCAGTACACCCCAGACTGCTATGCCGACCTCGGGCCAAAATTTCAGCCAACCAACTGTTGTGGGGCTGAAGACAAGAATCGCAAAATCGTCAATCACCCAATATCGCCTATATTGATAGCTCAGGGCCGGCGCCTGTCTTGTGCAGGGTGGATGGGTGGGGTTGGTCAAGTTTCACTATCACCAGTACACCCCAGTCTGGTATGCCGACCTTGGTCAAACATTTCAGCCCACCAACTGTTATTGGGCCGGAGCCAACCCTGAATATACAAACACACTTTCACAAATATAAATATAGATATAATAAAATACCTGCAGCCTCAGTCCAGACTCTGCTCCCAACCACCAGTGCCTCCACAAAGCCCTCTAGCTCCCACGGAGCAGAAATAGGAACCAGGAATAAAAGAGCGCTTCCTAGTCCCTATACATGCCTGCAGGAGCCGGAGTGCTCCAGTGTCAGCACCCCGATTGTTCTGAAAGTTTGGGGAGGCACAGGAGTTCTCCCTACATACATTCAGACATGCAGTGCCCCAGCCTGCATCCCAAATGGGCCATGAAAGGCTGGGGATCTAAACTGTCAAAGGGAAACATAATTTCGCTTTGACAGTTTAAGCCTGCCAGGAGCACTCCCTCTGCTGCAGCAAGCATGGGTAAAGGAGCGCTCAGTGTTTTTGTTGGGCTAGTGCAGCTCCTACATGATGGGCAAGGGTACTGGTGGGTCAGCGCCCCCTCACCCATTATCGACGAGCTTCCCCTGCTTAAGTTTAAACGGGAAACCTGTTAAACACAGACTCAAATATTACCTTTGAAAGTGTTATTGAATAAAGGCACCCCTCCACCTTGATGCTTTTGTTCGGCTCCATGCTCATTTATTAACTGCAGCACAATCCAAAAACAGAATCTGCGTCCTACAATCAGCATTCCCAATTATCACACAAGCAGATATACAGAAACACAGAAGCCACGGCAGACCAAAGTGCATTGCAGCAGAACTGCACAGGGAATAGAGCTTAAAAACACATAGATCCAGGGCAGATAAACCCTAAAACAGCCATTCAACACCTTAACAGAAACACATCTAGAAAGCACAGAAATGTTCCCGGGAACTGTGTTTAAGCATTTCTTTAAATGTTAATATTTTCATAATCTTAGAACAGTGTAAGCTTTATTTCTGCAAAGCCATAAAAGCACTGCATAATAAAAACATAACATCATAATCAAAAGTTCATAAATATAACATCACGGTTACTAGAACCCAAAAGCAGTTGACAAATGCATTAAGTACATTACAGGTGATATCAAAGTGCAAATAACCATGAATAAAATGCACATACCAGCGCAGAGGGTACCTTGCACAGTAATGCTGTAAAAGACTACCAGGAGGTGAGCGCCCAAAACTCGGCCCTTTCTTGTATTCCTCCGTTTCCAAGCTCGATATAGGTAGTTCGCCACAGAGTGGACTGGCAGATGTCACCAGACGAGCAACATAGATTCACAGCTTGTACAGTGGCCCTAATATTCCTAGCCAAGAACAGAGGCTTTAAGAAACACCTCCTTAAATCCAAATATATATTAACAAGAAGTGAATCACACAAGCTCTGTTTCACACAGGCATGGCACATGGGCGGGTGGCTGTTATCCCATTTGTTACATAAGGATGCTAAAGGCAAGATGCCCACCCGGAGCTGGATGCAAAGAGGTCTCATGGGCTTATAAGTAATGTTATCCAGGTAAACCTCAAAGCCAAGATTTTGCTTTATGGCCCAGGACGCGCTAAGCTAAGCCGATTGGGAGATAATACTCAACACTTCTAGCTCCCTCTTAGACTGATAGGCTTCTTCAACAAGAGATTTCGCACGAGCATGTATATTGACAGGTTTTACCCAGCATTCGTCATGCCACAGGAGAGAGCCAACCCACTCCTGAGCCAGGGCATCTATTGGGGATTCTCTATATTGCGTTAGCTTCGGCGTGGTCCAAATTCGTATTCAGAAAAACACTGGTTTGGATGTACACCGAGGCTCAACTCTTCGCCTGTTAGTTTCAAGAAAAACGGGTACGTTGGGAGTTTGACACGGAAGTCCCAGCGTGCTTTTTATAAACCTGTTTTCCAATACAGCAGGTTTACTACAGTTGTTGACACCCCACAACTCTACCCCATACAAAGCAGCCTGTCTTGCCTGCATCTAGTATGCTTCCAATATGACACTACATGCCCCACTACCAGATTCTCTGGCAAACCTCTCCAATGTGCCGCTGTATCTTGCCACAGTAATGGTAGACCTTTCAATCCTAGTGGTCCACTTACAATCATCAGTAATTCTGAGACCTAGGGAGTTGTAGGTGGTCACTTGCTCTTGTTCCTGACCTTGCAGGACTAAGCCCAACCCCTTTTGTCTTTGCTCTAGAGCCCCAAAACACCAATCCGTTGTTTTTTTGTACCTTTATAGTCAGACCATTAGATATGCAGAACTGATTAAAAATATAAAATTGCCACCTAAACCCAGCTGGTGTAAGAAATACCAACACAGCGTCATCAGCGTATAGTAGTATTGGGGGTTTATCACTAGCAAGTTTTGGAGGGTCAGTGGATGCATTGAACAATTCATGAATAACTCCATTGATACACAGGCGAAATAGCTTGGTTGCCAGTACGCATCCCTGGTGTATGCCCATCGGTATGTCAAAGGCCTTTGTGGGGCTCCCATCTAAGTTCCTCCTGACCACGATGTTCGAACGCGATACCGCCTGTGATCCCGATACGATCAATGTCATTCCTCGCGCCAACCAAAACATGGTGCCACGTGACTCACGTCACGTTATGTTCTGGAGAAGGAGCTTCCCCACACCTAGACATGAGAACATCCTGATGGAGTCAAGGCTTCGCGTTGCAACTTTTCTTGTTGCCGGTAACTCTTCTATTCTCTGTGCTGCTCCATGAAAATTCCCACTTCCTACTCCAGAGCCATCCTTGTCTCTTTCCTATCTCCTCAGTTCCTTCCAGCGCTCTGCCTTTTCAGCCCTGTTCTATTCTGCCTGGCTTGTGTCCGTCCTACGTGTGAACGTTTATTGGAATTCCAACCGTTTATGTTCCAGTTAACCCTTGTTGATCCGTTGGCATACTAATTCATCTTCCCTGCGTTTGGACTACTGTTTTGCTGCTACTCTGGACTCTTCACTACTTCAGGACATCATCTCTGCACCAAGGTGCTTTACTCCACTGGAGTTTCTCCTTAGGTTTTTCCTTCCCTTTGCCAGGTTGGTCTATTTTCATTAGACAGCCCTGGCATCGGGTGAGGAGAAACCTTATCTGCATCACAGAAGAAGCTCTGCCAAAGTATCGGGTAAGCAAAAGCCTAAAACGCAGCTTGATTCTTACTATAGAGCATTTGGTTAGCTCTTAAAAGTTCATCTGAGATACCAAGGCTTCTCAACATACTCCACAGCCTATCCCTGGGAATCCTATCGAAAGCTGTGCGCAAATCAACAAAATCCGAAGATACTTACATTTTCCACAACATGGAAAACGTATCTAACAAGAGCTTTAGTCGCAAGCATTGGTCAAGTGTGCTGGTGGAACTTTGGAAGCTTGCCTCCAGATGCCGAATAATGCAGTTCTCTTCCAAGTGACCAGCACACTTTTTGCTAAGTTTTTTCCCCCTGCATTGATTGGGCGATAATTGATTGGATCGACCCTGATGCCCTTTTTGCAAAAATGGGGACTATCTCTACCTCTGTTGTAGAGTGGTACCTGGTTCTGTGACAATGCAGCATTAAACTATTTTGTAAGGAAGGGAACTCAAATCGCAGGATCGGCCAGATAGAAATATGGTGGTACCCTCTCCAGCCCGGGCGCTTAACCTTCTTTATGGCTGAACATGGTGGTCTTTAACTCAGCCTCTGTGAGGATCATGGGCCTCTCACTTATGTATTGGCCCAGAGGTCATCCCCCCAATTTCCAAGGTTGGGGGGGTATGGGGTTCCCTAGTTTCTGGTTAAAGGCTTTTGAAGTGACCAAACCAGGATAATTCCGGGATACAACCGTCCAGCTGCCTAGCTCTGGGGGCCTCCCTTAGCCTGTCATTGGGCCTCATTACGAGATGGGCGGTAGCCATGGAGCTATTAGCTCCATGGCTGCCTCCCATACCGTGCCCGTGCCCGTGTCCGGTCTCGTTCAACGTGGACTTACCGGTGTAGTCCGACCCTGGTGGGACCGGTAAGTCCCCATTGAACAGACTATTCCCCATTCCCATTTGAGCCCCCATAGGGCTCAATGGGAATGGGGAGGGAGCTAATAACGGGCTCGTGACTTGCAAGCCCATTATTAGCGCCCTGGTCCCTTAGCGGGACCCGTAAGGGACGTGTGGTCAGAACACACGTTCCTTACGGTCCCCGCCAAGGGTCCTTGGAATAGGGCAGTAAGGGATTACCTGCACTGGTCTCCTTACCGGTGCATGCTATCCCTTACCGCCCACCTTGTAATGACCCCCATTGACCAGAATTTCTTTGAGTCTTTGCTTCGTATGGATTCTAACATTTATTCCCAAGGATCTGCTTCATGAGCCTCTTTTTTATCCTTGATCTTATTTGTGTATGTCTTCCTGGCTTCGCGCAGGGCATCAATTCCTTGGCTACAACCTCGTTGGTACAATCAATCACATCCCCCTTCACCCTGCGACAACCCCCATCGTACCAGGAAGGGGGCCCTGATAGGTAATTGTGTTTACTATGCTGGAAGAGGCTCACTTTGGAACTTCATCACCCCATCAAAAACCTCCATGATATTGTTGGTAGGATCTGGCGGCATAATGGACAGAGCATGTAGGGTGGGGGTGATGTGTCTATGAATTACAGGTAGAATAGTATCGTCATCTAACTTTTCCCATCTACTCACACATCCTGCTGACTGCGAGGACTCCCCTACAAGGGCATAGTCAGCACTTAAAACGAGCGGGTGATGATCGCTTTCCATTCTGGTCAGGACAGAAAAGTGCTCTATTGTGCCACAGGGTTCTAAGTTGACCTGAATATAGTCAATAAGACCAGTGCGCTGTCCATCTACAATAGTATTATTAGCTGGATGATGCCCCAGGAGTCGGCCATTGCAAGCCCTCGTGTTTATAGTCAACCATGTGGTTGCAACCCCATCAGCCAGCCTATATTTCCTCTTTGGTTTAGATGCATATAATTCCCCCACTGCCCAAACCCTGTCTTCATCCTCACAGATACCCTTTTTTTCCCCTTTATCCATGACACTTGATTCTAGTTTGTTGTACTGCTGTGAGTTGTAGTTTGGTGTCATGCACTGCAGTTTCTCCCTCTCTCCCCCTCCTTCTCTCCACTATCTTCTCTAACTGCTATTCTATCCCCTCTCCTATCTCTCTTTTGAAGTCTGGAAGGAAACATTTTAAGAAGGATCTCCTGGTCTCCAATAAAGGCCTGCCCATCGCTGACACCTATGTCGATGCTTCTTCCAGGCAGACTGTCACTGACATCCTGTGCGTCGTTCCCTTTACGGACCTTTGGATTCCCCATATGGTCTCAGTGCTCTCTCCTTTCTCTTCCTCTCCCATTAATGGTGCCAGCCATTGGGAAGTACTCTAGGCATGCTTTGTTTCCTCTAGGGCCATCATTAATGTCTACTTGAATGACACTGTCATGGTCCAGGGTTCACAGCCCAACCTCCTCCTTCTGCTACTCCTTCTTGAAAGACGTCTTCCGTCATTCATCAACTTCCTCCCTTCTCCTGCCACTCCTCCTTCTGCTACCCCTTTGGCCCCCCTGCCACCACCGACGGGTGTACCACAATCCTGTACCCCTCCTCGGAAGACCTTCAAAAGTGGCAACCAGCTCCACTTAGCTACCCTCAGCTCTTGCTCTCCTGTTAAACACTCCTCCAACATCTGACACCTCCTTGAAGACTTTGACCTGGATGTCGTAGCTCTCACTGAGACATGGTTCATGGCCAGCTATGTTATGAGTTTTGACACTCTCCTCCCAGAGGGCTACAAGAGCCACTCTAAACCCAGGGGTGAGTGGCCCTGATCGTCCCCGAATGGGTCCCTGCTACTAACATTCCCACTCAGTCCTACTCCTCCTTCAAATGCCTCATCTGCAAGCTTGGTGTCTCTCCTATCCTCTCACTGACTCTGACCAACATCTACAATCCCCATTGCCCGGTCTCCATCTTCCTCTCTGAGTCGTATGACCTCACCTCTTTTCTCCTGGACTCCACCTCCAAGATTCTCCTACTCGGAGATTTCAGTATTCATCTTGACTCCCCTGATGCAGACTCCACAACCTCTGTGACTCTCTTTCCCTCTCCATTCTTCCCTCTGGTCCACACACTCAGCCGGACACACCTTGAATGCCCTCATCTCTGCAGACATCCTCATCTCCAACCCTCTCACTACTCCTCTCTCATGGTCTTATCATGCTTTCCTGTCCTCTCACCTGGACCTCCTGGGTGTCCTGGCTAAGCCCAGCATGCACTGTCAGTCTCACTCTCTGTCATTCGAGCTATGAAGCGAGTGCCAGTTGCTGCATTTGCTGCCACCTTCATTCCCCCTCTAACTCCTGCCAGTGACTCTCACTCTGACACAGCCCTTACTAAACTTCAACTCTACATCTTCAACACTCTGGACATCCTTTCCCTGTCATGAGGATCTGCATGAAGCCTTCCTCCAAGCGCGACACCTGGTATGATTCCGACCTGGCTTCTCTGAAACGTAAGTGAAGAGCTGCTGAGCGGAAGTGGCAGGGTTCGAGTACATACTGTGACAAACTGGCTTGCCGCCTGCGCCAAAAGCAATACAAACTTTCTGTCTGCTCGAAGAAGAGGGCCTATATCCAAGCCTGCATCTCTGGGGCCACTAACACATATGGACTTTTCAAAATCTGAAAGGAACTCGCCAATCCTACTGCCGTCTCCTCTGCCTTCTCTGGTCCACTGCACTGGCCTCTTCATTTCTAAACCTCAGGACATCCTGTCCTCCCTCTACACCACTCCCTTCTCCCTCACCCTCTCTCAGGCCTTCCTTGGCCCGCCTGACCCTTTTCCTCCTACTCTCCTTTTCTCTCCCATATCACATGAGGAAGTTTCTAGACAAGTCTGCTCTATGAAAGTCTCATCCAAAACAAAGTTTTGCAGTATTCTGCCAGTGATTCAGTGGCTTGAGTGACACCGTTTCTGGCACCCGTAACCGGCACATCACAACATTACAGGTGCGCGCATTCCAGCATGCTGGAAACGGTTCTACAGTGTTTTCATCAGTAAAAATGCTGGAGGCACTGTTACAGGAATACATCCAATGAAACACCGGCAACGGAAACACCGGGACTGGAAACAACATCATCGCAGGAACTGGAAGCTCGCTGGCGGCCATTTTGAAAAACACAATCCATTTCTTGTTACCATCCGGTCACTGAAAAACCGGCATCATGTCTGCAGCATTGAAGTCACGTGTCCCAGATGTCCACCCGAGTAAACCATGCTTCACAGAGCAAGAATGGTCAGTGCTAACTGACACAACCATGGCTAATGCTCGGGACCTATTTGCAACCGTCCACAGGTAGGCAAGCCAAATGCGAAAGACTGCAATATGGGAGCAGATGGCACAGAAGGTGTCAGCTGTGGGCCCCGTCCACCGCACCGTAAAAGATTGCCACAAGCGGTGGGATGGCATCCGCCTGAGAGTCTGCAACCTGCTCTCACCCCACAGGAGGGAATGCATGGCAACTGGAGGGGGGACAGCCTCCCCAATCAAGTTGATGGCCCAGGAGAAGACATGCAGCATCGAGGGAGTTGGAACGGCAGAGGCTGGCACAAGGACACATGCACACGACGGTCAGTACAATGTGAAACACCAAAACAATGACAGCGGGCATGCAAACGTAGCGTACAACACACAGACACATGTCCAACTGCACAACAACAGACCACAGCCAGCCCATACAGTGGCCAACTAATCATAGCCGTTGGCCGAGGGTGCACAAACATTGCCCCCCCGCACCCCTCAATCTCCAAACACACAAATGCCCACACGAGTACTGGTCATGTGCAGACATTGATGACATGAAAAGCAACACATACACGAGTTACACACCCTTCAAGGCAGCATGCATGCACCTCAAGCAATATGCCCTGTGACACACTCACATGCATGCATGCCTTCAAAGCACACTGACGCACCTGCGACGGGCATGGTTGAGCAGCTACCCATCGGACCGACAACAAGTACAATAGTGCCCTTCCCATCCCTCCACCTAGCTCCCCACCTGTGGCGTCCCTCAGGGCACCATTCAATCCTCATGGCTCCAAACACCTAACTTGATCACCACCATTGGACCCCACTCCCAGTGTTCTGCTGTTGACACACTGCCCACATTCAGACTCCCATCCTGTACTGCCACTCCATCCCCTCTCAAACATTAGTGCCTGGCTGCAAATCATGAAACATGCTCTGTCTGACGATTCCTGCCTTAATTCCTGCAAGACAGAGAAGGCCCTCATCGTGATGGCTTTGCCCGGTCACCCACCTACTCCCTGGCCAACCTGCATGGGCCCCCTCCGCACACACTCCTGAGAGTCCACAGACCCTGTTGTCACCCTTGACTCATCCCACATCTCGCATCCACTTTGCTGTCATCATCATCATCATCATCCGCAGGAGGCTTGTCCATGTCCGGGGGAAGTGGAATGTTCCGCCTGATGCACATATTGCACAACATGGCACAGGTCAGGACTGTCTTCCCCACTTTCACTGGCCTGTACATCAGTGCCCCCGCCCGCCAAGGATTGTGAAGGCAACAAAACTGTGCCTTCAACAGTCAAAAGGCCTGCTCAATTGTCGCCCTTGTTCTGATGTGAGGACAGTTGTACGCTGTTTCATGATGGATCTGTGGATGTCTCACAGGGGTCATCATGTATGGTAGTAAAGGGTAGCTGGAATCCCCTGCATGGAAAAGAAGGGCCATAGCATTGAGGTGACCTGGCAGTGCATGCATGTTGGAATGTGGATGTGTGACACATGCATATGGGTCTGTGCGCTTACGGGCCATCAATCACCTTGCTGCACCCTGTGACAGTTACTGCTGGTCAGGACAAATGTAGAATCAGACTCCCAAAGATGGGTTGGTGGCGGTGGGTGGGTCATAGAAAGGATATGCTGTGCTTTGTGACATAGGAATGATGCATTCTGGTACCTGTGGTGCATTACATGTGCCTGTCCATCTGTGTCCAGAGTGTGCTGGTGTGTACTCATATGGTACATGCCATTCATGGGCACCCACTCTTGCATGCATATTGTGTCCCTCCATTTTCATGTTGCCTGTGGCCCACGCACTGGTGACAGTGAAAAAAACCCTCAACCCCCAGTACACATGCAATGTGGTGTGTGTGTTCATCCTTTGACTCACCCGATAGCCAGGCCCACTGTCCACCGCAACGTGCCATGTACCCAGACAGCGTGCTATTGCGCAGGACAATGGAGTCATGTGTTGATCCCGGGAAACGTGTGCAGCAGTGTGTGATTGTCAGTTCCGCATCACAGATGACCTGAACATTCATTGAGGGGTACAGCTTTCTGTTCCAATACACCTCCTCTATGGCATGGCTGGCCATTAGCTCAATGTGTGTGTGGTCCAATGCTCCCAATACACTAAGCATGCCGACAAGGGCATTGAAGCGGACCTTGGTGGCATTCACCTGGGCCTGTGTCATAGGTAGGGCGATGCGCTGGGACACATGATGCAGGAGGGCATCCAGGACCTGCACAAGCACCTTTGAAAATTCAGGCTAGGAGATGCCATGCAGCTCTCTGACAGTGTGATGGAATTTTCCCATGGCAAGGAAATGCAGCACAGACACCACCTTCAACAGGGGGGGTGTACGGAACTCATGGTGGCAACAGTAAAGACAGACACAAGTGATCATGGTTCAAGGTTGTTTATTAAACTGTATAAAGGGGTGAGGAAAACGCCTAATCTAAACCTAAATCTAAGATGGGAGAAAGCTACGACCAGGAAATAATAATAAGGCAGTCCTAGGGGTGTCTTATCAAATAAAAAGGGCCTCTACTAAAAAACTTATCCTTAACGCTAAGTTACAAGATAGTGTGGGATAATGTTCATCAGAAAAGAAAGAAGTGTTCTCAAAATGATAAGTCAGGATGGTATGGCTGGGGTCTCCCGTTCCCCCCATTTTTAGCACAGCGCAAGGTGTGACTCCTGAGCACAGCACACTCCTAGGCCTCGCCAGCACAAGGTTACAGTTAGTTTCCAAAATATCAGGGCCTTCTGTGGCCAAGTCTCTTTCATACAGTGCCTTGGATTAAGGTGCTATATAAATACAATAAATACAAATTCAATACAAATACAAAGTCTCTTGTCTCTGAAGACCTGATGTGTTACAATCAACAAAATCAAAAGTTCATTTCAATAAATATTTATGGGGCAATTACTCTTTGCCTTAGGATCCCCCTTTGCCGGGCTCCGATCCCTCGTGCAACGTGGGCCTCCCTCTCTCGGGTTCACTACTGCCTTTCATTCGCAATGTCACATTCAAGAGTCTCAATGTTTTTTTAAACAACCGTTCACTGCGGACAACCCTCAGCCGGGTTCACTCTTGTTGACACAATGTTGGCGGGTGTATTACTGTTCACCCCAATTCGCAGGCATCCCTCAGCCGGGTTCACATTTGGCAAATACACAGTTCACTTTGCTTTCTCACAATGCGGGATTCACTTCCCTTTGCTCTCCTTCTTGTCAACGTGTCAGAGACTTTCGATTGTACAAGGGGTTTGACTCGACCCTTGTATGACCCCTCTGATTCTTCAGGAAGGCCTCTCCTAGGGCCTCCTGGTACTTATAATTTCAACAAAGGGGACCAGCCTGAGTCCTTCAAATGAGCGCCCATGTGGCGCCTGACCACTCTGCAGCTGGTCCTTTACTGGAATTTCTTTCAAGCTTTCACACACAAGTTCTTTGTTCAAACGTTCACACAAGGTTGCTGTTCGCAACCTTGGGCTCAACACAGTCTGGTTGTCTACCAGCTCTCTTTCCAACTCACTGGCTGTGCTGAACCCACTTGCATTTCTTGCCTCTGGAGTCAAGGACAGTACCACGGTAGCAAGCGCATCTCCTTGCCTTGGTTATCAGTGCTGGAGGGCTCAGGGCACTGTTGTCATCTGATACACCACATGCCAGCTGGACTCCTCGGTCATGTGATTTCTCTTTCGGAGGCTTTGCAGGTCCGAGTTAAAAAGGGCAAGGGCAAATTCCTCCTTGTCATCATTTCAGGTCTCCGCCTTTTTCCTTCATTTGAACTGCCGGTCCGGGAACAGCTGCTTCCTTGTGCATTCGGGCCTTACTTGTAGTGTGCTCTCGTGCCACGCCTTTTATCCCTGTGGGGAAGAGAAAAGGGTGTCAGGTGTGTGTAATTATTGTCAATTGCCTGACTTTGCCTGACCCTTGTGTTGGGACATGTCAGGTTAAAGGCTCTGGTGTTAGTCTGTTGTCTTTCATGGTGTAAGAAAGTGTTTGTGTCGGAAAAGGGGGGTACAGTTCTACATATCCTACGAGGTAGGATTGAGAACAGGTGTTAATGGTAAGGGGTTACTGTCATGATGCCTACCTCTAAGGAGCCAGGTCCGACCCAGCAACCCCAGAGGCAGGCATCATTCCCCCCAGGGAAGTGCCAGCGGGCCCAAGCTGGGGCCCTTTGGACACAGTCCTGGCGCCTTAGGTGCCAGGCTCATGTTGGACCCCTGTCCTGGCACCTTAGGCGCCAGGCTCATAAAGCTAGACAAGTGTTCAAGTGTTTTAATGTGCACTTACCTGATGCAGACCATGCTGCTACATCCAGGCCCTCTTGAGGCCTGAATGGAACTACTTTACCTGTGGGACTACTTTCCCCTGGGTGTGGTCGGGGAAGGATACATACCTGATCGGTGGTAGGATACATACCTGGAACTTCTTCCAAAGCTACTTAAACCACGCCAGATCAGCAACTCACGCTTCGCGTTGTTCTGCTCCTCGCAGCTGGACGCTCACCGTGTCAGCTCCTGCATGTGGACTTCAGCCACGCCTGTCAGCATCCTGGGTCACCTGCTAAGAGAGAATTGGAGAGAAAGAAGACCTTACCTGCTAAAGCTGCATCACAGAGACATCACTCCGACAATCCAGAAAGGGAAGACATAATTTTAAAAGCATTTCGCTTCGATCGCTGCAGCGCTGCATTTCACTCACCTTTCCTGGGCACCTCCATCTTCAGCAGCGATCATCCGGATCCGCAGCCACTTCCCAGAGCCTAGAGAGAAAAAGACAAGAACACAAGGTGAGAGAAGGAAGGGAATAGGAAAAGCTCAGTTTCCTTCTAAGACTTACCTGTTGGGTCATTCCCATTTCATTTCGGGTCCTGCCGCTTCCTGGCATTCCGGACCCCGGCCCCTATGGGAAAAAAAAGACAAAGGCCCTCATTACGACCCTGGCGGATTTTTTCCGCCAGCGACGGACTTTCCGGCCATGGCGCAAAGTCCCTTTACGCCATGGCGGATGGCGGACTTACCGCCCCATTCCGAGGTCGGCGGGGCGGTAAGTCCCCATTGACCCATTTACCCTTCCCCATTCCCATTTCGGCCCCATAGGGCTCAATGGGAGTGGGGAAGGAGTTAATTACGCCACCGTAAAATACGGTGGCGTAATTAACACCAAGGTCCCAGAGCGCCATGGATTTTTCCGCCCGCAAAAAGCGGGCGGAAAAATGACCATGGCGCTCCAGGAACTCGTAGTTGGCGGTAAGGGGTCCGCGCAGCTAACGCTGGCGCAGACCCCTTAGCGCCAGGGTCGTAATGAGGCCCAAAGACATTGAATGAGCGAATGCAAAGACATTACCCGAACGCTCATCCAGAACTTACCTGTCATTTACTGGAACTGCACGTTTCACTTTGGGTCGGCGCCATATCTCTGGCATTCCGAACCCCGGCCCCTAAGGGGAAAAAGACATAAGCGTTAGCGCTTGCTGCAATAAGACAATGAACATTATTATTAAGCTTGAACTTTTGAACTTGCTACAGAACTCTTACAGCGCCTTACCTGAATAGTCAAGCTTATTTGAACTCCCATCAAACCTCAATTTAGTGAAGTAACTGGGTTTCAACGCGCCCCTGCATCAGAAGCAGGATGGAGAACTCATCCTTCCAGACCCTAAGGTGAGACTTCACTGGGAATCGAGGAAGGGTATCGTGGAGGGTTGGAAGGGAGTGGGAGGCTTGAGCATTATTCCGTCAGTGGGTAATACTCCCTTTTCACGCACAGGGGAATATTCCTGCGAGCCAGAGAGTCCATCTTCAGAGCCCTGCGCTTCACCATAGAAGAAGCATCAGCACTCAAAGCCAAACCTGCGCCTCCGTGGGAATCAGGTGAGCGTGACAGTTACAACGTCTTAACATTCGGTGTCCCACTTCCACTCTCCAAAGACCCCCCATCCAGGTGATCCTCCTCCACTGAACAGGATCCAATAGCCTTGTCTTGGCTACCTGGACGACAGATCTGCGGGAACTAGCGGGTGAGACACCTTCAGGTTTCTCACGGGGGTATAGCAGTCCAGATGCCAATGACACTCTGGATGTCATCCTGGATAAGGTCCACTATTGCAAGGATGGCCTGCCTATTCAGGCGGTGAAGTGTGTGGATCTGCCTGTCAGTCTGAGACCAGGGTGTGGCCCTTGTGTATGGTATGAGTGCACACCTCTGGGAAACTACTTGCTGGCCATTGTTCCTCTGCATCCTCTTGCTCCTTATCCTCGGCCTGTCGGCCTGTTGCCACTGTTGCGCCTCCTGCTCATGGAGCTGCATTCCTGCATGCAGCACCTCTGTGTCTATTACTGCTGCTACGAGTGTCAGCATGGTTGTGTTGGAAGGTGTGTGTGTGGTCCTTTTCAGCTGTCCCTGTGCTCATTGTGTGCAGCTGTGTCAATTGGGTGCACCTATAGCCTGTTCCTGCACATCTGGGCATGGCTACCACCTGCTCCACAGTGCCAGTGTTTCCGGCACAGTTTTCCCAGTGGCACAGGAATTTGTGTGCCAGAGTTTCTGGGAAGTCTGGCTGTTGTAATACTGCCTTCTTTCTGTGGTGCTGGAGTTTCTGGCACTGGTTCATGAGGGTCCCACATTTTCAGTTACCTGTACTACCGGCAGCGGTAGCACAGTTTACGCTGTTAGCGGCTGTTAACATTGTTACCTGCATCCCCTCACATAGTGTGGCACCAGACTTGTAATGAGGGCCCTTGTCTCCCTTGCTCCAGCCTTGGCTGATTTCTGCAATCATTCCTTTGCCTCTGGATCCTTCCTGCTACTCTTCAAGCACTCCCTTGTGCACCCTGTACTCTAATATCCTTCTGCTTACCCTACCTGTCTGGCTAACTACCTTCCTATGTCCATTACCCCCTTCCTGGGCAAACTCTTGCAGAAGCTGCCCATCTCCCAGCTTATACACCACACTGAATCTGTTGGTTGTCTCCACGAGCTGCCAGAGGTACGGAAACTGAACTCCTGAACACCAGTCAAGACTTGCTGTGTAATCTTGATTCCAACTCTCCTTCCATTCTCATCCTTCTTGACCTTTCTTCTGCCTTTGATACGGTCAACCAAGCCAACCTTATAAATTGACAAAATGATACTCATGGCATCATGGACCTGGTTCTGGGCTGGTTGACCTCCTTCCTCTCTGACCGACCTTCCCAGGTTCAGCGGGGCCCTTGTCTCTCCTCCATTTCACTCTCCACCTGCTCTCCACCTGCGGTTTCCCTCAGGGCTATATCCTCTCGCCTTGGCTTTTCAACATCTACCTTGCCACTCTAGCCCATTTGATCTCTTCCTTCTCTCCTAACTTTCAGTGTTTTGCAGACGGCACACAGCTTTCCCTCAAGCTTCCCTCTGCCTCCTCATGTTCCTCTCTGATTCCTGACTTTTTGTCTGCTATCCCAGGCATGGTGCACTGCTAACGATATATGCCTTAATGCCTGTAGGACTAATATCCTTCTCATTGGGCCCCCAGCTCCCTCCTTCACTCGTACACTCTGGCCGCTCTCTATGGGCCCCCTCCCTTCACCCTCTGTGAAGCGAAAAACCTTGGTGTCATCTTCGACTCTGCTCTTTCCTTCTCGCCTCACATCATGGACATTGCCAAGAAGGCCCACTTTCAACTGCAACTCCTCAGAGGCATTTTCCCTATCCTTACCTTCCCCCAGAAACTCAATGACTCCAGAGCTCTGGTCCTCTCCAGGCTGAACTACTGCAACGGCCTTATTCTCAATCTGACTAACTCCTCCCTTCCCCCCTTCAACTAATCCAGAATAGGACTGCAAGATTTATCCTTGGCATCAAGCCCAGGGACTGCATCCCTCCAGCCCTAAAACCTCTCCACTGTCTCCTGGTTGCTGTGAGGATCAAGTTCAAGACCCTCTGCATCATCCACAAGGCTTTCTGGGGTAAGGGTCACCGCTACATCCAAATCTCTTTCCCTAAAAACCTCCCTGATTTGGTCTTCTAGCTCCAACTCTCTGCAGACCAGATGCTTTTCCAAGAAGAGAGTGGGGTCAGAGCTCTCTCTTCCACAGGTAACTCACTCTGGAATGACCTCCCTGCCTCTCTCAGAACTGAGCCGGATCTCCTTAAGTTCCAGTAGCTTCTCAAGACAATCCTTTTCTCTTCCTCCTTCCCTTTCCTGCTAATGTCCTCCTCTGCTTCTGGACTGGCTGCCTATTTCCTTCAGATTCTTATGGAGAACCAGGCACTCCTTGACTAGTCTACCCCTACACTTGTTTGTCTCTGACCCCACCCCGCTCAACCTGCACTTGCCCTTCCGGGCTCCCTCTCCCTGCACTTGCTTGGCTAGGCCTGCACCCCTTGAGCCCTTCCAGTCCTGTTCCTTTGTCCACCAGACCTCCCCTGGCACTCTCTAAACACAGGGGCCCTTCACCCTGACCGGCACTTCCCTCCTCCCCTCTGCCCCGCACTTCGTGTTACTGTACTTATACGATCCAAATGTCACAAGGCCTAGTAGGACTGTTTTTGTCTTCCCTGTTCTCCTTCCCACTCTTGTTTTGTTGCGCCTTGAAAAACATTGTGTATAGGTGCATTATAAATACCCAATAAATAAATAAATAAAATAAAATAAATAATACTCAATGGTTCTATCTGCATATTGAAGTCATCTACAATTTCTGTCTTTGGATTCCACTGATGTTTGATTCTCCACTTATCTACTCTGTTTTAAGCAGGAAAAAAAGCATAGCTCTTCCTACTGGGCTTGGACGGTTATATATTGATAAAAGCATCTCAGTGCCATCAGCGTTTCTTATGTGGATTTTCAGGCAATCTTCACTCCCACTATCAATAATTGATGCAGTGGTGAATGACATTGCGTCCAACCAAATGGAGAGGCCACCACTTGTCCTTCCACTCCTGCCTTGTCTAGCCGGCATGGCAAAGGTGGTAAAACCCTGTAAATGCACTGATTCCGTTGCCCATGTCTCCTGGAAACATATCACCCTATGTTTCTGTACAAAGGTCACCCAGTCTAAATCACTGAGATTTTCTTTTTCTATCTAAGCCCAGCTATGTTCTAGGAGAGAATATGCACTGACCACCCCACTGGTACCACCACGACAACTCTGTGGGTCTCCATAAGGGAATAGTGTTGCTCATCTTGTCAACCAATAGCACCCTCAGGATTTAATCCTGTCAGGTTCACAACACTATCCCTAAAGGGAGAACTGAATTAGTGCACAGCATCGGACTGCCATTGATTGGCGGGTAGGCTAAGGGGATCGTATTTACAGGGCTGAGTCTTTGGGCTGGATTGCTCGTTGACCCGGTAGCAACTACTTAAATGATGCAGCCTTCATCCTTCTTAGGATTACTTGTGAGGTTTATTACAGCTTTTTAATTTCCTTTACAAGTAGTTACTTAGGTTACCAGCAAGTTACATATAGGACAATAACACTGGCGGCCCATCACCCAGGCAGAGGGCTAACCAACTGACCAGGCTAGAACCTTCACCCATACATTCCAACATTCAGGCATCAACACTCCACATGACATCACAACATTCCTTCTTGCCCAGGCAAGCCATACACAACTACACATGGCTGATTAGCAGTCACTTGCTCCGTTCTGGTCCTCCCTGATTGTTGCATGTTCACCTTTCGGGCTTGGACGACTTAGTTTAATAACAATCTCCATGCTATGGGCTGGCAGAGATCTCTGCTCCATGTGGAGTATTCCAGTTACCATGTCTGCCGTGTCAAACTCCACCGTGATATAATCATTCAGTAAAGAACCTGACATAGATGTCCGATAACACCTTATGATATCTCTCCTAATAATACTATAGCAACCTCTCCTCTCTCCAAGTCAATGAATGACTTTATTAACCAATGAATCGCTCGATTCCTTAGTACCTTGATCCACTCTTGGCATATTTAAGAAATAAATACAAGTTTTTTGAGTGTTGTCACTGCTCAATTCTTGCCTCAGCTTTTGTATCTGATCATAACCCAGTTCCTGCCTCTGACACTGGACATGCAAAGGAGGATGTTGGTTCTTAGCTGTGTATGAGTTCATAACATCAGACACTTTGGCCGCTGTACTGGTCTCTGACACTTTGTCCGATGGACCGTTAAGAGTAATAGCAGGTAATGTTGACGAGGCTCCACCGCTCTTGTGTAGTGCAGCTTTAAACTCACTCAACTGTAAAGCTAAGGCAGCAAAGTCCCTGCAAAGCTGCTCATTATTCTCCCAGAGCCGGGTCACTACAGGGAGAAGCCTGCGGCAGCATTTGCAGTGCAGATTAATACAGCAGCCCATTGTGCCATATCCTTTTGCACCAGGAGATTGAATAGTTCTACTTGTACTCTCCTCCATTGAAGGGGCCCGCCTCAGTGCATCGCTATAAGCCATCATGATACCCTCGGCAGCTGGGGGACTGTACCTGTTCTGCATTAACAGTTTGGGGGTGTATGTATGAACAGGCTGCCCAGACCCCTGTTCAGTCCCTTCCTGTCCCCCCCACTACCTACCACCCTCTCCGTGCAGGGTTCAACCAATAACTGTGCTGCGGTCACCTCCACGGGAACAGTATAACTCTTCCCTACACTCAGAGGGAGGATTAGGCACTGCGTAGCTGGGGAGCAAATTCCCTATGTTTAAAAGTGTAGGAAGTGTCGCTTTAGAAGCCTTGAGACTATCCATTGAAATTACACGCATAGCTTCCTCCGTCACATCCTGAGCTTTTTTCCTTGATTCCCGCTTCTGACCATTGTGTGAAAACTGCTCATGTGAGGTGACTACATCAATGTGCTGTAAATCATCTCCCAGAATTACTGCGCGGTTGGGTCCTGTGCCCACCCCATTTGCTCCTCTCGATTGCCCCACTGTTACCATAGGTTTAGGCCCTAGGGTTTTCTAAATCCTGCAACAGGGTAGTAATTTCATGTATCATAAGGCTGGCCTCATCAATATGTTTTGTAAATTTGGCCGACCTTTTTTTTGGCTTTCCCGTTTGGCGGATATTATACTGCTTTAAAATTAGACACATTAAGAGTGCAAACTATAATTTAAAGACAATGAAAAATCACTGTAGCAATAACTACAATAATAAAAAAATAAAAACAATGCAAAATCACAGAAGCAGTACCTACAGTGACAGTAACAAAAGATAAGCCTTACCACCAATTAGGTTAACATTGCAATGCAGATAAAAAATAAGGGCTTGCCCTATGCTCAATAATAAGCCTCAGCCTCCTAAAGTGATCAACCATACACAAAACATTGAACATTAAACATTCACCACAATGGTTTTCCTGTACAAAATCTATTTCCACAGCACCAGATAAAAAGGGCCGGAGGCCCGCTAAAACCCAATTAAAACTCGAATAGTCGAAAGGTGGCACACACTAGTGACAGGTGGCCCTTTGTCCACGGATGCATCATTCTCGAGCAGGCACGGGGCACAATCAGCCCAGTCGCATCGGACTGTGCACAAGCAGAGATCCTCAAAGGCCGAGCGGGTGCGCGCGGGGTGGCTTAAGGGACCACCAGAGTCCGTCTCCCCCCTCCACGCCCGGCCAAAGATGGCTGCTGAATTGGAAAAACAATGGCAGGCCTTTCCATACCTACACGCGTGTTTGGGAAAACATTACTTAATGGATCATTCAACACAAGATATAGATGGCATAAGATTCTTTGGAATCGAACAGGTCAAAATAGGCCAAAGAGGAGGAAACAGAGTGCAAAAACTTCGTCAATGTGAAGCAAAATGGATCTGCATATTTGACTGCTGTAATATTGGTCTGAATTCAGATACAGAAATGGGTCACTTCTTGTAGATTGCATATACGTCATTTTCAAAAATTGTATTTATGCAAATAATACTAATCAAGATACTTTTTTCGCCAATGTTGTAAAATGGGACATATTGATATATGATATGACATATTTTTTACATTTACGGAAAGTCAACAAACAAGTTACAAGACAATGTCTCCATCCATATAAACTGTGCGAGGTTTAACCAAGCCAGTTACAAAAACTAAATGAATTATCCTGTTGTCAACTCACCGCGAATAATATTTGTCATAGAAAGGGCACTCCCGATCCAAAATGGCGATCGGCTCGCTTCCGGAGCGTCATGACGTCATTACGTGGCGTCGTGACGCAACGGACGCGATATAAATGGCGGCCATTCTGGGAGATGCATCGAACTCTCGAATCCGGTGCATCTCTGCAGAATGGAGCCATGAATATACAACTTCAAAGAAATAAAGATCTCAGGTAAGCCCCGATCTGCCAAGCCGTTTAGAGACTATACATTATTCAGAACATGAATACATCCTTGTATTCTGAACTTAAAATGGTCCTGTCTTCCTTTTAGAGATTACACATCAGATTACTTAGCTGCCAAACATTTAATGAGGACAAAGGACAAAGAACCAATTTGTAAGTAACCTTGATATCTGTATATACTAACAACTGAAATTGGGCATACTTGGGGCAACACACTAAGTACAATATTGGTCTTGTTCCCTTTTCTTATAGTGAAAACCAATTTTGAAAACCAAATATGAAACAGCCTGAACTGCATTTAAAAAAGTGCCTATAATTACATATCCCTCCTGATGAACCATGTGGAACTAAACATGGGGAAACACGTGTAGAGGGTGTAAGAGGATGTGAGGGTATATTATTTCTGAAAGTAAAGAAATAAGAGGATGTATCACTTCTGCAAGCAAGAAATATGATGTGATAAATTGTTGTGAATGAAAACGAATTATCATGTTCCCAACGGATGAAAAAATTACAAAATTAAATACCCATTAAGAATGGGATTTCTTTGAAAAATCTTATTTTTGAAAAATCATAATTTGGAGCGCATAGTGGAATCTGTGGAGTATGTTTGTTATACGTGTTTGCGATTATGCTGTAAGCGCCTGAAGATAAAATAAGGTGCAAGGTGACATGGGTAAAGACTGCAAAAATGCCAGTATTAGGGTTGAAGTTAAAACTGCAGCTAGTTACAGCCCACGGTCTCCACCAGAGAACAGATGGCGGTGTAAGAGTGATGCAACATTCAAGACCCAACTGCAGGCCAGGTGATAGGTCAGAGACGTTGGAAACTGGAGTGATAGTACACCAGGACAAGCACCTTGCCGTCAGAATCAAATACCCAACACAGAAGCAAGTACCATCAACTTGTAGAAATGGCTTCCTGGACTTCCAGGATCAGCTCAAGAAAACAGATGGACTGAGCCAGACCGGCGGGTCAGGACAAGTGGACAAGGCTAAACACCCAGGTCCGTGGTCACCTCAGTCGACTCGGGACAACTACTGCGCCATTAGCGGCTGCTAATATCTTGGGATCACCCCCTTCCCAAGGAGTCAGAGCCTCATGTGCCTAATACATGACTTGGTCCAGCAGGGAAACAGCCTGCCCTGCTTGCCGCTCCGAGAGAGAAAGGTTAAATGCACTCCTAGTCAGCTGAAAGTCTCCAGGTGTGGGCCAGATTGGCTGGGCTGGGAGTCCCACCTTCCTCATCAAAGACAGCATGGTATAGACTGCCCCGCTTGCTGCTCCGCAGTGCGAGAGAGAAAGGTTAAAAGCACAAATAACCAGGGATGAAGTCAAGGGTACACACGAGGGACCAGGTCCACCCACTTTATTCAGAGGGTGGGCTCAGTCCACCCCAGCTAAAATGAGAAACATTGAATGCCCTATTTGAATTCATGAATTAAAGCCGAGCTCAGGGATAAAAACACAGTCATCAGGTTTGTAGGCCAGACACTGCACTATATAACCTGATAAAAAATAACAACTAAAGGTGTAACGTCCCATTTCGGTACTGCACGTCCCAGGGAAAACATTTGTATTGGTTCTTGGAGTTGAAAACATGCAAACCTTTTAAAGTTTGCGAAAACACTATTAAAAGAAAATGGTCCTCATTCCGAGGCTGGAGCTATCCATGGAGTAAAGAGCACCATGGTAAGCAACCATGGAGCTATTTACTCCATGGAAATCCGGCATGGTGAATGGAGTAATTACCGGTCCATTCCAAGGTTGGAGGGACCGGTAATTCCCCATTCACCATACCGGTTCCCCATCCCCATTCCTGCCCCCATAGGGCTCAATGGGAATGGGGAAGGAGTAAATTACGGCACCGTAAATTACGGTGCCGTAATTTACTCCAAGGTCCCTTTGCGGGTTGGATTTTTAACGCCTGCTAAAAGCAGGCGTTAAATGCCAACCCGCAAAAGGGAACTCGGAATATGGTGGTAAGTGTTAACGGTCACCGTTGCCATTAACGGTGACCGTTAACCCTTACCTCCAGCCTCGGAATGAGGCCCAATATCCTCTCTTGGTTTTGTGTGTGTGTTGATTTTATGAAAGGCAAATGCCATTCGTACTGCTCAATTTGGGTGCTTATACAATGGCAAGTTAATTAAATGTGCATATTTCACCCTGATATGCTAATTTCTGGCAACGTCACATCAAATTGCATTTGTTGATGAGTCCCCCCACTTTAATTTTTAGGACTTGTCCCCTGCAAATAACATATTTAAAGCAACATGACAGTAACACTTTCGTACAATAACAACGCCAGAAAACACGATGTCAGCAGGCATGACCGAGCAGATATCACTGCACCAATCAATCATAGGCTGTGCATTAACAGAACTGAAACCTCGTGTTACGCAGAAGAAACGGGATCATATGTACTACCAAAATCAATGAGCAGGGGAAAGGATAAAAAATCAATAAAATAGAGAGAGAAAAAGAAGGAGCATGCTTAGGGGGGGCGATGGGCGAAGAAAAGTAAAGATTTGTCTTTCGTAATCCACATTTCTTAATGGAGCAAAATAGTTGTTCAATGAGTCAATTATGCCTTGAAAGGTGTTTGTGGCATTCTCAGGCATTTCAAACACAATGGGCCTCATTATGAGTTGGGCACTATCCCAGAGGTAAATCCACCGGAATACCGCCCAAATGAATTACAGTTACCGCCACTTCACCCAGCGGAATATCCACCGGGTTATAAGTGGTGGTGTCGGTGTAATTCCCCATTTAATTTGAGTACATTGGACGCAATGGGGCTTTTTTGTCAGAATTTCCACCGCAGTAATTCCGCCGATTCTGCCGATTTTTCAGCAGAGAGTTGGAGGATTTACCTCCAGGATTTTCCTGGATGCAAATTCTCCACTCCATGCCCAAACTCGTAATTTGGCATAGTGGTAAAGTTGGTGTTAACCGAGTTACCGCCAACTTTACCACTTACTGCCAAACTCGCAATGAGGCCGATGTCCCTTACTACGGGCCCTAGGGAGTGCATCAATATCCCTCTCAGACGGTGTTCATCATCAGTGGCATCAGTGTAAATAGTATGTTCCTTTTACCACCTGCTCCAGCCGGGTGGCAGGCTGCTGGTGTCTGATATGTCTAAAGGCGGGACCGTAATGGCTCATGTCTTCCTTCCTCAGTGTTGGGCACACGAGGGGACAACGTAGACTGAGGAGCCGTGGTGCTGACATTTTCATATTCAGACATTTTGATGCGTGTGTTTAATAAGGCCTTTTCCGATTACTCTCACCTGCTTCTGCCGGTGCACCTTTGCGTGAGGAGTATGTCACAACCCAGCACGAACAATCAGGGCCGACTGCCTTCAAACGTGTTGTATGGTCGAGTGGGACGCACATCCATGTCTTCAATGGGCTGCAGGAGGTGTAATGCGCTGTTCCAGCGCGTGACGCTACTTGGAAGCAGCAGTCTTTGCAGGGCAGTGTGCTTCCTGAGCGACCGCAGCTGCTTGGGCGGCCTTGTCATTCCCATGCACTCTGCCGCCACGGATGGGGCACTCAGCATACATTCAGCGAGCGCAACTACTGTCTGGAACGTAGTCCGCACAACACCGGCAGCACGGGAGAAGTTACAAAACCACTTGTCGCCAATGTTATATTCGTGCCTCCGAGGCGTAGGCCTCTCAATAAGGCATGAGACACGTACAGATGATGTTGCTTCTTTATTCTCTAATCACAAACTACCTACTTGCCCCTTAATGCCCCGCCCCCTCACGTGACATGTCCCTGTGCCTTCAATTGCCAACAACATGGAAATGGCACCAAACAAATGTCCCTGTTAAACATAAACATAGGACATTACAAGAAATGTAACTGACTGACTGACCATATATTCCTAACCTATTGTCACCTATCATATGTTCCTAACCTATTGTCACCTATCAAGACAGTACAGCACTAAGTGCCTGGCAGGTTTCGGCCAGGGCAGCACCAAAAAACAAAAGGTACAGGTCCTAAAGATATACATAAAGTAAAAGAATTAGAACAAATGAGAATAATGAAGATGATTTCAAAAATGTATGCACTAATTTAATAAATAAGTATGCCGGTAAGTAATCACAGTTTCTGGCATGCCAATGCCACCATTTCAGGCAACCCGTGAGGCCGGACTCTCCAGATGATTAAATGTTGTCATGCAAGCGCATTGGTGCATGCCGGAAACGGCGGTACCGGCATCACTGAAACACCATCACAACCCCCCAAAAATGGCAACACCATCGACCTCGGTGCCGGTGCCTCAGAATCCAGCAACATGGTCCCTGACCCACCAGCACCGCTAACTGCGGTCCCGCAAATACCGTGACTGGAAACGATAAGTGATCGCCGGAACAGGAAATAGGCCGGCAGCCATTATGAAAACACAATCCATTGCAATCCTGAAAGCACATGCGACATCCACCCCTCCTGACCACACAAACTCCACTGTGACCATGACATCAAGAGTTTGTGCGACCCGAAAGCAGAAGCCACGCTTCAGTGAGGCCGAATTGAACATGCTAGTGGACACCATTGTCCAGCATGCTGCAGAGCTCTTCTCCAATGATCAGCGCAGGCAGGCCCAGCTGTGCAAGAAGAGCATAGGGGAGGAGGTGGACCACAAGGTCTCTGCAGTCGGCACACCCCTACGCACAGTACGAGACTTCCACAAGCGGTGGGACGACCTGCGATTGAGGGTACACAATCTCCTCTCGGCCCAGAGTAGAAAGAGCATGGCCACCGGTGGCGGGAGCGCCTCCCCAATATGCCTGCTGCCCTGGGAGGAGACGTGCAGCAGTGTGCTGCACCTCGAGGCCATTGGGACACTTGAAGAGGCTGGTGAGTACACGTAACCCCAATGTAATGCCAACCTCCCTGTCCACCCTGCACCCACTACTGTACCAACATATGACATGAATATCAATTGCATCGTCCACAACACCAAAAGAAACCTGCATGCTTCCCTTCCCCCCCGCCCCAAGAGTCCAGCCACCTGGGTGGATAAACCGACATACACTCTGGCCCCCAAAACATGACACATATCACTAATACACCTAGAACACAGCACCGGCACCCTGTACTGCCAACAGAACATGCTTCTGCTTCCACACAGATACACATCATCCTGCCACAGCTTAATGCATATGTGCCCTTCGTGCTACCCCTGGCACAAGTCACAACAGTGCTAAGCCTGTTGTCCACTCACAAATGACCACCGTCACACACAAAGGCAACATGTGACCCCCTCGTCCCAACCAGCCCGACCCATGAGCATAAATGCTAAACTTACCCTGTAACTGCTAGAGGCAGCACGCACATGCTGACCCCATCCATACCACACCCCTCCCCACCCTGACATCCCACAATGTGAAGGTCCCACCCCTAACACCGTACCCAGCAATTGGCAGTACACCACGGCAGTATCCCCAGAGCACTACTCTACCATGTATGAACATTACATATCCTCCCGCACAGTACGCATGACACAAGCATGTGTGCATCATGCCATGTACCCTGCCATGGCCCCGACACAGTACAGCCACAACCAGCATAATCCATGAATCTCTGCCTCATCATTCCACACTGTTCACTGACAACCTGCCTTTCAGACTCCCTCGGGCACATCATCTGACAATGAAGAGGCCCAGCCAAGCACCCCAAGGGGCACCAGTCTTCGATGCCGCAGGACACCACAGACCACCACCACCACCTCCACCCAGGACACCACAGCCTCAAAAGCACAACTGCCACTGCCACCACAGCTGCACCCATCCAGGCAACACCGGTCACCCCAGCTGCACCTGTACAGGCAGCACCGGTCACCACAGCTGCACTCATTCAGGCAGAACCGGTCATCCCAGATGCACCCGTCCAGGCAGCAGCGGTCACCCCAGATGCACCCGTCCAGGCAACACCGGTCACTCCAGCTGCATCTGTCCAGGTAGCACCGGTCACCCCAGCTGCACCTGTCCAGGCAGCCCCAGCTGCTGCAGTACCACTACCACCACCAGCAGGACAGCTACATGCATGTGCACATCTGTCCAGTGCAGAGGACATAGCAGACAACGGTGGAGTGGACACATGGGAGACCACCGACCACAGCACCTATGAGCCATTGGCATTCTGCCCCATGGAGCCATTGAGCCCACAACACCCACCCTTCCCCAGTGTGCGTGGAATGGATGGCAGACTCCGGTGCATGGAGGAACGCCAGGATGCCTTGACTGCCCTAGTGCAGCAGCACCTCCAGGAGGCGCAGTTGAAGCGCGAGAGTGTCCAGGCTACTGGGCGTCAAAATGCTCGTGCCCTTGGCTGTTGTACGAATGCAATTGTACAGATGTCCGAGAGCGTACGGGGGGGCAACAGTGTGATGTCCTCAATAGCCAAGACAATGGCTATGTTCCTTCAGGCATTCCTAGACAGACGGCCCACGGAACATGCCCACACACCATCTACCAGTTCAATGCCTGCTAGTTCCGTGCCCAGCAGCCGAAGGTGGCGTTCAATGCGGCTGTCCAGCTCTGCACACAGTGGCACTCCAGACACAAAAAGGGGCCGCAAAGAGGCCCAAAACAGACATGTGCCCTGTATGTGACTTGCGCAAGTACTACTTGCCCAACATGACATGAGTTGTGGAAAGACAGTTGGGGATGGGGAGTGGAGAGGGATAGTTGGGGAGGGGGAGTGGAGAGTGATCGTTGGGCAAAGAGTGTGGGGAGGGATAGCTGAGGAGGGGAAGTGGGGAGGTATAGCTGGAGAGGTGGAGTGGGGAGGGATAGTTGGGGAGCGGGAGGGATAGTTTTGGCAGTTGTTTTCATTCCACATTTGTTAATGATTCCATTATACACCTTACACATGGTGTTGCATTGAAATCAATCATGTCTAGACATTGTTTTTTTAGTGTAAGTGAGTGATTTATTTAGTGTGCAGTGCTCAGTGTGTTAGCTGGCCACATGCATGTGTGAAGTGATCAGAAATAGTGGAGAATCAGTGCATCACGGCCATCCATGGCATCCCTGCAATGTGTCAATGGCAGATCATCATCACTGTCATCCTCCTCTGCGTCTGGTGGGTGCATGTCCATGTTGGGAGGTAGTGGGATGTTGCACCTGATACACATGTTGTGCAACATGGCACAGGCCAGGACTATCTTGCCCATCTTCACAGGGCTGAACATAAGCCCCTCCTCCCCCCAATGTGCTCAGGCAGCAGAGCCTTGCCTTTAACAGGCCAAATGTCTGCTCAAATCGTACGAGTCCTGATGTGAGCACGGTTGTATCCCTGCCCATGCTGGTTCTGTGGTTGCCTCACAGTGGTCATCAGCCATGTCATCAATGGGTAACCAGCATCACCTGAACGTGAGCGACAGAAAGGGGAAATGGTCACTATTGGGCCTGTATCACGTTGGTATAGTCTGTATGGTGTTCACTAACCAATGCAAAGTTTCACATGCAAATTGTTGAAGAGGTAGCATATGACATAGTTGAGCATGTTAACATGTGCATTGTCAGTGGGAAAGGATGTCCATGCATTGTATGGACATCTTTGTGTGGCATCAGGGTGATTTTAGGGATTTATCATTGCAGACATCAATGTCAATGTAATGACACGTTCAAAAAGCAAACGTGGCTTGTCTGGGTGTAAGTGTCAGGTGCCATTACCAGATGGCATGTTTCTGGGCCTGCAAGATAGTATTCAGCCTGACACAGCCGGTGTGCCCAACACAGCAGACCTTGCGGGGGGCCACAGACCTGGTAGGCAGAGCTGACACAGGTAAGAACATTTATCTGCGTTACAATAAGATTTATGATTACATTGGGATTCAGTACATGCCTGAAGTCGTAATTGTATTTTGATGTAGTGCTGCATGGGAGTGGTTGCACAGCATCAATGAATCTTGAAAAATGATGGATGTGGATATATTCACAGAGGGATACCATACGAGGAATTGAATGGATGGTGAAGGCGATGACAGCCCAATGATTGCCAACCAGCCAATACGTCTTGTCAATATGCGTGGTAGATGTTTGGTTTGCAGTCGTTTTTCCATGGCCCATTCACACCCACCTTGGCCTCTGACCCTTTCACTACGACACACACGAATTAGATTGGTGTGTGCTCTTGTTGAGTACTAATTCAATAGTCCTATGATGGGCCTATCACACATCCATAAATATGTCTGGCTATTGTTTTGCGGTTCAAGTCACATGCATATGTGTATGTGCACTTGAAACAGGCAGGGGACCTGGCTACTAGGTGTGCGGTATGCTAGTGGTTTGGAGGTGGGGTGTTGTGATGCATTAGAATGATTAGTCTGTGCTGCAGGTGGTGTGGGTTGTACTGAGTGTGTTTTTGCTGGGCTTTAGGACATTGGAGTGATGCATTCTGGTACATGTTGTGCATTTGATGTTGCAGTACAGCTTTGATGGTGTTATGCTTGCGCATGATCTGTTTGGCCATTTGACACACGCCAGTCAAGGCCTTCAATTCAGGCATGCTATTTCTGTTTCAGACATTGCATTGCACACATGCACTGCAGATAGGTGTTGGACATCCCTCCATTCAACAGTGCACATGCTTTGGTAAATAGACTCACCCAACAGCCAGGTACGGTTTGGTGTATCATGCCCCCCCCCCATTCAACAGTGCACATGCTTTGGTAAATAGACTCACCCAAAAGCCAGGCACGCTATGGTGTTTCATGCCCCCCCATTCAACAGTGCACGTGCTTTGGTAAAAAGACTCACCCAACAGCCAGGTACTCTCTCTGCTGTGACGTGCGTTGTACCCTGGCACCGTGGAGTTCCACAGCACCCTTGAATCGTGGGTTGCATCCGGGAATCTGGCACAGAAGTGGGTGATGAGGTGGCGGGCATCACAAACCATCTACTCATTGTGTGAGTGGTATACTTTTCGGTTCCTGTGCACTGCCTCAATGGCATGCCCACCAGCTCCACATGTGTGCAGTCCAATGCACCAATCACATTGGGCATGCCTGCAAGGGAATGGAATGCTATTTTTATAGCATTGACCTGGTCAGCTGTTCTGGGTAGGCCTATGTGATCTGCCACGTGCCGCAGGAGTGCATCAATAACCGGAAAAAGGACCTGCGAGAAACAGGTTTGCGATAGCCCAAGCTGTTCACCCACAGTGTGTTGGTAGGTGCCCGTGGTAAGGAAGTGTAGCACAGACACTACCTTAAGCAAGCGGGGATGGCAGTATGGATCTGTATGAGGCTGACAAGGTCATCATGGCACAGGTCCACTATGGATGTGATGGTGTCCCTGTCTAGCCGGTACAGGGTGTGTATCTGGGTTTGGCTCAGGTTAAAGGGTGTGGCCCTTATGCGTGGTATGGGTGGCTGCCTGTGGACTGCAACTGGCTGGCCATTGTTGTTTTGCAGGGCCATGAGGGCCCTCCTTCTCCTCCAGCACCTCCGCCGCATCCTCTGCCTCCCTGCCTCTTCAAGTTGTAGTCCTGCATGCAGGACCTCCAGCTCCAGTACTGCTACTGCTGCTGCAATCATGGTAGTGTTGGAAGAGGTGTGGGGTGTGGGAGTGGTCCTTTTGTGCTTTTGCTTTTGCTGGGCTGATTTGGGCATCCTGTGAGCTGTTTCTGCACACCTGACTCTAGTTAACGCCTGGTCCGCGATGCCTGTGTTTCCGGCGTGGTAATCACAGTGCTACCAGCATGTCCATGCCGGTGTTTCTGTGTATGTGGTGCTTGGAATGTGCACATACTAACGCTGTGCCGGTGTCTCAAGCATGGCCGACGTGTTCTGCCGCAGTTTCCAGTCATGGTGTTGCCGGATGCGGTAGGTCACTTGCGGTGACGGTGTTAGCGGCATTGCAACACAGAGTATGCTAGATCGGAAAAAGGTGCCGGTATAGAGCGACCGGCACCGCTATTTCCAGACCAGCATACTAGTAACGAGGCCCAATATATCTGTCCAATTTGAGCGCATTGGTAAAAAAGCAATTGTACTGTCAAGTTTGGTGAAGTGAAAAAATACAGGAAAAGAAACTACATAAAATATTTGTCCAGAGAACGAAACAGCACTGTGCCCGTCTCACAGAGCAATTAATGCTCAAAAGAGTGCTACCACAACTAAACACATAAAACAAGAGAATGGCAACATGGACTAAAAAGACACCGCTGGACAAGCATAGTTGAAACCCTGATAGAGTTAACACCTGGAGCCACACTTCAGTGTTGGCTCTGCACAAACAGACTGTTAGGCAGAATCATATGCAGTACCCTTTGGGAACACCACACACAATTAACACTACAAGTGCAAGTACAAATTCACCTTTGGTACAAGCCTGTACTACACAGTAAAGTGGTAGCCATGGCTGAGCAGCCATACTTATCTCAAGAGTAAAGTGAGCAGTATCAGAAGTTACACAAAGGACAGCAATTACTATGGTTCAAACAAACACTGACTCAAGGTTTTTGAGTTAAAGAATATACATTTATGTACACCATCAGTTATAAAACAGTTCACTAATATAAAGCAGCAGAAAATCACAATCTTAATACACTACACCACACCCAATCAATTCTGGACAAGGTAAGCTCAAAATGAAGTGTGAGCAAAATGGCACTCCAGCAATTTAAAAAGGGAGGGAAAGAACAACATTATCAACAATCAACAACACCAACAAGTGATAGGCAGGGCAATCTAGAAAAGGCTTACTACAACTATGATTCAAATCAATAGGCCTGAGCCAATGTTAATGGTTCAGAGTCTTTGCAGAGGATCACACAGTTCAGAGTATTTTGCGGTTAAGTCTTTGCCAAGAGGTCAAAACGAAGTTGGTTGAAGGAAAAGTTACTCAAAAGAGAAGAGAAGGACAAGTCTTCAGAGAGGCAAACGATTTAAAACACTTTCACTGCGGTCGGACGGAACGAACGACCGGATTTGAACAGTACCTTAGATGCAGAAGAATGCTGTAGCTGCGGCGGTAGTTCCTGGCAGTTCCTGCAGGCTCATGGTTCCTGAAGTGACTGTCGAACTGACAAGAAGGAGGAAGACAGGAGGGTCCTGCGCTGCCCAGGGAAGACGCCAGCAACAGAGCAAAATGACAAATAAAAGGTGCGCTCCTTAAAAGCACTAAGGGACTCACTCAAGCTGGCTATCTGGTTTCCTGTGGGGCTTTGTGAACTGGTAGGTCCCACCAGGCTCAAGGGGGAAGACTCTTTGCAGAACTCCTCTGTTGACAAAGTTCAGGCGATTCGGACCTCCAGCAGGGCTTCACCGGGATGTCCAGTAGATGCACAGTCGTCTTCCTTCAGCTTCTCGTTGGCTCTCTCCATCCAATGGCGACTCTGCCTTCCAGTCCCAGAGACTGGTTTTTATGAACCAAATCCCCCATTCACACAGCCTGGCTGGCCGGACAGTCACCAAGCCAATCAGATTGTAGTGCGACTTGGGTCTCCATGGAGACCCTGTGCTGGGGGCCTAAAACCCCTCCCTCACATTCAGCCCACCCAGAAACTCAGCCGCCTAAGGAGGGCTTCTGGGCAGAAGCCCGCCAAAGGACAGCAAACAAAGGAACCAAACCTGGTTTGGCACGCAGTTTAAAACACGAGAAAGACCTTTACAAAAAGAAATGGTGAATAAACCCAACCAGAACCGAATAAAAATAAAAGGGGTCAACGGGTTTAGAGTTTGAGGCTACCACCATAGCCTCTAACTATACCGAGGCTATTTTCATAGCTCGCGGTAAGAAGAAAAGGGTAGATACCACTGCCACCAGCCAAATCTTAAAGAAAGCGGAACAAAATAATGTTCCATGAGAAACAGATAAAAAGGGATAACTATTAACCCTTCCAGTACTCTATGGAAGATAGTTGGTACTGGGTCTGTAAATTTAAAATGAGTAGTAAAGTCAATGGCAAATGTACATGTTCTGGGAGACAGTAGTCAGTCCCAGAAATGGAGTTAAATGTGGGAAGTCTAGAAAGGCAACCCTGTGTCACTGCACTAAAGGTGCTGTGTGAGACACAGTAAAAATTTTAATGACTATGGAGTTGGTGAGACTCCGTTTGCATGAACACAAACATGCACAACACACAGCAAAAACACATGTAAGAGTGGAGATAAAAAGGCTCACACTCTTACCAGGTGAAAAAAATTAATCCTAGAAATCCAGCAAAGCTGCTGAGGGACTCAGTAGGTGGGGGAAATTAGCCATTCTGGAGAATTCTCCCTAACACAAACTTTACATGTGCAAATGATTTACAACCAATTGGGCGGATAATGCCTGTGTGGCTTCTATCCCCTCAAGCTGCGCTGGAAGGTGCTAATAATATCAATCCAGGACATGTCATTGCCAACTCGGTTTCCGTGGGCCAAATAACTTCCAAGGACCCAGTCTTCCTCAAAGTGAGCAGGAATAGACTAAGTGGGGACGGGCTTGCGTCTACAGCCTTTGTCTGTCAAATACAAACATGAAGGAGTTCAGGCCCCAAATACTTGCAAACATTGTGTGTAGTGTGGGACAAACAAAACAATACAAATTGTACATAATTAGATGGATTAATTTTAAAGTAAATAAACTTCCAAAGAAATGTCGTGTGAAGGACATCCCAAGTCCACTATCCATCAGTACACAGGGCAGAGCCTGAAAACAAAAAGCACCAAGGTAAATCAGTCACAAATTCAGCCGTGGGACATAAATGACAAAACGTGCAGAAACCAATATTCGCACTAAACTGGGTAAACGATGCACTTGTATGGACCCAGAAGCGGCAATATTTGAAAATCAAAAGAGGCAAGACTGAAATAAAAACATGAAAACAAAATTGATTTAAAAAGTGCCTGGGTCTGAGTACAGAAGGTCACAGCATGTTTGTGAATGAGCAGCGAACGACAACACGTGCTTATCTGCCAGTTTGCTACGGAACATCCCACCTTGGACTTCCTAAGTCGTATATCAGATGGTGCAACTCAGGGCCCGATTCTCAAGTGGGTGTTCAGTACCGAAAAGGTTATTAAAAGCCTTAACGGCCTTTTCAGTACTTGAGATCTATTCTGAAGTTGGTGCATTCTTCCGAAGTAGGTATTGAATTTGCCACTTTCGGAATGTATGTGGAGGTTGCTAGGATGGGTGGGAAACCAAACTAGCAACCGCCACATTTGTTACCTGCCACTTAAGGCAGGTATTTTTGTGGCACTCCTCCACTTTTAAATGTGAGCTAAAGTGGCGCAATAATACGGTACCATTTCGGTGCCGGTATTGTGGAGGAGTGCCACAAGAAGCCGGTCGCAGTGCAGGTGAGTGGGCAAACCAATAAAGTAAGCAGCTTCAACATTGCATCCTTTGTCAGAGCAGGATACAACGTTGAAGCTGCTGTTTGGGAGAGCACAGTTGTTTCGTTTTCCACTAGTTTTTTTGGTTTTACTGTACTTGGCAGCTCAGGTTGGGGGGCTGCATTAGCAGTAGCTAGGGGGTCAGACTGGGGCTCAAATGTTTCTGAGGAAACAGAAACTGTTCCTGAACACCCGTGTTCTCGGCAGCACTTTCGTAAAATAACGATTATGTCGTTATCTTACAAAAGTGCTGCCGAGATTTCTGCATTGCGTCCATTATGCCCAAAAACAGGTGCAATGACCACAGTGCACTGTCGTGCACTACGAGCATGCCCAGGCCCACTTGAGAATAGTGGTGTTGCCTGGGCGTCCAAATTTGGCGCCGTGATTCGTGCTCTTTAGCATGCTCACTGTGCCAAATTGAGAATCGGCCCCTCAGCCGGGAACTGGTAACAGCTGGCAGTCTTGTGACGTGATACTGCAAGACTTATAATATTTAAAGGCTAATACAGAATGGGCCAATGGGACGGCTATATTGGAACAGAGTAAAAAGGTGAAAACTATAGTCGGGGCACGCAATATTGACTTATGTTTAAGCAACAGAGACTGGTGCCAAAAGGCATCTCGCTGTATGAGGTTGAAGGTCTGAACACAGCAAAACAGAGTGGAGCCTGAAGAAAAGCTGCACAACTGGACCAGGTCACTCTTCGTGTCCAAATGAAAGCTCAAGTTAGCCAGTGGTGTGCCTGAAAATGACAACAGCATTTCATAACAGTACTGACCATTGTATATCTTCATTCAGGCCGTCTTGGTGTCTTTTAAGATGGAAAATCCACTGTTTTTCAAGTTGGAATAGACAGTTGGTGGTAGTAAAGTTGTGGGGGCCACGAGTCACATGATCAATGATCATCCACTGCATATCGTGATCAGAATGTCCCAAGGTCATATAATGTTCTACCAATGGAGTTGAGGTACCAGTACAAATATGTTACCTATGTTCCCTTATTCTAGTCGAAACGTTCCTAGATGTCATACCAACATAACATTTTAGGCAAGGACATTTGATGATGTAAATGGCATTGCTTGTATAGCAATTGGTATGTGATCTCAGGGACCAGTTAATTTCGTTGTGAATAAATGCAGAAGTAGTTACACAAAATTCACATTCAAGGCGAACGCCACTTGGGAAATGGCTCACTACTGGCTGGCCGGGCAGGTTCCAACAATCCAAAAGAGTATTCGGCCTCTGGGTATTGGTAAGAAGTCGTGAGTGAAAAACATGGTCGTGGACGTTGCAGCATCTCTTGAGGGCGAACAATGGAAGTTTCGAAGTACATCCCATACTGCGAATGAGGTTCCAGTGTTTGTTTATTAATTTCTTGATGCAAGCAGTGTTCTGAGAGAAAGAAGATACGCAAACGAGACGATCGTCTGCTGAAGTTTTCTCTTGTGCAGTCAAGAGAATGTCCCTAACTATGTAGTGTGCTCGTCTAGCTGCCCGTTTGAACATTTTGTATGGGCAACCCCTACCACAAAGTCTGTTAATCATATAGTTAGCATGATAGCTATAATCGTTCTTGAAAGAACAGTTGCGCCTAACTCTTAACAACTGGCTGTATGGCAGATTTTCACGTAAGGCCCGTGGATGTTGACTGCTGTATAAGAGTGTAGTGTTCCTGTCAATTGTCTTCCTGAACAGGGCGGTGTACATTTGACCTCAGTCACGTTTGATTAGTAAGTTCAAGAAAGGCATTTCGCCTCATTCCCATGGATGGGTGAACTGGAGGTTTGGATTGCAGTTCCATGCCAAATGAAAAAAACATTGTCAATGTACCTTTTCCAGTTTTGAATGCATGATGAAAAGGGATTGTTAGAGAATTTATGTTGTGACGAATCCCCAGATGTCGTCACTGGGGGAGGCCCTTCCCATGAGGCGAGGGAGGTGAGGCTGCTAACCGATAGTCCCCCTGGGGGTGCTACTCAGCGGGTGGATCTCATTGGGAGGGAAGACCTTATTGGATTAGTGACAACCTGGAGAACATCCTATCCTTGTAGCCCACCTTACCCTAGCCCACCTTTCTCACCAATCCCCACCAGTACCATTCCTACTGTACCCATCTGTTTTTCTTATACTTCTAGTGTAGGAAGTCCTGAGAAAAGGAATAGCTCTGGTTATTCCTGGGAGACTAGTCAATTTAGTACTGCGACGAGGAAGAAGCACAGAGTACTAAAGAGTACACCGCAGAACCAAAGTGAGCGAACTAGACAATCTTGTTCAGTTAAATCTATTGGTGAAATAAAAAGGGAAGAACGGCTCGAGAGAGGTGTGAGACCTCCCTAGAGGAGCCACAAGAGCCGGTGGCGTGGACGCAAGAATAACCAGGATGCCGCTGAGGAAACCAGAGGCTCCGGAGTTGATTTCCGAGGCACAGAAGGGATGGCAGGCTGGTGGGAGCAGGCTTCAGGCGACCGGGCACCCTGAGAAGCTGAGCCACTGCTCTGTGGTAGATTGGTGCTGCGGAGCCGGCGCAGACCAGAGGAAGCTCACAAGTCCCATAGCAAATCGCCGGCAGCTAAAAGGCCACAAGTGGGGAAGGTGCCAGTGCTCCAAACAGGTTGTTAAGAGCACAGAAAATGTAACAGTATCGTGAACCAAGGGGTCTGGCACCCGAATCTGAGAAACCAAGGGATCTGGGACCCGAATACAAGAAACCAAGGGGTCTGGGACCCAAATGTGAGGACCCAAGGGGTCTGGTACCAGAATGTGAGAAACCAAGTGTCTGGGACACGAATAAGAGAAACCAAGGGGTCTGGGACCCAAATGCAAGAAACAAAGGGGTCAGGGACGCGAGAGAGAGAAGGCAAGAGGTCTGGAACCCGAGTGTGAGAAACCAAGTGTCTGGGACCCAAATACGAGAAACCAAGGGGTCTGGGTCCCGAGTGTGAGAAACCAAGGGGCCTGGGACACAAATATATGAAACTAAGGGGTCTGGGACCCAAAAGCGAGAAACAAAGGGGTCAGGGACCAGAGAGAGAGACACAAATGGGTCTGGATCCCAAAAGAAGAAAAGTCACAGCAAAAGGGTCTGGTACCCAACACAGTACCTGGCAGGAGAGTACACTAGGTGGACAGTGCATGCAAGTCTGGGACCCACAACAATTGAAGCATCTTCATTGTTCCTTAAAGTCATAGTACCTGGCACAAGAGTACACCAGATGGACTATAGTAGAGGTCATGAAAATGCAAGTCTGGGACCCACACCCATGAAAAAAGCTCAGTGCATCTTTGTTGATCTTCATAGTCACAGTACCTGGCAATGAAGGAAGCCAGGTTGACTGTGCCCACAAGCGCAAAATCAATGGGAAGGAAAATGTTACCCTTGACAGAGTTTGGTGAACATTGTGAGAAGTCCTGGCCAAGTGGTGAGCCAGGCGGGTGACAAAACCAAGTTAAGAAAGACCAGGTGAAAGCAGTCAACTCCCTGGTATTTGGGAACATTGTAAACCGCTTAAGTGAACGCAAGAGAAGAGTGTCACTCTCTTGGTCTGGTGAGGAACCTGAGGAAAGTTCAAGGGAAGAAGCCATCCCTCTTAATCAGAACTTACAGGACTTTGTGTTTTCATTTGATCTTGCCGGAGATGCACTCCAAGGAATCCTTTTTTCAGACTGTTTTGAGTATTGCCATTGAAGAAGAACTATTCCTACAGGTGAGCTTTGTGGTATTGTCCAGACGAAGGGAGTCATTCTTCTGGACCACACATGCTTTTTTGATTTAGAGTGTAAGGGAAGGAAATAGGTTTTTGGCACGATGGTGGACTATTTGTTTTTGACAGGACATCCTGATCAAATCCTTAGTTTGTTTGAGGTAGGGAAACCCCTCCTAGAAATAGGCATAGATAAGGTTTTCCTTTTATATCATTTAAATAAAAGTCTATAACCAAAAAGATGCCACCTGTGTTTCAATCTCCTACTTCTGCACCCTTACAATAAGCATTTTCAAATTCGGACATGTGCAGATTGGCGAGGCTGGGGGCGTAGACAGCCCCCATCGCCATGTATTTTTTCTGTAAGAATAATGTATTACCAAAAGCAAAAACGTTCTTGCATAATGCAATGCGTAGTAGTTCCACCAAAAAGGAGGCGGGCATGTCATGAGGTACCGGACGCCAATTTAATTTAGTCTTGATGATTCTAATGGCATCATCCTGCAGATGTCGCAAGTCACGAACATGTCCTCAGTATTGTTGTAAGCCTTTACTTCTAAGCAAGTGATAGTGGCCATATTATCTTTCAAGTATAACCTGGAATCAGACACCAACAGTAGCAAGAACTTGTCTAGGTGTTTACCACAGTGTTCAAGGACAGATCCACACAAGGACACAATGGGGCGGCCGGGACGTTTATCCTGATCCGTGTGGAACTTGGGTAGAGCATATAAAGTATGAGAGCGTACATCTCGTGAAGTGAGGAACTTAGCTTCCTGGTGAGTTAAAAAAAACACTCTCAATCCCGGCTGGGAGTTCTTGTAACCTCAACATAATGTCCTTGGTGAGATTAATCTGAATCAGAGTGTAATAGTCAGGGTTGTCAATTAGAGTTCTTACCATTTGGATGTACTTTAGGGTGTCCATAATGACAATACCGCCCCCCTGTCTGTCAGTTTACTGGTTATCACAGTTTTGGCCCAATTTATTGAGAGGCAGGACTTCCTGAGTACTCACATTTTTGTGTCTGAGCTGAAAATTCTTGTTGACTGTTTTACGAAGATCTCTAAGGATCATCCTTTCAAATGTAATAATCTCCAGAGTTGTGTGCTGATCAGATGGTGTAAAATCAGAAGGTGGTTGAAAGGAGGTGTTCAAATGTTCAGTAGGAGCTTCCCTACCTTCATAGAAGGCAGTAAGTTGCATCTTCCTGAAAAAAACGGCATAGTTCTAATTCGATGGTGTCACGGCCTATCTGTTGGGAGGTAGGAAAGCTCAATCCCTGTGCTAAAACACTGATTTGAGTAGTAATATTGGTGGATGCAAGGTTAAACAAAGGAAGATCTATTGAGGGTAATTCCGTTGTCGAGTGCTGAATGTGTCTTGATCTGCCCTGTCCTGTTGGTTCTGTCTGTCCCTCTGAGGTGGCCGACGTCCCCGGGGTTGTCCTCTTCCTAAAAGCCTGTTGGTAGTCTCTTGTAGACTCTTGAAGATCCTGGCAAGGGGGGTTGCTTGCTTCCTCGTTGGAGGAGCTCGATGTATCAGAAACAGAGACCCACTTACATCTGGGGCCTTCCTGGTATCTCAGGCCCTGTCCAAAATGTAAGAGGCCAATGATCTGCAAGGAGGCAAGGGTAAAAACGCTCCTTGGTAAAATGTGCTATGTCTTTCTTAAGTTTGTTTAACATTTTGTGAAGATTAACATTTTTGAATTCTTCCACTTCTTTGTTGATAGCAACAAGTTTGGCAGCAGCTTCTGCTAGCACAGCGCTGTTGGCAAACAGCTGATCATGAGTAGTGAGTTCTTGTTTGATTTTGTCTGAGATTCTAATGGCCGTGTTTCGGGCAGGGGTCAATAAAGGTGTTAAAGGTTTCTGATACCTCAGAACTCTGAGCTGTGTGAGGGGTCTGAAATGTGAGGCTAACAACGTTGTGAAGGTTTTTCAAAGATGCCATTTTATTAACTCATAAGGTGGGATAAACGCCTCATTATTCCTACCCTGACGTGGATTCAACAAAGGTTCTTAGTCTTTCTCATGTGATGGTAAGTTTCAAATTAATCTTCTTCACATAAGCAAATAATATTGCCTTAGTTCATCAACGTCAATATAAATTGTCTTTGTCAGGTTGCTTTGCAACAACTTATTATTTCTGAAGGTATCAACACTTCTGCAGCAATGTTATACAGTTTTTATTTTAGCAATGAAAGTTTGCCAGAATAACTTGTCAACACCACTTCACAGCACTTCATCAACTTATACCTGGTTTACTTCTATGCCAGGCCTACTACTTCAATCAGACCTGGTTTACTGCCATGCCAGATCCACCATTTCAAGTTTGTTATTCGGGTGTACTCCCCTGCCTGAATAGTAATTTACAAACAACAAGTGCTTCTGTGGTTAAGATTAGCTTACAACAGCTTTGCAGTGTTTATCGCTTTACACGTCAGACTAAACAATTCTTCAGGGAAGGCAGGATTCACATTGGGGCTCTTTAGTACTCTTTTGTACTTTCCAAAACCCCTTCCCGTTAGGCTCCTCTCCTTCTGAACAACCGTTCCCAGAAGGGCAGCCTTCTTGCCACTCTTGTTTTCCCACTGCGTCATCAACCAAACACTGACAAGGATATGGTTATATTCTGCTTCTTCCTTGGCTTTGGCAATGTGGGTTTATACCAACTTTTGTTATATGCTTCTTCAAATATGGGCAATAAGTTCACAACATTTGAAACTGGGTAATGGCTGTCTGCATTAGATGTTAAGAGTATTTCCCCATCTTGTTGCAGGGTTCTAAACAACTCGCCTGCTTAAAAACACACTGATTCGGTTTTGCAAAATAATGTTTTCTCTGGTTTCTAATAGTTCAGTATTCAAAATTGCCTTTGGTATTAGTTTCATACGCACACAAGCGTTTTCTAATTTGAAAACACCTGTATTGAGCACACAAACAGTCTCAGAGCGCTCCGTTGTCACTATCAGCTGGTGAACTCACCAGGTAAGGCGTGCACATTCGATTCCCTCGCTGCTCACAGGTACTTCGGTTCAGTTCGGTTAGGGTTTTGGGGAAGTTGAACAAGGGGTTTTCCCATTCCTCCTGACCTGCTTCCCGCCTCATATTATCCTCCTGCAGAACACCACCACCATGGTCGAGATCCGAAAGTGTCTGCCTTTCCCTGGCCACATCAGAAGGGTCCCAGGCCTGGTTTCCTGGGGGAATCTTCACAGCTGGCTCAGAAGCATAGCCTCATGCCCCAGATCAATGCAAGATTGTGAATCACAGACTTTTTCAAATTATGCGAGTTACAGAGTACACTTCACCACTTTACATCGGCAAAGCAACTATAATCCTTCCAGCTAGAAGGAAGTCAGAATATCATTTATACTAAAAGAGACATGATCACATCACCCCTGTGACGGCTAGGGTGCGAAAGCATTATATAAAATGATGCAGGTAATTCTGTTTCTGAAAAGGAAGTCTGCTAATCGGACATCCTTTTTATAAATACTAGATGCCAGAATTATAGTACGCCATGTGCCTTTGCATTCTGTCGCCCTCATCACCAGCTCTGCAGTGGCAGGTGGCAGGTTAAATGGTCACTTGTGCATTTCTGACAGCTGCTGGATCACAAATTTCCTGCAGGTAGATATGATTTTTTAATCTTCTGCACTTTTATCCCCAAATGTAATAATTGTATGTCTAGTCAATCTGGTGGCATGTTAAATGTTTAAATATAAGCCATATCTGGTTAGGGCATTGTCACAGCTAAGAGCACAAGAATATACAGACCTCACACTTTTCAGCTCTATGAGTAGGCCTCAGATGTGTATCAGCGTCTTGCCTGGGTGTCTCCGCTACAGCCATGTGGAACAATGACCAGGATGCTGCCTATTGATCCTCCTACAGGAAGGGCAACACCTTCCTCCCAGGGCATGGGAACACTGCCCAGGAAATCTCCTGTGAACTGATGCTCCCAACTCAGCACTGACATAACAAAGCCACTCTCATACCAGGGTGCTGAACACTGGAGTACCTTTGAAGTCAGCAGGCATGGGAAAGGGCAGTGTTAAAGGAACCAGAAGGAAGAGGTGGGCTGAGAGAGGGGTTCCTCTATCTTGGTTTCAGTAAGGCTCTCTACCATGATCTGTTCCGCAAACTTCCTGCTGTATAAGGCACTCTGGTTGTGCTGTTCGAAGGCAAATGGCACTTGCTACAACAGCCTGAATAGGACCACTTACAGCAGGCTTGCCTTGGGCCAATCTACTGTGAAATCTTGTAGTTTATAAGGCGAGGGAGTCCTCTCCTTTGATTAGTGTTTGGGATCTTACAATGAAATAAAATGGATTAACTGGACCTCTGTTGTGAGTACAGCCTCATCCAAAGTCCTCTGCCAGAGATGAAGACAGAAGGCATCCAAGGCAAAGGTGAGCTCTGCTCCTAACCAACCACAGGGAACAGTGGACGTGACACTGCTGTTAGACCAAAACCTCTCTGCTGGCTGTCCACTGGAACCAGGATCCTGCTTAATGGAAGCGCAGCACCCCTGTAGGTGCCAGACAACTTCCAGGAGTGGATTTGCAGGACCAAGGACTCACATTGCTCTTGAAGGCCTTGGATTGGGTCTCCCAGCAGCCCAGAAGTCAAAGAACTCCACTCAGCCCTGATTCCCGCTACACTGACCTAAATAACACCTGACTGCCCCAACCTTCTTTGTGCCACATGTCATTGCTGATTGGACTGCACTGTGTGTTGGACTCGGTCGACCATCTGCCAAACCGATTCCAAATGATCCCCTCGGGAAGCTCCTGGAAGCCTGGCTCAATGTTGTTGATCCTCCAAAGACAGGAAACAAAAGGTACTGTGAAGAGGCCCTGTTCCACTGGTCCACTTTTTGGAACCATAGTGATTGTTAAGCCCCTGTCCTCTACCTTTTTTCTGTATATGGTATTCTTCCTTTCCTCTCATTCCCCCAGAAGCTCACTGTCTCCCAAGCTCTCGTTCTCTCTAAATTGGACTATTGCAACAGCCTCTTTCTTAATCTACCTGCCTCTACTCTCTGCCATTTACAACTTATCCAGAACAGGACTGCGAGACTTGTCCTTGGCCTCAAGCCCTGGGATCGTATCTCTCCAGCTATGAAATCACTCCATTGGCTCCCAGTGGATGCAAGGATTAAATTCAAAACTCTCTGCATTGTCCACAAGGCTTTCTCGGGCCTGGGTCCAACATACCTTCAGCTATCCCTCCGCAAATACCTCCCATCTCGAGCACTCCGCTCCTCTACCTCTAACACCCTCAGGGTCAGTCGTTTCTCAAAGAAACAAGTTGGGGGTAGATCTCTGTCTTCGGCTGAGGCCTCCCTCTGGAACAGCCTCCCTGCCACTCTAAAACTTTAGGAGAACCATCTCCGGTTCCGGAAGCACCTTAAAACCTTCCTCTTTGCTTCTGCCTTCTCCTCCTCTCTCCCCTGTTGATTCTACTCTCCCTCAGCACCATGCACCTGGCCACCCTCTGTCCTCCGGTCGCAGGTACCTACTCATCTTGCCACCCTCACGCACTGCCTCCGGGCCACCCCCTGCACTGTTTATTTAATATTATTTTAGTTTTTTCCTTCTCGCACCGCACTCTCCTTTTGGTCCCCCTTCCATGCACTTCTCCCCCTTCTCCCCCTTCTCCCTCTACCCTGCACTTGCACGTTCTCAATGTCACTGGGCCTAGTAAGATCGTTGTTTTTGTTCTCCTCTGTTCCCCTTCCCTTGCCTTATCGTGCTCTGCAACACTTGTGTATGAGCGCGATAGAAATAAAATATCAATATCAATATCAATACTGATACTGTTGCCAAGTCAATGGTCTTATCACCCGTTCAGAATGCTTCTTTTCCAGGGGTGGGTTTGTTGTGCATTTAGTTTGTTGCATTGATTAGATAATTAAAGTTCCTATTTTTCTATAGAACCTTGATTGGCGTTATTTTATTTTTGAACCACTATACTGAAGCAGTTTGGACTGATATTGCTATTGGCTCCCATCCCACCCAATCCCTCCCTCGACAAAATAGCCTGTCCTCAGCCTGAGCTACCAAAAAAGGCGACAGAGGTATACTTGCCGGCTGTGGCTGTTTCCCCTTAATGATTGAGATCACTGCTTGTTTAGTAATTGTGTGGAGCTGAGTGGGCGGTTTAGCCATTACTCATCCCTGTACTGCTGCAGGGCAGTAGTCACTTCATCACACTGATTGGCAGTAGTGGGATTTGATACACACTGTGCCTGCAGTTTAGTCATCCAAAATAAAAGTCTGTGCCTTCAAAAATAGAAACACTGTCAGAAATATTTTAGATTTTGCACAATGGAGCTGGACATGAGGTCAGTGAGAGGTCGAAAGTGCAGTACCCTTCGTGAGCTATGTCAATCCGAAGGACTCCCCATGGCAGTAAGGTTAATAAGCCTGAAATGCTAAAATGTTTAGTTAAAAGCCTATGAGCATTTCAGGAAACTAGGGTGGCTGAGGAGATCCAGGTGGCCAGTAGGGATCTGGAGCCCCCAAAGAGGTATCCATTCCACACAGGGTGTAGTTATGGAAATAGACAGCGATAGTGACAGTTGTTCCCATCATTCTTCCTAGAGAGCGGGTAGTGTGATTTATCAAAGGTCCGAAGTTTCAGTAAAGTGCCGAGCTTTGCTTAGATCCCAGGACTAAATCAGGGACCAGGGTAGTATCTCTGGAACAGAGCTGAGAAGAAGCAGATGGATTTAGCAGCCTTAACAGAACAGAAGACGAAATGTGGTCATGCTGGAGCTGCGCAAGCTGGATCTGTGGACACAAACAATCTTCTGAGGGGATAGAAGAACTTTCAGTGAGAGCTTCACTGAGCAATTTTTGACTTTACTGTTTTGCTGTGACGAAGTGCACGCCACATTTACTGGATGACGGCTTGCACCGCAACACAAAATGTATCTAAAAGATACAAAGATTCATTAATATAAGCAGTGCCCGCCTCTATGCCTTCTTTCTTAGATCTTCCAGTGGTGTCACTCCAAAAAAGGTCTAGGTGCCACATTACCAAGGATTTAGCCAAACAGTAAGTTGTTGGGGAAGCAAATCTTCGACTGGTTAAAAACACTGGATTTATGATATGGCATTTATAACGCATTCACACGTATTTAGCCTTCCAACTTCAGAATGTAAAGAGGAATTGAGGGGTGCAGCCCTAATAAGCCTTTGTGACAAAGCCAGTAACATGGCCTGGCAAGAGGGCATAAGAACCCCTGTCAGCTGGGGGTGGGAGACCTACCAGGGAGAAATTCAGAGCCAGTCCTTCCCCTCGGGCGGACAGGAACAGTTGCGAAGGTCCCAGTTCCTGCCCCCACCCGTCGTACCAGTATGTTCTATGCATTACAATATTGTCTCACCCCCATACGCAAGATGCTCTTCAGACTTTACTTCTTGCAGAAACGCCATGGCATACCAGAGCAGCAATGAACCCCTCAAAAGCTGCAGCATGATTGGAGAACACCACCCAGAGCAACATCTGACAGGAGAGAGCTGAGATGGAAAGCGTATGCAGCAGCGGAGAGAGCAGCTGTCTGCCCTGAAGCAGCAGCGGCAGCTGTCCAGTGCCGTGGACCCAGCCCTATGCTAGCAGGGAAATGGAAAAGGGGATGAGAACCCTAACAGAGATTTGCCTACATGGGTGGGGTACCTTCCAGAGATTCCCCAAAATTAACTAGGACTCAGCAAACAAAGGGCCGCCAGTGCCTAGTTGCGGTAGACCTGCACAGAGAAAAGGGATGTGGCTTAACCAACTATTTATCAGCACTACTGTTTGTAACACAATCCAAGAGGCAAAAGCAGGATCACATTGGTCAGGGCAAGGCACCCAATAGGAACAGAAGGGAGGAGTATAGAGAGGGCAACAGAAAGAAGGATGTTGTGGTTTGTTGGGTGAGGTCAGAAGAGGTGCAGGTGGCAGACCAAGAGAACAGCAAGAGAAAGGACATTGGAGAGGACAGTGGAGGTCATTTGTAAGTCAGATGAGGTATTAGTTAGTGAGTGCAAGTGATAATACATTGTGAGTGGATAAGCTAGAGTAATGAGCGTGATCAGGTATTGAATTGTAGGGTGTGATTGAAGCATGCGTGTGAGTGAGGGTGTGATGAGAAGGTAGGTGTGAGTAGTGGTGTGGAGGGTGTAGCAGCAGTAGTGTAGAGGTGACAGTAGTAGTTTGGAGGAGGGGGTAATAGTGTGGAGGATGAAGTAGTAGTAGTTTGGAAAGGAGAGTAGCAATGTAGAGGAGGGACTAATAGTGTGGATTAAAGAATAGTAGTGTGGAGGAGGGAGTAGTTTGGAGAAGGGAGTAGTAAGATCAGAGAAATTATAGTAATATTGAGGCGAGGCATTGGGTTTGAGGCATAGGAAGTGCACGAGACATTAGGGGGAAATGAGAAGAGAAGGAAGAGAGAAAAGGCGGACAGAGTATGAGGAGGCGATTGGTTACCGATGGTGACAGGAAAAGGAGAACATGAGCGTGATAGTAAGAATGCCTGTACGGCACAATTCCCTAAGCACACTAATAAATGGGTAGAGTAGCGACCATTTTAGGAAGTCCCTGAGGGATGTTAGAAAGAGAAGGCATTCTGTTTTAGGTCCTCACCACAAGACTAAGGTAAACTAAGGTAGCATGTAGACAAGTAAGGGTCAATAATATCTATTTGCTATCCTGCAATCTGGGACCCCTAGTTTAGGGAGGTGGTGCTTTATAAAATGAAAGAGGGACTGCATTAGGGCCCAATTAAAAATAAACAACAAACACTTGAACCATCTGTGAGGCCTGGACCATTTGTTGTGCCATCTGTAACACTGTCTACCAACAGCTGGAACTGATGTAATCATTCAGTTAGCACCTGAGGAAAGGCCAATTTATGCCAAAAGGAAGGCCAGCATCTTCGAAACGTTCTGCAAACCCCCAGAACAACACCCCTGCAGTTTTAGAGAGCTCACATAAAGGGGGAGCCAAACTTGTGAGGAGTTTGCATAGTTGTCCCTAAAGCATCTGAATAGGTGGGTCACTGGAAACAAAATTGAAACATTTGAAGGAATGTTTAATTTGGTTGCATGTGAGCATGTCCTTAAATATTGTGAGGCACCATTACTCCAGCATCTAGTGTACAAGACTATCACAGACCAATATGTATGGTAGTACGAGTGCCCATAGAAAAGCCAGAGCTTTCACACCCTCACAGGCGCCAATCTGTCACACACCCTCCAGCACAGCAAGAAGACCATTCTAACGGTCTGGCTCATCCTCAAGGTGAGAAAATATGCTGAGGCCATTTGCCTTGAAGTGCTTGGAAGGTCGGCCAATAAGTATGTGAGTACTCACACCCAGAAGAAGGCTCAGGCGAACACATGGGTGGTCTTGTAAGGGCAAAGGGAAATTCTCTCAGTTGGAATACCCCCATTAGTCATATATGAAAGGGGTCCAGACGTGCAGTATGTGGCTATACATATACCACAAAAGTTTCAGCAGACCTCTGCCTGCCAAACATGTATTCACCGCTGGAAAGACGGTTTGTTCAGTGCCCCAGTTCTAGAGTACACCGACTACGGGCAGGGAATTATATTCCAGACAGGCAGCTGTAAATCTGAAAGGAGAGCAGACTCAGCAAAGCTGAGCTCAGGATCGGTTTATCAGCCAATGGTAGGCTTTGGCACTGGGCCAGATCTCTACAGAGATCCCATAATGGACATGCTCCATAATCCTGGATCGCGACATGACTCACACACTTAGAAAGGTGAGGCTCAACATTTTTAGCAGGGCTGTGTCTGACGGATTGCCATATGGGAGAGTGTGAAAGTCCTTGCTTTTTACTGCATATGAATACTCACATAGCTATCAGCAGCCCTACCAAGCTCCCTAGCATATGTCTTGTACAATAAATGCTGGTGTAACTCTGCCTAACAATTATAAGGACATGTTCACATGCACCCAAATTAAACATTCCTTCAAATGTGTCAACTTTGTACCCGCTGACCCACCCATTCAGATACTTCTTTGCAAAATGTGTTGACTCCTCAAAAAGTTTGGTTTGCCATTTTGTGAGATCTCTAAAGTTCCAGAAGTATTGTTCTGTGGGTTTTCCAGAACATCCTGAGGATGGCTGTCTTCATTTTAGAATATAGGGCTTTTCCTCAGAAGACAAGTGATCGTTCACATCAGTTTGAGCCATCATTAGACGGTTCATGAGGGTTGCACCCCAACATTCGTCTCACACCTCCTGGATTTGGATGGTAACTCCAGTGCTTCAAACCAGTCAAATGTGCCCTTTCCCACCTCATGCAACAGCACTGACATGAGTAAACTGCAATCAGGCGGGCGCTGTCTGGGTCAGCATAGCTCACAAGCAGTTTAAGGCAGGAACAAGAGCCCAGAGCTGCTCCTTTATCCCTCGGTTGCTGTGAGACCCAGTTGAGGTTCTGTCCAGGTTCTAAAACGATAAAGTGCATCCTTTTACTGCCCTTTCTAGCTAGGAAGTGTGCCAGACAGCACTGGCAGGGACTGCCACTTCCAGCGGGCACAGTCCTAGATACCAGTGTTTAGGGCTTTGTCCAAACAGCAGATATCCCCAAATGATCCTCTGGGGCAGGCCACGGGAGGCACTTGCTCCCTCTTTGGAGTCTTTATGTTCACTTCAATGGCAGATGACTGTCATACTATACCCCAGTAAAGTTATTGGTGAAATGTTCTTCTTCTGATGTCCAAAGATGATTGAATTTAAGGGGGGTTTCACAGTGCGAATGTGGATTGGTCAATTTCAAGCATTTTTGTAAGGGTCTGATCCTGGTGGCTGTGAAAAGAGTATTTTCCTGGTATGATAAAGCCAGTAGGGGGTGGTAACCCCTCTCCACATGAGGTTGGAGCAGTAAGGAGTAATCCAGAGCGTTCCCTATTCCTAAAAGCAAGCTCAGTTGAGTAGGCCCCAATTCCTGCCCCCGGCTTGGGGCAGCATGGTTTTCTGCAGTCCATCATGTACCCCAACCATGCCCCCAATGTCAAATGCTTGCTGGAAGAGCTCACAATAAGCAGGAGGTGTGGGTTATTAGGTGAGATCAGAGACAGTGGTGGTGGAGGTCCAACAGACAAACATGTGGGAGGAAGGAGAGGTGGATTTTGGAGACAAATTGTGAAAAAGGTGAGGTATTTATTGTTGAGCAGTAGTGGTACTGCTGTATGAGCGTTCATGAAAGTGTCCCAATTGTTTGTAGAATCTACAGTGTAAGGAGTGATTGTGAAGTGAGGGGAATTGCATGAACATATAGAACACAAACACTGCGAGGTAGAAAACAATGAGGTTTTTTAATCAAATGTACACACATTGCCTCGAATAAACTAGATGGGGGGATATGTTGGGTTATTATTTAAAGTGGGAGGATGGGAGAGGGGGCTGCGGGCGGTCTGCCCATACATTTTATTTCACGGAAATGTGTGAACATTTGAGAAAAATAATCAATGTTTTCAAATTTTCTGTTAAAAATACGTTGGTATAACATAGATTGTTTGTTTGTTTATTGTTTGCTTGGTCGGCGCTTATACAGCAAATAAATTCAGTTTCAAAGCGCCCACAGGGCAGCATGGAGGGAACATGGGATTGCAGTACAGTTAAAATATATAAGAAATACAGTGGGGGAAGGGTTGGCCAAACCTATTATGCCTTGTGAGTATTCAGAAAGTGCAAGTACAGCAAGGAAGAGGGCAGTGGGGTAGGTGCTGGGGTGTCCGTCTTCGAGGGTGAGCCACAGATGAAGTGCAGGGTATGGTAATTGCTATTTGGCCAGCAGCCACATTGGATGGAAAAGTGTGAATCTCCAGTGTGGGAGGGTGTGCCGAGGAAAGTGCTAGGGGTAGACATAAGCAAGAGAGATTGGATGTGAGTGGTCAGGGGCCCCTGGGATGCATAAGGGTCCAAGACACCACTCACAGCAACCGTGAGATTAGCAGAGGAGGGAAGAAGGAAAGGAGGAGGAAAAGAGAAAGGTTTTGAGGTGCTTTCAGAATTTAAGACCTAGAGGGAGGGGGAGGCTGTTCCAAAGGAGGGATCCAGCCAAGGAAAGCGAATTACCTCCTGCTGTCTGTTTAGCGAAAAGCTTTACAGACAAGGAGTTGGTGCCAGAGGAATGTAGAGGTCTAGGAGGAGAGTATTTTGTAAGATAGAGTTTCAGATAGTGTGGTCCCGGCCCCAGACAGCCTTGTGGATGACACAGAGGGATCTGAATTTGATCCATGCAGTAACCAGGAGCCAGTGGAGACTTTTTAGGGCAGGAGAGATGCAGTCGCTGGGCTTAAGGCCAAGGATAAGTCTCGCTGCTCTATTCTGGATTAACTGAAGGGGTCACAGAGTGGAAGAAGGTATGTTGAGGAGGAGGCTGTTTGTTAGGGAGAATTCTCCAAAATGTGCTAAGAGGCCCCCGCATCTTTTGCTGGACTTTAGGACATTTAATTTCTAAACTTTTTCCTACTCTCTCATGTATTTTTTTCTGTGATTTATACTCTGTGTTTCTTTTGACTTTGGCATCTGACAAACTCCATAGGCATCATCTTTGCATTGTGACACACAGCGCCTTCAGTGCAGTGGCACAGGGAAGTCTCTTGGATTTCCCAAAGGTTTAAATACCTTCTCTTGTGGAAACTACTGTTTCCAAGAGCAGTGAAGTGAAATTGACTTTCTAGAGCCAGCACACACTGGGGGTCATTATGATCCTGGTGGTAGCCGTACCGATAAATATGCCTGCCGCAGGCATCATTTTTTTCCAGCACCCACAAATGGGCAATTACCGGGTCATTACGGCCCACCAGACCTGGTAATTGCCCATTCGCGGGCGCTGGAAAAAAAAGCTCCCCATAGAGCTCAATGGGAATGGGGAGGTTGGATGCACCGGCACCATTCAGAATGGTGCCGGTGCATCCGACATGCTCTGCTCGTGGGTGCCGGTACACCGCCTGGTCAGACCTGGCGGGCGGGAAGGCACCCACGAGCAGCACTCGTAGTTTACCGGTCCGGTAACAACGGTACCGGCAAGTTTACCAGTAACGTTGTTACCGGACCAGAAAGCTTATAATGAGGCCCACTATCTTACCATAGGGTCCTGGAGGTGTTACTTAGTATCCCCTTTGACTAGTTTCCCATGTAAACATTTTATGTTACCCTTTCTACAATTAATGGCTGGTGGCAGTGGTTTACTTTTTACTACCATTGTGTGTTTTTACCAGAGGCTGCGTTCGTAGCTGCAGTAAGGCCCCCATGGGTGCCCATTGTGTCAAAATGGCCCGGTCTTCTGGGAAAATTGAGAATTCCTTTGAGAAGGAAGAGTTGAAAGGGGGACTTCTTAGCAATGTCCTGAGTGTGAGGGAGGAAGGAGAGAAAGGAGTCAAAGATGACTCCAAAGATTCTGGCTTCAGAAGAAGGAGAGCCCAAGGTGGGAGGTCAGAAAGAAGGGAAGAAGGAGGGAGCAAGGGTCCAAATCGGAAGGATCTCCGTTTTACTGGCATTGAGGCAGAGATCGTTGGAAGTGCACCAGGCCTGGATGGCAGATAGGCAGTCAGGGATGAAGGAAGGTGCGAGTGAGTCAGCAGGAAGTCTGAAAAAGAGTTGAGTGACGTCTGCATAACACTGGAAGTTGGGGGACAAGGAGAAGATAAGGCGTGCCAGCTGAGCAAGGTAGAGGTTAAAGAGGCGGGGGCAGAGGATAGATCCCTGTGGGACACCACAGGGAGAGAAGGAAGTAGGAAAGAGAAGGTGCCCAAGATGACTTGGGAAGAGTGGTCAGTTAGGAAAGAGGTCAGCCACAGTGCCCGTTAGGAGATACCAAGTGTATCGTGGAGCCTTTGTATGAAGATGGAATGGTTGACAGTGTCAAAGGCAGAGGGGAGACCAAGTAGGATGAGGACAGCTGGGGAGTTGGAGTCCAGGGATGTGCGTAGTTCTTCACAGGTGTTCAGAAGAGCAGTTTCTGTGTCTCTGGATGCTCGAAATCCAGATTGATGATCATGGAGACCACCGACAAGTTCAATATGCGAGTTCTCCAGCGAGTTCTCCAGCAGGTTCCCCAGGAAGGGGGTGATTGAAATAGGGTTGTAGTTGGATGGACGGATATTGTCTGCTGAAGTTTTTTCAGGAGCGGGCGCACAAGGAAGTGCGTGAGGGAGGAGAGGTAAGAACCAGCAGCAAAATAGTGGTTGTAGAAATCAGTGAGTGCAGGGGTAAGAGAGCCAATGTTGTCCTTGAGGCTTCTGGACGGGCAGGGTGCAACCTGTTTGGAAGAAGCCTTCATAGAGCGGACACCTCTGGTAACTTCTTCAGGTGTGACAGAGGTTAAGGAGAAGAAGGCAGAAGAAGAAGTGTGAGTGGCCAAGGGAGGCAAGGGTGTGCGATTGGGTTTGGCGGGTGAATAACAACGGTATTAGGATGTCCTGAGTTTTGGTGACAATGTGATTGGCCAGTGTGTTGCAGAGGGCCTGGGAAGAAGGAGACTGTGGAAGGGTTGGCTAACTCCCTGCAGATTTTTAAAAGTTCAGCAGTGTTATTGGATGCCTCAGATACCCTTGCCTGAATGTGGGCCCTTTTCTTGGCACGGATGGAGAGTATGTACTGCCTTTGGAGCAGGCCGGCAGGCCAGTTTGTCAGAGGGTGAACCTGAGGTTTGCCACTTCCGTTCTGCTGCTCTGCACTTTTATTTCAGGGCCGCAAGTTCGGAGTCATACCAGGTGTTACGCTTAGAGGCAGGTTTCAGGTGGATCCTCATGACTGGGGCAAGGATGTCAAGATTATTGGTAATGGCTGAGTGAAGCTAGCTGAGAGCAGAGTTGGTGGTAGAGTCTGTGGTGGGGGTAGGTGGGGATGAAAGTAGAAGCAAAGGTAGCAGCTGACACTAGTTTCATTGGGCAGATGTTCGAGAACGAGGTTGGCAGAGCTTTTGAGGGTGCGGTAGGAGGGCCGAAAGAACCCAGGTGGGAAGAGAGGAGGGAATGGTCTGACCAAGAGAGAGGGGTGAGCAGAGGGGGAGCGAGAGAGAGGTCTGAGTGGATGATGGCATCCAGGTTGTGTCCAGCTGAGTGGTTTGGACCGGAGGGGAGAATGGAGAGGGAAAGAGAGGCGCAGAGGTCAATGAAAGGTGTGGATGCTGAAACAGGGGAGTCCAACTGGATGTTGAAGTCACCCAAGAGGAGGAGGTTGGAGGTGATTGAAAGTAGGGAGGAGCAGAAATCAGCCCATTCAGAAAGGGTGATAGCACCTGGAGGCCGGTAAATGGTAGCAGTGGTCAGAGTGGAGGTGGGAGAGATGACCAACTTGCAAACCAGGCTCTCAATGGAAGACTATAGTTGGGTGGGTACGATAGAAGAAGGAAGCCACTCAGGATAGATTAAGGCAACCCCACCGCCAGCACGGTGTGGTTGAGGCTTGGAAATTATCTTGAAGCTATCAGGGAAGAGGGAGTCAAAAGCAGTGACTGAGCTGGCATTGAACCAAGTCTCTGTGAGAGCGAGAATGTCGAGGTCAGTGTCTTCAAGAAGGAGGCAGATGTCAGCAGAGTGTTTGTTGGCTGAGCGGGTGTTAAAAGTCGCCAGGTGGAAGAAGTTTCTGCCTTTGAAAGTTTTCTGAGGAGGAGTACAAGGCCATGGTACTCCGATAAGAGGGGAAGGGACAGTGAGAGTGGTGGGGGGAGAGACAGCAGAAGGAAGGAAGTTAAAAAGGGAAAGGATGATCCAGTCGAAGAGAAGGAGGTTGGGTTCAGGACCCTGAACCAGGATAATGCCTGTGTGGTAGACATTATCAATGCAACGTGAGGATGAGAAACCCGCCAAGAAGACTTCCCACTTGGTCCCACCGGTAATGGGAGAGGAAGGGAAATGGAGCGAGTAGAGATGAGATGAGGAGTCCATATATCTGGAGACGGGACCGAGAAAAGGATATCTGTGAAGACCTCTTTGGAGTTTGCACTGACATAGGTGCCTGAAATGGGAATGCCAGGGTTTAAATGGATAATGTCTTTTTTGATTCCTGTCATAGTGAGAGAGGGGGTAGGTAGGAGATAGAGTAGCAATTAGAGAAGATAGGAGAGATGTGAGTGCCATTAGGGTGGCGGAGGGAGTTCGAAAGGAGAAGGGTGGCTGCACTGCACAGTTCTGGTCTAATCTCACAGGTGGCCTGGTAGTAACAATGGAGAACAAAAAGAAATGCAAATATGAGTGCAGGATGGAAAAGGCACAAATGCAGAGAAATGAGGGTGCAGGATGTAAAATATGCACAGCTAAAATCGGTTTCCATGGAAAAGGGACAAATGCAGAGAGATTAGGGTGTGGGATGTAAAACACGCACAGCTAAAATCGGTTTCCAGGGAAAAGGCACAAATGCAGAGAAATTAGGGTGCAGGATGTAAAATATGCACAGCTAAAATCGGTTTCCAGGGAAAAGGCATGCATGCAGTAAAGATGGCAGGAAAGTGTGTGAGTAGTGGTTTTGAGGGAGGAGTAGTGGTTTTGAGGGCGGAGGAGTGGTTTGGGGGAGGAGTAGGGGTTTAGTGGAAGGGGTACTGGTTTGGAGCGAGGAGTAGTGGTTTGGTGGGAGAAGTAGTGGTTTGGCGGGAGGAGTAGTGGTTTGGTAGAGAGTAGTAGTAGTTTGGATGGAGAAGTAGTGGTTTTGTCTGGCAGTAGGGGTGTTGTGGAAGGAGTGTTAAAATCTGAGGTTAGAGGTCAGGGCTAGGAGGTGTGAAACATTGAAGGGATAGAGGATTGGTGGAGTAAGAGGGAAAGGTGAAGTAGTGGGAGTAGACGGGAGTAAGTTTAGAGTGGGCACGTTAGAGAAAGTTTGAATACAACAGTGTAATTCCAAGGAACTATCCCAATTCCCTTTCACGCACTAAGTACTGGATAGCGTAGGAACATTTAGAAATTCTCATGAGTTCTTTAGCCAGTATTTAGATTATCATCTTCAGAACCAGCAAGCTTTTAGACAGTAGGGGTTACTGTTCTGTAGAACTAACCTGGAGTGATGGACGCCTGAGTTAGGGAGGAGGGTCACATCAAGACGATAGAGAGGGACGGCCTAGGGCCCATTGAAAACTTAATGAAAAACCCTTAAACCACCTCTGACAGTTTGGAGTGATTCTTGTGCCATCTGTCAGTCAGAGAGTGATTTGTTTAAAAGAATTGATGGAAACGCAGGAAGTGTTTTACGTGGCCTAAGAGAATCCAATATGGTGGGATCCATCTCTGGACTACAGCATCTCTCCAGGCCTGCTCTAACTCTTCCCTCTCTCCTCTGTGCCTTGCATCAAAGAGACCCCAGTAATTACTGCCTTGGTGTGATCTCCACATTGTGCTGGCAGGGCTGTCTTTGGAGCGCTGGTTCTCACCTAACCTCCCCACAGTGAAATCAAGCCATCCGTGACAGAACAAAGATAGGTTCCTATTGGTTAGCTTTGGGTGTAACTCTGACCCAGACAGCTGATACACAGAAATGCCCCCTCAGTAGAATATGTCACTAGAAATCAGGCTGGCAATCAAAGACATCAAAGGGGTGTTGGCCAGTACAACCATATCCCCACAGGCCATCATATCAAACCAGATATGGCTTATGTGTATGTATTAATCAAACTGTCACCAGGCCCTCTGTTTGCAGGACAACACATGCTACTCTGTAACTGGTATGTTGCCAAATTACAAGGTGGCTGTTGACGGTGTCCATGGAAAAGTCCCAGCAGAAATACATGCTTGTACTACACTATGCAGCATGGGCATTCTCAAAGCGATGTACGTTTCCCAGATCCCCTTTCGGAGACAGAATTATCGGCATCAATGTGTATTAAACATCAACAAAAGCTCAGGGTGTGCATTCACGTATTGCAATCCGTCACAGACATGAGTTTATGCTCAAATAGAAAGGAAGCTAGCGGCTTTCACTTGTATATGCTCCCAAAAAAACAGCAGTCGTTGTAATGCAGCACAAAGCTTTGCCAATTCTACCCCTTTTCCTCAGCACAGGCTCCGGGACCTGTAGATGACGATGCTGGTAATGGGTGCACAACGTTGAGACAGCAACACATGGCAAGGGCTGCAATTAATACCAAAGATATACATATATAAACACAATAAACCTATTTATTTTGGTTATCAATGTTCCATCATGCTTCAAAAAAAGAACACCACGGTCGCCTAATTAGAGCACACTTCACAAAATGTGTACTTTTAAGCCGGTCAAGCCCCCTGCAGTGCCCTGGAGACCCACACAGGTGCTAGAAAGCAGCACCCAGGAAGGTCGTATACACGGTTTACTGCTCAGCAGGCGACCGAGCAACGAGATTAGCTCTGAAAAGCCTCTAATGCACAGCGGAGAGGCATGTTTTAGCAGCAAAAAAACGCTCTGCAACTGCACAAATGGCTGTAAAAAGTAGTGGAACGGTAAAAAATAAAGGACAGACAGTCAGCTCCTATTAGTTCCAGGTCATTTTAGTGACGGGAGACCACATGTGCATTATATTTGATTATTTCGATTTACTTTTACTTCAAACTCTGTTACCAACCCAACTGAAAATGAATAGAGCCCAATACAGCAAGTGCAAACGAAACCAGGCTTAGCTCTCATACGGGAACAGCCTATCCTCACCACCTCTGATAATAGGCAAATCCTATTCGTTTACACTCCTCGTGCACCCTGATGATGAATGAACTCTGCCCCTTCCTCACCCGTGGATCTTGGCAGCGCTCTGAACCTGCCCACCGATCGTGCACCCACCCTGATGCTGAAACACGCCACTGCATCCAGTCTCGGGGCCCTCCCGGCCCTTGGCAGCACGCACTCTGCTGCTGGCTGCACCCTGATTCGCCTACAACATAGGTATCATCTCGAATGCAGTTCAGTGGGAGGCTGGGGGCTACACGTCGGTCTGGGAAGTCAGTGTCAGAGGGGCTACAACTTCAACAGAGAGAGAGCCGCTGTGCACCCTGGACCTGCACCCCGGGATCTTGCGCCCCACACTTGCAACTTCATGTTCAGCACAAACTACAGGTTAATGCGAGAGCTAGTGACATGGGCGGGCAGGTGGCAGGGTGTGAGGCGGGGGCGCGTGGGGCGCACTGATGGTGGCACCTACCGTCATAGTTGACCAGGATGATGGCCAGCATGTAGTCCTTGCCCAGCATGGTTGGCGGCGGCGTGAGTGGCAGGCTGCGTACGGGTCAGACCTCCCTGTGCCGAGAACCAACGGGGAATAAGTAAGCGCTCACTCCCGGGGGCAGTGCTGGGGTGGGGGTGGGGAGGTGGGCAAGCGGACGGGGAAGAGCGGGGGCGCCGAGGTATTCAGAAAAGGGAAGCAGGGGGAGCGGCGAGAGAGGTCAAGGCAGGTATGAAAAGGGAAAGAGGCGCGAACGTGGGAGGCAGGCATCCGGTGGAGGGAGTAGAGTAGGGAGAGGAGACACTGACTGCGGCAGCAGAGCCCGCAACTGGGTCAGAGCCCCTGCGGTGGGAGCCCGACAGAGGACAGTGAGCACTACTATGCACAGCAGAGAAGAGCCGCCCCCAGAGATACGTGGAAAAGCAGGGAGGCAATGAGGGGGCGGGGTTGCAGGGAAAGAGGGAGAGAGCAAGGTAGAAGGGAAGTAGTGAGGCAAGAAGCAAGGGACCAGGCAGGAAGGGGAGAGACAGGTAGACGTGCTAATCTCCCCACCACTTGCAGCTGCACCGGCGGAGGCGACAGGGCAGGGTCTCCTTCCCACATGTGAGAATGCAGCCGCAGCGCAGCCTGGAGCAGTGATGGAGAGTGGGAGGAGCAGAGAGATGGAGACCGGGAGGGCGGGGCTGGGCAGGGAGCTGTCCAGTGCTGATCTGCACCGTTCACCGGCTGCCACCAATGCAGAGCCAGCTCGCTCCGAGCAGCGGCGGATGCTCTCAATGGAGCGCAGGGTCCAGGTATGCCTGCCAGATGAAAAGCAGAGAATGGTAACCCGTGCAGGAAATAGAGCTGGCTTCGTGAAGTGGACGCTGAGAACAGAGGTGCCTCCTGCGCTAAAATAATAGATGCCAGCATTACATCCGCATCATATTATTGTAATGCTATCTTCATGTCAGCCTTCTTCTGATGTCAGACCGACATAACCTGCAAAAAGCCACTTGGAAACGTCTCAATGCCTGCCATCGAAGCCATCCTTTTTGTATGTCACAGAAATTGTGATACAAGTCCATGTTATGACGTGTTAATGTAGTCTTGGCTTGTCCTGCTGGCCACCTATATATGCTGTTAGAGCGCTGGTGTCTGAGGTGATTAGCAGCTCAGGAGAATGTTGTTGTCAGTGTTTGCAGGTGAGTGTTCTGAGACTGTCAGCGGGGCCTGAGCAGGGGTGTATGAGGATGGCCGGTTAGTGGTCGGATCCCTGTCTCTCTGTCCATGTATATAGCCAAGAGTAACTGGAACAATGGTCAGAGAGACAGGGATCAGACCACACAGCGGCCATCTTCACACCCCTTTAATATTAATACCCTCTAATGGATCCTCGGGAAACCACAGTAACACAATCATGTAAATCTGCATCAGCCAGCACTAGTGCTGGTAACAGTGCGCCAACCTCAAGAGGGCCCACACGCCGCAATGTGATGCAAGGACCATTAAAGAGTGCTTCCTCGTAGTGCAGCAAGCGATGCTGTGTTGAGTCTTACGTTGTAACAGCAGGGAAACGGAATGCACAGCATGTGGGACCCTAACCGTCGAAGGTGATCCTAAATCAGTTGCAGTCACTTTCTTTGTCATCAACAATGTCACTGAAACTGCTCTCAAACATGCTGAAAAACCATGAGCCACTCTATGCAGAGGTGTAGAAAAATATGCAATGGGCGTGACTTGCCTAAGGACCGCAGACTCTGCCCCTGATCGCTCAAGGCAATAAAGAAGAAAAGGTTTCCCACAAGATGGCAGGCCCAACGTCGGGTCGTACAATGTGCAGTTTTCATTTGATCAAAATCTTGCCTTGTTCAGACAATCTCATTAGGAGTGCCCCCTTACATGCAGCATGCATATTCTTCTCCAGAATGGTGAAATCTACAATCCATTGCATGGTCATTATTACATTTACTCAGGAAGGATCTAAGGCCCGGTGACAGGTGTTAAGAAGTGCTCTAAGTATTTCACTTCAGGTTGACACAACAGAATTTTGCATGGGGCCACCTTATGGCCCTATGAAATTCTGTTTGTGCTGCAGGTTGATGAGGGGAGCAAAGTTGTAGGTCGTCTCCTGGAAAACAAAGAGATGCCGTATCGGCATGCAATATTCTGGAAAAGATGGTTGGGGAATTTATGAATCCATGGGAGCCTAGTCCAGATCATTTGGCAATTTTGATATTCCCTCCCCCACTACCTGGAAGGAGAAGGCCCTGTCGACATTGCAACATTTACGAGGCACTGGGAGTGCCATGCAGTGTTCCATTCTGCCGTTAGGCTATACTTTAATATCACAAGTGCCTCTTAAGCATGGTGGCTCAATTTGGCCCTGTCCTGCATTGCAGCCTCCAGCCCCACCATCGACCCACCTCCGGGGTCTAACGATTGGCCTAATGACCCTCTTAAAGGCCTGCGTTTAAGGCCTCTAAGTTCCTCCTGTCTGGCCCTGTCCGGCTCTGGCAGGGCCCCCTTTCAGCACAACGATACAGCAGGGGCACCTCACATTGTTCCACTCACCCGTATACGTCTACTCAGGTGAACCAGCTTCATTTGTGCCAAAATCATCTTCTTAACTTATTGACTTCACCGTTGTACTTGGATCTTTCCAGTCCAGTCCTACACTTCGCCTGCTCTTGCAGCAATCTTGTCTCTGTACCTCACTGCCAAATACACCATGTGAACACATACGCTTTGGACTATCAATGCAACTGTATTTCAAATTGCTCCTAATTCTAACCAAAAGACCCAAAAATCTGCTGCAATCGGTCAATATATTTGTCAACACATTTTGGAAAAAATATGTATTCTGAACTTGGTAGTTGAATATCGGATCTAGCTATGCCAATTTCTGCGGCTGGTTTTACCAATTTGTTGCTTTCTACATGAGGTGAGAGATAACTGTCTATGGGCCTCATTATGACTCAGGCGGTAAGTTACCGCCTGGGTCGTACCCTTACCACCATGGTGTAAACTACGCTTACACCATGGTGGATGGCGGATTTACCGCCCCATTCCAAGGTGAGTGGGGCGGTAAATCCCCATTTCCCATTTTACCCTTCCCCATTCCCATTTTTGCCCCATAGGGCATAATGGGAATGGGGAAAGGCGCTAGTTACGCCACCGTAAATTACGGTGGCGTAATTAGCACCAAGGTCCTTTTGCGGCATGGGTTTTAACGCCTGCAAAAAGCAGGCGTTAAAACCACCATCCCGCAAAGGGACCTTGGAATCAGGCGTTAAGGGTCGGCGCCGTTTACGGCGCCGTAAACCCCTTAACGCCTGGGTCCTAATGAGGGCCTATATATCCCAACCATCACTGCACCTCCCCTTGTCCCTTTACCTAATTTGCTCTCAGGATGGTTTTACACCACGGATGCAGCCCCCCGGTCCACAAAGAGTGGCTCTGCCAGTTTGTATATTTACCCTATTTATTGACTGTATACCTGATGTAGTCCCCTGTCACATGAGGAGTGGCTGTGCAAGTTTGTACATTTACCATAATTTCTGACTGTATACCTGATTTAGCCCCCATAACTTGAGGAGTGGCTTTTCCAGTTTGTACATTTCCCTAATTTTGACTCTGTATACCTGATGTGACTCCTTGTAACATGAGGAGTGGCTTTGCCAGTTTGTACATTTACCCTAATTTTCGACTGTATACCTGATGTAGCTCCCTGTAACATGAGGAGTGGCTTTGCCAGTTTGTGCATTAACCCTAACTTTGCATTTCATGTATCTGTATACCTGATATAGCCTCCGTACCGTAGGGGGCGTGGCCAGCACGTTCTGAGATCCTTGCAAATCGAGCTAATATCACTATAACTGGTCTGCAAACCTAAAAAACCAAACAACATCGAAGGGGAACCGATTACCGACACTCGACCCTGTTCCTGGGGCGAACCGGGGCAGGGAAGGCTGAAAAACGCAAAGCTGGACGCTGAGCCCCTGGGACCCACAAGATGGCGGCGCCCACCGCGGAATAAGAACAAAGCTACGGAGGCCTAAATTACCTTGCAGAGCATGCCAACAAAGGACTCTCTCCCACACCGAAGCCGACGGGGCGGGCCACTCGTTCCCCAGCAGCGGAGAAACCACAGGGACTGAAATTCAAGCCCAGCGATACCGGCGCCGAAGGCACTCCGGGGAAAGAGGGCCGGAAAGACGCACTTGTGGTGCAGTTGAGCGGAGCTGATGGGAAGATCGTAGAAACAGTGGGCGCAGTGAGCCAGCATATAACACAGTAAGTGAGGCGGAAAAGAACCGGGGACCCCCCACCACCCAGATTTGGGGCACGGGTGTGGGTGCACGACGGACCCCACCCCACACGGCCAACCAACAAGCGGGGGCAGCCAACTCGACCCACGGACCCGCTACCCTCCGCCCAAAGAAACCATAACGCAAACCAGGAGCTGCAGGGAAGGCCTGCATAGCTTGTGGAACCGGACCCGGCATAAGAGACTGTAAGACCGGACACCGGGGATGTCTCCCCCAAAAATAAACCGAAATTGGTTACAATGGACAGTCAGACCCCAAAGACAATCACAACAAGACCGGGAGACCTTGGAAGACCCGCCTCAACAAGAAGAGGACCTCAAACACACGCAAGTCCTGCAGGCAATAGCGGCCCTCCGCAAATCAGTCGAAGGGAAGATAGAGGAGGTGAAATTGGACATACAGCTCATGCGTCAGAATGCCCGAAACCTAACTGAAAGGGTCACGGCGATAGAAACCACCCTGCAAGACGACATGGAGAGTACCCAAGATCTAAGGATAAAAGTCCAGGACCTGGAACAAAAAGTGGCAAGGTTGGAGGCGCGCTCCGAGGATGCCGAGGGTCGAGCCCGCCGAAATAACATTCGTATACTTGGGGTTCCAGAGGACTTGGAAGGCCCAGACCCGACAGAATTTATTGAAACATTGCTACAACAGGAAATTGGTCCAGGAAACCTCACCCAGGGGTTCTCTGTTGAAAGAGCCCACAGATCTCTCCAGAAATGCCCCCCACCCGGCTCACACCCGCGCTCAATCATTGCCAAAATTCTAAACTTTCGTGACCGGGAAACTATATTGCAGTACTCCAGAGAAGGTGGAGAGATCAAGAGGAACGACTCGACAATAGTCATGTACCCAGATTATACCCCCACAGTGCAACGAGCAAGGAACTCCTTCATCCCAATAAAAGCACAATTACGAAAGCTCAACCTAAAATACATGTTGCTCTACCCGTCGTGCCTCAAAATTCTGTACAAAGGAAGAACGATATTTCTGGAGACCCCAGCCGCAGCAAACATGTGGCTCGAACATAATAACCTGGCTGATGGCAAGGAGGAACCACCACGATCAGACTTGGGCTGACTACGCACCCGCCATGGCAAGGAGAGCAAAGCGATTCCCCCACACGAATACAGACAGCAGACAATTATACTACAATTGAGTCCTACTGTGATGTAAGCCAGATCGGACTGGAGCTCGGAGGACCACGGAAATAAAAGAAAGGCGACCCACCCCACCGGAATTTGTGCAGGCAATCCACCTACATACTACCTGATCCGGAAGGCCAGTAGTGGCCTGGAAGGCTCGGGACCCCCTGAGCGCTGCAAGTTGAAAGCAACTGCTAGGGGCAGTTCGAGTTGTTTTTTGTTTGTTTTCCCCATTCACACAATGGGAGTTGCTCAAGTTAAAAAGTCTCCAACAGGTGTAACAGGTGGTGCCGGGGAGGATGGGCACAGAGGGAAGAAGCCAAAAAAGGGTGAGCGAACGGCAGAGGTTGACGGTTGCTGGACTGAAGCAGCGGAAATCCTATTAACCCACCATGGCAACTAGAATAAAAATAATGACTTGGAACGTGAGGGGCTTGGGAACTTACCTACGCCGGAACAGAATCAAGTCCTACTTGAACAGAAAGGGAGTGCAAATAGCACTGTTGCAGGAGACACATTGCACAGCGGACTCTCTGGCCAAATTAGGCAAGCATTGGGGAGGACAAGGAATTGGAACCACCTACTCCAAATATGCCAGAGGAGTATACACCTGGATTCACCCCCAACTCCAATTCCATTTATTAAGTCTGAGATAGATCCGGAAGGCAGGTTTGCGATACTGTGGGGCCGACTAGAACAGGAAGAGGTATGTATAGTGAACTCCTATCTTCCCAACACTAATATTCCGCCACATCTGAACTTAATGTATCCCAAAATCGCTCCATACAGGCACAGCATCTTTTTTTGGGCAGGGGACCTCAACTGTGTACGAGATCCCAACCTTGATAGGTCCCAGCCCCACCCGAAAGGTCCCTCAGCAGTCACGGTAGCCCTATCCATATTAATAGACGGACTAGATCTTGCTGACACATGGAGGGAGCAGCACCCCAACACTCGGGGATACTCGTACTTCTCCTCCCCACTTGACCTTCATACGAGGTTAGATTACATTTTCATTAGCAAAGAACACCTGTCACAAATAGATAGTGCACAACACCTAGGGAGAACCATCTCAGACCACTCGCCACTTCTAGTAGAAGGGAACCACGCTGGCCCTAGACCCCCTATCCCTGTGTGGAGAATGCCGATTGATGCCCTGGGTGACCTGGCATTCAGGGAGGAGCTGCACGACTTTATAGATAACTTTATAGAGGTAAATACCGGAAGTGTCGACAACCTGAGCACGATGTGGGACGCCCTAAAAGTAGTGATAAGGGGGGAAACTATAACAAAAGCAGGAGGTATTAGAAAACAGCTGCGAGGCGAACTAGACCAGTGGGAGCAAGAGATTGAGCAATTTGAGGCCACCCCGGTGAACACTCACCAGAGAGAGGACGCCCTCAAAGCCCTTAGAGTTAAATGCACATCGGCATGGGATAGACTAGCTAAATTTGACTACACCACCAAGACTAACAGAGCACACACAGAAGCCGACAGGCCGAGTAGAATGCTGGCCTGGCTGTGCAAGAAAGAACACCCCAGGCACAGAATCACCAAGATACAGGATGCAGAGGTCAATGAATTCCAAACACAACAAGGCATAAACGACACCTTCAAGCGCTTTTATGAACACCTATACTCCCACAAGGACCAGTTCCCCGAGACCAAATCACAGATACTTTGGAGGAGATAGGACTCCCCAGACTAACCCCTGAACAGACTGAGGCCCTAGATGCAGACATCACGACCGAAGATATAACAGAGGCGATTAAATTGCTGGCCAACTGCAAGACCCCTGGGACCGATGGGCTACCCGCTGAGTTTTATAAAGCGTACGAGACCTCCCTAACACCTTTATTACATGAGTTTTTTCAAGAAGCATATGAGAGAGGGATATTGCCCGACAGCATGAGAGAGACCCTTTTGATCCCGATCATTAAACCTAACAAACCTGTCGACAAATGCGGCTCTTACCGCCCAATAGCCATGCTCAATTAGGATGTGAAAATACTGACAACGATATTAGCGAAGAGGTTGGCTAGAATCATAGGGGAGATCGTGCACAAGGATCAGTGCAGCTTCATACCGAGCCGGAACACGACCATGAACTTACGCAGATTAGATTACAACAGGTTATAAACCAAACTGAGGCTAGCACAGAGGCATGTCCACTGCTATCCCTTGATGCCATTAAGGCGTTCGATTCTATATATTGGGAATGGCTCGTAGTGGTTTTAGAAGGTTTCGGCTTTGGCCCGGGGTTCATTAGGTGGATCAAGATACTTTATACAAAACCCAGGGCTAGGGTAAAAACCGGAAAGTATGTATCTGAGGTCTGGGACATATACAGGGGCTCTAGGCAGGGATGTCCACTATCCCCCATGCTTTATGTACTAGGACTGGAACCTATTGCCATCTATTTTCGGAAACAATTCTTCAATGCTGGGATATGCCTGGGGGGAGTGGATCACATCATCTCACTTTATGCAGACGATGTGCTGCTATATGTTACGGACCCACACAATAACGTGCCCACAATGCTAGACGTCTTGGACAACTTTGCGAAGGTCTCAGGCATACAATTTAGCAGGGCGAAGTCCTGCCTCTTCCCTCTAGCTGGCCTCAAGAGCAAGAATATTGTAGAACTTCCTTCTGTGGGGATACAGTGGGAGGTCACCTTGTTTAAATACATGGGAATACACATAATGCACACCCCTGCACTGATGCACGAACACAACACGAAATCAGCAATCCCCGTCTTAAGAAAATCCATGAACTTCTGGGCAAAACTTCCCCTGTCTATGATGGGCAGAGCCTCAATAATTAAAATGATTGTCCTCTCTAGATTCCTGTACAGGTTCCAAAATGTACATTACTACATCAATGCTTCCTTTTTTCGCCTGCTAGAAGTGATACTCCGTGATTTCCTATGGGGGAAAGGAAGACGCAAGATAGCACTTACCACCTTGGTCCTACCACATAGCCAGGGGGGAATTCAACTCCCAAACCTCGAGAAATATTATTTGGCAGCGCAACTCAGTTTTGTGACCAAGTGGCTAGTAGACGACACCACATCTGAGACGCCCCTGCTACAACCCTTGGTCTCCCCGATCCATCTGAAGGAACTTATTTGGGCCCCCAGCCACCTGATGCGAAATGCCCCCTTGTTGGCTGCCCTAGGGCGAAAAGTATGGCACAGAGCAGAGGCACTCGCCCACTCAAAGCATCACTACTCCCCAGACAAACCAATGATCTCGGACCTATGCAGAGCCGACATGGACCTGCAACACCTCAGACGCTGGGAGGAAAAAGGGGTATATACGTGGGGAGACCTATACGACGATGGTACCTTTAAGGGATTTGAAACACTACAGGAGGAAGCTGTAATCCACATGGGCCAATTTTTGTGGTATCAAAGGATACGGACTACAGCACGAAACAAGTGGACAACATGGCCGGAGGAACCGGAATAAAACCCTCTGATCACACTATTGTACAGCCTGGGAGAGGGATGGAGACCAGAGTCCCAGATCTATGGCCACTTGAGTGACACCCCCAACCCACGAAAGGTAGATTTGAAAAGAAGATGGGAAACAGACATGGGCCGGGAGAGGGCTCTAGCGTACCCTAAAGCAGTCTCCAGAAACCACAGATTTAGACAAATACAACTGAACCTGTTATACCGAACATATTTAACCCCATCCAGGCTGGTGAAATTCAATAAATCACCACACTCTGTCTGCACCTGGTGCGGAGAGAATAATGCGGACCTGATCCACATGTTCTGGTCGTGCACCAAAACACAGTCCCTATGGACCACCGTACCGCTGACAAGCGAAAAAACAGGGTTGACTAGGTACAAGTGGACCCCGGACGAATGCCTTCTGGGAACGTACCACAGGCCAGCCAAACTTAAACACCTGGCCAAATTAATGGACATCATGTGCATACCGGCAAAAAGGACAATTGCAATGTCCTGGAAAAAAACCCGCAGGACCCCAACAAAAGGTATGGCACAGAGAATTGGAACGTTGGGTACAAGCTGAAACAAAGGCATGGGAAGACAGTGTTGCCAGGTCCACGGACGCCTCGAGCATGACCCCAACGGCCTGGAAAGAACTCACAGGATCCTCGTTTCACCCCTCGGATGACAAGCCCCCATGAACAAGAACAAACCTATGGAAACGGATTCACAACCAACATCACAGAACCCCGAGAGCAACTGGCCACAACTTCACTGGGTCCTTACAAGCTCAAGTCACCTCTCCCCTCTCTCCCCGGCTTGCCTAACCCCCTCTGAACCGACAGACTGCCCTGCCATGATGGAAGGAGCACTTGGAGACAGTTAAAGTTGAATTGTTAAATGTTAATGTCTTATTACAAAATGCTTATTATCCTCTAACTATGGACATATTTTATGTCAAGCAAATGTAAAAATGATAAATGCCAATAAAGAAATGTAAAAATAAATAACCTCTGTACCATGAGGCTTGGTTTTGCCAGATTATGCTTCGAAGAACCACTTCTTGTAATTTGTACATGTGATCTTGTATTATTAAGTATTCCACTATGCACTTACTGCAACTAGCGCCCTGATGGCTGAGGGCTTGGCATGCTGCTGTAAATACAAAAATAAATAAATAAATAAATAAATAAAGTTGTTTCAGGTTCCCCCAGCACTGAGAAAAATGTGGAGCATAACTCAACTACACTGTAAACAGTGGTGTCCGAGGGAATTGCCACAGAGCCCATGGGGACCACAATTTCATTAATTTCCCTTAAGTCCTGCACTAGTCTCCATTTCACCTCTAGTGCTACCCCACTTTACACGGGAAAGGTCGGCGAGTTACAGGGAAAAATAGTATACACAAGGACACCTTCGGTCAACAGGTCATCAATTATGGGTTCCTCCCCTGTATTGCCTGTGGTGTAAGGGGGGTACTGTTTGACTTTAGGAAATGGGACCTATCCTTTAAAGGGTATGACTACCGGTTCACATGAAGTGATAAGCCCAGCATTATTGGAGCCGATTGCCCATAACTGTTGTGAAACATCCTGAAGATACTCGGGAAACAGTGTTTGCAAAGTTGTGTGTACTCATGCCTGGACTGGTCCACCGGGACACAAGGAGTTTCCCCAGTAGGCCCCCGGGACATAGGGCCTCTTGGGAAGGATACATAGATACAAATCATGCTTTGTTTGCTTCAATAGGTTCAGTTAATTGCAACAATGGCCAGCCGTTCATGGCTGGGTAGCCAGCCAGGCCGTGGTGTGCATTGTAAGGGAGGCATGGTATCACAAGTATGACACTGACAAAAGAGTTACAAGTTTCAAAACCTTTATTAAATTCTTGGGGTTTGAAGAAACTCCTACTTTGCCCTATAGCAATGACAGGAGTAGTCTCTACCATCAAATAATAACGAAAACACAGTCCTAGTCAGTCTATGCCAAATCAAAATGGCCTATACTAACAAAACCTAATGCCTGCCCTATCTCTCAAACAAAAAGTATGTAAAGGGGAATATGTATGCAAGGGGAAATCATTGTTATAATATAAAGACTTAAAGGGGCTTAATCAGCTCTCCTCCCCAAGTTGGACAGCATGGTGAAAGGTGGCCCCCATAGACAGGATGACACACTCTGACTCAGGTTCAAAACGTGGATCAAGGCCCGCCTGGGGTGCCACATTAAAGTCACTTATTCCAGTGTTCCAAAAGTTCTTCACAGTTCAACAAAAAGTTGACGTAGGTCTCCATCCACCGTGCTTGGACCTCTCAAAGCTTTAACCGTTCACATAGGTCTCCCTCTCCTTTAGCCGGACTCGGACCTCGCAATCACAGCACTTACATGGTTTCCTTCCCCAAGCTTAATTCACATTTGTTAGGGTTCCCTTCCCCTAACTTATCACACTTCTGGTTTCTCTCAGTTGTATTCTGACCTTTTTCTGAAGTTGAAGACTTTCGAATGTGCAAGGCTTTTACCATAGAACTCTGCAGAAACACTTCGACATTCTCTTCAGCTCACACTATTATGTCATTTGCTGCAGTGTCTCTTGGTCTTGGTAGTTCAGTACTATAAGCACAAATGTTCAAAGAAATCTTTCTCTTCAAGCATTCACCTTTTCACTTCCCCTTTTGCCGGGGTTAATCTTGACAACAACGCATTTCAGAGTTTGTTCACTTTGCCTCTTATAACAAAACATTTCACATTTTGCTGAGACTTTTGAGTGGGCTACTTCCTTTCGTCAGACCACTCCACTACTCCATATCACTTATTCACAGTTATCAGCCACTTAAACGTTCATCACTGGTTAGCTTTCTTTCGCGACTTGTTGGCATGTCTCAGAAATTCAAGGGCTCTGAGCGACTGTTGTTTTTCCCCATGTTCCTTCCATCCTTGAGCACTTTGAAACACTTGCTTGTGTATAGGCACTATATAAATAAACATTACCATACCATATCACGTGCCAACCTTCACCTGTGAGATACACTGTTGCAGCTTGAATCTTTACTTGACACAAACCTGCCTTTCATGTCTTTCACTAACTCACCGGTTGTGTGCATTCCTTTCTTGTCTCTGCGGCTTTGATTCATGAATCAAGGTTAATACCACAGGCTTGGCCCCGCCTCTCCAACTCTGCCATTCACTTGGGAGGGTCACTGGCGTCCTTGAAACACAATGCAGGTTTCTTCTTGGCTATGATTTGGCTTTCTCTGCATCTCCTTTGCGGTTTCTGTAGTATATTTTGTGTACATTTCGGGGTTGGTGATATTTTCTTACCAGCAAAATATGAGCGGTAGTTTGGTGGTAAATTATCATCGCATTTAGATTGGGTTTGGCCTCATATGATTCTAGTGACCATACCTTGTTACATTATATTGGGGAATCTTGTAATATATTATTTGCAGTATTTTGTGGTGGTATGTTGTTTGCGGTATTTAGTGGTGAGCATAGTTTTCTTCCCTACATTATGACCCATCATAAACAAAACCTTCCTTTCTATTAGAATACCTCCCAGTGATTTATAGAGAGCCTTGGACCGATGCATACAATGAAACCCAACACTTTTATATAGAGCGCCACCTACAGTTTGTGGCCGGTATCATTGGCTTATCTACACCAGCGATCTATGTGCCCGTAGGCATTACTGGCTCATAGACCTCCAGTAATCTATATGTTATATTAAATTCCCTCCAAACAACATGCAAGGAGGACACACACACACACACACACACACCTATTTTATCACTGCTTATTCTGGTTGTTATTCTATCTGCATGGGCAAATTGACAAATGAATTACCAAAGAGAATGAATCTCCCCTGTGTCTTCATATAGAGTCCCAAATGCAAAAATGACACTAAACAATTCGTTTTTATATTCTGATTATATTATATTCAAATACAATTCATAATTATCAGTTCTTAATATGAACATTACACCATCATCTGTAATACAAGAAAAAGAAACAGAGCAGGCAAGCCTTTTAAAAACCTGAGTTACTTTTTAACATTCTAAACATGACTAAGTAAAATGCAGGGGATTTCCTTTGCTATCCTGGCTACACGACATTCTAATTCAGTCATCCATACGACCGTACACAGTGACCTCACTTGAACTTATCTGCTTACCAGAAGTATTTGTTTGAAGTTCTCCCACACAACCTTGATTTGCTCGGCTCAGAAAGGTAGGCCAAGTCAGCGAACTGCTCCTGTAATCGTGGGTGCCTGGAATGCGCAGCGAGAAATTCTTAAGCCAGCGCTCAGTGACACCAGGCACTTCTGTCTTCAGAGCCCAGTCAACCCGAACTGCCTTCTCTCTGTAAGTTTCCCCATGAGAAAAACTCAGAGCCTTCCCACATTTGACGTGCATCTCTGCAGACACATTCTTCCAATCATGTTAGCAGAAAATGTGTTCTGTTACCACCCTCATGTTCCAAACAATGAGAGCTTCAGAGCATAGTATTTGTTTTATATTTGGTGTCCTGTTGTCTTCCTCTCTGCTTTCTGCACTAACACAGAAAGAGAAAATAAAAAAAATGTCAGTGCACATTTAAAAACGAATTCCAAAATATGTATTTTCACCTCATTATGAACATGAGACTACATTATAATATTAATAAGTTAGAATGAGTGATTAGTAACTGTTAATTGAGTCAGTCAGTTATATAAATAATGTAGTCTTCTATGTATGAGGTATTAAAAAAAATGGTGCACTTTAGTCTCTGCAGTTTCACATTGGGCTTTTGCTGTGTTATGTTATATTGGCAACACAAAAATAACTATATGTGTGTGCCACATTACTGCTGGCAACAACAAACAAAAAATGCCATCACATTTAGTGAAGCGCTTTATATATTATAAAGCGCTATAGATATTACTACATATACCTCCTTTTCCGACAATTGGCAGTGCTCAAATCCACAATTGGAGGAAACCCAAATTGTGCTCCTCTTTTTCTTTCCATCATAGCAACTCCATAAAATTAACATTTACATTTTTCATAATAAATCACTGCTCAGTCACCATAAAAACAATATTCATCTCAAATGGGTCCATAAATTCTTATAAAATATTATACACATTTCTTTCCAACTCAAGTGTCCATGTGCTCAAATGTCTTTGTTCAATTGTGAAATCAACATTTCAAGTCAATAATAAAATAATAAAATAAAATAAATAAATAAAACAAAGAATTAACAAAATTAATTAAAATAATTGAATAAAATAATAAAATTGTGGTACTCCATCGCCCATCCTTCCAGTCACATCGGGGATAATCTCCTCCACTCTGAACGCCGCAGAGTCAAGATGTCCTGATCATTGGCTTTTATCATCTGGTTCATTCGGTGCAATTCTTTCATTCTGGCACTCTTGGAAGGTTTTCCAACGAAGTCATCTCTTTTGGCGTCCCGGTTACTTTGTCTTCACCTCCATATTCCGGTCCAGAGGCATTACTTGATCTTCATCCCGTGGACTCCAGGACTCCATCATCTCTCATGTCCTCCGGTCCTGTGACCTCCGACCTCAAAATATAGGTTAGTCGATCTAAATCAAATAGAAAAGAGACAGATTAAGTACATTGCACAATACCAATTTCAACCTTTCTACCAAAAAATAAATATATAGTCCAAAACATTTGTCCTTTTTCTTCTGGTTTCTGAAATTAAGCACATGTTAGAGAGAAAACAAACAGATACACAAAACATCATTATACATTAAATATATTTCAACATTGTATTAAAATACTTCAATCTGCTTCAGCCTCTTTTTGTCAATGTTTACCATCTATGGTATTTTCATCTACTTTTATTTCTAATAATACCATAATTATGTATATTTTTTTAATGATGTGGGATACTATGAACACAGTCACTGTGTCTTCCCCTCCATGTTTCCATGATACTTAAGCTGTTTTTACCTGCTCAAGTCTCTTGACTTCATGTTTGGGATGATAGGGCTTAATTTGGTTAACATGAACAAACTGCTCTGTACACCACTGGAGACACCTTATCTACAATTAGAAAAGGCCCTTGCCAGGCCACCAGAAATTTAGAATATTTCTGTTTACCTTTTCCCAAATTAAATTTATATACCTGATCCCCTACCTTATACTCTTTCACGGATGTCTTTCTATCATAATATGATTTTGCACTGTCAGTAGCCCTTTCCAAATTCCGCTGCACAAAAGCAAATGCATGTTGTAAATGCTTTCTCAGTTCTTCCACATATTTGTGAACTGTAGATGCGCTTACAAGTGTCTGTTCATGTGTCCTGTATAATAAATGTTGTGGTAGTACCATTTCCCTTCCTGTTAACACCTCATGAGGACTGATACCTGTTGCTTTGGCAGGAGTTGATCTGATTGCCATCAAAACCAGGGGTAAACGTAAATCCCAGCTGGAACCTGCCTCTGCTACAAACTTCTTTAATATCTCCACAACAAACCTGTTGCAACGTTCAATATTCCCAGAAGAGGTGGGTCTGTATGCAATATGCAGTTTTCTTTTCACGTCTAGTATCTGCCACACCTTACTCATTAAAGCGCTTGTAAAATTACTTCCTCTATCTGATTCTATTCTTTGTGGTAACCCAAATCTTGAAAATATATGATTTACCAGTAATGTAGCTGCGGTTTGCTCACTACAATCTGGTGCAGGAATACACTCTATCCATTTCGACATCAAACAAACCACGCTCAAAATATAACGCTTCCCCCTGCTCAACCTTTTTACAGGCCCTACATAGTCTATTTGCAAACCTGACCATGGAAGGGTTAATCCTCTTCTCATCAATGGAGCTCTTTGCATTGGTGAAGCAGGTTTAAATTGGGCACATACTAGACATCCCCTAGTATATAATTCCACATCTTGGGACATATGTGGCCAGTAAGCATAATCTTTCAGTATCTGTAATGTTTTTTGTGAACTTCTGTGTCCTGCAGTTATTGCATCATGTGCATGGTGTAGCATTAGCCCTCTGAATGATAGGGGTACCACCCACTGTATTTGTCCTGTTATGGATTCTCTAATCATGAGTCCATCCTGTAGTCTGATTCGTTTTTTATTGTTTAATATCACCCTCAACTCTTCTTTTCCCGTACAATCATTTTCAGTTAAAGGATTTTGTTTGGGGTCTATCAAATGATTATAATAGATTCCCAAATTGGATCATCTTTTTGTCCCTTAATCAGGTCTTGATCTGGTGTATCATAACCCCATTGCACTACTGGTTGTTCTACCTCTTTTGGAGCCTTAGAGCGTGTAACTGCATCAATCTGTATTTCACCAATTAAGTGTTCAATAGGTAGCAATTTTCCCATCACAGCCCCAATTTTGGCTAAATGATCTGCTTTATCATTTCCCTCCTTATCTTCTCCTGGAGTTTTTAAATGTCCACGAATTTTCCTCCAATATATTGTTAAATCATTCTCTGGCACTAATTTGTCTATGGCCTTTATCATTTTTCCATGTTTGAGTGGCCTTTTATTATATGTAAGCATGCCTCTTGTTTTCCAGCCAGGCAAATATTCCACAAAGCTATTTTGTGCATAATCAGAATCAGTCACCAAGACAATTTCCCTGAATTTATTATCAACTGCAGCAGTAATTGCTTTATAAATGGCTGCCAATTCCGCTACCTGACTACTCCTAGCCCCAATTCTCATCCCTATACTAGGAATGTCTTCACATTTCAACCAGACATTTCCTATTCCTGATACCAATTGTTTATTACTGTCATTTTCAATGTGAAAGGCACAACCATCAACATATACAGTTGGCAAATCCTTGCACGTCTTTTCATCAAAAGCTTTGTGTGGTGATTGTTCAAACTCTTGCAAGCTAGATTCCACCTCTACTTTGTTTGTCCAGCTGCACAGTCATATAGATCTGCCAATCCTCGAGCAACTGGGCTCTTTTTATTTTGGCCATACCTCACTTCTACAGGAAACCCTGCAATGCCAATGTCCATGAAGTAATTCTGGACTGTGCTCGGTTGCCTGACCTAATCCTTTTACTCTCTAAAAACTGCAATGGTTGATGATTTGTTTCAATGATTACCTTTTCTACCTGAACAATGGGACGGAAATGCTGTAACGCCCACACAGTGGTCAAAAGAGCCTTTTCACATTCACTGAATTTAATTTCAACTTCAGAAAATGCCTTACTTGCATAAGCAATGGTTTTGTGATTCAAATCATGTTTTTCAGATAACACTGCTGACATACAATGTTCAGAGAAACCTATTTCTATAAAATCTCTGTTTTTTATGGGGTATGCTAAACATGGTGCCTTTATGAGACATTCTTTTAATTTAGCAACTGCCTCAGATTGCTCCTTTTCCCATTTCCAGGGTGTATTCAACTTCAATAGTTTAGTTAATGGTTGAGTAATTTCAGCGTAATTTTCAATACATTTTCTGTTTTATCCCGTCATTCCCAATAGACTTTTTAAACCTTTCACATTTCCTGGGTCTTTTCATTTCTGTATGGCCTCCACTTTTTTCTTTTTTGGGTTTAGTCCATGTTCAGTTACTTCATGGCCTAAAAAATTCACCTTTTTCTTGCACCATTGTGCTTTCTGTAAAGATACTTTGGCACCCGCCTTTTTCAATTGGCCAAGAACATGTCTAATTTCATCAAAATGGCTTTTTAAGTTTTCGTTTTTTATCAGGACATCATCCACATAAACTATAGTTCCTCTTTCCGCTGCATCAGGCATAGCCTTTCTCAAAAATATGCCAAATTCACTACCACTATTGACATACCCGAATGGTGTTCTAGCCCATGTGTATTGCATCTTATCAAATGAAAATGAAAAGAAATTCTGAATATCCTCTGCCAGTGGCACACACCAAAATCCAGATGTAAGATCTAATGTTGTAAACACCTTTGAGACATGCACCTGGCAAAGACCTTGATCAATGAATGACAGTGGCCATCGGGACACTGGCACTCTTTTGTTTAACTCTCTCAAGTCTGCAAACAGACGACATTGACCATTTGGCTTTAACACACCCAAAATAGGATGTTGGATGTACTATGAATGGGCCTGATGATTCCCAGAGACTCCAAGTTTTTAATTATTTCTGCCAATGACTCTAAACATGCCAGTGGTAATCTAAATTGGCGCACAAATAATGTGGTACGGTAATGTGGCAACATGTAAATTAGGTAGGCGGGCCTTCATATGCATCTTTAGCAAAAATATTTTCCTCAGTTCATTTTTATCCTCGTCGCTATCACATGCATCTGCTAATAAAATCTGCTCCTCTACCATTTTTGAGAATTCTGGGAAATCCTCCGATGGAGGAATCTCTGTGCTTTCTTCCAACTGTGTGGCTGTGTAAATATTTTGGCATATCAGCCTCCATTTGAATGTGCTGAATTTCTATTTCATTTTAATTTAAGTCAAATACTATACAATTATCTTGGTGACAGCAAACTGTCTCATTTGAATCATAAGGGTACACAGATTGAATTTATTTTAAAGATCCCTTTGGGCTGAGAATCCAGATATTCTGGCAACAACCCCTGTGCATCAACATATCTCTCAGGAATATTTCCAATTACCATGTTATTGAAATCTGCAGTATAATGGCATTTTTGTATGGCCATTCCTAATGAAGAATTTTCCTCTAAATCATGGGTGCACAACTGATTTTGACAGAGGGCCGAACGTACCTTACATGAGGGCTATAGTGGGCCGAAAAGTAAATGTGGGCGGGGCGGTAGGCGGGTGTGGCAGGAGGCTTTTTAAACCCCCAATTTGTATTAAACACATGGAAAAAGAATATGTTTTTGAGGGGTAGCGATTTTTATTTGCATTTCATACTTACATTTTGTACTACACATTTTCCATTGTTATAATTTATTTCAATTTAGTTATTGTATCCCGTCTGTTTAATTAACTTATATATATTTTATTGACCCTAGATTGGCCATTCCGTTATTTTGGACTGCTATAGTTTGCTGTTTGGGTTGCCCAAAAGGAGTATGGTCTTCGTTGAGTCAGGTTTCCTCAAAAAGCAAAGGATGTACATCTCCTAATTGTGCCTGTTTTAGCTTTATTATTGGGTTCACTCTTGGAGTGCAACACCATGCCCCATGGCTCCCACCCCCAACCAAACACTATGCCCCATGGCCCCCTCACCCACAACCGAGCACTATGCCCCATGGCTCCCTCAACCCCCAACCAAACACTATGCCCCATGGCCCCCACCCCTCAACCAAACACTATGCCCCATGGCGCCCCACCCCTCAACCAAACACTATGCCCCATGGTGCCCCCATCCCTCAACCGAACACTATGCCCCATGGCACCCTCAACACTCAACCAAACACTATGCCCCATGGCCCCCACCCCCAACCAAACACTATGCCCCATGGCACCCTCAACACCCAACCAAACACTATGCCCCATGGCCCCCACCCCTCACCAAACACTATGCCCCATGGCCCCCACCCCTCAACCAAACACTATGCCCAATGGCACCCTCAACCCCCAACCAAACACTATGCCCCATGGCACCCCCACCCCTCAACCAAATACTATGCCCCATGGTACCCCCACCCCTCAACCAAACACTATGCCCCATGGCACCCCCACCCCTCAACCAAACACTATGCCCCATGGCCCCACCCCTCAACCAAACACTATGCCCCATGGCACCCCCACCCCTCAACCAAACGCTATGCCCCATGGCCCCCACGCCTCAACCAAACACTATGCCCCATGGCACCCTCACCCCCAACCAAACACTATCAACACCCAACCAAACATTATGCCCCATGGCACCCTCAACACCCAACCAAACACTATGCCCCATGGCCCCCACCCCCAACCAAACACTATGCCCCATGGCCCCAACCCCCAACCAAACACTATGCCCCATGGCCCCCCACCCCTCAACCAAACACTATGCCCCATGGCACCCCCCACCCCCAACCAAACACTATGACAGTTGGACCGCCCAACTCAGCACACACACAAACATGCACCCATACAGACCCGAACCCCCACCCCCCAACTCAGCACACACACTCTCAAGCATGCACCGATACAGACCCGAACCCCCCACCCTCCAAATCAGCACACTCTCAAACAAGCACCCATACAAACCCGAACTCCCCCACCCCACACTCATCACACTCTCAAACAAACACCCATACAGACCCGAACCCCCACCCCCCAACTCAGCACACACACACATAAACATCACCCATACAGACCAGAACCATCCACCCCCCAACTCAGCACACTCTCAAACATGCACCCATACAGACCCAAACCCCTCACCCCCCAAATCAGCACACTCTCAAACATGCACCCATACAGACCCGAACCCCACCCCCCAAATCAGCACACTCTCAAACAAGCACTCATACAGACCCAAATAACCACCCCCCAACTCAGCACACACTCAAACATGCACCCATACAGACCCAAACCCCTCACCCCCCAAATCAGCACACTCTCAAACATGCACCCATACAGACCCGAACCCCACCCCCCAAATCAGCACACTCTCAAACATGCACCCATACAGACCAGAACCCCCACCCCCCAAATCAGCATACAAACTAGCAAGCATGCACACATACAGACCCTGCATCTCAACATACACTGCACTTACACTCCAAAACAAACATTCATGCACACCCGACACCCCCCACCCCTGCATCTCAACATACATACAAAAAACATTCAAATCCAAACATTCATACACATCCGACACCCCCCACACACCCCCACCCCGTATCTCAACATACACACAAAAAACATTCAAATCCAAACATTCATACACATCCGACACCCCCCCACCCCCGCATCTCAACACACACACAAAAAACATTCAAATCAAAACATTCATACACATCCAACACCCCCCTCGCCCCCGCATCTCAACATACACACAAAAAACATTCAAATCCAAACATTCATACATATCCGACACCCCCCGCATCTCAACATACACACAAAAACATTCACATCCAAACATTCATACACATCCGACACCCCCACATCTCAACATACACACAAAAAACATTCAAATCCAAACATTCATACACATCCGACACCTCCCCCACCCCCGCATCTCAACATACACACAAAAAACATTAAAATCAAAACATTCATACACATCCGACACTCCCCCACCCCCGTATCTCAACATACACACAAAAAACTTTCAAATCAAAACATTCCTACACATCCGACACCCCCTCACCCCCGCATCTCAACATACACACAAAAAACATTAAAATCCAAACATTCATACACACCCGACACCCCCGCATCTGAACATACACACAAAAAACATTCAAATCCAAACATTCATACACAGCCGACACCCCCGCATCTCAACATACACACAAAAAACATTCAAATCCAAACATTCATACACATCCGACACCCCCGCATCTCAACATACACACAAAAAACATTCAAATTCAAACATTCATACACATCCGACACCCCCGCCCCCCAACATACACACACAAACATACAGCAAAACAGACCCGACACACAAACACAAACAGACCACTTACCGGAGACGTGCTGGAAAGTAGGTAAGCAGGTAAGCTGGAAGTCGCTGGAATCGTACTACGGCTGGCGTGGTCCAAGGCTGAAATGCCTTCCGACATCAAGCCTATGGACCACGCCAGCCATAGTGCTGGCCCTCCATTGGTGCAGCACACATGCACTAAGTGGCTCGTAGGAGCGACGTGGTGCATGTGTGCTGAGCCAATGAGGGCCAGTGTTTTGCCCGGCCCGGAAGACAACAAAGACTTTCCTAATGGAGGGCGGCCGATGCTGCTTGTGGGCCGCCCTCCATTAGGAAAGTCTTTGTGCCTCACGGGCCGGACAAAAGACCATAGCGGGCCGCAACTGGTCCGCGGGCCGTATGTTGTGCACCCATGCTCTAAATGAATATCCTGATGTCCTTTATTATTCACCATAATTCTGACAGATCCTTCTCCAACATCTATTAATGGGGTGTATTCATAATCCAGGCCTTGATGCTTCATGAACTCATTTAAGCACACAAGTGCATCAGAATCTTTCATTTGCTGTCCATTCTTGCACTTTAGCGTTATTGCAACCTGCTTGGTGAATACAGGAACAATAGTATTCTTCCTCACCTGTAATTCAATTGCATATGGGACCAGTTATGTGCAATGATAAGCCTTTCTTTTGTCTTCAAATTCAGGTGCAGGCCCACCTAGCCGGGACCATATTTTTTGATTAAGGAAATCTAACACCATACACATTCTGTGCATAATATCATTGCCCATGTAAAAATCATTTTGTGTTCCACTCACTATCCACACATTATGGTAGATGGTTTCCTGCCCAATATTAGTCTTCAGCATGCATCTTCCTTTAATTCGGTTTTCAAAGTCTGGATTGTCCAAACCAGAAACATATTGGTTTTTAATTCTAAATTTTGGGATCTCCTCCCTCTCTATTATTTTCTGCAGTAATTTCTCATTAATAAAGCTCATTTCCTGTTCAAGCACTAAGGTAGCTTTTATCACCTTATAATGGTCATTTATACCAATGTGAACCCACGGTTGCTCATCTTCCATATGTATTTCAGCAAGAGTGGTGATGTGTTTTTCTGTGTCTGTTTTAGGAATAGTATTCTGTTTGCATTTCTTCTCTTTTAAATAGAAGCACAATGTGTGCTCATCTATTTCAGTTTGCCATTTCTTCCTAGGATCCAAATAAATATGCACAGATTGTTTCTCTTTTTCACTTTGCATTTTATCCTGACACATCGAAATGACAGTGACACTAGGTACACAGCTATTCTGGAGGTATACCTCCACTGCATCATTTGTTTTGTCAAAGGTGTGGCATTCATTTATACTGCTGTTTTGTGATTTTATTTTCTTAGGTCTCAATGTTCTTTTGGTTAAGGACCATTCACCCCATCTATGAGAGGAGGCAATATTTTCAAGCAATCTGTTCCCATTAGGTATGGAATTTCACAAATGGATGTGATCAATACTTCCTGTTTCATCCTATGTTTTCCTATTTTTATGTCAACCTCAGTGACAACCACAATAGGTACCTCCTCACCGTTAAAATTATGTACTGGGCCTTCACTCTGCCTCACTGTGATAAGATTCTGTGGACATCTCCCTTCATTGATACTTTTTACCAATTCTTTGGACATAATTGTGGCCTGTGCGCCTCTGTCAATCATCGCGAACGTATTGCATTTCTCTTCCACAGTGATGGGAGCATAATACCTGTCTTCAACTTCCTCCAATACACACAAAAAGTGCGAATTCTTACTGATTTCAGGACTTTTTCACTTTTGGCTAAGCACATTGGTAAATGAAAGGGCATTTTTCCCTTCTTTTTGTCCATTTTCGTTTGAGAAACTTCACTCATCTCCCCATATTCAGAGGTCCTTTGGAGTGTGGCCACTGTTCGCCCTTCCATCCGGCGATCATCACACTACAATCCTCCAACTGAATATGCGTTGAAACATTACTTGGTGATTTGTCATTTTCTAATTCTGGGCATTTGTGGATATTTGGCATAATACCAATCTTTTTAACTTCCTCAAAAATCTGTGGCTCAAAGAACTCTTCAGGTGATTTATCTGTACCCTCCTTTTGAGTATTTATTCTTTCTGCCTGTGTTTGGTTAGTGTTCTGATTGTCCAGGGAAAGTGTTCTAGCATCCCCACTTACTCCCTGTTCACTTGTATTGCCCATGCATGAGTTGTCTTTCTTAAATCTGTCCCTTTGTTCTTTTGGAATCTCATGTTTTCCTTTTTCATTTGTGCAAATCTCCAATGTTTGATTTAACTCTAGGTTACATCAAACTTCTTTTTTAGATGTATTTGCAATTTCTGTCACTTGTTCATTTGCAGATATTTTTGTTTTTAAGTCATTAAGCATCTCAGAATCATTATGCAAAACCAAATCAGGGCAATCTGTTTTTTTAGCATTGCACGTATCATTAACATTTAGTCACTTATTATCGGAAATCACATGGTCATTGCTTTCTGCCCCCTCCTTTGATGACTGTTATTTTGCCGTACAGAGCTTTCCTATTTGCTCAGCCAACATTTTCACTTGGGCCTCGAGACACTGGAATCTTTCCATCTCCCTAGAATCTTCTCTCTGTGGCCTAGATCGATATTGGTTGTTTTCCCCCTGTTTGAATCTATTCTGATATCTTTCAGGGGAATTATTTCTATTGGGATTGCTTCTGAATTCTTGATTCATATGTGGAGGGGAGCGAGGTGCACCCATCCTTTGATTGTAGTCCCCTGGTGGTGGTGATTCATTGTATTGACGTGGGGCATAATTCATACTCTGCCTCATGTCCTGTCTCTCATTTTGTGAGTATTGTCCCCTATGCTGATTCCCATTTTCAGTAAATCGATCCACATATTGGGGTCTATCCTGATTACCATATATCATGGTATTAGGATCAAGTCTACTTTGTGTCCCCAATGCCTGGTAGGGACCATTATTTCTTTGATCCTGACTTTGTCTCTGATTATTGTTCATACCTGATACATCATGCCGATATCCTGCTCGGCGTCTGTCTCCTAAGTACCTTGGGCTAATGTAGCTCTCCCTATTACCAGGATCATGTGATTGAAACATTGGTGCAGGGAGTGACAACCTCTGTTGATTACCCCTTTGTTCAGGTGCCACATTATTTTTACCTGGACTTTGAGCAGACTCAAGGGACATTTTGGCTGACCTGATCTCCATCACTGTTGCTGAGGGTTCTTTAGATTTTGGTCTAGTCTCTTTCATTGTATCACTCTCTCTACCCTGACAATAGAGTACTTCATATAGTTTTGTACTTTGGTGTAAAATCCATCTGATTCTGTGGACATCTCCCTTCATTGATACTTTTTACCAATTCTTTGGACATAATTGTGGCCTGTGCGCCTCTGTCAATCATTGCGAACGTATTGCATTTCTCTTCCACATTGATGGGAGCATAATACCTGTCTTCAACTTCCTCTAATACACACAAAAAGTGCGAATTCTTACTGATTTCAGGACTCACCTTTCTCAGACCTTTTTCACTTTTGGCTAGGCACATTGGTAAATGAAAGGGCATTTTTCCCTTCAGATGCATGCGATTAAAGTCAAGTGCCTGACTTTGCCCGACCGGAATAGTGGGACATGTCCAATGAGATATGTAAGTGTTAGCCTCTTTACTCTCAGTCATCCTCTCCCTTTGCCCAGTGTTTGCCTAGATAGGGGGGGTGAGTTGAGATGTGGGAGGATCCGATGAAATAGGATGGGCCATGGTTTGGGAAAGGTATGAATATCGCGTCTCACCAGCGATTGCCACACCCTCACTCCCCGAAGACCCCTCACGAGGTGATCCTCTTGCACTGGTCCACCCCCAGGGTCTGGATACAAAGGCTACGGCGGCGCACTGGCCACCAAAGAGAGACATCTCCGGGGACTAGAAAGTGAGACACCCTTTTGTTTCTCACAGCACTGACTAATTGGGGAAGAGGGAGGAGGAAGCAGAGGACATCACCATGACATCTAGGCCAGCGATCCTAGCTCACTGGGTGTGGTTCGCTGCCACATGACTCTGCACGTGAATTTGGGGCTCGAGGCATGCCTGCACACTGTGGGGGGCACAGGCAGTGCAGGCATCATTAGGAAACAACCTGTGCCCTAGCATGCTCGCATACAGTGCGCAGGTCTGGCCCCGGGCCGTGCAGACAGTGCTCCGTTGAGTGATGAGCTACCTGCATCCATGATCCAAAAAAATCGTTACCAACCTGATGATGGTGTGACTCCAGACTGTGTGGCTGAGGGCAGCAGGTCTGGTTAGCTAAGATTTGGCACATGCTTTTTTTCTTTTTCTTTCTTAAATTCCTACGGTGCTGCTTTACAGCACACAGGATGGAGTGGTTGGCCTTATAGCAACACTCAGAAGCAGCGAAGGCCAGACGGCCTGTCATTATGGCGCTGTACATCATGTTATTAGGTTAAAACCATTTTTTTTTCTGGAATAGTATTACCTGAAGGGAAGCAGACTTGTCAGTGGGAAAATGTGGAGATTTCTGAGTACAGGTCATCAGAAAGCTGTTGTGTGCTCAGAGAAAGTGAATTAGAGCTGGGCTCGCCAAAAGCTCAAACAGCAGAACCTAGCAAGTTTCAGGCAGGCCAAAGCGTGTGCAAATAATCCTGATTGAAGCTCATTCCACTTTATTTTTTCTTATGCATGCTCATTGCCCCTCTGGCACTCAGCTCAGTGTGTGAAGTGTCCCTGCTGAGATATTTCAACCGACATGACAGACTCATCCTTTCATCGGTTTGGACCTAGCCCTTGAACCTGAGACCCATACATTGAGTACGATTGAATGGTGTAACTGTAGTAGTTGTTATTTACAGTGCTGCAAACACTGTGACAGTAAGCATTATGTAATAAGGTGTGTTCTTGTAGCCTTCTGGTACTAATGTTATGGAGGTAGGATGGAAAAGAAGCAGGGCTGAGTCTTCGAACTTGCTAAGGCATGCTAGCATCACTTCGGAGGCGATTGCTTAACTTGTGAGCTGCTCGGCAGGTCAGGAGCCCAGCCCTGCAGAACATATACAGTGCAAGAGGCAGGAATGAAATAGTGCAGCCGACCTTACAGCAAAGTATCCAGCTGCTGAAATGTCACTGGAAGCTGCAGTAAAATGCATGACTCCTGAATTCACTTACACTGATGGCGCTCCTCTGTGTTCTTCACACAACTATCGCAAGCAAGACAGCACAGAGCATCGACAACTGGCTGATTGGGAGTAGTTCCGTGCAAGCTGCTGCACGTGCAACTGGCTCCTTCCAGCCCGTCCCGTTTCGAACTTTGCACAAAGAGTCAGTGCAAGAGCATGAAGTTGCGGTCAACAGTGTTATGGGGCTTAGTATGGCCAGGCCCCCTCCAGCATGGCAGGTGAGTAGGAGTTCAAACTTCCACACAGCGCTTCTTCTTCTTCTTCTTCTTCTTCTTCTTCTTCTTCTTCTTCTTCTTCTTCTTGCTGATAGATTTTATCCATCAGCAGTGATTTTTGAATTCCGAGGCTTCAGCCCATCTTCTCGGGTTAAGTATGTAGTCGTGGGTTAGGATTCTTCTTGGTCTGTGTGGACATGTCACAGTAGAGCTGGTTTCACAGGGTCTTTGCCGTGATGGGCCACGGGTAGCAGTCAAAGGGGTTTGCAGTGGTGGCAGTGAGTCTTCTGATCAGATGGTTTGGGTTCTGATCCAGTCCTTGGCAGAAGTTCTTGCTCAGCTTTGCTAGATGTTCGTCCAACATCTCGATGTCCAGGTCTCTGTGAAAGACTGCTATCCTTGTGAAGCGTGGAGCTCCAGACGATATCAGTAGGGCCTTGTTCTGGACTATCTGAAGACTATTCCGATGTCGATCATGGCTGGTCATCCATGCTGGGCAGGCATACGTCACGGTACTGAAAAAAGCAGGAAGCAAATTTGAGTGGGCACCACAGGGGTATTGAATCTTTCTAGCGTTCTCAAAGGTCTCTGGTGTAATGAGTCTTTTTTAGGAAGTTAGGTCCTATGTACAGGAGCTGGCTGAAAAAGGCCTGGAGACACCCAAACCCAGAAAAACAGCAAGAGCAAAAGATTAGGTAAAAACCCAATCATACAGCCGCTCTCTGAAATCCCAAACTGGGTTTTGTGTTATTAGTAATTTTACTATATACAATTCCTGTGATCCAATCTTGGAAAAAAATCGAAAGTCAAATATATAGTGGTTTTTCAATGTTGATTTTATCCATCAAGTAGAAAATTTGTAAAGAAAGGAGTGATAAGTAGCCACTAATAATGTTCTTCGTGAGGAAGAGATTGCCATAAATCACTCTATCCGTAGACTTATATTGTGCCAATGCATTTCGGAATACAACAAATTCCTTCATCAGGGCAAGTCTAAAACATAACATTTAAATGCAATTGTGCCAACCATCCCATGGTTAATATCCATATAAAATAAATCCCATATTTAGAACAACGTAAGTATATAAACATCAACATGAACAGTCATCATCCAAATAGTTGAAAAAATATGAAGGTAAACACATACCCGACAATGTAATGAGCAGGATCAGAAGGCAGGTCAAAAAATAAAAGAAGCAAATCAGATCAGTACAAAGGTAAGTAAAGACGTCCTATAACAAAATGGAGGGAATTGGGTCCATTACCTGATGTAGGTGAGTAATGGCGAAATCTATGTTTCAGAGGCCAGGCTGCTTCACCGTGTGCGGCGAGCAGGTACTGTAAATGGTAAAGTAAATATATATGAAGGACCTATCCAAAATGTAGCTAATCGCTTAAAGAGAGAACAAGCGTGGATTGTAGCTCACCATATGTAGAGAACGGAGCGGAGAAGTTCTCTCTGCGTCTGCCGAAAGCAGACTGTCCTCGTTGCATCGGCGCATTGCCGAGCAACCTGGTTTTATAAGACACGTGATTAAAGGCAGAATGTCCTCCTTGCATCGGCGCGTTGCCGAGCAAACTAGTTGTGTAAGACACGTTATCACGGCTTCATGAAGAAGAGCACGAGCCGCGATCCGTGTCTGTGAACAGGTCAATGAGCTTGAATATGATAAAAATACCTAATTTGAGGTCTTCCTGGGTTAGTAATGATAAAAGTCATCACCTAAAAATCAAAAAGGAATTGGTAGTCTGCCATCCATGGACATAGAAAAAATACTAAGAGTGAATGAACTCAATTGGATAGCAGTAATGGCTGTTTCATGAACACCTCAGATGAGGCTATGTTGTTATGAACGTGCCTAAATTGGATGAATAGAGCCTAGGGAGCAACCTAGGCTCTATTCAAGGCTATACCTTATATTGATAGTATGTGCCTTAATGCTGCTAGTGGTGTCGTCCTGAGAGAGGCACCTCGGGTCCTGGAGGAGAACTCCAGGATGCGCAGCATGCAGGACATTTTAAACATGGGAAACATCTCTTATTCATATACATTCGAGTGACCCTCAACATTCAGGTCATATGTGTACTGGTGTCAATCTAAACCAAACGATGCAAAATACAATAAAAGAAATACAATATAAGAAAACAATTAGGGAAAACAATTAGAGAAAACAGTGAAAGTTGATCTCCTCATTTAATTCATTGGGTGCCAGACTGCCAAGTTTGTCAATCCAATATGTCTCTCTGCGATTCAAACGTTGGCATAAATCCTCATGAGGGCTATTCTTGGTTAGAACTTCCAAAATCACGAATTTTATTTGTGACACGTTATGTCCATTGGCCATCCAATGCCGTGCCACGGCTGAATTGATGTTTGCATTGCGAATACAGGATCGGTGTTCACCCCACCTCAACTTGGCTGTTCGGGTTGACTGTCCCACATAAAATTTCCCACAAGGGCATTTAATGCCATAGATGATATTACTGCTGTCACATGTGGCAAAAGTCTTTAGCATAATCTTCTGCCCCGTCCTTGGATGGTTAATGGAATTCCCTTTAATAACAAAGTTACAGTTCACACACTGTAAACAAGGAAAAGTCCCAGTTCGCTGTGTCATAGGTTCCCTTGCTGTAGGTTTCGCCTGCACCAGTTCATCTCTTAGGTTCCTACTGCGTTGGTATGCAAAAATTGGTTTTTCACTGAAAATATCTTGAACTCGTATGTCATTCTTGAAAATCTCCCAATGTTTCATAATAGTTTTCTTGATTTTGTTACTTTGCGTAGAGAACTTAGATACAAATACCGGTGACTTTAATTCTCTCTTATTTTCGGGATTCTGTTCTGATAATAGAGTCTCTCGTGATAAGGCATCAACTCTGTCAGATGCCAGATCGAGTTCATTCTGCTTGTATCCCCGGGCCAGAAATTTTTCTTTCATTTCCTTCTGTTGCATTCTGTAGTCTTCAGGGTCACTCACTATTTTCTTGACCCTAAGTAATTGACTGTATGGTAGATTCTTCAGTAGGCTCGGCTGATGGAAGCTGAGGCGGTGTAGGAGATTATTCCGATCTGTCACTTTCCGAAACAATGAAGTGCTGTAGCTAGTAAGTTGCTTTCTGACTTGCACATCAATGAATGTTATAATTTCATGCGAGAGCTCCCTAGTGAACTGTACCCTTTGGTCAATGCTGTTTAGATACACAAAAAATGTTTCAAAAGACTCTCTGGTTCCTTTCCAAATTCCAAAGATATCGTCTATGTATCTCGTCCAAATCCGGATATCCTTATTCCATTCTTGTTTATTCAATACATGATCTGTTTCAAATTTATACATGAAACTGTTGGCATATGAGGGTGCCATGGTGGCTCCCATTGAAGTCCCTGCAGTTTGTAGAAAAAATTGGTTGCCATATTGAAAATAAGAGTTCTCGGCAATAAATTGTAACAATGCCAGTATGAATTCCTTCTGGGCACGTCACGGTACTGCACCACGGGGAGTCATGCAGTCCCTTTATTAAATTAGTCACATGGTGTGTGCAACACGTGACACTGCAGGATGCACGGGGGAGGGGTTTAGACATAACATCCAGCAAGAGCCCATTAAACAGGGAAACCTATAAAGCATTGAATGCACGAAATCTGCCTCGCGGAAAATTCTGAATAGTGTTGTGTCTGTATATATAGAAAGTTTTGCGTGCATTCCTTCCCACACTTGGTGCTCTGATATGTAAATTGGGCATATTGACCCGAGCATGATCAGGGATTGGTGACAGCAATCAATGAGTTTGATTAAATCTTAATTATATATAAACAAGTCTGTGGCATTTACCTATTCCTTTATTCCGGTATAACTGCAGGTGGCTTGTTTGGTGAGCGAGCGTCTTTAAATGACGATCATTTTTTTGTTTACTCCGTTATCGGAGTGGATAAATAAATATAAGTCATATACTATTAATGTTGCCTTGTTTTACCCTGCCTGGAAGCATGCTTCAGCAATGTTCCTCTGATCAATATTCATTTCGTAACGTGCTTAGCCACATCTTCTGCGTATGTCTGTGATCAGTGGTCGAAGTGTAGGAAAAGAAGTACTGTAACTATGTTCCCTACTGGCCTGCACCGCTCCCCACAAACCCAATTGATGCACCCCCTCCCATGCACAATACAAACCCCAAAACACATGTGCCTGATGTTTAAGGGAACATCCAATGCAGTGCACTGAAAGTGCAAGTTTCTTTTTTTTTTTTTCTTTCTTTATCATTTTTATTTTCACCAATAAAGTTTGCAATACAATTAGAAATAAACAAGCTTCATAAAATTACAAACCTGGTCACAAGATTGAGTCCAAAAGAGAAGAAAAAGAAGAAAAAATCATCTCATAATGCATAACACAACATAAATAAGGAGAAAAAGTAGAAGAAGAGAGAATATTGAAAAGAGACCAGAAAAGGAGAAGAGAATGAAACAGAAGAATATCTAACTGTATCATTTGGTAGTACAATTTATAAATAATCAATAAACACATCCCCACGTAACATGGCATGATCTTGGCTAGCATAAGAGCAAATCAGAATACATTTCAGGGTAATAGTGAAAGTGCAAGTTTCAACGTCTTCATACACCTTTATTTGAAAACGAAACCATTCCTTAACTGTTTCTTTTTAAAATAAAAGTATAGGAAGGGTAAAACCTATTTAAAAATAGTAGAGGAGCACCGCTCCCGACCGCTCCCTCCCACTTCGACCACTGTCTGTGATGCACGTTGGGGTCAAATTGTCCAGAACTTATATGCAAGAGGGTTGTGTAGTGTGAACGTGTTCATGTGAATTGTGTCTTGTTGGAATGCTTCGCTACCTAAGTTCGGCGTGGACCGGTGTCGTTCGTGCTCTGCACGGCTTCTCCGCGTGACACCCGCCCCAGCACCCACCCCAGTACCCTTTAGTCTATCACACAGGCGATATCAGCTCGTGTTCTTTCTATCATGTTGTATTGTGCGTGGATTCGGGCTCAGTCACAGAGGGACACTGGTGGCCCCGCTAGGCGTAGACGTGCTTCTCTAAAAGTGCCACAATCGACATTTAGAGAGTCGAGATTGCCAACCACTATGACAAGACTCGCTTTAGTTCAGGGAGACCTTCTCAGAGTCCGAACCTCTCGTGCTTTTCAGCTGCACTACAAGGAGAGGCTGCTTTTCAGAAGGTGACTCAATATTTCAACACTGAATTAGAAACATTGGGTAAAAAGCCCAATAGCTTGCAATTGGTTTTGTAGGGTAGCTCATGAAAAAAGTCACCAACAGTGCACAGGAGCATTTCTCTAACACATTTTCATGATGCCTTTTCGTACAATATGTGCAAGTATAAAACATTTTTTCCATGCTGACTGCACCATTATACCCTAGTTTCCCATATAAGCACATACTCATGTTTGCTTTGCGCATAATGCCAGTAATGATGCTAAACATGTCCCTGTTTGTTCTGCCAATCTATGGCAGTATCCCCACATAAGAACATACTCCAGTTGACTTTACCATTAAAACTGCATGCCAAAGTATGAAAACATGTCCAAAATGGCTGTACTAAAATGCCTCTCGAGCTTCATAATAACACTTATCATGGTTGGTTTACCAAAGATGCCCAATACAAAATGGCATAGCACAATAAGAAAGGGCTAGACTGGCTGCATTGAAATGCCAGTTTAGCTACATATTAACACTTATCAAACTTGCTTTATCAAAGAGGCCCAATACAAAATGTCATGTCACAGAAAGAATAATACCACTGATCAGGCTTGCATTATCAAAACTGCCCAATATAAAATGTCATACCACAATAGGAAATGGTGTTTGCAAAGGTAGCGGGCGCCCCTCTCTCGACAGAACAAGGCCTGATAACCTGTTCAGTGGTTATTAACCACTTGAGAGTTCGCAGCCACTGCTTTTACTCACTGTGCCTTTCACAGATGGGAAATATCCATTTGCATATCAGTCTTTGTCCTGCCCAGGGGCAGTCCAGCACCGAAATGCAATGGCAATTCCAACCTGAACGAGAGTACCAACAGCAACCCCATACACGTGTTTCACCCTTGTAGGGGATCATCAGTGAGGTGAAGCTGATGCCTCTCTAAGCACAGTGAGAGGGAGACCACGTCTGGTTGCCCCCAGGAGACCTAGGGTTACCAATCCCAGGTTCCTTGAAATTTAGATTGCAAAGGTAGCGGGCGCCCCTCTCTCGACAGAACAAGGCCTGATAACCTGTTCAGTGGTTATTAACCACTTGAGAGTTCGCAGCCACTGCTTTTACTCACTGTGCCTTTCACAGATGGGAAATATCCATTTGCATATCAGTCTTTGTCCTGCCCAGGGGCAGTCCAGCACCGAAATGCAATGGCAATTCCAACCTGAACGAGAGTACCACCAGCAACCCCATACACGTGTTTCACCCTTGTTGGGGATCATCAGTGAGGTGAAGCTGATGCCTCTCTAAGCACAGTGAGAGGGAGACCACGTCTGGTTGCCCCCAGGAGACCTAGGGTTACCAATCCCAGGTTCCTTGAAATTTAGTTTGCAAAGGTAGCGGGCGCCCCTCTCTCGACAGAACAAGGCCTGATAACCTGTTCAGTGGTTATTAACCACTTGAGAGTTCGCAGCCACTGCTTTTACTCACTGTGCCTTTCACAGATGGGAAATATCCATTTGCATATCAGTCTTTGTCCTGCCCAGGGGCAGTCCAGCACCGAAATGCAATGGCAATTCCAACCTGAACGAGAGTACCACCAGCAACCCCATACACGTGTTTCACCCTTGTTGGGGATCATCAGTGAGGTGAAGCTGATGCCTCTCTAAGCACAGGAAATGGCTAGACTGGCTGCAATAAAATGCAAGTCTAGCTCCATAATAGCACTTATCATGCTTGCTTTATCAACCATGCCCAGTAAAAAATGCCATGCAGCTCCATGGTGCCCCAGCGCCTTGCACTCAGACATAATCACATTAATGATGAATGTGATTACGTGTGATTGTGAGGTGCTGCGGGCCCACAGGGCAGATGTGTGGCAGGAGCTGAGGTCACAGGGGACAGCCATGGCATTTTTTATAGATGCCAAGAAAAAATTGCCATGCCCACCCCTGAGGCCCGAGCACCTCACAGGCACACATTGTGTGTGTGCGAAGTGCTGGGGAGCCCAGTCTTGGTATTTTTTACTGGCCATCTATAAGATGCCCATTAATAAATGGCATTCCGTCCCTCATTGCCCTCCAGCACTTCACAAACACGGATACTCAAATGTGTGCACATGCGAGATGCTAGGGGGCTTAGGGATCAGGCTTGACATTGCATGTGAGGCACTAGGAATCCCTAAGGACTGGGCTGCCATTCTTTACTGGGATACCCAGTAAAGAATCCCATGCCTGCCCCCAGAGCCGCAGTGCCACACACGGACACAATGAAAGTGATTTTGTGCATGCAAGTCGCTGGGGGCATTGGGGTCAGGCATGTCTTTTTACTGGACATCTATCATAGATGCTCCTCACACACGCACACAGTCAATGTGGTTGTGTGTGTATGCCAGGCACTGGGAGTCCAGGGGTGGGAATGCTATTTTTTACTGTAGAGTTATCATAGATGTCCAGTAAAAAAAATGCTATGCTTGTCCCTGGGCCCCACAGCACCAAACACATGCACACAATCAACATGATTATGTGTGAATGCAAAGTGCTGGTGTACCCAGTGCACAGGCATCGTATTTTTTTACTACACTTCTATGATAGATGTCTAGTAAAAAAATGCCATCCCTGCCCACTGCGACCAACAACGCCAAATACACACACACTATCTGGGGCCACTTTGGAAACATTTTCCAGAGCCACTTTTGGTTTCCAGTCCACCCACCACTTCAGTGTATCTTGCTAATGTATAGGCTTCTACTGCCTTGGGGAGATCTACCACCAGTGCGTGATATTGGGGTAGGTGAATGTAGGAGCCTTGGTGCCTACAATAAATGGTTGTGCCCATGGTGCTGAGGCAGTCCATACCCAGGAGATCCCTAGGCGTGGTTGGGCTGAGCAGGAATGCATGCATTGTGGTGAGGGCCCCCAGGGTTTAAGCAGTTGGGGTGGTTAAAGGTAGACGTGCTGTGACACCCTCCACTCCCATTGACATTATTGCTTTCCCAGAATGTGGCAATGGAAAATCTTGGGCTTACAGGTACTTCATGAAGCCACTGTATCTACTCAGAGATTTGTGGGATGCCTCCGTATTTAAGCCAGCAATGATGGGTTGGTTGTTTCTAATTGAAAGATGGATGCTATGATGCATTGTTCTGGGGCCTCCTCACGTCAGCATGAGCATTTTGAGTGTCCTGTGTTATACGGGTTTGCCTGTGGGTTCAATTGACTTGTCTGGTGTGGTTGCCTTTGCATTTTATTATTGTTACGGGGTCCGTGCTATGGTGGCAGCTTAGGGTGCTAGGGTGTCTGTTGGATCTGACTAGTCCACCTGCATGCATGTGGCATATGTGGTGTAAACCTATTGGAGCAATCTGCCATCCAGTGGTTGATTACTTTACAGAAATGGTGTTGGGAGCTCTTGGGGGATGGTATGGGGGCCTGAATGGGGTATTTCTCTGGTGCCTGCTAGCCCATCTTCTCCTTGACCCATGTGAGTTGACTGCTCCTGCAGAGATGAGTCTCTGCAGTTGGTCAAATTGAGCTAACTGAAGGATAAGCCATTTCTCTTTTTTCTGATCTTTCTTTTCTAAATATAAACTGTATCTATGTACCACTGTTGACATGATTTCTTGCACATTTTTACATTCCCAGTCAATAACTGCCTTTTCTACATCATTTGTAATTGTGGGGAGGAGACCACCAACAAACGTTTGTGTTATCAATTTAGGAGCTGCGTTAGTGACATTTTCAATATTAGAATGGTCTTCCAGGGTAGTTATTATTCTTGAAAGAAAATATTCTGGATGTTCCCCTTTGTATTGTCTTAATGACACCACCTTTGACCCATCTGTTTTAATCTTGGCCTTTTTTTTAATTGCATCCAGTATTTTACTCCTTTTAGGTGCATATTTGTCATGTCCAGCCTCAGATCTTTTCCAGCAGTGTTCCCCATTAATGAATCTTTAAACTTTTGGGGGCATTCCACCTTTGTTCTAACTGCTTGTTGCTGCTTTGGGGTAAGGATTTGTTCCTGCCACATCTGCATTGGTAGGTTTATGGGAATCTATGATGCTTTCTTGTTCTGTAACAAACTTACCAGGGTTTGTACGGAGTGGCAGAAATGCTTCCTTAAAAGACTGTATCTGATCTGTTGGCCAGGCCGCATGGTATGGCAAACTGTGGAATCCCACAGGTGCAGGAATTTTTATGACCGGATATGCATGTGCTGCCATTCCCATTTCTGCTAGGGATGGTATGTTTTTTCCATAAGGGTGGTGTATCCCCTAACCTGTCATCTTTCTGTAATTCATCCAAAACATTGTCCATTCGATCTCTCAACCCCTTATTAGCAGTGTCCCTACCCAACTATGACACACTTTCCTGTAGGTTATATTAAATCCCATCATATTGTTTAATAACTACCTCTGCCCTCTCTCATTCGGAGGTCCCTCAACTGTCGATGACTCATTGCAGAGGGAGATCTGTCCCCGGGCGGCTTGCCAGGTGATTCTGTATTCTTTGTAATGCATGTGGGAGAAAGGCGGTGCTGAGAGAGTGAGTGGTACTGGAGTCAAGGGATGCAACCTCTGAGTGGGGCAATGGTGGGGATGGGGCAAAGAGAATTGGCTGGTGACGTGGTGGCACTGTAGCTTTAGGTGGGTAGCATATTGGAGGAGGGTCACTAGTATAAATTCTAGTTAGTGGTAGTTCTTCTGCACTATTTGCAGACTCTGTGGACCAAACTGCAAAAAACAACCATTCTTTCGGATCCAGTCCTTAGAGTTCAGTAAAAAAGAACAGAGTTCAAGTCCCCCTCCTGAAATGTACCCATCTGCAGAAACTCTTTAGTCCCCTGTGTAGCCGCAGCAGTGTGTTTGTGCCATTTAGCAACTATTTTTACTGAGTCCTCCCCATAGGCTGCCTCCATCTCTCCAGCAGGAGTGCCATGCTGATAGTGGGTAGAAGATATGTATGGATGTCGTTTTCTCATAATTAATAGGGAAGGGGCTGACGAACATAACCCCAGACAAGGGAAGGGACTGGCACAAAAGGCCCCAGAGACAAAACAGTCAGTAAGAAAACTATTGAATCCAAATGTTTCCCTAATTATATAATACTCCTCCTTTTTATCCCTTCAGACTGGAGAGTGTTTTGCATAAATAAAGAGATAGCAGGGATTAAAAAGAAGGTGTGCATGCCAGCAACAGGGAAGGCAACAGATATGAGAGTTACACGGCCAGAGTACACCCTTCCTGCTTCCCCCAGCAGCAACTTGGCTCACTCTGTGTTATCCAGGATACAGGCACCACTGTCAGATTCAAATTCTCTCCTAAAGGGCAATTTCTTTACAGAACCAGCTACACTCATGCTCCAATAACAACCACCACACACAAAGATAACACGAGCAAGTGTGCCTTGCGTTTATTTTCACAGTCCTATTTATACAAAAAAACTGCAGAAGGAATGTACATGTTTAGATAAGATGCAGTGTCCTTTGCCACCAGCCCCTCTCACATGACAACATTATCAAAGGAGATGAGATAAACTGAAGAGCATAATATACAAGTCAATATGATTGTCATTTTTCTCTAAAAGACAGATGTCTGGCCTTAGGCTGAACTGTGGTTTTGGAAAACTAACGAGCCACCCTGACCTATGACATTTTTAACTAAAAGAACGATTTCCTGTCTTAGGGTACTGAGCTTCTTGGAGACTCCCTGCTTTATCAGCTGCTGCCAGCAAAACTCTGCAGAGAACATGGTTCTTTGTTCAGCTGGTGGTCACAAGCATGTTTCTAAAAATAACTTTTCAAAGTGCAAGCATTGTTCAGGCTTATGTGAGTGAATCTTTTAAGATGGCAGAATGTAGAATGACAAAAACGTTAACCTAACAACTCGTGAAAAGTGTCCTCTTTGGTTGCATATGCGCATTGCACCTTAACAGCGAGACACTCTTTATCCATCACTATATGTCCCAATATCTCACACTGGAAACACGATCACTTAAAGTAAGTCCCACTATATCTTCTCTGGTTTATTAGTGTCTGGCCTTTTCCTCCTCAGTGGTCTTTTTTCTGCACACTTGTTACTGACATCACACTGTCCATCTCTCAGGTTGGGATAGTGCTTCGATTTCTTTGTCACAAACTTTGCTTTCATCTCCACCAGTTCCAGTTTCTGCTCAACTCTATGCTTGGTGCTATTTCCATCACTTCATATAAGGTGGGACTTTTTGCAAAGTATCCCTTGAATTTTCAGATTCGACACACGCCATACTAATGGATCTCTAATCTAATCATCCTCTGTTCCCGTGAAGTTACATGATGCTGTTCATGTTCTCAAGTTCGCCACATAGCTTTCCACACTGTCAGTATATGTCTGTTGGCATGAGAAGAATGTGTACCTCTCTAACACAATGTTAGCATGATGCCATACTGTTCCTCCATCTTGCACAATGCTTTGGTACAGATGGCTTCTCTTGATGGCACATTGCTGTCTCCTTCTCCCGTTTTAGCCACTCCTGGAAGATTTATTAAGGTATCATGCCTCCTTTCATCTGAGAATGTATCTCGGTCTGGCAAGTCCTTCCCTTCTTCCCATGCTATGCCAGGATCACCTGGGAGTTCCAGGAATTTTTCTTGACGTGTTATGCCTGAACTCGCCATGTTCTTTCCTATGCTAGACTTTCTCTCTTTGTGGGCACTCAGAACTTGCCAGTACTGTAGTGATTTAAATAAACGCTATAATGATTGAAAGTCACCACAATCATTTTTCTATCCATTTCACCAGGATTGCTTATTCACTACTTTATTGGGCCTTTCTCCATGGCATGGCTACAAACCCCTCGCTCCACCTAGAGCTATTGCCCCTCCTTTTGTTATGGCACCATCTGTTCACGTTGCCTGGCAACCACTCTGAGTATGCCTTGAAACCTTTGCCATGTCTCACTTGGCTGAGGACCACCCTGGTGGTGCAGTGTAGCGTCTTTGCACTGCCTGGCAACCCCCTTTGGCCTTTATCCCGTTTCCATCTGCTGCCAAATCCCTGACCGCAACTACTTTCAGACTGCCCCCACCTCCTCTTTGCATCGGCTCCGCTGCCTTTTCGTGGTAGGCATTGCATTTGTCCGCTATAGTCGTCGCAGCAAAATTTAGACTAGGATTTTCTCTCGTTCCTTGGTTCTGTGCTCACTTGCCGCCATTTTAATAAGGCACAGGTAGCGGTATGGTTATGAATGTTTATTAAATGAAGATACATGATACAGAGAACCCTGCAACAACTCCACCCGTAAAACCTCAAACTGTCCACTCGCCCCACTTCTAAAACTGTATTCAGTACTCTGGAACTCGACACAAGTAGAGTTCGACATTACAACAGTAATGTCTGATTTAAACGTTTAGATGTAGTTTCTAGAAAAAAACGTTAGTCTCCCTTTTAGTCGAGCTTGAACTATGGAAAGTGAGTACTGGAACCTTAACCTGGACAATGTCTGATTGTAAGTGTATATGAACGTTTTTATATGGTTGCAGGGGTATTTAACAAACAAGCAAGCAATGTGCTCTATATATGAGTGTCCAGATAAATTAGGATATAATGATATATACACGACACACTACATATTTCTAGCACTATGCAACTCCAGGCCTAGATATTCCTGTGCACATTAAAATTAAAGGTAACTGGAGGGATGGCCCAATACAGGGACAGGACTATGGGCTATGAATAGATACAAACAAAGGGGCGTCCTGCCTGTGATAGTTAGTAGTTGCAATGTATTTAAATGCAAATTCAATCAATTGTAATAAAGAACATTAATGGACAATACTACTTTTTGCCATATAATGTACTAATGTGCAAGGTACAAAACATACAGTCAATTTTAGTAATGTAGTTCAGCTTTTCATATTGCTGAAGCTATTTTTATCATTATTGTTACATTTCTGGGAACAGCAATCTGTCTGTGGTCAAAATAAACCTTAATACATTTGTCAAGAGGGTGGCATAGCTTGTTCCCGCTACACAAGTATCCAAATTAAATAGTAGAACAACAATGTGGACAGCATAAACAGAGAGATAAGTCCACAAAAAGCATTACTTCATGCAAGAAGGCAAATTAGTGAAAGGCAATGCAACATATAACAAAAATGCAAGCATGAAAGCACTAACATGGAATATCTCATACTACATGTTAGTATCCGATGCGTACACTAAAACCTTATTCAATTTCAACATCCTAGGAAAAGCATAACTAATATGGCTTATCTAGGAGAAAAGACCTTGGAGAGGTCTACCCGAGCCAGCCTAAATGGTGACCTTGTAGTAGGTTGACGTCAAGAAGATAAGCATAAGGCTTTTACGCCATTCATTTACGTTTTGACTCATATTCAAACATTAGTATGACGGCTAGGAGGGGCAGAATGCAACTTGCATTTCTGCTACCTCCTTCCTCTCCGCCATACAAATGCTACAGCATGTGCGACAGCATAGATTTTCATGACAGCGCACATGCTCGCGATCCCTATATGTTCTGCCTGCTTTATGTATTAGCATAAAGCAGGTGGATCCCATAGGTACACGCTCATGGCAGGGAACATGTACAATTGCAATTAAACCCTCTCCGACATGCGAGCATGTTGGGGGGGGGGTTAATTTCGATTGGGAACACTGCATACTATGTGTGCATGGTAAACAGTGTTCCCAGTTGAAATTAAACCTTCCCCGACGTGTGAGCATGTTGGAGAGGGTTTCATTTAATTTGTCGGCACTGTGATATGGTCACTTGGTGCGACTGCAATGTGCTGCCGTTGCGCGTAGTTAAGAATAAAGAGGGTGGTCCCACACCACAGGCAGAGCGCGCCCGGGACCCTGATACAGCAAGACCTGAGTCTGTGTGCTCCTTTCAGGGATGGTTGGGACAAGAACTGCATGAGGGGGGGCCTAGGGAAATGCAGATCACAACATTACACAAAAAAATACAAACACTGTTGATGTGCGCTCCAAAATATTTTTATTCTTGCTAGTGCTTTCAAAATTTGTTTTGCTTCATTATTGTCTTTGATTCAAACATTAATGATAGCCCCGACACGAGTTTCCCCATTTTTATCAATGGTTCCTCAGGAGGGTGAGAAATTAATATGAACATTTAAAATTCTGCAAAATAAAGTAAACAAGAAACACTCCATTAATACACTGAACCCTCTATTCAAAGAAACTGAAAACAAAAGCAAGAGACCAATCAAAAATATATGTTAGGAGGGCTTTTCCATTGCGGTGTGTTTACTTAATATCCCTTTGTTTTACTTACTTAAGTTGTTTGCTCAGCGTTGTTATTTGAGAATTTCAATTTCAAAATTGGTAACAAACGATATTCTTATTATTTAGGATTTATTTCCAATTCCATCTTTTGGTATCTTTAGGTTCCTCAGTTCCTAAAACTATTTATTCTATAGTTAACTTAATGTGTTTCAATGTTAATCAGTAAGCATCTGTGGGAATCCAAATTATCCCTTTTGTATCCCCTTATCTGGATTTCTCCTCTCTTTCATTCAAAATTAGTGTATTTTCGCATTGATTTCACCAGCGATCTTGGAACTGCAACGCGCTGTTCCAAAATGGCCAGCTATAAATATGTAATTGCAACGTGATGACACGTGGTCGGCACGTACGTGTCATCATGTTGCAACCTCCATTTTGAAACGGGTTGAATCTCAATGTTATGTACTGCCGCAATACGGAAAAGAAAATGTTTAGCTAACAAATATTAATCAACGTTATGCTTGTTTTGTCTAACTAAATAAATTTCTATAATTACACCAAGTGATAAGACACTACATTTTAAAATCGCAGTATGTAGTCCCAAAAATGAAATAAATAAGATTGCTTACCAAGTACTAACCATACATACACAAAAAATATAATGTTTTCATGCATGAGTTATTATTGAATACAGAAGTTAGATTTCAACTTGAACTCCAAGAAATACATAAAGGTTTTAATCTGTCAATGTATCCTAGCATCTGATTCCATGATCCAAAACTACACCAGATTTGGATCTCCTTTAAATAAAGTGATCCAGTTTGTGATCTGAATTTAAACCTGTTACGCAACTGTCCATTAGATAAATCCAATTTGCCTCTTTTTGCCTCAAAAGTTTTTTCTCTATTTCCTCCACTTTTCGGATTTATCACATGTTCTAATCCGAAAAAGTTTATGTTTTTAATTTGCTTCTCTGTATGTTCTGAAAAGAAATGTTTTCTCAAAGGATAATGTTCTTCTTTCTGCTTTAGTGTTCTGATATGTTCTGCTATCCTGATTTTCAAAGATCCTATAGTACTTCCTACGTACATTTTGGAACATACACACCGAATCACATAAATAACAAATTTGGTGTTGCAGTTTATGAAATCTTTGATGATGTATTTTGTGCCATTGGGTTTAACAATTTGTTTGAGACCATTTTCTGAATGAGGTCACATTCTGCAGTTTCCACATCTGTAGTGTCCTTTTAGTTTATCTGATTGCCAAAGTTGTTCCATGCGTCTAGTTGCTCTATGCTTTGTGACATGAGAAGGGCAAAGGATATTCTTGATATTTGGCGCTCTCCGATAGGTAATTCACAGAGTATTTGTAAGAAAAGATGTTAAATCTTTGTCCAATGTTAGCAGATTCCAATGTTTACTTAAAATTGATCTTAGAGTGTTGGCTTCCGTATTGTACGTTGTGATGAATCTAATTTTTGATGCAAAATATTTTTCTTCTTTTTCTGTGGGTTTATTTTTTAAAAGATCTTTTCTAGTGCATTCTTTATTTTTGTTTTTTGCTTGATTTAAATGTAGATATTTGTATCCTCTCAATAGGATTTGTTCTTTAGCAATATTCAGGTGTTTGTTCATTTCATCTTCTTGTGTACAGTTTCTTTTGATCCTTAAATACTCCCCATAGGGGATATTATGTTTGATGTGGAACGGATGGTTACTTGCAGCATGTAAAATGCTGTTTCCCGAGGTGGGTTTGATGGATAACGTTGAATGATTTTGATTGTTGTAAATATATAGTCCAAGATCTAGAAAATGAATTCCCTCGGTGCTTTCCTCCATGGTGAGTTTTAAATTATATTGATTGATGTTTAAAAGTATTGATGATATTCTATTAGAGATTTTCTACTGCCTTTCTATATTATTAAAATATCATCAATGAACCTGCTCCAGTAAATAATTTGGTTTTTCTCTGAGAAAGCTGGGTGCTGCAATGCATGGTGTATTTCATATGATCCCATATAAAGATTTGCATTAGGGGGCATTTTTTGCCCCCATTGCAGTACCCTGCTTGTGCTTGTACAAATTTACATTAAAAAGAAAGATGTTATTATTTAATGTAAAGTTCAACATTTCAATTATCATTTTGTTTTGTTCTTGATACAAAATGGATCTTGTCCGTAAAAAATGATTGTGTTGTTTCCATTCCTTTATTGTGTAAAATACTAGTATACAGGCTGGTGACATCAAATGTGACCAATCTGTATTCCGGGTTCCCATTCAATCTGTTCCAATTGGTTGATAACTTCTTTGGTGACTTTAATGAATGAGGCTAGATTGGTAGCCAGAGGTTGAAGGTGTTGGTCAATGTATGCAGAGATTGGTTCAGTCAATTAGCCGATGTTATTTATTATGGGTCTACTGGATGGTAGATGTTCATATTTCTTGTGAATTTTAGGTAAAAAGTAAATACTTGCTATTATTTGGATGAGAATTTTTCATAAAATTAAATTCATCTTCTGAAATTAATTCTTCTTCAAACCAATATGTATTTAAGGTATTCCATTCCTTTAATAATTCTGGTAAAGGGCTCTTGTTCATTTTTCATATGCATATCACAACATTGGCAACGAGGATGCAGCTGGGCAGGGGAAGGTTTTCCGACGTTGATTTAATCTCCGGCAACCTAATCCGACGCCTGTCAGGTGCATCCGTCATTGCGGTAAGGCTAACACCGCCATTTTGTGTTCCCAACAGCAGTGGCTCCACATGTGAAGTGCTTGTGTGCTGTGTGGGACATTTTTGGAATCCACAGGGCTATAGCCCACAAGCAGGGCCACAGGGGCCCTTTCTCCTAAAAAATAAGGGGGGGGGAGGATTAGTTTTTTCTCTTCTCTCCTTTTTCTACCATCAACATTTTTCAGTCCCATTGTGTTGTCATCCGGAGGAGCAGACGTGCCTCACACCAAGGCGTGGCAACCCAGTGGGCACAGAGTGTGCGCAACACAGTGGCCGATGTCTCCGAATTGCGCCAGCAGGTGCGGGTCGGGCCTTCTTCCGCATATGAGGTGTCTGTGCGACCTCCGATCATGAGTGATTTAGATGGCGTCCAGGGAGCTGGTCAAAGCGCAAGAAGGACTCCACGCCAACAAGGGACACTGGCCCCAATGCCAGATTTGACACTTCAGGATATCCCACGTAGCTGGGTCCGAAATGGTTACTCTGGATAGAGAAATTGGACATGTATTTTAGAGCAACCAGTGAGACAGATGATGAGGCAAAGATTGCGACCCTCATATACTCTGCTGGGTCGGAGATACACAAGATCTTCAGGTCCCTCACTCCCATAGAGAACTCTTATCAAGCAGCAAAGGACAGTCTCAAAGAGCACTTCTTGCTGTCAGCCAATCAGGACTATGAAAGGTTCAATATGTTCAGCGAGAAGCAGAAGGAGGAGGAATCCCTGGACCAGTTCTATGGCAGACTCCGTCATCTGGCAAGTACGTGCACATGGGAGAATGATGACAGCATGGTGAGAAACCAACTGATACAAGGGTGTGCTTCAGGGAAGCTGCCCCGCCCAGTGCTGCGTGAGACTGGTCTGTCACTAGCTCGCATTCTGGAGATGGGCAGATCATGCAAACTGGCAGAAAGCCGCACAACAAAACTGGACGCTGCAATTTGCTCGCTAAAAGTGGAAGACGCGTGCGCAATTGGGCACCCGCATAACACTGGTTGGGTAAGGCCAAGATGGAACACGAGGAGAAGTTAAACGCTGTAGCCATTCCCCAACTGTGGCTATGACCTTGCTCATGCTGGGGAATGCCCAGCGAAGGGGAGGGTATGCAGACACTGCAGAACAGTGGGTGTAAAGCTCCCACACCTGTGACCATTCCAAGAGGGCCCAGAAGGATGCCCAGTGACGCTACACGAAGACAGAGGCAAGTGGCGATTGTCAAACAGGATGCACCAAGTCAAGAACTGGCGGAAGAAGAAGAAGAGGAAGAAGAGATTTTCTTCATCTCAAGCATAGACTCCATAAAGATGAAAAGGAGACAACCCATGTGTACAGAATCTGTGGACGGAGAAAAAAACGCCAGCACTTGTAGACACGGAAGCGTCAGTGTGCGTTATGGCGACCTGCCACTACAAAGCTCTCCCGGGAACCCCACCGCTGTCAGAAGCCAGGGCTAAGATTTTCGCATTTGACGGCACCCAACCAAATACTGCTCTAAGGCATGTTCACTACCAAAGTGGCCCATGAAGGGAAGGAAATTAAGTCCAAGGTCTTCATCACCGACATAAGTGCCCACTCACTACTGAGCTGCGTGGCAGCAGAGGCCCTTGGAATTGTGCATTTCGCCTTTACTGTCTATGCCGAGGATATTAATGAGGTCCTTCAGAGGTTCAGGACAGTGTTCAAGGGCATTGGCAAACTACGGGGTAAACCTGTCAAGCTGCACATTGATGCAACAGTACGGCCTACTGCACTGAAACACTGATGGATTCCTTTTCATCTGAGGCAGCAGGTAGAATAAGAATTGCAGAACCTGGTGAGGCTGGACATAATCGAAAGAGTTGAGAGTCCCACTGCATGGGTATTCCCCATTGTCATGGCGCGCAAACCTAAGCAACCCGGGTCGATATGTATTTGTGTTGACATGAGACTTCCCAATCAGGCTATTAAGCGTGAATAACACATTACCCCGACTCTGAACGACGTGGTAGGGGAACTACGAAGGCCTCTATCAATACAAAAGTTTGAGCTTCGGGGTCTCTTCTGCAGCAGAAGTATTCCAGAACGTCATATGCAGAGGATTGGCAGGTCGTGATGGGGTCATCAATCTCAGCGATGACATCTTGGTCTACACCACATCGGAGGCTGAAAACATGGCAAGAGTCGAAAAGACACTAGAAATAATTCAGCTCCTTGGGCTCACTTTACATCACGAGAGGTGCGAGTTCCTGAAAAAACAGCATAGAGTTCTTCAGATTAATATATTCCACGAGAACAGCATCTCCACCAGATCCACAGAAAATATGTGACATACAGGAGGCGAGCCCACCTGAGAATGTGTCTGAAATCAGGAGCTTCTTGGAGATGGTGACGTATTGCCTTCACTTTGTATCAAACTTGGCGACCTTCCCCAAGCCCCTTAGGACAAAGGGTGGGAGTGAACTGCCAAAGAACAGGATGCCTTTGACACCATCAAAAGAGCACTCAGAGGGAGTACATGGTCTTCTTCAATTCGAGGAAAGAGTCAGAGATTATTGTTGACACCAGCCCGGTTGGGCTGGGAGCAGTTCTGTTGCCACAGGATGTGCAGGGTCAGATGAGACTGATTGCATACGCCAGCAAGGCGCTAACCAACAACAAGCAACACTACTACCAGATCGAAAGGGAGGCATTGGCCGTCCTATGGGGATGCCGCCATTTTCATATAGACATACTGGGCAAACCTGTTACGGTAGTGACTGACCACGAACCGTTACTTCCCATCATGGCGTGTTCCTCGTCCAAGCCACCCCCGAGAATCGAACTCTGGATGCTCTCACTGATGGAGTACAGAGTGGTGCTGACATACAGACCTGGAGCCCACAATCCCGCGGACTGCCTCTCGCGTCACCCGAGGATCAGGGGATGACAAGAGGACACGAAACAGGTGACGGTGGAAGAGCATATTTGCCTGGCCCTAGAGGCCACCAGACCCATTGCACTCACCATTCAGGAAGTGGCAGACACATCGAATGGTGACGGGTGTTTTGAAGTGGTCAAAGCGGCCATGTCCAGTGGTGATTGGAAAACTGTCCTGTCCAACCGCAGGAGTCGAAGCACACAACAAGACCTGGAAGAGCTGTGGCGGGTGAGACACGAGCTATCAGCAACTGAAGAAGGACTGATCTTAAGAGGACACCAGCTGGTACTTCCACAGGCACTAGTAGGCAGGGCAATAGAGCTAGTGCACTGTGCCCATCAGGGAATGGCCAAGACCAAGTCGAGGCTAAGGATGAAGGTCTGGTTCCGGGTCTGAAGGTGAAAGTGGATGAGTTTGTTTGCGAACTGCATCTGGTGTCAGGCAACCGCCCCAGTCAACAAAGAACCGAGGATAGAGTCCATGCCTCACAGCGACCAGCCATGGGACGTTGTCCACGCAGCCTTTGGGCCAGTGGGGCAGGGGGTGTACTTCCTTGTGCTGATAGACCAGTGGTCTCGGTATCCTGAGGTCGAGCTGGTTGAGTCCACATCGTTTGTCCAGGTGGTGCAGGTCTTGGAGAAGATGTTTGCAACACATGGCTTCCCAAGGATTATGTTCTCGGACAATGGACCGCAATTTCAAGAGGAGAACTTTGCAGACTTTATGGCAGAATGTGGGATCATACAACAGAGAATTACTTCAGTATGGCCCAGTGCCAATGGGGAGGCCGAACGCTTTATGAGGACATTGAATAAAGTATTCCACATAGCGCAGGGTCAAGGCCATGATCTAAGGAGAACTCTGTTGCAATTCCTGAGGGTACACAGATCCACGCTTCACCGGGTACAGGTGTGGCCCCAGCAGAGGCACTCTTCAGGAGATGCCCACGAGGACTCCTCGCATAGATAGAAGGGACGACCCCCGGGGATCATCGATGATGAGAGAACGTCAGAATTCACAATAATGAAGAAAACCTCTGAGGGCCTCTCAAGCATCTAGACATTGCCATTGGGGACACTGTGTTGGTGCATAATCATCACCCAGAAGGGAAAGGATCCTTCACCTACGAGCCCTCCCCAATGGGGGTGGTCCAAGCTAAAGAGTCAATGGTAACTGGTGCCGATTGAAGGGGAAAAGTGACTCGAAACTCCAGTTTTTTGGAAAGATTTGGTGAGAAGGACGGACTAGGAGAGTGAGCGGAAGAAGTTCCCCTGACTGGAACCTCAGGTGTGGAACCAACACAGGAGGTGGAGCTGAAGACGAGATGCCGACATCTGGCGGGGTGGAAGATCATGTCACTGAGGAGGCTGGCGGGTAAAGATATACCAGCCAGGAAGGAAGAAGATGCCCTGCACGATCCGGAGACTATATAATGGGTGACTAGGCTTGAAATGGCCGGGTCCAGAATACATCACCAGATGTTGCCCATGTTGGGCCGAATCCAGTCTGGTATGTTACCATGTTTGCCATATTTAAGACTGTCAGGTTTACACTGATTACCTTGAAGGATGTTTATTTCATTGTTATGAAAAAGGAGGAATGTGATGTGGTCACGTGGCGCGATAGCAACATTCTGCCGTCATGCATAGTTAAGAATAAAGGGGGCGGTCCCGTACCACAGGCAGTGCATGCCGGAAGCCTGATAAGGCATGACCTGAGTATGTGTGTTTCTTTCAGGGACAGTTGGGACAAGGCCTGCATGAGGGGGCCTGGGGCAATGTAGATCAAAGCTGGAGAGATTATATTCTCATAGCTGAGGTAAGAGTACGAGCTGAATCAGTATGCTATGGTGAAGTGCCACTATCGCTAAACAATTAATCTGACCGTACGTTCGCTCTGCATATTCTATCTTTGTATAGGGGCGGTTCCCATCGAGAGACAGAAGGTGTGAGGTAAAAATTGCTCACTAGACCAACTTTGATTCGTAGCTTTAATATTGAAAAGGGCAAAAAAGAACCAAGAGACCGAGTGACTTACATAAGGTAATGAGACAGGGTACCCCTTTCCATTGGCACATCCCCAAATGAATACACCATGTCTCTGTCAACAAAACTTGGCTAGATTAGTCTAAATTGGAAATGGTTAGTTGAGAAATAGATATTGAACAATCAGAACCTATTCCCAAGAGAAATGATTTTTTAACAGATGATAAGAAGAAGTTCACCAAGTTAATGATTCCCTTCTGCTGTGACACTTAGTACTGCTGGTTGTATGTAGGTTGTATGTAATAGTAATTATGACTAGGATGTTTCGATCATTTAAATTCGAAAATCCCGTACTTGCTTCCTACAGATATCTGCTCGGCGAGTTGGCCCGAAGAAAGGATCAAAGGGAGGACATTAGAAGTGAAACCCCCAACGAATCCAAAGAAGATAAACACAAATGACAATTTCTAATGAATGTGGTGTATAACCCCTAAAGAATTTCCTAGCTATAAGCGTGACAGTGTAAAGGAAAGAAACATGTCGGGTATGGTGTGAATGCTGTATGAAAGAAGGTATGAGTGACATTAGCACGGAGAGTCAAAAATTGTTTGGACTGGGGTGTGCTTCTCTAATGAGAGAGGGTAGGGAACAACAGATCCCAATAGAAATATTACTCTTGTGATATGAAGAATTGTTGATGAACGTGAGTACCACATAAACATTGCTGATGTACAGTAGAATTGAGTTCTAATTGTGTAATGTGTGTTTTAGAATTGTGGACAAACGCTCTATTTAATTGTAGATGTGAATGGTTTGTATTGAAATACTGTATATAAAGAATAAATAAACTACTATTTTGATACACATTGGAATAGTGTGTGGTAATCTAATAAATGTTAATGCATACAGAAGGGGCAAACACGAATGGACTTGGGGAAGCAAGTGACCCTGTGAATATATTATATTGTAACGTTTTTTGTAGAGGGCTGTTCACAAGAGGTCTATATAAATATGCCCTCTAGTCTCTCTGGAGTTTGTTAGCAATGCAGATCACAACAGGCACTGCATGCCATGTGAGCATGGCAAGCAGCACTCACAAACAAAAGTAAATGCTGCCAAGCATACCAGCATGCCAGGCAGCGCTTACTCAATTTGCACTGCGGAATGGGAAGGGCAAAAGGCATCGTTGGGGCAAAAGGTGGTGTACACGCTGGTACGCCGGCTTTTGCCCTTTACATTTACATCCCGCAGTGCAAATGATCAAAATGTGGCAGCGGGGAGCTGCTTACGTTACAATGGCTTTACATTGGTCAAACGTTACTCATTTGACCAGCCTGAGCCCCAATATCTCTTACACCTCTTCTGAACTAAAGCAGAGCTATAATCTTTCAAATATTGTAACCACATCTGACGTGCAGATTTGGCCCTGCTATAAAAGGAGATTTGTAGTACACTGGCAGGGAGGAGCCTGCAATATAAATAAAAGCTGGGAATGTAGAGTGGAAATGTGGTTAGAGTTCCTATCTTAAGCAGCCATATTGTTCCATGGATTACCTCCGTGCGTTAAACGCTGAATCGCAGTCTTTAAAATTGATCCCCACTCCAAGAGTGTTATCAAGAAATTAAACCACTGTCACCAAACCAACACACGCTTCTGAAATATCCCCTTAGCCGTCCTATATTTCAGATTTAACATAATACTGTCACTGTTTTGCACTCACTGCTGAAGAGCATTTACTGGTATCGATAATGACATCCGATTAGTACAATATGTGCTTGCATTATTTACAAGGCACGTTTGCCAGTGCTGGTAGAGAGATTCCCAGACTCCCCTACGTTTGCCAGGTGATTTTATCGTGTGTCCCTGCTGCCTTGCTCCGTGGAACTATGGCTTCCTTGCATAAGCTTCATGCAACGGCAGATAAACATCATACAACCGCAAAAGCGTCTGTGATGTATTGAAAACACAATACATTGAAGTGCATGTATTTTAGACACAGTAAAATACTATTTTAACTTATGCCAGCCATAAGCAACGGAATGCGAACTATTTTCTTTGTGAAACGTTTAACTAGATGCATTTGGAAGATGTTCGTTGTTACAATGTAAGTATCTCATATAAAAGTATCTCATATAAAAGTCTTCATTTTCCCGTTGGCGTGTGACAGCTCTCGTGCGCCAGCCGGACGTTACCATCCTAGTCAGCCGGAGCTTTGCGTTATCTAAAATTAGAATGGCAAACGAAAGACTGGGGATTTGATCTCTCCATGCCGGCAGCAGCCCGATGGGACGACACTGCCTCCTCGCCTCTTCCTCCACTGGGAACCTCTGGCTGTGTTGGAAACAAGTCGCTAGGTCTCCCCAGTAAGTGCAGATGACAGAAGATCTTCCGTGAGGTATGATGGCACGTGCCATGTCAGGCAACTGGGTATCTAGAAACCCTCACAAAAGCTGGATGCCACGGGCCTGTAATCACGTGGTGCCGTATGTGTCCTCTTTTTACATCTGAACAAGGCATTCTGCTCTTTCTCTTTCAATAGCGGGACTCTCCATCCGAACCAAAGCACCCCATTTCCAAGTGTGTACTGCTGCCCAGCCTGCCTGGCACCCCTGAAGCAGCACGGGTGGGTGGGAGAAACACTAACCCACCTCTATGGCCCCACTAAGGGAAACGGTGTGGGCTCTACAGGCTCCGAGGGCCAATGTATACAGTGTGCCTCACATTACCAGGCGATGGACAGCCAGATGCCTGAGGCGGTGCAGGCCACTGGGCTTTTACTGTCATCTCCCATGACAGTGAGATATAAGTGAGAGATTTAGCAGTGGAGTGGTGATGCCTGTCCATTGCCAATTACCTCTCCCCAAATGGGCACACGATGGCACCTGCCATCCAACCTTAAGCTAGATGAATGGCCAACAATCATAATAACTTGGAGAAAGTGCCATGTTGTGCACAACTGATGTCAACTGATTTTGGTAGAAATAAACCACAACTTGAGCACAAGGTCACATTTTCAAAACGGTGTTGAGCGATTGGAAGCAAGAGAACAAGCAGGATAATGAGCACGGAGCACACCGCCAGAGACTCCCCTGGGATGTGTTTCATACGGGTTTATCACAAATAATGAGGTGTGAGCGGATACCCCTCTGCATAGCTGAGCTGGCTCTGCAGCCCCAATTCTACAAGCAAAATCCCATTATCATCCAGGAGAGCGTGGCAGTGCACATCTGCTGCCCCTTTCCTGATGATATAATGACTCCCCAACCTCTGGCACTGCGGGAAGGCGCATCGCTGACTGATACTCAATCCATCCAAATCAAAGCTATTTAAAGTGCTCACATCCATGGTGCAGCATGCCGCCTCGTCTCACATCACATTCACCTGCCACCTCCGCCTCTTCTCACATCTCATTCACCTGCCACCTCCACCGCTTCTCACATCTCATTCACCTGCCACCTCCGCCTCTTCTCACATCTCATTCACCTGCCACCTCCGCCTCTTCTCACATCTCATTCACCTGCCACCTCCACCGCTTCTCACATCTCATTCACCTGCCACCTCCGCCTCTTCTCACATCTCATTCACCTGCCACCTCCGCCGCTTCTCACATCTCATTCACCTGCCACCTCCGCCGCTTCTCACATCTCATTCACCTGCCACCTCCACCGCTTCTCACATCTCATTCACCTGCCACCTCCGCCTCTTCTCACATCTCATTCACCTGCCACCTCCGCCGCTTCTCACATCTCATTCACCTGCCACCTCCACCGCTTCTCACATCTCATTCACCTGCCACCTCCACCGCTTCTCACATCTCATTCACCTGCCACCTCCGCCTCTTCTCACATCTCATTCACCTGCCACCTCCGCCGCTTCTCACATCTCATTCACCTGCCACCTCCACCGCTTCTCACATCTCATTCACCTGCCACCTCCACCTCTTCTCACATTTCATTCACCTGCCACCTCCACCTCTTCTCACATCTCATTCCCGTTGGGCATCATTTCAACTGCCGCCACAATCCTCCATCCTTGGGGTCCAGCTGGACAGCGAGATGTGCCTCTCCACAATCACCACTAAGGCCAACAATGCAGCCACCTCCCGCTACTCATGTGCGCAATATCTGTCCCGTCTCACCTTCCACTGATCCAAACCTCACAACCGCCCCCCCCACCCCGCCACTCACTATGTGTAGTCATATCCATTGAACAACAAGGGCTCCATTTGAAACAGAAATTACTTAGAATGTGGCCAACAACAGAGAGCGGAGGTAGTGCCTGGGCAAGGTGCCTTTACATAAAAAGAGTAGGATCGTATACCAGGGACAAGGACAGTAGGTCCTAGGGTATCATGCAAATCCTGCCGCTGTGATCTCCTTCTAGGGCTGCCCTTTCTTCCATCCATACCCTTGTCACCAGCCCACTTGTCAGCCTCCCAAGCTCCACCCCCACATCCATCACAATAGACCAGGCAGAGATGCTTTCAATGCAAAAGAATCCCTGATCAAATCTTTCCATGACCTTTCCCACATCAAGCACCTTCCAGTTCTGGCAACCATCTGCACTCCTGGCTGTCCCCTCCACTGCAAGGTCCTCCACAGCCTCACCACTCCCAGGATCCTTCTGCCTTTCTCTGAAAACCACTAGTCCGATTGCAGGCACCACCTCTTAGAATGTCCTCACCCTTCAAACCAGGGGACATGCCTTCCATTGACAGCTTCGATGCAGTCTTCATGAGCCACCACCGCCAAAAGGAAGTTGCCCCCAGCCATCAGTGTGGCCCACCCCATAACTTAGAAATCGAGACCATGACATGGACACCTTGCAGTCCTGGTTTTTGTCGCAGATTCAAAGAAGGGACGTCGCACATCAGAACATTGCAGCCGATATATGTATGGAAATATAAGTGAAAAGTACAGGTATTTATTTAAGCCTTTATAAATCATCCCTGGGGTGCCAGGCTTGCAGATTCAGTTTCTGGAAAATGCGAGTACACTCCATCCTATTTATTTTATTTTGTTTATTTATTGACCCCTCAGCTACCTTTGGGAAACAGCGGAGAGCAGTGGTGCAATTCCCTTTTATGAATCAGGTGCACTTTACTCGTGTAAAAACACACTAGCAACTGAGAGTAAGGACCACTTTCCCTTTAAAAATCTGCCCTTGTGTTTTAATGTACTGTTTACATTGTCCCTTACCAGTCAATCGTACACTCTGCCTTCTGGGTATTATATTCATGCATCTGTTGTGTTCTCACGCACTGTTTTCTCCAACCTATCTGCAGCATTTCTGTTAGAAAGTTTGAAATCAGCAAATCAACACAATATGCCAAGTTTCACATAAGGGGTTCCCTTTCGTTACATAAAATTGGGCAAGCAGGTGTGCAGAATGTGCCTCAATAGGGAACCCTAGTTAACTGGACATTTGGCACCTTTGGGGAATATCACATGCCTCTTAGCCCCTGGATTGCAGACTCCACAGGCATAGCCTGAGGGAAATCGCACTTCACACGACTTTGATCAAGAAATGAACTGGCAATCTAGCTCGCAGCGTTTGTAATAACTAGCCTCACCCTGCATGTGTCAGCTGGAGCTTTGGAAGGTGACAGATGGCAAAGGCAGGCTAATTCAATCCAACAGCTTTCAAACATGGAGTGGAAGTAAAACTAAAATAAGGATTCAGATCTTCTCACTCTTAAGTGGGCAACTTGGCTCACAGATCATGTAGGCTGCATTTCCTCAGCTTCCCCCTTGCCAAGACTTTTTGCCTTACTTCATCGCTTTATCCATTATATTCAGCTCACTTATAACCAGGCTCAGATTTGTCAGATAAGAAAATTGAAGTAGAAGGAGAACGATATTTGACCAAGATCAGGCAATTCAGTTCAAGTGGGGAGCCGGGATTTGGACCAGTATTATTTCACTAAAAGAGTAGTTGTCAGAGAAATTACATCATACAACCTTTGACCACTAACTGGCATAGGAGGACTAAAACTACCAAAGGCTAAAGGTATATTGAATTGTAAAGCTCACTGGTTAGACTGGTTAAATCACAGGGGTTGACAACTAGTCCACAATGGTTGGAAGCAACAGCATGGGTAGAGATAATTATGGCTACTCCAAAATTAATATCTGATAATATAATGACAAAGGAGCTCAGTTTTCGTGCAAAGTGAGTAAACGCTGCCTGGCATGCTGGCAGGCAAACAGTGCTCACAATTACAATTAAACCCTTCCCAACCTGCTTGTCGGGAAGGGTTTAATTTCAGTTGTGAACACTGGTTACCATGCGCGCAGTGTCAGCATTTTTCACAAATACAATTAAAACCTTAATTGCACATGCTATGCTGCCTGCCATGCTCTGATGGCAGGGAGCCTGTACAATGGATTCTTATGGGGTCCACTTGCTTTATGCTGGTATGCTGGTGCATAAAGCAGGGGGACCCCATGGGATCTCCAGCATGAAAATCCATGCCGGCGCACATGCTGGAGCATTTTTATAGTGGAGAGGAAGTGAGGAGGCAAGTTGCATTCCCCCGCTCGTCTCTGCCATACAAATGATGGAAAATGAGCCGTGGCGTAAATGCAAGGCGTTAAAGCCTTACTCAAGGCTTTTACGCTTTGCATTTACGTCACGGCTCATTGGTACATGAGCCCCAGCGACTGATTCAGCTTCGATACAACACCTCCCCTCACCAAACATTTTGGTGTAATGCTGGGCTGTGTACTACTTCTCTGTGGCTGCGTGTCATTATGCCACCTGCACTCTTGTGCCACCTGTCTCTAATGCCGCTCGCTGAATGATGGAATTTGTTTGTGTGAGTGGGAGTTGAGTCTAGGAAAGTGGGGGTAGAAATGAGGGGAGAGATGTTAGGTGAGCAGGTCAGATCGCCTAAGGGACCTCTGCAGGTTTTATGGACACCTGCTCCTGGTGCTACATTATGGGGTTGGGATGGGAAAAGTAATTCTGTAAAATGATCAACGTTGAAGTCCAATAACCTGTGAAAAGTTTGACTGGAACAGACATCCGATTTATTTCTCCCAACCGCAATATTTTAGAGGAATGTCTATTCATAGAGCTCTCATAGGCACTTTTCAGATGGAAATGGTAAACGTGGCGCAGTGTTGGTAGTGGACATTTTCAGTGGAGCGGAATGTGGGAACTCAAGAAGTCCTGGACATGTCAACATGAATGTTTACAGGAAGCAGACATCAAATGCCCAGGGATGGCCTCACATTTGCAGTTGGAGCCATCAGATGCTGGGGGGCAGCTTCCTATGGGAGGCAGATGTAATGCCATCATGTGCAGCACCAATAACTTGATGTCCGCATCCAGCTTTATCATGGAGTGGGCATGTGCACAAATGAAAAACAAACAGGTGATCATGCGTTGCCTCAACATTGACAATGCGGTGCATGTCAACCTGGAACCAGGAACCACGGAAAGAAAAATAACCCAAAGGAGTGTCAGGTAAAGTGGCCAACCATCCAGTACTGTGCAGGACTGCCCCATTTTGGAGGACCTTTGCTAGGTAAGAGTTTCATATTCATGTTAAGTCTCCCTCACCTGTGAGACTCCAGAACTTTTTGCTGAGTCCCTACTCACTCTTTCTTTTACTCTTTTTATGCACGTCATTTTTGTGACTCACCATACTTTATTTTTGGAATCATAATTTCCTATAACATTTTGGGCATCTGCATTTTCCTATTACAGCACACAGCACTTTCTTTGCAGTGTTGCTGGGGTGCCCCTTGGGCTGCCCTTTTTATTTTCTCTTGGATTCCTTGTGTGAACTACTGTTTCCAAGGGTAGAAGGATACGTGTTATCCTTTCTACAATCCCTATTGTGAGATCAGCACACCCCACATTGTGTGGAGTGCTCAGGGGTACTATAATATCCCCTTTCTCACTGGTTCTGTAACATTTCTTCCACAGTCCTTTACTTACCTTGCAGAATACCTGTTCTCAAGGGTAGAGTTCTCAAGGGAAGAGAAGGATATTTTTCATCCTCTCTACCTACATTTTATATTGGGAGATCAGCACACCCCACTTTATCTGGAGTGCTGAGTGGCTCCACCTTTTCCCCTTTCTTACTGCTCCTGTGACATTTCTGTTGCAGTGACAAGCATACCTTTATGGCTGGTGGCAGTGGACATGTTCTACTGACTTTGTGTACTTTTTACTCACAGGCCGTCCACCCAACTGCAGTAATGGACAGAAGGGTTACCATTAACATAAAATGGTGGCCGTATTCTTTCTTCACCATTTTTAGTGTGCTTATCCTTTTGTGGACCTTCTTCTGCTGTCCTGGAAGGGGGATGTCCTGGTTTGATTTTTGTCTTCAGCGGGAACCCTTTGTGTAGCCTGCTGAGGCTCCAGAGTGTCTGTGAAAACAGGAAACGAGGGAGGAGTCAGAAACTCTGAAGCCCTTTGTCTTCTGGCATGCATACCTGGAATAAGCCCTAAGTTGGAGGCTGGCTGTACTGAAAGCCACCCCCAAAGTTTGAATGTAGCATGTGTGCTAATTGGCTGGGTTTCAGGATAGATGGCCTGGATCTGGAAGCTGAAGATAAGCCACTGGAGCTGAATCCAATGAGGAAGAAGAATAGAAGGCGGTTGTATTTGATTCCAGGGACCGCAGATGCTTGCTGTGTGACCGCTGCCTGTGCTGACCCCTTCTTCCAGGCGAAAGAGGAGTCCCGAACATGACGACTCTGACCCTTAGACTCGTGGGGCCAATCAGTCTTAAGAAGACCTGCAATTCGAGCCATCCCATGATGAGCTGTGACCTTATTTTTTTTAAACAATCTGTGCTACAGTGTTTGGTTTATTTCAAACCTTTCACCTCGTTAACCATTCCATTTACATCTTAAAATGATATGAAATTCCATCCTAAAATTGAATTTAAATTGTTTTACAATTGAAATAAAAACTTCCTCCAAAAATGTCCTCACAGCAAAAGTAACAGAATATCTTGCTCAATAAAAACATAATCCACCGTTACCTTGCATTTAAAGTATTTCTCTCTGAAATTGTTTTCCTTAAATATTGTGTTCTTACAGCCATCAGCCCTGGACAATACAATGTGATATGTTTTAAAGTCTCTTATTGTTCCTTTCTTTTAACAGTATTGACAAGTTAAATCACAGATCGCACCCTTCTCCCTACTCCTCAACATTTCCTTTGTTGGATATAGGTTCATGTGAAATCGCATGAACTGACATTGGTAATAGGAACTCAGAAATTTCATCAGGTACTTCGGTAATGTATTATAGGCTCTTTCTTCACCATTAATATGTACAAATAGCTTATAATTCCTCCTAGCTTCCTGGGTAAGTAACCAATCCTGTTGCCACAATGTCAATTTTACTGCACCAGAGTTTGTTATCAAGGCTTCTTTTGTCATTCCAGTTGACCGAACAGTGCTAAACATTTACATTTACATACTACAATTGTCCAGTCCCCTACTTTATCTTCTTTTTCCCTCAATATTTCAAACAGAGGAGGGGCATTTCCACAATACACTTACTAAACAGAGAAAGAGTCTTCCATACTGTTATAGCCTACATAGATATTAAACCCAGTTCGAAACTAACAATCAGGATTGGGACCCCTTTTGGTAGGCAGAGAACTTTTCTCCAGAATATTCTCTCTATTGTATTCCAGATTTGTCACGAAAGACTCAAAAAGGCCTCTGCTCCATATATTACATTGGGAACACATTTCTCTTTATAGAAATTAAAGACCGGTAGGATGGTGAATCTACCATGTCTCGCAAGCCCCACCACTCCTTGGGCAGTTAAGCACTTTGCTTTAGATCTTAGCACAATTGCTTCTTGATTATCAATTACACTAGAGTTTATACATATCACCAGGTAGATCGATTCCACACGTTTAATTTACACTTGTCCCAAGTGCCATTTGAAGGTGATTTTCTGCGTCCCCCTCAGTAATCTAAGAATCAATATTTTTGATTTCATGGTGTTTATTACGAGGCCATACAGTACCACATATTCTTGTAATGCATGAAGCCTACGCTGTAAACCAATAGGTGTCAAGTCCATAAGCACCAAATCATCAGCTTGGAGCATCAACGCAAATTCAGTGCCATTGATTTTAGGGGGTAATGTTACTGCTTTCTCTAAGTCTATATTCAGATCGGATAGATATAGATTAAATAGGATGTGGGCCAGTGGATACCTGTTTCAAGTCCGTACATGTTCCTGTTTTCTTAGAGACCAAGACTTTCAGATTTTAATTTACTTGTATAGGGGGGTCCGAATATAAGGCTTTAATAGCTTGTACAAGATCCTTCAGACAGTTCCAGGCTGTCAGTTTGTCCCACAGACGGGCTTTGTCAACGCTATCAAAAGCTTGGGTGAGATCGATAAATGGCAGGTAAATTTCTGTTCCATTCTGATAGCTTTCAGTTTTAAAGGATTCAGTAGGAATAGGTTTAATCCAGTTCCTACACCTTTGACAAAGCCCGTATGGTGACGATCATAGCGACCCTCTGCCTCCACCCATCTCCTCAGTTGCCCCAGAACCAATGAAGCAAAACATTTGCCCAAAACGCCCTGTAGAGCGATATGGCGGTAATTTACTGGGTTCTCCCTATCTCCCTTCTTGAACACGGGCACATTTTGTGATGAATCAACTTCCGGGGCACCAGTGGTCCATGGATGAATATCGGTTCCGAAACCATCAATCAACCCCAAACCTCCAGTACACCAGAAAGGATCTGAACAGATTGGAATACAAGTGAATTTTAATACCTCCTTGTCTGATTTTTGTTAACGTGGACAGAACGGCAGGCTTATCTCTGCAAGGTCGTGGATTGTTGTTTAATTGCAACACAGCGTAAATACAATTATTACCCAATAATAAAAGGGACTGTCCAGTCAAGGTTGTATACAAATACCTATTTTATTATTACTACAACAGACAGTTCTGGCACACTACAAAATACAACCCACCCTGTAAAAGAAGACAGAGGACAGACAGTTTCACATAGGAATGGGATGCGCTCTGGATACTGACAGGAGGGTAGTTGGTAAAGTAATCAGTCTTACTGTTCAAGGTTATTTGGTTTCAGCACCAAGGGTGCAAAGTGTTATTTAATGGAATTACGACAGTAATGTCGATATTGTTTCCCACAATAATTAGCAAAATGTGAATAATCTCACCTTGACAGATCGAGTAGACCGCCAGGAAACAACCAAGTGCAGCCGTGAAAGCTACCCTAGGACAGCCCTGTCTTCTCCGAACCGGGGTGGGATTAACCAGGGGAGAGAACAGGGTAGCCAGGGAAACCCTCGATGGGGAAGAAAACCCTGGTAGAATCTGGAAGTGTTGGGGATCCGGATGGTTGATGAATGTCTTCTACGAGTGGCTGTGGGCAGGAAGGCTTCATCTGGATGAACGAAAGGAAAATGATCAGAGTAGTAGCGTAAAGAAGGGAATGGGAAGTGGAAATTAAATGGCACAGTAAAAGGGTTCTCACCAGCGGAGTGAAGGAGAGGATGATTGATTTAGGGCTTCGAAGGAGAAGAGATCGGGAGACGAGAGCTCTAAAAGAAATAATACTTGGGTCAGAATCAGAATCGGGAGAGACGGAACGGAATTCTGAGTTTATGGCACTTACAGCTATTGGGTGTTTCAGCAAGGAGGAAAGCAAGGTTGGCGTAATCGTGACGCCGATGGTTATCTGGGCTCGATGAGAAATCCCGAGAGATAGCGAGACCGGAATGGGAGCATGAGTCTGGAGATGAGAGCTTGAGAGACAAAAAGGTTACAGGGTTAGTCGAAAGTCAAATGGTAGAGGCAGAGATATTGAAATCCCTAGAGGCAAACTCACGGAGCGTCTGTAGAAACAGAAGCGACGCGAGGAGTTGCCGACTTCCGTGTTTGATAAATGATCACGTGAGCAGGCCGGAACGTCTCGGAGAAACGTGAAGAGTCTAGACTGCTTCTTTCAGAACGGAAGTCATCTTGAGAAGGATTCTCGGGAGTCGCGTAGAGAAGAGTACCACACAACCGATTGCGAGCCCATAGTGACCACCTCCCACAATGTGTAACAGTATACCCCCTCCTCCTGGGGGGAGAACCCGGTTTACCCGGGTGAAAAAGAAAAGAAAGAACCGTCGAATCAACTTAGGAGCATAAACACCAGAAGCAGGTTCCCAGGATCGTTCAGCAGGTGAGTAGCCCTTCCAATCTACCAAAAACTGCAATTTACCCCTCCTGTAACGAGAGTCACAAATATTGGCCACTTCATATTCAGATCCAGTAGCAGTGAAGACCGGAGGCGGAGGAGGGTTCCCCGATCTCCGAAAACGGTCCGGAACGACCAATTTGATTTGAGATAAATGGAACACTGGATGAATCCGAGACCAGGAAGTCGGTAGGGCGAGTTTGATTGCAGCAGGCCCAACCCAGGATAAGACTTTAAAGGGTCCAAAATATCTAGGAGACAATTTAGAAGGTACAAGATGCCGGGGAAGGAATCGGGATGCCAGCCAAACAGAATCTCCCGGGATGATAGTAGGGGCTGCCCGACGATGCTTGTCTGCGTTCCTCTTAGCCCGATCTTGAGCCTCTTGAAGAGACAGTCTGGCTAGCTTCTGACCCTCTTGAATATTCGAGAGAAGGCTGTCAACACCAGGGAAACAGGAAGCAGGAATAGAAACGGTAGGTACAAAAGAAGGGTGATACCCATAAGAACAACGAAAAGGACTGGTGTGAAGAGCAGAATGCTTGGCGTTGTTGTAGGCGAACTCCGAAAATGGGAGCAATTCTACCCAATTGTCTTGGGCTGCTGAGATGAAACATCTCAAATATCCTTCCAAAGTTTGGTTTAATCTTTCTGTCTGCCCGTTAGTCTGGGGGTGGTATCCGGAACTTAAGGCTCTCTTGATTCCCAGAATGTGACATATCTTCTGCCAGAAAAGAGAGGTATATTGGGGGCCCCGATCTGATACAATGGTATCTGGGAGTCCGTGTCGAGAAAAGATTTCGGAAAGGAATATCTTTGCCATATCCGCTGCTCCAGGAAGTTTCACTAACGGGTAAAATGTGCCAGTTTGGTAAAATAATCGATGGTGACCATGATAATGGTTTTATTCTCAGAAGGAGGTAGGTCCGAAACAAAATCGGTGGAGATAAACTGCCAAGGTCGGTCTGGAATAGGCATTCTAGAAAGTAAGCCCAGAGGAGACATCCGAGGAGACTTAGACTGAGAGCAGATTGTGCAGGCTGCAACATAATCACGGATGTCTACCTTTACTTCCGGCCACCAAAAATGTCGTTGAACAAGCTCCAAGGTTGAGGCGTATCCTCGGTGGCCAGCTGCTCGGGAGTCGTGACACATTTGTAGAACTTCTTGTTGTAGTGACGGAGTGGGAAGCAGAACCTGAGCTCCTCGAAAATAATAGCCCCTCTCTTCAGTGAGCTGATGATTAGCAGCGATTTCTTCACATAGGAGTTTGTTCTGATTTGTGGCAATCAGTACTTCTTGAAGAAAATCAGTTAGGACTGCGATAAATCGTGCTGTGGGGAACATCCTTTCTGAACAGAAATTAGAAGTTGGAGAATCTTTCCGAGAAAGAGCGTCGTCCCTTAAGTTATGTTTTCCAGGAAGAAAGATGAATTCGATCCGAAAGGGAAGAAAGAAATAGGCCCAGCGAGCTTGTCTACTGTTGGTGGTCTGGGCATTCTGGAGTACTCTGAGATTTTGGTGATCGGTTCGGACTTTGACAGGAAAAGAAGATCCCAACAGCAGATGTCTCCACTCTTCGAAAGCCTGTTTAATAGCTAAAAGTTCCTTCTCAAGAACTGAATAATTCAGTTCTGCTGCGTTGAATGTCCTAGACAGATACGCGACAGGTCTTTCTTCCCCCTGGTCAGAGAGTTGTAACAGCACAGCTCCCATAGCGTATTGAGAGGCATCAGTCTCCACTATAAACGGCTTGGTCTGATCAGGGGTGATCAAAATAGAGGCAGAAGTGAAAATTTCTTTCAGAGTTTGAAAGGCACTTTGGGCTGCTTCGTTCCAGAAGAATTTGACGTTCTTCTTTAGTAATTGTGTGATGGGCAGAATGATTTCAGAAAAACAGGGGATAAATTTCCTGTAGAAATTTGCAAATCCTAGAAATCGCTGGATGTCTTTGACACAGGAGGGAATGGGCCAATCTAAGACTGCGGACACTTTCTTTGGATCCATAGATATGCCCAGGCTAGATAACACGAAACCTAGGTAAGTAACTTGCTCTTTATGGAATACACACTTTGAGGCTTTGCAATAGAGATGGTTTGATTGGAGTCGACCGAGAACTATGTTAACATGATTGATATGGTCTTTCGGGTTGGAGGAATAAACAAGAATATCGTCCAGGTATACGATTACAAAATGAAACTAGATGTCAGCGAACAAGTGATCCATGAATCGTTGGAACACTGCTGGTGCATTCACTAGACCAAACGGCATCAAATGATATGCAAAGTGTCCGAACGGGGTGCGAAAGGCTGTTTTCCATTCGTCCCCAGGAGCTATTCTGATGAGGTGGTAGGCTCCTCTGAGGTCGAGTTTAGTGTAAACAGAAGCCCCCTGGACTGCCTCTATAATGTCAGATATTAAAGGCATGGGGTACTTATCAGGAATAGTAATCTTGTTGAGACCTCTGTAGTCAATGCAGGGGCGGAGTTCCTCAGAATCTTTTTTGGGAATAAAAAAAAGAGAAGCGCCCGCTGGGGAGATTCACTCAGAGATTAGACCATTGCGTAAATTGGCCTGGAGATAGTCTTTTAGGACTGCCTTTTCCTTTTGGGACAAAACATACATTCTGCCAAAGGGAATGGGTTGTTCTGGAAGAAGGTTAATATAACAATCGTCCCTCCTATGAGGAGGTAGAGTGGGAAATATGGGATTCTCGAAAACGGACTGAAACTTTCGATGACACAGTGGGATGATCTCTAGTTGGTTTATGGTGGGCCCGGTTGGAAGGTTTGACACTTCAGTTGGAATGTGAACACCCACTGACTCCTGGGACAAACAATGATTTACACAGAACTCAGACCCTAGGAATAAAGTACCCGCTGACCAGTTAATATAAGGGTTATGGAGTCGTAACCATGGGAGACCCAAGATAACAGGGAAGTGAGCGGCTTTAATAAGGTCAAAAACCAAAGTTTCTTTATGATTGGCGACCATACAAGTAATCGGTTCGGTCTGTTCCTTGATCGGGCCGGAGCTCAATGGACTTCCATCCACTCCTTAGATGGGAGTAATGATGGATTTGGAAACAAGTTGTATCTCGTGTTTTGTGGCCCAATCATTGTCCAGGAAATTGCCAGCGGCTCCACAGTCAATCAAGGCTGGTATGCCCGCCAACACTCATTCTGAAAGAATCATAGATAGAGATACCACCACCATGGTTTGGCAAGTAGCTGTGCCAAGCGACATTCTCATTCGATATTGGGAAATAGGATTTGGAGCCACTACCGTTCTTCCCCTTGAGGTAGGGCTTTGAAGTTTCCCGATTTAGGATTTGGGGTACGTCGTGGAGGAACCAAGTGACAATCCTTCAAAACATGTAGTGAAGAACCACAATACATACACAGTCCACAGGTCTTTCTTCTTTCTCTTTCAGAGGCGGATAGTGGTCCCCTCACAGCTCCAATCTGCATGGGCTCTTCATTTTGGACGTGTGGTTTATTTCCTGTCGGATAATATTCACTAAAGGATCGGGTACCCTTGCTCTTTTTCCGTTCATAGGATCGTTCCTGCAACCGGTACTCAATTTGCATGGTTAGCGTTATCATGTCTGCTAGGTTGGCTGGGCGAGGAACTTTAGAAATCTCGTCTTTCAGCTCGTCTGTTAATCCCCTACGAAAAAGAGTTAGAAGACCCTCATCCGGCCATCCTAATTCAGACGATAACTGCTTAAATTGGGTGATATACCCTAATAGGTCCTTTCCGCTCTGTTTTAGGCCAAGGAGTCTTTCCTGAGAGGATACAGTGATTTCTTTTCTCCCAAACATGGATTTTAGACTGTTAGAGAAAGCAGTATAAGAATCAAGGATTACATTGTTTGAGGTAACCAAGGGCGTGGCCCATGCCAATGCGGGCCCAGATAAGTGAGAAATCACAAACCCCACCTTACTTTGTCCGTTGGGAAGAAACAAGGTTTAAGTGTAAACTGGACCGTACAGCTATCAAGGAATTCTTTGAGCTTGTAAGGGTCGCCATCATACATTATCGGATGTAATGTGGACGGGGGAGTATCGGAAAATGCTCTAGCAACTTGTTGTCGTAATTGTACATTGTCTTGCTTAAGTGATTGTACCTCTAAAGACATGGCCTGCATAGCGGCCATTAGTTGCTGCATTTGTTGTTCCATAATGGTCTTCGTCTGTCAATATTTTGGGCGTCGCTTACTGTTATTTAATGGAATTACGACAGTAATGTCGATACTGTTTCCCACAATAATTAGCAAAATGTGAATAATCTCACCTTGACAGATCGAGTAGACCGCCAGGAAACAACCAAGTGCAGCCGTGAAAGCTACCCTAGGACAGCCCTGTCCTCTCCGACCCGGAGTGGGATTAACCAGGGGAGAGAACAGGGTAGGCAGGGAAACCCTCAATGGGGAAGAAAACCCTGGTAGAATCTGGAAGTGTTGTGGATCCGGATGGTTGGTGAATGTCTTCTACGAGTGGCTGTGGGCAGGAAGGCTTTGTCTGGATGAACGAAAGGAAAATGATCAGAGTAGTAGCGTAAAGAAGGGAATGGGAAGTGGAAATTAAATGGCACAGTAAAAGGGTTCTCACCAGCGGAGTGAAGGAGAGGATGATTGATTTAGGGCTTCGAAGGAGAAGAGATCGGGAGACGAGAGCTCTAAAAGAAATAATACTTGGGTCAGAATCAGAATCGGGAGAGACGGAACGGAATTCTGAGTTTATGGCACTTACAGCTATTGGGTGTTTCAGCAAGGAGGAAAGCAGGGTTGGCGTAATCGTGACGCCGATGGATATCTGGGCTCGATGAGAAATCCAGAGAGATAGCGAGACCAGAATGGGAGCGAGAGTCTGGAGATGAGAACTTGAGAGACAAAAAGGTTACAGGGTTAGTCGAAAGTCAAATGGTAGAGGCAGAGATATTGAAATCCCTAGAGGCGAACTCACGGAGCGTCTGTAGAAACAGAAACGACGCAAGGAGTTGCCGGCTTCCGTGTTTGATAAAGGATCACGTGAGCAGGCCGGAACGTCTCGGAGAAACGTGAAGAGTCTAGACCGCTTCTTTCAGAACGGAAGTCATCTTGAGAAGGATTCTCGGGAGTCGCGTAGAGAAGAGTACCACACCACCGATTGCGAGCCCATAGTGACCAACTCCCACAATGTGTAACACAAAGGGTCATAATGGTCACTAGGGGACTTCGGAGAAGGACCATGAGGGCAGAACCACAATGTACCTGGTGCTGAAGAAGTTCTTGGTGCTCGACAGCGTCAATGCGGTTCCAGGGCATTTTGCAGCCCTTGAGACAGAGTTAGTGATGGGAGACAGCTGCGGGTACCAGGTGGCAGGCAGTTCGGCAAGCGATGCTGGACGGATGCCTGTTGGCTGTCCGGCGCCGCGGCTCAGGGTCAAGAATCATTGTCTCTGTGCTGGTTGGCGGATCTGGAATTCTGGTCGATGAACCCTTGACGCCTCTGGTGACTACGGTGTGACAACAGTCAATGGTGCAGCCGATGCGGTTCGAGGACTCGACTGTCTCAAAAATGCCCCTAGAAGATGGACCCTGGATGATGCTTGTGTGGCACTCCCTCTAGCTTCTTCACAGGGTTCATGTCCTTTCAAGGCGGATGGCCCAAAGCTCAGGAGAGTATTTGCAGTCAACGGCCTTGTCCTTAGTTCAGATACTCTCTGGCACTTCCCACATAGGAAGCTTGCTGGCAAAACCTAACAGGGCATGCTGTGTGCTGGCTGGGTACTGGTTCTGGAGCAGGTGGATGGGTCCTCTAAGTCCGGTATCTCCCTCTGTTCCCTGGGATATGTTTAGGGGAGGGGATCTTGCTTCCCTCTTGGATTTCCTGGCCTTCCTTCACTGGCAAAAGATGTAAGGTAGACTGTACCTTCAGCTCGAGCCCAAATGAGTCCTTCTTTTTACTCCTTTCAAAGTCTTCAGATGATCTGCTAAGTGAGGGGTTCAGCCCTCTTTTAAAGCCAAATGGGCCCCAGTGATTGGTGCAGGCTAGGCCCACCTTATTGAACCAATCCGAGGTCCCCACCAACAATCTTCTGTCTTCATGAGGTCAGGACAAGAGTGCTCTGCAAGAGGACAGACAAGGGGTGACAACATATACCTAAGTCCCACCCATCTCCCTGTCTGTTGTTGATCAAAGTGTCTCTCTGCTTAACTGAGCCCTCTGTGTCTCTTGATCAAACCGCAGGGTTCCCTTGAAGTTTGTGCTGGGAGCAGACTTCCTGTCTCCCCCTAACCACATTCTTCTCCCCTCTGAAAGGGGTCTGCTCTGCAGGGACACCTGCAGTAACTGCTGGACCCAGACAGACCATTCACTGCCTTTCATACAGAAAGGTGGGAACTACCTTCAAGTTGACACATTGCATACCAAAGGGGTGTTAGTCCTGCCTTCCTGTTGTCTCTTCATCAACCAAGCCCATTCAGCACGCTTGCTTCAATTATCTCATTAGTATGCACTGCCACCAGCCAGAGGACAAAAGGAATGCAGATCCATGGAGCCTTTGATATTTAAATTAGGCTGCCCATGCTGGAGGAAGGTGTGCCTTTGCCCTCCTTGAGATGCTTTGATGTACCGGGGCTGTCACATTCTAGCTGAATATGACAGGGGAAGACGGCGCCTGTAGGCTTTGTCTTCCCAGAGTACACGTGACTATGCGTTTTGTGAGGGAAGCAGATGAAATGTGCACTGAATGGCCTCACACATTTCTCGGAGGCTGATCTCCCATCATTTATTTTCATTATTAAAAAATCAAAAAAGCCTAGGCGAGCGCACTCTCCCCATGTGGATGGTCCAATTCATCAAACATTTATTGATGACTTCCAGGACACTTGCACCGCTTTTGCTTTCATAACTTATTTAAAGAGGATCACAAACTCTGCCCACCGTCCTGGAGCTGCTTTAAACATACTATTGGTCAACCCATCAGGGCCTGGGGCCATCGAAGAACTAGCTTTCCTAACCAAGGTTTCAATATAGTCTTTATCAAACAATATCTTTCCACCCTCCCTGTTCCATCACCTCAGCTACCCTAGGGTTTATAATAGAGATCGCGAATAGGTTTCCAAAATGATCACGCCACTGTTCCTCTGAAATTGAATTGACCTACAGCGCCAATTACAGGGTATCTTTGTTGTTGATTAATTGCCATATTTGGCCTATATTTTGCATACAGACTGCCTTCAGCAATAATTCCACCTCTAATTGCAACATCTGCTCTTTATGTGCAAGTAGCCATTTTTATATCTTTGTTTCCTTCGCCTTACCAAGTCCACTGATGGTCCTATCTTTGTTCGATTTAGACATTTAATATCAGCTTGAAGCAGCTTTTTAGCTTTAACAATTTCTGGATCTGTTTATGGTGAAAAGTTGGTTTGCCATGCCTTTAGTGATCACTTTGAAGTCTAGCAGAAATGGTATGTAAACAAAACCGGACTGATGAGTTTCCACTTCCTTTTTATAATTCTCTACTATACAGCCCATGTCCCCAGGTTTGATATGCATTATTTTTCTTCCCTGTGTAATTTCAATGTTATGGAGCCACCTCTCTTATCCCGCTAACTGCTAGGTACTCAGCCTATTTATCTTTTGAGGCTGTCAGGGCTTTGGCCATCCATACCCAATTCTCCTCTTTACTCCCACTTGTTTCATCATTTGACTCCTCTTACTTTTCTGCTTACCCCCTGTTTATATCCAAACGTTACTCTTAGGGGACATTTCATCTCACTTGTACTCTATCACTGATGGAGTAATTTGTTGTGTTCTCGTTAACTGTATCATGTTCAAACTATTTGTTTCCACAGTATGTATTGCTTCAGTTCTAGATCTAAGCCGAGAATCCCTCACCTTTCTCACTGGCGACCGCCCACTTTTGACAGTCTTATCTGTTAATTCAAAGCCCATGGACAACAGAGTGGTGGCAGTTTCCAAAAGAAAGTTCTTAATCAGATTGGCTGTCAGGTGAAGTACGACCCAATCTAGTAGTGTCTCGTTCACGAATTCCACCACTTTAATGTCCTCTGTTTCAATTGGCCGCAGCTTCGGGATATGATGGAATAGTCTTAGGACATTACAACGGTTCAAGATTAAACCGTTGTGCGTAGGCAATAGTCTTTCTAGTAGGAGGGTATTTCCATTGGTTTACATCTTATTTGACCTGCAAGGCTTCTTTTTATCCTGGAATCCTTGATTCAACCAAACATACTTATCCGATTTCTTATTTTCACTAAATTTCAAATCAGCTTTCAGCCTCTTTTGTTCCAATGTTATAAAAGTCTTCTTTCCTGCCTTTTGTTGAGGACTAATAGCCTGAGGTCCTTCTTCCTTGTGTCCAATACAAACCTTCCCAATTTCCAAAGCTACATTGTTTGACTCAGACTCCATCACCCACTCCTCCATCCCTTCTTCCATATAAGTGGAGACAGTTAAAATGTACTCTGTTTCATTATTCATATGCCCACTCTTCAAGGATTCCTCTAATGTGTGTAATTCCAATGGCAATGAAGGGGTCTCCGGAGTGGGCTTCCTAACATTATTGCTGTTCTTTTGCATCCGAGCTACCGTGTATAAAGGTGGGGGTGTAGCTAGATTACGTAAGAACTTCCTAGCATCATTCGATTTCACTTTATTTCCTTTTGACACATTTTGGATGGTCCTTGCATGGCAAATTTTGTGATTCACAAGCTAACACTTCCTTCCCCAGTCTCTCAACATCAGGTTCATATCCCAACATTACGATGTCCTGATTGGGTTCCACAGTATCTAGCACTTGCATTCCAGATAACCCCACTTCAGATACCTCTACCAACAAAACATTTTGCGGTGCACACTCTGCTATGGCTACTTCCTACTGGAACCTGAAAATCATTTCTGAAAGCTTCTGTCTCGACCTCTACTGCATCCCGATTATGATGAATTTCTCCTGTGGACAGGTAGCTACTGAGGTCGTGCTGAGATGTAGCTGATAGATTGATCAAAGTTTCCTCCCAAATTGAATTTAACCCCCTCGTCATCTTTCCAACTACCTCCAATCTCTTACTATTCATTGTGCCTCCTTCACAAACTCCTCGCATCCACTTATTAGATTGTAATAAGGAGTCCATAATAATCTTTTTGCTCCAATTTCTCCTTCAATGAAGTCAAAAAGTTTATTTTGTAGTATTGACGATGTTTCCACTTCTCAATCCAGTCTGCTTTGTAGCGATGGAATTGGAGATTCCACATAGATTATTTTTTAGTGGCCCATTTCCAACAAGGTCATCATGGGGATCTCGTCTCGTCCAGCTTTTCGGGGGGTTTGGAGCGGGGATTGACTGCCCACCTTTACTACAGGTGAGATTCTATTGCCTAACTGATCTGCAGGAGTCATTGGCCCTCATTACGACCCTGGCAGAAAGCAACTGACCTGACCGCCATAGCGTAAATAGCGTTTCCGCCATGGCACGACAGATTAAAGTGCGGCTAATTCTGACCCATCGGGCACGAGCAGTACGCCTTGGCGGAAGTGCAAAGTCCGCGATGGCGGAAATGTCCCCAAAACGCCCCTCACCGCCGTCGTACGGCGACCTAGGTGCAATTCCGCCACCGGACATAGCGGTCACCGTAATGAGCGGCAATCGGAAAATACGGTGACCGTAAATATACGGAAACGGAAGCAAAAACATGGTCCCGGAACGGGAAACAGCACGCCGTACACCTATAAAATCAGAATATTCACACAACCATTAAAAATACTACCCTGAGAGACATCCCAACCCGTCATCCACCCTAGTGAAACCAAAACAATGGGAAAAGTAGCGAAAAAAGCGTGCGACCGCAAGCGGCAGGTCCACTTCTCACGTGAGGAACTCACGGTGCTCACAGAGACCCTCCAGGAGAATGCTGCCGTCGTCTTCTCGACGCAAATGACCAGGACGGCACTTGCGAACAAGAAGGCCATATGGGCCCTGGTGGCACAGCGGGTAAGTGCGGTGGGGACCGCACCCCGCAACCCACAGCAATGCAGAAAGCGATGGGACGACTTGCGGATACGCGTACGGAGCATACTATCCACCAACCGTAACATTGCCACAGCTACCGGGGGAGGATCGGAATCACCCATCAAGTTGACCCCCTGGGAAGAAATCTGTGCCTCCACCATTGGAATGGAGACCATAGAGGGAGTCGGAGGGAATGAGAAAGGAGTGCAGACATCCGAAGAATCAGGTAGGTGGGCCAAATAAAACTATGCTAAAACCACAATGTCCAATCATGTGAAGTACCATGTGTCCACATAGTGCAACAGAAACACATGTCCAGGAGAACGTCCACTTACATTGGCCTGATAGCAGACATTAAAAGTCAAATTAAATAAATAAATAATTAAAAATCCTAAAAACACCCTCTACACGTGCAGCAGGCACCCCCTAACTGCAGGCTGCAATACAACTGCACCCTCAATCCACACAAAAATGAAACCACCTCCAAGGCCCTGACCCAAATCACCCTCAGGTACCACCCCAATGCATGTGATACATTGCCATTCCAATTTCCACAGACCCATTAATAACGCTCGCCCTCCTTTACTCCACCACAGGGTCCGATTCAAACGACGAGCTCCAGGACACCCCTACCAGCACACCTGCAAAGAGGGCCAAGACCAACGGCCAAAGACCCTCCACCTCAGCTGCACGCATCAAGACACGGCAGCAGCACAAATCAAGTGGCAGCACACAGGAGGGGACTTCAACAGGCACCCCAGCAGCCAGCATGGCCACAACACCACCACCACCACAGGCCCCCCCAATGGATGCCACAGAAGGCACTGCTTCTGGTGGCAGCAGCACCATAGGTGACACTGCATTAATGGCAGCATGCTCCGACACAGAAAACGGTGATGTCGATGTACGATCCATCCATGACCTGTCTCAATCCCCCTGTTTGTTTCATCCCGTACAACATGAGGATACCACGCAGGGGCACTCACAAGACGACGACTGGCCATCCCCCACAAGCCCTGTGTCAAGGCAACATGAGGTGATCAGCCCCTCTGTGACACCACCGCAAATGGCCATGGCCCAGCAGAGGCAACAGTCCCTCGACCAGGTGATCGTGCAACAGCAGCAACTGGCCACGCTCCTCAAGGACCATGCTGATGAATGTGGGGGGTACCAAGGCAGCCATAGAAACATGTACAGAGACACTAAGGGCAGAAATGGAGAGAAGCACCGAGAGCCTGAGAGTACAAATGGAGAGAAGCACCGAGAGCCTGAGAGTACAAATGGAGAGAAGCACCGAGAGCCTGAGGGGGGAACTGCATGCGACGTCCAAAGACGTATGTGCTGAACTTGCCGCTGTGCGCCGTGTGCTCACTGAGCTCTCACAAACCCTTAGGGACATGCATGGACGTGAGCAGGCAGAGACATCATCCGTTGCAAGTTCCGTCCAGGGCAGCCCCCAACGTAGATCTGGGAGGAACCTGCGCTCCACAGGCAGGGGTGCCCCTGATACCCGGAGAGGGGGCTTGCAATAGCGTCTGCCCACTGACAATGAGCATCTTTGGACACTGGTGTTCGGGAGGGAGGTAGGAGGGTGGAGGGGGTGTGTTGGGCTTACTTGGGTGGCGGGTCGATGGGGTGTGTAACACAATTTCACATATGCTATAAACATTTCACAATCATCCAATGAGATGTGTGGACATTGATCTTTGTGTACGAGGCCATCATAGGCGTACAGTCCATATTGTGCATGTTCCAGACACACACAGTGCCACAACTCCCGTGTCCATGTATCAACCACCAGGCGTGAGTGCTAGAAGCATGAATCTATGATAATCTGACGAATTTCACGGCCCTCCTGTGCCTCGCGGACTCCTTGAGGTTCTGCCACATCCCCACCCACATCATGACCATATTCTGGTGCTTGCAGTTCTGCGTCAGGGGGCATGGGCACATTTCTACGTATGCACATGTTGTGTAGCATGACACATGCCATGACCATCTTAGCAACCTTCTCATGGCGGTACAGGAGTGCCCCGCCAGACCTGCTGAGGCAGCGGAAACGACCCTTCAGTAGGCCGAATGCCTGTTCTATGACTGCACGGGTACGTGAGTGGGCATGGTTGTAGTCCTCCTCATGCTGGTCCTGTGGGTTCCGGAGTGGTGTAAGGAGCCATCTCTTCAGTGGATACCCGGCATCACCTGTATGTGGACAATAAAGGATGTTTGAGGAATGACATTGCTACGTAAGCACCCCCCCCCTTCCTGGCAGGTCATTGCCGCATCACATACCCCACATTATCATGCATGAAATGAGACTCACCGAGTAGCCAGGATCTGTTCCCTGCATGTCGCTCCATGTAGCGTGGCATTGTAGAGTTCCGTAAGACCATGGAATCATGGGTTGATCCAGGAAATCGGGCACAACAATGTGTAATGATCCTGTTTGAGTCACACACCATTTGTACATTAAGAGAATGATATTGTTTTCGGTTGCGGTACTGGGCCTCCATGGCATGTGGGACAACCAATTCCACATGGGTGCAGTCGATGGCACCAATGCAACCCGGTATGCCGGCAAGTGCATGGAATCCCACTTTTGTGTTCGTAATTTCCTGCTCTGAGCGTGGTAGAGAGATGTAGTCGTCTGCGTGCTTCAGGAGGGCATCAAGCACTTGCAATAGTGTCCGTGACAACAGTGGCTGTGAAATGCCATGCAACTGTCCGACTGTGTGCTGGTAGGTGCCTGTGGCCAGGAAGTGGAGTACAGACACCACCTTCAGTAGGGGTGGGATGGCGGTTGGGCTATCTATCATGCTGACAAGGTCAGCGTGTGTCATGTCCACAATGGCGGTTATGGTGTCCCGGTCCACACGGTAGAGGGTGTGGATCTGCTCATCAGTGAGGTTGAACGGATGTGCTCGGAGGCGTGGGATTGCGGGCTGCCTGCGTGGTGGTAGTGGCTGTGCTGGTGGGCCTTGCTGGCCATGCCTTGCCCTCCTCCTGCTCCTGCGTCTCCTCTGTGCGGCCGGTTGTTGTAGTAGTTGGTGTTCGTCTTCTTCTTGAAGTTGGAGTACTTGCAGTGCTATCAGGTCCCCCAGGGCCAACATCGCAAGTCCTGCCGGTAGCATTTTGGAGTGGGTGTGGTTGTGGGAGGGGGTTGGGTGTGCAATTTATGTGTTTCCAAGCTGTATAGCCTCCACCTGTGGTGATTCATTCCACCTGTGCAAGCTGCAATCCCCTTTGGGCGAGCACGTCCCGCACACAACGCTGCAAATCGACGCATGGCATCTTGCTATTACAATCATGTATTTCATCCCGATGGCAGTGAGATATTGCTTCATATGTTAATTCTGCTATGCTCTCATTGTTTCACATACTATCTTTGCAGTCGGGAACAAACTTGTGAAGGGTCAGTGGAATGTAGTACTCGATTAACGGTGGACCCTCATGCAGCGCTGTACCGCGGTTCACCGACGGGCGGGGCGTCCCATTTGTGAGTGTAGCCAGTTGCCATTTTCACACACTGCCGCACTAAATGGATGGATTTGTGATTTCAAGCGGCCACAGATGCCTTTTCGACGTGATGTTGCAAATGAGGAATTCGAAGGACAGCGCTTTCGGTTTCCAGCTAGCGGCGAGGAGACGCCCACAGGTCTGACTGCAGATAGAAAGTTCTATTGTTTAATGTCCTTGGGACAGGGGCCATGCCGAGAATGCAATGAGTGATATGAATAGTATGGGATGCGCAATAGCGTAGTGGAGGATAAGGCAGGACGTTCCCAAATACATGTTACTTCACAACACTAGAATTCCGGCCTGGAGCACAGTGGATTTTGCAGACTGCATTAAGCACAGATTCAATGGAAATTTCTAATGTTATGTGAGTAAATATTCAGGCGTTTTTATACCGGGATGAGGGAATGATGTATGGATGCATGGACAGATGATTTAATAGAGAGTCTGCCATGTACATGGCTTTTTGGAATCTATCAACTTCCTCTGCGCTATGTGATGCAGGGCTGCCATAGTGGGACCATCGTCTATCTGCCCTTGTTGAACCCTCCCTGTCTCGACGCGCCTTCAAACACTTGTGTCTATGCACGTTACTAATCCCATCTACTGGATTCTGTTTTAACAGACGCATGCACACAAACACTCGTTTGTAATAGTGTTTTCACCTCGATTTATATAGTTATGATTCGCAAGTGATTATTGGGTGCGAATAATCCTTTTGAGTGGGCTAGCATGCATATGGCTGTGGATTTAGTGTGATCTTTGAAGTGAGTAATTCAAATGGAGTTCAGATGCCCATACTATTCTTTTTCGTTTCATTTGGGTGACAGGTATCTCCTCCCCTTTTGCCGCTGCCATCTGTATGCCACTCCTGCAGATGGCTTTTACTCCCGACACCTGCTGCTTAGTGTTAATCAGTGGAGCACCATTACGATCTTATGGGACGATCGCCAATGGCCCACATGCCCTTACGCAGTACTAGTGGCTAGGAGCAACATTTCGAGCTTTCAGCTGGACTAGTGCCTACCTAATGGGACGGCCATGCGGTTCTAGGCGCTTCCATGTTGCCTTTTTGAACGTGAATGTAGCCCCTGTGTACCATGGAGGAACAGGGCGTCACACAAGAAGAAGCTGGTCATTTATTGCGGATGCAGCCCACAATTATGAGATATGATTTGGAGTTCATGACCTAATAGCTGTATGGCCCGGGTGATTTTGTTGTGCATTAAATTTTGATTATGATATTGACCGTGTAGCGTTATTCTTTGCAAGTAATGTAGCATATTCCTATTTGTGGAGCAATGTATTGTGAGGAGATCTGCTTTGGGTTCGGCCTTCTGAGTATAGTTGTGTGGTACTGTACTGGGCGCGTTTGCCTACGAAGGCCAGTAAGGTCAGGGATAGGGGCTGCAATTATGTCTGTTTTGATGATGTCATGCTCATGGGAGGGGGATTGGCTTTTGTGTAACAGATGCCGGTCAGCCAGGTGGATTGGTGGAATGATGTGATTTTCAGAATATGGCTGGTCACAGGTGCCTGTGTTTGCGTGCGTTTCTTGGAGGGAGACTGAGGTCATGTCCATTGGAATAGCTTCTGTATTCGTGCCATCTGTGCCCTGCTGCTCCCATTGGCCCCTCTTGAGATGTGCCTGGCTGCTCAGTCACTCTGCCAACTTGTGTGGTACATGCTTATGCTGCTGGTTGGTTTGTTTACTGGCAGGAGTACAGGGCTGGTGCAGTCTCACTCAGGATACTGCTTTGTATGTTGCCTTGCACTGGTGTCAAGCGATGGGGGGCCTGTTTTTGTTTGTCTCAGTTTTCAGTTCATGTTGCTGTACTTGGAGCTTCACATGCCTGTGCTGCATCAGTACGGCAATGGTGCCATGGCTAATATGGATGGCCACTCACAAGGCACTTGGAGCCCCTACATTCATTTGTTCGTTGGCATGCATGGGTGACTTGTACATTTCACTGGTTGCATTGTGTGACTTCATTGCACCTACGAGGAGTTGTGCAATGTGGCCAGGGAGTGGTGTACAGGCACTCTGTAGGGCCTTTTACGGTTGGTTTGCGATGCCGTACTTCTCACCATGGCGGAATGGTACTTTCTGCCATGCTTGATGGCGTTAGGTACATGTCCGCTAGGGTCAGAATTCCCGTACCGTTGCGCCATGGTGGTAATTACGGTTTCGCAGTGCGCGCGTGCGCGTACTTGGTGCAGTTAGCGTTGGCGTTCACTACGGTGTCGCTAATGGCATCGTACTTTACGGTGACGGGTCATAATCGCAACGGGCGGTATTCGATGGCGGTATTGCATTTCCGCCATCGTTTTTCGATTTCCGCCAGGGTCGTAATGAGGGCCATTGTCTCTACAGGTTACAAAGCGGTACCTCTCCCCCCTCATAAACCCCTCTATTTCTCTAAAATAGAGTTTATAGTGTCAATCATTTCTGCATCTGTCACCTCCAAAGGCTGACATGTGGAATTGGGCGGAGCAAGATTCTCGACCTCCTGAGGAGCATATTTAGCAGGTTTAGCTGCAATTGTTTCTGGATTAACTAAGACATTGTAACAGCTCAAGGCCATGGTCCACTACGATGCAAGGGGATATTAGAGGTTGCCTCGTGGTCGCTGTTTCGATTATAAGGCTGCTGATAAGCCTTCACACTCAACCCCACCCCATGCTGAATCCTGTTGGCACATTACGGACTTCTGTTGCCACTCTGACGGGGGCACTGTCGGCATAGAAGGATTTATGGGCAGTGATGTTTGTGAAAACTGTAATAAATTTCAAATGAACAGATTTGGGCTCCCTCCCTCGACCAGTTCAAAAGAAGGCGGTGAAGCATTCCCTTGAAGGTGCAATGGACATTGAGTACGGGGGGGGGGGCATACAGCTCCAATGGCCTCCCAATCTCCTAGCAAACTCGGGATCACTGCTAATACTTGTCGGCTCTGTAATAATCTCAGGTCAAAAGGTCCTTTCCGTAAAAGCCCCTCTCCTGCTGTTGGACTGAACTCCTGTGCCGAACTCAGACGCCCACTCACTGTACGTCTGTCTTTAGAATAGTTCTCTGTAGTTTCTCTGCAATTTCACTTTCTTATAATCCTAGCCAGTGATGAGTCTAATGTATATCTTTCAAATAGAGATCATTATCGTCTTTCTCTCCAATGCTCCCATGAGGCTCAGAGGCTCAAAGGCTCCAGCCTCGCAGTCACCTCACCTCGTCCCGCTTAGTGTCCACCCCATTGTTACTATTTCGGATTAACCTCACCGTGCAAACATCTGGGGCTACTAACTTACTTAACGGATTTAACGGGTTTAATGAGGGTCTATTGGGGTTTATTTTTATGACCCATTAGTTAACACCTCCGTATTAACACCTCTGTGTTGTGGGTGTTATGGATCTCAGATCTGGAGTCGTGACTCCACACAACACCTTACCACGCCTCAACACTGCAAAGCAGACCAGAAACGGGCAGAAATCAAATGCTTCCAACAATGTTCTAGCACCAAGCACTTCGACGCTATGTAATTTTGTAGTAAAAGAAAAAAAATGAAAAACCCAACACGCCGCCTTATCAGTGTTTCTGGTGTTTCAGCGTTCAACTTAGAGCCACTTATGCCAATCACAGAAGCTAGGGGATCTCAATCACGATGGTGGGGGGTTGGGCTGGGTAAACACAGGCAAACCGAGGGTCATGGGGTTATTCCTCCGGTAGTGTGGAACTCTCGTCCAAAGCCAGCTGTGCTCTGTCTCTCTGTCACTTTGCCCACACTGACTTTCCTGGGCTGCAAATCGCCAATACCCTAGGACCTCGAGGGTGAGTGCTGTGCAACGTCGTGCTGTGCAATGTCATCCCATGAATGAATCTCGCTGAAACTTCGGTGGACTCCTGCTTGACCTCCAGAAGCAAGATTCCACTCCTTGATGTCCCCTCATCAGAAAGCCGTTCTGAATCTGGTACTTTGAAAAGGGCACCACATCCACAGAGTCATGGAAAGCAACGAAGATTCCTCTGCTGGGAGCCTTTCTTCTAGACTGCTGCAGCAATTTCCCTTCCAGTGTCCTTTCTTTTATCATCGTGACCAAGAATCCAGAGACCGGGTCTTGTGCTGCTTTTCTTCACTGTTGAGGTACTGTGTGGTTTGAGTTAATACTTACCTAAAGTCTTTGTCTCGCTCCTGTGTGGCTACGCTGCTGATTTGTGTAGTTGGGAGTTCGCCCACACCATTCGCCCAGGCCTGATGCTGGAACACATCTAGGGAGCCGTCTACGAAGTCCCTGAACCCTTCCCCGAACTCTAAAGTCTGTTACTTACTTTTCTGACGAGAAATCAAGCATTTGGGCCTTATCCTGATTTGCGTAATGTTGGCCACCGAATCACCAGTTCCCCTTCTGCCTCTGAGAACACTCCTGCCCTAGATTTGGGAATGATATCTAAAGTATAAGGACTCTGTGAAGAAATTACAAGTTTTACAAACTACTTACTGGCTATGTGTTTGTGCTGTAACTTGCATATTCCTGAAATAGAATAAGTTACAAGTGTTACAAAGTTATTACTTACCTGTGAATTGCTTACTGTCATTATGAAAAATATTACACATTTATTTACTTACCTTTGAATTGTGTTCAACTATTCTAGAAAATAAAATTGTTAGTATAACTGTATTATTGCTTGAAACAGAATAAGTGTAACAGTTTACTACCAATAGGGTCTGCTTACCTTGAATTACATACTGACATTCTAAAAGTCTAACCATGCGGTTTTACTCCTCTTGAATAGCATACTGCCATTCTAAATGTGTAATGCTGAATTTTACTCACCTTCAATTGCATACTGCTATTCTAAGTGTGGTTATATGCTTTGGTATTGTGTTGGTTTTTATATTGTGCTTTTGATTTATAATAGGATGTTCAAGTGCTGAAAGTCATTTGCCAAGATCTTAAACAACAATTGGGGGTGGGCCAAGGGTGAATTATGTTGTGAAGTCATCGCCAGCTGTGAAAGTATTCCGCAAAATGGTGTTAGAAAGTTGGCCACCCTCGTTTCAGAAGGCATGACAAAGAAAGAGAGGTATGAGTAATGAAGTAATGAGAAAACAGATACGAGAGAGCACCATAGAAACAGTGGTACCTGTGGGGGGGAAATTGCAGCCGGGTAAATGAAGAAGGTGACAGTTTGCTGCAGCAAAGCAGAAGGGCTGTGTAACAGAAATAAATTAGGAAGTGGCTTGCCGGACCCAGAACAGTGAGGCCATGGACAAAGCCTGAGTGGCCATTTTGAGATGTGAGAAGGGCAGCAACTGGGTGTCATGCATGGCAGGCAGCCAGTAATGAATATGTCACAGTGGGCGAGAAAGGGCAGATTTCTGAACAGAGTGGACGTTAGCAACCACACAGATACACCGAACAAACAGCTGAATTAGATGATTCTGAACAACGAAATAACAACCAAAGAGAAGGAAACAAAGAGCAAGGCAATTAAGGCGCAGCTGAATCTGACCAGTCTGCGGTCATTTCTACTTTTCAGGAATGGCGTCAAGGCCTTTCAATTTTTTCGATAGAAATGTGCCCCAGGATGCTGCTGGTGAGGTCTGAGCAGCTTCCCCTTGGTGCAGTATTGTGACACAGAAAAATATTCCTTTAATTGGGAACATTAAACGTGCAAAGCATGCACATTACAGGCTGTCTAGCTCACCTTTTCAGTTAGCACCCTGTTGTCAAAGAGCGATTGGATCAATAGCTTTTTAGCTGAACATGTAGTGTGTTGCCTTCCTGCTGACTGGCTGTCCCACTATAACCTGAAGCTAGTAATCTGCTGCGTTCTTTTTGCTTCATTATAATATGAACACCCTGCAAGCGCCTCCCAGCGGTGAGTTAAGGGGAGCGTCCAAAACTTAAAGTCATGTTGAAATGGGCCACCGCCAGCCATGACAAATCTTCAGCCGCCCTAATTGAGAAATATGACCAGAGTGGATACTGTAGTTATTTTGGGGCATTGGGTGTGGCAGAGCCAGAAAAAACAACAATGTTGCACTGTGTGTAAGCAGAAGCCGGGGTTCATGACTGATCTACTGTTTTGGTCTACGGGGCCGTTATCCCAGCATGACGTGACTACTTCCCGTACCAAACGGGGCCAGGTGTGAACGCTTCCGGTTCACAAATGCGGGCGAATGCGCTAATTAATGACTATATAGATTCCACATCGGCAGGCACGATTTAGTTTAATTATGCGTATCCTACGATTCAAAGCATAACATAAGGCTGGTAAACATTCACCCATGTCATTTACAACACCACAAAAATGGGGGGGAAACTGAGGCAGATGGAGCTAGAAAAAGTACAGTCACCTCTAAGTGGGTACACCACCGTGCGCCAAACAGATGCATTCAAGTCCAGAAAGGTAGATCAGGGGGGTAAAACAGTAACTAAGGAACTGTGCATTGTGCTGATTTGGATACACACCCAAGACTCAAGTTCACAAACGTGTGTTGCACAAGAGGCCGTGCTGGATGTAGGCAGATAGGGGGAGGAATTCTCTCAACAAGGCTCCGTAGGTTTGCCAGCTTTACTAACCATGTAGTGTTCAGGGTGTGAGGTATAAACACAACAGCGGGGATTTCAAGACTTCTGTGAGTCCTGTAGACCAATCCCTTTTACTGGGCTTCTTAACTACCCAAGAGGGTCTCCAGCGTATTCCGGAAAGCGATGGAATGTGTGGGACTCCAACGGGTTCAGCAATGTCTCCCGACAAAATAAATGGGGTCGTTTCTGTGGAAAAATTGCGTCAGGATCAGGATGGTGTGTTAACCAGGGTGTGTGTCTTCGGTTTCCATTCACTCTGATGCAAACCCCAATGTCTAGAATCTCAATGCCCTATAAGTCAAGTCCCAATGACTCTATTCTCAACCAGACCTATTTCCCGAGCCCCACAAATCTCTAGGTCAGAGCTCCCAGCTCTTCTGGGTGGTTTCCCCAGTTCCACGTGTCTCCTGGCAACACCCCCTGCTCTCCATAGTTGCTCTGTCTGGGTGCTTCTGGCACCTCTGGTAGCCTTTAGAGGCCCTCGGAGGTTGAACCATACACCTACCAGAGAGATCTTACTCTCTGCCGTGTCCCCGCTTGCGGGGAGTCTGGATTAGTTCTCGCAATTAAATAAACCCCTGGTGTGAAGTAATGACTACTGCGCAGCACCAAAATAAAAGAAATGGCCAATAAAGTGTCTATAAAAATAAGACTGCATTAAACTACAAGGAGAGATAAACTAATAAAAACATCAATAGCCCTCCCTTGTAATTGGACACACAGGGGCCACAGACGGCTTTAAGAACTCTCAGATTTCAAAGGTTGGTTAAATGATTTTTATTTTGTATGACTCAAAAGATTTGATATTTCAACTGTGGGTAACTGAAATGTGGCACACGAAAGGCTATCCCTCTTCCTTCTCCCATTGGCTTCCCATCTCCTTAGTCCAGCCTTCTCTTTTCACCAAGTTGTCAACTAGAGATTGGTAACATCGACTATCTACAGTTCTATCTACAATGATGGACTAAAGGCCTTAGCTGTTTAGCTTTACTCCATCCTTCTAAATTGTAAACTATCCTAATGACTCCAGTGGATTTGATTTCAATAGATTATTTTGGTCGGTGCCTTTTGAAATGCCCCGTTCCTCTCACTCTGGGCTTTCGTTCCCTTGCGTTCCTTTCCCTGATGTTGCTACTCTTCACCCCCTCTCTCCTCTCTCTTCTTTGCTCTAGTCCCTCTCTCCTCCCCCACTTTTCCCACTTTCTCCTTCTGGCTTCCCATAGTCACATTCCTGTCTTCTCCTTTCACCTCTCCCCTCTCCTCTCCCCTCCTACCTCCTCTCTACTCTCTCCTCTCCTCTCACCTCTACTCTCCCTCTCTCGCCTTCCCCACTCCTCAATGCTTTCCACTCTCCTCTCCACTCTCCCCCTCTTCCTTCTCTTCTCTCCTCTCCACTCTCCCCAATCTGCACTCTCCCCTTCTCCCTGCTGTCTACTCCTCACTCTCTTTTCCTCCCCTCTCTCTCTCTCCTCTCCGCTCTCTTTCCCTACTTTCATTAACCTCTTTCACTCCCTCGCCTTTAAGGCCCAACATCAAATGGCTTCAGGTGGCAGCTGGCCGCCTGAGTCACCAACTTGGTTGTCCTCACAACTAGGCAGGGGACATCATTCGAGTCTCTCAGACTGGTCCTGTGGGAATTATATCAAGGGAGGTTTAGTGGTTCTCAGACAACTTTTTGATGGAGGAACTTCTTTGGATGTCAGAGGTTGTAGGGCTAAATTTGGATTGTACCTATATTTGGCGAAGATGGACTCATCATATCAATCGTTGCCGAATGTGAGTAGCCAAGTCCCCAGGCCACCAACTTGCCCACTCTACAAACACTGAATAACAGTTTAGTAGTGTGCTTTCTTGATCCAGTATAAGCTGCCCAGCACCAGGAAATAGAGCGGGGCACACAGGAAATCGAGCAGGGAAGGAGATTGGGGGAAATTGCGGGCATTGGGTGGGTTGGATGGCATTGAGTGGGGGTAGAGTGAGGTCAAGGTGCATCGGCCGGGCTGGATGTCAGGGCAGGAGGCAAGTGGGGTGGAACCTCCATTAGGCTTTGCTTACATAAGGGAGGGAAATGAGTGAGGGGGAGAAGGCATGTGGGGGGTTAAATGCCCCATTAGCAAGGGTAGCGGGAAAAGCGGGTAGGGGATTCGACGTAATGGGATTCGGTGGGTGGGAAGGGGGAGGGGTTCGGTGTGTGGGGGTTTGGTCGGTCAGCCTTCGAGGGTGGGGGACTGGAAGAAAAGTGCTTTGGTCGAATCGCATAGAACTGCATTACAATTTTTCAGACGGGTAGTCGTGATTTAGTATTTGTCATATCTCGGAGACCGACTTGTCATTTAATTTGTTATGCAATTATTGCTCTTAAGTGGAAAGCCACGGTAAAGCAGCCTCTCTGTTGATGGAATGAGAGAGCAATGGCCCAGTTATACATACATATGGGCATATATAAAATATATATATATATATATTCAAGGAAAAAACATTAGTTGCAGTGCAGTTAAGGTGAGTAAACTTAATGCAATAAAACCCTTGAAACTCTGCGCATTGGGGAACTCAGGACCGGCCTAACTTGGCACGTTCCCGTTGATCTCCCCCATAACGTCATATCCCCCATAATGTAATTTTGTATGGCATTGTTAATTCGTTCTCTTATAATATATATATGCTCTTGGGCTGTGCAATGGGAACGCGCCGTGTTACACTGGTCCTGAGTTTCCCAATGCACTGAATTTCAAGGGTTTTGATGCGTTATGTTTACTCACCTTAGCTGCATTTCAACTAAAGTGAATTTCAAGAGTTTTGTTATACCATACTTTTTTTTCATGCCCACTCTATCGTTTTCAGTGTCACAGACTGCACTGTATAATTTTCAGTGCCACTGTCCATGCACTTCGGCTTTGCCCACTGTATATTTTAGGGTGCCACTGGCCATTCGACCATGACCAGTGGCCACGGCCTCTGGACGTGCCTACTATTTATTTTTTTAGCACCACTGTCCATAGCCTTTGGCCATGACAAGTGACCTCAGCCTTGGCCGTGCCTTCTGTATATTAGTCTGTGCCACTGGCCATCACCTTTGGCCTCAGCCTTCGGCTGTGTTTACTGTACATTTTTCAGTACCACTGTCCATAGCCTTTGGCCATGGCCAGTGGCCGGGGCCTTCAGTCGTGCCTACTGTATATTTTCCGGTGCCACTATCCACGGCCTTCGGCTGTGCTGTGCCTACTGTATATTTTCCAGCACCACTGGCCATTGCATTTGGACTTGCCCACTTTATATTTTACCTCACTAACAGGCCTTCAGCCGTTTAAAATGCTACCAAGCCACTGGCAATGGCCTTCACCCCGACATCACTGTAGCATTAAAAATATATAATTTCTTTTTAGTCACCTTTTCTATAACCTCGGTTACATTGTAATGAACTACAGATACCCTCAGTTATACCCTCAGTTATTTGAAGTAATTATATCTGCGGTTATTGGATAATACAGTGAAAATAAAATGCTGTTTTGCCCGCCCAGGCCCTCACCAAGTGCCCCCTCATCTGTGCCTGCTCCCCTCAATCCTCTCATGGCCTCCTCACCTCCCCTGCCCTCTACCATTCCCCCAAGACCCGTTGTTTTCACATGAAGTAGAAACTTGTAATACAAGCGGCTGCGTAGCAGGAGCGTACCTGAGACTGAATGCTGTCACCTTCACCGGCCGCTCCCTGCACAAAGCTCACCTAAACTCTCACACTTTCTTTTCTGTCTCTCTTGTGCAGCCCAGCCAAATCGCAGGTGAGTGTCATGACAGGAGTGGTCGGTACTAAACATCTCCCCCTCTATTGATAAGGAGTTCAATACAAAGTAATGGTGCTGCCCTGGCATTCTCCTCTCTTGTCTGGACCTCCACCTCAGACCTCCTTCTATCACTTCTTCATCCACAGAGAAGGAACCACAACCCTGATCATCCACGTTGAATGATAATCCTCTCTCAGGCATCTGTGGGGAATATGCCCTGTTCTCTATGCACAATGTCTCTGGAGACAATCTCTCCAAATATTCCTTCAGAATTTTCACCATTTTATCCTCTCTCTGAGAACGTATCTCCTCACTGAGACATGGTTTCTGGCAGACCAGACCATCCTGATTGGCATTTTCTCTCCTGTACAAGACCACCCTTTCCAGGGTCCACACCCTACTATCAACAGATAGGACATAGTTGTCATATCTTCTTACCACATGTCTAAGTGAGCTGACTAAGAACCAGGTGCCATTGTTTCTTTGGTTCTGCCTTATTTTGTTCCAGTCTTCTTCGCTTACGTCAGATCTGTGAGTTGCTTTATGCTTGTCATACTGTTCCTTCCTGGTTTGCTGCTTGCCCTTTACCCTCCATATTACCTCCTCATTAGATAAGGAAGGATCCTCATTGATATACAAAAGCCATGGAGGATTGAGGACAGAGTAGGTGTGATGGCCCCATCAGTCGAAAGGGTGACATCCCTTTTATGGTATTAGGTATAATTCTGTGTGATGTGTGGTGTCATATGGATATTTGTGTGCCTCTAAGACTAGTTGTATGCATCCATTTATAAATCGGTTTGCCCTTTCCAATTACCCGTTAGCCTGGGGGTGATAAAAGGCTGTCTTGTATTGTGTGTTGTTGTTTCTTACAAAGAAGAGCTACAGCTCACTTTAAACCAACTGAACTCGGATGTCTGTAGCAGTGTACTTGGGCTGAAAATTACATGGAATAACCGTGTTACAGTGCTTGTGGTGGTGTTCGGTAGAAACTGTGCCTTGACTGGTTTCAACAAGTAATCTACCTGCTTGTTACGTACTGATGGTCCGTTTCTATATGACACAACAGACCAATAAATTCAAGCACCACGTTTTCCCAAAGTTTGTCTATTCGCTCAATTTTGTGATGGGGTGCTTGACTCATCTTTATCCTCTGGTCGCTGCCAGGTACTCAGGACATTTCTCCAACATACTCTCAATATCGCTATCCATCTGTGGCCACCAGTAGGACCCCCGAACATGCTTCTTGGCGAGGGCAACACCTGGATAGCCTTGATGGCATTTGTTATGACTGTCGCCCTGAGGCTTGATGGTGGGACAGCTTTATCCTTCTCAAAAATTACATCTTGACTGGCCAATAGTCCATTTGACACTTGGCGGATGTCCTTATATTGTAAGGCAGCTTTCTGTGATGAAGACATCCATGAATTATGTATTGACTGTTAGGGAGAATTCTCAAAAATGTGCTAATTCCTCTCTACCTCAGAGACCCTCAGCTCTATTGCTGAACTTTGGGACTTTGTACATTTAAATTCTGTTTGTTTTCTGTGTTTGTTTCTTTTTGGTTATGGAGTCTAACCAACTCCATAGGCATCATCTTTTACAATTGTGTCACAAAGCACCTTTAGTGCAGTGACACAGGGAAGTCTATCAGGTTTCCCAAGGTTTAAATACCTTCTCTGGGATAAACTACTGTTTCCCAGAGCAGTAGAGTGAAATTGACTCTACTTAGCATTGTACTTGCTAGACCCAGCACACCCTATCTTACAATAGAGTGCTGGAGGGGTTACTTAGTAGCCCCTGTGTCCAAATGCTCATGTAACATCTTATATGTTACCCTTTCCTCTCAGAATGGCTGGTGGCAGTGGTTTTGCAACGAGCTACCATGGTTTACCCCAACCGCAAACTGCTTGCAGTTCCGGTAACGTTAAATCACGGGAGCCATGTTTTTCAAAATGGTGCCGAGCCACCTTTGTTAAAATGGTCCCTGGTCTCCTTTTTTTGCCATTTCTTTGTGGAACTGTCCTTCTCAAGTTTTTCTCTGTGTGCCAAACCAAGTTTGGTCTCTTTGTTTATTAGCCTTTGGCGGGCTTCAGGCGTGAAACCCGCCTCTGGCTCTAGAGTGTCTGGGGTTGGCAGGAATTGAGGAAGGTGCCGAAACTCTCTGTGCTTAGTCTCCTAGGGGACCCAAATGCACTTGTGTCGAGTGGCTGGCTGACTGTCCGGCAAAGACAGCCACCCTGCTGGGTAAGTGGCAGCTAGGCTGGAATGAATGGGAGAGAACTGAATAAAAGGCAAGTCTCTTGGCTTGGAAGGCAGAGTCGACCACTGGATGAAGGAACCGAAGAAGAGCTTGAAGAGTACGGCTGCTGCAACTCCTGGACCATTGGTTTGCCCGGTGAAGCCCTGCTGCAGGTCTGAATCGCCAATTTTGCATCGGAAGAGAAGCCCTGCAAGGACAACTTCTCCCTTTGAGTTCGTGGGACCAATCAACTCCCAGGTAAGCCACATGGACACCCAACTCGGAGCTGGTAAAATTTCCTCAGAGTTGCTGCAGGAAACCGTAGAGGCACGGAGAGGGACACCAGGTTGTGTGAGTTGCTTGTAAGATGGCCTAAAGCTTTTGGAAGATCCTCCGGACTCCCACAAAGCAGGACTGACCAAGCCTGACCCCCCTAAATTGAGTGTGGGACCTCAGATGTGAGGAAAGTCCACCTTGACAGCCTGGAACCGCGCTTATTGCCATTTGCTGTACCGCAAGGAGCTGAAATGCGAAACAGCCACTGAAAGTAAAGATTGCCGGTTGCCAGCTTTGACTGTGCCAATACAGTGCAGGAGTTCCTCGACGTCCTCCCTCTTGTCCCCACAACTGAGGCCCAGGAACAGTGAGATCTGCAGCGCTGTGCAGGAACAGAAATCTTCATTCAGCTGCATATTTTTCTTCTTTACTAAGGTACTGTAAAACTAGCCTAAGAGAACTTACCTCTTACTGTGGAAGTGCTTGTAACTTCTGCATCTCACAAGTCTAATCAGCTTGTGGCCCTACATTTGATTCTTCTTTTTACCAAAGACTCCTAAGAACCTGTGCAAAGACTTTTCCATTTACTTACCTGAAGTGCTGCATCCTATACAAAGATTTTGGCCTATTGACTTTGGCTTAGCCTATTGAATTGAATGACTCTTCTAAGTGCTATCTGAAAGTATTTGCCCTGCTTATGAATATTTGTAAATTCCTGTGTTCTAATAACCCTTGTCTTTTACTTACTTTTTAAAGAGTATTCTGAATGCCAACAATAAAGTATTAATGTCCCCAGCACCCTTGTTACTGAAGTCACCTGTGGGTGAAGGTTGTGTCTGTGGGCCATCCGAAAGGGCCTTGTCTGATCCAGAAACTCAGAGTGTACAGTACTGAAGTATATTGGTGTGTTACGGTGTGATTGCTCCCTTCTAAAGAAGGCTTTATAACTGACTGATAAATACATTATTCATTGTGTATGCAAGAAACCTTGATTGTAAGAGTTTATTTGAATACCTGTAACTGTGAATCTTTGTGTAACTCCACTACAGCTCACATTTCCCCTCTTGAGATAAGCCTGGCTGCTCAACACGCTACCAAAGCGGTGTAGTACAAGCTTATACCAAAGGTTGGGTTGCCTATACCTGTAGTCATAGTTGTTTGTATACTAACTTGCATACTAACTTTGCCTAACATTGACTCCCCTTGCACATGGTGGTATCTCCTTTCATTGGCATTTTTCCACTCTTCTTCATTCATCAATCACTACTTGTAGAATGTTCACTTATACATCGGTGAGGGTATAAACTATACACTCGTCTTGTAGACAGGTTTCCCTCTTTCATTTCTTACTGGAAGTCAGGACAAGCAGTCTGCGTTATTGTTCCTCCACCCTGGAACATGCAACATGGAACATGTATACTCCTGGAGTTTTGTCGCAAATCTCGCGAATGTGGTATGACTTTGTTCCTTATGGACTAACCATATGGACAAAGGGTTTGTGGTGACTGTACGGGTTACATTTGTTGCCCCACAGGCCACATACATTCTAAAATATTTCAAGTCCCAAGATCAGGCCAACATCTCCCTTTCTATTACAGAGTAGTTCATTACTGTTGAGAGAAGTGCTTTGGAGATGAATAATACTATCCTTTTTCCATATTGATATTTCTGGGACAGAGTGACTCCTAAACCTTAAGCGCTGTCATCCGCTGAAATGCAGGTTTCCAAAGTGGGGTTGAACGTTTGAGACACTGAGCTCTTAAGATAAATGTTTCTATTTCTGTACAAGTTTGCTGTTGCAGTCCAACCATGCACCTTTCTTCTGCAAGGATGGTAAGGGTTCCACTCTCTCTGAAAAACTCAGGAATGCACATTGCATAGTATTCAGTTAGATGTAGGTAGAACTTCAACACTTCTTTCGAGTTTGGAGAGGGACCCTCCACAATTCATTTTACCAGATCATTAATGGGCTTCACTCAGTCCTCTGGCAGGGTAAATCCGAAGGTACTCCACTGTGTCAATGTAAAATACACCCTTTTCCTTATGCAACTTGAGACCTGACACTTAGAGTTTTGTAGAACTTTCTCCAGCATTTCTTCGTGCACCTGTGATGATTCTCCATAGATGGGGAATGCCATCCTTCAATTAAGCAATGGTGGTGACACCTTTGAACAGGGAGTCCATCATTCTCTGAAACACGTTGGCCATTGATCACAGGCCAGACAGCGTATTTGTGTATATGCTGAAGTAGTGATGAAAGAAGTTAGTGATTTGCAATCTTTGTGCAATCTAATCTGGTGATATGCATCTCTCAGGACAATAGATCCTCACATTCTTAAGCATCAAAATCAACTCTGATAAACTTGGAAGGGGATAGTTGTCTGTTATGATCTCTTTTATTTGATACTCATGAGGTCTACACTCTAGAGTACCTTGTTTGAACCAGGTTTGTATTATAAGAACCACCAGGCTCAACCACTCTGATGCCAATTTCGGTTTGATGGTGTTGTTTGCTTGCAACCTTTGCAACATTTCTCATAGAACATACCTCTCAGTGGCATTCACCGGTCCGACTTTGTTCTTGATTGGGACTGTTCCTGTACGCAACCTGACTCTGGTATGTAGTTCTTTCTGCAACCTCATTTTTTGCTAAACAATACACAATGCCCGTAGATTATTCTTTTCCAACCAGCCTCCTCCTGGCTCAGTACTTGATCCTCACAATTGACAAGGAACCGTTACTTTCACGAAACCTCGAGAATAGAAAGCATAAGACCAGGAAGCCAGGCTGAAGAATCTTGCATTGTGTGTTGGAGGTATCTGGGGCTTTCCGGCATCGATAATCAAGGCGGCGAGCATCGCCAGCTGCCGTGGTGCTGTCCTTGGGGCCAACAACAAAGCAGCGTCAGTGAAATCAAGACAGACGATGAGTTGGGGAGACCGATACAGGACCAATCTGTGTTGAAGCCAAGGTTGCAAGCCGCAACATTGTATGGTGAGCGCTGAAACAAACATTGTTTGAAACGCATGTGATAACCAACACAAGTGAAACTGAACGGATTGAACTTTGAAACCAAGATACGTTACTTTTGACATAGTGGTCCAGCACTGTGTGCATGCTCATTCGAAGGTCTGTCAAAGGTGAAAGAGTGGCTAATTACTTTGCATTGAAGTGATCCTGTGACGGGTCAAGCAAAATCCTGTGTACAATCGAAAGTCTTCAATGTTAATACAGTAAGTAAAGTACCGTAAGTAAAGTTGATGGCAAAGAGGATAATGTTGGTCCGAGCCCGAACGAGGGAGATCAATTGAAAGCTTTGGGGGGTTAAAGCAAGTTTGTAATAAAGTAAATTAAATTGGTCCGAGCCCGGCAGAGGGAGACTGATTGAAGTGTTTGTGTTAAAACGATCTGAGCCCATTTTAGGGGGATCCGCGGTGAACTGTGAGTCACCCGAGAAGTTGGATATGTGAAAATCCTACGAACATTGTGTTAAAGGTGATCTGAGCGTGGCTGAGGGGGATCCGAGGTGAATAGTGAATCACCTGAGTTGATCTCCCATTCATTTTGCTGGGTCACACTCAGGCAACCAATCGGTCAGAAGGGCATTCATGCAGACAGGCAGCCAATCAGGTGCATAGTGCATTCAGGCCATTCACTTCTCTCCAGACACTCACAACAAGTTATGTGTATTGGGACAAGTACCCAGCCATTCAGCACTCCACACTGCATTCATACCAGTTTCGGGCCGGGCTGTCTCAGTCATTGTGTCAAACACCACAAATCAGACATCCACAACAAGAAGTGCATATTGGTCACACACTCCATTCACCCAGGTCCCACCCACAGGGTGTACCCACAACATACATCACTGGGAAGGCTCTAGCCAGCCTGGCCTGGACTTCACAACACCACCATATATGGAACGTCCCCCCAACAGCCAGTCAGGGGGAAGGGACAGAGTCAGGGCTTCCCAGGACTTTGGGAGAATAAGGTACCAGGCAATAGAAAGCAAGAGGCCACAGGGGCCATCTTGTTTCCTATCAGGAATCAACTGATTCCAATGCCAGGGCCTGGGTATCCCAAAATGGAGGATACTCAGAGCACCTGGCAAATTCAGCATGGAGCTGCCATGAGCCCATAGCCTGCTCTGTGGGCCACACACAGATGCCCAAAAACATACACTAGGGGCACAGGGTTGTACCCCCACCCATGGGTGAAATAAGGGTATTCCATGGGTCTGTACACCAAACCAAAAGAGAGAGCTGCCCCGCCAGGAGTCCCACATGAACTCCTGTGTGGAAAACACGACAAAACACACAATAAAAAGCAGTAAAGGACAAGGATACAGAGGCTCTGTCCCTCTGATGCATTTCCAGCATCACAGTCGCCCCCCCAGACTGAGGTTAGGGTGCCTAATCTCTCACGAGATAGACACCCTCATCCAGATGGTCAACATACCTTCTGGAATGGCCATCTGCATTATCGTGACTCTTCCATGGTCTATGCTCTATGGTGAAGTCTAGCCCTTGCAGGCTAATGGAACACCCGAGCAGTCTCGGGATTTCACCCTTCATCTGCATAAGCCACTTCAGGGGCTTATGATCTGTTTGGATCTTGAAGGTGGACCTTGAAAGGTAGGGCCTAAAACGCCTAAGGCTCCAAACTATGCTAAAACGTTCCTTTTCAACAGTAGCCCACCTAAGTTCTCTACCCTTGAGTTGTCTACTGATGAATTTGATAGGATGTTCCCTCCCTTTGTCATCTAACTGGGACAAGACAGCTCCAATTCCGGTGTCGCAGGCATCCATCTGGACGATAAAGGGTCGGCTGTAGTCAGGCGCACACAACACAGGTGCCCTACACAGACTTTCTTTCAAGCCATCAAAGCCCCTCTGACAGTCTGCAGTCCAATTAACCTTACTAGGTTGTTTGGGTGAAGTCAGAGCTTCTCATAGGGGCAGCTATGGTTCCATAGTCTGTCATGAAATTGCGATAATACCCAGTGAGGCCCAAAAAGGCTCTCACCTGGGTTTGAGTAGTGGGAGCCTCCCAATCATGTACATCCTGTACTTTACTAGGGAGAGGTTGTATTTGACCCCCTCCTAACTCATGACCAAGATACGTGACTTTCCCCTGAGCTATCTGGCACTTGGTGGCCTTGATAGTGAGGTTAGCCTTTTTCAAGGCCTGCAACACCTTATCCAGATGTGTCAAATGCTCTTCCCAGGTGGAACTGTAGACGGCAATGTTGTCTAAGTAGGCTACACAAAAGGCCTCCATCCCACTGATTGCACGACTGACCAATCTCAGGAAGGTGGCAGGGGCATTCTTCAATCCAAAAGGCATGACCCTAAACTGTTAGAGTCCCTCTGGTGTTGAGAATGCCGTCTTTTCCTTGGCATGGTCCGTCAGAGCTATTTGCCAATAGCCTGAGGTAAGGTCAAAGGTGCTCACAAATTTGGCAGCACCTATGATGTCCACGAGCTCATCAGCCCTGGGCAATAGGTGCGCGTCAGTTTTGGTGACGGCATTGACTCCTTGGTAGTCCACACAGAACCTCCAATCCTTGGTACCTGCCTGGGAACTTGCCTTGGGGATAAGGACCACTGGACTGGACCAGGGACTGGTTGAGGGTTCAATGACACCCAGGTCCAACATCTTGGCGACTTCAGCCTGGATGTGGTTCTTAACGGTATCTGACATACGGTAGCACCTGCTTTTGACAGGCACGCTGTCACCAGTGTCAATTCTGTGCCTACACCAAAGTGTAAGGCCTGGTGTCAGTGAGAACAGAGAGGCATACTGCAGGAGCAAAGCCCTGCAGGCCTTCTGCTGCTCTGTCGTCAGATCAGGAGAGAGATGTACTCCCTCCACTGAGCCATCCTGAGGGTTGCTATGCAGCAAATCAGGAAGGGGCTCACTCTCATCCTCTTCTTGCTCTGAAGCAAGAGACATGAGACCTCTGCTCATCTGTGGAAAGGCTTGAGCCTGTTAACATGGAATATCTGAGTGGTTACCCCAGGGGCTCCCATGTCCAACAGATAATTGACTTTGCCCATCTTGGAGATGATCCAGAAGGGTCCAGTCCACTTGTCTGCCAAAGCTCTAGGCTTGGTAGGCTCCATCACAAGGATTTCCTGTGCCGGAGTCCAATCCACTTGCGAGGCTTTAAGGTCATGCCAGTATTTATTCAGTTCCTGGCTGACCTTGAGATTTGCTGTCGCCTGACCCATCATCTGTGTCATCCTCCATCTGAGGCCTAACACATAGTCCCCCACTTGCTTGGCGGGACCTGGAGGGGTGGCTTCCCAACCTTCTCTGATCAAGGCAAGGGGGCCACTCACAGGATGTCCAAAGAGTAACTCAAAGGGGCTAAAACCAACACCCTCTTGAGGTACCTGTCTGTGAGCGAACAGCAGGCAAGACAGGAGGAGATCCCATTTCCTCCTTAGGGGCTCTTCCAAAGCGCCTAGCATGCCCTTGAGAGTTTTATTAAATCTCTCAACCAGACCATTGGTCTGGGTATGGTAAGAGGTGAAGAACTTTTAGGTTACCCCGCACTCTTTCCACATGGTTTTCATGTAACTGGACATGAGGTTCGATCCTCTGTCAGAGACAACCTCCTTGGGGAATCCAACACGGGTGAAAATGTCCAGGAGAGCCCTGGCAACCACCTTGCCAGTAATAGTCCGAAGGGGTATAGCCTCAGAGTACCTGGTGGCATGATCAAACAAGACCAGGATGAACCGATGTCTACCTGGAGTGGGAGGGTCCAGGGGACCGACAATGTCGATGCCCACCCTCTCAAACAGTGTGCCAACCACTGGCAATGGCTGCAGTGGGACAATGACACTGCCTCCAGTCTTGCCAGATGACTGACAAGTTGGGCAGGTCCTGTAGTGGGACTCCACTTCTACCCCCATCCGAGGCCAGAAGAAATGGGCAGAGAGCCTCTGCTTAGTCTTCTTGGTACCAAGAGGACCAGCTAAGGGCACCATATTGGCGACTTCGGCCTGGATGTGGTTCTTAACGGTATCTGACATATGGTAGCACCTGCTTTCGACAGGCACACTGTCACCAGTGTCAATTTCGTGCCTACACCAAGGTGTAAGGACTGGTGTCAGTGAGAATAGAGAGGCATACTGCCGGAGCAAAGCCCTGCAGGCCTTCTACTGCTCTGTCGCCAGATCGGGAGAGAGATGTACTCCCTCCACTGAGCCATCCTGAGGGTTGCTATGCAGCAAATCAGGAAGGGGCTCGCTCTCATCCTCTTCTTGCTCTAAAGCAAGAGACATGAGACTTCTGCTTGTCTGTGGAAAGGCTTGAGCCTGTTAACATGGAATACGTGAGGGGTTACCCTAGGGACTCCCATGTCCACCAGATAATTGACTTTGCCCATCTTGGAGATGATCCAGAAGGGTCCAGTCCACTTGTCTGCCAAAGCTCTAGGCTTGGTAGGCTCCATCACAAGGATTTCCTGTCCCGGAGTCCAATCCACTTGCGAGGCTTTAAGGTCATGCCAGTATTTATTCAGTTCCTGGCTGACCTTGAGATTTGCTGTCGTCTGACCCATCATCTGTGTCATCCTCCATCTGAGCCCTTACACATAGTCCCCCCCTTGCTTGGCGGGACCTGGAGGGGTGGCCTCCCAACCTTCTCTGATCAAGGCAAGGGGCCCCCCTCACAGATGTCCAAAGAGTAACTCAAAGGGGCTGAAACCAACACCCTCTTGAGGTACCTCTCTGTGAGCGAACAGCAGGCATGGCAGGAGGAGATCCCATTTCCTCCTTAGGGGCTCTTCCAAAGCGCCTAGCATGCCCTTGAGAGTTTTATTAAATCTCTCAACCAGACCATTGGTCTGGGGATGGTAAGAGGTGGAAAACTTGGAGGTTACCCCGCACTCTTTCCACATGGTTTTCATGTAACTGGACATGAGGTTGGATCCTCTGTCAGAGACAAAATCTTTGGGGAATCCAACATGGGTGAAAATGCCCAGGAGAGCCCTGGCAACCACCTTGACAGTAATAGTCCGTAGGGGTATAGCCTCAGGGTACCTGGTGGCATGATCAACCAAGACCAGGATGAACCGATGTCTACCTGAAGTGGGGGGGTCAGGGGGACCGACAATGTTGATGCCCACCCTCTCAAACAGTGTGCCAACCACTGTCAATGGCTGCAGTGGGGCAATGACACTGCCTGCAGTCTTACCAGACAACTGACAAGTTGGGCAGCTCCTGCAGTGGGACTCCACTTCAACCCCCATCCGAGGCCAGTAGAAATGTGCAGAGAGCCTTCTGCTTAGTCTTCTTGGTACCAAGAGGACCAGCTAAGGGCACCTCATGCACCAATTGCAGTAGGAAGGGCCTGTAAACCTGGGGTACCACCAACCTCTTGAGGGCACCAGGTTCAGGTTTAGTGGGCTCACTAACAAGGAGCTCACCCTCCCAATAGATCCGGAATGTCCTAGGCACTTCTCCTTGTGCCTGGGACAGGGCCTGTTTTCTCAGACCCTCGAGAGAGAGTGGCATTCTCTCTGTCCCTTACAGAAGTCTGCCCGGGAGGGTCCCCCTTCAGCCAGCAGGCATTAAAGATCAGGGTGGTCCTCCGGGTTGAGAACCTTTCCCACAGAAGATTCTTCTGTCTCTTCTCCCTCAGGAGTTGAGTTTGGGTTTTACACTGGACCCAGCCTATCCAGTGAATGGATCCCAATGGGTGCTGTAGGAACAGCAGGAAGAGAAGGAGCCCCCTTTACAGAGATGGCCTTCTTGTTCTTCCGTCTTCTTGCCTTAGGCCTCACCTTTGGCTCGGGTACCTGACTCACAGCCAGATCCTGTGTCACCTGTGACCTAGTGACTGCAGCAGCAGTCAGGGGTACACCATTCAAGATCAACCCCAACTCTACTAGATCCTTTCCAAACAGAATGTTAGCAGGGACACTGTCCTGAACCAGGACAGGAAGCTTTGCTGTCTTGTCTCCAATCATGAGTGTGACTAAGGCTACAGGTGATAATTTGGGAGGCCTACCAGCTAACGTGGTGGTTTTCAGAGAAGCACCTACGTAGTCCTCTGGCTTGAGCAGGGTCCTGCCCACCACTGTCATGCTACCCTCGGCCTCCTCTTCTCCTTCCCTCATCTCTGACTGTCTTTCTGCTATCCAGGACTGGTGTGCCGCTGATGACCTCTGCCTTAATGCCAGTAAGACTGAGATCCTACTCATCGGCACACCCACTCCCTCCTTCCCTGCAGCTCTCTGGCCGGCCTCTCTTGGCCCTCTTCCTGCTCCTACCTGCAAGGCAAAAAACCTTGGGGTGATCTTCGATTCCACACTCTCCTTCTCTCCTCACATATCTGACGTCTCTAAGAAGTCACACTACCAGCTACACCTCCTCAGAGGTATCCTTCCCTTCCTCTCCTTCCCCCAGAAGCTCACTGTCTCTAGAGCCCTGGTTCTCTCGAAGCTGGACTACTGTAACAGCCTCTATCTAAATCTTCCCGCCTCTACTCTCTGCCCTTTGCAACTCATCCAGAACAGAACTGCGAGACTTGTCCTTGGCCTCAAGCCCATGGACCGTATCTCTCCAGGAATGAAATCACTACACTGGCTCCCAGTGGCTGCGAGGATCAAGTTCAAAACCCTCTGCATTGTCCACAAGGCCTTCTGGGGCCTTGGGCCAAAATACCTTCAACTCCCTCTTCCTAAATATCTTCCTTCTCGAGCCCTTCACTCATCCGCCTCCAACTCCCTCATGGTCAGCCGCTTTTCCAAACAACGAGTTGGTGGCAGATCTCTCTCCGCTGCAGGGGCCTCCCTCTGGAACAGCCTTCCTGCCCCCCTGAAACTTGAGGAGAACCATCTCTGGTTCCAGAAGCACCTCAAAACCTTCCCCTTCGCCTCCGCTTTCTCTCCCCCTCTCCCCTGCTAAAGTTACTAAACTGCACCGAATCTGCAACTGGGCCACTCACCTTCTCGGTCCTTGGCCCAGCCACTCTCCCCTGCACTGCCTCTCTGGCACCCCCTGCACTACGGGACTGTGTCTGTATCCCTACAGCCCCTCCTTCCCAGCACTTATCTGCACTTACTCGCACTGCCACTAGCTGGCCCTTGTTACTTTCCTGTATGCTATTACCCTGTGCTGCACTTTCCCCTCTCCCTTTCCCCTTGCACTTCTCCCTTTCCCCTCCACCCTTGCACTTGCGCGATCTGAATGACACCTGGCCTAGTAGGATTGTTGTATGTCTCCCCTTGTTTCCCCCCCCCCTGCCTCGTCACGCCTTGAAACACTTGTGTATAGGCGCGTTATAAATACCATATCATATCATATCATGCTTGCCCCAGTGTCTCTCAAACCAGTAGAAGGCTGGCCATTCAAGAGGACACTTCTCAAAAACCTATGGGTGTTCTGTGGGATAGTTCTGCGTACTGGTACCAGGCCCCAATGTACACTAAGGAAATCTCTTCAGGAGCACCGAAGGTGATCCCTGTAGAGGAGGGGAGGACAGTGGCCTCCACCTCAGACATGGGGTAAGGGTAGCTTAGGCTGACAGCCTGTACTCCAAGTGCCTTACCTTTACACTTGGAGTCACCCTTCTTGTGATCCAGAGCCCCACATTCCCAACAAGTGCCAGGAATGCGGGGTACGGTACTGGATCCACTGGGAGCCTGCTTTGCAGCAGGTGGACCACTTCTCTTATTCCCACCCACAGAGGACTTATCTCCACTAGATTTCTGGGTCTTAGGAGAGGAAGGTTTTGGTTTATCCGACTGTGATTGCTTCTGGGACTCCTCATCTTTCTGAGAGGTCCCCTTTTCTTTGTGCTTGTCCTTCCCAATTGAGTCCTTTGGGGACACCCGGTGGGAGACCAACTTGTCAGCTAGCCTAGCCAGCTTAAAGGGATCCTTAATGTTCTTGTCAGCTCTGGTGAACAGGTTTCAGAAAAATGCTAAAAAGACAACAGGTGGGACAATTCAACAAACGTTTTCACTTTGTAACCATCAATCCACCCCATCATGTTAATGTGTACAGCACTCACCCAGTCAACACAAGACTCATTCTCTCTTTTCTTAAAAACCCTGAACCTTTTAAGGTATTGGGTAGGTGTCTTGCCAAACTTGGCAATTAAAGCATTATTGTCCCTATATTCAAAAAAGGGGACGTTCTAAACCCCCGGAATTATAGACCAATAGCGCTTTTAGATGCAGCTAGTAAGGTCTTTGGAATTTTACTTCTAAGGGACCTTAACAAAGTGATTAGAAGGAATGCTTGCTTTAGCAAATTTCAGGTTGGCTTTAGAGAAGGCTTAGGAACAGACTTGAATGGGAATATTTTGGCCCATCTAAGAGATTCAGTCATTAATCCAACATGGGTGAAGTTTTTATGGCATCCTTGGACCTTTCTAATGCTTTCGACGGGGTTATCAGAGCAAGACTGTGGACTAAAATGCTAGCAATTAACTTTCCACGTAAGATTGTCCAACTCTTGGCTCTGCTACATAGGAATACCTCGGTCAGGGTGCGCTTAACCCAAGAAGGTTCTCTTTCAAATGCCATTGATACTATGGTTGGGGTTAAGCAGGGCTGCTCACTTGCACCCACGCTCTTCAACCTGTACGTTAGCGATGTGGAGGACATATGGCATGGTCCTTCCATTGCTCCGGTAAGGTTGGGGAGTTTGGCTATCGAGTGGATGGCCTTTGCAGATGATTTTATTCTTTTTGACCATACCCCACGTGGCCTCCGTAGAAAGATTAATATTTTTTATCAATATGCAATGATGAACAATCTTTCCCCTAATGCATCGACATCACGAACGATTGTAATTTCGAAGAAGAGAATTGTCAAATCGTATACTTGGAGGATGGGAGATGAACCGGTGGAACAAGTTCAGGCTATAATTTACCTCGGGTATACGTTCTCTAATAAACCTAGCTTAAAGATGTGGAAATTGAGTCTTGTAGAAAAAGCGACTAAATTAAAGACTCAAATGAAATTTCTGAGTGTTAGGGTATGTACATTTTCGCTCTTACCAATAAGAAGTTTTTATCTAGAGAAATGTGAGCCGATTCTTTTGTATGGTTTGGACATTTGTACCCATGACATGGGCTTATATTTGAATGTGGTCCAGGGGAAAATGTGGAAGGAAGTATTGGGCCTATCCATGGCAATCCCTAACGCCATTATTCGTCATGAGCTATGTCTTATCTCACTTAAAGCTAGATATTTGTGGAGACAATTATCCTTATTCAGAAAAATGAATGATCCTCCCATTAACACCCTATATGAGTTGTTAAATAAGGTCGTTGAGTCCGGGGCAGTGAAATCTATCAGGGGATTCAGTGATAGAATGAACTATCTGCTAGATACTCTAGGTTCCTGCATAAATGACCTGGTTCAACGACCTGGACTAGTCAAGAGACTTTTATTTAGAGCAGATTGGGTGGATACAGTTATTGGCATAGGGTCCTATGCAACCTATAAGGAATATGCTAATTTCGGACATGCAAGGGAATGTATTCCCCTTTATTTACAAAGATTCCCTTGCCATAGGGCGAGAACAATGTATATGAGGTTTAGACTCAATCAGATGCCTACCTTAGAAAGAATACATCATTGGATACATAAAGAAAAGGGGCTTATTTCAAATCAAATTAGCCTTACATGTCGCTTCTGTGGAGAGACTGACATGCTAGAAACCTTTAAGCACCTTGTCTTAACATGTTCCCATTTTGGGTCTAAACAAGCTCTCTATCTCAAAGATAGATTCAATGGGGATTTTGAAATATCTACCAACTTGTTTTGGAGTCATTGTATGTGGGGTGTAAATATTTCTTTAAGTCTTGCATTGAACTCACTGCTCTACAATATAACGGAGGAATTGGAGGTAAAAAATAAAGAACTTAATGTATAATGCCTCTACAGTGAAATAACGGCAATGAACAGAACGGCTGGGAGAGATACTTTTTAAGACTTTTTGATAATGTTTGTGATTTTGATGAAACCTTTTCTTTTTCCATTGTATGTCATTTTAGCATTGTCTCCTTTTTATATCTTTTTATATCTTTGTATGACTATTTTGATCAAATGAAATGCATACTTTTTTCTTGTGTGTGAAATGTTGTATAAGGTTTTTTGTAAACGAACAATACAAAAATAAAAAAATAAAATAAAAAAAAAATTAAAGCAGACTTCATGCACTCATACTGACCCCTTTCTTCCACACTCAGTTTCGGAATACAGTCATATCCAGTCTGTGGCACTCTGCTTAACAAACACTTAGCCCAATCTTTTTTATCAACATCATGAATTGCACAAGCCATTTCAAACGCTTCATTCCATTGGAGGATATCTGAACCCTCCACAAACACACCAACCAAATCTTTCATAAACTTGGTGGCTGGGGACCTGCTACTCTCAACTGGTTTAGCTGAAGTGACCACTCTAGCTTTCTCTAGCTGAATTCTCTGGCGCTCAGTGTCCCTATCTTTGAATATCACTTGCTGTGCCAACTCCTCTTTCTTCAACCCAGCTTCTGTTTCCAGCTTTTTGAGGTGGCAGCTTCGTTCCTAGCGGTGCTCGGCGATGACGGAGCGTTGCCGTCCTGTAAGGTAGAGGCGTGCGAGGCACCTCAGTGACGATAGTTCAGGACCGCAAAGAGTTTGAAGAAATGTGTCCCAGCAAGGGCACCAAGACGTCAGTGTCTCTGTGGTCTTTAGGTGGCGGGAAACCCACCGGCGGATGCTCCTCGGTGCATCGGCGGCCTCGACTTTCTCCGTTGGGACAAAGCGGTCGACAGTGCAGACGAGAGTGTCCTTGGATCAAATGTTACTTAGGGAAAGGGAGCACGGCGGCTCCGGTCGGCGGTCATCGATGGTGATGGACAACAGTGTCCGGGCGTTTCTCCTTGTGATTCCGCGGCGGTTCCCGGTTCCGGTCGGCAGCCTGTCGTAGGTCTGTATACCAGGGAGCTTTGGCAAAGATCAGCTGGTGCACGATGGTCCCTCGTAGCTCGGGAAGAGGGCACCTAACCAGGTCCTCTCTGGGTCAGTCCTTGCAGACACAGCAGCTCTCAGATTGGTGAAGTAGAGCAGCAGCAAGACTTCTCTTCTCCAGCAGGGCTTCAAGGTTAAGCTTCAGTTTCAACTCCAGTTTCTCTTCAGCTTCTGAACACGAATTCTAGCAGTGAGAGGCCCCCAGATATACTAGTTGATCTCCCATTCATTCTGCTAGGTCACACTCAGGAAACCAATCGGTCAAAGGGCATTCATGCAGGCAGGCAGCCAATCAGGTGCATAGTGCATTCAGGCCATTCACTTCTCCCCAGACACTCACAACAAGTTATGTGTATTGGGACAAGTACCCAGCCATTCAACACTCCACACTGCACAGTTGTGGGCCAGGCTGTCTCAGTCATTGTGTCAAACACCAGAAACCAGACATCCACAACACGAAGTGCATATTGGTCACACACTCCATTCACCCAGGTCCCACCCACAGGGTGTACCCACAACATACAGTCACAGGGAAGGCTCCAGCCAATCTGGCCTGGACTTCACAACAACACCATATATGGAACTTCCACCCAACAGCCAGCCAGGGGGAAGGGACAGAGCTAAGCCTTCCCAGGACTTTGGAAAAACAAGGTAACAGGCAATAGAAAGCAAGAGGCCACAGGGGCCATCTTGTTTCCTATCAGGAATCAACTGATTCCAATGTCAGGGCCTGGGTATCCATCCCATATCCTGCTCTGTGAGCCACACACAGGTGCCCAAAACATACAGTAGGGGTACAGGGTTTTACCCCCACCCATGGGTGCCATAAGGGTATCCCATGAGTCTGTACACCAAACCAAAGAGAGAGCTGCACCGCAAGGAGTACCACATGAACTCCTGCACAGAAAACACGACAGAACACACGATAGAAAGCAGTAAAGGACAAGGATACGGAGGCCCTGTCCCGCCGATGCATTTCCAGCAACACACCAATCACCTGTGGAGTCCCACATGGATCCATCCGCTCCCCCCGGATTTTCAATCTTTACATAGGACCACTCGGAACCCTCCTCTCTCCACACAACATCCAGATTCACCAATATATAGATGCGACATAGCTCTGCCTCAAGATATCCTCCATCAAAGACTTCCACATCCACAGGCTCAAGTCCTTCCTCACATTGATCTACTCCTTGATGTCCAGTACTCACCTAAAGCTCAACCCCTCAAAGAGTGAATTTGTACTGTTGGCCAACAGCACTGAACACCATGACACTCAGACCTGGTTCTCTGCTAGGAACCTTGAAGGCTTCATGCCCAAGCTGGTCACCTGAACCAAGTCCCTTGGGTTCGACATCGACAGACACCTCTCCCTTAAAGAGAATTTAGCAAGGACATTTTTCTCCCATGGAAAATAAAGCCCTTCATCCCAGAAAACAAATTTATATCTGCTGCCAATGCCTTTGTCCTCTCCCATCTGGATGGTGACAGTGCCATTTCGGAAGGCCTTCCGGGGACTACCCTGGCCCCCCTGACCCTCGGAGATGTGCCCTGCATGCTGCAGCAAGACTCATCAAAGGCCTCCACAATTTCGACCTCATCACAATGACTCTCATCAAACTGCAGTGGCTCTTACTGCAAGCATAGGTCCTCTTCAAATCCTGCTGCATCAGCTACAATGTTTACAAGCTACTTCACAGTGAAACTCAGCATCTCTTGAGGTCTATGATCCACCAGTCCAGTAAGGACACATGAAAACTTGAACTCCGCTTGTGCAGAAAGTTAAGAACCAGAAGACGGGCCTTCTCTGTCTAAGACCCAAGACTCTAGAACCTCCTCTCCATCAACACCAGACTTGCTGCCTCACTTCTACATTTTGGGAAGGAACTCAAACCCCTCCTCATTAAGGAATGGCTCCTCCCTAATAGGTAGGTCCACCGCCCTACACTCCCCACCATACCTGAGATTGGGCAGTCTGCTCCTCACTGTTTCCTCCCTTGGTTGCTTGTAGATCTCTTGCTGACAAATTGCCCTCCCTCCAGTTTCCTTGCTGTTAGCTCTTTTGTATCTCTGGTTCCCTCACTGTGTCCTTCCCACTAAGATTTGTAAAGCGCTCTGTAGCTTCCAAAAGCTAACTTCACACTCAAAAAATATACTAATAGTAATAACAATAATAAAAATAACATGGTAGAAGACCGTTCAGCAGGTCCATCTGCCATCTGGGAATTGCAATTGAAGATGTTACAGTAGAGCTGGGGGTAGATCTCTGACTTCATCTGGGGCCTCCCTCTGGAACAGCCTCCCTGCCACTCTAAAACTTGAGGAGAACCACCTCCGGTTCCGGAAGCACCACAAGAACTTCCTCTTTGCTTCTGCCTTTGCTCCCCCTCTCCCCTGCTGATCTGTTCTCTCTTGGCACCGTGCACCTGGCCACCCTCTGTCCTCTGGGCCCAGGTACCCGCTCACCTTGCCACCCTCCCGCACTGCCTCTGGGCCACCCCTTGGACTGGGGTCTGTATCTGTACCCATAGAGCCCCCCCTTTTTTCTTCCTGCACTTATCAGACCTACCCTGTCTGCTGCCTTAAACCCAGCACTTGCCAATTGTTGGCTGCACTACCACTGTGTGTTGCCTTTATTATTGATTATTATTTATCTGTTTCTCCTTTGCTCCGCACTCTCCACTTCTCCCCCCTTCAAAGCACTTTTCCCCTCCCCCTTTCCTATGCACTTGCACGTTCTCGATGTCACTGGGTCTAGTAAGATCGTTGTTTTGTTCTCCCTTGTTCCCCTCCCTTGCCTTGTCGCGCTCTGAAACACTTGTGTACGAGCGCGATAGAAATAAAATATCAATATCAATACAGTTGATATGCCTTCATTTTGGAACACCGGTTCTGGACTTGTTTGCATCCCCTCACAATGCAGGAGTGCCAAACTTTTCATCTAGGCTCCAGTTCCAGGGGCTGTGGAGGATAGATGCTGCAAGTATTTAATAGTCATAGGGGCATTCCCCTCCCATTCCGCTGATCCCATGGTTGGTGTTCAAGATCAGGGACTACTCAGTGGATGTTATCCTTTTGGTGCCCTTATGATCGAGGATTGGGTGGTTTCCTCCGGTAACAGAGCTTCCATCCTTCAGCTTATTTCCTCCCTGTGCCCTCTGACTCTTAACCCGGGGATCTCATACCCAAGATTCTGCACTAGGAGGTCTTGTGGATGAAAGGGAATGGTTGCAGCAACAAGGTCTCAACCCGCAGCTACCCCATAGAATCCTGTCTGCAAAGGGTCATGCAACCTTGAAGTTGTATGACAGGCTTTGGGGACATTGCTGTAAGTGTTATAAGAAGGAGGTCGTATGGTATGGTAGTGAATTTATAGCGTGCAACTCATCACCTCGGAGGAGACATCGAGGTGCTAACATTGACACCAAATGACAGACCCTGGGCAGGCCAGTGATCAAGCCCCTATCCAGGGGATAACAACATTTTCAGTTTACATTGAAACTCAAAATTATTTGGCATCCCTTGTAGAAATGGCGGAAGATTGTTCCATAGCTTAGGAGCAAGAAAGCAGAAGGATGCACTGCCCCATCGCTGATGTTTGATCTTCGGCACTGCCAGCAAACTACCCGAAGACGACCTAAGCTGTCTGCCTGGAATACAGTGCGTTAAACTATCGTACAAAAAAAGCTGGTCCATTGTGATGCAGGGTTTTGTGGACCAAAGTGTCTTAAAGTCAATCCTACTAGCATAGGTAACCAGTGCAGATCTCTAAGAACTGAAGAAATATGGGCTGTTTATTTTAACACAGTCTGGATGAGCTGTAGTTTAAAAATCTTTTTTTTTTGTTATAGACCCATATATACAGAGTTACAGTAGCCAAGGCGACTTGAGTTGAAAGCATTCATCAACTGAATCCGTGCAGGAAAGGTACAATAGTCGAGGTTCCATTTCAACATTTTTAACTGAAAAATGCAACTGCTGGTGACTTTGTTAATCTGGGTTAGGAAGGAGAGGTCAGCGTCAAACCAGGTCAGGGTCAAACCAGACCCCAAACCATATCCCAGGGTTCCAAACAGATGAAGCTGGGGTAGGACAGGTGCCAAAAGATACGGCACAGAAATGAAGCCTATTCACTTCTTCCCAGGTTGTATGGGTGAATGCTCCCGAGGGCCGTGGGGGGTTGTGTTTGCAAAGTAGGATTTTCTTTTTTTGTGAATTAAGTAACAGTCTATTTAGTAACATCCAGGATCCAATGTGTTCAATAAAGGCTTTAATCCCTTCCATAGGACCTGACTCAATACCATCTAAATGGAGAACAAGTACAGTATCATCACCGTACATATAGAATTGTAGTCCAGCAGAGGAGATAAGATCCACCAAAGGTTTCATATAAAGGTTAAAAAGAAGCAGACTCAAAGATGAGTTCTCTCAGTCAAGAAAGATTTAACCCACTTCCAAGGGATTCCCCTCAAGCCCATATATTATATAAGTGACCCAAAAGAATGTCAAGGTCCACAAGGTCCACAAGGTCCACGGTGTCAAACACCATGGACAGATCCAATAAGATGAAGATTCCAGTGCCACTTTATGCTCTGCAGTATTCAACTATAGAAATAATGCATTTGTTGAACAATGGGTTTTGTAATGTCAACTCTTACAGCTCTGCAAGGAGGCATGCTATGCGGTGTCTAAATACAGGAATATCAATTCGTATAGCTCACCAGGAGGCCGTCAAAGAGGTTAGAGAACCCTAGGGGTGGAGTCTAAGAATAAAAAGCTGCTCAAGGAGCCAGCGCAGCCATTTTGCTGTTTCTTCCCAATTGCAGCTTGGTGATGTGGGGAAATACTGTTGAGTGGGTCAATATATCCCACATATCCCACTCCCCCACCCACTTCTTCTGCGATTCCAAGTCAAGGGTTTTACAAATCCTAGACGTGGGCATGTCTCTGCACTTTCACAGTGGGACTTGCCTATGTTTTTGAAGGCATTACAGGAGGCTGTGTTTGAATCCATAAGTGATATTGAAATGAAGTTCTTAACATTAAGGAAGGGGACAGGGGAGGGGAAAAGTGCAGGGGCAGGAGTAAGGGGGAAGCGCAGTCAGGGCAGCAGGGCTCTGTGTAAGTGCGAGGATGGCTGAGGACTATGCGGGTGCAGTCCCAGACCGGGGTGCTGGGTAGGCCAGAAGGCAATTCAAGGTGAATGGTCAAGAGGGGGGGCACCCTGTGTGAATCTGAGAGCAGCCACGCCACCATTCAGGATGAGCAGACATGTAGATTAGCAGAGGGAGAGAGAAGGAAGAAGAAAAGAGGAAGGTCTTGAGCAGCTTCCGGAACTTCAGGTGATCCGGCTCAAGTCTAAGAGGGGCAGGAAGGACATTCCAGAGGGAGGCACCTGCAGAGGAGAGAGATCTACCCCCACTCTCTGTTTGGATAAAAGTCTGACCCGCAGAGAGTGTGAGGTAGCTGAGTGGAGGGCTCTAGCAGGAAGGTATTTAGGAAGAGAGTGTTGGCCCCAGGAAGTCTTGTGGATGATGCAGAGGGTCTTGAACATGATCCTCGTTGCCACCAGGAGCCAGTGGAGAGATTTCAGAGCAGGAGAGATGCGGTCCCTGGGCTTGAGGCCAAGGATAAGTTTCACAATCCTGTTCTGGAATAGTTGAAGAGGGCAGAGAGTAGAGTTAGGAAGATTGAGAAAGAGGCTGTTGCAGTAGTCCAACTTGGAGAGAAGCAGAGCTCGGGAGACAGTGAGCTTCTGGGGGAAGGTGACAAAAAGTAGAATACTTCTGAGGAGGTGCAGCTGGAAGTGGGCCTTCTTGTAAGGTCCATAATGTGTGGATAGAAGGAGACAGTGGAATCGAAGATGACGCAGAGGTTTTTTGTCTCACAAGAGGGGGAGGGATGGTGCCCAAAGAGGGAGGACAGAGGGAGAGAGGAAAGGTGGGAGCAGGGGTTCTAATGAGAAGGATCTCCGTCTTACTGGTATTGAGACAGAGGTTGTTAGAGGTGCACCAATCCTGAATAGGGGATAGACAGGAATGAGCGAGGAGGCAGAGGAGGCTGAGGGTAGCTTAAAAGAGAGGTCTGTGTCACCCACATAGCACGAAAAGTTAGAAGAGAAGGTCGAGATCAGGTGGGCCAGAGGAGCCAGATAGACATTGACGAGCCAGGGTGAGAGGATAGAGCCCTTGGGAACACCATACGTGGAAAGAGAGGTGGTGGGGTGAAAGGACCCAAGTTGGACCTCGAGGGGTCGGTCCAGGGGGAAGGAGGTCATCAGAGCCTGACCAGTGATGCCAAGGTTCACACTGAGATGGTTGATCAGGGTGGCATGATTGACTGTGTCAAAGGCAGAGGAGAGGTCAAGGAGGATGAGGACAGAGTGAGAGCTGAAGTCAAGGTTGGAGAGAAGATCTTCATGTATCAGTGTATGATACACTGCTACATAGGCCCTAAAAATTGGGTGGCCTTCTCTCCCAACCTTGGACTTTCAGCTCGTTAGTAGCATGTAAGCAAAACAAACCCAGATGCGGGGAAAGACGTCAGAATACTACCCACTTGATCAATTAGCCTACCATCTGTCATTGGTCAGGACCTAAGCCAAGGATTCTTCTTTGTAGTTGACCTTGCAGATTGTTTTCTTCTCTGGCACCTTTAAAGGAGTGTAGGTACGTCACTAGCTTCATATGAAGCTTAATGAATAGGCCTTGTTTTTAAGTGCTGAATTACATGTGATGAGACCACGATTTTGTCCATTTAATGCTATTTAATTCAATTATGCTGGGTGCCATTAGTCTTCTTGGCCTCGGGAGACTTGGCTGCTCTGCCTCACATATGTTTTCTGCATCTTTTGTTGCTCAATACTGGGTCCTTACAGCTGTTTTCTTCTTTGCTTAATCTAAGAGAAATATGTCATGCCTATGCAGCTAATCCTTTTACTCCCTTTGTATCTTGCCATTATTTCTTGATGTGGCATCCTTGATCCCAGGCCAATATATATTCTTTGTTCCTCACACAAAGATGTTATTTCAGCGCCTTTTAGCTCTGCAGCCCTGGTCTGTCTGTGAGGTAGTTTGATCATTGTTAACATAAGTCCGACGGCCATCTTTTAATCATGGCTGCTTTAATCGTGTTATATTTTCTTCTTCTGCAAGCTTCTGTATGTCTCGTCTACCTTGTGTTTCTGCGTATTGTAAGGAACTCATGGTGGCAACAGTAAAGACAGACACAAGTGATCACAGTTCAAGGGTGTTTATTGAACTATAAATGCAGGATGGAAAAATGCCTAAACTAAACCTAAATCTAAGAGGGAGCAAACGTTGACCATCAAATGAAAAATAAGGTACTCCTAGTGGCGTTGTGTGAAAATAAAAGGGCCTATACTAAGAAAAACCTTACAACTAATCACAGAAAGAGTGTGGGGTAGGGTATCAAAACAAAGGAAACAGTGTTCAAATAATAAGTCATGATTTGATTGCCTTGAGGTCTCCCTTCCCCACGTTTTTAGCATGGGACAAGGTAGGACTTTGGAGCACAGCACATGCTCAAGCCTTCCCAGCACGAGCTAATAGTTCCGTATTCGCTATCAGGTTCTTCGATAGTTAAGTCTCTTTGCAATAAAACGTCTCTTGCCTTTGAAGCCTGATGCTCTCAACAAACAAACACAAAAGTTCTGTTCTACGAACACTTTAGGTGATGGCTTCAACTCTGGGTCCCCCTCCTTTGGGCGCTGACCCGTCAGAATACTTTGGGTGATGGCTTCACCACTGGGTACCCCTTTCCTGGGCTCTGACCCTTGAGAATACTTTTGGTGATCGCTTCACCCCTGGGCATCCCTCTTCTGGGCGTTGACCGTTCAGAACACGTTCAACTAATTTAACAAGACTCTTCCTTTTTCAGCGAACTTTGGGTGGTCATTTTCCACCCCTGCATCTCCATCAGCTGGGTTCAGATCCCCAAATGACAAGGGGGGACACTTCCCTTCCCCTTGTCTTGCAATACTTCTTGCTTTCCAAAATCCTAACGTCTTTTTACACAGATTTTCGGGCTTTTTACACAGGTTTTCAGGCCTTGCCCTTGGTTGTCAGCTTCCCTCTACCGGTTTCACTCTTGTCGACTTTTACCAATAATTCCTCACCAGACTTTTAGTCTCTGACTTTCATTAGTATCCCTTGCCCAGGTTCACTCTTGCTAACTTCCACAGTTCATTTTTTTTCCACAAATGCAGGGTTCACTTCCCTTAGCTTTCACAGTTCTTTGTCGGTCAAAGACTTTTGGCGGTACAGAGGATTTTACGAGACCCCCTGTATGACCACTTTGACTGTTCTTTGCCTCTTCCCTAGGGCTTCTGGTTACAGTAGTTTTTACCTTCAGGTAATTGCCTACAGTTTCCTGCTTGAGCACCCATGTGGTGCCGTACTCCTCTGCTGCTGGTTTTCCCCTTGTTTTATAAATGTATCATTATGCCTTTCACAGTTCAAATTAGCCGTAGGCTACTTTTCATTCAACACAGCTTGGTTTCTTATCGATTCTCCCCTCGACTCACCGCCTGTGATGTATCGCGTGCCTTTCTTTATCCTTCGAGTCAAGATTGGTACCACCGAGACCAGCGTCCTTCCCCAGCTTTATTACCAGCGGAGGAGGGTCTTGCGTACCATAGACATCTGTTGCAACACACGCTGGCTTTCGTTCGCAGTCTTATACTTTCTGCAGAGGTTTCACAGGCCTTGGTTGGAAAGGGCAATGTCGCTTCTCCCCTTGTCACCTTCTCTCTCTGCGCTGTCTTTCTCTCACGCCGTGCCTTCTGCCTTGCTCCCCTTGTGCTCTTGTGTTCCACCTTTTATCCCTGTGGGGAATGGAAAGGGCTGTGAGGTGTGTGTAATTCTGGTCAATTGCCTTACTTTGCCTGACCCTGGTTTTGGGACACGTCAAGTAAATGGCCCTAGTGTTAGTCCATTGTCTTTCGTGTTGTGTGAAAGTGTTTGTGTAGAAAAGGGTGGGGGGCAGTGTTTTGGAATATCCTACTTGGTAGGCTGGGGGTAAGGTGTTGAAAGAAGAAGGGGGATACCGCGTCTCACCTGTCGGTGTCCCATTCCCACTCCCCAAGGACCCCCCATCCAGGTGATCCTCCCTCATTGATCTATCCCCAGGAATTGGATCCAATAGCGAGGGCCATGTCCTGGTCATCTGGATCACAGATACCTGGGGACTAGTTAGGGAGACATTGTCAGGTTTCTCACAGTATGTACATTAACTTCATCTCTTCTAACTTATCTGTTTGGTGCACATGATTTCTTCATATTCATTTACATGTTTCTTTTGTTACTTCAGTTACATCTACCTCTGCACCTCCTCAGAGGTATTCTTCCTTTCCTCTCCTTCCCCCAGAAGCTCACTGTCTCCAGAGCCCTGGTTTTCTCCAGGCTGGACTACTGTAACAGCCTCTATCTCAAACTGCCTGCCTCTACCCTCCGCCCTCTGCAACTTATCCAGAACAGGACTGCGAGACTTGTCCTTGGCCTCAAGCCTAGGGACCGCATCTCTCCAGGACTGAAATCTCTGCGCTGGCTCCCATTGGCTGCGAGGATTAAGTTCAAAACCCTCTGCATTGTCCACAAGGCCTTCTGGGGCCTGGGGCCGCAATACCTTCAGCTCTCTCTTCCTAAATATCTTCCTTCTCCAGCTCTTCGCTCATCCACCTCCAACTCCCTCAGAGTCAGTCGCTTCTCCAAGCAAAGAGTTGGTGGTAAATCTCTCTCATCGGCAGGGGCCACCCTCTGGAACAGCCATCCTGCATCCCTTAAACTTGAGGAGAACCATCTTCGGTTCCGGAAGCACCTCAAAACCTTCCTCTTTGTTTCTGCTTTCTCACCCCCCCTCCCCTGCTGATGTCCTGGCTGTTACTACACTGGTTACCTGGCCACCCTTCTGATCTTGGGACCAGGCCCCGCCAGCTGCACCTCTGCACTGCCTCCCCGGCAACCCTTGCACCTGGGGACTGTTTCTCTGTATCCCTACAGTCCCGCTACCAGCACTTACATATGCACTTATCTTGCACTTGCCACCCCTGGCCTTTTACTATCTTATTTATTCTACTATCCCATGTACTGCACTTTCCCCCCTCCCTTACCTCCAGCACTTTTCCCTTTCCCCCTTCCCATGCACTTGCGCGATCTGAATGACACCGGGCCTAGTAAGATCCTTGTCTGTCTTCCCTTGTCCCCCTTCCCTTGCCTCATCGCGCCTTGAAACACTTGTGTATAGGCGCGTTATAAATGCCATACCATATCATATCTTTAGTTTTAGTGTATTTGCATATCAATTCAGTGCATCTTCGTGTTTTCTCTCCATGACGTCACTCTGTCTTTGTTTGATTTCACTTATAACTCCTCAATATCCAATGATGTATGCAGGCATCCTTCCACCACATCAGTGAGAGGGTACATTTCGACACGGTTGTGAGTGCATAATGTCCCACATATCTTTGATGCAGTAGTGGGACAATACCTGGTGTCACACACAGTGCTCTCTTGCTGCTATTCCAGTATGATGCAGGTAAGGGGGCGGGCACTAGAGATGGTGTGTACATCTGTCCCTCTACATTCCCCTAGCTGTTTGAGTACTTGACTACCTCTTCTTCCTCAATCTTCTTTTCTCCATACTTTGGTTTCTTTGGGATGCATATCTTTCTCACCCCCCTCAGTTCACCTGCATTCTTTATGTGCTCATCCACACTCCAGGTCATGTGACAACACTCTCCAGTCGGTTAACATAATACCCAACATCCTACAAAGTTCTTATGATCCTTTGGGTAATAAAACATAATTCCTGGGTGTGCCAAAGGACTCTTCTTTATATTCTCACGGGTTGTGTCTTTCGGTCTGTGGTGTATGGTCACCCTTTACATCAATCATTATCTTCACCCCAATAGATTTCTTCGCTGTCTTCTTGCATTGTCCTATAATGATCCTTTGCCAACCAGGTTGCAATCTCCGAAAACAGGGATGAAAACCAGTCATCCTCCTGTCTACTTCTTCCTCCATCTTTGTATGTAGGGTTGTCAAAATAATTATTGCCTCGGTCAGGGTTCCATTTTCTCTGTCATGGGCAGGTGGGTATGTACAACAGGAAGGCCTGATGTTGGTGCACACACTGCCTTCCAATGCTGTAATCAAGTTCAGCACATACCTTTTCTGGAGGGTCATAAGTCTGATGGCCCTCAATTTTTCTTGAACCGCATTAATTCCTTTGTTTGTCGTATTTATTGTTTGTAACAACTCCCACCTGGTTATCTGCAACCACTTGACATTCACTGCATTCTGGATTCCTGGCATGAATATAGCTGTACATATTGCTGCCTTCTTACTAAAAAATGTATGCTTAGCTGGAATGCTATCATAACCTTCTATTGATTTTGCTGAGAAATGGTTCTTTCTCTTTAGCCAAAGGTAGTTGAGCGACCTCTTACTTCTCTGGTGTGCATCTTTGGAAACACTTCAATATGGAGATCACTTTGAGGGATCACCAATGCAGGAATATGTAGGACCATGATAGAACATATCCCTCCCCAATGTTTAGGTAGCTGCATGTAAGCTCTGGATCCACAGGCCCAATAGTGGTCCATCAGCATGGCAGTTTCACCACTCATTCCTGGAACATCAATTATCTGCTTGCATCCCTCATTTTCTCCCACTTTAGTCAATCCCGTATTTCTGAAGCACAGTGTGACATTCTTCATCACTAATATAGACACAGGTCCTACTTTATTCTTGACCCATGTTAGTAGTTTTGCATTCTTGGCCCATGATTTCAGGCATTTGTCATTCACCACTTGTACTATCTGTACTGGTGCTCTCATCAATAAGTGTGCACTATAGGCCGGCATTCCATCTTCCCATCCTGCTCAGCAATCCTTATCTGGTCTCCATCATATCACTGAGGGAATAGATGAGCATCCTACTTATTCAACCTGAGGCCTTTTTCCATTTACTGTGTTTTTATATATTTATCCTTACATGGAAACGTCTTTCTTGACCTCCATTTTAGGGTTGCCCACGTTCCCTCAAATTGTCCTCTCATTATGCACGCTGCCAAATGACTGAGACATCTCGCACCATGTACAGGTATTTCTCTTGGGATGAATGTTCTGGCTGTACTCATAGCATAAGGGATGAGACAATACTCATAGCAGCTTTCATCTGATGTTCACCTCCCTACCTCCTTCATGTGCTGATACCACGTTATTCTTTAAGTGAGCTAAATTATCAAGATATGTATTAATATCTTCATGATCTTCTCCAGCATCTATCTTAAGCCGAACAATTTGTTTAGCAAAATCAGGGAAATACTACTTGTGCTTTTGTTAGGAATGATAAGATTGGTTCATTGTCAACCAATGTATCAACATTTTTAATCATTATATGTTTAAATGCCATATAACCATATAAACAAGGAAGAAAAGACAAATAATTGTGCAAAATGAGGTTACAATTAGTATTCCAAAGAGACATATCGATTTTCCTGTTGGTAGTGATTCTCTTATATTTATGAACATTCCCAATCTTTCAATTCAATATATAATTCTGCTACTTTTGTGAATCACACTTCTTATATCAAAAACTGCAAAATAATCGCAATGATGATCCTGAAAATAATAGGACTGTTTTTGGGATTGCTGAGAAATGTAACGATGTTCACATGTCGTCTTACTAAAGCTGGATAAGACTATAATACATAAGTAAAACAGCATACTAGAATGTGCGTAACGTCAGTATTGTTGGTAGCATAAAAGCTGTGATGTGCTCTTTTTCTTTAGATAAACATCTCTTATCAATACATTCGGCCTCATCATAACTTGGGCGGTAACGCCGGCGGTATTACCGCCGGTGGTATTAGCCCTACCGCCGAACTCCCCGGCGCTAATAGCGGCGGATCACGGGTTTGGCGGTAAAGTAAATCCCCATTCCCCATTGGGCCCATTCGGGAATGCCCCATTCCCCATTGGGCTTAATGGGGAAAATTTGCGCTCTTACCGCCGGCGGATTTCCCGCCGGCGGTAATAGCACGAATTTTCGGCGGATTTCCTCCGAGCTCAGAGCTGGGGCGAAATCCGCCGAAGTCCTGATTTGGCGGACCCTTAAATCCAGCGGTAATAGCGCTACCAACGGATTTAAGGGTTACCGCCAAAGTCGTGATGAGGCCCATTGTCTCTTTTGCCTATCTAGAATAGTTCTGGAACTATTTCAAAAGTTATTAATTCTTCTTCTCTTTTGCCTTGAAAGTTTTTTCAGAAATACAAAGTATCCTTATTTTGGTGAATCCTTGTTTTGGTTCTTGGCTGCCAATCTTGTCATCATCTGTGTAGCTTATTCTCTTGCTTCGCTGTCAGCAGATGCAGCAAGCAGCGTTCAAGTTTTCTCCTTTGTACGACTTTAGGTGTCGCCAGGCTCTTTTTCCTTGTGGTCTGACAGCTGTGAGAGTGACCCCCTCTACTACATACGGTCCTTCAAAGCAGGATGTATTCCAAGTGCGGACAAAGCTCCATACCAGCACTTGGTCCCCTGAATACAAACTAGTTTGCTTCAATAAGTCATTGGATTGATTGTTTGGCTATCTTCTTCAATCTTCTTTTCCTCCTCCCTCCGGTTTTTGATCTGTTGAGAAATAAAAGAAACACTAGTGGTCATATTTGTTAAATAATCATGCATCTCATTACCTAATGTGTTTGCTACACTATGGGTATCAGTTTCTACCCTAGTAGAAGGAGCAAGGGGTATTTTCATACGGTGCCCAGTCACTAACTCATGAGGAGTCAGATGGTGATCTGAGCCAGGCTGGTTTCGCAGTGCGACTAATGCAAGGGGTAAGCAATGTAACCACCCATTCTTTAAAGTGATTTTGATCTTAGCTATCCTCTCTTTAAGGAGTCCATTTAAACATTCACAGATACCATTCGCCTGTGGGTGATAGGCAGAGGAGAATGTGTGCTTAATGCCTAATAAAAGAGTAACCTGCTCAAATAATTCATTTACAAAATGCAGCCCATTACCAGACCACAGGACTTTGCACACACCCCATCTAAGCAATATCTCATGTACAAGAAACTTGGCAGCACATGTGACATCAGGGTGCGTACATGGACCTGCCTCGATCCATCTGGACAAAAAGACACACTACTACTAACATATACCTATAGCCTTTGCATGCCTGAAACATATATACATAATCTATATGTAGATGCTGGAAGGGGCCATTGGGTCTAGGGATTGCTCCTCTTACTGTTCGCAAAGTGTGCCCTGCTGTCCATTTTTGGCACACAGTGCAATTCACTATAAACTGTGCCACATGTTCAAATAGATCTAGTGAAAAACAATCTTCTGCAATTATAGCAGCAAGACTCTTTTGAGTTGTGTGCGTGGGGTATTGAAGCTGCTTCAGCGCCACCTTTAATAATGCTAGAGGCATAACTGGCTTTCCAGTGCTATCCTGTTTCCATATAGCCTCAGTGGGGGATAAAGAACACCCCCGTTTCTTCCATAAATCTTGCTCATCTTGTGGTGCTCGACCTTGTAACTCAATTAGCTGGACAATGGACAACATATTGCAACATTCCTTCACCATCATACACTTGTGCGCAACATCCCCTAGCATCAAACACATACCAGGTAGACACTGAATACAGCAACAAAGAAACAACAGGATTCCCAAAATAATTAGCAAGACCGAAAGTACCTTCCAACCCCAAGATCGCAAGAAGTCCCAGAACCAAGCGCTTAGATCCCAGTTTCCCTCGGGAACATGCACTTTGGAACTAAGGACGTGCAGATTCTGTATTGCCTTGAAGATAGTTGGGGAGGAATCTGGTACAAAAACACAGCAAGCGGTCCCCACTAATTTACACACTCCACCACGCTCAGCCAGAATGACATCTAATGCCATTCGGTTTTGAAGTGCTACTAATCTTATCGCCTTTTGTTCCAACGTCATATTATAGAGTAGGTCTGTGGTCCAGTTGATGGTTCTCTCCAGTACTCTCGCTAGTTTTCTGATATCTTCTGAATTTGCAATCTGCCCCCAAAATGGCACAACTGATTTAGCTATATCTTCTAAGATTTGTGCTGGGGTGTCACCATTCTTGTCCCGCCGTGGACGAGCCTTTGAAACTTCTCTTGTACTAGCTATCAACACCCCAGGCAGCGGGATCCCTAAAAAACAGGTTCCCTGCCAATCCCTGGGCAACCATGGGAATACTACATTACCGCAGACAAAGTAGACAGGTTCGCCTACATACAAAGGTCTGTTTTCCCCAGTCACATTTGCAACGTTGGCACAACCTAGAAAATTTGCCATTGACTGAGTTCCATTCCTCTGTATGCAAAAAGAAACTGAATCGGGGCTATGGTTAACAGTGTAAGAAGGAGGCATGGCATCCTTATTGCCTATTGGAGCCATTTTAAAGGAAATCAAAGATTGGAAAGGACGAGACAGTTTATCAGAAGGCCTAATAGAAGCAACATTCAGTTTACTCCTGTTTGCGAAAAGCGAGCATCCCAGGGGAGTTAAAACACGTTTCTCAAAACGATTCAAATTGGTACCATCAAAGTTCCCTGAGATACTATCATTCCACCGACCAAAGAACAGTGCTCTAAGAGAAGCATAGGAAGCAGTTGTCAAAGGTAAAGGATGACTATGCCAACCTAGCCCTTTATCCCCGTGTTGCGGTAGATGTGAGCAGACCCAACAGTTAGATTTATTAAAAATGGCATGCGTATCATTCTTGATAAGCAGTACAGTGTTATTGTGGTACCTTTGTCTGTGCTGGGAATCCCTAGGGGATAGAGTATGCAAATGTACAAAGGGAGTAGGAACAATAGGTGCACTTTCAGTAGGCAACAAAAGTTCTAAAGAATGGGTTTCCTCAAGGTACCACAATCCTAAGGCAGCAACTATTAAAAACCCAAATATCATTATAAAAATACAGCAATACATTTTTGGGGCCCAGGCATTTTGTCCATTGTCCCAGTTGGTCACCCCCTTATTTACAAGTCCCATACAAGCGTTAGCCGTTGCAGGCATTGTAGTCTTCAAATGGGTATTCCAAAGTTCGTTGCTGGCGACCTCCCGGTCGAGCGACTTCTTAGTCCTTCCACAACCCTAGCCAACAGAATTCCCTTTCTCAAATTTGGGCAAAAACAAGTCCTTGATGATCCTTTACTTCTTCAAATGCACAGCCGAACCGTGCCATAAGTTTATCAGATGCACAGCAGAACCGTGCCGTAAGTCTGTCAGATGCACAGAAAAAAAACATGCCATAGGTCTTCTTTTCTTGGATGTAGATTGTACCCTACTTTTCCCGGTACTGATTGATCCGGAAGCAATATGTCGTCACTTCCTGCTGGAAGCAATGTGTCGGAAGCAAGTGAAGGTGCTGAATTTGAAATAGCAGTTTCCGGATCCAAAACTTTTGGAGAGTGTGGAGACAAAATGGCAGCTTCCCCAAGCCTCACGGGCTCAGAGAGATTCTCCGACACACTCTCAGTGCTACTTTCTGCTTTGGGATCATTGGTTGCAGTATCAGCGAGGGGTTCTGTTTCTTCTGTAACGTGTGGCACAGGGTGAGGAAGTTTCTTGACGTGGGACGCATGTATCCAGTTCTTTCTCCACGCGACCCGCACCGCTGTCTGGTTGACCAACAGGACTTGGAATGGCCCACACCAGCGAGGCACGAGGCAAGAGGAGCGCTCAAACGATTTGACGAGCACCCAGCTTCCAGCCTGTATGCTGTGGCCCGGGTCCTCGTATCGCACAGGTAAAGCTTCTCGTACCTGGTGATAAATCAAATACAAGTTTTTAGTCAACTGCCTACAATAATCTGAAAGTAATACATTTTCAACATTTCTCAGTGAATTGCATTTAGGAAGGTTCCAAATGTTGGCAGGCCTCCCCATTACCACCTCAAATGGAGAGAGCCCAGTCTTAGTTTGAGGGGTTGTACGCATGGATAACAACACGATTGGTAAGGCGTCTGGCGATTTTAGTTTGCTGCCGGCACACGTCTTAGCGAGCTTGTTCTTAATGATGCCATTGGGTCTTTCTACTAGTCCGGCGCTCTGAGCATGTCTGGCCAAATGGAACCGTTTGTCAATTCGTAATGCCGTACATATCTGCAGAATAACAGCAGCGACAAAATGTGGACCATTGTCCGACCAGATAATTCTTGGTAAACCGAACCGCGGGAAGTATTCCCTTAACATGATTTTTGCAGTAGTCATAGCTGTAGCATCTTTAACAGGGAAAGCCTCAACCCATTTACTAAAGGCGCAGATAACCACCACCACATATTTCTTATTATCACATCATTCCATTTCAATAAAGTCAAAGTGGATCACTTCGAAGGGGACAGAGGGTGGCCCAAAACTTCCCCTTGGAGTTACTGTCCCCTTTCCCACATTGTGTTGTAGGCAAATCATGCAATCCTGGACGTAGCGCTGGGCAATTTTCGAAATCTTGTCATTTACCCAAACTTTCTCTAACATTTTTGTCATCTTCTGGGCACATACATGCGTAGGACCATGGGCCATAATGACCATCATCATTACATATGCGTCAGGGAGTAGCCATTTCCCTTCCACTATATCCACCCAACACCCGTCATCATCAAGTTTCCCCAAGCCTTCAGCCCACCTTTTGGATTCTTCTAATGTGGCATCAGCTTGGATATCCCGTACAGACCAACACCCTCATCCATTGCATAAGCATTTACAGTCTCCCTTGAAACATACATCTCCGTAAGGAGATCGGTAGCAGTTTGTCTAGCTATCTGATCAGCGAAAGCATTCCCTTTCCCTATGTCATCTGTAATCTTTCGATGTGCTGCACATTTCATAACTGCTAACTGAGTAGGGAGCGCAAGCGCTGAGAGTAGTTGTACTATTAGGGAGCCATGTTGGATTTTGGTGCCATGTGAAGTTAGGAACCCTCGCTCTGACCAAAGTCTCCCAAAGTTGTGAACCACCCCAAAGGCAAACTGACTATCAGTATATATATTTACTGCAAGCCCTTCGGAAAGTTCACAAGCTCGGGTCAATGCTATAATCTCTGCAGCCTGCGCAGAATTATGCGTGATTCTCTTAGTTTCCACAACCGTGCTTAATGTAGTGATCGCATAAGCAGCTGTGGATGTACCATCCGGAAGTTTGAAGCAGGAGCCATCACAAAACAGCTCTCCTTGCAGATTATCCAAAGGAGTATCTTTCAAATCAATTCTACCCTTTGTCTCTTGTTCGGTCGTATACAAACAATCATGTGGCACTTCATCACCGCAAGTAGTATCTTGCGGGAAAGGTAGGAGTTCAGCCGGATTAGGAACACAAAACCTCTTAATTTGAATGTGAGGAGCAAACAAGATTAATTCATATCTTGTCAACCGTGCAGAAGTGAGGTGTTGCGTTTGAGTTCGGTTCAGTAGAACATCTACAGAGTGAGGCACCATCAGGGTTAGATCATGGCCTAGGACCATTCCCTCACTCTGTTTTACAGACGCAGCAGCAGCAGCGACAGCTCGCAAACATCTTGGCAAAGTGCATGCTACAGGATCAAGGGAGGAAGAAAAGTAACCGCACGGCCTATTCTTCCCTCCATGTTCCTGCGTTAATACAGCCAAAGCACATCCATCACATTCATGCACAAACAACACAAAGGCCTTTTCATAGTTTGATGTGCCCAAAACTGGTGCAGAGCATAATGCAGTATTAAGAAAGTCAAACGATTGTTGGTGTTCCGCGTTCCATGGCAATGGCAAAGAAATGCCCTTCTTCGTCAAAGCCAACATCGGTTTGATCACTAGTGAAACATTTGGGACCCAAAACCTACAGTAAGAAGCCATACCTATCAAGGCTCTAACTTCCTTCTGTGTATTTGGGACAGACATGCCAGAAATGTGTTTTATTCTTTCAGGTGTCAATCTTCTTCCCTCCTTTGACAGGAGATAGCCTAAATAGGCGACCTCCTGACAACAATATTGAAATTTTTTAAGCAAAGCTTTGTGACCATGCTTAGCTAGATGGATAAGCAATAACACAGTGCCTTCCTTACAGGCACTCTCAGAGTCAGCAGCTAAAAGCAAATCATCAACGTACTGAAGCAAAGTACAGGTAGAGGGCAATTCAAGGGTATCAAGTTGTTCTTTCAAAGCCCTAATATAAATGCTAGGACTCTCTGTGTACCCTTGAGGTGCACGAGTAAATGTGAACGAGCGTCCCCCTAAGGTGAACGCGAACAAGTATCTACTATCCTTGTGTATAGGAATACTAAAGAAAGCATTCTTTAGATCCACCACACTAAAGTAAGTAGCTGTAGCTAGAATCATGGTTAGGATTGTTGTTACATCAGGCACAATTGGAAATTGTGGAGCCACGACTTTATTAATGGCACGTAAATCAATTATGAAACGGAATGGAATTGCATTATCGCCTTTTTTGTACACGGGTAAAATCGGACTATTACACAAACTTCCTGAAATTTCTTCAATCGCCCCGCGATGCACAAAATCGGAAACAATGCATTTCAAAGCTTGCTCGCCCTCAACTGAAATCTTATACTGGGGAATGCGTGGCAGCTCAATTCCATGTTTCAAAACTATCTTGACAGGTTCAATCTGTAAAACACTGACATCATTGTCGTCGACAGCCCACAAGCTCTCTGGTACATTAATGAATTCTGGAGGCAAAGGTCTAGTCAAGAATTGCGAGACAGAAAATTGCTGTGTTGAAATCGTCAAGCGTACTCCATCACAAGAACAATACATCACTGCATTTAATTCTTTTAACAGATTCAACCCCAGCAAGTTCTCTCCTCAATCTGAAGTCAACAGAAATGGACAGTGGTCCGTAAAGGGACCCAAATAAATAGGTACCGGCATAGAAACCGGACAAACAACTGGTGTGCCAGAAACCCCTACAGAAACATTGGTTTGCCCTGACAGTGGAATGTTTGGAACCCGTGAATGATCAATGGAACACTTCTGAAACTGATGTTTCCTATTTCCCACCACCATTTCAACATAGAGACCTTTCTGATTGACGGGAATAGGTGTAGGTTTCAAACCCTGCTTCGGGCAATCCTAGCGAAACATAATGTCATCAAAAGGAAGCTCTTCAGATAAATATGCAGCGAAAGGATGATCCAATATGTTCCTGGTGTCCACACTCGGAGTCTGATTGTCCTGCGAGAAAGGTTGCTGAGTGTCCTGTGCAAACTGACCTCTACCAGGGCCCCCTACACCCGGGCGACCTCTGGATTGCCTACCCATATTTCCAAATGCATTACTTGACCTTTGTTGAAGGACGGGTCATTGTGCTCGCCAATGACCCTCTCGACGACAATAAGCGCACTGGTTAATGTTCACAGGACCAAAGGGCACATTCCCCTCCGGGACATACTGACCTCTAACCTGAGAACTACCCCCTCTGGGGCCTCTAACAATTTGCTGCAATAGCACTTTAGTTTTCAAATCGCCTTTTCGTTTTTCAACCCTATCTTTTTTATTATTGACATGGTTCTCGTAGTACTGAGCCATGTGCAGCACTTCTGATTGTGATTTCGCCTGCCAAGCGCTCTCAGAAGACATAATTTGTGTCTGGGTGTCAGGCAGCAATCCAGCAATCCACGCACAAATTTGTCCACGAACAACCTTTTCCCAGACTCTGTGCCTGGGTCTTGTCCACTGAAATCCTAGAATACCTGTTCGAACTGGTTAAAGAACTCGGTAGCACCCTCGGACTTTTCTTGGACACAGGCTGTAAGTTTGTCCCATATAATTCTTTTTTCTGGAATTATAGTTTTTAATTTTGCAATAATTCTATCAGGCAAAGTTAGTATCACCTGAGGCGGTCTTTCACCAGCTGGCCTTTCTCCATCAAGTCTTGTTAAATTCACCCATGTATCTCCCAACCCTGGCACGTCATCTATAGTTCTAACCTTTTTCCACAAATCTACGGGCAGGAATACAGGGAATAACAAATCGATATCACCTATTTCTTTATAGAATCCCGTCTGATTTTTCCTAATATCAGGAATAGATTGCCTAATAGTATTCACTTCATGTCTTGAGAACGGGACATGAACGAACTGTGATACATAATGTGCAGGAATGTTCACAGCAACTATACCCTGTGCAGATCGGCCGCAACCTCAACCTTTGGGATAAATATCGGGGGAACCTCTCTCATAGGCAACTGAGAAGTAAGTGACTCCGAACGCTTACTAAGCAACAGAGCTAAATCGAGCGCTAAAGCAGTCGAAGAAGTGTCAAGTGAAAAAGCTCTCTTGTAAATACTCAATAACTCTGTGGGACAACTAATCTTTCTTTTTACACAATCATCCTGTAGGTACTCTATCATTACCTTTATCACTTTCCTCTGCATTTCTGACGTATACTGACTATACGTGTCATATACTTCAACTGGAGTTATCGACATATCCGAAATCCATCTAAGTGCGTCCTTCATACAAATTCGTGCTTCCTCAGATAAAGATTTACGGCAAGGAAGGAACCGTTTCTGTACATACATACGTTCCCCCTCGTCATCCTCATTCTGTAACTTTTCTAACTCCTTTCTATACTCAAATAACCTCTCGACATGCTCATTTACCTTCTCCACAGTGTCTCTAGAAAACGCTAGAGTATTTAGATCCCTTAACCCTTGCGGGAGATCCACATTATTTAATTTTCCCCACATTATACATAACTGAATCCCTAAACCTTCAATAAAAACATTTTTCTCAGGAAATTTATCCATATGAAAAAGTGTGGCAAAAACACTAGCTTGATCATCCTTCTCCATACAATGCTTAGCCCATGCAATTAACTCACGTTTCTTTTCCGGTGGTACAGTATTGCGAGTGACAACCTTTGACCCTGCACCTCGATCGATTACAAGCGGCTCAGGACCACTTGGAAGAGAGGGAGCAGGCAAATTCAATGGGGGTACTGTAACTGGTGCGATAAGAAGAGGTGGAGGAGCTGGAGGAAGGGGAACATTAGGAGGAGCAAGAACAACAGGAACAACAGCAGGTAGAGCAGGAATTAAAGGAGGAAGAGGCAAAGCAGCAGGAAGAGGAACATACGGAGGTGGCGCAGAGGCACCAGGCCTTCGTTCATTTAATAATTTATCTATAAATTCATCGGAAGCATGGAGGTCTTTGGACGGATATATTTTTTGAATTCCAAGTGAGAAAGCACTGTCCATATTTCTAGTCGATTCAGAATGTTTATCTTGGTCATACAATAATGCTTTTTCGGCATGCGTCTTATGACGGCACGGATGCTTTTCCCTACTTTTAAGTTCTTGCAACGCTTCTTTTTTCCAATTCTGCAAAATATCAAATGCTGCAGGTCTAGCCTTTTTCTTTAATAGAATTGACTCTAAATACTCGATACGAGGGATTTGGAAACTACCATTGATTGGCCACTGAAGTTCGGAGGCATGTCTGGTTTGTCTGTGCCAAATGTCATTAAATACTATACTTCCAATGCCATGCTTACAGTACATAATACATGCCGGCGACCCCCCGTGTGGTGCCGGATGGCTAAATTCCAAAGATTGTCTATCGCTGCGGAACAATGCCCTGAAGCAGGTAGACAATTTCCCAGGCATATCAAATTATTGGTGTTACCTGGTCAATAATTGTGTCTGCAGATACAATGCGCCAAATTCAAATTTTCAGGGTTGAATTAAGAGTCAGGTCACGACTCACCTGAACAAACCTAAGGAGGTCCGATCTGATTTCAAAGAATCTTACCTAACTAATCTTACCTCGTGTATGGTGATTTTGGCAAATCTGCCCGCCTCGATAAGTGGACCCTCGTCAAGATGCAGTCTCAGACCACAAGCTAATCGTCCAGGGATTGGGTCGTGCAGCGCTGCTGAGGTGTTGCGTCTCGTTCAGTGGGGGCCCCTTTTTGTCACACCGTCCGATCCTGGGCCGATAGCCTGCGTCAACCTTCAACAATCCGGCATCAATCTTGAGGGTCCCTATTCGGGCGCCAACTGTGAAAACAAAATCAAAATATCGAGGCTAAGTACCCCAAAACGAAATACACCGAACACGGGTTGCAAAGGAACATACAAAGTACTTTATTTTATACTGAATCCAGTTACAAAAACAGAGCAAAATCAGATAGCTATCGGCCCTCAGTACAACACAACGAACTCCAGCGTGGTTCAGTGTGTTCAGGGAGAGACGTTGTACATTAGAATGCATTCGCTTTTTATACACTTGGTGGGCACGATGTCCAGCCCCACTTCGGGTTAATATTCCATGTAATACATCACCGATCGAGGGTTCGTGCCAAGTCTCAAACAACCGCATATAACTGGTTTGCCTTTAATACATATATCAACAAGCCTATGCAATAACTGTGTATTCTAAGATTTTCCATGCAGACCTTCTCAAACATTAATACAATGTAGTTAAACAAGTGTTCTACGTTCAGTATTTGAATACATTGTTTCAACATATGCTCGTGGTTTAGTTTCATTGCACGAGTAATCCTTTTACACACATGTCAACGAAGGACAAGGTCTCAGTTCACAACCTCAACAAGTGGCCTGCAAGCAAGTTACATATTAGCTATGTACAGAGGTCAAGACAGCCATGTTGTATTTTGGAATGACATCGTCCACCATTTTAACTCACAGGGTGACTTTTACTAAAATGGCGGATTCACCTAAAATGGCGGCTTACATTGATTTAAGGTCAGGACCTTGCAACACGGATTCTTTCGCAAGCGACTTTCAAGCAGCTTGGCGTAGGCCAATATACATATATTTATTGCAATAGGAGGCACAATATAATTTCTCTTTTGACAAGTCCATCCCCCCTCTTGGAACTTTTTTTGTGCTGTTACACTTGCATGCCCTGCTGGTCTCCAAATGCCAACAGCCCTCTCCACTTGAATGGCTGCTAGCAAGCTTTTATGTTGCCTATTGCTAACGTGATTCACAATGTCATTCTCTATAACTCATAAATCCACTTTCCTGCAGTCAAACTAGGTTATTTACATTTCAAATTATCTTTATCCATTTGTGGCCACAGTATATATTTTGGTCGTCCTCCCCTTTCTCTAATAATGGGAATTGTGTAAATCCTGTTCCAAAATCATACCTACCTACACTTCTTGACTTCTAGGTGGGCTAGTTTCGCCCGTTCATCTTTGTCCTGGCAGTGACCTTAATCTGCTTACATAAGGCAGGGATATGTCTCCTGCACTGCGCGATTGTGCTTATGGCCGCTCAGTATATGGTGTTGGTTCGGGTTTTTTTTCTTTGGGGTCTTCTACGTCTGACCATTTTACCCCTCTTTCTGAGTTTGAATCTTTCGAAAAGCCACATGCACCCTCTCCTCGCGCTTTCGCTCTCTTTCCTTTCCTCGTCTGACATCATTATACCCCAGCTTGTATGACTATTGTCCCTTTCCATGTCATCAAAATGTAGCCTACCTAAAGACTGCGTTCTATTTTTTAAAAAATGTGTTTTAACATTTAACATTCGCATGTATCTACATAACCATGAACAAATGTTGAAGTCTGCTTCCCCGTCCCCCTTTACCCCATAACTCCCCCCACCCACCTACCAGCCTATGCCACCTGTGTTGCATTTCATCGCCATGCGCTGTTTGGTCTATATTTGTGTCTATTTTCACTCCTCTACCAAGGGCTACGGGATCCGTCCTTCCGCCTGGGTTGTGGCATGTGCAGAGGCCTACAAGTCTTGAAGCAATAGTCTCCAAGAGTGCAAGTCTGTGTTTTGCTCCCCATGGCCCAAATGGGCTGCTTCTTGCCACACTGAGGTTTCAGCAAATTACCATTTCTGGAGATCCCCCCCGACCAAAGCCTTGCCTCTGGCCTTTTGTGTGTTTTCCAGTTCATCGCTATCCTGTGTTTTGCCAGGATATACGCCAGGTCCTTCAGTTTGTTAATGTGTTTTGCCTGTTTCCAACATGAAAAGATACCAAACAGGCAGGCAGTGGGAGACCGTAAGTCTAATGTTATGTCTGCTTTGGCTAACATTTGAGCTATGTATCCCCAGTAATGTTGGATCTTTCTGCAGGCCCAGAACATGTGCACCATATCCGTGTTAACCAGACCAAATTTTGGGCAATTTTTCTGCTGCCTTGTTAAATCCCACAATTTCCAGGGGTAGATACGCCCTGTGGGTTACATATAACTGTATTAGCTGAAGTTTCGCATTTCTGGACACTTTTTGTGGTATGTTATCACTCTCTCCCATTCCTTGTCTGCTGTTGGTTCTTGTAGATCCTCTTCCCAGTTTTGATGAGTCAGTGCCAGCTCGTTTCCTCGCTGGGACATAATTAGTTCATATAGCCTCGATACCGCGTGGCCACCTTCTGATATATCACTTCATATTGTTTTAGCTCCCTTGCCACTCCTGGCCAGTTCTGTCTCAGTCTTGTGAGGAAAGAGGCATGAAGTATGTGCTGCCCTCTGTGTAATCCCATTTCTGTAGTGAGTGCGCTGAAGTCCATTGGTTTCCCATCCTGTAGTAGATCATCTGCTCTTAGTGACACAAGTGGGATCTGAGGAGAATAGGGCATTTATTCACTAGTAAATGGCAAGCCTTGTGCCATATCGTCTTTCCTAGCGTTAGCAAGAGCAGGGGTTTTGGCAATCATGACTCATGTATCCATATTACTTCCTTCAAGAAGAATGGGGTGCACGCAGGTTGTAATAGGGGAGTATCCTGAGTCTGTTCATCTGGCAAACACCCTGTGACAAACTGTAATTGACTCGCCATGAAGTACGCCTTGAAATTGGGCACCTTAATACACCCTTGGTCATATGGTTTCTATAATTTTGTAAGTACATCTAGAGTTACACCATAGAAACTCCTGACATGCAGTGTCTAGCTTCTTGAAGAAGCTCCTAGGGATGTCATATGGGACATTCGTGAAATAATGAAGGAACCTAGGGAGGACAACCATCTTCAGTAACGCAGCTCTACCCATCAGTGAAAGAGTTAGCCTAGACCAGAGGTCCATGGATTTCCCCACCTTGTCAGCTGCCTTCAGTGTATTTTGTGTGTGTTTTGTCTTTGGGTCGTGATAGATATCAACTTCCAGGTATCCTAATGTTTCTACCTCCCATCTCACTCGAAGTACTGATAGTGAGTTCACTGGTTTCTCTCTATAGCCTGCCAAATGAAACAAGCATGATTTCTGTTTACTAACCGTAATGCCAGGAAGGTCAGCATAGCGTTCGAATACTTCTAGTATATATTGTAAATTGGTCTCTGGGTGTTGTAGATATAAGAGCAAATCGTCGGCATATGGGGAAATCAAATTCCGCCTGCTGTGTGTGTCTATACACGGCCAAGGGTTCTAGGGCCAGTATAAACAGCATGGGGGACCATGGGCATTCATGCCTTGTGCTTTTTTTTAATACCCACTGTTCTGAAATATGGTTGCCTGTCTTGACTCTTACAACCGGCCTGCTGTTCAGCAGTCATACCCATTTAATGTATGTGGGCCCCATACCGAATCTTTTTAGTGTAGCTAGCAGCCATGGCCATTTAACCGAGTCAAATGCCTTGACCGCGTCAAGTGAGGCTACTGCATAATGATTTTTACTCTGCCTGGTATGGTCAACGATGTGGTACAAACTTCGTAGGTTCCATGTAATGTTCCTGTCCAGCACATATCCTGTTTGGTCCGGGTGTATGAGCTTGGCCATTACTGTCTTAAGCATATTGGCCAGTAGGGCTGTGAGTATTTTCCCATCCTGATTTAGCAGCGACAGTGATCTGCATGACCCACAGTTTGTGTCAGGTTTATTTGGTTTAAGCAATGGTACAATGATAGATTCCCTCAATGACATCGGGAGTACTTATGTGTCAAATGCTTTGCTCAGTATTGCCAACAGTTGGGGCGTGATGTCTGCTATATACTCTTTGGAAAATGCACTAGGTAACCCATCTGTTCCTGGTGTCTTGCCAGTTGGCAGCCCTCTAATATTTCTTCTAAAGTTATGGGAGCTTCAAGCCGTTCAGCAGCATTGAGATTGAACCTTGGGAGGTCTATCTGTGCCAGAGCCTTGTCTATCTCGGAGGGCTGTATCTTGGATGTCTCCACATACAGGGCTCCGTAATAGTCAAGTAAACATTTATGTATCCCCTCCTGCGTCATGCAGGCTGCACCATCCTTAATTGACCATATCATATCCACCTGGATTCCCTCTGGTATAACCAGGCCAACAGATGTCCTGGCTTATCCCCCTCTGCATGCTGCTTTTCTACATATTTCCTATAGTTCAGTGCGCCCAATCTATCCCAATGTTTCAATCATTTGTGCTTCAATCGGTTAGCCTCCTGGGCTCGATCCTTGGTCATACCTTCTGTACGGTCCATTTCTTCTAGTGTGGTTTCCGCTTTGGATAAATCTCTCTCTATTGTGGCTTGTATTCCCACTGCCTTGGCTATTGCCAGCCCCCTAATTACCACTTTAAAGGCTTCCCATAATGTCCCGGCAGATGCCACACTGCCAGTATTGTGTTTGAAGTAGTCCTTGATGGCCACCCTGAGGTGTTCTCAGAACATCCCATCTTTCAGGGATTCGCCTCTGAGCTTCCAGGTCGGAATACGTGCTTTAGGAGGGGAAACACGCCATATGACTATTAGCGACGCGTGGTCCGATAGTACACGTGCTTTTTATTCCACAGTCGTACATTCTCTTAAGGTTTCTTCACCTGTGGCGACATAATCTAGTCTGGTATATAGGCCTTTCGGGGCTGTCTAATGCGAGTATCCTAAGGCCTGCGGGTCAAGGGCCCTCCAGATGTCAGTCAGATTAAATGCTTGTAAAAAGGTGTTCAGGAATTTAGCTGAGGGGGCTGGGTGCATATGTTTATCATCTAATCTGTCAAGTATAGAGTTTAATGTGAAATTGAAGTCTCCACCCCACACTAATGTGCAATTTCTGTATGGCCCAATTTGGGGGTATAGCGAGAGGAAATAGGCAGCGGTGTCATGGTTTGGGGCGTAAGTGTTAATAATACAGAATTCCTTTTTTTCAAAAAAGCCCCGTACTATAACCATCTCGCCTTGCCTATCATTGACTGTTTTAAGAATCTGCTAGGGGCCATCCCTCTAGCATACGCCGAATATGGTGAGCCCAGGGTAGTGCCATTCCAAGTATGTCATTATCCTGTTCCTCTTTATGTAACTATTGAGCCCCCTGACATTCCAGGAGGCTATCTTAAGTTCCCCCTTCATAGGTGAAATCCTCTGTGTATCCCAATGGTCTAATGTTCCTATCGTGCGTGCTTTGTGTTGCTATATAAGCTGTCTCCCAACTGTCCCCCCAAACCTTGTTTCTTCCCAAATTCGAACAATTGCCCAGCTCTGTACCTTGTGCACAGGCATTCCCGTTTCTGGTTCCAGCCCCAGTTATCTTGTCCACTGTTGTCTGGAGTGCAGCGAGCGGATACGTAACAGCTAGTATCCGAAAACAAAAACAAATCGTGGGTAAAGGACACTCTCCTGCACCGTGCTCCTGGCTTCCTGGAGTCTACATTGTTTGCTCCTGTTATCCTCAAAAAGAAGCTCGTGCCAAGGGTTATTCTTCATGTGGATTCGTCGCTCCCAGCAGTTAGTCCGTCGCTAGTCCAATCATGCATCTGCTGGTGTTATGAGGTGATCCCGTCATGCGTCTTCAGTGCCTACCACTTGTCCCTCTGCCCCTGATGGCAGGCTTTCTGTGTCCATCCACTTATGTCCATTCTCCGGAGTATCAAAGAAGACGGCTTGGTGGTTACGTATGATCTTCAGCCTCACCGGGTACAACAGCATATATTTAAGATTAGATTCCCGGAGTCTCTTCTTCACTGAGGTGAAGTGCATCCTTTGTTTTTGCACTTGCAGGGTGTAATCAGGGTGCTGTGATTTTCGCAGATGCTCTTTGTATCGTACCGCCTTTTCTGAATTGTTCTAGGATCTTTGTCTTTATAGTTTAGTATCTGGGCTATTATGGGCTGTGGTGAGGCCGCCAGCAGCGGTTTCCTGGCTAGGAATCTGTGCGCCCGTTTGACTGTAAAGCCTTGAGTGAGGGTGCCCAGGCCGATTTCCTGCAATATCATGTTCTCTGCAAAGTTTGTGGGGTTCGCTCCTTCTTCCCCTTCAGGGAGGCCAATCATTCTGACATTATTTCTTCTGGCTCACCCTTCCGCATCTTTAACCCTTCCCTACAGGTTTCTCATTTGTTGTTGCAAAATTGCTATGTCTTTCTTGGTGTCTTTCCCTACCTTTACAGGGTCCCCTTTCGTTCGGCCAGTGCCCTGACATCTTGTCTCAAGAGGTTCATGTCCAGGCTGATGGCTTCCCTTTTGGTTTCCAGGGTTATTTTCAGGGCTGCAAAAGCCGCCAGGACCTGCTGGTCTCCCTTCATTTGTTCCAGCTCACCCTGTTGTGCTGGGAAATCCAGTGTAGTAGGTTTGCCTGTGTTTGCTAGTTTCGCAAATGTGTCCAATGTGGGTTGCTTGGATCTGTTTTTAAGTGCCTTGGCCGACATGTGGGAATCTCTTGCTAACTGTCTTATGCGCTGCTCTCGGGCGATATTCGTGCCTCATTGTTACTAGGTGTGTGCCAGACCAATCATTGAGGTTTGACTGCTCCTTTTCCTGAGGCGTGAGCACTGGCGATGCAGTGTGATCAGGGTGCCTTGCGGTCATATGTTACTTGTGTCTCCCTGCCACATTGAGCTCTCCTCCGTATGTAGTGCACTGTACGAACTGTCAGGGTTACTGCCTTCCAAGTTGCGGTTTTATATGACCTGTGCTCTTTGTTCTCGAATCCATCCTGCCACCCTGCTCATGTGTCCCCTCTCAGGGTATTTCTAGTTGTAGTACTCCTTTGATCTTGCACCATTTCGAGGGCCGAAAAGTGCCACCTCCTGTGTGTCTGAGTGCTTCCCAGGCTGTAGGGAGATGTTCATATAAAGCTGCAGGTTTAATGTGCAGTGCTGCTTTACCTTCACAGTCGCTTTTGCACGGTTTCACTTATGTGCTCCTTCCTTACAGTCTGTCCGGTTGTGTTTCAGTGGTCATATCTGCCTCGTCCCAGCGCTCTGATGAGCCGCTTAGCGGTGCTGCCGAACCTCTGATTGCCGCTATGCCCTCATTACACCACCCACAACCCTACATTTGGGTCCTCACTGTCTCGGCTCGCTCCGATCACACTTTCCTCAATCAGACGTTTGTGGTGCACCCCACGCCAGTAGTCAGCGCTTCCATACCACTGCGGGGTCAGTTCGGGTTGCCATATCCATGCCCGCTGCAACCTTGGGTAGTCGTCTGCACGCCATGGAATTCACGTCGGCGGGCTCGTTCTCCGCTATGCAGCGTCTGATTTCTCTTGGACTGCACCCGTATGTTCCCGGATCGGTTCACTGCCAGATCATAGGGCTTACAGGATCTGCTTCTTTGGTGAGGATCTTGTCGGATCAAGCAGGAGCTGTGAAGAAAACGCCCTTACAGCATGGCTGCTTAGCCATGCCCCCAAAGACTGCGTTCTATGTGCGCCTGTCATTACATCATCTGATCTACCTCCTGCTTCCTTTAATGGAAATCTTTTGATACTCTCTTTGGTTTTGTAACCATATTTCTCTCTCATTTGCCTATGTAAATCCCCAATCCTTTTCCCTATGTCTTCTGCCTTATGCTCATTAGCCCATGTTTGCATTCTCGGTATCCCTTGCTATTCCCTATGGGGCTGTTCTGACCTTCTCTCTTTTTCCCATGGCTCTTGTGCGTCGATTGGTACTGTTCATCTATTGAATAAATGGTCTATTTCGTCATTCCTTTGTCCCCTACTCCTGTTCATTTCTTCTTCCCTTCTTCTCATCTCCCTTTTCTCTTCTTCCTCTCGCCTTCTTTGTTACCTACTTTCTTTCAATATCTGAGTTTCCATCTCATCTTGTTTCTTCTCCTCTAGTCTCTTTCACTTTCTTTTGTTCCTCATACCTTCTTCATTCTTCCTTTCACTTCCTCTCTTTTTCCTTCTCTTCCTTGTATGCTTTCTCTCTTTCTTATTCCTACTTTCCCCATTCTTCTCTTTCTTCTCTTTCTCTAACCCCATTGATGCCTTTGTCCTCTAATTTAAGTTATATATGTCCTCCCATCCTTTCATTCTGTGCTTTGTCACTTCCTTGGCTTTGTCCTTTACTTCTCTTTGTCTCTCCACTTATTCCTCTATTTTTATCTGTCTGTCCCTTCTTTCACCACACTGTTTATTTTCATCACGTGTTGACATATATTTGTGTTCTTTATTTTTGCTGTCTTCCATATTGTCCTCACTGTTATAAGCGAGAGGCCTGTATGTTGGATTAACATACCTTGCTGCTGCTTTTAATCCTTTTAAAGGATAAAATCCCTGTTTCTCTGTGTCTGTGCTCTTGTTTTCAGAAGGGCAAAGAGGAGCTGAATGTGTTACATCCTCACTTTTATGCTGATTAAGCATCCATTCCCTCTCAGGTGGATGTTCTTCCTTGTTCTGATACATTTTCCATAACTCTAAAATGGCTAGCCTCTTCTGTAATTTCTTCCCTGTGTGTGCAGCGTGTAAGTAGTTTGTCATGTGTTGCAATACGGTTCTTGATAATGAACCTTCTTGTGGCCATGGCATTTACATTTTATGAGCTGTGCCTTTTACCCATTCTGAATGGTACTTCCTAATTATGGGTGTGTAGCTCGGTAGTGTTTTGCATAAGTGTAGCAAGGGTGTATCTTCCATGGTGACAAGTCATCTTCGACTGCCAATACTTACCAGGCCTTTTATTCTTTTACTTATTTAATCAAATATACAACAATAAGTAGATTCAGGCCAGCACCATCAATCGCCGCCCAGAATAAATAATGTTTTAACCAAAATAAAAAATCTATACGATAATGTTCTCTTTCTTCCTTTGTTTACAATTTCTATCAATTCTTGCTGTCCTCTTGTTTTATTTCCAACACTCCAAGAATCTCTTCTTTATTTATTTATTGTTTTTCCTACTGCCATGGGCCCCCCCCCCCGTGCCTGGGCTTTTTTTGGTGATTTTGGCATTTTGCCATTCAATGCCTTCTAACGTTTTCTGTTTCATTAACCCCTTAAGTGCCAAGGACGAGATATCTCGTCCTTGGCAACAGGGAGGTATCCCAAGGATGAGATACTTCGCCCTTGGCACTTAAGGGTTACATTTTTATCCTTCTCTGATTGACGTCTATCTCTCAATTTTAAAATCTGATGATCACCTAGATTATTACTATCATTTAATATCTCTTAGACTAAACACAATAAAAGTTTTATACTGACATATTTATAACCCCATACACATTTTTGCAAATGCCTTTCTTTACTGTATCTAGTAAATGTATCTTATTTCACTATTTACCCCATTTTGGAGTTTGATACGCACTCTTCATCTTGGCCTTGTCTCAGGAATCCTTACAAAATACCCAGTTTGGAGTTTAGTGAGTATCATTCTGTCCATCTTGGAACCAGGAATCGAGATATCTCTCTCTCTCTTCTTTAACCCAAACAAATCCTGTTACTATATATATATATATATTCAGTGAAAAAACATTGTTAAAGGGACGTTATGGTTCAAAGTAAAACCAATGGTAAGATAAGCAACCAGAACTCGCGCCACCGTGCACTGCTAACACTATCACCCAGGACATCAAAGATGACATCACAAATGTCATTGATGACATCACTGATGACATCACAAGTCTGGCTCTCCCTTTTTCCCCTTTAATGACATATCTAGGCCACATAGTTTTCTTCAGTAACAGTCAGGGAGTAAAAATTGAAAAGGTACTATATTTGTAGACTTAGGGTCAAGTCACATCATATGAAACATATACATAGCGGAAGACACAGGCTTCAAAGAGAAAAATCCTTTCTGTGCATGAAGATAAGCATTAGGGTTATCAGCACTTTCTCATAGTTTTATTTTTATTACTCTACCTTCCCTGTATATGCTCATATTTGTATACATTATACTCACTCTCCTTTCCTTTGGGTGCAGTCACATCATGTGATACACATACATATGGTAAGTAGCAGCTTTGAAACAGAGCAATAGTTTGTCTGCATAAAGACAATCAGTTAGGTTATGAACTCTTTCTGCTACTACTTCTGCTTTTTTGTTTACTTCACTGTCCCTGTATATACTCATATTTGTATGTGTTGTTGTCTCTTTGTGTTTTGTCTGTAACAATTATATATTAAGTGGGTTTTATTATCTACTTATTACATGTTTCACAGTACGCAAAACTCTAATAAGAAAGCAGTTATCATTTCACTATTCAACATGGCAAGATTATGAATATGGCACCTTCATCATGTATGCTGCACACACTGCCTATGTTTCTGCATGAGTAGCTTAGTATATTGGATAGAACTTCATAATAGAATGCTATTTATATCAATGCATTGCTTAATGCACTAATTAGCTCATGATATTTAACCCAATGATCCTTGACAGTTTTTGGTCAGCATTATAAGAATCCCGTGTACAGAGTTTTCATGAAAAGTAAATGCACATGTGATGTCATCAGTGATGTCATCAATGACATTTGTGATGTCATCTTTGATGTCCTCGGTGTTAGTGTTAGCAGTGCACGGTGGCGTGAGTTATGGTTGCTGAGCTTACCATAACTGGCGAATTTCAGGGGTTTTTCGGTTTTACTTGGAACCATAACATCCCTTTAACAAAGTTTTTTTATTAGCACGCAAACAATATACAAAGATGGAGTGTAAAAAGCAATTTCTCTGAGATGGCTGTACACAGAATGTTGCTACAGCCCTGTCTCTGCTCTACTCTTCAATTTCTGATACGCTTGATGTTCTTGCCCCTGTCATGAGGATCCGTTTGAAGTCCAAAGCCAAGTGCAATTCATGGTATGACTCTGACCTAGCTACACTTAAACTTAAGTATAGGGCAGCTGAGAGTAAATGGAGGACTTCCTGTTCATCCTCTGACAAACTGGCCTGTCGCCTGCTGCAAAGGCAATACCGACTCTTTGTCCTCACCAAGAAGAGAGTCCACATTCAAGCTCGTGTCTCTGCGGCATCTAACAACTCGGCCGAACTCTTTAAAATCTGCAAGGAGCTGGCCAACCCTGCTGCAGTCTCTACCCCTCCTGTTGCCTCCCAGGCTCTTTGCAATGCTCTTGCCTCTCACTTCATTTCAAAAACCCAGGACATCCTGTCCGCCCTCTCCACCCACACTCCTCCTCTTCCCTCTCCATCTGTGCTTGCTGACCCTCCTTTAGCCACCCTCCCACCATCCTTCTCGTCCTTTCCTCTTTTCACCCCTCACGAGGTTGCTAGACAAGTCCGATCTATGAAAGCCTCTTCAAAACAGGTTCATCCCTGTTCCTCTAAAACCATCAAGGACCACATTGACACCCTCGCTCCGGCCCTTGCTGATTTTTGCAACCACTCCTTTGCCTCTGGATCCTTCCCCTCCCCTCTGAAGTACTCCTTTTTGCATCCTCTTCTCAAGAAACCCAGAGCTGATCATTCTTGTCCAGCTAACTATTGCCCAATTTCCATTACTCCCTTTCTTGTCAAACTCCTGGAAAAGTTGGCCATCTCTCAGCTTAACCTTCATTCCAATTCTGTTGGCTGTCTCCATGACCACCAGTTTGGCTTCAGAGCTGCCAGAAGCACGGAAACTGCTCTCCTAAATATCTGTGAAGATCTGCTCACCAACCTTTACTCTAACATTCCCTCTGTCCTTATCCTCCTCGATCTCTCTTCTGCCTTCGACACGGTCAACCATACCATCCTGCTCAACCGTCTCAGTGAAAACATGGTTATCACTGATCAGGCTCTGGCCTGGCTGACCTCTTTCCTCTCAGATCGACCCTCCCAGGTCCAACTTGGGTCCTTCCTTTCATTTATCTTCCTCTCTACCTGTGGTGTTCCCCAGGGGTCTAACCTCTCGCCCTGGCTTTTCAACCAATACCTGGCAACTCTCGTCCACTGCATTGCCATTTTCTGCTCAAATTTCCAGTGCTACGCTGACGACACTCAACTCATTTTTAGGCTGCCCTCTGCAACCTCCTCTCCCTCTCTCATCTCTGATTGCCTAACTGCCATTCAAGATTGGAGTGCCGCCAATGATCTTTGTCTGAATGCCAGCAAGACGGAGATCCTTCTCATCGGCACACCTTCAACATCCTTTCCCCTCACTCTCTGGTCGGCCTCCCTTGGCCCTCCTCCTACCCCCACCTGCGAGGCTAAGAACCTTGGGGTCATCGTTGACTCCACCCTTTCCTTCTCCGCCCACATCTCTGAGGTCTCTAAAAAGTCAGATTTCTGACTGCACCTCCTCAGAGGTACTCTGCCTTTCCTCTCCTTCCCCCAGAAGCTTATGGTATCTCAAGCTCTGATTCTCTCTAGCTTGGACTATTGTAACAGCCTCTTCCCTTCTACCTACCTCTACTCTCCGCCCTCTGCAACTAATCCAGAACAAGACTGCAAGACTTGTCCTTGGCCTCAAGCCCTGGGATCGTATCTCTCCAGCTCTGAAATCTCTCCACTGGCTCACGGTGGATGCAAGGATTACATTCAAAACCCTCTGCATTGTCCACAAGGCTTACTGGGACCTGGGTCCAAAATACCTTCAGCTATCCCTCTGCAAATACCTCCCCTCTCGAGCTCTTCGCTCCTCTACCTCCAACTCACTCAGGGTCAGTCATTTTTCTAAGAAACAAGCTGGGGGTAGATCTCTGTCTTGGGCTGGGGCCTCCCTCTGGAACAGCCTCCCTGCCACTCTAAAACTTGAGGAGAACCATCTCCGGTTCCGGAAGCACCTCAAGACCTTCCTCTTTTCTTCTGCCTTCGCTCCCCTCTCCCCTGCTGATCTGTTCTCTCTTGGCACCGTGCACCTGGCCACCCTCTGTCCTTTGGGCCCAGGTACCTGCTCATCCTGTCACCCTCCCCCACTGCCTCCGGGCCACCCCTTGCACTGGGGTCTGAATCTGTACCCATACAGCCCCCCCTTTTTCTTCCTACACTTAACAGACCTACCCTGTCTGCTGCCTTAAACCTAGCACTTGCAAATTGCTAGCTACATTACCACTGTTTGGTGCCTTTATTATTTATTTATTATTATTTATCTGTTTCTCCTCTGCTTCGCACTTTCCACCTCTCCCCCCTTCCATGCACTTTTCCCCTCCCCCCTCTCCCATGCACTTGCGCGTTCTCAATGTCACTGGGCCTAGTAAGATCGCTGTTTTGTTCTCCCCTGTTCCCCTCCCTTGCCTTGTCGCGCTCTGAAACACTTGTGTACGAGCGCGATAGAAATAAAATATCAATCAATCAATCAATCCTTGGGTTTTGACAAGGAATCTCTTGGAAATCTCATTTTCTGTATTTTGTGTGCTTAAAGAAAAAGTTAACGTTTATAGTACACTAAGTACGAATTAGACATCTAAGCATCTGGTTGCAGTTTTTGCACTCTTTTTTTCTTATTGGTTTTTCTTAAACGTTTTTTCCAATTATTGATCTATCACTTGTAAATAGGAGAAAATAATGTGCACTTATAGACAAAGTATGCTGCATTTGCAGGCTTGCAATGTGATGTCATCAATGACATTTGTGATGTCATCTTTGATGTCCTGGGTGTTAGTCTTAGCAATGCACGGTGGTGGCGTGAGTTATGGTTGCTTAGCTTACCATAACTGGCGAATTTCAGGGGTTTTTATATATATATAAGAAACTTTTACAGCCAAAAGAAAGAAGCATAACCTTGGCTACCGCAAATTTATAGTATAAAGTGAAAATTAGCCAGATGCACAATTTAAGATAATTGTGCTAGGTTGTCAGCATGAGTGTTTCTCCAAAACTGTGTGGCTGCTACACAGATGCAAAATAGGGGAAAAAAGGGGGGATTTAGAGAGGTTGCTCACATGCGCCAACCTTATTCAAAAATCTATTCAAGGGCGAGTCAGTTTTTTCTTTTTTTTATTAATATAATATAGGATGAACAAAAAAGGCTTGCAATCTTCACACCTTAACTTACAATTTCCACTTGAATTGTTCACAGTTCCTTTATATGGATTAATGTGAGATTTCCACATAGGTTGTTTGATTATTGATACAAATTAATATTTCCACATTAATTGTTCACAGTTCCTTTATACAGATTGATGTGAGATTTCCGCATAGGTTGCTTGATTCTTGATACAAATTAACATGAGGTGTTAGCTCCACACCTTTTAATTTTTAGCTCTCCAAAATTGGTTAATATTAGTCCTTAGTGTTTTTAGTGAATTTCTATGCCTTGCTAAGTCTCTTTCGACACGTGTTTCCCCATTGTAAATAACAATGGTTCATCAGGAGAGGAAAAATATGTTCCAATCAAAGATTTTAAGTATTCATCCAAATAATTGGCAAGTTCAAGTGGATGAACAGTTTAACTTGATGTTTTTAAAGAGATTGCCTCTTATTCCAATGTATAGAAAAATATTGCTTATTTTTCAGTTCAATGATCCTTCTGCCATGATAAGCGGTTTCCCAATCGAGTGGATGATATATATATATATATACACATATACTTACAATACAGTCCCTCCCCCTTTATTTGCCACTTTCGATGCTCTACTTACATCCGGTGATCAGCTCGAGTCCCTCAGTATTGACTCTTCCCCAATCAACCACTTTGCCTTCTGTCTGCGGGGACCAGACAGGAATTTCAACAAAGGGGCCCCTGCCAACTGTCTCGCTGTCACACGTGTGTCGTTACTCTGTCTCAGGCACCCACCATCCAGGATGCTGCCGGCATCCACGGTGCTCCGGCACCCAGGCTGTGCCCCACAGCCTCTCAGGGCCCTGCCCTGCAACAACCACTAAGTCCGGGTGACCCCGGCATACCAACATGGCGTGACCGCCGCCGGCCCCACAAAAATGGCGACGAGGGAGTGGAACCCCTGCGATGTACCCCTCTCCGTCCCTGTCCCTCATTTTTTCTTTTTTTTTCTTCATGGGAAAAATGAGCGATAAGGGAGGAGGAGTGGCCGTCCATCGCCGTGGTGAAGTGCAGGGGTGCCTTTGCATGCTCTTGCCCCAGCCGGAGCCCTCATTCATGAGGGTGCTCGTGCGGCTGTGATTGGAGCGTGCCCCCACCCCCCTGTGACATCCGCAGCCTCCCCCTGCGGCATCCGCTGCGGTGCGGGGAGAAGAAATGGAGCGTTCACAGCCACGAGAAAAGTGACACCTCCCGCCTGGGGAGACAGTTGTGCTAGCCCCCCCCCTCAGCTGAAAGAAGAAGAGAAGTGCCTATTTCTGCCGTACTGTGGAGGAGGTGCCCTGATGGTGGATTCTAGCTGGCCGCAGCCTTCTGTGAAGAGGGTGCTCGTGGGACCAGGGAGGGAGCCAGCCTGCAAAACCTTGCGGCATCCGCTGTGCTGAGGAAGGAAGGAGGTGTGCCCTGAAGGTGAGACGAAGCCACCGGGGCAAAGAAGAGGGAAAGCGGCATCACCGTTAAGATCAGGAGGTGAGTGCCCCTGCAAGCTGCAGCGCATTCCTGAGCGGTGCCACGCCACCACAGGAGCCTCACTGAGATCCCGGCCCTGGCGGTGAAGTTGATTAAGTGCTCCGGTCGGGAGCAGGGGAAAGTGAAGCACCCGTGCAAGATCCCGGGCCACTGGCAGTGAGTGCTAATGTGCTCCGGTAGGAGCAGAATGGGACAAAAAGAATAGCGCTCTATGCCGGCGCTTCCCGCATGTCCCCAGGACGGGACTTGCAATGATCCCAGTCTCATTGCCGGTGAAGGGTGATGTGCTCCTAGTCGGAGCTAAATGTGATCCTAACACTCCATGCCGGCACTCTTGGTATGTACCCAGGTCAGAAGGCGGTGATAGCATATGAATGCTCCATGCCGAAGCTAATATAAATGAAGCAGATGGCCCTCCGAAAAGCCTGGGCCGTGTGGCAGTGATTATCCGAAAAGCTTTGGTGTCAGAGCTCTGGAAAAGGAAAGGCTCACTTAATGATCCCGGGCCCGGCGGTGTAGATAATGACGTGCTCCGGTCTGGAGCAGTGAAAGATGTAACACAGCAATATCGGAGCTCAAGTGGCCCCCCTGCTGCGGGAAGCAGCTCTGTTGTCTGGTGTCCCCGCATCTACACAGGGGTATGCAACTCCCCCTGTACTCCCAGAGTGTGATGAAGGAGAATGAGTGGCTGCTGCCACTCTAACTGCAGCCCTGTGGGGCGGAAAATATAGTTTTCCACATCGGAGCAGAAGGAAGGAAGTATGCTCGCTCTGCCGGCACCGGCAATGGAGGTGCCCTGTTTGATCACTGGCCCTGGAGGCGGTGAGTTTGATCCGCTCTGAGCTGGAGCTGAAAAAAAGAAATGATGAAGAACTTGCTCCCTGCCCTGCTAGCCATGCTATGTAATTCACAGTCAATCCACAACAATGAAACAGGTGACTGTTTGACAATTTTTTTCCTCGCCTGACAAATAATCTTAGTCATCATTAATTGTGAGAAGGGTAGGCGTGGCACATCCTGGCACCATAAGTTCATGTAGCGTTTCTGCTTGGGGGAGCTAAATAATAAGCAAGTGGCTGCTAATACCCCACCACTCTCCGCACCCTCCCACCAGCGTCACCCTGTCACCAGCGTCACCCTACCACTGGTGTGTGCTCCTGTCTGGAGAAGAGGAGGTGAACATCTCCCGTCTGAAGGAGGGAGAGACCGAGGTCCAAGAGCGGCCTCCTGCTGCCATGTAGAGAACTAGGCAGCAAGTGTCCCCAACACTGTGCCACTACACTCACCTTGCCTGTCATGGAAGTGGCCCCAACACTGTGCCACTACAGTCACCCTGCCTGCCCTACAGGTGGCCTCGACACTGTGCCACAAATGTTCCTTGACTGCCATACCATCTAAGATCGAGGCCAATATGGGCCCTGGGGTGATACCTGCCGGCCCCTTGAGCTGAACCATCAACTTGTGTCTGACCAACCAACACATGCATCCCTGGCACCGACACGAAGAAGCAGTGCAACGGGCAAGGCATGGGTTGCAGCTCCTCACAAGTGCTTGTGCGCCCTTCTGTGCCCCTGGAGGAAAGTGACACGCCTGACTGGGGGAGCATGGCCAAAAAAGTGGGGTGAGTGTTATCCTGTCACCCCATGCCCTGTCAACATCACGTGGCACAGCCTGGACGCCCTGTGACCTGCGTCTCGCTGCCCCCAACATCAAGGGACTATGCTGATTTGGCCCCTGGTACACGCCAGGTGCGGCTTTGCCGGCCTCTGAACTGTACCATCAATGGACCTGGACCCGGGGAAGTGACTGTTGAACCGACACTGGTGGAAAGTGAACTGGTCTCCTGCAGTCCTGCGATTGCTTAAAGAGGACTCAGTGAACATGTGTTTTGATGCTGTGAACCTGCATATTAGAAACATGCTTAAAGCGGTCTCAGTAAAGAACAGTTATGTGAAGCTGTGATCCCGCAGTTAGTAGGTGTGCTCTATATGGTGCCAGTGGTTGCAGTTCCGAACCCCAGGTTAATAAAGGGTTTTGTAAAATGTGGTAGTACTGCCTACATTCCACCAGCAGTTCACCAACCACAACTGTCACCTGCTGAGTATGTTTAGAATGTGTTAGTATGTGCTATGTCTGTTACTATCTGAGTAGCTATGTATGTATCAGTGGCATATCCTACTATCTGTCTGCCCCACACTTCCCGAGTGTTTGTCGTTCCGTAATGAGTGGGGGATCATGTACATAGCTTTCAACCATTTGTGTGGGTAAAAACACCCGATTTTGTTTTTGGCGGGTGATAGCCTATTGGAATGAATGGGTGTGCAGGAGGCTTGGCGGGTGAGTAAGCTCTTTACAAGGCGGGTGACACCCGCCAAAAGCGTGTGAGTTGAGAGATATGCATGTATGTCTCAGCAATGTTTGTTTTGTGCGATATGAAAAAGGAGGAGTGCATGCCTCTCAACTCACACGCTATTGGCGGGTGTCAACCGCCACTTAGGCAGCTCTCTCACCTGCCAATCTCCCTACAGGCCCATAGGAATCAATGGGCTTTCACCCGCCAAATGCAAAATCATGTGTTTTCACCCGCCCAACGGCCATGAAAGGTTGAGAGCTATGGGGTTGTAATGTGCGACCCTCCCATGTGTATTACCCTTTTAAGGGGATGTGTCCCTCCCATGTGTATTGCCCTTTTAAGATGGGCCGTGACGGTATCATGGCCCAAGCTAATAAAAGGAGCCCCTGCAGACACATGCACATAGCTCTCAACCATTTGTGCTGCAAAGGCGGGTGAAATCACCCGATTTTGTTTTTGGCGGGTGAGACGCCCATTGGAATGAATGGTCGTGCAGAAGGCTTGGTGGGTGATTCAGCCCTTTACAAGGCGGGTGTCACCCGCCAAAAGCGTGTGAGTTGAGAGCTATGCATGCAGCAGAACACCTGCAGACTCCAACTATGGAACTCCTGTTGTCTCTGTCTCTCATTGTGGGCCGGCAGGACTACACTGTGTGATCACGGTGCTGCGGCCAATATATAGCTCTCAACCATTTGTGTCACAACGGCGGGTGAAAACACCTGATTTTGTTGTTGGCGGGTGAGAGCCCATTGAAATGAATGGTTGTGCAGGAGGCTTGGCGGGTGAGTCCGTGTCACGCCCCTTCGTAGGCGGTGGTCCTTGTGGCATCGATGGACCTTAGGACGGCGGGTGTCAGCCATTTTTACTAGCAAGATGGCCGCCATAACTAGAGATGCGGGTCTAGCCTCTGCACGACTCGGTATCCAGGAAGTGCTGTCTCCCTACCCGAGTGTAGGTATATCTGTTCCTGTGATCAGCACACGAATGCGTTGCTACTCTGCTTCAACAACGCTACGTACGTCCTGATACGGCTTGCTAACTTTAACCTTTCAGCCTTCTAAACTTTCTTGCTCTGTCTCTGTTTCAGTGCATTCCTCACCGCCTCTCTGTCCCCCGATTCCACGGACTCCATCTCTTTCTCTCCCAAGTTTGCCCACTGGTCTCGTTCCGGAGCGCGGTAAGCTTCATTCGGGATTCTCTGGCATATTGAATTCCCGTTTCTCTACCTTCCCAACTCACTATTCCATCTTCCTTCGCATAGTTACAGGCTTATGGCACACCGGTATTGCGACCGACTGTGCAAAACTCTGCAAAACAACTCCTAGCTCCGCCCTTCATTCCTCTAAGGTAAAGATTCCCCGTGGCTTTCCCCTATTCAATCTAGTTATCTTACTAGTTCTAATCAAAACCTTTTCTACTATCGTAGAAGTTTTCGGAAGTTTCTGACTGGCACCTTTTTCCACACATTGTTCCTGTTTAAGGGTAATCAACATTCCTAAACATCTTACATTTCCATATTTCCACTTACCTGTTTATACTTACCAGTCTCTTTCTCTTTCAAGACGAACGTCCTCCAGACTTCACCTGAAATCTCCACCTGCAATTGAAGACATCTTTCCCGCAACCTTCGGTACAGGGTTTTCTTCCCCAGAGGGTTTCCCTGGGGCTTCTTCTCCTACCTGGTTTATCTGGGATGGGGAAGAGGTACTTGGGAGGCTTTCGCTTTCATCTCCCCGCTTGGAACAAGGAGAGTCTTCCCCTGCTGGAAGGTGTCAGTCACAGGACAGGAAGAGAGGTAACGGTGAGACCTTGGGGTAACCTGCCTGTTGTTAAAATTGTAATGATTATTCTGACAGTTAGCAACGCCCAAAGTATTATTGTTTTCGAAATTTAACCTGAGTTATCAGGAATTCTGAGCAGGTTATCTTAGGGGTTCAGGGTTACAAGGAATATGGACGCAGCCCAACAACAGCAATTAGTTACTGCTGTACAAGCATTGACGGCTGAAGTGCAGGCTTTAAAAGAGGAGAATGCCTATCTCCGACAACAGGTAGGCAGAGTCCCTAGTTGTTCTGAGATACCTCCTGGCCCAATTCCGGGGGGTTTATACGATGGTAATCCTCATAAACTCAAGGCCTTTATTGAGGCTTGTACCGTTCAGTTTTCATTCAAGACAGCCTTTTTTCAAAGTGACCGTGATAAAGTAGGACACATGATTGCAAATTTAACAGGTCCCGCTTTAGCATGGGCCACACCTCTTGTTACTACAAATAATGCCTTGCTAGATTCTTACCCCGCATTTTTGAACAGTCTTAGAACCATGTTTAGCCGTCAAGAAATCACGGTTTCAGCCCAAGAACAGTTATTGGATTTCAAAAAAGGATCCCAAGATCTGTTGTCTTATATCACCAATTTCAAGCAGTTAGCCGCTGGCACGTCATGGGCTGACGATGCTCTGATCACTATATTCCGCAGGGGATTAAACAAGGAGTTAAAGGATGAGATCTCCCGAGTCCCCAGACCTCCAAATCTGGCAGAATTAATAACCATGGTCATGCAGATGGACTACCGATTACAAGAAAGATTAAAGGAACGACGTCGCGGCCGTCCCGTGAGACAACCTGTTACTTACTCTCCTAGTTTAGAGAAATCTCAGACTGAAGAACCTATGCAGATAGGAACTACCAGAGGTCGTCTTACTCCAGAAGAGCGCAATAGACGTCGAGTCAAGGGGCTGTGTATGTATTGTGGTTCCAAGGAACACACCATTCAAGATTGTCCTCTCATCCCAGTCAAAAGACAGGGAAACGCCATTTCCCAACCGCAAGGGGAACCACGGCTAGGGAATCAGTAACAGGTTCCTCATCCTCTATGATACCATCACAAGTAACAGAGATCCCCGATCTTACTATGCTGGCCTTGCAAATCTAAGTCAAATGGGGAGATTCTGATCCCATTCCGGTCACGGCCTTAATTGACTCTGGGGCCGCAGGGAACTTTATTGATACCCTCTGGAAGACCACTCATAACATCCCGTGTTCAGTTAAGACCTTGGCTATACCAGTTGAGTCGGTGGATGGTAGTCCGTTAACTTCAGGACCCATAAAAGAACAAACAATACCCTTACGGATGAATATTTCCTCCCATCAAGAATCTATTGTCTTTGATGTAATCCGTACAGCACACTATCCAGTAATTTTAGGGTTACCCTGGCTTCGAGCCCATAATCCTTATATCAATTGGAAGGCGGGCACTGTCTTTTTGGGCTCTGAACATTGTTTGACGCACTGTCTCTTGGACGGAGCTGTTGGTTTTCGTCCTACTATCTCCATGTTGGAAAATACGGGTTCCATCTCTATGTTGAACCATATTCAGGAATTACCCCTCGAATACAGGCAATTTCAGACAGTATTTTCCGATTCAGAATATGCTGAACTACCCCCACATCGGAGAGATGACTATGCCTTGAAGCTAGTCCCAGATGCACCGATTCCTTTCGGACGCATGTATGTCCTATCTAAACGAGAACGTGAAGTCCTTAAGGAATATCTCCAAAAGAATCTTCGCAATGGACTTATTCAAGAATCCACCTCGCCAGCTGGAGCTTCCTTTTTCTTCATCCCCAAGAAAGAATCCACGGAACTCAGACCGTGTATAGATTTCCGGGGCTTGAATAAGATCACAATCCCTGATCGCTATCCTATGCCTCTCATACCAGATATACTCGAAGCCGTTAAAGGAGCTACCATCTTCACAAAACTAGATCTCCGTGGGGCTTACCATCTCATCCATATATGAGCTGGCGATGAGTGGAAGACGGCGTTCCGTACTCCTTTGGGACATTATGAATATAAAGTAATGCCTTTCGGTCTGTCCAACGCCCCCGCTGTCTTCCAACGCTTTATGGACCACATATTTTCAGACATTCTTCTTCACACAGTTATTGTCTACTTAGATGATATTCTGGTTTTCTCTACATCCCCATCGGATCACCGCCAGCATGTGAAGGAAGTCCTACGGAGACTGTATAACAATCATCTCTATTGCAAACTAGGGAAATGTGAGTTTCACAGGAACCAGGTTGCCTATCTAGGATACATAATTTCTGCAAATGGGGTAGCCATGGACCCTAAGAAAGTTTCAGCCGTTACTGACTGGCCTATACCGATGTGCATCAAAGATCTGCAGAGATTTCTGGGCTTTACAAATTTTTATAGACGTTTCATCCCACATTATTCTCAAGAAATTCTCCCACTGACTGCTCTTCTTAAAAAGAATGTACGGTTCTTTTGGTCAGAGGAGGCTCAACTAGCATTTGAGGGACTGAAGCAACATTTCCTCACAGGACCCATCCTGATTACTCCAGATCAAGCCAAGAGATTCATTATTGAATCTGACGCGTCTCATCAGGCAATTGGGGCCGTTCTGCTTCAAGAAAATGATCAAGGAATAGAATGTCCTATAGCCTATCTTTCTAAGACACTGTCTCCCTCTGAAATAAATTATTCAGTGCTGGAAAAGGAACTGCTGGCTATAAAAAGGGCATTTGAAGAGTGGAGACACCTGCTATTGGGGGCAAGACACCCAGTTGAGGTCCGAACAGATCACAGTAATTTACGCGTCTTACAATATTCTCAGACCCGAAATAGCCGACAGGCATGTTGGGCACACTTCTTTTCACCGTATGAGATTGTATTCACCTTTATTCCCGGAAGAGCCAATCTCAAGGCAGATGCTTTGTCTAGAAAGGATTATAACTCCTCTACGCCCTTCCGAACAGAGCCTCTGTTTCCCAGAGCCACATTCGTGCAGGTAGTTACCACATTTCTTCAAAACGTGGCTAACTCGACTTTGCAATTTATCCAGTTGAATCCAAGATTTCTGGCAGCTTGGAAACTTACCTTGGTCCACGGATGTGCTTATAATAACAAAAAGCTCTTCCTCCCTTCAAGTGAACTACGAAGAACGGTTCTGAATCTTTGTCACGACTCTTACCTAGCTGGTCACAGAGGTGTGGCTAATACTAAAGAATTGATCCAGCGTAATTTCTGGTGGCCAAAAATGACTCGAGACATCATAGATTATATCTCCGCTTGTGACATCTGCTTGCAATCTAAATGCCCGCAATCTGCCCCTTCAGGTCTCCTCTCAGTAATGCCAGTTCCTAACCGTCCTTGGCAAATGATTTCAACAGATTTTATTGTAGATCTGCCAATCTCGGACGGTTGCACAGTAATCATGGTAACAATCAATTACTTTACAAAATTGGCACATTTTGTTCCACTTCCGCGGATTCCTACCGCATCCCAGATGGCAAGGATTTTTCTTTCACGCATTTTCTCTCTTCACGGACTTCCTGAGACCATTGTTTCTGATCGAGGTTCACAATATACATCTCGATATTGGCAGCAAGTATGCAAGAGTTTGCATATCTCCCGAGCATTGAGTTCAGGATTCCATCCACAGACGAATGGTCAGACAGAACGTCTAAATTAGACGCTGGAGGGTTATTTGCGTTGTTACGTCTCTTCCTCGCAAGACAACTGGTGTTCCTTGTTACCTTTGGCTGAATTTGCATATAATAACTCTCGACACTCGGCCTTGGGGTTCAGCCCTTTCTTTTGCTCCTACGGTTATCACCCTCAGTGTTTTGCCAGCGGTCCAATCTCCGCATCTAGTTTTCCCGATGTGGACGGTCTCATCAATGCTATTCAGATGGGACATCGATCTGCCAGGACCTCTCTTCTGGAAGCCCAGGCCCGTGCCAAACGCTCTGCTGATAGACATCGCACTCCAGCTCCGGAATTTGTGCCAGGAGATTTAGTCTGGTTGGCTTCCCGATTTTTGCCTCGTCATCTGGTGCCGTCCAAATTGTCCCCGAGATACTTCGGTCCCTTTCCCGTGTTGCAACGAATGGGGTCGTCTGCTTACAAGCTCAAGCTCCCTCAGTCTTGGTCCAGGATTCATCCTGTTTTCCATGTGTCGCAATTGAAGAAGGACGTGGTGGATCGTTTTTCCCGCGTACGGAGGGGTGCACCCCCTCCTGTCATCACCCCGATGGGTCCCGAATATGAAGTGGCTGGTATTTGTGATTCTCGTCTTTTTCGGGGACGTCTGCAGTTCTTGATTGACTGGAAGGGGTATTCTCCGGCTGATCGCTCATGGGAACCTGCATCGGCTGTTCATGCTCCGGCTCTGGACCGCCGATTTTTTCGGTCCCATCCAAATAAACCGGGTGGCCCGGGGCATTTGAGGGGGCATACTGTCACGCCCCTTCGTAGGCGGTGGTCCTTGTGGCATCGATGGACCTTAGGACGGCGGGTGTCAGCCATTTTTACTAGCAAGATGGCCGCCGTAACTAGAGATGCGGGTCTAGCCTCTGCACGACTCGGTATCCAGGAAGTGCTGTCTCCCTACCCGAGTGTAGGTATATCTGTTCCTGTGATCAGCACACGAATGCGTTGCTACTCTGCTTCAGCAACGCTACGTAAGTTCGCATCTAGGTATCCTGATACGGCTTGCTAACATTAACCTTTCAGCCTTCTAAACTTTCTTGCTCTGTCTCTGTTTCAGTGCATTCCTCACCGCCTCTCTGTCCCCCGATTCCACGGACTCCATCTCTTTCTCTCCCAAGTTTGCCCACCGGCCTCGTTCCGGAGCGCGGTAAGCTTCATTCGGGATTCTCCGGCATATTGAATTCCCGTTTCTCTACCTTCCCAACTCACTATTCCATCTTCCTTCGCATAGTTACAGGGTTATGGCACACCGGTATTGCGAGCGACCGTGCAAAACTCTGCAAAACAACTCCTAGCTCCGCCCTTCATGCCTCTAAGGTAAAGATTCCCCGTGGCTTTCCCCTATTCAATCTAGTTATCTTACTAGTTCTAATCAAAACCTTTTCTACTATCGTAGAAGTTTTCGGAAGTTTCTGACTGGCACCTTTTTCCACACATTGTTCCTGTTTAAGGGTAATCAACATTCCTAAACATCTTACATTTCCATATTTCCACTTACCTGTTTATACTTACCAGTCTCTTTCTCTTTCAAGACGAACGTCCTCCAGACTTCACCTGAAATCTCCGCCTGCAATTGAAGACATCTTTCCCGCAACCTTCGGTACAGGGTTTTCTTCCCCAGAGGGTTTCCCTGGGACTTCTTCTCCTACCTGGTTTATCTGGGAGGGGGAAGAGGTACTTGGGAGGCTTTCGCTTTCATCTCCCCGCTTGGAACAAGGAGAGTCTTCCCCTGCTGGAAGGTGTCAGTCACAGGACAGGAAGAGAGGTAACGGTGAGACCTTGGGGTAACCTGCCTGTTGTTAAAATTGTAATGATTATTCTGACAGTCCGCTGTTTACAAGGCAGGTGACACCCGCCAAAAGCGTGTGAGTTCAGAGATATGCCTGCGGCCCTGGCCTGCAGGCCCCATTCCGTGTGACCACGTCCCTGCAGGTCTCTGCTGGTCTGGGTGCCCTGTGTCCAGCCCAGGCACCCACCATCCAGGACGCTACCGGCAACCACGGCATACTTGCCAACATTCAGACACAGCTGGGAGGGAGATTTGCAAAGGGAAATCGGGAGACCAACATTTCACCATAGGAATGCATTGGGGCTACAGCTATTTCAGGCGGGAGACAGTGAAAAATAGCCCAATTTTTCGCTGAAAAATCGGGAGTCTCCCGCCTAAATCGGGAGGGTTGGCATGTATGCCACAGTTCTCCGGCTCCCAGGCTGTGCTCCACAGCCTCATAGGGCCCTGCAACAACCACTAAGTCCGGGTAGTCGCCTGCCCCACAACAATACAGTCATATTTTTTTCCATTTTGGGAAAAACCATTATTAATCATTGGAAAAGAAAACCTCCAAGTCCCAGAAGGAAAAGAAAGAAAAGGGATATCAATGAGGACTCAATGAGCATTTTCTGAACGATATGAAACTATGTGATATGCATGTTGGATGAGCTCTATAACAAAAATAAAAATAGTATTTTCTTGATTTGCTGGGGAAAATACTAAACATGTTACAGTGTTATAATAGTTTTAATTGTGATGTGTAAATACCCTTTATTCATTTCGATTGCTTCCCAGTAGTCAAATGAAAATATCTCCATTCGAAGATGGCCGCTAAATTGTATCTGAAGGTAGAAGATGCACAAATGCGTTCCAGTTTTACCCATAGTCGAAGAGATCTCTCACTCTTCTTAGAGCATGCGCATTGGAGATTGCCGTGGAAGATGGCGGATGACAAGGTGAGGGGCGATGAAGGAATGGAGCGGGGCAGTGGTCATTAAAGTATAATTCATGCACTCCGGGGGAGGCAACCGTATTTATCGTGTGTATCTTGAGAGCTAATGTTTTATTGTTCGGTGACGTGTGAGTTGGGTACAAACAAGTCAAGTTTTGTGTAGACAGTATTTTTTCTGTGTCTATGGGTTACTGTTTTGGCTGCCGACTTCCATTCCTTGCTGTTCCATAGAAAGGGCTTCCTTGTAATAAGATATAGAAAACGTTTCCCCACATTATTTTTCTTCCACCAAACAACGTGTTATATTCCTCGTACTTTGTCTGTCCATACTCTGAGGCATAGGATATCGATCTTCAGTGTCTGTTCATTTAATTGCATCCGATAATTAAGAAGAAGAAACGTCTTGACTCTGCGTTTTCCCGTGCCAAATAAAGTTTTGCATGTGTACGTTTTGTTAAGCAACAATGTATCCGCATCTTTACTTTCGCACTGCACTTTTAGACATGTTTTTGCACTCTGTTCGCAGAGCCATAGGAAGTCTTTTTTATATATATATATATATATATTTTTTAATTTTATTTTATTTTTGAGTTGCAGTGGAACGGTCGCTCAGAAAGTCCCTATTGTTTTATTTAGCTAAATATTTGTTATGCTAATGTGTGTTTACAGCCCACTGTATGAGCCTAAGACCTTTTTCTATGAGCAGAGTCACAGATCCAATTCCGTACAGCAGTTATGAGCTCCTCCAGCTGTGCGACGTGGCCGTTGCTTCACCTAAAAATGTGATGCTGGCTAATCCTTATACTCTTTTAGTTTATTGTGGCATGGTTAACTTGCGCCGTTTTCCCCTGGTTTATGAAACCGCAAATGTAAGTGGTCATAACTCGATCGAGGCCAGCAAATGTGCCGGTAGAAAGACACACAGAGACTGCCTATGTTTTAGGCGCCAGAGTAGGTTGCGTTGTCTTATTTATTAGAGTGGTATCTTGAGAGTCACACGGTGAGTGCGGTGCTGGTACTCGCATCACTGTCTGAGAGCATAGTATTTCAGTTTGCCAAGTAGGTACGACTCTGTGATGGTGATAGTGAGGCTCTGACTCACTCAGACATTTGGGTTGGGGCTGGTGTATCTGTTGGCTCGCAGCTTAGCTGTTTTCCAACTCCTGTCTGTAGTCTAAATAATAGTCTTCGGGCGTGCATTCTTCCACCATCTTTATGTTCAGAGTTATCGTCTAGGATTCTTGGCGTGCCCACCAGTCTTTTGAAGTAGTAAACATTGTAGGTGACAATCATTGGATCGTTTCCAACGTGGAAACTGTGGTTACTAGTATTTGTTGAGGTTGTTGCACTGTTAGATGGGTAGATTCAAATCAGATCCCCTCTCCCCGCCCCCAAGGTTGAGATTCTGCACAAGGATCGAATCTTGGTTGTATGTTGTGCTCTCAGCCATGTTAAGCACCCTTTGTGTTGCCATTGGTCTGCTGTTGGAGAGTGTCTATATTGCCCCCAACTGACAACGCAAAATACAGCTGGGCACGGGTTGGGACCCGCCTTGTGTCCTGGCGGCTCTCTGGAGATGGAGCAGGACACCCCCCCCTCCGGCAGATGACAACGGATTGGTTGTGCCCCACGCCCTAGCGTCACCGATAATGGTGAAAGAATTGGCAACCCAGGCAGCTACCTGCGGACGATCCATAAGGGACTGGAACATGTATATGTTGTGGCTGCTATAACATAATCGCGGCATATCTTGATTTCTATTACAAAAAATGAACTTCAATGTACACTTATTTCACAAAAATGTATTAAACAATTGGTGGCAGCACACCAAACATATTAGAAACGTCTCATCGAACAGGACGTTTTCATTGCTGAGTTATTAAAATACGTCAGAGAGTGGGCACTGCTTCTGGTTCGAGAGCTATGGAAGACCATGAACGGTAACATGGCGGTTGTATGATCTTCTCCAGCTTTGGGATTGTGTTGTGGGTTTGTTAGCCAGGAAGACACGGTGACCCAGGCTACTAAAGGTAAGTTTATTGATCCACAGGTACATATCAGGTAAGCTACATAAGTAGGTTATCCAGCCAATAAGACACTGGCACATCCACACCTTCAAGATGCAACTACCACACATAGACTACCCAGCAGTCACCCACGCACAACATTCTACAATGACCTAGCTACATCCCAAAACACATCACAGCATTCTAATTGCACCGTCAGAGCAAGACTACTACAGATTGTAACATTGTTGGCTGTTGAAGGTACTACCTCCATCCCAGGGTGGCATAGTATGTATCAGCCACTTGACCAGGAAGCAGAACATCGTTCCTGGCTTTGCTCCAGGGTCAGGTGCCCTGCTCTTGTGTTCTGATCTATGGAAGAGGTTGACACATGAGGTATGTTGATATTAATTCTATGCATCTATTTTGGGAAGCTACACCTATTCTCTCAGCCTGGCCTTGCTTTAAACGATTCCTTTGTGGACTTCATGAGTTGTACGACTTGGTCAGTGGTTCATCTGGCAACATAATGCGAGTGCCTCGCAGGAGTACTTATGAAGATTAGGACAACTCTTGCCATATATATTCATGATTGTGGCTCGGCATGCCCTGTACACAGCAGTTCGATGGGCTTGATCTTCAAGCAAATTCTTTCAGTCCCCTGATGAAGTAGCCTGGATTGTTTCCTGAAGGTATTCGTCCTGCAGTGTTTTTTCTGATATTTTGCACAATTGTGTGGGCTTGGGAACTGCTGCTGCAGTGACCACCCAAGCATGTTCTTGTGTTCTGCCTACCCTTCTTCGGCAGTGGCCGCATGCAGGTTATTGGAGAGGTAGTCGGCAGAGTTGTAAGCTCCCAGCTTGAACCGGAGTGTGAAGTCATGACTTTGCAGCTGCAGTAGCCACTTCTCAATCAGAGGTCAGGGGGCGTTTGGAAGTGGATCTGTAGAGGATGGGTAGCAATGGCCTGTGGTTAACCATCTCAAAGGGTGCCCATACATGCTAAAATGGGTGTTTCATATACTGATCTGTCAATATCTTTGCTCTTTTGGTGTTGGGGATGCAGCGTGATTGGCATGTCTGACTGACGGTGGTCAACTGTTGAATTTGTTAGGACCGCATGAAGTCTACAGTGACTTGCTTCCATTATCAGTTATGTTTTTTTTTCTCTTGGTGTCTGTGTTGAATTGCCCCTTGGTGCTGGTCAGTAAACCTGTGTGGCTTTTTGGCCTTGGTGAAGTTCCAAAGAAGTTCTGTAATGGTGGTTAATTTAAGAATTAAATGTCCACAATGATTTGCCATGGGCAAGAAGCTACATATCCCTGACATGGATGTAGGGAGTGGGGCGGTCTTAATGTTGTTGACCTTTTTCCGCCCTGGCCGCATGGCAAAACACATTTATTCAAAGAACTTCAGCATAGGATTGAAGTATTCCCACCGTTTTCATGAAGCAGTGGAGTACTGATTGCAAATGTTTGTGTTCATCTTCAGTACCGGAGTACACCAGAATGCCATTGTTTCTGTTGAGAACTCTGAGACCAGCAATTGTGCTTCTTATCGCGTTCTGAAACACCTTGGCCCCAGAAAAAACAAAGCTTTAGTCCGGGGTGTTCAACCTTTTGGCTTTTCAGATGTTTTGGGCTGCAACTACCATTAGTCTTAGCCTGCATAGTGGCAGACACCTTGGCTTGGTGCTGCGCACATGGCAATTGCTCCGACACCTCATAGACTATCCATGGAGACTGGGAATATGGTACCCATACGTGTGACAGACGTTAAGTCATCTAGAATGCAGGTATTGAATTTCTGGTGTTCTGTTTCTCGGGTGTACTTGTCAGTGCGAGCAGCATTTTCCTGGTTTGCGGCTCATTCTCCTTGTATTTCAACTATGGGTTTGTGACTTGAGATTATCGTTTTTTGGATTGGATCTGATATTGGATTCTGGTATTTGGTGTGGTGAATTCTACGTTGGTGAAATTGTACTTGAACTATGTATGGATTGGCTTTGGCTCCCCGCCCCCCCCCCCCCCCCCTGCCTTTTTTTTTTTTTTTGGGCATCTCAGAAATTTCTTCAAGATAAACATTTCTTTTTGGACTGTTACCCGCTCTTGGGCAAACTTTATTGTGAACTTTTGCTTGGATCCACTCCCAAATTGTTTTTGTGGGCTTCCTTTAGTGTCGTCCTGGTCCTTGCGCTTCTCCTGGGAATGTATATAATTTTTTTTCTTTTGTTTTTGGGAGGCTGTGGGGGGTTTCGGGGGGTCCCATTTTTGTGCTCCGCTTTCTGGATGGAACGTTTTTTTTCACATTCTCTGTTCCTATATCATTGTACTCACTGGTGGTACTTTTATTTGCAGTCTTGGAGAGAGCCCGGCAGCATTCCTTTTACTCCCATCATCTGGCAAACGGGGTGTCCTACATAACCTCCCTGGACGATTTCTTGGGAAGATGGGCAATCGGTTCCCCTGAGACTTCCACTCGTGACACATAGTCAGTGGTGCGGTATCATGGGAGCTATAGTCCAAAACATCTTGAAAGCTGCAGGTTGACATAGTATTTTTCTTTAACTGTATGAGCCCTCAATGCGTAAAAAAAACTAAAAACCTTGACAAAGAGTCTGCTGGTACCCTGATTTCAGGTCAAAGTTTCAGGAAGAATCTTGTGCCACTTATGTTGGTGATAATGTCGTCAATGGGCGTTATTTGCCACTCTTTTCGGCAGTCTCATATAAATGCATTTGTGCACACAATTCCAATTGGGGAAACAAAGGGGTCGGGCCCACAGACCTGATGATTCCAGCCTTTTCTAGCTTGTACAATTATTCGCCCCCCCCACTCCCCCCCTCACATCTGAAATGGAACACCAGTGAGGCAGGCAGACTATTTCAACTGTGGGGGTCTACATGTAGTTTGACAGGCTTTTCTTTTTAGGCATCCTGTGGTCAGCATTTGAATTCTGCCAGGATATTCGCCAAATCTCCATCTTCCCATACCTTCAGCAATCGTGCGGAACCTGGTTGCCACAATAAAACCTAAGCCATTAACGACTTTCAGAGCCATGTCACCATGGTTGTGAAACAAGCTCACTGCCACTTGTACAGGCTTCACAGAATTCTTTGTTTACTGGACTTTAATCACAAAGTGGAACTTATCTGGTTCTAGCTAAACTAGATTACTGTAAACATTGTGTATATGGAGTTGAAACATTTGCACCTAGTCCAGAACAGGATTCGGCCATGTACAGAAGACCCTCCACTGGCTAACACTGCAGTACAAAGTGACCGTTTGCTTGGTCGCTGAGCAATCTGCAATACCAGCCCCTGTTACAGTGCGAGTTGAGCTGCTCTAAGCCACCATGGAACCCCAGTTCATTCGACACTGGTCTCTTCAGAGTGCAATTGAAGCAATTCTGAAAAGGTGGTACTTGATCCAGTGTGATGGGGCCCAAGATGTGGAACAAATTTGCCAATCGCCTTGAGGCCACAGGAGAACAAGTGTTTTGAAATAAAGTTGTGAGCAGACCCATAGAAAAGACCATCCATTCAAACACTGGTGGCTATTTTAGTAAATAAGACAATTTTCTTACTTTAGACTCGATTTTTACCAATTGATACATTAGATCAATCTCTAACAATTCTTTGCAGGTTAAGATAAAGATGCATATGGCAATGACTGTGGCCTCCACAATCCCTCTATTGCCATCGAAGTGCTGAAGCGCGCATTTCTGAAATTAGAGTAAATCGAACATTTGGAATCTAACCTCTGTAAAGGACCATTCTAGAACATAACAACAAAATGAAAGAACTGCTATTTTTAGCTTATCCCAGAATAAAGACTTTGTTATAAGAAAAACTAAGGTGGGGCTATGTCATCTTGAATAGGAATAATTACATTAGTGATTGCCTGCATCAGTTAAATGATGAGATGTTATAAAATCTGGATGGTGATCTCACAGACTTAAGTGACTTATTGCTCAGAAAGTCGAAAAAGCTGCACAGTGTGGTTGGATTGTCAAACAAGAAGCACAGTTTCTAGTCAAAGAGAAACCTGCAATTCTTAAATTCTGTATGATGCCTGGTATTCATAAATCTATTCATAATCCTCCAGGCTGCCCAATTGTCTCTGGGATAGACTCCATACTAGAACCTTTATTAAAGTTTGCTGAGGTCTACCACAGACCATTTGTGAAAGAGATGAAATCTTATATGCAAGATGCTACTAAGATCTAATTGAAGTCGTCACCAATGAACAGATTTTGGTTGGGCTTTACATTTCTTCATATACTATTATATGTCAGACCTCGACACTTTATATGTTACAAGAATTATTATATTCTGAATGCTCCAACTAAGACACCCTAAATTCCTTTGTTCTTTGGTATGTCGAGATGGCACTTATAGAAAATTACTTTGTTTGATAATGATCTGTATCAACAGATATATGGAACGGCTATAGGACCAACTGTTGCCCATCGTGGCAAATTTTGTATGTCGAAGACTGGAGGAAAGCGAAATATATTCAGTTTCCAATTCAAATAAAAACGTTATATTGATGTCCTTTTTAGTGTGGGCAGGCTCTTTCACCAATTGGCTAGACAATCGGGATGGACATCTACAGTTTACAGCCAATTCCAGTAGTACATGGATGCATGTTTGGACATCACAACATGGGTGGATCAAGTACAGTTTTTTTAAGGTTACACTTTTCTACAAACCAGCGGATAGGAACCCCTTGTTCCTCTATACTAGCTTCCATCCAAAACACATACGTGACAACCTCCCTTTTGGCAGTTAAGGCTGAAAAGGAGCCGCTCTCACAAGTGATCTTTTACTGATGAGGCTGAGCAACTAGTTACTAAACCTATTGCAGAAGGGTACCCCAACAAATTGATCCATAGGGCATTTAAGAGAGCGAAGTACAACAGGGAAGCGCTGTTGGAATACATCAACTTTAAGAAAAATGTTGAGAATGTAACTTTCTCAGAACCATCCAATAGGAACATTATTTAAAAAAAGAACTGGAGAATCCTGGAGGAAGGGAATTGTCCTTTAAAAACCTTTTGCCTATAAAAGAAGCAAGCTTTTCAAAGATTTCATTATGAGAGTTAACATCCGCCTGGAAAAAAACCCAGCAGCAGAAATGCACAAAGCAGATAGTGCAGGTGTTGAAGCCAAACCCATAGAAGCATGGAAGTAAGCATTGGAATGCCACGACATGACAATTGACTTTTACAAACTGTAATTCGTCCATTGTCGTCTATGCCATCTGGTATTGTGAACTTCTCTACATTGGAAAAACAGAAAGGAAACCGAAAACAAGAATAACCAACCATAACAGTTGTATTAAAAATAAAGCTATGACCATGCCACTGGTTGTTACACAAGAGAGTAGGGTAGCCCCTGAAGTGTCAGTGTGGATTCAGGGCAATATATGAACATAAGACAAACAAAAAGAGGGGCCCACACTGAGGTCAGTCTGAGTTACTGTCATTATTTTGCTTTTCTTCAACAAAAAATATTCTTGTGCTCATATACAGTCACAGGTAAGAAATACCAAGGATATGTCTGAAAACCAATTGACCATTTATTAGTGATAAAACAAAATATTAAAAAAAGGAAAAGCAAATCTTAATGAATTGTTCAAACAGAAAATACATTTTTTGGACATAAAGGACCAATTCAATGAAATTGTTAGTGTACAATAAATACCAAAGAACAAATAGAATAACAGGTACAATTAAAATGATAATAGACTAGAGCAAATCCAATTTCTACTCTCAAGTGGACTCAATAACTAGTCATACAGATTTTAGTAGATATATCTATTCCTAGAGGGTTCACTAGTTGTGCGTCATGATCAGTGTATGATCATGTTTTGTGATCTGCCAATGTGCAAGATTTTAAGCAAAAACATTTGTATCAGTGCTGCTGATCTTAATGTTCAAATGGATGAGTACTGAAGGCACGTTTCAGCTGTTTTGGGCATGGATTCAAAGCCTTCCTCAGGGCAAGACGGACCGCAAAAGAGTCCTGAAACAAAGGGAGGCAGATGCATATAGTTGTCAATATAGTGTTTTTTCAGCATATACAGAAAATCTTACCAAGAACATTTCTTTAGTAAAATGGGACTGCTTATTTAAATTAAAAACATAAGGTGTCTACATGGTACTCACCCTGTGTATTAAACAGGGGTATGTGGACTAAGGAACCTTATATAGCTGGCGACGGGTTGTCCACCTGGGAGTGCAAGGCTGAGTCTTGCAATTATAAAGTATATGGATCAAAGGTCCAAGATTATGGGACTGAAAGAGCAGAGAGAAAGTATGTGTTTCAGCCAAGGGGGTGAAAAGTATTTATAAAAAGCCTCAAAACTGGTGAACACATAGTGTGCTGGTAAAGTCATTGGTACCTTTTTTTTTTTTAAAGGAGAAATTCCTTATAGAGGCGGTTTCCTGGTGGGTGGAGTTATTTTTCTTCTTAACATCAGTCAAGAGAAAATTTGGGATGTAGGGTTCTAGAAGGAAGAGTCTTATCTTGACGGTTGGCCTGAAGTCTGTGGAGCACCGAACAGTGATAGAAAAAGGAGAGGAAAGAGGTGAGGAAAGAGGAGGAGAATGCAGGTGAAAAGAATCGTTCTGGAGTTGCACAAATTGTGTTGGAAAAAGCAAAGTAACCGGCTAATAGAATAGGGGGTGCTAGAGCAGAAGAAGATGGAGGAGGGGGAATAGAACAGAGAGTGAGCCATACATTCCACTTGTTGCTCTCCTCAAGTGAGAGCAGTGTTGGAGACCGAGTGGTATTTTCGCACCGGGGTTTGGGGGGGGGGGGGGTGGTGGATGAACATTTTTACAAACTGTAATTCGTCTATGCCATCTGGTATTGTGAACTTCCCTACATTGGCAAAACAGAAAGGAAACCGAAAACAAGAATAACCAACCATAACGGTTGTATTAAAAATAAAGCTATGACCATGCCACTGGTTCAGCATTTTGTAGCCAAATGAGACACACGTACGGATTTCAGATTCGACCATTCTATACTGAATAAAAAAAGGATGTGAAATAGATTCTGATCAGAACAAATTTAATAAAAAGGAGCAATTCTTTCATTTTATGACAAAGTGATGAAATGAGCCTCAATGAGTGGCTTGAATGGCATAAAGTAAATTGTGTGCTATAATGAATGTGGCTGATGGCTGTCGTGTCTGTGCATTGTTAGGGGGTTGCCATGAGAGGCCTTTATATCGAATATTACATGCATACTATAGAGTAACACTAGAATGGAGGCACTTCAGAGATCTTGTAGAAGGTTCTACAATCCGACTATGTTGTAGCTCTAATGACGTGTATTTCCTATGCAAGGATTAAAGTATACGTATGCTGACGCAGTTATGTGACCTGATGTGGGTGACATTGAGGAAGTATAATACAGAAGCTGGCTGTGAGTCCGGGGTAACAGACTGGCCAGAGTGAGCTTAGTAGATTCGTTATTGACGTTTATTCTTCAGCAAATCACAATTGGCTTAAGTGTAGTCTCTTCCTTTTACTCTGAGCTGCCGGAGGTCAGTTTTATCACACAACTTTTCCAGGTTTCTCTTCTTACGCTCTTGCAACGGCCCCTTTCTTAGTATGCCCAGTTAAAGTGCTGCTCGTCCCACACCACCTTTGTCAAAGCCCGGCAAAAGAATGAACACCACCATCATTGGGGACTGTTGCTTTGAAACCCTTACCCTCCCCTGATTGGCCATCGGTCCAGGAAGTTCCCACCCACTCTATGCATAGAAAAGTGCCGCTTCTGGACCCCTTCCTCTTTTACAACTTGCTGGTATGGTTTGGCTGTGGATTTGCCCTGTCCAGGTAAAATGGCATGGATTTTAGTCTTTTTTTTTTATTTTTTTTTTTATCTCTAGCGGCGTCCTGTTGAAACAGGGTTGTTTCTCTGAAGTTAAATGCTGGTTGTTGATCCTGGGCGTGGGGGGTGTGTGTGTGTGTGTGTGTATCAGTCCAATCTGCCTTTTTGTAGCGGCTGCTTTGACTCTCCCTGGTTTGCTGCAATATCGCCTGTCATAGGCCTTCTCGCTGCAGTCTCTGGTTTGGTGGCGCACGTTGCCTCGGCAGTCCCGTTAAGATGGTCCTGCATGTGTTGTTCAGATGCTGGCGATTGCTCCTCTAGGCGGTCCAACTCCTGTGGCTGAGGCAGCTTCTTCAGCATCCCCGCCAATGCACATGTCGGCGACTCATGCTCTGTTGGCTGCTGTTCCTCCGAGGAAGGTGTCGCACTAGCACATTTCTCCCAATGACCCCGTCCCACCGTGCATTAGCTGAGAGCAACAGAAACTCTTGGTTCATTATGAAGCTCTTGCTATGAAGGTATACAAGGTATCTTGGACCTCTTGTGGCAATGTCGGTGGTGTGCAGGTACGTCTGTTAATTATACGAAATCCACAGCGCACGCATGATCGTGCGTTGTATGTACTGAGTTGGTTGGAGTAGCCAGATGACCAGTTGTCTACTATATGTTTACAGACAACATTTATAGAAGTTATAAAGGAGTGTGGGAGCCCCTCTACTGAGAACGAACATGGGTCAAATACCCTGTTGTATGGAATTTCTTCCACTTGGAGGGTCTACAGCCACGTTTTAGCTCACTGCACCCTTCACAGAGGAGAAATGACCATTTGCATATCAGACTTTGTCCAACCCACAACGTCAGTCCAGCACTGAAATGCTAGGGAAATCCCCACTGCTTAGCACAGGTTCACCTCACTGATGAGGCCCAGCAAGGCTGTAACACTGGTCTGGGGTTGCTGTTGGTACTCTTGTTAAGAGGAGACTTGCCTAGCTTCTCAGTGCTGGACTGCCTTTGTGGGTGGGACAAAGACTGATCTGCAAATGGTTATTTCTCCTCTGCGAAAGGTACAGTGAGCTAAAACGTGGTTGTAGACCCTCCCGAGTGAGCGCCTTCCCATAGAACAGGTTATTTGGCTGTGTTTGTTCTCGGTAGATGGGCTACCAGACCTCTTTGAACATTTATAGAAGGTCTGCTCTAAGAAAAGTGTTTTAGAGGGGACATTCGATGGAAGTAGACACCAGTCTAGGTTGATGGAAGACATGTTGGTGTATGTGTTACCTCCTTGGGTGGTTATAAAAAGCTGATCTCCTTCTGCTGTCATTGCAGGGATGGCTCCAATTAATTTGGATTGCATGACCAGTAAAACGAGAATACAATGTACTCTGGCCCAAGCAAACATTAGTAAGTAGAACATATTTTTAAGAAATTGGGCAACAATGGCTCCATGTTTAATTGAAGAAAAGCAGCAATCCTAGTGCTGTCTTTTGTTATGCTGCTGCACAGGTGGCAATAGAGAAATAAAGAAATGGCATATGAATTTCAGTGCCAAGGATCGGAGGGACTCTATTCTGAATTAAGTACCTTTGGGACTGTTGTGTGGCACATTAATTGGCCAGAAGGACATTGAAGGACTGTAGATTTCTTGATTTAAAAAAAAAAAAAGTAGGAATTTATTTATTTCGTTTATTTATACCACGCCAGTAGCCCGCAGGCATCGGGCGCACAAATTACACGCAGGATACGACCAGGAATGGAAGTTGTGCAATAGCAATCTCGTTAGCTCATGTCCTCTGAAGAAGTTACAAATATTTTTTTGTATAGAAGGAACAAAACATATTGAGAGTGTGGTTTAAGGAAGTGATTATCGTCCTTGTGTAAATCAGTGACAGATTACTTGCTGTTAATATTTTTTTTAAAAAAGTGACAAATCGAAGATAAAAATGTTGTCTTGAGATGCACATTATTTCTGAGCAAAACATATTAATGAGATGTTTGTATGTGTATGGTGGAACGAGAGAAGCACGAATTAGTTGATGTATGTATTTAATATTTGAAGTCTGTCACTTTGTGTCTTGAAAGTTTTGGGGTAGAATTTCCTGAGGAGCCCTTCGTCTCTCCAATACTGTTTTTGTTCAAAATAAAGATCATTTTCCTCGTCATTTACTGTCACCTCATCTACATTAACTTTGCATTTGTCATGCCTTTATTGGCAGTGGATGTGGTTAAGGTTGGGGCCGAACGGTGGCTGGGGTAAGAATATGGAGTATAAAAGTAAATGGAAGCCGTGTATCTCCTGTAATGACAAACTGAATGCTACAAGTAGAAGACAGGGGAAGTAAAGGTACGGAGAAGTAAAAGTATCAAAGTTAATTTATGGTGAAGTGAATGCTTGAAAGGCAATGGCCTGCATCTCCTTCTACGTAGTAAGTGAAACAAAGGGGTGATGCATTTGGCCAGGGCCGGACTGGGAACGAAAAGTAGCCCTGGAATTTTTTTCAAAGTGGCCCCATATTCCGCTGAACGAGGGAGCACAGCATGTGAGCCCAACCCTTCTATGAGGGTATTGGGAGTATCCTACAAGAACATTTTGAATAGAAATGAGTCAAAATTAGTGCATTTAAAGCATGTTTTAAGTTATATGGATTAAAAAGTCTATTTTAAATAGGTTCATGATCTCCCAAAGTAGATCTTCAATGATAGAGGTACCTAGGACATTACACATCAGAAAATCGAGTTCTTCTGGTATTAAAGGTGCCCAGACAATATGCATCCATAACCCATTTCACCCTATTCCTGGGCTGGGAATTGCACACCAATAAAAGACATTCTTAAACAAGCATTGGCAATTACATCAGTTTTGGCTTTTGTGTAGGCATGGGAAAGGCATTTGCCAGGCACTTCGCAGTGGTACTAACTGTCCATTGAAAGTAGCAGCTGCAAATTGATGAGTACCTCGGCATATAATAACCTGGTGAATGCCTAATATTGATCCACAAGCTCAAACTGTTGGCTTTACCAATGCTTGTTTTTCACAGGACTTCAGTGTTTCAGCCAAGGGGGTGAAAAGTATTTATAAAAAGCCTCAAAACTGGTGAACACATAGTGTGCTGGTAAAGTCATTGGTACCTTTTTTTTTTTTAAAGGAGAAATTCCTTATAGAGGCGGTTTCCTGGTGGGTGGAGTTATTTTTCTTCTTAACATCAGTCAAGAGAAAATTTGGGATGTAGGGTTCTAGAAGGAAGAGTCTTATCTTGACGGTTGGCCTGAAGTCTGTGGAGCACCGAACAGTGATAGAAAAAGGAGAGGAAAGAGGTGAGGAAAGAGGAGGAGAATGCAGGTGAAAAGAATCGTTCTGGAGTTGCACAAATTGTGTTGGAAAAAGCAAAGTAACCGGCTAATAGAATAGGGGGTGCTAGAGCAGAAGAAGATGGAGGAGGGGGAATAGAACAGAGAGTGAGCCATACATTCCACTTGTTGCTCTCCTCAAGTGAGAGCAGTGTTGGAGACCGAGTGGTATTTTCGCACCGGGGTTTGGGGGGGGGGGGTGGTGGATGAACATTTTTACAAACTGTAATTCGTCTATGCCATCTGGTATTGTGAACTTCCCTACATTGGCAAAACAGAAAGGAAACCGAAAACAAGAATAACCAACCATAACGGTTGTATTAAAAATAAAGCTATGACCATGCCACTGGTTCAGCATTTTGTAGCCAAATGAGACACACGTACGGATTTCAGATTCGACCATTCTATACTGAATAAAAAAAGGATGTGAAATAGATTCTGATCAGAACAAATTTAATAAAAAGGAGCAATTCTTTCATTTTATGACAAAGTGATGAAATGAGCCTCAATGAGTGGCTTGAATGGCATAAAGTAAATTGTGTGCTATAATGAATGTGGCTGATGGCTGTCGTGTCTGTGCATTGTTAGGGGGTTGCCATGAGAGGCCTTTATATCGAATATTACATGCATACTATAGAGTAACACTAGAATGGAGGCACTTCAGAGATCTTGTAGAAGGTTCTACAATCCGACTATGTTGTAGCTCTAATGACGTGTATTTCCTATGCAAGGATTAAAGTATACGTATGCTGACGCAGTTATGTGACCTGATGTGGGTGACATTGAGGAAGTATAATACAGAAGCTGGCTGTGAGTCCGGGGTAACAGACTGGCCAGAGTGAGCTTAGTAGATTCGTTATTGACGTTTATTCTTCAGCAAATCACAATTGGCTTAAGTGTAGTCTCTTCCTTTTACTCTGAGCTGCCGGAGGTCAGTTTTATCACACAACTTTTCCAGGTTTCTCTTCTTACGCTCTTGCAACGGCCCCTTTCTTAGTATGCCCAGTTAAAGTGTTGCTCGTCCCACACCACCTTTGTCAAAGCCCGGCAAAAGAATGAACACCACCATCATTGGGGACTGTTGCTTTGAAACCCTTACCCTCCCCTGATTGGCCATCGGTCCAGGAAGTTCCCACCCACTCTATGCATAGAAAAGTGCCGCTTCTGGACCCCTTCCTCTTTTACAACTTGCTGGTATGGTTTGGCTGTGGATTTGCCCTGTCCAGGTAAAATGGCATGGATTTTAGTCTTTTTTTTTATTTTTTTTTTTATCTCTAGCGGCGTCCTGTTGAAACAGGGTTGTTTCTCTGAAGTTAAATGCTGGTTGTTGATCCTGGGCGTGGGGGGTGTGTGTGTGTGTGTGTGTATCAGTCCAATCTGCCTTTTTGTAGCGGCTGCTTTGACTCTCCCTGGTTTGCTGCAATATCGCCTGTCATAGGCCTTCTCGCTGCAGTCTCTGGTTTGGTGGCGCACGTTGCCTCGGCAGTCCCGTTAAGATGGTCCTGCATGTGTTGTTCAGATGCTGGCGATTGCTCCTCTAGGCGGTCCAACCTTCAGTGCCAAGGATCGGAGGGACTCTATTCTGAATTAAGTACCTTTGGGACTGTTGTGTGGCACATTAATTGGCCAGAAGGACATTGAAGGACTGTAGATTTCTTGATTTAAAAAAAAAAAAAAGTAGGAATTTATTTATTTCGTTTATTTATACCACGCCAGTAGCCCGCAGGCATCGGGCGCACAAATTACACGCAGGATACGACCAGGAATGGAAGTTGTGCAATAGCAATCTCGTTAGCTCATGTCCTCTGAAGAAGTTACAAATATTTTTTTGTATAGAAGGAACAAAACATATTGAGAGTGTGGTTTAAGGAAGTGATTATCGTCCTTGTGTAAATCAGTGACAGATTACTTGCTGTTAATATTTTTTTTAAAAAAGTGACAAATCGAAGATAAAAATGTTGTCTTGAGATGCACATTATTTCTGAGCAAAACATATTAATGAGATGTTTGTATGTGTATGGTGGAACGAGAGAAGCACGAATTAGTTGATGTATGTATTTAATATTTGAAGTCTGTCACTTTATGTGTCTTGAAAGTTTTGGGGTAGAATTTCCTGAGGAGCCCTTCGTCTCTCCAATACTGTTTTTGTTCAAAATAAAGATCATTTTCCTCGTCATTTACTGTCACCTCATCTACATTAACTTTGCATTTGTCATGCCTTTATTGGCAGTGGATGTGGTTAAGGTTGGGGCCGAACGGTGGCTGGGGTAAGAATATGGAGTATAAAAGTAAATGGAAGCCGTGTATCTCCTGTAATGACAAACTGAATGCTACAAGTAGAAGACAGGGGAAGTAAAGGTACGGAGAAGTAAAAGTATCAAAGTTAATTTATGGTGAAGTGAATGCTTGAAAGGCAATGGCCTGCATCTCCTTCTACGTAGTAAGTGAAACAAAGGGGTGATGCATTTGGCCAGGGCCGGACTGGGAACGAAAAGTAGCCCTGGAATTTTTTTCAAAGTGGCCCCATATTCCGCTGAACGAGGGAGCACAGCATGTGAGCCCAACCCTTCTATGAGGGTATTGGGAGTATCCTACAAGAACATTTTGAATAGAAATGAGTCAAAATTAGTGCATTTAAAGCATGTTTTAAGTTATATGGATTAAAAAGTCTATTTTAAATAGGTTCATGATCTCCCAAAGTAGATCTTCAATGATAGAGGTACCTAGGACATTACACATCAGAAAATCGAGTTCTTCTGGTATTAAAGGTGCCCAGACAATATGCATCCATAACCCATTTCACCCTATTCCTGGGCTGGGAATTGCACACCAATAAAAGACATTCTTAAACAAGCATTGGCAATTACATCAGTTTTGGCTTTTGTGTAGGCATGGGAAAGGCATTTGCCAGGCACTTCGCAGTGGTACTAACTGTCCATTGAAAGTAGCAGCTGCAAATTGATGAGTACCTCGGCATATAATAACCTGGTGAATGCCTAATATTGATCCACAAGCTCAAACTGTTGGCTTTACCAATGCTTGTTTTTCACAGGACTTCAGTGAAGGACAGGCATAGTACTTTTATTTCACCAGTAGCGTTTTGACAGTTACAATAAAGTCATTAACTCTCAGAAGACTGCTTTGAGAAAACACTGGCAGGCACGTTAGACACACAGTTTGATGTTAAGGCTTCATAAAACTAGCTCAAATACATCCCAGGAGGACGTTTTTTGGGTGGAGAGGGGCAGAAAGCAGGTAGACATGGCCATAGGGATTACCACAGCCATGAGCAGTCAATGGGTGGGTAAATAACCAAACAACATGTACAAGCTTTGTGTTCCGCCTCACAAGCTATTTCTCCCTAGCTTTACTCTAATGCAATATTTCAGCTTGTAGGTGGCACTTTAGCCAAAACTAACAAAAAAGGTTGACTTGGTATGAGATCAGTGAGTCATGCTAATGTAGTGCCCACAATGTTCCGACACAGAGCGGTGCGGCACCTGTGCTTTCAACCATAGTGGTTCGCTTGTCTCTGGCTCCACTTCGCGAATGACACTGTGTTTGCATGTTGCACTTTTGGTTAAGGTAAAAGCCATATTGAGAGTTTGGGGCCTCATTTAGCACCATGCATGCGGCTAAAGGGGTGTATTTCTTACATGTGCCCGTTTCGATTGGGATCACTTTTGTTTTGTAGAAGTGAGCGGACTGAGTAGACGGGCTAGACACTACTCATCCTTGTACTTCTGCAGGGCAGCAGTCATTTTGTCACTAGCGGGAAAAGTCCAAAGCTGCTCCAACCTCCGGTGGAACGAGTGGTGTAGAAAGGTCAGATGCACAAAGCAAGGCGATGAGTCAAAAGGACCAATATGAGGTCGATCTCGCCTCCCAGTAGGTGGACGGCACAAAATGTGAGAGCTTGCTGACCACAAACCCCATTTTTCATTGCAGGAAATTAATGTTTTGGCAGACTGTCACACAGGACATCCTGGTTTGTGGTCGTAGCTTCAAGTCCACTCTATTCTGCCTTTTTCTATATTTAGCCTGCTCCCACCTGTGAGGCCAAAAACCTCGGGGCCATATTCGACTCCACATTCTCCTTCTCTCCTCACATATCTGACGTCTTTAAGAAATCTCACTACCAGTTGCACCTCCTCAGACGCATTCTTCCTTGCCTCTCCTTCCCCCAGAAGCTCACTGTCTCCAGAGCTCAGTTTCTCTCAAGGCTGGACTATTGCAACAGCCTCTTTCTAAGTCTGCCTGCTTCTACTCTCCGCCCTCTGCAACTCATCCAGAACAGGACTGTGAGACTTGTCCTTGGCCTCAAGCCCAAGGATCGTATCTCTCCAGGACTGAAATCTCTGCATTGGCTCCCAGTGGCTGCGAGGATTAAGTGAGGATAAAGTTCAAAATCCTTTGCATTGTCCATAAGGTCTTCTGGGGCCTCAATATCTTCAACTCTATCTTCCTTCTCGAGCTCTTTCCTCATCTGCCTCCAACTCCCTCAGGGTCAGACGCTTCTCCAAGCAACAAGTTGGTGGTAGATCTCTTTCTTCGGCTGGGGCCTCCCTATGGAACAGCCTCCCTGAAACTTGAGGAGAATCATCTCCGGTTCCAGAAGCACCTCAAAACCTTTCTCTTTGCTTCTGCTTGTTCTCCTCCTCTCCCCTGCTGACTTCCTGGCTGATACTGAAACTGCACTGGTTACCTGTCCACCCTCTGATCTTGGGCCCAGGCCCTCTCCCCCGTCAGTCGCACTCCTGCTCTTCCTGGCAACCCCACACTTGGGGGCTGTTTTTCTGTAGCCCTACAGTCCCACTACCAGCACTTGACACCCGATGTCTGCACTTACCCTTGCACTTGCCACCTGCTGGCCACATTTTTACTTTGTTTATTTATCTTATTATCCCATGTACTGCACTGTCCCCTCCCACCTCCCCCTCTGTGCTTTCCTCCTTCCCCTTCCCATGCACTTGCGTGATCTGAATGATACCTGGCCTAGTAGGATCGTTGTCTGTCTTCCCTCTGTTCCCCCTCCCTTGCCTCGTCGCGCCTTGAAACACTGTTGTATAGACGCGTTATAAATGCTATATCATATCATTTCACCAACTACAAAAGCAGCGAGAGAGGACAGTGATGTCCAATAGGTGCAAGAATACTTGAATAAAGTTAGGCCTAGCACAAACGTAACTATTTACTAAGTCAGACAACTCGGCATGGAAAAGATGTGCACAGATGCTAGGTCCACTCTAGTGGGTAATTACATTACTCACTCCATCAGTCTCCACAGCCCAGTGACTCATGCCCGCATGGTACACAGCAGACAAATCAGTGCATTGCATTCCGCACACTCCCGAATTGTAATTCCCTGCACAGAACACAACGCTCCCTGTGAAGACTCTTGCCTGTACACAGTAAATCATCCATGCAAGAATATTGCGCAGTGGCACCACAATAACTGCCAACATGGGGGCACCCCTTCCACTTGACTACAGTTGAAAGTACCTAGGCCTTCTCGGACAATCACTTTGCTTTCCATACCAATGGTTTCCAATTGCCTTTTGTTCTCTGCCTCCCGCTGCCAATTGAAACGCGTGGCCCAATTATTTGCTCCTGTAGAATATGTCAAAAAAGTTGCTGTTTATCGCTCTAAGCGCCAGCCCTTTAAACCCCAAGTCTTGCTCCTTGCCAAGGGCAAACACGTGTTAGCTGGCTGTACAAACAAAGCGTACAACACCATAAATTCTGTCTGAATCTAGAGTACTAACTATTGTTATTATATAGTGCGTCAAGTTTTAAGGTAGTGGCGCAGGTGACCAGTTAGTCCACTAGATTAAATAATTGCAAACAAACCTGGTATGTCAAACAATAGAGCTCTGAATAAAGCAAGATTCCCAGTGTGACCGAAAGGCACAAACACATTAAAAAACAAACTGTTGCACTGTAAATGCAAGTGTGTCCAGGAAAACCACTGTATTAGAGATCTGCACACCGTAATGATGAAAACAGAATTTAAATCCTTTGTCACCTTTAAGAAGCAAGCTGATGGTCAGCCTATGGGAGGGGTCGCCTGTGAGCCTTTCGTGACAATGCAAGGTTCTGCAATGGCAATCATGTATATTTCAAAAGGACTGTGTCACTTTGCTGGGGCGCTACATGTGTTGAGGCTATGAAAATCCATCTACTGGGGAGAACTCACTTTGGAAGAGTCCAAAGGTGAGCAAACCACACACACACTCACACAGGGCCAAGGTATCACCTCTCTGTGGAGCCCCAGTCCGGGGCTGCAGCTCTTACCTGTAAACGAAGTCCAATTATTGACTTCCCAATCTACGTCACACACAAACCTTTACGATGTGATATCTAGATAAGCTCAGAGGCGGGATATCGCTGTATCCGTACTGCAGCCCTGTCCTCAGAGCAGCATGGATCTCGTTCTGCATCCACCATACAAGCCTCCACAATGAAATCTCCATCAAGGACTGAAATCCGTTTCCTGGCTTGGCAGTGCACACAGAGGCCGCACATGGCGCACCTTCAATACAAAGGCAAAACTCCACTCACAGACCATGTAGAAAGCCAAGGAAGGGCTTAAATGCTCCTGAACAGGGGACCGGACAGATTAACCAGCCATGTCGCTTGCTGCGCCCCCTGATGGTCTCTGTCTGACACTGCCTTTTAATTTCGTAGCACTTACAAAGTCCTTCCCTGCTAAGAGGACTGGGCATAAATCGCGAGTCACAAGTCCCAAAGTTAGTCCTTTCAGGGCAGGTGTGGTTTGCTTCTTGCCTGGCCCCAGGCAGCAACCCAAATGCTCAGACGTGAGCCACACAGCCGGCATGTCCTGGGGAGAAATGAAGCAGCTTGCTGAAGTCAAACCACCCAGGCTGGTCCGGATCATGGATGATGTTCCCATTATGTATCCTTCCACCAAGTAGAAAAAGAGGCCCTATGCCTTGAGACCCACCGGGGAAAGTCCCGGTGGGCCAGTCCAGCACTGCATTTGGCGGTGCCCTCATAAAGTCCGGATATGTGACCTTGTCCAACAGATCGATCTGCCCGTTTCTGCAGACACTTTCTCCCTCCTCCACTTGCCATCGAGTACTCCCATCAGTTGTTTTCTGCATGTGGTGCATTAAAAAACTCTTAAAACAATTTGGTGAATCCGAGTCTTGCTAATGCGAGGTCTGCCGCAATACCCTCTATGTGAGTGTCCTTTCCATTGTGTTCCATTTTTGGGAGCCGTGTCTTGAATATTTAGCCCTCATTCTATTGCTTTTAGTTGCCTTGCTGTTATGATCTGCAGAGGCGTTTAGGCATGACGCCTTCTCAATGTTGTCTACCTCTTCTAGGTTTTTTTTTTTAGTGTTGCTCAGCCTCACTGTTCATGCAGAACGTGATGGATGCAACCATGCCTAAGGGCCATTGATTGTGCATTGTAATAAATATGCAGTTTGGTGCCTCGCTGGAGGTCAGTTTGGAGGTCAAACAGGTCTCTGTAGTGCTTGAGGGCGGTCTTGAGCCTGTCTTTTTAGACACGTGGGTGGAACGCACCCGTCCAGTTCATTAGCAGTGTACAGTGGCGTTCAGTTCTTGCAGAAGTAGCATACATTTTGGCCTTTTCCGATTTCAGTTATTTAGTGATCCCTCAATATGGAACTCCCATTCCAGTGAGTGGCAGCTCCAAAAGCAAAAATCCCAACGTTGTCCTTTAGAATGAACTGAGGCCTTTGCTGATGAAAACATTATTTTCCCATCCCATAGCTAGATCTGTGTAAAGATGTGGGACTGTCGAGGCCCAAGATACTCTCCTTAATTCTCTCTACTCCGCTCCATTAGCTACCTTATACTTTTAGATTAGGATGTCATTGCATTTAATTTTCTCAATTTGCTTGCAGTGATCTCTGCTTAGCTTTCACACCTGCTGGGAGAGCTTTCTATGAGGCAAGCGTTACACGGTGCGTGCTGATTGATGGAGGTAGCGTCCTGCACTCATGTATAACGTGTAGGGGTGTCACGGTATTTGTTTTATGACGGTACGATAACCTTCTTGCCAAATGACGGTATATCATGGTTATCGCGGTATAGCAGGTGGAGTTAACTGATCTTAACAAATATTTTCTAAAAGGTCATACATTGACAGATGTATCATCACAAACAAAACCAGGCACCCAGGGCCAGAATTGGGCTTTTCAACATACTTTCCACTGAAACGCCTTGCTTCCACCAAACACAAACACACGTGTGGAGAGGAGGGGGTGGGGTGGAGGCCTGCTGCAACTGGCAAAGCAAACTGAATAGCTTTTCTTAAGTGGTCATTTAGGCTTTTTGCTTCCTCACTGGCTACTGGTGAAGATGAACATGTTGTCATCTTGATAACCTGCATGCCACAGATCAATGGAGGCTGATGGTAGTATACGCTTGTGTGTGTGCGCACGCACGCTCTCTGTCTCTCTGTCTCTCTGTCTCTCTGTGTCTCTGTCTCTCTGTGTCTCTGTGTTACAGCCTTTAGTTTACTTCTGGGCCAAAAGGTGTTCAGTAATCACTGACATGTTACCCTTTGGTATGGCAGCAGGGAATACCCACAGAGATGAGTGAATTTCGCAGTGTGACTTATTATATGTAAATTCAATGATAGAACCAGGGAAATCCCCCATTGCCATATGTTTAGAGAACATTATCAATTATAAATATATAAACCACAAAGCCGCCACCCCAAAGTAAACCCTTTTCCTTCTTGGCACTGTATCTATTCTTCCTATTGCTAACATATTGATTTTGTGTAAGGCACGTGTGGTTTATGGAAAGGCATTAAAAACTGCTCCAACTGAAACTACTTGGCAGACGGCACATCCAACAGTGCAAAACCAAGACTGCGCAGCAATTGCTTACTGCAGCCTTTCCAAATCAGATTGAAAAGCACACTTAACGGTATAAACAATGTGATGGTTATTATTGTACAATTAAGTGGTTCACGGTATCTTTAACGGTATACCGTTATACCGTTAGATCCCTAATAACGTATTTTAGTTTTTCCATAGTTGAACATGTCTTTCCTTTCACTGGACACGGAGCTTTGTCTAGGAAGGTGCCACCACAGTAACCATAGGAGTCCAGCAACTTCGTAAGGGGCGGGGGAAGAGGGAAGCAGCTTCCCAGAAGCTGTGGCTCTGTGACCACCTATCCACTCGGCTCAAATCTGCAACCTATGTGTTGTTCATTACTGCCTCCGTCAGCGCAAAGAATGAATTAGCCAGTTCATGGTCTTAATTCATGGCATATATGGGTCGGAGTGTCAGATAAGGTTCTATTGGTATTCAGCTCCACTGTTACAAGACTGGCAGCACTGGATTGTTTGCGCTCCGACTTTCAGGTTCCTCTTATTGGGGGCAGATGTTAACCAGATGATAGTGGTGACCATGGTCAGGATCGATGTCCTTTTCTGAGTCTTATTTACCTGCCTCTGATCTTATCTGTAATTTGCATTCACCTGGGACCAAGGAGATTTAGCAATGCAGAGATCTATCGCCAAAAGGCCTGTAACTTTGACGGCATCTTTAATATTAGAATGAATCCCCTTTTCCATAAAGTAGAGATGAGAAATTAAGACATTGTTTCTTTTGACGGGTACATCCTTTCTTACCAAAGGGACCACTTCCGGGCTAGGTTGGTAGTGCAAAATAGTTAACCATACCGCATCTTATCGAGTGGGCGGTGTCAGTGGGAGCCAGCTGAGGCTGATCTGTGTAGATGTACGACTAGCCTCACTTGCCAAACTTGTCGCTAATTGTTGAGGTATACTACAGAGAGGGACTCTGCTCACATAGCAGCCAGGTAAACTTACTAGAGGCCACAGATCCCCAGATGTGTTGTCAGGCTAGGCTCTTGATGGGGTTTAATGTATGTTGCTGCCGCACATCGAAACCTGGACACCATGATTATACCTGCACTGCTCTTTCTGCTCCTGCATGGCAGCTGTTGTGATTTTATTGGCGTTGTGACATTTCTCTCATTACTGTGTGCTTTCCTTTAAGCCCAACCGTGGACTTACAAAGGGACAGTCCAAACAGGGGAGTTCTGGAACTTTTGTGTTTCCATTTTAAGGCTGTGAGTTGCAGTAAGTGATTGCACCGGTTGCCTCTTTGTGTACTTAAATGCCATTCAGCAGTACAAGTAAAGTTAGTGACATTTTGGTTTAGTAACACCCGGCCGAGCTTCCCTTGAGCCCTGTGGTGTATAGAATTTCCTATTTGCCCAAATCCATTTGTTAGAACAAATTGAATTGGGTAGTGTTTGGATGTGGAAAATGTTTCTTTATTTGGTGTTCTAAGAAAATGAGGTGCTTGCCAGGAACTCGAACTTGTTGTCTGGGATGCCTGGTCTCTGTATCCTATGTGGTGAGGGCCTTTTTAATCTTCAAGTTCCAAAGGACATATTTCCTCTTAAGACTTTTCGTCAATGAGCCTGGGAACTTTGCATTCAAGTTCCAGCATGCCATAGTTGTTCTTTTATTTATGTTCTGTTTGGCTTAAGGACTTGACCTTTACTTCTAGAACACAACCACAGTTGTCCTTGTATTCACCTTTTCAACAATCGGTAGGAACTCTTGCACAAGGATCCAGCTGATGGCTTTCCTCTTTTTGTTCAATTTCTTGATGGGCTGTAGGATCGCCAGCATCACTAACCCCTGACGGTTGATTCACTTTCTCGGGTTGGACCTCGAATGTCTTGTCGTCTTTCCCTTTACAGTGATGGGCATCAGGGAACCCTGTGTTCAGCCTAGGTTGGCTATCTTGCTCTCTACTGCCCTTAACCAGTTTCTCACACAGATTTCCCATGCAATACCTCTCTCAGTGGCTCTGCCTTTTTCCTGCCCTTCAGCTTTCCCTCTTGCTCCGAACCTCCCTGCTGTGTTCTGGTCCCCTGTGGTCTGGGTAAGGTATTTGTCTCGTCCTCACTACTGATTATACGCTCTCTCCAACATACGTCAATCCCCTTTTCCCCCCTGTCTACCTTTCAGGACACTCCACGGCTCTCATTTCATTAGCTGCAGTTAAACTTTGTAAGCAATTCCCAGCATACCAGATCTACTCGGTCTTGTCCAATCTTTCACTGGTTACTGTATCCTTCTATCCTGCAGTCTGCAACACATGGCCATAGCCATCGAAGAAATGTTTTGTATGCCGTGCGTTGCTTGAAACAGTGAAGGGTGCTTAACTGCGGAATCTCGTCACAACTTGGTTTTGACTTTACTGAGAAAATGGACATAGGTTATGTAAGGACAAGAGAACAGTTGGTTTTATTGCTTATCCTTGCTCCTTCCAGCTCCACCCACGCGACTACACGCAACCATCTGCATTTCTCTCCAATGAAATTGACCTTAAATTATTATAAGGCCCGAAATTAGGTGATGGGCTTGTTTCCTATCTTTGGGTGTGGTAGCAACTGGAAGGTGTTTTTATGCACAAAGAAGCAAAAAGATTGTTTTTCTCATGGTTTCAACTGAGAGGTACATTTGGAAGTATATTTTTCGTTTCCTCTACAAAGCACAATAGACAAACTACTCATTTGGATAAACTGGTCACCATAAAATGTCTGTAGCCCAAAACATCTGGACTTTTGCTCTTCCCAGACAAGTTTATGGTTTCTTAAAGCAGACCAGGCCCATTCAGCTGAATGAGCCACAACAGATCTGGTGCTTAAAGGGATAGTCTAGTAAAATATTTTATTTCAAAAATAGATAGGCCACATTAAAAAAAAAATACTAGCATCCTCTGTTTTAAAACTTCCTATGTAAAATGTTGAGCTATTCAAGCTCAAAATTCGAAAAAGCAAGCACAGGGGCGCCGCCATTTTGTGAAATGGAGGCCCTCCTGTGCTGGCTTTTGCTTTTGCGGCACTAATGAAGGAAAAGCCAGCCAGCTGTAGTAAACAAAGTCTACCGCTGGGTGGCTTTCCCTTCATTAGTGCCGGGACTCGGAGGACGCGGACTGGAGACCAGAGCAGGAAAGCTGCAGCTGAATCTCGCTGCTATACAAAAAATAAGCACTAGCTGCGTTTTTTTTTCTAAGTTTTCCGGGCTGGAGGAGCCCGGAAAACTTAGAAATAAAACCGCAGCTTTAAAAACGTTGTATTTATGTTTGCGGTCGCTTATGAAGCGACCGCAAACATAAATACAACGTTATGTTTGAAAACGCTGCAGTTTTTCTTTCCAAGTTTCTCAGGCTCCTCCGGCTTGGAGGAGCCTGAGAAACTCGGAAAGAAAAACCGCAGCGTTTTCAAACACAGCCGCGTGTGTTTCTGCCTGCTGTGGCTATCACTTTGGGTCTCTGGTGCTCCCAGGGGAGCACCGAAGACCCAAAGTGAAAGCCACAGCAGGCAGAAACACACGCGGTTGTGTTTACATGCCGCGTAGTGTTTCTACCTGCAGCTGATTTCCCATTTGGGGCTCTCGGGCTCCCAGTGGGGAGCCCGAGAGCCCCAAATGGAAAAGCAGATTCAGGCAGACACGACGCGGTTGTTTTCCGCAACGCCGCGTTGTCTGCCTGAATCTGCTTTACCATTTGGGGCCCAATTTACATTGTTAGTATCCATAACTGATCTCCACCCAGTATTATATCTGCATTCCTAATGTCTTTCATTATTGTAAGCAGGAGAGAGGATAAGTCAGGTGGTCTCAATAGCCTCTTCACCCTGATTTGTGCCAGAGCGGCACAAATTCCCTGATTTTCCAATTGGAATTTTCACCAAGTTCACACATGTTGAATTTCTAACAGCTATTAGAAAACTGCCTGAAGGTCGCCCCCGCCCCCCTCTCACCCACCATTCAAATGTGTGGCAAACTGTTCCACAATAGTGAAACCATGCAAAGCAAATGAGTGAATACCAAGTCGAATCCTCCAATGATCCATTGTTGCATGATGTTGTTCTTAAAGTTACTGGAACCCTGTGTATTCCAACTAATCAGTTCAACCTGGTTATTTACTAAAGCCGCTCTTCCGACAATCCAAATCGCTGAAAGAGCTCAGACAGGATATTTGGTAGGAGGGCGAGAATGTTGTTCTTCTTACACCCACTAGAACCAACATCATTTTCTCCAGCCCCCCTGTGTTCCCGCATTATACTTTGATCACTACTCCTATTATTTGCTGGGTGAGAGTTCGAAATTACAAGGCCCTGTTTCTCCAGCTCATCCGCCGCTGCCCACTTTGCCTCGACCCTCCCCTCTCCCACTCCACCCCTCCCAAACGGGATTTCAGACCCAGTCCCATCAAATCCATTGTTGATTCATAGGGGAAACAAACATAGTCCAAATCATACGTTGAGAAAAGGCATAGGGACGGAATTTCTTTTGTGATAGCCAAAATAGAACTTCTGTTTAAAACCTTGACACACAATTTTAGTATTTTACATTCAAACCATATTTAAGGGATACCAAATGGAAGAAAGGCACATTCCTTATTTATAGCAGTTAACCCATCTCCACCACTGCTCAGCTCGCCTTGTGGGTGGTCAGGGCTGGCGACAGTATTCACCACTCCAGTATTTCCTGCTACTCCTAAATCAGGAATTGCTGATAGAGACGACATAGAAGTCTAAGTAGGGACTGGGCCTAGAACAGAGAGCCTGGGGGTTATGTTCTGCCCCCTTACAAAAATAGATTGGAGCCAGTTTAATACATTTTATTTCTGACTATCAAAAGTCAGATCCACAGGGGCAGCGGCTGGTACAGATACCCTGTCTGTTGTGAGACGCACAGTCAGTTAATCTTGCGCCAGTCTGAACGTGTACTGTATTAATGCCTTGGTTGATCCGCCTCATTCCTCGGTTTCGACTGGTTTCTTTCACTAGTGTCAATTGACCAGAGACCTCCTTGACATCTGGGTATTCACCAACCCTGTCCATTGAATTAAAAAATGGCCGATTGCTAGTTCTCCTTGATCATCTTGAATTTTAGATTTTGTTTTTCAAAGTTAGCTGCATGTCTCCTTAGTGTTATGATTGGCTTTATTTCTTAACTTCCTGTCAGAATGATTCCTAGAGAAACCGTTGGGCATTGTGCTGAAACCACTTCTCACAGGCGACAGCCACCAAGTTCACTCCATCTCTGGCTAAATCTAACTCAGGCGGAATTTGAGCAAGCCTGAAATACTCCTCCATTGTTGAAAGAGACGGAGGAGAATCGTCCAGGTCGTCTGGTAGTGCGGTTTACGAGTTGCCAGAATCGATGCACTGATACAAATTTAAGTGAATACGTTTAGATGAGACAAGCCAGAATGTCTTTCTTTAACCCTATCTGAACTATACACAGCATTGTTAACATCTCTACTCGCTTTTAGGTCTCTTCCTATGAGCTGCATGTTATTCCTAGTTTATCTGTTTCCAAGCAACCAATGCATTTGACAAGTATGTAACTATTATGGTGTGCAGGTTTTTTCACTTAGGGTTCATCAAGTTAAGACGTTTAGATGAGATAAGCCAGAGATATGGAACCTAACGAGCTCAATAGGGGCCTGAAGCCAGATAGTATGTACATTCTGCAGGGTTGCCATAAATACATATGGACTAGTCACTAACAGCAGCGATTGGAAGCAACACTCATATCCAGTTTGAGCAGACCAAGCAGATATAACTAACACGGAGACACCACATTTATTGTGTCAAATATTGATTAGCAGCCTATCTGCAACCAATCAGGATAATCTGTGTAATCAAATATTGCATGGCACCGGTACGCCAGTCTTCATCACAGGGGCCAATAACTCTTAATTGGCCACAGGCCCCCACACACACTTTTTTCCGTGGGTAACTCGTCTCACAATCCACAAATTCTCCATTGGAGAACTAATATTGTGTAGATTGGTAGAAGTTCTAAATAATTGAGCTAATACCGTCTCAAGCCTTGCATTAGCAGATCATCTTCCTTCTAATAGAGAACAAATATCGTGCAGAATATTAAGACCATTACAAATGTAGACCGTACCCTATAGGTCTGCAATGGCAGATTTCAGTTGGAATTATCACTTAATGTATTAATCACGCATAGTGTTACTCCACCAATACATATAGAGTTGTAAATCTAGTCACGCAGTACTGATTTGAACCATCCTAATGGCACACAGTGGCTCAATGAGAGTGGCATTTCAGACGACTGGTCCAGCAATAAAAATTTTGCGAACGACGCATGTGACCCTGGTAACGCAGGTCACGCATTCCGGGACGCAGTATATTTGGTGAGAATGCAAGATGTCGCCCACGACATAACACACGCTGACGCCGGCTGATGGTAAGGTCGCCGCAGGAGAGACCTGCAAATATGCAAAATCATAAGTTAAATCTCTAAGTACTGAATATTTTCTCTATATGATAGTCCTCAAACGTTTATTTCATATACGGTCTTCATATTAGACGAGTTACAGTAGCATACGAGACCATGCATCTATTAGAATGCTGCAATGAACAGCATCTTTTTTTCAGACTGGATTTCGTTAGGCGAGTGCCCAGACAGTATCTTAAATTAGCATGTTGGCACGGTGCATGCAATAATCACTAAAGGAATGCCCACCTATTGTGTAACCTGACTCACTATAATATGATGGCATGAAGCTCACCAGAATTAATCTCGTGATCTGATTCAATGATTACTAAAATGGTGAAATGGCACCCATACTTTGGGCTTTCGGGCAATACCAACGCAATATGACATATGACAGTGCTATATTTGAGGTAATGGTGATCACCCCCTTACACTAGCTATGTCACGGCTCGCTCATCTATCCACAGGTGTTATTGCAACAGGCTCACCCTGCCACAACTTATTCCAATAGCGGTTTTCCTAGCAATTAAGGCTCAAATAGAGATGTGCATTTCTGATTCTATTAGCATGGCAGATATGACAAAATCCTTTGTCGCAAGAGGCACAGTCCAATAGTGAGTGTCACTGGTGTACATATGGGGCAGATGTCCAGATAAACATGGCTTCAGGCTTTTGAGAGCGAAGTAAGGTCCAATCTTGGTGCTATCCTCATACAGGGAATCAAATATTTTATTTTTTTATTTATTTTTAAGTACTTTTTGCATTGAAGATCATACCCTTACTAAAATGTCTTATCAATAGCATTGGAAGGGGAATCGTCACATTTGAGACATATCCTCTGTTCGAATTTGGATTCTGGCTCATTGTTTTTACTAAGACTCCAGCAATGTCTAGGTCATGCTGAGGCAGTAAATAAGTATTTTCAATGCATTACCTAACAGACCCTGTGTTTTGTCATGAATGCGTAACCAATAATCCGCTAAACTAATATTTTTCTGTATACATTTGTGTTTCCTCCCTTATCCCATCTTCCTCCCTTATCCCATCTTCCTCCCTCCTCAGTGGCGTCCTGTACCAATGAATTATTTTGCATTGATCTTTTGCATTGACATCTTTTAACTGACATGGTTTTCGTTTTGTTATGTATGTATTTTAACGAATGTGGGGGAAAAATAATCATGTGACGTGCAAAGTGAATCTCTGTGTTATCCAAACATTTTAGACAAATATTTTGTTGACTCGCCCTGAGAAAGACCGCAACGGTCGAAACACGTGTTGGCAGAAACAGAAAATCTTCATCCAGATTACATCATTGTAATTCCTTACTGTGATTCACTGGTCACAAGTCCTTGTGTATCGGCGCATTCTGGCACCTCGTAACTTGTTACACTAGGCAAGGGTTACCTAGCAGTACCGCAATCTACAGCTGATGGTCACGCCTATAGGTTAATTATTACGATTCATACTAAACGGATATCTCCAAGAGCTGGCGGAAATTATTTTATAAAACTGAATTGAATCTGACGTTTTCAACTGGTGGTATTCCTAAATGTAAATATTAAAAAAAAAACAATATTTTAAAAACAAAAAATTATTGAAAACTTTTTGGTCAATCATTATAGACAATGTATTCAATACAGATAGGAATTCTGTGGAAAACATACGTAACATAAAAAATAATTCTAATGTACTATACAGACATGAATCCAACATCTGCCAACATGGCAGAGATTGAGGAAGATCAAATCAGATCTGGAAAATCAAACAAATAGTCAAAGTCAAGGTCTGCCTACGCATATGAAAAAGTGTCACAATCATTTACAATTTTAAGGTGTTCAAAACAAGTGTTTTTTTGTATGAATCTTAACTGAGAACAGCACAATGCATTTCAGCAAGCCACCTGCTAGGCATGAGATAGAATGCGTTCCTCAGGGCGAAAAATACCCATAGGGGGAAGCAGACAAAAACATTGAAATTAAAAACCGTTTTAAAAATTGAGGGATGTATTACATTTGGATAGAGTTTGCATGTTCTATTACATAAGAGTTCAACATTGACTGACTTTATTTTGTCCTGTCCTAAAATAAACTTACCCTTACCCTTAACATTGGTGGGTAAAGAAATGGGAGGACGTGGTCGGTAGTGAGCTTCAAAGATGTGAAGAGCGTGACCCAAAGGGGAAGCAAGGATCCAAACGGCATGCCGTTACTCAGCCTATGAGTATAAAAGGATTTTATATTTAGAACTTTGCCTGAATCAAACTGTTAGCAACAAGAAATGTGTCTGCACTTGTCAAACCCGGAGACAAAGGGGAAAAAATATTTTACTTTTGAGGCATGGTTATTAGTCATGTTGTCGAGAGAGGTGAGTTTCTGTTGTGCACTCGTACCTGGCGGACAGGAGTCGTCTAATAAGTCCAAAAATGCAGCATGACCCTTGATTGAAAGATTTACATGACATTTTCTTTTTGTAAATTGGGATGGAAATTACAACAGCCTATAACCTAATGAAGAAAAGTGAAAGAATGTTTGTTCGTCTCCCTATGTGCAATGTAGTTGCAACTTGCTAAAATAGAATAGAGATTAATAGAGCCTACCTGATACTCGCAATGTTCAGGAATTTGGTAGACTTATTGTTGTGTGAGCATTCAAATTTCGCTCTTGATGTGTGCAGGGATGATTTTTCTGAAGCCGGCAAAGTTTCGCTTCCAGAGGTACCATATGGTGTATCTAAACTGTGAAGGTTAAAAAACCGGTAGGTGTAACTCCCACTTCGTATTGTAAGAGCAGCATATTAGTAATCCAAGTGTTAACTTGCGTGCTATTGTTTCCTTTCAAGGACGGGTAAAACTGCTGTCCTCCATGACAGCCAAATTCAGGTATCGGAAAAGCAGTACGTGACTGACTCACTTCATAGTGCAAGAACCTAACGATCGGTTCTCGGGGGACGAGCCTCCTTTGATGCTCGTCCTGTGTGTTAACATGTGATTGGGCAGCAGGGCCCACCCAAGTCCACGTGACTCATGATTGCTGTGGCAACCAGGCTGCAGTACTTGGACCTGCGCAGAGTACAGAAGCACTGTCGGGCATAAATGTATTTGTATTTTGATCTCTGTGCATAAAATGATCAGCGTCCCATATGTTGCTGGATGTACGTATTCTCTCAGCCATGTAAATTGAAAGGAACAGTCCTCAAGACTGTCGCGGTTCCTAAACAAGATATAAAAGAGGCACAAAACCCTAATTTGTCACTGCTCCACATGTAGGTGCTAATGTTGTAAAATAAAGTATTTATTTTCGGATGCCTGCATATTGTTAAACATAATAGGACAGTCCTTGGGCATGCACAATTTTTAAACAAGGAATATTAACACCTGTATATCGATCATTGATCAGTATTAAATACCAAGCTAGGTGCCAAATTATGAAACGGAGACACATACCAACTGGGCGGTCACTCTAACTACTAACAGCCCCTGAAGGGAGCTGACCATTGCTGTCACTGTTTGAGTTTAGGAAGAGGCATGAACCGATTAGTTTTCACTGCTTCACACGCAGATTTATGGAGCTAGTGTTGCACATAGCGAAATTATCGATGTAGCCTACTTGCTGATCCCTGGACTATTTGTTGGAGGTTGCAAGTCAAAGGCATACTTGTGGTAATGTCATACTCTGCTTTGATTGTTATGGGTAAGGAACTACCTTAATGAAGGCCCCATGTTCTTAATTTACATTTCTAGCCGTGCAAAGAAATAGGCTACGTGCTGTGCTTGATAGTGATGAGTAAAAGACTATTTATGTACGCAGCCCACGTTCTCCAATAGTGCTTCTACAGAGGGGGACTGAATTCTTCATTAAGTCCTTTGGTGTGGGTCTCCATTCTGTATATCCATCTGGCTTCCTTTTGGAGCAAACACCTGAATGTATTTGAATTTTTCACTACATCCAGAACCCACCAAAAGATTTCATCTACAGCGTGTTGTTTTTCCATATAGTGATTCACCAGGGGGGCAGTTATAGTTTTGCACCGAATACGCGACCAGTGCTCTGAGATTCTTATATGGATGGCTCGGGTGGTTTGCCCAACATACCGCAGTCCACGGGGGCACTCGATGCGATATACAACTTGCTTGGTCTTGCAGTTAGATTGAGTAATGCCCATTTGCGCTCTCCAATTGGAAAATCCTTCATTTTCTTAGTAAATTTGAAGATGGTATATAACACACGGATAATGTCCTTTGATGGATCTCAAATCCCAAAGTACAGTTTTCGGTGATGGTTTCTGAAAACTAGAGTGTACTTTGTCACGTAAGTTTTGTGATCTTTTCAGTGCAAATCTAGGCAGTGGGTCCTCAAATCGACTTAGTTTTGCAACTGCCCAATGTTTACAGATAAACTTTTATTTGAAAGGTCTGTGGAGTGAAAACACATGTCATTCTGTTGTTTTCAGATAGGGGAGTTGCAGATGTCAGGAGGGCATCTCGATCTGTAAAGCGAGCACGTTTTCTTGACTGACTGATAATTTCTTACGGTAGCCTCTTTCCCGGAGTCTGGTGTCCAATCGTCTGCTTGTTTATAGAAATTTGATATGTCTGTACAGTTCCTCCTGATGCGTAAAAACTGCCTATAGGGGAGATTGTCTCGCAGATGCCGTGGGTGATCACTCGAATAGTGCAGTAAGGTGTTCCTTGCACTATATTTCCTGTATAGACAGCATTTCAACTTGCCCCCTTCGTGTTTGATTTGAAGATCCAGAAAAAAGACATTAATTTGAATGTTCCACTGTAAATTGAATGTTGTAAATTTGGTGAATCCATGTATGAAACAATAATTCAGCTTCCACTCCCTCCCAGTTGAAGATAATATCAATATATTGCTTCCAGTTGGATATGTTTTTCACAAATGGGTGGTCAATTTTTATTACGATTGAACCACAGCGCCCATCACACCTGGTATACCCCCATTTAGATAACTCGTCTGGTAGTGCCTCACGTGAGACACAGAACTCCCAGGCTTCAAGGAAGTCACTGTATCACTCATACTCTCAATTTTAACATTTATTCCCAAGACTTGCTGGTTCAGCAAGGCCACATCCACCTGTAAAGTGTTAAGGGTTAGGGTTTGCGCACTAACATCCCTCTTAATGGCAGTGAGGTTCTCTAGAAAAACCGTTTTCAGAGCAGACTTCATCCCAACCAGGGTCGATTCACACCCCCCACCCAACTTCCTTTGTTCGTTGCAATAAAATACCAGACTACACATGCACCTCTCCCTTCAATAATTCAAAAACCTTTACCATAGAGGTTAGGACAAAGTTAAGCCCCACAAGCACTAATTGGGGAGGATTAATGTGATCAGAAGGTAAAAAAAAGACGCCTCTATATTGCCTGAAGCATCCGCAGCTTGGTGAGCATTCTTTACTGACACCTCGGCTGAGCCACCATCAGCCACATCGTTTGATTTTTAAAAAAAAAAAATAATAAAAAAAATAAAATCGGCTCATTTGCGGGACTTCACTCATACCAAAAGATATATTTCCCAAATTTCTACTGATATCCAGGCTGGTAAATTGAATTTCCTCTGGCTTCTGCACTGTCGAAGTGATCAAGCAGGGTCCAGAAATAGCTACACCGATTTATTTACCCTAGCCCCTTCCTCATCAGTCAGGCTACTATTGTGGCCTAACAGAAGACAGTCCTTTTATCTTTCTATTTATTGATGAGGCGGAGAGGGTGTAGTCCTTTCAATTTGCAAATAAATTATGTGCCCCTTAAAGGAGTTGTAGGAGACTTGACAGGCAACACTGTAGTTGGATCTGTCGGATTCACTTGGAGATTTCCTAGTGTGCATGAGGGTTCAACCACCAGCCGATCAGTTCTCGGTTCCTCACAGTCCTCAGTAGGCATTCGGTCGTACCTGTTGACCCCGCTCCTTATATTTTACATATAGGCTCCCGAATTTAGACCAGTCTCCTAAATTAAACGTAGGCCCTCTAATTTACAATTTATACCAACAGAGTAGTAGCTATCCACAAGAGATATCCCAATCAGTCACAGTTTATTATTCAGATAAGAAAAGCGTTGGAGCTCAAAGGCTATAATTGCCAACAGTCACTCCAACAGGTCGTTGGAGGGTTCTTTTAATGGCGTTCTGCGGAACACACCATCTCCAAATAAAGACTAGCGCCTCACTTCGCCTCGGTTCGCTCAGCCAGTAGTTTAAATAGTCCACCCTCTTAAAAGAACAGCACTGCAGCTCCCCTGGCAAGGGGGGAAGCAAAATCGCGTCCTTCAAGCAAAGCTCCATAGTACAATGAACACGCAAAACATTTGCGCATCACTTACTTAGGAAGCATGTGCCTCAGTGATTTTTCAAAATTCATGCGTTATCTAGAAGACAATAGAGTACCCAAAATAAGTTCCAAGGAGCATAGTGTTATGTAGTACAAATATTATTGTGATAGTACTTCACCTAAATGACTGCAAGGTGGCACCAGAGGATCAAGAAATCTTCATATGTTTTTCTAATTGTTAGCAGGACCCGTCTTTTGTAATAATTACAGTGGTGTCCGCATTATTTTTATCGGGGTTCCAAAATAAGTCATTGCTAACTAGATATAATCGAATTAATGTTTGAGGTGGCAAAAGCCTACCTTTTCCTTAGAGATGCCTAGGCTCCAATGCCCTGGAGGAGCATTTGCGTTATAGATTGTGGACCTTGCTTTTCACTCGTGACCTCTCTGGTCATGGAATCCTATGGCTCTGAATATCTGTAAGAGAACCGTGTTGAATTGTAATTATGACATTAAAACATATATTGTGTCTAGTCTTGTATAACTCGGAGATGAGTTAATGTGACCACTCGCCTCGTGGCATAGCGGTTATTAGTATTTTGATTGTCTACCCTGTTGAGACTGACGTGTGGTTCTTTTTAGGACAGATCTACGGAAAAAATGCAGGATTTAAAAAGTAATAACTACTTCCCAAATTAATTCCCAATTGTGAGGTAATGTGAAAAGGGCAGCTTTTCGGGGTGTCTGAAGGTACTATTGTTATTTTACCACATGGGACGGTCCTCTTGGCTTGCAGAGTGAAAACGATATGTAGCCAAAATGGCAGGTCTAAATGTGACGTGATGCGCGTTTGATGTCATGTTGGCATTTGTATGTCTGAATCAAGGTGTCTGGCAGAGAGCCTGTTACGGTTAGATGTGTACTGTATGCTGAATATCGGAGACGGTTTAAAAAGAGTGGAGGATAGTCCATCAGTTAGACATTATTTGATGCCAAATATTCAGTGTGCTTCCAGACCGCAGGGGTTAATGAGTCTATTGACAAAGGGATTAGGGAATTTTAAAGTGCGGTTGGAAAGTCGACGTGCAAAAAAATATTTTTATTTGAGCGCTCCTCGGAACGTGGCGACTCCCACGCTGCTTCCTTCTGCCAATCTACATGCAGGGGTGGCATGCAACTGGGCTAATGTGTGTTTTTACCTGAATTGCCCATTTGCCCGTGTTTCATCGTGGCAACAATCAAGATGGCCACCTTATTGTAGACCTTTGCTGGAGGCTTTGAGTCCTCTCCTCCCAACCATATTTGTGTGCTGATTGGCCTGGGAGCCACACTAATTGGCCTTTCGGCACCAACCTACCCCCACCCCCAGTGCACAAGGAGGCTGAGGTGAACTCCATACGCTTGGGACACTGGAAATTAATGGAACACCTAACTGTTCTTAGAAGTTTAGCTCCCTCAACTAACTACTTTGTCGTTCTTCCTCACACCTGTGTCTCAGATCTCTCTCATAGTTGCTGCACTGTCTCATTCTGTCTTGCTGTTCTGGTCTTGTTCTGTCTCTTCTGCTCCCCCAGTGTCTCGACCACCTCCGTCTGCTCCTCTCACCACCCCTCGCCCTCCACATCACCCATGGCTCTCTGTTTCTCCAATCTTCTCCAACTGTTTCACCATTGACTATCCCACCCTTCTCACTAAGTCTGTTAGGAAGAAATTCAAAAAGGATATCCTGGTCTCCAACCCTCGCCTCCCTATCACTGATAACTACACCAGCTCTGCCTCCAGACAGACCCTCACTGACATCCTCTTTGTCGTTCCTTCGCCAGACCTATGGACTCTTCATATGGTCTCTGTGCTCTCTCCTTTCTCCTCTTCTTCCATTAATGGTGGCACCCGCTTGGGGGCCCTCCTGGCTTCCTTCCAGTCCTCTAAGGTCATCATTAATGTTTACCTTAATGGCACGGTCTTGGTCCAAGGCCCTCAGGCAAACCTCCTCCTCCTCTTTGAAAGAAGTTCCCCGAGACTTATCAATTTCCTTTCAGCTCCTGGTGACCCTCTCTCCCTTCTTTGGCTTCCTTGCCTCCACCCTCTTCCTCAGCTACCTTGCCTTCTCCTCTCACCTGCTCCGCCCTCCCTCGGGCTCCTTCTTTGCCTCCGCAGCGAGTACCTTTTTAATTTTAATTTGTACCCCTCCCTGTAAGTCTTTCAAGGATGGCAACTTTCTCCACCGTGCCACTCTCGCTCACCTGTCAACCACTCCTCTGACATCTGCCGTCTCCTGGAAGAACTGGACCTTGATGTTTTTGGTCTCACAGATACATGGTTCAGGGCTAGCTCTGTCGTAAGCTTTTTTTACACTCCTTCCTGATGGCTACAAAATCCTCTCCGCGCCCAGATCCAACCGTCCGGTGGGGGTGTAGCCTTGATGATCCCTGCCTCCATCATTCCTATGCAGGCCTACTCCTCCTTTGAATGCCTTGTCCGTTAGCTTTCTCTCTCTCCTGTCCAATCTCTCAGTTTCCACTATCTACTGGCCACCTGGTCAGATCACTGCCATCCTCTGCAAATGGACGGACCTCTCTTCCTCCCTCCTGGCCTCGACCACTCAACTCCTCCTCCTTGTAGACTTCAACATCCATCTGGATGCCTCCTGTCCCGCCACGGGTCTTTCGCGGCCTCTGCGACTTTGTGTCTCTCGCTCTATTCTTCCCTCTGGCCTGACTCACTCAGCAGGGCACTCTTGATGTTCTGATACCCTCACAGACCTCCCCCTCTTTAACCCTCTCACCACTCCTCTCTCCTGGAGTGATCACCATCTCCTCTCATCTCTCACTACCGCCCAGGCCAATCCTACCCCCAAACTACCACCCACCTTCTCAGTCATTTGGTCTTTGAAGCATGTCAGTTGAGGCTTTCGCCACATCCTTCTCTTCCCCCTCCTGCACCTCTGGCTGACTCAAAACCTGACATAGCCCTCTCCATGCTCCACTCTATCTCTGATACTCTTGATGTACTTACCCCTGTCATGAGGATTCGCATAAAGCCTAAAATCAAGTGCAACTCCTGGTATGACTGACCTCATCGCCCTTAAACGCAAGTGTAGGATGGCTGAGAGGAAATGGCTGGCATCTTGTACATCCTCTGACAAACTGGCCTGCTGCCTGCTCCAAAGACATTACTGACTCTCTGTCCTTACGAAGAAGAGAGCTCCCATCCAAGCCTGCGTTTATGCGGCATCTAACAACTCGGCCAAACTCTTTAAAATCTGCAAGGAATTGGCCAAGCCTTCCGCAGTCTCTACCTTTCCTGTCCCTTCCCAGGCCCTCTGTACGGCCCTGGCTTCTCACTTCACCTCTAAATCCCAGGACATCCTGTCCACCCTCTTTGCTTCTCCTACTTCTCCCTCCACTCTCTCCTCTTCCTCTGGCCCCGTTTGCAGCCATCCCCCCTCCTTTCTCTGCCTTTCCTTTCTTCTCCCCTGACCAGGTTTCTAGACCAGTCCGATCTATGAGAACATCATCTAAGCAGGTTCTTCCCTTTTCTCCTAAAACCATCAAGGACCACATTGACGCCATCGCTCCAGCTTTCGCTAACTTCTGCAACCACTCCTTCGCCTCTGGAACCTTCCCCTCACCTCTTAGGCACTCTTGTGCACCCTCTCCTCAAGAAACCCTCAGCCGACCCCTCCCTTCTGGCTAATTATCGCCCAATCTCTATCACTCCTTTCCTGGGCAAACTCCTGGAAAAGCAAGCCATCTCCCAGGTTAATCTTCACACTGAATCTGTTAGTTGTCTCCATGACCATCAGTCTGGCTTCAGAGCAGCCAGAAGCATGCAAACTGCTCTCCTGAAACATCAGCGAAAAACCTGCTCTACAACCTTTACTCTAATGTCCCTTCTGTCCTCATCCTACTGGATCTCTCTCTTCTGCCTTTTGACACGGTCAGCCATGCCATCCTGCTCAACTGGCTCCGTGATGATCTGGCTATCCCTGATCAGGCTCTGGCTGACTTCTTTCCTCTCTGATCGACCCTCCCAGGTCCAACTTGGGTCCTTCCTCTCTCCACCTGTGGTGTTCCCCAGGGGTCAAAACTTTTCTCCCTGGTTGTAATTGGTTATTTATAATGTGCTTAATACCCAGAGGTTTCTGAGCGCAGACCCGGGGATTGAATCTGTGTTTCTTAATGTTGTCTTGCTTCTAAGGCAAGCACGTTGCCCCTGAGCTATCCTCCCAAGCTATCCTTGTTCAACCAATACCTGGCACCTCTTGCCCACCACCGCATTGCCGCTCTCTGCTCCAACTTTCAGTGCTATGCGGATGACACCCAGCTCGCCTTCAGGCTCCCCTCTGCCGCCTCTTCTCCTTCTCTTATCCCTGATTGTCTGTCTGCAATCCAGGAGTGGTGCACCACTAACGATCTCTGCCTGAATGCCAGTAAAACAGCCGCCAAATCAGCACACCTGCACCCCCCCTTTTCCTGCCACTCTGGCCGGCCTCCCTTGGCCCTCTTCCTGCTCCCACTTGTGAAGCTAAGAACCTCTGCGTTATCTTTGATTCCTCCCTCTCCCCTCACATTTCTGGCGTCTCTAAGAAGTCAAACTGCCAACTGCACGTCATCGGAAGTATTCTTCCTTTCCTCTCCTTCCCTGAGAAGCTCCCTGTCTCCAGAGCTCTGGTTCTCTAGGCTTGACTACTGTAACAGACTCTTTTTAAGTCTACCCACCTCTACTCTCCGTCCTCTGCAACTCCTCCAGGACAGGACTGCGAAACATGTCCAGGAGTGTGTTTGGATTGGTTTAGGTCGAAATGACCGAAAATAAAAAGGTTGAAATGACCAAAAGTTCTAAAAATGCTACCACCAAAGGATCGAACACCAAATGTTCGATTCTGAATTTTGGAGCCTAAAACTTACAAGTATAAGACTACGGGAGCTTAGAGTATTCATCTCATGTCTGATTCAATAGACTCATCCGTACAGGTGGGTGAGCAATTCCAATTTTTGATTCTACTTTATGGGATACTAGCCTTTCTACAAAGAAATATATAATAATGTTAAGGGTTTTTCCATACAGGATTGGAATTCCGAATTTTCAATATAAGATCAAGTGTGATCAACTGATAGTGAGATCTCAAATTTAAGAGATATAGGGATTGTATATGGGGTAAGCTTCAATCCTGGTATAATTGTTTAACAAAGCACTAATAAGATAATAAAGACGCACTCCTTTTATTTTGGCAACTCACATTTTGGTCGTGTTGGAATGGTTTCACAAGGTGTGTGGGTTCAAGTTTCTTATTTAGAGCTAACTAACCATGCATGAAGTTAATATATTGAAGTTTAATTGTTTTTTGTGCTGACTTTGTTTAATTTTGTAGCGAATATACAAGTGGGTCTTACTGTGATATATAGTTAAACCGCCTATTTTTGCTGATCAAATAGTTTTTGATTGAGACACTAATTAGTGGTTTTACTTTGTTTTTTTTTTTTTTACTTTTTGTTTTTCTTTAAACATCCGATTTTAAATTCTTGATCATGGTGTGAATTTTCCCTCATCCTGACCTGACATGTGGCACTATGTGGTTATGGCTTTTTGAAAAATGTATATACTGAATGAATATATAACTTTGTACAGCCGTCGAAACACATGTCGGCTGTTTTTTTTCTTGAAGAGTTAAACAGATTCAATTTTGAGAAGCACTATGCAAATGGATCCTTTGGATTGACTTTGAGTGACTTTATGAATAGTGATGTTGGACCTGTAATAAGTTGAAAATTGGAAGTGTATGGTGTGAGAGCGAGATATCCTCCCAAACTATTTTCTAATATTAGATTTATGCTGTGTTAGTCTTTCTGATTTTGTCCCACATATACTCGTCCACAGGGACATATTAGACTATGTGTAACGTGTTTAGAATCACAGGTGGCATAATGTCTTAGTTCAATTTTTTGCCCGTGCGCAGATGTCTCAGTACGCTGCAGTGGCTGCAGTGAAGACATGGAAAGGACCTGTGTTTTGTTTAGTCGGGAATGGTTGTCTGTGTTGGTCTGTTCTCTCAGCCTTGACTAAATTGTCTCCCAGGTTACTCTCCCTGGAATAGGCTACCATCAGTGCTTTTGGAAATAATTTTGTACATTGATTGTCAAGACTAATGCTTTTTCCAATTTATTTTGTGCGAATATGCGTTGTCCGCTTTGTCTGGAGGCTCGTTCTTTTGAGTTCTAGGAGAGATTGTTCTCCTATACTAACTTCCTATTTTTTTTAATTTTTTTTAAAGCGTTCGAGCAGATAGTTTGGTTTCTTCTAACCACTCAAGGCTACTCAGGAGCACTTTGTCTTAGATTTTACCTGCTCAAATCAATCTGAGAAATTGGGCAGTAGCTCCCTGATTTTTATTTTTTAAGACCACCTTTTTATTAACGGAACTACTACTTCTGTGAGCCACGATCAAGGGGTCTTCAGTAGCTCACATATCATTAAAGAAAGGGGCACAGATATTACATTTTTTTTTAAACTAATTCTGCTGGAATCCTGTCAATACATAGAGCCTTTTGTATCTACAGATTTCCAATTAACTCCAAAGAACTGGAGATTTATACGGTCACCTTGATCTAACACTGCTTCATCAGCTTTGAACAATGCGTTTGAACCACTTGTGCTTTCGAATGCTAAATTTAAAAGGTGTACCCATTTTTGTGTATCTGGATGGCTTCCAAAAATCAGCTATTAGGGATTCCTTCCCATTGAGAAAAGTGTTTTTATTTCTTTTATTTTATATTCTTTCATTAAGACCAACACTACTGATTATGTCCTTCTGCACTTTATTTTTGAAGGTGGGCAACCTTTCATCAGTCTCATCAAACATGGAGTGTGCCTATCAAGTCTCAACTGTACTGCAAGGTTTTGTGACCAATAGCTTCCCTGTATTTTGTTTTGACATCTGTGCTCCCTATTACCACTTCAGGTACATGTAAAATACTCCTTCTGTTCAGGGAAGATTTGATCATGGTTTAAGGGGTGTCTACCTGATTTCTGTGCTATTTGATTTTTTTGTTCTTGTTTTTACAAGCTCCTGTCTTGACGGGTAGTATAGCTCAGTGGCAACATGCTCGTCTTGGAAGCAAGACGACACAGAACGACACAGAACAACACAGATTCGCATCCCAGGTTTGCGCTTAGAAACCTCTTTGTTATTAAGCGTGTTATAAAAAAACAATTGTAATTATAATTGATTCAAACCACTACTAGAGCAGAGTGTTTTCAGCATTTTCTTGAACTTCAGAAGATTTTTTTAATGAAAATCCTTGCAGAAAGGGTGCCCCAAAGTGAAAAGCATTTGAAAAGCGGCGATCTGGCCCCCGCCCCAGTGCTAGTTTCTGGGTTGACCATTACTGGTCATTTTCTGGGAGGCTCTCATTGGGCCAGCTACTGTGTGGGGGTGGGAGTGACACACCACAGTGCCAAAGAAGGCCTTGTGTATTGGGCATAGTCTAATAGTCCTGCTTTCTCAGGTAGCCAATGCGACGCAGTCAAAAGTTTTGATCAACAAACTTTTATTAACTAAAAATGTAGGATGGAATAAGGCACAACCTGCCCTATGCCAAGGTGGGATTTCCCTACTTCAAGAAAACAAGGATCCTCTGTTTCAGGAAGTCCAAAGCAAATGTATGTCTGTGTCCAAAACCTATACTTGCTCTCACGTCTAAATGTATACAATGTGTAGGGCTGTTGGCGTCAAAATAAATAGTATTCAAATGAGTTCAGAGCTTGGCTTGTAATCAGCTTTCCCTTCCCCAAGTTAGTTCACAAGGCACAGGGGTTCCCTTCCCCAAGAGTTCGTGTTATAGCTTTCCAAAACACAATTCCTTGGGACGCTTCCCAGTGCAGATGATATGGTTACCTTTCACCAGTTCACACATGTAGTTCAGTTCCTTGACTTAAAATCACATAAGTTTCTTTGCAATTCAGACAAAAGCTTATTTATGGATGCTTTCAGTGGCTTTTGCATATAGGGATGCACTTGGTCTAGGCGCGGTTGTCAGACCACACGGTCCACCCATTACAGGTCACGCAACCGATGCACCATACTGGCTGCTTGTCCATCAGCCGTTGACCATTGCTTCAGCGTGATAGTGTTGCATGATTCATTCACATATATCGCACCCTCTTGACATGGTATTGTGGCTTGGTTGGCTACCATGCTCTTGTTGCTCTTTTTCTCCTAGCTCTTCACCATGCTTGTTTTCTTTTATCCCACAGTCCTTGAATTCTCTTGGCTCTTGCCAAAGCTTGTTCATCAATATTTCTTTTGGCTCTTGCCAGTGCATGTTTTCTTATATAATACAGTACCTTGTATCAGGAAGTTTCACAAACTTTCTTTCACCCATATCTGTATTCAAAAGTGTTTAATGTTGATTTAACCCAAATCGGTATACACAGAAGTACTTGCTGTCAATGTTCATTGCCCTCTTTACGTGCTCGACTGCCATCCCGGTGTCCCCCCCTGCTTGGTAGACTCACTGGTCGGAGCTTGGGCTTGCCCGCAAGGTCTCCTGCCGCCTCAAGCTCTCCCTCTCTCCATAGCTTCGCTCACCCAACAATGCTTCTGCTGCAGCTCCGGATTCCGACGACCGCTTTGCTGGGTCACACCGGTTTTGCTCTTGCAGTGTGCCACCGTCCTCCAGTGTCCTTCAACTTCGCTTCCCGCTGCATACGCTTGGCATCTTCCAAAGGGTCCGGAGCGCTCCACTTACCACGCAGCTTCTCTGGAGAGAGGTCTGCTTTCGTCCAGCAGACCGCAGCCCTGCTTCTACAGCTGACTCCTCTTCCACAATACTTCCTGCTTTTAAAGTTCCTGCCAGCATGATTGGTCCAAAAAGGCTTACACTTCTCACTGTTGAACGATAGTCCTGCATTACTCTTGCTGGCCGCCTCCTCGTCCCAGTACACAATTTTTGTGTGTGTGTTAATAAAGTGAGGATGCGTTTCTAGTTGGGCTCTTCCTTGTCCCAGTACCAACAGGTGTTTCTTGGGGAATGTTAAGGGAAAACCAGGGAAAGGTTTGATCATAGCCTATGAAGGCTTGGAGGACAGAGAGGACTCATTATGAAAGGGAAATGTGGGGGGGGGGGGATGCCATGTCTCACCTAAGGACGTGTGATCCTCCCTCGTATCCAAGAGTGATGGCCTTTTCCTGGCCACCCGAGAGGAGAGGGAGGCCACCCTCAGGTTCCACACAGCAGCTAGACTGGTGAGGGGGATATAGGGTAGGACGTTGGAAATGGAGGGTCCCCGATAATGGTGCATAGTGTGTAAATTTGGTGGTGTGAGTGTCACCCTTCAGTGACACTTGCACATGAGGGACACTTGGGACCGAAGCAGACAGCGTGATTCTGGACTCTGCAAATTTAGGATTTAGCTGGAAATGTGATTTGTATTTAGTCCAGCATAGACGTATCAACAATCTGCATATTCTTTTGTGGTAGAGACAGAAGCAGAAGGGTTGGTCACAGAAGATGCAGTTGATCAAGTCAATTTCTGTTTTGAAAGGAAATACGTTTTAAAACTGAACCCAAGGGAACATAGTTGTGTGGTTCATTGATGATACAAAAAGATACGAGAATGGGGGAAGTCGAGGGCAATATTGAACCCAGAAACGTCAGTTACTTTTTTTTTAATATTTTTTATTTTTTTTGGTTTCTTTTTTAAATCTTTACCGACACTTTTTTACATCACCCAGCATTGGATGTGAAGGAGTTACTTTGCCATCTGACTTCCCCAGGGCTTCCTGTTTTAGATGTAGCCGAGTACCGTCCACACCCATGTGAATACCATTTTAGCAGCTGTAGGGCGAGTAGTATAAACTAAAGGACGGGTGGCAATATGGATGGATTTTACGAGATGTTTTGGATGGAAGAGCAGAAGAAAGAATCTCACCTTGTGGGTGTAATTTGTGAACTAAAGAGGACTTGACGATTTAACCCCCACGTTTCTTTCCATTGCACCTTCTGTACCACCCAGCCTTTGTATAAATCGTATTATAAATCAAGAAAAGAGAAATTCTGGCACCCGCATGAGGGCCTCCTGTGAGGGGGATGGAACCTGGTCTAGGGGAGCCTGAGAGCACAGTTGTCTCTGATAATACACCCACCCAAACACATTTCTCACTGTTCGGTAGTCCTGCTAGCTGAAAACACGGTTGTTGAGCACTGACCTCCCGCAAATGAAATCAACCTGCCCCTTGCTACTGATTTAAGGTCACATTGTAAACACCCATACTTGCCCTCAGCATTCTCATGGTCTGATTGCCCCATGGCAGCACTGGGCTGTGTGGCTCAAGGCAAGTGTCACATTGCAGATGGGTGGGGCGGAGGGAGGGGGGTTTCTATCCTTCGGCTGCCACCATTCCTGTAGTTGTTGGTCATTTTTAGAGAAAATAATCGAACACCTAGTTGATGGTGGTGAATTGGTAAGAAGACGCACATGGAAAAGGCGGTATAACCTGCATTTTCAATCCCGAATTGGGAGAAAGGGAGAACGTGGAATAACGAGGGTACTGTATTCAGTAACCACACAAATCATATTCAACAGCTCACTGCTCTGGGATTAGAGACACAGACCCGGTTAGGAACCTGCCTGCAAGGAGAGCTTCATGGGAGAGATCAGTATAGTGGATTGTTGTGGGGACAGCGGCCCCAATTGAGAAGACCAAGAGCTTTTTGGGAATTAAATGCCTGACATTGAGTGTGAGAAGTCCAGTATTGCAGGCTTTAAAAGACCCAAAGGTCTGCTGAGGATTAGATCTCGGCAGTGCTCCAGATAAGATTTTGAGGTGTGAGTATTTTACTCCCTATTTTTAAACTTTGAGAGTAAATGTGATTTTAAGAGAGTAAAAATGACTTTCCTCCTTTGCAATAGAGTAAAATGTATGCGACATCCTGCCGACGTGTGCAAAAACTGTATGGAAATCTTTACTATGTGGCACCTTTCTGCATTGTGAAAGAATAAACCTTTCGTTATTTCTCCATGGTCTGCCATTTGATCTCCTGTATATATTTAAATGTTGAAAACACAAAAACCTAGCCAATTACGTAGTAAAGCAAGAATGAATTGTATTGTGTGTTTTGAGGTTCGATAGCAGAATTGCCTTTTTATGTTTATTGAAAGGCCTAATTTCCTGGAGCTATTACTACTTATTGGTATGCCAATGTTATGATAAACAGTGCAGAGAGGCAAGGACTCCGTGCTAAATTCTATATCTAATCTCATGGTCAAATGGTCATTTATATAGCGCTTTTGGCAAAGCGCTGTACATGGAACATATTTATCACAATTATCACCAAACCGAAGTCAGGCCTCCTTTATCGACCTTGCAAGGATGAAAGGCTGAGTCAGCCTTGCCAGGATTCCAACCTGCAACCTACAGATCACACATCGGAGCAACGAGTGCTCAACCAGCTGAGCTATCTTATTGGCTAACATCCTTCAGAGGTCGGTTAACCTAGTATCGACTGAGGTATAATAATCATGGTGCCTAGATGTTGGACGAATCATTTATGAAGCGCTACATAAAGTTAAATGGCTATCTGGATTATCGCAGGGACAGGTTTTGCTGAATTTCTATTCATTTGTTTGTTTTTAAAAATCACTTGCACTTCCTGGAGTCAGGTTTTGGATGTTTTAATTGTAGTCTTGAAGATTTTGAGAGACAATCACTCACCCTTGAGCAAAGACTCTGCTGCCACTGACCATTTATAGTAATGTACCCCATTGACTGCAAGGTTGAATGGATGTAAACTAGATGGTGCACAGTCATCATTTTATACACTGTTTTTATAATTGGAGTGTAAATTAAATTATAAGAGTAGAAATTATCAGCACAGGAACTCTGAAAAATAAAATTGGTCAATACTGGTTTGCTTTCAGTTGGGGGAAAAAAGCATAATTTGTTACGCAATATTAATTCTCAATTGCAGCTTAGCTTTCCATTTTATTAATTTTAAAATCCTAGAAAATAAATACCCACAGTGCTTCTGTTTGCTCCATGAGCAGCAACACAGCTGAAGCTGAATGGAAATAAACCATTCCTTTTATCCCATCGTGCATTTTATTTTTTAAAGGTTTCAGAGAAATACGTTTTGTTTGCAATTACATCCACTTCGATAAAAACCAAAAGAAGTCTTCTGGTTTCTGTCAATTAGCCTGACCTTTGCATTGCCCTCTGCTCTTATGTGTAAATGTACACAGGAAAATAATAAAGCTGTCGTATTTACAAGATGTTCATGCGTAAAAAGGCCTGGTACGCACCTTATCTGGAGGCCTGGATCTCGGAACCTGGGAGAGACCAGCGCAGATGCAAAATTGACTGGTGCGAGTCCAAGACCCTGCTGAGTGCTCTATCTAAGATGTTGAGGAAAACCAGCTTAAGGGAAAAGTGTGAATAGTTTTCCCAGGGACTTTTCCCCAGCAGGGTGACTTGTGGTTCACGAGTATCGCAGGTTCACAAAAACCTAAACCAGGCTAAATAAATACTTGATCGTACTAATCGAGTGCCCTGCAGCTAGAGGGTAAGACTATGTAAGGAGACCCAGAGTATAATCCTCCTTTGTGGTGTTAGGGTTCTGCAGCAATCAAATATAAATTGCCAATTGGATTTACAGGTGCTGTTGATTTGAATCTCTCATCTTGCGCTAAATCTATTCAAATTGCTCAGGCAGGGCACACAGTTGCACTCGCCATTAGCCATTGCTAATAAACTCATGGCGAATTAGAAATGGTGTTAAGTATGTATACAGTTGAGGTGGCGAGTGACTTGATGCATCAGGCAAGTAGCTTGCAACTTGATACTTTTCTCCCTGGCTTTCGCATCTACAGTTTTCAACAACGCACTTTTGTGCCATCCAGAACAGACACATGCAGAAGAATTGTCCTTTATTGCAAACCTACATGGAGAAGAAAAATGTGTTCTCCACTACAGTATCCTAAACCAGTCATTCCAAACGCCATTTGGGATCGTGCTCGAGTTCTTCCACCGCCAGAACTGATCTGTGAAATGATCAAAATCGCCACTCCCCTTTTATTTTCCTGATGGGATGTAAAATACTCCTGGGAAAACATTTAGACTGCAGCTTCCATGCATCTACCAGCACAGCAACAAGTGTTTCTCTTGCAAGCCAGTGTCGTTCCCCATGTTTTGCAGTTTTTTGCATTGCATCAGCCTCCATTTAGCTGAGGGGACTTGAGCATCTCCTATTCCATTTCATGACCTTCTATACATTGCCTTTCTTTAATTGTTCTAAATCTGATACAAGCATGCACCCCTTACCAGTGATCTACTTGGAACTCTTTTCAGGGCACATGTAATGCTTGCCCTGCCCAGAAAAGTGTTAGTGCTTTTGCCTCCTCTTTTCCCTCAAATACCTTTTTTGCCTTCCAAAACTGTTCCTTTAGCACCAAGTGGAGCACAGTATACTTTTACAGTCGTGTGCAGATCACCGATTTCTATAGAGCCATCTGCTTTCTATTCCAGTCACTTTTTTAGAAAACCTTTACAACAATGAACAATCGCATTGCTTCTACGAATACTTCCAACCCACAAATACAACTCCCTTCAAAATCCTATCACTCTTCGTTTTGGGTCCTTACACACCCACAAGGTATTTATCCAGGCTATATAACAACCCTACTTTTTGTTAAAAACCCAAGGGACCATGTAGTTAATTAAGAAGGTGGTCTGATGGTCAGTGAATAATCCGCCATTCAGCTCTCTACTGAAGCATGTGCAAAAGCGCAACTGAATTTTATCCTGGCCATCTCCTGCAACATCCTCCAAGCCCGTACCTTTCGTCAAACATACCAGTTAAAGAAGTTTTCCTTGTTTATCTTTTGAGATTCTTTTTCTTTTTTGTGTTCTCCCCTTTTCCGCTGGATTCTGAAAATTCCACCATTGGTCCCAAATTTATTTTGCCTCATCCAGAGTGCTAGGGGTGGTAGAGTGGCCCTAGAAAAGATGAGCTTGAATGGGTAGTCCTATCGAGATCAGACTTTCTTTTTGTTATGATGGTCCATAATAAAGCCTATTTCCTTTCTTTTCATCTTGTTGATTTAAAGCTAAATATTATGTCCATTGAATTGAAAAGTTAAATTCTCTTTTCAACAAAGCACCTTCATCAAAACATCCTGTGCTAGACACCTTTCTTGCCAGTGCAAAAGCTGTTGTACCTGTCAAAGTGAAAATCCCCTGTTTGTCTCCTCTGCAATCGCCTTAAAATGCAAATAAGCTTCCAAGTCTCATTTCTCTTCGCCTTCTGGCATTTTGCACATGCACAGGTTGCTGCATCTGACTCGATTGTCATGATCCTAGCTTATTTCAGGAACTCTTGAGCTGCTCCTCCTTGAATTAAATTGTAATAGCCACCTCCACTGGATAATTTGGGAGGTCTTCTATTGCTCTCCTTATTTCAGGCACTCTTGCCAATTTTCTACACATCACCTCTAACCTCTCATATGGCTTCTTTCAAGTTCTCTTCCATCAGTGATCTAAGACCATAACAATGGCAGTAGGTGCTTTACAAATATCAAGTAACGTAACTCTGGTTTGTCAGCTCTCGAAAGGATGATACTGTATTGTACACTACTAGTCGTCCAGTCCTGCAGAGCTTGGTTTTTAGATTTTTTTTTTTCTTTTTCTAAGTGATCCCTCTCTGATTGCCTAAATCCCATAACATATCTTGTTTACTGATTCTATTTATCCGCCACTTCCTACACACCTGTAATAAGAAATCAAAAAAGAGCGGGAAAATAGGTGTGCACATTGAATTGAAATGTAATTGGCCAGAGTTTTCCAGTCTACATCATCCATGTAGGCTTACTTTCATATCCTCCTCTGTCAAGCTCTCCTGTCATATGAAATAATCCCCAGTCATGTGGTTTCAGTCTGTTTTCTATTTCTCACGCCAGAGCTTCTTGGCAGACTCATCAAAGGGATTCATAGCCCGTCTTCAGAATGGCTTGTCAGCAGTTGCAAAGATGTCCACCACCCGCCTGCACTGGCAAGGGCCCCAAGGTCAATTGCAGGGCGTTGTCGGGTCTGTTGAGTAACTTGTCCTCCAAAGAGAGACTCCTCAATTAAGTGCTCAGTCCTTGTATGTTCATCCGAATGTGGACTCTTGCCTGTACCACAGCATGCTCAGCGAGATATAGTAGCTTCACAATCTCCCGACTCCAGGTTTACCTGCAGCTTTTGCCTGTTGAGCTTCCGAATTATGGGCTAAAACTTTAAAGGTGCCCATATTCCTTGCTGGCACTTAATTGATAGCGAGCTGACCCTATTTTGCTAGCCTTCAGCCCTTTCGCCACCACAGACCTGAATTGCTTAAATTCCTCAATGCTTCTTTGCGTTAGTTAAGCCTGCTTTAGGGAGTTTTCAGACGCATATGCACGTGACTGTTCACAGATTTGAGGTTGTCTATGCTTTTCCATGTGGGTTACATTGGAGAGCATGCAGATTACACATCTGGCCTGAAATCGATGCCGCCGAACTTCCCATTTGTTCTTTTGTGTTTTTATTTTTTTAATAAAAGCATTCGAGTGACTCGGACAGAGGTGAAGGAACTCTGGCAGCTTGGTGTTTCTTGGATTCTCATATGTAGCAATAGTTCATGTTGTTTCCCTTCATTGACGGAACTGCTTTCTCTTGTGTTAATTAGCCTATCCATGGGGTTGAAAAATCGCATTACAGCAAGTTGTGATGCTGAGTTGTGCGATGGCGGGATTCAGAGCTCTGCTTCTAAGTTCTAGGCAGATTAGTCTTGCCATAATTATCTTTCAATGTGCCATTTATTTAAAACCTTGATAAATCAGTAGGCCATTAGGGTAATCAGTAAGGAATTAAAGGTCACCAACCAGAAAAAGGGGTTACTGGTTATAGCTTATCAAATGTGGGGAAAACAGTGTGTCAAAGTTATGTACAGGAGAATAGAATGTGTATCGAGCAGAAAGTTGCCAATGGTCAAATCACTGCACTGTATTATTTTGCCCGTATTTGGATGTCTAGAGCAGCAGCTTGGAGACAATCTCTGCTGCTTACAATCCAAAGTGACTGTAGCATAGGGATCGAACTAAGCATTTAATGGTGACATGTCCATACATTGCTGTATTTGCATTACTACATTTGCACCTGCATTTATATCGGTTTTACAAATTTTTCTGGGAGCAGGCAAACCCGATAAAGATGAGCGGTATAGACCAAATATAAAAGGAGCTGGTATGCTGGGGACGGGCAGAGCGGTGGGCGGAGGGGCTTCCAAATTATGATGTGTTATTTATATAGCACCTTAATCCAAAGCGCTTTACAGAGCACATTTACATACAATATCACCCAACCGAAATTGGTAGTCATTACAGCAAGTTGTGATGCTGAAATGAATGCACAGATGTAAAGACAAGGTTTCTGAGAACCTAATACATATAAATTATAACGTTTTTCCATTTTGTATGATCCACTATGGTTTGCTACTTTTATACACATTCTGAAAGTTTGTACAATTCCATTTTTCTAGAGAGCCAACAATAACTTGGTTTCAAGCTGCCCATGCGCTTCTAGGTTGCTAATATGAGCGAAGTGGCTCCAAACAGTTTAGATCCGTGCAGCAGGTCTTCGAAATAACCCTTAATCTACACGTATGTAATGTTTTGAACCCGAGGATCAATGATCGGAAACATACTTCCTGGAGGAATACGACCAGCCTTGTCCTTTATTGCTATTTATGAAACTGCGCTTTTCGGCAAAGCTGCCCAGAAAGTGGCTCGTGACCACCCTCGGACAAAGCAGTGCTCTATTAATGTTATTAGTATAGTAACTTAAGCATTCCCTAAATGGGTACGCAAAACAGCGTGATTTGAACAAGATGTCCTTAGAGGAGCTGGAGTAAAGCTTAACAAGCGCCTGTAGAGGAAAAGAGAGGGTATAATAATATCCTGCCATATTCTCAAAGGAAATGAATACAACCTAAAATGGCTTTCTTTTCAATGAAATACAGCTTCACACTGTGTCTGGAGCTCAGAAAATATTTGTTCAACAATGGCAGGGCATGCCTGCTACTCCACCTGTTAGGAGGTTAAAGAGTTCATAAAGTGAGACACTGGTTAAGTTATATTAAAAATCTAGGGGAAGATGGAGAGCATTTAGTGATAGTGTGGTAAGAAAAGTCTGATAAGTAAGAGCATTGGGTGGACCTAGCATACCTTATTTGCCACCAAGTCTGCGTTTATAATGGTCCAGACTGACCACTGTTCACTCTGTTTTAACCAAGTTAGCAGCCCCAAGCATTTGGGAATGTTCATGTTTGTGCAAAGCTTGCTCGCTTGCCTCTTGTGGTTTCACTATTTGACCCTTTCTTAATCCTGTGAGGTATAGTTGTTGTGTAGTTCTGGACAAACTAACGTGGCTTCTGTTTAGCATGACTGTGTACACTGCTTTTCGGTCGGCTTGCATGCCTGCAGGCCAATTTTAATAAAAAATCTTTGTTTATTGTACAGGGCTCCACACCAAAGCTGAAGGATCTCGCTTACTTGAAGAATCAGTTGGAAGGTTTACAGCGGCGAGTGGAGGAGGAAGTGCATGCTGGTGTGGCCCAGGTACTGACCAGCAACAGAGTTCCTTGCGTCAAAGCTATGTTTTGGCATTTGGTGTGGTATTTTCTGGTTGGGTAACATCTATTTCATCTCATCGAGCTGGAATGGCCACTAATACACACACACACACTGTTGCAGAATTCATTTTAATTAAAGCACTGCCGCTGTTCTTCCTAGTACAGTTTCCTTTGTTGTGCAATTTGCGTTTTCAGGTATGAATTCTCTAATGGCTTCTTAATGCAATTTTGCCTTTTGCATTTTTTACTTATAAATTTGGATCCTGGGCGAACATCCAAATGTGCTTTTGTAGAAGTCATATGGTTAGAGGTGTAACTACTTTTACCATTTTAAATCTAGAGGCATTAAAGTAGAGTAATTGTAAATACTTCAGGGTGAAAGCTCAAGCAGAAGTAGTGAACACATTCCAACCTAGATGTAGTTTTAGAACAGCGGATCATGAGATCAAACTTGTCTGGGGTAGGGCAGGATAGCAAAAATAGTTCTTAAATGTATGGCTTCTCCCAAGAAAAAGTGGCGAGGCAAAATCTGTAACCGAATTCAACATGGTCTGGGATAGACCAGAGAAAGCAGCGTTTGTTGTGCTGCAACATGCTGTGAAATGGGTAGACCAAATTGGTCTGCAACCCACATGGGAATCCATATCTTTGCCGACTCTCTCCCAGACAGTGAATTAATTGATATTTACAGCATTGCAAAAACGTTGTTGATGCTATATATAAAAACAAGTTAGCATTATTTGTGTAGTCTTTCTTGCAAATTGTTACATGTAATGTAAAGAAGTGGTCTTATCACGGTGCAAAAATTCAAATTGCAAGCTACTAGCCAGCCATAAAAAAGTAATGTGCCACCACAATTCTATACATATACACACAAGTCGTACTCATCCAAAAGTGAAATATCTCTAGCTAGTGGCGAGTGCAACATGTTTGCCATGGTTTTATATAGCGCCCTTTTTCTCCAATAATGCTGGCCTCGATCCGCATGGCATTTAAAAAAAAAAAAAAAGAAGTGGGGTTTGTAAGTTGAATAGTGGGAAGGCAGATGTGGGGCAAACCTGTGCTGTTGATGGATACAGATCGGAATTACTACCCGTTACCCGTGTGCCAATATGAAAATCTGTGTGGTTGGTGCGGAACATGACAGGTTAGCTGTATGGACAGCACCTACGTTGTGAAGATCAGAAATTGACAATGCTTTGATGAGACCACAAAATCGGTTCTAGTAAATCCAAGGTCGAGGCTAAACTTGCTAACACCGTGTGTGGAGCAAAACCATTTAGTCTGAAACCTTAAGCTCCATATTACAGAAGCTTTGCAGTGTATTTTATTTTGTTTTGCACTGGGGAAGTAAATTCCATGATAGTTGTGTACCGCTTCTTTTTGCACTTGAGCATTTTCTTTTCTTTTTGCCACAAACCAAATACGCTATGAAATTGCTCTCGACTGTTGCAAAGGTTCCTCTTTCCAATGAATTTGACGCCTATTCCCAAGTGGCAAGCCTCCTTGTTACCCGGCTTACTTAGGCCAATTCATAACATTGCATATGATTGCAAAGAGACTTCAGGGTATCTAGTTTGAAGTCTGAATTTTTAGTGCTGTCCTCCAGAGCTAGGTTGTTACTTAATGTGAGTTAACCCTAATTGTTTCTTGCTTTTTTGCTCAGATTTGGATCGGTTTGGATTTACATACAGTAATGGAACACTGTGCCTTGCTTTGTTGTTCGGATTTGGATTTATATACAGTAATGGAACACTGTGTATCTGCGAGAAGTCCAGGAAATATTGTTCAATTCTTTATAATAATGGTGGCAAACATACTTGTTAGAGATCCATCTGTTTTTCCAGTATTTCGTTGTTGTCTTTGGTTTTCTTTTGTAGTGAAGCCGATTTAGTCGTATGCCTTTCTCCTGCTGCCTTACCGTTTCAGGATTTGCAGTCACACTCTGAAGTGTCAAGGCTTTCTGCATGCTTCTTGGGTTCAGGGTTAGTTATGAGACTGCGGTCAAGGCTTTCACCTCCCTGTTTTAAGCATATAGGTGTTGTGGGCAGACTTTTCAGTCTCATCGTTCTGTCCAGGTGACTCCCAAACTCCAACCGACTTTCTGTTATGAGGCCGGTTTAATGTAGGTCAGTGCCCCTTCCTTTAGTCTTCCATTGGTTTTCTTTCCTTTTGCCAGTTTTCTCATTCAGTGATATGTTCTTTAGTCTTTTATCTGGTTCTGTTGTTACCACAGGCTACTGGGCACGATGTCACCTGTGAAGTTGGATTATATTCCCAAAGAAAGTTCTCTGGGATATTCTATTTAAAAAAAAGTTCATCCAACTGGACACAGTTTTGAACATGAAAATGAAGACCAACAATGTACAGATTAGTTTATTCGAAAAATATACTTCTAGTTATATAACGTATGCATTTGCATAATAAAACAACTGAGGTGTAATCCACACAAAATGACACAGGGTATGGCGATACTCAAATAACTCGACAATATATATGACACTAAACAACGCATTTAACATAATACAAGTACTTTGTTTTTTTTTGTATCATTATGTACATTTCACCAAATAATATTGCATGTTGTGTTTGGCAGCAATCCTTTTGAATGATATAAATATTTGACAAAGCAGGCTATCTTGAGATTTGAGTTTCGCTGTACCGCTTAGCATTTACAGCAAAACTATCATCTAGACTGTTGAACTTTTCATCTAATATTAACTTGTGTAGTTCTGTTTTTTTTTTTTAAAAAAAGGCAAAACGTCCTGTAAATCTTAGTTTGCAGTTTGTTATTCTCAAGTTGTGTGTGTTTCAACCACCTAGTGGAGAAGCTTCAAGACTGGGTATGATTTTAATATTTTATTTCCAAAAGTATGAAAACTAGCAAACCTCTGCTACTTGACACATCACAATCTGAATTGAAAAAAGATTGCAGATCCATTCAAGATATACTGTCCTCTTTAGCAGGTGGACATCGCCTCAAAGAAAAGGACAGTGCAATTAAACTCCCAAAGCCATCGGCAAGTTGTATTGCCAGTGTGATCTTAATAACCACCAGCTCCAAAGATTTGGACAAACGATGAACCGTAAAGACACCTGGAAATGTATATAAAGGTTAACGAGTCTGGGCTCCTGAATTTAATGAGGGTATCCTACACCGAACTTACCACTTGAATGTTTATGCAGTACTTCGGACCCATCTCCAAATCGTGCTCCGAGTTGCCATTCTTGTTCTGGTTTCCGAAGTTTCACCCCTAAGAGTGACTACAACACAAACTATGCTTAAATGTGTTGTGGATTGCGTCTTTAGTCTCGGTTCTTCCGGGACATATGGAGATGTGTTAAAACATGTATGTCATTCAGTGTCTGAATGCCGTGGCTACCATGAAAGAGCTAGTCATGTGGTGTATACAATTGCTCGGCAGCAATCTTCGTATAGCAATTCAATATCGGAGAAGCGTATACATGCACCCAAAAAAAAGTACGTTGCCATATCCTGAAAAGTTTCACATGTTTCATTTTGTATACCAGAGTTGCCTCCATATTAGCAGCGGGAATTAAAGATATGACAGTACAGACCGGTCATAGTACTCGTATACTATCCAATACAAAAATAACTTCGACTGTTTTAATGTAAACTGAGGCTGTCATTTATATGAAGCGTGTTGGGCATTTTGGATGCCCTTTTCCGTCTTCCAGCATGCTAATGGCTTCTCCTAGCAACTGGGATTTGGGTGGATATGAGACATTTTATTTCTTTCATCTGCTGTCCGGTCTAGATTCGTTTTCCCATATCTGGGTGAGTTGTTATCCCCACAAGGTTTGCCACAACCATGCTTTGGCTGCTTTCTGAGATTCAGCAACACCGTGCAGCTCATTTGGGGAGGGCAGTTTGTCACAGTACATAGCATCTGATGAGGACAGGTCCGTCCAGTACGTCATTGATTGTGCCTTCCCATTTTTATTTCTTGGCTGCAAGATTTTGCTCATGTTGGATGGTTTCTTGTGACATCTTATGTTCCCTTACATTGCCTGCTCTTACACCTTACCAGGGAACTTTTTCAAGCTGCTTGAACATTTCGGACCGTATTTTCCATTTACTTCAAATTGTTTTAATGTAAGTGGGTCTTGCATAGCGTGACTTGTTTCATTTGGTCAGCCACTTGTTGCTTAGTTATGTAAGCTAGGGTTGGATAAAAAGTTGATTCAGTAAAAAAAAAGGTTTTGGCAAAACGACTAATCGAAAAAATAACTGGATGAAACCCCATAGAACCTGTGTCTGCATACGGTGGAAAGATGGAGGATGAGTTGCAAGATTTTTGCACTACTAGTACGGCGATAATCCCAATACTAAAGAAGTGTGGGTCATAATCGTCCATATGACTACACTACAATAGTAGTGTAGTCATTGCATTGGGCATGAGGTCCATAGGGCTCCAGTGTAAATTTTCATTTGTGGTTCCTATATAGAACACTGCGTTGGTTCTGTTAGGCACACTTGTATGCAGTACCCTTAGGATGCACTACAACAACCCTGACCTCCTGGCAATAGCAACCCAACCTTTGGTAGAAGTCTGTACTACACACGTTGGTAGTTTGGACGAGTATCCAGGCTTATCTCAAGGGGGGTTAATGTGAGCTGTAGGGGAGTTGGAGATTCACAGTGACAGGTATTCAAGCAAACACTTAACACACAGGGTTTCTTGATAAAACAATTGTTAATTTATTTACCAGTCAGTTAATGTAGGCCTTCTTCAGAAGGGAGCACTGTAAAATACCACACAAATATACTTCAAAACTATACACTCTCTTAAATTCAATCAGTAATTACCCATTTAGAATGGCATACAGCAGAGACCTAAACCCACAGTTATCTTCAATAGCTAGGGAGCTGTTGACATTAATGTATTACTGTTGGCATTCAGAATTAGTTAAGAGCAAGTCAAAAGGGAAAGATTATTAGAGCAAACAAGATACCACAAATATTTCCTAAGCGGGCAAATGCTTTCAGATCCCCCAATAAGTCATTCAGTTAAAGGCTAAGCCAAAGTCAATAGGCAAGAATATATATGGGCGGAAGCGCTTCTTTGAAGGCAAGTAGAAAAGTCTTTGCACAATGTTTCAGAAGTCTTTGAAGAAAAAGATGAATCAATGTAGGGCCACAAGCTGTTAGACTTGTGAGTATTAGAAGATGCAAGCAACTCTACAGCAAGAGCTAAGTTCTCTTAGACTTTGTACAGTACCCTTTTAAAATGAAGAAAAGCTGCAGCGGATTACTCCTGTTCTTGTGCAGGTCTCACTGTTCCTGGGCATCAGTCGCGGGGACAAGAGAGAGGATGTCGGGGGACTCCTGCACAGCACTGGGACGGTCAAAACTTGCAACTGGCAAACTTCGCTTTCAGTGGCTATTCGGTGTTTCAGCTCCTTGTGTCTGCCGCAAATAGCAACACCGCTGTTCTGGCTGTCGAGATGGACTTTCCTTGCTTCTGTTGTCCCGAACTCTGTTGAGGGGGCTTGGGTCAGTCCTGCTTTCTGAGGGTCTGGAGGATCTTCCTGGAGCTCTTGGCCAACTTTAAAAGCAACGCACACAAACTGGTTTTCCTCTCCCTGGCTCTACGGTTTCCAGCAGCAACTCTGTGGAAATTCTACCATCTCTGAGAAGGATCTCCATGTGGCTTACTTTGGCGTTGATTGGTCCCACCAACTCAAGGGGGAAAAGTCGTCCTAGCAGGGGCTGCTATGTCGATGCAAAATTGGCGTTTCAGCACAGCAGCAGGGCTTCACCGGGCAAACCAACGGTCCAGGAGTTGCAGCAGGCGTCTCCTTCAAGTTCTTCTTCGGTTCCTTCGTCCAGTGGTCGACTCTGCCTTCCAAGCCAAAAACTTGCCTTTTATACAGTTCTCTCCCTTTCATTCCAGATTTCTGCTGCCCTTTTCACTAGCCCCAATACTTGCACACCCGACACCACCGCCCCCTGTGTCCTACACTTCTCCCAGTGACCTTTGGAAACTGCTCCCATTTGAATTCTGCCACTCATTCTCTTACTCTCCCTATGTCCTTTCTCTTTTAATTTCCTTGGTGATTAGCTAAGACTATTCTAACCACACACTCTATATAGCCCAGGTAAAGTGTCCAGGGCCGCCACCGTCTCCAGTGTGTCAGTAAGGACTTGGATTTGTCTAATGGCCCCATTGGAGACCAGCATACTTGGTGTTTGCCTCATAATTCTGTTGCAGTGACTAAACAGGATATTGTCACAACATTGGCCCCCAAGCACTCAGTCTAAAACTCCTTGTGCGTGAAAGTGGAAGACCAATGGATTTATAGTTTGCTGAATTTGAGCCTCTGACTGTGCTTACAAAAAGTAGGCGAGCATGGCCTGACTAGAACAAGGCTGGATTTTAAATTGATGGGAGGTATTTAGCTCTTGCCTCTAGCCTCGGAGAGCCTTGTTAGCTTAAAACCAGACTACTACCAGGCGCTACCTTGACTCCCCATGTCAACTTGTGCCATACTTTCATACATTTGTAATATTAATAATGTATGCTTTGTAATATGGATAAGGGAGAATAAAGGACACACCTAAGATGTTTAATTCATAATGGACAAAAATGCGTTCGCATGCTGCAATCTAAATCGTGCTTGACATGCAACTTACCGACCCCCTGGTTTCGACTGTGGTAGCTCCTGCTTACCTGGTGATGCCTAATACACAAAAGCTACTTCTAGCTCAGTGTTGGGTAAGATTTTCATAGCAATGCTAAACTGTCAACCCCTAAACATTTTGCTTTTACTGGTGGATTCAGAATCCTGTACTCTTTTTATGTTGTCATTTTTAAGACTCTCCATAGTGTCTTTTAAAAGTTATCCTCTGACAACATTTTGGCAATAAGTGCCTATTGTTGCTCGGTTGCCCTATGGGCTCCCTTTTGAACTTTCGCTGGCTAACCTTGTGAGAACTACAGTTCCCAATGGTAGAAAGGATCTTTGGATCCCTGTTTACATTTTATCAGGTTAGACCAGCTCTCCCCTCCCCCCCACCTTATGTGGAGTGCTGGGGAGATACTGAGTATCCCCTTTCTCATTTTAAATATAACATTTATGTTACAAGGACAAACTTACCTTTAATAGCTGGTGGCAGTGAAGCTTTTTATTAATTTGGTGCACCTTTACTGCGGGCTGTCTGCACAGTCCCCCGGTAAAGGCACCCTTGAATGCTCATTTTACAAAAAATGGCCCAGTCTTGTTTTTTTGCCATTTTATTGTTTGTTGTTCCTTCTCCTGACATCGAGGGTGGGAAATTCCTTTGTGTGATTTTTATCTTCGGCGTGAGTCCTGTGGACTCTCCATCCAGGCTCTAGAGTGTCTGTCAAGGCAGGCTGGAAGACAAGACTGTAGCGTTTTGGACTCCCTTGTTTCCCAACTGTGAGATTCCAGTTGAAACTGGGAGGCTGGCTGTCCTGTAAGGATTGCCAACCCCCCAAGTTTGAATGTTGCAAGGATGTTTGATTGATTGGCTGCATTTCTGCATAAGAGTCCGAACCTGAAAGCTGAATAGATAGTCGACCCCTAGGACCAAAACCGAAGAGGAAGATGAAGAATTTGCATCTGAAATGATTTCCAACGACCGGAGAGCCTCCTGTGTAATTGTAGCATGCTGTAGCTTTTCCTTCCAATCGACCTGGGAACTCCGAAAATGACGACCCAGAGCCTGGTGAGACCCACTAGACTCAAGACCACCTGCATTTTGAGCCATCCCACACCATGCTGCTACCTTGGGGGGGTACAATACCCTGGGACCTCAAGCCATTGTGCGGTGCACAGTCTTCCGAATCTCGCTGAAACTTGCGGGCATCCTGCTGGATCTCCAGAGGCATGATTCCAGTCTGGGAAGTTCCCTCACCAGGGTGCTGGACCTTGCAAATGATGAGAATCTGACCAACGATATTCTGTCTTCTGTGCTCTTGAAAAAGGCCCCAAATCCACAGAGCCGCATCCAGCCGCAAGGAAAACCTTGCCTAGATCCTTCCCCGAGATCCTTGCTGCAAAAGTCCTTCCAGTGTCCAAAGACTGGGTTTTTGGCTGCAGATCCTGAAGTCCTCTTGCTGCACAATCGTCTTCTGTGCTGGCTTGGGCATTTACTTATCTTAAGTCTCTTGTGATTCCTGTGTAGCTTTGGGGTGTTTTCTGTGATTGGGAGTCCTCCCTTCTTTTGCACCTAGTCCCCTGCTGGAATCCTCCTAGGGTGTCTTCTGTGAACCCCCCCGGACCCTCCACTAACTCTGTACTTACTTGTTATAACAGTCTTCCTTAGGAACTCTGACCTTTGCTACTTAAGAACCTATCCTGACCTGCCTGTTGGACACTAGACCCTAGGGACCGCATTCCAAACAACCACCCCCCCCCCCCCCCCCACCCGTCTGCCACTGAGAACTCCTGCTCCAAGAACAAGGGAAATACTTCTGGGACTTTTGCCTAGAAAACAGAATAGGTGTTGAAAAGTTACTTATTTGCAAAAGAAGTTGGTTGGTAACTGTAACACTGTGAGTGAACAGTTACAAACATTGCTTACCTTAGAAATGTTCTGCCATTCTTAAAAGTACATAGAAGGTTGTTTTACTTGCCTTGGAAATGTTTTGCAATTCTGAAAGTATATGTAACCTTTCCTTAGACTGTTTTGCTATTCTAACAAAGTAGATGTAAGGGTATTTTACTCGTCTGTGATTTGGTTGTGGGTTTCACTTCACTAATCCTATTAGTATAAATGTATGAGTGTCCCCAACTGGGTCTTGCTTCCCCCGAATTTACTGTTAGCCCGTCCAGAATAAGTCTGCCTTAGGGTTTACCTACCTACCTATAATAATAAACTTGAGTCATTCATAAAGAGTAACATTGGGGTTTGCTTTCCCTGGTCTGTTTTAGACAGTTTTAGATTTACACCTGCCTGTGGCTGACTCCTGTAAAAAGTGTATAGGTTTTACTTAGCTTGTTCATAACTGTTATCCTATCGCTTCCCTTAGTCTGTGAACTGAAAAGCAACTGTAATTGAATATTACACCCCAAGGTCCAACTCCCCTATAATAACTGTTATAGTGAAACAAATTCAAGGTTCAGTATAAACCTAAAACTCTGATTCAGGATATCAGAAAAGTATATTGTCCAGTTGATATTATATGTGATTTCTTGCTGAGCGTCACAGTACAACTGATAGGGTTTACTACCCTGTTATTACTGAAAGTAATCTAAAAGTAACTATTGGCTGCGTCTTCCCTAGAATTCCTGTAAGGTGTTCCAAATAAGGTCATATGCTTTGTGTTTTTATAATTGTGATTGTATATAATGTGATAGTACTTATTTCCCCCAATATTTATCTGGGTCTACTTTTTAAAATGTATTTTTACAATGCACAGTGTTTCAGTGTTTCTTTGGATCATTTGTGCTAACATTACATATGTACTGATTCTACAGACCTCCTAAACTAAGCCTGGCTGATCGGTCTACGCTACCCTGAACCCAGGTGGTACAGCCCTATGCTAAGAGTGGAGTCTTGTACTGCCTCAGGTGAATTGTTTTACTAAACCCTTAATTGGACTTCAGAAAAACTGTCCTAACACTCCTGGGCATTAAACCTTGATTTATATCCCTACTAGGGCCCTCTTTGCCCAAAATAAACCATTCTCAGACATCGCACACATGCCTATGCAGGCCCAGACACCAAATCGACAGCACACAAATGCCTGCAGAGTTAGTCACCAAAAGGACCTCTCCGTTCCCATGGTGACCCAACCACTCCCTACACACACTCCTGTTGTTGAGGCGACTATTGGATGGGCAAAAGTATGTTGACTTATATTGCTTCTGCAAGATTGCTGAACCAATGACCCACAGACTGTGGTAGTGGCTATGTGTTACGCTCACCTGACTCCCACGGAGGCGCAGGCCTGGTTTGGAGTGCTGTTGCCTCTTCTATGGTGAAGCGCAGGACTCGGAAGATGGACAGGACGGACCCTCAAATCTGGCTTGTCTGGCTCGCAGAAATATCCTTCTGTGTGTGAAAAGGGAGTATTAACAATCTGCGGGATAATGTGTAAGCCTCCCACTCCCTTCTCACTCTCCACGAAACCCTTCAGCGATTCCCCGTGAAGTCTCACCTTAGGGTCTGAAAGGACGAGCTCTCCATCCTGCTTCTGATGCAGGGGCGCGTTGTAATGCAGTTACTTCACTGGATCATGGATTGTAGAGAGTTCAAGTTTGCTTGACCTTCCCGGTAAAGTACTGTGAGAATTCTGTTTATAAGTATGAGCCCAAAATAATAATTGTCCGTTGTCTCTATTTCCGGTGCAGAACAAAGATTCCGAGATGAGCAATAGAACCAACGAAGGAAACTCAGGTGAGTTGTTTGATGAAAGGTTCCTTTAGTGTCCTTGCATTAATGCGCTAATGCTTGTGTCTTTTTTCCCCATAGGGGCCGGGGTTCGGAAATGCCAGAGATATGTCACCGACCCGAAGTGAGAGGTGCAGTTCCAGTAGATATCAGGTAAGTCTTTAATGAGCGTTCAGGTAATATCTTAGCATTCGCTCACTAACGCTGATGTCTCTTTTTTCCCCTTAGGGGCCGGGGTCCGGAAATGCCAGGATGCGGCACCGACCCGAAATTAAGTGGGAATGACCCAACAGGTAAGTCTTATGATGGCAAATTAAGGTTTTCTTATTCTCTTCCCTAGCTCACCTTTGTTCTTGTCTTTTTCTCCCTAGGCGCTGAAATGTGGCTGCGGATCCAGATGGTCGCTGATGAACATGGAGGCGCCTAAAAAAGGTGAGTGGAATGCGGCGCTGCAGCGATCGATGCGATGTGCTTTTAAAATGAATGTCTTCCTTTTCAGATCATCGGCGAAATGTCTCCGGAATGCAGATTTAGCAGGTAAGGACTCTTCTTTCTCCTATTCTCTTCTCCCTTTGCAGGTGTTCCAGGATGCTGGCGGGCGTGGCAGAAGTCAGGATGCAGGAGCAGACGCGGTGAGCGTCCAGCTGCTAGATGCAGAACAACGCGAAGCATGAGTTGCTGCTTGGGCGTGGCTTAAATAGCCTTCAAAGTAGTTCCAGGTATGTATCCTTCCTCTCGGGTATGTATTCTTCCTCCGGCCACACCGGTGTGGTTAAGTAGTCCCCAAAGATAAAGTAGTCCCATTCAGGCCTCTAGATGGCCTGGATGTTGCAGCATGGTCTGCATCAGGTAAGTTTACACCAAGCACCTTTAAACACAAAGTCATCTTTTATGAGCCTGGCGCCTAAGGCGCCAGGACTGAGTCCAAAGGTCCCCTACTTGGGGCTGCTGAGACTTCCCTCGGGGACATGATGTCTGCCTCTGGGGTAGCTGGGCCTGGTCTGGCTCCTTGGAGGTAGGCATCATGACACTATGCTTTTAAAGGGGCAAATGGAACTGACAAGGTGCTGAGATTGGTGCCATTTTAATGATTAACAGTAAATTGGCCAGGCTGGTAAGGGTAGGCTTAATAGCTGTGAGGGAGGCCAGGGCAATGATTTACAATTTGGTGGTATGGAAATGGGTGGGGGTTTATCAATGTGAAGATTCCAGTGGGGCTGGGTGAGGGATTTTTGGAGGTTAACTGGAAAAAATGACTACGCCTCAAAGGAGTACATGGATGAGTAGTAGTTTATAAACTCCTACTCTGCCCACAGTAGTACTAATTCTCAACATAAAGACAACAGACACAACATGGAAAGTACACCTTCTTTGCATCTTAAGTTTACATGGGCCGAGGGCAGGCTATATACTCTTCAAGAGGGGGTGGCCATCATCCAAAGCAGCTATAGTACAGTAAGTACCAATATAAAAGATGTGTCTGAGGTTGTATAAATATAAGACTTTCGTTCAACTAAAAGGACAAACTATTAAAACTTTAACAGCCCACCCTTCGTAATGAGATGTGCAGAGATTGCAGCCTTTAAGAGAAAAGGTCACTCTAGGTATTGAAGCACAGGGCTCTAGTGGCATGGTCTTGTAAAAAGTCAGAGTTCAAGAATGTATTTAAGTCCTACAATGGATAATTAAATATCACTAGAGCTCATAGAAGAAGACCAGAGGGACCCAACCATTGATAAGTACCTTTTGTATCTACGTTATGGGTTTTGCGATTGCTTTGAAGCATAATTCTGGGAGTTTTACAGTGTTTGGAGTATGGTTCGAGTCGGTGAGCTGGCCCTGCAGGATGCAACATTTTTAGATTCAACAAGCAGCAGCAGCTTGAAGCTTGGGACAGGCAGGTGATGTTGAGCCCACTTAGAAAGCAAAATGGAAATTCAGTTTAGAGAACGGCCCGAGGCATTGCAGTCTGTGTGGCTATGTTTTTCTGAAGTTCTACCCAACTTCATCAAAACCATTCAACTGAGACAGTACAAGACTCCACTCGTAGTATAAGACTGTACCATCTGAGTTTGTGGTAACAGACAGAGCAGCCAAGCTTATCTTAGGAGGGAGCTAGGGCAGTAGACCGGTACAAAGAATCTATAACACACAAATGAATCCCAGACAACCAGAAGTAGTATACACAATAAAGGTTTATTTTTAAATGCAATTGGGCCAAGTTAAGTCTTGGGGTAAGTACTGGTCAAAGTCATAAACACATTATAATAAAACACAATGCTTGAAGGTACACGGAACAATGCATATAACGTTATTTGGAACACCTAAAAGTAGTTCTGGGGAAGTCCAACCTTTTTAAACCCTTTCAGTACTAGTACACACCTATTCTTGGGCAGTAAAACCAATGGTTACTTTGAGATTGCATTCTGTAATACCAGGGTAGTAGACCCTAACAGTTGTACTGTGATGCTCATCAAGAAATCACATAGTAAGCCAACTGGACAATCTACGTTTTGTGAATAGTGGAACACTTATTCTAGGTACAGAAAAAAACCTATAACTGTTTGTGTGATAACTTAGTAATACTAGGTGAGTTAGACCTAAGGATGTAATATTCAATTACAGGTGCTTTTGAGATCAGTGAAACGGAGATTGAGGTAAACAGTAAATCTTGTAATTTATTTGGCACACCGCTAGCTCAAGGTAAGTAAAACCCATATACTTTTTCCAGGAGCTATCAACAACTTGGGGTAGGTATAAAGACTGTTTTTGTGTCTGTCTAAAACGAAACGGGGAAAGCAAAACCCATCTTACTCTTTATAAATGACTCGGTTATTCTAGGTAGGTAAAACCGAATGTAGACTTATTCTGGACAGGCTAACAGCAAGTCGGGGGAAGCAAGACCCAGTTGGGAAACTTGCACGCTAATTATTTTTGAAAGAAATGGGTAAGTGAAGCCAACAGCATTACCTTTTGGAGAAGAGGCACACCAATTCACAGGTGAGTAAAATAACCTTATCTACTTTTCAGAATTGCAGAACATTTCTAAGGTAAGTAAACCAACCTTATATATACCTTTCCAGAAAGGTTAGAACATACTTTCTTATAATGTAAAGACAATTTGAATCCTCTAATGAAATATGTAATCCTTTCCCAGCAGTAAAATTGTTCAACAAATTACAACATATGGGGGTACAAGCAATGCCAAAGTGAATAGATGTAGAAGGGTCCCATTAAGGAGCCAGGACAGCCAAGTCAATTGATGTCAATAGTTCTGATGCACTTCTTCTTGGACAAAGTCTTCACAAAGTCAGATAGTTCAAGGAACTCACTGAAGGAACACAAGCTTGTTAAGCCTGTGCAAGGGGAGTTGAAATCGACTCCAAAAGTTAAACTAGTACACTTCTCAAAAGAACGACTTATGGCAAGAAGGTAAGTACCACCACCACAGTACCTCTGGTTTGAAGAAATTGTTCCAGCTGGATTCCGCCTTGCTACAGCCAAGTAGACCCTTGTTCCTGTGCCTTAGCCGTGGCGACAAGAGGAGGACTTCTGGCGGGCTTCTGCAGCATTACTCAGGAGAGGGCTTCATCAGCTATGGATTTTCTTGGATCAAGTGGCTCTTTGTGGTTTTAGCGTCTTTCAAACAGCACTGATGAACTAATATCGCCCGTCGGATTCTCATCGGTACAAAGGTCCAGCACTCTGGTGAGGGGACTTTTCGAACTTGAATCGAATCGGGTCTCTGGAGTTCCAGGAGGATGGCCACAAAGTTTCAGAGTGATTCGGAAGACCGTGCACCTCCAGTTGGCTCGAGGTCACAGGGTATTGGGGTACTGCAGCCCGCAAGGTCGCAGCATGGCATGTGATGGCTCAAAATACAGGTCTTCCTGAGCCTAGTGGGTCCCACCAAGCTCTGGGCCGCAGCCGTCGTTTTCGAAGTCGCCAGGCCGATTGGAAGGAAGGGCTACAGCAGGCTCAGTTTACACAGCAGGCTCTCCGGTCACTGGAAATCGCTTCAGCCGCTTTCCTTCATCATCCTCTTCGGTTTTGATTCCAGTGGTCGACTTATTCAGCTTCCAGGCTTGGAGTGTAACAGGAACTAGAGTACAACTGCTGCATTCTACCTGCATTTTACAGCCAGGGGCAGTCCGGTTGTCCAATCAGGACAGCCAAACCCCCCACCCCCCACTGTGATTTGTCCCCATTCAGGCAAGGAGGAAGACAAAAGGCTGTGGAGTGTTGGACTCCTGGCTCACCTCCTGCCTTTGCCTTCACAGACAGACAGACTGGAGCCTGGTCGGGGAGTCCATGGGACTCCCACCAAATATAATCACACAAAGGAATTTTCCCGCCTTGGATGTCAGGAGAAGGAAGGACAAGAAACACTAAAATGGCGAAAAAACAAGACTGCCCATTTTGGTAAAATTAGCACCCATGGGCACCTTAACGTGGCTGTGCACCAAATGAATAAAAGGCATCTCTGCCACCAGCCATTGAAGTTAACGGACTTGTTGCAGCTTTAGCATGAAAGGGGATACGTTTACTCCCCAGTTTCTCATCAGCATTCCACATTAGGTGGGGTGTGCTGTTTTCACCAATCAAAATGTAAAAGGGACCCACAGAGCCTTTCTACCCTTTGGAACTGTAGTTCTCTCAAGGTAAGCCAGAGAAAGATAAAACGGGAGCCCCTAGGGCAACCCAGCAACAATAGGCACGTATTGCCAAAAAGTTGTTAAAGACAATAACTTTTAAAGGATAATATGGAGTCTTAAATGACACCTATAAAGAGTAAAATATTCTGTGTGTGGAAAAAGGTTCCCACTCGGCGGTATAAGGAAAAATAATCCACCAGGAAAGCGTATTTTTCTGGGATTGACACTGGTCGGGAAGATTTATCATCGCTATGAACATCTTAACCGCTGCTGAGGGCCACATACGGACCCTGGATGCACCAGGTGCCTCCCTCCAGCATATTAAGTAATATTTTTTTCAAGAGGGCCTCCAAGTGTCACCTTTCAACTTCCTCGTGACGCTCTCGAGACACCCCCTTCCCTCCAGTGGCCCATCAGATGCTAAGTACTTCTTTTTCTAAGCAGGGCATTTAAAGTGGCAACGACTTACGAGGGATGGCCCATTTTAAGAGAATTGTTTTGGACAGGACGTTCTTAACGTGTTGAGAACTGCGAAGGAGCATTTTTATTTTGAAAACACACGCAATGCACTAGTTAGCTGCCAAATCTATGCCCTCCTCCAGGACAATAGAATGTCACACAGAACCGTTTTAAACTATCTGCCTTATTTTCACGTTTTCATATTTGGCACACCAAAACGCGTTTATTTTAGGCACATTGTAACCTTTTCCTCACATTATATATGAAGCATTGCTTTGCCAAACATTGAAACACAAACCAGTAACATTTTCACACACGTTACCTTTTGTATTTTCAAAATTCACATGACATTTCTTTCCCCTTCTGCTGAATTGCATTCTGGTATTTGGAGTCTTTAAATTCACGGCGGGGAATGAGACAGTTCTACACTTCTATATTTGTGCGAGTACTTTAATATGGTTTGTGTACTTTTCAAGCTATCTTTTATAAACCGAGTATTATTGAAAGCCAAACGTGGGGGTGACTGGGCAAGTAAATCATGAATATTTGGCCAGGATGTGGCGGGAGAGGTTACAGTCCTGGAGACTACAGGGGTTATTTTCCCTGGTTTTGGCCCTGTGCTAATTTTCAGGGCACAGGTTGAGGAAACATTTTGGGTGGGCAGCGTCCGCCCACTTTTTTTTTTTCAGAGGGCAGGTGCAACCCACGTTTGGTGGTGAGGCCTGCATTAGAAAAAAGGGTTGCTTGCTCAAATGTTTGGCCACTAGAATTTAATTCCAGGTTGTCAATGTTTCCAGTGCAGACGCTTACCCACAAGACCAGGTAAGTTTCATGATTGATGGCACATGTCTTATATCTGTATTTTGTTTTCCAAACAATATTTCATATACATTGTTGGGTTTACAAGGTCGGCACCTTTTATACTTTGCCAGGATAGTTATTGGAAATTCTCCCCTCTGATTTTCCGGGTTGATTCTTTTTCTCAGGGGCAAGGGGGGGGTCAAATGAACTAAATTTGTATATGTCACTTTAAGATAGTTCTCTTACTGTGCATATATAAATGGGTGGCAGCATTTGATTTTCGCTACAGGACCGAGATTCCCTAACTGATTGATGCGAGGGAGCTCATCCCTAGGCCAAACACATTTTACAGCAGGAAAAGGCGATTTTGATTTGCAGGAAGGTCCAAACACGCAGCTCAAGTCAGCTAACCTGCTTAGTTGTCTGTGCAGCATTATAGGATCCCTTGCTTCCCCTGCTACTGCCGCAAAACTTATTTGGCCTGCCCTACCCCTCCAATCAAGGGTCAGGTGGTCCATTAATGATGCTTACTTCCCATTTTGAATTGAGCAGCACTTAATTTTGCAAGATTCATGCTAACCCGTCACCAAGTCTGAATCCAGCAAGATGGGAGACGGAAAACCTGCCACAGCCAGAGATTTAGATGCGCATGGCAAGGAGAATGGGTGCAACTAGGCCCTCTGCCCCCTCCCCCCCCCCCATGTGCTCAGCGCCTATGCATATATTATTGAACCCCCCACCCCATTTTCTTTTAGCACATGAGCCCTGTTAATTTGGTAACATTTTAAAACCCGCAACATTGCTTACTTTCTACCTTAAGAGCTCCCAGGCACTATTACACTATAAGGCAATCCTGCAGTAGATGCTACCTGCCCTGACATCACATCCTTGGAATTTGATTGGAGTTGATTTCTTTTTACAGCCAAAATAATCCATATCTGTAGCTTCTGAAATGAAAGCATATTGCTAGTTTGAACGATATGACCAAATATATACACAAAAATAAACAATTGGGAACCTCTGCAAAAACATCTGGTAGCAAAACACAATCGCCATATTTTTGCAATGCCTTCCACAGTCGGATGATGTTTTCAATGAAAAGTTTCAAAAAACGCCTTTTACAAACAATATTTTACTAATTACATCTGGGAAGAGATGTATTCAAATTCTTGAATTGCAGACTGATCTCAAATCCCGGCTTCTCCACTTAACCAAATGTGTGTGCTGCCAGTCAAATCTTTTTACCTCACTATGACTTGTCTGCCAAAATTGAGTCTGTATATTCAGCTCGCACAGTCTGCTACTTCAAAGCCTCACTCATGATATTTCCACATAGCCAATATGAATAGTGGCAATTCATATACTGAAGGGCAACTACGGTAGTTCTTGGCAGTCCCTCAGGAAAATGTAGTTCATCTTCTGCCCTTGCAAGCCAGTAACACTTCGAGGAACACTTTCAGGGATGCCTCTCAGAGTCCTGCGTATCAGTGTCCAGTTGTAGTCGGGCTTTCACCCAGCAGGTTGCTGTAAGTAGTTAGGGACAGGGTTCTCACCCTTCATAGAAATTCTCCTTTACCACATTAGGGAAAAGAAAAGCAATTGTTTTTACAGCTATTGCTCCATCTGTCAGCCCGTTGATCAGTAAAGGGGAGAATGTTGGTGTAAACTGTATTGTATGTCAACTCCAATCTGAGCACTTCAAAACATTTTATGGGGTGCACTGAACATCTGCCTCCACAGGTCAAAGAAAATGGCCCTTGGCAGTGCTAGAACCTTTAAGGTGAACTCTGTTTATGCAGATCTACTGCTTTTCCCTTGATTACGAGGTGAAAATAACCATTTGTGGCAAGTCCTACTTAAAGCTGTTCAAATGCACCCCTGGTTGACTTTGACCAAACAAATCAGTATTTGCACTACCATGCGATATTTTGTGATCTCATCCGAGAGGTCACAAATTCAGTGGGCATGAGACTCATTGTTGCATTTTAAAGATGTTTGATTTACCAGAGAGCTGGAGTACTTTAAGGCTTTACAGAAAACCTGTATTGTTGCAGAAACATTTGGAGCATGAAGTACGCTTTGTTGTTCAGCGTCCGGTTAAGAGCAGACTACAAAACCAAGATGTGGTGTCGGTGGAAAAATATTAGTGGGGAAATCCTAGATTGCACACTGTGTGGTTGTTTTTTGCGATATGCCGTCTTTGGGCGCAGTCTTTTTGGTGCCGACCGTTTTGGCACAGGTCGCATTTTAAGTGTGCCCTGTTGCCCAAAGGACCTATAAGTGCAGGGATATTGGTGCAAACAGTAATATCCCAGCACAGGGACTTGTGCACACTGGGATGTTACTGTTAGCTAAATTATAGCGTCATCCTAAGCACCAATAAATGCAATGTTTTGGATGGCAGTATATTTAAGCCAAACACTACGCTCTTAGTACATGGAGCTGTAACGTTTCCATGCACCGAGCACGTTGTGTTTGGCTTAACTATATTTTCATTCAAAGCACTGGATTTATGAGTGCTTCTGGTGACAATATTAAGTAAACAGTAACGTCCTGGTGCGGATAGGTCCCTGTGCCGGGATATTTCTGCTTGCAGTAATATCCCGACATTGATCGGTCCCTGTGCTTTATTGGGCATGGCCAACGGGGCATGCCTAAATGGGACCTGCACTGAAACTGCGACATTGGGGGAGTGTCCAGCTTCATAGTTGTTGTATACTTGAAATTGAGGCACGTGATTTGCCTACTTTCTCGTGACATTTTTTTTTTTTTTTTTTTTTTTTTTTTTTAATTTTATATTTATTGGTTTTACAAGGAACAGAAAAATTGCAAACATTGTTTAAACACAGTTTTACATCCCTCGGGAGGGCAAGTCAGGCACGAGATGCAAATCAAAACAATATGGCAAGAGTCTCTTAGTCGTGCGACAGTCCCAGTTGCCCAAGTATGTTTCGTTGGCTGTTTGCCGTACTTCTTTCCCACCCTCCCTCCCCCCCCCCCCCCCACTTGGTTTATTGTACATCACACATGCAATCGTCTAACATTAGTATCGGTATCGTGCGGTTTGCGCAGGGCTAAGCATTGCAAATTGTTGGCAGTCGGACTTAGATGACTCGCTTTTTGTATTTTGTATTGTGTTTTTTTGGGCATGGCATTATCCGGTCGGGTTTCGAGGCTCCTCTGATTGAGAGGCAGACGGGGGTGAGATGTACGTGTTCTTGAAGTCCATCCATAGGGTTTCCCATTTCGCAGATTTATTGTGCAGGGAGGCGGTGATCGTTTCCATCACATAAATATTTGTAGCGATTTTGATCCACTCTGTCTTCCCTGGGGTCAGGTGGGACTTCCATTTGGTCGCTATGAGGGCTCTTGCCGCTAACAACAGCTGGGGGGCCAGGCCCTTCACCCGGAGCCACTCTTCCTCGTCCCTTTCAAGGCCGAACAAAACAAGGTGTGGGTCAAGTTCTCTGTGGATATTATCTATCTCCTTAATCCATCCCAAAACCTCAGTCCAGAACACCTTGATGCGCGGGCAGCTCCACCACATGTGCCAATAGTTGGCATTTTCTCCACATCTCCTCCAACATTTCGGGCTCATGGATTGGGACATTTTAGAGAGTCGGAGTGGGTCATAATGCCATCTATGTAGGAGCTTTATTGCGTGGAGTTTGTACTGGCTGGAGATGGAGGATTTGGGTGCGGCTTTGCACATCAGGTCCCATTGGTCGGGGAGTATCTCTTCACCTAGGTCTTTTTCCCATCTGGCTTTGAGGGGTTTTGTGTTGCCACCTCCTGCTGCCAAAAGTGTTTGGTACATCACGGATATGAGGCCCTTCATTTCTGATCTGGAGTCCAGAAGTTTCTCAAAGGCGGTGAGGTCTCTTCTCAATTTTACTCTCCATTCAGATTTTGTCAACACCCCTTTTAGCTGAATAAAGTGAAATGTCGATAAGGTACCTATCCCCAGTGCCGTTGTCAGATCCGGTAGTGTAATGAACGAGTCTTTTTTCTGGAGTTGTCCCACCCTTTCAAGGCCCGCTTCATACCATGACTGGAATCGCTCTAGGTTCGGAATATGGTCATTTACGCCAGGAGACCATAGGTGACTGAGCGGGGATGGCCAGGTGGTGACTTCTCGCATCCCTTTCCCGGTGCGCCATATGTTCCATATAGTGGTCAATATGGGGTGTTGTTTAATTCTCCTCTGCACCCGTTGGTATGGGGACCAGAGCCATTCTGCTACCGTGGCGGGGGACATATAGTGGTTATCCATCTGGACCCATTGCAAGTGTTTGTGGTCCCTAAAATGTGGGACTAGGACGCGCAACTGGGCAGCTTTATAATAATTCCATAAGTCAGGAAGACCCACCCCCCCTTTCTCTATGGGGAGAATAAGGGTGTCATATGGGACCCTCAGTCTCCTCCCCTGCCAGATGAACCGCAGCATGGTCTTCCGGGCCTCGACGAAAAATTGATTGGGTATCGCGATCGGTAACATCTGGAAGGGGTATAGAAAGCGGGGGAGGCACACCATCTTGACTGCATTGATACGCCCCAGCCATGAGATCGTCAGTTTGCTCCATCTCTCGAGATCTCTTTCAAAGCTTCGGAGAAGCGGGGGGAAGTTGGCCTCGTAGAGGTCGTCTAGGGTTCTAGTGATCTTTATACCCAGGTATTGTAATGTCACATGTTCTATTTTGAGCCCAAGGGAGAGGAACTTTGCCTCATTTTCAACCGGGTCACCTCGGAGGGGAAAGAGGATGGACTTAGACATATTCACTCTGAATCCGGAGAATCGGCCGTATTCTTCTATTAGGGCTATGGCATGAGGGATTGAGGTCATAGGTCTGGTTAGATGTAGGAGGATGTCATCAGCGTATAACGCTGCTTTGTATTCGATCCCACCTAGCCGCATTCCCTCTATTCGGGAGTCGTCTCTGAGCTTTTGTGCCAGAGGCTCCAGGGAAAGTGCGAACAGGATCGCTGAGAGCGGGCATCCCTGCCTGGTCCCCCTTTGCAGTTCAAACCACCTGGAGTATTCTCCATTAACGAAAATTGACGCTTTGGGAGAGGCATATAGAGCTCGTATCCCATCGCAGAATTTGGGGCCTATCCCCACTTTCTGGAGGACTGCACTAGGAAGTCCCATTCCATCCTGTCAAAAGCCTTCTCCGCGTCAAGCGAAAGGAGGGCCGGGTCGTCCCGAAGGTCGCGTCCGGCGTGGACAAGGTGCAGAGTCTTGCGCATGGTGTCAGCGCCCTGCCTGCCAAGAATGAATCCGACCTGGTCGGAGTGGACTAGTTTGGGCATTAAAGTTTCTAGTCTGGCAGCCAATACCCTGGCATAAATCTTTGCGTCCAGATTGAGGAGGGAGATGGGGCGGTACGATCCACATAATTTGGGGTCTCTGCCTTCTTTAGGGATAACAGATACGAGGGCTTTTTTAAAGGAATCTGGGGCATTCCCAGAACTCACTATCTCGTTAAAGAGGTCCGTGAGGAAGGGTGACAATTGATCGGCGAAGGTCTTATAGAAGCCGGCCGTGTAGCCATCTTCGCCCGGAGACTTCCCTAATTTGAGTCGTTTGATTGCTTCTCTCGTTTCGCTTTCAGTTATGGGACTATCAAGGAGTTCGGCTTCTGTTTGTGTTACCGTAGGAATGGTAATTTGGGACAGATAGGACGCTATGTCAGGGTGAGCCGATAGCAGCTCTGAGGTATATAGATTTTCATAGAAGGTGGCAAAACGCTCGGGTATTGAGCAGGGTGTATGTGTCGTGGAGCTATTGGGGTCTGATATCTCCTTAACCTTGCGTTCCTCTCTCCGTTCCCTGAGCCTAGCGGCTAAGAGCGCATCGGCCTTGTCGCCTTTTTCATAGTATGTTTGTTTCAGGAATTGCAATTTCCGCACCACCTGGCCATGTTCCACCAGTCGTAGTTCTTCTCTTTTGCGGTGGGCCATGTCTAGTTTGGCGGAGTCTACCTCTGTTCCATCTCTCAATTCGCTCTCCAGTTGGTGTATTTCACTGCGTAACTTGTTTTCGACAATCCTCCGCTCTCTCTTCTTAGAGGAGCCCTCACGTATTAGCACGCCTCTCCATGTGGCTTTCCCAGCTTCCCAGATCATTTGTTTGGAGACCTCTCCATTGTCATTTGTCCTGAGATATTCTTCAATCTCGGTCTCCATTTCTCCCCTGAAAACCGTGTCGGCCCAAAGAGACTCATTGCAGCGCCAAGAGCCTCCGGCGACAGGCAGATCAGCCCAATCGACGTCTGCCAGTACCATATCGTGGTCTGTCCATGTAATCGGAACTATACTGGAATGGCTTGTGGACTTCACTAAGTCAGACGAGAGGAATATATAGTCTATGCGCGTGAATGTGCCATGAGGGTTCGAGTAGAAAGTGAAGCCCTTTTCGTCGTGGTGCTGTGCTCTCCATACGTCACGTAGGTCGTATAACTCCATCAGGGCAGCGAATTCAGTGCGGGCCCCTCTATGTTGATTCCGCGTGTCGGGGTTACCTGGTCTCCAGTCTACAGATGGATCCATCCATTGGTTGAAATCGCCTCCCACAACGAGATGGCCTGCAGTTTCCAGCACTATTTTGGGGATCGTTTTCCTGAGGAATGCGGTCTGTCCGGTATTGGGTGAGTACACTGTGGCAATCGTGACCTGAACCCTTGCAATTTTCCCCACAATCAAGAGGGCTCGTCCGCTCACGTCCGACCAGGACTTCTCTAATTCAAACCGAACTCCTTTCTTAATGAGGATTCCAACTCCTCCCTTTCTGAGCGGGCCAGAGCCCCAAAATTCCGTGCCTCCCCTAGTTCCCAGAACTGTCCGCTCCTCACCCCTCGCAAATTTCGTCTCCTGTATGAGGAGAATGTCTATGCCAGACCTTCGAAATTCTCTATGTACCAGTGACCTCTTGGTGGGAGAGTTCAGTCCTTTCACATTGATTGACCCAATTCTGAGAAGACCCTTGCCCTTGTCCTTCTCATGCAATGCCATTGGTGGTTTGTAGCCTGGAATCATTCGCCACCAGAGTCCGGGAAGGCCTGCCAGTACCCTGTGTCATCGCAGACGCGATACCTTGAAGCGAGTGTAGTGATATTTGTATATTTCCCAAGTGTTCATTATCTCTCTCCCCTTCTCTCGTGTCCCACCATAATCGGTGGCGTTCGTTTGAGCGTAGGAATAGGGTGTGCTGCGTCAGCAGCCGTTGACGGCGTCCGGAACGGACAAGGTGGAAACGTATGGTCCGTTGGCGGACCATCAGTAGGAACCGTCGTCCCACGGTCCCGATCATATTTCCCATCGCTACTTAAGGGTGAGCCCCCATCTTCTTTCTCCCTCCCCCAAACATTATACAGTTTCAACAACAGTAACAACAAACAGGTGAAAAATTCCAACGTTACGTGCGGTTTGCTGGTCTCTCCACGGGAGTCCTCATCACTTTTCGGTCCGGAGGGATGCCCCGCCAGCGGCGACATCCGTTCAGCGGGGTCCGCCATGTAAGGATCTCCGCGGGAGACAGTGCAGCCCACTGTGACCATGTTTGTGGTCAGCTCAGATTTCGCCCGGGTCCCTTGGCTCAGGTCTGCTCGGGGGTGTTGTTGGGGCGTCTATATTTTCTTGATCCCTTCACCCTCTTGCGCCTAGGGCCCTGGAGTTCCCATTGCATTCCCGGGCGCTCGCCGTCGATACCTTCCTTGCTTCCCTGGTTCGTTCCAAGGAGATCGGCGATACAATCTTTGATTTCTTCTTCGGAGCGTAGGATCAGTTTTCTGCTACCATGCTCGAAGGTAAGCGAGAAGGGGTAACCCCATCTGTACCTTATTTTCTGGTCTTTCAGCCATTTCGTCAGGGGGCTGCAAAGGCGTCTTAGGGCTAACGTCAGTGAAGATAAGTCTTGGAAGATGGTGATTTGCGCGCCCCCCATCGTGAGCGGGCCACCAGACCTGGCTTTTTCAAGAATTCTGGTTTTGTCTTGGTATCGGTGGAATTTGGCCAGTACAGAGCGCGGGCCGCCAGGCGGTCCTCCAGCTCTGTGTATGCGTTCAGTCTTAGGTTCATCAATGTCTTCGTCAGCTGTTAGTATTTTGATGATGTCGTGAATGGTGTCTCCGAGGTCTTTCTCAGTTTCACCCTCCCGTTCCGGAATGCCGAAGAAACGAAGGTTATTTCTCCTTTCCCTGTTTTCCAGGTCATCCATCTTGAGCTTTGCCTCGATCTCTCTTTTCTCAATGTTGCGAATTCGTACATCCATCTGAGTTTCGAGGGTATCAATCGAAGTCTGATTATTCTCCACGCTTTCCAATCGCTCCTCGAAGCTGTCCATTCTCTGGGTGATTTTGTCGATTTTGCCGCCAAGGTTGGCACTCATGTTTTTTATTTCAGAGAGTAGAGTGGCAATGTCTCCTTTGGTGGCCGCAGCACCTGCCTCCGATGGGTCCGTGGCCATGGTGTCTATGTTCCCAGAGGGTGCGGGGAATGGTCCGTAAGCGAATTTGGCCAGTTTGTGGCGCGGGTCCATGCGCAGAGTCTCGGGTTGGAGGAGGCACACGCCCCTGGATAGGGGGCCCTACCCTCTGGGAGGATGCACGGGTAGCAGGCTCAGTGTTGTCACTTGTTCTCGGCACTTCGTGTGGTGTGGGCCAATTCCTTGGGTCAGGTCAGCGGGGGGTCACGGGGTAGGGTATGCTCACCCTGGGCTGGGGTCACCTATGCGTTCTAGGAGACCTCTGTTGGGACTTTCTGTGCCAGATTGCTGGAAATCCGTTGTACGTGGAGCACGACGTTTGGGCAGTGTTTGGTGTCCCCAACGCTGGGTTTACACGGTCCAGAAGCGATCCTAGGCAGGGGTTGCCCCGTGTGCAGTGCTGGGGTAGCAGGTTACCCTTGTTCCTTAAATATGGCGTTTGGCGCGGGGAGCGTATACCGAGGCAGCCAGTAGTTAGGAGCACGTGGGGATCAGTCTTTCATACGGACCGTGCTGTGGGCTGCGTCCTTCTGTGGATACGGTGTCTCGCGGCCTCCTCAGCCTTCAGGCGGGCCGTCTCCACCTCTACTGCAAGGAGGGAGGGTCCAGGGCCGTGCGCCGTGGTTCAGGGCTCGCCGCCGGGATCTGGCGCGGCCCGGTGCGTAACGGCACCCCCGGTGGAGCCGGGGGCAGCAGCACGAGTATGGGGATCTGGATCCAGCAAGCAGCAACTGCAGGGGTCGATGCCCTGCTTTCCCTAGAGCGTGTCCGATTCTCGGGGCACAGCTCGCAGTTTCCGGGGCACAGGCCGCAACACGCACCGCCGGCAGTGAGGAGGTGCGCGTGTCACGCGGCGCCGCCGGGGCACGGGGTCCGACGCCGCGGAGTCTCGCAGTGGGGGTCCTCACTCACCCCGTGTTCATATGCCGGTCCCGGGAGGGTGTCACTTTTTGGGGTTCCGGGTCCAGTCTGCTCGGTAGGCCCAGGGCGCGGACCGTCACCGCCAGGGAGGCCCGTCACAGCGGTCGCCGCTCTCGGGTCTTCCGTGGTGCAGCAGGCGGGCGCTCCTGAAAACGCCTCGTTCTCAGCGAAATCGGGCCCGATTTCCGTCGGGTTTCTTCTCCGCTGCGGGGGGGTCTCTTCAGATTGTGGATTTTCGCACTTTCGCGGTGGGGGGTCCGTCAGCGGGGGCTCATGCCGCTATTTCGGGACCATGGGGGCGGTGCTCACACGGAGAGGACGTTCATCCGTGCGCCCCCTGGTGGCCATCCATCCTCGTGACATTTTATAAGTGCTCATGTCTTCAAGTGCCTGCAGTCAGAAACTTCGCCACTGGGCATGATCCTCGTTCAGAACATTGTAAACCAGTTGTGGTTAACATGTTACATTGGTACCCTTCTTCACTTCTTGCTTTTTTTATTTTTTATTTAAACCAAGTCCCAAGTCATATGAGGTCCGCAACATGACAACCCATAACAGGTAGACGCAAATATTGAACGGAATAAAGATGCTATAAAACCTACTAAAATCCCTCATCTTTACCATGCAAATTGCATTTTCTGAGCGAAACGCAAATTGAAGGGCAGCACAATAGACCACGTACACTTAGTAAACCGATACATAAACTAAGCAGAACATCGAGTAAAGCTGACCCATATAAAGGGGTACTCTCACAAACAAAACGGCACATTGCAAAATTCCAAATAATACAAAACAGGCCTGTGAGTTTATCAAAGAAAAAAGGAAAACTGAACTACTGAAGGCAGGAGAAACCTTCACTGGCTAACTATCGAGGACAGAATTAAGTTTCTAGTCCTGACGATAGCTCATAGATGCGTTCATGGGAAAGCCCCAGCATACCTAAAGACGAAATTGGTTGCTTATGTTTTGAGGAGTTCCCTCCGATCCGAAGCTCAGGGCAATCTCGTAATCGCCAGATTCAGGAAAAACCAATGGCCTAGGCAAATCCTTTCACACTAAGGTTACGACCTTATGCAACAACCTCCCACCACAAATAAGATTAGTCCTCATACAGCATTTTCTGAAAGACTCAAGACCCACCTGTTTAAATAAACCACATGATCTAACCTAAACCACGTCTGGAATTCTGATGATCTGTGTTGTCCTGTGTGTTTAATGTTTTTGCGTGCATGTGTGGTGCCTGATGCCTGCGGTGCCGGCGTGGTAGAAATAAATAAAATAAAAATAAATAGCGTTTACTTCTATTATACAAGACTTTTTCCATTAATATAAGGGAAGGACAACCTTTAATCCAGCCAACAGTGGTTGGACGAATGCTTCCTTTCCCGACTTTTAAAATGTGTCTTGGCCGCTAGCATGGCCCTGTAAGCCCATTTTGTGGTAGAGTTCATAAGGGCTGGCCTCTGCTGAAGGAATTCCCGGAACACGGAGGAAACGTTTCTGTGATGTGTTGGGTACTCGGTTACCTCCTCCAGCCTTTTCAGTATATCGTCCCAAAAGAATGTTCCTTTTTCATATAAGCGGAACGCTAGGGCTCTCTCTACCCAACTTATCCCAGGTGATTTGCATGCACATGAGCTGCCCCCAAGAGACCAATGTGATGAGTAATACCTCCAGCCTATTCTGTCTTTTGCATGTACTCAATACTTGTTTTCCCCACTGTAGCTGAAGGCTGTTAAGTTAGAGCTCATGTTGAATTTGATTTGGTCCTTGTTTTCTAATTGTGTTAACATTCTTTTCTTCTCGCACCTATAGGAAGGCTCGTTGCTGGCATCACCGTTTCTGAAAGGTTTCCTCGCTGGCTATGTGGTGGCCAAGCTCCGGTCCTCGGCTGTGCTAGGCTTTGCGGTGGGCGCATGCACTGGAATCTATGCAGCACAGAATTATGCTGTTCCAAATGTTGAGAAGACCATCCGCGATTACTTCAGCTCTTTAAGGAAGGGGCCTGACTAACCAGGGACCACCTGAGAAACGGCTCTCGTGTTAGACCATAACCATTGTGTACAGTGAATAAGACTGGACTCTTGGTTCCTCCTCAGTGCAACAATTATATGCAATTTTATGTCACCTGGGAAGGACCTCTGTAGGTCAAAATATGAAACGATGTTCAGCAGGACTGATAAAAAATGAATTGGGAGATTGAACTGTGGCTATTAAAGCCATAGCATTTCCTCCAAAAAGTTATAAAAAATATAAATGAAATGTTTTTAATAATTGGTATTTAAAGAAAAATAATACATTTATTTCAGCAGCAATTAAACATGATTGTGATTGCTTCCTATTTTGCCTTATAAAGAATATCTCTTGCACAGACTGGTTTGGATGTGGGACCACTTTAGCTTGGGTTGCACTACACATCTCAATGTCATAACTTGACTCTTTGCCGAACATTCGCCCTATTGGACCCTCAAACTGTTTTCCAAGACTGTTTCACCCTACATGTAACTGGTTTCACAACGGTGCCCTGATACCTGAGGCGCAATTAAATAGTTCTACTAGACTGATTTGCTGTGGCTGCTTAGGGAAGTAACCGCTTTGTAGAGTAGAAACCTTTTTTCCCGTCTGTAGATCGATTTCCTTTAACTATAGCTTCTCCTCAAACTGAACTATAGCCTTTCCAGTTCAGAACCGGAAATTTGCAGATCATAATTTCAAGTCTCTAACTTTGAAACATCTAGTTTTAGTAAAGCGGATTAGTATTTGGAGTTTGGAAGCATTGCAGTTTGCAGTTGCACAACAAAGCTTATTGTATGTGCTATGTCTGATTGCACTGTGCAATAAATTGGAAGGCAGTGTGCTTGCTACAAGCTAAATTGTTAGTCCTCTAGAACAAGAAAGGCAGAAATTCGTGACGCCACTCTAAATGCACATGATTGGGGATGATTGTGATTGACCATGTTGGCTCAGACAGTTCACTGCCACGTCCAGTTAGTCGTAGACTTCGAAGTGTACTCTGGGTATTGATGCTTATGCTGTCTGTTGCCATTTACGGTTCCCATGCCCCACTTATTAACTTGTGCAAAATCAATGGGGAGATCCCCTTTAGTTCCTCTTCTGTGGTACTGCTCATTGAGCTGACAAAGCTGATGACTTCTATTGTGCTTCTGCTCATCTGGGACCGACAATCTCCTGGACTTTCACTTTCTTGGCGCCTCGCTGCTCCTTTTGCCATTTCTGCTTTGCTCTATGGTGCCAACAATAACTTAGTTGTCCAAATGCAGCACTTTATGGACCCAAGCACCTACCAAGTATTGAGCAACTTGAAGATCGGCAGCACAGCCATGCTCTACAGTGTGTTTCTGAATCATAGACTGTCGATCCGCAAGTGGCTAGCACTTTCCTTGCTTGTAGTGGCTGGTGTTTGCTACACATATGGGGGTATTCGTGACCTGCAAAGCCCACCTCTGGAGATGCAACTCCACATCACTCTGCCTGGCCTGGGAATGATGTTCGTTTACTGTCTTATCTCTGGACTGTCTGCTGTATACACAGAGCTCATTTTAAAGACCCAGCAGCTGTCCCTGAACTTGCAGAACCTCTACCTGTACTCTTTTGGAATTATGATGAACTTTTTGTTGCACATGGTTGATGGCCAGCGCCGTGGGTTCTTTGAGGGATTCTCTGTGTGGGTAGCGATAGTCGTGGCTAGCCAGGCTCTCAATGGACTAATCATGTCTGCCGTTATGAAGCACAGCAGCAACATTACCAGACTCTTCATAATTTCCAGCTCCATGCTGGTGAATGGGCTCCTTTCATACTTGCTTTTCGACCTCCAACTCACTAACTTGTTCTTCCTATCTGTCCTGGCAATTGGCCTCTCCGTTCAACTGTTTTATGGATCGAAATGAGCGAGATGCCCCCCAACAGTAAGTCGATCTTGCAATACTCTCCTTTTGAGATGAGAAATGCAATTACTTATTTCGTGCACAGATGTTCACAAAGTCCCTGGTTATTTTAACCTTTGTTTTGTTTGTATGTTTAACTTTTTCAACATTGGCTTATCCTTTATTGTTGAATTTGTATATTTATAAATCGGTTTTGTTTCATTGTGTCCCCACCTAACAAAGCGTGTTAATCAAAAAGATGAAGGTAATACAATTGTACCAAGGGCTGTCAAACACACTTTTTAACATCAGATATTGGTCTCTAGTGCCACCTATTGTGCCAACGTTTGATACAGCTGACTTGAGTGTGCCCTTGGTTAGCAGCACTGGAAATAAAAAATTCTTCCCGTATCATTTTCCTTTTCCCTTACTCTGCCACTGAGGTTAAATCAGTTTTGTATCTGCGAGCTCTTGGGTTCTTTGTGTGTATGAACCCATTCTTCCACCACTTCCCCAGTACACAGATGCCCTGTATTTGTGTTTTTCGACAATGCTCACTAAAGACTCCCTTCATCCTTAGCCTTCTTCAAGCTCCTGAACTGTTTAAACGTTTGATACGCAATGACTTCAGTTTCATTCCAGCTAGTGACCTAGAATTCAAAGCCCCTAACTGCATCAGTATGGAGTTTGTTGGCCCACCGAATAATTAATTCCTGTCAGGTTTTTAGAATGAGCAAACAAATATTTGAATTAGCTCCAGAAGCTGTATTTTTCTGTTTTCTTTTTTTTTCTTTCATACATTATCATTGTGGACATGCACAAAATCTAACCGGTGGATCTACAAACCCAGCCATTCTCTTGTTAACCCACATAACTATGCACTTCGAAAGAGTAGGAGGGGTTATGTTTAAAGTTGTTATACCTGCGTGGTTTCTTAGTTCAGTAACACCATTCACTCGGCAAAGAGTGGCTATGTTTTAATGTAACATTTTAGGCAGTGATTCAATGGAGCGTTTAGCTGCCCCAGTGTCCTATCACATTTCCTTCAAATTGAATTTTATTTTTAATTGGCGCCGAAAGACTTGCATTGTTTAAAAACAAAAAATAATTTATACTTTTAATGGGCTTTTCAGGTTTATTTGTGAATCCCCTAGTTTGCTGCAGAGCTCGGTTAGTACCAAATGGCAAGTTCCTCGATTAGTGTTTCACATTTGTGGCACTCGTACCCTTAGTGAGATTGGTCCAACAAACAGAAGACTTATGTCATTTTACTTGCTTCCCAGTGGATTTGGACTTGGTGAACGAACAGAATGATTACTGTTTATACACCTCATATACATTCTATAAACAAAGGGGCACCACATTTGGTAAAATAAGAAGTGATAACTGGTCTGAAAATCATTATTGTTGGTTTCTCTCGTTTATCATGGAAAGCGGTACAGATCAAAGGGGCCACGTAAAAATAAAAAATAAATAAAAAAAAAACAGTGGTTCTATTGTTCAGATCTATGCTCGACAGGTGAATGGTCCTGGCCTTTTGTTGAGGTGGCCTGCTCTATTTTTAGCCGAGTAGCATCAGTTTTGCTGTTTGCCATTCAAATGTAAATACAGTGCCATCAATAACTGGAATGCTCCCTGCCCTTTTCAAAGGCTGGGCAGATTACTGCTGCTGCTCGATGACCAAGACCTATTTTCATCTCAATAAAATGTAACTGGTTGAAATGTTCAGTTAATTGCCCCTTTATTAGGTTTTCTTTTAAGGTCTTCTAAATACAAATTGTATTTGAGATCTAGATAATTTAAATTGAAATTACCCCCTGGATTTCAAATCTATAGGAATGCCTAATTGCAAGGAGTGGCTTCCAACTAGGAATGAGATTTTACTGTGTTACGGCATTTAACTATGGGTGACTTGGTGCACTTGTGGATATTTTTAATTAAGTCACAAATGCGCAAAAAGTAAAGTGTGCATATGTTAAATTTATGAAATGTGTGGTTGTAAACCTTATTAACTTTTTTGGTAGTTTGACGTTTTGTTCAATATGTAAATGTCTGTTAAACTTCTCTTTGCTCATCCTGTGTTCGTTTTCATGTTTCTGCAAGATGTATATTTTTCAAGGTATTGTTGCCTGGCCTGTAGGAAAATGAAGCACATTACCAGCATATGGCCCTCTATTTACCTTTTTATTTAAAGAAACCAGATGTTTGTAATGCTCCAGTTTTACCTAAAGTTTGACCAGATCCTGTGTGCTTAAACAGAAGTCTTTTTCTGTTTCCTTTTGAAATAGAAATTTGCATAGTTCTACATCTACTTTGTGAGAAACCACTGGGTGGATAAAAAGAAGGGAACTGTTTTTAAAGGGCTTGCCTTAACTCACACTATTTAGGATTTTGCTTGGATGCATCCTCAACAGAACACTACCTTCGAATGGATTGTGTCCTCCAACGTATTCCACATCTTTGACATGTAATGTCCACAGCTGTGTTGCTTCAGAACTTTTTCGGCAGAGGGCACCCTGCATCGATGGTGTCAGGTCGATGTCCCTCGAAGGCCTCCGTTAAGGGTGACGTCATCGGATGGTCTAAGTAGGACGGACGGCGTCCGTACCCTGTTCTGATTTTTCCGTATAAATGTTTGCTTCGAGAACTTGGTGAGCCTCGTGTTATCAACTTCGAGATGTCTTCGACCCCTCCCACCCCGCGGTTGGGCTTTAAAAATTACAGGGACTGTAAGTCCAAGTTGTCCATCACGGACCTGCACTGTATCTGCTTGTGGTGTCTAGATGAGAGCCACGGCAGATGACTGCTGGAAGTGCCAGTCATTGACTGCCAAGGCCTTGCAGGGGAAGATGCAGGTAGGTCGGGTATCAAAACCCTGAAAAGCCAAGAAGTATACTGGTCTTTCCACTGACGAATCGAGGAGTGACTCTCCCCGTCGGAAGTAGTCCAGGGTAAACTCTGTCCCGGAGTGGTTCTCGCCACTTGTCCTCCTTGTCGAAGTGGTGTCACCAGTCACCTTCCTCGTCGGATGATGGCTCAGTGAGGAAAGTGGCTTGTCCCCCCTACATCCTCTACTCCGGAGGAGTGGGAGGCATTCAGGGAGAAAATGTTGGAGATTTTTCGATTTCAGGGCACTGCACTGTCCGTGCCTTCAGTTGAATCTGGCGGGGGAACGGTCTCGTCCGACATTCGCACGCCTTCAGGCCCGGGAACTGTTGAGGTCCCGTTCAGACGAGGCTCCGGTAGATCGCCAGAGACGTGCCATATCCAGGTCCTCGTTCCCGGCGAGACCGTCCAAGCCTGGGAAGGTGTTAACACCGTCAGCGCCATGCCCATCGAGTGCAGCTGTCAGGGCCTTACCGTCGACCAGGCCTTCGGTGCCCTCAACGCCATCAGGGCCTTGAGAGGTCTGAATTTGCCGGTGGAGGCCCTATGGTGGATCCTCCGAGAAAGGCTCTGGTTAAGACTGTGAGGCCCCCTTTCACTCTCTGCAAGATATTTGAGGAGAAGTCTGATGTGAGTTGGAGCCTTTTGATGCTCCTGAATTCCTGACATGGTTTTCTCGGAGGACAGTCAATTGGAGGATCTGTGTCAGTCTTTACATGATGCCAGTGTCCTGGACTTCTCCCCTGAGATGAGTTTGGCAGGCCAGAGCCTGGGGCTCATACTTACTCCTCCTATAGGAGGTTGATGTCGAGGGTTACGGAGTACCTGGGAGTGGTCTGGCCCTCCAGTTGAATTCAATCAGGATGACCTGATTGACATTTTAGATCAAGGTCCGTCCACTGGCCCAGTGTTGCTTTTTCACGTGGCATTACAGAAAAGGGTGGCTGCTGCTTGGAACACCCCGGAGCCTCCTCCGTCGGTCAAAATGTAATTGAATAAGAAATACCGGCCATCCTGTAGCGACCCCAGCTACCTATCCACTCACCCCACTCCTGAGTTTGCTAGTTCAGGCGGCCACGGCCACCTCGAGGCAGGTGGCGTACCCTACCATCCCTCCAGACAGGGACGACAAGTGCTTCGATAGATGGGCACGCAAGGTATTTTCGGCTGGGAGTATGGCCCTTAAATCGGCAAACTCCACCTGTGCCTTGGCCAAATTTTCACATACTCTGTGGAATGGTCTCTCTGGCGGCTGAGCATATTCCGTAGGGGAAGAAAGGGATGGGTTCCTTGCTATTGTGCAGGATGGCAAGGATGCCATGTGTGAATCCCTTCAGTCTGGGTGGACACGGCAGACAGTGTCAGCTGGTCCGTGGCTGTGAGCACCATGATACGCAGGTTTGCGTGGTAGCGGAAGTCCGGATTTGCACCAGACGTACAGGCCCGTTTTCTCAACATGCCCTTTGATGGCTCTCCTTTGCTTGACAGCAAGGCTGACGAGAGCCTTGAGAGGTTGCAGACCTCCAAAGCAGCTGCTAAATGTTTGGGCGCAGATGTGCCTTAACCTCTGCCTTTTCGTCCTGGGGGACAGCAGTGGAGGGGTTCCTTTGTTACTGCTCCTCTTTTGGTAGAGCGAGAGGAGCGGCCAGTCAAAGGGGCCACCGTAAGGGTCTTTGTGGTGGACGGGGACGAGGTGCCAAAGCAGCTCAAGCAGCTGTCTCTTTGCCTTTAGGCGCTGCCACAGCCGCTCCGATCTATGAGGCCAGGTCTCATTGTTTGCCGGTTGGGGGCAGACTGTCTCAGCATCTCGAAGAGCGGCGAGCTATTACTTCAGATGTGTGGGTTCTGGAAACAATAGCCTACAGCTACTGCCCACCCTTTCTAAATCAGCCTCACGACAATCCACTGGGGAACCTCTTTGAAGAACCTGGATCCGCTCCTTGTGTAGGAAATCTTGACCCTGCTGGAAAAATGCACTGTAGAACAAGTGGCTATGGCGCAGAGGTACAAGGGCTGGTATACCCCATATTTTTTGATTCTCCAGAAAGACGGAGGACTGAGACCCATCTTGGACTTGCGTCTCTTGCACAAGTTCCTCAGGAAGGACAAGTTCAAGATGGTCCCTCTTTCTCAGGTCCTTCAGGCCCTTCGACTTCAGGATTGGTTGGTGTCATTGGACCTACAGGATGCTTATTTTCATGTTGATCCATCCGAAGCACAGAAAATACCTGAGGTTCGCCATTGGCAGCTTGCACTTTCAGTTTCGGGTCCTGCCATTCGGGTTGACCTCCGCCCGAGGGTCTTCACCAAGCTCATGGTGGTGGTGGCAGCGTATCTCGGGCGGGGGGCTTCGTGTTACCCATAACTGGACGATCGGAGTACGTTCTCCCGAACAGGCCTTGGAGCTTCTCAGCCTCACCTGCCACTCCCTTCACAATCTGGACTTCTCCCTCAATTTTAAGAAGTCGCATATGACGCCTTCCCAACAGCTCCAGTACATCGAGGCTGTGTTGGACACATCCTTGAGGTGAGGGCTCATCACGTTGACCAGATGGTCGACAAATTTCAACATGCTCAGTCTCCGGGCTTTCGAATTCTTAAGGTTGCTCGGCCTCATGGCATCCTGCGTTTTCCTGGTGCCGGAGGCCAGACTGCGGATGAGAACCCTTCAATGGGCCCTCAGGATGCAGTGGTCCCAGTTCTTGGGGAAGATGTATCTCCTTCAGATTTCGCTCGCAGGATCTTCTGTGGTGGGCCAGTGAAGGGAATCTGATGAAGGGAGAACCATTTTGGCAACCGTGGCCGGAGGTGACGGTAGTGACGGATGCTTCCCTCACAGGATGGTTGGCTCACGCTAACGAGCTGACTGCCAGCGGTCGTTGGTCTCCGTCGAGTCCAGACTTCACATAAATCTTTTGGAGCTGAGAGCAATCAGGTTAGCCCTGAAGGCTTTTCTGCCGTTTGTGTGCGGGCAGAGTATCCTTATGACAGACCACACAGTGGCCATGCATTACCTCAACAAAAAGGTGGTGTAGGGTCGTTCCCGCTGTGCAGGGAGGTGATACAGCTCCAGTTCTGGGCAATACAGCAAGGAATCTCACTGTTCGGCAGTTCATGTGGCCGGATAGGAGAATGCGGCGCCGCACGCTCTTACCATGCAGAGCGCAGTCTCCCACGAGTTGGAGTTGGCTCAGGAAGTCCTTCAGGAGATCTTCGCCTTTTGGGGAACCCCTCAGGTGGATCTGTTCGCGACCAGTGCCAACAGGAAGTGCGAGACAAGGGAATTTGCTCTGAGAGGAGCTTTAGGGGAACAGTTCGTCATGGATTGGTCATTCCCACTTCTGTACGAGTTTCCTCCAGTCCCCGTCATTCCTCAAGTTCTAAGGAGGTTGCAGAGGTTTGGGTCCCACATGATCCTAATTGCTCCAGATTGGGTGTGGAGAGCCTGGTACCTGAACCTTCTAGAAATGTCCATCTGTCCTCCACGACGGCTACCCCACAGAGTATCTTCTCCCACGTGAGCAGGGTCGGGGGGTGGCGGCATATGTATTGGCTTCTCAATCCAGAAGTCAAAACTCTCAACCTTCACGCTTGGTTTCTGAAAAGTTGAGATAAGGATTGGGACCTCCCGAATGACGTGAGGTATTGCTTTCAGCCATGTGTCCGGCAACCAAATCCATGTACTGTTGGCTTAAGAAGTTTGCAACTGTTGCAGAGAACACAATGTCGATCCTTTTCAGTGTTCCCTTCCGATGATTCTTGCTTTCTTTGGCCCACAAGGGTCTTCAAGTGGGTACCATTAAAGGTTACCTGGCAGCGCTGTCTATTTTCGAGCACTCGTCTGAAGAATGTTCTTATTTTAAGATTCCTTTGATTACCCAGTTTCTAAGGGGGCTCACAAATGTGTTCCCGCCGCCCCCTTTTCAGGTGCCGGTTTGGGATCTGAATCTAGTCCTGAAATTCTTGATGGGTGCTCCGTTTGAACCTTTGCACTCTTGTCCTTTGAGACTGTTGACCTTCAAGACCATTTTCTTGACTGCCGTTAGAGCTGCTCGCAGAGTGAGCGAGTTGCAGGCACTTTCGTCTAAGCCACCCTTTACTGTGTTCCACAGGGATAGGGTTGGACTGAGGGTACGTCCTTCCTTTCTACCTAAGGTAGTGTCTGAGTTTCATTTGAGCCAGGTGGTACTTCTGCTTTCTATCCTCCTCCTGGTAAGGAAGAGGAGAGACTACATAGGTTGAACCCTAGGAGAGCTTTGAGCTTTTATAGTTCTAGTATGTCCAGGGTCGGAGTGGAGACCAACTTTTTGTGGGATACACTGGACACCGATTGGGCCAGGCTGATTGCTGAATGTTACAGATTGTCTGGCAAGGACACCCCTGAGGGTTTGCGAGCTCACTCCACCACGGGCGTGTCTACATACACGGCCCTACAACGGGGGGAGTTCCTGTTAAAAATATTTGATGCTGCGACGTGGTCTGCCATCCACACCTTTTGTCAAGCATTACTGCCTGGATAATTTCCATGGTGAAGATATGGCCTTTGGTAAAGCAGTGCTCTATTCTGCCATCTGATTGGGTATATTCAAATTGTTCTCCCTTCTCCGTTCACGGATACTGCTTTTGGAGTCTGTCAAAGGTGTGGAATACGTTGGAGGACACAATCCATTCGAAGAACAAGTTACCAACTGGTAACGTTCTTCGACTGGATTTTCCTCCGATGTATTCCACATTGCCCTCCCAGCCTGCCCCTCTGAAAAATTTCCCATGCTATAGCGGCTTAAGTTTCCACAAGGCTATGTGCAGTCATGGAGGCTTGGTGTGGCACACTTTGTGGGGGGGGTGTCAAACATGAACTGAGGCTACGGGCGCCGTGCGTCCTACTTAAAACATCCGATGACGTCCCCCTTGACGGAGGCCTTCAAGGGACATCGACCCAACACCATCACCTCTGCTGAAAACGTTCCGAAGCAGCACAGCTGTGGACATTACATGTCAAAGATGTGGAATATGTTGGAGGAACATCCAGTCGAAAGAATGTTACCAGTTTGTAAGTAACTTGTTCTTCTGGGCATTGGTTACTTCAAATATCCTATCTTTTTTATGTATGCCTGCTGCCGCCATGATAATTCAGTCATGTAGGGAACGGGTATGCGAACACTGTGGTTTGGATGGACCTGGGCATTGCATGTGATTTAGAAATCTGCAAAGAGAACCATAGGAGTGTGCACACATTTGAATTTGGCCTTTTTCCATATGCATGTGGTAACTCGTCATCTGGACACAGTCCTGCACCTGTGCATGGCAGAGATGTACATGACTTTTTCTTCCCCAAAGTAATTCACCAGCTGCCGCTAGTCAGAACGTTTCGGAATATTAGACTAATCTCACGGATTCCAATAGTCATGCACTACCTTGGGCTTTGTAATCACACGTGGTTGTGCGTAGGTGCAGTGACCCTGCACGCTGCAATTCGTGGACTTCACTAGAGTGAACATAGTTTGGGCAAAAGCCATTTTCCCAGAAATGTTTATCAATTCTAGACCTCCAATGAAGTGTAACTTAGTCCATCTTGATCGTCCATAGTCATTAAAAACAAAAACTAAGAGGATTCAAAACCTAGCTTTTAGGATCCCGTCCGGTATGGGCCCCATATTGAACCAGTTTCACCACTCTTCTGCTCCAACGGACTGCACCATGTAGACTTGCCACAGAACCATCTGTTCCCATTGCTGGAACTGGCACCCCTCTGCCACAGCCATCTAGCATTTCATTCATTTTCTGCATTTAGGCAGTGACCAGTTAATACACAAGAAGCCTTTCTAAACTATATGGCTATAGCTAGAATGGGAAAATATGCGGTCTAATTACAGTATTGCCACATTTTTCCCACGATATATTTGTTTTATTTATCAAACCAAATATGTATATAAAGTGATTTGTTTCTTGAATAATTTTGTCAACTGCTTCGTTTTCATGTTGTTTCTGCAACCAACTTTTGTCCACTGTTTTGGAACAAGATCAAGAATATACAACTGGTTAAGCATCTTGCTGAGATCCAAGTTCTAATTGCAGCTTTTCTACTTGACCGAATTGTGTGATCTGGGGCAGAAATCATCTCCCAGATCCTGTGGGTGCCAGAAACTGTGCTTTCTGTCAAAGTAAAACCTGACCTATTTTTGTTTCTTGCCATGTCAAATGTGGTATACTTGTCTGATATTAAGAAAGCATTGGCAGAAATGCTTTTTTGTGCCTCTTTCGCCAATAAATGTGCATTCAATTTTCCTCTTGCATCCAGTCGCTCCACTTCGCAACTTGTTGGGCGTATCTCATTGCTGATTATGCTTGATTTGTCAGCTGCTTTTGATGCTGTTAATCACGCCATGTTATTGTCTTGCCTAAATTCTCTTGCAAAGGTGAACAATACCACCTTTGTGGTTTGAGTGCTAAAAGATGGAACCCAAAGGGGAAAATATTGCGCCATTTACCTTGCACTATATAACCCTTAGTTGTGCAGTTCTGCAAGGATCTCCCCTTTCGGCTCTCTTCTTCAACTGCTGATGAACACTTTCACAAATTCCAACTGCAGTTATATGCAGATGATTTTCAAATTTGTTAGTTTCCGGTCCCTCTAAAATCTTTTCCCGACTTCTGGTAGGACGAACAATGGTTCCTAATTGGATGGTTAACAACGGCGTGCCGCTTAATCCTGCAAACACGCCCGCTCTGTGGTTGCTCATGCTGTTGACGACATATTCTACAACAATCTCCAGGGCCTTTTTATCACCGAAACCTGGCTCACACCCACCTCCTCACACATCTTTGACATCCTGTGTCAGTTAGTATTTCTAACATAATGACCACACTGGGAAATCCAACACCCACAACCAGCTTGTTCGAATCCATCCCATGCTGATTCCCATTCACAAACAACAATTTGGTCACCTTCCACCTCATTTACAAGCTACCTTCGGGGGAGTGTTCACTTCGATGACTTCCAACCATCACTGCTCCTGTAACAATTTCTTTCTCTTGTAGCCTCTTTCTCTGAGACTTCAATGTCAGAGTCGCAACCAGTAAAACCTCTGCGACTCCATACTCTCCACTACCAACTCATGACCGCCAATAATTCATACTCTTCCCCCAAACATGTCAAAGTTAACACACTTGACCTAGTCTTCGCCGCCTCCATTATTACCTGCATGGACTTGCTCCCTCTTGACTGGACAGACCACACCGCGATCCCTCTACTTTATCTTGCACACAATTTTCCATGTTAAGGCCAGGCTAAACATCCAGTGATTGACCGCTGCTCTTTCAAGAATACCCCACTAGACATCCTAAAGGCAACCTTCGCAACATTCATCATTCTGGGATACAGCAGCCCTTGTGGAATCATTCAACCACTCTGTCAAAGAGGTAGATGATGACCATGCACCCGAAAGCCTATCAGGGTAATTCATAGAATTTCGCAGAAAAGTGTCGCAAGCGGCTGGCGCAGAGTGTCCGCGTGCGATTGTCTGCGCCAGGCACGTGCGCTAAAACCGATTTCCGCGCACAGCGTATTCATGGATTTCAGGCTCCCAAACCAGCCGTGGCGCAGAGAATCGCAGCGACGCTGCAGCAGCGCCAGTAACGCCCCCAAGAACGCCCTCGCGCAAGGAAAAGCCATCAAAATAGCTAAATCATCGCAAAGGGCTGCGCTAACCCTGGACCAGTTCACCGGGCTGGCAAACAGCAAACGCCAAGCGGGGAACGTGTATTTCAGGGGTGCGCGGGAAGTTCCACACGCGATTGGCCCCGTGCAAGCAGGGTACATGTATTTCAGGGGTGTGCGGGAAGTTCCACACGCGATTGGCCCAGTGCGAGCAGGGTACGTGTATTTCAGGGGTGCACGGGAAGTTCCACACGCGATTGGCCCAGTGCGAGCAGGGTACGTGTATTTCAGGGGTGCGCGGGAAGTTCCACACGCGATTTCATCAGGGTACGTGTATTTCAGGGGTGCACGGGAAGTTCCACACGCGATTGGCCCAGTGCGAGCAGGGTACGTGTATTTCAGGGGTGCCTGGGAAGTTCCACACGCGATTGGCCCAGTGCGAGCAGGGTACGTGTATTTCAGGGGTGCACGGGAAGTTCCACACGCGATTGGCCCAGTGCGAGCAGGGTACGTGTATTTCAGGGGTGCACGGGAAGTTCCACACGCGATTGGCCCAGTGCGAGCAGGGTACGAGTATTTCAGGGGTGCACGGGAAGTTCCACACGTGATTGGCCCAGTGCGAGCAGGGTACGTGTATTTCAGGGGTGCGCGGGAAGTTCCACACGCGATTTCAGCAGGGTACGTGTATTTCAGGGGTGTGCGGGAAGTTCCACACGCGATTGGCCAAGTGCGAGCAGGGTACGTGTATTTCAGGGGTGCGCGGGAAGTTCCACACGCGATTTCAGCAGGGTACGTGTATTTCAGGGGTTCTGGGGAGTACTACACGTGAATTGGCCGTGTGGGTCCTCCCAGGTGTACGCTCCACAACCTCCACGGCCCCTGCAGGCAGCCCACACCACGGGGGACTACCCTGCACCCCTGCTCATGTCCCGCAGGCAGCCCATCCACCATGGGCATGCCCCCCAGCCAACCCATATGTCACCTTGCACTACTGATCAACAATGCATGTCTCCCACCACCCCCACCCCCCAGCAGTGCAGGGGCATCCTCCACCAGGCCCCCACTCATGTCTCCCACCACCCCCACCCCCCAGCAGTGCAGGGGCACCCTCCACCAGGCCCCCACTCATGTCTCCCACCACCCCCAAGCCCCAGCAGTGCAGGGGCACCCACCACCAGGCCCCCACCCATGTCTCCCACCACCCCCAGCCACCACGGGTAGCCTCCACCAGGCCCCCACCCATGTCTCCCACCACCCCCAGCCACCAGGGGCACCCTCCACCAGGCCCCCACTCATGTCTCCCCCTCAGCCCCCCAGCAGTGCAGGGGCAGCCTCCACCAGGCCCCCACCCATGTCTCCCACCACCCCCAGCAGTGCAGGGGCACCCTCCACCAGGCCCCCACTCATGTCTCCCACCACCCCCAGCCACCAGGGGCACCCTCACCAGGCCCCCACCCATGTCTCCCACCACCCCCACCCCCCAGCAGTGCAGGGGCACCCACCACCAGGCCCCCACCCATGTCTCCCACCACCCCCACCCCCCAGCCACCAGGGGCAGCCTCCACCAGGCCCCCACCCATGTCTCCCACCACCCCCCAGCAGTGCAGGGGCACCCACCACCAGGCCCCCACCCATGTCTCCCACCACCCCCACCCCCCGTCTCCCACCACCCCCACCCCCCAGCAGTGCAGGGGCACCCACCACCAGGCCCCCACCCATGTCTCCCACCACCCCCAGCCACCAGGGGCAGCCTCCACCAGGCCTCCACCCATGTCTCCCACCACCCCCACCCCCAGCAGTGCAGGGGCAGCCTCCACCAGGCCCCCACCCATGTCTCCCACCACCCCCACCCCCCCAGCAGTGCAGGGGCAGCCTCCACCGGGCCCCCACTCATGTCTCCCACCCCCCAGCCACCATGGGCAGCCTCCACCAGGTCCTCACAATCCCCAATCATGTGCGTCATGGTCAGCCTCCACAGCCAAAAAGCCCTACCAAGTAACCCATTCACCCACATGGAAAAGGAAATTACATGTTACACCCCCAATGTTCATAAAGCTAATGAACCCATGTCCGTCACACACAATGGTTGCAATTGAATGGGAAAACACCCAGCATGACATGCATGAAAGCAATGAGATGATACCACACAGTGCAGTATGAAAACAAAATTGTATTAAAAATAATGCAAATGAAATGAAACAAACTACAATGGGAATGAAAAAAAGAGAAGCTGCATGTCCGTGTAAAAAAATAAAAACACCAAATCCTAATCCAAAAAAAATGCAGTCCAAAGTCAAATGAAAAATAAAATCAATCCAATGAAGAACTATGTACAAAACATCCAAGGGTCCATGAGCCCAACTGAACAAAGGAAACCTACAAAAAACCCTAACTAAAAAGCAACTATATACAAAAAGTGGAGCAGTGTCCGTCGACTCCAAATCATAAGAACAAAGAAAGGAAACCTAAAACTAAAGAACTATATACAAAGGCGGCGGGCAAGTCCAGCGGCTCACTCCGTGGTGTTCCGGCCCAGGGCATCATCGAACTCCTGTTCGATGTCCCGGAGGCGGTCCAGTTCCATGGCCCCGAGGGTCCGCGGGGTCGACGCCGTGTCCTCCTCCAACCCCCTGCGGATTGCCTCGAGGCACTCGGCCTGCCTCAGGGCCCTCCGCATGGAGTTCTCCGCCCTGACCATTGTGAGCCGCGCCTCTTCCGCCCGCCGCCGCTCCGCACCTATCTGCTGGCCCAACCGCTGCCACACAGAAGACACACCCCGTCCTGGGTCAACCTGCCCTCCGGCCGATGCCTGCCCCTCCGATGTTGAAGGCCCCGAGCCTTCATGGCTCCCACCACATTGCTGCTGCTGCTGCTGTGCCTCTGCCCGTGTACTGCCTCCTGCTGCCTGCACATCCTCCGCCGGCTGGGGTGCAGTTGTTGATGTGGCCACCCCTGCTGGACGTCCGACTCCCGACTGTGGCAGGGATGCCTCCTCCACCAGCCTGGCCGCACCGTCAGAGGCAGCTCCACAGGGCACCCAGGTGACTGATGGGTGGGAAGATGGCACAGAGGACGACTGGCGCATAGGGGGTCCAGTTGAGGAGGGGGTCGGAGCAAGCCCCATCAGACGGAGGAATCCGGCCTGGGTGACCTGTCCCAGCAGGCTGACGTGGTCAACGAGCCATTCGAGATGACGTGCAGTCTCTCCATGAAAAGACTGCAGGTCACCTCGCATGGCCCGTTGACGCAACGCCACACCAGCCAGGACAGGCTCGACCCGGACCTGGATAGCCACGTCCGCAGGCAGAGGAAGGCCAGTTGACGTCGGCTCATCCCCTGCCTGAAAATGGGTCTGGACGTAGGCATCCCTGCTGGTGCAAGATGATGCAGGGACAGGATCGGGGACAGGATTGCACACGGGCACCTCCGCGGCCGCCTGTGCTGCCTCCTGTCCCTGGTCCTGCACTGCACCACTAGCACCAGTGGGATCCCCACTTCCAGACCCCGTCTCTGTGCTTGCACGGCCTCCTCCTCCACCAAACCCCCCACCAACCTGGATGACTCCGTGCCATCTTCCCCTGTTGGGCCCTGTGGGGTCCCAGCTGCCCCTTCTCCTGCCGAGGAGTCCAACTCCAACCTCCGCCTCTTGGACCTCCCCCCGGCAGCTGCGGCCTGGGACGCGGCACCGAACTCCTCACTCCCCGACGAGATGACAACACGGGAGGGGAGCCGGGCCTTGCGTCTCCGGCTGGCAGTGGGATCCCCGCCGCTGTGCTCCACAGCACCTTCTCCGCCCTCTTCATCAGTTGACGCTGCAGACAGGGAGAAACAAAACACAGGCATCAGGGCACCGTACAATGGACACATACACAAATGACAGTTGCACATGAGTGGCATTGGCAAACCTCAGACATGTCATCACAATCCCCAACACACATGTCATTATAACTCGCACACATGAGCCATACCACAGCCATATCGCAACTGCCACCACCATCCCTACACATACAACTGCATGAGCAGCCAAAGGTGAGCCAGACATCACATGCAACACAGGAAGTGCACCACACATGTACACACACCACCACACTTGCATGCATGTGTACACCTCTGCCAAGTGTCGCACTGTTCAGACGGGCATCCATGTCACATCTGCCAATCAGGCTTCCACATACCGCTGTCACATGCATCCATGTTGCATCACTGTTGCACCCTTGTCAAATACACACACATGCACATGTACACAGTTCTCATACATGCATCCGAAAACAACATACATGCGTGACATCACGGACATGTCTACTTACATACACATTCATCCAAACATGTGTGCACACACAACTGCATTTGGCATGCAAGCCTACACACACAAGCACCATCCATGTCTCACACATTACAGCCCTCGCATGTGTCAGCCCCACGGCCCTGTACACCCCCACCCATACTCGACCCCATACAAACAGATGTGCAACCTGCACACTATCAAATAATCACCACACGCACTGCTCACAATCAGGATGCATGTACACTCACCACTCGACTCCAGACGGGTCTGCTTCTCTAGGACCTGGACGTGGAGCGCTGGGGATATGCGTTCCAGGACCCTAATCTGTTCTTCCGACAAGTGGCCCCGGCGCCCCTTGGCATCCGCTGCCTTCAAGAGGCGCCGGGCCTTGTTCAGGGTCCTGGACCTGAAGTCCTCCCAGCGCTTCCTGACATGTTGTAAGTCCCGGACTGCCACCCCCTCCGCGTTGATGGCAGTCACGATGTCAGTCCAGATCCGAGTCCGTCCTTCCTTGTCGGCGCGGGAACTTCCAAAGAGGGCATCATACTGCCCCAGGACTTGCTCCACCAGGACACCAACTTCGGTGGCACTGAAGCTGGTGCCCCTCTGCCTCTCTGGCCGGGGGTTGTCAGTGGTCACAGATGGTGTTTGCCCCGACATGACAACCCCAGAGGCAGGAGTGGGTGGGCAACTGGGTCCTGGGGCTGGGCTGTGGAGCGATGGAATCCCAGTCGGGAGTCTTCAGTTCCAGCAGGGGTGGTCACAGCAACAGCACCCCTGGCTGATGTGCAGGCAGCAAATGGCAGTGCACGTGGGCAGCAGGCAGTCAGGCAGCAGCAGATGGCAGGTGGGAGCGTGCTCGGGGCTCTGGGGGGCAGTAGTTCGGCCTTCTGGGCAGGAGCGTGGTCTTCCATGTGCTTACGCGTGGTCAGCTTGATACAGAGTGATTTGGCACGTGAAAATCCTGCACGTCAGCGTGAAAATCAAAGAAAGGCCCTTAGCGCGTAAGCGTGTCAGCACGCATACGCGATTCTATTGGACCAAAGGCCCTTAGCGCGTAAGCACGCATACGCGATTCTATTGGACCAAAGGCCCTCAGCGCGTCTGTGACGTGACCCGCACGGGTGTTTCCCACACAGCACGTGATGACCGAGCACACGTGGAAAGACTGCACGTCAGAGTGTCATCGGACAAAAGTGTGTGTACACGCGATTGGCCTATGTACGTGTATATCAGGGGAGCGTGGGCACTTAAACACGCAAGTACGTCAGCGCACCTGTATCCCGGGGTGCGCGGGAATTTCCACATGCTATTGGACTGGGTACTGGATTTCAGGGGTGCGTGGGTCACACGCTCGCCTACAACACGCGCAACGCATAAATTTGTGCGCCAACGGGGGGGGGGGGGGGGGGAAGGAGGAGGAGGAGGAGGTTATTATTAACACCCAGAACCAGCCTTTTCGGGATGCCTGATGACCTCACATCACCCACCCTGTGCTCCCAAGCACTCAGCCCCCTGGAGAAGGTCCTCAATGTACTGCACTTCTTAGCCACTGGATCATTTCAGCGGACAAGTGCCATAGTGGGTGTGGTATCACAGGCCACCCAGTCACGCTGCCTACACCAGGTCTTGAACATCATCACTGCACGCCCATCAGTCCGCAGGCACATATACCTGCAGAAAGGCATGCTGTCGCCCTGGATTTTTACGGTGTGGCACGATTCCCCAAAGTGCTAGGTTCCATCGACAGCACCCATGTGGCTCTACGTCCCCCCAGGGCATCAGAGCACATCTATAGGAACTGCAAGCACTGGCATTCCATCAACGTGCAGGTAGTATGTAATGCCAAGGGAATCATCACCTCAGTATATGCCAACTATCCCGGGTCCACCCACGACAGCTTCATTTACCGAATGTCCACCCTAATCCGGGACCTAGAAGCTGGGCGGCATGGCGATACATGGCTGCTTGGTGAGTATGAATGCCACTGCACATGCATGCATGTACTGAGCAAGGTCACAACCCCACCAATGATACCAATCACCACCTCCACAGGGGACAGTGCCTACCCTCTCAGCCCCCACATGATGACGCCAATTCGGAACCCCACCACGCCACCCCAGGTAAGATATAACACAGCCCACATTACAACCCGGGGCATAGTGGAGCGCACATTCGGAGTGCTGAAGTCACGCTTTCGCTCCCTTGACCGTTCTGGCGGGCAGCTGTTGTACGCTCCCCCAGTAGTGTGCAGGATCATAGTGGCAGCATGTGTCTGCACAACGTTGCAACACGCCGGGGCCTGGCCGTGGACATGGTGGTGGCCACACATCCCCAACCACATGCACAGCCGCTGCGCATGGGAGGGGAAAGGGCACGGGGGGAGGCAGCCCGTACACAGCTAGTGGCTAATTAATTCACATAGTAATCACACCCCTGTGGAGTGCACACTGCCCTGGCACATTCCATCTGACAATCAATGATGACTCAACCTGACACTGATCCTGAATGTCTGGAGAATCAACCGTGAAAACCATATCAGCCTGAGATTGTTCACCTAGAAGTGTTACAATGTGTGCATCCCTACCCACACAGACACCACCAATGCAGTTTTGTGAAGAAACACATCCAAGCAGCTAAAATGAATACCCACTTGCAAAATGCAACAAGAGGACAGTGCCATGTCAGCCAACCCATCCCCAGCACCGCCACACGACACACCGTGCCATGTCATGCCATTTGCAGGTAAACAAAGTAATCCCCACAACATGACACTAGTGTCACAATGTACAGTGTCCCTAATTTAAACTTGCAACACCTGAAATGCTCACAGTAATGCAGGACCAACAACAAACTTGAGCAGGTACTACCATTAACATGACATCACAAATGTAATAAATTAGTAGTCCCACCACCTGGAAATGCCTGCACTCCCACCACTACCAACTGTGCAGTGTTGGCGCCATGTAGAGTAGTAGGTGCACTGCTGCCAACATGGACCCCATCTCCAAACTAGAGGGCCTTGTGTAGACATGAGGAAGGGACCTGCAAATTGGGAGGTAGACACAGATGATGAGTTACACATCAATGCAACATGCAGTGTACAACACAACCGCAATATGCACTAGGAATGTATACACAGTATTGACCAGACTACCCACACATGTAGTGGGAGTCCAATGTCACCATGTACGTCAATGTCACTTGGGCACACCCTTTGCAAGCCCATGGAAACGGGAAGCAGGAGGGGTGTGTGTGACTCAAACCCAAGCATCCGAACCAAATACATGACAAGCCTGCATGTGCCCAGCCACAATGCAGCGTATGCCCACAGGAACCACGGAAGGCAACAAATTGTCCCAAAAAAATTGGGAAAAATAAATTGGAAAATAAAAATCAAAAATGGCCATTGATGGGCCCGGGGGGGGGGGTTTGGGGAGGCCACCCAGGAGGTCCGAGGACAGGGTGCACACCAAAACCCACCTGTGTGGATCCTGGGAAAAAAAAACACCTCCATGGGCTCATGGCCTACACGTCTACCCTATTGTGGGAGTATCACTGCTGTCGCTATTATCACCCTGTGCAGCTGCATCCGGAGGTGGTTGCACTATGGGAGGCAGCCCACGCAAGGCCCTAGTCTGCTCCTCCATGGCTGCAAGCATGCGGGTGTGGTAGGTCTGGTTCTGGAGGATGAGTGTGCGGAGGTCCCCATGCAACAACTCACGGGATGCCCGGACCTCCGCCCTTGTTGCCTGCATCTCAGCTGAGAGCGTACGGGTGAGACGCTCCAGCTGCTGTTCTGTCCTTTGGTGTGTTGAAGCCTCAAGCTCAACAAGAGTGGTCCTGAGGTGAAGGAGCTCCTGCCTCAGGGCTTCCCTGTGGCCCTGGGACTCTATGGAGATGGCCTCCTGCAGAGTCGCCAGTGCCGCCCGCCTGTCCCTGTTGGACGCCAACATGTCCTCCCTGTGTGACTGGCAGATGGAGTCGGTTGCCTGCTGTAGTCGCTCCATCAGCCTTTCAGGGGGGACAATGGAAGTGGCCACCCTATTCATGGCCTGAGCCATCATCTCGGATGATGCTGCCTGTTGGGTTGCCATACCGTAAATGGATTGCTCCCATGCGGTATTGCCAGGTGGCGTACGGCCACCACGTCGGCGGGCACCACACCTGTCTGGGGCAAGGCGAAGTGCGCCTTGCTGTGCCGGCACTGCCTGAGGCTGCAGGACTGCATTCCCCCTCTCATCTGCTGGCCCAGGAACAGGATCAGATGTCGCGGAGTGTGACCCTGCATCCGTAACCACCAAAGGCGTAGCTGCCAACACTGACATCCCCATTGAGGGTTCTGACCCTGGTGCAGGTGGGTGGGACAGAACAGAATCCCTCCCTGGAACACTCACCTGCGACGGCACGTAGGTCTCATCATCCGAATCAACACCTGAGTACAGCTCGGGGGAGGTGCAGCCAGAGACACCCCTTGAGAGCACGACCTGCAGCACTTGTGGGTTCTCACCCACCACCACACCACGTCCCTCACTGGTGGTTGGTCGGCCCTCGGACCCCTCCTGGGTCTGCACCATCTCTACAACCCCAGCAGTATCAGGTGCGTCTTCCCCTGCAAAGACATAAAAACAAAGAAATGGAAACAGGCATTAGCACCATGGCACACAATGAGGGCTGAGAAGCAAGAGAACCAGTACTTGATTGACACATGTCCCACGTGACTAAAACCCTCCCATGCATGCACCCTCACTGCATACGAAGGGCAGGCAAATGGCACACACTTATGACACCAGGATGGAAGATTAACACATTTTCTGCATGCTGCCTGGCAGTGGCATCACACATTGGCCTGTGATTGCCAGGTGAAACACACATGCCATCACACAGATGGCATGTACCATTGCTATTGAGTGAAGATGGAGAGGAGGGCAGCACCTATTCATTCAGTCCAGTTCCCGCATGTAATAGCTTTTCTAATTCAAACAGGTCAGATTTTTCACCTGGAGCTGCCAGTCCAAAATGGTCCAATTGCACAGGGACATGTGTGAACAAATGATATCCAGGTAACAAAGTCACTCCACTTTACCATTGCCATGTCAGACATGTGACTAGAGGACTGCGAAATGCCTAGTAAAAGTGGTGGAATGCAAACAATCTGCCTGAATGAACAGTGAAAAATAAGCAACAATGTTGTGGCAAGGTGACACTTCAAGGGCAACTGGCATGCAGTTGGGCTAGATGTCTACTGTTGGCAGAAGGGATACTGCTATGGCCTAATGCAGCTGCGCAGGATGTATTGCATGAAGCACATGGCTGACCCATACGACTCAGGCGCATGCACGCTCACCTGGCACACAAACAGAAGCCCTCACACACACACCATGCACATGGATGACCCACACATGCATGTGCACTCACCGGACAATGCCTCGTAATCAGGCAGATCTCCCACGCCTTGGATCTGTTCCTCCGTGACGTAGGTCCCAGCGACTGACTCATGTGGAGTGAGTTCCATGTCTACTACTGGAGACCCACCTCCAGTCACTAGAGTTGCGGCATGACTTGAGGCCAGTTTACTCTTTGCCCTGTGCTTTAGGTCATTCCAGCGCTTATAGCAATCATTGGCTGTGCGCCTCACGATTCCAAGGGCACTTACGATGTCCGCAACGGTCTGCCAGTGTGCCTGGCGTTGTGCAGGTGTGGTCTTGGATCCTGCAACAATGACCATCTCGTTATCATGTGCGGACACATACTCGACAAGTGCATTCAGTTCGTCATCCGTGAAGCTGGGCTTCCTGGACGGGCCGGACTGTGCCCGACGAGCACTCTTCCTCTTCCGCTTGGAAGGTGGTGGTGATCCTGAGTGTCCTGCGCCGCTCTGGACACTAGGGGCAGGAGCCCTGGTGGACTCTGTATCAGGAGTGTGGGATTGCACACTCAGCATGTGAGTTGGTGCAGGCATTGGCTCAAGTGTAATGGTGTCAGGGGGAATGTCAGCAGGATGGACTAGGACCGACACTGTCCTGGCTGGGTGTGTGAGAGCTGGGGTGGATGGAGCCGCAGCTGCCCCTGCAGCCTCTCCGCCCTGCCTACTTGGGGCAGCAGATGACCTTGCTGCCCCAGATGCACGTGGCATGATGACATCAACGTGCACCAGCGCACGTGTCATAGGCCTGCTGACCTGGAAGTCAGCCATGGAGTCAGCCAGGTCTGGTGCCACAATGGGCTGGTCCAACAAGGGCTGAGCATGGATGGTGTCAGCCACATCAGCCTCAACGGGGGGGGGGGGGGAATTATGGGTGCCCTTGACTGGTCCTCCACACATGGGGGGACAGGCTCACCCTGCAAGTAACGACCACGTCCCCTACCGGACCCACCACGGCCACCACTTGTGGCTCTTCCACCTTTGCCACCCTTACGGAATCCTCGCCTCCCAGCCATGGCACTGATGTTAATGTGCGTATGGGAGTGGCTGTAAACTATTGTCCTGGGCAATTGGGGGTCAAAGGGGTTGGGTACCAGATGGTAATTCTACCCTAGTGCTCTAGCAAGGCTGAATGTAACCCCTGGGGAAAGATTACGGGTCACGCTACGCACAGGAGCCCCAAAAAAGGGAGATGATGTGCACGCAACCCCTCCTAGACCACGTGTGCAGAAAGAAAAACCTGCACTACGCTGTGGCACCCAGTAACACAAGAATGAACGTATGCGTGTCACACGCAGCCTAGAATGACCTCTGAAGGGGTAGGCTACACACGGGGCAAGCACAGATGTTAGATACGTGCGTGACTCACCGTCTGCCGGGTAAAAGAGCGTGAAAAAGGAGCGCGTTTGGTTGGCAACACCCCCGCCAAAAGAAGATTTGTACGCTGTCTGAGGAGACAGGACAACAGTAGAAGGGAACACTGTTTGAGGGAACAGGCCCAGGTAAACCAGTAAAAGAGAAAAAAGAGAAAAAGCTGTCAGAGGTAACAGGGAATACGAACTTGAAACGCCATGAAGTAAATCGCGTGTGAAACGACAAGAAGTACACAATTCACCCACTCGCTCTCCACGAAAAGCACGTACAAGGAAATGGTGTTCTACACGTACCTTTTATACAGGCCCACACGTCCAGCGTCACTTACGCGGCGCGTACGCGCTAGGGCCATTTCCACCAATTACACGCTTTGTCACTTCTGCGTGTAGGGCCATTTCCACCAATTACACGCTTTGTCACTTCTGCGTGTAGGGCCATTTCCACCAATTACACACTTTGTCACTGCCGCGTGTACGCCCTAGGCCCATTCCCACCAATTACACGCTTTGACACTCGGACGTGTCTTTCATTTTTTTCACACGCAACATTTTCAAACGTGTGCCCAATTCAACGTGCACGTGACTTAATAGACGCGCATACGCTGGCGAAGCGTTTACGCGCTGAGTGCCTTTGGTCCAATAGAATCGCGTATGCGTGCTTACGCGCTAAGGGCCTTTCCTCGATTTTCACGCTGACGTGCAGGATTTTCACGTGCCAAATCACTCCGTATCAAGCTGGCCACGCGTAAGCACACGGAAGACCACGCTCCTGCCCAGAAGGCCGAACTACTGCCCCCCCAGAGCCCCGAGCACGCTCCCACCTGCCATCTGCTGCTGCCTGCTGCCCACGTGCACTGCCATTTGCTGCCTGCACATCAGCCAGTGGTGCTGTTGCTGTGACCACCCCTGCTGGAACTGAAGACTCCCGACTGGGATTCCATCGCTCCACAGCCCAGCCCCAGGACCCAGTTGCCCACCCACTCCTGCCTCTGGGGTTGTCATGTCGGGGCAAACACCATCTGTGACCACTGACAACCCCCGGCCAGAGAGGCAGAGGGGCACCAGCTTCAGTGCCACCGAAGTTGGTGTCCTGGTGGAGCAAGTCCTGGGGCAGTATGATGCCCTCTTTGGAAGTTCCCACGCCGACAAGGAAGGACGGACTCGGATCTGGACTGACATCGTGACTGCCATCAACGCGGAGGGGGTGGCAGTCCGGGACTTACAACATGTCAGGAAGCGCTGGGAGGACTTCATGTCCAGGACCCTGAACAAGGCCCGGCGCCTCTTGAAGGCAGCGGATGCCAAGGGGCGCCGGGGCCACTTGTCGGAAGAACAGATGAGGGTCCTGGAACGCATATCCCCAGCGCTCCACAACCAGGTCCTAGAGAAGCAGACCCGTCTGGAGTCGAGCGGTGAGTGTACATGCATCCTGATTGTGAGCAGTGCGTGTGGTGATTATTCGGTAGTGTGCAGGTTGCACATCTGTTTGTATGGGGTCGAGTATGGGTGGGGGTGTACAGGGCCGTGGGGCTGACACATGCGAGGGCTGTAATGTGTGAGACATGGATGGTGCTTGTGTGTGTAGGCTTGCATGCCAAATGCACATGTTTGGATGAATGTGTATGTAAGCAGACATGTCCGTGATGTCACGCATGTATGTTGTTTTCGGCTGCATGTATGAGCACTGTGTACATGTGCATGTGTGTGTATTTGACAAGGGTGCAACAGTGATGCAACATGGATGCATGTGACAGCGGTATGTGGAAGCCTGATTGGCAGATGTGACATGGATGCCCGTCTGAACAGTGCGACACTTGGCAGAGGTGTACACATGCATGCAAGTGTGGTGGTGTGTGTACATGTGTGGTGCACGTCCTGTGTTGCATGTGATGTCTGGCTCACCTTTGGCTGCTCATGCAGTTGTATGTGTAGGGATGGTGGTGGCAGTTGCGATATGGCTGTGGTATGGCTCATGTGTGCGAGTTGTAATGACATGTGTGTTGGGGATTGTGATGACATGTCTGAGGTTTGCCAATGCCACTCATGTGCAACTGTCATGTGTGTATGTGTCCATTGTACGGTGCCCTGATGCCTGTGTTTTGTTTCTCCCTGTCTGCAGCGTCAACTGATGAAGAGGGCGGAGAAGGTGCTGTGGAGCACAGCGGCGGGGATCCCACCGCCAGCCGGAGACGCAAGGCCCGGCTCCCCTCCCGTGTTGTAATCTCGTCGGGGAGTGAGGAGTTCGGTGCTGCGTCCCAGGCCGCAGCTGCCGGGGGGAGGTCCAAGAGGCGGAGGTTGGAGTTGGACTCCTCGGCAGCAGAAGGGGCAGCTGGGACCCCACAGGGCCCAACAGGGGAAGATGGCACAGTCATCCAGGTTGGTGGGGGGTTTGGTGGAGGAGGAGGCCGTGCAAGCACCAGAGACGGGGTCTGGAGGTGGGGATCCCACTGGTGCTAGTGGTGCAGTGCAGGACCAGGGACAGGAGGCAGCACAGGTGGCCGCGGAGGTGCCTGTGTGCAATCCTGTCCCCGATCCTGTCCCTGCATCATCTTGCACCAGCAGGGATGCCTACGTCCAGACCCGTTTTCAGGCAGGGGATGAGCTGACGTCAACTGGCCACTGCGGACGTGGCTATCCAGGTCCGGGTTGAGCCTGTCCTGGCTGGTGTGGCGTTGCGTCAACGGGCCATGCGGGGTGACCTGCATTCTTTTCATGGAGAGACTGCACGTCATCTCGAATGGCTCGTTGACCACGTCGGCCTGCTGGGACAGGTCACCCAGGCCGGATTCCTCCGTCTGATGGGGCTTGCTCCGACCCCCTCCTCAACTGGACCCCCTACGCGCCAGTCGTCCTCTGTGCCATCTTCCCACCCATCAGTCACCTGGGTGCCCTGTGGAGCTGCCTCTGACGGTGCGGCCAGGCTGGTGGAGGAGGCATCCCTGCCACAGTCGGGAGTCGGACGTCCAGCAGGGGTGGCCACATCAACAACTGCACCCCAGCCGGCGGAGGATGTGCAGGCAACAGGAGGCAGTGCACGGGCAGAGGCACAGCAGCAGCAGCAACGTGGTGGGAGCCATGAAGGCTCGGGGCCTTCAACATCGGAGGGGCAGGCATCGGCCGGAGGGCAGGTTGACCCAGGACGGGGTGTGTCTTCTGTGTGGCAGCGGTTGGGCCAGCAGATAGGTGTGGAGCGGCGGCGGGCGGAAGAGGCGCGGCTCACAATGGTCAGGGCGGAGAACTCCATGCGGAGGGCCCTGAGGCGGGCCGAGTGCCTCGAGGCAATCCGCAGGGGGTTGGAGGAGGACACAGCGTCGACCCTGCAGACCCTCGGGGCCATGGAACTGGACCGCCTCCGGGACATCGAACAGGAGTTCGATGATGCCCTGGGCCGGAACACCACGGAGTGAGCCGCTGGACTTGCCCGCCGCCTTTGTATATAGTTCTTTAGTTTTAGGTTTCCTTTCTTTGTTCATATGATTTGGAGTCGACGGACACTGCTCCACTTTTTGTATATAGTTGCATTTTAGTTAGGGTTTTTTGTAGGTTTCCTTTGTTCAGATGGGCTCATGGACCCTTGGATGTTTTGTACATAGTTCTTCATTGGATTGATTTTATTTTTCATTTGACTTTGGACTACATTTTTTTGGATTAGGATTTGGTGTTTTTATTTTTTCACATGGACATGCAGCTTCTCTTTTTTTCATTCCCATTGTAGTTTGTTTCATTTCATTTGCATTCTTTTTATTTTTAATACAATTTTGTTTTCATACTTCACTGTGTGGTATCATCTCATTGCTTTCATGCATGTCATGCTGGGTGTTTTCCCATTCAATTGCAACCATTGTGTGTGACGGACATGGGTTCATTAGCTTTATGAACATTGGGGGTGTAACATGTAATTTCCTTTTCCATGTGGGTGAATGGGTTACTTGGTAGGGCTTTTTGGCTGTGGAGGCTGACCATGAGGCACATGATTGGGGATTGTGAGGACCTGGTGGAGGCTGCCCATGGTGGCTGGGGGGTGGGGGTGGTGGGAGTCATGAGTGGGGGCCTGGTGGAGGGTGCCCCTGCACTGCTGGGGGGTGGTGGTTGACATGAGTGGGGGCCTGGTGGAGGGTGCCCCTGCACTGCTGGGGGAAGGGGGTGGTGGGAGACATGGGTGGTGGCCTGGTGGAGGGTGCCCTGCACTGCTGGGGGGTGGGGTGGTGGGAGACATGAGTGGGGGCCTGGTGGAGGGTGCCCCTGGTGGCTGGGGGGTGAGGGTGGTGGGAGACATGAGTGGGGGCCTGGTGGAGGGTGCCCCTGCACTGCTGGGTGGTGGGGGTGGTGGGAGACATGAGTGGGGGCCTGGTGGAGGGTGCCCCTGGTGGCTGGGGGGTGGGGGTGGTGGGAGACATGGGTGGGGGCCTGGTGGAGGCTGCCCCTGGTGGCTGGGGGGTGGGGGTGGTGGGGGAGACATGAGTGGGGGCCTGGTGGAGGGTGCCCCTGCACTGCTGGGTGGTGGGGGTGGTGGGAGACATGAGTGGGGGCCTGGTGGAGGGTGCCCCTGCACTGCTGGGTGGTGGGAGACATGAGTGGGGGCCTGGTGGAGGGTGCCCCTGCACTGCTGGGGGGTGGGGGTGGTGGGAGACATGAGTGGGGGCCTGGTGGAGGCTGCCCCTGCACTGCTGGGGGGTGGGGGTGGTGGGAGACATGGGTGGTGGCCTGGTGGAGGGTGCCCCTGCACTGCTGGGGGGTGGTGGGAGACGGGAGACATGAGTGGGGGCCTGGTGGAGGGTGCCCCTGGTGGCTGGGGGGTGGGGGTGGTGGGAGACATGGGTGGGGGCCTGGTGGAGGGTGCCCCTGCACTGCTGGGGGGTGGGGGTGGTGGGAGACATGAGTGGGGGCCTGGTGGAGGCTGCCCCTGCACTGCTGGGGGGTGGGGGTGGTGGTTGACATGAGTGGGGGCCTGGTGGAGGGTGCCCCTGGTGGCTGGGGGGTGGGGGTGGTGGGAGACATGAGTGGGGGCCTGGTTTAGGCTGGCCCCTGGGGGGTGGGGGTGGTGGGTGATATGGGTGGGGGCCTGGTGGAGGGTGCCCTGCACTGCTGGGGGGTGGGGTGGTGGGAGACATGAGTGGGGGCCTGGTGGAGGGTGCCCCTGGTGGCTGGGGGGTGAGGGTGGTGGGAGACATGAGTGGGGGCCTGGTGGAGGGTGCCCCTGCACTGCTGGGTGGTGGGGGTGGTGGGAGACATGAGTGGGGGCCTGGTGGAGGGTGCCCCTGCACTGCTGGGGGGTGGGGGTGGTGGGAGACATGAGTGGGGGGCCTGGTGGAGGGTGCCCCTGGTGGCTGGGGGTGGTGGGAGACATGGGTGGGGGCCTGGTGCAGGCTGCCCCTGGTGGCTGGGGGGTGGGGGTGGTGGGAGACATGGGTGGGGGCCTGGTGGTGGGTGCCCCTGCACTGCTGGGGGGTGGGGGTGGTGGGGGAGACATGAGTGGGGGCCTGGTGGAGGGTGCCCCTGCACTGCTGGGGGGTGGTGGGAGTCATGAGTGGGGGCCTGGTGGAGGGTGCCCCTGCACTGCTGGGTGGTGGGGATGGTGGGGGTGGTGGGAGACATGAGTGGGGGCCTGGTGGAGGCTGCCCCTGCACTGCTGGGTGGTGGGGGGGTGGGAGACATGGGTGGTGGCCTGGTGGAGGGTGCCCCTGCACTGCTGGGGGGTGGGGGTGGTGGGAGACATGAGTGGGGGCCTGGTGGAGGGTACCCCTGGTGGCTGGGGGGTGGGGGTGGTGGGAGACATGAGTGGGGGCCTGGTGGAGGGTGCCCCTGCACTGCTGGGGGGTGGGGGTGGTGGGAGACATGAGTGGGGGCCTGGTGGAGGCTGCCCCTGCACTGCTGGGGGGTGGGGGTGGTGGGAGACATGGGTGGTGGCCTGGTGGAGGGTGCCCCTGCACTGCTGGGGGGTGGTGGGAGACATGAGTGGGGGCCTGGTGGAGGGTGCCCCTGGTGGCTGGGGGGTGGGGGTGGTGGGAGACATGGGTGGGGGCCTGGTGGAGGGTGCCCCTGCACTGCTGGGGGGTGGGGGTGGTGGGAGACATGAGTGGGGGCCTGGTGGAGGCTGCCCCTGCACTGCTGGGGGGTGGGGGTGGTGGTTGACATGAGTGGGGGCCTGGTGGAGGGTGCCCCTGGTGGCTGGGGGGTGGGGGTGGTGGGAGACATGAGTGGGGGCCTGGTTTAGGCTGGCCCCTGGTGGCTGGGGGGTGGGGGGTGGTCGGTGACATGGGTGGGGGCCTGGTGGAGGCTGCCCCTGGTGGCTGGGGGGGTGGGGGTGGTGGGAGACATGGGTGGGGGCCTGGTGGTGGGTGCCCCTGCACTGCTGGGGGGTGGGGGTGGTGGGAGTCATGAGTGGGGGCCTGGTGGAGGGTGCCCCTGGTGGCTGGGGGGTGGGGTGGTGGTTGACATGAGTGGGGGCCTGGTGGAGGGTGCCCCTGGTGGCTGGGGGGTGGGGGTAGTGGGAGACATGAGTGGGGGCCTGGTGGAGGGTGCCCCTGGTGGCTGAGGGGTGGGGGTGGTGGGAGACATGAGTGGGGGCCTGGTGGAGGGTGCCCCTGCACTGCTGGGTGGTGGGGGTGGTGGGAGACATGAGTGGGGGCCTGGTGGAGGCTGCCCCTGCACTGCTGGGGGGTGGGGGTGGTGGGAGACATGGGTGGTGGCCTGGTGGAGGGTGCCCCTGCACTGCTGGGGGGTGGGGGTGGTGGGAGACATGAGTGGGGGCCTGGTGGAGGCTGCCCTGGTGGCTGGGGGTGGTGGGAGACATGGGTGGGGGCCTGGTGGTGGGTGCACCTGCACTGCTGGGGGGTGGGGGTGGTGGGAGACATGAGTGGGGGCCTGGTGGAGGCTGCCCCTGCACTGCTGGGGGGTGGGGGTGGTGGGAGACATGGGTGGGGGCCTGGTGGTGGGTGCCCCTGCACTGCTGGGGGGTGGGGGTGGTGGGAGACATGGGTGGGGGCCTGGTGGAGGCTGCCCCTGGTGGCTGGGGGGTGGGGGTGGTGGGAGACATGGGTGGGGGCCTGGTGGAGGGTGCCCCTAGTGGCTGGGGGGTGGGGGTGGTGGGAGACATGAGTGGGGGCCTGGTGGAGGGTGCCCCTGCACTGGTGGGGGTGGTGGGAGACATGAGTGGGGGCCTGATGTAGGGTGCCCCTGCACTGCTGGGGGGTGGGGGTGGTGGGAGACATGGGTGGGGGCCTGGTGGAGGCTGCCCCTGCACTGCTGGGGGGTGGGGGTGGTGGGAGACATGAGTGGGGGCCTGGTGGAGGGTGCCCCTGGTGGCTGGGGGGTGGGGGTGGTGGGAGGCATGGGTGGGGGCCTGGTGGAGGCTGCCCCTGGTGGCTGGGGGGTGGGGGTGGTGGGAGACATGGGTGGGGGCCTGGTGGTGGGTGCCCCTGCACTGCTGGGGGGTGGGGGTGGTGGGAGACATGAGTGGGGGCCTGGTGGAGGGTGCCCCTGCACTGCTGGGGGGTGGGGGTGGTGGGAGACATGAGTGGGGGCCTGGTGGAGGGTGCCCCTGCACTGCTGGGGGGTGGGGGTGGTGGGAGACATGCATTGTTGATCAGTAGTGCAAGGTGACATGTGGGTTGGCTGGGGGGCATGCCCATGGTGGATGGGCTGCCTGCGGGACATGAGCAGGGGTGCAGGGTAGTCCCCCGTGGTGTGGGCTGCCTGCAGGGGCCGTGGAGGTTGTGGAGCGTACACCTGGGAGGACCCACACGGCCAATTCACGTGTAGTACTCCCCAGAACCCCTGAAATACACATGCCCTGCTGAAATCGCGTGTGGAACTTCCCGCGCACCCCTGAAATACACGTACCCTGATGAAATCGCGTGTGGAACTTCCCGCGCACCCCTGAAATACACATACCCTGCTGAAATCGCGTGTGGAACTTCCCGCACACCCCTGAAATACACGTACCCTGCTCGCACGGGGCCAATCGCGTGTGGAACTTCCCGCGCACCCCTGAAATCCACGTACCCTGCTCGCACTGGGCCAATCGCGTGTGGAACTTCCCGCGCACCCCTGAAATACACGTACCCTGATGAAATCGCGTGTGGAACTTCCCGCGCACCCCTGAAATCCACGTACCCGGCCAAATCGCGTTTGGAAATTCCTGCGCACCCCTGAAATCCACATACACGGCCAAATCACGTGTGAGACTTCCCGCGCACCCCGGTATACACGCACACGTATTTTTTGTCCGCGGGTGTCCGTGTTTGTGGGTACCCCTTTGCACGTCATTTGTCCTGGGGGGCCACAGTATAGGACATTCATCATGGCAGTATATAGGTGCTATTTGTTGGCGCACCTTTTGGCGCACATTTCTTACAGGCGCAGAGACGCTACCGCCTGCTTTCTTGTGGCGGTCGTGTTTGTGCCTGTGCGCTGGTTTGAGCGTGCGCTTTTTTGCCCTATTCTATTCCATGAATACGTGTTGTAGGCGAGCGTGTGGGCGTTCCGCGCACTTGTGCCCTGTACTTCCCCCGTGACGCCCACATTTTGCCAAGTTGTTCCCCATTCCGAGTGTTACGCCCCGTGTTCCGCTTACTTTTGTTGCGTGCGCCGCGCTATGTGCGATTTTTCGCTGTGGCCTGTGCGATTTTCGCTGTGACCTGGCGCACGCAGTTAGATGGCCTGTGGGCCAACGTGTGCCGCACACTTTTTTATCGCACATCCGATGGTTTTCTTGCGCACGGCCTTCCATGAATCGATGTGCGCTGCTTTTCGTGCGATTTTCGCACTTGCACTGCGATTTTCGCTATTCCACTGCGATTCACACGTTTTTGGCCACTTGCGCCACGCTAATTATTCCATGAAACTGCCTGTAAATGTGCCATGAGCCCTTGGAAAAGACAAATTGTAACAATTTCTACGTTTATTAGCTCTGAAGTGAATCTGACACGCGCTTCAACCTCTTCAGTCTTTATTCAAGGCTTTATGAATGCCTACTCTTTATTCGTAGGCATGTTGTTCAGGGTATTTAATCTGGTCCTATTGTTTGGATATTTAGGATCAAATGCTGACTAAGCATATATTTCTGCATCTAGTATAGTAGCTGCATCTGTTATTGTCACACACTAACAGATGCAGCTACTATGCAACACACAAATATATTTCTGAGGCTTGTGGAATCGGCTTGGATCACATGCTGTGCATAGGCCAACATCTAGTGGAAGCTGCAGAGTATTACAGTTGTTTTCGAAACTTGAAAAGGGACGTCCACAGGGTGTGACAGTAATACTATCCCTAGTGTGATGTCCACTGTAGCCATGGTCCTTCACGCGTCTAGGTCCCTCAGATTGTTTTTTTTTTTTCCACCATCGACGAACTCTTAATCGCACAGTTCCTATATAGGCTAAAGCCATTCATTAAAAGGATAGAAATATTAATTATTTTTCAATCACCGACTTTCGACAACATCTTCGGCAATGAAAAAGGATGAACGTATGACAAAGACCTTGATTCAACGCACCCCTTCGACCTTGGAAGTGTGCACCGGGCCTTCTCCCAGACAATAGGGAGAGTGGGGGGGGTGGACATGTCTTAGTCCCTTTTACCCTCTCTATTTTCGGCTTGCTGCCCTACCATCAAATTATGGAAAATGCACCATTTAAATTCTGACGTAGTTGCAATAAAAAGTTCCCCTGGAAAAAAGAGGACTGGGTGTGCAATCTCAGTCATGCACAGGACTGCAACGAGGGCCATTGTCGAACTTGTCAGCTCGTCAAACCAAAAACACTCAAGACCCGAAACACCAAATGTTGGGGCCACCACACCTTGCAGGCTGAGGCCACCTTGGACGTGGAGGGTGCATCCAGCAACGGCAGCATCGCCGTCTTTTTGGATGACGATGGGGAACTGATTGATTCTCACATGCTAGCCCCTGACCCCAATAGACAGGCTGGCGGCGCTGTTACGGGGATGCCACCAGGCGGCGGTAGCACACACAGTGAAAATCACACCAAGCACATACCCCACGGCCAGGCATGGCTTCCAGAGGTAGGTCCATAAACTCCCTGTCTTCTGGGCACTCAAGATCTCGATCGCCACACGACAGGCCCCCTAAGTCGCACGACAAATGCGACGTGGACGCTGTGTCCAAAACCAATGGCTGAAAGCTGAGTGTCGGTTAACGCAGCTTCGGACCTCTCTTGCGCCGAGACTCTACACTCGATAACGTTGAAATTGGCAATAAGCACCAGTTCTTCCGAAAGAGCCCAGCTAGTGCAGAAACATGTCCTGGAGACGCTACTCAAAGGGAGAACATCGAGAAAACACTCCTCCAAAAGCCACAAACCCTCACCATAGGGGAAAAAGGTTGTACACTCCCACAAGTAGAAAGAGATACCCAAGGGGGCGGGGGAAAATCACATTATTATTATGATGATGATGAGAAGGATGTTTACATCCTGCCCTCTCCTGATCACCTTGAGTCACCAGTGGCAGACTCCCCGGTAGACAATCGACCTCAGCTTAACGATATGCTCATAAAGGCAGCAGAACATTTCCAGATACAGAACCAGGAAGCGCAAGGAGATAAAGATTTTCTAGAGATAAAAAAAGCTGTTACCCAGTTTATACCCCTCATCCAATCCATACAAAGAAGAATTCAGCCCTTGCTTGAGACTCCAAGCCAAATGCGGGCTGTGAACCCACGTATTGAAAAGCTGTTTCGCCCCTGCATCCTCGGGCCCTCTTTATATAAGCTGCAACCAGGCTGACTGGTAGTGACCACTATATGAAAAAGGACGGGGACGCTGCTAGCTTCATCTGAAGCTTCCCCAGATATAAAAAAGCTTTACACTCTAGGGAGTAATGTGGCCACCTCAGTGGCTTTTCAAACGAGAATTGCAAACACCACATTGGCAAGTTACAACTGCCATAAGTCGGATGAGGTTGCAACTTTAATGGCATCAGCACCTTAACCCCTCGAGTCACAACTATCCCTAGCAGTAGCAGAGAGAAAGGCGGTCTCCAAGTGCATCCTGAAAAAATAATTTGGATAACGCAGGCAGAATCATCGCTGAGGGGACAATATTAAAACTCCATGCATGGCTTTGCCAGTCAGGATTCAAACTGGAGACGCAAGCAACACTCCTAAGCATGCTTATAGAACCAAATGTAATGTTTGGGAAAGCTGTTGAGGATGCTTTAAAATCGGTCAAAGAAGAGTATAGCACGCTTAAATTATTAGGCCAGCTAACTAATAAGCCACCAGGTCAAAAAGGCGGATCAAATTTTCACTGTGTTAGATGACAAAACTTGCAAAGGGGTTTTGGTTATAGCCAAAGTCGGGGCTCAACCTGGGAAAATAATTGGGGACAAGCCTTGCAGGTTTCCAAAGAGGCCAGCGCAGATCTCGTGTCCGGGGGAGGTCCTCCACTTCCAGAGGTGGAGCAACACGTCCTAAACAATGACCACCCGCTTCAGGTACCCTCCCATGCCTCTCTAGTAGGAGGGCATATAACACACTTCACCCATGCATGGGAGGGAATCGCCTCAGATAAGTCGGTGCTATCAACTGCGGCGGGCGGTTAGTGCGTGGAATTACTTCAGCGACGCTCAAACCATCACCTGCGTCAAAAACCAACCACTAAGGAGGAGCAACGCATCCTTCTGGAGGAGGTCCCAACGCTGCTGCTCAAGGACGCCATCGAAATCGTCCCAGCGAACCTGGTAAACAAGGGCATCTATTCAACCTACTTCCTTGTGCCAAAGATAAATCGAACAATGCACCCAGTATTAGACCTAAGCCCTGCAAACACCTATGTCAAGTCACAAATATTCTGCATGACAACGCTACAAGAAGTAATCCCACTGCTAAAGCGGGGAGGGCTACATGGCAATATTGGATATGAAAGATGCCTATTTTCATATTTCAATGTTCCCAGCGCACAGAAGATAGTTGTGTTTCAAGATAGCAAACCAGCACTACCAATTCAAGGTGCTACCCTTCGGAATAGTATCCGCTCCAAGGGTTTTCACCAAGGTACTGGCGGTGGTGGCAGCGTACCTGCGCAGGGAGGCAATCCCAGTGTACCCCTACCTGGACAACTGGCTGATTATAGGGGAGTCTCCCTTTATTTGCAGGCAAAATACTCTATAACTATAAACCTTCTCTTCCAATTGGTCTTCTCTATAAACAAGAAAAGAAAATCAAGCCTTGTGCCAAACAAGCCCAAACAGTTCCTAGGAGCCGTCATAAACCCGGAAGAAGGGTAAGTCTTTCCATCAAAGGAAAGCGTACAAAACATGCTATTGCAAATACCTCCATATCAAGCCGGTCACCAGATAAGTATACGCATAGCATAGCATAGCATAGCTAAGCGTTTACTCGGCATGATGGCACCTTGCATTTACCTGGTCCCACACGCACGTTTGCGCATGCGCCACGTGCAGGAGTGGTTAGCAAACCGTGGTCTCAGGCAAGTGGTCAGTGGGACGATCTAGTGGTCGTTTCGTCAACACTAATACAAGACCTTTGCTGGTGAACAAAGAAGAATCTGTTGAAGGGGAAACCTGTTCATGAGGAGAGGAATTCACGGACGGGCCCATAGGTCGGCGCTCACCCTCTAGAACTTGTATGACAAGATAGCTGCACCATGTGAGGACAGGGGTGCAGGATGCACTTACTCCAACACGACTCAATAATGAGGACTCAGTAAGTTGGCAAAGGGAAGTCTGTTTAATGATAACTACATCAAACAGAGAAACAAATGGAAATCGGCAGCATTGCGATCACCTGTCTTGCTCCGACTTTCTCGAACTTCAGTCGAACAGTCCTTGTTATAGGCAAAACTCATCACTGATGTCCAATTCTATAAAGAATCATCATGCAATATAATTGGTTAGGAAAGGTAACTTAAGTATTGGTGTTAAATCTGTGTATGATAATAGGGCATCCGGATTGGATAACTCTTATCGAGTGGGTGTCTACGCCCAGCCCTCTACTTCGCGCGTGATGGACGTCACCACAACTATGACGTCCTATTGGTTACAGTATCTATAGGACCCTAGATTACATGGTCCATTGTGATTGGGCAAGTTACGCCCCTGGACATAAATCCACGTTTTAATTAGCGGCATGCAGAATGGACACCCATGTGCCTGGTGTCCCAAGTTTCACCCTGCCTCCCTTCCATCAATCAGTGTTTTAGGGCGATGTGTCAATTAGTTGGCTAAGGATGGCCTCGAAACTGTAGTCTTATCGGGAAAAGTTATGGCATCCTCGGGTCCTGGATGACATCAGGCGGTGGTACTTCTTCGCGCCTGGCTGGTCACGTGTTAGTTCACCATGAATCTGCTTCAGTTTCCAGCTTTCAGTGCATTTAATTCTGTTTCAGCCTCGCCACCTGCATGGGCCCCCCTTATCTTGACCTTCATGAGGCAGGCTGGTATGCTGTGAAGTTTGAGTCTTGTTAGCTGACGCTCTCCTCCCTTTCTCTGGTTGACCTCGATTTTCCTAGGCATGAGACGTTCTTTGTTGAGTTTCGATTCCGCTCTGTCCCCTGGCTTGGGCTTGGATATGAAACCCGACCTATTAGGCCTTGGCCGCCTAGGTATATTTCTGCTTTTACAAAATGGAGCCGCACTTGTATAATGTGCCTTATTGAGGTAGATATATGGTTGGCGCTTGCCGCTCTATCTTCTACTAAGCAATGCAAGCAGTATCGATATCTTAGCATCTTACGTTTCAAGCCTATTTACACACGTTTAACAGGTCGGTTGCTTCCATCTTGTCTCGTGGCAACGTTTCCTCCCGTTTTAACATAGTCTCTTCTGTGTCCATTATATTTATTTTCGTAGTTACTCGCACTGGTGTGCTATCTTCGATGGCTGCTTTTGTTCATTCACGAGTCTGTTCAGGCCCTTCAGTCATTTCCTCTGGCCTTCCATTAGGGCTCTTTGGGTCTCTTCATGGACCGTCTGTAGGTACTCTTCGTTTCGTATCAGCGGCTCGCACGGCTGTCTGAGAAGGTACCGTGCTGCCCAGGGTTGTCTGGTTATGGGTGCTCCAACAGGTATGGATCTTCTGATGTATACTGGGCAGAGTCCCAGTGCAGCTCTTTGTAGGTTCATTTGCTCCTCATACGTCCCATACCTTGGCGAGTACACTCCTGGTACCTTGAAATGAGGGGAAGGGGTGCAGGCCATGTCTGGGACCTCCTCTACACTCCCCACCCCCCCTCCCTTTGGTCAGTTCATCGACCACTTCTGCAACATACCTTGCATTTATTTATTTTGATTGTTCGGTGTCACGTTCATAGTCTTCAGGGTTTGTACATGATGGTGTGAATGTGTGAGCCTTTTGAGTCCATATTTTTATCACTCCCTTCAAACTCCCTGCTGTTTTCACATGTTTGTCTTTGTTCCATGTCATTGGCTGGCATTGTCCATTTGGGCTGCAGTAGATCCATTTCCCTTCATATCTTCTTCGTTTCTTAGGGTATGTGAACCTTGTTCCTTCTGGCGCAAATTTGATGGCCTTCACAAAGTCTTATTTCTTCATCAGTCAGGTCTCTGGGCTTCCACCCTGGCTCGACATCAACCATTATTTTCATCCCTATGGCTTTCTTCGCAGTTTTCTGGCACTGTGTAATGATTATCTTGATAACACAGAATCCTAGCAATACCATTGCTAGTAGAGCTCCCAGAAACTTGAATATATGTGCCATCCATTGTGGGACCCATGAGAATAGGTCTCCAAACCAACTGTCATCGTCCACTTCATCACTTTCATTGATCATCTGGTTTTTCAGGTTTGTCAACATGCTTATGGCTTCTGTTAGGGTTCTGTTTTCTTCATCGTGTGATGGTACAAATGTGCAACATGATTCACCGATTTTCTTTTTTTTTTTTCCACAAACCCCTCCATCCATTGCAGTGATCATGTCAAGCACATATCTGTTTTGGAGGGTCATCAGTCTGATTGCTCTCAGCTCTTCTTTGATCGCGTTGAATCCTTTTATAGTGGTATTGATGGTCTGCAATAACTCCCATCTGGTTATCTGCAACCATTTAGCATTCACTCCAACTTGGATGTGGGGCAGGAGTAGTGTTGTGAATACTGTTGAGGTGAGGCTGAACAGCCTGTCTTCATACGGGATTGCATGGAATGCCTCTTCTGACTTGGGAGAAAAGTAATTTTCCCTCTTCATCCTGGATACCAGTTCCACAGATCTGCTTCTTAGATGAGCATCTGCTTTCGGTAAACTGTCCAACTTCAGGTCATTCTTAGGGATCACTAGCGCGGGAACGTGGACGTTCACTAGTGTGCATATGCCTCCCCAGTTTTTCGGCAGCCTTATGTATGCCTTGGATCCACACGCCCAGTAATGGTCCATAATAACTGCGGTTCCTTGTGTCATTCCTGGAGCTTCAAAGATTTGTTCGCAGTTTTGATTCTCTCCCATCTTCCTTGTGCCATTGTTTCTGAAACATAGTTTCGGGCTCTCCAGTGGCACTATCTGCAGGGGTCCCCCTCTATCTTCGACCCATGTTAGTAGCTTTACTAGCTTGGGCCATAGAAGTTTGCACAGTTTTTGAGTGTGTTCTATTGCTTCTTTGCAGGCTCCAAGGACCATCCAAGCTCGGCAGATCACTACTCCTTCTTCCCATCCATTTGTGGAAACAACTGTTCCCCAGATCTGCATTTGGCCTCTGTTCTTCCAGATTTGTGCCTCTTCTGCAGTTTTTCCGTGAATGTTCAGTCTCGCTTTTGTCACCCATCGTGTCCCTGATCCTTTGACGTCAGGATTCTCGTATCGGATCACGTGATTCCTGGTGTGCTCCCTGTTTCTTGTTTTAATGTCCTGGACGTAGCCATCTTCGTCTGGGTAGTTCTTTTCGGTGGCCCATATCAGTGAAGCGTCTCTTCCCATAAATTGTCCTCTGGTGTTGCACATTGCTACGTGTGACATACAATGTGCTGTAGGGACATCAATTTCTACAGCGACGAAGATCTTGGATTTTCCCATGCTGTATGGTAGGAGAGCACAGACGCAGCATTCTCCTTCTGATTGCCTTCATCCTACTTCCTTCATGTGCTGGTACCATATGTTGTTTCCGAGATGGGCTGTGCTGTCCAGGTAATCATTAAGTTCATTGTTATCTTTGTGTGGGCTTCTCTTGATTCTCAGCGTTCTTCTGTAGTTTGCTATGACTATGTCTCTAAATGCGTCTGTGCTGCTTTTCGTCTCTGGGTGTCTGAGTGGAGCAGGCTGCCTCGATTGCATTGCTGTGGTAGGAGAAGGGTTTGTGTTTCCTTTCCTACCCTTTTGTATGTTGTCATAGACTTCCTCTAACCGCCATTGGCTCCCCAACCTCCCAACGTGTGGTCATGTTGTAGGCCTGAGGCTTGTTCCTTGCGTTGGAGCAGGTGTGCTTGCTGTTATAGTCTTGCCTTTCAGCTCCTCGTGCAGTTTCTTTGTTCTGACTATGAAAGGGAACAAATAGTCTATAAGCATTTGTGTTTTCTCTGTGAATTCCTTTGTGGCTACTTCTGTTCTTTTGAGGGATTTTGCTATGCCATCTCTAGTGTTTCACTTGGCTCCTCTTGGGTACTTCCACTGTTTTCTGGAACTGATTGTTCGGCAGGCAGTCTCTCCCTCTCTGCTGCCTTCGTTGGAGGCCCTGTAGCCATTGACACTTGCCCTTGTCTGTGTGCCTCCTGTGTGTGGCTGTGTGCAGTGGTCAGTGCAGCATTTTCATTCATTCCGTGCTGACCCTGTCTCCAGCTTTTCTCTCCATTCATCACCTCAAGTGTGTATGTATCACTGCTAATTACATTTAGTTTGTTTGTTTTATCATCAGCCTTTCTGGGAACTGGAATCTCTATATATGGTCTGGGTACTTTCGTAGGCCCCAGGCGTTCATTATCTGGTGGGTGCACTGAGATTGGAACACTTCGTGCACCAATAAAGAAAGCGGTTCTGATTGTTAATGACAAAAAAACAATAATAATAACTATACATATACACATAATCGTTCGGAACAACAATTTGCAGCATTTTCTTCCAGGGAAGTGGGGGCGCCCTTCTGTTGGGGGTAAAACCAAGTTACTGTTCTGGGCATCCATTTCGAATGAGTTCATAGTCAGTTATTTATTCCTTCTCTTGCTCTGGTTTCGTAGTTCGAGAGTTCATTACTATTAAAGTGACAAGTGCTTCTCCAAATGTCCTCCCTCATGTAAGTGACAACGGTAGTCTCTGGGTACTCAGTACAGTTCCTGTGCTAGATTATGGAAAAGGGTTAGGCTAGCAACTCTGGTACATCACATTCATTATGCATATCTATAATAGGTGAGGTCCCAGTGCACTCCTCGAATTTTGCTTTGGTCCTGAGGACATGCTGGAACTTGCTCAATGCGAAGGGCTGAACAGATGGAATTGCTGTAAATCACACAAGAATAAAATGTCGTAAAAATAAATACAAAAATAAAAGTGAACATATGAAAAAATAGAAAAAAATGAAGAAAGAGGAAAATAAGATGAAGTTCTTGTGTCTGCTCCTTTCGTTCGGTCTCTCGGCGATGAGTTGAACAGTGTCTCTCCTCGAATTTGTCCCACGGCGAGTCTTACTCGAATCTCCTCAGAAGTCAATGGGCATTAGTGTTTTTAATCTGAGCTATAATGGCATGCAAGAGCATGTTTAGCTGGGTACTCTTCACTGGATCTCCGAGAAATGTGAGTACGTCAACATAGGTTGGTCTACCCACTAGTTCTGGAAAGTTCTCAATGAGGTGAAAGAAGACATGGAATGCATATCTGCTGTCTTCTGGTGACAATTACATTCGTCCTGACTTTCTGGTCTCTAGATCATAGGCCTTTCTTGTGATGTGAACATTCTTTACACTTTCCTGCGTGGATTACCACCAAATGATTTAATTTAGTCCACAGCGTATCAGTTGTTCTCCCGACGAGCCCTGTGCATTTCTCGATTATTGGAAGAACAAATTAAACGTGAGTTCATCAATGTCTATTGGCGGTGGAAGCATATGTGTCCTTCTCACTATGCTCTGGTAACTCAGCGAAGACCTCTGCGATGACGGTCAGCAGCCGCCTGATTACTTTTTTGTTAGCTGGATCTTGAATAAAGTCTGTGACACTGGCTTCTCTCCCTATGAGTGATGGGTATGATAACACCACGAGTTGAAAATAGGTAAGCACATCCCACTTGCGACTTCTGCCGGAATGTACCATAAATTCTGTAAACAAAGTCTCAATACTGGTCACATCAGGATACCGTGTTACACTCTCAGAGAATATTTTTTTTTTACAGTCTGTCAGAGTCTTGATTCTTTGTACTACTTGGGCATGACGCGCTTTCAAAAGTTCGTTTTATCAATGTTGTTGTGGCTTTGGATGTGCTTCTCTTTACCCTGCAACTGGGATGTACAGAGTGTTTATGTCCTTATCCCACTTTGCTTGGGGACCTGTCCAGTTTTATGCCACAACTTGCATCCGGGTTCTTTGTCTTGGTTTTCTGCTCATGCGGCCTTCTTCCTCGCCATGGATCTTGTCTGCACGTGCTGAGGTTCTTCCCCGTTGTCTGTGGTTTCTTCGCAGTTGGATGCAGCAGGAGGGCTCTCCCCTATATACGGTTTAATGTCATTTATGAAGATCCATGCCCTTCTGTCCTGGAGCTTGACGGCGGAGGGGGTGCAGTCCTCTACAATGAAAGGGCCATTCAATCTTGGCTCGTCCCACCTCTTCCTGGTGAAGTTCTTCACGAGCATGTTGTCACCAGGGAAGACGAGGGGCACATGTAGACCTTGTGCGGGGTCAGCTTCAGCACTTCCTGATGTGTTTTGTGCTGCACTGTCCCCTTTTCGCCGTTGCTGCAGCTGGCCTGAAATGACAGGCGCTGGATGTCATACAGTTAAGGTACTACTGCATCTCTGTTGCCGGAACCTCTCTTGTTGGCTGGCATCACATCTAGCTCTATCTCGGGGGGGCGGGGGAGGTGGTGGGGGTGTAAGAGGGGTCCTCATCCTTCTGCCTGTAACTATCTCGGCGTAAGATGATGGTCAGAGCCGGGTTGGTTCTGAAGTGCATACAATGCCAGTGGTAGACCGTGCAACCATCCCTTTCTTAATATGAGCTTCAACTTGGCTATCCTCTCCTTTAACAGGCCGTTGAGCCGCTCACATATCCCATTCCTCTCCGGGTGATACGCCGACGAGAATTTGTGCTTTATACTAAGCAACAAGCTGATCTGTTCGAACACTGCATTAACAAAGTAAGCCCCGTTATCTGATCTCATTACTTCTCACACCCCCCATCTAGGGAACACTTCCCTCACTAGGAATTTGGCAACAAAGGTAGCATCTGGGTGTGTACAGGGACCTGCTTCTATCCATCTAGAGAATGGACACACCACCACAATTAAATACCTATACCCGTTGCACACTTGAATCATGTCAACGTCGATATGCAAGTGCTGGGACGGCCCATTCCGCTGGGGGATAACTCCTCTCACTACTTTTAATGTGTGCCCAGCGGTGAACTGTTGGCAGATAATGCAGTTCACCATGAAAATGCAACATGCTCTGCTAAATTCGGTGTGAACCAGTCTTCTGCGAGCGTTGCAGCAAGATTTTCTTTTGACACATGGATGGGGTGGTGTAGTTGTTCTAATGCTACCTTTAGCAGGGCAACGGGCATCACTGGTTTGCCAGTGCTGTCTTGCCTCCACAACCCGTCAGAGGGGTTTAAAGAACACCCTCAACGCTTCCACAATTTTTCTCTTCTTGAGGTGCCTCCCCTTGGAGTTCCATTAGCTGAGTCTGCCCCATGTTACTATAGACCTCAGGTGTGGCTCGCGCTACCATCATCCTCTCATGGGTACGTGCCACCTGCACGTCCATGATTGTTTCAGTTTTGGATGCCATGCGCCTGGCTTCCATGTCCGCTTCATGGTTTCCACATGACACGAAATCTGTCCCCTTGGTGTGGGCGGTGCATTTCACGACCGCTATGCCCCCTGGGAGCTGTAGTGCTTTTATCAACCTCTCCAATAAGGCTGTGTGTTGCACTGGCGTGCCGTCCGCTCGGAGGTAGCCCCTCCTTTTCCAGCACGCTAGACCTGCATGTACTGTGGACGTCACATAGGCTGAGTCACTGTACACCGTTACTTCCTGGTCTGCATGATTCTAAATGGCGAGTATCGGCCCCAACAGTTCTGCAGTTTGCGCAGAATAGTGAAAGGGTATTCACACACTGACGAGTACTTGGAACTCTCCATTCGCTAGGTGTTTTACCACGGCCACGCCTGTATATCTTTGTCCGTCTTCTTGGTCGATTCTCGAAGACCTGTCAATAAAGACAATCTCTCCACTTGGCAGGGCAGTTTCCTTTACCCTGGGGATCTCATCATAGAATTCCTCATAGTTCGCACAGTCATGTATAGGTTCTCCTTCTGCGACCAGCTCAGCTATGAATGTAGCAGGGTTCACAGTTTTACATCGAACTATTTTGATTGATGGGTCAGAGATAATCACCTCATAGGCGGATGCTCTGAGATGTCAGCATGCCCTTTGGCTTCTCTAGTATGTTGAATAACGATTGCTCGACGTACAATGTCATGGAGCACCCCATCACAATAGATGACACCTTCTCAATGGCGAACGCAGCAGCAGCTAGATTTTGTTCACATGGGAAGTGGCCCCTCATGACCGGGTCCAGACTCCCGCTGTAATATGCTAGGGGTTTGTACCCCAGCGAGGTTCGCTGTGCGAGCACTCCAGTCATAAAATCACCATTAGAGTGTGAGAACAGGTAGAATTCCTCTGCATAATTAGGAATCCCGAGAACTGGGGCCTTACAAATTGCCCCCTTATGTTCCGCAAAACCCTTTTCCATTGCCTCAGTCCATTCAATTTCTCCTTTTGTTGCCTGGGCTTTCTTCAAAGAATGAAGCAGGGGCTTGGTATACGAGCTGTAGTCGAAAACCCATGCTCTGACATAATTGCACAGGCCTAAGCAGCTTTGCATTTGTTTTATCGTGAGTGGTTTAGCCGTGTTCATAATAGCTTCAGCCCTTTCTGGGGTTACCTTTTTCCCTTCGTGTGAGATGAGCTGGCCTATGTACAGCACCTCTCGCTGACAGTATTGTAACTTTTTCCTTATCAACGTTGTATCCTTTCTCAGCCAGGATTGTCAGTAGCTGGACAGTCGCGCCTGCATTGTTCCTCAGTGATGCTGCAGATCAGAATGTCATCCACATACTGCAAAACACTGTCTACTGCAATATTGTTTAGGTCCATCTGCAGGACTCTGTTGAAAATGGTTGGAGACTCGCAGTACCCCTGTGGCAACCTCGGGCTTTTCTGGTGCATTTGTCTGAAAGTAAATGAAGTCAGATCTTGAGAGTCATGGTGCAACGGGATTGAGAAAAACGCATTTTTCAGGTCAATCACCGTGAAATATTTTGCCTCATTTAGTATGTTGCACAGAATTGTGGATGAATTGGGGACTAGAGGGAATTCGGCTTCAACTATATCATTTAATGCTTGTAAATCTTGGATTGAACGCCAAGAACCATCCCTTTGATTTCTTGACAGGGTAAATAACCGTGTTGCAAGGCGATTCTGATGTCACTAGGATGCCCTGCTCCATCATGGCGGAAATTGTCTTCGCGATCCGCTCATCTGCCTCTCTGGACATGGGATATTGTTGCGCTCGTGGTAAAATTGCTCCTGGTTTCAGTTTAATTTTTACTTCACCTGCCCCTTTCAGGAGGCCTACGTCATAGGGCCCTGTAGTCCATACCGCGGCAGGCACTTAGGTCATGTCGTCATCAAAGTATTCTCGACGTATCAGCGCCAACATCATTCTCTGTGGCACCTCTCGTTTGATCATTTTGACCCAAAGTGTGAGATTTACTTCCACCCTTGTCTCTTCCAGGTCAGGGTGTTCTTCGAACAGATCATCATCAATGACGTCAGTCACTGGATACCCTTCCTCGATGGCGATAATAGCACACCATTGTCTGCCTTCGTCATCATATCCTTCTATCAATACCACTTTCCCTTGAACTGAGGCAGATTGTATCATTAAGGGAAATACTTGTCCCTCCTCTTCGTGCATAGGTATTCTGGGTCTGAATAAAAACTCATGAGGTGTCCCCATAGTTCTATCTGCGAGGCCTGGCAGTCCCGCCATGAGCACCCGTACCCCATATTCGAAGACTTCTGGCTCTAATGGCATAGCTCTCATGGCTATACGTCCGGAGTATACTCTGATCATTTCACACACATTTGAATAATGCATTCCTGGAGTCTAGCACACTATACTGTTCTCGGTAAACAAGATTGTCATATTGAACTTAGTCATTAAGTCCCGACCCAGGGTGTTTACTGGGGTCTGACGTGAGTATAATAAGGGTACATTCATTTCACGCTCTCCCACAGAGACTGGGAGTGCGTCTATAAAGGGAACTCTACTGTGAGCTCCTGTGAAACTGAGTATCTATGGCCTCGCCGGACAAGGAAAACTTGCCTTCTCGTATGCACGAGTGTGTCGCACCCGTGTCAACTAAGAAGGAATATTCTTTATCCCATATGATGACATTCACCCTAGGTTCCCTATTAGGGTCTGGTGTCACTGATAGGATAGAACACATTAGAGTCCCCCGTGAGCTGTCCTATTTCATATATAAGTTTGGCCCGCTGTACGCTTGTTGATTTCCCCCAACCCCAGGGTTGACTCCCCCTCCGGAGCTAGTGCCCTGTGACATTTGCGGTGGTGCCTGCTGGGATTGTCCCCGCGGTTCCCCATGTTCGGGGGATGAACCACTTGCTGTGCACCTTGCTGTAGGCCTGGCGCCTGCTGCTGCACTATATGATTTTGTGCAGTGCCCTGCTGCGGGACGGCAGGCTGGTTCACCATGCCTGCCCTCATCCCTTGGCTATTTTGCCACATGCCCACATGTCCGGTCATTCCACACAGCCAACACACTGGTGGTGGTCGGGCCATCTGTCCATCTGGCCTAGCTGGACCGCCCATCTGCGCGTTCTAAAAGCCATTTTGATTATTCTGAAAGCCTCCCGGGTTACCTCGAAACCCTCCCTGATTACTCTGCCATCCTCTTCCTCCAAAACCCCTTCCCCTCGGGTATCTGCTCTAGCCCCATCTCATTGTATATTTTATCAATTGTTTCCCCGATGCTTCTGGTGTCGAAGTAATCTTCAATATTTGCCCCGCTTGTACCTCGTACCGCATCGCTTGCAGGAAAGAATTCTTCTATGTCTTCCCATTCTACTGTAGGATTGGGTTTAATGACTTCCCGCTCCAAATATTCAAGATCCTGTGCCCTCTGTCTGCGCTTGCGTTCCATTTCCTCATTTACCTCTGTGCGCTTCCTTCTTCTCTAGCCTTATCTACTTCCCTCATTCGTTCATTTCTACGTTCCTTTGCCCTTCTAATCTCCTCATCTTCCTGCTTTTTTACTTTCCTTTCGTGCACTCTCCTTTCTTCCTCTAACTTTAACATGTTCTGCCTGTATTTTTCATAGGCTGCGTACTGTGTGCAACTTAGCGGTACTCCTTGCTCTTCGCGATATAGTTGTTCTCGCCTCAGCCTATCTTTCTTTCTTGTCCTTTCATCCCTTACTTCCATCTCTTTCTCTCTCTCTCCTTTGCGTCTCATCAGACCTCTCCCTTGGCCTCAAATCACCACTTCCTTTTCCATCCAACTTCAGTAATATCTGACCTCCCATCCATTCGTCTTTCCGCGAATGCTATCTCATCAGCTCTACCTTAATTTCCTTTACGTTTATTTCCCTCTTTCTCCTTATCTGGAGGTGCACAACTCCGTGCCAAATCTTTCCCTTTATCTTCGCATCTCTTTGTCCCTTGAGACCACGGAGGCGATATTGTTTTCCTGTTCTTTTCCCTTATTATCGTCACTACTGTACGTAGGCGACTCATATGTGGGGTTGCTATACCCCGTGGCTGCCTTAAGTTCTCTTAGTGGGTAAAGCCCCTTTGTTTTACTCCCTTCAATGACTGGCTCAGGCGGAGCTGGTGGCACGGTAGGCGTCCCACCCCCCTCCGTACATACATTTAGTATCCAGTCTGTGGGTGGTTCTTCCACCTTTGTTTTTTCAAACATCTTCCACAATTCTAGAACAGCAAGACGTTTCTCTAGCTTCTTGCCTGTATATGTGGCGTGTACGAAGGTCGTCATATGCTGTAAAACAGTTTTAGAAAGGGACCCATTATGTGGCCAAGGCATGAACATTTTGTGGACGGTACCCTTAACCCACTCTGTGCTATTCTTCTTAAGTTTTGGTGCATGCACAAATGCGCAAGTGGGGTAACTTCCTCAATTTTTAATTTTGTCACTAACGCTGTTTATACAGTTCTTTAACCTTCCAATAGTATGAGCGAGCACCACATACGCAAGCTCCAATCCAATCTTTTCCTGCCAAAATGTCTACCAACAATTTACTCAAAACCCATCAATTCAATGGCGATTCCCTCTTAGTTACAGAATCGCGTAAAGCCAAAATGCATGTTAAACAATCATTAATACAATTATTTTACATTCGACATACAACAAGACATTTATTACAGACACTTGACAGACTAGATGAACACCAGCTGGTCACACGTATACCTGCCTTCTAATCAATACCCCATCATGGGATTTAAATGAACTCCCTTGATGACGTCTTTAAACGTTATCGTAGCCTAATCATCCCCCCACTGTGGGCTTTGAGTTCACGTTTCTTCTGACCGCTGTATTAAAGCGCAGGAATAAGGCGAATCCTTATGTTTTTATCTCAGGTGCCCCCCTGGTAATCCTTATGTTTTTATCTTGGGTGTCCCCCCGGTACCCCTTGTTTTTCTCTCGGGTGTCCCCCCTGTATCCACTCTTTATTTCTTATACTCGAGTCATTACCCAGTGTGTGTGTGTGTATATATATATATATATATATATATATATATATATATACACACACACAGTCTCCCTTCCTCTTCCAGCGGTTTAAGGTTTTCGTCTGATTGGCTGCCCGTGGGAATGAGAACGGTTATGCTTGGAAAGGCGGGTTCCTTCAGACCCACTGCAGATTTTTTATGGACTTACTCTATCATTGTCCACAGGGAGCTTCTCAGTCTACTCAGTCGGAATGGCGAAAGGACTCGTGATCTTGCCGAAGGCCCAGAGTTACTTTGTGCCGTCAGTCTAAGGTGTCTTAGTATTATATAATCAATAATTAATGGCCAAAACCATCCTCACGCTACCAAGTGTTCATGAGGAGAGGAATTCACTGGCGGGCCCATAGGTCAGCGCTGGCCCTCTAGAACTTGTACGACAAGATAGCTGCACCATGTGAGGACAGGGGGTGCAGGATTCACTTACTCCAACACGACTCAATAATGAGGACTCAGTAAATTGGCAAAGGGAAGTCTGTTTAATAAGTACTCCAAACAGAGAAACAAATGGAAATCGGCAGCATTGCGATCACCTGTCTTGCTCCAACTTTCTCGAACTTCAGTCGAACAGTCATTGTTATAGGCAAAACTCGTCATCACTGACGTCTAATTCTATAAAAAAATCATCATGCAATATAATTGGTTAGGAATGGTAACTTAAGTATAGGTGTTATATCTGTATTTGCTAATAGGGCATGCAATTGGATAACTCTTATCGGGTGTGCGTCTACGCCCATCCCTCTACATCACACGTGATGGACGTCACTACAATGTCCTATTGGTTACATTATCTATAGGACCCTAGATTACATGATCCATTGTGATTGGGCAAGTTACTCCCCTGGACATAAATCCCCGTTTTAATTAGCGGCATGCAGAATGTACACCCATGTGCCTGGTGTCCCAAGTTTCACCCTGCCTCCCTTCCATCAATCAGTGTTTTAGGGCGATGTGTCAATTAGTTGGCTAAGGATGGCCTCGAAACTGTAGTCTCTTATCGGGAAAAGTTATGGCATCCCCGGGTCCTGGATGACATCAGGCGGTGGTACTTCTTCGTGCCTGGCTGGTCACGTGTTAGTTCACCATGAATCTGCTTCAGTTTCCAGCTTCCAGTGCATTTAATTCTGTTATAGCCTCGCCACCTGCATGAGCCCCCCTTATCTTGACCTTCATGAGGCAGGCTGGTATGCTCTGAAGTTTGAGTCTTGTTAGCTGACGCTCTCCTCCCTTTCTCTGGTTGACCTCGATTTCCTAGGCATGAGCCGTTCTTTGTTGAGTTTCGATTCCGCTCTGTCCCCTGGCTTGGGCTTGGATATGAAACCCGACCAGTTAGGCCTTGGCCCCCTAGGTATATTTCTACTTTTACAAAATGGAGCCGCACTTGTACAATGTGCTTTATTGAGGTAGATATATGGTTGGCGCTTCCCGCTCTATCTTCTACTAAGCATTGCAAGCAGTATCGATTTCTTAGCATCTTGCGTTTCAAGCCTATTTACACACGTTTAACAGGTCGGTTGCTTCCATCTTGTCTCGTAGCAACGTTTCCTCACGTTTTAACATCGTCTCTCCTCTGTGTCCATTATATTTATTTTCGTAGTTACTCGCACTGGCGTGCTATCTTCGATAGCTGCTTTTGTTCATTCACAAGTCTGTTCAGGCCCTTGAGTCATTTCCTCTGGCCTTCCATTAGGGCCCTTTGGGTCTCTTCATGGACCGTCTGTGGGTCCTCTTCATTTCGTATCAACGGCTGGTACGGCTGTCTGATAGGGTCCCGTGCTGCCCAGGGTTGTCTGGTTATGGGTGTCTCAACAGGTATGGATCTTCTGATGTATACTGGGCAGAGTCCCAGTGCAGCTCTTCGTAGGTTAATTTGCTCCTCATACGTCACAAACCTTGGCAAGTACGCTCCTGGTACCTCGAAGTGAGGGGAAGGGGTGCAGGCCATGTCTGGGACCTCCTCTACAAACCCTTCCACAATCCGGGGGTGCAAGTGGTAGTAACAAACGTGTCACTCTCCAGGTGGGGGGCACATAACCTTCATCTCACAGCACATGGTCTGTGGACTCTCATCACGGCACACAACCACATCAACCTGCTGGAACTGCTAGCGGTATTCAAAGCGCTTCAAGCATTCAAAGCTCAGCTGACAAATCAGTCAGTACAGATCCTAACCGACCGCACCACTGCTATTTTCTACATCAACAAGAAGCAGGGCACACATTCCCCAAATCTGTCTAAGCTATCACAGAAAATACGGACATGGGTACTCAAATGGGGGATGGTCTATCATCCCAACACGTTCCAGGGGAACTTGACACCCTAGCAGACTCGCTAAGCAGAGATCCCCTACCAGAGGAACACAAATGGCAACTAGATATAAATGTCGTAGACCACATCTTCTCACAGTGGGGTTACCCCACACTAGACTTGTTCGATACAAGAGAAAATCAGCAATGCCCAGACTTAGCGCCCAGGTTTCCCCCAGCCAGACTCTAAGGGGAATGCCCTATGGATGAGCTGGTCAGGGGAATTTGCTTACACTTCCCCCCCCAACTCTTCTAATGAGCAGGGTGGTCAACAAGATTCACAGAGGACAAGTGCCGCTCATCCAAGTTGCTCCCATGTGGGCAAGACAACCATGTTATCCACATCTGCGCAAACTGGCAATGTGTGCTCAAATCAACCAATCTGCTCACGCAACACGGGGAAATAACAGTACACACTCAATTAACTTGACAGCATGGCTCCAGAGCTCTTAAGAGTTTGGACATCTAAATCTGCCACAGAGGTATATGGTTTAGCTCCAACTAGAACTATAGAAACAATTTACTACGGACCTAGAGGAGCAAAGCCTGCATACAACAAGAATTCCTCTGATTTAGAATCACTCGCCCCCAACGAGACTAGATAATTATTCTACCTAGCTTTGTTAGATAAATTGAGTTTATCACAAAAGAATCATTAGCAGCAAAAGCTTATATCTTTTTATCTTTTCTTGTTATCAACAGTTACAGCAAGAACATTCGAGTTCTATGTTTAACACTGGCAACAGAATTCCACCAACCAAGAGATGCGCAATCTTAGCACGCTCCTAGTTTGTTGCCTGAATTGTTGTTTTTTATAAGATGACACCACTCCTGAAGAAAGTTCTACTAATTGTGATAAGAACTGAAACAAGTCGAGTTTAACCATCTAGAATTGACACTAGCATGATGATTCAATAACCTGAACCGAGGTCCCGTGAACAGTTAGAGATAGCAATTGCTTCCCAGACTGATCACCGAACCAAAGTCTAGCCATTTAGACGGAAGTTATTACTTCCCAATGGCCCAGTTTAAGTGTCACAGCAAAAAACTGTTTGTATCTTTAAACAACGTACATTTTTTTTTAATGTCAAGTGAATGGGATTTACTCACCGCTTTTTTAAGCTACTATGTGTTTTTCTAACAGATTTGAATATTAAAAATCGAATGAACTACTTGTTTTACAGCGCCATTTAATGAAATATGTCTGTAATATGTTGATAAAAAAACTATCTACCTCTCATGTCTAACAAGATTGTCTTCCCGATAAAAGGTAGAGTAACTACTTCAGTAGTTAAAATTGGGATTCCCCCTCACTAGTATATTGATCTGTATCCTCAAGGAGGCACATAAGCCAGACGCCAGACACTGTTATTTCGACAAGTGGAGGAGATTTGTAATTTGGTGCCGGTCAAAACAAATAAACCCTGTAGAATGTACTCCATCCCACATTCTAAACTATATGATACTCTTGTAGACTTGTGGTTAGTATTCAACTCTATTAAGGTTCACCTGCGGCTTTATCAGCCTATGCCACCTCTTATAGTAAAGAATCGTGGTGGAAAATTTCTGTCAGTAAAGCATTCATGGAGTGAGTAAAGAGACTCCACCCTTCAATTTCAAACCCACCGCCAGGCTGGGATCTCAATGTAGTACTCGCGAAGCTCATGGGACCTCCCTTTGAGCCTATGCACAAGTTAAGTCTTAAAAACCTGGCATATAAAACTGACTTCTTGGTGGCTATTACATCCATAAGAAGAGTTAGTGAAATTCAAGCATTGTCAGCATTGTCATTGCAGGACCCCTTCTTTGTCATCCACAAGGATAAATTGGTTTTACGAACGCACCCTAGGTTTTCTCCTAAATTAATTTCCTCATTTCATGTGAACCAATCCATTGAGCTACTGGCCTTCTTCCAGAACCCAACAAGCTGAGCTGAGAAAAAACTCCATACACTAGATGTAAGGAGGTTGGTCCTTTACTATGTAAACAAGACCAGACCGTTCAGGAAAACAGACCAACTGTTTGTCTCTGTAGCACCAGGCCAAGAAGGAGACGGCATTTCAAATAAATTCCATTGCCAGATGGATAGTCAGATGCATACAGTTCTGTTACTCATCAAGCAAAACACTGCTGTTCTTGAGGTCCTCGGACCCTCATCTTGCTCCTCAGCACCTCTTCTGGCTCGGTTAGGCTCGTCTCGACTTTCTTAGGCTCTCGGCACTCAGAAACAAACACTCAGGCAGCATACCATGAGGCGGAGACAGCTTTTCAGGGACATTCTGTTTATTCATGCCAGACTGACACACACAATGCATCTTTATCAAGTACAAGAACCCTGGCCCAATACTAAAAACGGAGCTATTTTTTATAGCATTTTGTGAGTGAAACACAGCCCCAACCTTTTTTTAATGTGTTCTAAGCAAAAGCTTTCCTTTTGACATTAATGTCACACCCTTTTAGTCGATTAGTCATTCTATGCTTTAACCTTCAATTGATTCATTTTGGCACTTGCCATTGGATTTCCCAGCCAGGCTGCCCTTATATGGTCATGCAGCTGTGTCCTTTGGCTAAAAACCCAGCCACGGCCTCGTTATCTGTCTGGTCTCGGGGTACGCATCTGATTCTGCTGGGATCTGTGGCCTTGAAACTTTCCAGCTCATGGCTGACTCACTTTAACACTGTCAGCAAAGATGAGCTGCATTAAAAACATTCTATTGGTCATTAATGGCATTGTTTCAATTAAAGGCATTTGGCCACTTACACAAAATGGTGGATTTCTTTTCTGTCTGGTTACATTTAAACACTGTTATTTTTCTACCCAATTTTTATAATACATATTCTGTATCATGCCTACTTACTAAATCATGATAAAAAGCATTTTCGACTTTATAAACATAACCCCATTAAAGTACTAATGTCTTAACCCTATGAGTTCTATTTTTACACATTTACAATACTAAATCAACCCACACACATTTCTATGCCTAGCTTTAAGTGGGGGGGCTGCCCCCTACTGCATTCAGTTGTCGGTACCTCCTCCCCATATTGGTACCTCCTCTCCGTATTGGTACCTCCTCTACATTCCCCAGTCTTGAAAGTTCTTGGTTGCTAAACAATTACAATTACTTTCAACCATATCCATGTCCACCCTCCTTGATACTTAACTAAAAAATATTCTATCACAATTCTCCAAAACAAAACGTGTGTGTCTCTAAACTTATTTTATCTTCTTTCATCTGAGCCCCACCTTCCTTTCTCAATTTACTTTAAACGAACTGTATGCCTCGGATAATTTCACAGCCATTGTGAGACTCGAGAGTTTGGTCAAGCTTTGAGATAACCCATTAGCCCATTGTCTTTTCATATGTCATATCCTGTCCGCAACTCCCACCCCAACAAAGTACAATCTCTCCTTGACCTTTTTCTTCTGCCCATGCATATATACAATGTTTTCAAACTGTATTTTTTTCCCCTCTTGTTCCAAACACTTTCTTCTTTCATATCTTCCACTCGACTCATCTAGGTTTGGCACCTGTGGACCGTCTGTGTCCTGTCACCTTTGTCCTCTTTTTTTGGGCTGCTTTGCAGCAAGTCTTTTTTTTATTCTTCAGTGTCTCTCTTTCAACAAAGTACTCATATTTTTTTTCAAATAAGTCCAATAGAGGGAGAGATTCAGCATGGTGACACAAGGATGGGGGAGTCTATTGCAGACACAGTTCAGACAATCATCTTGGCAGGGCTTTCAACTGGGTTTCTATACGACCTTCCTCTTTTCTCACACGGTTAGACGTTCATTTCCCAAGGCATACAGGTCCCTCGACGTATACCTGTAATATAAAGCTGAATGAGTTTCTTTTGTAAAATAAACATGTCTTTTATTTAACACATTTCCTACCAACCCAGCTCCTTAAAAAACCTCTTGGTTGCATATTCTAGCTCTCATACCCTACCGCCTAGAAAAAACTACATGTTATTATCTTTCTTGAACACCGCTGCCTCCTAGAGAAAACTAGTTTTTCATTTAAAGATTTTATGGGTCATTCCTGCCTCCTAGACAAGCTACACCCCCATCTTTTGCTGTATGTCAGCCGGCTGGAACCTGGGCTTGCTTTCAATAACATGCATTACACTATTTTTCCTTCGTGGGACACATTTTTCTCCTGAGGGTGACGCATGCAACCCTAAGGAAATAAAAATAACACTTAAAGACTACTTATTTTCTTGTCTTCTAGGCACATCTGTAGGAGATGATAATGTCATTGGGTATCCCCGTTGTCGATGAAAAATTGAAATAAGGACAAAAGTAATTCGGGTACTGGCAAGGGGTTCAGGTTTTCTTCCTAACTGCAACCCCTTCCTCCTTTGCTAACAAAAAATGCTTTCTGGATCATTTCCCTTATCGTTGGTGCACATAAGCAATTACTTTCCAACCACCCCGTAGGGTACTTAGTTTAGGCTTGGTTCTTTGCTCAGCTTAGCTGCATTTACTTCCAGGTTAGCAGCATGTACTTCGTCAGCTCAGCAGCACGTGCTTGCAGGTTAGCAGTCAATACTTGCTCCTTAGCAGCCATTCTTCTCTTGGCTTGGTGGGACCATGGTCTCTGCTTGTACTTTACTTTCATCCTGTCTAGACAAACAGAGGCGTTTCGCTGCACACCGTCCCTGCCTAACTTAATCTAGTCTATCCCTGTTTTTTGGAGACTATGGCACCAATTCTTACTATGTGTTTCCATTTTTTGTATCGTACACAACAGTGTTTGCCTATTCGTAACATACATCAAAGCTGTCACAGGCACTCAAAATAATATATACTTCCAGTATTTTTGTTAAAATGGCTTTGTGTACAATTTTCCTTGTTTGGTTGACCCAATTTTTGGTCAACCATACTCCTTTTCTCAGTCTTCATGGTCACTGATGCTTTTTATTGCCCTACACTCTTTTTTACTGTTGGCCAGGAAACCTCATTAATGCTATTTGTTTTCAAATGTTTAGATTTTTTTAACTCGTTTTATGCTTCTGGGTTTATTCCCTATCCCTTTATTCATTTGTCCAATCGTTCCCTTCCTCAATTTCTCTTTTATTCATTTTTTCTTATTTAAGATAATCAATAATTTTCATCTTTTCCCAAGTAATTGTTTCTGGTTTTGTGCCAAAAAGGCCCAAAGTCTACCTCACATTTTTAATCCTTGTTATAATGGTACTCATTTCAATTTTACATGTATACTAAAACGTAATTCCTTTCCTTTTACTGTGTGATGCTTTAAGGAAAGTACCACTTTATAGTCCATTAATCCCTGTCTAGGTATACCGATATCTGTGATGTTTAACCTAAATCTTTTTATGTGAACCATTACTGTCCTTCATGATTCTGATTTCATTTTGTTTGCTCCTTAATCATTCGCCATGCTTCCCTACTTTATGGCTGCCTCTGATTACATGGTGGTCATCTGTCTCCTCCTTTTGTTCATGCCCTGTGCCTGAATTTATTAAATATTTTCATCATTTTTCCACTAGGTCATACAGCTGGCTATATTACCGCGCTTTGCTACAATAATAAAATCCTTTCGAAATCCTTTCGTTTTTTCCCAAACTATCTCATCGGCCTTCTGCTGTTTTCATGCCTTCAGAATTGTGTACATATCTAAATGGTGCATGTCCCAAATAAACAAAACAGGCTTTCCTTGATAACCTAAACATCATTATGCTTTCAGGCTTTGTCATCCAATCCTTTCCTCAACCATCTGAATCCTATAATAATAGAATCTCAATTGTTAGTTCTCAATACATTCTTTTACTCTTTTTGAATGAATTTTCTTCATTCCAGCTGCCAAGGCTTCAAGTCATAAAAGACCAACCCTGGTGTAACACCGTTCAGTCTGTCCCATTACACAAGGTGGAACTCCTGAAAAAAGAATTTTAAGAGCACCCCAAAACCCTCATTTAGTACACTATGCAATCCTCAACTACCCGAAAAACAGGTCATAGAGGACCCAATAACACCCTTCAACTTCAGAGAGCTCTCTAAATCAAAAATGGAGATTATGAATCAAATCGGACCATTTGGCTGCAAAGGCGACGCCTGCTCCTGCCTGCACGCTAGTTTAAAAAACCTGCGTAGAATCACGCTGTATATCATGATGTTCACCAATGCCTCCTTCAATCCCAACACTGTCTCTGCAGCTGTAAAACAATCCCTATGAGTGTTCCTTGACTCACCCCTGTCCATGTCATGCCAGGTTAAATGCTACAATCTCTTGCGTTGCACTTCTCATTAAGTGTCATTACCTCAGCCTCGCTACCAAGCTCATTAATGCCATCAAACCTTTCCGTTCCCCACAAACTGCTCATCCCTTGCCCGTGCCATTATCAGAGTTATGTTGGACTCTTACACTGCAATCCTTATATGGAACTTTGACAAAAAAATCAACAGGCTCTAAATAGTGCAGAGCAATGCTATGTGCAGTTTTCAGCATTATCAAAAGTGTACACGTTCCTCAAGCTGGGCAAACTGCTCCCTGGCTACTCGTGAAGGAATGGTTAATTTCGAAATCCTAACCATCCTGCACAAATGCATGTGTCACACAGCACCAGCATATCTAACTGATACTATCAACAGAGTCAGTTCAGTCTGACCCAAAAAGGAAGTCGCCATTTCACTCAACTGCAAGCCTCATTAATCAAAAGAGCTAATGCCGGAGGTCTAGGCTTCCCCCACATAGCTCCCAACTATGGAATGCTCTCTCTAACGAACTTAAAGGAGAACCATCCCTCATTTTTTGCAAAACCCTCAAAACCTTACTGTTTTAATTAACCCTACTTGTTCCCCAAAGCAGAATCCGTATGTATTCCCCCCCTGCTGCTTAATTGACCACCATGCCATGTGTTTACTCAATTTCTGCTGTATCCAATGTAAGATAAACATGTAACTAATCCCCTGGAACTATATTGTATATTTTTGTGATCCTATAACCACAGGCGAAGCTGTAGCATGCAACCACTATGTATGCCACTTTCTTTGTAATCTGCAAGTCTCTTCTTTGTAACAGCACCACGATGCCTAAGGGCTGCTGTGTGTTCTATAATGTCATGATCTCTGCTTCCAAAAGGTCAGGGTTTTCCCAACTCCCTTGGAAGCAGATCCATAAGCCAGGTTACGAGTGCCAACCAGTCCCAATTGGGACCTTTTGGACCCAGTCCTGGCGCCAGTGGCACCAGGCTCATAAATATGCCCAGTCCCAGCGCTGGAAGCGCCGGGCTCATAATGCTTGGGTGGACTTACCTGCAGCAGACCATGCTGCTTACTTGCCTGCCAGTTGAGCCTCTGATCCTCTTCTGTTTGGAACTACTTTTCCTGTTGGGTGGGGCTGGAGCCACTCCCTAGATTCAGAACACTGGAACTCTTCTGGAAGGCAGGAACTCTTTTCTTACCAGGAACTCTTTTCTTACCTAGGCGTGGCTGTGGAAGGAGACACCTAAGCACTACAGGAGGCTATTTAAACCACACCCGGTGGATGAATCTTGCTTTGCGTTATTCTGCAACCTCTGCAGCAGGACGCTCATCGTGTCTTCTGCATCCGGTCCTGGGCCTAAGGAAAAAGGCTTACCATCCTGAATCCAGTCTTCAGCAACACCTATAAAGACAAGAAAGAACAGGTTAGCATTCCGGCATCTGAAAGGCAAAGGCTTACCATTCTGAATCCAGTCTTCAGCAACACCTATAAAGACAAGAAAGAACAGGTTAGCATTCCGGCATCTGAAAGGCAAAGGCTTACCTACTCTTCGTGCGCTCCGGAGGTCTTCACACTGCATTCCGGCATCTGAAAGACAAAAGCTTACCAACTCTTCGCACGCTCCGGAGGCCTTCGGCGCTGCATCCCGCATCTGAAAGACAAAACAAGGTGCGTTTAAAGACATTGGGGAACTTTAATACTTACGTGCCATTACTCCTTTCCACATCTAATCCAGTGGGTATTCCGGCACCCTGCAGCCGCTCCGAACTCGTACCTGCAAAATAAAAAGACAGTTAGAGCGCATCGTGAAGCAGGCAACAAGCGCTTACTTACGTGCTTCCAGGCGCTTCTATTCATCACACGGGCTCCATCTTCAACTCACTTCAGCCCGTCATCCGCCAGCGCCGGAACCCTGCAAAACAAGAGACATCATTACTAAAGACTTTAAAGACATTTGAATGACTCGAAACTTACCGTTCGTGCAGTAAACGACGGACAGCAGTCCTCTGAAGTCAAGAGGCCTGCGCTACCTATCCAGTGAAGAAACTGGTTACAGCACCCTGCCCCGAGGCAGATGGAGAGCTCGGCATTCACTTACCTAAGACATCTTACTCTACACGTCAGGCATACAGTGCACAGAGGTCCAGCCCAAAGAGCCAACCGGGTACTACACATCACCTTTGAAGATACGGTAGTCGCCCAGTCAAGACCGGCGCCTCTGCGAGAATCAGGTGAGCGTTACATATAAATTCTAAAAAATAAATAAATGAAAGGTTATCCATGCGTTTAAGCCTTTCCTCTCTACTAGGAATTGTCTATTAATTGCCAAAAGTACAGTAGGCATCGTTACTGCAGTGCCCTTTTCCTGGGCATCCATGCCCAAAACCTCAATAAATTATAAGTCTCACAGAATAATTCCTCTAGGGCGATACTGAATATCCCCATAAGGAAGCCTCTCATAGGCTAGGAAAGAAGTACACTGGCTATCAGTAAATGAACGCATCCTTTTCAGACCCATGGTCATCACACAAAGATGCTTTTTGTCGACGCTCCTTCATACTTATCGGAGTGAATCATTCTCGTTAATCCACCAGGCCATCAGGTCTCACCTGGTGAGTCCAATATATATGCCTGCTTTAAAAGAACCAAAGCTGGGGGTCCAACTTTCAACACCTGGCTCCTGAAAGCTGTAATGCACTGCCCATAGCACTAGGAAATGAAAAATCTTATATTGCTTTCCTCAAAATCCTTAAAACATTAATGTTCAACCAAGCCTCTTTGTAATCTCACCTTGATGAATAGCTACAATGCCATACATGTGCTAATTCTTCCCTTGTTCAATGTATTCCTGTACCTGTACCATTGAACCTTCTGTACTTGCGCCACAATGCCCCAGGGCCGATGTGCGCCTTTAAATAACCACCACTGGCATGTGCCTATTGCAATTACACCACAGCTAACCCATTCTCCTTAAAGACTGCTAAAAACAACGCCACATTTGTAATCTTTGCTCCATGGACACACAGTCCCAATGTCTATCATTAGACCAAAAATCGTTTTTTTCTTGTCACATTTCTCCTTGCACTATAAAACCCTAGTGCCACTTAACACTTCTAAACACATTAGGTCTCCTTATGAGGCTGTCCTACTGTGAAACGTATTCATTTTTCTGTTTTGCAAAAGTATTCCTTATTTTTAGGTTGACACCTTTTATTCCCATGTGTCTGTGTATCCCGTGGTTACACGTTGCTGAGCCTACATGTAAGCTTACTTACTCGTCCTCTGCAACAAATTCAATTTGCATGTAATGCATTTTATTTTCACATTATTTTTTTTTTCACTTTAAATGCAACACATGAAAACACAATTAGCTGAACACATTCCAGCATAAAATTGTTCAGCTCCTAGAGCTCAACTCATGCAGCACTTTTATTTAATAGAGAATGCAAAACGAACTAAAATAACCAAATCTTAGCTTCGCGTTATCAGCCCTCTTACTAAAACATTCAGCTGCTGTCTTCTTTAATCACAAGGGAAGTATCCCCCTACCGCTGGGTTACTCAATGGGTCAGCTGTAACCGCACTTATAAATGCTTACAAGTGTTGGCATTTATTCCATAATGCGCAACAATGCTTGGAAAGACCCTTCGCATCTGTAACCTGTATTTGACAGATACTTTCTTGATAACTAGTCTGTCTTTTACCGCACTTGTTTGTATGCGTTAAAATATGGCCTTGCAAAACGCACGATCATTTTGCATTTCTTTGAACATGGAGCAATTGCTTAACTTGGCAATGTTATCTCAAAGAGCTGCTACATCGTGCATTCCTGTTAAATGAATCACTGTATTCATTCTCGGAGGTCATTCTAACCTTGCTTCTGGGCAACCGAAAACATTTGTTTATTCGTGTGCAGTTTGCATGCTTCAAAAACTCCCCTCACAGCTCAACCTTGTTTACATTCTGCACATAGAAATACTACTTAAATATTAATTCACATTTTCTTCTCAATTGCGTGTTTTCAGGTAACTTTTTCTGACTTTATATTCACATGCTAGACAAAATATATTCATGTTACCAAAAGCATACATATCTTGTTTTTATCAGTGCACAACAAATGCCAGCTGAGTTTTAAAACACGGTATCTCTTAAACCAAGGCACACAAGCGTCCAATATGACATTTTCTTTCTGGCCTGTTCCAAAAAAAAAAAAAACAGACTTGTTTAAATCTGTGAGACAACCTTGTCAACACCTTTCTAAAATAAAACGCAAATCAAACCCAAACTAGCATTCCTTTCATGTAGTGCTTTCTATCTGAGAAGCCTTCAATTATTTCTTGTCCTGACAGTCGAATGTCTTTAGCACTGTGTACTTCATATGCTCACAGCTCATTCCTTAACTATAAATCACTATAATTCACAGCAATTTTTCCATCGCACACACTTTAAAAAAAAGGCAACTCTGCACAGTGCATTTTCCCCCCAGCATGCGCTAATGCACAACAACACTTTCATAAATCAATATAACTCAGTTATTTGAATGTGGAACGCTATCGTTCCTGACGTGATTGATTAATTATCTTGCCTAGTACTAGGAAATCACAAATTTAACTCCATAGTTGCTGGTTTCAATTTTTTATAATGGCTACAAGTGGAGCAGTACTTTTCCATTTATCTCGGAACTGCTTATCTATTTTGATGTGGAATCATCTTGTTTTTGTTCACTTTGAATTATAGTCTCTAGCCATCTGAACATTTTTTAATTTTGAGTACTTTAAAATTTTGGCTAAAAGCCAAGTTTTTTTAGATCATCTTAAAAAAATGTCTTTTATCATAAACCATATCCTACAGTGCACACAAACAATATGACACATAAAATGAACTCATACAAACAACATGACATATAACAAAATCAGACAGACTCTGGCCGGCTACATGAATATCCTACCCCTATCACTTATTCCAAGATGGAATGTAAGCCCATCCCTTTCAAAAACATCTTTACCAGTTTTGGTTTCCTATTGCGCCCTATTTTATTCTAACCGTTATATTAAAGCGTAGGTATCTGGGTGTATCCTCTAGCTCGGACTCTCAACACTCAGGCAGCATACCATGACGCGGAGACAGCTTTTCAGGGACGTTCCGTTTATTCACGCCAGACTGACACACACAATGCATCTTTATCAAGTACAGGAACTCTGGCCCCGTGCTGAAAACAGAGCTTGTTTTTATAGCATTTTGCGAGTGAAACACAGCCCCAACCTTTTTTTTAATGTACTCTCAGCAAAAGCTTTCCATTTGACATTAATCTCACACCTGGTGATTAGTCTTTCTATGCTTTAACCTTCAATTGAGATACATTTTGGAACCTTCTGTTGGATTTCCCGGTTGGGCTACTCTTATATGGTCATGCAGCTGTGTCCTTTGGCTAAACACCCAGATTTGGCCTTGTTATATGTCAGGTCTCAGGCTGCTTATCTGATTGTGCATGGCTTTGTGGCCTTGACACTTTACAGCTCAGGGCTGACTCACTTCAACACTGTCTGCAAAGATGAGCTTCATTAAAAACATTCTATTGGTCATTAAAGGCATTGTTTGAATGAAAGGCATTTGGCCACTTAAACAAAATAGTGGATTTATTTTCTGTCTGGTTACATTTGAACACTTGGTTATTTTTCTACCCAATTTTTATAATACATATTCTGTATCCTGCCTACTTACTAAATCATAATAAGCTTTAGACTTTATTAACATAACACCATTAATGTACTAAGCTGTTAAACTCTACTTCTCCACCAATTGACATTGTAGAAGTGGCTCATCTACAACATGAAAGAATTCTGCAAATTGAACATTTGCTACACAAATCTCAGTTATTCTCTGCAGATTTGTTCCAAAATGATAACTTCGAGTCGACAATTGCTACTGTGGAAATCTCTCCTAACAGTCCCTCAGCTCTTATTAATTTGCTTGATGAAGAGACTTCTAAAGAGAGGCTAGAAGTCACCGAAACTTCCCCAAACATGCATCATGGATCTCGTAGAATGAAAAAAGCTTATCAAAGAGCAGTAAAACGGAGAAATAAATCCAAGATGAATAAAACACCCTTTTCCAGTGGTAGTAAGGCTGCCGCCTCCTTGCAAAACTTGGCCCGCAAACAGGTCAACACTGATGACACACTAAACTCTTCTTCATTAGGAAACGAAGACCTCCAGCTTAATGCCAGCCAATTAAATGAAGAGAGTTTACGCGCACTTCAATTGAAATCAACAAAAAAAAACTCAAAAAGGAGCAAAAGTGAAGTGAAGAATAAAAAAACAACCTGCTGTGGCATTGCAGGTAATCCCGATAAAGGAATGGCTGAATCAAAAGCCTCAGGGCCAATGATGGTTCAGGCACTGATTCATCAATCTATACCAGCCCCAGCTTCGTTGGTAACGCAAGTACCGTCTCTGCAAAATTCTGTACTTCAAGCTCCATCTCCTGGTATAGTTCCACAGATGTCTAATACACCTAGAGTTGAGCTGGTAGCGAAATCCTCTCTTATTTTGGAAACCACTACCTCTCAAGATCCTGCATCTGTGGTAGCTTTTCCAATTCATGCTGAATTAAAGAGTGCGCATGCACAGCCTCCTCCTATTCATCCATCTTCTACCTCATGTATAATTAACAGAGATCTATGTTCATTCAATGACATTCCAGAGGAAACTCAAACCTTAATTGGATGGTCCAGCAGCCCACAAATAAATCGACTGGTGCCCATCAACCGCTTATTTCTGATGAATACCCTTTACAAAATTCATGCCTTGCGGAATTTAATCTCACAAGATGTTGAGTGGATAAAGCTCCCTTTGGTAGCACAACAACGACGGTTTTATAGGAAGGCAGGTATTCTAGCTGCATCTTAGGTATGCAAAACAAATGGATCAATTAGAGTGCTCACACTCAAAACACATGAAAGAGGGGAGGACCACCCGGCTCGGCGTACCTTGCCCAAAGGAAGAACACCCTAACCCTGGCGGGGGTGCCTGTCCCTGGGTAACGCGTGGTGTATCGCCTACTTAAAAGAAACCGCCAGTCTCGAGCTGTACAGCTAGATACAGCTCAGGGACATCAGGGAGGCCAGCAGCTGCCCCCTAACAGGTATACTTTACCTGTATGTGTAGGTGCTTGTTTCTCCCACACCAGCCCGGTGCTCTGAGCAACCATTATTCACCGTTCGCCTCCCAGCTAGGACGCTGGCTCAGAGGAGACACCAGCATTCCTCTTCTTGTTCAGCTTCTTTCTGAACATTTGGCAAACCTGTTTGCAATTCAAATCACGGTCCTGAAGAAGATGGCTTGAATCTCCTACGCCATTGAAACCGGTCGACCCCTTTCGGTCATGAGGGCTCTCATGACCCACTTTTGATCTCTTCTACACCAACAAAAGAGACTTTATTTTCTAAAAATCATTCACTGTAGCACACTCATTACCACAGAGTGAGCTATACATTCTTATACGAGCCAATTTTTAGCCCTCCAACCTCCTGGCTGTTTTTTATTACTTCACCCACCAGTGGTCTCTCCAGCAGTACTGTTTCATACTCCAACCTGACCTACGGGTACTATTAAAGTTGCACATTTTGGATGGAACGTAAGCAGTTGACCTGATTCGCAGGTTGTACCCACGTTTAAGATCAAGCAGCCTCAAGATCTAATCCACAGCTTTGTTGCACGCTGCTCAACCCTCTGGAGTTTACCACTTTTTAGACGTTTCTGTTGGACAACCTGTGTCTGCCTCCAGACACTGCCACTAGTATAGAAGGTTGAGGGACAGTACTCTCCTCTATATCTTTTAAGTAGGCGATACACCACACGCTACCCAGGGACAGGCACCCCCGCCAGGGTTAGGGTGTTCTTCCTTAGGGCAAGGTACGCCGAGCCGGGTGGTCCTCCCCTCTTTCATGTGTTTTGAGTGTGAGCACTCTAATTGATCCATTTGTTTTGCATACCTAAGAGGCACCTAGAATACCTGCCTTCCTATAAAACGGTTGTTGTTGTGCTACCATACGTTACCTTGTTAACGGTTAAAAGGATGAACACGGTTGTACCGTGCACTTTAGCTTTGTAAGCTTTCCCTGTTGTGTTCTAAAGCTCCCTTTGACCAATAACAACAGGATGCTTTGCAAAGCCTTATCGCCAATCATTGCGAAAGTAATCTGGGAACATAAAACTGATCTACTCTTCCTGGGGCTTGAAATGCAAGCCTTTCCATCACTGGAAAAGGCGATGCAATTCTTGGAATTCCAACCCCCATTGTTACCTAAAAATAATGCTACTTCTCACAATCCCTCATCTGACCCTTCAGAAAATGAAAAAATCCTATCTAATCTAGCTCTTCTTACCTCAGCACTGAATGGTCTCTTGGGGATTTTGCCGCCAGCATTACCACTTGTACAATCTGTGTTACCTACCTCTACTGCTAACTCGAATTCATAATGTAAAAAGTTTATCATTCAATCCTGGAACTGTTGTGGTTTTAATAATTCTCTAACTTGGATAAATAACAAGAATATTGAAGATTTGCCTTCGTTCTTCTTTTTACAAGAAACTATGAGTTGTAATGATTTTCAATTTGATGGGTTTACTGCTGTTCACAATGCTGCTATACTCCACTTAGCTGGTCGACCAGTTGGAGGCATTACTATTTTACTCAACAATGATCTCTCTTTTGCAATAATTCACAGTCTAATCAATTATCTCTAGCCCTTATTGTTGACATTAATATTTCTGGAAAGAAAAGTTATGCTAATATCACTGTATTGGAACCCCATCTCACTTTGCATTGACGAAGCTATCAATATATTAAATTAAATGTTGATGGATGCCATTTGCACATATCCTGACATTGAAGTCGTCATTTGTGGTGACTTCAATGCATTTTTATATGCACCATTACTCATTCCATCGCACAATACATCATCTAATCACTTTAAGATTGCCTGTGCAAACGGTAAAAAATGGGCTCAGTTTTTTTCATGTTGGGATCTTGCTGTGATTCAACCCCAATGCTTAAAATCCTTTTTTACATGGCATAGGGGTAACCGTTGCTCTTCCATTGATTATATAGTGGTCTCAAAACACTTATCAGGAATTATTTCCCTGATCATCTCTAATTTCCCGTTATATGGAGACCATGCTATACTGTCAAGTACTATATTTGTGGAAATAGCTTCCTTTGCCAGATCACAAGTATTGGCCCTTGTTCATAGTGACTGACATCGTCTATCAATTGGTTGGAATATATCAACTTGCCGTCAAATAACTTTTCTTGTCAATCGCTATTGGTGGCCTATTTCCAAGCTAGAGGATAGTAATTCACAGGCCATCATTTCCTGGAATCTTCAGATGAGAAAATTGCACCTAATCGCCATAGCTGACACTTCCTTAAAGCAGCAAAATTCATCTCGGGCTGAGTGTCTGCTATCAAACATACTTGACAAATTAAAATCAGAACGAAATAGCGCACTAAGAACTTTGAAGAAACAGTTTTGTTCAATGGATTGTTTCAGCTATGTGGTTGCAAAAAAAGCCTTTTGAGTAAACATAAAAATAAAATAAAAGCTGCATGTACCTCATTTCATTTAATAGGTAATCAAAACATGGTGAGGTTGATCTGTAATCACAATATTCGTGATATATGGAAGATTCTTTGGGGAGCGAATAAAAGCCTTCAGCCTTCTCTGGAATCCGCCATGGATGGAACTTCATCGGTTGCTTTCTTTAATCAAAAATATCTATTACCAGAACGCTTTAAAGAGGTTGACATTACGGCTTTAGCAACACAGATTCCATCGATCTGTCCATGGTCCATAGAAGATGTTCTCTTTGCAATAACTAAATTAAAGACCTCAAAATGTGTAGGCTCCGATGGTCTACCACCTTGTGTCATCAAAGACGACCCACTTTTTTGGGCCACTCTATTTTTGACGATTTTTCAATCCATCTTTGCTTCAAAAAGTCTTCCATCCTCCTGGACCTGTTCCATCATTATCTATCTTCATAAAAAAGGGCTCTTAAACAATCCTCTTAATTTTCGGCCCATTGCACTAATCGATGTCACGGCCAAAATTTTTGCACTTCTTCTGCTGAAAGATGTCGAAAAACATATTATGGAAAAGTGCATATTAAAAAAAGCACAGACTGGTTTCAGAAAAAACATGGGAACCCAACTAAATGCAACCATTCTTGCACACCTTATAGCTGGAGCGCATGGTCCTTTCCATGGACCTGTTTTCATTGCATCACTAGATCTTTCATCCGCATTTGACTGCGTTATTCGCAGCAGACTTTGGGAAAAAATGCTAAATCTAAATTTTCCGTCTTCTTTAGTAGCACTCATCGCATTGCTGCATTACCATACCTCCTTCAGAGTACACATTTCTAACAGTGGGCTGCTGACTGAGGCCATTCCGACGGCAATTGGCGTGAAACAAGGATGTAACCTCGCAGCAGTATTATTCAATCTTTATCTTTCAGACATTGAAGACCATCAATGCGGTTCGGCTTGGCAAACTCAAACTTTCTTGGTTGGTATATGCTGATGATGTGCTCTTATTTGACAGCATGCAATCTGGCCTTCAGAAGAAATTAGAAATCTTAGACCAATTTTGTGTATTAAACAACCTCACAATAAATTTCTCAAAATCTAATATTCTAGTGCTCACTTCCAAAAAAAAGGTGCAGAGACTTTGCTCGCATATTAACCTCAATTATTTTTAAATTGTTACACAGACTATATATTTGGGTTACAATCTGGCTAATAACTCTTCTGCCACTTTCTGGCAAAAAAGCATTGATAGAAAAAGTACTACCCTTACAAAATCAAATGAAAATCATATTCCGTAAATATTGCAAGTTTTCTTTAGTACCATTGTTTGAATTTTATTCTAAAAAGGTAGAAGCAATCATATTATATGGACTTGATCTCTGTCTTTTAGACCTATCCATTTTTCTAAATAAACTTCAGGCCAAACTATGGAAAGCAACACTGGGCCTACCTGCTTATCTACCAAATGCAATTCTACGCCATGAATTAGGCCTAACTGCTTTGGCAGCGCGTCATAGTTGGCGTATTCTCAAGATCTTTGTAAAGATGAACTTTCCCTTTGAAAACTCGCTTTATGAAGACTTTTATATCATGCTGTGGGAATTTCATCCGGCGTCGATAACAAGCTTTCAAAAGCGCATACTTTCTATTTTATCTGGAATTAACGTTTCCCCTAAGGAGTTGCAGTTTAAACTAAGTACAGCACATAAACGCTTATTTTGGAATGATTGGGCAACAATATGTGATCAAATATCACATTATTCATCATTTTCAGAATATGCACTCTTTAGACACAAACAATTACCGCGTTTACAATATCTCTTGTTTTGTCCAAGTGCTGAAATACGGATGCAATACTTGCGCTTTCGCTTAGATCTATTATACACGAAAGTGAGAACAAAACATTGGGTCAAAAATGTCAATAATGATTAAGATCCCACCTGTAGATTCTGTAAAAACGCTCTTGTCCTAGAAACTTTAAAACATCTTTTTCTCATATGTCCATTCTTTGAAACAGATAGAAGGAAAAATATCAATTCCTTCAATCTTACTCAAACAGAACTTGGAAGAGAATTAATATGGACACGTTGTATGTGGGGATCATGTAACTCAATCATCATTGCGACTGTACGTTTAGTGAAAATTATTGAATCAGCGCTAATTATGTATATTGTGACTTAATGACTATAAGTTTATTTCTCATTTGGACTGTACATGCTTTAGTTCATCATCTTAGTGAATCTTGTGATTATACAATGCTTTGATGTGAATGGCTAATTCTTCCTTTTTATTTTACGCTTGTTATATATTAGTAACAGAGATATCTGTCTGCCCCCTACTGCATTCAGTTGTTGGTTTCTTTAGATAGACTATGGCAGCCTCCCCACGCTGCACAAACCCCCGGTAAGAACAGGTGGCCAGTAGGGCCTGGGGCGAATGCCTTGAAAAATCCCTTGTGGTAGAAGCCCACAGGTGGATGGAGGACTTGGGCAGGACTGTAGCGTATCACTGGAGCAGGGCTGCACACATGCAAAACAGAGAAGCAGGAGGAGTAGTAAGCGCAGACAAAAAGAATTACTAGGAGGGATAGAATGGGAGGGAAGGATTCCAGGAAGCAAGCGGAAGAAGGAAGCACAAGAAAAAGGGGTTGACACGCAGTCATCCCAGGTAAACGCCTTTGTGTTACTATGCAAAGGTGGTTCAGAAGTGTTTGTTTTAGAAGCTTGTGCAAGAATCCACAAGCGGTGCCCTGGTACTGCATGTGGGTGGTGTAGGCACCATCTTGGGTCTAGCATACGTTCACCGCCACATGAGCAGGCCCAACAATTGTCAATAAAGTTACCAGCCACATCACAATATACTGTGAGTTTGCACTCATATTGCCATCCCTTCCACGACCAGGAGCTGGCGGGTCCTGGCCGCCAAGGAGGTGCAATTCTTTTCCAAGTGCTCTCGAGATTCAAGGCTTTATCTTCTGGTTCTTTCTTCGCCGGTTAATAGACCACTCGGACTACCTAGTCCGAGTTCTGGTTCATTGAAAGCATTAACTTGGATAGTTTGTGGAGAGCCATGCTTGCCCCTGGTCACTTGACTGTGCATCCTCTTGAATTCAGCCGATCTTTCTTGAAGTTGAAATTCAATTTGCAATACTGCTGTGATCAATTTGGTCCGGCTGCTTGAACGTGACCTACAGGCTAGTTTGTCTTTGAACTTTTCTTGCAATCCTCTTGGAAGAGTGTGATTAGGGCATCATCAGACCAGACAGTGTCCGTGGCCAACTGTTGAGTATTTTATTTTAATTTTAATTCTTTTTGACACTTATATAGCGCACAAAACCCAGAGGTATCTAGACACTTAACTTAAGAATACGGTTACAGTAAGTGTTTCAGGTTACAGGAAAGGAAGCGTAAGAGGTGAATTACATTTTGGAACGTGCAAAAGGTCATACGTCAAGTGCAAAAGAGAAGTACATGGTGAACATATCTAATGGGCCTGACCCCAAGTTGCAGGGCGGCAGCTGCAAACAGATGCAAAGTCAAATCAATGGGCAATTACATGGTGCCTACCCATGTTATAGGGTGGCAGCAGCATGCAGATGCGCAAGTCCAACAATGGGCAAATACCTGGTGCCTACCCCATATTGCAGGGTGGAAACAGCACACAATTGTGATAGTCCAGCAGTGGACAAATACATGGTATGATGCAGGGCATCACTAGACCCCTGCTGCAAATCGAACAAGGATTCCTGTGTAGAGTGTGTAACTTCAGACGTTCCAAACCTGTCCCATGGTTCATTTACAAAGCCAGGATAATTTTCTAGCACTTGGTCATGTGTAGTGACGATGAGTGGCCCAGGCTAAGGGTGCTCCCTGTAAAGTGCAAAGTTAAATACCCCTCCGTGGATCGATCTGAAGGGGAGGGGCCTTAAATGTGAACTATATGGTATATGCTTCAATAAAGTCCTACAGCTTCTTTAGATTTACATCAAATGTCCCACAGGACAACGTTTCTGGTTGTGCCGCCGGTGGTGGTATGTTAAGTGTGGTGACCATTTAGCGCCATGTGGCGTGTTCTGCTTTTTAAGGCCTGCACGTTTATTGCGAGGAGCAGTAGCTCACTGCTGTAAATGATCCATGGTGTCTCACACATTCAGGCAATGTCACTTTACCACAGTCCCGAGGCCTTCTAGAAAGAGAAGATATGTTTCCACCCTGCACAAACCACCTGGAAGCAGGAAGCGGTGTCATGGTGTATCTGTGTTCTGCAGGCCCCATCTTGGGTGTGGCAAATCGCATATGTTTGTCTCCATCTTTGATGGGGCATGGCAGCGAACGGTACTGCGGGCAGAGGTCCAAAATACCATCAGGAATACAGTCTCTGGTAGAGGTGAGGGGCAGCATTACAAAACAACTCAAGACAGATCTTCTACGACCCATTTCTAAGAAGCCCACCCTTGATCCGGAGAGCATAGCTAACTCTAGACTTGACACAAGTCCCTCATTGAAAAAGTTGTTGCGACCCAACAATTAACTCAAATGGAAGAACTCTACCTCCTCTGTGTCTACCAGTCCAGATCCCACCCCAAATGTATCAAGACGGCAACCATTCAAGTGGTGGATGATGCATTGCAATTTATTAATGAGTGACTTCTGCCTCCTAGTCCTGTTAGGCATTCAACACCATCAATCAGCAGGCACTCTCTCCTTCCCTGCTGACTCTATGCTTCTTGATGCTCAGAATCCTCTCACTGTCCTCCAGTTCGGCAAAGCACTAAAACGTTCCATTGCACACTCCTGCATGACTAAATTCTGGTTTTTCTGCCATCAGTTCTACTCTACTGTCCAAAAAGACCAGGCCTAATGCTAGCTTACACACGTAAAGCGCTCTTCTGCTCTTGAGCTAGGTTTTCACTATAAACAATACAATAAACATGGGAACACTAACATGGGGACATGAAACGCACAAGAGGAAGGTGGGAAAAGAGGTTAATGACCCATCCTGCTTCTGGTGGAGGACATTTCCCAACTATTTCCTTAATTAAGTTGTGCACAGCCCTATAAAACGGGTCCAGAAAGATCGTTTGGCACACTTGGGGCAGCGGTAAAGGAAGCAAATAGCTAAAGGGATGACACCAGAATTTGCTGAGGACTTGTTGAGGAATTTGTCAGTCAGAAAGGAGAAAACCAATGGCTTGCTCTCGGGCTGTACAGCAAACCTGTGCCCTGCAGGTGACAATAGCCTCAGTTTTACAGCAGCGTGGCAAGAGGAAAGAGATACTTTCTGGTAATGTTAGTTCCCTGGCAAGTGAGGGGGGAATGAGACTTTCTTGGTGGTGGTAGGCCTTTGTGTAAAAAAGGGAGCCTAGGAAGGCAACTGTGGCCAAGTGAGTGACATTTTCCAGATCTCACAGAAACCACAGAAAAGCAAATAAACATGCCAGGCATTTGTCCTGGGACTGGGACCACAGCAAAAAAGCAAGCTGAGTGCTATATCTGCTCTTCACCTCAGCCCTAGGTAGATGTCTCTCCTACCTTTGCTTTCATGATACCCTCTTTTCTGGCAACACTGAAATATTTTTCTTTCCCCTCCATCACGCCAGCCATCTCAGAACCAATTACCAACTATCTCATAGCGATCAGTTCACTGGATGCCTCATCCTGTACCTTGTGAAAGTCTTCCAACGCCATCCTCATCACCCCCTCCCGCCTTCTACGCTCCCTCACCTAATGCTCACAATCTTGGAGTCCCCTTTGATAGCATCCTATCATTGCAACAATGTCAGAATCACTGCCTATGCTGTTCGTGTTAAACTTCTTAGCATTTGAAAAATGTGTGCCTTCAACACTCTAGGACATTTCCATTCTCCGCCCTCCTGCTCAGCAAACAGGAATCGTAGTTGTGCCTACTCCTTGGCCTTCCGCTCTGCTACTCCTCCCTTTAGACCAGTGGTATTCAAACTGTAGGTCGCGACCCCCTAGGGGTCCGCGGGTGCATCCCAGGGGGGCCCTGAGAGCTCAGCATGAAAAAATATTTTTTTTTTTTTTTTTTTTTTTAGATTGGAAGAAATGGGCAGGGGTGGCCCACATGGGCGGGCTGAAGCATGAAACTGTCTCAGGCAACAATGAAAAAGTGGCCCACAGTTGTAAATGGATATTCATTCCTTTAGTCACAGACTGGGCCTCATTACTACTATGGCGGACCAGTAACAACGGTGCTGGTAAGCTACCGGCACCGTTGCTACCGTTCCGCCATAGTAAGAGTTGTGCTCGTGGGTGCTTGACAGCCCCCACCAGGTCTGACCTCAGCTCGTCGGATGCACCAGCACCGTTATTAACGGTGCCGGTGCATCCGAGCTCCCCCTTCCCATTTGAGCCATATGGGGCTCAAATGGGAATGGGGATCTACCGGCACCTTCGAAAGGGCAATTATCATGTCCGCCTAACTCGGCATGACCTAGTAATTGCCCATTCGCGGGTGCCAGACCCGGATGCAACTCCAGTGGCAGCCGTGCCGGTTTTACCGGCACAGCTACCGCCAGAGTAGTTATGAAGCCCACTGTTTCAATAGTACCCAAAGGGGTGCTTTGTGTTAAAATGTAAGTAAATTGTGATATATTCAGCAACAATGGTCAACATTACTAACTGCATAGTGGCCCCTCACCCATTATGGAGGAGCTAAGGAGCCAGCCCAGTGAAACAGTGAGCACTCCCTCAGCTGCTTTATCCAGCTAATGGAGTGCTCCTGGGCTGGCTGAACTGTCAAAGGGAAACACTGTTTCCCTTTGACAGTTCAGTTTAGTTCCCCAGCCGCACATGCTCACTGAGCCATGCAAGTGCTGGGGCGTTTTGCTTCGCCAGCATTGCATAGCTCATTGGAAATGCTGGCTGGGGCACTGCATGTCTGTATGTCCGAGGGGGAGCTCCTGCGCCTCCTCGCACATACGGACAGAGCAGCTGGAGCAGCACCCACACACAGGCCAATGCAGAAGGTACGTTTATGTTCATTGTTTTTATTTAAACATGTGTATGGATGCGTTATGAGTGAGTGTATGGTGATGGATGCTCATGTGAATGATAGAGTGATTGCTGTATGAATGTGCAGCGCCTTGCATATACACATAATCATGTTCATTGTGTTAGGACCAGTGGGGCCCAGGGGACAGGGATGGTATCTTTTTACCGGACATCTATCATTCAAAACCCTCTGCCTTGTCCACAAGGCTTTCTGGGGCCTCGGTCCAAAATACCTTCAGCTATTCCTCCGCAAATACCTCCCCTCTCGAGCTCTTCACTCCTCTACCTCCAACTCCCTCAGGGTCAGTCGTTTATCAAAGAAACGAGCTGGGGGTAGATCTCCGTCTTCGGCTGGGGCCTCCCTCTGGAACAGCGCCCTGCCACTCTAAAACTTGAGGAGAACCATCTTTCTTCCTGCACTTATCAGACCTACCCTGTCTGCTGCCTTAAACGTAGCACTTGCAAATTGCTGGCTGCACTACCACTGTTTGTTGCCTTTATTATTTATTTATTGTTATTTATCTGTTTCTCCTCTGCTTCGCACTTTCCACTTCTCCCCCCTTCCATGCACTTTTCCCCTCACACTTGCGCGTTCTCAATGTCACTGGGCCTAGTAAGATCGCTGTTTTATTCTCCTCTGTTCCCCTCCCTTGCCTTGTCACGCTCTGAAACACTTGTGTACGAGCGCGATAGAAATAAAATATCAATGCCTGCCCCCTGGACTCCCAGCAACAATTGCAAACTGTTTGGCTATTTACCCATTTTTTGTTAAAAGTATGCTCTACAATGCAACATTTTAACCTATTATTTAAAAAAAAAATTCACAGGGGGAAACCCCCCCAAACCTCCCCTTAATGCCCCTCCGCTTAAAAAAGATTCACCAGCCGCCACTGGCCCTCAGACTGTGTTGGGAACGGGATGGGGGAACCGAAGGACTATGGTGGGAGCACAATGGGCGGGAACCATGGGATAGTGATGGGAGCAGAGTGGGGAGAGCCCTGGGTGTGTGATGGGGTGGGGAGAGACCAGCGACTGGGTAGGAGTGGGATGAGGGAGCCCAGCGACTTTGATGGGAGCAGGTGACGGCGCGCAATATATACTGTCCATTTGGCATTTCTGGGGGGTCCCGACCTGCCCATATTTTGCTCAGGGGTGCCCTGGCCAAAAAAGATTGAAGACCACTGCTCTAGACAAAGGCCTTAACTTTGCTACTAGTGTGCTCGACATTCTACCCTAGATTCTCCCCCGCTTGTACCTACCAGCACCATGCTGGTTTGCTCTGAATCCACAGTCACTCTTCAGGTTTCTTCACCTAGACTACAAAGATCTTGTCTCGCCCCTCAGTACTTGGCTGACTCTGTCTACCACCTATCTCGTTTCATCTGCACTTAACCTCAGTGGCCTTCTCCCACTTCCGCTATTTCTACGTACTTGCCCTGCTCCATTGGAACCCACTGGCCATCACAATCAAAGCCAGTCCTACTTAGGAGCTCTTCAAAGCTCGGTATCATCTACTACCCCCATCATGCATGCCTGACCTCAGTACACCCTTGTGTGCTGTGTAATGATGTAATGTTTTATATTTGTACAGTACAACTATTTAGTTTGCAGCACTTTTCCCTTCCAGGTTAATGTTAACATTTGTAAACTGGATCACCACTTGTGCCCATCATTTTGCTATTGTACAAGCAGCCTTCTGGTGAATGGTTATTATAAATCGTTTCTGATCGGAATTGGCATTCCCGTCCAAATACCCGGAGCATTGTGTGATAGGTTAAGAATTGGGCACTAGGTCCTTTAGGATAGGTCACTGCAACTCTTTCTGTACCATGTCCTTAGTTCTCAAAAAGGCACCAAGGGTTGTAGGCATTGCTCCCAACACCAGCAGTGTGTACTCTGTCTACAGTGAAATGATTGAGCTATAATATGTGTCTAAAGTGGTCAGTTAATTTCTCGTCACAATAGATACTGGAGATCTAGGTTAGTTATTCGATTATTTCCACAAACAAGCATTTCTTGGCATTTTTATTGTATTTCTGGAAGGCAATTGGTGTCAGTTTTTTTTTCATAACCAGGATTGTCTTATAAAGTGACGGAGTGCTGCTGAAACTTCCTTGTGTTTCATGAGTACATATTTTCTACTTTGTCTAACTTCTTGATCACTCGGTTTCGATCTTTCTGTTGTTGGTGCTTTTAATTAATATTTGCTTAGATTATGTACTACATAGAGCATGCATTTGCTCAAATATTGTTGCAAACGTTTGTCCAGATCTTGTTGTGTGATGGTTATGTGAAGACCTCTATGATGACGTCTGTCACTGTTGGAATGATCACTGCCTTCCATTTCTGTGAGCTGTTCATATTCCTAGTGGGATCAATATTGAGACTCAATAGAGGTTGATGCAGAGAATTCTCATTCTCAGTGATTGACGTGAAACTTGATCTTCAATGCCTCTCATCGGGACATTCATAAAACGTTTATCATATTAGATTGGGACTAGGTCCTCTGCTGGGATTTGGGGGTACATAGCAACGTGACCCTAAAACCAAATTAGTCACTGAGATTGGAACTTTGGAGGGCAAGGTGGGTCAAACCACAAAGGTGAACTCAAAGACCCAGTGGAAAATAGAATAAGGCAATCCAAAACCCTTTCCATGAAAGGTGAGAAGTACCGCAAATTGCATCCCCTCTCCCTCTCCCTGTCAGAGACCAACCTCAGGTGTGACCTTTTGAAAGTAGGAAAAGTGTAAACCACTAGGAAACTCGGAACTAACACACCTAAGAGGACTTTACAGCCAGGAGAGCCCAGAAAGGTAAATGAGAAGCAAGAACCTGCTTTTTGTGACGACAAAGGTCCTTTTATTTAGAGTACAAAAACGAATATTCAGAAGTGAGGTGCCACACGTGATAAAACGGGAAGATAAGTTCAACATAAACACACTTTGTTATATAATATTAATATGGTAACTATGGGACTAAATTAAAACGGCACCACCCTGTTTTGTAATTTAGGTAAACGCTGGAAGGCCGCAAAATATTTATACATGTGAATTATTGAATGGAGCCAAACCTGGGTAAATTGCATACAAAGTCACACTATAGGGACAGGCATTTGCTGGCCAATTGCAAGCCAAAATGCACATTACATAGTAATGAAAGTTGGTGTATATACTGGAATTGTTGTAAAGAATATGATTCTATGTTACTAAGGTTTGATATGGCTTGGTACAATCTAGGAGAACCTCATTATGCAGAACAAGGAACAGGATCGTTGATTGGTCATCTTTTTAGGAACAATTATTATGCTAATAGCAATATGTATGTTTCAATAAAAAACACTTTTTCTTTACTTTTCTTTTTTTACTTAAGTATGTGTTCTCTCAAACAGAAGCCAAGAAGATTATTTTATGTGAATAAGAGTGGAACAGTGTGATGCTGGAAATGCATCGGAGGGACAGGGCCTCCGTATCCTTGTCCTTTACTGCTTTTTATCATGTGTTCTGTCGTGTTTTCCGCACAGGAATTCATGTGGGACTCCTGGCGGTGCAGCTCTCTCCTTTGGTTTTGGTGAACAGACCTCTGGGATACCCTTATGACACCCCTGGGTAGGGGTACAACCCTGTGCCCCTAGTGTATGTTTTTGGGCACCTGTGTGCGGCCCACAGAGCAGGGTATGGGCTGGTGGCAACTCCTTGCTGAATTGACTGGTGCCCTGAGCGTCCTCCATTTTAGGATGCCCAGGCCCTATCATTGGAATCGGTAGATTCCTGATGGAGACAAGATGGCCCCCATGGCCTCTTGCCTTCCATCGCCTGTTACCTTGATCTTCCCGAAGTCTGGGGAAACCCTGCCTCTGTCCCTTACCCCTGACTGGCTGTTGGGTGGAAGTTCCATATATGGTAGTGTGGGGAAGTGCTGACCAGACTGGCTGGAGCCTTCTCAATGACCGTATGTTGTGGGTACGCCTGTGGGTGGGACCTGGGTGAATGGAGTGTTTGACGAATACACATTCTATGTTGTGGGTTTCTAGTATCTGGTGTTTGACACGACGACTGAGACAGCCCTGCCCGAAACCGATATGAATGCAGTGTGGAATGTTGAATGGCCGGGTACTTGTCCCAATACACATAGCTTGTTGTGAGTGTCTGGAAAGAAGTGAATGGCCTGAATGCACTGTGTGGCTGATTGGCTGTCTGCCTGCTGAATGCCCTTTGCCGTGATTGGATGCTTGAGTATGACCCAGCGGAATGAATGGGAGATCAACAGTATATCTGGGGACCTCTCACTGCTAGGAATCGTGTTCAGAAGCTGAAGTCCACTGCGACGAGTAACTGGAGTAACTGAAGCTTGACCTTGAAGCCCTGCTGGATGCAAATTATTGCTGTTGCTTTCCTTCACAATCTGAAAGCTGCTCTGTCTCCAAGGACTGACCCAGAGAGGACCTGGTAAGGCACCCTCTTCCCAGGCTACGAGGGACCATTGTGCACCAGCTGATCTTTGCCAAAGCTCCCTGCTAGACAGACATTCGACAGGCTGTCGACCCGAGACAGGGACTGCTGAGGAATCCCAAGGAGAAGTGCCCAGACTGTTGTCTGCCACTGTCGCCCACCGACCGGAGCCGCCGTGTTCCCGTTTGCCTAAGAACTTTCAAATTCAAGGACGCTCTCGTGCGCATCGTCGCTGCTGTATCCCGCTGGAGAAGGCCTGACCCTCGACGCGCCGAGAATCATCCCCCAGTGGGTTTCCCGCCACCCAAGGAGCCAGAGACGCCGACGACTTGACACCTTTGCTGGGCCACAGTTCTTCAAACTCTTTGCGGTCCAGAACTATCGACACTGAGGTGCCCCGCACGCCTCTTCCTTGCAGGATGTTTACGCTTCCCGGTCAACGAGCACCGCTAGGAAAGAAGCTGCCACTTCACCGTCATATCTCACCTTGTTCTCCGTCAGACGTTCGACGACCCGTGACTCCTACCTGAAAGGGAGGACACTCAAGAAGGGCCGTCGATTCCCTGACGAGGAACGCTACAACGGCAGGTACCTTGGGGTTGCAGAAATATTGGGAAGCCTCTTGTGAACAATATATGGACTGGGCTTTTATCTTTATTCTACAGGTTGCCCAGGTGGGGTGATCTCCACACAGTTCTTTGTTTAACGGTAGTTACCAGTATTTCTGCCAATTTTTCATATCAACTGCTTTCCTCTTTTCTCTACTGTTGGTTTCCTTTACGACTTGATTTGTGTGCCATTTAACTGTACAGTTGATGCACTTTAAAGAGATCTAATAGTAATTGTGGTACCACGTAGAACTGTAGACATTTGCCATTAGCGATAACCGAGTATAAAGTGCGTTATCGTGATATTGTCTATAACCTTGAATATTAATTGTACAAGAGGGCGGAGCGACCTCTGACAGGCCCATGGGATCAGAGCTTGCCCACAAGTACTTTAAGATGAGATAGCTGCACCTTGAGGAGGATGGGGTGCATGATTCTCTTACTCCAACACCAATCAATAAGGACTAGTCAAATGGTTTGGCAAAGGGAAGTCCGTTTAATGACAAGTACAGAAAACGGGGAAACATTAGGAAATCATCAGTGATGTGATCGCCTGTCTCGCTTCAACTCCCAAATTCTTCATTCAGACAGCAATTCTTATAGGCAAAATTCGACATCATTGACGTGTAAAACTCAAAGTTTGTCATGCAATTCTATTGGTCGGGAAAGGTAACTTAAGTATAGGTGCTATATCTGTATATGGTAACATACCGTGAGGATTGGATAACTCTTATCGGCTGGGCGTCTACGCCCATCCCTCTACATCACTCGTGATAGACGTCACTACAAGTACGACGTCTCATTGGTTCTACTAGCTATAGGACCCTAGATTACTTAGTCCATTGTGAGTGGGTCGGTACACCCCTAGGCATAAATCTCCACTTTAATTAGCAGCATGCAGAATGGACACCCAGATGCGGCATGACCCCAGATTCACCCTGCCTCCCTTCCATCAATCAGTACCTTAAGGCTATGTGTCAATTAGTTGGCTGAGGATGGCCTCGAAGCTGTAGCTTCTTATCAGGAAAAGGTATGGCATCCTCGGGTTCTGGATGACATCAGACGTTGGCACCTCTTCGCGCTTGGCTGGTCATGTGTTAGTTCACCGTGAATCTGCTTCATTTTCCTTATTTTTGTGTATTTGAGTCCCCTTCTGCCTTGCCACTTGCCTGGGCCTCCTTATCTGACTTTCATGGGCTGGCTGCTATGCTCCTAGGTTTCGTTTCTCCGGAGTTGCCGCTCTCCTCCCTTCCTGGAGTTGACCTTGAATTCCTAGGCATGAGCTGCTTCTTGCTAAGTTTCCATTCCGCTCTTTCGTCTGGCTTTGTGCTGGTATATGAATCCTGGCCTGTTAGGCCCTACCAACCTGGGCTTAATTCTGCTTTCATGTAAAGTGGACTGCACTTATATAATGTGCTTCATTGAGGTAGATATATATATAAATATATATATATATATATATATATATACAGTTGGTGCTTGCCGCTCTATTCTTCTACTAAGCATAGCAAGCCGTACTGTTTTTTTAGCTTCTTGCGTTACAAGCCTATGTACAGGCGTTAACCGGTTGCATTTCTTCATCTTGCTTTATGGTTATGTTTCTTTACATTTTGTCATTGTCTCTTCTTCTATGTCTGCAATATCTTTATCCATGGTTTTTCGTCTTAGGGTGTTATCCTTTGGTTGTTGTTCGCCTTCCATTAAGGCCCTTTGGGTCTCTGCAGGGACAGTTTGAAAGTAGTCTTCGTGTCATGTCAGCTGTTGGTATGGTAGTCTCAATGGGTACCATGCTGCCCATGGTTGTCTGGTTATTGGTACTTCAACAGGTATTTCTCTTCTGATGGGCGCTGGGCAGAGCCCTAGCGCGGCTCCCTGCTGGTTTATTTGCTCATCATACATCACATATCTCGGCGAATATGTTCCTGGTATTTCAAAATGGGTGGCTGGAGTGTAAGCCATATCTGGGACCTCCTCTACACTTCCCCCACTGGTTGGTTCATCGACCACTTCTGCTTCCTCTTTTGTATTCACCTTGCTGGGTTCTTCTGTATTAATTTCTTCTTCATCTTCTGGGTTTGTACATGATGGTGCGAAGGAGTGCCTCTTTGGAGTCCATATTTTTATCACTCCTTTCAAACTTCCTGCTGTTTTTACATGTTCGTCTTTCTTCCAGGTCATTAGTTGCCATTGTCCATTCGGCCTACAATAAATCAATTTTCCTTCATACTTTCTTCGTTTCCTGGGATACACAAATTCTGTTCCTTCTGGCGCAAATCCGCTGGCCTTCACGAAGTTTCTTATTTCTTCATCAGTCAAGTCTCTGGGCTTCCATCCTAGTTTGACATCGATCATGATCTTCCTCCAATGTCTTTCTTTGCAGTTTTCTGGCACTGTGTGACGATTATCTTGATAACACAAAATTCTAGTAGTATCATCAATAGCAGGGCTCCCAGAAACTTGAATATGTCAGCCATCCATTGTGGGACCCATGAGAATAGAGTTCCAAACCAGCTGTCATCATCAACTTGGTCAGTTTCATCGATCATCTGGTTCTGTAGCTTTGTTAGCATCTCTATGGCTTCTGTCAAGGTTCCATTTCCTTCATCATGGGAAGGTATAAATGTGCAACATGATTCTCTGATTTTTCCACAAACACCTCCATCGCTGTGATCATGTCAAGTACATATCTGTTCTGGAGAGTCATCAGTCAGATTGCTCTTAACTCTTCCTTGATTGAGTTGAATCCTTTTATTGTCGAGTTGACGGTTTGCAGTAATTCACATCTGGTTATTTGCAACCACTTAGCATTTGCTCCAACCTGAAATCTTGGCATGTTGATCGTTGCGAACACAGAGGAGGTGAGGCTGAAGAGACTGTGCTCATACGGGATTGCATGGAATGCTTCTTCTGATTTGGCAGGAAAGTAATTTTCTCTCTTCCTTTGGGATACCAGTTCCACAGATCTCCTTTTCCTCAGGTGAGCATCTGCTTTTGGGAAACTGTCAATATTCAGGTCACTCTTCGGGATCACTAGTGCAGGAACGTGGACGTTCACTATTGTGCATGTAACTCCCCAGTTTTTCGGCAGTCTTATGTATGCTTTGGATCCACACACCCAGTAATGATCCATAATTACTGCAGTTCCGTGAGTCATTCCTGGAGCTTCAAAGATTCATCCGCAGTTCTGATTCTCTCCCATCTTGCTCGTGCCATTGTTCCTGAAGCACAATTTTGGGCTATCCAGTGGCACTATCTGCAGGGGTCCTCCTCTGTCTTCAACCCATGTCAGTAATCTTGTGAGTTTTGGCCATAAAGGTTTGCACAACCTCTGTGAGTTCTCTATTGCTTTCTTATAGGCTCCATAGACCATCCATGCTCGGCAGATCACCACTCCTTCTTCCCATCCGTTTGGTGAAAGCACTGTTCCCCAAATCTGCATTTGGCCTCTGTTCTTCCAATTTTTTGCCTCTTCTGGAGTTTTTCCTTGGACATTTAGCTTTGGGTTCACTTCCCATCTGATTGCTGTTCCTTTAACTTCAAGCTTCTCGTACTTGATCACATGATTCCTTGTATGGGCTCTACTTCTCGTCTTAATGTTCTGTATATTATCATCTTCATCGGGGTAATTTGTCTCGGTTGCCCATATCAATGAAGCATCCCTTCCCATGAACTGTCCTCTGGTGTTGCACATTGCTACGTGTGAAAGACAGTGTGCTGTCGGGACATCAATTTCTACAGCCACGAAGATCTTGGATTTCCCCATGCTGTATGGTAGGAGTGCACAAAGGAAGCATTCTCCTTCTGATTTACTTCTTCCAACTTCTTTCATGTGCTGGTACCAAATGTTGTTTCCTAGATGTGCTGTGCTATCTAGATAGTCGTTCAGTTCACTGTTATCTTCATGCAGGCTCCTCTCGATCCTTAGTGTTTTCCTGTAGTTCGCTATAACTACATCTCTAAAAGCGTCTGTGTGGCTTTTCCTTGCAGGGGGACTCTTGGGCATTCTGGTCGATGGAACAGGCTTCCTTCTCTGCATCGATGTGATAGGCGGAGGTTTTGCAATTCTCTCCTTCTCTTCTTGCATCCATTTCATGCCCCCTAGGTGTCTGTATTAGCCACCAGCCTGTCACCGGCCCAGTGTATGGCTGCATCATGGGCCTGGTACTTGTTCCTTTTGTTGGAACTTGTGTGATTGTAAGTACAGTCTCTGCGGGTTTATTTTCCAGTTCCTCATGTAGCTTCTTTGCTCTAGCTATGAACGGGAATAAATGATCTATCAACCTTTGTGTCCTTGCAGTGAATTCTCCTACGCTGTTTCTGTCTTTTTAAGGGCTCTTGTTATGTCTTCTTTCGTTGGCGTTTCTCTTGATTCTTCTCGGTTTCTCTCATTGTTTTCTGGGGCTGATTGTTCGGTAGGCAGTATCATTCTCTCGATTGCCTTTGCTTGAGGTCCTGTGGCCATTGACGCATGCCCTGGTTCGTGTGCATTCAGTGTGTGGGTGCGTGTAGTTGTCAGTGTTATGTTCTGATTCATTCCGTGCTGACCCTGTCTCCAGCTCTTCTTTTCATTTGTTACCTCAAGTGTGTATGTGTCACTGTTAATTACATTCAATTTTCCCGGGACTGGAATAACTATATATGGTGTGGGTGCTTTTGTGGGACTCATGCAGATATCATCAGGTGGGTGCACTGAAATCGGAACACTTCGTGCACCAATAAAGAATGCAGTTCTGATTGTTAATGACAGAAAGACAATGATAATCACTATGCATATGCACATAATCATGCAGTACGAAAGTTGGCAGCATTTCCTTCCAGGGAAGCGGGGACGCCCCTCTGCTTGTGGGAGGACCAGGTTACTGTTCTGGGCCCCCATTTCGCTCATAACAAAATGTCAAAGTTTATTCTTTTCCCCCCAATTCACTTGTTCTCCAACAGTTTGTATCACAAAGTGTCTGGTGCTTCACAAGTGTCCCCCCATCTTGAGGGTGACGATTGTCTCTTGATACAGGATTCAGTATCCTTGCTAGACTATGGAAAATAGATTAGACTACCACTTAGATAAGTCACTTTTTCTGTATATATTCAAAACAGGTGAGTTCCCAGTCCACCCCCGAATCTGCTTCAGTCCTGAGGACATGCTGGAACCTGTTCAATGTGAAAAAATAGAAAACATGGAAAAATCAAGAAATAATAAAAGCTGAAGTTCTTTTCTCTGTTCCCTCGATCTGTCCCTCGGCAGAAGGTTTCACTGGAATCTCCTCATCTAATCTCTCTGAAAGTTGGACAGCTCCACTTGATGCATGATGCCATGGAGGAGCGTTCCCATCTGTACGACGTTGGCTGGATCTCTGATAAAAGTGAGGACGTCAATCTCGACAGGTCTCCCCACCATTTCTGGAAAGTCAGTTACTAGGCGGAAGAGGATGTTGTGAGCCAGTTGGCTGTCCTCGGGTGACCGGGACATTTGCCCAGCCTTGTTGGGTTCAGGATTATAGGCACTTCCCTTGACGTGAACAGTCCTTGCACTTTCCTGCTGCGTGAGTTGCGACCAGATAACTTAGCTTGGTCCACAGCTGGCTCAGGAGTTCAGAGTTTGCTGGATCTTTAATAAAAGTAAGAGTGTCAGCGGTTCTCCCAACGATTGCTGGGCACTCCTCTATGATGCGAAAGAAAAGCGTATTGGTGAGTTCATCTACTATCGCCTGTGGTGGAAGCATTTGTGTCCTTATCACTGTATTCCGGTAACACAATGAAGGCTTCCGTGATGACAGTCAGCAGTTGCTGGATTACTTTCTTGTTGGTAGGATCTTGGATAAAGTCTGTGACACAGGTTACTCTCCCTACAAGTGACGGATATGATATTACTACTAACTGGAAATAGGTGAGCACATCCCTTGTGAGATTTCTGCTGGGAGATACCATAAGTTCTGCAAAACAAGGTCTTGATGTTGGTTGCTTCAGGATACTGTGTTTAGCTCTTAAGGTAAAAGTCCTTGATCAATGTTTGTAAGAGTCTTGTTTCTCAACAATGCTGGAGTGTGGGTTGATTCACAAGTTCGTGTCAACAAAACGTGTAGTGGCTTAAATGTACAATTCTCTTCTTCACCCTGCAACTAGGATGCACTGAGTGTCCAATTTAAGTCCTTATCCCCCGTTTTGCTTAGAGGAAATGTCCAATTTAAGCCACAATTTGCTCAAGAGTTCTTTGTCTTGGCTTTGTTGCTCATTTGTCCTTCTTCCTCGTCATGGATCTCGACTGCACGTGCTGAGGTTCTTCCCTGTTGCCTGTAGTTTCTTCGCGGTGGGGTGCAGCTTGAGGACTTTCTCCGATATAGGGCTTATTGTCATTGAGAAAAATCCATGCTCTCCTGCCTTACAACTTTACAGCTGAAGGAGTGCAGTCCTCTACGATGAAAGGGCCATTGAATCGTGGCTCGTCCCACCTCTTCCTCGTGTGTTTTTTACTACCACCACATCTCCAGGAAAGACGAGTGGAATACGTAGACTTTGAACTGCGTCTGTTTCAGCGTCTCCTGCTGTGTTTTGTGCTGTGCTGCACCCTTTTCGTCGTCACTGCAGTTGGTCTGAAATTACAGTAAGGCTGGATGTCATGCAGTTCAGGTACTCTTGTAACTCGGTTCCCAGGACCTCTCGGGTTGACTGGGCATCACATCTAGCTCTATTTTGGGGGCCAGGGGGGCACTCATTCTTCTTCTTCCTGTGACTATCTTGTGCGGCATAAAATGGTGGTCGGAGCCTGGTTGGTTCTGAAGAGCATACAATGCCAGTGGAAGGCAGTGCAACCATCCCCTCTATAGAGTAAGCTTAAACTTGGCTATCCTTTCCTTTAACAAGCTGTTTAGCCTCTCACAGATACCATTACCTTCCGGATGATACGCCGACGAGAACTTGTGCTTATACCAAGCAACAAGCTGATCTGCTCAAAGACTGCGTTAACAAAATGAGCTCTGTTGTCTGATCTCATCACCTCACACACCCCCCATCTAGGGAACACTGCCCTCACCAGGAATTTGGCCGCACAGGTAGAGTCTGGGTGTGTACATGGACCTGCTTCTATCCATCTAGAGAATGGACACACCACTACAATTAAGTACCTATACCTGTTACTCACTTGAATCATGTCGGCGTAGTCGATATGTAAGTGCTGAAAATGCCCATTTGGCCGGGGGATGATTCCTATCACTACTTTTAATGTGTGCCCAGCAGTGAATTACTGGCAGATTAGGCAGTTCACCATAAAGAATGCAACATGCTTAGCTAAATTCGGTATAAACCAGTCTTCCGCAAGCGTTGCTGCTAAGTTTTCCTTTGACATATGTATGGGGTAATGTAATTGCTCCAATGCTATTTTTAGTAGGGCTACAGGCATTACTGGTTTACCAGTGCTGTTTTGCCACCACAAACCATCAGAGGGGATTAAAGAACACCCTTGACGTTTCCATAGGTTCTTCTCGTCCTGTGGTGCCTCCCCTTGAAGCTCCATTAGTTGTGTCTGCCCCATATTACTATAGGCTTCGGGTGTGGTTCGTGCCACCATCATTCGTTCATGGGTGCACGCCACTTCTACTTCCATGACCGCCTCACTCTTGGACGCCATACGTTTGGCTTCCGTGTCTGCTGCATGGTTTCCACGTGACACGAAGTCTGTCCCATTGGTGTGGGTGGCGCATTTCACGACTGCTATGCCCATTGGGAGCTGTAGTGCCTTAATCAGCCTGTCCAATTAGACTGCATGCTGCACTGGTGTGCCGTTCGCTCGGAGGTAGCCTCTCCTTTTCCAGCATGCTAGTCCTGCTTGCACTGTGGATGTCACATAAGCGGAGTCACTGTACACCGTGACTGCTTGGTCGGCGTGATTTTCAATGGCGAATATCAACGCCAATAATTCTGCAGCCTGTGCTGAATAACGAGATGGTATTCGTGCACTGACAAGTACCCAGAATTCTCTGTTTGCTATGTGTTTCATTACGGCAACTCCTGTATATCTTTGTTTTTCTTCTTGGCCGATTCTCGAAGAGCCATCAATGAAAATGATCTCTCCTCCCACCAGGGCTTTTTCTCTCACCCTGGGGATTTCATCATAGAACTCTTCATAGTTTGCACAGTCATGTATCGGCTCTCCTTCAATGCCTGGCTCAGCTATGAATGTAGCTGTGTTTACTGTTTTGCATCAAACTATTTTGATCGATGGGTTTCATATGATCACTTTATATGCAGAGGCTCTCTGAGACGTCAACGTGCCTTTGGGTTTCTCTAAAATAGCGAACAGTGAATGTTCGACGTATAACGTCATGGAACATCCCATCACAATAGTGGTTGCCTTTTCTATGGCGAATGCTACGGCAGCTAAACTTTGTTCGCCTGGGAAGTGGCCTCTCATTACTGGGTCCAGGATATCACTGTAGTATGCCAGGGGCTTGTACCCCAACCAAGTATTTTGAGCGAGCACTAACGTCATAACGATGCCATTTGTGTGTGAAAACAGGTAGAATTCCTCTGCATAATTAGGAATTCCGAGAACTGGAGCTGTACAAATCGCTCTCTTGAGTTCTACAAACCCCTTTTCCATTGCCTTGGTCCATTCAATCTTTTCCTTTGTCATCTGAGCCTTCTTTAAAGCCTGGTGCAAGGGCTTGGTATACGAGCTGTAATCGAAAACCCATGCTCTAACATAATTGCACAGGCCTAAAAAACTCTGCATTTGCTTTTTCTCGTGAGTGGCTTTGCCGTGTTCATGATAGCTTCAGCCCTTTCTGGGGTCACCTTTTTTCGCCTCATGCGAGATGAGTTGGCCTATGTACAGCACTTCCTGTTGACAATACTGTAGCTTTTCCTTGTCAACCTTATATCCTTTTTCAGCCAGTATGGTCAATAGCCTAACAGAATCGCGCCTGCATTGCTCTTCAGTGGTGCTGCAGATTAGGATGTCATCCACATACTGCAAGACGACACTATCTAATGCAATGTTGCTTAGGTCCATCTGTAGGACTCTGTTGAAAATGGACGGGGACTCACAGTACCACTGTGGCAACTTCGTGCTTTTCAGACGCATTTGTCTGAATGTAAATGACGTCAGATCTTGAGAGTCACGGTGCAACAGGATTGAGAAAAAGGCATTTTTCAAGTCAATCACCGTAAAATAGTTTGCCTCAATGGGTATGTTACATAGGATTGTAGATGGATTAGGGACTAGAGGGGACTCGGCTTCAACAATATTGTTTAATGCTCTTAAATCTTGGATTAAACGCCAAGATCCTCCCTTCGATTTCTTGACAGGATAGATCACCGTGTTACAGGGTGACTCTGACGTCAGTAGGATGCTCTGATCCATCATGGCGGAAATTGTCTTTACGATCCCTTCATCCGCCTCTCTGGACATGGGATATTGTCGCACTCTTGGTAAAATTGCTCCTGATTTCAGTTTAATTTTCACTTCTCCCATCCCCTTCAGGAGGCCTTCGTCATATGGTCGTGTAGGCCGTACTGAGACAGGCACCTGTGCCATGTCGTCATCAAAGTATTCCGGACGTATCGGTGCCAACATCATTCTCTGAGGCACTCCTCTTTTGATCATTTTTACCCAAAATATGAGACTCACTTCTACTCTTGTCTCTTCTGAGTCTGGTTGTTCTTCAAACAGATCGTCATCGGTGACGTCAGTCACTCGATACACTTCTTCGATGGCGATAATCGCGCACAATTGTCTGCCTTCATCGTCGTATCCTTCGACCAATGCTGCTTTCCCTCGCACTGCTGCAGTATGTATCATCAAGGGAAATACTTGTCCCTCTTCTTCATGCATAGGTATTCTTGGTCTGAATAGAAATTCATCAGGGGTTCTCATAGTTCTGTCTGCGAGGCCTGGCAATCCTGCCATAAGCACTCGCATGCCATATGCTAAGACCTCTGGCTCTAGAGGCACGGCCCTCATGGCTATGTGTCCTGAGTATGCCCTGATTATTTTGCACACGTTTGAATAATGCATTCCTGGAGTGGAGCATACTATGCCCTCCTCAGTGAACAAGATCGTCATGTTCAATTTTGTTATTATTTATATATATATCTGTACAGTTCCTCCGATTTTCCAGGCATTAAAACGTAAATTAAAGGTATAACTGTCCCATTGATTGTCCCATGAATGCTGTAAAACTGAAGAAATGGTGCTGCACATGATTAAAAGTAGCGTCTCCATGCCATGTAGTTGAATCCCCAAGTGTGTTATATTACGTAAAGTTGTAAAAATTAACATTTTCTCACTGTTCACATCTAACGTTTTCCACAGAAATTGCTCTCCCTTTTCTGTTTTTTGTAAAATGTCTGGTACAATCATGTTTACATAACTTTGTGGTGCCATTGGTAAATTTTCCTTGCGTTGTTTCTGCCTGTTCACATTCCGTTTAATTAATTTCATATTTGCCATTTGTGCGGTTACATGCAGTGGTAACTTCTCGTAGGTTTTGCTTAAGAGTGAGCTTGTTGGCTCATTTTCATTCATTTCCACATTTTGTTTCAATTAATTTATCGTTTTCTTTATCAAAACTGTAGTATTGTCCGGCATATGGTTATGCTCACCAGTTAAACGTATATTCTCCCTTTCAGTTATAGCTCTGCTGTTGCAGTTTAATTGTTTGTAATCCTTACATTTCCAATAGCTTTTTTTCATTTCTTGTGCATTCCCTGTTGTACACATATCCTTCATATGCCAATTGTGAAGCTCCGATCTGCGATTTTATGAATTACATTTCTGTATTAAATTGTATCTGAAATATTAAATTGTATAAATTAATTCACCTACTTTGCTGTAATGTTCGAACGACTTTCTAATTCGCATGTTTAATGTGTTTAACTTACCATTTTTTCAGTCACGTATACGTTATTCACTTGGTTGTTTTTGTCAGCTGCTCTCTCTGTCCTTTCCTCACGCACTGACAGTTTGTTTTCAACCGTCAGCTGTGCTTATTGTTTCAAAACAAGGTGCTTTACTCTTTATTTACCATCATGTTCTTTAACCCTTTCTTTAGTTTCATTACTTATTCAATGGACGAGCCCTTTGTTTCGATCAAATGACCCATGTATATAATGTGTATGGGTTGTCGATCCTTTGACTTTCGATCCTTTGGTTTCGATCCTTTTGTGTTTTGATCCTTTGCTTTCAATAGTTTGACCTATAACCGTTTCTGCACTGGTTCTGGCAACCCTTGGCACAATATGTGGTAAAACACCGGTATAGATTTCATCCAAGATTCATGCGTTTCGGGCACCCACTCGTCTTGGAAATTCTGGATATAAATCAACAGATATTCTGACTCCTTCATTTTACGAGTCATTATAGCTCCCATATTGGAAGTGTCTGGGTACAGCACTCATAGCGCTTTCCATACTGCTGCTCTGCAATTATTGAATGGTGCTCCATCGTGGGCAGTGTTAATTATGGTAACCCCAGGGTACCCTGCCCGTGTCCACACATCGTCTGCTCTCTCACCAAGTATGGCGATCAGGAGACCTTTAATGTCTCCTATTATGTGTGTGACACCCCCTGTCATTTTTTCTAGCGCGTGTATCCACTTCCCGGATCCCGATGTCAGCATTAGAAGCTTGTTTTTCAAGTTTTCGCGATCATGTGTGGCCATGGAATATATTGCGGTCTTGCTCCCCCCTTTTCTAACAGCGGAAATTGTAATGCGCAGCCCTCTTTATCGTCTCTCATAGCTCTCCTGTCTATTGCAGGTGTTATATTCCCGCATTGTGTTCTGCCTGGCAATGTCCTCAACCTGTCAACATAGGCGGGTGCTGACACCCCCTCTGACCATGGGGTGTTCCATCATGCCGGTCCGACTGAGTGGCAGACTCTGATGTCCTCGGTGCAGACTCACTAGCATCCGACCATCGCACCCCTTTGTCCCTTGAGAGTCGCTTTTGGTGCCGCTTTTGGACATTGATTGTTCCCAATTCACACAACTCCTTGTGTCATCATCATTTTTACTGATTTCCAGTCTGTCCAGGGACAGTCTCCTGCTCCCACTACTTTGGGTGAAATCTTCAGTGTCATACAGCTGAGTGCTCTCCAGGCGTTCCTCTTCCCTTTCCCCTTGGGATACTCGTTCTAACCCCATTTCATCATATATTTTATCGATAGTTCCCCCGATGCTTCTGGTGTCTAAGTCGTCCTCAATATTCGCCCCACTAGTGCCTGGTACTGAATCGTACGCAGGGAAACATTTTTCGATGTCTTCCCATTCTACAACAGGATTGTTTTTTTTTTTTACTTCCCTCTCCAGATATTCGAGATCACGTGCCCTCTGTCTACGCTTACGTTCTATGACAGCATCACATTCTTTGCGCTTCCTCGCCTCTTCTCTGACCTTATCTTCTTCCCTTCTCATTTCTACGTTCATTTTCCCTTCGAATTTCCTCATCCCTTTGTCTCCTTATCTTGTCATGTACTCTTTGCTCTTCTTCCAACCTTTGCATGTTCTGCCTGTACTGGTCATAGGCTGTGCTCTGTTTGCGACTGAGCTGCTTTCCTTGCTCTTCACGATATAGCTGTTCTTGCCTCAGCCTATCTTTCCTTTTTACTCTTTCGTCCCTTACTTCCTTTTCTTTTTCCTTTCTCTGCGCCTCATCTAACCTCTCTATAGGTCTCAAATCATCACTTCCTTTTCCATCGAGTTTCATCTGTCATCCCATACATTCGTCTTTTGTGAAAGTTTTCTCATCAGTTCTGCTTTCACCTTCTTTCCATCTCTTTCCCTCTCTCTCCTTATCGAGAGATGCACTAATCTGTGCCTGATCCTTCATCTCATCATCACGTCTCTCCTTGTCCCTCGGGACTGCGGAGGTAAGAATCTTGTCCTGATCCTTCCCTCGGTTTTCGTCACTACTGTAAGTAGGTGACTCACACGCGGGATTGCTGTACCCTGTGGCTGCTTTAAGCTCCCTTAATGGGTAGAGTCCCTCAGGCTTACTTCCCTCGGTTTCTGTTTCAGGCGGGGCAGGTGACGCGGTAGGCGTCTCACCCCCCCCTCCATGCATACGTTTAATATCCAGTCTGCAGGTGGCTCTACCTCCTTCACCTGTTCAAACATTTTCCAAAGTTCTAGAACAGCAAGACATTTTTCTTATTTCTTGCCTGTATATGTGGCATCCAAGTAAATCGTCATATGTTGTAAAACGGCTTTGGATAAGGACCCATTCTGTGGGCACGGCATAAACATCTTGTTGGCGGTACCCTTAACCCGCTCTGTGCTGTTTTTCTTAAGCTTGGGTGCACGTTTTGGCAGCTGCTTACATAAGTGTGCTAATGGAGTAATGTCTTCCATGCTTAAATTCTGTTTCCAACAATACTTTCATGCAACTTCACCACTCCTTATAATATGAGCGAGCACCAATACCGCAAGCTCCAATCCAATTTTTTCCCGCAAAATTTTTTAACACCAATTTACTCAAGAACATCAATCCAAGTGCGATTCCCTCTCAACTATAGAATCGCGTAAAAACCTATTTGATTTCAACCAATACAAGACAAAATTTCTTACATGTGACATACAACAAAACAGGTACAACAGACATTTGACAGACTATACAGACACGAGCTGGACACAAATAACTCTGCCTTCTAATTAATACCCTGACATGGAGTTTAAACAAACTCCTTTTACAACGTCTTTAATTGTCGTAGTAGCCTAGTCTTTCCCTATTATGTGGGACTATGAGTTCACGTTTCTTCTGACCGCTATATTAAAGCTCAGGAACAAGGCGAATCCTCTCTCTCCTCAGGTGTCCACCCTGGAATCCTCTCTCTTTTCGGGTGTCTACCCCGGTATTCTTTAATATCCCAGGTGTCCACCCTGGTATTCTTTACTATCTCAATTATTCTCGAGTCATTATCTCCATATATATATATAGGGCCTCATTACGACCTTGGCGCTAAGTGAAAAACGATGGCGGTAAATGGTTACCGCCATCGTTTTCCGCCAGGCACGATTATGACCCGTGACCGTTAACTACGATGCCATTAGCGCCATCGTAGTTAACGCTGCCGCTAACTGCACCAAGGGAGCGCGCATGCGACCTCCCACACCGTACTTAGCGCCATGGCGGTAAGGTACGCGAATGCCGACCCGAGCGGACATGCACCTAACGCCATCACCCAGGCCGTTAAGTACCTTACCGCCATGGTGTTAATTACGCCATCGCGAACCAACCGTAAAGGGACATGTAAAGTGAATGCAGCTGCCACAGGTGCACAGAAACAGCACAGGTGAAGGCAATACAGACTCAGGAAGTACAAAAAGTGCACACCCCACCCCTTCCCACACCCAGTCACACTCCACAATGATACCAATACGACTAGCAATGTTGGGGCTGGAGGACCTGATAGCAATGCGAGTGCTACAACTGCAGCAACAACAACAACAGGCTGCACGGAGGAGACGCAGGAGGAGAAGGAGGGCAAGGCAGGGCCAGCTAGCCCCACCAGCACAGCCAGTGGCACCACGCAGGCAGCCCCCAATCCCACGCATCAGAGCCAGTCCATTCAACCTCACTGCAGAGCAGATCCATACCCTGTACCGTTTGGACCGGGACACCATTACCGCCATCGTAGACATGACGCACAACGACATCGTCAGCATGATAGAAAGTCCAACCGCCATCCCACCCCTACTGAAGGTAGTGTCTGTACTCCACTTCCTGGCCACAGGCACCTATCAGCACACAGTAGGGCACTTGCATGGAATCTCACAACCATTATTCTCACGTACGCTCATCCAAGTGCTCGATGCCCTCCTCAAGCACACAGATGACCACATCTCATTACCACGGACTGCCCAGGAGATTGCAAACACCAAAGTGGGATTCCATGCACTAGCAGGCATACCTGGTTGCATTGGTGCCATCGACTGCACCCATGTGGAATTGGTTGTTCCACGTGCCATGGAGGTACCGTACCGCAACCGGAAACAGTACCACTCAATTAACGTGCAAATGGTCTGTGACTCCAACAAGATCATCACACATTGTTGTGCCCGATTCCCCGGATCAACCCATGACCAATGGTCCTGAGGAACTCCACAATACCACGCTACATGGAGCGACATGCAGGCCCAAGATCCTGGCTACTCGGTGAGTCCAATGTCATGACCATGGAAATGTGAAGTGGGTAGGTGAATGACGTACCGATGCATACTCCACCTGGCTGAAAGGGAGGGGGAATGATGCATACTCCACCTGGTTGTGAGTAGCAGAGAGAACGGAGATAGATGATACCCTAGAGCAACCCAGACTCCACCCAACGCCAGTAAAGCCAATACCCAATGTATGCAGCCCTCCCCTCTGAATGAGGTCGTGCCCCAACCATGACACAACCATCTGCATGTGCATTTTACCAAATCAGACCCCATTGCCAACAATGCAGAACACCTAAATGCACCAAACACCATCAACCGACAGGCCTGTCCCCCACAACTGACCACGAAGGAGGCACATGACGGACAGAAACATCAATACACCATTACACAGACAGCAGGGCCCCCAAAATGGCCCTGTCCACATCACCATCGCTCACTGGGGCCATGATGAGGCGCACAGAAATGTTGCAATGATGTGCGCATTGCCATTACAGGACATGTGCCAGGCCAACTAACCAAACGGCATGAACGGACACAGTGGATGGGCACTCACAATGCACTCCACCCCACTGCATACATTGGGTGATGGCATGCAAGACAGGCCATGGGAGACATGAGCATATACTTGTTGCATTGTGTGAATTGATCAGTGCATGTAGGAGTGATCCAAAGTAACAGTTGGATACAAGCCATGGTGGCACATCATGTTTTTTGTCATACGTCATGACTGACACATACAATCTCGCCCAAATACAGGTGATGCAGGCTATCCCCTGAAGAGGTGGCTCCTTACACCAGTCCGGAACCCGCAGAACCAGCACGAGGAGGACTTCAACCGTGCACATACACGTACCCGTGTGGTCATAGAGCAAACATTTGGCCTATTGAAGGCACGGTTCCGATGCCTCAGCAGGTCTGGTGGTGCACTCCTGTACCGCCATGAGAAGGTGGCAAAGATCGTCATGTCATGTGTCATGCTACACAATATGTGCGTCAGACGGAATATGCCCCTGCCCCCTGACGCAGAACTGCAACCACCTGACGATGAGGATGAGGAGGGTGCAGATGGGGCGGCACCCTATGGAGGAGGCGATACCCAGGAGGGGCGTGCAATGCGCCAAACTATCATCGACCACTGCTTCTAACACACACGGCTGGTGTGTACCACATGGAGACTGCACTTGGGCCACTGTGTGTTCCTGGGACATGCACACTGTGGACTGTACACCAATAAAGCACACATATGCAATGAAAATGTCGACACAATTCATTTTGGAGAAGCAAAAAGTGTATTTCGGAGATAACATGTTGTGGCACACCCCCTCCCCCCTGAATACCCCAACACACCCACTCCCCCCTCCCCCCTGAATACCCCAACACACCCACTCCCCCCTCCACCCTCCCCCCTGAATACCCCAACACACCCACTCCCCCCTCCCCCCTGAATACCCCAACACACCCACTCCCCCCTCCCCTCTGAATACCCCAACACCCCCTGTGATCAAGTGGCTGATGTATTATTGCACCGGGCAGGCACTATTGGCAGCCCCCTCTCCCAGACCCCGGGGCACCCCTGCCTGTGCTCGGCAGGGTCCTGCCTGATCGGCGGACGGGGCTGCTCGGGGTGGAACTGGCAGCGGAGGATGTGCGTGGCTGCTCAGTTGGATGCATGTCCCGAATTGAGCGTGCAAGCTCAGACAGCACGCGCCGCATGTCAGCAAGTTCGGCACAAATGTCCTTTGTGCAGGACTGCATGTCAGCCCTCAGGGTCTCGGAGGTTTGCACCATCGCTGCCCTCAGGGTCTCGGTGCTTTGCACCATCGCTGCCCTCAGGGTCTCGGTGCAGTGTTCCATTGATGCCCTTGCACCCCCACATTTCGTGACATGCTCATTAAGGAGCGAGGAGAGTTGCTGCTGGCGAGTTATGAGCTCCTCCAGGCTCTGTTGTTCCCTCTGTGCCATGCCTATTGCCTGTGGTGTGTCCATGGGGCTGCTCCCCTCCTGCAGACTTACAACAGGGCTTGGGGGGGATGGCCCATCATCATCGATTTGCACCTGTGTGGCATCCTCATGTGGGCTGCTTTGGGACAGGGTGGGGGATTGGAGGTGGGCAGTGGGGGGTCCCACATCAGTATCCTCTGCATCCCCTGCATCACTGTCTGAGCAAGCTTGTATGGCAGCAGTTTCCCCCATAGTGCTGCTTCCTGCTGAACCTGTCCCCTCTGTGGGAACCATTTGGGGGATGTTTACTGCTTCTGCTGCAGCTACCTTGCTACCTGCTGGGGTGCCGGTCAGTGGCCTGTCCTGTTGTCTGGCACCGGCTTTTGGCTGCTGTGGTGTTTTTTTTGCTGCAGCAGAGGTGGAGGGTTGTAGTGTTGGCCCTGTGGTCCTGGCCCTCTTGACAGGTGTGGTGTCAGGTGTGTCCTCATCATCGGGTTCTGAGTTTGAGCCTGTGGTGGAGCAAAGGAGGAAGAGTGTTATTGATGGGTCTGCGTACATTGCGCGTGCATCGTGATGGATGACATCATTTGGGTTACTAGATGCGGCACATTTGAGGCAGGGGCATACAGGTTGTCTCACTTTTGCGTGGAAGTAGCATGGAGGTATGTGGGTGCCTGCAGTTAGGGTGTGCATACTGCATGCGTACTGGGTGGAGGTCAGATGTGGCTCTAGGCAGTGCCCTGCTGATGTGTTGCATTTACACTATAGGGTAACATTGGGCTTCACATGAATGGACTTCAGTGACTCTAGCATGGCTTCATTTGAGGCACCTACCTGCATCGCCTGATGCCGGTGCTCCTCGCTCCATCCCTCCTACCCCTTCAATGGACTCCATCCCGATTGTTGAGGCGCATATTTCTTCCCAGGGCTGTAGTTTGATTGGGGACTCAGATCCTCCCCCGGTCGCCATGCCCATGTTGCGGTTCGCCGAGAGGATGCTCCTGACGCGGAGCCGGAGATCGTCCCAGCGCTTCCGGCACTGCCTTGCGTTGCGGGGGACGGTCCCTACCGCACTAACCCGCTGGGCAACTAAGGCCCATATGGCCTTCTTCTTCACAATAGCCGGCCGGGTCATCTGTGTGGAAAAGACCACAGCGGAATTCTCCTGTAGGGTCTCAGCAAGTATATTGAGCTCCTCCCTTGTGAACCGGTCTTGCCGCTGCCGGTCACAGGCTTTTCGGACAGATTTGGGCATTTTCGAGCAGGGAAATGGGTGGGTATTGGTTTTTGCAGGGTCTCAGGGTCAGATGTCCAGTGGTTGCGGAGGATGCCGATGGATTGTGTTTTTCAAGATGGCCGCCGTGCTCTTTCCCGTTCCGGCGCGATGGCGCTACTTCCGGTTCCGCTTATTTACTGTGACCGTAAAGTACGCTGACCGCTAATTACGGTGACCGCTAAGTACGGTGACCGCTAAGATGGATGGCGGAAATGTACCTAGCGCGGCGGACGACGCCGGTGAGTGCCGTTTTGGGGTCATTTCCGCCATCGCGTACTTTACATTACCGCCATGGCGTAAAGCTCGTGCCCGATGGGTCGGAATGAGCCGCACTTTACGCCATCGGGCCAAGCCGTAAACGCTATTTACGCCATGGCGGTAATGTCCGATACTTACCGCCTGGGTCGTAATGAGGCCCATAGTCTTCTCTACTCCTGACTATTTTGTTTATTTCACCTCCCTCCGTTACCTTTTCCCTTACTTGTTCTATTGTCTGTAACATTTGCCAAAGCACTTAATTTTTTGCTTCACTCAGCGCTCGCATCATTCCTCTCTGTATCCTCAGGATCACCGCCTCCGTTACAGCTTCCTTTGATCTTTTGTCTGTTCCGCAGCCCGTAGGAATGGAAGGATTTATGTTTGTAAAACGGGTACCTTCAAACCCACTGCAGATTTCAGGACAAGTTTAAGCTATCATTATCCACAGGAAGCTTCACAGTCTACTCGGCCAAAATGGCAAAGGACTTGTGATAGTGCCGAAGACCTAGAGTTACGTCGTGTCGATGGTCAATAGGTGTCTTATCAATAATCAATATTCAATAGTTGATGGTCAAAACCATCCTCACCGCTACCAAGTGTACAAGAGGGTGGAGCGACCTCCGACAGGCTGTAACGCTCACCTGGTATCCACTGGGACGTCACTCAGCCTGTTCTGACCTCTTACGACCTCGAACCCTTCCCTGGAGTCTACTCCACTGGAGACTGGGCCTTGTTTTCTTGGAAAGTGTGCTCTCCGTCCTGCTTTCAGCCCAGGGGCGCGTTGATTGATGCAGGCTTGTTGCTGCCTAGTTACTTCACTGGCAAGAGTCCGACAGGTAAGTATAATGAGTCTTTTGAACAGTTCTCTAACTTCGTTCCTTTCCTTCCTTAGATTATGGCCGGCGTCCGGGGATGGCGACGTGCTGCTGAGATGAGTAGCGCTGAAGGTGAGTGAGAGCGCGATGCGACCCTTTCATATTTGTATTGAACTGAGTTCTTTTTCTGTGTCTTTTAGGTGCCATGACGTTTTCAGCGTGGATGCCGGTTATGAAGAAGAAATGCGGTGAGTAAGCGCGGTATGCAGCGCCTCTAGATGTTTCCACACTAACCTGGAGTGTCTTTTCCCTCTTGCAGATGGATGAGAAGTTCTGGAGACAGAGTTCCCCCAGGGCGGCTGGGATTCAGGTAAGCGTTTGATGCTCGTACAGTCTTTAAAAATGAGCGAAGATTTGCTGAATGCTTACGAATGCCTTTTTTCTGTTCTCTTCCCTTTTCCTTAGGAAGTGGCGTGCCGCGATGGGAATGACACCGCCGAAGAAGCCCGCTGAACAGAAGAAGCGATGAATGATGGGCAGAAGCGCCGCAAGGTAAGGCTGTTCCTAACTGTGTTCTTGTTCTTGCAGGAGCTGAGCGCAGAAGAAAGATGCAGGCCTACTGGAGACCGATCCGAACACGGTGAGTGTCACGCTGCAGGTGCAGAAAACACAAAGCATGTTTCTCAGCCTGGGCGTGGCTTAAATAGTCACTGGGTATCCCAGGTGTCTCTGGGCTGAACCACACCCAAAAGACTAGACTCCACATGCAGTTCTGGGAACCGAAATATGTGGGGGCACCCATCTTGTCCCCATCAATGCACTACAAGTCCAATCCCCAATGTTATCCTATGGGAGTGAGTGAGTCTGGTGCCACAAGCGCCAAGTCTGACTCCAAGTGGGTCTTTGGAGGGATGGAGAGGTGCTTGAGGGCCATGTAGGTGATTGTGGCCTGGCTCCAGCCTGACATCTTGGAGGGCTGGGGACATGAGGGGCAGGAATCATGTCACAGGCCCATGGGATCAGAGCTCGCCCGCAAGTACTTTAAGACGTGATAGCTGCACCTTGAAGAGAATGGGGTGCAGGATTCTCTTACTCCAACACCAATCAATAAGGACTACTCAAATGGTTTGGCAAAGGGAAGTCCGTTTAATGACAAGTACAGAAAACGGGGAAACATTAGGAAATCATAAGTTATGCGATCGCCCGTCTTGCTTCAACTCCCAAATTCTTCATTCAGACAGCAATTCTTATAGGCAAAATTCATCATCATTGACGTGTAGCACTAAAAGTTTGTCATGCAATTCTATTGGTCGGGAAAGGTAACTTAAGTATAGGTGCTATAGCTGTATATGGTAACAGAGCGTAAGGATTTGATAACTCTTATCGGGTGGTCGTCTACGCCCATCCCGCTACATCACTTGTGATAGACGTCACTACAAGTACAACGTCTCATTGGTTCTACTAGCTATAGGACCCTAGATTACTTGGTCCATTGTGATTGGGTCGGTTGCACCCCTAGGCATAAATCTCCACTTTAATTAGCAGCATGCAGAATGGACACCCAGATGCAGCATGCCCCAAGATTCACCCTGCCTCCCTTTCATCAATCAGTACCTTAAGGCTATGTGTCAATTAGTTGGCTGAGTATGTCCTCGAAGCTGTAGCTTCTTATCAGGAAAAGTTAGGGCATCCTCGGGTTCTGGGTGACATCAGACGTTGGTACCTCTTCGCGCTTGGCTGGTCACTTGTTAGTTCACTGTGAATCTGCTTCATTTTCGTTATTTTTGTGTATTTGATTCCCCTTCTGCCTTGACACCTGCCTGGGCCTCCTTATCTCGACCTTCATGGGCTGGCTGCTATGCTCTTAGGTTTCGTTTCTCTGGAGTTGCCGCTCTCCTCCCTTCCTGGAGTTGACCTCGAATTCCTAGGCATGAGCTGTTTCTTGCTAAGTTTCCATTCTGCTCTTTCGTCTGGCTTTGTGCTGGTATATGAATCCTGGCCTGTTGGGCTCTACCAACCTGGGCTTAATTCTGCTTTCATGTAAAGTGGACTGCACTTAAAAAATGTGTTTCATTGAGATAGATATATAACATGGCCACGGTAGTGGCCATGTAGTTATGGTTAAGTAGCTGTTTCCATAGGAAGAGCACTTTTTTGGGCGGCTAATAACTTCGCTCCCCCTGGATGAATCCTCACCAAACTTTACAAAAAAAGTATATGGCCCACTCTAAATTTGCAAAGTTTGGTGAGGTTTGGTCCAGGGGGGGCAAAATTATAGGGGGGGTCCCAAAACTTCATTTTTTCCCATAGACATAATGGGAAAAAACGTTGCTCATGCCTACAGCCCAAACCACTGGACCAAACACCAAATTTGCGACAAAAGCGGCGGCTTGGTCCCGAAAGCGTGCTTTTTTAATTTGGTGTAAATCAGTCCAGTAGTTTTTTAAAAAATGACAAAAATGTAAGTGAAAAAAATTAGTGATATCTGTGTCCGCTTCGCGGACACACTTCCCTCTTCGCTCCGCGGACAGGACGGGGATTGGGCAAGTGCTTGCGTGATGTCCGCGGACATCTGATGTGCTTTGGCTGCCGTGAAGCGTGCAGTGCGTCGTATTGTGAAAGACGCCTGCCATCTTTGTTTATCGGTTCACCAGAGAGTTGCACAGTAAGCTCTGTGTGTTCCTCCCGTTCCCCCCACCCCCCGCTCATGGCCCGTGTCTCTCTCCCGTTCCCCCCACCCCCCACTCATGGCCCGTGTCTCTCTCCCGTTCCCCCCCACCCCCAGCTCATGGCCCGTGTCTCTCTCCCGTTCCCCCCCAGCCCCCCGCTCATGGCCCGTGTCTCTCTCCCATTCCCCCCACCCCCTGCTGATGGCCCGTGTCTCTCTCCTGTTCCCCCCACCCCCGCTCATGCCCCGTGTCTCCCCTGTTCCCCCCAACCCCCCGCTTATGGCCCATGTCTCCCTCCCGTACCCCCCCCACCCCCCGCTCATTGCCCGTGTCTCCCCTGTTCCTCCCCACCCCCGCTCATGCCTCGTGTCTCCCTCCCATTCTCCCCACCCCCTGCTCATGCCCCGTGTCTCCCCTGTTCCCCCCACCCCCCGCTCATGCGCGGTGTCTCCCTCCTTTTCCTCCCACCCCCCGCTCATGCCCCGTTTCTCCTTCCTGTTCCCCCCACCCCTCGCTCATGTCCCGTGTCTCCCTCCTTTCCCCCCCACCACCTCGTGTTACCTCCCACCCCCGCTCATGCCCCATGTCTCCCTCCTGTTCCCCCACCCCCCGCTCATGCCCAGTGTCTCTCTTGTTCCCCCCACCCCCCGCTCATGCCCCGTGTCTCCCCTGTGTTACCTCCCACCCCCCGCTCATGCCCTGTATCTCCCCTGTTCCTCCCACCCCCCACTCATGCCCCGTGTCTCCACTGTTCCCCCCACCCCCGCTCATGCCCCATGTCTCCCTACTGTTCCCTCCACCCCCCGCTCATGGTCTGTATATCTCTCTTGTTCCCCCCACCCCCCGCTCATGCCCCGTGTCTCTCTCCTGTACTCCCCACCCCCACTTATGCCCTGTGTCTGCCCTGTTCCCCCCCAACCCCCCGCTCATGCCCCGTTTCTCCCTCGTATTCCCCCCACCCCCCGCTCATGCCCCGTTTCTCCCTCGTATTCCCCCCACCCCCCGCTCATGCCTCGTGTCTCCCTTCCATTACCCCCAACCCCCGCTTATGCCCCGTGGCTCCCTCCTGTACCCCACACCCCACGCTCATGCCCCGTTTCTCCCCTGTTCCCCCACCCCCCGCTCATGCCCCGTGTCTCCCTGCTTTCCCCCCCACACCCCGCTCATGCTCCGTGTCTCCCCTGTTCCCCCCCACACTCTGCTCATGCCCCGTGTGTCCCCTGTTCCCCCCACCCCCTGCTCATGCCCCGTATGTGCCCTGTTCCCCCCACCCCCCGCTCATGCCCCGTGTGCCCTGTTCCCCCCACCCCCCGCTCATGCTCTGTGTGCCCTGTTCCCCTCCACCCTCCGCTCATGCCCCGTGTGTGCCCTGTTCCCCCCACCCCCCCGGTAATGCCCCGTGTCTCCCTCCCGTTCCCCCCACCCCCCGCTCATGCCCCATGTTTTCCCTGTTCCACCCCACCCCCCGCTCATGCCCCGTGTCTTCACTGTTCCACCCCACCCCCAGCTCATGCCCCGTGTCTCCCTCGTGCTACCCCCCACCCTCCACTCATGCCCCGTGTGTGCCTTGTTCCCCCCACCCCCTGCTCATGCCCTGTGTGTGCCCTATTCCCCCACCCCCCGCTCATGCCCCGTGTGTGCCCTGTTCCCCCCACCCCCGTTCATGCCCGTGTCTCCCTCGTGTTACCCCCCGCCCCCGCTCATGCCCCGTGTCTCCCCTGTTCCCCCCCACCCCCTGCTCATGCCCCGTGTGTGCCCTGTTCCCCCCCACCCCCGCTCATGCCCGTGTCTCCCTCCCGTTCCCCCCACCCCCGCTCATGCCCCGTGTTCTCCCTGTTCCCCCCACCCCCCGCTCATGACCCGTGTGTGCCCTGTGTCTGCCCTGTTCCCCCACCCCCTGCTCATGCCCCGTGTCTCCCTCATGCTCCCCCCACCCCCCGCTCATGCCCCGTTTCTCCCCTGTTCCCCCCACCCCCCGCTCATGCCCCGTTTCTCCCCTGTTCCCCCACCCCCTGCTCATGCCCCGTGTGTGCCCTGTTCCCCCCACCCCCTGCTCATGCCCCGTTCCCCCACCCCTGCTCATGCCCCATGTGTCTCCTGTTGCCCCCCGCTCATGCCCCGTGTCTTCCTCGTGGATCCCCCCACCCCCGCTCATGCCCCGTGTTTCCCTCGTGTTACCTCCCACCCCCGCTCATGCCCCATGTCTCCCTCCCGTTCCCCCACCCCCCGCTCATTCCCGGTGTCTCTCTTGTTCCCCCCACCCCCCGCTCATGCGCCGTGTCTCCCCTGTGTGACCTCCCACCCCCCGCTCATGCCCTGTATCTCCCCTGTTCCCCCGTGTCTCCACTGTTCCCCCCACCCCTGCTCATGCCCCATGTCTCCCTACTGTTCCCCCACCCTCTGCTCATGCCCCGTGTCTCTCTCCTGTACTCCCCACCCCCCACTTATGCCCCGTGTCTGCCCTGTTCCCCCCACCCCCCGCTCATGCCCCATTTCTACCTCGTATTCCCCCACCCCCGCTCATGCCCCGTGTCGCCCCTGTTCCCTCCACCCCCCGCTCATGCCTCGTGTCTCCCTTCCGTTCCCCCCAACCCCCGCTTATGCCCCGTGTCTCCCTCCTGTACCCCCCACCCCACGCTCATGCTCTGTGTCTCCCCTGTTCCCCCCCACACTCTGCTCCTGCCCCGTGTGTCCCCTGTTTCCCCCCACCCCCTGCTCATGCCCCGTATGTGCACTGTTCCCCCCCACCCCCCGCTCATGCCCCGTGGGCCCTGTTCCCCCCCGCTCATGCCCCGTGTGCCCTGTTCCCCTCCACCCCCCGCTCATGCCCCGTGTGTGCCCTGTTCCCCCCACCCCCCGGTAATGCCCTGTGTCTCCCTCCCGTTCCCCCCCACACCCCGCTCATGCCCAGTGTGTGCCCTGTGTTTACCCTGTTCCCCCATCCCCCGCTCATGCCCCGTGTCTCCCCTGTTCCACCCCACCCCCGCTCATGCCCCGTGCCTCCCTCGTGCTACCCCCCACCCTCCACTCATGCCCGTGTGTGCCTGTTCGCCCCACCCCCTGCTCATGCCCCGCGTGTGCCCTATTCCCCCCACCCCCCGCTCATGCCCCGTTCCCCCCACCCTCCGTTCATGCCCCGTGTCTCCCTCATGTTACCCCCCACCCCCGCTCATGCCCCGTGTCTCCCCTGTTCCCCCCACCCCCTGCTCATGCCCCGTGTGTCCCCTGTTCCCCCCACCCCCCGTTCATGCCCCGTGTGTGCTCTGTTCCCCCCACCCTCCCGCTCATGCCCTTGTCGCCCTCCCGTTCGCCCCACCCCCGCTCATGCCCCGTGTTCTCCCTGTTCCCCCCACCCCCGCTCATGCCCCGTGTCTCCCTCCTTTTCCCCTCACACCCCGCTCATGCCCTGTGTCTCCCTCCCGTTCCCCCCCACACCCCGCTCATGCCCAGTGTGTGCCCTGTGTTTACCCTGTTCCCCCATCCCCCGCTCATGCCCCGTGTCTCCCCTGTTGCTCCCACCCCCTGCTCATGCCCCGTGTTTCCTTCCTTTTCCCCACCACCCCCCCGCTCATGCCCCGTGTTTCCTTCCTTTTCCACACCACCCCCCGATCATGCCACGTGTCTACCTCCGTTCCACCATCCCCCCGCTCATGCCCACGTGTCTCCCCTGTTCACCCCCACCCCAGCTCATGCCCACGTGTCTCCCCTGTTCCCCTCCACCCCCGCTCATGACTTGTGTCTCCCTACTGTTCCCCCCACCCCCCGCTCATGGCCCGTGTCTCTCTCTTGTTCCCCCCCCACTTCCTGCTCATGCCCTGTGTCTCCCTCCTTTCCCCACCCACCCCCCGCTCATGGCCCCTTGTCTCCCCTGTTCCCCCCACCCCCTGCTCATGTCTCGTGTGTGCCCTGTTACCCCCTCCACCCCCCGCTCATGCCCACGTGTCTCCCCTGTTCCCCCACCCCTCGCTCATGCCCATGTGTGTCCCCTGTTCCCCCCACCCCTCACTCATGCCCTGTGTCTCCCTACTGTTCCCCCACCCCCCGCTCATGTCCCGTGTCTCCCTCCTTTCTCCCCCCACCCCCCGCTCATGCCCCTTGTCTTCCCTGTTCCCCCCACCTCCGCTCATGCCGCATGGCTCCCTTCTGTTCCCCCCCACCCTCCGCTCATGCCCCGTGTCTCCCTCCTTTTCCCCCCACCCCCGCTCATGCCCTGTTGTGTTCTCTTTATACACCCCGCCTTCCCTTTGCATGGTGGCCATCTTGGTAAAAGATTTTCGGTCCTACACGGCGTCCCGGTTTGGGAAGAAAAATCTTTTTTTTACCACCCGGGGTTCCCACTTTTAGGACCTAAGATGCTAGTGGTCTTCATCTATTGAAAAGGATGTTATGGTGACGTTGCACTAATAAAAACCTATGAAATTCAGTAAAAAAAAAAAGTGTTACAGGGACGTTATGGTTCAGTTGCACTAATAAAAACCTATGAAATTCAGTGAAAAAACTTTGTTAAAGGGACGTTATGGTTAAGTTGCGCTACTAAAAACCTATGAAATTCAGTGAAAAAACTTTGTTAAAGGGACGCTATGGTTCCAAGTAAAACCGAAAAACCCTTGAAATTCGCCAGTTATGGTAAGCTAAGCAACCATAACTCGCGCCACCACTAACACCCACTATATCAAAGATGACATCACAAATGTCATTGATGACATCACTGATGACATCACATGTCTGGCTCACTCTTTTTTCTTTTGCTGCCATATCTAGGCCACATGGTTTTCTTCAGTAACAGTCAGAAACTAAAAATGTTATTTTATTTGTAGACGTATCCTTCAAGTAGGTTCTTACAGTAATTCCCTTAGAGTCCAGTCACATCATATGAAACATATACATAGGGGAAGACACAAGCTTGAAAGACGGCAATCCTTTTTGTGCATAAAGATAATCAATAGACTTATCTGCACTTTCTGATAGTTCTGTTGTTTTTTTATGGCTGTACTTTCCCTATATATGGTCATATTTGTATACATTGTACTCACACTACTTTCCTTAGGGTCCAATCACATCAAGTGATACATATACATAGGGTAAATAGCAGCTTTGAAACAGAGCAATCATTTATTTGCATGAAAATAATCAGTTAGGTTATGAATTGTTTCTGCTACTACTTGTGGTTTTTTGCTAACTTCACTTTCCCTGTATATACCCATATTGGTATGTGTTCTTGTCTCTTTGTGTTTTGTCTATAGTAATGCAGTTATGTAATACATGGGTTTTATTAGCTACTTATTACATATTTCACAGTACACTAAAATCTATTAAGAAAACAATTATCATTTCATTATTCAACATATTAACATTACGAATATTATACCTTCATCTTGTACGCTGAGCACAATGCTATGTTTCTGCATGAGTAGCTAAGTATACTAGATAGAACCCCATAATAGAATGCTATTTATATCAATGCATTGTTCAATGCACTAATTAGGGTATGATATTTATTGCAATGATCCTTCACACTTTTTTCGCAACATTATAATAAGAATCCCTTGCACACATATTTCATGAAAAGTACATACACATGTGATGTCATCAGTGATGTCATCAATGACATTTGTGATGTCATCTTTGATGTCGTGGGTGTTAGTCTTAGCAGTGCACAGTGGTGGTGCGAGTTATGGTTGCTTAGCTTACCATAACTGGCGAATTTCAAGGGTTTTTCGGTTTTACTTGGAACCATAACGTCCCTTTAACAAAGTTTTTTCACTGAATTTCATAGGTTTTTAATAGCGCAACTTAACCATAACGTCCCTTTAACAACGTTTTTTCACTGAATATATATAGTTGGTGCTTGCCGCTCTAGTCTTCTACTAAGCATAGCAAGCCGTACTGTTTTCTTAACTTCTTTCGTTACAGGCCTATGTACAGGCGTTAACTGGTTGCATATTTTCATCTTGCTTTAGGGTTATGTTTCTTTACATTTTGACATTGTCTCTTCTTCTATGTCTGTGATATCTTTATCCATGATGTTTTGCCTTAGTGTGTTATCCTTTGGTTGTTGTTCTGGTTGTTGTTCGTTCATCTGTACGTCTTTCCAGGCCCTCCTGACGTCACCATTCGCCTTCCATTAAAGCCCTTTGGGTCTCTTCAGGGACAGTTTGAAAGTAGTCTTTGTGTCGTGTCAGCTGTTGGTATGGTAGTCTCAATGGGTACCGTGCTGCCCATGGTTGTCTGGTTATTGGTACTTCAACAGGTATTTCTCTTCTGATGGGCACTGGTCAGAGCCCTAGCGCGGCTCTCTGCTGGTTTATTTGCTCATCATACGTCATATATCTCGGTGAATATGTTCCTGGTATTTCAAAATGGGTGGCTGGAGTGTAAACCATATCTGGGACCTCCTCTACAAATTATATAAAGACTGTTTTTTAACCGATACAGTGTGCGGACATTCCTTTGTGGGTGCTTGGGGACTACACTGTACTTAAGAACCAGCCCGCATCACCTTCCTGAGAAGCTAGGCCTTGATTGCGCGACCACATACCAATATTGAGAATCTTGGCAGGGGTCCTCTGTGTCTCTCCTCTACCGAATAGAGAGCGGAAGTACAGACCCCCCCCCCCCCTCCAGTCCCTCACAAACAGAAACCATGGTGAATTTTGTTTTTCTATTGGACTTGTGTTAATTATGTAAAACTCACTGATACTAACATCACTGAAGTTGTCCTGATGAAGAGCCAAGTGGCTTGAAACGAATGTTGACACTATTAATGGTAACCTCATTTCTCAATAAGGTGATAATAAAGACGCCACTGTACATACCCTATCCACAGAATTTCTGTCTAATTTGGCATTCTAAAAACAGTACTGTCCTACAACAGGGCGCTATTTTATGTAACCAAGTGAATCTGCTTTTTGTTAATTTACGGGTTAAGGCGGAAGAAGCCCTTTTACTTGGATTGTGTACTGTCATTACGAACACTACATACCCAGCACAGATGAGTTTCTCAATTCACTCCAACCTAATTGTCTTCGTGTCACAGTGACACCCCCTCTACGCAAGCACGGGCCAATAACCTTTCAGAGCAAAGCCGTCCCCTGCAGTTGCAGCTGCAGGCTTTTACTCTGTAAGCCAGCCCAGTTTAGGGATTAAGACTGTATAAAACAGGAGCCAGCACAGTCAGTTGGTGGAGAGCTGGTGAGGGGAGCAGTCCATGTTGAAGGATGGCAAGGAGGAGATCCTAGAAAGAGGAGCAAGGAGGAGAAGAATGAGCAAACCGAGTTTTGAGTGTAGTTAGTAAGAGAGCAGAAGGGGGAAAGAGTTTCGTGCACAGGCCCTATATATTATTCCTGTGTATAATTTTGGTCAAGCGATCATTGTATCCTTGGGTGTAGTATTAGTGAGCATAGAAATATATCTGTGGGCCAGTACAGTGGGCAGGGCTCTATTGCCCTAAGGAAAATAAAGGAGGTAGTGCAATCTTAAGAATTGCTGGAGGTGGTAGGAGCAGAGCGGTTTATGAGCTTTCTGGAATTATTGAAGGAAAGTCCTAGTGAAAGTCGGGAGAATGGAAGATTTGCAAAGGTTAATGTAAAGATTGGTGAAGACCAGGAGAGGGGCTGAGTCACGGAAAAGGATAAGATGGATAATGGATAGATCAAGAAGTTAGTGAAAAAACACAAGACTGGGTACAGATCAGAGGTGATGCTAGAGGGTCTGAAAGTTAGTTAAGAGATTGAGAAGGGGTGAAACATCTGGAGCTGGATAGTTCTTCTCGAAGAGTTGTTTGAACATCAGGAGGAAGATAAGTTTTAAAAAAGTGCTTGAGCAGGAGATTGTACAGGAAGTTAGGAGGGGGTGGGTGTGACCCCAGGTGTTATAAGAGGCAGTACAGAACTGGAAGGAATAGTGTGGAAGGGAAGGTTGGGAGAGGAATTACTATGCAATGAAAATAATGGAGGTGGTACAGCAAAAAAGGGAAGTTCCTAAGAGGTTTAGCCTCATGAGACAGAGCTGGGTAAGGAGCTAGAACTGGAGAAGGAGGACAGAGGAGTAGTGACTTCAGCCAGAATCTGGAGAAGGTAGAAAGAGGAGGGCTGGACCTCAGACAGCATGAGGTGGGTTAGGGGAGGGACCTTGATCTGACGTGCTGTATCCCATGGAGGGCAGAGGTACAGGCAAGTTGGCGTAGCAGTGAGGAATGTAGCACCATACTAGTTTAAAGGGCTGGGCCTGCTAACCACTCCCTACACTCTTCTGGACCATACACCTAGATGTCTTTGGAGTCCACAATGTGGTCCTGCGTTGAAACTGAATAGTGACCCAACCATTTGTTTTCTGTGCATGTATAGGTGTAAGAGTCAGACACAAGGGTGACATGTTGATTGGCAAAGACTTTTGAAGTTAAAACGTGGACGTGGGGGAGGTGATATCCTATCTAGCCCTAACTCTAGGAGGGGTTCCCATGCCTCAACAAAACTAACTCATGAAACTGTCTATGTCCAAATCAAAGTTCATTGTCCTATGTCCAAATCCTAATCCCAGGCTAACCTCAATAAAATGTGAAAAGGGAAAAAGGTCTCTTGGCTGCCCACCTCCTTTTTGCAGTTCAAAAGTAAACTTTCCAAGGCGTGGAAAACAAAATTCACTGAAGCTCAAGGGTTTGACTCCCTGCCCCGGAGTCTTCATGTTCTCTCACACTGTAGAGCGCCCCAGACCCTTCTAAGCAGGCCTGGCTCCCAGGTTCCCAGACCCTTAGAAGCAGACCTGGCTCCTATGTAGACAGAAGAAAATCGCCTGGATGCCTTTTCCAAGCTGTGTTGAGGGGCCCAGACCTTATATCCAATACCCACTTGGTTCACTCTCCTGCCAAAGGGTATGCTCAGTGTCTCTCAATCTGTGTTATATGCACTCGCACTGACCCACAGCCTTGGTTTACTCTTCTGCCAAGTTCTGTGTGTTCCATTTACAATTGGCAAGTTCATATTCTCATTTGGTATGTGCTTTCCCCAACTATGGTTCCCAAACCCCCTTCACCTGGTTGCCTTTAAACTGTGAATGTTCCAAATATTCACAGTTCGTTCTCTTTCTGTGTGTCTCACTCACAGATGCAAAGTTGTTTGCTTTTTGGGATGTGCTTCCCCAATGGTTCTATGTTCTTACATCCCCAGACTTTTTTTTTGCCATTTTTTTTCAGCCGAAAACACTCCCCCTGAACTCCCACTTACCTATTATCTGGTCCCTATTCCCCACACCACCCTACCCCTCATAGCCTCTTACCCACCACTCCCCATATTTTTCGATGAGTTTTTTTGGGCAAAGACCTTCAGCAAAAAACTCAGAGCTAAGAACATGCTGGGGTTGTAATAATGTACCTCCCCAATATGGGTCCCCGACCCCCTTCTACCAAACCCTAGGCTGAGCCACCTTATTACCTGCAAGGGCTTGGCTTGTTGCCATCGGGTGGTACGCAGCTCTCCCAGGACTGTCTGTGGCTTTGTCGGCATACCGGAACCTTCTTAGGTCTCCCGCCGGTCTCCCCAGTTTCTTGATGGTAACCTCTTGGCACTCTGGCATTTCCCTTCACCAGCAAGAATCTGCTTTCCCCTTTGGTGTGCTTCTTGCTTTGTGAAGCTTCCGCTGGTATGTCTCTCTCCTGGGTGCCTTCAGATCACCTGCTGTGCTCTCGGTCCACGCTGGGATGCTGAAGACTCCATGGTTCTCTTCCCTCTGTGGATTTGAACCACATCTGACCAATTGGGTTTCTTGAACGACTAGACTGTCGCTGTTGATTCTCATTGGGGATAATAGTCATTGTTCTTTGTATCTTCCTTGTCCCAGTATTATTACTAACTACCTTGGAGATCGTTCTGGTGTCAATGGTCTCCTACTTGGGGATGAGTAATATTAATACATGAGTGTCTCAGGAATTGGATCACGGAAAGTCTGTTAAGGAGATGTTGTAGGGTCAAAAGGATACTGTGTTTTCTCGGGATCATCACTACCTTGAATGACATTTTCCCTACCCATGCGATCCACCCAATGAGCACCACCCCCAGGGGGACGTTCGGGTAGAAGCCGCACCTGCCATTCCTCACGGGTAGAAGTTCCCCATCAGAAGCAATGACAATCTCTCAGGATTTGTCACATTTCGCAGAAGGGACAGACCGCATCGGGCTCAGGACCCCAGCCTGCCCCGGAGGCCCTCCTCTAGAGATTTTTGTGTTGCAAAGAATGCCTGGACTATCCCGGAGCCAAGTTCTCTATCTCTCTCTCCTGAAGTGTCCCACTCAATATGCTGTGAACCTTGGAGTCTGTTTCTTTCGTTTTACCTTGATCAGAAGAGAATCTTTAGCTGTAGTTCTTAATGCTTTACACTGAATCTTGTAGCCCAGTCTGTTGATCTTAGAGGCTATCGGACCGTTACTTGTGAATTTATGGTAATCAATATATTGGTCAAGTTAATGAGTGCAAAAGAACATGTTTTTCTCCAAGGGATACATCATGGTTCATGCTAGAATTTGGCTGTGAACATTGGATTTTGAACTTTTTATGATTTTTTTTTCCTGTTGTATCCTCCATCTCTATTTATTATTAATTTTATTAATAATGTGATACAGTTTATAAATAACCTTTACACATAATTTTAAAAGAAAATTACATACTTATATCCAATTCATTTTCACATCTTGCAAGTAACAAAAGAGCAGAGAAAAATATTATATAGTGCTGAAGACGGCCCGGCAGGCAGCAGCCGGAGGCATTGGAGCGCTAACCATGCAAACAAAAACCAGAACATTTTATTTTCTGGAAGCACTCAAGAAGGCTCGGCAGATAGGGGAACGGCTCAAGCAAATGACTGGGTCTTCAAGGCCTGTTTAAAGCCCCTTAGGTCTGGCAGAAAAGCATTCCAGGTTTGGGTGTGGAACAGTGGAATGCTCACCGGCTGACCAAAGTCAGTTTCTTACCCACTTGGCACAGTTAAAAAAAAAAAGAAACCGTTGTTAGAGCTCGTAGTCATTTGACAAGGCTACCAAGGCCACCTTTCTGATGGGTATGCTGGACTTTGACCAAAAAGGCATTTGTGTCTCGGAGAGAAGGCGAAAGGAGATCCTCGCCTCCACCTGCAACCAGTGAAGCCCTCTCTGGCATGAGAGCTATGTTCTCTCTTCCTAATGCCTTCAACTGCATGTGCAGCATTATTTTGAATGACTTCAGCTTGAATAATTCGCCTCTCCCAATTCCTTGAAGTAAATTATCTTTTAATGCACTATAGAAAGCTACTGTAATAAAATATTTGGTCTGCACCATTGCATCCATTTAGACAAAGGGCTTCAATGTGCAAATGTCACAAACATTGACAATAAGGAAAAGTAGCCCAAAAGAGAAAAAAAGTTACAACATTGACATTGAGATATTTAGAAACTCAAAAATAATCGGATCTTTTCAGCTCACTCCCACAAGCATCAATACTGTGTCCCAGAGAAGTAGCATTCATGTGTATTGCTGTTAACTGTGCCAAATGCCATGAACTAAGCTTATTCGTCATATTACATTGTTATTCAAAGTCCATAACAATCAGTATTTGGGTAGATTGGGCATATTTGCAAGGCCAAACACATCGGGGGAAAAAGCTGCATCTCAGGAAATCTGTTTTAATGCATGGGAAAAGATTATTCCTTGCTCATTGTGTTATATTTTACAGGGATGTCTTTGAATGATGTCGAAAGTCATAATTGTTTATCCAGCCAGTCAGCTCAGTCCATCCTTTTGATTTTAAGTTTGCTTCCCTTAAATACCACAGCATGCCTTTTATTGTTTTATAGCCCACTGATCGCAGGTCTTTGCCCCAAAACAAGCCTTACATTGGTTTAAGCTAAATTATCAACGGCATGCTCAAAGAATGAATTCCACAGTTCAATACATTTGCATTATGTCTCCATTCATCACAGTAATCTTTTCCATCTTTTGGATTTCCCAGTCCTATGTTGGTCGACAGTGATGGGCCGTGTTGTTTCCACTCTTCTGCAACTGTTACTCTGGCAGCCATCAAGAAGTGTGTGATTAACCTGCTGATCAATGAGTGCATGGAGTAAGCTCCCTCGCCCCCTTGTTTGCCCCAGGAAAGTAGTCCTGGCTCCCTCTGAAGTGATTTTAGTCATTGCTTTAACACTTGGAATGATTTCTTTCCAGTACGAATCAAGTTTGAGGCACTACCACCAAATATGAACACTATATAACGCAAACCTCGGCAGGCTGTCCAACAAGTTATCTGATGTGTTGAGAACATTGCTTGAATCCTTTGGGGGATAAGATATCATCTGTAACATACTTTGTAGACCTTTTCGACATGTTGTAAACTCGTGGATGAGTGATCTGCTCTGTCGAATCGCCTCAATCCAAATCTCTCCCCACGCCCCCCTTATTTCAACCCCTTAATGTTTCTCCTAGGCTAGCACCGATATTAAGCTTCTCAAATTTCTTATCTGTAACCATGGCTCTATATAATGGTGCAACCAAGTGTTTACCAGTGACTCAAAGTGGCAGGCGAGGTACTGTCCATTTTCACAGTCCTTTTGGATAGTGTCCAGTGTTGTAGCTATAAATATATCTATAATATAAGCTGTTCTTAGTTATTTCATTCCCTTTTCCACCAAGCCCTGCAAGACACTTCAACCATTCATGGTGGGAAATGAGGGGTCCATGTTAATGGAATCAGTAGGCCATTTCGTGGGGGGATTAGGGGGAAATGATCAGGGGTTTTCTACACGCCCAGCACAAAAAGGTGACATTAATCGATGAGAAGTTACATCTTCACATACTTGGGTAAGCAGAGGAGTTTTTTTTAAAGACGTATGTGGTTTCGGTTCTTTCTATTTTTACCCAGTCACTGTGTGGAATGTAGGAGGCCCATTTAGTTAGTGTTTTAACTGTGATGATTACAAGTATTTTTCCATTTCTGGAAGTGCTACTCCTTTTTTTTGACCTAGCTAGACTTCTGCAGTAGTGTATCACCCCAGGTGAACAATATGAATTTTCTTTGTAACTGATCAATTTGATCTTTCAGGATTTTAATCTGGAGAGTTTGAAATATGTCTAATAAGTGTGGTAAAGTTGTCATTTTCAATGGGGCCATGCTACCCATCCACAGACGTTCCAGTTTTTTGTTGTTGCAGCAATTCAAATCACAAAATAGGTTTTGCATTGCATCCAGAATGTTATATTTGCATAGTCATGTGTGTGAGGTGATTTTTACACCCAAATATTTATTACGTCTGCATTCTCATTTTAAAATGCTGTTGGATGTGTGTATAATAGCCTCCTGAAGTCCTGTAATATTAAGCCCAACCAATTTAAGATAGTTAAGTCTAAACCCAATGACCCGACCAAAGTCTTCCACCTCTTTCATCAGTTTGGGCAATATATTATGCATATCACACATCAGGAAGATAGCATTGTATGCAAACCACACCATCTCGTGTCTTTCTCCCAGCTTCATATCCTTTAATCAACCTGTTACCCAATTCTTTTTTAAAAATGGCTCCTTTGCTAGGATATGTATTAAGAGGAAAGGGCACAACCATGGCTGGTTTCACGTGTTAAATGTATGGATTCTGTCCATTTTTATTTACTCCACATTTGAGCTGCTGGGGGTTACAGTTTGCTAACATCCGAACTTGGGGCCGATTCTGGACTTACCCAAAAATCTGTTTGATAAACTGCCTATCAACTTTTGCAGCATCCAGTGCCAGCGATTTGTTACTTCCTTTAGCCAGATCCAGAACCCTCCTTAGATTATCAAAGGCATGTCTACCTTTCACAGTGCCTTTTTGATGCCCATATGTCTGAGTTGGCAGCCTCCTTTCCAATCACCCTGCTAGCACTTGACGTTTTTGCATCTTGATTTAGTATGTGAACACAAGGCAGTGTCCCTCCCTTGATGATGTACTGGAAGAACTTTCGTTTATTTCTTTGGGCTGATCTCTGTTGATTCTTTCAAGGTATTTACAACGTTCTCCAAGGGCCCACTAAAAATGTCTTTACTGTTCATAAAAATAGAACCAATCTGAGGCTGAGGAGCTTTACCGTTTGCAAATAAATCTATTGCCTCAGACACTTCCTGCAGTTGTAATAGGGGTTTCCAAAGCTTTGAACCCTTCAGGTATTATTTGCAGTAGTATTAAGGTAACTAAATATTTAGTTTGCCATCACTTTTTCTAAATATAATAGTTCCCCCTTTTAGTGTTCCGAGAAGTATTCATTGCCTGATGTCTTTCAAGTTAATTTATATATTTCCTGGTTGTTGTGACTGTAACTTGTTTGCTAACAGTTTGCCTAATTTATTACTGATTTCCTAATGGTAGCGTTCAAACCCTCACAGAGGCCGTCCCGAAACCATCCTCACAATGTTTGAGAAAAGATTTACAATAGGTCTAAAAAAAAAAAGATACTTGTTGGTATATAATTGAGGGCTACTTATAAGGAGAGGAAACCTGGTAAACTACTGACTAAAAGAAGTTAGCAGTGTATACTTTGTCTATATCCGGGGGGATAATAATCAGTATATAAGAAGACAAAGCTATAGTGCAGATGCTAGAGATACAGAACATAAATACTCAAAATAATTCAAATAGGGGACCAATCAGGATAAAAAGTGCATATCAAATTTTAATAATGAAGCATAGTGATTAAAACATAAAAGGGGTCCACAGTACAAAACTTAACATTCAATATGTAAAACAACAACAAGGAATACGTATCAACCTTGAATAGCAAGTTAAAACGGTGTCACAGAAAAAACAAACACATAGGGTACTTGTAAAGCAAATAGTATGGTACCCAATTCTGTTAGAATAAATGTGTAAAAGATTTAGATCTCTGTTTATAGTCCAGAGAGATGTCTCGACATGTTTCTGTTCATCAAGGCTTTAGTGTGGAACATTCATCAGGAGGGAGAATTTTAACAACGTAGCCTAGTTACAATTGGAGCAATCATAGCAACAACAAAAGTTTCATAGCATCTGAAAAGTAAAAACACAAAAAACAAAGGGTCAGCTTATGAATAGCTAAATGCTTTGAAGAGTTCTAGTGCATGAACTAAAGCACCATATGAAGGGGAATATTTACCTAAAATGGTGCTGGTGGGAGCTCTCTACTATAAATAGTAGGATGTAGTAGACGACTATGCACCCGAGGCGTATCTGTAGACTGCACTCCAGCTGTCACATGTACTAGGTATTCTTTCTCCCCGTCCCATGCTGTCACGGCAACTCTCATCACTATTCTGATTCGTATTGAGGGTTCGCCACCGGCACGTGCACACCACTGACCTTTGCATTTTTCACTACGTTTCATTTTTAATTTTTCACTCCCCAAGGCTCCATCCTTTCTACTGTACTGCTACACGGTGCCTCTTTTCAACTGGTTCTGATCTAGACCCTACGTACCTCTGTGTTTATATTGGTGCACATGAATGTTATAGGTCATCGCTGCTCTTTTCTCTGACCTCCCATTTTTCGGGCTCCATTGTATGGCATGTTCCGCTTATGGCTCCTCTTAAACACATCCTAGTCCTTTCGGATTGGTCTTTAAATTCTGCTTTATCGCTGTGAGCACATTTATGCTTCTTTTTAAGCAATCTCTGATGCTTAATGGACATTTCTATCCTCCTTAGGACCGACATAGTCATCTACTACATCCTACTATTTATAGTAGAGAGCTCCCACCACTACCATTTTAGGTAAATATTCCCCTTCATATGGTGCTTTAGTTCATGCACTAGAACTCTTCAAAGCATTTAGCTATTCATAAGCTGACCCTTTGTTTTTTGTGTTTTTACTTTTCAGATGCTATGAAACTTTTGTTGTTGCTATGATTGCTCCAATTGTAACTAGGCTACATTTTTAAAATTCTCCCTCCTGATGAATGTTCCACACTAAAGCCTTGATGAACAGAGACATCTCTCTGGAATATAAACAGAGATCTAAATCTTTTACACATTTATTCTAACAGAATTGGGTACCATACTATTTGCTTTACAAGTACCCTATGTGTTTGTTTTTTTCTGTGACACCGTTTTAACTTGCTATTCAAGCTTGATACGTATTCCTTGTTGTTGTTTTACATATTGGATGTTAAGTTTTGTACTGTGGACCCCTTTTATGTTTTAATAATTATGCTTCATTATTAAAATTTGATATGCACTTTTTAACCTGATTGGTCCCCCATTTGAATTACTTTGAGTATTTATGTTCTGTATCTCTAGCATCTGCACTATAGCTTTGTCTTCTTATATACTTATATAATTGAGGGCAACATCATAACTGATGGGTCCTCAAGCCATTTATAAATGATATACCAATTTACCACCCTATCTTACAGAGGGAACTCATCCTGTGTGTGATTTCTAAGAAAAGGAAAGCTAACTGTATAATGTGCATCTGGATATTTTCACCCTCCAGCCTCATTATCTACGGAACAATAACACCCAAGGCACGCAACTCTAACAGCTATTATCATTGAAATACCAATGCAATTAGAAAGTAAATAACAGATATTCAAGAAAGTCTCTGACCATCATCACTATCTCAAACTAGTACCAGGAGTTCTACATCTTTGTCACTCTAGTTTAAACTCCTCCCATCTGAATGTTATTCTTGTGTGTTCTCGATCAGTGAATCTTAATGTCTTTTCTGTTTCACAGGGTGCTCTCCCTCGCCCCATTTGTGGCAATTGGTTATTAACACTCTGCTTTCCCACCTCGATTGTCCCCTTTGCAAGATTGGGCCTAATATGTGCATCACCTTCTACTGTTTGTGGGGGGACGGGTTTCCCCCCTCCTACTTGAATATTAGGGGGAAGGGGAACACCCCTTTATTCTTTTTGTCCCTTAGGTATTGAGTCACACCAGCTATCACGCTTCATTTTTGTATGGTCTTCAGAACAGATGTTAGACTAGTCGAATTTCTTAGTTGCAAATGTCTTTTCTCCCAGGCTTCTGCATCCCTTGATCTTTTAGGTCATAAAAGCATATTCTGGTGATGACATCAGGTTTTTAGATATTTTCCTTTTGGTACTTAGTCTGTGAGTCTGATAAAAGCACATCTCAAGATCTTTAGGGGCACCAGGAATTGTCTCAAATGGGGTTCTACTCTAGTCCCCAAGATTGTCATCTGGAATATTCACCAGTATTCAACAAATCCTCACATTACTGCGTCTGTTTTCAGCATATTCATGTTTTTCTCTTTCGGCTATTGTGTTTTCTTTGTGACATGGGTCTGACCCTGTCAAGGGGCAGTAGGTGTAAGGACCCCACTCAACCTGGAGTAGGTGGCCAACTAGGGCAGGAACAGAGCCAGACCTTTCACAGAGGTGGGGTGGGGGGAGTTGAGGAGATCCCTGTGTCCCTTGCACAGGCACGCAGGGTGTTGTTCTGGGTTTCTTTAAGCATGCTTGAGGAGTTGAGGTACACTCTGCCTTCTCTGTTTCTCAGAGGAGTCACTGATACACTAATGCAAGAATGTTCAGCATAGACCCGTGAATGCAAAATGGTTCACTGGTATGTGGTCCTACATTTGCTTTTATTTGAAGAACAGGGATGTCAAATTCTATCAGAAATGACTTGCAATAATACATTTACAGATGGCAGGAGCATTCCCATGAAGGGTTCTTGTACAATAGCACAAACATGAGAACAAGTGGTGAGCCAGTGTATGAGGTGTAAAACAAAAGTGTGATATATAACAAGGGCAACACGAAACGTACAAGGAAATATACAGATAGTGAAACAGGTGACTGACAAAGGTAACGTTAAGCTAAGGGGGCAAGTGCTTCACACTAAATAGCACTACATAAATACACAAAATTACACTATTAAGCATCACTGGAGGGAGTGGTGGGATAGTGGGGATGAGGGAGAGAGCAGCAGGGGAGTTTCCTCTTTAGTGAAGTTTAAGCAGAGTTTTTAAGAGATGCACAGTTGGGCTGGCTTTGATTCTAATGGACAGCTGGTTCCAGTGGAGTTGGTCCAGCTGGGAGAAAGAGTGGAAGTGAAGTGAGTGGAGTCCCAGATGGGTGTATGTGACAGTGGGGTTGAGGGCAGAGGAGAACCGGAGGGAACTAAATTGTGAGCAAACTGAGATACTATCAGACCGTTACTGAGGAGCAAGAACATTGATTGCTTTGTAGACTAGAGGAAGGAACCCGAAAAGGGAGCGGTTGTGCAGGGAAAGCCATCCAGCATGTTGACAGTAGGTGGAAGTGGGGGAGGATCTTGGTAAATTGTGGTTGGTGAAGTTAAGGAGTTTGTCTAGAGGGAGGAAGGGGTAGATAGGAAGGCCACACTACTTCACAAGCACTGATGACCTTTCCCTGTGGTCCCTGCATTTAGCATTAATTTTAGCTCCTAGAAAAGACTTTGTCTTCATAAAGCTATAGCTCTCTTCAGCCAGACCAGAAGAAAACAGCATTTTTGGTTTCAGGGCTCTTTGCTCTTCTCCCTTCTGACTGGAATCTTCTGATAAAGGCTATCCTGTTCATTTAACAGCAAACCCCTTTTTGTGTTTTCTTGCAGTGACGATAAGAATTATCTTGATACATTTCATGCAACAATTGCCCGGTTGACCTTCCACGACTTGGGTGTGCTGGTGACGCCACAGATGCTGAACATGCTAGTGAGCCAGCCTTATGCGGTTGCGTTGTTATATGTTGTGCCTCTCAGCTCCTTGACAACTGCAGAAAGGAAAATGATCAAAAATTATTTTTTAAAATTCGAAACTGAAATGTTGCTTCTACCTGCACCTGATTAATCAGTTACAAATCTGATCCAGAAAAGCAGCATCTGAGCTAATGCAAACTGCATAAAGTCCATTAAAACGTTTTGATTCATTTTAAGTTTCTAGCAACAAAAAAAAGTGTCATTAATCTTGCCTGGGTGCTTTCAGCCAATCACACAGAGCCATTATTGTGGCAAAGCACGGGACACGATTTAAAAACACAAGATGTGATCCCGCATGCATCGTGTTCCGCCAAAACCCAACTTAACCTCACCCTCACTGAGTTGGCGGTTCTCAGCCTGCAGCTGCTGGTTGCGAGCGGAAAGGCAGACTGCATCCTGGATGGAGTCTTCAAGGAGTTTTCTGTATCGTTGCTCCAGGGCATCCATCTGCTCCTCCAGCAGACCACGATAGGCATGGAAGACCTGCCAGAAAAACCGAATCAAGATTTTGAACATTATTGTTGGAAGCGACACCCCTCCGCCCCCACCCTTAAAGTGTAACTGCTTCCATCATTCTCATGTTTTAATATTTTAACCCCGTTCTTTCCATCGCACACGTTAGAATTGGTGACACTGATGTTAAATGATGTTAAATGTGTACATTGTGTCATGTTATTGAGCTTTCCCAGAATATGTAGCTTCCAGAAGGCTTCTCAGTGCTAAGGGAGTAAGAATATTCACAACAGATGTAAAGCCACTCCCTATCCAGCTGTTAAACTCTGGAAAAAGTGGGTTTTCAATCGTTTCCTAAAGTTTGTGAATGGTACTGCTTAGCAATACAACTTGAACTTCATTCCGTGGCCCGCTTAAGCTTCAGCCTCTGGTTATTTAGAACATTTTTTAGGCTCTTGTAGAAGTGCATTTTGAAAACCGAGTTGTTGGCCTGAGATTAATTTAAAAAGTTGCCTCTTAAAATCTTTAGGCTGATTCCGTGGTGGCCTGTGAACGATGCAGGTTTTAAAAATGATTCTCTTGCATGTAGGCAACCAGTTTAGGGCCCAAATTACCTTGGTAGCAGCACCGTACCAGCTGGCCTGGTTCAGGATGTGTGCTGCTGTAGTCAGTATTCTCTGTAGCTGTGTCAATAGGTATTCAGGGAGCCCGAGCTATATCCCCCATGTGATGTAATCTGAACAGGGACCACAAGTTTCAACACTGCTTAAACTGTATGCGGTACTAGTAGCCGGCGAGAGTCAATGAGCTTGTAACAACCAAGCTCATTGGCCCTCGCAGGAATATTACCCGGCCAACAAGGACTTATGCGGCGCAGTCCTTTGGAGTTCCTTTTCATTCTCCCATCAGGCTGCCATGGAAAGGGCGAAGGGACTAGTCCCTTCTCCTGTTCCATGGCGGTCCTCGTCTTGGTTTACTATGGCTGCCACGGAAAGGGAGAACAGACTGTATTATTTTTTTTTCAGTTGGGAAACATAATGGGCCTCATTACGAGGTTGGAGGTAGCCAAGGCGCTATTAGCGCCATGGCTGCCTCCAAAACCCTTCCGACTCCGGCCTGGTGAATAGAGTAATTACCGGTCCATTCCGAGGTCGGAGGGACCGGTAATTCCCCATTCACCAGGGCCATTCCCCATTCCCATTTGAGCCCCCATAGGGCTCAATGGGAAGGGGGAAGGCGGCAATAACGGTACTGCAAATTGCGGTACCGTTATTGACCCTGTGTCCCTTTGCGGGTCCCGTCCTTAATGCCTGCAAAAACTAGGCGTTAAGGAAGGACCCGCAAAGGGAACTCGTAGTAGGGCAGTAACGGATTACCAGCACGGTGCCCTTACCGGTGCTGGTAATCCCTTACCGCCCACCTCGTAATGAGGCCCAATGCGTCTAACGGGCCATCCCCGCTCCGAGCCTCGACACGGCTGGAGGCTTCCATCGTCCCCCACCGGAGCCGCAGTACTTTTTTCTTTTTTTTGTTTCCCTTCCCCCTCCCAACCCCACTTACCTTCTTTTTTCTTCTTTTCTTGGGAGCAAACGCGCTGGAAACAGTTTTGTTCCCAGCATGTCCGCTCCCGATGGCTGCCATGGAAAGGGAAAACGGACTACGTTTTCCCTTTCCCGGCGGCCATTTTTTTCACTTTTTTTTCTGTTTTGAAACGCGGCAGCATTTCTAAACAGAAAAAAATGCCATTAGTACCCCGGTCTAACGGGCCGGGGTACTAATGGCAATAAGACCCTCGGCGACAGGCCAATACCGCCCACGGTAATGCCCCGGGGCTTCGTTAAGGCCCTCGCTACGCTCGGGCATGTAACTAGGTCCCCGGGGGCCTTACCTGGGGCAGTGTTGGCCCACCGCCTCGGGTCTTATTGCCACAATACGGGCTCTGAACATGGGAGGTTTTCCTTGCTTTCTGGGTTGTCTAGAAATTGACGCAAAATGCACTTTGATGGACGAGTGAGATAAACCATCTTTTGCTAATTGTAATAGTTATTGTAGGATTGTGTGAGGTTCCACACCTAAAGGATCCAATTGTTGTTGAGAACACCAAGTGCAAAACCGATTGCACTTGTATACATATGACCTGTTTGTGGATTCCGCCCTGGTGGCCTTAAGGATGCTTCTGCATTCCTGCAGGAGTGGGACTTGTCCGAACTCATTGAAGTCAGGAGCCAGGCCTTTAAGTTGAGCACCACTGGGTTGTGATTTCGCACTTGCTGGTTGCTCATAGTCAGCAGGTCGGAGGCTTAACCCAGAGGGATTGGGCGGTCCTGGGACAGGTGAAGAAGCTCTGAGAACCACGGTTATCTCGCCCATATTGGCGCTAATAGAATGACCGTGCACTTGCCTGTTGCAATCATTTGCAAGACCTTGCGTATGACTGGCATTGGAGGGAACGCATAGGCGAATATTCCTTCTCATGGCATTGGGAACGCATCACCTAGCGATCGATGGTACGGATATCGGCTCGCGAACAGCAGGTACTTCATGTTCTGCCATGTGGCAAACAAATCGATGGTCGCTGTTCTCCACTTGTTGAAGATTTGTTGCAGCTTCCTGTCTGCCAGTTGCCATTTGTATGACTGGTCGTTGGCTCTGCTCGGTTGATCTGCAGTTTTACTTTCGGACCCAGGAAGGTGAAATGCTTGTAGTTGCAGGTTTTCGATGGCCCAGTGCCACAGCTGTTGGACTTCTTTGGAGAGCACCCTTGACCTTGTGCCCTCCTGTTTTCGCACATAATACATTGTGGTTATGTTGTCCATGAACGCTCATACCACTTTTTGTTTGAGCACTGGTTGCAATGAGTGACGGGCGTGTGCTGCTGCCTCTAGCTCCAGTATGTTGATTTGTGTCTCGGTCGGGGACCAATGGCCTTTTGCTGATAACTGGTTTGTGTGCGTGCCCCATCCTGTAAGTGAGGCATCCATGATTTGAGTTTCCTGAAAGGGAGGATCCCTGAATGGGACTCCTTTGGTGATGTGAGATAGTATGAGCCATCACTGCAATCTGTCTGTGAGTAACTTTGTTACTGTAAATTTGTCGTTCCATTTTCCCGTTAGCTGGGAACACTGATCCGTTAGGAATTCTTGTAGCAGTCTCATTTGCAACCTGCCGTGTTGTATTAGGGGAATGGAGGACAACATGGTGCCTAAGAGTTGCATGATGGATCTGACTGTGATCCTAGTGCACAGGTAGAATTTCATGACTAGACTGGGTATGGACGCTGCCCTCTCTATGGAGGGATGCATCCAGCCCTCCATGTTGAACTGTGCCCATAGGAACAGTACTGGCTTGTTCGATGCTTGAAGCAGGATTTGCTTGACTTTATTGTGAAGCCGGGGCATAAAAGGGTGTTGGACACCTGATAGATCGCTATTTCCACTGCCCAGTACGATGGAGCTCTCACTAACCAATCGCCGAGATGTGGATACACATGATATCCTTCTCCTGAACGATGCAGCTATTGGGGCTAGGCATTTTGTGAATGTTCTTGGAGCTGAGCAAAGACCAAAATGGGAGGACTTTGAATTTATAGTGATTTGTGCACACAACAAATCTTGGGAACTGTCTGTGGCTTTTGCGAATGGGAATGTGAAAATATGTGTCTTTGAGATCCAGTGACGCTAGGTAGTCGGCCTCCTTTATCAATTTCATGACATCTGCCAAGGGGACAGGTTTGACCTTTTTTTCTTGACCAATTTTATTGCTTTAAGGGCATTGTCAATTTTGGGACTCCCTCGAAAAGCATGTCTAGTACCGTTGACTGAACATCTGCCCTGAATGTTCACTTTAACCCGTAGCACAACGCCGTTATTGATTTTTTTTTTTAAACCATGGCTCTGCAATTTCGACTGCTATGTTGATCGCATGATTGGAGGCGTTTCCCCTTCTCGCAGGATGTCTAGGGCCTGCTTTCTTTTATCTCCTGGAAAGTACTCTAATAGAGGAGCCATCCAGTTCGGTATCAGCATACTTGATTGAAAAAGATTTGACCTTTTCGATTTGACTGAATTCTTTTGATCATTTTTTCAGTCAAATAAAATAAAATAAATATATGGGGAGGGGTAAGGAATCGGGTAAGGTGGGGGGAAGTGGGAAGAGGTTTGCATGGGTTCTCCCCCACATTTTCGACCAAAAAAAGACCACAGAAATAGGTCAAATTGGAAAAGGTAAAATATTTTCGACTAAGTAGACCTAAACCATGCGGTTCCCCATCTCGTGGTCGTATCTCAAGAGCGTTGTCAGTACATTTTCAACTTTTACTGTTGTGGCTCCTATGGCCAAAACTTTCTTGTAAAATGCATCTTGTTTCCTGCTGTTGTTACCAGGTGGTTCTGCACATTTCTGACTTTGCGCGTTCGATTTCCTGCATGCTGCTGCTGCTGCAAGAGTTGGGTGTTGGTTGGGAAGTAAGGGATTTTGGGAACACCTCCAATACTTTAAATTTCTTCTCTAAGCGCCCTTTTAATGTTGGTTCCGAGAAGGGTTTCTTCATGAGCAACAGCCCTTCTTCCCAAACATGGTCTAGAATGGGAGTAGACATTAATGCCTTTTTTCAAATGGATTGTGTCCTCTCACGTATTCCTCATCTTTGACATGATATCTAGCTTCAGCTGCTTTGTAAAATAATTTCAGCAGAGGGCGGTGTGCGCCAATGCAGTCGACTCGATGTCTGAGGATGATGTCATCGAAGGTATATATAGCACGCGTAGCGCCCGTTGGCTTCAGTTCCGTTTTTCCAAGTAAGCTTATGCTCCGAGAAACTACGGCACGCTTCAATGGTACTTTTGCGTTGTCTTCTTCTCAACACCTACTACCCCGAAGACCGGGTTCAAGAAGTGTCAGGACTGCGGCTCCAAAATGTCGATAACTGACCCACATCGAGTATGTTTGTGGCGTCTCGGTGTGGAGCACAAGACCTTGGCCTGCTCCAATTGCCAGTCGATGGCTGGAAAGCCTCTGAAGGAGCGAAAGGGGAAATTAGCGGTAGATAGAAACCCCAAAAAATCCCCAGCAAGTACCCCATCGAAGAAACCTTCTTCGGACTTGCAGAGAGGTGACTCTCCTCGAAGCAAGAAGGTTAAAGTATCCAGGTCGAGGAGTGACTCCCACCACTCCTCATCGACGTTGATGAAGTCGAAAAAGAAGCACCACAGGTTGCCTTCTTCAACTTCGTCATCAGGCACCTCCCTTGAGAGGGTATCTTGTCCCACAAAGGGCTCCTCTCCTGCCGAATGGGAAGTATTTAGAATAGCAATTAATTTATGTTTACATTCGTAAAGTGCCCAAACCCTGGGGCACCAGGCCACTGTTGCAACCAGTTAAATGAATCAAATCTTGAGTAAGGCAATACATAGTGTGGACATGAGATGACTACAGAGGAGATGTTAATACAGACCAAGAGTCAATTTTTCCTGCAAAGCGAAATGTGTGTTAAGCGAAGAACCATGTTTTCAGCGACTTTCGGAATGTCCAGTATGAACTCTCTGCTCTTAAATTTGTGGGAAGGGTGTGCCGGTGGTTAACTGCTAATAAGGGGAAACTTGCCCCACACCCTGTAGCTCTTCATTTTGGGTAAGGTGAGTCTGTGAACATAAATAGACCTAACTGGTCTGTTGAGTGTTTGTTCTCTCAATTGTCTGAGCAAGATCGCACAGGGCAGTGTTGCTCAGACATTTATAAGTAATAGATAAAGTTTTGAAGATGATCCTTTCCCTGCCCGGGAGCCAGTGAGCCTTTTTTCTTGAGGCTGCAATGTGGTCTCTCCTCGGGATGTTTAATGCGACTCTGAGGGTGTTATTTTGAATTAACTGGAGTTTGTCGATGTTTATTTTGTGGAGGTCCCAGCAAACAGCACATTGCAATAATCCAGTTTTGCGCCCGTGGGAACTTTTGCTATGGTCTGACAGCTCTCTGGTGTCAGGAAATGTCTTGCTGCAGGGATGAGTTCTGCTGTGTATGCTGCTGAGGAGGCAACAGCGCTGACTTGTTTGGTGAGGGATAATGCAGAGTCCAGGTATAGGTCGAGGGTTTTTTACCATAGCAGAAACTGGGATCTGGATGCCATCTTTCCTGAAGGATGAGTATTGTGGTCTGAGTTTCTGAATCTGAGAGGGTGGGTCTGCCAAGAGGATCTGTCTTCATCATTAAGACAGAGGAAGTTCGTGGGCATCCAAGTTTGAATAGTCGAGTAGATGTGGTTGTGGGTGAGGGAGATTTTTCATAGGACCCTGACCGGGGGGAGAAGGAGTTGGGTGTCATTGGCATAGTTAGTTTAAGATTTGCCAATGTCATCCAGGACGTCGAAGGGAGGTTTGGTGAATATATCATAGAGAGAGGGGGAGGCGCAGGAGCCTTGAGGGACACTGCAGAGAATGGATAGGGGCGGAATTGGCAATGTCGGAGAAGACTCTCATGGTTCTACCTTCTAGGAATCAGGCTATCCAAGAGGTGGCATTGGTGGAGAAATTCACTGATGTGGTGAGATGGTGGCATAAGGTGGTGTGGTCAGCTAGATCAAAGGCCGCTGGGAGGTCTAGAAGAAGCAGGATGGCAGGTTTGCAGTTGTCCCTGAGAGTGTCTAGTAGAAATGTTTAATCCAGCAGGGCTGATGCAGTGCCATGGCCTGGCCGGAAGCCTGATTGGTGCATGCCTAGGATTTGGTTAGATTCGAGATGGATTTGGATATGGCTGTAAGCTGCCCTATCCGAAATGCTAAAAATATTTGAGGAAAAAAAGCCATGCTCATAGCGCACCTTCTAAAGCCGGTAAGGAAAGGGCTTGAGCCAAATCCTGCACGCCCTCGAGTCCGGGGTGAAGGCCAGATCCTCGTCAAGAGCTGTTGAGGCCTCGACACAATGAGAAATCATTGAAGCATCCTTCGAGCCATATGTTGAAGCATAAATCGAGGTCGTCAACAGCATAGGTGCTGGCTACACCCTCTACGCTGGCTGTGCATCGAAGCCAGCTGCGCCATCAATGCCAGCCACGCCATCGACGCCAGCCGTGCCATCTACGCCAATGGCACCTTTGACACCATCGAAAGCATTTGGATCTGAAAACGACTTTCAGAAAAAATATTGACTCCTCGAGTGTTGAGTTCGAAATTTCTGAAACCTTCGATGCCCATTCCAGATAAGTCTTATTCCTTTACCAAGGAAAGATTACTTCAAATCACTAACTTTCATTTATGAGGAAAATGAGCCATTCGATAACGATGTGCCATTTGGGCTTCAATATGGTACAGCAAATGTGCCTGAGAGTTTTATCTGAGAGGAGTCTAGATCAAAAGATCTTTATGACCACTTGCAAACGCCAGTGGGGTAGACACTTCACCAGGGCTAACATTTGCTAGACCTGAAGCTGTTGAGCATGCAGATGTGTCATACAGACAGCTAATGTCTAAGGTTGTAGACTACTTGGGATGATTTTCTTTTTTTTAATATATATTTCCTGCGTTCCTATGGATGAGGACGCTTTATTTTCCTTTTTTCGGCCTTCAACCCAGTTGACGGCTCGAACAGGAAAGGTGTTGGTAACTTTCCATGTACAGTCAATGCTGCTGTCGACATTGTTTGGCTTTCTGTGGATGGTACAGTCGCCTGGGCTGATGCTTCTGACGAGCCCTTCGAGGGCATGGTTGTTGTCGACATGTGACAATGTTGCTTGTTTTCCCGTCAACGGTTTAATGGTCATCAGGGATGTATGTCGTGGACAATCATGGTGTCGTTGATGGTGGTTTTGGGGTAATTGGGGGTTCGTCACGCTCATTGACGGAGTGCTTACCGTGGATTCTGTCATAGCTTTCATCCTCAATCGGTCTCTTGTCGGTGAGGTCGTTGATGGATGGATTTTTCTGTCTTTTCTTCCTTTTTCCTTTTGAAGGTAGCATAAGAAGATATTCTCTTGTCTAACCTGGCCCTTTTATGGTTTTTAGCCTGTCTGATTTGTCCTCCACCACACATCTAGAAGATTCAGTCTCTGAAGGGACACCTGCCCTCATTCAGCCAAAGGGCTAGTCTCCTTTTTCTATCCTTGAAGGTGTTAGTGCTAAAAGTGGCACACATTTCAAAACCCTCCTGGATGTGATTTGGATACAGCCAGTATATGCATTCAGAATGGTCATCTCGCTCATAAACATTTTTAATTCCACATGTCTGGCATGCTTTGAAAAGAGCTTTCTGTTTTTCTTCCGTATTTGAAAGTTAAAAGCACTTACCTGTTTGTTTTTATGAAGTTGTGAAGACCTATTTCCAGGTTTTGAAGAAATATATTGGTTTCTGGCCTTTTTTACCCAGGAGAGAAATCCTTGAGGACTCTTCAGCATGGTTAGAATCAGAAGATGGCCTCCTGGGTGGGGCTTGTCACTCGATGTCCTATTGGCTGAGGCAGAATGCACTCAAAAGGACAATGATGGACTACTAAAGTGAGCTTAAAAGTTGTATTATAAGCTCTAATAAAATGTTACAGAGGATTCCCAGCCTGTCGACGGGGAATATTCAAAGCATGTAAATCCATGAAAAATCCAATGGTGGACAAATCGCATTTTTAATACGGCCTTCACTTGGTTTTTTAAACACTATCATGGAGTCTATCATGAAGCCAAGATTACTAACTTTGTCCAAAGGGGCTGGGCATTATCCACTGGCCATTTTTCAAGGCTGATGATGAGACTCATCATGATCTCAAGTTACAGATGTTCAGCTCCTTCCTGGCCATTCAGTTGTCTTCCTGGACCAAATGGGCAGCATAACAGCGGATCTCATGTGGTGCAAATGGTTGTATTTTTATCATAGTTTGTGTATTATGTACATATTTTAGATACAAAAGTCCAAAATCCGCTAACATTTTTAATAAGAATCGTGTATATATAAATTAAATAGCATTGGTGATGGGGACCAGCTCCAGGTCACACTGCAGGTGGTTGACTGAATCGCGATTGGAACAGGAGATTGGTGGCCACGGTGCACATCCGCTGCTCTAGGGGCAATCTAACCCATGCAAAGCCAGGATGTTGTCCTTTTAATCTTGTACTTAGGTCTTGTTGGTCTACTGTTTCGAAAGATGTCAATAGAAATAACACAGTGGCATCCACTCCTTTACTGTTCCCCAGGCTTCTTATATCGACTATCCTGACAACTACAGAAGACCTTCATGCAGGGCAGACATGCAGTGTACTTTTGCAAAGTATGGTCCAAAGTGAGCTGTTTTTGCAGATTCTGGCAAATCGGAACTTCTACTTCCCTTGATTGTAATATGGTAGCCATGGAGACGGTGCAAATGGCAGTAGTGTACAGTATACATCCCAGAAACATAACCTTACTGTGCAGCTGCCACGCAACAACTACATAACATATAGTTCATATTTATTCTGGATCAATAGTAAGAAATTGCCTAAATTAAGGAAATTAGAAGAACGTTTTTGTTGGTTTATCAATACTATGTAACTGTGGATCCCTGACAAGACTGTAAAATATTGCCCAATATGAATAGAATCAACATAATACGAATGCATCCTCTTGGTTAGTGTAATTCTTGACCATATAACTGCGTTTCTTCCTTGACTATGTGTATGCGGTACGATTAAAACAGTCTTGCCTACTGTACCTGAAGGACATGGCGCTTCTGGACCCCTGTCTCCTGCCTGTGGTGTTGGTACAGTGTCTCCACATCCCGTTCCGCCTCGGCCCGTTCCCTCCTCAGAGCTTCCAGCTGCAGGACCAAGACTGCCCTCTCCCCCTGCAAGCGCAGTACAGCCTCCTGATCTTGGATTGGCATCTGCGAATGGGTGAAATGTGCAGCGAGGTTGGACACAGGGCATTTTCACATCTTTGTAAGGAACAATTCATGTATTTTGTTGATAGATGGTGCAATTAGTGCAGAGGAAGCATTTAACATTTGTTTCAATGCTTCCAGAGTATGCTGGTAAAAAAAGCGGTTGTTATTGAAATACAGCATAGCTGTGAAGAAGTAGATGCATAATAAAAGCTTTGTTATCCGGCACCTTACCACATAAGAATACTTTGATAACAGGATGTTTGTATTCTGGATGGCAGGGAGCGTGGACACCAAGCATAACAGGAGATCAAAGCATCCTGGCCTTCTGCTCTGTTTACTGGCACTCGACCATCCAGAATGTTCTTTTACCCAAATGTTTAACTTTTGTTATCTTGATTTTGATCATCTTCAATTCTACTATTAAAGGCCATGCCCGGGGCTGGTCCATAGAGCAGTTGGAATAATAAAGGACCAGATAACAAACCTTGGACTGTATAAAAGTGTGCATGAAATTTACTGATATGACTAGAATTCACTCAGCTTGAAAATATGGTATCGCATCGAAAAGTAAAATGCTCAGAGGTGTACATTTTGAAAAGATTATGTAGATGCACTTGAAGTGGTTCTATACAGCGGAACGTAGTGTAAAATTAGAATACCACATGGTGCTAGGTTTACATGTTTAAGAGTAACTGACGGTTAAGCCACCAAAGCATTTTAAACGAGCATTAAAGAGAAGATCTGGTTTTTGTTCAAGGCAGGTAGGTCATTCTTTTTATGAGGGCACAGTTTCATTGTTGTCCGAAAGAGAAGGTTTGGTGATTTGCTTCAAATTTAAATATATGATATCTGACCCTATGATGAAAGCCAGGTTTTAGGTAAACTATTCTTGTCTGATATTGTATAGCAACTAGATATTTTACGATACACTGTAGTTTCATAGAAAATAAGGTAAAGAACTGTTAAATAAATGTTTTGCTTTTACACTTGATATTCCCAATAAAAGAAAATGTTTTGTAATATGTGATGCTATATATGCAGTTTTTTAAAATGTATTTGTAATAGTATGACCCAAAATTAACTTGACTGGCACAAAGTATTGGGGTCAAACTTTAGGTCACAATTGTTCAGAAGTTCAAAGAAGAGTCTTGTGCAGCATCACAGGAGATCCCACACACCTAATTCAGGATCGTTATTTCAACCACAGTATAAAGAGGGTGCTCCAGTAACCAAAGTTATAGCTAAGTGATGCCTGATTGGAGTAGTGAGAGATAGTCCTCATGCTGTGTGGATTTGCAATTTATTTGCATAATTTGTAGAGCACTTTTATCCAAAGCCCTTTACATGGTATAAGAACATCGGTGCAATATTAGGGGAAAAACAAAAACATGACTCACAAACCCAATCAAATATAATGGAACCTGAAGAATTTCAGAAACTGAGTGAAGCAAATGGAGTTTCAGATGCTTTTTAAAATGTGAAAGGTTGGAGCAGGAATGAATCTGAAAAGGAAGTGAGCTCCAGAGGAAAGCAGCTAACCGTTGGAACGAACGGAAGCTAGTCGAAGCACAGTTGGGGGAGTGCAGAACCGGTAATTGAAACTGAAAAGCAGAACAACCATTTCTTGAAGGGCAGTAAAAAGAAATTAAAGAACATAATAGGAGGTAAGGCATGGATAGACTAAGACTATGCATAAGACGTGAAACTCAAAACGTTGCCTAATGGGGAGCCACTGCAAATAAGCAAAATGAGGAGAAACACTGTCAGAAAAGAATACAAGCCGCCGAATATAGAATAGAGCGTAAAGGAAGCAAAGCATAATTAGGCAGACCGACATACAAAGAACAGCAATAATTCAAATGTGAAAGAACAATGGTTTGAAGGATAGTTTTTGTTGATGAAAAAGTGAGATGACTTTGTCTATTATTCATAAAATGATATTGGCAAGAATGAACCATGCAAGCAATTTGAGGCAGTAAAGAAAATGAAGAATGGAAAAGAAAACCAAGATTTCATGCTTTAGAATTTACATAAAGCTGTACCGCAAATTAGAAGAAATAGCCGGAAAAAAACAGATTTCTTATTTCCAGATTTAAGAAACCGAGAGGCTATCCAAGATTTGACGGCCAAGAGACAAGCAAACAGGCAATGATGAATGGTGTTGTTAAATGAGGGGAAAGACAGACAAATCTGCGTGTCATCAGCATAAAAACACATTTAAAAGCAACAGCCAAGAATCAAGGAAGAAAAAGAAGAGTTGTAAAGATAGAAAAGAAGAGGGCCCAGCACAGAGTCCTGGGGAACACAAAAAGAAAGAGGGGAGGACTAAGGTGTAGGACCTTCCAGGAGACCGTAAAAGAATGATTAGACGGATAATAGTGAAACTGCTGAAGAGGAGAATCAGAAAGACCCAAAGAAGAAAGCATGGAAAGAAGAATAAAAAGATCCACTGTGTCAAAAGTCGCGCAAAGATCAAGCAAAACAAGAAAAGTGGAGAGTCTGTGATGCCGCACATGAAGGATAGATTCAGAGACAGAAAAGAGAGCGGCTTCTGTAGAGAATCCACAGTGAAAACCAGGTGGAGGAGGAGGAGGAGGAAGACCATATAGCTTAAGAGGACTGAGCTGCACATAAACAATGTGCTCAAGAATTTTGGAAAGAAAAGGCAAGTGGGAAATAGGACAGACGTTTGAGGGATTAGAAGAGCTTAGAGAGGGTTTCTTCAAAAGGGGAATGGTGGGTGGCAGCTTGATAAGTGGAAGGATAGACGACTGACAAAAGGTTAAGATTAAACCGAGTAAAGGCAGGAAAAATAGATTTAATATGAAAATCAGGCAATGGATCAGAAGGAACAGTAGCAGGTTGTGGCCGGGATATGGAAAGAAGTACTTCACTTTCTGTACTAGGCAGGAAAGAAAGATTAGTGATCGAAGTCGGGCAGCAGAAGGCAGAACCGGAGAGTCAGCAAATTGGAAGCGAAGATCTAATCAAATCAGTTTTAGAACAAGAATAAGTAGCAATATCATTAGCAGTAAGGGAAGAAGGAGAATATGGGTTGGCATGAGGGGAACAAGAAGTTTTTTCAATGTAGAGTGCAGCAGTCTTGAGTACGAATTCTGAGAGGTTTTGAGAAAATGATTCGATTTAGCCTTTTTAAAAAGAAGAGAAAAAGAGTGTAGAAATTCAGAAAAGAGAGAAGTTAGCAGGGGAATCTACAGTTCAGCCATCTATGCTCAGCTCTATGTAGCTGAGTGTGTAATAATTTGAGGGGATCAGAGAGCCTGGGGAGAGAAGCGGGGTGAATATCTTTGGGTTTAAGCTCAGACAAAGGACAAAAAACATTGAGAAGTAGAAATGGCATTGTGGAATTCAGCCAATGCAGAATTGACTTTACAAGAATCCGGAACAGACGAACTAGGGAGAAGAGAGGCAATAGATTCAACACGAGCAGAGTGATTGAGATTGTGTAAATCCTGATGGAAAAAAAGAGTGGGCCGAAACTAGAAGAAGTGGGGGTAAGTAAAAGCGAAATCGAAAGCAAGGCTAAATAGTAAGGGAACAATCAGCAGAAACAAAAACTAAGTCAAGAACCCCACCCATGATATGGGTTGCAGTAGAAGGGAGTAAGTGAAGGTAAGTCAATGAGGAAAATAGCAGGGGACAAGAGGAGGAGCCATCTGAGGACACATGAATATTAAAGTCGCCAAGAACAATGAGCTAAGTATACAGAGGAGGGAGAATAGAAGAATTGTCATAACAGGAATGCATGGAGCTTGGGCGCGAGGGAGGTCGGGGTGGGGGGTGATAGTTACAACAGTAAAAGGGTGAAGGAGCAGAGAAAGACAGAGCGTGACATTTAAATGAGGAAAACACTGGAAAGCAATAGGGACAATAGTCCAACTCGGATTAAATAATACTGTGACACTGCCAGGACGCGAGAGACGGGGGGAAGGGAGTGAGTAAAAGAGGAAACTGAAAAAGTTAAAGCTGCAGAAGTGACTGTATCAAAATGACGGATCCACGTTTAAGTAATAAGCAAAAAATGATACTTAGAAGACGAAAACAAAACAAGAACAAGATCGGCTTAAGAGACAATGGAGCAAGCACTCTAAAGACCAAAATTAACAAAAGGGTTAGAAAGAGGATTAACAGAAGGATGAATGAGATTAGAATGTCTAGGTAAACGTGAAGGATGGAAATTCTGAGAATGAGAGACAAGATCAGGAATGTTCATAAATGAATTTAGATAGTCTACCTTTCTCTGTTCTTTACTAACAAACCAAGTCATTGTAATGTGAATGTAGAATCATGCATGTTCGTAATAAACAGAGGTTTGTGTAAAGAACAGGTGGGTAACTGGTTCACAACGGGTGTCAATTTGAGGTACACTGTTGATTTGAAGTGCATGCTACTGCATACCTTTGGGAATTCGTGCCTCTTGATGTCCTATTTCTCTTGATTCTTCTCTCCACCCCCGCCTCTTCCCCCACACCGTCGAGGACCAGATGTACAAAAGGGACACATTGTCAAAAGAAGCCGAGTTTGGTTTAAAGCCAACACACAGATGAAGCCTATACTGGGATCCCACCTGCAAATTATTCGGGCGGACACCTCCAGATTATCACTTAAAGCTAGAGGTGGGCCCTGGCCAGTTAAACCTGTTGCCAGATGCTGGAGGGACCCATAGGAGCCTTCACCATCACTGGAAGCACGGGTGCAGGAAGGGACTAGAGCTGGTGAGAGGCTAGTGTCTGCTTCAGAATAAGGAGATGCCAGTTGTACGGAGGTCCTCTTTTTCCAGTCAATTAAGTGACAAGAATCATCTGCACATTTAATTGCACTCCAACTCGCACGGATTGCAAGGTAACGTCACGTAGAACATAGTAACCAGCTAATTAAAGTGGTCTCTTTTTGCTTCACAAAGACACTGAAGCACAGAAGCGTGGAGCCCAAAGAAAAGCCCAAAGCTGCATATATTGTGGTGTCCTTTGCAGCCCTTGGTGTACCATCAGTGCTGTTGTTCTTTAGCTTCCATCATGACCAACCTACTCATGCTCCCAGCTCACATCAGACAGACACTTTAGGTATCAAGTAAGCACCACTGTGTCCTTAATGATCTTAAGATGCACTGAGGTAATGTCTGCCCATGCAGCATAAGCAGCTGCTTCCATGACCAACATGTCGGTCCATGTGTGGTGTAAGTATATAAGTGAACAATCATAACCCCAAGTGCTAGAACACAATGGGGCTCATTACGAGTTTGCCAGTAAAATGGCGGTAATATGATCTGGTGGTTTTACCGGCAGGGTGACCGATGGAAGTACAGCTGTACTATGACGATGCATGGGCCGTGGGCAGGCACACCACCCCACCAGTAACAGTAATAACCCCCCCATCAATGGCCATTGGTTCATATTGCCGGCGATTTTCGCCGATAATACCGTTTTCTCCACCAAATGTGCTGGTGTTACCAGCGCTGGAAATGGCACCACTGCTGGAATGTGAAGCCTGGTGACAGCCAGCTTGAAAAACTCAATCCGAACTAAATCACCCATTTCCAGCTGGCATCCTGTACAGGCCAAACCACTTGCTAGCAGTAGAATGCAGCAGGGCAGGGCAGTAGATGCACCACCACCTACCACGGCTGTGGACACACCAGCAAGACCTGAGGGGGACACAATCCCCATGGCAATGCTCAGTGACCCCTCCACCAGTCATGCAGGTGACACAGCTGTCACTGCAGCTTCCAGTGCCATGCCAAAGCCACCACCAATAGTGGCACACACTGATGCAGTCCTAGCAGTGGGTCACAGACCTCAGGGGTCCAGCACACCCTCCTCCCCATAGCATGGAGTGCAGACACTGGCCCATTGTGGCAGGGCCTATGTCCCTACCATGGATGAGGATATGGGGGAAGAGGAGTATGACCACGACATGACTGATACAACACCATGCTTCAACCCGGAGCCACCACACATTCCACCAGCCCTGCCTGTGACTAAAATGTCTGCAATACGTGCGAGGCTGGATGGCATTGAGGCAGCATGCATGCATACGCTTGTGGGCCATCAGCTGCATGAAATGCAGGCAATGCAGGACTGCCTGCAGGGGTGTACCCACAGGATTGCCCAGTCACTCGGCCATGCCACCGCAGCAATGGTCGCACTGGGACAGAGTTTGTGAGCGCACAGATGCATCCTCGGCCTCTGCCGAGTCGCTCGACCAAGCCATTCAGCTAACCCTGCAGTACATCCGAGTGCAGGGGTCTGATCCATCCACCTCTGTGAACCCCCACAGAGGGCTCCCTACCCAGCATGCCAAGGCACTGCTCACTGCGCTACCTCACTGCCAAGGAGCAGGAGAAATGACCCAAGCCCACGAGGGGCAGGAAATGACATACAGCAACTGCCAGGTTGTTTTGAGGGTGGGACATTGGCAAGGGCGTTTTGAGGATGGGTCATTGGAGAGGGTGTTGTGAAGGTGTTGTGGTGAAGGTCGTTACATGTTGCAAGATAAAATTATATTCACTTGAAGCAATGACAGGACATTCCTTATTGTGTGCAAGTGTTTAATGTGCGCAACAAAAATAGTTTGAGGGGTGAGAAATGAGTGGTGGGCACAAAGTTGTAATGTTTTCAACATTTAATTAAAATAAAAAGGGTTTGGAGAAAGGCCTATCTGTCCCTATCCTAAAGAGATTCCTGCATAGAAAACTAAAACAAGATGGCCTTGTGGCCAAAATGTATGTGACCCTCATACTAAAACACACAATATAAAGGTGCAAGGTAAATGTCTCTGCTTTAGATTCATCAAAACGTGTGCAAAAACCAAATATGTAAATCCAACAAACCAATCCTTGTATCCAGGGGTTGATTGCCTTTGCCTGAACTGTCTCGGGTAGAATGTTGAAAGTTTTCTCTGCAAACACTGGATTCGAACTAGAGAATTATGTGGTGCATATAGAGACTTCAGAGATAACCCATTTTTTATTAAAAGGTTTGGCAAGTGCGAATCCTATTTAGTTCGCTCCCCTTCTGTGTTGCTTCGCTCAGCCATTTTACGATTCAGATTAAACCTATGGCCCACACGGTCGTTAATGGCCAGGCGAAAGCAACTTGCCACATCCTTAAACTTCTGCAGATATTGCGAAAATACTAAGGTGGAAGAAACCCTACGACACGTGTTTATGCAGTGTCCAGGGGTGATGCGATAGAGAGAACTATTTTTGTATAAAAACACTATCAACAATGTGAAACTTTAGATCAAGAAGAGAAATGGAATATTTTTTTTTCAACAAATCGAACTTCTGTATATATAGCCTTAAAAAGATTTCTGGAAGCTCTGTTCATGGTATGATGCAACACAAGATGCAGGGAATTTTCTTTCTCTCTTAAACCTGTATGCTAATATATTTTTATATCAGTCATTGATATTAGTTTAATTGTATTTGTAAAGTTTATGTAATTGTTATTTTTTTGTCTCCTTGGTTGTAAAGATAATTTCACACAAGAATGTATTAAGTTATGCAATGATAATTTTCGTTTTTTCTTTTATACGCTGTAAAGTTGATAATCAACTAAAACAACTATTAAATAAAAAATAAAACAATGTTCCTTTAAGATTTAGTAGAAATGCCTCTTTCCCATAACACTTTCTTAAGGATGATGAAAAGTGTCTTTTCCAAGCAGGGTTATGGGAAAGGATGGCAAAAGTCTTTTCCCCACAATGGTGTTTGAAAGGATGTCAAAAGTGTATTTTTCTACTGCTAGGAACCTTTTCACCCAATGCCTTTTCCTTTCACATATCCTACCTGGATTACCTGATGTCCTTCCCGGCCAGGAATCCCCTCTGGGGTTGCTAGATCCCCTTGTGTACTCTTCTGCCAGGTATCTTTCCCCCAAAGACTCACTGACTGGTGCACTTTTTCACCAGGTTTTCTTATAACTTTCTCTTTCAGTGTCTTTCTCATTAAGTATAACACAGTTGTACTCAACTGTTTATACTCTATTGGTTCCAGGGATTACTTGTTCCAACTTTCCCCATATTGATTTCTCACATATGAAGATATGTACAGATCTTGCCTTTCAATTGCTTCATTAAAGTTCATTTGCTTATGACAACATGTATCCAGCTTCCCCCATATTGACATCTTGTATGTAGAGACTTGAGTAAATTCAGTCGTTCTATATTACTTGTTTTCAATTGATTGTATGCCTGACGGTATGCCCTGGGGCTCCCAATACTCCTCGGCAGATTCACAAGTATTTGCTGGCATTTCTGACCCGTGGCGTCTAGCTGCGGCGAAGTCTGTGCTGTGATAGAGCGTTCCTCGCTTTGCAGACACTCTTGAGGTTCTCCCACCAGCTTCTCCTTCACTCGCCGGTGAAATTGCTGCTCCTCAATGTCTCTGACAGCGTCTCCATTGCTGCCGGCTCTTCAGTGATCTCCCATCAGCACCCGCTATGCGGTTTCCGATAGGAAGCGCTTGCCTCCTTCAGCATAGCCCGCTTGTGTGTGTCTGCATTCGGTTCTGCTTACCGCTGCGCCCGCTCTGCATCTCTCATCTCTTCCTTCTCTACTTTCAACTTGAAGAGGCACAGCTGATTGACATTACAACAACTAGTCTGCACTTTTAGCTTGGTGTGTTTCCTGCTCCACATTAACTCCTTTCCCCTCTTCCTCGTCACAGTACTGTAGATTTTATTGGAGTTGGAGTCCATAGCAGTTTTAGACTATGTAAAGCTGTATTGCTTTGGATCTTTGTTCAAATTAAGATTGTCTGAACTAGGAGATGTTAAGTGAGGAGGTTTTAGGGTTTTACCACTGGAAGGATTGGTAAAATGACAACATGCCATCAAGAATCCCTGGGAATTATAGGGTCTTCTTCACATGGAAGGGAAGAATACAGCATCTCTCCTGATGCGGTCACCACATCCCCCTGACAGCATCTCCTCTCATGTGATCCTCCCTCATAATACCACTGCCAACGGAAAGGAGCAGGTAGCGACTGTCGTCCCCTGACCACATGGGAGGAGATGTTAGGCTGGTGTTCAGTGATGACTCCACAGAATTTATCACAATCGATATATACAAAGGTACAATGGGAGTGCAATTTTATGGCTTCATTCTCAATTTCTGGCAAGCCGGTTGCCCGAGCCTGCACTCCAGATGCTCAGTGCATGCATGGCACCCGCAGCCACCACTTCATCCTCCTCAGGGGGTGGCATGCCCACATCTGGGGGCAGGGGTATGTTGCGCCGGATGCATATGTTTTGCAACATTTCACATGCCAGCACAATCTGACCCACCTTATCCTGTACATGAGCGCACACCCCATACCACCCCATGTCTGGTGTAAACCTCAGAGGCAGGCCTTCTACAGGCCAAAGGTGTGCTCAATTGACACCCTGGCCTAGACATAGTTCCGGTTGTATGCCACCTCCTGTGGCATTTGAGGGGTCATCAGAGGAGTCATCAGCCATGGAAGCTGTGGGTATCCAGAGTCACCTGCAAGGGGAAGATGCATAGGTGTCAGTCATGGTGCTCTGTGGATGTGTTGCCTCTAACAGCAGTATCTCAACAGACAGTCTCATGTCCCATGCATCATCGCACTACACTATTTCACATTCTGGCCCTTGTATGTGGAGTCAACTATTGGGTGCAGTTCGGTCTGTCATGATACATCTTGACCACAGCTCACAGCTGACACTCTTAGCTTCCGTGGTCAGTGATTGGCAGTGCAGCATGCCATGCTGGGTGGATTGGGTGGGGGGCTGTGCACTGCTCCCATGCATGGTTCCTGATGGGGGTCTGGGTTACATGTGCAGGTTATCAGTTGGATTGGATGTCATTGCATGTATGGCCGTGTTCATCAGGCCTTGACCTGACGCACACCCCATGGGCTCAATTGGTGTTGGTGGTCCCTACCCCTAGTCAATCCCCACCCCCTCAGATCACAGCAAGGGTGTCTGGTGGTGAGCAGGCTGGGCCGTAGTAGCAACTACTCTCCTGTATATTTTGTAATGTGTGGCTTGACTTTGCATGGACAGTAACCTTGGTCATTGGGTATTTTGCCACCTGTCATCTTTGCACTTCTTCCATGGCTCTTGGGCTACCCCGTGAACATACTTTGGACGCCCCAAGATGGGCCAGTCCTCCACCTTGCAGACCATGCATGTAGTGGAATGTGTACTGTTGCATTATGGTACCTGTAGTCCAGTGTGCCTGTGGCTGGCCTGTTGGGGAAGCATGTCTTGGCCATTCACTGCTGCATCGTGAGTCATGTCCTACTCCAGTGGGTTACAGCATGTCATGTGTTAGGTGTGCGGGTGGGTTCTGCATGTATGGGGCCTTGTCAAGGCATGCAATTTTTTTTTACCCCCTGCATGCCGCTTGTACAGCAATGTTAGTGTGATGGAACATGTACTCACCTAATGCCCAGGTCCATTGACCTCTGTGCCCCTCAATGTACGCTGGCAGCATGCTGTTCTGTAGGACCATGGCATCATGGGTTGATCCTGGGAACTGGGCACAGCAGTGGGTGATCGTAAGGTCGGCATCACAGGTGACCTGGAAATTAAGTGAATGGAACTGCTGGTACTACCGGTGAAAAACGGCAGTTACTGCCATTTCATAACTCGTAATCGACCACTAATACCGTTGTGCCAGTAATAGCGATGCTGGTTGCACTGCCGTCAGAAATTCCATTGCCGGTTTTACTGCCACTGATATTTCCGGCACTGGATATACTGGTGTTGGTAATACCGGCAACGGTATTGCCGCCAACTAACTCTTCACCAGAAAGGTAAAAGTGCCAGAATTACCACCACTTTTACCACATACCCTCAAACCTGTAATGAGCCTCAATATATGGTAATCGTCCTTTAGTCCTGCGTGTCTTCTAATTCCACACGTACTCACTTATTGTCAGTCATTTTGTAATTTAAAGAAAATTGTATTGTCCCAACAAAGAACTGTGGAAACCAATTCAAAGGGATGCATGTGTGCTTTTTTTCTCATTAATTCCAGTTAATAATTTAGACCTAATTCTGAAGAGAAAACCCCTTTGGTAACAGGAAAACTCATATTTTCAGTCAATCAGTAAAAAAATACTTTATTTCGGCATGAGTCCATAAAAGCAGAAAAACATTAAGAGCATATATACATTAAAAAGCCCAGCACATATACAAGTTTAAAAGGTCTTTAAAAAGGAACACAATTATGGAGAGAATGAGGGGGATACCGGTAGAGGAAGATAGCATAAAAAACCTAGGAGTGATGATTTCCGCAAACCTGGACGATCTCTATGAAAATAACTCCCCCCCCCCAGCTACTGCAACAGCTCTTCGGGGAACTGGACACCTGGTCAGAACTTACCATCTCGTGGCTGGGCCGGCTGGATGCGCTGAAGATGGTGCTTCTCCCCAGAGTGCTTTGTCTGTATGAGGCATTGCCTATAGATTTGCCCGACCTGCACTTTGAGGAGCTTTAAAGAAGGATAGTGCGATTCCTGTGGCAGGGTAAAAAGCAGAGAGTAGCCTACAGGGTGTTAATACAGCCCAAGTAGAAGGGAGGGGTGAGCTTGCCTGAGATGCAAATGTACTACAGAGCAGCCCAGTTTAGAGCCCTGGTTCCCCACCTGAGGGAAGATAAACAAAAGCAGTGGGTAGATATTGAGAATTACTTGTTCAGACCAGTCACCCTTGGAGAGTGGCTCTGGACACCGCAGGAAGCAACCCCAAGAAGGCTACGGGAACTAGGATTCTAGGTCCACTCTGGAGACTTTGGAGAGTTAAAAGGGAGATGACAGGGGTGACAACATGGCCCTCGCCGCTGAGCCATATATGGGCTCTGCCCATTAGAGACCGCATCCCAGAACATGAGAGGTTCTAGGACTGGTTTGAAGCAGGAGTGGAATGGGTAGGGTAGGGCAAGTGGATTCATAGACGTAGAGGAGCTGGAGGGGGTACTGGGAGTGGATGGAGTCTCTGTGTTCAAATACCTGCAGTTAAAAGGGGTATTGACGTCCGAGGACTGGAAGGAGGCACTCCAGAGAGACCTGACCGCCATGGAGAGGGTGTTGGATACAGGGCAAGAGATGAGAGGAATGATATCCAAATTGTATCAAACCCGTTATAGACCCAGGGAGGGGAGGCTGGAACATATAAACAGAGATGAGAGAAAGATATGGGGGTGGAAATGGAGCAATGGCAAAGGTTATGTGTGAAAGCACACCATACATCGATTGCCTGTTATTACAAGCTGCATGGTATCAAACTCTTATATAGGTGGCAGTGGGACCCAGTGAGGTTATCCAAAATGTACCAGGGAGATGACCCCCACTGTTGAAGGAGGTGTGGGCAGAGGGCAGACTATTGGCACATGTGATAGGCATGTAAGAAGGTGCAGAATTACTGGAAGGAGATCCTGGGGTGGATTCGGAGCTTGGACGGGGTAGATAGATGCCTGGACCCCGTTTTTGGAGGGAAACTGGGTCAGGCTGCCACATATGCCACACTTTTTGCTATTAGCAGCGAGAGCCTATTTAGCAAGTGGTTGGAAGAGGGAGACACTGCCCAGCAAAAGGGAATGGGTCTCAAAAGCTCTGGACCTATGCAGAATGGAACAACTCACCAGACAATGGCATGATCAAACCCCATCCAGAGCACTAGAATGGGCACCATTCCTTGAGGAATACGACCCCGTAAGACCACAGCTGGAAGCAGCAAGCGTGAGTCCACAGCCCACAGTCCACAGCCCACTGGGGAGCCAGGAGGGGGGAAGTGAGACCAGAGGTAGGACATATGGGCGGGATGAAGAGGGATGAGGAAAGTACTCCTGACCGGTCACAAAGAGGGAATGGGATAAGAACCACATCTGCGGACCTTAACTCAGAACCCACATATAGACATTTTGGGGGAACCATTGCGATAGCTGAGAAAGGACTTGTCGGAGCCTGCTGGAAACATGCTTCAACAAATTAACCACTGTGACAACCTGGGGGGCCAAATTATGTCGGGGGAAGGGGGTGGGGTTGGGGAGTTATAGTTGGAAGAAAAGTTGGAACAAAAATTGAAGGTTGGGGAGGTAGGGAGGGGGAACTATTCAAAAATTAGGTACAGTGAAACTGGTGTAACATGTATGTAAACATATATAGTTGGAATATTGTGCTTGGCGGCTTACTAATAAAGCTTATTTGAGAAAAAAAGAACGAAATTCATGTATCAATCATAAGTAAAATGGGTCTTAAAAGCTCAGTTAATCAGGGAGCTTAGGTTTAGCGTTTCATCTTTACTAGGCCCCTAGAAGGTAATGTGAGACTGTGAACACCACATCGAGTTGGCACAAGCTCCTACAGAGACTCTTGGCACTGTCTAGTGTTCTAATACCATAATTTTTTATGCAGTATTTTAGGTTGGTTGTGTGAATTCTAGAGTATCCTGTGCAAATGAACAAAAAATGTTGGACAGATACCTTCACAGAAGGGATAACACACTTTCTCAGTTTTATACCACAGGTTCATCAAGGGTGACAAAGGGAGGATATTCAATCTTAGTTTCATGCAGAGTGTTCACGCAAATGGCGATTTTATATCCATCACATAGCTCTCAAACTCTCAAGATACTTTGTTTATCAAATAAACCCAACCAGTGGCTAGAGATACAAAATTGATGATCTTATTCTAAAGGCCCATTCTCTGTAGGAATCTTTAATGATGGTATTACCATTCCCCTGGATTAAGCTTGGGTGAAGCCACTCCCATTTCCAATTATGCAATTAATACCTCCCGATTAATGAATTCTCATTAATGTCTGCTTATCAAAAAAAAGGTGCTCAATCAAGCAGGATATCTATTTCTATATGTATCTATTTTTAGATCTACATACAAAACTGTAGCCCGTGTCCAACTTCCCTTTTGTTCAGACAAGGGCTTCATTAGTTTAGGAAGTTTAAAAATCTATGGTCCTATTTCTCATGCAACCTGCCCAATGTTCTTTCTCTGTTTGAGCTCGATTCACCTATTTTCCGTCTTTTGTGTAATGATATTGGTCCTCAGAGTTATAATGATGGCTTAGAATAAATGTTCTGCATAGCCAGTGTCCTTAATTCCATTCATAATTAGTGCAGGAATTGGCTTTACCTGGCAGCCAGAATCCTTAGTTTGTAGCCCACCTTTTCCCAGAAGAGTTCTAGTTTCATACCTGTATCTTGCTGATGTTACACCGAGGGCATATTTTGATTGTGTGCCTAATTCTGGGCATTTTGTCTGGTCTATAATATTGCCCATATAGCACATGATAATTTTGTTTTTAAAAGTGTTCAGTTTTACATGTTTATGGAGCAATGAGGTGGAGGTTTCCCACATTGTGATACTTATTTAGTTACAACAGTAACTATTCTCGTGGTACGCACACCTTTGGTTTAAAAGTTGTCTTCATTCATTAGATGCAAGTGTATATTGATTTTGAGTGCTTGGGAGAAAAATGCTGTCCTGGTACTGTAGACTGCTGCTACAAACAAATGCCAAAATAGTGTCCTCAAGTGACGGACACTCCTGTCCCCGGCACACCATGGTTACTGATTCACAATCAGTCAAGATTATTCTAATTTGTGGAATTATATTTTCATGATTATGAAACAATATGGTAGGACAGGTTTTCACATATGTAGTAATATATTTAATTAATCGAAGTTAATTATAACAATTTAAGTAAATCAACAAAAAGGCTCAACGTTTTTGGGGATTTCCCTTCATCAGAAGCAAATGCCAATATTTTAATTCTGTGTGCTTCAATCATCTGGAGAGTAATCAAAAAGGAATCGTCAATATTCTCTAATGAACATTATTCCTTCTATTACACACTATGTTACTGTAAATCTTACATGGGTTCCTGTTTCCATTTACCTGGCTGGCTCTTGAATTGAGTGTATTTGTAGACTGATCTCCCTCAATTTCAAAGTGATATTCTCCCACGTTCCAATATTTATTGGTCACCTGAATCTATGCAGTAATTCAACAAGAGAAGTGCTTAATAGTTTCATCTTATTTTGTCTTTTATGTTACTCAGGTCCTTTCTACAATAGTAACTGGTTCTTACCTCAGGTGAGTAAACAGTGCTATTCTAAAATTGGTTTACATCAGATGTGGACAGGCTTCATCAACAGGAGCAAAGTGGTTTGTCAAGAATTGGCGGTCTAAAAAAAATAATATATATATGTATATATATAGGATCATTAAAGACCCATTATGTCGTGATGCACTTCATCAATTATAGATAGACAACAGGTAAGAAGACTCACCATCTAATAGTGATAGTGCCAGAATCCTCAATAGTATGTAAATGGGTCCTCAAAGAAGTACAAGCAGCATGGTCTTCTAGACCCTTGCTGTTATATCAGAAATGAAAGGTGCTCTTGTAAGTTTATGTATTGAAAGGGGGAAGCAGGGATATTCCTAATGGTATCCTCTCTTTACGCAACCCATCATTTGTTTATCTAATGTTCTTACATTTAAGATTGATGCCACTTCATTGCCACACTAGGTGCTTGTCAATTCTGCCTCGAGATCGAGGAAATAAATGGCAGTTATTTGTATACAACATAAGTGCAACGTCATCATGCAATGACATCATAGCGTTACCTGCGGGATTACCCGAGTTTACTGATGTACATCCACGGCTTGTATTCTATACGTGTTTTGGTTATAGATGAAGGATTCAGTGCGTTTAAGTGGAGCACTTTGCAATTCTAGCGTGTGTGCTCTTATGCTTCTTAACCCTTATACTAGACTGAACTGATGACTCGGATATATAGGCAGATTCTTAATTTTTCGTAAATGCATATTTGTTAGATATTAGTGGACCATAAATGTTGCTATATCGAACCAACGGGTGTGCACAAGGAATTCTCCTTGGCCCCTTTCTTGTAGGAAAGACAAGGGCATCTATGTAGATAAACATACAGTAAGGTAACAGTGGTCAGCAGCAGAGTCAGCCTGTTCTGGCCTTCTGAAATACTGGAAATAATTGTCACAGAGCAATTGCAGGATTTTCTTGAAGATCAAGGGATATTGGGTACGTATCAATTGGGATATAGACCAGGACATGGCATTGAAACAGCTCTTTTGTCAATTTGGGGTGATATTTTGAAGGCTGCTGATGAGGGCAAAATTAGCATGCTAATTATGCTGGACCTATAGGCAGCCTTCGATACATTTGATTGTGAGATTTTGATCTCATGACTTTTGACAGTGGCCCAGGTGTGTAAGGAATCTTTGATTTGTTTCTTTCTTTCTTAACCAATCGAACACAGTATGTTAAACTGGGTGCACACACCTCCGACCCTTTGCCTGTAAAATGTGGAGTCCCTCAGGGCTCTTCCGTGTCTCCTTTGTTGTTCAACATTTTTATTTGCCTGTTGAGTGATAGATTTTTATTAAGATTTTGCCTTGTACTACAATTCCTACGCTGAACCATTCCTACGCTGATAATACTCAAATGTATGTATGGCTAAAAGAACCTGTTGAAGCAATAGACAGAGTGTTATCTTGGGCAGATAAAATAAAAAGCTGGATGTTCGGTAACAGACTTCAGTTAAAGATGATTTTTTTTGGGTCGAAGGAAAAACTGGCCTATATTGCACAGTAAGACTCATGTCCTGCACTGTTTGAGGTCCCAATATCATTTTCAATCTGGGTAAAAAACCTTGGATGTATCTGGCAGGCTAACCTAAACTGTACCATGCAGGTGAACAAAATTGTTAAAACTGTTAACTTTCACCTTAAATGGTTGAAATCTCTGATACCATTTATTTCAGAAAAAGATTGCCCAAAGGTAGTTGGTGCAATGGCCAACTCTAGGCTGGATTATTGCGACGCGTTGCTCTTGGGAATAACAAATGGCCAAATACAGTGGTTACAGGTTTCTCAAAATGCCGCTGTTAGGCTTGTATATTCATTACCTAGACGTGTGGCCATTACTCGGTTTTAAAGGAATCTCCATTGGTTATCAGTGCACCAGAGGATCTTGTTTAAGACTCTCTATCTGGTATTCAAATGTGTTCACTGACTTGCTCCTAGCTATCTTTCTACAAAGATGGTTGCTTATTATCCAGATTCAATGTCTTCGATCCTCAGGACAACATATTTTGGTAGTACCACTATCAAGATCTGTCTCTTGGGGTGATAGGTGTTTTCTAATGGAGGTCCGCAAGCATGGAATCTGTTGCCACTTCATCTTAAGGAAATTGAATCGCTTTCCGAATTTTTAAAAAAGTTGAAGACTTATCTTTTTGAATAACTGCGACCTTGAACATCCTGCCTTTCTATTTCAACCATCATAAGATCTGCACCCAGATGCAATTTAATGTGTGGTTCCTATGGATATGCATGATATAAATGTAAAAATCAAATCAAATCAGAAGATCCCAGTAAGGAGCAGCGGGGTCAGGACCTGCCAAACGACGACTGAATGCAATGCCTCCAGACTGAGGGGAACCTCTGAGAACAGCACAGCTTCATAAACCGAATCAGATCAGCATTGCGTAGCCACATCAGGCCGAGACACCAAAGATCCAGAGGAGCCCTGATGCTGGAGCAAAGGTATGCAAATCCATGCCTGGAGTGTGTGGAGGGCAGTGAGACCACAACAGCACCCCAGTCAAGTGATAGAGCCCAATGTCCTGCAAGGGGGTGAAGCAATCTAAAGGGGCTGTGAGAGGCCTAACCCCATGCAGGGCTGAAGAGCTTGATACAAGAAGGATTGTCAGTCGTAAGCCCACGAGGGTCTGAAAACCAAAATAACCCACCCCGGACCGAAGCACTTAAAACTAGAAGGGCTGTGAAAGCTTATGCCTAGGAAGGGTTGAGAATACAAATACCACACCTGGGGATGAAATGCTTGATATAAGAAGGGCTGTGAGAGTCATAAGTGCCAGAGAGGCAAATACCCCACCTGGGGGTGAAGCCCATGACACACAAAGGGCTTTGAGAGCCATAAACCCACACGGGTCTGAGAATCCAGTACCCCAGGAAGGGGTGGAAAATGGACACAGGAAAGTATGTGATAGACACAAGCCCACAAGAGGCTGAGACACCATTTACCCCAATTGAAGGTGCAGATAAGGGATATCAGGAAGGCTGGGAAAACCACAGACCTAGGCGAGGATGGGAATCCAAACACTTTAAGAAGGGTTGCAGAATTGATAGATAGAATTCATAATTACTCTTTTGTTTCAAACTTTAAAAACTGGTAATGAGCCAGAAGAGCCATTGGGGAACTCATGATTGGTGGGTCAGAAAACCAGACACTCCTTATACACTTCAAGGGGGAGATCACCCCTCTTATCATTGACTTGTATGTTATGTTTCCTCGTATAGTGGTAGGATAGATGTTGGGTTAGGCTAGATAGGTTTGGATCGAGGACTGTATTCTTTGTTTTTTTTATAGACTAGGGACACAGCATAGACCTTGGGTTTAGAGAAGGTCTTAATATTGACTAAAAAAGCATTGCATTGCACTTGGTCCTATCTCTGACCTATGAGAGACATGACAGCCTACCATTTCAGGTTGGGACTCCAAGGCTCCTGATCTAACCATAGATGTTCTATTCCACAAAATTGAAACATCCCGGCTAGAAACACCCTCAGGCACCCTTATCAGTTTGCTGGTGTGCTGAAGCAGAAGGGAGTGGTTAAGGGTGTCGAAGGCTGTAGACAGAGCTGATAGCATAAGAAATCCTATTTTTCCTTGATCTAGGATCCAAAGGCGATTTTTCTTCAAGTCTAAAAGGGCTAGTTCAGTACCTCTTTTGGGGGGGAATCTGATTGCTGGTCACCAAGTCAATGATGTTCAGCTTTATGCATGTGAAGAAAGGTCTCTCTTTGAGGAAGACGCAATGGAGGGCAGATGGACATGTCCAGAATGTCCGGGTACCACATCCTTCTGGCCCAATCCGGGGCAATTAGGATTATGGATTTTTCCCAAACATTCTCAAACTCTTGATCAGACGAGGAATGATGGGGACTGATGGAAACATGTACAGCAGTGAAAACACCCAGTCCACTATGACCGTGTCTCCTAGAGCTACTCTAGGGGGAAATTCCCTGGAGCCAAACAGTTTGCACTTCCAGTTCACACTGGTTGCGAACAGATCTACTTGAGGGGTTCCGTAAAGGATGAAAATCCCCTGAAGGACTTCCTGAGCTAATCCCAACTCGTGGGAGGCTGTGCTTCGCCTGCTCAGAGCATCCGCTGCCGTGTTCCCCTCTACAGCTAGGTGAACTGCTGACAAGGAATTCCCTCTTGAATTGCCTCTCTGCACAGTGGTAGTGACCCTACACCTTCTCTCTTGTTGATGTAGTGCATGGCCACTGTGTTGTCCGTCATTATCATGACATTCTTTCCATGTACAGAGAGCAGAAAGGCCTTCAGCGCTAGTCTGATCGCCCTCAGCTGCAAAAGGTTGATGTCTAGTTTGGACTCTGATGGAGATAAACAACCGCTGATTGTCAGATCGTTGGCGTGGGCTCACCACCCCATGAGTGAGGCCTTCATAACTACTGTTATCTCTGGCCATGGTTGCCAGAAAGGTTCTTCCTTCAGAATATTGTCCTCGCAAGTCCACCACAGGAGATCCTGTGTTACCGTGTTTGAGACCTGAAGGAGATGGGTCATCATGCCCGAGAATTAAGACCACTGTGCCCTGAGAGCCCATTGGAGGGATCTCATTCTCAGGTGAGCCTCTGGCACCAGGAAAATGCAGGATGCCATGAGACCGAGCAACCTCAAAAAGTCAAAGGCCGGAAGATGCTGGGCACTCTGGAATATGGTGATCATCTGCAGAATGTGTTGAGCCCTCACCTGCGGTGGTGAGGCTTTTCCCAATGATGCATCCAAGACTGCTCCAGTCAACTGGAGTCTTTGAGATGGTATCATGCAGGACGTAATTGATGGAGAAGCCCAATCTGTGGAGTGGCAGGGGATGCAGAGATATGATATGGCATTTATAACACGCCTGTACACAAGTGTTTGTAGGCGCGACAAGACAAGTAAGGGGAAACAAGGGAAGACAAAATAAAGATCTTACTAGGCGGTGTGTCATTCAGATTATGCAAGTGTGGGGAAGAGGGAAGGGGAGAAGTGCCAGCAGGGAGGGGAAGGGGGAAGTGCAGGTAACTCACAAGTGCAGCCAGCAGGTGGGTCATCAGTGCAGAGAGACGGGACTGTACCATTGCAGATATACAGACCCTTAAGTGCTGGGGTGCCCGGTGGCTGTGCAAGGGCAACTGGAAATGCAGGAGCCTGGGCCGAGTTCAGTGGGTGACCAGGTGACCAGCATGGGAGAGGAAGAGAGAAAGCGGAAGCGAAGAGGAAGGTCTTAAGTTGCTTCCGGAACCGGAGGTGGTTCTGCTCAAGTTTGTGAGAGGCAGGGAAGCTGTTCCAGAGGGAAGCCCCAGCCGAGGAGATAGATCTGCCCCCAACTCTGCTTGGAGAAGCGTCTATCCCTCAGTGAGTGGAGGTGGATGAGCGGAGTGCTCGAGAAGGAAGATGTTTTGAAAGAGAATGTTCCAGGCCCCAGAAAGCCTTGGGGACAATGCAGAGGGTCTTGAAGTTCATCCTTTCGTCCATGGGGAGCCAGTGAAGAGATTTCAGAGCTGGAGAGATAAGATCCCTGGGCTTGAGGCCAAGGACAAAACCTGCAGTCCTGTTCTGAATAAGTTGTAAAGGTCGAAGAGTAGAGGCAGGAAAATTTAGAAAGAGTCTGTTGCAATAGTTCAGCCTAGAGAGGACCAGAGCTCTAAAGGAAGAATACCTCTGTGGAGGTGCAGCTGATAGTTTGACTTCTTATAGATGTCAGATATGTGAGGAGAGAAGGAGAGGGTGGATTTCTAGATGACACCAAGGTTTTTAGCCTCACAGGAAGGAGCAGGAAGAGGGCCCAGAGTGGCGGCCAGAGAGAGAGGAAAGGAGTGAGTGGGTGTCCCAATGAGGAGGATCTCAGTCTTACTGGCATTAAGGCAGATATCCTTGGTGGCACACCATTCCTGAATTGCGGCAAGACAGTCTGGTATGAGAGAAGAAGCAGAGGTGGCTGAGGGGAGCCTGAAAGAAAGTTGAGTGTCATCCGCATAACATTGATAATTGGAGCAGACAGTAGTGATGCAGTTTGCATGAGGTGCCAGATAGTGGTTGAAGAGCCAGGGATGAAGGTTAGACCCATTGGGAACACCACAAGTAGAGAGAGAGATAAAAGAGAGAAAAGACCCCAGTTGGACTTGAGACGGTCGTTTGGTGAGAAAGGAGGAAAACCAGGCCAGGGCCTGATCGGTGATACCAAGGTTGCCCCGGAGATGATTGAGCAGGATGGCATGGTTGACCATGTCAAAGCAGAGGATAGATCAAGGAGAATGAGGACAGATCATTGAGATTAGAGAAGGGGGATTAGAGTCAAGATTGGAGAGCAAGTCTTCATGGGTTTTCAGGAGAGCAGCTTCCATGCTTCTGGCAGCCATACTGGTGGTCAGGAAGGCAAATTCAGTATGTAGATTAAGCTGGGAGATGGCCAGCTTTTCCAAGAGTTTGCACAGGAAAGGAGTGATGGGGATTGGGCGATAGTTAGCCGGAGAGGAAGGATCGGCTGAGGGCTTCTTTAGAAGGGGGTCCACAAGAGAGTGCTTAAGGGAGAGGGGAGAGTTCCAGTGGCAAAGGAGTGATTGCAGAAATCGGCCAGGGCTGGAGCAAGGGTGTTAATGTGACCCTTGATTTTTCTGGATGAGCAGGAGAGAACCTGCTTTGATGAGACTTTCATAGATTGGACATGTCTAGGAACATCATCAGGGGGGAACAGGGGAAAGGAGGAGAAAGGGGGAGATACGGCCTCAGATGTGCCAGGAGTGGTAGAGCAGGAGGAGGAAGAGGAGGCAGAGGAAGAAAGGATGGACAGGATGTCCTGAGTTCTAGTAGTGAAATGAGAGGCCAAGGCCGTGCAGAGGGCCTGGGAGGTAACAGGAGAGGTAGAGACAGCAGCAGGATTCGCCAGTTCCTTGCAGATTTTGAAATGTTCTGTGGATTTGTTAGATGCCTCAGAGATGCAGGCTTGGATGTAGGCTCTCTTCCTAGAGAGGACAGAGAGTCTGTACTGACTTTGTAGCAGGCCTGTATTTTAAGGGGTTGCACTCAAAGCCCTCCACTTCCTCTCTGCTGCCCGACACTTGCGTTTAAGGGCGGTGAGGTCCCAATCAAACCAAAAGTTGCACTTCGATTTGGGCTTCAAGTGGATCCTCATGACAGGGGCAAGGACATTCAGATGTTCGAGGACCTGTTTGGGAGAAGGACCCTGATCAGCCAATCATCCAGGTATGGATAGACGTGACTCCCCCCCTCTCCTGAGACTCGCTGCCACCACTGCCATCAGCTTGATGAAAACCCTTGGGCAGGGGTCAGCCCAAATGGCAGAGCTCTAAACTGATAATGAGTACCGCCAATGCCGAACCGTGGATACTTTCTGTGCTTGTGATGGATAGGCACATGAAAGTAAGCATCCTGAAAGTCCAATGACACCCTCCAGTCCTGGAGCTGGAGAGCCTGAAGGATTTGAGAAAGTGTGACCATTTTGAACTTGCCCTTCCTGAGGAACTTGTTCAAGCATCTCAAGTCCAAGATGGGTCTCAAACCTCTGCCCTTCTTGGGGATTAGGAAATAGGGAGAGTGCCACCCTTTGTTCCTCTCCATTACAGGTACTGGTTCTATAGCACCTTTCTCTATCAGGCTAAAGATATCCTGCACAAGTATCGGATCCGGAACTTTGGATGAGTAGCTCCCCGCTGGGTGGTCCTGAGGCCTTCTAGAAAGGACAGGCAGTAACCTTTGGTTACTGCTATGCATCTGAAGTAATACCCTGCCATTCTTGCAGATGCAGTGAGATTCTGCCTTCCACGGGGTCTTGTGGGTTAATGCCTCAGAGGTTTTGAGGTGGCTGAATCAGCGGCTGATGGTAAAGTAGCCGTTGCTTGGGCTGACTTGGCACCCCTTCCTCGTCCACCACAAGGGAATTGTCTTTAGTCCCTTTGACTAGCCAGTACTTTCACTCTTCCAACTGAGGAGCAGATGCTAAAGGACTTACCCCTCCAAGATGATCCACTGGGGTGAGATGGTTGTGGATGTCTGGTGGCGGCACCAAGGGATTTGGCTGCCGCCTTTGAGGTCTACAGCTTCTCTAGGCTATCATCAACCTTGCTGCCCAACAGCTGAGTGCCATCAAAGGGCATGCTGAGGAATCTGGATTGCACGTCCGGTGCAAAACCGGAATTCCTCAACCGCACAAACCTGCATATTACCATGCTTGCTGCCATGGCTCTGCTGATGCTATCACTCGAGTCCAGTCCTGATTGTAGAGACTCACACATAGCCTCCTTACCATCTCTTACAATATTTGGGAAGCTGTCTCTCTCTCTTCCCCTTCAGCAATATGGTCAGTCGCCATAGCTACACAGTCCCACGAGGTGAATGTAAATTTTGCTAAGGCACAAGTGGCATTTGCAGACTTGAGAGCCATGCTCCCGGCAGAAAATACCTTCCTAGCCCAAGCGTTGAAACGCTTATCATCCTTGTCTGATGGAATGGTTGGGTAAGCAGCCTGTTTGGACACAGCCGTCGCTGCCTGAACTACCAGGCTCTCTGGTGTTGGGTGCTTTGACAGATAGCCAGGGTCGCTACTTGAGGGCCTGTACTTCTTGGCGGGGTTCTTATTCACTGCTGGACTTGATTCAGGAACCTCCCAATTTGCCAGAAACCTTTTTTTGCAGTGCAACATGAAATGGAAGAATGGGATCCTTCTGTGGACCTTTATCACGAATATCTGTCAGGTCGTCTTGCTCAAATGGTGGAGCAGGTCTGCCCCATCCCCGAAAATCTATAACTCTGGTCATAAGGTGCCTATAAGAGGCATCTGCATGGTCTGCCAGGTCTGGCTTGCCAAACTCCAGTTCCAGTGATGTGTCAACACCACTAGCAGATTGCAGCTTGTCATGCAAATCTTTTAACCTGGACTCTAATGAAATGAGGCTTTCTGGGGCGTTGGGTGTGCAAAACTCCAACCCTAATGGTAGAGTGTCGTGGAGGAAAAAGTCTTGAAAAAATCCTTCTTTGGCATAGGCTTGTAGGATTTTTCAAGTTGTTTAGAATTTGTCCAAGGTTTGATGGGCAAAGGCGTTGATGGCTTTGACCCCGATGCTGCAGATGGCTTCGACACTAAAGGCCTCAACACCGATGGCGTTGACTGTATCGATGATTTCTTAGATTCTGGTAGGGATAATGCCCTCGAAGGGCTTAACGTATTTGATGATTTTTTGTTGTGTCGAGGCCTAGAGGTTTTTCGAGGGGTCTCCAGCCTATATTCCGGGCTCGAGTGTGCGCATGATTTAGTCTTGGCTCTTTCCTTGTCAGCTTTTAAAAAAAAAATCTTTTTATTGGTTTTAAGACTCAACATATATCAACAACAATAACACCCCCCTCTCTCTTTCTCCCCCCACCTCCCTTTCCCCTTATTCCCCAGAACTCGAGACGACAAACACATAGCTACCAGTCTTTTGCAATCGACACAGAACTGCACTTTTAAAACATATTAAGGATACGGATGTTATGGGGGCACCATTGGAGCATAAAGTCACTCTGCAAGTATTGGGGAACCGGGCCCCAGTCCAATTGAAGTTCTCGGTGGCTCCCTGCAGTTTACATGACATCCATTCCATAGTTACAAAGTGCCAGACCTTTCTAAGCCATTGGAGTTGTGTCAGGGATGTCTGTTGCTTCCAACTTTGGGCTGCCACCAGCCAGGCTTCCACCACTAGGACCATGATCACCTTCCGCTGGCGCTTGATGTGCGTCTTTTGTGTGGGTTCCCATATGCCCGCCAGCCATACTCTGTCCCCGAAGGTTTTCAGAGCCTTGAACCATTTTCCTTGCTTGAGCCTTGACTTCGTTCCAGAAGCCAACAACGTTTGGGCAAGTTCTCTAGATGTGCTTCCAATCTCCTTCCTGGTGACAACCACGCCAGCATAGACCATCCATGTTAGTATACATTTCTCTCAGTCTCTTTGGTGTTAGATGCCACTGCAGCAGTACTTTTCGCCACATTTCCCTCAGGTGAATGGATCTTGTCAGTCTAGCGACACTTCGCTATACTTCTTCCCAGTAGATTGCGAAATTTCCATCTCCAGCGTCACCTCCCACCTCTTCACGTATAACCATCTGACCTCTTCCCCTTGCGCGTTCAGGTGGGCGTACAGGTGGGCGTACAGGTTGGATATCAATTTGCGCGTACCAGGATCTGTTATCATATAGGTCTCAAGGTTTGTGAGGTCTCTCGTTCCTGCTTCTTCATTAGTCAAGGTGGATAGCCAGTGTCTCAATTGGACATATCGGTACCTCTCCACCCTCGCCAACCCCAGATCTTGAACACAGTCTTCAAACGTCCTAAGTGACCCATCTTTGTACATATTGGCAACCCTAATACAGCCCGCCTGTTTCCAGGGCGTGAAGGCCTTCGGGTCCATACCCGGTGGATATATCTGGGTTGTGGAAGAGCGGCGTAAATGGAGATGGATGTGTCGTCAGGTTTCCCCTCTTTACTGCCGAATCCCACGCGTTGAGAGGAGCACTCAGTATCTCGCTTAGTCGGGTATTCGCGTGTCTGTACCTTTTATGGGACCACGGGAGGTTCGAAAGCGGACCCCAGGCCACAGCTATGTCCTGAAACGTCCATTTGGACTGTGGGAGGTCTGCCACCCATTCCTTGATGACTTGCAATTGTGCCGCTTTGTAGTACCTCTTAAAGTGTGGGAAGGCCTGCCCCCTTCCTTCACTGCAGCTGTCATTGTGGCCATAGATACTCTCGGTCTCCTGTGCTGCCACACATAAGCGGATGCCATCTTGTTTAGAGAGTGAAAGAATGATCTAGGGAGCCTAATTGGTAGGGCCTGGAAGTAATACAAGACTTTGGGGAGAATCGTCATCTTAACCACCGAAATGCACCCCCACCACGAGGTAGATAGTGGCGTCCATCTTGTCCGCAGGTTTTGGAGGTGGGTGAGCAAATCCGGATAATTTGCAGTGTACAATTGCCTTATCTTGGAGGTGACTTTAATTCCGAGGTAGGATATACCATCCCGTGCCAGCTTCAGTCCTTGTTCCTGCGCCAGGTTTGATATGGTTGTGGGGTCGGCCGACTAGTTCAGTACTTCTTATTTGCTTTTGTTTATTTTGAGGCCTGAGATGGCTCTGAACGCCTCCAACTCGCTCATAAGTGTGGGGAGGGATCTGATTGGATCCGTCAGAGCCAACAGCATGTCGTCAGCGAATGCCATGGTTTTATGTTTCAGTCCGCCCATCTGCACCCCTTTAATTAGGTGCTGTTGTCGTATCCTCGCTAGGAGGGGTTCTAGGAATAGGGCATACAGAAGGGGGGACAGTGGGCACCCCTATTTAGTGCCTCTCGTTTGCACTACTGTTTTGGAGAAGAAGCTGTTGACGGCGATTCTTAAGGAAGGACTTTTGTAATTTCACTTTATCATCCTCATGTAGGAGTTCCCAAAACCCCTGTGTGCCATTGTGCGAAAGAGCTGCGACCACTCGACTCGGTCGAACGCATTTTCGGCGTCTAGTGCTTCTAGTATAGCTTCTATGTCCGTGCGCTTGGCCTTTTCTATTATGTGGCACACTCTCCTAGTGTTGTCCGCTGTTTGTCTTGTGGGGACGAAGCCTGACTGGTCCGCATCCACCAGAGAGGACAAGTGTGCTGTCAACCTGTTAACTAGGACTTTAGTGAAGAGCTTAGCATCCAGATTTATCAGGGCAATTGGTCTATATGATCCTGGGAGGGTGGAATCTTTATCCGGTTTCAGAAAGAGCATTAATTTTGCCTCGTTCATTGACGGTTTGATATTGCTCCGGGATTTAAAGGTGTTAAACAATGCTGTAAGTCTGGGGGCCAACATATGTCGAAATTTCTTGTAGACTGCGTCAGTATACCCATCCGGGCCCGGTGCCTTGTTCTTAGGCAGTTGCTTGATGGCCTGCAGAACTTCCTCCAGTGAGATGTCTTGATCTAGTGCTTCGCGGGCCTCCTCTGTCAGTTGCGGCAGAGGTGTATTCTGTAGATATGTTTCTTGGTCCTCCTCTTTTGGGCTATTGGTGGTATAGAGATCCTGGTAAAAAGTTCTCATGATCTCTCCCATTTCGTCGTTAGTTGTTTTCCAGGCACTGGAGGGATCCACCAACGCCATTATGGATCCCTCCCTGGTCATCTCCCGGAGCTGTCGAGTGAGCAGAGCATCCACCCTGTTGGTGAGGATGTAGTACATTTGCTTCATCCTCATAAGTGAATGGCCCACATTCCGAGTGTGTAGGAGGTCCAGTTGGCCCTGGATGTGCTGCATGGCCCTCCTCTTGGCTCTACTAGGGTTAGCCGCTGCCTCTCTCTGTGCGTCTCGCAGTTGTGATTCAAGGTCCTTTTCCCATTGCGCTAATTGTTTATCTCTCTTGGATTTCAAGACTATTAGTTCACCCCGCAGAACCGCCTTGAAGGCATCCCACACAGTGTCTAGCGGAGTCTCTCCTGAGTCATTTTCGTTGAAATAAATGTCAATCTTCTCTTGAATTTCCTCCGCAAACACTGGATCCTGTAGGAGCTCCGAGGGGAATCGCCAGGCCCATACTCTGCCCGCTATGGTTTTGAGTGCTAGGGACAAAGTTATTGGGGCATGATCTGAGAGGACGATGGGGCCAGTTTCAATCTCCCTGATTGTACCTAGAAGGCCCGTGGAGACCCATATATAGTCTATTCTCAATAGCAAGTTATGTACATAAGAGTAGTGCGTGAAGCCCTGCCGTTCCCCGTACTTTGCTCGGCAGGCGTCGAGAAGGGAGAGGGAGTCAAATGCTTTCTTCAGTGCTTCTGAGGGGGCCTTCGAGCCATCACTGGTTCTACCCGTCCTATCCCGAATGGGGTTCCAAGCAGGTTCAGATCTCCTCCCAATATAATATCTCCCATTGCAAATTCTTCAAGTGTTTCCAATATATCCTTTAGGAATGCCTCTTGGCCCACATTGGGAGCGTAGACCGACGCCAGGGTGATCCGCCTTCCCTCCACTGTGATGTTCAGGAAGACATATCTCCCCTCCCTGTCGGTTCTGTGGCCGTGGATCTGTGCTTTCAGGGTGTCCTTTATGGCCCCCAGGACTCCTGCCCACTTTCCCTCCGCATTTGACTGGAAGACATGTTTCGCCCCTTTTATCTTCAAAAGAGTTTTCTCACTTTTCTTTATGTGCGTTTCCTGGTATAGTAGGATGTTCGCTTTCTGCTTCCAGGCCTCTCTGTCCAACTTTGCCCTTTTTATGGGGGTTTTCATGCCCCTAACATTCTGCGAGAGCACCGTCACCAGGATCTTATTTATTGTATCCATTGAATGATTGATGGATGGGCTCTTGGTGGTCGCCCCGTGTTCCTGCTGTGTTCTGTGCTCTGCCGAGAGGTTGTCTCGCCATCTCTAACTTGCAAAACCCCCCAGTCCCCTCCTGAAATAAAAAAAAACCCTTGAGGTCAGAACCGGGTTGCTACATGCCCTGGGACGAAGTGTCCAGTGCTCCCGGCTCAGCTTGTCCCTCATAAACACATCGTGGGGGATCCAAAACCCAACTGGAGTTTCCATTGGATTCCTTCTGCTTCCTCTCCTCGGCTTGCTGATAGTCTAGCGGGCGAAACAACAGCCTCTTTCTTCTGTGGTTGGCATTTGCTGCAGCAATCGTTAGCTCATTCTGAGTTTGTGGATAGCTTGATGTGCCCTGTGGCTGCTTAAGTTTTATTTTCTCTTCCCTTCTTGTGGATCGTCTCCCACCCCTCCTGTTGATCTGGCCCCCTGAGCCTCCTCTGGGGTTTCGGGTGTGCACCTTCTCCTCCTCTTGGTATGCCCAGTATCCTTTTTCCTTCTTCACAGGAGGTGATCCTGTGTTGGGATCCCTCCCATGTGAACAGGAGGCCGAACGGAAAGGTCCATTTGTATTTCACCTGGGCCGCAGACAAATGGCGAACTACCGGGCCCATCATCCGTCTCTTGAGAAGGGTAGACTGAGCCAGGTCCTGGTATAGTTGAACTTCCTGACCGTTCACTCGTATCGGAGGGGCCTGTCTGGCTTTTCTCAGTATCTGTTCTTTCTGAACATAAGAAGTTATGGCCACTAACACATCCCTGGTTCTCGTTCCCGGCTCGGCCCCTCTTTTATGGCCCGCTCTATGGATGTGGTCAATCCCTACCCCAGAGTCCACCTCTTCGGCTAGGAGCTTGGTAAACAATTGCGTTACCGTCGACTTCAGGTCTGCCTCCCCTATGGTTTCCAACAGATTTTTGATTCTCACGTTGGATCTCCTTGATCTATTTTCGAGGTCCTCGCATTGTTGTTCAAGGTACATGGTTGTCTAGGCTACCCTGTCTAGTGTTTCTTCGGATTATAAAGAATCTTTCTCTAATTGCTGAAGTTTCCTTTCCACTGTATCGGTTCTCTCCCCCAGTTTGGTCACATCCTGTCTTATTTCCTGGATTGATTGCGCCATCTCGCCCCTCAGAAGTTTAAACTGCTCTTGAACCGAGTTGAGTAGCTGCGACTGGAGTTCCTTAAAGCATGTTTGCATGTCCTCTTTGGTCATTACACTTCCCTCCATCCTTCCTCGGGTGGAGCTGGGGCCCAGCGGGGGGAAGTCTTTTGGCGTAGAGGTGAGGTCGTCTTATGTCCCCCAAAGCTGCTTTAGGTTCCTTCCCTGGTTTTTCTGCAGGGAGGACTGTGTTGAGAACCTTGCCTGTGTCTTGGACATTTATGCACCTCGCTAGACCCAATGGCGCCTAGATGTGGGGGTTTCTGTGAGTTTGCTCTGGGATTCCAAGGAGAGTTCTTACTTGTGGTCCGGGGAGCCTATTGCGTGGTGCCACCTGTGCGGTGGGGGAATCTAGCCTGACTGTCAGTGGATTATTTCTGCTGTGCCTTCTAATCCTATATCCTTGGCCCTGTGGGGGCCTCGCATTTACATAATAGTTAGCGAGTGTCGCTGTGCCGTTGTCCACTGGGGAGGGGTCCCTGGCGAAACATTGCTTATGGGGCCCCAGTGTGTGGCTTCCGGTCAGAATGTCTTATTTAAGGACCTCCTCCCTCCACTATGGCTCGTTGCGTACGTTGTTCTGCACCTTCTGCGAGGGGAGAGATGACCTGACTCGGGTGAGTGGTGCACTCATTGCTGGTGGTCCTCACCACCTATGGTCACTGGTGTGAATGGCCTGCAGGTCGCCCCTGGTTATTATGCCGCGGGGTGTCTTCACCCCGGTTCGTGTGGCAGGATCGGGCTCGTCAGTGACGGTTCGTCGGTTGCACACTCACTTGTGCTGACGGCTGGGCCCCGGCCCGGTGCAGTCTTTTGAAGTGCCCCTCCAGGGGCTGCTATGTTTCACTGAGCCCCCACTCAGGCCCTGTGGTGTCCGGGGGCCGCTGGTCCCTGGGGGAGGCACGCTGAACCCACGCGACACCCCCGCGCTACCTTGCTGCTGGTGATGATCCGCAGGGCTCTCCGCCATCCCAATCTGGCTCCAGGCTGGCCGCTCAGGGGTGCTGCTGCGTTTGTTGCTGCTCTGCGGGGCTCTGGCATTGCTGGGGGGGGGGCGTCCGGATGCGGCTCTGGTCTCCACCCGGGATCCCGCGCCTGCCCCGGCTGCTCACTCTGCTGGGGCCGTCTGCCACTCATGGGATCACTCCTCTTATCGGGGCGGATATACCCCACGTCGCAGGCCTGCTTCTCGCTCCCCACTGGGATGCGCGGCACTTCGCCACCACAGTCTCCTCCCATGCGGGCCCGGGATGCAGTCTTCGAATCTTCGAGTCTTCTGCGGATGAGAACCTGCTGCTCTCCCCTTGCTTGATGCGCTGCCTCCCGGCGTAGTGGATTCTCACCCCGGCGGCTCTGCTTGCAGCATGGGTCCACTGCTCGTTCGGTATGCCCTTTCCGCCCCGGATTACTGCGGGTCCTTGTAGTTTTGATCTCCCGGGGGTTAATCTGTTGCTGTCCCACTGTTTACAGTGTCAGGTCGCCGATATGCTAAATTGATGGGCTTAATGTAGCGGCCCTGGGTGGAGAGACGGTCAGACGCGTCCTCCTTCAACGGCTGCCCTCTTGGAATTCCTCCTTGTCAGCTTCTGACAGCACGACAGGAGCATGGCCTCTTTCTTTTTTTTTCAAGGGGGGCCTCCTTCTTGAACATTTTAAGCATTTCCTGCCTGGATTCTTCCCACTCAGCTGGAGTGGGGGATTTGGTTGGGCAGGTTCGCATTCTCTACGTAGAGGAATCTGATGAAGATGAAGAGGGCGATCTATCGTGTCTTTTCTTCACCTTATTCGAAGAGGACGAGGAATGGTGTGACCCACTTTTGGAGCGAGAATGCTTTTTTGATCTCTTTGAGGAAAGTCATCTCTTCACTCGTCGGACAACCTTTTCTTCGGCAGAGTCCTGGATGGGGATTTAGTAGGGGGCCTACTTGCCGCTAATTTCCCTTTACGCTCTTTCAGAGCCTTACCAGTCATGGACTGACATGACTCACACTCTGCCATCCTATGCTGCATGCCAAGGCATAACAGACACACACGATGAGGATACGTGAGGGACATCTTGGTGCTGCAGTCATGGCATTTTTTTTTAACCCAGTTTGGGGTTCATGGTGTCGAAGACGAGGCCATTGCACTCAAGTATGGACGTTTTCTTCACAAAACAAAAAGAAGCGCGTTGTATTTCTCGAAGCATAAGGGGCGCTGCACTAGCGATGTAACGGTATTACGGTATACCGTTAAAGATACCGTGAACCACTTAATTGAACAATAATAACCGTCACATTGTTTATACCGGTATACCGTTCATACCGTTAAGTGTGCTTTTCAATCTGATTTGGAAAGGCTGCAGTAAGCAAGTTCTGCGCAGTCTTGGTCTTGCACTGTTGGATGTGCCGTCTGCCAAGTAGTTTCAGTTTGAGCAGTTTTTAATGCCATTCCATAAACCACACGTGCCTGACACAAAATCAACATGTTAGCAATAGGAAGAATAAATACAGTGCCAAGAAGGAAAGGGGTTTACTTTTTTTTATTTACATTTTTTTTTAAAGCGCTCACACAGCCCCAGGGCATCGAGGCGCTGTTAAAGAAATTGGTTTTGTTTATTTTGTTGCGTAATTGTTTTTGTCTTAGTTGCGTATTTATAACGTGCTTAAACACCCAGAGGTTTCTAAGCCCGGACCCAGGGATCGAACCTGTGTTGCTTCGTGTTGTCTTGCTTCCAAGGCACGCACGTTGCCGCTGAGCTATCCTCCCGAGACTTTGGGTTGGCGGCTTTGGGGTTTATATATGTAACAATCTATGTTCTTTTCAATTCCAAGGCACGGTGATCACAGTCCTTACTGCAGATATCAGATAAACAACAAGACAACACTAACCTGGTCCAGTAGGAATTCGTAGAGCTGAATGGAAAGCTCACCTAACCTCCTCTCCCCGCGCCAGAGAAACCCAGGTCGAGGAGGGGAAGTCAGGGAAACCCTCGTGGGGGAGAAAACCCTGCCGTGCCAGGAACTCGGAAGAAGCGATGAGCGAGTCTTGATTCCCGGTGTATGCGTGTGGAGAGCTGGTAGGGCGGAGGACCAAGGACAGAGGGGTCTAACACTGAAAAAAGGAGAGACGGTAGAAAGTTTACAGACAAGCGGAGTCTTCGGATAGTAAAGAGAGCTAGCCTAGAATAACGAACTTACGGTGCGTGGCCTCTGTAAACAGTAGCAACGCGCTGGACCGAAGACGCCGCCGAAGGAAATCCATTCTGCGAGGTTGGGGGCGGAGTCATCCGACACTCCCGGATTTGGAAGGCTGGTGCGCTGCTTTTCCTTGCTACCGCCATGTTGAAGGAAGTAGAGGCGATGCATGAAACCTGTTTCCACATGTGCCTGAAAGACCTCGTGAGCCGCCCCCTAGAGTGAGCGGACGTGACAGTATGCCCCCTCCGAAGGGCGACGAAACCCGGCTTGCCAGGGTGTAGCCGGTAGAACCTGCGAACCAAACGGGGAGCATGAACCGCTGAGGCGGTTTCCCAAGAACGTTCCGCCTTAGAATATCCCTTCCAGTCTATAAGGAACTGTAGCACCCCTCTTCTATAGCAGGAATCACAGATCGAGGAGACTTTGTATTCCGGTCCTTCATTTGTCAGGACCGGAGGGTGAGTACCCTTCTTAGACACATGGAATCGGGATTGTACGTCAGGCTTCAGCTGAGAAACATGGAATGTAGGGTGTATACGCTTCCAAGAAAAAGGGAGACGTAACTTGAAAGCAGCCAGACCCTTATTTTCAAGTACCAAAAAGGGTCCAAAGTATCTCGGCGACAATTTTGAAGGTTTCAAACTCTTGGGGAGATATTTACCCGACAACCATACCTTGTCACCAACTTGAATGGGAGGTGTGGGACTCCGATGCTTGTCGGCTTGTATCTTATAGCGTTCATGAGCATCTTTCAGAGCTTCCTGTGCATGTCGATGTCCTTGTTGAATGGAGGCTATTAACCCGTCTAAATCCAGATACGGAGTAGCCGTGGGAACAGTTGATGGGTACACCTCCGGATGAAAACCAAATGTACTAAAGAAAGGACTAACACGTATGGTGGAATGTACCGCATTATTATAAGCAAATTCTGCTATATGCAGTAAAGCCTTCCAATTATCTTGTAAAGCTGATATGTAACATCTTAGATATGCTTCCAGGGTTTGATTTAAACGCTCCGTCTGGCCGTTGGTCTGAGGGTGGTATCCGGAACTGAGCGCTCTTGAGATCCCTAGTAAGAGACATATATGTTTCCAGTATTGTGACGTGTATTGTGGTCCTCTATCCGAGATAATGACCTCCGGTAGTCCATGGAGTAAAAAAATGCGTTCCACGAATACCCTGGCCATAACAGGTGCAGATGGAACAGATGGGAGAGGGATGAAATGCGCCAATTTGGTTAAAGAGTCTATTGTCACCATGATGGTATTACAACCCTCTGACCTTGGTAGATACACGATAAAGTCCGTTGATATTATTTGCCAAGGTTTCGTAGGAATTTGGGTAAGAATTAGTTTGCCAATAGGAGGAATCCTTGGGGTCTTGGTTTGTAGACACACCGGACAAGACGCGACATAGTCCTGTACATCCTTGCGAAGCGTCGGCCACCAGAAGTGCCGTTGAATCTGTTCTGTAGTATTGAGAGTTCCTCTATGCCCGGCTGCCTTGGAGTCATGACACATTTGAAGTACTTCTGATTGTAGTTCTTGGTCAGGAAGGTACATCTTGTCTTCCTTGAAAAGAAGACCCTGATCAGCAGTAAGTCCTAGTTCTCGAAGGGTATCGTCCCGATCCAAGTCCAGATTTCTTGTCCTTAGTGCTATCTTCTGAAGAAAAGAATGGACAACAGGCACTGTGACCAGGTTGGGAAACATAGGTTCTGGCTGAAAGGGAGCTCCTTTTCGTGGATTACTGCGCGGGATAAAGCATCCGCTTTGAGATTAGTCTTGCCCGGTATGAAAGTGAAGGTAACCCGGAAGGGTGAAAAAAAATGCACCCATCTAGCCTGTCTACTGTTGTTGGTTTGGGCATATTGCAGTGCTCGGAGGTTGTGATGGTCGGTTCTTATTTCAATGGGAAATAATGCTCCCAAAAGTAAATGACGCCATTCTTCAAAGGCCCTCTTAATCGCGAGCAATTCTTTCTCGAGAACCGTGTAATGTACTTCCACAGGGGACAGAGTCTTCGATAGGTAAGCAATGGGTCTTTCGAACCCCCTGTCGTCCGGTTGTAACAGAACCGCTCCAATACACTGGTCTGAGGCATCTGATTCCACTATGAATCTGTGAAGCTGATCCGGCATTGCCAAGATAGGAGCTCTAGTGAATAGGGCTTTTAGCTCCTGAAAGGATTCCTGAGTTTCGTTTGTCCATCGAAATACAACCCCTTTCTTTATTAGCAGATGAGTGATGGGATGTGTGAGGGTAGAGAAATGGGGAATGAAGCGCCTGTAGAAATTTGCGAAGCCAAGAAACCGCTGTATTTCTTTAACTGACTTGGGGGCTGGCCAATCAAGAATAGCTGACACCTTTGAGGGATCCATGGAGACTCCTTGATCGGACAGGATATACCCTAGATAAGCCACTTTGTCTTTATGGAATTCGCATTTCTCTAATTTACAAAAGAGATGGTTCTTCTGTAGTCTGTGTAAGACTTCTTTAACATGAATGACATGGTCTGAAAGGGTGGATGAAAATACCAAAATGTCATCTAAATAGATAATGACAAAATGTAGGGATATATCTGCAAAAATGTGATCCATAAACCTTTGAAATATTGCCGGGGCATTGGCTAATCCAAATGGCATTACACTATATTGGAAGTGACTGAATGGTGTCCGAAAGGCGGTCTTCCATTCATCCCCTTTTCTTATGCGGATGAGGTGATAAGCACCGCGTAGATCCAGTTTAGTGTAGAGTCTAGCTCCTCTAAGTGCTTCCAAGATATCCGGAATAAGCGGCATGGGATACTTGTCCGGCACTGTGATTTTATTTAATCCTCTGAAGTCAATACAGGGACATAACTCGGATGTGTTTTTCTTTGGAATAAGGAAGAGTGAAGCCGCTGCAGGAGAGGTGGATTCCGTGATCAAGCCATTTTCTAGATTTGTCTTTAGATATTCTTTCAGTGCCTCTTTTTCCTTGGCGGACAATATGTACATGCAACCAAAAGGGAGAGGACTATTTGGAACCAGATCTATACAACAGTCATCTCTGCAATGAGGTGGTTATTCGGTGAATTCTGTCTTTGTAAAGACCTGGTGGAATTCCTGATATTCCTGGGGAAGAGTGTTTACTTCGTTAAGAATCCTATTTGTGACACAAATAGACTCTTGAGAGGGCTTGTTCCTGGAAGTGGAGGCGACTAAATTATGGCAGTTGTGAACACAATGTTCTGACCCCAAAAAAAGAGTACGAGCGGTCCAGTTAATAAAGGGGTTGTGTAATCTCAGCCATGGCAATCCTAAGATTACAGGGTAATGTGCAGTCTTGATTAAATCTAATTTCAGGGTCTCTTGATGTGCCGCTATTGTCATCGTGAGAGGAGAAGTGTGGTCTTTTATGGGACCGGAAGTAAGAGGGCTACCGTCCACACTCTCAACCGGGATCATTAACGCCTTGGGTACTTTTGGAATCCCCTGTCTAGTAGCAAATGTGTCATCTAAGAAATTTCCTGCGGCTCCGCTATCGATAAGTGCGGGCACGTTTTCCAATCTTGTGCTACCCCAGGCTAGTGTAACTCCAAGTACTATCATCTGGGTTTCCGAGGATTGATCCTGTTGAACCCTGGGAATGCTTTGAAGGGAACTGGTAACTCTGGAACCCTGCACCGTTGTTCCCCTTACGGCCGGGTGCTGGCGTTTCCCGCCTTCCTAGGGGGAGTATGGGGACATTCCTTGACCGAATGAGAGCTATCTCCACAATACATACAAAGTCCTTGAGTACGCCTTCTGGTACGTTCTTCCACGGATAAAGGGCCTCTCGTATTCCCAATTTGCATCGGTTTCCTCGGAAGGAACTGGTCTAATAGGAGACAGGGTCCCTTCGGTGGTTTGTCTGCTCTTTCCTTTCTTTCTTTCTGTCTTTCTTGCAGTCTATAGTCTAACTGCATAACCATTGAGATGTATTCTGCCATATTATGTGGACGTGGGACTCGGGACACTTCGTCCTTTAAATCCTCTGAAAGTCCTCTTCGGAATATGGTCATCAAAGCTTCGTCGGCCCATGCCGTGTCAGAAGCTAGTTGCTTAAAGCGTGTGATATAGGTAAGGAGATCCTGACTACCCTGTTTAAAATCCAATAACCTTTCCTGTGAGGCAATGGTTATCTCCTGTCTCCCAAACATACTCTTTACGCTGTTGCAAAAAGCAAGGTAGGAATCGAGTATGGGATTGTTGCTGGTAACTAAAGGAGTGGCCCAAGCTAACGCAGCCCCTGACATTTGGGCAATCATATGGCCCACCTTGTCTCTGTTTGTCGGGAAAAAGGCTGCCTTAAAAGCGAACTGTACAGAACAGGACTCAAGAAACTCCTTGACTGCATGGGGATTACCATCAAAACGTCCTGTGGGTAATGGGCCAGGAGGTACTTCTGAGCTATGGGCTGCTTGACCCACCTGTTGCCTTAAGCCGATATTCTCTAGCTTCAATTGCTGGACCTCGGTTGACAGGGACTGAACCGCTGCCATTAATTGTTGTAGTTGTTGGTCCATAATGTATCCTCTGACTCTACCAGTAAAGAATGTGAGACCGATATAGCCTTGAAAATATTTGGGGCGTTGCTAACTGTAACAATCTATGTTCTTTTCAATTCCAAGGCACGGTGATCACAGTCCTTACTGCAGATATCAGATAAACAACAAGACAACACTAACCTGGTCCAGTAGGAATTTGTAGAGCTGAATGGAAAGCTCACCTAACCTCCTCTCCCCGCGCCGGAGAAACCCAGGTCGAGGAGGGGAAGTCAGGGAAACCCTCGTGGGGGAGAAAACCCTGCCGTGCCAGGAACTCGGAAGAAGCGATGGGCGAGTCTTGATTCCCAGGAGTGACTTCGGGAGTTGGACTTGCTATCGCGAATTATCCTGATGAGAGAAACCAGGTGGTGATTAGAGAAGGGAGAGATTGCGGAAGTAGAACTATAGTGAGTGATATACCTTTAATTCTGAATGTCTGTTGCGGAAGTATAGAACGGCTTGCACGGAGGTTGTAATCTGTTCAGCGCATTGGAAAAAGTAACTCCCTGTCCATGCTGAAGAGACTGAAGGATGGAGAAAGGTTAGTGATGGAAAGAATGAAAGGATATGTATGCTAGGGGAGTACGGAACTATACGTACTGAAGAGTGTAGAACAAATGCCTCCGGTGTATGCGTGTGGAGAGCTGGTAGGGCGGAGGACCAAGGACAGAGGGGTCTAACACTGAACAAAGGAGAGACGGTAGAAAGATTACAGACAAGCGGAGTCTTCGGATAGTAAAGAGAGCTAGCCTAGAATAACGAACTTACGATGCGTGGCCTCTGTAAACAGTATCAACGCGCTGGACCGAAGACGCCGCCGAAGGAAATCCATTCTGCGAGGTTGGGGGCGGAGTCATCCGACACTCCCGGATTCGGAAGGCTGGTGCGCTGCTTTTCCTTGCTACCGCCATGTTGAAGGAAGTAGAGGCGATGCATGAAACCCGTTTCCACATGTGCCAGAAAGACCTTGTGAGCCGCCCCCTGGAGTGAGCGGACGCGACAATATATTTATAATGGATAATGTTTTCTAAACATATGACAATGGCGGATTTCCCTGGTTCTATCATTGAATTTACATATAATAAGTCACACTGGGAAATTTAATCATCTCTGTGGGTATTCCCTGCTGCCATACCAAAGGGTAACATGTCCGTGATTACTGAACACCTTTTGGCCCAGAAGTAAACTAAAGGCTGTAACGTAAAGAGAGAGTGCGTGTGCGTGTGTGTGTGTATGCGCACAAGCGTATACTACCATCGGACTCCATTGATTTGTGGCATGCAGATTATCAATATGGCAACATGTTCATCTTCACCAGTAGCCAGTGGGGGAGCTAAAAGCCTAAATGACCACTTAAGAAAAGCTATTCAGTTTGCTTTGCCAGTCGCAGCAGGGCCCCACCTCCCCCTCCTCTCCACACGTGCGTTTGTGTTTGGTGCAAGCAAGGGGTGGCATTTCAGTGGAATGTATGTTGAAAAGCCCAATTCTGGCCCTGGGGGCATGGTTTTGTTTGTGATGATAAATCTGACAATTTATGACCTTTTAGAAAATATTTGTTAAGATTAGTTAACTCCACCTGCTATACCGCGATAACCATGATATACCGTCATTTGGCAAGAAGGTTATTGTACCGTCATAAAACTAATACCGTGACACCCCTACGCTGCACATGCTATAAATACCGACAGTGATGTCAACTCCTCGAGGGATATCGTGTCCACCACATCGGCACATAGCACCCTCTGCCAAAAACTTTTTTTGAAGCAGCTAAAGATGGAAGGGAAGATATCAAAAGATGAGGAATGTGTGGGAGGACACAATCAATTTGAAAGATGCTGTTTTCATTTGAGTTGGCCCTTTTTGTAACCTACAACCAGTGGTGGAAGTGTAGGAAAAGAAGTAGTGGGACTGTGTTCCCTACTGGCCTGCCCCCTCTCCCCACAGACCCCATCGCCAAGCCCCCTCCCATGCACAAAAAAAACCCCAAAACACATGGGCATGCTGTTTAAGTGAACTGCCTGTGCAGTGAACTGAAAGTGCAAGTTTCAACTTCTTCCTACGCTTTTATTTTAAAACGAAACCATTCCGGAACAGTTTCTTTTTAAAATAAAAGTATAGGAACAGTAAAACTAAATTAAAAGAAATAGAGGAGCACCGCTCCCATCCACTTCGACCACCGCCTACAACCTAATAAGATAGTGAGCTACAGCTAGTACTTTTGGTGTCGTTCTTGGTCTCCAGTGTAACAGTGTGACACCACCCTTTTCAAAAGCAACATTTACTCTATTTGCTCCGCAAAAGACTTTGCTTTAAAACAACCAAGCGTGGAAATGTCTGGAGCATCTCTGGGTTGTACGTGAGCAAGACTTTGTGAAATGTCTCTGTATGTGAGCATGTCAGAGGTGCTCCAGGCATCCCAAGCTCCAAGTCCTGGGGAATACTGCATAAGATATAAGGGGAAAATCCTAGATGCTCGTGGCAGTATACTGGGTTTTAAAACTTCCTTTTAAACCTGAACTCAGTGTTTAAATTCTGTATCTCATGTTGTGATGGTGGCACGCAGAAATATTTACTCTTATTTAATAAGGCGGCTTCCATAATGTTAATTATTTTAAGTGCCTAATGCATCTTGGTGCCCCTTATGATGGGATTGTATAAGGCCAGACCTTTGGAGTATGGGAACTTGCAGAGTTCTTTTATGAGGATCAGGTCGGGACTCTTGCCTAAGCTCGCACCTAGTTCAAGGTAGCCAGAGAAAATCTGAAATGCCACCTGTAAAGCAGGTCAATCCTAGCTTCTGTGCAGTAGTTGTAATCGCCGTCAGTACATATTTTGTTTTATCATACACAACAAAAGCCCTATTTTTACCCACATATGTGCTATTACCTAAGGTGCTTTAAAATGCTAGTTTGCCCTTACAATGTGAGCAGGATTTAGTGTAGAATATCAAACATTGCTGCTTACACTCTCAAAGGTGCCCCCTTTACATGCCAAGCATTGGAAACGAAGGACACTCATATTTCATAAGTCAAACCTACATACGATGTGTATGTCATAGATGTCCGTAACTTGATTTGAATGTAGGGAATGACAGGCGAATAACAGTGTTTATTGCTGTGATTCACGTATTGCACTAATCAAAGCAATGACGGTAGCAGGTAAATTAAGAAGTCAAAGATGGCAGCACTATTTACAGAAAAATGTAGAGCTGTTGTTTAGTATGTAATTGTAAAAACATGTACACGCTTTGTATTCAGTACGCGCTATTGACAAGGCACTAGTGCAAAGAATACCAGCAAAGTGTTGATATATTTTACAGCACATACTGGGTCAGAAAAGTAAGAGTATTTAGCATGTTTTTCATGCAGCACCACTGCATGGGTTTGGTGCATTGCTATAATGCGGTACAGAAAAGCATGTGTTGCCAGTGTGACATGGACATGTAAATGAAAACAGGCTATTCAGTCAAAAACGATTTCTACATCTAAAATGCAAATATTTTTTTTACAGTTAAAAGCATATATTTTTTTTCCTCACCTGAAATTCCTCTGTTGCAGGAGACACATTTGAGGATTAATAAACTAACCTCATTAACAATACTAACGATTCTAACTCATTAATAATATAATGTGTTCTCCAGTGCAAAATGAGATGGAAAATGACAGGCTCTGAAAGTCATTTTAAACGAGCATCCATATTTTTTTTCTCTTTGCTTCTATCTGTGCTCTGTCCACAGTATAAGCAGGAAGCAAAGACTCGAATAAGCAGGAAATCAGTTTTGTTACAGTTGCAACTGTATAAGCCAAGCCATTGTTCAAGAGAAGGAGGGTAGGCATGATTGAATTTCATTGGTTGAACTCATTTGGTAGGCTGTAAAAGAGCTTTTCTAATGAACCTCGGGGAAGAAGAGAAGGCGAAGACATTTTACACAGCTGGGAGAAAGACCTGGCTGGTGGATGGGGAGTTTCCTGATTGAAAAACCAGATCCCAGTGCACTGCTGCATAGACTGGGAATTCCAGTCAATAAGCCCGGTTTGAGTGACGGCAGATGCTCGTCCTTGCTGGGGTGATTTAAGAGGGACTTCCAGAAAGCGACCAGCCGAAGAATTTCACATGCTGGACAGGCTTGGTAATTATATTGCAGAGTGCGGGGGCAGTGTGTATGTGTGCAAAACTATTCAGTCAGAGTAAAAGAGGGAATTCCAGTGTTTTAGCAACATGTTTAATGTTAAAAAATTGAATATGTTCTCGCTGCTCTCTTCTCATTTTGTTACAGATAATGTTGTTACTGTGCAATTTCCATTTATTTCTGTAAAAAGAGTAAGATTGTGTTGAAATGCAATTTTTTATAATGCACAAAAATATCTGAAAGCAGGCGGATAGTGTGTTTTATTTTTCTCTTTTATTTGTGCATCTACCATTACAGTACTGATAATATGGGGAGAGGTTTAGACAGTGCAATTGTCATTTTTAAGGTAGCTAAAAATAAGACTTGGCGGTAGCTGTGTGCATGATTCCATTCAGTATATAAGTGTGTGTTTTCTGAACGGAACATAATAATAACATAATGAAATAGCCTGCTGCTGGAGGTACATGAGTCAGCAGAAAGAGAGGCCCTGGACATAGTTCACGATGTAGATAAGTTGGTGATAAATACCTCATGTTAGCTCACTGCCGTAGATAAGTCAGTGAGGACAGCCCATGGTGGCACTCCAATTGAAAATGTGGTGTTCCTGAAATGTAAGCCTGAGACTTCTGTAGTGATCACACGAACAAACTAAGCAAAAATAATGGGTTCTGGATATTGGGGCCACATATAAAACAAAGGAATTATGCTCACCAGAAATACCACCAATAACGCATACCAACATAATGTATACCACTAAATGTATCTGTGTGCTGAAATAATGTACGTATACTGTAGTACTATATACCAAATCTAATCTGAATGCAAAGAGTGATTATTACTGAATTATTTTCATTTTGGCGGTAAGAAAATACTGCTTGGCCCCAAATCTATACAAAATACCCAACATATTAATGGTGCGTTGCAGGCCGGGAAAGTGATCATAGAGCACCTACTGGGCGTGGCAAGTGTGTCTCACACTGCCATCTGTATATTAAAGGGAACCCATTTCATAATAACAGTGTGTCACCAAAAACGAATTTCAGAATGTCACAAATGGAAACCACATTCTCAGACCTAGTGCAATATTTAGAGGCAAAGTTGTTTGCACATGGGACGTGGTCATCAAACAGTACCTCAGAATGGCATGACCGCATTCAGGGTGAGAAGCAAAAAGAAAAACTAGACAATATTTTTGCAGAGGGCAGCATAATTCAGGTCTGCCTTACAAGGTTATTGAATGCAGCCGATAAAAGTGCAGAGAAAGACTGCTTAATACGGCTATGCGCCAAAATATGGTTTATTTTGAATAGGTCCCTGCGAATGCAAGAAAATGATGCCCAGCTAATTAACAGGTTAAAGACTGACTTAGATGGGGCAAGTAAAAAAGAGGAGATGTTAAGAACAGAATTAGAAGGATGTCTGAAAGACATGCAATTAAAATGCAGAGATTTTGATATTCAGTTGTCCAAAAGCAAGAAACAGTTTGAAGACAGTGAGCAAGAATTGGTACACTTAAAAGCCTTAGTGGATCACATTAGACAGGATAAAGATGAGATTGTTTCAGAAATGCAGATTTTACAAAAAGAAAATTTTGAAAAAGAAAGTGATCTCCAAGGTGCAGAGCAAGAAATGGTTAAAATGATTCAAGAAAGAGACAAGAGAAACAAAGATTTCAATGAATGCCAAATGCAAATGTGCGACATGCAGGAGGTAATAAATAAAATGAGTGATGAAAACAACTATCTGCAAAATGAAGCAGACAGGCTCCTTAAAAAGTGCAAGGACTTAGAACAGCAAATGTGCATTCCCAGGTCCCAGGAGAGGCGGCAGGGTACTACATTCAATGGAGTGGAGGTAAATTCTAGTTCTGCCCAAAGAGCTAGTGCTCCAGTGACTGGGCCGGTGACTGAACTTTGTTGCAGCGCCCTTGGGGGATTTGATACTCCCATTGGGGGCCGCCACCAATCCCATACACCTGGAACCAGGATTGAGTCACCAAGTAGTGCAATTCCATGCATTGCAACAAGTAGCCCCATAAAAATAATGAAATTTATTAAAGCTCTGATCAAACTATTTAAAAAAAGGAGGGGAATGCTGCATTGAGGATCACTTAGAAGCGGTTCATGACATTTTTAAAGCACTCCAGATACCTAAGGAACAGTACAGACAATATTTTCATTTAACTTTAGATGCTCCGACGGCCAGCATCATAAGGGGATTACATGAACAGCAGAATATGACATGGGTGGAGTTTGAAAAAGAAATTAGGCGTCATTTTTCTCCTTTCCAGTCATTACAGGAGGCAAAGAAAGTTGCTTACGCACTTACTGCTGGGCCTAATACATCCCCTCGCCAGTTTTTACAAAAAGAGCATTTTCTCGCTTTGATGTATCTTTTGACCCCAATTCTAATGAATTTAAAACCACCTACTTCTATGGGCTACAGAAAGACATCATATTCCAATTGGTTCATGAATTTGATTGTGACAAGTCCCTCGAGTGGATTGTGCATCAAAGCACAAAACTATATGAGGTACTCTATTGTCAGAGTAGAGAAAGTGATAAAATGAAAGATACTAGACCTAAATCTAAAGAACCCTCAGCAACAGTGATGGAAATCAGGTCAGCCAAGATGTCCCTTGAATCTGCTCAAAGTCCAGGTAAAAATAATTTGGCACCTGAACAAAGGGTTAATCAACAAAGGTCATCACCAATGTTTCAATCACATCATCCTAGTAATAGGGAGAGCTACATCAGTCCTAGGTATTTAGGAGATAGGCCCCGGGCAGGCTATCGGCTTGATATGTCAGGTATGAACCATAATCAGAGACAAAATCAAGATCAAAGAAATGATGGTCCCTACCAGACATTGGGGACACAGAGCAAATTTTATCCCAACACCATGATATATGGTAATCAGGATAGACCCCGATATGTGGATCGATTTGCTGATAATGGGAATCAACATAGGGGCCAGTACCCACAACATGAGAGACAGGACATGAGACAGAACATGAATTATACTCCACGTCAGTACAAAGATTCCCCACCAGGGGACTACAACCAAAGGATGGGTGCACCCCGCTCCCTTCCACAAATGAATCAAGAGTTCAGAAACTATCCTAATAGAAATCAATCACCTGAGAGGTATCAGAATAGATCCAATCAGGGAGAAAGCAACCAATATCGATCTATGCCACAGAGAGAGGATTCTAGAGAGATGGAAAGGTTCCAGTGCCTTCAGGCCCAAGTGAAAATGTTGGCTGAACAAATAGGGAAGCTTTGTACAGCACAAAAACAGTCATCAAAGGAGGGGGCTGATGGCCATAGCAATGACTGGGGGGCTTCTTCTGAAAAGTGACTAAGTACTCTTGATACCTGCAGTACCAAAAAGACAGATTGCTCTGATGTAATTTCACATAATGACTCTGAGATGTCTAATGATTTAAAAGTAAAGCTGCCAGCAAATAAACATGTAACAGAAAGTGCAAATACTTCTAAAAGAGAGGTACGGTTTAACCTAGAGCTAAATCAAACATTGAAGATTTGTACAAATGAAATAAGAAAACCTGAAACTCCAAGAGAACAAAGAGACAGATTTAAGAAAAATGACTCGTGCATGGGGAATACCAGTAAACAAGGAGTAAGTGGGGAAGCTATGATTTCTTCCCTGGACACTCAGAACAATGACCAAACACAGGCAGAAAAAGGAAATCCTCAAAAGGAGGGTACAGGTCAATCACCTGAAGAATTCTTTGAGCCACATATCTTTGAAGAGGCTGAAAGGGCTGGTACCACACTAAATGATCACAAATGCACAGAATTAAACAATGACAGATTGCTGAATGATGTTGTTACAAATGTTCAGTTGGAGGGTTGTAATGTGGCCCCTGATGATACCTGGATGGATAGGCGAACAGTGGCCACACTCCAAAAAACCTCTGAACATGGAAAAATGAATAAAGTCTCTCGTGCAGAAATGGGTAAAAAGGAGAGAAAAATGTCTTTCCATTTACCAATGTGCTTAGCCAAAAGTGAAAAAGGCCTGAGAAAGGTGAGTCCTGAAATCAGTAAGAATTCACACTTCTTATGTGTATTAGAGGAAGTTCAGGACAGGTATTATGCTCCCATCACTGTAGAAGAAAAATGCCAAACATTTGCAATGATTGACACTGGCGCACAGGCCAAAATTATGTCCAAGGAGCTGGTAAAGAGTATCTATGAAGGGAGATCCCCACAGAATCAGATCACAGTGAAGGAAAATCAAGGTCCAGTGCATAACTTTAATGGGGAGGAGGTGCCCATCATAGGTGTAACTGAGGTTGATATAAAAATAGGAAAACACAGAATGAAACAAGAGGTATTGATCACATCTATTTGTGAAATTCCATTTCTGATGGGGACAGATTGCCTGAAAAGATTGTCTCCTCTCATAGATGGGGTGAATGGAGTGCTGTGGTCCTTAACAATTAACAAAAAAACCATTAAGACCTAAGAAACTAAAATCACAAAACAGCAACATAAATGAATGTCACACCGTTGCCAAAACAAATGATGCTGTGAAGGTATATCTCCAGAATAGTTGCATACCTAGTGTCACTGTTATATTAATGTGTCAAGACAAAATGCAGAGTGACAATGAAAAACTACCTGTACAAATATACTTGGACCCAAGGAAAAATTGGCAGACCGCCAAAGATGAGCACACATTACGTTTTTATTTAAAAGAAAAGATATGCAAACAAAATATTGCTCCTAAAGCAGATTCAGAAAAACACATTACCACTCTTGCTGAAATACACATGGAAGATGAGCAACCATGGGTTCATGTTAGTATAAATGACTGTTTTAAAACAATAAAAGCCACTTTAGCGCTTGAACAGGAGAGGAGCTTCATTAATGAGAAATTGTTGCAAAAAATAATGGAGAGGGACAAATCCCGAAATTTAGGATTAAAAACCAATATGTTTCTGGGTTGGACCGTCCAGACTTTGAAAACCGAATTGCAGGCAGATGCATGCTTAAAATTAGCATTGGGCAGAAAACAATTTACCATAATGTATGGATAGTGAGTGGAGCACAAAATGATTTTTACATGGGCAATGACATCATGCACAGAATTTTATGGTGTTAGATTTCCTTAATCAAAAAATATGGTCACGCCTAGGTGGGCCGGCACCTGAATTTGAAGACAAAAGAAAGGCTAATCATTGTGCACAACTGGTTCCTTATGCAATCGAACTACAAATGAGGAAAGATACCATTATTCCCGCATTTACAAAACAGTTTGCAATTACACTGAAATGCAAAAATGGACAGCAGATGAAAGACTCTGATGCATTTGTGTGCCTGAATGAATCCATAAAACAGCAAGGCCTGGATTATGAATACATTCCATTGGTAGATATGTAACGCTCACCTGATTCCCGCAGAGGCGCCGGTCTTGACTGGGCGTATACCGTATCTTCAAAGGTGATGTGTAACACACGGCTGGCTCTTTGGGCTGGACCTCTGTGCACTGTATGTCTGACTCAAAGGGTAAAATGTCTGCAGATAGAAAATATGGGATTAATGAACTGGGTTATTGAATGTCTCTCTCTTCTTCCCTTTCTCTTCTCCTGTAGAACCCCAAAGGTTAACGCTCTCACCTTAGGTAAGTGAACGCCGTGCTCTCCATCTGCCTCGGGGCAGGGTGCTGTAACCAGTTTCTTCACTGGATAAGAGGAGCAGGCCTCTTGACTTCAGAGGACTGCTGTCCGTCGTTTACTGCACGAACCGTAAGTTTCGAGTAATTCTAATGTCTTTAAAAGTCTTTAGTAATGATGTCTCTTGTTTTTGCAGGGTTCCGGCGACGGCGGATGATGGCCTGAAGTGAGTTGAAGATGGAGCCCGTGTGATGAATGGAAGCGCCTGGAAGCACGTAAGTAAGCGCTTGTTGCCTGCTTCACGATGCGCTCTAACTGTCTTTTTATTTTGCAGGTACAAGTTCGGAGCGGCTGCAGGGTGCCGGAATACCCACTGGGTTAGATGTGGAAAGGAGTAATGGCACGTGAGTATTAAAGTTCTCCAATGTCTTTAAACGCACCTTGTTTTGTCTTTCAGATGCGGGATGCAGCGCCGAAGGCCTCCGGAGCGTGCGAAGAGCTGGTAAGCTTTTGTCTATCTGATGCCGGAATGCAGTGCGAAGACCTCCGGAGCGCACGAAGAGTAGGTAAGCCTTTGTCTTTCAGATGCCGGAATGCAGCGCGAGGCGTTGGTGACAGCCGATGGACCAGGTAAGTGAAGCGCTGTCACTGAAGACCGTAATGCTAACCTGTTCTTTCTTGTCTTTATAGGTGTTGCTGAAGACTGGATTCAGGATGGTAAGCCTTTTTCCTTAGGCCCAGGATCAAATGCAGAAGACACGATGAGCATTCTGCTGCAGAGGATGCAGAATAACGCAAAGCAAGATTCATCCATCGGGTGTGGTTTAAATAGCCTCCTGTAGTGCTTAGGTGTCTCCTTCCACAGCCACGCCTAGGTAAGAAAAGAGTTCCTGCTTTCCAGAAGAGTTCCAGTGTTCTGAACCTAGGGAGTGGCTCCTGCCCCACCCAACAGGAAAAGTAGTTCCAAACAGAAGAGGATCAGAGGCTCAACTGGCAGGCAAGTAAGCAGCATGGTCTGCTGCAGGTAAGTCCACCCAAGCATTATGAGCCCGGCGCTTCCAGCGCTGGGACTGGGCATATTTATGAGCCTGGTGCCACTGGCGCCAGGACTGGGTCCAAAAGGTCCCAATTGGGACTGGTTGGCACTCGGAACCTGGGTTATGGATCTGCTTCCAAGGGAGTTGGGAAAACCCTGACCTTTTGGAAGCAGAGATCATGACAGTACCCCCCCTCAACGCCCCTCCCAAACTGGGCTTCTCCGGGGGTTTTGGCTTGTCCAGAAATGTTCGGTGAAATCTTTTGATTAGGCGAGGAGCGTGGACATATTCAGCAGGTTCCCAGGATCTCTCTTGGGGGCCGTAGCCTTTCCAGTCAATTAGGTAAAATAGTTTAGATTTGGAGATCTTGGAGTCCAGAATGCTTTTGACTTCAAACTCGAGTTCTCCATCAACTAGGATGGGTTTTGGAGATTTAGTTAGTCGGGTTTGAGGTTGCACAGGTTTTAATAGAGAGACGTGGAAGACCGGATGTATCTTCATGTGCGGGGGCAAGTCCAACTTGACCGCTACTGGGTTTACTATGGTAGTGATGGAATAGGGACCAAGGTATCTTGGGTTGAATGTGCTTGGCCCTTTTAGAGGTAGATATTTGGTGGATAACCAGACTTGATCCCCTACTTGATATTGAGGGGCTTCCTTCCGATGTTGATCTGCTCCTTTCTTGTATTGTTCTTTAGCCCTTTGAAGGTGAGAAACAGCTTCCTTAAAGGCTTGGGTGATTGTAGAATGCAGGTAGTCTACTGCTGGTGTTTCAAGATCTTGGAGGGGATCCAACTCCGAGGTTCGAGGGTGACTGCCGTATAAAAGAAAAAACGGGGTTTTCCCAGTTCCCGAATGGACAGAGTTATTGTAGGCATATTCGGCTATCCAAAGGATGTCTTTACAAGTTTTTTCAGTTTGTTGCAGCATGCAGCGTAAATACTGTTCCAGAGTTTGATTGGTCCTCTCGGTTTGTCCATCGGTCTGAGGGTGGTGACTGGTTGATAGTCTCACATCAATTTGAGCCGACCGACAGCAACTTCACCAAAAATGAGAAATAAATTGACTACCTCGATCCGAAATTAGAACCGAAGGAAAACCGTGCAGTCGGACGATGTTTTCGAGAAATTCTCGGGCCAGAGTTGCTGCTGTTGAAAAGCCTTTGAGCGGAATAAAATGCGCCATCTTGGAGAATAAGTCCACGATTACTAGAATCGTATTATATCCGGAGCATGGAGGTAGATCGGTGATGAAGTCCATAGAAAGCGTATGCCAAGGGCGAGGTGGGATGTCAATAGGGCGTAAGAGGCCTGCTGGTCTTTCCTTTTGACTCTTGTTTTGGGCGCATACTCCACAGGACATTATAAAGTCTCTGATATCTTTTTTCCAAGACGGCCACCAAAAGTAGCGCTTGATCTTTTCTGAGGTCTTGGCCATACCGGGATGTCCTTCCATTAAAGAATCGTGATAACAAGAGATTACTTTTTTCTGTAAATCTGTGCTGGGCAGGTATAATCGTTCTTAGAAATACAATAAGTTGTCCTTTACTGCAAAGTCCTTTCCCTGTAGATGCCAATTCTGTATGTCTGCTGGAGTTACAAGTTGCCTGGCTTTATCCTTAACTTCCTCTATGGATTGTGTGGCGATTACACCCAGAATTCTTTGTTCGGGAATGATTGGTACAGGTTTAGGGTTGATCAAGTGTTCTTCCACTCCCATCCGAGAAAGGGCATCAGCTTTACCGTTTTTTGTACCAGGTCGATAGGTAATTATGAAGTCAAACTCGGCAAAGAATAATGCCCAACGGAGTTGTCTAGAGGATTGGGCTTTTGCGGTTTTCAAATATTGCAGGTTTCGGTGATCCGTAATCACAGTAACGGTGTGTCGGGCCCCCAGCAGATAATGCCGCCAAGCCTTAAAGGCAGACTTGATAGCCAGAAGTTCCTTGTCAGTAATCGTGTAATTGATTTCAGGAGGCGAGAATTTGCGGGACCAAAATGCCACGGGATGCAACTGATTGGTTACCGGGTCCTTTTGTGATAGAACTGCCCCCATGGCAAGGCTTGAAGCATCAGTTTCCACGATGTAGGGGAGTTCGGGGCGAGGGTGTTTTAAGATTGGTGCAGAGATAAATTTAGTCTTCAAATCCTGGAAAGCTTGTTCCGCCTCGGTAGACCATTCAAAACGTTTGTTTTTCTTTAACAAGGCAGTGATGGGCTGGACTATTCGAGAAAATTTGGGGATAAACCTGCGGTAAAAGTTAGCGAAGCCTAACATGCTTTGCACACCTTTTACGGAGGATGGTGATGGCCATTTGAGAACTGCATCGACCTTCTTTGAATCCATACGCACTCCGCCAGGTGATAATATGAATCCCAAGAATTCAACTTCAGTCACGTTGAAAACACATTTTTCCAACTTAGCGAAAAGTTTGTGTTGACGCAATCTTTCGAGGACCATTTTCACGTGTTGCCGATGTTCAGATTCCGATGAAGAATAAACGAGGATGTCGTCAATGTAAACAACAACACACACATCTATGAGCTCTCTGAGGACATCGTTCATAAAATATTGAAAGGCGGCCGGGGCATTGCAAAGTCCGAAGGGCATGACCTGATATTCAAATAGCCCATATTTGGTGCGGAAGGCCGTCTTCCATTCATCGCCCTCTTTTACTCGTACCAAGTGGTAGGCTCCTCTAAGATCCAGCTTTGTATATATGCATGCTTTTCTGACTTGGTCCAGGAGTTCAGGGATCAAAGGTAACGGATATCTATTCTTGACGGTGATCTGGTTCAGGGAGCGATAATCTATACAAGTTCTAAGGTCTCCTTCCTTTTTTGGAACGAAGAACAAAGCTGAAGAAGCAGGGGACTTGGAAGGACGAATAAACCCATTTGCCAGGTATTGATCCAGGTATTGTCGAAGGTGAAGGTTCTCAGGCTCGGTGAGGGCATAAATTCTACTACAAGGAGGAGTAGATCCAGGTATCAGGTCTTTCTGGCAGTCATAAGACCTATGAGGAGGTAGAGAGTTAGCCTGGTCCTTCCGGAAAACATCTTGGTATTCTAGGTATTCGGGAGGTAACTGGGGAGTCTCTGAAGAAATTGCTGCCAGTGCAACACCAGGTGGAGGGTGACAAGTAGAGACACATTCTGGAAACTGGACCGTTCTTGCTCGCCAATCGATCAGAGGATTGTGTTTCTCTAACCAAGGTATTCCTAGAATAATCTGAAACTGAGGAGCCTTGATCACATCGAACACAATCTTCTCATGGTGTCCATCTTGACTTACTAGCGTCACTTCTTGAGTGGTATGCGTTACTGGTCCGGAGGCTATCTCCGTTCCATCCACCGTAGTAATGACGTCCTTTACAGCCTTGGGACAAAGAGTTAGATTCATCCTCAAAACCATTTCATGATCCACATAATTGCCGATGGCACCGCTGTCGACGTAAGCTTCAATTGCATGTAATCGATCCGGATTATCAGGGCTAATGAGGACCATAGGTATCACGAAATGCGAGGTCACAGAATTGGTTTTCACGCTCGGCAAGAGGACCTCTATTCTTGTCGGGCGAGGTCGTTTCCCTGCTCAGAGTTTGTAACTTTGGTAACTGCAGCTCCTACTGCCTTCTTGGCAGGTTTCACCGGACAGTCTCGAAGAAAGTGCCCTGAGTTTCCGCAATAGAGGCATAATTGCAACTGTTTTCTCCTTTCCCGCTCCTTTTGTGTTAGAGGACCTCTCAGGCCCCCTATTTGCATGGGTTCCCCGGAGTCTACTCCTTTGGAAGGAGTTGGCGGTTTGGAAATTACTCGAGCATCAAACTTGGAACGATCGGCCTTCCTGTTCTGCAGTCTGTGATCTATTTGAACGACTAAGTCTATATAGTCCGAACAATCTTGTGGGGGATTCACTACTTGGGCTAACACATCTTTGAGCTCTCCACGTAGACCTCTATAAAACAGCGTAATCCTTTTCTCCTCAGGCCATTGAGTTTCCACTATCAGTCTGTTGAAAGACGCAATATAAGCCAAAAGGTCTTGATTACCTTGTCGCAACGAAAGAAGCTCATTGTCCAAGGCCTGCCCCTGTGAATGTCTTGCGAACAGTTTTTCCATACTGAGCTGAAAAGCTTGAAAATCATGGAGGACCGGATCATCTTGATTTACTAGAGGGATCGACCAGTCTGCCGCATTGCCACTAAGGTACGAAAGCACGAAAGCTACTTTAGCTTGATCAGTTGGAAAGGCTGCTGGCCGGCATAAGAAATGCAACCGGCACTGATTGATAAATACTGCAAACCTCTTTGGGTCACCAGAAAATCGTTCGGGTGGAGCCAGAGGTACATTCCCAGGTAGGTTGATCTGCACTGGATTCATAGAGGATGTAGAAGGAAGATTTCCCCCAGATGCGGGTAACGGGGTCTGTCCGGCTTGTGACTGTAGCAATTGTCTAGCGAGATCATCTGTTCGCTCCTTGGAAATAATCAGTTCCCTTCTTAGAGCGTTCGTTTCCTGACGGGCTGCAAGCACTTCTGCCCTTAGTTCCCCAAGTAACTGGGCTAGCTGGTCGGTATCCGAGGTTTCCATAGCGCCTGGACGGGAGTTTTGCGGTAGGCTTTGCGTTCTGTAATGCTCACCTGCTTCCCGTAGAGGCGCCGGTCTTGACTGGGCGTATACCATATCTTCAAGGTGATGTGTAACACACGGCTGGCTCTTTGGGCTGGACCTCTGTGCACTGTATGTCTGACTCAAAGGGTAAGATGTCTGCAGATAGAAAATATGGCATTAATGAACTAGGTTATTGAATGTCTCTCTCTTCTTCCCTTTCTCTTCTCCTGTAGAACCCCAAAGGTTAACGCTCTCACCTTAGGTAAGTGAACGCCGTGCTCTCTATCTGCCTCGGGGCAGGGTGCTGTAACCAGTTTCTTCACTGGATAAGGGGAGCAGGCCTCTTGCCTTCAGAGGATTGCTGTCCGTCGTTTACTGCACGAACGGTAAGTTTCGAGTAATTCTAATGTCTTTAAAAGTCTTTAGTAATGATGTCTCTTGTTTTTGCAGGGTTCCGGCGACGGCGGATGACGGGCTGAAGTGAGTTGAAGATGGAGCCCGTGTGATGAATGGAAGCGCCTGGAAGCACGTAAGTAAGCGCTTGTTGCCTGCTTCACGATGCGCTCTAACTGTCTTTTTATTTTGCAGGTACAAGTTCGGAGCGGCTGCAGGGTGCCGGAATACCCACTGGGTTAGATGTGGAAAGGAGTAATGGCACGTGAGTATTAAAGTTCTCCAATGTCTTTAAACGCACCTTGTTTTGTCTTTCAGATGCGGGATGCAGCGCCGAAGGCCTCCGGAGCGTGCGAAGAGCTGGTAAGCTTTTGTCTATCAGATGCTGGAATGCAGTGCGAAGACCTCCGGAGCGCACGAAGAGTAGGTAAGCCTTTGTCTTTCAGATGCAGGAATGCAGCGCGAGGCGTTGGTGACAGCCGATGGACCAGGTAAGTGAAGCGCTGTCACTGAAGACCGTAATGCTAACCTGTTCTTTCTTGTCTTTATAGGTGTTGCTGAAGACTGGATTCAGGATGGTAAGCCTTTTTCCTTAGGCCCAGGATCAGATGCAGAAGACACGATGAGCGTTCTGCTGCAGAGGATGCAGAATAACGCAAAGCAAGATTCATCCATCGGGTGTGGTTTAAATAGCCTCCTGTAGTGCTTAGGTGTCTCCTTCCACAGCCACGCCCAGGTAAGAAAAGAGTTCCTGCTTTCCAGAAGAGTTCCAGTGTTCTGAACCTAGGGAGTGGCTCCTGCCCCACCCAACAGGAAAAGTAGTTCCAAACAGAAGAGGATCAGAGGCTCAACTGGCAGGCAAGTAAGCAGCATGGTCTGCTGCAGGTAAGTCCACCCAAGCATTATGAGCCCGGCGCTTCCAGCGCTGGGACTGGGCATATTTATGAGCCTGGTGCCACTGGCGCCAGGACTGGGTCCAAAAGGTCCCAATTGGGACTGGTTGGCACTCGGAACCTGGGTTATGGATCTGCTTCCAAGGGAGTTGGGAAAACCCTGACCTTTTGGAAGCAGAGATCATGACAGATATTGGTGAAGGGCCTGTAAGAATTATGGTAAATAATAAGGGTTGTCAAGATATTCACTTAGAGGAAAACTCCCCATTAGGAATGGCCATACAAAAATCACATTATACTGCAGATCTCAATAACATGGTGATTGGAAATATCCCTGAAAAGTATGTAGATGCCAAGGGTGAGTTGCCAGAATACCTGAACTCTGAGCCCAAAGGAATATTTAAAATTCATTCTGTGTACCCTTATGATTCAAGTGAGACAGTGTGCTGTTATCAAGAGAGTTGTATAACATTTGATTTAAGTGAAAATGAAATGGAAAATCAGCCCATTGAAATGGAAGCTGACATGACAAAACATTTAAAAGTGGCAGCTTTACAAAGAGACACAGCCACACAGCTCGAGGAAAGCGCCGAGATTCCACTACCAGAACATTTTCCAGAATTTTCCAAAATGGTAGAAGAGCAGATCTCCTTAGCGGATGCTTGTTACAACGATGAGGATAGAAACGAATTGAGGAAGATATTTATGGAATTTAAAGATGTATTTTCAAAAGATGCCTATGATTGCGGGTTAACTAATTTGCATGTGGCCACACTTTCGGAAGGGTGTAGCAGAAGTCCAGTATTTGTACGCCAGTATAGACTACCGCTGGCATGTTTAGAATCATTGGCAGAGATTATTAAAAATTTAGAATCGCGAGGAATCATTAGGCCTATCCATAGCACATCCAACACGCCCATTTTAGGTGTGTTAAAGTCAAATGGTCAATGGCGGCTATGTGCAGATTTGAGGGAGTTAAATAAAAGAGTACCAGTGTCCAGATGGCCACTGCCATTCATTGATCAGGGCCTAGCTGAGGTACGTGGTTCAAAAGTGTTTACCACATTAGATCTCACCTCTGGATATTGGTGCGTGCCATTGGCAGAGGAGATACAGAATTGATTTTCCTTTACATTTGACCGGACTCAATACGCATGGGTTAGAACTCCGTTCGGGTACGTTAATAGTGGGAGTGAATTTGGAATACTTTTGAGGAAGGCCATGCCTGATGCAGCGGAAAGAGAACCATAGTTTATGTGGATGATGTCCTGATAAAAAATGAAAGCTTAAAAAACCATTTTGATGAAATAAGGCATGTGCTTGGCCAATTGCAGAAAGCAGGCGCCAAAGTGTCTTTATAAAAAGCACAATGGTGCAAGAAAAAAGTGAATTTTCTAGGCCATGAAGTAACTGAACATGGACTAAATCCACAAAAGAAGAAAATAGAGGCCATACAAAAACTAAAAGACCCTAAAAATGTGAAAGGGGCGAAAAGTTTATTAGGAATGACAGGCTATAACAGAAAGTTCATTGAAAATTATTCTGAAATCACTCAACCATTGACTAAACTGCTAAAACTAAATACGCCCTGGAAATGGGAGAAAGAGCAGTCTGAGGCAGTAGCCAAATTGAAGGAATGTCTTGTAAAAGCACCATGTTTAGCATACCCCATAAAGGATAGGGATTTCTTTATAGAAATAGGTTTCTCTGAACATTGTATGTCAGCAGTGTTATCACAAAAACATGATGTGAATCACAAAACCATTGCCTATGCAAGTAAAGCATTTTCCCAAGTTGAAATTAAATTCAATGAATGTGAAAAGGCCCTATTAACCACTGTGTGGGCGCTACAACATTTCCGCCCCATTGTTCAGGGAGAAAAGGTGATTATTGAAACAAATCATCAACCTTTGCAATTCTTAGAGAGTAAAAGAATTAGGTCAGGTAATCTAGCGCAGTCCAGAATCACTTCATGGACGCTAGCATTACATGGTTTTCCTGTAGAAGTGAGATATGGCCAAAATAAAAAGAGCCCAATTGCTCAAGGTTTAGCAGATTTACACGACTGTGCAGCTGAACAAGCATCAAACGAAATGGAAATAGAACCTAATTTACAGGAGTTTGAACAATCACCACACAAAGCTTTTGATAGAAAAACATGCAAGGACTTGCCAACTGTATATGCTGATGGTTGTGCTTTTCACATTGAAAATGTAAAGGTATCCCCAGCATAGGGATGAGAATTGGAGATAGGAGCAGTCAAGTAGCAGAATTGGCAGCCATTTATAAAGCAGTTGCTACTGCAATTGATAATAAATTCAGTGAAATTGTCCTGGTGACTGATTCTGACTATGCACGAAACAGCTTTGTGGAGTATCTGCCTGGCTGGAAAGCGAGAGGCATGATTACATACAACAAAAAGCCACTTAAGCATGGAAAAATGATACAAGCCATAGACAAATTGGTGTCAGAAAATAATTTGACAATATACTGGAGAAAAATATGTGGGCATTTAAAAACTCCAGGAGAGGATAAGGAGTGGAATGATAAGGCAGACCACCTGGCTAAAATTGGGGCTGTGATGGGAGAATTGCTACTTATTGAACATTTACTGGGTGAAATACAGATTGATGCGGTAACACGTTCTAAAGCACCAAAGGAGACAGAACAATCAGTGGTACAATGGAGTTACAACACCCCAGACCAAGATTTGATTGAGGCACAAAAGAATGATCGGATTTTGGGAATCTATTATAACCATTTGAAAGATCCTGGACAAAACCCTTTAACAGAAGATGATTGTGTGGGAAAAGAGGAATTGAGGGTGCTATTAAAGAATAAAAAACAAATTAGACTACAGGATGGACTCATGGTTAGAGTGTCCATAATAGGACAGATACAATGGGTGGTACCCCTTTCATTTAGAGGGCTAATGCTACACCATGCACATGATGCCATAACTGCAGGCCACAGAGGTTCACAAAAAACAATGGAAATACTAAAAGATTATGCTTATTGGCCACATATGTCCCAAGATGTAGAATTATATACTAGAGGATGTATAGTATGTGCCCAATTTAAACCTGCTTCACCAATGCACAGAGCTCCACTAATGAAAAGAGGCCTAACCCTTCCATGGTCAGATTTGCAAATAGACTATGTAGGGCCTTTAAAAAGGTCGGGCAGAGGAAACCGTTATATTTTGTGTATGGTATGTTTGATGTCAAAGTGGACTGAATGTATTCCTGCACCAGATTGTAGTGTGCAAACAGCAGCCACATTGCTAGTGAATCATGTGTTCTCAAGGTTTGGGTTGCCACAAAGAATTGAGTCAGACAGAGGAAGTCATTTCACAAGTGCTCTAATGAGCAAGGTATGGCAAATACTGGGTGTGAAAAGGAAACTACATATCGCATATCGGGCGGCTCTTCAGGTGGAGTTGAACGGGGTAATAGGTCTGTTGTGGATATTTTAAAGAAATTTGTAGCTGAAGCAGGTTCCAGCTGGGATTTATGTTTACCGTTGGTGTTGATGGCAATCAGATCAACTCCTGCCAAAGCAACAGGTATTAGCCCACATGAGGTCTTGACAGGTAGGAAAATGGTGTCGCCACAACACCTGCTATACAGAACACATGAGCAAACACTTGTAAGTGCATCTACAGTTCAAGAATACATTGATGAGCTGAGGAAGCATTTACAACATGCATTTGCTTTTGTACAGAGAAATCTGGAAAGGGCTGCTGACAATGCTAAAACATATTATGATAAAAAGTCAACAGTAAAGGAATTTTGTGTAGGGGATCAGGTGTACAAATTTCATTTTGGAAAAAGTAAACAGAAAAATTCCAAATTCCTAGCAGCCTGGCAGGGGCCATTCCGAATTATAGATAAAGTCTCTCCTGTAGTTTACAAAATTTGAAAGACTGAAGGTGAAACAGCAACAGAAAAGTTTGTGCATGTAAACCAAATCAAGCCATGTCATCCAAGACATGAGATAAAAAATCTGGAGCGTGTAGAAACAGATAAAGTCCCTTGAACACAAAAAGGTAAAATAAATGGGTACAGTCAGGAGGCAGTGACAGTGAAGTTAAATAAAGATGGTTGATTATAATGGCACATAAACACTGTAATATATGTAAATATATATATATAATATTAAAAAAAATAGAAGCTGAAGTTTATGGAGTTGGTGTGCAGAATGAAAATGTATTGAATATTGAATGCTGTTTTATGTATGATTGTTTTCTTTTTAACCTGTGCTTAATTTCAGAAGGCGAAAGAAAAAGGGCGAAATATTTTACAAAGCATGTTTTATTTTTGGCAAAAGGGTGAAGTTAGTATTGTGCTATATACTTAATCTGTTTTTTTTCTATTTGATTTAGAATATTAACATATTTGTACCGGAGGTCACGGGAGACAATGGAGTCCTGGAGTCCCCTGGATGAAGATCGAATGATGCCTGCCTCCGGGTGGAGGTGAAGACAAAATAACCGGAATGCCAAAGAAAAGATGACTTTTATAGAAAGGGATCCAAGAGTACCAAGATGGAAGAACACCCGAAAGAACCAAATGATGTGACATCGCTGGTCGGGGCATATCAGAGGCAGACAAGTGTCCTGGCGTATGGAGTTCCACGTATTTATTATTTTAATTAATTATTTTAATCTGTTATGTTAACTCTTTGTTTTAGTTATTTGTTTTATCTTATTGTTTTTGATTGACTTCAAGTATAAGATTGAAGCACTGGACTATGGACACTTCCATTGGGAAGGAACATATGGACCCAAAGATGAATTTTGATATTATGTTGATTGGACAGTGGTTTTTCAACTTTTCCGTTTTTGCATGTGAATATTCATTTTGTTGAATTGCTACATTTTAAAAGAAGGAAGGGAGCAAGTTGATTTTCCTCTAATTATGGCTTGGACTGCCAAATTCTCAGAAAAAAGGAGGGAATATGTAAGAGTATTTAGCAATTATTTCATGCAGCACCACTGCATGGGTTTGGTGCATTGCTATAATGCGGTACAGCAAGGCATGTGTTGCCAGTGTGACATGGACATGTAAATGAAAACAGGCTATTCAGTCAGAAACGATTTCTACATCTAAAATGCAAATAATTTTTTACTGTTAAAAGCATAGATTTTTTTTTTCTCACCTGAAATTCCTCTGTTGCAGGAGACACATTTGAGGATTAATAAACTAACCTCATTAACAATACTAACGATTCTAACTCATTAATAATATAATGTGTTCTCCAGTGCAAAATGAGATGGAAAATGACGGGCTCTGAAAGTCATTTTAAACGCGCATCCAGATTTTTTTCTCTTTGCTTCTATCTGTGCTCTGTCCACAGTATTTGCAGGAAGCAAAGACTCGAATAAGCAGGAAATCAGTTTTGTTACAGTTGCAACTGTATAAGCCAAGCCATTGTTCAAGAGAAGGAGGGTAGGACATGATTGAATTTCATTGGTTGAACTCATTTGGTAGGCTGTAACAGAGCTTTTCTAATGAACCTCGGGGAAGAAGAGAAGGCGAAGACATTTTACACAGCTGGGAGAAAGACCTGGCTGGTGGATGGGGAGTTTCCTGATTGAACAAGCAGATCCCAGTGCACTGCTGCAGAGACTGGGAATTCCAGTCAATAAGCCCGGTTTGAGTGACGGCAGATGCTCGTCCTTGCTGGGGTGATTTAAGAGGGACTTCCAGAAGGCGACCAGCTGAAGAATTACACATGCTGGGCAGGCTTGGTAATTATATTGCAGAGTGCGGGGGCAGTGTGTATGTGGCGAAACTATTCAGTCAGAGTACAAGAGGGAATTCCAGTGTTTTATCAACATGTTTAATGTTGCAAATTGAATATGTTCTAGCTGCTCTCTTCTCATTTTGTTACAGATAATGTTGTTACTGTGCAATTTCCATTTATTTCTGTAAAAAGAGTAAGATCGTGTTGAAATGCAAATTTTTATAATACACAAAAATATCTGAAAGCAGGCGGATAGTGTGTTTTATTTTTCTCTTTTATTTGTGCATCTACCATTACAGTACTGATAATATGGGGAGAGGTTTAGTGCAATTGTCATTTTTAAGGTAGCTAAAAATAAGACTTGGCGGTAGCTGTGTGCATGATTCCATTCAGTATATAAGCGTGTGTTTTCTGAACGGAACATAATAATAACATAATGAAATAGCCTGCTGCTGGAGGTACATGAGTCAGCAGAAAGAGCGGCCCTGGACATAGTTCACGATGTAGATAAGTTGGTGATAAATACCACATGTTAGCTCACTGCCGTAGATAAGTCAGTGATGACAGCCCATGGTGGCACTCCAATTGAAAATGTGGTGTTCCTGAAATGTAAGCCTGAGACTTCTGTAGTGATCACACGAACAAATTAAGCAAAAATAAGGGGTTCTGGATATTGGGGCCACATATAAAACAAAGGAATTATGCTCACCAGAAATACCACCAATAACGCATACCAACATAATGTATACCACTAAATGTATCTGTGTGCTGAAATAATGTATGTATACTGTAGTACTATATACCAAATCTAATCTGAATGCAAAGAGTGATTATTACTGAATTATTGTCATTTTGGCGGTAAGAAAATACCGCTAGGCCCCAAATCTATACAAAATACCCAACAGAACCAATTCGAGATACTTGGGAGAATATAATGTGTGTATTTACTCTTTTAACATGAACATGTTTTATATGACCAATGCAACAAATAACGAAATCCCTACTTGAACATCATACACAGTACATACAAATAACAGCAATGTAAAGGCTACCACGTTGCTGAGAAATTACAAGTGTAAGGAAGGCATGGTATCAAACAGTAAGACAGACACATGTGATCACAGTTCAAGGGTGATTTTTGAACTACAATCAGGTTTGGAAACCTACCTAATCCTAAATCTAAAGACAGGAGCAAGCTACGACCATCAAATAAGAATAACGCAGTCCTAGTCGCGTCTATCAAAATAAAGGGCCTATACTAATAAACCTATTGCCAGTCCTTACTTCTAAATACAAATAGTGTGGGAAACAACGTTTTGCAAAAGAAAGGTGTTCAAGAAATGCTATGTTAGGATATTCAAGCTGTTGGCTTCCCTTCCCCACGTTTTCAGCACGGGACAAGGTGGCACACTCGAGCGTAGCACACTTTCTGGCTTCTCTAGCCCGAGGATGCAGTTCAAAACCTCAACATGAGGTCCTTCTGTGCCAAAGTCTCTTTGCCATTCAAAGTCTCTTATTTCAGAGGGCCTGATGCAACATGAGAAACATTAAAGTTCCTGTCTTTTTAGAATTTCACATATACAACTTTTCAGGTGATTCACTGTTCACCTCGGTCGGGCTCTAACACACTTTGACACAAAATCTTCGATTGATCTCTCTCCGCCAGGCTTGGACCAAATATTTCACAGATACAACTTCTCAGTGATATACTGTTCATCTGGGTCCCCCTCTGCCGGGCTCAGACCCACTTTAACACAAAACCTTCAATTGATCTCCCTCCACTGGGCTCAGACCAAATTTCTCTACTTCATCAAAATCGAAGACTTTCAACTATGTGGATGATTTTGCTGGACCCGTCGCAAGACAACTTCAATTCACAATTACTCATTCTCTTCTTGATATAACCTTTTCTCACTTTCATTTTTGCCACTTATCAGCTGAATACCTTACAAAGACCTTGGATTGAGCACCCACGCAGTGCCGGACCACTCTGTCATATGTACTGTATCTTGCTTTTGAAGTTCAAACACTTATCAGCAGTTCAACTTTACTTGCGTCTCTTATCACACATGTTTTATCAGTGTTCGTTCCAGCACTCGCTATACAATGTTGCTGCTTGCAACCTTGACTTCAACACAGACCGGTCTTGTATCGGTCCCCCCAAATCACTGGCTGTGTTGATTTTACTGATGCTGCTTTGTTCTTGGAGCCAAGGACGGTACCACAGAGGCTGGTGATTCTCCCTGCCTTGATTATTGATGCAGGAGGGACCCAGGTATCTCCAACACATAATGCAGGATTCTTCAGCCTGTTTTCCTGGTCTTAAGGTTTCAATTCTTGAGGTTTCTGGAAAGTAACGGTTCCTTGTCGAAAAGGTCAAGGGAACTTCCCTCCTTGCGATCCCCTTTGTTTTGCTGTCTTTCCCCTCTCGTTCAGCTGCTGTCTCAAAACTACTGTTTCCTTGTGTGCTTTGCCTCACTCAATGTGCTCTCATGGTCTGCCTTTTATCTGTGTGGGAAAGCTTAATGGAAGCCAGGTATGTGAGATGGTCTGTAATTTCCTGACCATTGTATTGGGACATGTCAGGTATACTGCTCGGGTTTTAGTCTGTTTTCTCTCATATCAGGATGTCCGTGAGAAAGTGTTTGTGTTATAAAAAGGGGGCAGCGGTGGAGTTCCTAAATATCCTACCTGGTAGGATGGGGTAAAGGTGTTACAGGGAAGGGGATACTGCGTCTCACCATCCGGTGTCCCACTCCCACTCCCACTCCCCAAAGACCCCTCACCCAGGTGATCCTCCCGCACTGGTCCAACCCCAGGAACTGGATCCAAAAATGATGGCCGTGTCCTGGCCACCTAGATGACAGATCCCCGGGGAATAGTGGGTGAGACACCTTCTGGTTTCTCACCCAAGGTAACAGTTCATTATCGATACAGCATCATAAATTGTGTCCCTTTGAATTTTCTCACAAAGAGGCCAAAACTGTTTGGAATTTACTGAGGCACGCATAAAACAGTCAAAGTCGATGGCACAATTTAAGAGACCCCCCCATTAATACATTCTGACTGGAACTTTGTTAGTGGCTCAGATCCATAAACATTGCAACATATCATTCAGAGCACTCGTCTAGATCTTATTATGATGGAAAAGCTTATATCTACATAGGCAGTGAAGTAATCCTCCCTGGTCAAGTAATCACAAAACCTCAGTTCTCAGAGTTCTCAGAGTATTTTAAGCAGCACTACTGGCTTCCTGGCATTTACATTAACACACATAGCTCAACTTCATGATTGTGATTTACTCTCTGATTTTCCTCCTGGGAAATGGCTCACTTAGTCTACTTGCAAGTCTGCTTTTAGTTCCTGTCAAAGACAATGGGCTCAATCACAACCTTGGCGGTATCCCGGCTGTAAATCTGCTGGGATACTGCCAATGCAAATTACGTTACCGCAACTCGGTCTGGCGCTATTGGCACCAGATCTCGAGTTGCCAGGGGCGAGGGGGTGGCGGGGTGGTAAGTCTCCATGGTCCCGATGGGACATTCTGGGTGCTATTGCCGTGGCGCTATTAGCCCCGCAGTAATAGCGCCGTAAATGGCCAGAAAGTGCCAAGATTTACCTCCAGCAAAAGGCTGGAGGTAAATCTCCCACTTTCTGCCCGAACTCTGGAATGGGTGGAGCAGTAATGCGGCGGCAATATCGGTACTGCAGTATTTGTGCCGCTCCACCCAACCCGTGATGACCCCCAATGTTTCTATTGATTTTTCAACCAAGCAAAAAGGCTGTGTTACACTACAGCAGAATGACAAAGCAATGGACCAGCCCTGTACCAACCGCTGTAAACAAAATGTTCGATGTTGAATGATGATAACTTCACCACCGGATTTCACTGACCTGTAGTTACTTGCTAACAAAAAGCCTCAAACACATAGCTGCTCAAAGCCAAAACTTAAGTTGAACATTTATTCCATTCAATTTTCATTGGAACATGTTATTTCACACTTCATTGGTTGATTTGAATATCCCTTTGAATCAAATTGTATATATAAACTGGGGCAATGTATATCTTCCTGATAACACAACAGAGATATGTTCATGGGTTATGATTTATAAATAATACTGTCTGGTGTACATTGTGTATGTATTGTGTAAAAAATGATGTGTACTAATTTTCTCAGTTTATCATTGTTGCAGCATTTCATATTGTAGAGGAGCAGACATGCATGTCACTGATAGACCCCACCCCCTCACCTCCAACCTATTGGATGAATAGCAAGAAGGCACTGTGCATGACACTTGGCATAATTCCAATACCACATTGAGTGTATGAGAGACGTTATTCACTGAAACAACTGTACCGAATGTACCCTCGCACTGAGGCGGTAGCAGGAGATTTACAACTGCCACTATATATCTAAGAGCTGTAAAGAGTACCTGACAGGTGCAAATTGATATCATAAAGGAGAAGATCCAATGACACATTGAAACAATATAATAATACTTAAACAAGGAAGAGAAAACTGAAGAAACAAGAGTAAGCTTATCTACAAGAGAAAGAAACCAAATATGCAAAGAATGTAAGTAACCAGATGAGTAGTGAATGTATATATGCAGAAACGCAAGGAAGATGAGTTGCTTAGGAACTTGCTACAGTAGAAAATTTAACATGGGTGAAGCGGTCATATTGAAAAGATGGATGCCGGCTCTGAATAAAAGTAAGCGAAAGGCCCGAATGAGAAACCAGGGCTGCAGAGCTGATGGAAGCTAGAAATACAAATTTGTGTGTGAACAAAGAATAGCTGTTGGCCAGAGATCAAGGATGCCACAGTGGGAAGCTAATGTTTGTTTGTTTTTTGTTTGTTTGTTTGTTTGTTTATTTGTTGTGCGCGCCGGACCCAGAGGTATCAGGGTGCAGGTAAAAAAGAGAACTTACAGCTTAGTTAGAGGTGTTACGGAGTAGAGGTAAAAGACAATTTCCTCTGCATTACATGATTAGGGTAAAACAGTATAGTACATGTATAGGGGCGTGCATATGTAGACAACATGTCATAATTAACAAACATTTACATATTGGCAGATCTATTTAAAAATACATTACATGCAGGCAAGGGCTAAATTAGTGCAGTAGGAAAGCGTGGGTTACATATCTTTCTCTGTGAGCCATTTAATTGTGTTCTTTCTGAATTTGATAAACGCGTTTGGTCAGATCTGAGTTTGTGTGGTAAGGAGTTCCACAATTGTGCTGCCCTAACTGGGAAAATGGACCCTCCAATGGTGGACAGTTTAAATCTTGGCACTTTAAGACAATTGGGGTTGGCTATTCTTTGCGGTCTAATGGTTTTTTTTCCTGAAAAGTCGTTCTGTTAGGTAACGAGGGGCTTTATTATTTAAGCATTTGTGGATGAGTGAGGCCGTTTTGAGATTAATTTTTTCTTGGGTGGAGAGCCATTTGTATTTCCTTCTTATTTCAGAGATGTGCGCTCTTCTGGGGATGCTTAAGGCAGCCCTAAGAGCATTATTTTGGAGCACTTGTAATCTGTTGATGGTTTGTTTGTTTGCCCCTATGTAAGGAGCATTACAATAATCAAGTTTTGATAGGATGAGGGCTCTATATAGGATTAAGCAACTGTCAACTGACAGGAATTGTTTTCCGGCTCGTATTAATTTACATGTGTAGGCTGTAGAGGAAGCCAGTGAATTTACCTGTTTGGTAAAAGATAAAGTTGAGTCGAGGTAAAAACCTAAGGTTTTTACTTCTCTGGCGACCTTGATGGTATTCCCATCAATAATGAATGCCTCGTAGTTGAGGTTGAGTTTTGAGATGCGAGCTGCGGTACCCAGGATAATGAGCTCGGTTTTGTCATCGTTCAGACGCAGGCCATGGTTGGCCATCCATGCCTGAACGATGCTATAGGCTCTGTTCACCATAGCCAGATCTTCCCCGTAATCCCCAGTAAGTGGTAGGAGAATCTGGGTATCGTCTGGGTAGTTGGTATAGGTGATACCCAGATTGTCAAGATCGTCAAAGAGTGGCTTGGTGAAGATATTGTAGAGTGTTGGCGAGACACATGATCCCTGGGGCACTCCACAAGTAATAGGTATCAGGTCTGCTGTGGCCGATGGGGAGAAGACCCTCATAGTCCTGTCGCTAAGGAAAGACTGTATCCAGACTATAGCTTCCTTTGAGAAGTGGGCCGCTGAGTCCAAGTGACTACACAGGACTTTATGGTCCACCAAGTCAAAGGCAGCTGAGAGGTCTAGTAGGAGGAGAAGTGGTAATTTTCCCTCATCTCTTAATTAATCTATTTGGGCCTTTAAATCGATAAGGGCTGTCTATGTGCCATGTTGTGGTCTGAAACCAGATTGGCGAGCGCCTAAGAGTAGGTTCAACTCAAGGAAGTTTTGAATTTGGGTGTGTGCTACCTTATCCAAGTTTTTAGGAGGAATGGCACCGTGGTGATGGGCCTGTAGTTGGTGGGTATGTTAGGGTCCAGTGTTTGTTTTTTCAGAAGAGGGAGTACCCAGGATTCCTTTAGATTACGCAGGATGGTGCCAGTAGTGAAGGAGGCGTTGATAAGTTTGGTGATGAAAGGGGCTAGATCTCTAGCAGCGTCCTTGATCAGTTGTCCTGGGGATTGGTCACCTTTTCAATTGTTCTGTGGGTTTAGACTACAGTGTTTTGTTCAGGGGCGTTTGAGTTTGAGATGATAGTGAGGCTTTCTTTAGAGCTACTTTGTTTTGGAGATTGGCCACTTTATTAGTTAGCGCAAACTGGATGTCAGTACACCAAGTTTTATCTTTAATAGAGTCGTCCTGTACTGCAATTGGGGTTTCCAATTCTTTTAAAATGGAGAAGAGCTCCTTCATACTAGAGTTAACTTGTGTAATCCTGTTGTTATACATTTCTTGTTTGGCCATGATGATATCCTTTTTGTATTGAGTTGAGATACTTATTAGATTAGTTTTATTTTCTATAGTGGGATGTAGGTTCCATGCCATTTCGCATTTTCTTTTCTGTAGTCTTGGGTTTTTTAGGTGTCGTGTAAACCAAGAGTTGAGATGCTTTTTGGGTTTGCTATTCCTAAGTTTTAGCGGAGCAATACTGTCAAGAGCGGTAGTCATAGCATTATTATATTCTTCCACTGGTAGACCTGGGTCTGTAAGGTCTGGTAGGGCATTGAGATTGGGTAGGATATAAGGTAGGATATTGTCAGCTGTGATGTTTTTCTTATTTCTAGTTAAAGTAGGTAAGGCGGGAGGAGGTATTGATGCAGGTCTTTTAGTATTGAGAGTAAAGGAGGTTAGGTGGTGGTCAGTCCATATTTCGGGGGAGATGGAAGTGATGGAGAGGTTGCAATTGTGACTGGCAATCCAATCGAGAGTTCTCCCTTTGGTGTGGGTGGAAGTATTCACTTTCTGAGTGAAACCTAATTCTGTCAGGATGTTAGCTACGGAGATCTGGTGCCAAGTTAAAATCTCCTAGCACTAGGGTTTGTGAAGAGTCTTTTAGCTTCTCTGAGATAATAGTAGTAATGTCTTCATTGAAGGTGCTGATCGGGCCTGGGGGTCTGTAACAGAGATGGATGTTTAGCGTTTGGGAGTTGGCGGTGGGTAGTTTAATGGCTAGTGACTCACAGGATTTAACGTTGGGTGTTGAGGTAATTCTCATAGAGAGATTGGTTTTGGTGATAATCGCTATTCCCCCACCACGTGATTCTAGTCTGTCAGCTCTGAGGATGGTATAATTGTCTGGGACTGGTAGCATTAGTGCTGGGCCTGCTGCATCGTGGAGCCAGGATTCGGTAATGGCGATGAAGTCAAGGTCATTTTCCAAGATGGTCTCTGCTATGTCTGTAGCATGGGCGACTAAGGATCTAGCATTTATTAATGCGCCTTTGATATCGGGTTCTGACTGTGGCATTAGGCGCGAGCTAGAGGAGGCATATGGGTTAGCGGTAGTCTTGTTTCTTTTAGAGCGAGGCCTGGGGCTGGGAGGTGAGGTGGTTTCCATAGGGGGATGTATTTTAAGTCAAAGGTGATCTAAGTTAATATTATATTTATTGAGAGGTTCGAATATTTTGGGTAATCGTGCACGGAGTCTGAGATTTCTCTGCGCTATGTTGCATGAGGATTTGAGAATAGGTGGCATAGAAGAGGCTCCTATGCTCTCTGGGTGCAGTACAGTTGCATGGTAACAAGTAGAGCTGTAAGGTTAATGGTTACGGCCAGATAGACTCGGGTTGACAAATGGAAGTACATAGTGTTTGAGGCAAGTTAAGCAGATGGCGAACTAGGCGCGTTATGCTACAGTATACTGCTAAATGCAACAATCAAATGGTGGGCAGCATACTGCTAAATGCAACAATCAAATGGTGGGCAGCATAAGGCTAGATGCAACAATCAAATGGTGGGCAGCATAAGGCTAAATTCAACAATCAATTGGTGGGCAGCAGGAGGCTAAATGCAACAATCAAATGGTGGGGAACACAGGCTAAATGCAACAATCAAATGGTGGGCACCATAAAGCTAAATGCAACAATCAAATGGTGGGCAGCATAAGGCTAGATGCAACAATCAAATGGTGGGCAGCATAAGGCTAAATGCAACAATCAAATGGTGGGCAGCATGAGGCTAAATGCAACAATCAAATGGTGGGGAACACAGGCTAAATGCAACAATCAAATGGTGGGCACCATAAAGCTAAATGCAACAATCAAATGGTGGGCAGCATAAGGCTAGATTCAACAATCAAATGGTGGGCAGCATAAGGCTAAATGCAACAATCAAATGGTGGGCAGCATAAGGCTAAATTCAACAATCAATTGGTGGGCAGCAGGAGGCTAAATGCAACAATCAAATGGTGGGGAACACAGGCTAAATGCAACAATCAAATGGTGGGCACCATAAAGCTAAATGCAACAATCAAATGGTGGGCAGCATAAGGCTAGATGCAACAATCAAATGGTGGGCAGCATAAGGCTAAATGCAACAATCAAATGGTGGGCAGCATGAGGCTAAATGCAACAATCAGGTGGTGGGGTACATAGGTTAAATGCAACAATCAAATGGTGGGCAGCATAAGGCTAAATGCAACAATCAAATGATGGGAAGCATAAGGCTAAATGCAACAATCAAATGGTGGGTAGCATAGACTAAATGCAACAATCAAATGGTGGGCAGCATAAGGCTAAATGCAACAATGAAATGGTGGGCAGCATAAGGCTAGATGCAACAATCAAATGGGACGCCACCTAGGGATATGCCATGGGCAGCAGGCAATTTCAGGGGACATAGCGGGACAATCAGCGTAGGGGATTAGAAAAAGGATGCAGGGTATATCGATAATAGCATGTCAGTACAGGCTGGTAGAGGAGTCTAGTTTGAAACAATGATCCATTAATATTGATTGCATAAGCAATGGATCAGCAAGCACAGGCAGCAAGCATAGTCAAGGCACTGTTTAGGCTGAATAGGATGTGGCTGACTGCAATATTATGAGAGCGGGTCGTGGATGACAATAGTAGGCTAATGAAGGGTACAAGGGGAGTCCACGAGGAAAAGCAATGAAGCAGATGAAGTAAATGAGCAAACATTTGCGAATGCCAAGTATTGCCGATTAAAGATGCAGAAAAACATATGTGTGACGGAACCGTCTCCAGAGACTAAAGAGGGTAATGACACCCAGGATAATTGAACCAAATAGCACTAAATAAAAAGCGAAATAAACAAAACTGTGGTCTCTTCACAGAAATACCAGAAAACAAGGCCTATTCATGAGCTTCAGGCGAAGATAACGATGTACTTTAACTCCCTTAAAGTTCCAGCGAAGAGAACATACAGCAAGGTCAAGTACAAAGGAGAAGCCTTGACTGATGAGACGTGATGACTAATTGGGCAAGTGGGCAGTAGTCTGACGTTGTTCTCTGCACCTGGATTTCTATTTGCTTACGTGCTGCTAGTGAGATGAGTGCCCAAGGCTGGGAGAGAATGCCAACCAATCAAAGGGCCTACGCAATGGTGAGCATACATTGTTGCAGAAGCTAATCCGGTGCTGTTGTGCAGCTATAATCTGTATTATAAATAGTTAGAGGCTTGCCTGGCAGAGAAGTGGCAGCCAATAAGGTTACTAACACTTATATACCCTATAAGTAGATATGTTCCCCTAACCAATCCCCCAATTGATAGATTTTATTTGCCACGTAGGATGGCGTCATAGCTGACGCACATCGAGGTATTAAGATTTTTTGTACCCTAAATGTAACTGAGTGTGAGGACTGCAATTCATTGTTTGCCAGATTTCCCTACTTTATTGAGCAGATAATAAAGTAGTACTTTGCCATATTCTTTGAGTCTGTCCGGTTATTTGGGTCCAAGAGTATTTGTTATGGTAATGGTAATTCCATTCTGTGCATATAAATGCCTAAAAAGTGCTACTGCACAAGGTTGTTTGACAACACAGAGGAATAATAGTTCTACATCTTTATAACAAATGTGTTTTCAATTTTATTGTGGTGGGTTGATATTTATTTTTTTAATTTTAATTGGGCAGCTACATCTTAAATAGTAATTGTAGCTTGATTTACATGTTTATTACATAGACTTTTTTTTTGTACTTTAAATGTGGGGTACTCTATTTGGAAATTCCCTTTGTATACAATTTCTGGGTAGCTCCCATGATGCACCATGTTAGGTGCTAGACCAACTGGGGGAATATAGGTGGATGAGTATGTGATGAAGGCTCAGCCAATTCATATTCACAGTCAAGTGCATGTTTTAATTCTAGGTATGATTCCAGCCTCCTAAGGTGGTGTAAAGCCAAACCTATATCTCATATCTGGGTTAGGACAGATTTTGTACTTTTACCTGAATTTGATGTGAACGGTCAATAGTAATCTGGGCATAGTCACGCCAAGGTTTGGGTTAGTGAAAAAAGAATGTGGACGGATAAGAAAGTTTAAAGCAGGTTTAGCAATAGAGTCAATGGGCCTCATTACGATACTGGCGGTAAAACCGGCACGGCTGCCGCTGGTATCATATTTTTCAGGCGCCTGCGAATAGGCAATTACCAGGTAATTACGGCCTTGCTGGACCCGGTAATTGCCCATTCGCGGGCACCGTAAAAAAATGCTCCCCTTTCCCATTTGAGCCCCAATGGGAATGGGGAGGTCAGATGCACCGGTACCATTCGTGAAGGATGCCGGTGCATCCGACATGCTCTGCTCGCGGGTGCCGGTATGCCCGCCAGGTTCCTGTCTAAGGGTGGTTTTTCAGACAAGGATTAGACTGGAGAAGACTAAGTGCCTTCCTCAGGAACCAGCTTAGTTGACCCAAACATTCTGGCCTCATATTCTTTTAAGAGCATCAGTGAAAAACAAAATCCACCACAGAGAAGATGAAATCAGAGAAGGTCCAGCATTACCATGTGAAAGTTTGGTGAATGGAAGGTTGGTAATTCCGAGTAGAAATGGGGAAAAAAGAACTACGTAGTTGTACGTAGGGAAAGTGGTAGTAGTAGCTCTTTATTCGAAAATGAGACACAAAGAGGGGAAAGAAACGTTCTTGTCTATGGGGTATTTTTTGTGGGTGGGGTGGAGAAAGAGCGGAGTTCATGGTGTAATGGAGCGACTCTTGTCTCGTGTTTAATGATCTCATTAAATGAGTAACATTAGTTCTATGTACTGTGGGTACAGGGAAGAGTTGGGTACATTTATTTATTTCATGGAACATGTACAAACATTTCACCAAGACTGGTAATGGATTTAGAGCACCAAGGAGAATGTTTTTCCTGTCGTGGGACGCCTGTGGAGCACCCTGCACATCCCTACTCACTTGGTCTCTGGGTCTCAGCTGCTCCAGCTTCATTAACTCTCTCTGGATCAAGGCTCGGTGCTGGGTTTTCATCCAGTGCCTCCTTGACTGTGCAAGTGAAAAGACCAAGTCCACATCCAGGTGCTGGAAAGTGCCACCCTAAAACAAGAAGAGGGATAATCCATTAGGTGCCGACCAAAGAGCCCATGTGCTGGGTACAAGTCTTTATGACATTTGAAAAATATGGGTACCTGGTCTTCCAGCTGACTGACATGGTCTACAAACTTTTGTTTTCACATTTATGTAGAAAATACCATAAATTAAAAGTGTTGCTTGATGGTTTAAAGCATGGAGGTTACTACACAACTGTTTCAGTTTTGTTTTACCACAGAAGGATGCAATGCAGAGTCTCTCCCACTCAGATGAAGACATGACCTTCAGGTTACTCTGTGAGGGGTCAGTAATGCGAGGCAGACAACTGTTTGAAGATCTTTCAAAAAATGTCATTTTATTTTTAAAGAAAATATATCAAAATGCCTCACTTTCCCTACTCTGTTGAGGAATTCCCTGGCTTTTCTAGAAGCTACGGGAACACACTCTAACACTGGATAATTGGCCCTCCCACTAAACAACAAACACATAAATAAAAGGCATGGCAATTCAACCTGACATGAATAATATGCAATTTCCTCAAGGACCTTCTAATGTCCTAGGGGATTTCCCTTCCACAGGAGTTAAAGTCACTTTATGAAAATTGTTCAATCATAGAAAGAAAATGGGCCTCATTATGACCCTGCCAAGCTTACCGGCACTGTTGTTTCCGGATCAGTGTATTACAGTTCTGCCTGCCGGAGCCGCCGTGCCCGCCAGGTCTGACCCTGCCAGGCACAGCGGCCATGGTAGGCAGACCGGTCACGGAAGCAGGATAAGCAATGGTGCCGGTGCTTCTGTGTCCCCACTCCCATTGAGTCCTATGCGACTCTATGGGAATGGGAACTTACATTTTACTGATGCCTGACTTTCCAGGCAACAGGGGTTGTAATCTCCCTGTGGAACCGGGAAGTCAGGCGCCGGTTAATATGTACGCTCCGTCGGCAACCCAATGGTTGTAGTGATACACAAAATTGCAACCTTGCCAAGCAGGGCTTTAGATGACAGCATTAGCCGCTGAAAGCCAATAGTGTATTCAAAGTATGTGCCAAAAATGCTGACAGTAGTCTGATGTAGCACTTCCATTATGCAGTAGTGAGCTACAAGGAATATGCAGGCCTACTATGAGTGATAGGTCACATTATGCATTGTTGATAGACAGGCAGGGAGAGGGCCCTAGCTCTGTAGCTAATAGACATTTTTGGAGTGTTTGGAACATTATGGCACCTATATAGCGCTTAGATAGCCAGTCCTAAGCGCTATGAACACTAAGATATGAGTGCATGCCTTTTAGAGCTTGCAGATGGGGTTAATACATCCCTGCTTCCCTTAGAATATTCTGCCTCACTAACGGTAGCCCTGCATGGCCCCAAGCTAATCTCCTTTTCTCTGGGAAGACACTGATAAGACATTCCTGAGCTTTCACGCAGATGGGAGCCAGGGAGGGGCTCAGAAGAAGGAGCAGTGGAAATTAACAGAGTTGGGTTTTTTCCATGAGACAGCCTATATTTTGCACAGGGAAAGTTCTGGAACTGTGCGTCATGGATGGGCAGCACAAGATTATAAAATATGCATGCTCACATGACTCAGGTGGGAGATCGTCCTGTGGACTTGGTTCGAGCAAGATCAAGTGCCCGGAATTGGAGCTCTGACGGCACCCGGCAGCGCTGTCCTCTGAGCGGGGCTTGTTACAGCTAGCTTATGAGGGCCAGGGTCTCCCAGTGCTGATTGAAGGGGCGTAAGACTGTGTTTCTCTATGTTTCTCTATGTTTATCTAAGTTCTATGTTTCTCTATATTTTGCATTTCTCTAAGTTTTGTGCTTTGTAATCTTCTCTAACTTGAATCCCAAATGTATATGAAATTCACTGTTTAGAATAAATACTAAAACTTATTGAAGGTGTCATTTGTCACTAGCATGAGATCACTGCTCAGCACAATAGGACCTGTATTTTGGGCTGAATTGGGTAATTTTTGCTCTCAAAGGGCTGGCCCCGAGGAAGATTTTGCCCATATCAAGACAATGGTAGCTCCGGCACAGTTACTGCAGGACCCATAATGAGGCCCAATGGTTTAACTTAGTTCTTTATGATTTTTAAAGTCAAAACAAAAGTTTGTTAACAAATTTCCTCTTTTGGGTAATGCCATCCACTTTTTACTTCTAGGACAAATAGCCACAATGGTAATCCTGGCCACTATGCTTTATCACTCCCACAGGTCGTTGTTCCCCAGTCCAAAGATAAATGCAATGTCCACACTGTTAATGTTAGACAGTTCATGGTTAACATAACAGTTTTGACATTGAAAAAGGTATGTTTGTCAGGACACCTTCTTAATACTGCTACTTCTACTTGAACAATGATTCTTCTACTTGCTTCACCATGAGAACAGAGACCTCTTGTCCTACAGTATTTCACCTTGGCTTCGACAACTAAGACGTAGCATCTATTGACAACCAGATACACCTCTTTAGTTTCAATGTTTTGGACTACTGCCAAAGCTTCAATGACAATACTACAGCTTCAATTACTTTTAGACAGACTTCAACAACATAGATTTTCAAAATGTTTTAACCTCCTCAGGTAGGCAATCCATCAATAGCTTCCTTCAAAGGGGCAGCCTCTTTGCCTCTCTTGTCTAAATGCCAGAACAGCAACCTGGGTTTGCCTTCAAGACACACTTTTCTCTGGCTGTGACCGTCTTGGGCATTACAGGTTAAGTCTGCTTTAGGATAATCTTTAAAAGCTGCCAATTCTCCTTCCCGGATGTCCTGTTTGCCTTTCTCCCAGCTATCAGCCCATACAATTACCCAGAAGCCTTGGAGCCACTCTCCTAGCTTCAGGTAATACTTGTGCACTTTTATCTTGGGCCTGTTGATAGTTAGTAACTTCACAATGAAGATGGATTGCTCTAAACTCTGAGAAAGGTTCAGCTTCACACCTAGTATGGCTTAGGCAATGCTTGTTCTCTGCTTCAGTCATTTATAATCTTGCGAATGAAAGGTATGTCACTTATATCCAAAGTATAAGGTGCAGTCGTTCAGGAGAAACCACATTTAGGCACACACAACCACTCTTTGATGTAATTTTTTGAGCTTTAAAGGTGGTTGTGTAATGGTATTCCCATAGAAGCCAGCAATAGTTCAGATACCCTTGGGGAATCACAATAAGGCACATGCGACCATCCAATAATATAGTTTTCCCAAGCTAAAGATTGTAATTCTGATATTGTCACGGTTAAGTGTTCTCCAATGGTCTTCGCAGCATTCACTTCCCTTAACTAGGTACACTCTCTGAACAATAATAGTCTTTGGTTAGTGAAACAATGGGCTTCAACAGCGTTTGCTTCCTATCCGAGCAAGAAGCCTTTTACTCTATACGCATGTTACAATTCCATTGTGCAAAGGATCTTTAATACAGCCATCCACTGCTACTCGCTGAAAGTCTTCCGCAAGTGGTAAAGGAGCTGGTTACTGTTACTGGCAAGGCTCCCCGGCTTCTGAAGTGTTTGCTGTGTGGGACACACTGCTTTCCCGACTTCTACTACAACTTCTACTGATTCTGGCTCTCTGGGACCCACACCCTTCTCCTGAACAGGTGTCTCTGGTCCGGCCACAAGTCTTGGGAGTCGCCTCTACTCCGAGACCCCTGACTTGACAGTTACTTCTTGCCGCAGTATACAACACGCCAGCAGCTGGGCAACCACGGCAATCAGGCTTACATGGGAAACCCGTTTCTCCAGCATGTTTTCCACTGCGCAGCCTCTGCACTTCCGAGTTTAGGAGGGCAGGACTCTCTCAGAACACGCAGGTGAAATCTGCTGTCTTCACATTCCGACGTCCCTCTTGTTTTCCCACATCTGCTTGTTTTGCCAGCCTCATTCCTGTCTTTTGCTTCCACTGCTGCAGCCTGCACTCCAGCCAATGTTCCAGCTCCTTCCACTCCTTCCTCCTGCCTGCACCTGAGCAGGTCTTTTATACCTCCAAGGTTCCTTCAGGTGTGGGCTATTAGCCTCATTTGCCCGACTACTGCAATGGGTACTAGACTTACTTGCCTGATTTTGACAACGGCATGCCTCCTCAGCCCTCTTCTTCATCTCAGTCCCTCTAGGATTCTGGGATGTATAGTTTCTTTCAACAAAGTTAGTTATTTCAACTTCTGGTGTTTGGCAAACAGCCATTAAAAGCGTGGGATTGCAGGAAAAGTTAGAGGGGGTTGTCCCAGTTTTTCTGGTTTGTTCCCCCGACCCCCATTTGTATCTTCCAGTACACCACCTCCGGATTCAGGATGAGGAAGCGGCTGCCTTTTCCTGGCCACATGAGGAGGGTTCCAGACCAGGTTTCTCGGAGGAATCATCTCTGATTCATCACAACTCACAGATCTCTGCTGCCACGCCTTAGTCATCCAGTTTGTTAGCTAAATGGGTTGAGCATGATGCTGTGTAATAGGCCGTGTGAGCTTCTCATGTTGATAATATAGTTTACAGAAGAGTGTCTAACATCGCATAACCATGCAATATGTATCACTCATCCTTCACCCATTCCCAAATCCTTTCCCCCTTCCCAACACATCTGACACAACAACCATGCATCCAGCGGTGCACACATCGCTAGTTTTAAAATTGTTACTTGCCATAGCAGGCTTATGGTTCGTCAAGAACGGAGATATGAAAAGAGCGGATTTGTCCAGTAACAGCTGTTTTACCAACATGTTCTGGTCTCGCCCTGCGGCCACCTGTAACATAACATCGCACCCCTTCCATACTGGTTGCACAGCCCAGTCACAAGCAAAAACCATCCAGGGAGAGGCAAACCTAACCTGATGCCTAACGTTGACTATAGGTTCTGAAGAATGACCTGACCAAATCAAGCATTGCTTCTGCAAACCTACCTCATGGAGTAATGGTTGTACAAGGAAGAGGTAGACAACAGGGCAACTGCAGCACATAGAAGTGGTTGGAAAGTGGTGGTTTATATGCAAATCACTTCCAGAGGAGGCCAGAAACCTCTTAATGTGGCCCCAGTCTCTAAGATGGTGCAGGAACCTAGTAGGTTTGCTAGCAGGGCACAATTACTGCTTGAGCAGCTTCCCCAGTGCTTTATTTAGAGCAGGGAACCTACACCTAAACAAATAACATTAAATAAATACACACTGACAGTTAGCCTTGCATGAGGGTAACCTGAGGGACACCGAGTCATCCCTACTAATGGACTGGCAATCCTACCCTATAAACCTTTAGGTGCACTGGTGCTTGGTTATCAACGTTGAGTGGTGGCCTTAGGCTGGCATTATCGATGTACAGGCAACCAGAGTATCATAACATTAGATGGCTACACTCATGTACCACATAGAGCCTGCTATACAGAAAAGTTGGGCTTGTGATCAGTCTAGGGTGCAGTGCTGTGAAGTCATACCAATGCAGCTGTGCACTCTGCAAAACACATTTGACACAGATGTTTCTGTTCACCTATTGCCGCTTCCTTGCTAGTTGTGGGTTTTTGAGACCACATAGGAGCCATCAAGTTGCAGGGTCAATATATCCGTATGATCATCCATCCTGTTTTCTCTATACTTTTCCGGTCCTCTCCTCCCTTCATTCCCTTTCCCCACCACGTGTTGAACTGTCCCGACTACTGGGGCAGTGACAGCGAGGCGACCAAACCTTAGAAGTGTGAATTGACTTCCCATCTGTTCTTAAAAACAGCAGATAGCAACTTGAAATTAAAAGTAGGTTTGTTTCTGGTAGTTGGTTGTTGGCATGTATTGCATATGTGGTGTGTGGTGAAGAGATGGTAGGGGGTTGCTATGTAAACCTTTGTTGCATGCTCCCGCTGGTTCTCAGAAATCCCTTGAAGGAGAAAGTGATTTGGAATTTATTTTGAATAAACCATATTACATACATCTATTTTGCAGCACTGAGATAGCTAGATGTGATGTAACGCGACCACGTATAAATGCCACATTCGTATTCAAAGCTTTAATAAACTGACTGAATGGGCTATGTTTGTGACTCCTCATTCAACCAAACAACATTACCTGTATATAAGCATTACAGAGCCCATTCCAACTAGGAATATAATACATTCTTTTTAATAATCCTGTTTATTTATTTGTTTATTTTTTTTTATTTGAATTCATTTGATTTAACCATTTTTACAAAACTGATCAAGATCATTGCAGTCCGCTATTGTTAATGAACTTCGTTCTTTACTTTCGTTTGCAACATCCCAAGGCTCTTATTTAATGGTTGGTTAATTTTGCTTTTTTTTTTTATTTTTTTTTTTAGGCTGTGCCCTGCCTCATTCGCTTCACGGTTTTTCCAGTCGTGACAAGATATCTCTGATCATTGAGACTGCTGCTATGAGCCATGTGGTTTTTTGACCATTCATCAGGGCTCTCCAAATGTCTTCTTCTTCTAATGTCCCGTAATTTCCCGTTAATGGCCATAGGTGTCTTCTTATTTCATTTACGCCCTTGCACATTGTTAATAGGTGTTTTAGAGTCTCTGGTGCATTGCCGCTGTCACAGAATCGGCAGTCATTTCCTTTGTATTTCCCTTGAATTGCGTTTATTTAATTCGTTTCTATCTGGTTTAGCCTCATTCTCATGAATGTCGCCCTGTATAGTCTTTCTGGAAATTTTAGTAGGTAGCTCCGTAACTGGTTTAGTTTCGTGCTGCCCGCAGGCATATCTCTTGCAAGACTACTGGCTGCTGCTGTCTCCAAGGTAGTGATCCAGTCCTTTTCCAGGAGTTTTTTCTTGGTTCTTGTTGGATTGTGAATCAAAACTTCTTCCGGACAGCATATGTCTTCTAAGATCACTCTCTTGTCCTTTATCCAATTGGACAGCGTCTTGTTTTGGTGTAATTTGGCTTCATCAGACAGGATCTTGAAGATAGGATGGATCTCAGGCATTAAGATCTTTCTAACGAGTGTCATGCGATTCCATTCTATCAAAATGTCCAAGGATGAAAGGCTCAATTCTCTTCGGATGTGGGTAATGGGTGTTGATTTTGATAGATTTTGGGCCTCATTACGAGTATGGAGGTAGCCATGGTGCTATTAGCGCCATGGCTGCCTCCATACTGGGCTCCAATACCGGGTTCCTGCAATGAGAACTTACCGGGTAATTCCGACATAGGAGGACCTGGTAATTCCTCCTTACAGGAACCCATCCCCATTCTCATTTGAGCCCACATAGGGCTCAATGGGAATGGGGAGGGAGGTAATAACGGGCACATTATAAATGGCCCGTTATTACCTCCCTCTTCCCCTCGCGGGACCCGGAAAGGACGCCTGGTTTTACCAGGCGTCCTTACAGGGTCCCGCAAAGGGAACCTCGTAATTGCACATCCCGTAATGAAGGGTGCCGGTCCCGTATCATTACGGGAGCGCAAGCCTCGTAATGAGGCCCTTAGTGTTCTTCGCCAGAACAAGCCTTCCACTTTAGCCCATATTTGTAGGCGGTAATTTCGGTATTGCTTCCATACCGTAAATCAATGTTGGAACATCTTTTCCTCTGTAAAAGTTTATTAACTCCAACGTTGAGAATTTTCCATATTTTTTATGGACTTTGATGATAGCGTTTTTGCTTTTGCCATCAATGCGTCTTGAGCTGGTTTCTCTGAGGCGTTGTTGTTGAATGGGACTCCCAAATATTTATATGTATTGACTGACTCTATTTTTTCTGCGCTGAGCTTCCATGTAAAGTTAGTTCTTTGTTTACAGCAGTTTAAGGCCATGATCTTGGTCTTGCCCTGATTGATTTCGAGGTGGCTTTGCTTGACGTACCTTTGGAGTCTGTACAATTGTCTTTGTAGACCTATTTCTGTTTGGTCCAATAGTATTATATCATCAGCATATAAAGGTCTGGGGACCATAGTTCTTGCCGGAGGTGGTGGGAAAGTTCTGAGAAAGTTTTCGAAGTCTGCAATGTCTGATATGTAAAAAATGTAGATTGCCGGTGCTAAGGGGCATCCCTATTTTACTCCCCGATGGGTCGGGATTTCTGATGATAAGAGGCCCTTCCTTGTTAATCGCACTCCGATGGTAGTTTCTTCATGGAGTTCCATTAGTGGGTCCATGTTAGAAGGACAGTCTTTAACCACTAGTTTTTGCCACAGAAACTTTCGATTAACTCTGTCGAAAGCCTGTGTTAGGTCCACAAAGGCGATGAAGAGCTTTTTTCCCTGGTTTGTATGCGTTTCCCTTCAGCACACTCAACAATAAGATATTTGCCTGAGTTCCCACGTTCCTCACAAAACCCGTCTGGAAGGGATCCAGCCAGTTGTGTTCGGCTGTCCATTGTCGCAGTTTGTCCAACAAAAAGGTGGCAAAGATTTTGTCAATGACATACAGTAAAGAAATGGGACGATAGTTCTTTGGATCTTCTTTATTTCCTTTTTTAAAGATCAGAACTATCGCCGCTAATTTTCAGGATTTTGGTATTTGCTGCTGTTGCAATACTTTCCTAAGTATCCTTGTGATGAACCTGGCACACTCCTCTGGGTGCGTTTCAAGCATCTGGTTGGTTAGTCCATCTGGACCAGGTGCTCTGGATTCATTAAGTTTCTTGATTTTCTCTAATATGTCTTTGATGTCTGGTTCTGGCTCCACCCCTTCTTTGATCTAGCAGGGGTTGAATATGTAATGGTTTCATCTTCTTCAAGAAGATTGAAGAAATAGGTCTTCCATCTCTCTTCTCCTACATGATTTTGATGTACGTCACACATTGTGAATATTGGTGGTTTGATAAGGGCCCAAATGTCTTTCGAGTTTCGATTTGCCAAAGCCCTGAGCATGTTCTCAGAGTCATTTTGTAGTAGAGTCATCTCCTGTTTCTTATCCAGCATTTGTAAGCTGTGAAGGCTGTTTGAGCTTTTTCTTTCAGCCTCTCACATCCTGATTTTGTGGCAGCTCTTTTCAATCTGCTTACCTCCTTTCACTTGTTCACGAGGACTTGATCGTAAACATGGAGTTTTGTCAAATTCGAGTCTGGTCCGCCCCTCCTTTCTGTGGTAAAGTTTGCGACCTCGTGCCCTTTATCATCAGTCCACCCTGTGTAGGCACTGGTAAGTTGTTGGATGTCTCCAGCTCAAATTTTTAGGCGATTGCCTCTGTTGTTTGGTTCCACTCCGGTCTCCATGCTTCTAGAGGAGGCTTGGAAACTCATCTGCCACTCTGCCATGAGTAGGTTATGGTCGCTATTTGTGGTTTTGATGAGTTAGAACCTTGTTATGATCAGTTAGAGGTCTCTCGAGGCAAACATATAGTCTGGGTTTTCCGAGGTTTGCCCTCTTTCCCATGTTGGCACAATAATCTTTGACTTGGGGTTTGTTCGTTCCAACATCAACATATCTCTTGAATGCATCAGTGCCATCAATAGGTTGCCTCTTATTTCTTGTGGAGCTACCCCGTTGGTCGTCTCCAGGTTCCCTTGCGCTTTTGAACACTTCGCATTGAAATCCCCATAAATTAGAATGTGGTCTACTGCATTTTCTAGGATTGCGTTATCCAGAATAGTTGTTGCCGTGTTCAAAAATACGACATTTGTAATGACTTGTGGGTTCTAGAAGCAATTCATGATCAGTACGATGCTGGCCTTGGTCTTGTCTGTTTTCCTAGGCACCATGTGCCAGTTGACCAGTACTGCCAAAAATGAGGGGTCGGCATGCAGCACCGGACCTGCTGACATACCTGAGCCTACTCCCAGGCCGATTAAGAGGCCGGACGTGGGGCGTCCATTGCTCCCTCTTTTTGCCGGGGTGACGGACAGTTCGTACCGGTCCAGGCTGGCTTTCTGCAATAGCCACGTCTCTTGGAGACAAATTAGGTCAAAATCGCTGAAGTTCACGTCACTTTGGGCAGTTAAGTACATGAAACACCTTGGGCCTCATTACGAGGTGGGCGGTAAGGGATTACCGACATTGGTAAGGGCACGGGTGCCGGTAATCCCTTACCGCCCTACTACGAGTTCTCTTTGCGGGTCCTCCCTTAACGCCTGGTTTTACCAGGCTTTAACGACGGGACCCGCAAAGGGACTTTGGAGCTAATAACGGTACCGCAATTTGCGGTACCGTTATTAGCCCCTTCCCCATTCCCAATGAGCCCTATAGGGGCTCAATGGGAATGGGGAAGGGCCCTGGTGAATGGGGAATTACCGCCCCCACCAACCTTGGAATGGGGCGGTAATAGCTCCATTCACCAGGGTGGAGACGGTATGGATTTGGAGGCAGCCATGGCGCTAATAGCACCATGGTTACCTCCAACCTCGTAATGAGGCCACTTGTGTTCCAGGATGCGAATGTGATATTTTCCTTTCCTTGACTTTGGGTGTTTTCTTCTGGTCCCACTTTGGTCTCCTGGAGCACATTGGTGGATTGCTATGACTTTCGTTAATAATGCTGTTTATTCTGTTCTGTCATGTCATCCATTATATTTTTGAATATTAAGCAATATCAGTTAGACTGACATACCACTTTGGGGCCTTACCAGTGGTAGTTACTGTAAAGTTCTTCTTGGACTTTCGTAGTCAAAGCCCGCACGGCCACCCACATGCACATGTTGCAAGGAGAGGCAGAGACTGGAGGACAGTTTAACAGCCTTTATTCTTCCAACTCCCAACAGTAACTGACGTCCCCTTCCCACCTCCCGCCCCTCTCCTTCCGTGACTCCCTGTACTTCTCCACGTGACTGGGGAGTCTTGTATATGTGACGACATCACACACCCCCGGCACTAAACATGATGACACCTCTAGTTCATTTCCTCAATTAGCCTCTGTAACCTATTTCGAGTTCTCTGAGGGCTCAGTACCCGCTGTTCTTCAATGATCCCTTGGTGTGATGGGGCCATCTCTTTGCATGAGCCCTCTCCATCTCCTTCATAAGATGAATCCCACTCGGTGATTGAGGCAACTGATGAGTGACGATTGGACTGGGTGATGCCTGCCATTCACCTGAAATGTGAGGAATTTCTGGTGATCTTTTTCCTATCACCCTCTGCCACGATGAGAGACCCTTTCACTTGAGTCACGGTTAATGACTCTTCACCGAGCGCAGCCATGAATCTTTCTGCTTTGCGTTTGCCGTGCTTTGACAATGTCTCCAGGTTCTATGTCATCAGCCCGCCTTTTCATGCTTTCTTTGTTTCTGGAGTCCTGTTCTCGCATCACAGCATCTCCCCCATATCTTTCTTCTGTGCTGGTCGCATGGGGCAGTCTTGTTCTTATGTTTCTTCCGAACATGACTTCGGATGGTGACTTCCCAGTAGTGCTTTGCGGGGTGTTTCGATAATCCCGTAACAGCAGGTATAGCATCTTTTCCACTGGTTCCCCGGTTAGTCGGGTGATTTGCACGTTTCTCTTTACATTACTCATGAAACGTTCTACTGTGCTGTTTGCTTGTGGCCACAATGGTGTCATTGTCTTATGTATGAAGCCCATGTATTAAGAGAATGTTTTGAAGTCTTGTCCCGTGAACGGGGGCCCGTTGTCGGACTTCAGAATCTTTGGAATGCCATATGCAGCAAACATTCTGTCAAGTGCAGGAATAGTGTGCAATGCAGATATGGACGGCACTAGTTGTACATCTGGGAAGCGGGAGTATTTGTCTACTGCGACCAGTATGTAATCACCCCCTTCCAGGGGTCCAAAGAAGTCCACTGCAATCTCATCCCAGGCTTTTTCCGAGAGTGCTGTCATACATATGGGTTCTGGTCTCGGGTTGATGACTGCACAGGTGGGACAGTGCTTGAGAAGATCTTCCACCTGCAAATCTAGATGTGGAAACCATAGTTTTTGCCTGAGCATACTTTTTGTGGATACTATGCCTCTGTGGCCCTCATGAGCTAGTTCCAACTCCTTTCGTCACAATTTCCTGGGGATTATTATTTTTGTTCCTTTGAGTAGTAATCCTTCTTCTGTGTTAGCTAGTTGGTTCTTTACGGCTATCAGACAGTTAATGTCTTGTTTTGTTTACTCACAGGTGTTGTCTCCCACCTGTCAGGCTTGCTTCCAATGTCCTGTTTCCAGACATCGAAGGATGATTTGTAGTCCTTGGTGGTTGTCCGTCTCCTGTGCAATCTGATGCAGATCTAGACCGTTCGGAGTGTTTGCATGCACTACATAATGGATGTATTGAACCGCGATGGAATTATCGGGCTGGGATTCCTTGCAGGGGTGATGCAAGAGGTGTTCTGCAGGGTTGTGGTCTTTGCCGGGTCTGTGAATTATGTTGAAACTGTAGTCCTGTAATCTTAGAGCCCACCTCGCTATTCTCTGTGGCATTTTCACCTGTGAATTCCCGTAAATGAATATCAATGACTGATGGCCTGTGACGACTGTGAATGGTTTCCCGTATAGGAAAAGGTGAAAGTGCTCACAGGCCCACACCACTGCCAGCCCTTCTTTTTCTGCCTGAGAGTAGGCCTGTTTCGCCTGGGAGAGGCTCCTGCTGGCGTATGATACGATGTGCCTTGCTTGGCTGTCTTTAGCGTCAATTTGCGTTAGAATGGCCCCTAGACTGTCGTCCATGATTAGCTCTGTTTCTCATTTGGAATTGAAAGAGGACATGTTCCTGGCATCCGATATGCGTTGTTTAATCGACTGGAAAGCCTGTTGACACTTCTCTGTCAATACAAAGTCTGTGTTCTGTTTTGTCAGAGTTCTGAGGGGTTCACTGACAGAGGCAACATTATGTATGTAGCGGGTACAGTAGCTGGCTACGCCAAGGAATGAGCGCAGGTCAGAAATATTTTTGGGTGGTTCAGCATCTGTGAGTGCTGTGAATTTTTCAGGATCTGGGGTCATTCCATTTGACGAGAATATGTGGCCAAAGAATCGGAAGGTCTGTTTTCTATATTCGCATTTGTCCTTGTTCAATGTGAGTTGGGCTTCTTGAAGAGCCAGACATACCCGTGTGAGCGTATTATAGTGCTGTTCCTGGTCTTGTCCGAAAACTAGAATGTCATCACTATAGTTCAAACAGTTTGGTATGTGCTTGATGACGTTGTGGATTTCGGACTGGAAAATTTCGGCACCAGAAGAGACCCCGACGCTGAGGCACTTATATCTGTATAAGCCCAAATGGGTGGTGAATGTGGTGATGTACCTGGAAGCCTTGTTTAGTTCTAGCTGATGATATCCCTTGTTGAGATCTAGCTTGGAGAATAAAGTTGCACCATTTGATAGATGTACCATGTTGGTTATGTGTGGTGCTTGATGGCGTTCCCGGAGTATGGCTTCATTTTGCCGACGCATGTCTAGACATATGCGTATGTCTGTTGAGTCCTTCTTGGGCACTGGGATGATGGGGGACACCCAAGGGGTGGGCCCTTCTGCCGGTTCGAGGATGTCCGCCTCAAGGAGTTTTAGGAGATCTTCTTCAACTTGCTTTTGCATATTTATGGGAATTCCTCAATAGTGTTGGGCTACGGGGGAAACATTTTGGTCATTGTGGGGTCCCAATTTGGCGGCCTTTTAATTTTCCGAGGGCCCTTGAATAAAGCTGGGAATAATTGTTAAATTTTTGAAGTGGGGTCGATGTACTTGTGAACCATGAGTCTGTATAGAACGTGGATGAGACCCATGTTGATGGCTACTTTGTAGCTTAGTATACATCCACTTTCAGTGGCTGCTTTCAATACATGCATGGGGATTTTCTTTGACCTTTCTTTGTGGCTGCACAACGCCATAAAATACCCTTTGCATGGCTGTGGTGTCTTTGATCCGTATGGATAGATTTGAGCTTTTGCTGGTTGGAGATGCGGGGCATGCGGTATGCTGTCGTATACTTCCTCGCTTATAACATTCACTAAGAACTCGGCAGCCATCTTGTTTACTTGGATGATGAGTGTTGGGCTGTGTTCCTTCGCCATTGGGCTCCCCAGAGCGTATAGATATCCCTTACGTCTTGGTTCTTCTAGCTGTTTCTTGCTCCTTCTGGTGTCTTCATCTGATGATGTGCTGGATCTGCTGTCAGATTGCGAATGTTCAACCAGATAGCATATGTATCTCCGGGGCTGTCTCCTTGATCTTGGTGACGGTGGTTTGCTGTCCCGCCAGTCTCCTGACGTTCTGTCATGTCTTCTCTCTGATTTCTCTTCCTTGTGCCAGTGATGTGGAGATTCGTAAACCTGCTGGGGGGCATGGGGGGGGGGGTGTCTTTGTATTGCTCTTTCCTTTCCTTGCGGTGGCTTTTCTCCGGTTCCTTCACCTCTCATTTGGCTGCAATACATGCGGCATACCGCTTTGAAATGATTATCGCCCCCACAGAGGTAGCTCCGTCTTGTCTTTGGATGTCCGGGATCCTTATACGCTGCATTTTGGGTCGCTGCCATTGTGCCTGCTCTCCCATGACACTGCAAGCTGGATGCAGATGCCACTCGTACTTTCAGCGAGTGTGATTCTCCTAGCACAGTGTAAAGTCCTTCTTGGACTTTCGTAGTCAAGGCCCACACGGCCTCCCACATGCATACACTGCAAGGAGAGGCGGAGATGGGAGGAAGGTTTAACAGCCTTTATTCTTTCAACTATCAACAGTAACTGACGTTCCCTTTCCCCCTCCCGCCTTCCCGTGACTCCCTATCCTTCTCCACGTGACTGGGGAGTCTTATGTATGTGACGACATCACAGTTACATGCTTGAAAAGTGGCAAAGTTAATTGTTAAATATTGAGTAGCAAATGTGACATGGATTGTAGAATGCAGTGGGGTATTGGGGACCAGCATGCAGTGCAATAGAGACAATGTTTTGGGGACTCGCCCTGTGGTCCATAGGAATAATTGGATTGTACGTTTTCTTTGTTGGTATATTTAAAACTTTATAAAGTATCAATGAAAAAATGTCACATAGTTGAACAAAGATTAGCTCTGTGACAAGCGGCATTGGGCATCACATGTTTATAGTTACTGTGAGGTATGTGCAAGTCTAGCAGTGTTTCACTGGCCTTTGAGAGAACACATCTTAGGGAGCAGTGAAGGACTGAGGCCCGGTTCTGTATGGCCAGCACAAGTGCTTCACTTTCTAAACAGTCTAGGCCTCTGAGAGAAATCTGGCCAGGGAACAGAGCAAAGCTTTTGTCCTGTGGAAAAGCTAGCTATATATCACATACAGCTACCCCAGTGGCTTGGCAGTGTGATGAGACTGGCCAGCGTTCCTGAGGTCCTTTACACAGTGATAGGTCAGTGTGCCTCAGGGCAGTGAAACAATCTAGATTGGAGGTGTGTTTCAGAGGGACTCTAAGGCATTCTGGGTGGCGATAACTACAGAGTAGTAAGGTAACGGCGACACCCTGCAATCCCCTGGCTCCTCTGTAATAATGAAGAGGGCCCGCCCCCTTCTGCCCCCGATGGCTGTGGACCTGCCCCCTTCCCCCCTGATAGCTGTTGGCGTTGAAGCAGTTGTCAATTGGCCATAGAGAACCAAGATTCCCTCTGTCCCAAGAATCTGGTCATGGTGGGAGCGCGTTTAGGTGAGGAGATGGTAACACAGCGAGTGGATGTACAAGGCTTGGGGGAGCACTTCCAAAACTGATGGAGTGATGTAACCTTATCTTTTTGTAGGTTGGCATGCTGAATCAGGACACATTCCTGAAATAGGCTGAGATTGCCATACAGGGTTAAACACTCTTTCTCCCATTTAGCAGTGGGCCGCGTGGGCTTCCCCACAGGATCAGGCTTAGTTAGTAGGGCTCTTCCGTAAGGCATAGACAAGCAATGCTGCCTGTGTGGCGCTAGGAGGAGTCAGGTTTTCGGTAGTCTCACCCCACAGCACGGCATATCTATGGGATTGGAGTTACTCTGATGTAGTGGGGCAGAGCTTCACCCCAAGTCAAGAAAGTGGAGATTTTGTAAGGCGGTTCTTAGTGTCTCACATCACATGTTTGTTCTGTTCATTAGAGCTGCTCTTCTGGGCAGTCAACATTTCCACAATAAAAATGTATCAAATACATGTACATACACTTGTTATAAATGGCGGGGCTGGTGCCATTTGTATATTCATTAGTTATATTGTGCACATGAATTGGTGTGGCCGTGAAGGACCATCAGCAAGTACCCACATGTTTAGCCTAAGTGAGTTGGAATTTGATAGGCTTGTCTGTCACCCATTAGCCTGTGTGATGGGTGAAGGAGTTGTTTGTTCACGTGGGAGGGTGCCATGGGTGAGGGGCTGTCTCAATCACAGAACATATGAGAGTGGTTAGGTAAATTACAAAGGGGATGCATTGTTTGATATTCCCTATTAGGAGATGAAGGTTTATCCCAGTGGAAGGATGCAGTGGGGTCCACAGGTCACATATAGGAGAGGGCTTCTAAGAATATTAAACACCTGCTAGTGTTTGGAAAGTGTGAAGTGATACCAGGCCAGACCATGGAAGCCAATCATCTAAAAGATGTTACATGTATTTGTGAAAGCCTGTTTTACAAGTTACAATACATGACTGTTGTATGTAATATCTGCCCTGGACATTAATGTATGAAGTGTGTTGCCTTGTTGAACCTTGATGATATGTCCTGATTATCTAGTAAGACCTGCTAAATTCCAAACATTATGAAATAAATGTTTAAGATTTGGGTGCATGCCCTGCATGTTGGGCGGTTAGTGAAGAATCCCAAATAACTAATCTTCTACCCCATTAAGAGAAAGGAGGTTTAGTGACCCTTGAAAAGGAATTGTAACAAGTGCCTTGGGAGTTGATGAGCTAGATATAGAACATTACAAAAGCAACCCCATGTAGTGATTACTGTGTTTTAGTCCACAGTCCCTGTCCTCCATGCTTGTGGGATGTCTGTCCTACAAAGACCAGACCAAAGAATTGTTTGCATAGCTAAACCTGTTGACTTTAAAAGAAAAGGGCGAGTGCATGCTTAGGGACCCTATTACACTTGCTAGCCAGGCCAATGTATCCTGGCATAATTATTTTCCCATGGACAGAATTGTTGGTGAGTAAGGTACCGTTCGATGGCCTCAAGATCCCACTTCATGTCGGGACATTATAAGTCTATCTTAGCGTAAAGCAGCTAAGCATTTCCCATTGAATAGGTTTCCTGCTGGTAAACTGGGTAGGTCATTCTCATCCACCATTTTCATAGAACACTACTGCTCCAACCCTACTCGAGAGGCATTTTTTACAGGTTAAATAGATGGGTGGAGTCATTTATGATTCTGAATGGTTGATGGATTTGGGAATGCTTTAATTATTCAAAAGCCTTACAACTTCATCCATTCCACTGAAATTTGTTTGATTCGACAGCTTTCAAATGGTCTGTAAACTGTGTCCGGCAGCTCAAGAGAATGCAAATTGACAAGGGGGATCCTGGGAGTCTCTCTGCCAGACATTAGTCCTGGTTACGAGAGACTTACCCAGAGTCTTTAGCTCACTATCTTTCACAGAGAAGAAATGTGAAACAAGTGTTCTATAATCATCGATCCAGAATGGCAGAAAGTTCCTTTTTTTGTAATTGGTGCTGGTAAGCATTGGATGGCTTCCCCTTTGCATTCTTGTGACTGGACCACACCTTTCCTGACCTGGAAACCCAATTATTCTAAGGTGAACAAGGCTTGGCGAAACTTGTTGGGTTTGGCTTTGAGCCCATCTTCTTGAAGTATTTAAGTTACCAAGCACAATGGTATTAGCTATTAGCGCCATGACTACCACCAATACCGGTACCGAGTCCGCCTTTGTTCAATGAGGACTTACCGGTCTATTCCGACCTTTGCGGGACTGGTAAGTCCCCATTGAAAAAGCCATTCCCCATTCCCATTTGAGCCCCCATAGGGCTAAATGGGAAGGCGCTAATAACGGTACCGCAAATTGCGGTACCGTTATTAGCTCTAAAGTCCCTTAACGGGTCCCGTCCTTAATGCCTGGTAAAACCAGGCGTTGAGGAAGGGACCCGCTAAGGCAACTCGGAATAGGGCGCAAAGGGATTACCGGCACCGGTGTCCTTACCGGTTCCCGGTATCCCTTTGCGCCCAAATCGTAATGAGGCCCATTGTCTTAAAAATATGCCCCGGCATATGATAGATGGTTATCCTGGACTTGGAACATAAGACATTGAGACATAGTAGGGGCATTGTGTAGCCCAAAGAGAAGTGCTGTAAAAGGAAATGGACCATCAGGAGTGGAGAACACCTTTTTCCTTTGACCAATTGTGCCAAGTGAATCTGTTTGTAGCCTTTGGTTAAGTCAATTCATAACCTAAGAGAATGTGCCAAGCCTTCCAATCATTTCATCGATCCTCGACATAGGATATGTGTTTAAGTAGGAGATTTGTTTGAGTCTGTCAAAGCCAATAAAACATCTCCAGCTGCCATCTAGTTTTCCCACAAAAATGATTGGATACTGCAGGTGTCTTTAAGAGAGATCAACAACTAAGTCCAGAATCTTCTGAATTTCCTCCTGCATGGCCTGACATCGAGCGTTTGTAGCAGATACGGCCGAAGACCACAGTCTTGTCTGGCTGGGTCTGCATCCGAAGAAAAAAACGTTTACCCTGCCTGGCATTTCATAAATGATCCTGGAAATCCTACAGATCTTGGTTCTGGTACAACTTCAAACATTCAGAAGTATCTTTTTGCAACACATGCCTATGTGAATCAGTGGTCAAATCTACATTGGCGTAGGTGACGGTGACTGGGTACTCTGAATTTGTCCAGGTCTTTAGCTATGGTAAGCTTGGCTTTTCTTCTTTGAGTCAGTTTGCTGAATCAGAAAGGTCAGGTCAATTGGTATTTCGGTCACAATGTAGAATCCATGACATTGAGCCAGTAGTATGTTCTTGGAAGAAGACAACACCACCAGAATATTGTCACCCACCTGGAACGTTTAAAGCTGTCCCTGGTGATCATATAGCCATTCTGCTTCTCTTGAACCTCTTTCAAAGGTTTGGTTATCAAATCCTGTACCAGGGTAATCGTCCCCAAGCATTAACCGGTTGACAGCGAGGATGGTTGGGAGAATCACTTTCTCAGCATCTGTAAAACACTTCTTGTTTTTGCCAAGAAAGTACGCAATGTGGTAAGATGCTTTCAAAGCATTTGCAGGTACAGATGCCACACTTTTAACAGTCTCCTTTTGCTTTTTCATGCCTTGCAGCTGCCGTACAAAGAAATCCCTGGTCTTTTTTGCTAAATCGGCATGTTTGGTTTCCAAATGCTGCCTTAATTTTGTTGGCTTCAGGCTGTCATCTGCTAATGTAGCACCACAAATCACACACTGCGGCTTCACTTCCCCAGCGACTGTGATGCATGTGAACCCAAAGTCCAAATAAGAGTGATCATATTTCCGTGTTTTGGGATTTCTTTTGTCTGTTCCCACCTCTCCTTCCGCTTTACGTTTCAGATCCCTACCATCTTTGGGCACTAGAAAACGATCCATCGAGAAAAGGAGCCTGAACCTGTCGAAACATTGCAAACGGTTTTAAAAAAGTAAAAATGCACCCCAGAAAAAGCGTAAACATGGCAAACACCACATGCAAAGAGTTAAACTGAGCCATGTGAAAAGGTTGGGGTTGGTGGGAAACACCCCATGCAAAAAAGGGTCAGCAATATGGGTTGGGGAAAAAAGGAGAGGAGATTTAAAAAAAGCAAAAATTCAACAAAAATACATGACCCGCATGGCGCTGCCACCCCTGTCCCCCAGACGCCCTACTCTCAAACGGCACTGGCACCTACCAGGGAAATACGAAGATCGGATGACGGGCGAGGGTAACACAGGCAGAGGCGAGAGCAGAGCAGTTTCAGTCCCCCGCTTGCCTCCATGGGCGTAATTTTAGGTGGGACAGGGGTGTTTGTCCCCCCCAACTTTCATGGCACACCATTTTGTCCCCATTATTCATTTAGCTGAGGAAACTTTTCAGCAGATGTCATGTCCCCACAACATTTTCAGCAAAGGTACTCCACTGCTTGCCTCCTCTCCTCCATGCCAATTTTAAGGTTCATTTTGATTTCTCTGCGCCTAATAAAGCAGTCCTCGACTAAGTTATCAACCAGCCCTTGCCAGCTATCGGATTATACAAAAGTGGCGGATAAGGAGGGGGGAAAAACCGAAAAGGGGATTGTGTGTCAGGCCCGTAATGCTTCTGGAGAATTCTTGATACATGCGCACATTTCAGTCACTCATATCTGTTTGCTTTGACACGTTCCCATGGAATAAAATGAAACAAAGAGGGGGGGGATTGTTTTGTCATGTGAGGCTGGGACATATACCTTGGCACAATCAAGGCGCCCCCCCCCTTTTTTCGGGAGTCTGCCGGTGTTGGGCTCCAGCAATCTGCCATGGGGAAGCTGTGTTATTAATACAGCACCGGCAGAGCAGTTTTGGTCCCCTGCTCGCCTCCTCTCCTCCATGCCCCCTAATGTGGGGGTTGCAGAGGGAGAGGGGCACAGGGGGGACCGATGCTGCATTAATAACACGGCTCCCCCATGGCAGATTGCTGGGCTCCAGCAATCTGCCATGGGGAGCCGCGTTATTAATACAGCACCGGCAGAGCAGTTTTGGTCCCCCGTTCGCCTCCTCTCCTCCATGCCCCCTAATGTGGGGGTTGCAGAGGGAGAGGGGCGCAGTGGGTACCGATGCTGCATTAATAACGCGGCTCCCCCATGGCAGATTGCTGGGCTCCAGCAATCTGCCATGGGGGAGCCGCGTTGTAAAAAACACCGGCAGGGCAGTTTCGGTCCCCTGCTCGCCTCCTCTCCTCCATGCCCCCTAATGTGGGGGTCGCAGAGGGAGAGGGGCAAAGGGGGGACCGGTACTGTATTAATAACGTGGCTCCTCCATGGCAGATTGCCACGGGGGAGCCGCGTTGTAAATAAAGGGGTCACTTACCTATCACGGGCGGCGGCAGCAAGAGCAAGGAACACAAGACACCACAAAGCAGCCTGGACGCGCGATCCAAATGCAGGAAAGCGTGCATCCAGGCTGCGTTTATTTCCTGTTTCATGGCCACGCCCCCAGCACATCGCACTGGCTGAGCATGTGCATGGGAGCCAGTGGCTCCCCATTGCACATGCTCAGTTCAGTGCAGCTGAAAAAAAAAAGAAAACAAAAAAAAAGCGTTGCTCTTTCTTCTTCTGCCACGCATCACGCCCCCCCACAGATTGAAGAGCTCTGCCTTAGACTGCTATACAAACCGATTTTTCATAAATATGTCAACAGCCTTATTGAACAGCGTAAAGCTAAAGCCAATTTACTACTGGGAATAACATGTCTTGCGCATACTCTGAGGCTGTTTTGAAAACACATACATATGTGATCAACTTTGAAGATGATTTTTAGTTCAAAAAGTTTTTTGTGTCTGCACTGCAGTCACTGACGGTGACTCAGGACAGAGGCTTGAGGACTGCAAATGACACAGAATTAGCAGTTTTATTTACTGTAACAGTCTTAAGAGCCTGCTCTATATTACAGTGCAGACGTAAAATGTGTCCTAGTATTAAAAGTATGAGGTGTTGAATTCTATCATAAAAAGCACAATTTATTCTTTCAGAGCTGAAACCACCCTCTTGCATGAAGAAGAAGTTGTAATGCATCATGTTACTATTCATGGCTCCTCCTTTCCCCCATATCCTGACGAACCTGCACTTCTGGTTATTTAACCCTGTGTCAGATAGGCAGAAGCAGCAAAGAACCGCTCATAAAATATACTAAGCATCAGAGAGGATGTACTCTAGCAGACCATGGCCCTCATTACGACCCTGGCGGTAAGTGAAAAACGATGTCGGTAAAGGATTACCAGCATCCCTTACCGCTAGGGCCGATTATGAACCGAGATAGTGCTATCAGCGGCACTGTAATCAACGGTGCCGCTAACTGCGCCAAGGGCGCGGGCACGCGACCTCCCACGCCGTAAATACCGGCATGGCGCAAAATGGGGATGAGTACGAGTAAAGCGGACATGCTCTTAACGCCCTTGTGAAGGCCGTAAAGTACCATACCGCCATGGTGCTAATACCGCCATCGCGGACCAACCGTAAACGGCCATGTGCAGTATTCCAAAGAGACACAGGTGCACATAATCAGCACAGGTGGAGGCAATACAGACTGGCCAAGCACAAAGAGAGCACACCCCACCCATTCCCACACCCAGTCACACTTCACAATGATCCCAATAGGACTAGCAATGTTGGGGCTGGAGGACCTGATTGCAATGGAAGTGCTAAAACAACAACAACAACAACAAGCACAACAGGCAGCACAGAGGAGACGGAGGAGGAGAAGGAGGGCAAGGCAGGGCCAGCAAGCCCCACCAGCACAGCCAGTGCCACCACGCAGGCAGCCCCCAATCCCACGCATCAGAGCCAGTCCATTCAACCTCACTGCTGAGCAGATCCACACCCTGTACCGTTTGGACCGGGACACCATCACCACCATTGTGGACATGATACACGACGACATTGTCAGCATGATTGAAACACGCACCGCCATCCCCCCTACTGAAGGTAGTGTCCGTGCTCTACTTCCTTGCCACAGGCACCTATCAGCACACAGTGGGGCACTTGCATGGCATTTCACAAACATTATTCTCACGTACGCTGCACCAAGTGCTTGATGCCCTCCTCAAGCACACAGACGACCACATTACTTTACCACGGTCTGCCCAGGAGATCTCAAACACCAAAGTTGGTTTCCATGCACTGGCCGGCATACCTGGTTGCATTGGTGCCATCGACTGCACCCATGTGGAATTGGTGGTCCCACATGCCATTGAGGTAGCGTATCGCAACCGGAAACTATACCACTCAATCAACGTGCAAATTGTATGTGACTCGAACAGGATCATCAAACATTGTTGTGCTCGATTCCCAAGATCAACCCATGATTCAATGGTCCTGCGGAACTCCACAATACCACACTACATGGAGCGACATGCAGGGCAGAGATTCTGGCTACTCGGTGAGTCGCATGTCATGGCCATGGTAATGTGAAGTGTGTAGGTGATTGAGGTACAAATGCATACTTTACCTGGCTGAAAAGGGGGGGGGGGAGAGATGCATACTCTACCTGGCTGATATTGGGGGGGAGATGCATACTCTACCTGGCTGATATTGGGGGGGGGGGGAGATGCATACTCTACCTGGCTGATATTGGGGGCGGGGGAGAGTGATGCATACTCTACCTGCCTGATATTGGGGGAGGAGAGATGCATACTCTACCTGGCTGATATTGGGGGGGGGGGGGAGATGCATACTCTACCTGGCTGATATTGGGGGGGGAGAGATGCATACTCTACCTGGCTGATATTGGGGGGGGGGGTGCATACTCTACCTGGCTGATATTGGGGGGGGGGAGATGCATACTCTACCTGGCTGTGAGTACCAGAGGGAATGGTGCAAGCTCATACCCCAAAGCAGGCCAGACTGGAACTCACATCTGACCACATAATGCGAGATGTAAGCAGCCCTACCATGTGAATGAAGCTGTGTCCCAACCATTCCACAGCCAACTGCATGTCCACTATACCAAATAAGACCGCATCCACCCTCAACGAAATGCAGCTACATGCAATGACTTTAGCCAATACACAGCACCAAACACCATCTACTGAAAGGCCTGTCCCCCATCACTGCGTAAAAAGGAGTCACATGCCGGTAAAAAACATCAATACACCACTACACTGACACAGAGGCCCACCTAAATAGCATAACACCTACTGAATTGCTCAGAGATATCATCATGAGGCTGACAGCAATGTTGCCAGGATGAAAGCATTGATATCACTGGACATCTGCCAGATCACCAAAACAACCATTGTGGACTAACACGGTGCATGGGCGCTCACAAGGTACTGGACCCCCCTGCGCACACTAGTTGATGGCATGCAAAACAGTCTATGGGCCTCATTACACGTAGTGCGGTAAGGGTTTACCGGTACCGGTAAACCCTTACCGCCTTACTAAGAGGTCTCTTTGCAGGTTGGTACTTTAACGCCTGCTTTTTAGCAGGCGTTAAAAACCAACCCGCAAAGGGACCAGGGTGCTAATTACGGTACCGCAATTTGAGGTACCGTACTTAGCGCCTTCCCCATTCCCATAGAGCCCTATGGGGCAAAAATGGGAATGGGGAAGGGCAATGGAGGAAGGCGGAATTACCGCCTTCCCAACCTTGGAATAGGGCGGTAATTCCCCTTTCCTCCAAGGCGGTACCAGTAAATTACCGGCATGAACCATGGTGCAAATAGCACCATGGTTAACCGCACTACGTGTAATGAGGCCCTATAAGAGGAATACACATATAGCAGTCACATCGTGTGACTCCATTCAGGCATTGAAATGGGGTTCAAAGTAAGAGAGGAATGCATACCATGGTGTCACTTGATGAGGTAAAATCTGATGTTATGACTAACACGTACATTGTTGCCCACATACAGGTGATGCAGGCTATCCCTTGAAGAGATGGCTCCTTACCCCAGTCCAGAACCCACAAAACCGGCACGAGGAGGACTATAATCGTGCACATACACGAACCTGTGTGGTGATTGAGCAGACATTTGGTCTCTTGAAGGCACGGTTTCGGTGCCTCAGCAGGTCTGGTGGGGCACTCCTGTACCGTCATGAGAAGGTTGCAAAGATCGTCATGGCATGTGTACTGCTACACAATATGTGCATCAGACGGAATGTGCCATTGCCCTCTGACGCTGAACTGCAACCACCTGACGAAGAGGATGAGGAGGGTGGGGATGGTGCAGTACCTCAGGGAGGAAGCCATGCACAGGAGGGACGTGCCATGCGTCAGACTCTGATTAACCAATGCTTCTAGCACACATGGACGGGGCGTGTCACATGGTGATGGCACTTGGGGCACTGGGTGTGTCTGGGACATGCACACTGTGGACTGTTCAACAATAAAGCACATGTACGCAATGAAAAATGTCCACACGTGATTTGTGCATAACCAAAAAGTGTGTTGAAATAGAACATTTAAGTGAACACACCCACTCCCCCCTCCCCCCTCAACTCCCCAACACACCCACTCCCCCCTCCCCCTTCAACTCCCCAAAACATGTTGTGGATGCCTGTGCTCAAGTGCATCATGTGGGATTGTTCCACAGGGCGGCCTCTATTGGCACCGCCCTCTCCCGGCACCCGGTGCACCCCTGTCTTTACACCGCAGGTTCCTGCCCGATCTGCGGATGGGGCTGGTTCGGGTAGAACTGGCAGCCGAGGAGGAACTGGGCTGCTCACAAGGACGCATGTCCCTCATAGTTTGAACAAGCTCCGAGAGTACGTGCCGCACCGCGGCTAGTTCTGCACAAATATCCTTGGAGGTGGAGTCTATGGCTGCCTTTACAGTTTCTGCACAATCGCGCATTTCCCCCCATGCGCTGGTGCATTCTGCCACATGATGTGTCAAGAGGGAGGCCAGTTGTTCTTGCCGCATGATGATTTCATGCATCGGGTTCTGTGTTTTTTGGCCTGTGGATGCTGCTACTGGCATGTCCATTGAGCTGCTCCCCTCCTGGACATCTGCCACTGGGCCTGGAGGGGCCGGCCATGAGTTATCAGGAGATTGCTCCTGTGTGCCATTGTCATGCTGGCTGCATGGGGACAGGTAGGGGGAATGAAGGGGAACAATTGGGGGACCCACAACAACGTCAACATCCCCTTCTTCATTGTCTGAACTGGCAGGGGTGGCAGCAGTCTCCCCAATCGTGCTGCTTCCTGCAAACCCAGTGCCTTCAGTAGACACCACTGGGCAGATGGTTGTCCTTGGTGGTGCCGTAGTGCCTGAATTGCTGCACATCAGTGCCGTGGACTGTGATGTGCTTGTGGATTTTGGATGCTGTGGAGGTTTGATTTTTGCACCAGAGGTGGAGGGACGGTGTTTTGGGTCTTCGGACTTGGACTTCTTGGCAGGTGTAGTGCCAGTGTCTTCGTCGGCACTGTCCGAATGAGAGCCTGTGGTAGACCAAAGGAGGGAAAGGGTTAGTGATGGGTCTGCGGACATTGAGCAGGCATTGAGATGGCTGCATTCATTTTGATTACTAGATGGTGCACATTGGAGGCAGTGACATACAGGTTGTCTCCCTCTTAGGTGGTAGAGGCATGGACGCATGTGGGTGGCTACAGGAAGGGTGTGCTTAATGCATGTGTACAAGGTGGAGGTCAGCACTGCCTGTAGGCAGTCTTCTGCTAATGTGTTGTGTTGACCCTGTTAAGCATCATTGCACTCCCCAAAAATCTGGTCTTGAGTGAGTTTTGCATGGCTGGATTTAAGGCACCTAACTGCGTCGCCTGATGTCGGGGCTCCTCTCTCCATATCTCCGACCCCCTCCATGTTCTCTGTGCCTATGGTTGCGGCACATATCTCCACCCACGGCTGCATTTTGATGGGCGAATCAGCTCCACCGCCAGTCGCCATGCCCGGATTTCTATTCGCTGCCAGGATACTCCTGATGCGGAGACGTAGATCATCCCACCTTTTTCTGCACTGTCTTGCATTTCGGGGTGTTGTGCCAACTGCACTGACCCTCTGGGCTACCATGGCCCATATGGCCTTCTTCCTCATGATCGCCGGTCTGTTCATCTCTGTAGAGAATACTACATCGGCATGCTCTTGTAGGGTTTCAGCCAACATATTTAGCTCCTCCCTAGAAAAGCGCTCCTGCCGCAGCCGATCTCTGTTTCTTTTCAGAACTTTAGGCTTTCTGATGATTGATGGGTGTAGGAGAAGGTTTGTAGAGGTTGTGGGGGACAGGTGTCCACTGGTTGAAGAGGATGGCAATGGATTGTGTTTTTAAAGATGGCTGCCGTGCTCTTTCCCGTTCATGTGCGGTGACGCAACTTCCGGATCCGCTTATTTGCGGTCACCGCTAATATCGATAGCTAGGGTGGCGACGTGCTATTTGCACAGCATACAATGCCGGTAAATGGCGTTTTTAGGACTTTACCGGCATGGCGGTGATTACATTACCGGCATGGCGCAATGCTCGTGCCCGAGATGACGTAATTTGCCGCTTTTAGCGGTATCTGGCCAGCACAGACACGTTAATTGCGCTATGCCGGTAATGACCGTTACTTACCGCCAGGGTCGTAATGAGGGCCCATGTCTACGAAACCAAAAAAAACAGCCAGCACATTTGGGTACATATCACACTCCAGTCAATGGAAGATAGACACAGGCACGGCCACCCACCAACATGCATCTGCTACCATACACTTTCTGAAGACACAAAGCACAACACCTCTGCCATTAGAACGCAGCTATGTCCCATGACAAAAATGTGTTCTAGCTGGTCGCATATTCAGTCTTCTGCACTCGCATAATCTCCTGACAACCTCAAAGCACCCATCCACAAGCCAGCTCAACATGGGTCACTAGCAGAGACTTGGCTACCCCTACCTATCTTCGTATTGTCTACAACGCACACACGCATTCTGAACTCCTCTAATGAGCCTCCCATACCTTGGACTTCGGTTCCCTTGAGAGTGTTCACCTACAATGCTTTGAGGCCATGCCAATGGGAAAAGGTACTATACAAATGACAATCTAAATTACATTACAAAGTTATGAATGAAACTGGTAATCTCGGAAAAAAGGATCCAGAGGATACAATTTTGAAAACAAGGGAATCAAGGAATTTAATTATACCTGATCCATTATTTAAATATCAGAATTTGAATCATGAATTAATCATAGCACTCATAACAATTTTACATCGCAGGAAAGAATTTAAGAACACATGATTTTACATACAATTCATCTCATTCATACACAAGCGTCCATTAGCCATTCATACATACACAACAATAACAAATATAAGCTAAAACTTTATCCTAAAAAAGTCATAACAATCGATTACTTATTGTCTTCATTAAAAAGAAGAAAAGAAATATATAATCAATATATAAGAGACCACAACAAATTGCCCAGGTGGCCATGGGTTGGGATGGGTCACGTCGGTGTCCAAAATCAACCTCATCTCTGGTTTCTCAACTGGTTTCGACGTATTTAACTTTAATTGAGGTACGTCTTCATCAGGAGATAAACAATTACACTCTGAAAAGACAGGGAGACATACATGCATGAGACCCCATCACAGAGTCACCAAGTGGGGAGAACTCCCAATTGTCAACCAATTGATATTTACTAAAAATAATTTAAAACAAGAAAAACAGCCTGCCCCCAACCTTGTGCCGTTACTACAAGGGGAGTCTTTGCATGCTTAAAAAAGTGCTACCATTATAATTGGTGCCCCATAGTGCAAGAGAGAACCCACCAATCATAGTTGACATGAAGACCTATTTAGTTTGAAGTTTAAAGTGCCAGTGCATTAAGGTCCCGTGAACAAAATGGAAGACACACCCTATAGATTTCATGCCGGCATTCTCTCAATGGTATGCAACTGCTCGACATAGTAAACTGCCTACACATTAAAACCCATGTGCACCAAGACAATCCGGTACCTGATACTAATCGAAATAGTCAGAAACCACCATCTGTGCAGGAAAGAAACAGAATCTTTTTATGTTTCACTCGAATGGTCAACAACAATGACTCAATTGGAGATGAGGCAAAGTATGGTAACACTTATATCAACCAATTATAGAGGCACCTTAGGAGTATGAATACCCTGGTTCTAATGTATTGAGACCATCAGTTAATGTTTTCAAATTAAAGATCCATAACTGTTCTTTGTAAGTCAATTTCTTTGTCATTTGGACCATATTAGGAGCTGTGACTTTTTCTATGCAGAACCACTCAATTTGTTCTGCAGTATGGCCCATTTCTACAAAATGGATCACCATGCGGGCTTTCAGATTCCGGTATTAATTTTCGGGCGATGCTCGTTAATTCGGGTGCTTACTTCTCTCGTAGTCTTTCCAATGTACATCATTTTGCAAGGACATAGGATTGCATAAATGACGTTTTTACTTTTGCATGTTGTAAAAGTACGTAGGTCACAGGTTTTATTTTCCATTAAGAAGGAAATGTTTTTTTTAGAGAACTTACAGACAGTGCATGAAGTGCATGGGTAGTGCCCTATCACTGGGTTGAAATTGGTGTCTCGAATCGCAGTTGTCTTAACCGAAGTTCTACTTGCACGGGTCATTTTTTGTTTTAAATTTTTGCCTTTCTTAAAAGCAAATAAGGGTTTAGGCAAAATCATGCCTGATACCTTAAGAACCCCCCAATTTCTCAAAATGATGCCTTTAATGGCATTACTATATTGGCAGTAGGGCGAGACACAAACCAATTGTTCTTTTTTGGTGGTATCATTTTTGTGTAGCAGTAACAAATCTCGGTTTGCATTTCGGGCTCTCTTTCTAGAATTTTGATAAGCTTTTTTGGGTAGGCACGTTCTAATAATCTGTTTTCTAAAATGGTAGCATGTTTGGTAAAGTTATCAATATCAGAACAGTTCCCGCGTAGCCGTAGGAACATGCAAATGGTAAGTTCCGGAGTAGACTAGAGGGATGTTGGCTCTCAAAACAGAGTGTGGTATTCCTTTCCGTTATCTTTCTGAATAATTCAGTTCTAAGAACACCTCCCTGTTCAAAAATAGACAAATCTAAGAAAGCAATCCTCGTAGTGGAGTACTCAAATGTAAAATGAATATCTGGATCTACTTTGTTGAGCCATTCCACGAATTGTAGTAAAGACTGGGGACTGCCTTCCCATATTAAGATTATGTCATCGATATATCGACGATATAACTTAATCTGTTGTATAAAGGGATTGGAATCCGCCAAGATTTTATCTTCCTCAAGCAATGCCATAAAAATAATGGCTACATTTGGAGCAAATGTACAGCCCATAGCAGTCCCTTTAGTTTGTAGAAAAAATTCCTCCTTAAATTTAAAAAAGCTGTTAGTTAAAACTAGCTTGGCAGCTTTACACAAAAAATCAGTAGGGACGGCATGTGGGAGTGGTCGTCTGTTAAGCATAATTTGTAAACTCTGCACAGCTCTCTCTTGAGGTATGTTAGTATAGAGAGCCTCAATATCAAGTGTTACCAATATTTGTATATTGGAATCAAAGTTCACATTTTCTACCAAATTAATCACAGAGTGTGGGGTCCCCTGTGACTTTCAGATAAATATATGAATGAAATTGGACCAGAGATAAAATCTTGAACTTCTCTTACAGAAGAGAGTTGGATGAGACAGGCCCAATACAGTGCATGTATCAGCCTGGTTTAACCTTTTGCACTTAAAAGGAAGCCCAATCTGCTGAGAACCATACCATCAGGGCTGTTCAAAAAGTCTAACATCCCATTATTATAGCTTGCTAAAATCATAACTTTACAAGCCATCAAGACGTCCTTATCAGATGTCACTGAGCTATTTCGGTGGCGTTGGCGTGTCTGAGTATTCTGGTGCTTCCAGATAGTCAAACGCCGGTCAACAGCGGTCTTGACCGCTGTCCCTGGGATGGATGACTTACTGCCTCCTCCAAAATGACGGCTTTCAAGTTGGCATTTATCTGCTTCCGGTCACAGCGGTTTTGCTGGTATAAAGGCAGACCGGCCTTCAGGATCAATACGCCATTCACATTCTTCTCTTTGGACCCAGCCCATACCCCTTACCTTCTAGTTCATGTTGTTTCTAATTCTTGCCTCCTTCTGACCCCATCTGTTGAGGCCCACCTTTGTTTGGTCTGGATTCCTTCTTTGCTGACTTATGCTATACAACTGGTTTTGAATATCCTTCGCTGTTACTCCTGCAACTCAACTAGGTACCTCATCTGATGCGACTCCTGAGATTAACCTATTCTCCATATCCTCTGAACAATTTTAAGGGTTTTCTACATTTGGGTGTTTCTCCCTAATGCTGGTCGCCTTCTTTGGGGGTCATGTTGGTGGTTTACTATTGCCAGCAGTGCTTCTTCTTTAGAGCGTTGACCCATGCTCATTAAAGTGTAGGACAAGACTCTTGAGGTAAGACCTACCATTGGCACTCTTTTAGCAGTTGTATACTGTGACGGTCAGAAGAAGGAGTCTGACACCTTAAGGACATTTTAAGGGTTCCTTTATTTAAAGAAAAAGGCCTATCTTTCCCTATCGCTAAATGGATTTATCCAGTTTATCTAAATAACTAAAGATGCTCGTCTGTCATCAGGAAGTGATAAATAAATGTCATTGGTCCAAACCTAATTCTACCTGACCCTACCACTACTAACAACTCAACGTAGGCCAAAAGAATATCTCTCTTCTCGTGGTCTTTTCTTGTCTCATGATAGAAATGTATCTCTTTAAAAAATATATGTTTCTTAAGACAATCTTCTTGGATATTCTCTTGATATCTCCTCTTGTAGCTCTTCCAAAACATTCCTGGACCTTGTACTCTTTTTAATGATAAGCTTATGACAGCTTTCCTTGAGACACTCTCTCAAATTCTTGTCTTTGGTCGTATAGCTCTCACAGTCTTTAAATTCAACCTCTCTTAGGTTTGATATGAATTTATTCAATTTTAGTCTCCCCCACTCCTGGGTTCTCTGTATTGGATTATTGCTGCTCTTATACTGTTCACTTGACAGTCTTATCTCACACCACTTATTACATGTTTTTATAGTCTGTTCTCTGCAATTGACCACCCTCTACTCCTGGGGCCTTTCCTCTTCTTCCCAGGGTATTCGTTTCCAGTCTCTCTTCACTACACAGGCTCCGTATTCGCTCGGGGAATCAACTTGGCTATCTGGCTTCTTAATTTTTAGTTTCGCTGGCGTTCCGTTCTCAGCTTCTCTGTAGGTTGCTGCAATCTACAGACGCTGGCAGTAGGGAGGTGCTAATACTCCCGGTTAGGGTGATATCAGAGTCGTTAGCCCGGCGTCTTGCCCACCATGATAAAGATGTGGCCACGCCACCACCTTGCACAGGACTCTTCTTTTTCTGCCAACGGCTTCCCCGCTGTTGGACTCGCCGACCCTCCAGCATTTCAAGATGGTGTTCCTTGCCTTTCTGAAAATCGCAGACTCTGCGGCTTGCGTCTGCTCCATCTCTCTAATGCGTGCTTACGTCAGGTGACTTCCCCTGTGCACAATACACTCTCTGTCCTGGTAATCCACTCAATCCCAGTTAAATACACTTCTCTTTCTTTTGATGACTGGTTCACTTCAGCATTGCCTACAGCCAAATGTAAGGAGGACACATTATTCTACAAAGCAGGCAGTCCCATATATGCTGACATGGTGCTTGATCTTCATGGGAATGACAGTCCTTGTCGCTTAAGGGGGAGTCATTCCCAGTGAGGTCCCACTTGCCCAGACACCTAGGAAGGGTTTTGCAGAGCTGGCTCACCTCCCTCGCCTCAAAGGGGGTACCTCCCCATTGGGAAGAAGGGACAAATACCCTAGATTCCTCACAATATGTGAAGCTAAGATGTCACTCTTTCCAAGAACGACCTCATCATGCTTTGCACCAACAAGCCCACAGCCGAAGCTCACAGTGCTTCACAATGGAAACAATGAGTCAGAGAAAACTGGTGAAAGACGTTTCTGAACTTACCAAATGAGGCTATGGAATGACTGTGATCTACATGGTCGAAAAGAGAGATACCATGCAATGCTGTGGATCACTTAACGGAGGACACAGAACACCGCAAATGTACAAACATTCATGGAAGAGGTTCCAGTATGGCAGCAACATCACCTTCCAAGTATAAAGACAAGGAAGAAACGGTTGAGACAAATTAGCTAAATATCAACTGCGTATATGCTCAGTTAGAAGGATTCAAATTATCTTTAGGGGAGAACAATCCTGATCCAAGAAACACCCCCATAACGAGCCCTTCCAATCTGCAGGGCCAAGACAAAGGGCCTGATCATGAGTTGGGCAGTATCCCAGCTAGGATACAGCCCAACTTTATTAGAGTTAGTGCCCACCCGTCTGGCGGTATTACCGGTGGATCACGAGTTGGGAGCTAACTGTTAGTCCCCATTCCCCATTGGCTCCATTGGACCCAACAGAGAATTTTTGGTGCAATTACCCTGCGGTAATACCGCTGGCAGTAATTGCGCCAAAAATGGGCAGTTTTCCAGCATGTTTACCCCCAGCTCTGAGCTGGGTGTAAACGCACCAGACTCAGGATTGGGCGAACCCTTAAATGCGGTGGTAACACTGTTACCACCGCATTTAAATGCTACCGCCCAACTCATGATCAGGCCCCAGCTGGGATTGACCCTGAGCAGACTAGAAACAAGAGTGTGAGTACTTTAGTGCTTCCTGGCGGAGCAGGGAGAATGCCACTTGGTACAAGGTGGCGACATTATTGACAGAACTGCTAAGAAGGCTAACATCTTAAGTATAGTTTTGGACCTTTTAGTTAGCCATAGACTTTGGTCATTGTGTTGTAGATTATGGAGTCCCTGGTGGGAGAAAGATTTATAAAATTAGGTTGAATATTGTATTTTGATTTATGGCACTGGAGGGGAGGTAATGAACACAAGAAGAATACCACACATTGGGCCTCATTACCAGTTTGGCAGTATTTCAATGGTACTCATTACCAGTTTGGCAGTATTTCGATGATAAATCTGCTGAAATACTGCCAAATGGATAACCGTTACCACCACTTGGTCCCACTGATTTACCCTGGGATTATAAGTGGTGGTAGGCTGTGTAAATCTCCATAGGACTCCATGGAGATTTTTGCAGTTACACATTTTGCTGGAGGAAAATCCGCCACCTTACCACCAAAGTTGTAGTACAGCAGTGCGCTAATGCATTGGTAAAACTGAGTAACCAACATTGTTTTCTGCACCGTTGTACTCTTAATGAGGCCCATTAAGTTGCCCATTTCCTCACACTGCATAGCATTAGACATTCCTTTTCACTTCTAGAAATTCCTTAATTCCTCAAGGCATTTGGTCCAATCAATGCCCTTTAAAGCTTTGTAGAGGAGGAGCCAAATGCCTCTACCAGAAGTGCCACCACCATTTAGCCTATATGCTGTAAACCGGAAATTGCGACATGTACAGCGCCAATAAAGGTCCCTATACCGCAAAGAGTCCTTGAAACAAGGTATCCATTGAGAAAACCCTATATGATGTACCCACAGAGAAATGGCAGTCTTTTAAAGTAGGTTCCAGAAGAAGTGTGAAGATGAATGAAAGAGAAGAAATGATGCACCCAGAAGAGATGCCAATGAAAACAGCATTTAGACCTTTTAGCATCTGATGGCGAAGTAAAGAATTGAGCAACATTTCATGTGCAAAATGAAAATTGCACATGCAGAAAGCACTGAAGAAAATACAAGTCGTTTTATAATTGTACAGATGCTGAAACGCAAGTAGACTAAGTATTCATAAGGTTGGCTATGCGTAGTGAATAGATTGCAGGCAGTGCCGCCATTATATATATGTGTATAGAATCTGGATGTTCCACGATGCATTTTAGCAAACTAAGACCCCATGAACAGAAGAGCTAAAAATGTGGCGCAGTAGAAGAAAACAGCTGACTACGAGGGAAGATTCGAGAAAGCTTGCCTGGCCCAGTGTCAAGCGTTGGGGCAGCCAAGAAACTGGTTATCTATTCGAGAAGATACAAGGAACGTGAGAAGCGAGACAAGCTCCTGTTGAGGTATAATGGAAAAACACTAGAAGTGCCAGGTTTTATTAATTTAATAGTGTTAAATGCAATGAAGGAGCTCAAAATACGGTCTTCTGTCACATGGTCAAGTTAAAAATAGACTTTGGGTGAGCTACAGCGAGCCCTGAAGATATGACTATGCTCACACTCCCTTCTATTCTCAGGTGCAGTGATATGCAAGGCCGAGTTCAAAGACTAATTCGAATGGCAGACAGTAGAAGTGAAGATGGAAATTGGGCTAATTGGGTGGGCAGACATGGTCAAGTCCAACCCTCCAGCACCTCGGGTACCAGCTTGGGTGCGGTTAGCGAGTGGAATATTCCAGAGGGTTACAAGCGGGCCACGTAGTAAAGAACCCTATGCTTTAAAAGCCAACGAAACATTGTTTATTTTATGACAGCGAAGATGACTTGCACTAGGGGTGGGCATAGCTGTCCACCTAACCTTAGAAACCCAATTACGATCCTGTTCCCCATAGAAAGTATACCTAGATGTTCCCCTTAAGCCTATCACAACCCCAAGCAGGTTTTCTTATTTTTGCCACATAGTATGATGTCACGTATGATGAGTTTATGCTATAAAAGTAATGTTTTTTATGATTTGCGTTCAGACTTATGCTGTGGGTCGTCCGTTGACACCCGTTGTACTCCCTGTTTTAGACAATTGCAATTAAAAACAGTTATGTTTTGCCAACTTCCTGAGTCGGTCTTATTATTTTTTTTGATAACACATTTTATTGATTTTTAAGACAAACAAACAAGTACAAGTACACTACAAATGAAAAGGTCATTGTCTGTCTCCCCCAGTACATGCAAATAGCTGAGAGTGAATCTACATGTTACAATAAAATCATACCCCATTCCCCTATTATGAGCACACAAGGTTCACCAAGGTAAGCCCCAACACATCCCTTCAATCAACTATTCCAAGTTGTATTTCAGTGGGCGTCTTCCCATCTTTGCCATATTTTTTGCGCCTTTGGCGGGCATCCTCTGGCCGTGTACACCCTGCGCTCGATTGCCACAGAAATGTCCACATCTGTCACCCATTTATCATAACTCAGTGTCACTTCCGACCCCCATTGTTTTGCAATGTTCCTTTAAACTATTGTGGTGGTGGTGAACAGAAACAGCTTTTCATATCTTGACAGCTCAATTTCATCCTCCATCCCCAGCAGGAGTAGTTTTGGGACTCTGGGAATAGTTTTGCCCATGACTGTCGATAATTCATTGCAACATGCCTCCCAGAATTGTTGAATGTGGGCGCAATCCTACAGGATATGGAAGAAGGTACCCTCCTCAGTTCTACACCACAGACAGGCTGGATCATTTATCCTTCCCCATTTATAGAGGGCTACCCTGGGGTAGTATAGCCTGTGCAGTATCTTTAGTTGAATCAGCCTGAGTCTTGACGATATAGCCACTTCCCTGGGAAACATCAGTGCAGAGACCCATTCCTCCGGTAGTATAGTACCCACATCAGTTTCCCATTTGGCCTGTAGCCCTGACGGTTCTGTAGTGCCGAAGGAGGTTATGGCACTGTACAAAGTCGATGTTATTTTGTGGGTGATGCGTTCTGGGAATAGGTTTTGTTCTATTGGGGTGTATTCCGGCAGGGAGTTCATATCGGCGAGGCTGACCTGTAGACTAGTGCGTGATGCAGCTGGGTGTAGTGGTATCGTTCTGTCTGCGAGAGATTGAGGCGGAGAGTCAGTTCCGTGAATGGAATTATCTGAGTCGGTCTTATTATTGGTGTAAGAGCAAGATCTGCATCCCCATCCATCCCATAGAGTGCTACCTTGCTTAAAAGGGCCTACGGGTTCATGTGGTAGCAGAGGGAGGATGGTTTTGTAAAAGACCCATCGGTTAGTAGGTCTCAATATTTTTGGACAATTGGACACCCTCTGCTTTCTAGACGGAGGATCGTGAAGTTGCCTGTGGAGAGTGGCTGATATAGAACTCTTGCAAGAAAATCGATACAGGTGGGATGGGTCCCCCTTTCACAAAATCCCTCCTGGTTTCCACAGGCGCTGAGTGGACTGAAGGTGACAGTGGTCGATTGGAGTAGGGGTTGATGCCGAGGGCCTTCAGCTGAAGAAAGAATGGTGAGTAGATTGAGGGAACTGGCAAAAATAAGGGGATGGGATTGTGGTAATAGACAAAAGTAGCGGGGGGTTGTTAAGTATAAATGAGGAGCGTTTTTACAGAGTCTGGCTTCCTACCTCAAGGCAGGTCTAGAATGAGTCATTTCAAAACCCAAAGGGGGTAGATAGGCGGCACATAAACAGGTTTATGATCGGCATTTCCCATTTAATAGATTTTCTGCTGGTAAACCGGATAGGCCATTCTCATCCACCATTTTCATAGGACACTACTGCTCCAACCCTACTTGAGAGGCCTTTGTTTACAGGTTAAATAGATGAGTGGAGTCATTTATGATTCTGAATGGTTGATGGATTTGGGAATGCTTTAATTATTCTAAATCCTTTCAACTTCATTCATTCCACTGACATTTGGTTGATTGGACAGCTTTCAAATGGTCTGTAAACTGTGTCCTGCAACTCAAGAGAATGTGGAACAAGTATTCTATAATCACCGATCCAGAATGGCATGATGTTCCTTTTTTGTAATTGGTGCTGGTAAGCATTGGATGGCTTCCCCTTTGCATTCTTCTGGCTCGTCCACCCCTTTACTGACCTGGAAATCCAATTTATTTAAGGTGTACAAGGCAAGGCGACACTTGTTGGGTTTGGCTTTGAAGTCTTTGAGTCACCAAGCACCAATAGTGCATATGTTCTCCTCAGGATTTACTATAGAACATATTGGCCCTCATTAGGACCCTGGCGGTAAGGGGTTTACGCCAGCGTTAGCTGCGCCGACCCCTTACCGCCAACTACGAGTTCCCAAAGCGCCATGGTCACTTTTCCGCCCGCTTTTTGCGGGCGTAAAAATCCATGGCGCTATGGGACCTTGGTGTTAATTACGCCACCGTAATGTACGGTGGCGTAATTAACGCCTTCCCCACTCCCATTGAGCCCTATGGGGCCGAAATGGGAATGGGGAAGGGTAAATGGGTCAATGGGGACTTACCGCCCCGCCAACCTCGGAATGGGGCGGTAAGTCCGCCATCCGCCATGGCGTAAACGGACTTTACGCCATGGCGGAAAAGTCCGTCGATGGCGGAAAAAATCCGCCAGGGTCGTAATGAGGGCCATTGTCATTAAAATATGCCCCGGCATATGATAGATGGTGTTGCTGGACTTGGAACATAAGACATTGAGACATAGTAGGGGCATTGTGTAGCCCAAAGAGAAGCGCTGTAAAAGGAAATCAGGTGTGGAGAACACCTTTTTCCTTTGTCTGATTGTGCCAAGGGAATCTGTTTGTAGCCTTTCGTTAAGTCAAGTCATAACCTATGAGAATCTACCAAGCCTTCCAATCATTTCATCGATCCTCAACATAGGATATGTGTTTAAGCAGGAGATTTGGTTGAGTCTGTAAATGCCAATAAAAAATCTCCAGCTTCCAACTAGTTTCCCCACATAAATGATTGGATATGGCCGGTGCCTTTAAGAGAGATCAACAACTTTTAACTCCAGAATCTTCTAAATTTCCTCCTGCATGGCCTGTCATCAAGCATTTGGTAGCAGATACGGCTGAGGATGACAGTCTTGTCTGGCTGGGACTACATCCGAAGAAAAAAAATCCTTTACCCTGCCTGGCATTTCATAAATGATCCTGGAAATCCTACAGATCTTGATTCTGGTACAGCTTCAAACATTCAGAAGAATTGTTTTGAAACGCATCCCAATGTGAATCAGTGGTCAAATCTACATTGGCGTAAGTGACTTCCAGGCCTTTACCTATGGTAAGCTTGGCTTTTCTTCTTTGTGTCAGTTTGCTGAATCTGAAAGGTCAGGTCAATTTCTATTTCGGTCACAATTTAGAGTCCATGACATTGAGCCAGTAGTTTGTTCTCGGAAGAAGAGACTACCAGAACATTGTCACCCACCTGGAACTTTTAAAGCTGTCCCTGGCGATGATATAGCTATTCTGCTTCTCTTGAGCCTCTTTCAAGTGTTTGGTTATCAAGTCCTGTACCAGTGTCATCGTCCCCTTAGACTGCTATACAAACCAATTTGTCATAAATATGTCAACAGCCTTATTGAACAGTGTAAAGCTAAAGCCAAGTTACTACTGGGATTAACATGTCTTGCACATACTCTAAGGCTGTTTTGAAAACGCATACATAAGTGACCAACTCTGAAGATGATTTTTAGTTCAAAATGTTTTTTGTGTCTGCACTGCATTCACTGACAGTGACTCGGGACAGAGGCTTGAGGCCTGCAAAATGACACAGAATTTGCGTTTTTATTTACTGTAACAGTTTTAAGAGCCTGCTCTAAATTACAGTGCAGATGGAAAATGCTTCCTAGTATTAAAAGTATTATGTGTGTTAAAATTGCATTCTATCATAAAAAGCACAATGTATTCTTTCGGAGCTGAAACCACCCTCTTGCATGAACAAGAAGTTGTAATGCATCATGTTACTTATTCATGGCTCCTCCTTTCCCCCGTATCCTGACGAACCCGCACTTTGGGTTATTGAACCCTGTGTCAGATAGGCAGAAGCAGCAAAGAACCGCTCATAAAATGTACTAAGCGTCAGAGAGGATGTACTCTAGCAGACCATGTCTACGAAACCAAAAAAACAGCCAGCACACTTGGGTACGTATCACACTCCAGTCAATGGAAGATAGACACAGGCAGGGCCACCACCCTGCATGCATTGGCTAACATACACGTTCTGAAGACACATAGCACAACACCTCTGCCATTAGAACGCAGCTACGGCCAATGACAAAACTTTGGTCTAGCTGGTCACATAACCAGTCGCCGGCACTCGCATAATCTCCAACAACCTCACAGCACTCAATCGACAAGTCAGCTCGACATTGGTCGCTAGCAGGGACTTGGCCACCCCTACCTACCTTTGTATTGGCTAAAATACACACACGCATTCTAAACTCCTCTGATGAATCTCCCATTCCTTGGACTTCGGTCCCCTGAGAGCATTCATCTACAAAGCTTTGAGGCCATACAATGGAAAAAGGCGCTATACAAATGACAAATTACACTACATTACAAAGTTATGAGTGAATCTGGACCAGACATAAAATCTTGAACTTCTCTTATAGAAGTGAGTTCGATGGGACAGGTCCAATACAGTGCATGTATCAGCCTGGTTTAACCTTTTGCACTTCAAAAATCCTTGAAAGGAAGCCCAATCTGCTGAGAACCAAACCATCAGGACTGTTCAAAAATTCTAACATCCCATTATCATAGCTTGCGAAAATCCCAACTTTACAAGCCATTAAAACGTCATTATCAGATGTCACTAACTCTCTGTTACACCGTGCAAGCTATTTTGGTGGCGTTGGCATGTCTGAGTATTCTGGTGCTTCCAGATGGTCCAACGCCGGTCGACTGCGGTTTTGACTGCTGTCCCTGGGATGGATGACTTACTGCCTCCTCCAAAATGACGCTTGCATGCCCCAGTCCACCTCTTCCAAGATGACATTTATCTGCTTCCGGTCACAGCAGTTTTGGTGATATAAAGGCAACCTGGCCTTCAGGATCAATGCGCCATTCACATTCTTCTCTCTGGACCCAGCCCATACCCCTCACCTTCTAGTTCCTGTTGTTTCTAATTCTTGCCTCCTTTTGACCCCATTTGGCTCTGTTGAGGCCTGACTTTGTTCGGTCTGGATTCCTTCTTTGATGACTTCTGCTACAACTGGTCTTGAATATCCTTCGCTGTTACTCCTGCAACTCAACTAGGTACCTCATCAGATGAGATGCCTGAGATTAACCTATTCTCCATCGCCTCTGAACAATTTGAAGGGTTTTTCCACATTTCGGTGTTTTCTCCCTAATGCTGATCACCTTCTTTGGGGGTCATGTTGGTTGTTTACTATTGCCAGCAGTGTTTCTTCTTTAGAGTGTTGACCATTGCTCATTAAAGTGTAGGACAAGACTCTTGAGGTAAGACCTACCATTGACACTCTTTTAGCAGACGTATATTGTGGCAGGTCAGAAAAAAGAGTCAAACATTTTAAGGGTTATTTTATTTGAAGAGAAAGGCCTATCTTTCTCTATCACTAAATGGATTTACCCAGCCTATCTAAATAACTGAAGATGCTCGTCTGTGTTGGGAAGGAGCATAGTGCTTTCCTTCTTTCCCAAGTTTCCCAAGCGCTTTAGAAGTAGGCAAGACTTCTGTTAACTGTTTTTGAAGGACTACAAGAGTCCAGGTGGAGGAGGGTCACTAAATAAAGATAGTTAGGATTTAAATATAAGGCACAAATAATTATTTAGCTGAATAGATGTGTTAAACTGTTAAAGGGTAGTTAGCTTTTCTGAAAGCTTGGTAAACAGCAGAATCCTCTGTGCCAAAAATGCAGCCTGTGATAAAAGTAGACTACAGGCATTTTGTCACTGAGGCTAGCTCTTGTAGAGCACACAGTGACTGAGCAGCTGTCCCTGTCCATCACAAGCCAATGGAGACTAAAAAAGATTCAGCACGACATACAAAGTACTATGGGAAAACAGGTTTTTTTTCAGAAATTACTGGACCAGATCAAATATAATTATGCTGAGTGAAGTGTTGAGAGAATGACGGGAAGATGTGTTTATGTATGAATGTTTATAACATAGCAAATTATGCTAAGTAAGAGCACAATGTATTCCTGCATAGGCAGCATAATGTTATGTAGCTTGTCCCAAATGGAACCCAGCCATGCCAGAAGGAAGAACTGCAGCATCCCTTTTAAGGAAGAAGAACAGTTTTGGATGAGCTTAACCATGTCAAGAGTATTTACGCTCCAGGCCCAGCACCAGTCTTCAGGACCTAGGAGCCAGCAAAGGAAGACAGAATGCGCGTCAGAATGGCAGAGTCGTCTGCCATTTCCCCAATCCTCATATTTGGAAAAATTAAAGTTTGTTATCCCTTGCAAGATAGACTCATGGCCTTAATTCCCTGGAGGGGTGTATTTAATCTGGTGTGAGCGTGATCCTGGGGTACCCCAATGTATTTAAAGGGTACAAGTATGGCCTACCGTTCATCTGTCATTGGGCCAAAACTATCTCTACTTGACCCTATCACTAATAGGAACAAGTCAAAGTAGGCCAAAAGAATATCTCTCTCCTCATGGTCTTTTCTTGCCTCATGATAGAAATGCCTCTCTTAAAAAAAGATCTTTTTCTCAAGACAGTCTTCTTGAATATTCTCTTGATATCTCATTTCGTAGCTCTTCCAAAACATTCCTATACCTTGTACTCTCTTTAATGATACACTTATGACAACTTTCCTTGAGACACTCTCTAACATACTTGTCTTTGGTCGTATAGCTCTCACAGAGTTTAAATTCAGCCTCTCTTAGGTTAGATATGAATTTATCCAATTTATCCAATTTTATCCTCCCCCCCATTCCGAGGTTCTCTGTATTGGATTATTACTTCTCTTATACTGTTCACTTGACAGTCTTATCTCACACCACATTTTCATGGTGTGTTCTCTGCACTTGACCACCCTCTACTCCTGGGCCCTTCCCCTTATTCCCAGGGTATTCGTTTCCAGTCTCTCTTCACTTCACATACATGATTATTCGTTACATTCTTTATTGGCTTTTCACAAATCCAGTTGTGCTGGTTTACTGTCTGTATAACATTCTTATGACTGGGACGAGTTTCTGCACTCATATACTGTGTCCCCTGCGACCTCCTGTTTCTCCCGTTCCCCTTGTTACCTTTGTGCATGCCGGAGAACATTGCAGGGCTCTGTATTTGCTTGGGTAAGCAACTTGCTGTCTGGCTTCTCAATCTTTGGTTTTGCTGGCGTTCCGATCGCGGCTTCTCTGTAGGCTGCTGCCATCTACAGATGCTGGCAGTCAGGAGGTGCTAATGCTCCCCAATACGGTGATCTCAGAGTCGTTAGCCAGGCATCTTGCCCACCATGATACAGACATGGCCACGCCACCGTCTTGCACGGGACTCTTCTTATTCTGCCAACGGCTTCCCCGCTGTTGGACTCGCTGATCCTCTGGCATCTCAAGATGGTGTTCCTCGCCTTTCTGAAAATCACAGACTCTGCAGCTTGCATCTGCTCCACCTCTCCAATGCAGGGTTACGTCAGTGGACTTCCCCTGTGCACAATACACTCTCTCTCCTGGTAATCCACTCATCCCAGTTAAATACACATCACTTTTTAAAGAGACATCTTATTTTCCTTTTGATGACTGGTTCACTTCAGCATTTCCTACAGCCAAATGTAAGGAGCACACATTATTCTACATAGCAGGCAGTCCCATATATGCTGACATGGTGCTTGATCTAGGGAGTTCTTCATGGGAACCACAGTCCTTGTCCCCTAAGGGGGAGTCACTCCCAGTGAGGTCCCACTTGCCCAGACACCAAGGAAGGGTCTTGCCGAGCGGGCTCACCTCCCTAGCCTCAAAGCGCGTGGCTCCCCCTTGGGAAGAAGGGGTGAATACCCTAGATTCATCACAATATGTAAAGCTAAGATGTCACTCTGTCTTTCTAAGAAACACCTCACAATGGTTTGCACCAACAAGCCCACAGCCGAAGCACACAGTGCTTAACAATAGAAACATTGAGTCAGAGAAAATTGTTAAAGACGTTTCCGAACGTACCAAATGAGGGTATGGAGTGACTGTGTTCTATGCGGTCAAAAAAAGAGATACCATGCAATGCTGTGTATCACTTAACAGAAGACACAGAACACTGCAAATGGACAAACATTCATGGAAGAGTTTCCAGTATGGCAGCAACATCACCTTCCATGTATAAAGACAAGGAACAAACAGGTGAGCCAAATCACCTAAATAGCAACCGCAAAGAGGCTCAGTTAGAAGGATTAAAATTACCTTTAGGAGAGAACAATCCAATCCTGATCCAAGAAACACCCCCATAAGGAGCCCTCCCAATCTGCAGGGTCAAGACAAATGGCCTTATCATGAGTTGGGCAGTATCCTGACTGAGATACCGCCCAACTTTATTAGCATTAGCGCCCACCCGTCTGGCGGTATTACCGCTGGATCACGAGCTGGACGCTAACTGTTAGTCCCATTCCCCATTGGGTCCATTGGACCCAACTGGGAATTTATGGCGCAATGACAGCACGGTAATTGTGACAAAAATGGCCCGTTTTCTGACATGTTAACCCCCAGCTCTGAGCTGGGGGTAAACACATCAGACTCCGGATTGGGCAGACCCTTAAATGCGGTGGTAACAATGTTACCACCGCATTTAAGGGCTACCACCCAACTCATGCTCAGGCCCCAGCTGGGATTGACCCTGAGCAGACCACAAAAAAGAGTGTGAGTACCTTAGTGCTTCCTGATGGAGCAGGCAGAATGCCACTTAATACAAGGTGCTGACATTGTTGACAGAACGTTTAACTACTTGGACAAGGATACAAGGGAGAAAAGCCTTCCATAGGTTCAGGAGGAGACCTGTACTAGCATCGCTGCTCAACCTCTCTACAAGTGATGTTAGAAGTGGGTTTCTGAACCTCTGCAGGAAAGAGTTACACCAAACACCACCCTGCTCAGAAAATCTTTAAAATAGTTAGAATCTCCCAGGATGCCTAATTGCCCATTTGAGCTACACTATTCTCGGCCACCTTAGACATGTTAAGTGTTGAGCAGAAAATCATATTGGCATGAGGAAGGGTGGGTGTAGGCTCTGGAGAAGGTATATGGTGGCTCCCCCTTGTTCCCAACTCCATGCCTAGCTTCCCTGTAGAACTCTCTCAGTAACTCTCACCCCCATGCCTTTAAACACTTATCAAGAAATATTATGGGAACATCATTGTCCTCCTGGACCCTGGGTGCCTGCCAGCACTGATGCATGAAGACGAAGGAGTGGTCCTCTGTGCTTGCTGACCTATGCCACTGAGCTTGTGCAGCCCTCTTTGGGTCCTGTCTGGCAGTACCCACAGACCCTTAAGGAGGCTGCTTATTATCAGCCCATTTCCAATGTTCACCCTTTTGTTAAAGATCATCGACTGGGTTGCTAATCTGCAGGTTCAGTCTGAAAGGCATAATCTATTTGGGAATAGGCAGTCGGGCTTTAGGGCTCTACATCGCACGGATACCGCCCTGTTAGACCTTAAGTCTAGTATGTTATAGGCACTGGACGAGGGTGGATTGGCTTTGCTCATGATCCTGGATCCTTTCAGCATCCTTTAATTTGTTCAACCAAAAGATATTGGTTGACAGGTTGAGTACATCTGTCAACTTCTCACTGGAAGCCGCAAATTGGATTTTTTCTTTCTTGTCTGCATGTATCCTGCTTGTCCCCCACTCTCTATAATGTGTTCACCAAACCCCTTTTTGACATCTTGGATGGCTTGGTATTTTTACACTATTTATGCTGATGCCACCCAGCTGTTATTTCAGGTGTCAGGGGACTATAAGCAGGATGCTGCCTATATTAATAAGATCTATGACATCATTCAGAATTGGATGGCTCTTAATACATTATCACTTAATGATGCCAAAACGGAACTCTTTATTGCTTACACACAATCGAGACTTGGTAGGAATTCCCCAAAATATATGGAGTTCAATATTGCTGACGGCACCATTCCAGTGCCAGCTAAAGATAGGGGTCTACCTTGATGCCACTGTGATCATGAAAGCCCAGAATAACTATGTTGTCTCCACAACATCATGCAATCTGAAGTTGCTGTGTCGAATTCTCCCTTTTCTATCTAAAGGGAATTGTGCCCATCCTGCACGAACCATTGTTGGATCGAAAATTGACTACTGTGGCAGTCTCTTACATGGTATGTCTCAGAGCATCATAGCTAAACTTCAGACCATGCAGAACAGCGTGGTCAGGATTGTCAACCAGCTCAAGCATAGTGATCATGTCAGTGAGGCTCGTTGCGCACTTCATTGGCTTCAAGTGAGGGAGCGTCTTGCTTTGTAGGTCATTACTATCATCCCATAAATGTTTGTATGGGGGTTCTCCCTCATAACTGAAAGCTCGATTTGATCTTTAAACCCAGTACTTGCACATTATGCTCCAACAATACTAACTTGTTATTTATTCCTTGGGTCCAGCATTAAAGGGCTGGGAGATTGGCCTTTGGTTCTAATGCTCCATGTCTCTGCAATAAACTACCATTGGACGTTAGAGAGATATGCCCAATACTTATTTTCAAAAGTGCCATCAAGACTAATTTCTTCACCTAAGGTGGTTCTTTATCTGGTGGAACACTTAATGTAAACCTCGATTTTTGGTTCTCGTGAGCAACCGGAGGTGTGTTTTGTCATGTGTCCTTGTTATTTGGTGTTCATTGCTGTTCGTCTTCCTGTGCCCCACTTTGCCTATGGGCTGTTGGCGCATTATAGATATTAAATAAATAAATAGAGCTGAGTGTGAAGAAGTAATTCAGTCTTAACCTGGTATGAAATCAGGGAGAACCTGATGTTCCCAAGTAGTGATGACCAGCATGCGGCAGATTCTGAAATCAGGATGGCACCCACCCACATAACCTCAGCTCGCTAAACTAATCTGTTTCACCTGAAAAATCTGTAGTTCCATTGCATTAATGCCAATCACAATATAGGGTCCTACTGTTACGCTCACCTTAACTCTGCAGGAGCGCCCAGAACTTCTTCAGAACGTGTTGGACCCGTGCCTGGACCGTCTGGACTCGGGGATGGGTTAATCTTAAAGGTAACACAGAAATAGGTGTGTTATGGTCAAGTGGGTTGCCTCCCCAGTTCCCACCCTGCACCCCGTGCTTCCCAGTTCCCACCCAGTACCCAGTGCTTCCTGTAAGTGTATATGTCTGCCTCACCGTGTAGATATTGAAGGATGGCTCTCCGTCCTGCTTTCGTCTTCAGGAGGGGCGCTCTCTGTTGTCAAATCAGTTACTTCACTGATCTGTAAGTCCAAGCCCAGGCCTGTTGCGGCGTTGGAGATCTGTTCCTTAATGATAGTGAGCACTTCTTCTCTATGTTGTGTGTCCACTGTTTGGGATGTCCATTTGCATCCAGTACTGGAATTAACATTCTCGTTTGCGTAGCGCTGCCTTTTATCTGTCCTTATCCTTGCGCGCATTGTTGAATTGCATGCCTTGCGTTACTTATTGTCTTTGTGTTTTTCTTTCTTTCAGGTGTTGCCGGAGCTGCAGTGGAGCCGAGCGGGTCGGAACAGCTGTGAGCTGATTCGAGAGCCGCGGAGGGGAAGAGTATAGAACAGCTGACTCGCTGTCGGAGCTGTGATGGAGTTGCCGAGCGGGTCGGAACAGCTGTGAGCCGCTTCGGGAGCCGCGGAGGGGGGAAGAGCTGCAGAACGGCTGGCTTGTCCGTCTTGTCCAGACTCGTGGAGATTATTGCTAACCTGATGACCGCGACTGGATTGCAGTAGCGGTCGGGAGCGATGATTGAAGTCTTCAAGAAAATGTTCAGGGCTGCTCGGGAGCCGGGCCGGTGAGCGTTACGCTGCTTTGAGCAGAGCAACACGAAGCAAGGCTGCATGCTGGGGCATGGCTTTTATACCTTGCCACTCCCAGTCACGCCCAGCAGCTAGTCTGCAAGTAGTAAACTTCACTGGAGCTGATTCCTACCTCCATCTTGGAGGTGCTGGATAAGGATGCCCCTCAATGGTGTCTTAATGGACATGTATTTGGTGCCAGGTGCGCCAGGCCAGAGTCCAACTGAGCCCCTTCCTGAGTGTGTGTGAAATGAGTGGGCGATATGAAAGGGAATAGTTAGGGTGCACTAACCCTGTGTACCCTGCGGTTGCGACAGTACACCACCCTAAGGCCCCTCTCAAGGCGGGCCCTCTCGGCCCTGGTTTAGCTGGGTGATTGAGATGGAATTTCCGAATTAATCGTGGTGCATGAACGTTCTCACTGGGTTCTCAGGATCTATCATGTGGACCATAACCCTTCCATTCAATAAGGTAGTACAATTTGGACCTGACAATTCTTGAGTCTAATATATTTTTGACTTCATATTCAAGTTCGCTGTCAACTACTGTAGGTATTGGGGGTGCTATTAGTCGAGTCCCTGGTAGGTCGGGTTTCAGAAGGGAGACATGGAACACTGGGTGAATGCGCATGTTGGGGGGCAGGGTTAGTTTCATTGTGACTGGATTGATTATTGCCTCTATCGTGTATGGACCCAGGTATCTGTGGCAAAAAGTCTTGGGCCCCTTTATTGGGATGTTTTTTGAAGCTAGCCATACAGCGTCCCCGATTTGGTAAGTCAGAGCTGCTCTACGATGCTGATCTGCAAACTTCTTATCTCTTTCCTTTGCCTTTGCCACTTGCTTGGAGGCTTCTTTAAGGATGTTGATGATTGTAGTGTGCATAGTCTTCACAGCAGGCATTTCCAGTTCCTCCGGGGGGTCGTAAATAGAGGTTTTGGGGTGTCGTCCATACAGAATGTAGAACAGACTTTGCCCAGTCATAGTATGGTATGAATTGTTGTATGCATATTCTGTGATCCATAACATATCCTTCCAAGTGTTTTCTGACTGATGGAGCATGCATCTTAGGTATTGCTCGAGGGTTTAATTGGTACGTTCGGTTTGGCCATCGGTTTGAGGATGGTGACCTGTGGACATACGTACGTCAATCTGTGCTAGTTCACAACTTTTCTTCCAAAACTTGGAAATAAATTGACTGCCGCGGTCCGACACTAGAATTGTAGGAAATCCATGTAATCGAACCACCTGTTCTAGGAAGACGTTTGCCAGGGTGGATGCTGTGGGTAACCCCTTCAAAGGTATAAAATGAGCCATTTTTGAAAACAGGTCCACTACGACTAGAATTGTGTTGAAACCATTACAGGGTGGTAATTCAGTGATGAAGTCTAGTGATACCGTTTGCCAAGGTGCAGGTGGGACCTCAAGTGGCCGTAGAAGGCCCGCTGGTTTTTGTTTTTTTCCGACTTGTTTTGGGCACTAATTCCGCATGATAGTACAAATTGGGTTACATCCTTTCGCCATGTTGGCCACAAATAATTCCTCTTGACTTTGGCCATGGTTTTAGCCACTCCACGATGTCCTTCAATTAACATGTCATGGTAACCAGCGATGACTGCCTTTTGTTGGTCTGCAGTTGGAAGGAAGAGGCATCCTATGTAATACGGCAACCCATCTACTAGGGTGTGGTTAGAACTCTTAGTGGTCCAGGTTCATAGGGTGTCTGGGTTCATGTGATGTCGCACCTCTGCCTTCAGATCATCAAAAGGAGTGGTTGTTGTTGTAACTCCCAGGAGCCTGCTTTCTGGTATGATGGCTACTGGCTCTGGCTTTTCGTATGCGTTTTCTCCTACACCTAAGCGCCATAGGGCATCCGCTTTGCCATTGCAGACTCTTGGGCGGTAAGTTATAACGTAGTCATACTTTGTGAAAAACAAGGCCCATCTCAGTTGACGGGATGATTGGGCTTTAGCAAATTTTAGGTACTGTAGATTACGATGGTCCGTGATAACTGTAATTGTGTGCCGAGCCCCAAGGAGGTAGTGTCGCCATTCCTTGAAGGCTGCTTTGATTGCCAGAAGTTCTTTGTCTGTAATGGCATAGTTTATTTCAGCTGGCGAGAACTTTTTTGACCAAAATGATACTGGATGGAGTTGGCCAGTGTCAGGATTCCTTTGTGACAGAACCGCCCCCATAGCGATATTGGAAGCATCAATCTGTACCACATACGGGAGGTCAGGCTTTGGGTACTGTAACACCGGGGCTGAAGTAAATTTCTGTTTTAGAGTGAGAAATGCCTTTTTGGCATCTGGGCTCCATTCAAAGTGCCTGTTTTTGCGCTACAATTAAGTGATCGGATGGACTGTTTGAGAGAAATCTGGTATGAAGCGGCGGTAAAAATTTGCAAAGCCTAGGAAACTTTGCACCCCCTTCACAGAAGCTGGTAATGGCCAGTTGAGAATGGCGTCCACTTTTCGATTATCCATTCGAATACCATGATGGGTGAGTATGAATTCCAAGAACTCGACTTCATCTACGTGGAAGGAGCATTTTTCAAGCTTGGCATAGAGCTGATGTTGACGGAGCCTCTCAAGGACTGCTCGCACATGACCGATATGTTCTTGTTCAGTAGTAGAGTACACCAGGATGTTGTCAATGTATACCATTGCGCAGATGTCAAGCAGGTCTCGCAATCCATCATTCATGAAATTTTGGAATGCGGATGGGGCGTTAAAAAGCCCAAAGGGCATTACCTGATATTCATAAAGACCATATTTTGTGCGGAATGCTGTTTTCCATTCGTCTCCGCTCTTAAGCCTCACCAGATGATATGCCCCTCTCAGGTCCAATTTGATGTAAATTTGTGCATCCTTCACTTGGTCCAGAAGCTCTGGGATGAGAGGCAAGAGGTACCGGTTTTTCACTGTGATCTGGTTCAATTGGCGGTAATCGATGCAGGCCCTCAGGTCTCCCTCCTTCTTGGGCACGAGGAAGAGAGGTGAGGCTGCCGGAGATTTGGACGGACGGATGAAACCGTTTGCTAGGTATTGGTCCAGATAATTTTTTAGGTGGGTATTTTCTTGTTCAGTCAGAGCATATATTCGACTGCATGGGACCTGAGCTCCCGGAACGAGGTCTATTTGGCAGTCATATGCTCGGTGTGGATTGTGAACCTCCAACCAAGGAATCCCCAAGATCATCTGAAATTGGGGGGCACTTATCAGGTCGAAGGAAATTTCTTCCCTATGGCCGTCTTGGTAGAGGAGCGTTAGACCTTCTGTGCAGTGGGTCACCGGTCCCGAAGATAACTGGGTTCCATCCACAGCTGTAACATTCTCTGTCAATGATTTCGGGTGTATGGAAAGACCAATCCTCTTTGCCAGGTCCTGGTCCATATAGTTGCCGATTGCGCCACTGTCTATGTATGCTTCTAAGGCATGCATCCGAGACGGTTGCTGATGGCACAATGGGATCACTGGAATGACGAAATGAGAGATCTGTGGTTCCATATCTGTGCTCGACAAGTGGACCCCTTCACTTGCCAGGTGTTGGAGTTTTCCGGACTGGATTTGGTTTCTTCGCTGTGATGAAGGGCGCCTACGGCACGCCGGGGTGGTCTCACAGGGCAGTCGCGCAAGAAAAGCCCCGCCTTGCCACAGTACAGACATAATTGTTGCTGCCTCCTTTTTTCTCTCTCTGCTCTGGTAAGTGGGCTTCGTACCCCACCAATCTGATTGGGCTCAGTTGAATTCTCTGGTTGTCTTTCACTGGGCTGACGTGGTTGAGTTTCCCTGGGACGAACAAATGCCGGTCTCCCTTCTGTCTGAGCACAGTCCGCCTTGCGGTCCTGGAGCCTTTGGTCCAACTCTACAGCTAGATCAATATATTCGGCACAATCTTCCGGGGGGTTCACAACCTGAGTCAGAACATCCTTAAGCTCGCCACGTAGGCCTCTATAGAACAAGGTGGTTATTTGTTCTTCTGGCCAGTTAGTCTCTGCAATCAGCCTATTGAAGGTGGCTACATATGTAAGGAGATCCTGACTACCCTGCCGAAGTGTCAGTAGCTCGTTGTCTGAAGCCTGACCTCTTGTGTGACGAGCGAACAATTTCTCAAGTTCATGTTGGAAACCTGCAATGTCGCGCAATAAAAGGGATCATCCCTGTTCACCAGAGGAATGGACCAGTCCACAGCGCTCCCTCCTAAATACGACAACACAAAAGCGACTCTAGACTGGTCATTTGTTAATTATCCGGGTCTACACAGGAAATGCAGTCGGCATTGATTTATAAAAATAGCATATTTGTTATGGTCTCCTGAGAAACGCTAAGGTGGAGACAAAGAGATTGTGCCTGGAAGGACTACCTGTACGTGAGGCGTAGAAGGAGATAGGGGCTTGGCTAGCCTGACTCTGGAGCATCTGCCGAGCCAACTCATCAGTCCGATCCCTATTCACAATCAATTCCCTTTGGAGGGCATTAGTTTCCTGACGGGAAGCATGCACCTCGGCACGCAATTCCCCTAACAACTGGGCTAGCTGATCTGTATCAGAGGTGTCCATGACGCTCAGGCAGAGGTTGCAAAGTAGTTGGCTTCGCGTTCTGTTACACTCACCTTAACTCTGCTGGAGCACCCGGAACCTCTCACCACGTGTTGGACCCGTGCCTGGACACTCTGGACTCGGGGATGGGTGGGTTAATCTAAAATGTAACACAGAAATGGGTGTATTATGGTCAAGTGGGTTGCCTCCCCAGTTCCCACTCTGCACCCCGTGCTTCCCAGCTCCCACCCAGTACCCCGTGCTTCCTGGAAGTGTATATGTCTGGCTCACCGTGTGGATATTGAAGGATGGCTCTCCATCCTGCTTTCGTCTTCAGCTGGGGCGCTCTCTGTTGTGGTCAAATCAGTTACTTCACTGATCTGTAAGTCCAAGCCCAGGCCTGCTGCGGCGTTGGAGATCTGTTCCTTAATGATAGTGAGCACTTCTTCTCTATGTTGTGGGTCCACTGTTTGGGATGTCCATTTGCATCCAGTACTGGAATTAACGTTCTTGTTTGCTTAGCGCTGCCTTTTATCTGTCCTTATCCTTGCGCGTATTGTTGAATTGCATGCCTTGTGTTACTTATTGTCTTTGTGTTTTTCTTTCTTTCTGGTGTTCCCTGAGCTACGGTGGAGCCGAGCGGGTTGGAACAGCTGTGAACCGATTCGAGAGCCGCGGAGGGGAAGAGTGTAGAACAGCTGACTCGCTGCCGGAGCTGTGATGGAGTTGCAGAGCGGGTCGGTACAGCTGTGAGCCGCGTCGGGAGCCGCGGAGGGGGGAGAGCTGCAGAACGGCTGGCTTGTCCGCCTTGTCCAGACTCATGAAGGTTATTGCTAACCTGATGACCACGACTGGATTGCAGGAGCGGTCGGTAGCGATGATTGAAGTCTTCAAGCAAATGTTCAGGGCTGCTCGGGAGCCGGGCCGGTGAGCGTTACGCTGCTTTGAGCAGAGAAACGCAAAGCAAGGCTGCATGCTGGAGCGTGGCTTTTATACCTTGCCACTCCCAGCCACGCCCAGCAGCTAGTCTGCAAGTAGTAAACTTCACTGGAGCTGACTCCTACCTCCATCTTGGAGGTGCTGGATAAGGATGCCCCTCAATGGTGTTTTAATGGACATGTATTTGGTGCCAGGTGCGCCAGGCCAGAGTCCAACTGAGCCCCTTCCTGAGTGTGTGTGAAATGAGTGGGCGATATGAAAGGGAATAGTTTGGGTGCACTAACCCTGTGCACCATGCGGTTGTGACACCTACATTCCACAAACACAGAGGCGCTTGGACAATTGGACATCCCTCCTCCCATTCGTCTTGTGGATAAGGGTGACCAATGTGAAAGAGGTGTGTGGTTGTACGTGTGTGAGGCAGAGGCTAGAGCATGGTGGTGTCACCATGAGCACAGACAGAAGAGTGTTTGTAGAGGAGGAAGATGAGGAGTGTTAAGGAGGTCGAGGTGAGAGAGTTAAGACAGGAAAAAGGGGGGAAAGGAGGATTGAGAAAGAGAAGAGAATTAAGGTCCAAAGAAGAGGAGTGGAGTGTGAAAGCAGATCGAGTAAAGGTAAGAGAAGGATGAGGAGAAGAAGAGTGAAGGAGTTGAGGAAGGGAAATAGCACTGAAAAGGGGAATAGAATTAACAAGGGGAAAGAGGGCACGGTGAGAGAAAAAGACATAGGCAGACACATCAAATCTGCTAAGGGCATGGTGGAATGTCGAGGAGAATACAAAGAAAGATACTAAGGGGAGTAAAGAGAAGGCAAAGACCAGAATGGGGGAATTGATAGGGAGGAGGAGACCAGTAAGAGAAGGGGCTAGACAAGGCATGAGCACCCCGAGAGGCTCCTAGATTGCTGGAGAACCAGCATGCAGGGAAGTTACACACAGCCTGCAGAAGGGGCGAACCCTGAGAACTCCACGAGGTCCAACATGATCTTAAGAATCTGATGCCTTGCCAATATTTAGACAACCCAAGGCATGAGGGGGGCTGGTGCCAGGTTTTGACAGAGCAGATGTAAAGGAGTGGGATATCCTGACCAATTCTACAGCGGACATGGAAAAAGATGCTAGAAATTTAGAATCACAGAAACTGTGTGACTCTTCTCAGTTTGGGAGAGGAGGAAGTCCTGAGGGCCACAGTCCTGGAAGAAGCCTGACTAGATTCTGTGTTCCAGTTACCTCACCACATGACCTCAGTTACAGGTAATACCTTAACTTCTGTAACAAAAAATCCAATCCTTGAACCATGTCTTGGCTTCGAGTCATCTTTTTTATCCCCCAGCCACGAGTACTAAGTTAGAGGACTTAATGGAAACCTAAAGGGAATGCAACATGCACAGTAAACCAAACTAATACAAACCTAGAATCTAATTGTGGAAGGATACTCTTACAACAGAACACAAGTAAAATGTGGCAGTACATTCCAAGAAGCAAACAGCAACCGACAAGGTCTCACCATGCAATAAAAACAGTCTCTATGAAACAGTGAAGTAGACCGTTGTGTTATTGCACAGGTAACCAGGGTTTCTTGATGTCCAAACCAAGCTGCACTAATTTGAACCAAGAAATAAATTAACTGACCAAGGTGACAATGCAGAATATATTCATCAATTACCCCACAATGTACTGTGGCAACAGTTTATAGTCCTGTTCTTTCCCTTTAAACATATTTGGTATCTACTTTCTTCAACTGAAGTGAACTAACTCAATCATTCCAGAATGTGTTAGCGTGTTAAATTAAACAACCCCATATTTGAAATGGTGGTGTCTTGTGACATGGGCTCCCTTGTTCACCCTTCCCTAGAAGGAAAGCCATGATAGGCTGTAGAAGTAAACACTCCATCCAGTAGTTTCACCAGTAATAAGAACCAAGCAGAGCCACATTCAGAGTTGCTTTCTTTCGAGAAACAGGCATGCTTGTGACTCCAGCAAATGGTCCAATAACTTGCTCAATAAGTGAACTGAAGATACCATCAATCTCCTGAAAGTAATATCTATCTTGTGTGGCATGTAGGAAATCTGAAGGATAAACCCTACACATGTCTTGAAGCGTGAGTAGCTATACACAGCTTTAACAAGCCAATTGAGATCACCACTGTCTCAGCCTACTGACAGGGACACTCACTGGGTGTGATACACTTGTGTCTTACTCCATCTCTGTAACTATTCTAAAATATGTATTACTGCTCTGCCACTCAGATTCCATTAGCTTAGCACAATGCCTCTTTGTAGAATGTTTTCCCGGCATCACTAGATCGGAAAGGTTGAATAGTGAAGGCTCTCCACTGAGGGCTTCCTGAGGCTCAGTACCACACATCTTGGGAGATGTAGTTGATGTGTGTATTGTTTCAAGCCTCAGAGAGGTTTATAAAGCCAGATTATCATTTGATGTATTCTAGTAGCTCATCGTGGTGTTTCTTGGGAGATATAGTGTGATATTTGCTATGTTGTGTTATCTCCTGCATGTCAAAGGATACTTACCACTGATATGGACTTCGTAGATGCTCTTTCCTCAATAGGTGGTACAGAGAACCTTCACCAATGGAGTCAGCTCCTCAACACTTATCGATCTGCCACAAAGGCCATCAATGCAGCCCGGTAATGGTTTATGATCCGGCTGCGACTTGGGGAACGCAGGAGGACAATGTTAGGTTTCCGGCAATCTACTGACTGGCGCCCTCCTCCAATCGTCTCCTTTTGCCACCTGCCCACAGAATACTTCATAGGAGGCACACTAATAATGAATGGAAAGTGACACATGTGCTGACGTGACTACTTATGGCAGTGGTGTTGCTAAGTCTGGAAAAGATCTAGGGCTACGCTCATTTTGAGACTTTCGGGACGGGGGCTAGCTAGCCTTTTTGGTTGTAACCCATGAGCTTCTATCCGGGGCTACAACCAAAAGACCCGTGGCTATAGCCCACTTAGCCCCCCCTTAGCAACGCCTCTGGTTTATGGTAACCGAGCGCTATTTTATGACATCTCTTTTTGCTGTTACATGTGCTCTGTCCGAGAGCTAAAGGCCTTGTTACAAAAATATAAAAACACATTCACTGTAATATGCAGGACAAAGAACATGTTTACGATGAAATACACATGTATAACTGAAGCAGTTATCAAGGGATTTACCCCCAATCAAAGTGCAAATCTTAGCTGCGAATGTTCATAAAACCACCAATGCACAGTACACTATCTCATTTGCTATAAAGATCCCTTGAAAAAGATATATGTAATGTCACAATCAAAGCAACAATGTAACTTTAAATTGATCAGCTAAGGACAAAGAAATCTCTCAAATAATTTCAAGTAAGTCTTATAGTAGTGGGGTGTAACTGAGAAACTGAGTTTGCTGCTCTTACTATTTTTAGTAAAGGAACCAAACTATATAGGAAATGATAGGTGGGATTATGGCTGATCTGATGTGTCAACTACATATTTTCCTTAAATAAATAACAGAAACTGTTCTTCATAGGAACTTCTGACACCTAAGAAACCAGGCAACGCCTGAAGACTCCAATAGAGTGTAACTTAGGGAGATGGAAATGCTTACAGTGGAACTCTGGGAATCTGTATTTGGAACCATATTCCACACTTGATGGTATTGTGTGACTATGTGGAATTCATGTAATCTCAAAGTTCTGTACATCGGTTTCATGCCTGCCATCATTGTGATCTCCAAGTGCAGTTATTAAGTACTGATATATAATTATTCACATCTTCACCCTCTACATGCCCCTCAATCAAATTCTTTCAAGTCTGCGAACATGCATTGTGTGGATGTGTGATCTAAGCCTTTGCCCTTCCATGCGCACATGTGTCTTTATATGAGAACACTGCTGGAGTCAGTAAAGCAAGCTCTATAAATGCTCATTCTCACCTTGGAGGCCTCACGCTCACCTTGATGGACTTAGCTTTCTGCGGACACATTTCTTTGGGATTGCCATCAATGTTCTTCAAAATCTCCTCTCCAGGTTCCAGGCAGGAGACCTTGCTGCCCCCACGGGGATCACTACAAGATGATTCCACCTCTGCATTTGGAAAACCAATTAAGAGTTAGTTGTTTAATTTTTGAACATTTATAACACCTACTTATCGAGATAAACAAGAAACCTCCAAGACTGTAAGGCTATTCATCTGTACAATCTCGCTTATTCGATGGGGTGCAGTTGAATGATTTTGTCATCAGTCGACAGGGGTCCTCTTGCCATTGCTAGGCTTGACCTCAGAAACAAACTCCCTCTGTATCATGTTAAATGGGTGCAGTGTTTTCATAAGTAATGCGTCAGCCAATGGGAAAGAGAAAATAGATCTGCGTGTGTCCGCCAGAGCAAGCTGTGAGTGACTTTCTCCATTTTTGTGTTGTAACTGTATCCATGCTGGTTTCATAGACCATGCTCATATTTAGGCTTTGTGTGTGTGTTTTCTCCAGTGTTGTTGCCGAAGAAATGTTGTATTTCAGATTTGTCCAGCAACCCCACAAAAGAACACAATGTTTCACATTTACCATCAAGAACTGTATTTTGAATCTGCAGGACTGCTGAGGGTAAACTACATTCCTTGCAATCTTTACTCATTTTTAAGCCTTGAAGTTACGAGCCTTTAAAAGGGCAGGTCTGCTCTTTTTGATGACAGACTTTGAGTGACTGTAAGGGACAACCACTCTAGAATCAGAGGGACGGATAACTATCTGCCACCTCTTTAAGGGGTGTAGTCCCTCCCCATAAATATCTGTGAGGTCAATAGGCAAACTAATGTGAGGAATTCCTAGCTCACCCTGGGAATGCAGCAATGGTGGCCTTGGGATCCCTGATTCAATTCTTCTGAGCTGAACATGGACAAGCTTGAGGTCGGCCCAGCCCCTATGAATACACTGCTATGATATAATATGATATGATACGTTATTTATAACATGCTTAATACCCAGAAGTTTCTAAGTGCAGACCCGGGGATCGAACCGGTATTCTTCCGTATCGTCTTGCTTCCAAGTCGAGCACGTTGCTCTTGAGCTATCCTCCCGAGACAATAGCTCAGGGGCCCCTCCCAATGTCAAACAAGGGACCATGATCTGGTTACTTTATCCCTGAGAATCCGTCTGAAGGACAAGAAAGTGAACTGACCACTATTTACCTGGAGCTGTAAATAAATGATCCAGGAACCCCTGCAAGGATTGCAAATAGCAAGCAGGGCACTATAACTCACTTTTTTTAAGCAATAATAAGTGTGCTAGCAGCTATATTCCTGTTACTATTTGAGAGCCAACGAGCGTGCTGGGTACTGTATTCCTGAGACTACCTTTTAAGAGACTAGAAGTGTGCCTGGTGCTATAGTCCTGAGACTGTCAAGAAGCGTTATGGGTGCTATACCCTCGAGACTGGACTTAGATCAGCGATTCTAACGAAACCACAAACCCTATTAGGTATGTGATCCTGGCTGCACTATAGATTTTCCCTCTCCTTCACCTTTTGTTTAAATTATTACAGGTCAGGGGCATACGTTCCAATTGTAGGTGAGTCCTTAAGCCATCATTCCATTCCTTTCCTGACAACGTTAATAAACACCCTTTAAACATTCTTTGTTGTGTCAAAAATTGAAGCTAGCATCGTTAGATCTAATAAGGTTCCACAGAAGGCCCATGCAGTGCAGGGGAGAGGATAGAGTTCCGAGACACTCTGCAAAAGGTGAATGTTTGGATACATCTGATAGTCAGACACCACCCACTGAATAAAGCTGGTGGAGAAAAATTTGATTATCCAGTGTGTCAAAGGTAGCCACCAGAAAAAGAAAATAGAGGACCAGAAATGCACAGCTGCTGGATTTGATGAGCTGATAGAGATCATGTATTGCTACTACCACAATTTAATTGGTTTTGTCAGATGTTGGAGCAAACGGTCAGGTTTTTCCCACCTAAGTTTAATTATAGTGGGCTTCCACAGCCAGGGACCCTTGGATAATGGAACATCCATCCTCTTGCTGTAAATCTCTTTCAAAACGATGAGAGCGAGGTTTAGGCTTTTAAGCTGGTGACTTCTTAAAAAGAACTATGTAGATTTGTTGGTAGCTTTATCAATTCATTGGGCGTGTGGTTCCTATCGAAACAATTGATACTTAGACAAGCAGCTCTGGATATTCTTAAAGTCCACTTTATAGAGGGACAATCTGGTTCCCACTATTTTTGTACTTTTGAGGTGATGTTCCTTTTTTAGTGAACGGGGGATAGCACAGGGGCAACGGGCTGGTCTTGGAAGCAATACCACTCATAGCAACAGAGCTTTGATTCCCGGATTCATGCATAGAAACTGAACTCGGGTACAGTATTAGGCACGTTATAAAAAAAACAATAAAATAAATAAATGAGGGTGAGTAGGTCTCTCTCAGAAGCATTCAGGTGAGGGGACAACAAATACATGTCAACATGCAAGTCCAGAGAGTGCATTCCACCTGAATGACAGTATCTAGAGAATCAAGCATGGCTTCACAGATTTCAAAGGCAGGAGGAGAAAAAGAGGTATATTCATAAAAGGATAGCAAGGGAGGTGGTCCAGCAGGATTAGGTGGGGGGAAGAGGTACATTTTGAGGATTTTGTGGAAGGGAATGGAAGAGGAGGCATGTATGTGCTGTGGAGGGGGGAGTTCCAGGCTGTGGGTGGCCATTGGGTATAGGCCTGTTTTTTCTTGTAGGTTAGCTTACCGTGTTGAAGCTTGCCTGGTGTTTGTGTGGGCTTGTTTGAAATTTAAAATACGGCTTTAAGGTGAAAGGCCTTGTATAAAATGCAGAATCCTTCAAAGCAGTTTTCTGAGATATGGGAAGCCAGATGTGTGAGTGTTTGGGTAAGTGCAGAATGAGTCTTATAGAGGGTCAAGAGTGTTGGGGGCCCAGTTAAGATTGCATTTATGGCATCCAGCTTGGAGAGGAATAGTGCATGGGCTGCGGTGCGGAAGTTGGCAAGAGGCGGTAAGAGTTGTATCTTAAGGAGGCGCTATAGCAGCAAGGTGAGGGCAGCAGGGTTCTTGATGACAGAAAGGCAGGGGTTGATGGTGATGCTTCTGGACTTTATTTGCGTGGAGAAGGATATGCAAGGGTTGTCTGTGATGAGTTTTTTCATCCATGGGTTGGGGCCATGTTTGTTTGAGAGAAGACAAATAGGTATTCAATTTTGGATGGGCTCAGTTTTAGAAAGTTGGTAGCCAACCAAGTGGTGATCGTGGAGAGACGGTGTATATTTGTGTGTCGTCTGTTTATTACTGAAATTGGATGTTGTGGTTGCCTAGTTTGTCCAAAGAGTTCAACATATAGGTTGTACAGCAGGATAGATAGGAAAGATCCTTGTGAAACCATATATTTCATTGGTGTGGAATTTGATCACTATGGAGGTAGGGAGACTAAGTATGTCCTGTCAGTGAGGAAAGAGGTAAGTCAGTTGAGAATCTGGTCAGTGGTGTCGAAGACTACAGAGTGGTTGACTCTGGAGTCAACTGAACCACAAAAGTCACTCGTTTGCCAATGGTGGCTGGTTCTGAGGCAAGAAAATGTTATGTGGCAGTCTACGACGCCCCCAGCAGTGTTGGGGTGCGATTGCTCAGACAAGTAGAAGTGTGAGCCCAGGGAACAGCAATTTGTCAGTACTGCAAAAATAAGTGCTGCAAAAAATGCTAACTCCAGCAGGCGCTGATCACATGGCCCACCCGCCCAGCACGAGTCTGGACATTTTCTCTTTTCATTATTACCTTTTCCGTGCAGCAGAGCCTCGTGATTCATATCTTTGGGAAGCTTGTGGTTTCCTTTCCCCTTGTCTGCAAATGGAAGTTTCCTTTGGCTTCTCATCAGTTCTCTCTCAGGATCCGAAGATGCCAGACCTTGCACCACATTGGACTGCTGGATGGCCTTAAAAATTAGAACAATTGAAACAAACTGATATCATTTTCCAAACTTTGCAGCTCCTACACAAGTACAATCAAAAGTTATTTATGATTTTCATCATATGAGCAACAACAGAACACTACATGTGGGACAGAATCTGACTTCAGGCCTCCGTTTCAAGTCATGAATACAGCTCACAATGCATGCTATGGTGGCAACAGGCCTTTGCATAAAGTAAACACAAAAAGGGAGGGCTCCCCTACACAATCAGGAACTGGGGAGAATGCATAAACACATACGAGCTGTTTCTGTTGGAAACTATTCAGAAAAGCAATAAATCCAATTTCATCAAATCTGGTATATAGACAATTTCTTAGGCATCTGTACACATTACATGAATTTTTGAAAACCAACTAATTTCATACCGTTTTCTTCTCTTTCCACTTGAGTGTATTTCTTATTCAGTTTTGAATTAGTTTATAGAGAGTTTTTGACTTTTTTTAAGTTTCATTTTATATCATACTCAAAACAATTGGTTGGGATAACCCAAATGTCCCCTCCAACAAATGTCTTCTACCTTGATTTCGGGAAAATATAAATTGTACAAGAAATGAGAAGGTAGAAAACACATTTATCAACAGTTATCCCGTGTTCAAAAATCTATAACTCACATACAAAAAGAATTACATTTTATTAAGATTTTCAAGATAAAAACTCTCATCACATGAGAACAAGTCCAGACTTAATCATAAAAAACAACTCTACAAACATATACAAATATGACAATAACACAACACAGATTTCTAATAATAGAAGTTTTAAGATGTTAAAATACATCAATTATTGAGAAAGACTGAAGATTCTATCCTTTCTATTAAGGTTCAGATCTCCTTAAGATCTCTAAATTAATTTCTATTTGCTTTACTTTTAAACTTTTTTAGACCTGGTGTTACTCCAAAGAGGTTATCCGAAAAACGGATTAAAAAATCAGTGCAAAGAGCGTCTAATAATAATCGGGAAGCCCTGTTGGAAGATAAGATCAAACAGCCACCTGGGGAAAGGTTGGTGTGTGTCAACACTTTCTCTAACCTCAGCCTGAAGATTAATCAGATTGTGCGTAAACAGTGCAAGGTGTTCACGGACACCAATTCTGCAGTTCCCTTACCCATGTTTGCGTATAAAAATCCACTACAATTGGGAACCGGGTCAGTAGTAGTAAACTAAAAGATAAAACACCAAAAACCAATAGCTGAACGCAATCATGGGTTTTGACACTGATCGTGGGGCATTAACCGTGTGGGAATTGTGCCATATGTAAACTAACTTCAAAAACAAAAGAAGTAGACATCGGATTACCGAAGTGGTGGCAGCAGAAACACATGACGAATTGCAACTCAGAATACGTAGTCTATATGATACCGTTGCTATATAGGGAAGACCAATTGAAAGGTCAAGGCATGGATCCTAGAACACAAAAGTTGTTTAAAGAACAAGGTCCTCACAGCCCCTCTGGTGAAACATTTCACTGAAGCACAACATGGGCATGAGGCATTCCATTGGACTGTTCTATTAACGATACCAGGGAATAACCACAATATCAAAAGTAAGTTATTTTTCGAAAAAGAACATAGGCTTATATTCCTGACCCAAAGCGACTCTAAGGGTCTCAATGAATCAATAGATTGGTTAAAAATATGAGAGTTGTCCCAGTAACCCTAATAAGGTACTGGCTCAAGCCGGGATGTAGTGTCCTTTTTCCTTGTGGACCGGGACCTACTCTCCCGATTGTTAAGCATGCATATGACAAAGTCCATATAGAAGGATCCCTCCCAATCTGAACATTTTTCATATTCACATGGATCCAACATAGCGTGTGGAAATGGGTGTTTACTGCTTTAAGGAACTGAACACAAAAGAAGGACTAAATAATGGCCACTTGCTAGCAGGTCCTCCTCAACCCAAGATGGCGGATTCTTGCAGGATTTTTGCAGCTTCTTCCAGTGTTTTTCATTGTTTATTTCACTCGGTGGCTAACGAAGGGAAGAGAGATCTGGGTTGCCATTTTAGAACTCTGACCCTGAAGGAAAGAAGACTTTTTTCGCACATGACGCGGGAATAACACTTATTAAGGTAAGGGTTTGTTTGTTTTGCACCTTTTTTTAGAGCTATGCCCTCCCGATTACAATTAAATATTTTTCTCAATACGGAGAAAGAGGGTATGTTTAAAAATAAACTGCAGAGGTGCAACGAATGTGTGACATAGTAAATGGAACGTCTAGAAGTAAGAACTTAGAGTTCCCCCGAATACTGTTGTAGTGGTAAAATGAACAGCCTTGTGGAGAGGGGTTAACTTATGACAGGGCATCGTACGACCTAAATACCCTGGATATTAAGAGGCATTGCAAGTGAAGTTATAGCCCTTTTAGGCATCTAAAGGAAACATTCCTTTCTTTTTGTGGACATATGTTAGACAGTGGATTAACACCGGACTACAGCTGCCATACTAGATGCACAGCGCTGGAGGGATTTTTTCACCCATAGCGACATCACTTGATTCCATAATGATGATGGACGGCCGCTAATGTGAGAGCAACTGCTGTACAGAAAGGTAAGATGTAGGATACAGTAGCAAAAAGTCTTTTGAATTGGTTCTCGAGACAAGATAAATAAGATATACAAGAAAGCACAGGCTTTACTAGATTAGATAGAAATTCCCTTCCTATAGTAGAATAAGGATACGAGACATAGGGTTCATAAAATGAATATTTATCCACTTTTGATTGATACAGTGCAATATGTGAACACCCACGCTGTTCTCTTAGATAGATGGTCAGCCTAATGGTTCCCTTACTTTATAAATTTGTTTTATAGGACTTTGTGGAAGAATTCTTACCTTCCCGACAACCCGTCCATTTTGTGGACCCCGCTTCCCACTAGGGACCGACTGCACAAGGGAACTCAGGTAATTTAATAACCAGGAGTTTACCTGACACCTTGAATGTGTCCAAAAGAATATATGAAACTTTGTAGATTCTTTTTTTCACTTTATCAACAGTTACATCCCGATACAGTTGATTGATACTTCAGTAAAAGAAGATTTTATAACAGTGCTTCATGACTCTAATATCAAAATGACTACTCCTGATGAAAGTCTCAATACATTTGAGAGGACTGAAATATGTTGAGTCTATGATTTGGAGTAACACCAGGTCTAAAAAAGTATAAAAGTTAAACAAATAGAAATTAATTTAGAGATCTTAAGGAAATCAGAACCTTAATAGAAAGAATAGAATACAATCTGGAGTCATTCTCAATAATTGATGTATTTTAACATCGTAAAACTTCTATTATTGGAAATCTGTGTTGTGTCATTGTCATATTTTTATATGTTTGTAGAGTTGTTTTTTATGATTAAGTTTGGACTTGTTCTCATGTGATGAGAGTTTTTATCTTGAAAATCTTAACAAAATGTAATTATTTTTGTATGTGAGTTATAGATGTTTGAACACGGGATAGCTGTTGATAAATGTGTTTTCTCACTTTATATCATGACATCACAATGACAATTAGTTTTGACTTAAGGACATAACAAATCAATAGCAAACATTCATATCCCATACACGGTGTAAAAACACATTGCTAAGACAAATACATAGTGTACAAATACATTACTGAATCAGAAAAGAACATAGTGAAAGCTACAAACTTAGCACGTAGTGCAACTGGGGCACTGCAGAACAATACATCTCAAGCAAATCAAAGCTGAAAAATCCCCATGTCGATGCATTCAGTGCATTTCAGCGAACCAACACTGTTGCGCCTTCTTCAGGAACAAACACACAACAAAAAAGGTCTATGTGTGGCATGAGTTAGGACTGGTGATACTGCTGGAGGAGGCATCTAGGCATGTTCGAGTCACATGGCATGTTGGTGATGCGCTTCTTGATGGCTACAAGTAGGCACAAGAAAACCCGTCCTAACTCATTTCCATGCTTTCTGGTGGGACATAAACTGCATTGGAGCACTATCGGCCCTTACCTGAATATCGCTGCTTATGGTGTAGAAGGCCCGGGTGACTATAATAATCCACCACATGTCATTGACTCTAGCTTCACCATGCACTGCCATATTTAATAAATGAGGTTGCATCCTTGCTGAAGTCTAAATTAAGGTGTGGAATCTTCCTTGCCACCATTCATAATTGTAAAAATAGGCAACAGTTAACAAACGAACAAGCTGACCTTTCTTTTGAAATTTTGAGCACTGGTTCCTCTATATCCAGTTCCCCATCAACTAATAACAAAGCATGCTACGTGAAGGTATATGATGCACTTTAATTGGCATGCAGTCTTATGTGTAATTTCTCACTCATGCAGCCTTGTGTGTGTTTTCTAACCATTATTTTTTGTAATTATTATACCACCCTTTTTCCGATTGCTGCCCACTCTAACCCCAACTTTGTTTTTCTGATATATGTTAAAGCATTATTTGGCCATTGCAGACCCCAATACCCAGACATATGCTAATTGGATCAAGTTTCCCATTTTCATGCAGCCCAACTTAAGAAGCCTTGCATTCTAAGGAAGACCAGATACCATCCCTGTTCCAATTAAGGAATGGGCTGAGAAATTGTGGTCCTACCCCTACAAGGCATTTCCCATCACAGACACATGCAAAAAGAAGGTGACGTGCACCAAATCACCTTATCGTTCAGTTCATTAGCCTGCGTCGCATCTAGCATGTGCCACACTTAGATAGAATTGTTATTGTTAGCATGTGCCACACTTAGATAGAATAGTGAACATTAGCCTGCATCACATTTAGATAGGATTGTGAAGGATAGCAAGTGCCACACTCAGATGGAATTGTGAATGTTATCAAGTGCCACACCTAGATAGAATTTTGAAGGTTAGCAAGTACCACTTTTTGATAGAATTGTGAACATTAGCCTGCGCCGGACCCAGACAGAATTGTGAATGATAGCAAGTACCACACTTAGATAGAATTGTGAATATTAGCATGTGCCACACTTAGATAGAATCTAAATGTTAGCATGTGCCACACTTAGATAGTATTATGAACATTAGCCTGCGTCGCATCTAGATAGGACGGTGAAGGTTAGCATGTGCCACACTTAGATAGAATTGTGAACATTAGCCTGTGTCGCATCTAGATAGGATTGTGAAGGTTAGCAAATGCCACACTTAGATGGAATTATGAATGTTAGCAAGAGCCACACTTAGAACTGTGAATATTAGCAGGTGCCACATTTAGATAGAATTGTGAAACATTAGCCTGCTCCGGACCCAGACAGAATTGTGAATGATAGCAAGTACCACACTTAGATAGAGTTGTGAAGGTTAGCAAGTACCACATTTAGATAGAATTGTTGACATTAGCCTACGCTGGAACCAGACAGAATTTTGAATGATAGCAAGTACCACACATAGAAATTCGAATATTAGCATGTGCCACACTTAGAATTGTGAACATTAGCCTGCGTCAAATCTAGATAGGAGTGTAAAGGTAAGCAAGTGCCACACTTAGTTGGAATTGTGAATGTTTGCCAGTTCAACACTTAGACAGAATTGTGAACATTAGCCTTTGTCGCATCTAGATAGGACTGTGAAGGTTAGCAAGTGCCATATTTAGATAGAATTGCGTCACTGTTTGATTATTTAAATTACACATTTCTATACGCAGTTGCTCCTTTAGTTTTTTTACTTCATTATCAAACACGTGGACACATTGATTCGATGGATTTTGCACATAGGATTTCTTTACATTTGCCTTATCTAACATTTGTAACACTTTCACAGGGTAATTCATAGAAATTCGCACAAAAGTGGCGCACGCGGCTGGCGCACAGTGTTCCCGTGCGAATGTCTGCGCGAGCCGCGTGCGCTAAAATCGATTTCCGTGCACAGCGTATTCATGGATTTTAGCCTCCAAAAGCAGCCGTGGCGCAGAGTGCCGCAGCGACCCTGCAGCAGCGCCAGTTACGCCCCCAGGAACGCCCTCACGCAAGAAAAAGCCATCAAAATCCCCAAACCAGCGGAAAGGGCTGCGCCAACCCTGGACCAGTTTACCGGACTGCCAAACAGCAAACGCCAAGCGGGGAACGTGTATTACAGGTTTCGCGGTAACTTCCACATGCGAAAGGGCCTGTGCGAGTGGGGTACGTGTATAACTGTTGTTCGCGTGAATTTTTACACACGATTGGCCTGGATACGTGTATTCCAGGGGTGCGCAGGAAGTTTCACACGCGATCGGGCCTGGGGGAGCGGGGTATGTGTATTTCAGGGGAGCGCGGCAAGTTTCACACGCGATTGGCCTGGGTACGTGTATTCCAGGGGTGCGTGGGAAGTTTCACACGCGACTGGCCTGGGTACGTGTATTTCAGGGGCTCGCGGGTAGTTTTACACGCGATTGGGCCTGGGGGAGCAGGGTACGTGTATTTCAGGGGTGCGCGGGTAGTTTCACACGCGATTGGCCTGGGTACGTGTATTTCAGGGGTGCGCGGGAAGTTTCACACGCGATTGGCCTGGGTACATGTATTTCAGGGGTGCGTGGGAAGTTTCACACGCGATTGGGCCTGGGGGAGTGGGGTACGTGTATTTCAGGGGAGTGCGGCAAGTTTCACACGCGATTGGCCTGGGTACGTGTATTCCAGGGGTGCGCGGGAAGTTTCACACGCGACTGGCCTGGGTACGTGTATTTCAGGGGCTCGCGGGTAGTTTCCCACGCGATTGGGCCTGGGGGAGCGGGGTACATGTATTTCAGGGGTGCGCGGATAGTTTCACACACGATTGGCCTAGGTACGTGTATTTCAGGGGTGCGTGGGAAGTTTCGCACATGATTGGCCAGGGTACGTGTATTTCAGGGGTGTGCGGGAAGTTTCACACGCGATTGGGCCTGGGGGAGCGGGGTACGTGTATTTCAGGGGCTCGCAGAGAGTTTCACACGCGATTGGCCTGGGTACGTGTATTTCAGGGGTGCGTGGGAATTTTCACACGCGATTGGCCTGGGTACGTGTATTTCAGGGGTGCGCAGGAAGTTTCAAACGCGATTGGGCCTGGGGGAGCGGGGTACGTGTATTTCAGGGGCTCGCGGGTAGTTTCACATGCAATTGGCCTGGGTACGTGTATTTCAGGGGTGCGCAGGAAGTTTCACACGCGATTGGGCCTGGGGGAGTGGTTTACGTGTATTTCAGGGGCTTGCGGGTAGTTTCACACGCGATTGGCCTGGGTACGTGTATTTCAGGGGTGCGCGGGAAGTTTCCCACGTGAATGGGCTGGGTACGTGTATTTCAGGGGTGCGCGGGAAGTCTCACATGCGAATGGGCTGGGTACGTGTATTTCAGGGGTGCGCGGGAAGTTTCCCATGCAAATGGGCTGGGTACGTGTATTTCAGGGGTGCGCGGGAAGTTTCCCACGCGAATGGGCTGGGTACATGTATTTCAGGGGTACGCGGGAAGTTTCCCACCCGAATGGGCAGGGTACGTGTATTTCAGGGGTACGCGGGAAGTTTCCCACGCGAATGGGCTGGGTACGTGTATTTCAGGGGTGCGTGGGAAGTTTCCCACGCGAATGGGCTGGGTACGTGTATTTCAGGGGTGCGCGGGAAGTTTCCCACGCCAATGGGCTGGGTACGTGTATTTCAGGGGTGCGCGGGAAGTTTCCCACGCGAATGGGCTGGGTACGTGTATTTCAGGGGTGCGCGGGAAGTTTCACACGCGAATGCCCTGGGTATGTGTATTTCAGGGGTGCGCGGGAAGTTTCACACGCGAATGCCCTCGGTACGTGTATTTCAGGGGTGCGCGGGAAGTCTCACATGCGAATGGGCTGGGTACGTGTATTTCAGGGGTGCGCGGGAAGATTCCCATGCGAATGGGCTGGGTACGTGTATTTCAGGGGTGCACGGGAAGTTTCCCACGCAAATGGGCTGGGTACATGTATTTCAGGGGTACGTGGGACGTTTCCCACGCGAATGGGCTGGGTACGTGTATTTCAGGGGTGCATGGGAAGTTTCCCACGTGAATGGGCTGGGTACGTGTATTTCAGGGGTGCGCGGGAAGTTTCCCATGCCAATGGGCTGGGTATGTGTATTTCAGGGGTGCGCGGGAAGTTTCCCACGCGAATGGGCTGGGTACGTGTATTTCAGGGGTGCGCGGGAAGTTTCACATGCGAATGCCCTGGGTACGTGTATTTCAGGGGTGCGCGGGAAGTTTAACACGCGAATGCCCTGGGTACGTGTATTTCAGGGGTGCGCGGGAAGTTTAACACGTGAATTGGCCTGGGTACGTGTATTACAGGGGTGCGCGGGAAGTTTCACATGCGATTGGCCTGGGTACGTGTATTACAGGGGTGCGCGGGAAGTTTCACATGTGAATTGGCAGTGTGGGTCCTCCCAGGTGTCCCCTCTACCCCCTCCATGTCCCTTGCAGGCAGCCCACACCACAGGGGACTACCCTGCACCCCTGGTCATGTCCCACAGACAGCCCATCCACCATGGGCATGCCCCCCAGCCAAGCCACATGTCACGTTGCAATATGATAACCAACTCATGTCTCCCAGCACATCCACCCCCCAGCAGTGAGGGGCACCTGCCAGCAGGCCCCCACTCATGTCCCCCTGCACCCCCAGCCCCCAGCAGTGAGGGGCACCTGCCAGCAGGCCCCCACACATGTCCCACTCATGTGCCCCTGCACCCCCACCCCCCAGCAGTGAGGGGCACCTGCCAGCAGGCCCCACTCATGTCCCACTCATGTGCCCCTGCACCCCCACCCCCCAGCAGTGAGCAGCACCTGCCAGCAGGCCCCCACACATGTCCCCCTGCACCCCAGCCCCCAGCAGTGAGGGGCACCTGCCAGCAGGCCCCCACTCATGTCCCACTCATGTGCCCCTGCACCCCCACCCCCCAGCAGTGAGGGGCACCTGCCAGCAGGCCCCCACTCATGTCCCACTCATGTGCCCCTGCACACCCACCCCCCAGCAGTGAGGGGCACCTGCCAGTAGGCCCCCACACATGTCCCCCTGCACCCCTAGCCCCCAGCAGTGAGGGGCACCTGCCAGCAGGCCCCCACTCATGTCCCACTCATGTCCCCCTGCACCCCCACCCCCCAGCAGTGAGGGGCACCTGCCAGCAGGCCCCACTCATGTCTCACTCATGTGCCCCTGCACCCCCACCCCACAGCAGTGAGGGGCACCTGCCAGCAGGCCCCCACTCATGTCCCACTCATGTCCCCCTGCACCCCTAGCCCCCAGTAGTGAGGGGCACCTGCCAGCAGGCCCCCACTCATGTCCCACTCATGTCCCCCTGCACCCCCAGCCCCCAGCAGTGAGGGGTACCTGCCAGCAGGCCCCCACACATGTCCCCTGCACCGCCAGCCACCAGCAGTCAGGGGCACCTGCCAGCAGGCCCCCACTCATGTCCCCCTGCCCCCAGGTCATGACGATCCTCAATCATGGCCCTTATGGGCAGTCTACCCAGCACAAAGACCCAACCAAGTATTGCATCCAGCCACATAGAAAAGCCAATTACATGATACAACCCCAATGGCAAGTATGTAAATGAACACATGTCCGTCACACACACACAATGGTTGCAAGTGAATGTGAAAACCCATATCATGACATGCATGAAACCAATGAGATAATTCCACACATCGAAGTATGAAGAAAGAAATGTATTAAACACAACATGAATGGAATTAAAACCAAACAAAGAACAATGGGAATTTAAAAAGAAAAGCTGCATGTCCGTAAACGAATGAAAAACACGAAATCATAATCCAAAGAAATCCAAAAGAAATGGTGTCCAAAGTCACAGTCCAACAAAGCAAATCCATGGGAAAAAAGAAAGTCAAAACCATTGCTCCATGGTGAAATCATAAAAAAAAGAGAAGCTTCCAATGTTGGACTATATACAGATGAACAATCCAGGGTCCATGAGCCCAACTGAAGAAATGAAACCTATCAAAAATACTACCTAATAAAAAAATATATACAGAAATGTGGTGCATTGTCCAAGCGCAACCAAAATAAAGAAAAAACTAAAGGAAACCTAACACTATTTAACTATATACAAGGGCAGCAGGCTAGTCCGACGGCTCACTTTTGGATGTCCCGTGCCAGGGCATCATCGAACTCCTGCTCGATGTCTCGGAGGTGGTCCACTTCCATGGCCCTGAAGGTTTGGAGGGACGATGACATCTGGACCCCCAGGTCCCTGTGAATTGCCTCGAGGCACTCGGCCCGCCTCAGAGCCCTTTGAATGGAGTTCTCCGCCCTGACCATCGTGAGCCGTGCCTCTTCCGCCCGCTGCTGCTCCGCATCTATAGCATGGCTCAACCGCTGCCACACAGAAGACACTTCCTGTCCTGGGTCCTCCTGCCCTCCGGCCGATGCCTGCCCCTCCGATGTCGAAGGCCCCGAGCCATCATGGCTCCCACCTTGTTGCTGCTGCTGCTGTGCCTGTTCTCGTGCCCTGGCTCCTGCTGCCTGCACATCCTCCTCCAGCTGGGCTGCAGTTGTTGAGGTGGCCACCCCTGCTGGACGTCCGACTCCCGACTGTGGCAGGAATCTGTCCTCCACTAGCCTGGCCGCACGGTCAGAGGCAGCTCCACAGGGCACCCAGGTGACACATGGGTGGGGAGATGGCACAGAGGACGACTGGCACATAGGGGGTTCAGGTGAGGAGGGGGTCGAAGCAAGGCTCAGCAAACAGAGGAATCTGGCCTGGGTGACCTGTCCCAGTAGGCTGACGTGGTCAACGAGCCATTCGAGATGACGTGCAGTCTCCCCATGAAAAGACTGCAGGTCACCTCGCATGGCCCGTTGACGCATCGCCACCCCACCCAGGACAGGCTCAACCCGGTCCCGGATAGCCACGTCCGCAGAGAGAGGAAGGCCAGTTGTTGTAAACTCATCCCCTCCCTGAAAACGGGTCTGGACTGAGGCATCCCTGATGGTGCGGGATGATGCAGTCACAGGATCGGGGACAGGATTACACACAGGCACCTCCGCGGCGGCCTGTGCTGCCTCCTGTCCCTGCCCGTGCGCTGCACCACTAGCACCAGTGGAATCCCCACCTCCAGATCCCGTCTCTGTCCCTTGCACGGCCTCCTCCTCCACCAAACCCCCCACCAACCTGGATGACTCCGTGCCATCTTCCGACGTCGGACCCTGTGGGGTCTCAGCTGCCCCTTCTGCTGCCGAGGTGTCCAACTCCGACCTCCGCCTCTTGGACCTTCCCTCGGCAGCTGTGGCCTGGGATGCAGCACCGGACTCCTCACTCCCCGACAAGATGACAAGATGGGAGGGGAGCCGGGCCTTGCGTCTCCGGCTGGTGGTGTGATCCCCGCCGCTGTGCTCCACATCACCCTCTCCGCCCTCTTCATCAGTTGACACTGCAGACAGGGAGAGACAGGAGACAGCCATCAGTACACTGTACAATGGACTGGTACACACATGAGCGTTGCACATGAGTGGCAGTGTCAGACTTCAGACATGGCATCACAATCCCCAACACACATGTCATGTCAACTCACACACATGAGCAATTCCACAGCCATATGGCAACAGCCAGCAACATCCATACACATACAACACCATGAGCAGCCAAAGGTGAGCCAGACATCACATGGAACACAGGGAGTGCACTAGACATGCACACACACCACCACACCTACATGCATGTGTACACCTGTCGCAGTGATGAGATTTGCACCCATGTCACATCTGGCAATCAGTCTTCTACATATCAGTGTCCCAAGCATCCATGTTGCATCACTGTTGCACCCTTGTGAAATACACACACATGCATATGTACACGGTGCAGATACATGCAGCTGGAACCGACATCCATGTGTGACACCACAACCATGACAACTTACATACACAGTCATTCAAATATGTGTGCTCAGACATCTGCATTTGGCATGCAAGCTTACACACACATGCACCATCCATGTGTCTCACACAAGAGAGGACTCGCATGTGTTAGCCCCACGGCCCTGTACATACACATCCATACATGGCCCTCCAAAAACACATGTGCAACCTGCACACTACAGGCACACCACCACACGCACAGCTTACAATCAGTATGCATGTACACTTACCGCTCGACTCCAGACGGGACTGCCTCTCAAGGACCTGGACATGGAGCGCTGGGGATATGCGTTCCAGGACCCTCATCTGATGTTCCGACAGGTGGCCCCGGCGCCCCTTACCATCCGCTGGCTTCACGAGGTGCCGGGCCTTGTTGAGGGTCCTGGACCTGAAGTCCTCCCAGCGCTTCTTGACATGTTCAAAGTCACGGACTGCCACCCCCTCCGCGTTGATGGCAGTCACGATGTCCGTCCAGATCCTGGTCCGTCCTTCCTTGTCGGCGCGCAAACTTCCGTAGAGGGCATCATACTGCCCCAGGACTTGCTCCACCAGGACACCAACTTCGGTGGCACTGAAGCTGGTGGCCCTCTGCCTCTCTGGCCGGGGGTTGCCAGTGCTGCCAGATGGTGTGGTGTCCGACATGACAACCCCAGAGGCAAGAGTGGGTGGGCAACTGGGTCCTGGGGCTGGGCTGTGGAGCGATGTAATCCCAGTCTGGAGTCTTCGGTTCCAGCAGGGGTGGTCACAGCAACTGCACCCCTGGCTGATGTGCAGGCAGCAAATAGCAGGGCACGTGGGCAGCAGGCAGTCAGGCAGCAGCAAATGGCAGGTGGGAGCGTGCTCGGGGCTCTAGGGGGCAGTAATTCGGCCTTCTGGGCAGGAGCGTGGTCATCCGTGTGCTTACGCGTGGCCAGCTTGATACGGAGTGATTTGGCACGTGAAAATCTTGCACGTCAGCGTGTAATTCGAGGAAAGGCCCTTAGCGCGTAAGCGCGTCAGCACACGTACGCGATTTCATTGGACCAAAGGCCCTTAGCGCGTAAGCGCATCTGTGACGTGCACGCGCATGCGTTTCCCTGAACCCGGGTGCATGTTACACGTACAAGAACTGCACGTCCGGGTGTCAGCTCGTGTGATTGGAGGATAGGGCCTTAGCGCGTATACGCGGAAGTGACGTTGGATGTGTGGGCCGGTTCAAAAGGTATGTGTAGGACGTCATTTACTTGTATGTGCTTTTCGTAGAGAGCGAGTGGGTGAATTCTGTACTTCTTGTCGGTTCACACGAGATTTACTTCACAGTGTTTCTAGTTCGTACTCCCTGTTATCTCTGACAGCTTTTTTCTGATTTTCTGTTGGGCCTGTTTCCTCAAACAGCATTCACTTCTTCTTTTGTCCTGTCTCCTCAGACAGCGTACAATTCTTCTTTTGGCGGGGGTGTTGTCAACGGGCACACGTGCATATTTTTCACGCTGTCTTCCCAGGACGGTGAGTCACGCACGTATTTAACAACTGTGCTTGCCCCGTGTGTCGCGTACCCCTTCAGAGGTCATGGTAGGCTGTGTGTGACACGCGTAGGTTCATTTTTGTGTTTCTGGGTGCCACAGCGTAGTGCGGGCTCATTTTTCCACGCACGTGGTCTACGAGGGGTTACGTGCACGTTATTTTCTGTTTTTGGGGTGCCTGTGCGTTGCGTGACCCGTCATCTTTCCCCAGGGGTCACATACAGCCTTGCTAGAGCACTAGGGTACGAATTCCATCTAGTACCCTACCCCTTTGACCCCCAATTGCCCAGGACAATAGTTTACTGCAACTCCCATACACACAACAGCATCAGTGCCATTGTTGGGAGGCGACCAAGCGGTAAGGGTGGCAAAGGTGGCCGAGCCTCAAGAGGTGGGCGTGGCGGGCGCGGTAGGGGACGTGGCTGGGATTTGCAGGGTACCACTAGCCCCCCATGTGTGGAGGACCAGTCAGGGACACCCATGCCCCCCCCCATGGTTGAGGGAAATGTGGCTGACACCATCTCTGCTCAGCTCTTGTTGGACCGGCCCATTGTGGCACCTGACTTGGCACAGGGTGACTCCCAGGTCGCCAAGTCTAGGCCACGTTTTGCGGTGCAAGTTGGTGTCACCAGGCCACGTGGATCAGGGGCAGCCATGTCATCTGCTGCCCCGAGTAGGCAGGGTGGGGAGGCTGCAAGGGCAGCTGCAGCTCCATCCACCCCAGCTCTGACTCTCCCCGCCAGGACAGTGTTGGTCCCAGTCCATCTTGCTAACATTCCCCCTGACTACATCACACTTCAGCCAATGCCTGCACCAAGTCCCATGCTCAGTGTGCATTCCCACACTCCAACTACCCAGTCCACCGGTGCTCCTGCCCCTAGTGGCTAGAGCGGCGTAGGCCACTCAGGATCCCCACCACCTTCTAAAAGAAAGAGGAAGAGTGCTCGTCCACTACAGGCTGATACCCCAGACACGGCTACGCAGTCCGGCACGCCAAGGAAGCCTAGCTTCAATGATGCCGAACGTGATGCACTTGCGCAGTATGTGTCCGCACATGACAGCGAAATGTTGATTACTTCAGGGTGCAAGACCACACCTGCTCGACGTCAGGCACACTGGCAGACCGTTGCGGACTTCATAAGTGCCCTTGGATTTGTGAGGCGCACTGCTGGTGAGTGCTACAAGCGCTGGAATGACCTTAAGCGCAGGGCAAAGAAAAAGCTGGCCTCAAGTCATGCCGCTACTCTGGTGACTGGAGGTGGGTCTCCACAAGAGGACATTGAACTCAATGTACATGAGTCTGTTGCTGGGACCTACGTCACAGAGGAACAGATCCAAGGTGTGGGAGAACTGCCAGATTACGAGGCATTGTCCGGTGAGTGCACATGGATGTGTGTGTGATCCATGTGTATGTTGTGTGTGTGAGGGGTTCTGATTGAGTGCCAGGTGAGGGTGTGTGTGCCTGAGTGGTTTGGGTCACCCATGTGCTTCATCCAAAACATTCTGCAGCCCTGGATTTGGGAATTACAGTATCCCTTCTGCCCACAGTAGACATTTTGTGCAACATCATGCCAGTTGACCTTGAAGTGGCATCTTGCAACAACATTGTTCCATATTTTTCAGTGTTCATTCAGGCTGATTGTTTCAATTCCCCCACTTTCAGTACGCATTTCTCAACCCTATTGTCACATATGTGACATGCCTATGGTACATGCCATCTGTGTGATGGCATGTGTCATGTATGTAGATTGGACATGCCACTCACAGGCCAATGTGTGATGGCACTTCTAGCCAGCATGCAGCTAATGTGTTGCTCTTCCATCTTGGTGTCATCAGTGTCTGACATTTTCCTCCCCTTCAAACTCAGTGACAGTGCATGCATGGGAGGGTTATAGTCATGTGGGACATGTGTCAATCAAGTACTGGTTCTGTAGCTTGTCAGGCCTAATTGTGTGCCATGGTGCTAATGCCTGTTTCCATTTTTTGTCTTTCATGTTTTTGCAGGGGATGATGCACTTGATGCTGTTGAGGGTGAGGAGATGGTGCAGACCCAGGAGGGATCTCAGGCACGACCGGGCACCAGTGGGGTCGGGGTGTGGTGGTGGGTGAGAACCCACTCTTGCTGCAGACCATTCTCTCAAGGGGTGTCTCTGGGTGCACCTCCCCAGACCTCTATTCAGGTGTTGATTCGAATGATGAGACCTATGTGGCTTCGCAGGTAGGTTTTTCTGGAACGGATTCTGTTCTGTCCGACCCACCTGCACCAGGGGTACAGCCCACTATGGGGATGTCAGTGTTGGTAGGTCCGCCTTTGTTGGTTACGGATGCAGGGCCACACTCCGCAACATCTGATCCTGTTCCTGGATCAGCAGATCAGAGGGGGAATGCAGTCCTGCAGCCTCAGGCAGTGCCGACACAGCAAGGTGCAGTTCGCCTTGCCCCAGACATGTGTGGTGCCCGCCAACGCAGTGGCCGTACGCCACCAGGCAATAGCGCATGGGAGCAATCCATATATGTTATGGCAAACCAACAGGCAGCATCATCTGAGATGTTGGCTCAGGCAATGGAGAGGGTGGCCACTTCCATTGTCCCCCCAGGAAGGCAGATGGAGCAACTACAGCAGGCAACAGACTCCATTTGCCAATCACTCAGGGAGGACATGTTGGCGTCCAACAGGGACAGACGGGCAGCACTGGAGACTCTACACCAATCGATATCATTAGAGTCCCAGGGCCACAGGGAAACCCTGAGGGTAGAAGTCCATCACCTCAGGGAGACTCTTGTTGACCTTGAGGCTTCCACTAACAGGAGGACAGAACAGCTGCTGGAGCGGGTCACACTGACGCTCTCAGCAGAGATGCAGGCAACTCAGGAGGAGGTCCGGGCATCACGTCCGGTGGTGCATGGGGATCTCCGCACCATATTCCTCCAGAACGAGGCCTTCCACACCGCATTGCTTGCTGCCATGGAGGACCAGACTAGGGCTTTGCGTGGGCTGTCTCCCATAGCACCACTAACTCCTGTGGCAGCAGCAGCACAGGGTGATGAGAGCGACCACAGCGATTCTGAATCTCTCACGATAGCGTAGCCGTGCAGGCCATAAGCCCATGGAGGTGTTTTTTTTTTACAACATCCACACAGGTGGCTGTTGGTGTGCACCCTGTCCTCAGACCTCCTGGGTGGCCTTCTCCACCCCCCCTGGCCCACACATGGCCATTTCTGATTTTTGATTTTTGATTTTTTGGTACAGTGTGTTGCCTTGTGTGGCTCCCGTGGGCAACCACTGTATTCCCCGGGTTGCAATGTGGGCTGTGTTGTATCTTACCTGGGGTGGCGTGGTGGGGTTCCGAATTGGCGTCATCATGTGGGTGCTCAGAGGGTAGGCACTGTCCCCTGGGGAGGTGGTGATGGGTATCATTAGTGGGGTTGTGACATTACTCAGTATCTGACATGCATGCATGTGCAGTGGCATTTATACTCACCAAGCAGCCATGTATCGCCATGCCGCCCAGCTTCTAGGTCCCGGTTTAGGGTTGACATTCTGTAAATGAAACTGTCGTGGGTGGACCCTGGATAGTTGGCATATACTGAGGTGATGATTCCCTTGGCATCACATACTATCTGGACGTTGATGGAATGCCAGTGCTTGCGGTTTCTATAGATGTGCTCAGATGCCCTGGGGGGACGTAGAGCCACATGGGTGCAATCAATGGCACCTAGCACTTTGGGGAATTGTGCCACGCTGCAGAAATCCTGGGCGGCAGCCTGCCTTTCTGCAGGTGTGCTGGGCAGGTATATGTGCCTGTGGACTGATGGGCGTGTAGTGATGATGGCCAAGACCTGGTGTAGGCAGCGTGACTGCGTGGCCTGTGACACCCCTCCACTATTGCACTTGTTCACTGAAATGATCCAGTGGCCAAGAAGTGCAGTACATTAAGGACCTTCTCCAGGGGGCTGAGTGCTTGGGAGCACAGGGTGGGTGATGTGAGGTCATCCTCCCACTCACTCACCAGGTCGAATATTATGTGAGGTGGAAACCTGTACCTCCCATACACGTGGTCATCATGCATGGTTCTGGGTGTAAAAATTCTGGCCCTGACTATCCTCCTTCTCCTCCTGCGGTATCCCACGGCCACTGCTGCTAGGAACGGTATATTCATCCTGACGTCTGAGCTTGTTTGTTGTTTGCGCGCACTTTTATGCTGCGCGGGTCGACGTACGCCTGCTTCCTGCTGGCGTACGTGTTTCCGGATTGGCCCGTCTTTTTTGGCGCATGCCTTAGCCACGTTCGATTCCATGTAAATGTGTTGTAGGCCAGCGTGTGAAACTTCCCGCGCACCCCAGTAATACACTTACTCCGCTCACCCAGGCCCAATCGCGTGTGAAACTTCCCATGCACCCCAGTAATACACGTACCCCGCTCGGCCAGGCCCAATCGCGTGTGAAACTTCACGCGAACCCCTGAAATACACGTACCCAGGCCAATCGCGCGTGAAACTTCCCGCGCACCCCAGTAATACATGTACCCCGCTCCCCCCGGCCCCATTGCGTGTGAAACTTCCCGCGCACCCCAGTAATAGACGTACCACGCTCACCCAGGCCCAATCGCGTGTGAAACTTCACGCGAACCCCTAAAATACACGTACACCACTCCCCCAGGCCCGATCGCGTGTGAAACTTCCAGCGCTCCCCTGAAATACACGTACCCAGCCCATTGGCGTGGGAAACTTCCCACGCACCCCTGAAATACACATGCCCAGCCCATTTGCGTGGGTAACTTCCCGCGCACCCCTGAAATACATGTACCCAGCCCATTGGCGTGGGAAACTTCCCGCGCACCCCTGAAATACACGTACCCAGCCCATTCGCGTGGGAAACTTCCCGCGCACCCCTGAAATACACATACACCGTTCCCCCAGGCACGATTGCATGTGAAACTTCCAGCGCACCCCCGAAATACACACACACGCTATTTTTCACACAGAGTGTGTCCGTGTTTGTCACGTACCCCTTTGCACGTCATTTGTCCTAGAGGCCCACAGTATGGGACATTCTACATAGCTGTATATACCTGCTTTATGTGGGCGCACATTTTGGCGCACATTTTTTTCATGCGCAGGGACGCGACCGCCTGCCTTCGTATGGCGGACGTGTTTAGGCCTGTGCGCGTCTTTGCCCGTGTGCTGTTTTGCCCTATTCGATTCCATGAATACGTGTTGTAGGCGAGCGTGTGGGCGTTCTGTGCACTTGCCTCCTGTACTTCCCCCGTGACGCCCACATTTTCACGAGTTGTTCCCCATTCCGCGTGTCACGCCCGTTTTCCGCCTACTTTTGTTATGTGCGCCGCGCTATGTGCGCTTTCGCTGTGGCCTTAGCGCACTCCATTAGATGACCTGTGCGCTGGCGTGCGCCGCACACTTTTTCAGCGCACATCCCAGATTTTACTCGCGCACGGACTTCCATGAATAGATGTGCGCTGGTTTCCCTGCGATATTCGCACTTGCACTGCGATTTTCGCTCTTTCGCTGCGAATCGCACGTTTTCGCAAGCTTGCGCCGATATTTTCAGCGCACATTAATTCCATGAATCGGCCTGATCGTCTTTAAAGGCTTTGCCAGAATATGTCTCCAGTTTCCATTCAAGCGGGTGAGATGTAAAGTCCTGATATAACAGAGCGTTTACCTTTTCTAAATTGTGAGGGGTCCATTTGACCCTATTACCTGCTACATTGATTTCAACACTGACTTCACACATAGCCACATTCTTCTTTTGTTTAAACCATGGAAATGTGTTGATATCATAGCATGGTCACTTTCATCAAGTCTATAAACTTTCATATTACACAAGCCTGAGTTAAAATGGTTGCTAACTAAGATATAATCCAAAATTTAACTATGTCCTCTGGCTTGCCATGTTGGACTGATATTATCCAAAGGCTGCATACCCAAACTCGAGGATGCAAGTCGAGCCAATCACCTATCCTGCAATTCAACACCTCGAACAAATGTACTAACTGTTCATTCGAATGTGTGGCTGCATGCCAGTATATGTTTATTAGCATAACATCAATTTTCATGTGTTCTGAACTTAGATTGAACGTTCCAATTATTACGCAGTCCAATAGTAACTGTTCTGTTATCATAGAGATATTTGCATCAGACTTATATTCCAAGAGAAGACCTACACTGGGTCTGCCAGTTAAACCTTTATGTGCTCTCATATTTATAACGCCATAACCGTCCCACAATAGATCACTGGTGGCCCATGTTTCCTGCAATAACACAAAGTCATGCACTTCGAGTAACTTCACGATGTTAATGTTTGTGACTATGGGTTCATTCCGAGATTGGAGGTAGTCATGGCACTATTTGCACCATGACTGCCTCCAATGACGGTACCGGCACCGGTCTCGTTCAATGGGGACTTACGGGTGTAGTCCGACCTTTGCAGGACCAGTAAGTCCCCATTGAAAAAACCATTCCCCATTCCCATTTGAGCCCCCATAGGGCTCAATGGGAATGGGGAAGTAGCTAATAACGGTACTGCAATTTGCGGTACCGTTATTAGCTCTGAAGTCCCTTAGCGGATCCGTCCATAATGCCTGGTAAAACCAGGCGTTGAAGGAGGGACCTGCTAAGGGAACTCGTGGTAGACCGGTAAGTGATTACCGGTACCGGTCTCCTTAACGGTGCCCGGTATCCCTTACCGCCCTACTCGTATTGAGGCCCTATGTGTGAACAGCCCCTTGTATTCCAGGATATAAGGCTGAACGGCATGTATTCGTTAAAGTGCAACCTTGGCTAATTTCAATTTCTCTATGGAATCTCTAAAGGACATAGCTAGCGTCCTCCATTTTGCATGTCAGTCAAATGAGACCTAGTGTCTGCTATGGAAATATATTATATCCCTTGCCACCAGGTTTCTGGGATCCTAATCTTGCTGTACCATAATCCACAGAATCTTGTGTGTAAAATTTTTGCTTTTTGAAAGCATCAACACTATGCGTACTTCATGATACGGCAATACATCAAAACCTCTCTTCTGTAAGGCACAGCCTCCTTTAATATCAGAGCCCTCACCAAGGGAGATGTAATAATTAACCTCACATAATGGAACCTCTCGTTGTGGATACAGTCCACCAGCTGAATATCTGCTGGTGAAATCAAACTTAATTCAGTTATTTCACTAAATAGAGTTAAAAGGTAATGCCTGTTTAACGCCCTCGGTCCACCCTCATCGAACACTTAATAAATCACAATACTTGGTTCGTTCGGATATAATGGGCGTCTGAGATTTTGCACTTCTGACCTCTTTACACCTTTGTCCTTGTGATTAAAATCAGAAGTTAAAACAGATGCATAACCGCTGTTGTGCATAGCGTTTGCTGCCAAAACCTCTTAGCTTTATAGACATCACACAGTCTACCAGCTGAATACTGACTGCTTATGTTATTCGCACTTACAGCTTTACCTTGTGATAGACCAGATGTATTGGGTGTATTGGGTGTATTGGGTAACATACTTTTTGCTTCATTAAGTTTATGATTCAAAAGATCTTCAATTGCATACTACTAGTGGTGTTTGCTTCCTGCTGAGTTGTAGAGACCAGGAAGTCTGCATTGACCATGGTAACTGGGGTATTAGGTCTGGATGGAGCGTCCGGATTTTTGAAAATGTCAAAGATGTCTTGGACACCTCTTTCCAAGGCACGCAAATTACTGTCAATCCTATCCGAGGTTGCTTTGTTTTTCATTACCTCCGAGAGCGTGGCGGTACCCTCACTATATTCAGATGGTAATGATATATTATTATAAATAATAGTGCAAGCCTCCGTTTTATTGGAGAAGACAGTGAGAGGTATGTTATTATTATTGCTCAATATAATAGCCTTCCTTCCCTTAACAATAGTCTGTCGTTCTGACCATGCATCACGTATATCAACATTTCTCATAAATTTACGGGAAGAGGTGTTACTGGCCTTAGTAAGTTTAGCATGTTTTTTCCTTTGTTTTTTCTCTTTTCCTTTTGAATTATTCTCAACATATGACGAATTATCATCATCGCTTATCAGGGTTACACCATCAGGTTTCATAGAACCAACTATTGGGTCTTGCACAGTGTTTACCAGATTTGGTTCTTCATCTGCCCCTGAAATAGTACATCTTGAAGCATTCTCTAAGCATTCGCCTGCAGACAGCGTATTAACATTTGTAGCCCCATTAACTAGTGGTGTTTCATACATGTTTTTGCTAGCTGCAGCAGAGGTTTTGGCACTTACACCAATACAAGCAGGTGAAGATGTTTGCGGGATAATTGCCACTTCGTCACGTGTTTTACTTAATAAATCATTAATAAGTTCAGGCAGAGCTGTAAATGCCATCACTATTTCATTTAATAACATCGAGTGCGTTTTCAATTCTAACAACATTAGTGATTGTATTTCATTGCACGGTATACCCGCTACACTTTCAATTTTTTAAGAGAAAGCTGCGGCTCCTCGCAGGCTTCATGAATCATACTTTTATCAAGGTGGTGCGATACAGTCAACAGAGAAATTACCCTGGTGCAAAAGATTTGGGCAGTGTCAGCAAACAAGAGACATTCATTCTCAACCTTGTCAGTGTTACGTTGACCTGATTCAATACATTGGCCCTCATTACGACCCTGGCGGAAAGTAACTGACCTGACCGCCATAGCGTAAATAGCGTTTCCGCCATTGCACGATGGAGTAAAGTGCGGCTAATTCTGACCCATCGGGCACGAGCATTACGCCATGGCGGAAGTGCAAAGTCCGCGATGGCGGAAATTTCCCCAAAACGCCCCTCACCGCCGTCATACGGCGCCCTAGGTGCAATTCCGCCATCCATCATAGCGGTCACCGTAATGAGCGGTAATCGCAAAATACGGTGACCGTAAATATACGGAAACGGAAGTAAAAACATGGGGCCGGAACGGGAAACAGCACGCCGTACACCTATAAAATCAGAATCCCAACACAACCATTGAAAACCCTACCCTGAGACACATCCCAACCCATTAGCCACCCTAGTTCAAACAATCAAAATGGGAAAAGTTGCTAAAAAAGCGTGCGACCGCAAGCGGCAGGTCCACTTCTCCCATGAGGAACTCACCGTGCTCACAGAGACCCTCCAGGAGAATGCTGCCGTCGTCTTCTCGACGCAAATGACCAGGACGGCACTTGCGAACAAGAAGGCCATATGGGCCCTGGTGGCACAGCGGGTAAGTGCGGTGGGGACCGCACCCCGCAACCCACAGCAATGCAGAAAGCGATGGGACGACTTGCGGATACGCGTACGGAGCATACTATCAGCCAACCGTAACATTGCCACAGCTACCAGGGGAGGATCGGAATCACCCATCAAGTTGACCCCCTGGGAAGAAATCTGTGCCTCCACCATTGGAATGGAGAGTATAGAGGGAGTCGGAGGGATGGAGAAAGGAGTGCAGACATCCGAAGAATCAGGTAGGTGGGCCAAATAAAACAATGCTAAATCCACAATGTCCAATCCTGTGAAGTACCATGTGTCCACATAGTGCAACAGAAACACATGTCCAGGAGAACGTCCACATACATTGGCCTGATAGCGCACTTTAAAAGTCACATTAAATACATAAATAATTAAAAATCCTAAAAACAACCTCTACACGTGCAGCATGCACACCCTAACTGCAGGCTGCAAAACAACTGCATCCTCAATCCACACAAAAATGAAACCACCTCCAAGGCCCTGACCCAAATCACCCTCAGGTACCACCCCAATGCATGTGATACATTGCCATTCCAATTTCCACAGACCCATAAATAACGCTCGCCCTCCTTTACTCCACCACAGGGTCCGATTCAAACGACGAGCTTCAGGACACCCCTACCAGCACACCTGCAAAGAGGGCCAAGACCAACGGCCAAAGACCCTCCACCTCAGCTGCACGGATCAAGACACGGCAGCAGCACAAATCAAGTGGCAGCACACAGGAGGGGACTCCAACAGGCACCCCAGCAGCCAGCATGCCCACAACAGCAGCACCACAGGTCCCCCCAATGGATGCCACAGAAGGCACTGCTTCTGGTGGCAGCAGCACCATAGGTGACACTGCATTAATGCCAGCATGCTCCGACACAGAAAACGGTGCTGTCGATGTAGGACCCATCCATGACCTGTCTCAATCCCCCTGTTTGTTTCATCCCGTACACCATGAGGATACCACGTAGGGGCACCCACAAGACGACGACTGGCCATCCCCCACAAGCCCTGTGGCAAGGCAACATGAGGTGATCAGCCCCTCTGTGACACCACCGCAAATGGGCATGGCCCAGCAGAGGCAACAGTCCCTCGACCAGGTGATCGTGCAACAGCAGCAACTGGCCACGCTCCTCAAGGAGCATGCTGATGAATGTGGGGGTTCTAAGGCAGCCATAGAAACATCTACTGAGACACTTAGGGCACAAATGGAGCGAAGTACAGAGACACTAAGGGTACAAATGGAGAGAAGTACAGAGACACTAAGGGTACAAATGGAGAGAAGTACAGAGACACTAAGGGTACAAATGGAGAGAAGCACCGAGAGCCTGAGGGGGGAACTGCATGCGACGTCCAAAGACGTATGTGGTGAACTTGCCGCTGTGCGCCGTGTGCTCACTGAGCTCTCACAAACCCTTAGGGACATGCATGGACGTGAGCAGGCAGAGACATCATCTGTTGCAAGTTCCGTCCAGGGCAGCCCCCAACGTAGATCTGGGAGGAACCTGCGCTCCACAGCCAGGGGTGCCCCTGATACCCGGAGAGGGGGCTTGCAATAGCCTCTGCAATGACAATGAGCATCTTTGGACACTGGTGTTCGGGGGGGAGGTAGGAGGGTGGAGGGGGGGTGTTGGGCTTTCTTGGGTGGCGGGTCGATGGGGTGTGTAATATAATTTCACATATGCTATAAACATTTCATAATCATCCAATGAGATGTGTGGACATTGATCTTTGTGTACGAGGCATTTATAGGCGTACAGTCCACATTGTGCATGTTCCAGACACACACAGTGCCACAAGTCCCGTGTCCATGTATCAGCCACCAGGCGTGAGTGCTAGAAGCATGAATCTATGATATTCTGACGAATTTCACGGGCCTCCTGTGCCTCGCGGACTCCTTGAGGTGCTGCCACATCCCCACCCTCATCATGACCATCTTCAGGTGCATGCAGTTCTGCGTCAGGGGGCATGGGCACATTTCTACGTACGCACATGTTGTGTAGCATGACACATGCCATGACCATCTTTGCAACCTTCTCATGGCGGTACAGGAGTGCCCCGCCAGACCTGCTGAGGCAGCGGAAACGAGCCTTCAGTAGGCCGAATGCCTGTTCTATGACTACACGGGTACGTGAGTGGGCATGGTTGTAGTCCTCCTCATGCTGGTTCTGTGGGTTCCGGAGTGGTGTAAGGAGCCATCTCTTCAGTGGATACCCGGCATCACCTGTATGTGGACAATAAAGGATGTTTATGGAATGACATTGCTACGTACGCATCCCCACCCCCCCCTTCCTGCCAGGTCATTGCCGCATCACATACCCCACATTATCATGCATGAAATGAGACTCACCGAGTAGCCAGGATCTGTTCCCTGCGTGTCGCTCCATGTAGCGTGGTATTGTAGAGTTCCTCAAGACCATAGAATCATGGGTTGCTCCAGGAAATCGGGCACAATAATGTGTAAAGATCCTGTTGGAGTCACACACCATTTGTACATTAAGAGAATGATATTGTTTCCGGTTGCGGTACTGGGCCTCCATGGCATGTGGGACAACCAATTCCACATGGGTGCAGTCGATGGCACCAATGCAACCCGGTATGCCGGCAAGTGCATGGAATCCCACTTTTGTGTTTGTAATCTCCTGCTCTGAGCGTGGTAAAGAGATGTAGTCGTCTGCGTGCTTCAGGAGGGCATCGAGCACTTGCAATAGTGTCCGTGACAACAGTGGCTGTGAAATGCCATGCAACTGTCCGACTGTGTGCTGGTAGGTGCCTGTGGCCAGGAAGTGGAGTACAGACACCACCTTCAGTAGGGGTGGGATGGCGGTTGGGCTATCTATCATGCTGACAAGGTCAGCGTGTGTCATGTCCACAATGGCGGTTATGGTGTCCCGGTCCAAACGGTAGAGGGTGTGGATCTGCTCAGCAGTGAGGTTGAACGGATGAGCTCGGAGGCGTGGGATTGCGGGCTGCCTGCGTGGTGGTAGTGGCTGTGCTTGTGGGCCTTGCTGGCCCTGCCTTGCCCTCCTCCTCCTCCTGCGTCTCCTCTGTGCGGCCGGTTGTTGTAGTAGTTGGTGTTCGTCTTCTTCTTGAAGTTGGAGTACTTGCAGTGCTATCAGGTCCCCCAGGGCCAACATCGCTAGTCCTGCCGGTAGCATTTTGGAGTGGGTGTGGTTGTGGGAGGGGGTTGGGTGTGCAATTTATGTGTTTTCAGGCTGTATAGCCTACACCTGTGGCGATTCATTCCACCTGTGCCAGCTGCAATCCCCTTTGGGCGTGCACGTCCCGCACACAACGCTGCAATTTGACGCATGGCATCTTGCTATTACAATCATGTATTTAATCCCGATGGCAGTGAAATATTGGTTGATATGTTAATTCTGCTATGGTCCCATTGTTTCACATACTATCTTTGCAGTCGCGAACAAACTTGTGAAGGGTCAGTGGAATGTAGTACTCGATTAACGGTGGACCCTCATGCAGCACTGTACCGAGGTTCACCGACGGGCGGGGCGTCCCATTTGTGAGTGAAGCCAGTTGCCATTTTCACACACTGCCGCACTACATGGATGAATTTGTGATTTCAAGCGGTCACAGATGCCTTTTCGACGTGATGTTGCAAATGAGGAATTCGAAGGACAGCGCTTTCGGTTTTCAGCTAGCGGCGAGGAGACGCCCACAGGTCTGACTGCAAATATAACGTTCTATTGTTTAATGTCCTTGGGACAGGGGCCATGGCGAGAATGCAATGATTGATATGAATAGTATGGGATGCGCAATAGCGTAGTGGACGATAAGGCAGGACGTTCCCAAATACATGTTACTTCACAACACTATTATTCCGGGCTGGAGCACAGTGGATTTTGCAGACTGCATTACGCACAGACTCAATGGACATTTCAAATGTTATGTGAGTAAATAATCAGGCGTTTTTATACCGGGATGAGGGAATGATGTATGGATGCATGGACAGATGATTTAATTGAGAGTTTGCCATGTACATGGCTTTTTGGAATCTATCCCCTTCCCCTGCGCTATGTGATGCAGAGCTGCCATAGTGGGACCATCGTCTATCTGCCCTTGTTGAACCCTCCCTGTCTCGACGCGCCTTCAAACACTTGTGTCTATGCACGTTACTAATCCCATCTAATGGATTCTGTTTTAACAGACGCATGCACACAGACACTCGTTTGTAATAGTGTTTTCACCTCGATTTATATAGTTATGATTCGCAAGTGATTTTTGGGTGGAAATAATCCTTTTGAGTGGGCTAGCATGCATATGGCTGTAGATTTAATGTGATCATTGAAGTGAGTAATACAAATGAAGTTCTGATGCCCATACTATTTTTTTTAATTTCATTTGGGTGACAGGTATCTCCTCCCCTTTTGCCGCTGCCATCTGTATGCCACTCCTGCAGATGGCTTTTACTCCCGACACCTGCTGCTTCGAGTTAATCAGTGGAGCACCATTACGATCTTATGGGACGATCGCCAATGGGCCACATGCCCTTACGCAGTACTAGTGGCTAGGAGCAACATATCAAGCTTTCAGCTGGACTAGTGCCTACCTAATGGGACGGCCCTGCGGTTCTAGGCGCTTCCATGTTGCCTTTTTGAACGTGAATGTAGCCCCTGTGTACCATGAAGGAACAGGGCGTCACACAAGAAGAAGCTGGTCATTTATTGCGGATGCAGCCCACAGTAATGAAAAATATTTTGGAGTTTATGACCTAATAGCTGTATGGGCTTGGTGAATTTGATGTGCATTAAAATTTTATTCTGATATTAACCGTGTAGCGTTATTCTTTGCAAGTAATGTAGCATATTCCTATTTGTGGAGCGATGTATTGTGAGAAGATCTGCATTGGGTTCCGGCTTCTGAGTATAGTTGCGTGGTACTGTACTGGCCGCGTTTGCCTACGAAGCCCAGTAAGGTCAGGGATAAGGGCTGCCATTATGACTGTTTTAATGATGTCATGCTCAGGGGCGGGGGATTAGCTTTTGTGTAACAGATGCCGGTCAGCCAGGTGGATTGGTGGAATGATGTGATTATCAGAAAATGGCTGGTTACAGGTGCCTGTGTTTGCGTGCGTTTCTTGGAGGGAGACTGAGGTCATGTCCATTGGAATAGCTTCTGTATTCGTGCCATCTGTGCCCTGCAGCTCCCATTGGCCCCTCTTGAGATGAGCCTGGCTGCTCAGCCACTCTGCCAACTTGTGTGGTACATGCTTATGCTGATGGTTGGTTTGTTTACTGGCAAGAGTACAGGGCTGGTGCAGTCTCCCTCAGGATACTGCTTTGAATGTTGCCTTACACTGGTGTCAAGCGATGGGGGCCTGTTGTTGTTTTGTCTCATATTTCAGTTCATATTGCTGTACTTGAACCTTCACATGCCTGTGCTGCATCAGTACGGCAATGGTGACATGCCAAATATGGATGGCCACTCACAAGGCACTTGGAGCCCCTACATTCATTTGTTCGTTGGCATGCATGGGTGACTTGTACATTTCACTGGTTGCATTGTGTGACTTCATTGCACCTACGAGGAGTTGTGCAATGTGGGCAGGGAGTGGTGTACAGGCACTCAGTAGGGCCATTTACGGTTGGTTCACGATGCCGTAATTCTCACCATGGCGGAATGGTACTTTCCGCCATGCTTGATGGGGTTAAGTAAATGTCCGCTAGGGTCAGAATTCGCGTACCGTTGCGCCATGGTGGTAATTACGGTTTTGCATGGCGCGCGTGCGCGTACTTGGTGCAGTTAGCGTTGGCGTTCACTACGGTGTCGCTAATGGCATCGTACTTTACGGTGACGGGTCATAATCGCACCGAGCGGTATTCGATGGCGGTATTGCATTTCCGCCATCGTTTTTCGATTTCCGCCAGGGTCGTAATGAGGGCCATTCTGTTTGCAGTCTTCTGCAAACAAAGATTGGGAGCTTTCAGATATTTGCATGTTATTAACATCCACATGCGACTCAGCCTCAATTCTCTGCTCCAGTGAGCATTGCTGTGCACATTCAATAAGTTCCTCCGCTAAGTATGGTGAATCTGAGAGTGACGCTGCAGCAGCACGCGCTACGCTCATTCTGGTAGCCATTTGGTTTCCGAGTTGTTGTTTATTTTTCAATATTTTTTTTACACTCATCCTTTATCCAGTTGCACGCTGTATCTTAACTGACAGGTAACTACTTACTGTTGCAGAAACCCCAATCACGTTGGTGTTAGCTGACACAGTAAAGCTACAGAGCTTTAATTGAACCAGGTTCACGGATAACGATTAGATGAATTTTGCAATCAATATCCTATATAAAGACAGCCCTGACAGCCCCAACAGACCAAACAGACACAACAGGCCACTTCAGAGGCCACTTCGCAAAGGCGCACGCGCAACAGTTTAAATAGCGTTCACCAGCGTTGGGGGCGTGGCCAGCAACAAAGTCTGTGATAGATGAAAAGTATTATTTCGCCACGGCGTCTTCCATGCAGCAGGAGCAACAGACACAACAGGCCACTTCAGAGGCCACTTCGCAAGGGTGCGCGCGCATGGGCGTGCGTGTGACACTTTAAATAGCGTTCACCAGCGTTGGGGGTGTGGCCAGCAACAAAGTCTGTGATAGATGAAAAGTATTATTTCGCCGTGGCATCTTCCATGCAGCAGGAGCAACATACACAACAGGCCACTTCACAATGGTGCGTGCGCATGGGCACGCGTGCAATAGTTTAAATAGCGTTCACCAGCATTGGGGGCCTGGCCAGCAACAAAGTCTGTGATAGATGAAAAGTATTATTTCTCCGAGGTGTCTTCCATGCAGCAGGAGCAACAGACACAACAGGCCACTACAGAGGCCACTTAGCCAAGGGCACGCGTGCATGGGTGTGCGCGCAACAGTTTAAATAGCGTTCACCAGGATTGGGGGCGTGGCCAGTAGCAAAGTCTGTGATAGATGAAAATAATTATTTCGCCGCAGCGTCTTCAATACAGCAGGAGCATCAGACACAACAGGCCACTTCATAGGCCACTTCGCAAGGGCGCGCGATTTAATTAAAATAGTCACTGAAATATTGAGCCTCATTCCGAGATTGGAGGTAGTCATAGCGCTATTTGCGCCATCACTGCCTCCAATAACGGGTCCAAGTCTGTTGTTGTTCAATGGGGACTTACCGGTGTAGTCCGACCCTGGTGGGACCGGTAAGTCCCCATTGAACAAACCATTCCTCATTCCCATTTGAACCCCAGTAGGGCTCAATGGGAATGGGGAAGGTGCTATTTACGGGCCTGCTAATGGCAGGCCCGTAATTAGCGGCCTGGTCCCCTAACAGTACCCGTAAGGGACATGTGGTCCGACCACACGTCCCTTGCGGTTCCCGTTAGGGGACCTCGGAATCGGGCAGTAGGGGATTACCGGCACCTGTCTCCTTACCAGTGCCCGGTAACCCCTACCGCCCGACTTGTAATGACCCCCATTGTCTCTTTTGCAGAGTTTTGAAAACTCCTGTTTCTCACATCTTTTGCAGGTGGTAAGTTTCATAATCAGGGGCAAATATATGTTGGACAATAGGGGACTGTTGTAACCCTGACACTGTAATGAAGTACAAGTTTCCTGTTCATGGCAAGATTTTCTCACCAGCCCTTACCTTTGCATCTGAATAACGGACTGGTCGCTTTCATAGTGCTTGCTTCATTCATTAAACAAAAGCACCCGCGCATCTCCATTCCCTCTATCATCATTTTAAAGACAAATAACAGCCGTTGCTTGTTTTGAGGACTTAAAAATAATGGTGGTTAACATGATATCACTACAGGCTCAGATTACCAAAATGGAAGTAACCAAGGAAATTAAGGACTTGCTTGCTGGGATGAGTGGGAAGAGATGGTGGTGTGAGAACTAGCAGGGATGAGACCAAGAATTGAATAATGTGATTCACCAGAAGGTGATGTGGATTAGTAGGAAGTCTGGTATAGTAGAAAGTGTTTGGTTTATCATGGATCAAGTGTGGTTTGAAAAGGTGGGTTTGAAGTAATAGAACAAGGGATTGTAATAAAGCAAAACATGTGCGGTCTCCTCAAAAAATATGTGATTTTTGATGTACTGGAACACACATGCCGGATCGGTCACCTTACAAGCCAGCATCAGACCTCCTATTTTTGAACTATTCGTCTTTGGGGGATTGGCTGCAACCCAAGTTCCTTCTAAGGGGCCTAAGCGAAGCCTGCTGGTGTGGCTATGCGAGGGCTGCAGCAGAGAGCAGTGGGACGAGGCCACAAAGGAGACGCTGAATGCCAGGATCGCAGGGCAGTGGTCTGCACAATGCCATGGGATGCGATGAGCATGATCACACCGGTCATAGACAGCAGAGTAGGAAGAAACCCAATGACGAGGGACGCAGCATGCTTCACGACACCAGCGTGGCTCCAACAGACAATGGGCCTCATCACGAGTTGGGCTGTATTCCCGGCTGCAATACCGCCGACTGTAATAGCCCTAGCACCGACCGGTCCAGTGGTATTACCACCGGATCACAGGTTGGGCCTTAACGGTAAATCCCCATTCCTGATTGGGTCCTTTGGATCCAATGGGGAATTTTCGGTGCTAATACTGTGGGCTAATACAGCCGGCTGTAATACCACAGAAAACAGGGATTTTCACCTCCAGAAAAAAGCTGGAGGGAAAACAGCCGATTTAGCGCCCAACTCGTGATAGGGCCAGCCCTTAAATGCGGCGGTAATACTGTTGCCACCGCATTTAAGGGCTACAGCCCAACTCGTGATGAGGCTCACTGTCTGCTGGAGCTCACGAAAGGGAGAACCCCACTAACCCACAGGGATTACAATATTAAAGAAGGGCCATGACACAAGAGGCAACCAGTCCTCTGCTAACGATGTCTTTCTCTAAGCCAAGACCGCATGGAAAGGGGACAGGGCTTACAAACCCTTTTAAACCCTTCCCTTAGCCAAACCCCTGTCACACCTCCTCAAGGAAGGTAAATTATTGCCAGGGTGCTTTGGCCAATCAGGGGAGGGGGCTGGACTATTTTAAGGGAAGTCTGTTGAGTGTGCAGTATGGGTTAGTTAGGTAAGGACCGGAAGTGGAGGAGGATGTCCCAAAGACCAGGGGAGGAAAGAGCAAAAGGAGTGCTGAGGCTATAGGAGAGAGGGGCTCTTTGGAGTGTTTGTGAGTGAGAGTAAGGAGTGTGTTGAGTAGTGACAACAAGTAGGAGTTAGTGGTGGTAGAAGGTTGTAGTTGGAATTAGTTGTAACGGAGGTAGTGGTTGCTGTGAGAGGAGTAGAGTGGTAGTAGGAAGTGGTAGTTGGTAGCAGTGCACAGTAGTTAGAGGTGATAGCAAGAGAGTTGGAACTAACAGTAATGGGAGAGGTAGCAAGAGTAGCATTGGTAATGGCAGAGTGGGAGTCGAAAGTGGAGTACTAGTGAGGAGGGAAGGATGAATTGGTAGAGTGGTAGTTGGGGGTAGGAGTAGTTGGAAGTAGCGAATTATGGAGAGTGATACTATCTAAGGGTGGAGGTGACAATGGCAGAGTGTTAGGGTGGAGGGACAAGAGTACAGAGGGAGGAGAACATCTCTGGACACAGGGTCGACAAAGGTCAGGTGAAAAGTGGGTGAACAAAGAGTTGGTGGAGCAGCGTGGAAGAAGGCACCATTCCCAGAATCCCTAGAATACTAAGCGGGACTAGGTTAGGGATAGTGAGAAAATCTCTAGGGAGATAGGGAACCAAAGCTTATGGGAAACCACCAATAGACCAAGGTAGACGAAATACAGATTTGTGTCTCTAATCCAATAAGCATTAGAATGCCTAGGCTAGGGAGAGGGAAAAATATATTTTCTAAGAATCTGCAGCCATTCTGCATGTATTAAGAATAAAAACCGTGGGAATGTTACTGGAGCGTCTGAGTGGTTAATCGTGTTGTGCACCCTGCCACACAGGCCTGTTGTCATTATAGGAATATCCTGGGGCATGTGTAGAACCACCAAGGGATACTCAAAGGGACACTCATACACCACTGCTTATATTGATATGCCGGCCCACAAAAGGAGAAGTCGCAGATGCTCTTGCACCAATCCTACCACTACAATGGGCTACCACAGGGAAATGGGGATGGACGTAACCCTTCAATAGGCTCCTTCCCATCAGGTGAACACACAGGGAGAGCCATTCTAGGAAGACCCAAACACCTAGCATAGAATGGGGATCCTCTTCTTTTAAGGAACAAATGTTCCGGCATTTCGAAATTCTTGGCTGTTATGTAATGGGATAGAAAGGAGAAACACCATCAGGAGAGGAACTGTCTAGGAGGAGGAAGGAGGTGAAAGCCTGGACCATCAGTGGCAGATCGAGAATAACTAAAAGGGGATTTACCACTACTAAACTTGAGGGGGTGCGAATAGAACAGACACCCCTGCAAGAAAGAGGGAGCAGGGATGTTCCAGTTGATCAGGTTAGTCCAGAGCAGAAACTAGAGGAGGTGGTAAGAGGTACAAGATCATGTAATCTCAGCGGAGGCCAGGGAACATATTGTAGGGGGTTTTAAAGAGAGGGTGCCCAGGGAGCCAAAGCCAAACATAGGGAGTTGCACAGCGAGTAGGGATTTCACAGAGCCAGACATATGGCAACATAAACTGAGCCAAAGAGGCATAGCCTCCACCTCAAACTCATGGATGACTTCTTCTGGCTTTCCCAAGCCTTACACATGTTCACCACAGACGTCCTGACCACTGTAATCAATCAAGAAGGGTTTGGGAACCACATCCTGATGGCAAAGAGCAGGGTCATCGATTAGACATTCAGGTGGGACAAGACTGAATCCAACCATTGGAGCTTTGTAAGACAATCTGGGCCTCATAGCGAATATGGCACTGTGGGTACACATGGCAGTAAAGTAGTGATAATTCCATTACCATCACTTTAACGTCACTTTAAATCACTGCTGTATTCTGAGTTTTTCTAGTGAAGTGGAGGAGTTACGTCTAGCAAAGTGCTGGAGGTCAATCATCCACTTTACTGCCAAAAATCATCAGAATTAGTATGGCAGATACTCCTGGAGTTCTATGGATTTTAAAAATGGGTTCTAAAACCATCGTACCACCACTTGTGGTTCCATCGTAATTCCATCCGACTGAGTGGTAGTAACAGTAAAAGATTTTGATGGTAATTCGAATGATTTACCAACAAGCTCGTAATAATTCCCTCGGTACTGTATTTTGACTTTCAATTAGAGACTCGAGACTCAATCTCGAGAATCAAGACTGTACGTTTTTCATCGTTTCATGCCTCCCACCACATCCCAGAACCTTTCCCTTCTTGTCACAAACCAATGACATCTATAAGCAATGGTGTGAGGATTGAGTACCCATCCGGTCACAGAAACAGTGCTCCCTATGAAGAAACAGATTTTTCATTGCTTTATTGATACCCATCTCATTTTGAGTTATTCCCACATTTTCCCAGCCAAAATCAGGGTATTCTCTGTAACAGATCTATTAAAAATCTCTAGTTTGACACAAAGTTTAGTCTTGACTTTTGTCCTCCACTCAGCGCACTCTGTGACACTGAATTCCACTTTAGAACTACGGTTTTATGGCGTTAACATTGCTCTTCAGGGTTTGACCCTGCCAGGGGAAAACAGGGACGCGACCCAGCCTGGGGTAAGTGGCCTACCAGGGCATATGCCTGAGTCAGTCCTGTCCCAGATCCGGGGTGAGAGAGTTGGGGTGGTCCCAGTTTTTGAACCACCCAACTGTGCCCTAATGATTGGTCGGTCTTGGTACGGATGTTTGTCAACCAATGCCTTGCACCATTAATGCTGAACAGAGTTCTCTTTTCATTTCAGAACCACAAGAACCAACATGAATTGTGGCATCAGAGAATCTCAGAGGACTTCAGAACAAAGCCACCAGCATAGAGACCGACCCTCAATCTCCTGTGCCCATCGCGCTCTATCAAAGACCAAAGTAGTCTAACTTACTGCAGCTCCATGCAAGCAGCGCGCCAAACGAACACTGGACACTGCAAACAGAGAATGATGATAATGCTGTGCGTGAAACCGGGTGGGGCCAAAATGGCCTTTTCAAGACTCTCAATGTGCAAACACCCCCCCTGGGTAAAGAGCAGTCGTAGATTGGCCCACAGCGTCAGCTGAGACATGGAACTAATGGACGGGGGGTGGTGGACAGAAGAAGGAAATCATGGGTATTAAAGACGCAGAGTGGGACAGAGGAAAGGTGTTCAGGAGAAGGCAGAAGGTGTGCAGGTGGACCAAGAGACCAGGTGAAGGATGGAAGGTGGAGTTTGATGAAGGTGCAGGCAAGGTATTGTGTGTGAGAGAGTGGTATCAAGTGGAAAGTGTGTCACTGTGATTGTGAGAGTGAGGAGTAGAAGGGTGTAGAGGTGTAGTGTGAGAGTATAGAGGATGAAGGGGATATAAGAGCATGAGAGTGAGAGAGAGACTGAGCTAGAGAGAGTGTCAGAGTAAGACAGAGTGTCTAATTCAGAGCACTACTGAGACCGTTCTTGTAGAACTATCAGAATAGGGCACCCTTAGTCATAGAACCCATGTTAACCCTGGGTATTCAGGAAGCCTGGATTAGGGCAGAGGGAGCTCATGAGAGGTTGAGGGATCAGCCAGAAACAGCCCTTAGTCAAGTCCACCTTCTGTCTCGAGAACTTCGGGAAAGAAAGACAATTATAAAGTGTTGTTAATAAAAACCCTTCAACTATCTATCTGACTCTTGATATTCATAAGGCCTTCTGGGACAGTACCAAACCCAATTACCAAAGTATTACAGAAACTTTGCAGCAGGGAAACAAATGCATTAAAACAATATGTATTTGTACAAAGCCAATTTTTGCAACAGTGCAAGCTGTGTGTAAAATTGCACTTGCATAGGTGCAAAGTTTGTGTAATACGGCGACAGGTGTGTTCTTTAAAGAACGAATGACATACCAGCTGCCTTCTTGGACGAGTTGCTGGAGTGTGGCCAATCTGCCCCTTCTCTCATTTGTCCCTGCGGCTAGTGCCTTTTCCTGAACCACCTAACACTGTGGGATTTATTTGCTCACCTGAATCCGGCACGCTCTTCTTTCTTTAAACAGTTTGGGTGCATTTTTCTTGTTTTCCCAACGTTGATCCTTCACCACCTAAGTAATAAAAAAGGTACATAGGCCAATAGATCATAACCAACCTGACAGATACAGTAATTGCTCTTTTTTTAATAAGCATAATATAACCACTTCTAAAGCTCACACCACAAACTTAAGCTCCTTTGAGTACATAAGCATTCCGTTTTATTATTACCTGTCTCAGTAGTTCCTATCATAATGAAGACCCTACTACGATGAATTCTATAGAATCATCACTAATTCCCTGACGAGAATCTCCTCCCATGTGGCCACAGAATGTCAGCCCCTACCTGATCCTGATCCTGTGGGTGGTGTTATGAGGGAGGATTACACAGCTGTTTGGGAAAGGTGGTGACCTCATCAGGAGGGACGCGGTATTCTTCACTTCATAATGAAAAAGTCTTCGGGGGTCATTACAAGTTGGGCGGTAAGGGATACCGGGCACCTGTAAGGAGACCGGTGCCTATAATCCCTTACCGCCCAATTCCGAGGTCCCTTAGTGGGAACCCTAAAGGACGTGTGGTCTGACAACACGTCCTTTACGGGTCCCACTAAGGGACCAGGCCGCTAATAACGGGCCTGCTATTCGCGAGCCCGTTTTTAGCACCCTTCCCATTGAGCCCTCTGGGGGCTCAAATGGGAATGGGGAATGGTTGGTTCAATGCGCCTTATCGGGTCCTCCAGGGTCGGAATGAGCCGGTAAGTCCCCATTTTACCAGACCGGTGCCGGACCCGGTTTTAGAGGCAGCCATGGCGCAAATAGCGCCATGGCTACCTCCAAACTCGGAATGAGGGCCTTCATCATTCCTAAATGCTTGAAGGGATCATAGAGGGCATTACACTATACTTGCTTAGCCTTGAAAAGGACCCTAGAGGTCAAAACACGGTACGGCTGACCCATTTAGACTTCATGTCTTCACTACATTAATAAAACCACATTGAGTTCAGAATCAAACTACTGTGTAGATATACATCTTTTGCAATCAAAAAGTGCAAGGTATCCGGGACTGTGTCAAATTCCTCATATAAGAGAAGTCAATATGGGGAAATTTGGAGTACATGTTATCACAAACAGAAAAACATTAATGAAGAAGTTGAAAGGCAAAATCTGTACAAGTCTCTATATATGTGTTATCAATTTGGGGAAAATTGGAACAAGTATTGCTATGTTGATCCTTAGAACAGGAAGTATAACTTGGATCTTCCTGGAAGGGCTATCCTTTAGTAAGCCAGATGTCGTACAACCTTCTCAGAGATTGCTTTCATCACAATGCGGGTGTTGCCGTGTTGCGTCTTGACTTTGCTTGTTTAAACAAGATCCAAGTTACACTTCCTGTTCTAAGGACCATCATACTAGTGAGGAACACTGACTATGAGGTGGGTCCACCCAGACAGCCACATTATGCTGCATTACAATCCACAAAGCCAGCAGATGATCTAATGCTGACTTCAACAGCCCTGATGAAAGTGGTGTAATTCTTAATACCACTGAACCGGTCGGCTTACCATTGGTCTGCAACTTGGCACAAGAAGGATTGAGGAATTCAAGAAAATGCCCTGCCAGCCTGCAGCTTTGACCTCTCACAAATATGAGGCCACTGGATGTTCACAAATGTCTGTAGTGGAGTTAAAAATCTACCCACGTACTAGTATTTAGGAGAATTGTTTTAAATATTTGGTCCATTCATCTCTCTGATACTTTTTTAACTACGTAACCTTCGGGTATCTTTGGCTTGTGGAAAAGACGTAAAACAACTGCCAAGAACCTGTGGTGTTTTTTTTTTATAATTTTCTACTTCCCATAGAAACTGATTAAAGACTTAATGAATGTTTCACTTGGCAAGTAGTCTTCATGTTGAAAATGAAAATGGAAGATTTACTCCCCTGATCAAATAATTGAAAAAAACAAAATCACGCGAATCAGAATGTGTGACTAGTATAATATAACAGGCATGCTGCATCGGACATTTGCTCCAAACTCAGGTCTTTGCAACTCAGATTTAGCTTCTTGTTTCTTTTTTTCTTGTCTACTCCTTGTTTACCTGTGTACCCAGACCCCTGGCAAGAGTTACCAGATTTTGCTTTGTCTTGCTCTTAATTGTAATTTGCACGGTGGCTAACCATGTACTGATTCACCGTCACAGACTTTGCTGGTAATTGCTGTCGGCACACTATCTACCTGTGTACCAGAGCCATGGCAGGATTTCCCCAGACTTGACTAAGCATTGCCGTTTATTGTACTTTGATTATTCAACTATTTATGTACTAGGCCTGTAGCCAGTTATATTCAGACTTGCCTCTCCCCCAGTTACCAGAAAGCGTGGGTACTGATCCTGGACATGCCACACCAGATGCTGCATTGTCGTCACTGGCTTCTGTTTGACCCCTCATTGCGCAGAGTCCCATTCCAGTGCCTTTGCATATATTCCTTTCCAGACTAATTTTGTTTGTCCTCATGCCGTCAGGTGGTTCTCTTTGTCTATGAACTTCTTATTTCCCTCCAGGTCATCTTTCTCAGATGCCCCTCGCTCGATCCCTCAGTTACACACCCACCAGGTGATCAGAGTTCAATAGATTTCTGCGAAGGGGTCTCTAGTATTAAAACAAACCATTCCTAACCCTACATTTTTACTTTTAAACACGGGTATCTCTTGTTGCAGCAATTATCCCCCTTCTACATTTAGTCCTTCCCTAAGATAGTTCCTTATTCTTGAAGGGGTGTTTGAGTTAGTCTGAGGGGCTTTCACCATGGACATATTAAATAATAGAACTATGACCCTCAGGCATAGTTTCATTTGAAAGTTGTAGGTGAGCTCCTGTGATTTTGGTGCTTGAAGGCCAGCATTTTGAGGCAATCATTCTGATGCCCAGGGATATTCAGGGAGCACTTCTATGGTGGAATGTCCTTGCTTACCCAATGATAGCAGTGGACCTCTAGCTTCCAGTGCCCCTGATATTTACGATCAAAGGAATCCTTAGCAATTGGCGTGTGTCTTTGTTGGACCACAAGATATAGAAGAAATGGGCATCATGGGGTTCCAACCAGTTTCTAAGCTGGAGAAAGTTAGCAGCATGTTTGTGGGCTCTCCTACTCTTCCCAGCCCAAAGGAATAATCTGGATCTGGTTCACACATGTTGCCAGTTGTTACCAAATAGTTGGATAGGGTGACGCTGAAATTATGCTAAACCAGAAAAGTAAATCTGGGTAACTTCGCATTGATTAAACCTGCAACTCCTCCTCCTTGTTGGCCAACCAAAAGGTGGCCAAGTCGTATGCAAATGGATGGGGTACAAGATCGTCACCTTTGGTTAAAGGCCACAGTAGATATATGCGCAAAGGTGGAAACCAGTCCCATTTCTCCATCAACAAGCTATATTCAGGATTGTGAATGGCCATGAAGACCACATCCCATTATCAATAAATGTTTGGCACCACCCCTGCGTGTTCTGCAAGATGCATTTACATTGGGTCCAGACCATAATGGATCTGTTTGCATCACAGTAAAATCCTGAACTTTTATGCCCAGGTTGTCCATCTCCTCAAAGGGAACATGGCTAGCCCACCCATCAGCTCCCAGACGTTTCTACCTGTGTGATGAACCTTGGCATTAGCAACATGTCTGGGCTGGGAAAGCAATCGGGTATTGCCCTTCCTAGCACACACAGAAAAGCTCAAGCTGTCCTACGTCTGATTGGTTTTAAGGGAATTGTGGATGTTAGAATTCTGATATGTTAGGATGGGTTTTTTATGGTAGAGTGAGGTTCCAGAATTTTACCTATGCTGTATATGTGAACCACTGAACATATATTCCACAATTGTGGGCCCCCAAGGATCTCCATCCTGGTGATTGTATTGAATGTGTTATTTTTTAAGGGATGTTTGTCTAGGCCCTGCTTTCTCAATCTTAAACAATTCACTAGCAGCCATGCGTGCTTTCAAGGTTTATTTTATAATCCCATTCACTCTCCCAAGATCCCACTGAACTCTATTTGAAAAGGGTGTGATAATTGTAAGATACATCCTCCCAAGCCTGGCAGTGCTTCTCCAAAGGCTTTGCCAGATTGGAGTGCTTTAGTGCTGTACTGGAATCACATATCCTTTGACCTCCGTACAATCAGCTCTCCTCTGGGAAATGATCCTGGTGAATCTAGTGCATGAGTTTACTACAATTAACAAGTAATTGAGTCTAGACTAATTGTTAGATTTGGCACAAAAGCCCCACTAGGATTCAACATCTCTGAGGGATACCATGTATTTATGAACATACAGAGTACTTAAGGATATCGGCTGTGTCTTCTCTGGGTTCTTTTTCACACATCTATAATACCTTAGTCTGTGCATGGAATGCAAAATACGGAAAGTACAAAAACGTAATTTCTTTTTTCTGTTTTCCGAAAGTGTTAATTGAAAAGCTAGAGTTTCTCTTTTAATACAATTTTAGTGTCTGTCAAGTGAAAGTTTAAAAGCTGTATAACCACAATAGCTTATAATTTTGCATCAGGTTACTATTCTTGGGAAAACCATCATTACAAAATGTAGCCTATGTTATAAGAACCAACTAGAAATATATATAGTCAAATAAAACACATAATAGGTAGTGGAACAGCATTAATGCACTTTAGCAATTTATTGTTGATATAGGTAGCATGTAAGCAGTTTGTATTGGTTTGTGTGAGCACTGCAAGCACTTTCAGCCCTCTTTTTACCTTTGTGAAATGTCCCTTTTCTATTTCTTAAATAATATGTTGGAATTAAATAAAAGAACAGTTTTTCTTTGCTGTTTTTTTCGATGAATTGTCAAGCTACCACCATGACTAAGCTGCGGGAGCAGCTAAACATCGGTCTTTCTTGTAATGAAAAAACAGACTTGGTTTTAAATGATACAGACTAATGTGTTTCCTGCCTTCAGAGATCATGTTTGATATTGCCCAGGTTACGTGGAGAGAGTGCCCGCCCCCCCCATTGACCGTGGACTTTTCGGTCATGTTTGTTTTTCCCAGGTAATTGTATATGTTAACTGCTACCAAATAGTGACCAATGTGATCCATGTACATGGCTTCAAATGGTACTGTTGCCCTCAGGAGAGATGTTTTTTGTCTTGCCTGCATGATCCATTGTGGTTTTCAAAAATGTTGAGCAACTAGCAATATACTGTTTTACATCTTTTATCAGCCCTTGCTACTATTATCAGTTGTTGCTAATATCCCGAAGTGGCCACTAGCCATTCCTTCATGTGCAGCAGATATTAATTTGAATATGCCCTGCTTGTATGTAAGTACCCTTTCTATCACATCTTCAATTTTGGGGAGTATTGTGACTATTGTTGTGTTATCTGTAAGACAATGGGTATATGTGTTAAGGAATCCTTTTGGGAGAGGACAGCTTGCTTCTAGATAGGCGTGTATGTCTTTATCAATGCATGAAGTTGAGTGTGTCAAAGCTGCTACTAAAAATCTTGTAAAAAACAAAAGAGGTGATAGCTGCAAGGTTTAGAATTAATCTTAACCTCTGGCATCGTACACATCCCTTCTGCACGAGACCACAAGCATCCATAGACATGTATTGGCCTCATTGGGCATCATCAGTGAGTAGTAGCTTGGGTCTCTAGGCCCAGCAGGCACAGGACCACGTCTGGGCATAAGCGTCTCACTCGGTGTGACAAAAGCAAAACAAAAGAGGTGATGGCTCAAAGGTTTAGAATGAATCTTAAACTCTGGCATTGCTCTGAGCAACCCTCCAGACCATTGGTCTTCGCCTGCCAAGACAGTACAGAAAGGGGATGTCATAAATCACCAAAGTATCAACTGAAAAGGATACAGTAACCAAAAAAGGATACAATTTGGTAGGGCTTTTCCGGATCCTATCTTCACACGACTTGATTGAAGGCAGGTCAATTAGACCTTCCAAATGATACAACTCTCTGACTGAATAAAACAGGCAGAGAGATGGATCACTGGAAAGGGCGTGGGAATTGTACAGGAAGTATGCCTAAAATAGATAAGTATCATAAGACACTGTCCCAAATTAAATACTAAGAAACACAGAATTGGGATTAATTCAGACACTGACCTTAAGGCTAAACTGAAGAATTCCAGGACAATATCTTGAAGAGTCCCAAGAGTTGAACAAACGACAAAGGAAGGGAAGATTAGTAAGGGAGACTTATCCCGAACGGCACGAGGATCTCGCTAGATACCGGGTTGGTGCACCACAGGGTAGCGTCCAATGTACTGTGCACATTCACCTTCCAATAGTTCATGAAATACTGAACAAAATAAGAATCTCACCTGTTGACTGTCACAGGTACCAAAAGTTCGAAGTAGTTCAGAAAAACACGTGCAGGATTGCACGCGACAGCATACACGCAGCCAAGCCAGCCGCGCCTGTAGACAGCGTTTCCGCGTGAAGAATTAGACACGCGAACAGGATTCAAGCAGCCCTGGACAGCCGCGCTAGCAGACAGCGTCCGCGTGGAGATTTGGCACGCGAACTGGATTCACGCAGCTCAGGACAGCCGCGCTTGCAGACAGCGTCCGCATGGAGATTTGGCACGCGAACAGGATTCACGCAGCTCAGGACAGCCGCGCTTGCAGACAGCGCCCGCGTGGAGATTTGGCACGCAAACTGGATTCACGCAGCTCAGGACAGCCGCGCTTGCAGACAGTGTCCGCGTGGAGATTTGGCACGCGAATAGGATTCACGCAGCTCAGGACAGCCGCGCTTGGAGACAGCGTCCGCGTGGAGATTTGACACGCGAACAGGATTCACGCAGCTTAGGACAGCCGCGCTTGCAGACAGCGTCCGCGTGGAGATTTGGCACGCAAACAGGATACACGCAACCCAGGAATTAGCGTGTGGAGGAAAACAAGCTCAAATTATGTCAAAGAAGTTTGCTGAAAGGAATGCGAGAATGCAGTTCCGGAGTTCAGCTACAAACGCCAAAATTGACTTAATCAGAAGCAGCGAATGGAGTTTCCACGCTGCTTATGTACGCACTGCCGTGATACACGTGACGGACCTAAGTCACGTGAAAATTAACGACGTGAAAAATGCAGACGTCGTTTTCCGGGCAAAGTATCGAACAACCTCCATTTTGAGTAAAAAGGTCTACTGGTTCTGTGGGCGTAACTCATCTTGTATGGAGAAGTTGTTCCTAGTCCAGGGGTATGTCCGGCAGGCATGACAGGGGAAGATTGTATGCAAATCAGGCTTGGTCCCACCCCCAAAAGGGGCAGTCCAGCCCAAACTGCTAGGTCATATCCCTTTTGCACGAGACCACAAGCCTCCCCAGACATGTTTTGTCCTCGTTGGACATCATCATTGAGGAGTAGCTTGGGTCTATAGGACCAGCAGGCTTGGGACCCACATTTGGGCATATCCATCTCACACAGTGTGACAAAAGCAAAACAAAAGAGGGGATGACTGGAAGGTTTAGAAGTAATCTTAACCTCTGGCATCACTTTGGGCAACCCTCAGGGATCTGAACCTGTGGGATAGGGGTATTTATTAGTAAGTGTTGTAGCAGTTGCATCATTATTGCATCATTATTACTACTGTGTATTCATGGTTACCTCCAACTCCTTCAGTGCCTGTCCCAGTTGGCTCAGAGTGCTTTCTTCAGACTGGTTGTTGGCGAGGAGCTTGGACCGCAGGGCTCTCACCTCCCCCCTCAGTTTACGTGCCTCCTCTTCAGGGTCCCAGTGGGTCGGGGACACTGCCTTGCTCATTTCCCTCAGACGGCTGGCCACAGACAGGGCAGAAACAATTTCCTCCCCAGAAAGGTCTACGCGGAAATAGAAGCACAAGACATTATTGGAACTGAAAAGGACCACATTATATTCATCATTTACAGAAACAAAAGCCACTACTGAATAAGGTTCTCTCTTACTTCAAAAGAAGACATTTCGAAAGTGAAGAATTTGGTGAAGAATTAGGTCTTGCAGCAAAACTGTCCATCACATTTGACCAAAATTCCCTGGGTCCAGTCAACTTTCCAACCTCAAGGCTGTAGACATTGGGTTTCGGGAGCACCGATTTGCTTATGATTATCATGGCCCATTGTCTGTCAAAGGTTTATGAGTCATTACGGCCAGCATGACTCGCCGCAAAAGATCTACGACATTTACCATAGAGCTATGTGATCGAAACAAGAACATGTGCATCTGAGCAACCACATTATACAGTGGTTAAAGCTTCCCTGTCAAGGACAGTAGAAACTTCACATATAACATGGCACCTCCAGTACTACCATTTAGGTGCACTCCGTGGGAAAGGGACTGGTTGCCAGATTAGCTTGCGATGTTCCAAGCAGTCCAATGTGGTTTGGAGCATGGATGGATTGTACGTGTATACGCTTTGTCAATCCAACCGCAAGATTGCCACAAAATATGTAGTTTAGGCATATAAATCCGAAGGGACTGTTTAAGAAATAGGATTGTGGGGAGCAGGGTTAAGGAAGAGGAAAAGTAATCAATGCAACATGGGAGATTAGGTGCCAATGTTTAGGGGGGTGGTGGCGGGAGAGACAATGTGCTAGGAATGAGACTGTATTATGGGGCAACACTGGAATACATCTGGCAGAGTCCCTATTAAAGCATCTTATAACAGTGGCAATACAGCTTAATTGATTTCCGTTGAGTAGGTGTATCAAGTTTAAGGTTCTTTGTATTGTGCACCGAGCTATCCACTCTGCTGCCCCTGTTTTCTGCTGAGCAAAGTTTATTTGCTATGTCCCAATGCAATGCCTGTGATCAGCCTCCCAAAATGCACTGGTAGTCCTGCGCTTTCGCAAATCAAGGTCCGCAGGATGTTCATTCTCTGTACTCGGACCAGTACTGTGGAATTCTCTCCCTCAACATTTGCGAGGGATTTGCGAGTGAACAGAGGATAGCACAGGGGCAACACGCTGGTCTTGGAAGCAAGACCACGCAGAGCAACAGAGGTTTCAATCCGGGATCCGTACTTAGAAACCAAACTGAGGTATGGTATTAGGCGTGTTATAAAAAAGCAATTAAATAAATAAAGTACATTTCTGATCATCTGCTTTTTCGAAAAACTCTTAAAACCTTTCTGTTCTAAGGTATGATACTATACCGTTTTACGAGTCTGCTGTCAGTGCTCAGATGCCTCTGGGCGCTTTAGAAATACAGATACATACATACATACATGCAGCATTATTGGGTGTAGCAAGCATGAATGTACCCAATAATGCCAGTGACATTATTGACATTATTTGGCATAGACACAATGGGTCTGTTCATACAGTGACAACACTGGCATTACTGGGCATAGCCAATGAGAGTGTGCTCTTAAAGTGGCAATATTGGCACAGCCTACAGGAGAATATCTTCTTACAGTGCTAATAATGGTATTATTTGGCACAACCAACATGAGTGTTTTCTTACAGGGACATTACTGGGCATATCCAATTTGAGTGTTTATATAGTTGCAATAACTCTTCCCTGTCCACCCGCTAAACACTGCTAATATTTTGGCACACTTTTTGCTTGCCTCGTCCCTTTCTTTCCCTACTTAAACTGCCTTAAATCCCTTTGTTCTTTTGCAGTTGGTCAGCTCGTGCAAGTAGACCAAGGTCAAACAGCCTCTGCCCCATCCACCTGCAAATCCATGCTAATATTTAGTGCTCTTTTTGTCTGCTGTGTCCGTGTCTCTTCTTAAACTGACGTTCAGACTTATCAGCTGGTGCAAGGTGATCAAGGTCATGTGACCATTGCCAGACCCAGCTGCTAATCACAGCTGAACCTTCAGTGCTATTTTTCTGTACCCCGACCCTTCATTACCCAGGTGCTCATAGTAAAGGGCATATAAATACTAGGGCAATTTCTGTTTGTACCTATTTGTACCCGTAAATGGCCAGAATCCCACGCATTCCTGTTAGACCAGCAGCATTTGCATCACACCATGTTCACTCATTAAAATCACACCCTCACCTACACAAACAGCTTTTTACTGAATTCAATTTTTTTTTAAATGCACCATTTTAACCCTTTAATTACATTGTCCTGGGGTGACCCCCACACCCACCGCCCAATGGTTAGTTCAGCCTCCCTTGCGACGCTTGAGTGCACGTGCTGATTACTGGTCAATTTTTATTTTATAATTAAAGTTAAAAAAAAGAAAATCACCAACAGCAATTTTCCACCTTAGCTGCCCCCCCATCCCCCACCCACCGCTCCCCGACTTAAATATGTGCAGACTGGCTCGTTGACACTATAAGTATCCACTTTTATGTCCAAACCAGACCCATGACCTTTAAGCGAGGTAGATTCATAAAACACCTTTGAGAGCTAGCTACAGGCATATTTTTGGGGTCTATTTGAGCTTAGAGTGAACAGTACCTTCCATGTTCAGGCAGTACAACAGGAGGCAGAGGGTATTTCCTTCCAATGTCTGCTTCAAAATCAAAGGAAGCAGGGCTTCGCTCCCGCTGGGGTCCTGTTTCTGGAGGATCTGCAGGAAGGGTGCTGAGCTGCAAAGAGTACATCGGCAGAATGTGTTAGGCTCTGTTTCTCGACCAAAGACAAACTATTACTCTACAACAAAATCTGCCCCAAAAATACTAGTTTATGACTAAGCAGAAATAAGCACAGTTGCAAAAGATTACAACCACTGGTGCAAACTGATTTGCCCTTTTAGAATAATTTTCAAAATGGTCTATCTTATCTCCAAATGCTTTTGTCACCTGTTACAGGTTTCACTTCCAAATCATTGGCTGGGATGACTACTGAAGGGAATGACATGGTCAGAGCCAGGTTGAGCGAAGTGGTCACTTCAGAATTTTCTTTGTGATGGTTGATAATTACTCGCTTGCAATCCACTTATCAGCCCGGATATATGTCACCATGTCGATATACATGTTACTACTATATACTACGGCACTGATATGATTTACTGGCTGTGATGATGATGTTGGCACACGTTGAATTGCACTCAATATAAAGAAGTTGAAATAATTAAACCCAATATAGACGGGTTCCAAAATTCTATTCCTGGTCAGAAAACATTCTACAAATTTACGAATAAAGAATACGAGCACAAAATCGTTCTTGTCAAAGGTGCATTCCACGAGGGACCATGCAGCTAGCAAGCATCTTTAGAACTGTTTTGAAGTGCACTTCTAGCAATCCTCAATGTGGTTACAAAGGAGTGTGGGAGCCCCTCGACTGATAACGAACATAGGTCCAATACCTATTCGATGGAATTTCTTCCACTGAGGAGGGTCTACAACCACGTTTAAGCTCACTGCACCCGTCACAAAGGAGAAATATCCATTTGCATATCAGACTTTGTCACACCCACAAGGGCAGTCCAGCACCGAAATGCTAAACAAATCTCCTCTGAACAAGAGTATAAACAGTAACCCCAGACACGTGTTTCTGCCTTAATGGGCCGCCTCAGTGAGGTGAAGATGAGCTTCGCTAAAGCACAGTGAGCCAGGGGTCCACGTCTGGATTACCCTGAGTTACTTATGGTGAAACCCCATGTTTTACGATATTACAAAGGAGTGAGGGAGCCCCTCTACTGAGAACAAACATAGGTAAAATACGCCGTTATATTTTCCTCTGAACACAGCTCCTTGCTCACAGCAGAAGGTATAAATCCAGCACTTGTATTAAAAGCAAAATCCCCCGGGCTTTACACTGGTCAGAGAATTGCACCTGAACCGTTATATCGGAAATATGATGAAAGGTGCCCACTTCACTCTCAACAATCCTTCATGTTCCGATAAAAAATATTGCTCCGTACCATGGACTGGCAGGTCCTAGGAGCATGTAAATATGACTACATTGATCAAGTCCTAACCTTTCTACACAGCAAAGCCGCCTATCTCCACCCCTTACAGTTTCTGGAAAACACAATCTCAATTACTGGTGGCACGTGCACAGACCACAGCAAACATCAATTATGCCTACCAACCCCAAACTTTAAATGTGTTTTTTTTTCATCATTCCTCTTCAAAATGTGTTCCACCAGAATTGGGAGTGTATTCCCTCTAGAGTGCTGGCCCAGAAGGAGGCAAACTCTTTCATTTATAAAGTATCTAGCTGACAAAGTCTGGCTCATCCAACAGGCGGGGCGTCGGTCTCTGGTTTCCCTCAAGCTGTCGGGCGTTCACTGTGCCTCGGCACTGCTGGCCACTTGGAAATCTTGTGGTTCTTAATTAAAAGGCTTTCATTTTTTGTCTTGATTTATGATAACATGCATTGGCTTATGAAATGCTAGCATTGTTTTTAATTCTTGCTTTTAGTGTATTGAATTAAATGCCAAATTGTGTGCATTTAGGTCGTTTTTAATACTGTAGTATTTTTTTCATTTATTCAGTTGATTCAACAATTTTTACAAAATCACATCCTAAATGTCCTATATAAAACATATTAATTTGTTCCTTCCTAAAATCCTCGCCCGTTGTACTTCTAAGGTTCAAGATCGTGCTGTTCGTTACTAAACATACATACATCGTATAATCTATAGTCAAAGGCTATCAGTTAGTCTTTGCTCTATTGCGTTCATAATCATCCTCCTCTTTTATTGTCTTGTGATAATTTCAGCTCCTTTCTACTTGTTACATCTTCTACCAGTGCTGCTCTCTAGAGATTCCAGTAGTCCCACTTCTAAAAGACTAGCCCACATTATAGACAAAGCAGCAATGACCCAGGATGTCTTGGTTCCTGACATCAAAGCTTCCCAGCATGCCTCTTTGTCCATAGTCCTAAGATCTTCCATTAATGGTTTTAAATGCCTTTCTTGTATCTTTTTCAACCCATAACACTAAATCAATAGGTGTCTAATGGTTTCTAATTGGGCCTCCTGAGGTGAACAAGCACCTTGTTCAAATGTGCCTCGTATTGCGTTCATCTCATTGGTATGCATTAGATTCAAATGCATTCTCAGATAGGTATCTCTATATATTTTGTTAGGAAATGTTCGTAGGTAGCTTCGGAGACAGTTTAGCTTAATAGTAGATGGAGGTACTTCTCTCGTAAGTTTGTTAACGGCTGCGTTGTCAAGAGTGGCTATCCAATCCATCGCTAGTAGCTTCTTCTTCACTCGCATGGGGTTTGTTATTAGATCTTGCTCAGAGCATCCCACCTCGTCCATTTTCTTTCGTCTACTGTTTGCCCACTCTGTTAACATCTTATTTGAGTTGGACTGTAGTTCTTCATATTGCATCTTAATGTTGGCAATATAAGTTCATGCTATATAGCCAAACAGTTTCATTCAACTATAGCGGCTAAAGATGAAATGCCCAGCTCTTTTCTTATTAGTGGCAAAGCCGTTGAATTAGGTAGGTTCAAATTTTTCCGCAAAAATATCCCTTACAGTTTCGGCCATAACTTTACAGGGATATTTGGCATTGCCTGTGCTCCAGTAGTTAGAGCGGGAACTACTTTCCCTCTATAAAAGTTGATTACTGCAACCATGGAGAAACAGCCAAATCTTCTCTCCATTATTCTCGCCTGAGTCGCCAGTGTTTTTGTTTTTCTCATAAGGGCTTCCTGGACTGGTGTTTCTGGCCAACAGTTGTTTAAAGTAACTCCCAAATATTTGAACGTTTCCACCTGTTCAATCCTATTTTGACCTAGGAACCATTTGAATTAATGTTTGCCTTTTTTGTTTTTTGTGGAGGGTCGTTATTTTGGTCTTCTCTTTATTTATCTCAAGATGGTTTTGGGTAACGTAGCTCTGCAAACTGTTCAGTTTACGTTGTAAACCTATTTCCGTCAAAATAAGGTTGTCTGCATAGAGCAATCTAGTAACTTTTGTGGTACCAATAGTCGTCAGAAAATATCTTATATTAGGCTCAAATCGAGGGAAGTCCGAGATGTAGAAATTTTATATGGCTGGAGCCAACGGACATCCCTGTTTTACTCCTCTCGAAGTTGGTATAGCTGATGTTAATGCTCCTTCCCGATTTAAGCGCACTCTTATTGTTGTATCTGAGTGTAACGCAATCTGGGGTTCTGTAATTTCTGCATGGCAGTCTTTATCCCTCAGCTTAGACCACAATAGCCTTCTGTCGACCCGGTTGAATGCTTGGACCAGGTCTATGAAAGCTACAAAGGTCCTTTTTCCCGGTTGTTGGCTTTGTCCCTTTAATATACTTAGAAGCATGATGTTAGCTGAGGTGCCGGTGTTTTTGACGAATCCTGGTTGAAATGGGTCTATCCAGTTAAATTGTTTTGTCCAGGCAGAACATTTTGACAGCAGAAAAGAACCAAACATTTTTCCTATGATGTCAAGTAAGGCAATCGGTCGATAGTTCCTTCCTTATTACCTTTTTTAAATATCGGGACTATCATTGCCGATTTCCATGATTCTGGGATTAGACATTGTTCTGAGACGTTCTTAAAGAGCATATGGATGAAACAAGCCCATTTGTCTGGATGATCCTTAAGCATTTGGTTTGTCAGACCGTCCGGACCGGGGGCTCTTGAAGGGTTCAGTTTCTGTATCTTGAGTAGGATATCTTCACTATTGCACTCACAATTCTAATGTCCTTTTATTTCTGTTATTCTGAAAGGATCAATCTTTATCACACCCTTAAAAAGAGTGAGGAAGTGTGTCTGCCAGGTTGTTTCACTGACGTAGTTCTGTTGGACATCGAGAGTTGCAAGTGTAGAGGGCTTTATTAGGGTCCAAAAATCTTCGGACTTCCTACTACTTAATATTCGAAGCATTTGCTCTGCATCGTGCTGTAACATTACTGTTCTTCGATAAGCCACCCAGGTTTTGTAATGTTGGATGGTGATTCTTGCTTGTTCCTTCAGGTTCTTGCGGTTTGATTTTGCGGCTGCTCTTTTGCTTTTTCTCATTTTTCTTTGTTTGTCGACCAGGAGTTTAATCGTAATTGTGACAGCATGTACAGTCTGTTTTGCGGCCGCCCACATTCTTTACGTTAAAGTAGTCTAGGAGAGGTCTGTAGTCCATGGCCCTCATTACGACCTTGGCGGAGAACCATGGTGCTATTAGCACCATGGTCCATGGCGCTAAGTTGCCAACTCCGCCATGGTGGTTGGCGGACTTACCGCCCCATTCCGACCTTGGCGGGGCGGTAAGTCCCCAATCCCCATTTACCCTTCCCCATTCCCATTTTTGCCCCATAGGGCATAATGGGAGTGGGGAAGGCGTTAATTACGCCACCGTAAATTACGGTGGCTTAATTAACAACAAGGTCCCTTAGCGCCATGGATTTTAACGCCTGCAAAAAGCAGGCGTTAAAATCACCATGGCGCTACGGGAACTCGTACTCAGGCGGTAAGGGTCGGCGAAGTTTACGCCGGCGTAAACCCCTTACCGCCTGGGTCGTAATGAGGGCCCATGTATTTAATCTCCTGGTCTCCCACTTTCACGTCCCTCTGCACGGTATAATCTGTCATTAGTGTTTTGATGTCTTTACTTTTTATTCGTAAACAGTTTCTACTGTTGTTTACTTCTACTGTAGTTTCATAGTGATCCATAGGTTTTCAGTCTGAACTCGACTGAGTTGTTAATAAATGATGGTCACTGTTGATGGTCCTGATTATTTCAAATCTTTTGTTGATTTGTAACAAGTCGCTGGAACTCTAAATATAATCCAAGTCTGCCGCTTGGTCTCCTCTCTCCCAGGTCGGTGTTATGGGTGTCCCTTTTATGTTCAACCGGTTTAAGGGTAACATGTCTCAGGTAATCATTAGCGTTGACCATAAGTCTCCTCTTATTTCTAGGGGACCTCTTGGTTTTAGATTTCCATTGCCTGCTGGTTGTCTTAGGCAGTTTGCATTCAAGTCTCCACAAATCAGCATGTATGAGACGTCATAGTTAGTGAGTACCTCGTCAATTATGTTAGTGGCAGTGTCGATAAAACTAGAATTTGTGGTTGTTTGAACATTCCAGTAACAATTTATTTTGGCCAAGCTTGACCTTTTGCCACTGTCAGATGTTGTAGATGTATTTTTCCAACTGATCAGTAAAGCCAAAAATCAGGAATCCGAGAACAATACTTTTGAGATGGCCATCTCCAATCCAGATTTGATAGCTGTCAGCAGGCCAGGGGTTGGCTGACCTTTAGGGCCTTTATTCACAGGAGCCACCCTTAGGTCATAGCCATCTAGGTGTGGTTTTTTTTAATAGCCATGTCTCCCGGTGATATATAATGTCATATCTTCCCAGGTTGACATCGCTTGGGCTTGTAAGGTGACCGAAGCCTCTGGTATTCCAAGATGCCATAGTTATATCATATGCTTTGATAAAGGTTTTGCCTACCGTTAGTTTTGGTGTACCAGCCCGATGTTTTGCGTGTGGATATGCTTTGTATTGTTTTGCTAGGTCCCGAATGATCCATTACCCTTTATCTGGAGATTCCTGCTCGGTGGGTAACACTCTGACTTTATCGTTGATCATTTTTGGATCTTGTCCTTTTCTTGGCATTTTTTGAAATTAAATATGACCTTTAAGGTTATCCCCGGTCCACTAGGTTTCCTACCCACATTTAGGGAATCTTTATACTGGTTTGATGTTTCATCCTTGTTTGAAGATAAGGTGATATCAGGTGATACAATCCTGGCCCCCTTTTTTGTTTGTTTCTGGTCTGAATCTGGGGTTTTACCCTTTTTGGTTTGAGCCCTAACTGAATCCCGCTGTTCTACACTCCTCAAATCGAAACCAAGCACTGAGAGGCTATCCGTTGCCTCAAGTAGCATGTTTTTCACCACCAATTAAGTGATGTGTATGTATACACTGTCCGTGACGTGCTTTTCTCCGAACTCCGCAATTTTGATGTCTTCAGTTATAATTTGGCGTGGATTCAGTACGCATTGGAGTACCTGCATTACTGTGTTTCTGTTTAAAATCAGTTTATCCTTTTTCCTGGAAGTCTTTGTAATTTGAAGGATCAATCACTTTTTTGTGGTGTTCTTGGTTCATGAACTCTTGTCTTGTAATTATCTTTTTCCCTCTTTCTGACTAGCGGCTGAAGTCTAGGTTTTCTTTTGATCTCTTCATCCTTTGGGAGCTCTTGAGGGCTCTTTTCTGTGCGAGATCTTGGTGGGCCATCATTCAGCCTTTGATTTTTCGATCCATATCCGGGCCTAGGCAGGTATTCATTGGTGTTTTTAGACCCTGTTTTTAGACACTGAGTTCCCTAACTTAGATAGAGGTTCCACAGTTTTTGTCTTTGAAGCAGATTGACCACAGTCTTGTGTATTCATTTGTTTGACTCCATTAATTATTTCTCTTTTATCTGAAAGAGTTAGGAATGGTGGTCATTTTTGGCCAGCCCTTATTTGGTGGTTATGGTCAGTCCTCTCTGCTTTACTTTGGACTGTTTGCTTTGCTCCACCCCAAAAAGCGGGAGGTCCGATTCAGAATTTTCTATTGAATATTGCGACAAGTCCATAAGGTCCACAAAGTCCTCATTTTCGTCTGTGGTTGTCAACACAATGATCCTCTCTGAAACATGGTCCTCCGATTTTTTGTTTTTAGGTTCTGTTGGATTGTCTGATCTTGTTTTCAATGTTCTAGGGAAAGGTTGAGGTGGTTTGGGAATCTCTTTTTCCGACTTTGTTTTGTCCGTTCCCTCCCTCCTTGTAGCCTCTCTTTGCCTTACGGTCACTTGAGGGGCTTCTCGCATTGTGTCGTTTATTTGGTTGAGGAAGATAGAGTAATCTTTAGGTCTCTTATCTAATCTACTTGGCGTTTTCACTTGCATTTCTATTAGTGTACTTAGTGTCATTTCTCTTGAAGGTTCTTCCAACCTTAAATCCACAGAGCCGTTGTTTCCTTTTTTTGGTTTATTCAGGTTGTGTGGGATGACAGTAGTCAAGATCCTATGTTCCACTTGGTCGATGATCATAGCACTCCTTTTTCTCCCAAAAGATCTATCATGTGCTGCGTTTAGACTTAATTGCCTAGTTGGTTCCATAGTTAGGTCAATAGGTTCAGCGGAGTCTGCAATCAAGGGCTCAGGTTGTTTCTTGCTTCCGGATTTATTCAGATCTTCCATCTGAGTTCTCCGATCCATTCTGTTCCCATGTTGTTACCCTTGGAGGTGACTTTTTTCCAATGCTGTGACGTATCCCTACAAAAATATCAGCTTGGTGTGCATCATCGCCATGATGGTGCTATGATCTTTTAAGGTCTTGTTAATTGATTCATTCAGTTTTGAGAAAGGTGCAAGGGCTATTGTCACTGTCGACATAATGGATAGTAAATCCAATTTTCTTATGGTGTTGTTATTTTTTTGATCCAAATGTTTGTTTAACGCCCTTTTATTTGTTGCTAGGATGACTCGCGGCGTCACGTTGTTATCCTCAAGTTGTTTCATTTCTGTGCTCATGGAAAGCTCAGTGGAATCCATCTAACTTTTTCCCCCAAGCCTGTTATTGAGTTGGTGCTCTTTATTAGGTTTAACCTGTGTAACTTCCTATCATTCGTCATCTCCAGAGGGGGGTTAAACCCCACTCCACCCGAGCCTGCTTTGATTCCTGGGGGTGAAAGTTCATGAAGCTTCTCATTTGAGAGAGCTTTGTTACAAATGATCTTGTGATATTTATTTGCTCCACTTTCCACCATTGTGTCCAAGTTAGCTCCTTCTACATTTGTTACTGTAGTTTGTTTCAACAAGGGAACAGCTAGGGTTGAGCCTTTAGTTGTTGAAATTGTTGACTTATCATTTCTATTTGTGCCTTGAGATCCTTGACTGGGGCTTTCGATAGAAGACAATTGTAGGCAGTCAGAGCGGCCCTTGGTTTGTCCGCCCAATCTAATGAGATCATTTCTGTTGGGGCTTTTTGTGCGCGATTCTCAACTATTGAAGTCGACACCCCAATAGCCTTGCTAGTTCGAGGATCTTGTTCAAAGTGATGGATTTGGCGCATTTTGTCACTGATGGATAGTTGTGAAAAAAGCACATTTCTGCACAATTCCGAGAACCTTCTAGAAGCTCTGCATCTGACAATTCATGTGGAGATTCTTTAAATGCTTCGTCCAACTTTGGCTTCCTTAACTTGAGGAAAAAATGTGTCAAGTTCGTAGATGATGTCGATCGTATGGGTGTAATTTTCCTGAATGTGTTTTTGATTTGGTTTTTCCGAAGCGTCCTTTTCGGGTGATAATCTCCTGTTTAACATGTCTTTTTCTGCTGGTTCCGATCTTTTTGAAGTCGCCCTTTTTTTTCCTCCCGTTTTTTCATTCTTATTCGGGGACATCAGGTGTTGCGACTTGAGTTTCACTCGAGTTGCGTTGGATTTTCTCTGATGCCATGGTTTCCTTTTTCTTTTCTGCGGTGGGGAGTTTTAATAGGGGAGTCCATCTGATAATGGTAAAGGTTTTGATCTCTAAACCTTCAATGTAACTATCCCTTTCTCACACTTGGGGTGGATCCACGTTGTTACCAGCGTCGCCATCTTACAGCGGACTACTGTTTTTATTTTTTATTTTCTTCATCGTCTCCTAAATCACTCTCTGAGACGGTTAGAGCCAAAGACAATGTGTCGTCTTGGACCCAATGAGGGAGCAAAATGCACCTCAACCCGGACACGCTTGCCCGAGGTTAACCTTCTCTCCTCCTGGTTAGGGTACCAACTCTCCTGGGCCAATTCTACATTTCTGTTTCCCATAGCCCGAGAGAGAAAACCATCCCCCTCGACCTCTGCCGCATCACCAACCCCAGCAGACGACTCTGCCGAGGCAACACAGGTCTTCCCCGTTAGGTGAGCCCTTTGACCATCATTGGCATTGTTTAGTAGTCCCCTTAATGTTTGTGGGGCTAACTTTGAGTCAATCTCATTTTGCTTTTTTGACTCGATCTGCTCCGAGACCCCATACAAAGCATCAACGTTTATTCCATCATCCATATCAGTAGATGCATGTTTTAACTGGGTCTTGTGCGTCGATGTGTGTGAAGGTGTTCTATCCAGTGTTTTTTCCAATAAATGTGGGGACGCCAACTGTTTTAAGGTCAGGGTTGAATTTAACTCAGTGGACTCACCACTCGTGCCCGCTCTGGAGTTTTCGATTGATCCAAGTGGGTCGGGCATTTCCAGGTGTTCACGGTGAGCCCTCGACGTATCAAGGCGGTCCCTCTCTTCTTCTCGTCGTTTGGTACTCCGAAGGAGGCGTCCTTCCTCCATGATGGATCCTGGAGAGAATCAAGCCAACCAAGGCAGGAGCCACAGAGCGGAGCTGCTAGCTGCGAGACTGCAACTCACCGCAACTCTGCGGCCACTCCGCGGATATGGTGAGCTTTTAAGTGGATCCTCTCACTGGTCAATAGAAGGTGAAGATATACTGTAGCACGTAGAACAAACAAAGCAGCACAGTCAGAGTTGTCTGAAAGACTGCAACTCACCGCAATTCCGTGGCCGCTCCGTGGTTAATGTGAGCTTTTAAGTGGGTCCTCCCACTGGTCAATAGAAGGTGAAGATAGACTATAGCACATAGAACAAATGAAGCAGCACACTCAGAGTTTCCTGCAAGACTACAACTCACTGCAACTCGCGCCCGCTCTGCGTTTAAGGTGAGCTTTTAAATGGTTCCTCCCACTGGTCAATAGAAGGTGAAGATAGACTGTAGCACTTAGAACAAGCGAAGCAGCACACTCAGAGTTGCCTGCAAGACTGCAACTCACTGCAAATCTGCGTCCGCTGTGCGGTTAAGGTGAGCTTTTAAGTGGGTGCTCCCACTGGTCAATAGAACGTGAAGATAGACTGTAGCACTTAGAACAAGCGAAGCAGCACACTCAGAGTTGCCTGCAAGACTGCAACTCACCGCAAATCCGCGTCCGCTGCGTGGTTAAGGTGAGCTCTTAAGTGGGTCCTCCCACTGGTCAATAGAAGGTGAAGATAGACTGTAGTACGTAGAACAAACAAAGCAGCACACTCAGAGTTGCCTGCAAGACTGCAACTCACTGCAACTCCACCGCAATTCCATGCCCACTCCGCAGTTAAGGTGAGCTTTTAAATGGGTCCTGCCACTGGTCTTTTTTATCTGTTTAGCTCTCAGGTTCCCAGACCCTCTTGTTCTCTGATTCTCATATGGGTGTGGGTGCCAGACTCGCAGTCTCGAATCCTGACGACTTGATTTATTCTCCTGCCAAGTGTCGGATTCTATCTCTCCTGTGCTTGAGGTCCCAGGCCCTCTTATTCTTTTGCTTTCATCTGGGTGTGGGTCCCAGACTCGCAGTCCCGAATCCTGATGACTTGGTTTACTCTTCTGCCAAGCATTGTATTCTTTCTCTCTTGGACTTGGGGTCCCACACCCTCTTATTCTCTCGCTTTCATATGGTTGTGGGTCCCAGAGTTGCAGTACTGAATTGTGACAGCTTTCAGGGTCCCCAACCCCTCTCAAATACTCTCTGTACTTCTCCTCCAGCTTGCCCGGACCTCCAGCCCTCCTCGGTATGCTCTGTTCTCTTGGTTTGTGTCTCCGGAGGAACAGGGCTCTCCTATGAGGCTCCGGCAGCATGTGGAGACCCTGTTTCTCTCTTTTCTGATTTGTGCAACTGCTCGCACCATCCTTCTTTCTCAACTACCAGTGGCCTACTTCTGTCTTCAATGCACAGTGTCTCCCCTTTCCATCCTAGTCTGGCGGCCAATGCCTGTTGGTTGGAGCTGCTGTCGACTTTCCCCCTGGAGGGTAGCTCTCCTGTTATGTATGTGTTCCGTATTTGTTATGCTAAGGTGCAGCACTGCTTTAAGACCTCTCACTTAGTTCAAGAGACTGATGTCATAAGGATCCAGAGTGTGGAATCCCCAGGAATGTTGTTGCTCAAAAAGGACAGTTGGATGTGAGCAGCAGTGATAGTTGGGGGTCTCATGTAGCTGTCCTCATTATAAATAATAAAAGGCTAATTAATCGCATCCAGCCTGGTTTGTGACTCAACATCTCCCCCTTGAACCCAGCTGATTGGGATTTGAACCCTCGCACTTCCCTGTTGGCTTGCTCTGCACCAATCAAATATCACCGAAGACTAGACCATTCATTTCAGATCTGTGGAGTGGTCTACATCCTCTTGGACATCTTCTTCTTCTCAGTACTGGTGTAATCTTTATATGGAAAACCAATAGTGTTGCCTGGTATTCTAGTCAGGTCTGAGGAATTAAACTGACTGACTGCACAACAAAGGGAAGAAGAGTTGGTCTTCAATAATAAGGGGGTTTGAGACAAAGCAGGATCATACCACGTTCTCTGGGGAGGGTCTACCGTAATCCCATAAGGAGCTTTCCTTTTAATGTAATCCTCTCCCTGTGTACCACCCCCAGGCGTACTATTGTACTGTGGACATACCGCCCTTGCCCCATGAGAAACGTCTCCCCCCTAGGGGAGAAGGGACGACATCCACAGATTCATCACACTCTGTTGAACCATCAACGGATTCCCCTACAACATAAAATAAACACCACAGCGACAGGGTAACTGAGCCCACCACATGCCTCGAAGCCCATTCCTTTATGACACTCATCCACCACACACCACGAAGACACTCCCTTATGACACTCATCCACAACAGAAAGAACAAAACCAGCGTGATCACCCTGAAACAAAAACACAAGATTACTCTCCAGAGTTCACATGTAGCCACCAGGTAAACGAATTCAAGAGAACCTAGAAACATTAAGAAATAACAAAAGGTAAATCCCCATTGCGCGCAGTCAGAACCCTACTACACTGTTAGGACAACAATCTAAAAACCAACTGCCTCGCACAAGAGCACCAAAGCGAACTGACTAAAGACTACTGTGCTGATGTGGACCCTACCCACTGCGCTGGTGGTGCCAAAGATTTTGGCAGATAGAACACCATGGTACTGCATCACCTCACTTATCACCACACTTCCTCATCAAACACACTTCCTCACCAATACCTCTTCCACCCTAGATACAATACTGAATACCTTCTCGGAGCATACCTTAACTGCTCAACCGTGAACCAGCATGGCCTGCACCCGCAGCCATAACCTAATTCTGTGTTCCAACTTAGCAGCCATACACCAGCCATGTGATAATAATACTAACATTACTAACAAAACATGCCATCCATACCCACAGCCATGACCTGACAACCAAAAACAAACATGGCCTGCACCCGCAGCCATAACCTAATTCTGTGTTCCAACTTAGCAGCCATACACCAGCCATGTGATAATAATACTAACATTACTAACAAAACATGCCATCCATACCCACAGCCATGACCTGACAACCAAAAACAAACCTGGCACCTGTACCCACAGCCATACCCTAACAACAAGGACCACCAACATGTACCGAGCTACAACCCCAAAGATGGAACTACATACAACCGACCTGAACACATTACACACACCTACCTATAACGGACCCAAACACACTCACACCCTTCCTCCCCAAAATCTCTTCCACGCTAAATACAATACAGAACACATTCTTGTAAGTTACCGGAACAGGACACCAAAACAAATGTGGCACAATACTACCCCCGACATTCGATACAGTCCCACACAAAGAACCCTCTGTGGATCACCCCGGAGCCATATGTTGCATGGCTCCAGTGCAGATCACCCTGCACCACATGTCCATGTAACCAATGCAATGCGGACCTCCCCGCACCCAATGCAAAAAGTACATAAGTGATACACACTTCAATGCGTATCACACCAACATGTCCGAACCTCAAATTGTCTTATTATTACCTGGTGAAAGCACAACCCCCTCAATGACTAACACGTAAGGCCACACCATATAACAAGCGAGGCCACTACATATACACAACAGCAAAATTAAACACAGGCCTCTTCACAGCTACGGCATTTCTGTTCTTCTTTCTTTGCTTCCATTTTCCCTTTTTTTACCCGAATGGCTACTGTGCCACCCTTCCTCCTTGTCACACAACGCACATGCACTGCCAATGACAAGAAAAAGACCACAGGCGGGTTTGTAGAGCAACCCCTTCCCAATACCTTCTCCATAGGCTCGTTTAATCTGTATTACAACCAGTGACCATCCACACCCTTGCCTGCCCTAGATCTAACTGATTAGATACACACAGAACATTCCACTATCACACCTTCCACTCTGACATCACCACATAGCAGCCACCAGATCCATGAAACTACAACACTGACATCTGTCGAGCACTGACTTTCTCTCCCGCATGCAGGCCCCGTTAATACTCTTACTCCGCACAAATGGCAGCCACTCATCTGGCGCTGAGCTCTTATATCTGGGGACTCACCATTCAAGCTACCCCTCACGGTATGAAACATACCTTAACTGCTCCTGCTGCCGCGGTTTTTTATTCTGCACAATGCACTTTGGCATTTAGCACTCATCAACGACTCAGGCATCACATACAATGGTGCCACCCAGGCTTAAAGCAACAGACAGACTTTACCATCTCAACAAAAGCATACCAACATCCACACAGACGCCACTCAAATCTCTCACTCAGAGCCATTACTACACACACACTACAGCACAGGGACATCCCCATCCCCTCCACAGTTGGGTTAACTCATCCTGCAGTGGCCTTCTCCTATGTACTTTCACATATACATATTGTGTGGTTTCATATAGCACAGTCGTAGCTGGAAATCCATGGAGCAAGAGGATACAGCGAAATGACATAATAATGCAGATGCATTTGGAATGAAAGAATATCAAGGGCACAGTTAGTAAGATGCAAGCCATGGCCTAGGAAGGCGCCATCTGCCCTCCTCCTGAAATGACAGCTACTGCCTGGCATCACGGTATCTTGGCACCACATGTCATGACATCCTTCTTAGCAGTGCTGCTTCTCTCTGCAAACTCTCCCCACCCCCATCTGTTCTAGGCCTTTATTCTAAGATTCCCATTAGGGATGGGCTTACATCTGTGTGCTAGGTGACCCAGTGCCCGGATGCCTTATTTACTATTAGCAGGTGCTTTACTCGCTGCCGTTCCACGGATCTGGCATTTGGAAGACCCACATGAACGGACTGCATCACTGAATAAACTTTACCTCTATCGTAACAAACGTCCGTCTGGTTTACTGTGCCATACTCTGCTACTCCTTGCATCGTGCCAGAGGGCAATTTTATCTACTTTGATTGCTGGTGTTAATGTCACCTGTTACCTTTCCGTGTACTATTGTGCCTCAGCCAAAGAACTGCAAGCATAGATCTATTTTATGTAAATGTGTGCACAGCCTCAAAGCTAAACGCGTGGTCCTCTTGCATAAAGCTTATATACCCACCCTTACACGGGGCTTATATGCCAAATGGGGGCTATGTTAGTCTTTGATTTGATGTCATTGTAAACCTGTATTTACCGTGATGTCTGTCAGAGAAAAGAAATTGCTAGCAGTGCTGAATTATACTGGGGGCTAGGTCCCCTAGTTTGGGCATTGTCATGTGTGGGTGCTCTGTTTGTGTGGTTCTTCCCCACCTCTATGTTTTTCCAGCATTCGGGACACTGTCCTTTGTCTTTGTACACACGTGGTAAAGTTAGCATGTTTGTATTGATAAGTACGTTGCACAGAGCGTATTCCCCACGGGATTTGTGTGCGTAGGATTAATGGTACGCTGCACCTGGAGGGGGAGCAGCCGTATGTGTGAGGCAGTTTCACCTCAGGTCAGGCTGGAGCCCGCGGGGCATAAAAGCAAGAGGGATGAGAGACCGAGGAGAGAAGAGGAACTGGAAGAGACGCGGAGGATGGTGTCGCCGTCATCTATGTTGGGACATCCTCACAGGCAATCTGTCTCCGGGCCGAGGGGGGATTCGGCTGTTGCGTGGGCGCACACACCAGCGTTGCTTTGAGGGACAGAATTCCTGTCCCATTTTCCGCTAGTCAGATCTGATCGCTGAGGTAGGAGTGGGAAAGTGTGAAGGGGTTAGGGAACGAAGACGTTATACTTTGAGCCTCCTTTTATTTTGCCGAGTGGTTTGTTCACACAGGCTTGACTGTGTCGAGCTAACCTAGTTAGAGTGGAGCACAGTAAACTGTGCAGTTCGTCTTGTCTCACGTAGAGGCTGCTGAGGGGATTTGACCTCAGGCCTGCATCAGACGCTCCTCCAGGAGACCCGAAGGAAGGCCCTTAGATAGGTAGAGGGTGTCACCGACCCTCTTGGCAACAGTGTCCTTTCGCCAGAGGCCAGGTTGGCCTTGTGTTTGTCTGTGGTGTCCCTCCCATCATGTGTTCTTTTCTCCCTCTTTCCCCCGATCACTGGCAGGCATGAATGGCCATGGTCCATTTCTTCTAAAGCCCTTTCCCCTCAATTGTGCACAGTCTCTCAGAGAGGTAGAGAGTTTGTCTGCACAGTCATAGTGACGTGGCTGGTGGCGGGTGTATACTTATCCCTGGTGCTATATGGGGCGACACAGGCCGGGGGACCATTTCTTTACCCGCCTCTTCCATCAAAATAGAAGGGGAGTTCGAGGTGTTAATGGTATGGGTTTTTTTTTCTCAACGTCCCTAACACCCCAGTTAAGGGGTTAAAGAGGGGTACTTGCTGTATTGCTCTCCCCAGAGTGCACGGAAAAACATAAATCACCAATGCAATTATAGAGCCAATACTTTGAACGCAGAAAGACGCAATAACTCGCAACCACACACTCTTAGAAGATAATCAGCACTTATACGGCTATTTATTCAAAGTTTAGAAGCAACCAGTAATAACATAGAAATAACTCACAGAAATAATATAGACATAAATCACAAAAGAAGCAAAGAATTCAAAAGAAAATACATCACCGTGAGTGAAACTGGATTCCTCATCTCGCCCAGAAGCGGCTGGAAGACCCCAGGAACAGCCAGGCTGAGAGCACCACAGCTCACAGGAATGCCAGACGTAAGCGTCCTCCTCCGGCTGAAGTCCCACCTGACCACCTCCGGGTTTCCGCATATATACACACTCCGAAAAGGGGTGGCAGTTCTCGAACCTTCTGGGAATGGCACTTGCGCAGTTGATGAGCAGCCGTCGGTTGCCAGCTCGGTCAATCGACAGCCACCCTCAAGGAGCAGAGTACCTCCCTCCTCTAAAAACACGCTCCACAGAGAACAGTAACAAACCATAACAAAGTTAGCTTTCCCAGCAGAAATGTCCTTGACCGCATACCAGGTTTGGAAAGCATGTTTTCCTCAGCACCGTGAATCTAACACTCAGCAAAATGTGTGCAGCTTTTCACTGCGGCATGAAGTAAATATCCGTCATGGCTCCGAGCGCTCCCACAATGCACTGAGCACCAGTGCCATTTTAGTTCAAGCATAACAATTTCACCCTTGGATATTTACCTTCCATAGCCCGGTGGCAAAGGAGCCGGTCTCTGAAACCTACGAAACATTAAAACTAAATTGGGAATACATTGAATACAACAACAACAAGCTATTGTAATAGCTAATATAATGAAAATGCAAGCAAAAGCGTAACGTAGTGTACCCCCAATATCAGGTATCCATGAAAATAACCAATCCCACCAATTCCCAGTACGATCTTGAGACACTTGAGAAATGAGATCCCTCAAACCTCGAATATGACTTTCAATGGATCGTGAATGGTCACTTAGATTAAAACAACACATACCTTCAAATGCTTACACCCTAAATTATGCTTTAGCAATAGATAATCAACAGCAGCTCTGTTCTGCAAAGTTGCTTTTCTAATAACTTGACTATCAAGGAGTAATTCTTCTAATGCCTGAGAAGTATGATTAAGGCTTTTCACTACTAAACATGTTAGTTTCATCAAAGATTTGCAAACCTCAGCAGCTAAACCCCAAACTCCCAGTAATGAAAAAGTTAATGCAAGAACCTCAGCTTCTGATAACAAGTGTACATGTGAATCACAATCAGGAGATAGACCCACAGATTCGAAAGTTGACCGTTTACCTCGAGTTATCGCTGGGTGTAAAGGAAACATCATTAGTCCTAATCATGTTAAAGCACATGGACCTCCGGAAATGTTAGCTGGAATATAAGTGTATGTGATGTTGCCACATGAAAAGAGCCATCCTGTTGGAAGTTTCACATGATTCAAATGACTGGCAGCTATCACTGTATGATTACAAGACATAGTATTATTTACACTGGTGCATGTGCATGGCACTCGCGAACACAGTCGCTTCTCAAACCTTGTATGATTGTGCTGTTTGGTTAAATCGATCTGTTGGCATTTGCCAAATTCTTGTGCATTGCATGTCATGGAATACATACATCACCTTGGGTTATATTATAAGTAATAATATGTGTCAAATTTCTCCATTTGCGATCGGTTTCTTGGCAAAACCTACAGTACTCATAGACGGAAAAAGATTGCCTAATATCCGAATCTTGAACCAAAGAATCATTGTGTGTGACGCCGAAGATATGCTTTAAAACCGGAACAGGCGTTGGCACTGCTACTAAGCACGTAGCCAGTAAAGCTTCAGCATTGGGCACATCAGTAAGACAGAAGTGCGATATATTGAGCACCAGCTGTGCCAGATATATCCACATATTCTCCGTCTGGTTGATCATAGGAGAATGTTTTCGCCGTCCTGAAAATGCTTCTCGCATGACTGGCATCAAGGTTGTTTTCACTTGCTCCTGACGTGTTTGCCGCATTTCACGAATCCATGTCTTCGGTCTGGCTGGCTTTTCTGCATCGGCATGCGGCTGCTTTGGGACAACACTATTCATCACTATCAGTATCCCCTTGATCACTGGCACAGATGTGATATTTTTTGTTGGTAGCAGCAGGCTGTTTAACTCTCCCAAAAGGAGTCCATTTAGTACCACAATTACATCAGCCTGACACAGGATCTACAAGGCAAACCCAGAAAAGAGATATCAGTGTTGCACATCACTCTCTCAGATAACATTTGTCTGCGGGCACATATTGCCATTTCTTTCTACCAGGCTCCATGACTAAAACTACTTGATCTTTGCCTGATGACATGACATCTGCGGGCACTGGTGGGCCACTTGGCTTTTCCATCCACACCTTTGCACCCGGTACCATACTGTCTGAAGAGCCAAAACAGCGATCCCCATGGGTAGGTAACACTGTAGGAGGCTCCCCCTTCTTAATCATGGACAACTTAACAGGAATAATGATCAATTGGTCCACTCGATCACCCTTGTTGATCGATAATAATTGGTCCCCACTATTCATTAGGATGACTTTAATCTCACCTTGCTAATCAGCATCAATTACCCCTCCCAACACTTGAACTCCCTTCAATGCTAGGCCAGATCTAGGGGCAATCCATCCCATATGCTCTGGGGGAATTTGTACTCCAATCCCTGTTTCGATTGCAACCATCCCTCTCGGGTCTAATCTGATTTCTTCATGGGAATGCAAGTCTACCCCTGCTGACTCTGGAGTTGCTCGATAGGGAGCTAGAGAACCCTGAGTAATTTCCCAGTACAATAGTGTTTCTCTGACTGAATTGGGTTGAACCTGTAAAGTAAGAGTCATTAGTCGCATCAAAGGAGTTTCATGCTCATCCACAGGTCTATTGTTTAATACTTGCATCGCATCAAACACACGATCACGCCAGCCTGCCACATTGCCGTCTCCAGATTTGCGCAACTGTTCTTTCAATAACCCATTCATGCGTTCAATTAACCCGGAAGCAGCTGGATAATAAGGTACGTGATACAACCACTCAATGCTCTTTTCCTGACAATACTCCTGAATTAATTTGCCTTTGAAATGTGACCCATTGTCACTTTGAATCTGCAAAGGCACTCCATAATGTAGTATGGTCTGATCTAACAACCTGATGGTGTTCAGTTGTGTTGCACGTTTGCACGGCAAAACCATCAAATATCCTGAGTATGTATCCACAATAGTGCATGCATACTGACAACCTCTACTGATTGGCATGGGACCGATATAATCAATCTGCCAAATTTGACCTGGTAATTTTCCTCTTCGCAATGTACCTAGAACAATCTGAGGGATAGGTCTATGCAGTTGGTGTTGGCACACTGGACATTGCAAAATAATCGTTTTCACTACTTCTAAAGGAAGACTGATTCCTCGAGCTTGTGCCCACCTGATAGTAGCCTTTTCTCCAAGGTGCCCACATTTCTGATGAGCCCATTTGGCCAAACCCTCCAAATCGTCTTCCTGAGCCTCTGCATCCACAAATGAAATCTTGGTGTGTTCGTCTGCAACAGAATTAAACCAACGTTCTAATGAGTCTGTGTCACAATGCGCGTCCACATGATATACAGTGACTTCACTTTGTGATAACATTTCTGCAATATCTTGCCACAGTTCTTTTCCCCACAACTCTTTTGAATGAATCTTCCACCCATTCTTTTGCCAAGTTGGCAACCACACTGCCAATCCATTTGCCACTGACCATGAATCTGTGTACACATAACATTGACCAGGGGTATCTTGTTTCAATGCTTGGTAAACTGCGTAAAGCTCTCTAAACTGACTGCTCTTCCCTTTCCCTGACGTTGTCAACATCTTTTTTGTCTTGGGATTGTACGACACTGCTTTCCAGTACCGCTCAGTTCCCACATATCGAGCTGAGCCATCCTTGAATCAAGCATGCTCTGTTTGCTCCACGGTCAAATCGCTGTAAGGTACTCCCCATTTCACGGGAGACGCACGTTTTTCAGGCACTTCCGGTGGTATGTAATCTGAGGGCAGTATGTCTGCTAATTGCTCATGTAATTTTGCAACTCCACCCTTCCCTGATTTGGCTCTGTTTTGAATATACCATTTCCATTTAATTATGCTGGCTTCTTGAGCATGTCCTATTCTATGCGTTTTAGGAGAGCTCAGTACCCATTCCATGATTGGTATTTCTGGTCTCATTAATACATCATGGCCCACGGTCATTTGCTCGGTATCAACAAGGGCCCAATAACACGCCAGCAATTGCTTCTCAAATGGAATGTATGAGTTATCAGCATCGGGCAACTTACGACTCCAAAACCCCAATGGCACACGTTTCCTGTCTTGTTTCTGCCACACACTCCAGTTAGCATAATTGTCTTGTACAGACACATTTAATTCCACTTCGCCTTCCTTCAATGGCCATAAATCAAGCATCTGCTGCACAGTGTCTTTCGCCAGCTCAAAGGCTTTCTGCTGCTCCTCCCCCCACTGAAACTCATATTTCTTTCATGTCACCTTGTAGAGGGGGGCCAATATCTGCCCTAAATGGGGAATGTGCTGTCTCCAAAACCCAAACAGCCCTATAAACTGCTGAGCTTGCTTTTTGTTCATTGGAGTGGTGAATTCAAGTATTTTCTGTCGAGCTTTTGGCACCATTTCTCGATGCCCATGATGCCACTGAATCCCTAGGAATATCACTGTTTCAGCTGGACCTTGAATTTTACTCGGGTTAATCTCCCACCCTTCCTTCTTCAATCCTTCCATAATGACATCTAACTGGCTTTGCACACTGTGCTCATCCTTGCCCTGAATCAAAATATCATCAATGTAATGAGAGATTTCTATGTCAGGTTTACACGGTATCTTGTCTAAGTGCTCTGCCACCAGCCGGTGACAGATAGTCGGGCTATGTATGTACCCCATAGGTAGCCTCGTGAAAGTGTATTGACGTACACTCCACAAAAATTCAAACTGCTCTTGACACTCTTCAGCAATTGGCACAGAGAAAAATGCATTGGCTAAATCGTTCACTGCATACCAAGTCCCCTCAAACTTTTGGACATTCTCAATCTAGGGAATGGCATCTGGGATTGCGGGCACTAAGGGAGGAGTGTGTTTATTCAACTCCCGGTAATCCACCGTCATCCTCCACGACCCATCTCCCTTTTTAATAGGCCAGAGAGGATTGTTCCATGCGGTGGTAATAGGGCGTAATACACCCGCCTCCACGTACTCTTTGATGGTGTCTGAAATTTCCTTGTCCCCCCCAGGAATGCGGTATTGTTTCATTGCTACCCGCTTAGTTGCCACCGGCACTTGCACTGGGGGCATCTTCAATTTGCCTACGGTAATGGGTGTGCAGATCAATGCACTCACCCCAAACTGGTACGTTTTACCGCCAAGTCCCAAGGTTAACCCTTCCAAAATGTCAAAGCCAATTATATATTCAGGTATCGGGACAATCAACACTTGGTATTTCTGCCTATTCAAATTGCCTATTTTCACCTCCACTTTCGTTTGTACTGTGGGGGTCTCCTTTCCCCCTAGACCTGTAATAGTAAACTGTTTGCCTTTAAATCGTGTTGGATTACCATGAATCAAAGAGGCCTTTGCCCGGTGTCTATCAATGCTCGCACCCCTTGTGTATTTCCTGGCCCCCAAAAAATCTTAACATCAACATGAGGCCGCCTATCAACTTTTATGCGGTTAGACGCTGCCGGAGCTTGGCCGAAGCCCTGGTCAAACTTCGAATAAGTGTGACTCGACTCTGCCTCTAACATCGCACTCACCACCTTTCTCAAATCAACGTATGTTGGCTTGTCCGGGGAAGGTATCCCCATAGACCCTTCGTCTTGTTCTTCCGCAAGGGGAGCAGAAGGTGAGGTGTCCTTGGCGTGGTGACTACTTGTTTCTTAACCTCTTTATAGCGCTATTTGGCTGCAAGTCCTCGTTTTTTGTATAATTCATACATTACTCTGGTTTCAATGCTATCAATTTCTTCGTGTGGCACACCATCTTTTAACAAAGCCAAAAACATGTCTTTTCGGGACACACGGGAGTCTCTGCTATCTTGCCGCCTACCTTCGGTTCTTCTCTCACTATGCCCCTCTCTCTCCCGTGGCTTGTTATCGCTCTTATCCCACTCCCCTAAATCTGCAAGTTGCCGAATGGCATCCGCTACCTCATCAGTAGTTTTGCCCGTCATACCTATGAGCAAAGTCATAATGACACTTTTGTATGAGGGTGGCGTGGTTCTAATCACCATGTTTCGAGTTGAAACTGAGAGCGGCACGGCTCCCATATGATCAGGAGCATCTATGTGAATAGCCTCTTTCATAGCATGCTCTCTGACTTTTTGAATTGCCTCTCTCAACGTATACCACTTTGTTTCTTCGCTAGGCCAATCTGTGGTAATGGGGTATTTACGGTTACATGCTTGGGCTACCAGGTGCAACAAAGACACCTGTGTATCTTGACCATTTGCGTCAGGGGGCGGTCCTGCCCTTAAGACCTCCTGTACATTGGTGTCAATTGACAGGGGTAAAAAACGCGGTGAATCCATAGAATCTACCAACAACCCTGCATCACTCCCATCTAGCAATCTCACCATCCATGTCAATAAAGCTTCCGCTGATTTTTGCCTCAAACGGGTAATAATTTCCCCAACCTCCTGCTGTGTGTAATCCTCCAGCGTGGTTAAATCCACCATTCTGCCAGCAGGATTCTGCGGGTGGGGTCCGGCTCGCCGTCTTCTAACGGGCTTAGCCGCCACTGTTTTCTGTTTCACTTCCATTTTGGGGTCAGACTCATTTGCAGAACTACTTTCTAGACTAGTTGAATCAGAAATATCACCATCCCACTTATCCAGATCCCAGTCCACACCAGCGGTAGCGATTACAGCTGCCACCTTTCTTTTGTTGACCCCTCCCCGTCTTTTCCTATACTTATACCGGGCTACTCTGACTGCTGCCCTCTCGGCCACAGCCTGATATGTGTCAGCCTCATCTTTAAACAGTTTCATTTGAATCTACTGCATTAACACAGTCTGCCTTTCTGCAGCCAGCTCTCTCTCTAATCGCAAAACCTCATTTTTCATTTCCACCTTCATTTGATGTATTTTCCTATAAGCATGCAAAAGAACCCAACCTCGCCTACCTAATGCCGCACATTCTCTGCCACGTTCTTCTGGAACTTGTTGCAAGCATAACATTACATCAGACGGATCGGCATCTCCCAATCCTTGATCCCATGTTTCACTTAGACCTGCACCACATGCCCACGCCTGGGCCAACTTATCATATGGACTCTTAGTCCAGCCTGGAATAACAACATCAGAACAGTCACCGCCAGCGGTAGCGCTCTTTTTCCTGAATAAACTACTCATGATCGCAAACAAAACAAAACCTCTTTATATCTATATATTTTTTCTCTCCACACTGAAATCACTCCCACAGGCACGCACACACCAGCAAAGGAAAAAACTTCACTACTCAAAAACTTCACTACCCACTTACTTTCACTTGCAAGATAACCGAATCCTATCTACGTTCAAACAGATTCTTGAATACTCGGAACAACTCATCACAAGTATCCTGTTTGTGACGCCAAAAATGTATTGCTCTCCCCAGAGTGCACGGAAAAACATAAATCACCAATGCAATTATAGAGCCAATACTTTGAACGCAATAACTCGCAACCACACCCTCTTAGAAGATAATCAGCACTTATACGGCTATTTATTCAAAGTTTAGAAGCAACCAGTAATAACATAGAAATAACTCACAGAAATAATATAGACATAAATCACAGAAGAAGCAAAGAATTCAAAAGAAAATACATCACCGTGAGCGTAACTGGATTCCTCATCTCGCCCAGAAGCGGCTGGAAGACCCCGGGAACAGCCAGGCTGAGAGCACCACAGCTCACAGGAATGCCGGACGTAAGTGTCCTCCTCCGGCTGAAGTCTCACCCGACCACCTCTGCGTTTCCGCATATATACACACTCCGAAAAGGAGTGGCAGTTCTCGAACCTTCTGCGAATGGCACTTGCGCAGTTGATGAGCAGCCGTTGGTCGCCAGCTCGGTCAATCGACAGCCACCCTCAAGGAGCAGCGTACCTCCCTCCTCTAAAAACACGCTCCACAGAGAACAGTAACAAACCATAACAAAGTTAGCTTTCCCAGCAGAAATGTCCTTGACCGCATACCAGCTTTGGAAAGCATGTTTTCCTCAGCACCGTGAATCTAACACTCAGCAAAATGTGTGCAGCTTTTCACTGCGGTATGAAGTAAATATCCGTCATGGCTCCGAGCGCTCCCAGAATGCACTGCGCACCAGCGCCATTTTAGTTCAAGCATAACACTTGCCCAGCTTAGTCAGACTTGTTACCTGTTGGTCTGTGCCATATGTGTCGTGTGTCTGGTGGTATTCTGCAGCTATTAGGGGGGTTAGGAATATTGAAAGGGCTTAAGTGAATACAAAGGAAATCAGAGGCAGTTATGCCTACCCAGTGCACCAAAGTGATTCTATTTAATTATTTAATTGTAAAAGCTAAATGAACTTGCGCCCAACAACCATCCACCCAGAGCACCAAGGTGATGTTATTTCATTATTTATTTGTCAAATGTGAATAAGCTTGCACCCAACACCCATCCAGCCAGATTACCAATGTGATGCTACTTAATTATTTATTTGTCAAATGTGAATAAGCTTGTGCCCAACACCCCTCCACCCAGAGTACCAAGGTGATGCTATTTAATTATTTATTTGGAAAATGTGAATAAGCTTGCGCCCAACACCCATAAAACCAGAGTACCAAATTGATGCTAATGACTATTTATTTATTTATGAAATACTGCCCTCCAAACACCCCTCTGCCCAGGGGACCGCAATGATGTTAGTTATGTATTCCTTATGAGGTCCATTAATCATTGGTTCACGTCATGCATGAATTGAGAGCACCCCACACTAAGGGCATAATGTTGTAAAGATGCAAATGTTGTAAGGATAACCGGTTTATGATATGAACGTTGTATAAAGAGCTGGTCAAGCTTATCAACTGCTGTAAGGCTGCATCTGTTTATTTAACCAGGGGCACAAGTACCTCAGTCAGTCATCAGGGTTGACCGGACCATAGGGGAGGAACAATTATTCCTCAAGGTAGTCTTCAAAGGAAATGGTGCTGCCATAGGCCCTCCTATGAGAATTCAGCAGTCATCCCCCTGGGTGTTCATTTGCACATGTGTGCAGTAAGGTCTAAGTATCCCATATTCAGGTCTCCTACATGTTGCTGCTCACTCTTTCCTACACAATCAAAGGGAGAAACACCTTACATAATGTTTCATAATGTGCTGATAGAGAAGGTCCAAGCAAACTAAATAACTTCTGGGTGCACCAGTACAGCTGATGGGCATGCAATCCAGCTTAGTTTAAAAGGTGAGTTTTAGGTTCTCTCCTAAAATAGGACAGTGTGGCAAGGGAAGAGATCTGAAGTGAAAGGGTGTTCCAGAGCCAAAGGCCCTGAACTGAGTCACTCCTGCCTTCCCTTTTCCGATATTTAGATAATGAAATGATTAGAGCAAAGGTTGTCACAGAACACAATGTCCTGTTCGGAACAGAGAAGTGGATATTATTAGCCTAATTGGAAGGTGCCAGGCCATGGAGACATCTAAAACCTAAACAACAAACTTAGAATACAATCCATCTTGGAACAGGCTGCCAATGCAGTTCTCTGCAGAAGACAAACAGATTTGCCAAGTCCAAAAACAAGCCACACCACCCAATTCTGTAGGGATTTCATTAGTGTAGTCTAACCTGGAATGAATCGAAGCCAGCACCACTATCATGTGAGATTCACGAGTAATAAATGGTAGATTCCATTCCAAAAAGTTGATTTTGCCACTTCATTAATTTGCCCAATAAGGCTCAGGTTGCCCTCTAGCTAACCCTCAGATTTCACCTTTCTAGAAAAGGTGACTTTTTGGCCCAGCAAGGTGGGAGGTAAAGGGAGGGCCGAAGGATTGTTCAGTAAGTGACAGGGACCAAATAATATAATCCCAGTGTTGGCTGCATCAGGCTTAAGTTCAGCATCCTGTTTCCAACCCTTTATCAAAAATGACCAGGAGCTAAGTAAGTGAAATCATTGATAGGGCAGTCTGCGCACAGCAGAATATTAGCTTTGTACGCATATGAGTGGTGCAGAAATCTCAGGGATACCAAAAATGTGTGTGGGGGTATTATTATTATTTTGGTATTTATTGAGCTTGGACCCAGCTTCGAGTAGCAACTGAGTGCTTTACAGAGGTATGCAACAATACGAATACATAACGCAGTGCTTTACAGAGGTAAACAACAGTAGAGATGCACTTTTTAAAGGTAACAACAGAGCAGCGCAGGTGGGATACAGAGGGGGACAGGGGAGGGGTACAGCTGTATAGGGTGGCGGGGAGGAGAGGGGTGGATGGCATCTGGCGAGTCAGGCGGCATAAGGGGTGATGTGATGGCCTAGGTGTTGAGGCAGAGAGATTCCTTGAAGAGGTGGGTCTTGAGTTATTTTCGGAATTGTAGGAGCATGGGGGCAAGTCTGATGCTGGCGGGGTGGAGGTTCCATAGACTTGAGGCGTAGGCAGAGAAGGCTTGTTTTCTGGTCCTTTCCTTTTTACAGTGGCGGCTTTCAAATCTGCACATTTCCTGGCTTCTGGTGGTGCGCTGTCTGCCAGAGATGCTGAGTTTCTCCGCAAGGTAGACTTGAGGGCGACTGCCTTGTAGATGATGCAGCAAGACTTGAAGGTGATTTGTGCATGCCAGTGGGAGCCAGTGAATGTCGATGGGGGCCGGGGTGATGTGGTCATATCTGCGTAGATCCTTGATGAGGCATGCAGCCGCGTGTAGGACAATTCTCAGGGGCACAAGGGAGAACGACAGGGGGCCTTTGAGGAGTGCATTGCCCCCATCCAGGTAGGATAAGACCAGCGCTTGAATGGTGGATCTACAGCTGTCCGGAGGCAGGAAGGGCTTGGCTTTCCGCAGGAGCGAGAGCTGATACCAAGCTGTCTGAGTTTTTTTTAGCTATGTGCGTCTTGAAGGATAGGTGTTTGTTGATGTGGAACCCGAGGGACGTGGCGCAAGAGGTGAGCTCAGGTGTGAAACCCTCAGAGTTCTTGGTTGATAGCCAGGTCTGTATGTCTGGGTGTTTGGTATTGTTGGTGAGGAGTGGGAATTCAGTCTTGGAGGGGTTGAGATTCAAGGATGCACTGGACATTCAAGACTGGATCAGCGAGAGGCAGGTTTTGAGCCTATGGATGTGCTTGATGGAGTCGATCTTTAGGTATATAGCTGTGTGTCGTCTGCATATTGGTGGATGTGGATGTTGTATGTGGTGAGGATGGCTCCCTACAGCTCCATGTATAGATTGAAAATCACTGGGGAGCGGATGGCACCCTGCGGGACTCTGTAGGTGACGGGTAGCATTGGCAAACTAGAGGAGTCCATCTGAACAAACTGCTGGCGGTTGGCGAGGTAGGACTTGAACCAACGTAGGAAAAGGTTGCTAATCCCCACGTGCCGATGTAGGGTGTCTGTAGGTGCCTGGTGGTCTACTGTGTCGGAAGGGGCTGGGAGGTTGAGTAGGACCAGCAGGCAGGGGTGGCCGTCATCAAGGATATTGAGGGCGTCATCCACCACCTGTATGTTTGCTGCCTCTGTGCTGCATCTGGGTCTGAACCCCGATTGGTGTGTTTGAAGGAGATTGTTGGTGTCAATGTGTTGCTCCATTTATATGGCTACCGCTTTCTCAATGAATATCCTATAAATATTAGAAATGCAGTGACAGGGTACAGCCCTGTGGCACCCCACAGGTCACCGAAAAGGATGAGGATTTAAAGGGGCCTCGCTGAACCATAGATTCCCAATCAGCTGAAAAAGATTAAAACCATTCCAGAGCAGAACATTGAAATCTGGACAGCTGAGAGAGTTGAGTTCACAGTATCAAAGGCCATGGAGATATCGAAAAAATGAAGATGGGAAAGCTGTGCCTGATTGGTCTGAGTAAGTGTAATGCTCACCTGATTCCCACGGAGGCGCAGGTCTGGCTTCGAGTGCTGGTGCTTCTTCAATGGTGAAGCGCAGGACCCTGAAGATGGACAGGAAGGGCCCCTCTACTCTGGCTTCTCTGGCTTGCAGGAATATTCCCCTGTGCGTGAAAAGGGAGTATTACCTACTGACTGAGTTATGCTCAAGCCTCCCACTCTCCTCCAGCCCTCCACGATACCCTTCCACGATTCCCTGTGAAGTCTCACCTTAGGGTCAAGAAGGATGAGCTCTCCATCCTGCTTCTGATGCAGGGGCGCGTTGAAACCCAGTTACTTCACTGGATTGAGGATTGATGGGAGTTCAGGTAAGCTTGACTATTCAGGTAAGGCGCTGTAAAAGTTCTGCTGCAAGTTCTAAAGTCCAAGCTTAAAAATAATGTTCATTGTCTTGTTGCAGAATGCCGGAGATATGGCGCCGACCCGAAGTGAAACGTGCAGTTCCAGTAAATGACAGGTAAGTTCCGGATGAGCGCTCGGGTAATGTCTTTGCATTCGCTCATTCAATGTCTTTGTCTTTTTTCCCCATAGGGGCCGGGGTCCGGAAAATGCCTGGAAGTGCCAAGACCCGAAATGAAATGGGAATGACCCAACAGAAGTCTTAGAAGGAAACTGAGCTTTTCCTATTCCTTTCCTTCTCTCACCTTGTTCTTGTCTTTTTCTCTCTAGGCTCTGGGAAGTGGCTGTGGATCCGGATGATCGCTGCTGAAGATGGAGGAGTCCAGGATAGGTGAGTGAAATGCAGCGCTGCAGCGATCGTAGCGAAATGCTTTTAAAATGATGTCTTCCTTTTCAGGATCGTCGGTGTGATGTCTCCGTGGTGCTGATTTAGCAGGTAAGGTCTTTTGTCTCCCTTTGCAGGTGACCCAGGATACTGACAGGCGTGGCTGAGGTCCAGATGCAGGAGCTGACACGGTGAGCGTCCAGCTGCGAGGAGCAGAACAACGCGAAGCGTGAGTTGCTGATCGGGTGTGGTTTAAATAGCTTTGGAAGAAGTTCCCAGTGTGTATCCTTCCACCGATCAGGTATGTATCCTTCCCCGACCACACCCGGGTGGAAAGTAGTCCCACAGGTAAAGTAGTTCCATTCAGGCCTCAAGAGGGCCTGGATGTAGCAGCATGGTCTGCATCAGGTAAGTGTAAATTAAAACACTTGAACACATGTCTAGCTTTATGAGCCTGGCGCCTAAGGCGCCAGGACAGGGGTCCAACATGAGCCAGGCGCCTAAGGCGCCAGGACTGCGTCCAAAGGGCCCCAGCTTGGGCCCGCTGGCACTCCCCTGGGGGAAATGATGCCTGCCTCTGGGGTTGCTGGGTCGGACCTGGCTCCTTGGAGGTAGGCATCATGACAGTAAGAATGTGATCCCAGGCAGTCTGAAGAGCATGTTCTGTCCCATGTCAGGGACAAATGTCAGATTAAAAGGGGTCCAGTAATTTGACTTTCTTGTAATTGCTTGGCTATTACATTTGCAATACTTTATAAAGCCATGTAAGTTCAGCTATAGGACAAAAATGATTAAACATTGTGGGCTCTTATCTGAGATTTTTAGGAAAGACCACTTGCGTTCCGTTGGAATGTGACCAAAGTAACATTATAAATTGATACATAGTGTCAGGGATGGCACTCTATTAAGAGTGGCACAGGACACCCAGGAAAGGTTTGGGTGGTTGTGCAAAAGTAAAGTGGACAGATAAGTACACACACAGCTGAAAGGAAAGAGAACGAAGAGTAGGCAAGAGTAGCAAGGAAAAAGGTACAGAATGAATTCCCTCTTGGGGTGTATGCAGATATAGGAAAAGAGTATTCCACAAACCTTAGGAAAACTCTAGCCTTCTGCACAGTTTGCTATAACAGAGGCCCTCACTGTTTGCTTATAGCTTGGAACAACAGCTAAGGGTGTCTGTAACGCAGAAACGAGACAAGGGAAGGGGCAGAGGTTGCCTGACGGAAACCAACGGACAAGCTCTGTACAAGGGGTCTACAAACAGTACAAGAGAAGACACTGACAGATAAATCCAGGGAAATAGGGAAGTCGATAAGCAAACTAGCAGAAGGAAATGAAAGGAAAGCAGTATAACTGAATTGGACAGGGATAAAGAACTGAGGGTTGAAAATGAGAAAGAAAGCAAGGGAGCAGCAGTCAGGAAACAGGGGGCCTGCAATAACTGAATGCAGGTAAACTGTTGTGGATAGCGGAGGGCTGTAGGGTACAAGGTAGAGAGCTCAGAGGAGCAGGACAGCAAGGAGCAGGCCCAGAGGAGCAGAGCTGTAAAGAAGGGAGCCCAAAGGAAAAGGGCTGTAGGCAGCGGAGTGAAAACAGGCTGCAAGGCAAGGAGCCCAAAGGACAAGGGCTGAAGGCAGAGGGGTGTAGCAATCTGCAAGACTGGGGTACCAGAGGACAAGGGCTGTAAGCAGCGGAGAGATGCAGACTGTAAGGCAGGGAGCCCAAAAGGCTAGGGCTGTAGGCAGCAGGGTGTAGCAGGCTGCAAGGCAGGACGCCCAGAGGAGCAGGGCTGAGGCGGGGAGCCCAAAAGGCCCAGGGCGGAAGGTAGAAGGCAGCAGAGCGTGATCGGCTGCAAGGCTGGAGCCCGCCAGGGCACTGGAACAAAAGCAGGTGTAAGGGGGAAACAGCATACAAAGTTTGTGGCTCGAAGCAAAAGGGAGCTGGAAGGACTCTCAATGCAAGAGACTGAGCTCCTGCAGGCAGCAGCTTTTATACCGCCCAGCCCAGCACAGAGGCAGGCTAATTGGTTGCACCTGGCTCAGCACACCTGCAGACAATCGGCAACATCCCTCTCTGTTCCTGAGCTGCTGTAAGCAGAGCAAATCCCTAGGGCTTCTGGGGATTGTAGTTCTGATGAAGAAAAATAGGAATAGCCAGGAATAGATGTTTATAGCCAAGTGCATTGTGGTAAGTGTAGTTTTTTGGGAAAAATAAAAAAGCACCAAAGTCTTGCAAATGGGAAGTAAGGTCCAAAAAGTGAATAGCGGTTGATCCAAGAGTTTTCTGTAGATAAATGAATAACAATTTGTCCATATTGATCGCCAATGTATGCGCCCATGGCGCAGGCACGACACATAGGGCCTCATTACGACCCAGGCGGTAAGTTACCGCCTGGGTCGTACCTTTACCACCATGGCGTAAACTACGTTTACGCCATGGTGGTTGGCGGACTTACCGCCCCATTCCGAGGTTGGCGGGGCGGTAAGTCCCCAATCCCCATTTACCCTTCCCCATTCCCATTTTTGCCCCATAGGGCATAATGGGAGTGGGGAAGGCGTTAATTACGCCACCGTAAATTACGGTGGCGTAATTAACAACAAGGTCCTTTAGCGCCATGGATTTTAACACCTGCTAAAAGCAGGTGTTAAATCCTCCATGGCGCTAAGGGACCTCGGAATCAGGCGGTAAGGGTCGGCGCTGTTTACGCCGCCGTAAACCCCTTACCGCCTGGGTCCTAATGAGGCCCATAGAGGCACCAAGCAGCCAGGCCATCAGCATGTTATTTTTCTGCTAGCGCTAGTGTGATGTCAATCTGGTGTGACGTAGGAGTGTGGCCAACAAAGGTTGTATCTCCTCAGGGGAAGTATTTGAAAAAAGAAATGGAGGACGAGAGCAATGAGACTGAACAGCTGCCAAATAAAGCAGAGAGGTCGGTCAAGCTTTATTTTCACTATCTTCTTGAATATGATTAATCTTGTAACAACAGAAAAGTTCAAAAATTCACAAGCATCCATTGTGAGGCTAATAGCACCCCTAACACATATGGGGGCTGACAAATCCTGAGTAAATAGAAACAGTTGCCTTGGACTCTTTCAAGTATCAATGAAATATCAATGTGTATTAGTGTGCAAATTCCCAAAACAGATTATCTCATAAAGGCTCACAATTCTAATCAGTATGTTTCAAGTAATTCATCAGTTACATTGCAGAAACTTTATGTTGATTATTTATAAACTAATTTATTAGATAAAGCATACATTTTGATTATGATACAAACTTTTCATTTGCATTCCACCTGGCAAGATTTATTACAATAGTATTTCAACCCTTCATTGCTCATGTAAATTATATCTGTACTCACATCACCATTGCACATGGTTTCGGATTACCCACAAAGATGAACTCTGTTCTGCTTTGCAATCAGAAATCATCTCATGAGTGGTCACATGGGCAGTATTCATGCTATCATCACAGTTGTACTTGGTTAAAGATTAACCTAAATAAATAGGTCAGCCCCGCCCACATGTGTTTCGACCACTGTTGTTTGTCATGGCAATCATTCACAATTAGCGCTTGAATTTGTTATAAATCAATTTCCTAAGTAAATTCTTGTTAAAATATCATTGCTGAACATTGGTGCATGACTGAAGAGCCCGATATACATAAATCAATACGTCAGGTGTGATCTAATTTTGGAAATTAAAAAAAACAGAGAGAAAGAGATGAACAAAAAAGAAAAAGAATAAAATGTAGTTATTTATCTAGTATTATATCAAATACAGTAGGTTAGATTATAATTTCATGGTTGGTAAATAGAAGTCAAGAATGCTCTCTTGCCATGCCGATGGTAGTATAGGCCATGATATGCAATAATGCATATTCTGCCAATTTTTAGTCAATATCTTGAATTCCCTATGTTCTGTGAATTATACTTGTGAACCCTGTTTTGTGTAGGGGGAATGTTATATGTCTGATTATAATATAAATTAGGTAAGTTATATATCTGTTATTGGTTATGGCTCTGATTCCCCCAAAGTCTCAATGTCTTCATAAACGCACTGATAAGAAATGGTGGACCTGTCTTGGATCGAATCGAGACATATGCATCCAGTACTTACAGAGTGTCATGAGATTTTGGGTTTACTCCTTGTAGATCGAAGATCTGCACCACAGAGCGCTTAAATCCCGCCGGGTTGATTGCCTCCTTCTGTTCGACCGTCATGGAAAACAACGTGCTGCATCATAAGGAAACATTCAGAGCCATCAGACAATTGGGTTTTGTCCCTGAACATGTGCAGTGTTTGTTATTTTTTTTTTTTTTTTTTTTACTAATGTAAGGCTCCTTACCTCAGAAACCAAAACACACTGGTCCTCATCACGAGTTGGGTGGTAGCCCTTAAATGAGGTGATAATGGTATTACTGCCGCATTCAAGGGCTGGCCCTATCACAAGTCTGGCTTTTTCACCCCCAGCTCTGAGCTGCGGGTAAATTCACCCACAAAAGTTTTGGTGCAATTACCACTGGCGGTATTACCGCATGGTAATTGCGCAGACAATTCCCCATTGAGGGAATGGGGATTAACAGTTAGCACCCAACCCGTGATCCGGCAGTAATGCCGCCGGTCCGGTGGGTGCTAACGCTAATATATTTGGGCAGTATCCCACTCGGGATACCGTCCAACTCGTGATCAGGCCCATTGAGTGCATTTACAAACTTCTCCATAGGGAACACCCACTTTAAACTTCTGTTAAGCCAATTAAACAGTGGAACTGATGCCATGAATGAATAGCTGTGACACTTAACACGTGACCAGAGACACAATTTGGCTTGTTCTGCACTCATCCGTGCTGTGTAAGGAACATCTTGCAAGAGAAATGATGCATGAATGGTGGCTAATACCAATGTGCATTGATATTAACTGGTTATATCTCTTTTTTCCAGAACGAGAACTACTAGCAAAATGTATTGCGAGTTTAGGGAGATTGGGTGATATTATATACAATGGCCCTGAGTCCCAAAGATTTTTTGTCCACTTGCCTTAGCACCTTGCACAATATCCTCATTCTGCAGGTGCATTGATTCACAGACTCAAATCTGCATGTTATGTGACAAACCCAAGGGCTGCGTCCCCTTTCACCGACAAGCGAGCACTGCTCCAATCCATAAAACACAACGTAATCAAAAGATTCTATACACTTCCCCTATTTCCAAAGCTCACAGGCTACATCAATCAAGGTGTTTAAATAAAATGACACCAGTAATGAATATAGGTTCGAGCTGTTGTCCAGTTACAACAGACACTCTCCTTATAAAAGGAGAGACCAGTAACTGTTGTTGTAGTAGCAGTAGTAGTTGTAGTAGCAGTGGACGTGAAAGAAATAGCAGTGGAAGCTGTTGCAGTAGTGGAAGAAGAGGAAAGCAGGGAACCATTGGGCCTCATTGCAAGTTCGGCGGTAACCCTCCGGTGCTACAGGCGGGTTTCCGGCGGACTGTAACACCGTTTCCAGCGCCTGATACCCTGCTGCCACAGGGACAAGTCCTGGCAGGCCGGGATGTCAGGCACCATTAAATGTTAGTCCCCATTCCAGTGGAGGCTCATAGGACTCGACTGTAATGGGGACTCGAAAGCATCAGCACAATTAGTAACGGTGCTGGTGCAACTGTGTCTACCGGGGTCATTGCGCCCGGCATGTCAGAACTGCCGTGCGCAACGGCGCCAGCAGGCACAGTTTTAGTCTGCTGGTCTGGAAAGGGTGCCGGTACATTACACCACCCTTATTTCGGGACTAGCAGACTTGTAATGAGGCCTATTGTATCACGGCGGAAGAACGAGAAACTTCACAGAGGTTCTGACAGAAGCCTGAACAGCATTAATACATTGTCACAAGCATAAAGTGATGAGACGTTTGCCGCATGGTGTGTTCGGCGGCTACAGAGAGAGCGAGAAAATAATTTCCCAGCCAGTTTCATAGATACCACTGTCACAGAAAGGAAACAGGGCCAAAGATGCAGAGAGCCAATGGAAAACCACTGCAGGAGTCAAAGAGACAGCAGAAACCAGAGCTTCCTGCAGTGGTACCACCTCCGTAATCACCAACATCACGCCGGAAGGCAAACAGCATTTTGATTGAACCTAGCACAGAGGCTCTGGAAATCGGAGCACAATCGCAGAGACGACAGTTAGCTGCTTTGTGTGTGACTAAGGAGAAGAGATCCATGTCCTGAAGCACTCGCGCTGAGAAAGGCAGACATGAGGAACTCCACGAGCAGGTGAACAGCTGTTTTTATCCATGACAGTAGAGCCGCTGCAGGAGAGCTTTGGAAAACTCAGGAGAACTCTACAATAATCACCTGTACCATGGTTGGGCTACGGGAGGTCTTCCAAGTGCGGGGTGACCAGCTAAGTCGAACCCCAGCTATAACCAAAAGGACATCACGAATCAGAATTCAGGAATTGGGTAGGCAAAGCGGGTTTGGGAATTGATAATTGCTAAAAATTGATAAAGGTGAAATAACAGCACAGAACACAAAACACCACAGACAGGTGCGACGTGAACTGGGCTGCAGCGTTGATTAAAGGTAAGGGAGTTGCTAAAACACAGGATGGAACCGTAATGAGTCTCAGAAAAGACCAGGAATCGGTTTTGACATCAGTACCACAACGCTGGGCAGAGACGTAAACCCAGCATACAGAGAAATAAGGAGTGGGACGAGAAGAGAGTACTCTTCTTCTTCGTCACAGTACTAAGAGGAAATTAGTACTTTAATAAAAGAGTGAAACAACCTAGTACACCACTACAAGGCAGGTTAAGTCTACTAGAGAGAGGAAACATTGTTTAGGTAACTGTACATATTTGTTGTCCACAGGAAAGACCAGGGGAAGTGAATTGTCCTCCTTGGGATGTGAATACGAGTCACCAGGGGAAGGAAATCACGTCCCCAACCATAACCAATCCCAACACCACCACAAGAAGTTGGTGGAACTGTTTATTATTTTGAGAACATTTTGCATTTACTTTCAACATTACAGTTTGGCGCAACAATATTGTAGAAGGATGCAGAAGAGCGGCTGAGAGACTCTTGATGTTCCCCTAGAGTAGACTTTAGCGCATATACAGTGTGAGGGTAAGAACTGGTTTATGGACACAGTACAGTGGACATTGTTTGACATCCTGATGACTGTCTCATTAGTTCGTTTTGTTTAGGTAGGGAATCCCCTCATAGAGTTAGGGCTAGTGACGCATTTTCCAACCCCTTTTCATTAAATAAATAAAAGCCAATGTGAAGCAAACAGCATTGTGTCTATCTCCTTACTCCGACCCCACTCAGTGCGCATAGCTTTGCATTTGCAGGTTTGTGGCTGCTAAACAGTGCATCCTCACAAAGCGGTGAGTGGTATTAAAGATAGAGAAAATGGCTGGGCACCAAAGAGGCCTTAATCATTCCTGCTCAGCAGGGGGGGTCTCAGCAGCACTGGAGTACGTTTAGATGTTTAGCTCAGAGATCATATATTTCTGCTTTTATGGTACAGGATTTCAATTAAAACCAGACAAAAGAGGAGAAGTCCAGCAATCCGGACATAGAACCAAATGTAATAGTACTTAATTTAACAATCTTAGAAGGATGAAGGGCAGATTCACCCCCGCTGGAATATGAACTCGGAAAGTGCAGGTTGCCACATGTCAGAGTTGAGCTTTTAACTCACTGAGCTATTGCAACACAGTGGGAGTCATTACGAGGTTGGAGGTAAGGGGTTAACGGTGCCGGTAAAGGTGCCGTGCCATTAACCCCTTACCGCCACATTACGAGGTCCTTTAGCAGGTCCCGCTAAGGGCGGCTGCTTTTACCAGGCGCCCTTAGTGGGAGCTGCTAAAGGACCAGCATGCTAACAACGGGCCCGTTTTTAACGGGCCCGTTGTTAGCATGGTCCCCATTCCCCTTGAGCTCTATGGGGGCTCGAATGGGAATGGTGATGGGTTCCCTGAATGGAGAAATACCGGGTCCTCCAAGGTTGGAATGGCCCGGTAATTCCCCATTCAGGGAACCCAGACCCAGTATGCGGTAACCTCGTAATGACCCCCAGTATGTTGTTTATTCTACTGTGGAGTTAAAAATAAACATTTATTAGGATATCTACCCACCACACTTGTCCCCTTCAGTCTTTTTTAAAACAAAATGTAGCACTACTATTATCACGTTTCTAGTGTACCATGGCATATTCCTCCTGCTTCTAAGCACCGTAATAATAAGTGGTATGTTAATAAGAAATGTAAAGCCCATAACCAATGTATTATTAAATGCCGTGGTATGCACATTTAAGGAGAAATAGCCGATAAGATAGCTGAGCGGGTTACATGCTCAATGCTGGAATCTATGTGTGTTCTGTAGGTCACGGGTTTCCATCATAGCAAGCTCTGCTCAACCTTTTATCCTTCTGAGGTAGACAAATGAGCATTCATTTTGGTTGCCAGGTAACTATACTTTTATAAAAGTGTGTGTTTTTTTAAAAACAAGATTTTTATTGTTTTTTTTTGTGTGGTTCATTAAAAGTGTGCTTCATGTAAAGTGCTATGGCAAAAGTGATATACAAGTAATGGAACCTTATAAATGCCTAAGTGTTGGCATCAATAAATCCAAGAATAGGCTCAGAATAATGTCATACTCTTAAATTAGTGTTGCTTTAAAAAATGTTAATTCACTTCCTCTAGATATGTGTACATCTAATTTTATACTGACATGTCTGAAGCTAAATGAGACTGGATTATGAATCCATCAGAGAAAACAAAGTATATATGTTTTTTGTACTGATGCATTCATAACCCATTCTCAATCAGCCTGTTAATGTTATCGGCAACTGTAAGTGCTCCCCGCCACCCAATAGAACTCCTGGACACACCGCTGGCCACCTCTGCCGACCAGCCCATCTGGTTCCATGAACCAGATGAGAAATGCCTACAAAATAATTCCACTGTGCATGCTTCTTCCTGAAATATGGCTATGGCAGTTTGGGTGAGGACACATACAGGGATAAGGGTAGAGATCATGCAGAAAGCATGCTGTGTCCAGGTCGTTCAAGCAAGCCGCAGAGAGTCCAGCTGGCAGAGAGGTGATCTCTGTGTGCAAAGCGCAGCTGAGAAAGGGGCACAATGGGAGCTCGATCCACGCTCTTTTTGTAGCCAGCCTGCACTCTGCCATGTCTCTGCTGGAGGGTGAGAAGTTGTGTTAATGGCCAAGGAGTGGACACCAGCCAGATGGTAACAGCAAGGCCCCCTTGCAACATGCACGCTAAAGTGTACATACATTCAGAGGCAGGTGTTACTGAATGCACCCTGCCGGCATTGAATGTGATCCTGCTTACATGTGATAAATTACATGACCAGGTCTAGGATAATTTACAACACTGGCAAGGGGGTGTTGATAAGGCCCCCTTGAGAGGCATGGGGCAGTTTGTCCCTCCTTCCCCCCTGGTGAAGACCCTGTGTGTGAGATTGATTGAATGTGTGTACGAGTGCAGAGCATGTTGTACTTTCTTGGTGAGATTGGCAATTGGTAGCAAGCTGGAGGGTTGGGCCTGCAGTAGATGACTGTGGGACAGGATCTCACTACATGCTTCAATCTTCACAACAATCCTGCATTGTGTGGTTATGGTTCATGGTAAATGTACACAGAGACTTGTTGCAATAAATGTAAAATTTGAGTGTGGGGGGATCAGTACATGAAGTCAATGGGTGGGTTTTCCTGTGCGCTTAATGGTTTTGTCGATCCAAGATCTGCTTTTAAAAAGGGGACAAACAAATGAAAACCTATTGTTACAAAGTAAAGCATTTCAAGACGATTGGCTGCATCAGGTTGCTTAAAATATTTGACAGTTGGAGGAAAGGGCATTTCCCCTCCCACTGTCAAATATTTTAAGCAACCTGATGCAGCCAATCGTCTTGAGGGTAAATGCCCTTTCCTCCAACAAATAAGAGTTGGGAAAAGAGTACTGAGAGTGCAATCTCACTCCCCTGTTCTGTATGGTCCACCCTTTCCTCTCTTCGGCTGCAGATCAGTAAACCCTTCAACGCATGTTCTCCCCTGGACCAAGAGCTAATGTGGTGTCTTAAATTTGCCAGTAGGATTTCCTAAAGCTGAAGGCGGGAGTGGCCAGGAACGTAGTGCCTGGAAACGGCTTTCGATCAGATATGATCTTATTTAGTGTTTAGGGCGTCATAATGGATGTATTGCTAATTGCATTTGTTTTATATCAGATCCGCCCTTGAGGTTTGGGCCTCATTACGACCCAGGCGTTAAGGGTTAACGCCGTCGTTAACCCTTAACGCCTATTCTGATTTTAACGGCTGCTTTTAGCAGCCGTTAAAATCCATGGCGCTAACCTGCCATGATGCTAATTACGCCACCGTAATTTACGGTGGCGTAATTAGCGCCTTCCCCACTCCCATTATGCCCTATGGGGCAAAAATGGGAATGGGGAAGGGAAAATGGGAAATGGGGATTTACCGCCCCACTCACCTTGGAATGGGGCGGTAAATCCGCCATCCACCATGGTGTAAACGTAGTTTACACCATGGTGGTAAAGTTGGCGCAATTAGCGCCTGGGTTGTAATGACCCCCAAAGTTTGAATGTGCATAACTTGTTTACATCTGCATTGTTTTGAGGGCATGCTTTAATTTATGTGAACTACATGGGCAGTTGATGGAACATTTAGAGGTAGCCATTTGTAGCATTTTTGCAGCAGGAATAATGAATGGTCTGACAAATGATTTGAGGCTGGGGAAAGTCACCAATGTTGAGAGTATGTCATGTGAAATCTGTATATTACTTAATTCATCAGTGAGTCTTGCACTGGGGGACATGGACCTGCTATAATCATATTGTTTTGACAATTTGGGTTTGAAATGTGCAATAACATCCTATTTGGGTACTCAAAGAGCAGAGAGTGGCCAGGTCTTATTTATAATGAAGATGTTTGGAAACCGTCATCCACTTTCAGCCTGGACATCTCTTCTCCTTACCAGTGGCATGTGCTTTATCATGCCTAACAATTGTTTTGTATATGAAAACCCATGTTTTCTGCCCCCCTTTTTATTTTTTCAAAGGGTAATGATGCGTTGGTGTCATGAGTGGGCACCTGTGCCATGCCCACTATGATTGTGCTCCCTGATGTGTTTTGACACTTTGCTGTTGCACCATATCTGATCCTTTTGTTTGCGATTAAGATGTGATTACTGGGTTTGCCCCAACCATCCTTCTCCCAAGTGTGAATCTGCTCCTTCCCGTTTACCATATTTTACCAAATATGAGGTCAGATTTTAGCCGGGCATAGGAGACCGATTTCCAACGTCTCCTTTATCTGCACTTCCATCCTGTGTTTTCTACATTCATTGGCATGGAAAAAAAATTAAATTGTTTATAAACAAACTGCCAGTTAAATGTACAAATGAATGCTTTATTTACCATGCCTTGGACCATTATATGTATGTCAGAGTGAATGTTTAACTATGCTTTTGTGTTCCACAATGGACATTAAAGATTGTCATATATAAAAATGTACTAAAATGCTTTGCATAAAGAAAACAAGCATCAGCTAATTAATAAAAAGCTGCAATTTTGCATAAAAGAATTGTAATTTTGTACAGGAATATTGTATTAGAGATATCTGTTTGACAGCAGCAAGCATGCTGTTTTTTCCAACGGTTGCCCAAACTGCATGGGCACCCGTAAGGGTCTAAAACCAGTGTGCAATGAACCTACCCTGCGCACCCCTAAGATCCATAGAGGGTAGGACAACCCCCCTTGTATCACCTTCCCGTTTAGCAGCATGATCATTATGAGATGTAACCGCAATGTGATTTTGGTCCTTGTGTTTTGTATTATAATGTATTGTTCTGCTATACTCGAAAGGCTCTACCACCCAAAGGTTTCCAGGTACTCTTAAGACTCTGAAGTGAAGAACTGGGAAACAGCCAGGAAGATGGGGGCACCGAGCCAGTGGTGCATGGGCATTGCAACTACATTTTGCCTAATTGGTTTACTCCAGTGGGTTTTGCTCCATATGTGATTTTAATCCTACGTGTGTTCAAGCATGATCTTGCCACTAGGTTGGTCTCTGTACTACTGCCTGGCTACTCATTTCTGCCTATAGCACCCTACTATAGTTGTGCTCCCTGGTAGGATGCCCTTGTCCCTGAGTTGTGTACAACTGTGATTCTGCCATTAGATGATTTTCCCTCTCAGTAGTGTAAGCGCGCAGAAGGAGGAGACTGACACACAGGCGGCTTAGTGGTTGCTATAGACTTTTATTCTGTCTTAAAATGAAAGAGAAAACCTATTTTCCCTATTTCTAGCCTCAACTAAAATACTAATTATCAGTCAGAATGTCCGTTTAAGGTAAAATGTCCACCGTCGTGTCAAAACTCTACCTCTGTCCCTTACACTTATACCTAAACTAGAAGGTTGCATCAATGTTCTTGATCCAGGAGAATGACTCCCTTCTCCAGGACGAGGCAGCAGAGTTCTGGTTGCAAGTTCTTAACCAGGGGGAATTGCTCCCATGTCCCAGTACTTTCACAAATAAAGGACTGTCAATCCTATAACACTCCAAATCTGAAATTTCAGTTTCTTCACTCCAGGGGGAATGACTCCCTTCCCCTGGACCAACAGTTTCCAACACAGTACTTGTTTTGCCAGGGTGGACGACTCCCTTCCCCTGACCTCTTGATTTGATCCCTCTGGCTCTGACTGCTTTATACACAAAACCTGGTGAATGACTCCCTTCTCCTGGCTTAAGGATCTGTGTGTCAACTTTCTTAATTGTCAGGAGAGTAACTCCCTTCTCCTGACTGTGTTTTTTCTTTAACCTGGGAGAATTACTCCCTTCCCCAGTCTTCTTGGCTTTTTCCTGTAGTTATAGCTCTATCAGGAGAATGACTCCCTTCTCCTGATATCTTGGGTTCACAGTCAATTCATACTCTGTGGTACCCAGGGGGAATGATTCGCTTGCCCTGATCTCCCTTGTTTCACTCTCAGGCTTCTCAGTAGTACAGTTCATGCATAATAGGGTCCTCGACCCAGGCTTCCCCCAACGATTGCCCACTTGGTTCACTGTCTTTACCAAGTAATGCCATGAAGAAGAGGAGTTTGCTTTTTCTTTCTCCAGGTTTTGCTTTGAAGACAGACTGGGTTCACTAATCTGCCCAGTACTGCCACGAGGAAGATGGTCTTGCTCTCTCACTTTCTTTTGTCGTGGCTCCCGGACCCCGGTTTCTCTATTCAATTCACTGGACAGACTCTGTTTACTCACCTGTTGAGTACTGTCCCAAAGAAGATGATTTATATATTCTTCTCGCCAGAGCAACAGTGAGCAAGTTGTGTGTACTTATGTATATGAATGTAAGATGAAACTAGTATAGCAAACAGTACAGTGGTACCATATGTATCTATTCCAGTGAAATGCTGGGATAAAGGCTAAGTTTCATGCACGATATATAGGGCCTTATCAGCAGTTGGGCAGTATCCGGCGGTAAATCTGTTGCAATACCCCAACGCAATTACCATTAGCACAACTTGGTCCAGCGGTATTAGCACCAGATCCAATGTTGTGATGGCGGTGTAAGTCCCCATTTATTTGTGGTCCATCGGACTGAATAGGGCATTTTTGCTGCAATTACCGCAGCAGTAATTGCACAGCGGTAATTGTGCCAAAAATGAGCTGAAAGTTGGCGCATTAACCTCCAGCGCAGAGCTGGAAGTGACTCCTCCAAGTTTCCCCCCATACTCGGGATTGGGCGGTGTGGTAATGTGGTGGTAATTGTGTTACCGCCACATCTTTACCCCTGATGAGGCCCATAGTTTCACAGAGAAGGGCGATTAATAAGATGTTATTTCAGTTAAACGCTGGGATAATGCTTCATGTAATATATATACGGATTTAGAATTTAGGATTTACTAAATTACATTTAGATCCATTGTTTAAAAATAGCCTTAACTAAAATGAGTGGGACAGAGATGTGTTATCAGGTGCTGGAATGTTGAGGGTTTAACAGCATTGTAATGGAAATTGGGTAATATCTTGTATTCTTTGGCAAGCAGTGCTTGATCACCACTGTTTGCCGGTAATATAAGGTAAATTGTTGGCTTCACCAGGCGTTGGATATTTTGAGGAAGATGTCAACGCATCTGCCATTTCAACGCCTTATTTATATGGAGCTGTTCCTCATGTCTTTGTTAGCTGCAATTGAATGTCTGTGACCATTTTATCACAGTACGGAAGAATGAGTATTTGAGTACATGAGGATAATATGCTTACACATGTAACGTGTGTGGAACTATAATGAAGTGATTTGTCAAGTGCATGTTAAACATAGGGCTTTGCATGCATGCAGTTTTGTTTTAAGATGCGCATACATTGGGAGTTGTTAACCCATGTTTGTGTACTTAATAAGGCTCTAATGTTTGTGCAATCTGAATGATTGATTAATTAGAGTGCGATGAGACAATAATGTGTCGGGTTGAATAGCATACTTCTGACACTAAGGGTGTTGAGGTCGGATTGCTACTGAGAGGGTAAGTTTTGTGGAAGGGTGGTTGGATACATTTGGTACTTTCAGTACATGTATGTTAGGCACACTTTATTCTGTTATGGATAGGAATGCGTGAGAGAGTGTGCATAATAAAGGATGTTGTTTTTTCCAACCTACACACTAGCCTGGGGCATCTTATGTTTGCCCATTGTGTGTGTGCTATAGTGTGCTGCTTCTCTGCATGCACATGCGTTGCACGTGTTCTTTGTCCTGTGTGTACACTTTCCTATCTTTTTCCATGCTTCCATCTTTTCTATGGGGAGATGTGGTGTGTTTGGCTACTAGGTTGTGTGTAGGTGCAAAATATGCTATACTATCTACATGTGGAAGGCCCTTTCCATTGTTCGTATGGATTTTGTCAAGACAGCAGGCTCGAGTGTAAAGGCATGTGCTTGGGAGTGGCAGCCTCATTATCTGGAGGTGCTGGCTCCAGATAAAAGGGCCACTAGTATCAGTCGGATGGTTGTGAAAGGTGATTGGTTTGCTCCATGTAGAGCAGATTGTGCATGAGCACGCCAAGCTCATTGTCCTTGGTGTGGCAGGCTCACATGGAAGGTGTCTGGCCATTTTTATTGGAGATTGAGTGTGTTGCTAAGTGTCTCAGGTTTGTTGGTGCACGTTTAAAGTATGTTTAAATATAGATGTATGGTCCCTGTTGATGCATGTGTATAACGGGTTAATAATCTGAGTGAATGCCATCTTCATATTTTTACTTTTGTAAAGGAGGGGGCGGGAGTGTAATATGCTTAGTGCATTTATTATAACTACTGGAATGTGGTGTGAGACATAGAACCTGCAGGTTCCAGGTTTGATTGTTAAACTGGACTTTCAGGATGGGAGCTAGACCTGAGTGGACGTTACTATACTGCTCTCCTGTTAACCACATATCTGATGCCTTGTAACCATTAAACAAGTTTCCTTTTAGACTTACCTGACTCCTGCCAGATTCCTGCTCTGAGTATGACTTACCGTATGATGTATGATACTTCAGAACTCCTTCCCTTTATAATGCTGAAAGTCTCTCTGAGTCCCAGGGATCCAGTCACTACCCTGTTCATATTGCGTGTTTCTCTGACACCTCTATGTAGATGCCAACACTCTTTCATGTTTCCACCAGCTGGCCCGGTTCTTCCCCTACCCTTAGGGAACTTTGCGTCAGGCTCCAGACTGTCCTGGGACTTGCTCTCAATCTTCCTGCTTCTCCCACATAATACTCATGAGCTATGGTGGCTCCCCAACTGCTGGCTTTCTCAGGTTCGTTCGCCCGACTCGGACCGTGTGGTCCGTCTTCTGACTTTGGTCGAGAAACTGCTTCACCAGCTACAGGTGAGGTCTTTCCGCGTCAGACCTCTTAGAGATGCCTCCTCCAACATTCCTGTCTGCAGCCTTCGTTTCCCAACACACTGCACCGCTACCCTGCTTGCGTCTCGTCTAGGCATGGCTTGACAACGCGCTTAGTCCATTGACGCTTTTGATTTCAGTTTCTTCAATGTGATTTCTTGGACAATTAGAATGCTCATCCTGGTTCCATGTAGAATTCTTCTTTGTTCCACATCTCAAACTCGTCTCTGTCTTTATCACACCAGACACTCTTGGGTAGGATGGACTCTTCCTCTTCCCAGTAAGTGTTAAGGTGCTAGACTGATGGACCTACACATATACATTTGGACATTAAGTATTGTGTCGGGTTGTACAGTGGGGTGGGGGGTTGTGAGTGGTGATGGTGTGTGTTGGTTAAACCGCGTTCTCCTTAGAAGGTCGTCCCTGTCTCCAGAGGGGGGTCTCTCGCCCATGAGATCCTCCCACTGTGTACCACTCACAGGGGGACTGTTGGATAGCAGCCTCACCTCCCTGGCGCCCCCCGTCCCCGGGGAGTAGTGACGACATCTAGGGATTCATCACAGTATTTTCCCTCTCATTACTTTTGCCTGAGGCACTTCTGAGGCTAAGGCACTAGAGGGTGCCTTGCTATAAAGGCCACAATTCGTCAGGCTATGCCTGGTTAAATCAAGCAGAACAAGCCAGACGGTCATACATCTTCATTAATTATATTCACCATAACAAGATGTTGACATGCATTCACGACACACTAAGGGACAGAATCCCACCCCTTCCTTTCTCTGCTTTCCTTAATGTTTCCTTTCACGTTCTGCTTTTTCACAGTCTACTCTGTACTCTGCTACTCTTACCAGCCAGATTGGGCAATCTCAGAATTATGATTATGGATTTTGTTTTTCGGTCCGTAAATTGCAATAAAAAAAATAGGAATCCATGATACAAAGGTCCAATGGAGAACATGTCAAGCCAAATACAAAACACACTATTTCTAGGAGCGTATCGCTCAAAGCTGCATCCGTGAAAAGCCTCCTATCTTGTACAGATGTAAAACAACTGGCTCTCCTACTTCTCCACACCCTCCCCATATCCCTTTTTCCCTCCTCCACAGGCCACGGTCTAGATAGGCAAAATGTGGGCACAAAAAGCCCAAACACGTACAAGCCTCAGTGCAGTGAAACCACTACAGTGATAATTCTGCCAGTTTAAACAAATTTGTTTACATAATATAAGATGGGCGCCTGCCAGCATTTTACACACTGAATGAACACTAGCATCATGCTGCCATATATTCTGGGCACAGACATCATTATGAAAGTACTTTACAGTGACAATAGTAGTATATATTTGGACACAGGTGGCTTGAAAAAGGGCCTCACCATGAGTTGCGCGATAGCCTTTAAATCCAACGGTAATGGTATTAGCGCCGCCAATACCCTCCATCGGATCACGAGTCGGCATAAATACTGCCTGACCCAAAACGTACCAGCTCTATTATAGCCGGCACTAATAGCGCAACAACACAAATCGCAATTACAGCCGTATCACAAGTGCATACACAGTGGTATTAGCGCCGAAATCCGGCACTAATACAGCTGAGAATGACCCCCAGCTTCCAGCTAGAGGTGAATGAACCCAGTTGCCAGGAATCAAGCCTATGGTAAACACAATGCACACCAGAGGGCTATATAAGAACCACCCAGGTCCCCAAACATCTACTGGTATTGGAGGGCATTGCTCTCCCTCATCTGCTCGGCTACCACTGAGACACCCTCACACATCTCGCACACCCTCTGTCCAAACTCTGCCAGTGAGGCTGTGCAGGCTTCCACAATTCTCCTGGTCTGCACATTGTTGCGGGCCATCGTCCTCATGGCTGCTTGGATGGTGCCATTAATAGCATGTGCTTGCTGTGCTGGCTGTGTGCAGTGTCAATGTTCTCCATTTGGCCCTGCCATTCCTCCATCACATTTATCTGCTCCATGTCATCGCCCAGGGTAGCCATCGGCTGTGATGGAGAGGGGGGACGTCGCCTGGTGGGCCTGACAACTGGGGAGCCATAGGAGCTAGTGCCAGTGTCTGGTTCCGGGGTGTGTGACCGCCGCCGGCATACTGGGACCTGTGGGCTTGGGCTGCGCTCCATTTCCTGGACTCGGCTCTTGGGTGGTGGAGGGCAGCGAATGCGGGTTGGTGTCTGGGGCGCTGCCGCATGGCGGCCATCACTGCTGCTGCTGCTCGCCCCTTGTTCCTCCTGGGTGGTGGTTGTCGGGGCTGTGGCCTCCCTGGCAGCCTGGACTGCCACAATGGTGTACTCACTGGCAACAGGTGGGCTCCTGGTGGGCTGGGCTTGTGGTATGTGCGTGACCCTGCTGTGGCGGGGTGTGGTGGGGTCATCTTGTGCCTAGGTGACATTTGGCAACCCCTTTGCGGGGTAGTGGTGCTGGTAGTGGCACAGGAGGGCACGCGTGAAGATGGCCCTACTGCATCCTTGTCCCCTGACTTCTCTGGTGTAGCTTGTGTGCCTGTAGGGGACATAGGGAATGGCGTTAGGACACAATCCCTCACGTGTTTTGGCATACATGACAGTAATTACATGATGAGGGGTGTCGTACACGGCTGTTGCACTGATGCACGGACCTGGCCTGCTTGCATTTGGTAGTGGATTGGCAATGATGGGGACACGTGCTGGGGGGGGGGATTGGGGGATTGCAATTTGCTGTGGTGGCATGGCAGGGGTACATTGATGGTTGACTGTTATGCATGATGATTGGGCGGGGGGGATCTGGTACTTGTCACTGCCAGGTCCTGATGGGGCACTGCTGTGCCCCCGCCATGACTGTGTGGTGCATGGCGCTTGGATGTGTCCCTTGGCTGCCAACCCCACTGCTCTGGCTCACAGGGGTGGCCTTGGTGCACTGGCACATGGGTGCTGCCGTAGGTGCCTGTAGTGGCTCCTGTGCACTGCCCCGTCGCAGTGCTCGGCTCATGGGTAGTTCCACTGGGGGATGCTGTACTGTGCTGTTTTAGTTACATGAGAATGGAGGTGTGGGGGTTGACTCACCTTCTGTCTCCTGGCTACCAGCATCCACCCGGGCTCCTCCAACTCCCTCGATCCCCTCCATGTCGATGACTGTGCTACATTTCTCCTCCCAGGGAGTCAGGTCAAGTTGGGGAGGTGAGCCAGCCTTGGTGGTCAGGCTGTCCTGTCTGTGCTGGACCAGGATTCCACAGACCCACACATCAGGTCATTGCACCTTTTGCGGAAGTCTTCCCACTCCTGGGGGATGCAGCCGACTGCCGACACTTTCTGGCTTACTGCCTGCCATGTCCTTGTGCGGCACTGGGAGGATGTCTTTCTCTGTCTAGCAACATGTAGCTCTGCTTGGTGGGCCACAACTTTATCCACCAAGACAATGAGCTCACCCTCTGTGAACTTGGGTTTGCGCACGCGATCTTGGTCTGTCTCGCCCATTGCCCTCTCCTAAGACATTTTGCATGCTCTTGGGGTGTGGATGGCTGGCAGGGACTCTGAGTTTGGATGGATTGTGATTTTCAAAATGGCCACTGCAGTGCTTCCCATTTTGGCGGTGACATATTTCCCGCCGGTGGTAATAGCACGTGCTAATGGTATGCTCTAATTGCACCGGCAGCGGTAGTACTATTGGTGCTGAGATTTCGGGCAGTGGCCCACTTTCCGCCATTGTTTCCGCCAAGCTGAATTAGCGTTACCGCCGGGCCGTGTGCGTGTGCACAAATACTTGTCGTGCCACAGGTCCCGGCGGTAACGATAATTCAGCTTGGTCAGAAATAGCGCCCGCTTACCGCCCAAATCGTTATGAGGCCCAAAGTGTTTACAGGGCCGTGCTGCCATATAGTGCGAGTATCATCATGAAAGTGTTTTACAGTGTTCTGCTGGCACATATTTGGGTGCAGGAAGCATAACAAATGTTTTACATGGCCATGCTGGAGAATATTGTGGCTAAGCACCATGAGCGTGATATTCAAAGTGGCTGTGCTGCTGTAAACTGTGGGCACAATTTCACAGTGGCTATGCTGGCGTAAACTGTGGGCACAATCATGAAAGTGTTTTCCAAATGGAATACTGACAAATATTGGGGCGCAGTATCATGAAAGCATTTTCAAATGTTTTGCTGTGGGGTACTGATTGTGACCTGGCACGTGTTTGCTCTTTCCATGAGTTACCCGAAAGAACTGATTGTAAACTTAATGACTTTTTTCTCAATTTTCCTCACAAACTATAGTCTACAATTCACCAGTTCATCCTATTTTTAAAATGTCCAGAGTGAGACCCCAACATTGGTCACTTGTGCTAATTCAAGTGATTATTAATGCCATTCAATTGAAAATATTCACCTACCAGCATTACTCTTGAATCATTTAAAATGCCAGTGCCTCTCAGGACTCTTGCATCCACACCTCCCCCGAACTCCAAAAGCTTCTTTTGCACTAGTCTGAGAGAGAGGCTATGTCTGGTTTTTTCTCATATAAGTCCAATGGTTGTAAGGAAGGATTTCACTTTCATATATTTTCTTGAATGAAAGTTCATGTGCACATTTAATATGTCAGTGTGGTAGACATGGAGAAAACAGGTCCTGTGCGTGGACAATAGGTGGAGGGTTTGAGGTTAATTGATGGGGTCGAGGGATAGAACTAAAGAGGGAAATGTAACCTACTAGAGAGATGACTTGGATGAAATGAGGACACTCTCTTTCCTCATGTTTTCTTTTGCCCCTACCATTCTCCTCAGCGCACAGTGGTTTCTACAGCCCCTCTCACCTGCCAATTGTGCTTGTCTGTGTCTCCCTATCCCTCTCTCGCTTTCTTTTTTTTCTGCACACTTGTGCTTCCTGTCTCTACCGATCACTGTCTCTCTCCCTCTTTCCTTACCACACCTTCACTCTTACCCCACCACTTGAGTCCATTTCACATCTTTTCTCTTGCAGCAAATGCACATATGAGGCTGCACATCACCTATTGCAGTGGTCTGCTACCTTTTGACCTTTGGCTCTCTTAATGTTTTGGACTGCATTACCCATCACCCTTATACAGCATAGTCAATTGAGAGCGATCATGGGGTCCATAAATCAAAACATAATCTTAGCCACAGGCTGCAGACCCACCCCTGGTAGTAAATATTATATGGATATGACAACTAAGTGGCGTTTTGTTGGCATATGACGGCAGCAAATGGGCGTAAGGCTGCACGTTATATGTAGTGACATACAATTTGCAGGAGGCATTAATTGTCCTTTCCTGGGGCATTTCAGGCTGCACATCACCCATGGTAACGATGCCATGCATATAAGGAACTATGTGGTGTTTATGGATCATTTGAGGCTGAGCTTGGCACATGATGGAATCAATTGCATGTGAGGCTGCACAAATGGTACCTTATAGCATGCATAAAAGACACTGAATGACATTACTGGGGAATTTGAGGCTACACTTCACATATGATGGCAGCAATTACACATGTGAGGCATTAACTGGCATTGGGTACTATTACTGCACATTTGAGCATGCACTTAGCATATGATAGAAGCATCTGGCAATAAAAGGCTGTAACTTATATATATTTAGACTGTACCTAGGCTGTGCAGCATCCTCAAATAGAGGCAACATTTGGCGTACTGTATTATGGCAGCACCAGGAAACGTGGAGCTTTGCTTGGCACATGATTACCAGATCTGCAATGTCTATAATTGGTTTAAGATGAGATGACAGTAAATAGCCTTATGAGCCTGTAGTGGCATATTTATAGCAGTGCCGCTGGCCTATATTGGTTGTCCTGGTTAAAATGTGGTTGGTAGTATACAAAAGTCTGTCTGCTTTAGTACCGGTTTGCTATTTGATTAAATGTAATATTATGTATGTTTTAAAACAATTTTTTATTTTTGGGTGCCTTTTATACAGGTGCCATATTTCACAAGTGCCATACCTGTCAGTCACTCCGAGTGATGTCATCAGCGTTAAATGCCATGTTATGTTATTTCATGTGATGCCACCCGGGTCAAAGGTCATATGATATCACTTCCTGTGATGTCGTCAGGTGTGTGATGTCCGCTAGCTGGCATTTTGGTGAATTGACGTCCCTGCCTAGAACTAGAAAAACAGCCAGTCCGGCCCAAATCTGGACAGGTGGCAACCCTAGGCCACGGTTCAGACCACATACCTGATTCCCGTGAAGGAAGTGCTTTCACCTGTGGCATGCCCTGTGCTCATTCCCTCTGGATGGCATTGCATCGGAAAACAGGTGCAGGGAAATTAGAAGTGCTGCAGGGGCCTATTCAGACCCATGGCAGCAATTTCTTATTTTGAGATGAAACGCTATTTCTGTTTTACATTGCCGCCACGAAATGCCAGAGGAGATGAAAAACCTGAATTTGCAGCTCATCAAGAGTCCACTTTTAGCCTCTTGTAAAAATGTGTATTTGTTTTATTTATTTAACAATGTGTATAAGGCAGACCTTGCTGCGGGGCCAGCACTTCACAAACAACAAAAACATCACAAACAGATTGCATTCAAATAGCACAGCATGGCTTGTAGTGCCCTACTTCTTTGCAGGCCCTACCTGGTATCCTTTCTAGTCAATGAAATCCTCCAGCCCTATCCAGGGTAGACTCCAAAGATACTGCTGCATTTTCACTCCGTTCAGGATGGAGTTTTACAGGGTGGTTTGTGTCTAAGGGCCCGATTCTCTAAACTTTTTTTTGCACAAGTAATGGAATGCACAATCACATCTCATCACTTGCACTTGCACACAAAAAAGATGTGCCCTAGTTTCAAATTCTGATCCTGTCATGCACTTGTGCAAACGTGTGATAACTGCGGTTTAAAGAAATGGCTGGTTTACAGGTATAAAGGGTCGAATTCCAGCAAGTACTGCTGGTAGACATTTGTAATGTTGCCATCTTGGAATCCCCCCACCCTTGATACATCATTATAACCTGGCGATGGCGGTACCCCATTTCAATGAGTTTCCAACCTGTGTGTGGTGTTTATCTTTTGAAATGATTTCAAAATAAATCCATTGCTGTCCCATCAAAGTTGCCGTGTGTGGGTTTCTTTCATTATAATGAGGGCCAAAGACTGGGAACTGCTCTGGTATTTTCTTAAAATGTTAGGACTCTGATATGGAAGCAGTATGGGGTTGTAATGCGATGTTGTCATATGGGCTAGTCTTCCACAGCCCAGTTTAAATATCCCTTATAAACCAAGCCCAGTGATGTGGTACTCCTTCGCTCTCCATAACCAATTTGACGTTTAAACATGGAGCTTCAGGTCAGGGAGGATATCTGTATCCCCAGAGGAGCAGTGGTCATGTTTAGAAAACTTTGCTTGGCGAGTTATTGGCAGGTGTGAGTACTGATTTCCCAGGCACAGGCTTCCCCTCACATTAGTAAAGGTTGGGAGTAGGAATATTTGAAATCCATGTAATGAAATGTGGCAGACGTAACCAGCCCTTGAATACTCATGGGTGTACTTTAGAAAAATATAAATACTGTCTCCAATATTATTCACCAAATCCCTAAAAACCCATGGTTTTAAATGATGGCTTCATTAGAAAGGCAGGGAACCCGTTTTGGATCTTCCATTGGTTTAATGACATCTAGAGAACAATGGTGTGTGGTATGTTTAGGTTAAAATGCGGATCTGGGATGTCTGCCCGCAAGCGCTTTGTTCGCCGGTGGACTGCTTGCAGTGTAACTGCTCGGGCCCCCATTTTGACTGTTCATTAAAAACAGGGGCCCAAGCAATTTCTGGCCTCTGCCGCCAATGTTAAGGATGCGGGTGACGCCCCTGAACCAGGGACGTCATTTGGGGGTCGCCAGAGGTCGCAAGAGCGACCGCTGGCGATTGGCCAGCGACCCCTGTCAATCTCTTGCGACCTCTGGCCATTGACCAATCAGAGGAGGAGGGGGCGTGGCCACAGCGTGCTGCGACGCTTGTGTTGGCCTCCATTTTGATTATTTCACGACGCACGCGAAACGCGTGTGGTGCTTTCTCGTCTTGCTGCTGCAGTGCTGCCAGCTGAGGCTGAGTGTTGTGTCCAGCTGCATCCACCCACGTCGATCCACCCCCGCTGAAGGAGGAGGCCAGGCCAGTGACTGACTTCGAGGTGAGTAACTGAGTCGAGAGACTCGAGTCGAGCGTGAGCCGAGGTCGCCGCCGACGGCAGGCCTCAGGCCGCAGCTCACCAAATTAATTTTACTGACGTGCAAATATGTGCCGGCGGCGGCCTGCAAGCTGCCGCCGGCATATATTTGCAATGTAGTAAAATGAATTCGGGTGCCGACGGCAGGCCTCAGGCCGCAGCACCAAATTCATGAATTTGGTGCTGCGGCCTGAGGCCTGCCGTCGGCACCCGAATTCATTTTACTACATTGCAAATATATGCCGGCGGCACTGCTTGCAGGCCGCCGCCGGCACATATTTGCACGTCAGTAAAATGAATTTGGTGCTGCGGCCTGAGGCCTGCCGTCGGCACCCGAATTCATTTTACTACATTGCAAATATATGCCGGCGGCAGCTTGCAGGCCGCCGCCGGCACATATTTGCACGAGGGGGGCGGGTCCGGGGGCATCTGGGGATTTGCTTTGAAATATTTTCTTTATTAAAAGCTCTGAAGACTAATTGAAAGCTTGTGATACGACAGCAGATGAGGAGTTCGCGAACTCCCCCTGATTACAGGCAAAGCAGTATTTAAGATGTCTGGGGAGAGGGCGATGAGGGTGAGGGGGGGGGATTGAGCGGAAGTGAAGCTGAGGCCAATGGAGGCTGGAAGGTGAGGGAGGGCGAGTGGAGGCTGAAGAGGCAAATGGACGGAAGCATGAGGAAAATGAAAGCTAGCTAGAAGGAAAGGCTGAGACCTGGGGGAGTGGGGGAATGGGGGTAGAAGGAAAGAGAGGCTGTGGGGAGTGTGGGGGGGCACGAAGCCCGGTGGCAGGAGGGGTAAAAGGCTGGAATGCTCTCGCAGTGTGGGCTTGTAGCTAGGCCGTGGGGGGTTGCAGGGACAGGGGGCACCGAACAGAAGGGTGTCAGGACCTGCTCCCAGTGGTGGAAATGGAAAACATGGAAAAAGGGATCCCACAAGTGCTGGGGTGGGGGTGGTATTTGGTGGAGGGGGCGGAGCTGGCAGTTGAACTCCACTCAATTGAAATCTTCACAATAATTCTTTAAACGGTGCAATTTCTTTCATGCTGCTTCTTACCACACTGTACTTCAATTCCACCTTAAATCCTTTCCATGGCAGTGGTGCACCCAAAATACTGTTGGTAATGTAGTGATTTTTAGTACATAAACGGACCCATAGATATGTTCTACAGTAAAATGTTACATGGGTAGCTCAGCAATTTGAGAGACCGTTGCTGAGATGTTATATATTAAACATTGCTTGTTAATCGTATGACTTTTTGCAATTCCTTATAATAAAAAAAAAACAAGTGCTATAAAATGTGTTTGGCCAGGGCATGGGTTGGGCTAGTCGTTTGCTTATATTCAGGGCTGAGATCGGGGTATTTCTGCCCCTGTAGTGAAAGTCAATAGTTGGCACCCATGAACCCACAGTTTAACTTCCTAATAACTACTGTCAGCACAACAGAAGCATGTATTTGTAATTAAGCAGTTTGATAAGCATGTAACATGTTTGTAAATTTAACCTATGATGAGACACAAAGGAAAGGGCAAAACATTACACTGTATCTAAGTGATAGTCCAACAAAAAAAAAAATACACATTTCAAAGAACACTAGTGAATGGAAGTTTAAGCGCATTTTTGAGTTTGGAAATTACTTTTTTTTCTATGAAAGTGTAAGATGCCCGGTTGGCAAGCAGTAGTGTGCCCAGCATGTAGGAAGCCAGCTTTCCACAATGATGGCGCCCGCCCCAGTGATAGTCATGGCCATTGATTCCAGTGGTGTCCCTTCCAGGGCAGAAGAAAGACCACAGGCGAGCAAATGGAGCCTGCAAACGTGCGAGTGACTGCTGGGCAAAGGAGGACAGAGCAGATTGGATCACCGAGCCCCCAGCTCCCCTCTGGGAAGCTTGGAGGTCGGTACTGCTAGGGTGGCCAACTGTCCCGGATTTCGCTGGATTGTCCTGCAATTAGGGACTCTGTCCCGCAGTTTGCAGAGTGGCTGTGCTGGAGACAGGTTGCCTCCAGCACAGCCACTCTGCAAACTGAAGTGGCCATCTACACAGCATGGCTCTGCCACCTGCTGCTTTCTTTACCCGGGCGGTTCCGCAGCCCTGGCTCCTTTTGATGATCCATTCTTGTATGAAATGTCACAATACACTGATATCGTAACCATTTTTTTCTTAATGCACTGAGCGATAATGCTTTATTAGGCCACTTCCTGTGATGTCATGGTGGGGGCGTGGTCTAATGACATCACTTCCTGTGGGGTGTGGTCAAATGACATCACTTCCTGTGGGGGTGTGGTCAAATGACATCACTTCCTGTGATGTCACTCTTGGGGGTGTGGCACTGTGATGTCACTTCCGCTACCCCTGGCATTTTGGTGAAATGACGTCCCTGCCCTGAACCCTCAAAATACCGAACATGGAGAGCGGGGGACGCCCCACAGCCTCAGCTCCTCATGTTCGGTATTTTCAGCCGCGACCAAAACAGTAGCACCCAAATCGAAGAAAATGTCCATACGGACAGTTTTTTTTCAATTAAATTGGGTGTTACCTAAAATGCGTACCCTAGTATATCATGATATGCCATAGCATAGCTAAATAGGTAATCCTAGTTCTCTAACATGGGTACTATCATTTTATCCATAAACACTGAAGTATGACCGCCTCTTTGCGTGCGATCTTGGAGCACCCTTTTTCCAGAGAGGAAACGTTCTTTTCATTAAAGCCTAAGCTGCCACAATAAAAAAAAATAACCTCCATAAAGCACATCAGTGCTGTGCCAATCTTACACTGTACCCTACATACTAACACTCACAGAACGGAAAATCAATTAGGTTGACAGGCTGCCATGTTAAACCTAACACATTTTCATTCCTACTCTATATTTTCATAAGGCAAACGTAGCTCGGGAGCAATAGAGCACTACACATAGAGGAAAACATTTGTAGCGCTAATTTATCAAGTCATCAAGTAAACATTAGTAATAATGATCACAGTATGATTTTACCGAATGGGGGTGTGTACAAGTTAGCCTGAATCTAAGTTAGACTCATGTGTTTTTGGAAGAGCCTGGTCTTCAGTTCTTACCTAAAATGAAGGAGATTTGAAGCAGGCCAGATTGACACCGGGATGGAGTTCCAGAGGACCGAATAACAGCATGACAAGGACTGTTTCCGAGTTACCTCCATGCGAGCCAATCTCGTGTTGAGTCTGGTGATGGTCTTACTGCAACTGATGCTTTTAGTTTGCCAGTCTGTTAGGCCAGTGTACCAGTGGTGGATGCCTTGTAGGTGAGGCATGTGGTTTTGAACCAGATCCTAGCCGGGATGGGAAGCTAGTCTAATTTGGGCAAGGTAGGGGGTGTGGTAAAACCTCATAGCGCTGGTGATAGGGTAAGTCTTGGCATGCTAAGCCCCTTTTCAGGGGGCCAGATAGCCAACTGGCTGCCCCGCAAGGAGAGCATTACCCCCATCGATTGGCAAGATCACTATGGCAACGTGACAACGGCCAGCACTTCTCCCACGTTGCTTGTGTGTGTGTGTATGTGTGTGACGCACCCGCAGATGCCACGTGCACTCATGGCTCCTGCCAGCTACCAAAAAAATGGCTTGCATCAAACCAAGATGGCAGACAGTCTTCTGGTATGTGGATGCTCCGTACTTCTTGTGTATAATGTGTTTGTTGTGTCAATGCCAAGGTGTGTTGCTGCACTCCGCACCTGACTTTCTTTGAATTCCATATCCGACAGCATATTGTGCCCTCATTCTTTTTCGATATTGTGAACATTGTGAACATTAGGGCTACTTTTTTCTGTCTCCTTGTTCCCTTTTTCCCCCGCTTTCTTTCTTAGCCTTGCCCCCTGTTTCCTGGCTGCTCTGGCGTTTTGGTTTCCTCCTTCTTTGGATCATGTCGGGACACTGCCTATCTGCACCCTAGGATCCACCTGCGAGGGGGTTTTGTGCAATCTGCCAAGAAGGATAAGGTAAGGTCTGGTGTGCGCCTCACTGGTGCCAATGACATAACACAACTCTTGCAAGAGAAACAGCCCATTAGAGAATTCTCGAACTTGGATCGGATTCAGAGCACATGAATTGCTTTGATCATTTATTGTAAGCCGGTTTCATGACATGCTGTTTACACCCAATTGCACATGAGCTCAGACAGACATGCAATGTGTCAATATGCAAAATGTCCTATGCACCAAATTATTTTCAGTGTAAAAGCACAGAATGTCATTAAGGTGGAGGTGAAGGGCTGAAACAAGCTTCCAAGTTTCCATATGCAAATTGGCAATGTTCAAAGTGTTGCCAAGGACAAGCAATTTACTATGAGGAGAACACACATGAGTAGATTAATGCTCACTGTGGGATGTTTTTATCCACGCATCCAAGCCCTACCTCAAAACTGTGCAGTACTGACATGGAAAACATCATGATGGCCAGAGCTTCCCAGAAAATGCACAGGGAAATGCATGAAGAATAGGCTGCCACTCATTTTTGCCGATGTTATGGGCACAGAAGGACACTGCCTAAAACCACCATTGGACTACCCACACAGTAGTCTGAAACCATTGGGAATGGCAATGCTGATTGCCAAAAGCAAACCCATGACTGTTGGGAATTCATTTTCTTAAATCCCAAAAAGGGGTGCAGTACCAGTACTCACCACTATCCAAAAGCCGGCGTTTTAAAACAACACCAGATTTTACTTTTTGTATAAAACTGAATAAATGAACCCAAAGCAGGCCAAAGAAAGACTTACTGAGAGGTGGATCCAATGTAAAGTTATATTCTGAAGTGACTTGAAGGTTTATAAGAAGACTGGCTGAGCTGTGGATTTCAGCAGTTTAAGTAAATTTGGACTGAAAGACACTAAAAATCTAAATGTTTAAATTGACTGAGTGACCTACTTTTGGGTGTCACATAGGTTTCAATTGTTTAAATGTCATAGTTTTAAACTTAGAATCAGCATTCTAGCTGCATATGTAAAAATGTTTAGTTTTATTTGAATGCAGAAAACTGGGGAACAGAAATGACATGTAGCTAAAAACTGGCTTAAAGAGATTCCAATTTTGCCTGGCAACTACCCCCCATCAGGAGTGAAACTTGAGTCACAGCTGTGTTCCCAGGCCTATCTGCCTTTTGCTGGCCACACTAAGGATATGCCATCTCTCTGATAATTGAATTAAGGGGAGCCCCCACAGAATACAGGAGCTCTGAACAATGCAACCCCCTTCACCCAGGCAGATGGTTTATTGCAGATGTCGTAAATGTAGCTTCCTCCTGGAAGGGAAGGGGAGGGGCACTGCCTGTGAGAGCAAGCTGGCTTGGCAGAACTGGAAAAACCAGAAATTCAACCTTGTGCTGGGGGGAAACCACACCCCTTTGGGGCAGGAACATAACTCTAAAAAGATGAATAACTCATAGTACGGACTTGTGAAAATTTTATAAATGATACCATAATTCTTGTGATTTTTCTGCCCACATTTTAAGACGTGTTAGGACCCGGTGGTATGTTCAGGGGGGTTTTAGCGGAAAAGAGGATATTACTCAAAATGTGTGCATGTGAAAAGTCTGACACTTCATCAACTAATGTCCATACTCCTTGCGCACATGTGTGTAAATTTGGGTTAATGTCCGGTATTGCAAACCAGTTAAAAAGTGCAAAATATTGCCATTTCTGAATGCAAGCCCCCAGGAAGAGCAGATTTGGACAGGGTATACCTCCTGTGATATGTGAAGGGTGCATGTAATTTTAAACAAATGTGTACCTGTGCAAATATGCCTTTTGGATCAAAAGATAGATTGTGTGTAAGTTGACAGGGGTGGGTTCTCTGTACCATAAACAGACCTCATCATGATGACACTTCATTTCATTCCCCCAATCAAGTGGAAGCGGATGAAGTGGCCAATGACAAGTGGAGAGGGGTAGGGTCTAGTGATGCTGCACACACACCCATTTTAAAAACAGATAAAAGCAGACAGACAGGACAGATAGGGACCTTCAAATCCATTTGTAGCTGGAAGCTCTGCCGGGAAAATCCATACTTTACCTCCATCAATCTCTAGAGAAAGCTGTGCAGAAAGATCCAGACTTCAAATCCATCAATCTCCAGAATCCAGAGAGAGAGAGAGAGCTGACCCAGATCACTGTGAAGTGCAGAGACCAGAGTCCAGTCTAAAACCTGACCAGATCCGTGGCGAGGCCCATTCTAATTCAAGAATATAGTGTGAGTGCCTAGCAGAACTGTGCAGAACCAATCTCTTAGTTAAAATAATATAATCCAAGCTATTTTAATCTAAGTAGAACTGCCTCCTAACTGTCACCTGTCATTTGCAAAGCTGTCACTTGTCCTTTTCTAGTTGCTAGCTGTCACTTGTCTTTTTGAACTTTAAAATTTCAAATCTGAAAAACAACCTTTATTTAATCGCTCATATCTCCGTGACCGGAGGGAATTAAAAGCATTTAGGTATATTTTTCACTTCATTGCCAGCACATATAAAAGCATTTTGGGCCTGTGTTTAAAACTCCGATCTGTAGTCTAAGCTTGCTAGGGTGAACTGAATTACATTTGATTGCATTTCTGAGAACTGTGTGCTTTCCTTCCATTTTCTTGCATTGCATAAAGGGGGGAGGGGATTGCCAGAGAAAAGTGATTACATTGTTTTGTTGAAATCATATTGAGTATTTTCTGTACTGCATTTTCATTCCACCTTGCATCCATTTGAAACCATAAAGTATTGTTGCTATCTTATCCATCCTATAACCACTCATCATTGATTATAAAGAAGTGTGCTAGTGCCAGACTATCCATTATTGATTACTGCTCAGATTCAGTGTGATATCCAATTATTAATTTATTATCAAAGTGTGATATATCTATACATTGTTTAATTTTTCAAATAAATCTTTTAAATTTGCAAAACAAACCTACTTCTTGGCTCAGTGGGGTCAGGGGGATTCTAAGAGAGGGGTGTTATATAGGGGTAGTCATCCAGAACGCATGAACTGGACATAAAGATATATCAATAAGGGTTTCCATTCAGTATCCCAGACTAGGCATTGACTTAGCTGTAGTGTTGAATTGAATCCTCTTACAAATTGGGGGCTCGTGCCGGACGTTTGGGTTAGATCTACCATTTGTGCAGATTAATACAGCGTGCCAGCTGACCAGATACACATATCCGGTCGGATCACCACGCTGTGTTACGCTGTAAAGCTCTCCTGAAAGGAACGCTCTTAGGAAAAGGTCTGTTTTGCAAAAATAAAATACAAACTTCTGTAAGTCAGGACAGAGACCAATCTCTAGAATGACAACCTTAGTAGACATGAAAATAGCCAGAGAGCACCTCTTACATAAACTATTTGTGAGAGGTGAATGGACTGAACAGGGCCAGGATGCCTGGTTGCAGGCCATCACGCGACAGGTCACTGAAACAGGGTCAGACCTATGGAGAGATCAGGGTCCATTACATGTGGCCCTGAGTGAACTATATATGGCTCCTAAAGCCAAAGATGAACACAATAAGATTGCCAGGATAGCAGCATACCTGTACCTATATATGGGAGACATGCAGGATAAATGCACTGAAAGCCAAGATCTGGCAAATAGGCAACAGATGGCAGTAGAGAAGGCCCGATCTGATCTGGCCTCTTCTGAGCAGAGGCTGCAGAGGAGCCAGGAGTCAGAAAATGATAGTAGGCAATATTTCATTAAAATAAAAGAGGATATGGGCATCCTACAACAGGAAAAGACAGACCAGGATACCAGATTTCTGGCCCTGCAGAAGGAGCACCAAGACAGTTTGGACTCCTTACTGCAGAACCAGAAAAAGTTGGAGCAACAGATCAATTTGAACAGGGCATGCGCGGAGCAGGTAGTCACCCTGCAAAGCCAGCTAGATAGAGAGAAAGAGGAGAGCAATAAACTGATTCTGAAAGACCTGGATACCCAGGCAGAGTTTGATGAGGAGCGCCAAAAAGCTGGTGCCTTTCAACGACAGAGGGACGACCTGGCAGCACAGATGCAGGCTCTCAGTCAGGAAAGAGACACTGTAGGCCAGGAAGTCTGCCACTTAAAAAAGGAAATTGAAAAAAATCACCTGGCCCTCCAGGGGCTGGGTGACCTCCAAAAAGAAAACCAGAACTTGGTAGAGCACACCAGAAGGGTGGAAGATGCTCTGGCAAGAAAGGAGCAGGCCAGTAGGGATGGGACTCAGGAGGTAAACCTCCTGCAGCAAAGACTGGCCCAGTTCTCCAGGACCAACCAGGAAGCACAGAGGGAAAATGAGGCCCTCTGTCAACACAATGATAGGCTCCAACAACAGGTAGCGATGCAGGAGAGACTGATAGAGTCTAGTAAGGCCTTGACTGAGGAACTGAAAGCACAAATGCAGGCTCTTGCATTGCAACAGGGAGCAGGGGCGGATAGAGATGAGGTCCGCTGGGAAAGAGAGACTCCTGACCATAACCTCAGGAGCCCTAACACCAGGGGCCTTCATCTCTCCCAGTCCCTGGACTCTACCACCCCCATGTCCCCTGGCGCACATGAGCACAGGGCCACAGGGATGGCAGATTACTATCCAGCTAAAAGTATAGGGCTCATAGGCCAGTACCACTCAGGAATGGAGGGGTGGGCATCCGGGTATGGGCACCCAAGTACAGTACAGTTCAGTGGGGAACCCCAGGAGAGTAGGCCCCTTAAGGGCATCCTGAAAACCTCTGCCCAGTTAGGTCAGTGGGGGGGTACCCTGCACATCCTGGCAGCAAGGAGGGATCTGAAGACTCCTCTGAGCGGTACAGGACACAGGAGACCAGGTCCCCACATTCTGCCAGCCATTTCCAGGCTCGCAGAATCCGGGAAAACCTGGAAGAACAGACGGGAACCTCGGGGAGCAGTGCCTCTGAGTCAGAAGATGAATGGACCAGGGTTACCCGAACCAAAAAGGCCAATAAGGCAAAAAGGGCCTTGCTTAAGGACCCCTTAAAGCAGATTAAGGCGATCAGGAGTGTCATCACGCCTTATCATAAGAACGCCAAGTATTCTGTTTGGGAACACTTGGAGATCTATGAGCAAATGATGGAGACTTTTCATTTGAAGGACAGCCAAAGCTGTATTCAATATGTAAAGTGGACCTTCTCCCCGGAATACTCCAGTTTCTTTGCGGGGCCGGAGGACCAAAATCATTTAAGATGGTCCACCTATAAGGCGGCCATCTTGAAACATTTTTCTGTTCACAGAAATCCTCAAGAGGCTCGCAAGGCAGCCTACAATTTGCAATGTGGGGAGGATCAGGCCCCACAAGAATTTGTGCAAGAACTGAAACGTGCTTTTGCGCAGACCACCAGAAGGGTGCGCACAGACAGTAGAGAATTCATTAATACATTTTTTCATGCCTTGCCCAAATACATAATGACCCAGCTCGTGAGGGATTTTCACGAGAAAAGATCTTTAGACTGGGTCATTGAACAGGCTACCCGGATCTATGAGGTGCAGAAACCGGTAGATAGCAAAAATAATGCCCAGAAAAACCCCAAAGCCAACAGCACCCCTGCTGCTGCCAAGGTGGCAGAGGTAAAGGTCACCCCCGTTTTAGAGTTGGAGATGGGGGGGCCTAAAAACCTACCTGCACCTAATAATGCTAGGCCCAGAAGGTCCTCGGGCCAGTCACAGACAGGGAGCCAGGGAGGCAGCCCCACAAATGGGGTCCCTCGCTCTCCTGATTATGTAAGTCCCCGTTACAAGGGAAATCGACCCATCCTGGGTTATGTGTGGACTCCCCCAGCCCAAGGGGGGGGATCCAACCGAGCACCGAACCCAGGGAACTTCCCTCCAAACTTTCCACAGGAGGGCAGAAATTTACCAAACCCTGGGCAGAACTTTTTCCCCAGATATCCACCCGACTTTCAGCCCCAAAACCATCCATCCTTCTTTCCCCAATTCCCTGAGCCCAGACCACTGAATCCGGGAGAGGGGAGGCCAAGGGTGGAGGGATACCCAAATCTTCCCAACCCGGGGTATTACCAGAGGAGGGACAGCTACCCTTCCCGGGATCAGCCCAGGGGAGAAAACAGGGCCCCGTATCAGCCTGAGCGGGTTTCCCAGTTAGAACGCCAGGTTCAAAACATGGCGCGGGATCTGGGTCACATACTGAGGGCGCAGCAGAACCCTCAGAACGGCATGCCGGCGCAGAACGCACCCAACTCTGGACCTGGTGCCCCAGAACAATGACGGGGGCAGCACCCCGATAACTCACCGGTTCCCAGGGAGGAGGCACAAGGGGAAGGGGGGTGTAAAGCCTTGGAGGAAGCTTCCTTCCTCACTTGTAAACAGCCCCTGGAAACCCAGGAACCGGAAACAAAATCTCTTGCCCCTGAAAGTCTGCCTCCTAAGGAGCAGAGGGGGGTAGGAGAAACAAAAGACCCAAACAGACTCAGTTTGAGGAGGAGGTACAAATCTTCCAATTTGAGGGAGAGGGATCCTCAGAGGATCCTGGGAAAAGGATCTTCTCCTTCAGAGAGGGGGGAACTCCTCCCAAAGAAAAATGGGTCCCTAGGGATGCAAATCCAGACTGGGGAGATGTGGAGACTGAGCTACCGCCGCCCACCATCTCATCCCAGAACCAACAGCATGAAAATCCCCTGGTTCAAACCCATCCTGGTGACTGCCTCCAAAAAGGGGGGGGCGGCCCGGAACCGGAGCCAGGGGAACCCACAATGGTTCTGATCTCCAGTTGCCAAATTTTTCTTTCAGATTCCCAAGGCTCTCCACAGAATTCTGCCCAAATCTCTTCGCTGGCGATGTCCAAAACCAGAAAGTTAGCCCATCAGTTGTCCAAAAATGTGCATTATCTGTGCCCCCTTGAGGAGAAGGAGGGAAGATACTATGCCCCGGTACAAGTACAGGGGCAGGTAACAATTTTGGCACTGGTGGACACGGGATCTCAAGCTACCCTTCTGTCCAGAAGGGCCTTTGATGAACTGAATGCAGGAAGGGGAGAGAATTACCAAATTCCTCTCACCTCTCTTGCTGGACAACTCCAGAACTTTGACGGGAAGGAAATTCCTGTCGAGGGGACTGCAGACTTGGACATTAAAATTGGGCGACACAAGTTGAAACACCCGGTCATAGTAGTGACTCCAGAGGGCACCCCTTGTTTACTGGGGAATGACCTCCTGAGGAGGTTGTCACCCTTAATAGATTGCGTAAACAAGGTCCTCTGGACCCAGACTAGCCGACCAATAAAATTAAAACAGAGTGTCAACCATGTTAGTTTAAACGGCACCTGCCACATGGTTGAACAAAAATCTGACCAAGTAGAATTTCACTTCCAGAATAACCAGATTCCAGACGTGACGGTAATAGCAGTAGGACAACAGACTGGTGATGGGGGGTCCTCTCTATTTCTGAAAATCAACCTTCCTTCCAGTCTAAAGTGGTACTCCACGCTGGAAGGAAACACTCTGAGATTCTATACTAATCCACAATCAGAAACTCCCACTCCAATAGTCCAGAAAGATGTGAAATCAGCTCAGAGCCTGGCTGATATTCAGCAAATTGGAGAGCAGTTGTTCATCCCTGTTCAGTTAAATGATGGGAAGGACTCTGTTCTCGCTCGAGTGTGCGTGAACAATGGTAAGAGCTTCATCAGCGAAGCCATGTTTTGCCAACTCCCAAAAGATCCAGCCATTCCCACCTTTAAACTGATAGACAAATGGGAAATGGACCTGGAAGCACCTAATTCCAAACATCTCCTGCCAAGCAGGTGTATGCTCAAAATCTCCATTGGCAACAAGAGCATAGTCCACAATTGTTGGGTCGTGCGAGACGTCCCTGCCGCCTTTTACATAGGCAGTGACATTCTCAATCACTTTGCCATTAGTTTGGACCTAATAAACTTCAAAGCTTGGTCCCGATTAGCGGATAATCCCATGGGCTTTGATGATCCAGAAAAAGCATTTAGGTCAGCTCAATTGCTACCTTATGCAGTTGAAATTCAGGTTAAAGAGGAAGTCACCATCCCAGAAAGGACCCGACAATTCTCCCGGGAAGTGAAAGTTAAAAGGGGACAAGAGTTGAAAAACCCTGATGCTTACATACATCTAAATGCTTCTCTCCAACAGCAAGGGTTGGGGGTAAACCCAACTCCATTAGTCAACATAGAACATGACACCATTCCAATAGAGGTGGATAACAGCGACTCAAAGAGTATTACTCTAGCCGCAGGCACCATTATTGGAATGGCGGTTGATGACCGACACTTCTCCATTGATCTTGGAAATGAACTGTTAGGACCAATCCCCAAGGACTGTTTTGACAGTGACAGTAATGACAACGCAACACCAGACAGGATTTTTACCCAGCATGGGGGGAACTTCCTGGTGTACACGTCTTGCCCTTATGGTAAGGAAGATGTGACTTGTGACTTCAGGAGGGATGAGGTGATTTTCCAGGTCCATGAGGGCTGCCTGTCCCACCTGAAGCCTCCAGTCCAAATCAGCACTCTGACCAGGGACTTCTCCACCCAGCTGGAGGAGGCCGCTGAAATAGCCAAACCAGAAGTCTTTCCAGGCTTCAGGCAGATGGTGGAAGAGAGAGTCAACCTAGCTGACGCCTGTGTGACTCTGGAACAGAAGCAAAAGTTGAAACAAGTTTTCTTGGATTTCCAAGATCTCTTTGCGGTAGACTCATATGACTGTGGTCGCACTGACATCCACACAACAACAATCCCCACGGACCCTGGCATGACTCCTGTGTTTGTGAAGCAATATCGCTTGCCTCTCGCATCAATGGAGTCCCTTACTGAAATAATTAAGAACCTTGAGTCCCGGGGAATAATCCGTCCAGTCCACAGCACCTTCAATAATCCGGTGCTGGGAATATTGAAGCCAAACGGCCAGTGGAGACTCTGCGCCGACCTCAGGGAGCTCAACAAACGGGTCCATACTTCCCGATGGCCTCTTCCCTACATTGACCAAGGGCTGGCCCAGATCCAGGGGTCACAGGTATTCACTGCAATAGACCTGACCAATGGATACTGGAATGTGCCTGTCAGTAGGGAGGACCAATACAAGCTGGCTTTTACCTTTGGGGGCCAGCAGTACACATGGACCCGGACTCCCTTCGGATACCTTAACTCCGGTAATGAGTTTAACATTTTCCTACATAAGGCCATGCCCGACCTGGGTGCGAGGGGTAACCTGGCTTATGTAGATGATGTCCTCATCAAAAGTTTATCTGTGGAGGAACACATAGCGGAGATCCGTTATGTTCTGACGCAGTTGAGGGCCGCCGGAGCAAAACTTTCCTTTCAGAAAGCACAGTGGTGTAGAACCCGTGTTAATTTCTTGGGGCATGAGATTACTCCTCAGGGTCTCTGTCCCCAGGAAAAGAAAGTGGAAGCACTTCAGAAACTGAAAGACCCCACAACTCTGCGAGAACTAAGGAGCCTCCTTGGACTGACTAATTATAGCAGAAAGTTCATTGAGGGCTACGCAGAGATCACCAGACCCCTGATTCATCTCCTGAAGGGGGGGTCAAGTGGGAATGGGGTCCAGAACAAGCCGAGGCAGTAAAACAACTCAAAAGAAGCCTCTCACAAGCGCCCTGCCTAGCTTACCCTGTCAGAAACAAGGAGTTCTTCCTGGAGATGGGGTTCTCTAATACGTGCTTGACGGCAGTATTATACCAAAAGCATGACAAGGTCAATAAAGTAATCTCCTATGCGAGCAAAACTTTATCCTCTGTGGAGGAAAAATTCAACGATTGTGAGAAGGCACTCCTGGCAACGGTGTGGGCATTGAAGAATTACCGCCCGTTTATCCAGGGGGAACACATCATAGTGGAGACTCCACACCAGCCTTTGCAATATCTCCAAAGTGACAGAATCCGGTCCGGAAATGTGAGCAATTCCCGAATTACTTCCTGGATTCTGTCAATGCAAGGCTTTCCTGTGGAGGTCAGATATGGCCAAAACAAGAAGAGTCCCCTCGCGCAAAGTCTGGCTGACTTGCATGATTGTGCCAGAGAAAACTGTCTCGAGGACGAAAGTCTAAAAATCAAGGACAGCACGGAGGCATACCTTAATTCCCCACACAAAGTCTTTGAAGAGGACAAGTGTGAGGGAATGCCCACTGTCTATGTGGATGGATGCTCTTACCATGTTGACAACAACGGGGAGAAAGAACTGGTGGCCGGCGTAGGGAATGCATGGGTGAATGAGTTCCCAGAACCCTCCGCTGGATACAAAATTGGTCCCCGAAGTAGTCAGGTGGCAGAATTGATGGCTGTGCATCAGGCCATCCTCACTGCTGTCCAGCATCAACTCCACGAACTGGTCATAATCACAGATTCGGGTTATGTACGCAACGGGTTTGTGGAGCACCTGGTTAATTGGAAAACCAGAGGCATGTTATGTGCTAACAACAAACCCTTGAAACATGGGAAGTTGATCCAAAACATTGATGATCTGGTCACCTCGAAAGGAATGACCATCTATTGGAAGAAGATCAAGGGTCATTCCAAAATAGAGGGACCAGACAAAACTGGAAATGACTTAGCTGATCAGCTGGCCAAAACCGGGGCCATCCAAGGGGATCTAATTGAGATTGAGTCCCTGTTGGGGGAAATCCAGGTCACTGCTATCACTAGGTCCCAGACAAATGCTCACAACGACCTTTCAATTGCACAATGGAGTAAGGAGACCCCTGATGCTGATTTGATTACAGCTCAGAAGGGGGATCCAATTATTGGTAAGTTTTACCAACACCTTGAGGACCCTGAGAACTTTCCCCTGACGGATACCGATTACATTGGGAAAGAGGACCTAAGAGTGTTGATGAAATGTCCAAAAATGTTCCGAATCCAAGACGGTTTGTTGGTAAGGAAATCCAAAGCTGGCCATGACCAGTGGGTGGTTCCTACCTCATTCCGAAGCTTGATGTTAAGTCACGCCCATGATGCGGCCACCGCCGGTCATAGGGGGTTTCACACAACATTGGAAATCTTAAGAGAGGTTGCATACTGGCCACACATGGGGCAGGACCTCGACCAATACTTGAAGGGGTGTCTTGTGTGTGCACAATTTCAGCCATCATCCCTCACGCATCGTACGCCTCTCCAAAAGAGGGGGATGACACTGCCTTGGTCAGATTTACAAATCGACTTTGTAGGCCCTGTGATTCGCTCTGCTAGGGGGAATAAGTACATGTTGACTGTGACATGCTTGTTTACCAAGTGGGTGGAATGTCTCCCAGCCCCAAATTGCAAGGCAGAAACCGCAGCTGCCCTGATGATTAACCACATCTTTTCCCGTTTTAGTCTACCTCAAAGGATTGAGTCAGACAGGGGTAGCCACTTCACCAGTGAAGTAATGACAAAGATGTGGGAGATACTGGGGGTCAAAAGGAAGTTGCATATTGCTTACAGGCCAGCTTCTTCTGGGGCAGTAGAGAGATATAACCGAACCATTGTGAGCATATTAAAGAAGTTTGTGGCAGATTCTGGGCCAAGTTGGGATATCCGATTACCTCTGGTCCTAATGGCCATCAGATCTACCCCTTCATCTGCAACCAAAATGTCACCATTTGAGTTGATGACTGGGCGCAAGATGGTACTTCCTCAGCATTTGCTCTACAGGACCCAAGAGCAGACACTGATAAATGCCTCCACAACTCATGAGTATGTGGAGAATTTAAGGAAACACCTCCAACATGCTTTTGCTTACGCTCAGCGGAATCTAGAAAGATCGGCTGATAGCATGAAGACCCATTATGACCTGAAAACTTCCAGGAAGGAATATCAGGTGGGAGACCGGGTCTATCTATACAACTTCCAAAGGAACCAGGCCAAGCAGCGCAAATTTTTGCCTACATGGAAGGGACCCGTTGAGATCATCGACAAGATCTCCCCTGTGGCCTACAAAATCCACATCCCCAAAGGTCCTTTGGCAGCGGGGGAAGACAAGTGGGTCCACATAAACCAGTTGAAATGTTGCCATCCCAGGCACACTCTGCAACAACTGGAGGAATCCTCTGGAATCCTAGCGGGTACTGTCTCAGACTAATTGAGTTCCAACCATAAAACATACCACATCTAGTCTCTAAAATATTGTGATTTGCATGAAACTGTCTCTTAGTTATACTGTTTTTTTTTTCAAAATAAGAATGTAATGTTTCGTTATGATGAAATGCATATGCTGCCCCACTATCTCAACAGTGGTGAAAGAAATGTCCATGATAGGTATTGCCGCTCTTCCTTTGTCGTCCTAGGAGAAAGAAAACCTGGAGACCGGCCAAGGAGGATGATCCGGAGACTGGGAGGATGACGCAAGGGGGCCCAGTGTACCGCCCAATATTCCCATCAGGACCGGCAAGGAGAACCGATCGATCCGACCGGATGGAGAAAAAGATGCTGAACTGTGCCATCTATTGGAAGAAGATGAGGAAACATCCCAGGTCTTGCCAGTCCCATCAGTGAAACAGAATGACCATCGCAAGAGGGGGGCTTGTGGGATGTTTTTATCCACGCATCCAAGCCCTACCTCAAAACTGTGCAGTACTGACATGGAAAACATCATGATGGCCAGAGCTTCCCAGAAAATGCACAGGGAAATGCATGAAGAATAGGCTGCCACTCATTTTTGCCGATGTTATGGGCACAGAAGGACACTGCCTAAAACCACCATTGGACTACCCACACAGTAGTCTGAAACCATTGGGAATGGCAATGCTGATTGCCAAAAGCAAACCCATGACTGTTGGGAATTCACTTTCTTAAATCCCAAAAAGGGGTGCAGTACCAGTACTCACCACTATCCAAAAGCCGGCGTTTTAAAACAACACCAGATTTTACTTTTTGTATAAAACTGAATAAATGAACCCAAAGCAGGCCAAAGAAAGACTTACTGAGAGGTGGATCCAATGTAAAGTTATATTCTGAAGTGACTTGAAGGTTTATAAGAAGACTGGCTGAGCTGTGGATTTCAGCAGTTTAAGTAGATTTGGACTGAAAGACACTAAAAATCTAAATGTTTAAATTGACTGAGTGACCTACTTTTGAGTGTCACATAGGTTTCAATTGTTTAAATGTCATAGTTTTAAACTTAGAATCAGCATTCTAGCTGCATATGTAAAAATGTTTAGTTTTATTTGAATGCAGAAAACTGGGGAACAGAAATGACATGTAGCTAAAAACTGGCTTAAAGAGATTCCAATTTTGCCTGGCAACTACCCCCCATCAGGAGTGAAACTTGAGTCACAGCTGTGTTCCCAGGCCTATCTGCCTTTTTCTGGCCACACTAAGGATATGCCATCTCTCTGATAATTGAATTAAGGGGAGCCCCCACAGAATACAGGAGCTCTGAACAATGCAACCCCCTTCACCCAGGCAGATGGTTTATTGCAGATGTCGTAAATGTAGCTTCCTCCTGGAAGGGAAGGGGAGGGGCACTGCCTGTGAGAGCAAGCTGGCTTGGCAGAACTGGAAAAACCAGAAATTCAACCTTGTACTGGGGGGAAACCACACCCCTTTGGGGCCAGAACATAACTCTAAAAAGATGAATAACTCATAGTACGGACTTGTGAAAATGTTATAAATGATACCATAATTCTTGTGATTTTTCTGCCCACATTTTAAGACGTGTTAGGACCCGGTGGTATGTTCAGGGGGGTTTTAGCGGAAAAGAGGATATTACTCAAAATGTGTGCATGTGAAAAATCTGACACTTCATCAACTAATGTCCATACTCCTTGCGCACATGTGTGTAAATTTGGGTTAATGTCCGGTATTGCAAACCAGTTAAAAAGTGCAAAATATTGCCATTTCTGAATGCAAGCCCCCAGGAAGAGCAGATTCGGACAGGGTATACCTCCTGTGATATGTGAAGGGTGCATGTAATTTTAAACAAATGTGTACCTGTGCAAATATGCCTTTTGGATCAAAAGATAGATTGTGTGTAAGTTGACAGGGGTGGGTTCTCTGTACCATAAACAGACCTCATCATGATGACACTTCATTTCATTCCCCCAATCAAGTGGAAGCGGATGAAGTGGCCGATGACAAGTGGAGAGGGGTAGGGTCTAGTGATGCTGCACACACACCCATTTTAAAAACAGATAAAAGCAGACAGACAGGACAGATAGGGACCTTCAAATCCATTTGCAGCTGGAAGCTCTGCCGGGAAAATCCATACTTTACCTCCATCAATCTCTAGAGAAAGCTGTGCAGAAAGATCCAGACTTCAAATCCATCAATCTCCAGAATCCAGAGAGAGAGAGAGAGCTGACCCAGATCACTGTGAAGTGCAGAGACCAGAGTCCAGTCTAAAACCTGACCAGATCCGTGGCGAGGCCCATTCTAATTCAAGAATATAGTGTGAGTACTTAGCAGAACTGTGCAGAACCAATCTCTTAGTTAAAATAATATAATCCAAGCTATTTTAATCTAAGTAGAACTGCCTCCTAACTGTCACCTGTCATTTGCAAAGCTGTCACTTGTCCTTTTCTAGTTGCTAGCTGTCACTTGTCTTTTTGAACTTTAAAATTTCAAATCTGAAAAACGACCTTTATTTAATCACTCATATCTCCGTGACCGTTTGTGCTAGAGACTTGCAGTAACTTTCCTCTGAAAGCTGGGAATCGTGGCTTTTCTAGGAACCTAGAACCGCATTCCTACCCCCTATTGTTACCGCGATTTGCAAATTTCTCCACGTGTAAAAATCTGCTGCTGCTTGCCTTCCGTTGCAAAAAAATTCGTTTGCAACCTGACAACCATTATAGAGCATTGCTAAAGTGATCCTGAACTTATTCAAAGCATATTTCACTCACCCTGAACCTCCTAGAGGGAATTAAAAGCATTTTAGTATATTTTTCACTTCATTGCCATCACATATAAAAGCATTTTGGGCCTGTGTTTAAAACTCCGATCTGTAGTCTAAGCTTGCTGGGGTGAACTGAATTACATTTGATTGCATTTCTGAGAACTGTGTGCTTTCCTTCCATTTTCTTGCATTGCATAAAGTGGGGAGGGGATTGCCAGAGAAAAGTGATTACATTGTTTTGTTGAAATCATATTGAGTATTTTCTGTACTGCATTTTCATTCCACCTTGCATCCATTTGAAACCATAAAGTATTGTTGCTATCTTATCCATCCTATAACCACTCATCATTGATTATAAAGAAGTGTGCTAGTGCCAGACTATCCATTATTGATTAGTGCTCAGATTCAGTGTGATATCCAATTATTAATTTATTATCAAAGTGTGATATATCTATACATTGTTTAATTTTTCAAATAAATCTTTTAAATTTGCAAAACAAACCTACTTCTTGGCTCAGTGGGGTCAGGGGGATTCTAAGAGAGGGGTGTTATATAGGGGTAGTCATCCAGAATCCATGAACTGGACATAAAGATATATCAATAAGGGTTTCCATTCAGTATCCCAGACTAGGCATTGACTTAGCTGTAGTGTTGAATTGAATCCTCTTACATCACAGATGTTTATTGATTGACAAAAGAGGTGCAAAGTATTGTGGCAGATCAGAATCAGGAGATGGACAGGATGGCATTTTGACTGAATCTTTCTTTATTAGAACACACACATCAGGCCTAAGCTGTCCCTAAGCCTATGTTTCTCTGGCCTACTCTATAATGTCTAAAGGGTGCTTGTCAGAAGGACTTACACATCAAGAAAAGTCCTGTATCCAGAATCCTACGCTAACCTGAGTCCTGTCCCTACCACTACTAATAGGAAAAAAAACATAAATGAAACAAAGGTACAGTTAGGGTCCTTGCCCAAACAAAATAACTGTAGCTTGTTTTTATCCCCCAAGGTGTCTCTTTAGCAAAAGGAGCTCCTCGCCCAGATGCACAGATCAAGCATGTGTATTGAATGTCTGTTCAACCTCTTTCTCCTAAGGTTGGTTGTCAGTCTATGGTTTATCTACTTCTCTCTGGTTTACCAGGATTTAATCTCAGTCTCTTGTCTTCGTTCACACTTTGGAACCCCTGGCCCATATGCCCACTCTAGGTATTCTCCTTGTGTTCCCCACCAAGGTAACTCCTGGCACTCTCGCCAGCTGGACACCTCCTGATCTTTACCCTGATTTGGGGGGCTTTTTCCTGTCCCCCCCACCTAGGGTGTCTCTGCTCTCTCTCTCTCCCCACCGTGGGGCCTTGTTCCTTTCCCCCCACCTTAGGGTCATGTTTCCCTCACCCCCTCTTGGGGTCTCACTTCACTCATCCCACCTTGCGGTCTTGTTTTTTGTAACCTGCCTTGGAGTCTTGTCTCCCTCACCCTGTCTTGGGGTCCTGCTTCTCTCTCCCTGCCTTGCGGTCCTGCTTTTCTCACACCCGCCTTGGGGTTTTGTTCCTTTCACCCTACGTTGGGGTCCTGTACTTCTCACCCAGCACTGGGGTTTTGTGGGGCCTCGCCGGCCTCGTCCCCATTCCCTGGAGCTACCACATACCCCTGGTTTCCAGGCAGTGCTCCTTGGGAGAGTCTGTGAGTTCGACCAATGTAGCGCTGCCGCTTTTTGCCTCTCCATAGTGTTCCATAGTGGGTGCAGCTACCCTCTCTGCCCACTGGCATCCAGTGGGGCTCTAACTTTAGCTTTTCAGTATGGTGGTTGTCAACTTCATGGTCGGCATCCACTACTCAGTACTCTTCTGGGGCGGGCACTTTTGGCTCCTGGCCCAGCAAGGGTCAATAGGGTACTGCGGGCTCGGCCGCCACAGGGTCCGCTGGGCTTGCTGTACGCTCCCTCTGTCCTGCCACGCCTCCCACGATAAGGTCCACAGACTCCTCCAGCTCTGCAGGTCTCTCCCCACCACCCATCTCCAATTCTAATTGGCTCCCTATCCCCCTCTCTGCTACGGGGTTGGATTATCCACTGTTCTCCCGTCCCAAGTGAGGACGATGCATACAAAAGGTCAGACACCATACCAGCAATTCGTACAGGAAGTTTCAAATTATCATACAGTTTAACGCCCATAGAGCCAACAAAGATATTGGGCTCTTGAGATAAGGGAGGATAACGTATAGACCATGCTAGTGATTTCCAGTCCTCTAAGGGGGATGACCCCCAGTGGGATCCCGCTTGGCCTATCTCCTAGGGGGTGTTAAGCTTAGCGTACTCACCTCCATAGTCCTAAAGGGGGTCCCTCCCACTTGGGAGAGGTGACAAATTCCCTGGATTCATCATAGTATGTTGTTTATTTGTTTTGTTATTGGATCTGCCCAAATCCTTAGGAGCCACCAAGCAACATAATTACTGGACACATGGTTTTAGAATTTCTTTTAAAACTTTTATGCTGGTAATTCATACTTCTGAAACCCAAGAACTAAATAATCTAATGCTAGAACTTAAATACATGTCCGTGTGGAAAAAGGATTCTTCTGAATTGATGGAATTCATTTTTTAACTATATTACTACAATGAAACCATCATGATTGTACTGTGAAGCTCATTTCCTATGGCATGATACCCTTACCCGTAAGTGAGGCTGCCAGGTAGAGGATGTGACTAGCTATGACCATAAGGTTTGTTTTCTAAGCAACATACGTGTTCGTGAACATCTTGCAAGCAATGTTGTGAATTAGGTTAACAACTTAATTTGTGCACTGGGCCACACCCACGCCCTAAACAATAAAGCCATGGAAATCAGAATGCGTCTATCTATTTGTAGGTGAGAGAAGCTGGACAGTGCAATAATGCATTTCTCAGCTCCACAAAGTCACTGAGAGCACACCTGGCACCTTATAAATCACCAATACATGTATAAATCAATGTGTCTGAACCTTTGTCTGATGTTGCTATGGTGTTTCTGAGTCGGTTATTGAAATTCCAGGTTCCAAAATACCCCCTTGCTGAAGTGGTTGCATTACCCAGTCCTCACCTGCAGTGGGGATCATGAGCAGTCTCGATCCCCTGTAGGTATAAACCGTAGGTCATGTCCGGACTCGAAAGAACCACTTCTGCTGCATCAGCAACAACTCTGTGGGAGAGAAGGAAGACATTCATTGTGAAACCTTCAGAGAGACGAACATCTTCATTGTTATGTCAAGGGCCCACTTTCATATGAGTCAGTGGCATGCTCTATGTAATTAAATCATCCTCATTTCAAAGGTGGTAACTTTTGTCGCCTCGGTTTAAGCCACTGTGGTTGGCCCTTTCTTTTTGTTAAAGGTGTTCAATCCATGCCCACACTTCCTTCCCCATGCCTCTCACCTCTGCACAGCTATGTATACATCTGACCCACTTGATTAAACTGAGTCAACCAAACCTACCATGCTCTAAATTAGGATGGTGTAACCACTGCCGACCCTCTGGCAGCTCAATGTACTAAACACGGCTGGGCTAGATTAACAAACAAAAGGAAAAGTGTAGTTCTTTCAACTAATGAAATGCTGATGGTCCCTTGAGGGTTTTCCAGTGTCAACGCCCAAGAAGGATCTCATTCATGATTGCCCTACCAATTGTCTGGTACATTTGCTGCCTACAAGACAACACACTGGTGCAGGATGCAATTCTTAGTCTGGTCGGGCATTACAATTACTGGAGGCAATTATTTTCACGTGACTGGCAGAAAGATTCCAATATACACTGTAGTTGGATAAGCTGGAGGCTGGTTGAAACATTGGAATTCAAGACCATTGTACATGTGAACAACTAGACTGTGCACTGAAGCTATGAAAAGAATATCCTTTTTTTCTGAAACTGTGTCTGCTTGAAATGTAATTTACCTGCACTGGCTATGAGAACTGCTACCCAGTGTTTGAGCATATGTCTGTTGCTTTCCAATTGTACTGCCCTGTAGATAATGGGGCCACCCATGCAGGACTGAATTCCTTGCATAGTTCTTCCCACAGCCGATAGACTTTAAAGTGGGAGCATATCTTCGGATTTTCGTACTTTCTCTGTAAAAGTTACGTCCACCTTCAGGTTTCATTTTCTTCTGCATCTACCATCCCAGCATAATATTTTGGATTTTGTTTCACTAAAACAGAATTTCATTAGAACTGAAATATCGGTTGGCCACCAGGGGGCGCGCGGATGCAGACCTTGTCCGCGTGAGCTCCCGTCGCACGGTCCCCTAAATCGGATTGAGCCCCCGTTTTTAGGGACCCCCCCGGACTGGAATTGGGCGCAGGGGTGTTGGAAGGGCCCCCCCGCAATACAGCGAAATCCCGACCAAAATCGGCCAAGAACTCCTGGAGAAAAAGCCCTGGGCGTTTCGCTCCGGAAACGAAACCAACAGTGCCCAGAACGAGCACCACGCCGCAGTGCCCAGAGTCCCCGGCAAACCTTGCGCGCTTCGACCCACGGTGTGGGGGCAGCGCCCAGACACCCGCGCACCCCACCCTCGCGGGAACGACCCGCTAGTGGAATCCGTGATCACTAGCACAAAGCGGGCGAAGAACCTCCTCGCGACGCGGCTCCAGCGAACCCCACCGAGACACCAAGTAAGTGCGCACATTGGCACTCCCCGCCTGCTCTCGCACGACCCCACACTTACAATCCGCCCTCCCCGCCGAGAAGCGAACTAGCCCAGAGCGGTGGGTCGAGGCCCCCACACGAAGCAGCATAGACCCCGGAAACCCTGCTGCGCCCGACTACACTGGAGCTTCAACCACACAGGCCTACACAAGCAGGGCCCCGCTCTTCCAGGCCCACGGCACCTGCGGCCTCCCTGCGCCACACGGACAGAAGGTGGTCCCCGGTCCACCCGGACGACACCAGGCCTCACAGAGTGGACTCGACTTAGCGCTCCTGTCCGGACCCCACCAGCGGAAGGCCCTCACCACACAGCCAAAGAATATAGTCACAAGGAAGGGGACCCACGGCCCGTTGGGACGAACCTAACACAGCAGGACCCGCAAGAAGAGGGTGATCCCAAAACATGAATGCTTTACAGATCTACTGAATGCCACGACTCTAGGGCACTACATGGGGGGCACTCTCTAGACCTAACTCTCCTTAAACACACTGGAAAAACTGCCTTGTCACACACCGCTGGGGGAAAGGCCCCCTGATTCATCATTGTCCTCTCAGGCATACCAGTGACTCCAAGAAAGATACAGGGGCGTGTGCCTCCTCAGCGGTATCCACAGTCTTACCGAGCGAACTCATCTAAAAGTCCAGAACGGGTTCTCACAACCGCATGAACCCCCGACAGAAACTCGCCATCTACACCTACAACGCAAGCCCCGAACCTACCGGCAACCTGGAGATGGCGTCCCCGATAAACCCGGCCCCGGACGGGAACACAGCGGCAACGAAAGGAGATATTGCAGGCCTGCTCGCAGAGATCAGGAACATGGGTGCCAGCATTGGTGGAAAAATTGACAAACTCACACAGCGGATAGACAACATTGAGGACAGGGTCGAAGGGATTGAAAATAACCAGGTATCAATTGATACCCTTGAGACCCAGTTGTCACTAAGGATAAGCGATCTAGAGAGGAAGGAACAAGAGTGCAAACTGAAGATGGACGATTTGGAGAATCGAGAAAGAAGAAATAACCTCCGATTTTTCGGCATCCCAGAAAAAGAGGGGGAGACTGAAGAGGACCTGAAAACGACCATACACGATATCATAAAGCTCCTCGTTGCCGACGACAATATAGATGAACCCAAAACGGAGCGCATCCACAGGGCGGGGGGGCCACCTGGGGGACCCCGGTCCGTCCTGGCCCGTTTCCATCATTACCGAGACAGATCGAGGGTGTTAGAAAAGGCAAAGAATGGAGGCAGCATCACCCTGAGCGGGGCACACATAACGATTTACCGGGACCTCTCCTCCTTAACCCTCGCAATGAGGAAAATGTGCAAACCGCTCACCACATGGCTTAAATCTCGGGACATAAGATATAGATGGGGATACCCCTTCTCCCTCTCCTTCGAACATGAGGGATCGAGAATCAAATTGTCCTCGGAGAAAGAAATTAAGGCCTGCATCCTCGACCTGTTAGGCGATCAATCTCAGGAAGAAGAGACCGATCACGCACCCCGCGAAGATAGGGAATGGCGAATACAAGGCCCAAAGAGGAGGAAAGTTAAGGGCCCGAGAAAATACCGCAGAGGAAATGGCTCACCAGAGGGATTGAGTTGACTATATCCCATCGCTTTTCCACTCAGCTAATTTGCACGCTAAACGGAGAGCGAGGCACATCGCTAATATAGGGTGTTTCGACCCTACCCGTGCACAGCTAACAAGTACACTTGGAGGGGGGGTTCCAGGGGGCTCTAAAGTTGATATTGTCGTATATACTGCAAGGGGACCGTGAAGTAACGGTCTCCACTGGTGGTTCGGTTATGAGCCAGTGCCGCCAACTCGGCTCAATCGAACGCCACCGAACACATGGGGGGAGGGGGAGGGAAGGATGGGAAATGGGAATGGAAGCTGATTTCGTGTCAACAAGTTGGGTATATGGCGCACACAGGGAGATGGGCTTGTTGCCCCCCGGTTACCACGGGGAAACAATGGAAGGGTCAGCGCGTCCAGGTGACCTGAAATACCACCGTCGTGATGATGGCTGAGGCATGCCCCAGGGGCAACATGAAGGTGGGCACATTGAATGTGAAAGGCCTGAACTCGCCCACAAAAAGGTCCCTCGTCTACAGAGAGTTCCGGGGGTCGGGATTTGATATCCTTCTCCTACAGGAGACGAAATACGTGAGAGGTGAAGAAAGATCAATCTTGGGGAAACGAACGGGGCTGGAGTTCTGGGGATCAGGCCCACTGCGCAAAGGTGGGGTGGGGATCTTGGTCAGAAAAGGAATAGATCTGGTGGTCACGAAGGTTTGGGCGGACGTAGAGGGCCGAGCGCTACTTATCACGGGTACCATAGGTAAACTAGCTATTACGGTGGCCACAATTTACTCCCCAAATGTAGGTCAGATCCGGTACCTCTCCAAAACAATACCCAAGATTATGCTGGAAGCGACCGGCCATGTAATATTAGGCGGGGACTTCAACATGTGGGCGGACCCCGACATGGATTGGCACCCTGGCAATCCCCAAACTAAGGCCAAACCCACTGGGGACTACACCCAATTTAATAAGATGATGGAATTGTATGGCTTGATGGACGTGTGGCGTTGTAAGCACCCCACTGATAAGCGGTACACTTTCCTTTCAGCCCCACATAACACACACACCCGCATAGATTACCTTTTCTTTTCAAGGGACATATGTGATACAGCCTCTAGCTCAGATATCGTTACAATTTCATGGTCAGATCACGATATGGTACGAGCCGAATTGTCATGGGGCTCCCTCCCAGTGGGGAGGGGTAGATGGCGTTGTAATGAATCGCTTTGGAGGGATGCAGTTTTTAAACAAGAAATGCAAACCGCAATTGAGGATTACTTTCAACTGAACGACAATGGCGAGGTCTCCAAGCAGGTGGTCTGGGAGGCGGCCAAAGCCACATGGAGAGGGGTCTTAATAAGGGAAGGGGCCAGTAAAAAAAGGGAGAGAGCTTTGATCGAAAACAGGCTCCGCAAGGAAATTACCCAGCTAGAGACGGGAACCTTCAATAACGGGGTTGCGGACTCTGAACGGGTCTTAGAAGCTAGGAAGAAAAGGGAGGAACTCCGTCTCCTAGAACATGAACTAATAGCCCGCAAACTTGTCCTCTTGAAGCAGAAGTTTTATGAGAAAGGGGACAGAGCTGACGCGCTATTGGCAGCTAGACTACGGGCCCAGCAAGCCGACAGAAGGGTACTCGAACTATCTGATGCTGACAACACCCCGGAAGGGCCCCAAACTACCATCCCTGAAAAATTTGCCAACTTTTTTGAAGCTTTGTATACCCCCGACGGAGAACCCGACACACTAAACATCCAAACATACTTAAACGACATCGACATGCCCGAGATTACAGTCACAGAGGCCGAATCCCTTGACAGCCCTATAACAAGTGTGGAGATCCATGAAGCAATAAAGAGACTCACATCAGGTAAATCCCCGGGGGAAGATGGCTTCTCGGCAGGATTTTATAAAACGTTTGCAACACAACTCACTCCCTTCCTCACCGATCTCTTCAATCAGATCCTGAAGACAGGGAAACCCCCCGATTCTTTCACGAAGGCGACCATTGTGGTTATCCCAAAGGAGGGGAGAGATCCCGCGAGGTGTGGCTCCTACCGCCCAATCTCCCTATTAAACTTAGACGCAAAAATTTACGCCAGGGTCCTAGCCGCTAGACTCGAATCGTTCCTCCCCCGTCTCATCCACGCAGACCAAGTAGGATTCATATTAGGCCGTCAAGGCGCTGACACCATGCGCAAAACCCTTCACTTGATACATACCTCCCATACCCTCCATACCAACCCTGCGCTGCTCTCTATTGACGCGGAAAAAGCGTTCGATAGGGTAGAGTGGGACTTCTTAATGAAGGTCCTTCAGAAGATAGGACTTGGCCCCAACTTGAGAAAGGGAATACAAGCAATTTATTCAGCTCCCTCGGCATCGGTCCATGTGAATGGAGAATATTCTAGGTGGTTCCGATTAACGCGTGGTACCAGGCAGGGATGCCCCCTCTCAGCGATTTTATTCGCCCTATCGCTAGAACCAGTGGCATGAAAAATCAGAAAAGACCTTGGTGTAGAGGGCATACGTCTGGGAGGCGTAGAGTACAAATTAGCGCTATATGCGGACGACATACTACTACACGTAGTCAACCCAGAAACCTCCATTCCTCGAGCCATCCTCCTACTTGAGGAATACGGCCGCCTGTCGGGGTTCAAGATCAACCGCGCTAAGTCAGTCCTTTTCCCCTTACAAGGTGACCCACCCACGAACGTGGAAAGATATTCCTCCCTGGGGCTAACGATCGAACACCACACATTACAATACCTAGGGATTCGAATCACCAAAAATATTGCCTCTCTCTATGACGCAAACTTTCCCCAGCTCTTAATTAAACTCCGGTCGGACCTCGCCAGGTGGGGTAAACTCACGATATCGTGGTTGGGCAGGCTCAATGCGATAAAAATGACTTGCCTCCCGTGGTTCCTTTACCCATTCCAGATGCTCCCAATCGGGATCCCCCAACGGTACTTCATGGACATCAGGAGGGAAATTCTAAAATTTCTCTGGCAAGGAAAGAAGCCCCGTATAGCATATGCCACCCTCACACTGCCCAAAGATAAAGGAGGGGTAGGACTACCTGACCTGAGAAAATACCATGCAGCAGCCCAACTCCGTCTACTTGTCCCCCACCTGCGCAACTACAGGGAACCACAATGGGTAGCAATGGACAACCACTACCTTGCACCTGCAACACTTGGAGAGTGGATGTGGGCACCGCGGAAATGGGTGTTGAGAAGAACGAGAAACCACCCACTATTTGTAGCCCTGTGGGACATCTGGAGGGAGGGAACGGATATGACTTGCATTACAACTTGGCCGTCCCCACTAAGCCATTTATGGTCACCAGGTATTAACAATCATATTCCCAACGTAGAAAGATTCCAGACCTGGTATGAGGCAGGACTTGAACGGGTGGGTCAACTTGTTCGTACCGACTCCTTCATCACCTTGCCAGCCCTAACAGAGACCTTAAACATAGGAACTCTATCCGCTTTTCACTACCTCCAAATTAAAGGAGTCCTGACGAGGGAGTTGTGGAAGGATAAACTGAGCAGAGAACTCACCCCATTTGAAAAAATGCTAGACTCCAAGACTGATAGGAAGGGACTGATCTCGATAATGTATAAGCTGTTGCTGGAGGGTGGTACTGGGTCGACACACACTCTCCGAACACGATGGGAAAATGACATGGGGATTGAAATTGTAGACGAACTATGGGACAAAATGTGCTCCATGGCCACACGCACCTCTTTTTCAAGCCAATACAAATTACACTCCATCAAGCTCCTCCACCGCTGGCAATACGACCCACACAGATTATCAAAGATGTATCAAGCATCATCCCCCCATTGTTGGCGCGAGTGTGGTCAAATAGCTGATTATTGGCATATGTGGTGGGACTGCCCTAGGATCCAGATTTTTTGGGATGAGGTCCTGGGCTGGATAAGACACACGGACGGGATCCAGAGAACCCTGACCCCGCAACTGGTGCTATTTAGTCTGGAGGCGGAGGATGGCGAATGGACGAAGGTCCAAGGAGTAGTCCCCCACTTACTACTTGTGGCAAGGGCATTGATAGCGACCAAATGGAAATCATTGTTGACCCCGAGTAAGAAAGAATGGATTAATGTCGCTTTAAATCTTTGCACGATGGAAAAGATAACGGCATCACTCCATGGTAGAGCGTCACAATGCGAACTGTTATGGTCCGACTTTCTAAGCGCACACACGTCCACTGCAGAACCAACCCATAGCGAAGACGACTCTCTCCCCTGAGGAGGCCGGGCCAGACCGTCCTCCTCCTCTAGGGACGACCCCACCGCCACTTTGCCACAGATCTTCCCCCATCCCACTAGACGCAACCATCCCAGGCCTGTAACCACACCCCCTCATGGACGCCCCCACAGCAGAACTCAAATGACCTAGCCCTGACCCACAACATACACCTTGACCAACGATGCAAAAATCACCAAATGACCAGTCTTCCATTCCAGGGGGGAGGGGGGAGGGGGTATTGACACTACATTTGTTGGGGGAAAAGAGATGATGTATTTGTGTATATTGTTGGTTCCCCTATGTTCTTCTGTTAATGTATGCTCTATAGTTGCACTTTCCTATCACCAGGAAGAACCTGACCTGAACAGGTATTCGTTGTTATTTCAAATGATATTTTCAGTCTGTACTTCTCTGTTCATGTGCAATGTCTATTTTGAAAACTCAATAAAAACAAATCTAAAAAAAAAAAAGAACTGAAATATCACATGGCAAATGATCAATTGACCATCTGCGATCACAATTAAAAATGCAATTAGTGAACTGAACGGGAAAAGGGTATGTATGTGTGGGTAGCTCAGTGTCATGCCCAAACACATCATACATATGGGCTTCCAGTGACAGGGAAGGCTCTTTGGCTAAACAAGGCACTACATCCTTCTTGCCTCGACTGTCGACTTGCATTTTTCCTCCATGGAGTCACGTCTTAGACAAAGGGTCTTCATCAGGACCATGTATCCTTACTTTAAAGATTGATTGAATATGTTTATAAAATTCCACCTAATCTATGTCACTGGCTATAATGGGACCTCTGCAACATAGAATACCTGCCAGTTAATGATGTGGCTATTCCTCCACTGACATGATTACTACTCAGTTTCCATGACTACATGAAGCAGGCACACTGTGAAAAAACCTTAAGGGGTCATTGGTAATTCATTTGTTAGAAAGGACCCACATTCTCCTGTGAATATATGCTTATCCGCATTCAAAGATAGATGAGTATTAATTGGGGAGTCAGCAAGATATTTCGGAAGGTCCTAAGTTAATAAAAATACATGGAAGGGGCTTCCATTTTTAATTTTAAGCAGCAGACCTGACCTTTTGCACGGCTGCCTCTACAGACACAGGATGCCAGAGGAAATACATTGGAGAGGATGAGATTGTGTTGTCAAAGCGGGGTTCCTCTGCACCGCTATAGCCTGCCTACAAAAATCTTTTGAACATGGGCAATTGGGAGGATTTCCATGGCGTTGGTGACAAGAATAAAGTGGCAAACTTTATCCAGGGTATCGTTTATCATTTCTCGTGGATTAACACCACCTTTCCAATGTTATTTGTTTTTTTGTTTGTTTACATAATAGAGGTGTGATGTGGTCAAGATCAGTCTTCCCAAATCACAGAAGCAGAAATAAGAGATGCAAATGTGTGATTAAGGATTAAGGCAGTTTGTGAATGTATCATTGGACACGATGTTCCCTTAGTCCTGGGGGAGAAGCAGGCACGGAGGGAATCACAGGGCAGGAGGCTCATCTGGGAACTTCCAAATCATGGAAGCAACAAATGGAATCTCACTCCCTCTGCCGGCTTCCAACTTTGCACAGATTGACCAGCACGGGACTGTGGTCATGTAGGTGCAGCAGTCCCACTGGACTGGTCACCTTCCACCTTTCCCTGAACCTGTCCTCACATTCTTCTTTCTTGCACAATCAGTGGGCCTCATTACGACCCGGGCGCAAAGGGATACCGGCACCGGTAATGACACTGGCTGAGGACACTAGGCCAACGCCGCAAACACAAGGCCATGAACACGTGGCAGGCCCACCCCGCACAATAAACACAGACACGAGTTGCCACTTCCTGGGGCTCTGCTGCTCTGCCCTCGCAGTGCCAGCAGAGCCCCTTTTATTAAACGAGCACGTGAGCGCCATGACGCAGTCACAGCGCTCACGTTGCCCAACAACTAGACCCCCACACAACATCCCTCATTTATTATAAGCAAACAAAATCAAATGAACCCCACCGCAAACCTTTGGTGCATTCCAGTCCGCGCACCACCTAATGGCTGCTACAACTCAAACATATTTAACACTGCAAAACAAACCGGTGTGTTCCAGTCCTCACACCACGGGGTCCTATGCCGCGCCCCTCCAACTCAGAAAATCCCGGGATCAAACTGGCCCCCGGCGCCGCTGCAGGACAAAAAGAATATGTTCTCTTCATACTCCTCCTCCCCCACATCATACCGTGCTTCTCGGGGATTCTCCGCCACCTGGACCGCCGCCACCTTGGGAGTCTTTCTCCCCTTCGCCTCATTCCCCCCTGATGCCCCCACCAACCCGGCTGGGGCTGGAGCGAGACACACTTGTGCAAAGTGATCTCCTTTCCCGCACCTCCCACAGATTTGCCCTATCTCCGGGCAGTCCTGTGGGTGTGGAAGATCCCACCCACACTGATGACATATGGTGGCATTGGGGTCCCTCTTCGGCCAGTCTCCCCTCCTCATCACTCTTCCTCCTGGCCACCTGCCAATAGCCGCTACCTCCTCAACCTTCACTCGCTGCCTGGGGACCTCCATCTTCAGGTGGTGTCTAGAGGAGTCCATGACCGAGGCCCGTGCCTCCACCAATTCCTGGGCCCGGCCAAGCTCCAGTATTCGATCGAGGGTCAGCGCTGGGTCCCTCAGAACCTGCTTGTGCAGCTTGGTGGAGCTGCAGCCATAGATGATTTGCGCCCGGATCTCGTCCTCCTCGAAATTCCCCAGGTCACAGGATAGTGCAATGCCGCGCAACTTCCCATGGAATGCATCGAGGCTTTCCCCTTCCTCCTGCCTCGCACACCTCATCCGGAACCTCTCATAGTCCCTGTTGACCATGGGTCTGAAATACTTGTTCAGGGCTGCGATGGCTGTGCCGTACGATTCATCTCGGGGCTTTAATGTCTTGAACAGTCTCTGTACGGCCAGCCCGGCAGAGTACAGGAGCGTCGGGCGCTTGGCTGCGTCTTTGATCTCCATTGCAGCGAAGTACAACTCGAGGTTCTCCACCCAGGCCACCCACCGGGCCCCCAGGCTTGCCGGCGCACCCAGGACATCAAAATGGGGTATTGGTGCCAGCTGACCCCGACATACTCCCTCATCGTCCGACATGCTGAGTGAGGGTGATGATGTCATGTGCCACTCACAGGTGTTGATGGGTGCCTGTTGTGGCCGGTAGTACCCCGAGTGCCCCCACCACAATGCTTACCCCTTTTAGTGCCCACGTTCTTCCTGCCCAGGGCGCACGAGCACTCCAGGTCGGAGCCGCTACCCTCAGGCTCAGTGTAAATATGACCTGCAGGAGGGGTTGGCGTTTTGTATCTTCGCCCCTCCTCTGTGTTGCCTGGCCAGATTCAGGATTACCTTCTTCCACTGACCCTGGTATTTGTGGCTCCTCCTTCCTAGCGGCCTCTGGCCTGCCCAGGTTGATCACTGCTGCGATCCGGGTATTGGAGTCTTCTTTCCCCGGCATACAGGCTATGTGGGAGATGGCTGATCCCTGTATGTGACTGGGGAAGGCAGCCGTGGGCCACTGGAAACTGTGCCTCCTCCTTTTATTTTGGGCCCGGACACGGATAGGCCTCCCTTTCCTTTCCTCTCGTGCGGGAGGGCTGGAATGTTGGCCTCAACTCCCTTCCTTTGTTCGGGCCACACCGTGATGAGGCCCCGCCCCTTTTCCGCACCGCGAGGAAAAAGGAAACCTCTCCTTTTTTTTTTTTTTTAAATGCAAATGTTTTCACCCGGGTGCTCAGCGGGTGTTCTCCCCGCACTAATATCCCGCGGCGCTGCGGGCCGGAACTCCAGGCCCCGCCCCCTTCCTTTGTTCTTGAGGGCCGCTCCGTATACGGCCGCCGACTGCGGCCGTGTGCGCGGATCCTTTTCTTCGCCCTCCGCCACGAACACCAGCCAGCGGGCGCGACTTCCTCGTCGCCAGTGTTGGGGGCTGCCTCCGGTCTCCGGGGCAGCCCTCTGATGCCGTCGGGATCACCCGATGGCAGTGTACACTGGTGTCACCGAGCGCATGATCCACCGTGCGGGGTGTCACCCCCTGATTCCAGTGGTCGCGGCTCCGAGGGCACTCGGCCCGTGCCACACACACAAGGCCACGTGGCAGTCCCACCCAAACACAGACACGAGTTGCCACTTTTATTAAACGAGCATGTGAGCGCCATGACGCAGTCACGGCACTCACATTGCCCAACAACTAGATCCCCACACAACATCCAACAGTTCCCCTCTTATTCCCATCATAGTCCAACATCTGGAAACCCAGTTGTGCACACAGTGCGTAATACCATCTCAGGCAAGCCTCAGTACAGAAAGAGCCCTTTGTTGGAAGAACCCTTTGTTTTCAACGGGTGCAACATAAATGCATATAACTTTACATGAAAACAGTCATGATAAAAAAAGAATGCTTTTTCTCCAATGCACCATGACAGGAAATGTGGCTTAATGATTTAGCGTAACATAGTTTGCAGTAAGACACTGCTCATTTTTATTGCTTGTTTGCACATAGTATTTATTTTGTACACCCTGGCCGAGTTGATCGTTTTTAGATATCTTTTAAAAATCTATTGTCATCTAGTTTTGAAAGTCAAATTGTAATCAATTTTAGCTGCTTTTAACCATTTAATAGCTAGCATCTGTTTGTGTACTTTGTAATCCTCATTCACCCAGGAAGAGCAGCCCCCTTTGCTTAATCGCAGCATGGTCCTGAGAACACTATTGCAGAGCGAACTACAATCCCCAGTGGAATTGTAGTCCATGCGCTCATTTGAATAACTGTCAGGTGCATCAGCGCCGGCGCGTCAGGGTCTAGCCAGTCTGTGCTAGTACATAAATCCTCTTCCTGCACCGGCATCACTTCTAGTTTGCAGTAAAATGCTACTCATTTTTATTGCTTGTTTGCACATAGTATTTATTTTGTACACCCCTGCCGAGTTGATCGTTTTTAGATAGCTTTTAAAAATCTATTGTCATCTAGTTATGAAAGTCACATTCTTATCAATTTTAGCTGCTTTTAGCCATCTAATTGCTAGCACGTATTTGTGTACATTGTTATCCTCATTTACTCAGGAATTCTTTCACCCAGAGCAACCACCTTTGCTTAATCGCGCGTGTGGTCCTGGGAAACGCTATTGTGCAGCGAACTACAATCCCCAGTAGAATTGTAGTCCAGACGCTCATTTGTATAACTGTCAGGCGGGCCAGCGTGTCAGGGTCTAGCCAGTCTGTGCTAGTACATAAACCCTGCTCCTGCATCGGTGTCACTTCTAGTTTGCAGGAAGACGTTGCTCACTTTTATTGCTTGTTTGCACATAGTATTTATTTTGTACCCCTGCCAAGTTGATCCTTTTAGATAGCTTTTAAAAATCTATTGTCATCTAGTTTTGAAAGTCACATTTTAATATATTTTAGCTGCTTTTAGCCGTCTAATTGTTAGCATCTGTTTGTGTACCTTGTAATCCTCATTTACTCAGGAATTCTTTCACCAAGAGCACTTTTCTTAATGGTGGCGTGGTCCTGGGAATGCTATTGCACAGTGAACTACAATCCCCAGGGGAATTGCGATCTCTTTTGCATACATGCCAACATTCTGTGACCAAAAATCTGTAGGAATCTTAATGTTTCAAAAACAGTAAGTAGCATAATGATGACATCATTTATGTCACATCAATTTTATCCAATGAAATACACCTGGGGTTAACATCTGCTGATTATCATGAGATGTCCAGGCAGGAGGGAGCTGAAACAAGAAATACCCACTGAAAAGCTATAAATCCATCTATGTCAGCAGGTGCCTGCTTCGGGGGAACCGGTCTGAAAAGGCAACGAGGTGATAACATATCTGTATACCCCAAGGGAAGTGACTGCTGCAAGGGCTCCTGGAAATGCAGCGTGTAAGGCAAGCCCCAGAATAAAAGCAATAAAGAGATAAATATATCTGGCAACATGAGTGAGTTGTTGGGGGGGGCTGAGGTTCATGCATGGGCCATTTCAACTGAAAAGTTGGCAATGCCCTGTCCCCTGCCCTTGACACATCAGTTGTTAAATATTGCATGGGCTCCTACAAATGCAGCTTGTAAGGCGAGCATGCAAAGCGCACATTTAAAGCCCCAGAACTATGAAGAGAAATATATTACTGTTTTTAAGAGTACTGACTGGCAACATGGGGCCCCCTTGAGGCTCATGCATGTCCCCTTTCAACTGAAAAGGTGGAAGGGCCCTGATGCCGCCTTTACCCCGTTAATCTATTTTTACACAGATTTGTAAACCTGACAGTTATCCTCAGTGCTTTATATGAGCAGGCTCTGCCATGCTATGGCTGAGTATCGGCCTGCTGCATCATATATTTTACAAGCACTGCTCTGGCAGAAAGCAATACTGAAATGGAAGCTTTTATGTCACATTCAGCCCTGCATGCAGCCCAAGCACGGTCTGTTATGCGTGAGATTAGAAAACACCCCACTGGAGGTAATTCAAAAAATGTTTCTTTCTAGACGTGACACAAACGCAATATTGCTGAAGCTAATTTTCAGTGAATGATGTTCAGAATAATCCAACTGATTTGCGATGTAACTCTAGCTCCCTGTGCTCTGCAACCCTGCTATTTAATTATACTTATAACAAAAGGCACGCACATCAAGGAAACCCAGAACTACAACAAACTGCCACCGGACCTCGAAACACGTATTGGCTATTTCTGGAAACTGTCTCAGGGAAACACAAATAACTATAGCCGAATGCCCATTTGCATTGGTTTGCTTACTGGTTGCTAACTGTGGCTGTAAATATAAAAGTTGGGGGAAACCAGCTCTGCGATGGATATCTGGTTTTGGAAACATGCATGGAATCCCTGGCTGCCAAGCTCCCCTGCTGCTCGGGGTCAATCCATTTTGTAATCTCCCCACAGTTTAGGATGGAGGGTGAGTGTGCATCAGGATGTGGGAAAGAAAGCGTGAACTCAGCAAGGCGATTGGGCCAGAACTCCATCGGGGACATATCTGTGATCATTTCAGAAAGGAAGTACCAATATTCTTGGATCCCATGGGGCAGTTGCTAGGGGCTCCCTTCTCATGGACGGGCCTTTTTTAACTGAAAAGGTGGAAAGGCCCTGATGCCATCACTGCACTGATGTCATTAAACAAACTTAATAAGTAACTAATTACTCAACCTGCATCAGAGATTATGATTGTAGACTCAGACTACGTTTTCATTTAGACCCTGTATATATTTACAGCTGAACACAGAGAGTGACAGGCCCAAGCCTGAAGGGAGGAGAGCACTAGCACATGCACTTTCATTTCAGAAGAGTGACTCAAACACTATCGTTGCACAGCCATCTGTGCCCGCCTCTGCCTCTCCTCACCAATGCCTGCCAAGTATTTCACATTGCTGCTGAAAGGAGGGACAAAAAAATACTACTTAATGTACACAGAGGTGACGCTGTTCAGGAACGCAAAGCGTGCAGACGATGGACTAGACAACAAAACGTACCTCGATGTACACCAAATTCAGTGATCTTTTTGGCGTTTTGAAAGTAAAGAGCTGTAAAATGCATCATGTTTGGCAAAAAATGACCCATAGTAAGAAGAAGTGGGTTGTGTGTGCCCATGACGTATTAGTGGGATATCGTTTGGCAATGATTGACAGTTTACAATATAAACATAAGCTCTTATTTTTGCCGCAGATATACTGCCTGACCATTGTCAGTGGAGAGCACAGCTCAAACGTGCGTCTTTTCAAAAGGACAGAGCTAGAGCGCACGAGTCTTGGGTCCACGCATAAACCGACTAGCGGAGGATTCTTTTGCAGAAACGGTTGTGGTTTGAGCCAAACATTTTGGACAATGAAAACAGAGCAGTATCTCTAACTAATTCTATTGCAATTAATGAATTAGCTTTTTCCCCGTCATTTTCCTTTCGGAAGACTCCGATTAACGCAGAGAGGCCGCTCTCTGGTATTGTCCAGGCTGCCCCCTTCCCACGATAGACTCTGCAATAGTCGCTTTGTGACACAAGTTCAGGGATTTTGTATTGCACAAGAGACAGAAGTTATTTGTAACACGTTACCAAAAATAAATGCGGAACTTTTCTGGAGAGTTCCTTCTGCATACAGCTTCATCACACCCCAAACCACAGACCCAGCTTCCGATCCTAGAGCGACCCTTTTATTGGCATCTCTTTGAGGCACTTTTTGTTATTGTTCAAAACAAGAAAGTCTACACATCTACGTAAAATGTACACGTTCACCTTTGAAGAGTGACACTCGTCAACGTGGCTGTACTGCACGTGCAAGCTCCAGTAGATAAGACTCCATAAGTTCAGAAGAATTTCTAGTAAAACACCAGCTCGGAGCTCTGAACAAACATGTAGATGAGGCAGGCAGCTCAGAGGCACGGCATGGCTGGCGCAGGCGCGGCCACACTGAGACCTTAACCCCATGGAGCACAGGGAAGAGAGTGTCTGTTTCACTCCAGGCAGCGAGCATGTCATCATCAATCAAAATGAATGGGCCATTACGCCCACCTTCAATACACTGACTGGAGGATGCTGCTCTGGCCCTGGCAGCAAGGCCTAGTGGAGCCTTCATAAATCAGTAGGTTTAGACAGGAAAATCGGTAGGCGGTAGGACTGCTTAAATAGCGGTATCCTACCGCCTAAATCGGTAGGGTTGGCAAGTATGCTTTTGTATAACTGTCAGCCGCGTCAGCGCTTGCACGTCAGGGTCTAGCCAGTATGTGCTAGTCCATGCTGACATGCTGGTGTTGGCCCCTTACCTGTTCGGTGCAGATTTCTTGCTAAAGAATACTCAATCCTCCAGGTATGGAACTTAGCAATAAAGAAGGCATGCAAGTGGAGGAAAATTGAAGTTTTAATAAACAGTTGTCACTACGTCCTGTTCCTATGTGTAAATCCCAGAGTGAATTGAAGCATGATAACTCTCCGTCTCTCTCTGATGATACATGTCTCTGAGCAGGACAGGGCTATAGTAGAACCCCATTTTGTTAAACGGGTCTACTTTTAACATTACCCTATTGAACACAAGATTTTTAGGGAAATCAGCCATAGATATCCATGATTACATTCTGGACAATGACATAGATATCTTGGCTATAACTGAAACCTGGCTCCAGTGGCCCTATTATAGATGCAGCCACATCTAAGGGTTTTTATTTTTTTGGACAAAATAGGGAGTCTGGTAATGAGGGAGGAGTGGCCCTTATCACAAGAGAGGAACTTTGCTTCTTCCAAACATCATTGACTTGTGAGGGCTGCGAGCTGTTACATCTTAAAATGAATTCCTCCCCAGTCTATTGCACCCATGTTATTGTGATTTACTGGCCCCCCTAATGAAATGCCTAATTTCAATGAGGACCTCATGTCCACAAAAACAGGCTTTAACATTCCTAATACATCCACCACTACAGGTGGAAGGAAAACACTGCAGACAAAGAAGCGATTTCTTTGGAGCTAGACCTAAAAACTATCGGTATTCTGGTGCATAACAATGAAGGGACACATGTTAAAGGTAACATCCTGGACTGAGTTGCAGCTGGAAATATGCAGGTTGATTCTATTTGCAATACCCCTTGTGTCTCGTCCGACCATTCAACTGTTGTTTTTAAAATAACTCTTGCTGGGAAACAACTTCCCCAGGGCACATCATTTGAAATGGTGACTTGTAGGAATGTGTATATAATAGGGCAGGTTGATCTTAACAAGTTCCTATTTAACATCATGGCACACACATCAGATCTTGATTCACCAGATCTTCTGGCCTCAAGATACGACCTTGTTATGACCGACATGCTCAATGGTATAGCTCCTGTTAAGTCCAAGAGGACCAATGACAGACAAAACCACTGGCACACACATCAGATCTTGATTCACCAGATCTTCTGGCCTCGAGATACGACCTTGTTATGACCGACATGCTCAATGGTATAGCTCCTGTTAAGTCCAAGAGGACCAATGACAGACAAAACCACTGAAGCTTGTTTTCCCCAGAACTTATTAAACTGAAAACAGGAGAAAAGGTCAGCAGAATGTCAATGGAATAAAATCCAGACAGATGAAAATAAAACTACATGGAAAAACATAGAAAAGGAGTACAGGGAAAGAATTCTTACTGCTAAGAAAAACTTTTACAATGCCGAAATCGAGGGATCCTCCAATAGTACGGGGAAATTGTTTGAAATGTTGAAAACCTTGGAAAACCTCATTTAAAATCAGACCTGTTCTCACCTACAACGGAAGACTGTTCTAAAGTTCAACAAGCCTTTTAGATAACGTCACTACAGCTCAAGCTAAAATCAAAGCCAACCCACTCTTAGCCTCTGAGTCTGATAACATTGAGGCTCCTCCAAGTGGGGATGCCCAACATTTCAGATTTGCTGCTATCTCAGTACAGACTATGGAGGAAGTCCTTAGGAAAATGTGTCCTATGTCCTGCGATGGTGATACTCTAGCAGCCAACATTATTTTAAGCAACGGTAGCATTTTTTCACCTTTTCTGACACGCTTTACCAACGCCACGTTCCGTCCCGGCATCATGACAGGAGAGGTCAAGAAGGTTGTAGTTACACCTCTGTTGAAAAAGGCAGGTTCAGACCCGAAAATGCTCAAGAACTATCGACCGATTACAAATGTACCCTTCCTCCTGAGGTTTGTAGATCGAGTAGCCACCATGCAGTTGCAAAGATACCTGTAAGAGGTCATCATTCTCCATCCCAGACAGTTTGGAGTCAGAACATCATGGCACAGAGAGCGCGTTAGTTGACCTCCAGAGCCAGATGATGGACTGTATGGATATGAGTAAGGCAGGTTTGCTAATGCTGCTTGATTTATCGGCAGCGTTTGACCTGTTGGACCATAACAAATGACTGGCTCACTGTCTCAGGTAGGTCATTGCTCATCACTAGCCGTGAACTGGCTGAAATCTTTTCTGTTGGGTAGGATGTCAAGCGTGTGTTGGGACCAGGCATCCTCTGCACAAATACTGTCTACTTGCAGAGTCCCTCAGGGAGCGTGTCTGTTCCCTGCACTCTTTAATATCTATCTGTGCCCTTTGTGATATGATACGATATTTATAACGCACTTAATACCCAGAGGTTTCTAAGCGCGGTCCCGGGGATCGAACCTGTGGTGCTCCGTGTTGTCTTGTTTCCAAGACAGTATATTTGGGACAAAGTAGGGGCTACATTTACAAACTACGCCGATGATACTCAGCTGTCATTTGAACTGAGTGGAGACTACACTGAGGATACTAAAATCATGCAGAGCATTTATCAAACAGTAAGAGACTGAATGACTAAACATTGGCTATGCCTTAACAGCGCGTAGACCAAATTACTGGTCTTTGGATCCTCTCAAGCGGGGATGAAACTGGGACCTCGATATTCAGAGTTCCCCATTGATGGCGACCACATCAAGACCTTGGTCCAGGTCAAAACATTAGGAGTGATTGTTGACCAGTCACTGGGAGTAGACACGCATGTGGAAAATGTTATAAACAAATCTCAATATCACTTGCAGTTATCAGATTGGTTAAACCCTATGTCACCAATAAGAACTGTGAAACCTTGATTGGAGCCATTGTAATGCACGTTTTGATTATTGTAATGCACTCCTTAGTGGAGCAAGCAAGAATTGTATACAGAAGCTCCAAACCTTCCAAAACAACAATGTCTGAATCATGAAAAATTATGCCTGTGGGCTACGGCACGTTATAAGCACTAAACATAAATATAAACATAATGGGTGGGTTCTTGTTTTCTGGCTTCTTTAACATAGGATGCGTTTCTATTCCATAGCTGTGTTGACTTCATCTTTACAGAGAGGGCCAATTGTAGCTTTTATGCCCTCTGCTGGGGTCTTTTATCAAGTTCTTAAAGGTACACCTCAAACTCTATAAATGACGCACTGATATTTGTTTAAGATCCTTTTACTGGTTGCATTGTGGGATAGAGTTTTTGTCTGACACAATGAGTTATTGTTTATGGATTGATTATTTGAAAGAACAGTGAATGACAATTAAAATAGCCAACCAAGACTACTCTCTACAAAGTGCACAGTTTCTAAAATAAAATGACATACTCTGGTAGAATATTTGTTAAAAAAAATAACAGCAGTAGGATTTGATATGAAAAGTGCATAAAGCCGAATTCTGTGTGAAAGGCCATTGTATGAACTAATTAACCTAGTGTCATTTAAAATGACAAGTGCATGGTTAACTTTAGTTATCAATTATACAGAATTTACAATAAAAGATAAAATGAAAATGTTTATTTGTAAGGTAAAGAAACAAAAGAAAAAAGATATAAGGCCCGTTTCATAGAAAGGTGCGCATAGACCCAACAAGGCTCGTGCGGTGAGAAGGACATTGCGCGCCCCTTCGTGCATAAGGCACCTGTGCGTGATGCGTGTATTCATGGAATCCTTCCCACAAAGTAACCCTATGCGCAAGTTGTGGCCGGAACGGCCCCAACACCCCCGCCGCAATGCAAATGTAGCCACTAATACCTACCTATGCGAGGTGCTCGGGCGCGAACTCATGCACCCAGGTAATCCTGCGTTGGTTCCCCCGCAACCAAGCCAGCACCCTGGACGACACTGCACAGGGTCCCCCGTAACTGTTCCCAGCACCCGACAACATGCGCACCATTTTCTGAAAGTCGAGTAATTTCATGGTCAATCTGTGTGTCAACCCCCGTAAACCGCACCTCCAACCAGCTACTCTGCATAAGCGCACCTACCTGTGATCAGCACCCTGACTGCGTGTACTCACCCCTATATTCCCGATCGGGCCTTACATTTGCACGGTGCGATTCGGCCTTACGCCTGCTTTCACGTGGTGGATAGAGCCAGGGCTTTGCGTGCTGAAACCCCCAAAGTGACACGACGGTTGGTCCTTTCAATATGCTTGGTTGTGCTCAGTTGGGGGCATGGAATCACTTTGCGGCAAGTCGTCCATTGACACGCCCACATTTTCCCATGTTCTTCCTTATTTTGCATGTTCCGCCCCCTATTTCAGACTCTGCGTAGGCCCAACCCACACACTGCAATGTGTCTCGCACAAGGTGCTCGACTGCTCTCAGACGTGTGCCAGACCTGGGTTTTGCACACAGAATGGCACGCAAAGTCTTGATTTTCCACGCAGATAAATCCATGAATCAGGCCCATAATTTCTGAGGTGAACTGTATCATTGGCTTCCTGGTAGGACTGTCTTGTTTCTCAGGATCCTGGCAGCTGCTATATGTTTGTGAATTATGTTGTGCTTTTTCATTTGATTCAATTCACTGTCGACCCTTGGAGACTTATAGGGCAGATAAGGCAATTGAAATCTGCCCATCCATCAGGATTGAGCACTGGACTGACTCTTTGTAAAAAAGTGTCTTCAGAACGTTTTAAATGGGAAAAAAGGGTATTCTTTTTCATGGGTTCCACACGAGCTGTGGTGTATTGCTCGTGCATGTGCAGGATTTAAGACTAATGGGCTCTCAAATGATCTGAGAATACTTTCACAAGTTTTACAATTCTTTTTCAATGCATACATGAATTACACTTAGCCATTGTTTTTACAGCTTCATTGTAAAGGGGCTGGCCAACCCTGCTGCAGTCTCTACCCCTCCTGTTGCCTCCCAAGCTCTTTGCAATGCCCTTGCCGCTCACTTCATTTGAAAAACCCAGGACATCCTGTCCACCCTCTCCACCCAGACCCCTCCTCTCCCCTCTCCATCTGTGCTTGCTGACCCTCCTTTAGCCACCCCCCACCATCCTTCTCGTCCTTTCCTCTTTTCTCCCCTGACAAGGTCGCTAGACAAGTCCGATCTATGAAAGCCTTGTCAAAACAGGTTCATCCCCGTTCCTCTAAAGCCATCAAGGACCACATTGACACCCCGCTCCGGCCCTTGCTGATTTTTGCACCCACTCCTTTGCATCGGGATCCTTCCCCTCCCCTCTGAAGCACTCCTTTGTGCAGCCTCTTTGCAAGAAACCCACAGCTGATCCTTCTTGTCCAGCTAACTATCGCCCAATTTACATTACTCCCTTTCTGGGTAAACTCCTGGAAAAGTTGGCCATCTCTCAGTTTAACCTTCATTCCAATTCTGTTGGCTGTCTCCATGACCACCAGTCTGGCTTCAGAGCTGCCAGAAGCACGGAAACTGCTCGCCTGAACATCTGTAAAGATCTGCTCTCCAACTTTGACTCTAACATTCCCTCTGTCCTCATCCACCTCGATCTCTCTTATGCCTTCGACACGGTCAACCATACCATCCTGCTCAACCGTCTCCATGAAAACCTGGGTATCACTGATCAGACTCTGGCCTGGCTGACCTCTTTCCTCTCAGATCGACCCTCCCAGGTCCAACTTGCGTCCTTCCTTTCATCTATCTTCCTCTCTACCTGTGGTGTTCCCCACAGGTCTAACCTCTCTCCCTGGCTTTTCAACCTATACCTTGTAACTCTCGCCCACTGCATTGCCACTTTCTGCTCAAATTTCCAGTGCTACGCTGATGACACTCAACTCATTTTCAGGCTGCCCTCTGCCATCTCCTCTCCCTCTCTCCTCTCTAACCGCCATTCAAGATTGGTGTGCTGCCAATGATCTTTGTCTGAATGCCAGCAAGACGGAGATCCTCCTCATCGGCACACCTTCACCATCCTTTTCCCTCACTGTCTGGCCGGCGTCCCTTGACCCCCTCCTACCCGCAGCTGCAAGGCTAAGAACCTTGGGGTCATCTTTGACTCTACCCTTTCCTTCTCCGCCCACATCTCTGAGGTCTCTAAAAAGTAAAATGTCCTACTGTACCTCCTCAGAGGTACTCTGTCTTTCCTCTACTTCCCCCAGAAGCTCATGGTATCCCAAGCTCTGGTTCTCTCTAGTTTGGACTATTGTAACCGCCCCTTTCTAAAACTACCCTACCTGCCTCTGCTCTCCGCCCTTTATAACTAATCCAGAACAGGACTGCAAGACTTGTCCTTGGCCTCAAGCCCTGGGATCGTATCTCTCCAGCCCTAAAAATCTCTCCATTGGCTCCCAGTGGATGCAAGGGTTAAATTCAAAACCCTCTGCATTGTCCACAAAGCATTCTGGGGCCTGGGTCCAAAATACCTTCAGCTATCCCTCCGCAAATACCTCCCCACTCAAGCTCTTCGCTCCTCTACCTCCAACTCCCTCAGGGTCAGTCGTTTTTCAAAGAAACAAGCTGGGGGTAGATCTGTGTCTTCGGCTGGGGCCTCCCTCTGGAACAGCCTCCCTGCCACTCAAAAACTTGAGGAGAACAATCTCCGGTTCCGGAAGAACCTCAAGAGCTTCCTCTTTTCATCTGCCTTCGCTCCCCCTCTCCCCTGCTGATCTGTTCTCTCTTGACACTGTGCACCTGGCCACCCTCTGTCCTCCGGGCCCAGGTACCTGCTCACCCTGCCACCCTCCCGCACTGGGGTCTGTATCTGTACCCATACAGCCCCTCCCCTTTTCTTCCTGCACTTATCAGACCTACCCTGCCTGCTGCCTTAAACCTAGCACTTGCAAATTACTGGCTGCAGTACCACTGTTTCTTGCCTTTATTATTTATTTATTGTTATTTATCTGTTTCTCCTCTGCTTCGCACTTTCCATTTCTCCCCCTTCCAAGCACTTTTCCCCTCCCTCTTCCCTATGCACTTGCGCATTCTCAATGTCACTGGGCCTAGTAAGATCGCTGTTTTGTTCTCCCCTCTACCACTCCCTTGCCTTGTTGCGCTCTGAAACACTTGTGTTCGAGCGCGACAGAAATAAAATATCAATATCTATATCAATACCATGAATTGTGCAAGTTCACACGTCATCGCTTTTTTATTTTAGTGTACATTGTACTTGGAATAAATGCATATTTTTTTATTATGAAGCATGGGCAGGTTCATGCTGTGTGCTAGTTCAGGTAGTATTGTTACACTCTCTTGATGTGAAATGAGGATGTTTTCCGATGCATACGATGTAGAGTGTTTAGTATGCTTACAATATGGAGCAGGGGGTCTGCAACCTTTGGCTCCCCAGATTTTTTGGATCTCCCATCTGCCCTAGCAAGTATTGTTGATGGTTAGGAATCACTGGAGTTGCATTGGAAAACATCTGTTGCAGACCTCTAAGAGTGTTTAATATGTATATGATTTAGGGTGCTTTCCAATATTTATTGTTTAGGAGGATCCCAATGTGTGCAATGATATTTGCATTTTTGGGTGCTCATTTGTAATGCCACTGTGGTTCTGCTTTTAAGGATGTGTAATATTTATTTCTGCCTTATATGAAAAACCTAAGGGGTTTTCCCTTCCCACTCCCGGGGGATCTTCCAAACAGGTGGCCAGGAGAGGGCCATCGCTTTTGGATCCCGATCCTGGGACAGACTAGCGAGGGAGGATCACCTGGGTGGAGGGTTCGCTGGGGTTTGGGGAGGGATTACCTGTGGGTGAGATATGGTATCCCCCTTTCAAATAACCCCCTACCTAACATCCCCTCAGCCACACCTGAATCCAATTGAGAAACGAACTTAGCATAAAAGGTGGAACCCAGATTCACAATGGGAGCACGGAAAGCCAGGAATGCAAAGGCCAGTTTGCGAAGGAGAGCAGGTGAGATGGAGAGCAGGTGAGCAGAGGCTATTGAGCACCAGGCTTGAGGGAACGGGATGTCGAGATGCTACAAGGCTGCAGGTTGAAGCAGGAAAAAGCGCAGCGAGGGAGCCATGTCTCCAAGAAGCCGAAAGGGTTTGTCAAAGTAAGCTTAAAGAGCATATGGCTAGAGTCAGGGATCTGGTTCAGACACACATGGAAAACGTGCACAACACCAGAAACTGGCCTATGATAAAAAGGTGTCCCTCAGAACATTCTCCAATGGACAGAAAGTGTTGTCATTTTACCCACTTCAGATGATAAACTAGTGTCAAAGTGGCATGTGCCTTACTGAATAATAGAACAAATGGGTCCTTGTAATTATAAAATATCCCAGCCAGATCATAGGCAAAAAACCCAAGTATATCATGTGAATTTATTAAAAGAGTGGAGGGAGAACCCCTAAGAATCCCAGGCTGCCATTCTATCATGCTTAGTACCAAGTGAATTAGACAAACCATTACCAATACACCCTGAGCTCACGAATAATCAGAAACAAGATCAGAGTGATCTCATATGTCAGTCCCGTGATGTATTCTGTGATAAACGAGGAAGAGTAAAGGGCACATTCCATCATCCGTACCCCACCAGGGCAAGTGGTACATTTAAGAGCATATCGCTTGGCAGAAGCCTGTAAGTACATTTTTATTCAAGAAGTGGAGCAGATGTTCAAGTCTAACATCATTGAGCCTTGCTCTAGTTCATGATCCTTTCCAATCGTACTTGTCGCCAACCCTGACCAAATCTGGAGATTCTGTGTAGATTTTAGAAAAGTGAATTCAATCTCCGCTTTTGATGCCTACCCTATGCCCCACATTGATGATTTGATAGACAAGTTAGGTAGTGCCATCTATTTGTCAACTCGAGGTCTTACAAAGGGCTACTGGCAGATTTCATTATATGGACCAGACAAGGAGAAAACTGGATTTTCAACTCCTATAGGATTGTTCCACTTTAAGGTTTTGCCATTTGGCTTGCATGGTGCTCCTGCAACTTTCCAATGGTTAATGGATCGAATTTCTAGACCATATTCCGAATTTTGCAGAGCATACATCGACGAAATGATAATAGATAGCAAAAGCTGGGAGGGCCACCAATTTGTCTCGGGAGGATAGCTGAGCAGCGACGTGCTCGCCTTGGAAGCAAGACGACACAAAGCAACTCAGGTTCGATCCCTGGGTCCATACTTAGAAACCTCTGGGTATTAAGCACGTTATCAATAACTTATCATATCAAATCATACCACTTATATACCATCATGAGAGCCTTACGCCAAGCTGGACTAACAACCAACCCAAAGAAGTGTCGACTAGCCCTACAGAAAATATCTGGGTTTATTCGTAGGAAATGGCAGCATCCAACCCCAGCAGGTAAAGGTACGAGCGGTCCTTGACACCCCCATGCCCAAAACCAAAAAAGATCTGAGGGCCTTTTTAATGCTGATAGGATACTACTGTTGCTTCATTCCTAACTTCTCTGATAAAACTGCAAGACTAACTGATAACTTAAAGAATGCCAAACCACAAAATAATTAATTGGAAGATGAGGATGAAATTTGTTATCATGTTCTCTTGTTATCATTTTCTCAAGCAAACCTTGTGTCAAAGCCCAATTCTAAGGTTGGCCGATTTCTCTAAGGAATGTATTTTACAGACAGATGCCTCCCTCACAGGGTTAGGTGCAGTCCTATCCCAAAATGCTGATGGCTTGGAACACCCCATACTATAGGCTAGCTGTACATTATTCCCTAGGGAGAAGAACTACACTGTCATAGAACTCAAGCCCTTGGCCATTAAATGGGCTATTTTCCATTTAAAGTATTATTATTTACTGGGGCAGCAATTCCGACTCTTCATTTTCCCCTTGTCTGGGTCAGCCAACATAAGGAGTCCAACCCAAGAATTATGCTATGGTTTCTGGACTTACAACCCAACTGCTTCTCAATGGAACACCGAAAGGGTAAGGAACAAGGTAACGTGGACTTCCTTTCGAGGTTTCCCTGTAAAGCAGTACCATCCGAATTGCACAGGGGAAGGCTATGTGAAAAACCTTAGAGTGTTTCCCTTCCCACTCCCGGGCATCTACCAAACAGGTGGCCTGGGGAAGGCCATCGCTTTTGGATCCCCACCCTGGGGGCGGACTAGCGAGGGAGGATCACCTGGATGGAGGGTTCCTTGGGATTGGGAAGGAATTACCTGAGGGTGAGACATGGTATCCCCCCTTTCAAATGACCCCCTACCCGACATCCCCTCAGCCTACTGTGAGCCAGACCCCTGGTTTCCATAGGACCCTCAAAGCTTCTCCCGTCTTAATAACACTACAACGGAACACCTACACTCAAAAGAACTTTTCTATTTCTATGAATGTCCCTCTAATGAGGACAGGAGAAGTCAGGCACTTAGCAATAATCACAAACACCTAAATCCAATTGAGAACTGAACTAAGTATGAAAGGTGGAACCCAGATTCACAAAGGGAGCGCAGAAAGCCGGGAAGGCAAAGGCGAGTTCGAGAAGGCGAGCAGGCGAGATGGAGAGCAGCTGAGCAGAGGCTATTGAGGCTATTTCTTGCTCTGAAACACTTGTGTATGGGCGCCATATAAATAAAATATCATTTCATATCATACCAGGTTTGAGAGAACGGGATGCTGAGATGCTACAAGGCTGCAGGTTGTGAAGCAGGAGAAAGTGTGACGAGTGAGCCGTGTCTCCAAGAAGCTGAAAGTGTTTGTCAAAGGAAGCGGAGAAGCTGGTTAATCTCTCAGAATGTTGTGCCAAGAGATTGCTTGTTTCCCTGGGACAGCGAAGCCGCCCAGGAAGGTCTGAGGGGCAGGAGGGGAGAGACCTTGACCTTGTATAAAAGAATTGTGAAGGACGCATTTTTAAAGTACAGCCGGTAAATTCAAAGTGATGAGAGAGCCCAGTTTGCAACAATGCAAATGATTACCAAGTTTCAAGCAAGGTGACGCGTAAGAAGTGAGACGCATCTAAACAAAGATTTGATTATTTTGAACTGTGATGAAACAAAGTAACAGAGTGGTCCTGTGGAATACTGCATTGTTGAAAGTCTTTGTGAAATGTGAAAGTTAAACAAAGTATCACTGAGGTGAAAAGCGAGTTGAATAAAGTTAATGGAAATGAAAGGCTACAGGAGAGAATATTGAGTGAAGCAAGATTCCGATGGGCATCAGATGAAATAGAATTGAGTGATTAAATTAATTTTCAAGAAAGTGGAACTTGTCCGGGTGCTAAGGAGCACATGTGAGATGGAGACAAAGAAGTAGAACTTGTCGTGGTGCTAGAAGGCATGCTCGAGGAAAGACTAACAGAGTATAAGAATATGATGACCAGAATGCAACAGTGTCTGAGTGGTCAGGCATGGGAAGAAGTAAAGCTGTACCATTTTGAAAGTCTCTGACATAAACCGCATGAGGAAAGCAGGAAGATTGGGGAAGGGATCCCTGTGTATCAAGTTGATCAAATGTTGTAACGTAAAATACTAAAGAGCTGAAAGTAATGAGTAGAGAGGATCTAAGCTCCGGTGAGAAAAGCCAGAAAGATATATCCAGGAACATTGTTAAAACAGAACTGTGTTATACTAGACAGCATTGAATCCGCCGAGACACGCCTGAGAGAGGTACATGAACTGTGCCGAATAAGAAAACCATTGAACTCCCTTTTTGTGAACTGTTAGGAACTAAGTGATCTTTTGGAGATCCCGAGTGACTTAAGCTTGGGGAAGGGAGTTGAGAAGAAACGCCATGACCATCCTGATATTCTTATGAGACACATATATATTTTATCCAATACCCTACACATTTTTAAGTTAGAACGTGAGGGCAAGCATAGGTTTGAAACAGACAGCTTCTTTACTTTTCACAGACAGACTTTGGACTATTCTTTCTTCTTTATTTTAATGGTCGAGGCTACTCCCATTTAAAAATAGGACAAGTTAGGCACTCTTCCAACCCCATTTTTATAAATAAAGGTTTTCGAAACGTGTATCCTTGTGTCTATGTCTACCCCTAAGCACCATCCCTTTTTCACACTTAGTACCGATAGGTCCTGCAGGTTACCGGCAGCAGAGTATTGACGGGGAGAAAAGGACAAAATATGTGGGGGCATGGGTCAGTAAATTCATGATTAAGAATTAGAGATGGTATAAGCACAAGCTGATTCTTTGTACAATATTGTGACCTTTGACTGACGTTTTTCATTTTTTCATTTTACTAAAACATTGATCCCCTAGTTTCAAAGCAATGGAGTGTTTATTTTGGCAGGGAGGATCTTTGTTTTTGCGATGATGTTTTGCAGAAAATAATGTTTTGTGGAGAATGGAGATGCACTAAGTCACGGGTGGAGGGAGCACATGAAATCTTTGCATTCGCACTATCACTTTCTTGAAGGCTTGTGCTAGTTTATCTGCCAGATGATGTGCTTCACTGTAACACACTGCTTCAGTGCCATTTCCCAGATGTGCACACCTGGGCTCAGAACGCAGGGGTTTGAAAAATGTGTGTTAATGACCCCCTTCATTTCACCAACAAGTTGAGCATTTCCACAGTGTTTCAGCCCTTTGCATGAACACAAGACAGAAGAAACGTGGTGATATAAAAGGTTTTGCACAGTGTAATGGTTGTACACCTGATATTTTCCTACGTGCAGCAACTGGAGTGAAGGGTGCAAATATAGGATGCATGAAGAACCTTCTGTGTGAGGCACAGTCACGAGGGGACTTGCCATATGCGCTGGCTAAAGTTGGCATTCGCAAGTGATTCGAAATGAGGGTTGTTGCCTCTACCCTTCGCTGTTCGATAGTAGACAAGGAATAATCCAATGCATAAGCACTGGATATAACCCTCATATGCTCATCAAGACCAACTGGAACCAAGAGTCGCAGTCATGAGAAAGGCAATGGTCAGACATTGGGAGATCTGAAAAGATGAACTTCAATGTTGATTCATATTTTGTTTGTTTGGTCCTTTGTTTTTATAATTTGTTGGTAAAAATATGTTGGCCACGTTGTCATTCCACTGGCCTTGTGAAAATTGAGTATAGTTCAGCATATCAATTGTTCTTGCTTTTCCTTTGTTGTATTTATTTTTTATTTTCTCTCTAACTATTCAAATAGTGATAATGGTGATGTTTTTCTAAATCTTATGTGATGTGTATTTTTACTTCTATATATCATGCCCATGCATGATACATGAATTGTTCTATTTTAATGCTATTGTATGACATTTTGACACATTTTTATATTTCATAAATTAGAAATATTGAAAAGTTGTATTCAAACTATATCAATTAAAAAAAAAAAAAATTGTTGGCACAGTAAATGTTTCTCCAGGTTACATCTGTGGACCTTTGATCAACACACCCCCTGCAAGTGTCAGGCAGGCAGAATGATGTTATTGGTGGTATATTCTTAGTGATAATATGTATTCTTATCAGTATAGAGTTAATAGAGACTTTCATAAGAGAAGATAAAGGGGTGCTATGTTGGTTGAGGGATTCCTCTATTTTATACTTGGCGATAGAGTTCATAGTACAGAACAGGCTACAATGTCATGTCTCATTGACAAATGCAGTGCAAGCAAAATAGTTGTTTGTTAAGTGCTGACATTTCGAAATGAAGTGTTAGTGGAACTTAATAAAAAGGCATGTTCTGTAGTTCGTAAATCACTAAAGGTGTATGTTTTAGGGTATAGAGACAAACACCCATAGTTGGAGGCCTTGAGTTGTGGAGTGGCGTGAGACTGGCTGAGAATACATCAAGCAGACCTAGACTAGAAGGGCCAAATGTTATGTCATTATACCCAGCACGGGAAAAAAGGTACTTTTGGTCTGAGCGCTAAACTGGTGGCGTCGGAAACCTCAAGAGTGGTCGCTTGGGAATTAAGACATGGAGGGGACTTATTGCCAGCTAACATTCCTCAGTCAATTCATAGTCCCATATGTACAACAAACATACCAATTACCATATCAAATATATTTCCTTTTTGCATGTTATAAATAAATATAGATAGATATCAAACCTTACAATTTCGTTAAAAATCATCAAACAATGAAAGCACAGAAATATAGGAATTGCGAGAAACATAAACCACTATAGTACATCATAGTAACAAACCACTGCTACAGAGTATGAAGAGGCAGATGGAACTCCCCTGATAGCATAGAAATACTTTCCGGTATACACCAACTTAATCCAACAACATCTTTCATAAATCTGTTATCAAGGTGATCGAACATATAACTCGCGTTTGGCCCACAGTATATTGATATATCCCATACTGTTTCAATTATTCCTAAGCAATAACATTAGAACCTCTGTGTTCTTCAGTGCTAATATTCACAGTCTAACACAAAAACCGGAGCGCCGACGCGTTGCGACGAGAGACTGTATCTTTGAAGGTGGGATTAACCAAAAAGAATTGTGCAAACGTAGTGAATAAGAATGCGTGCATGTAATGCAAAGTACTGCTAAAATGAATGCCCAGATTTGAAAAAGGCACTAGTTGTGCCGAAACACGTGTCATCAGATGGGCTCTCCTATGGGAGTTGAGATACTTGAATAAAATAATCAGTTTGATACTGGATCTGATTTGTGGCACAACTTTTCTGGTGAGGAACAACCATTTTATAACACAAAAATGTTTCATCTGTATAAACAACCAAATAAATACATCATTACTGATAAAATCACCCCTGCAACCATCCATGAACAAAATATGCTAATTAGAAATAAAAGTACAGATAGACAACATTGGGCAGTGATCCACACCCGACCAAAGGAGTTGCCCATAAGTACATTACTAAACAAACCCTTGCAAAGGGGCATCACATTCATCATCATCCTTTTCCATCTGTCTCCAGACATCATAAGGCACAAGCACTGTGGCCACCCCCTCCTGCAGCTATAACGTTAAAACATAAATTAATCTAATCATCGTACAATCCTTCATCAAAAAAACAGAGAAATCATCCATATATCGAAACAGATGAACACAAACCAGCTAATAATCTAATCCATGCACGCAAGGACAACTGAATCCTTCCTCTTGCCTTACAACAGTGCATTAATAATGCACCAATGCCTCCAGATCGGTTTTCAAGTAGGCTTAATTGATTCAAGTTATTGTCCCATGGATCCAGTACATATCACGCGATGTACAGTATATACAGCCACTGCCACCCTTACCAGGCTAAGCGATCCTCCTATTAAAACCCCCACATTCCACCTGGATGACATCACACTCCCCGACACTCCACAATCTCCACACTCAGCGATTCCACACAGAACAATGATGTCAAGCTGACTCACATGCAAGTTACAACATATCGCATATGATATGATATTTATAATGCACCTTTACACAAGTGTTTCTAGGCACCACAAGACAAAGGAGGGGAGACAGAGGGATGACTACGCGGACGATACCCAGAGCCTCCTCATACTCACAGGCAACTATGACACAGACTCCATAACACTTAACAACACCTACAACCCCATCCAAACATGGATGGCAGCCCGCAGACCCCTCCTGGTAGGATCCACTGACACACTTAAGTATCTTGACACTCAGTTCAGCCACTTCACTATTGACTCCATCAGGATCCCAGTATCTGGCTCAGTGAAAACTCTGGGGGTCTATCTGGACTCCAACCTATCCATAACTAGACAAGTTAATGCAATCGCCTCCTCAGCAGCGTATCATGCCAAACTCATACGCAGCTAGGCCATTCCTCTCCAAGGAGAATTGCACCAACATAGCCAGAGCTATCACCGGCTCAAGGCTGGACTGTTGCAATGTACTCTTCTTAGGGACATCCGCAAAAAAACCTTGAAAAATTGCAAGTCATCCAGAACAGCGCGCTTCGTGCAGCTCTAGGCATCCCCAAAAGAGAACACATCACTGCGGCCAGAAAACGAACCCACTGGCTCCCAATAAAAGAACGGGTTATATTCAAAACCCTGACACTAACCCATAAGTGCATCCACCTCTCCGCACCTGCCAACCTATCGCAAAGAATCCACCCCTCTAGCTCCACAAGGCAAACCAGAACACCATAATCAAACAAGCTCACAGTGCCTCTGGTCAAAAGAGTTAGAGCAGGCAGTGCTAGCTTCCCGTACCTAGCATCCCTACAATGGAATGGCCTACAACCAACTCTTTGTGCTGAAGAGTTACACATGGCATTCCGCAAGGCCATGAAAACCATGCTCTTCGCCTGACCAACTCCACACCAACCTCACTTTACTGCAGATTGCATCACTGGTTAACCTACAAAGTGTAATTATAACCTATGCTAAAAAATGTATAAATGTACAACATGTAAATGTATAACCCACGTGTACCTTCCCTGCAACTATGTTCCCTTCAAGTAACAGCGGCACGATGCCGAAGGGCTGTTTGTGCGCTATACAAATGGAAAATATAAATAAACAAATAAATAAATGACAAGACAGGTGATCTTACTAGGCCTTGTGGCATTCAGATTGTGCAAGTGCAGGGGAGAGGGTGAGGGGAGAAGTGTAGGGAAGGGGGAAGTGCAGTCAGGGCAGCAGGACTCTGAGTAAGTGCAAGGACGGCAGAGGACTACACGTGCACAGTCCCAGACCGGAAGTGCAGGTTAGGCCAGAAGGCAGTGCAGGCTGACTGGTCAAGGGGCAAAGGGGGGGTGTGGCACCCTGTGCGAATCTGAGGGTAATCACGCCACCAGTCAGGACGAGCAGATAGTCTCCATTTCTTCACACTGCAACAGAAACTGTAATAGGCTCCACTTCTGCACCATCCAAGGATCCCACATCTTCTTTACCTGAGTTGCCTAATTGTAGGGCTCCTACTACCCTGCCTAGCCACAAAGGTTGAGTTCCCTGCAACCCCTGTAATATACTCACTTCTACAAGCAAGTTGACCTCCCTGAGCCCACAGATACCACTAAAGCATTTTCTACAGCAGGTTGTGTCCCTGCAGATGTCACCATACCTCAACCCGGAGCTTGAATACACAGGTTGTATCCATGCAGGGCCTGCATATTTTAGATTTTCAAGTAGGTTTAATGGATTTAAGTTAACTTTCCATAGAACAACCACTGCCCACCCTGACCAGGCTAACTGAACCTTCTATTCAAACCCTCACATTCTATCTGGATAACATCACACTCCCTGACATTCCACAATCTTCATGCTCAAAGTTAGGTTGAATGTTGTGAAAAATTAATTGAGTACCAAGCCCAGTCTGAGTTATGTGCTCTGTGATTCAGTTGTACAAACCTTTCATTACATATATATTTCTCAGATATAAAGATCTGTGGTCATTCTTATGTTACCAAATGCTGTTTGATTTTATACAAGCAGGTTGCAACCCTTACTGCTGTTATTTGTCGCAGTCCTCTTACTCATAAGAGTACAATCAGAGTTTACTAGACTGTCCATCTCAGAACGATAACTTAGTATCTTATTTATTTAAAATTATTTCTCTGGCTTTTCTATTTTGTGAGCAATTGCTTTTCTCGGTAAGACAAGTGTAAAGTTACCATTACAAACGAGCATTGTACATTTTTAAAAAAAGAGCTAGCTTACAATGCTGTTAAAATTAAATACACACCGCCCCCCTATCCCCAACCTCGTGTTGTTTTGTCAAGTGCGCATTTGCTAAAGCCACCAAGCTGACAGCTGCGTCGGCTTCAGCAAATGAGCACCTGACAACATGGCAGAGATAGAGAGAGCTAAAGAGAGAGAGCTAGAAAGAGAGAGAGAGAGCGAGTGAGAGAGGGAGATAGAGAGAGAGAGAGAGAGAGAGAGAGAGAGAGAGAGAGAGAGAGAGAGGGAGAGACCTCATTGTCTCTCTTGCAGAATATGAAATGATGAGAGTTGGTTTGCATTTCCGTTTTATGCAAGGAAGAAAGTGTGAACATTTGTCCTCAAAACATGCCCTGCTGAAAGATGAGCTGGGTAGAACATGCAGTAATTATGTCTCACCACTCATTGGTAGCTGCTCGCTTAAATAATATAGGACTGATAACTTCACCTCACCCACATGTGGAAGCAGTTCCTAGCCGCTTTGCTGCTGTGGCTTTCACTCTTGCACAGAGCCTACAGCAGCAGTCTGCCACCAGAGGCTCTCAAGATGTTTTGGACTACAACTCCTGTGGACCCTCACCATTCACTATGCTAGCTAGGGCTGATGGGTGTTGTAGTAAAAACACAACTGATGCTACAAAGGTTGCAGGCCAATGGCCGACAGAGAGCCAATTTATGCGTGCAATCATCCAAAAAGCTGCGAGCTGCAAATGAAGAGAGCATGCACCATTCAACGCGATCCACCATGGCCCAGTCTGTCAACCTTCTTTTCGGCCAGCAACTGACCACCTAATGTTTGACCCCAGACACAGCGAAAGTACCTATCTGTTCTTAGAGACAGTGATCCCCTGAGTAGCCGGTGATGTCATGTTCCAGCGGTATCCGTTGCCGGGATAGGATGGAGTGGAAGGGGGGGGAGGTGTCTAGGTTCATCTGCACCGCGTCCTGAGCTGAAATACCAGAATGATACTCACATTCCGAGCTTGGAGGTCTCAACTGCAGTCAGCTCCTTGTTAGCCGGATTCAATAAATCGCAAGATTTTCCATCTGGATAAAACTAAAACATTTCAAATGTCAATATTTTCTCTGATCATGTACTTCGTATGTACAAAAAGAAGGCAAATGTGCAGTAGTTGACTCCTATTACAGGTGGGAACATGGTCAATTCAGTGAGGTGGCAATATAACGAAAAGGAACATTAATTGCACAGATATATATTATCACTTGCCGTCAGAGCAAAGAACACAAATAATCTGTTGCGCGCATACTCGGGTGCAATTACATCAGAGGCGGGCTGGCCCATGAGGAAATAGGGAGCATCCCCTATAGGATGGACCCTCTGGAGGTCTGCTAACGGCGGGACAAGGTGAGTCACGTGTTGAAGAGTGGCATTGCGCGTGACTGACTGCTTCCTAGCCCTACAAGCAGTTTAGAGGTACCGGAGGGTCAGCAAATCTCCCAATTTACCTATTGAGCTGTCCATCACCAGTCCACCATCAGATCCCAATATTGCTTTTCATATTTCTGTGCCCTTTGCATCCTGAGCATGGATGCAAATGACATCTACCTTTTTTTCTTAACAGCAATTTAAGTGTTTTGTGCAAAACCATTGCTTTGTCCTCTAAGGAGATACAATGATGCCTGGCCCCTGCCCCAACCAGCCTCCTGAGGAATGCCTGACAATCGCTGTGCCCTGCCCTCGAGAGGCAAATGTCCCATCAGGCGACTGAGCAGAGCACCTGGGTCTGCTAAAGAAAGGTATGCATCTCTTATCCTGCTAACCAATATACTAAGGAAGGTAAAAAGGGTGACTGCAGTCTCACATTTTAAGTTACCCTTCGTACTCTTCCACTAAACTTTAAGTTCTTGTCTCTCATAAGCCTAAACAGGTTATGATAATGTCTGAGTCTCCATACCGCCACTTTCCCTCATCTGCCAACTCGCAGGTGGTTGTTTTGTTCTTCCTGGAGTACAAAGTATCAGAGAGAGAGAGAGGGAAAGGAAGAGGGTGAGGGAGAGGGGGGGAAGAAAGGGAGAGTCTGTGAGACAGAGAGATAGAGAGACTAACTAGTAATGGCCAGGGGAGGGAGTGCAGGTTGTTTTGCCTTGTAAGGCCTACTCCCACCGTCCTCTATCTAACCGTCTCCCCTCTAAGTTCTCCTACCACATTACACTACACACAGAAGGCCAAAACAGGGTTAGTGTTAGCACATTAACAATAAACGAGCCATGACTACGCTCTCCTCTTTAGCCCTGTTGCACTCTCCCACATCAGCGGCTAATCACATTCAAAGCATTGTCGCTATCAGATCTTGAGCTCTTCCCTATGGATGACATATTCCCAAGTGTCCTCCGCTGAACCCATTCAAAGCAGATTGGCACTCAGGAACCGGGTACTTCTGGCCTGCACCCAACAACCCCACAGGTTTCACATCTGCCTTTCCCATTGTCCAATTAGAGCCCCACTCCACTTTTCTCTTACAGAGCCAAGTGCAGTGAGGCCAGCGTTATCGGCAGACAGGCGCTATACAAGAACACTTACTTCACATTACATTACATATCATAAATTTCCTTCCATCGCAAATCCCACCGGTTTACCTGAATAAAGCTTGCGGTTAACAGACATTGTTCCTCCTTGACTCTCGTTTGGGTGGCTTGGAAAGTATTCTCAATCACCTGGAGAGAAAAGGAAGTCTGCAGAGCATCAAAGCATGTCTATGGCTCATGAATGCAAGTTGCTGTTTGCTAGGACTATGTGGGATATGTCCAGTCACCCCCACCCATGTGGCCAAGATTCCAATACCTGCTTCGGGTTGTCCTTTACAACATAAAGCCAAACAGAGCTTTTTTTCTTTTGCAGTTGGAGCAGGGACTTTCGAGTTAGGATATTCATGCAAACATTTCACATTAAAAAGCCTTCAGAAGTGGGTTTTCAATCATCCTTGTGGCCTCAGTGGTTATAGCCTCTCATATGTTTGCCCCTGAATGAATGGAGGAAGAAATAGACAAGCCACTTTGGTCTGGTGCAGTGCAAAATAAAAATTATTATTTCTGATGTAAAAGAAACCTCAAAAATAGTTCCTCCAGTAGATGTAATTAATTCACCAGTGTTTTCCCTCTGGCGTATTGCTCTTGTCCCTGATCTATGACGGCTCATAGCACAGCACAGTTTGCCACGTGTTATATGAGACTAGACTACCTTACCCTCAATCTACCACCTCCCCTTATTAACCAACTCCCCTGCTATCCATTATCCTACCCCCTGACCCTCTACCCTCCACGAGGACGCAACAGTGAACTGCCCAGAATCCAAATTCAGGGAAATGGCTGCAGGGAAATGGGGGGTGCCCTTCTTTCATGCCAACACAAAGTTGTGTTGGCACATTGTTGGGATCTGGATCTGTTCTTCTGCTCAGGTCATGGTTGTTGAGGACTACAATCACTGCTTTTAGTTACTCGAGTGAGCTGTGCCTCAGCACAGATGCACTGAATAGGCACTGGATGCTCCGCACAGAGATTAAGACGTTGTGTCCCTTTTGCCTGAGGATTACGAAATCTAGTTTGCATGTTTATTTTGGGTGCACTGTTCATTAGGGGTGTGATCTGGCCTGGATGTAACACAGACAACAGTAGTGCAGTGGCACCAAACTAAAAGAGTGTCCAGCCATTGTTAATTAAACGCAGAAAAATGCCCAAAACTAATAAAAATACTACTGGCCCACCTCTGTAAGGGAAAATACAGAGAAAGCAGACTTTAAAGTAAATGGCACTCTGAGTTGGAAGACAGAGGTGCTCAGGCAAATATTTCAGCAGTAAAATGTCAGGTTCATGAGGATGTCTATCAAAAGGTAGAGAAGAGGGTTTAGCATACACTATGGTAATTTAAGGTGGACCAGGGGATAAGCTGAAGAGCATAAGTCGAAGAGCACCGGCAATGGGTTTCAACATGCAGTGCTGTTCGGCAGCGGCTTGCAGGACTAAGGCCAGGGGACAGCAGGTGATTGGGTCAGTGGTGCTGGAAGACTTGCCAGCATCGGGTGGAGAAGTGGCTACTAGCCTTCGGACAGCAAACAAGCTTGGCTGGCTCAACACAATGACGGAATGCTGCCGGGGCAATGGCTTGGAGTTTGAAGTAGCTGGTGACCAGGCGGTGTTGCTGAGTTGGGGATACTAGAAGAATTGGCGGGTCTCAGATAAAGAGACAACAGCATCAAGCGAAACTCAGAGATGTGGAGGCGAACAAGCGTCGAGTTCAGAGAGCACTCTGGTGGTTCCCTAGTAGCAGCTTGCATGGCGTTGAAGGTTTCCAACACAGCATTGAGGTGTTTCAGAGATGCAAGGAGAGCAAATGGTCTTTTCCTTAGTTCAATGTCAATGTCTCAGGGACAAGGTGAGTCATTTCTTCTTTCCTTCTCAAACATAAATGTTTGTACAAGGTACTTCCAGGGGTTCTGTCACCTCCTGTGACAGCCTGGGGACCCGGGGCTCTGTTGCAGCAGGCCTTGTCCACACAGCAGATTCCTCCCAAATGTGGCCTTGGAATGGATAGAGAGAAGAGCTTTCTTCTTCCTTTGAACCTTCTGTCTTCACCTTAATGGCAGAGGAATTTGGAATATATTTGGAATAAGGGTTCCTCCCCTTTTATAGGAAAATGGGACAGCAGATTGGGTAACAGCAACCCTGCCATTAAGAGTCCAATCCATCTGCTGAAACAAATGTCCTTTGCTTACTAATGTCATACCCAGAGTAACGTGTCTGCATGAAGTGGAAAGGTGGGTCAGGGGGACAGGAAGTTTAGGAACCCTAGCAAATCCAAAATGGAGAGGCTACCCTGTGGTCGGAACCTCTCTTCTGGGATACTCTAACTGTGCCCCCTTCCTCTGTCTGCCTACTTCGAAAGGCCTCCAGTAATCATCACATTGGTGTGGGTAGGTCAGGTTCATGGCAGGAATGTCTTGAAGGCAACAGTTCCCAGGGTCCTCCACCCGAGGTTTCCTGTGCCTTATGGAATGTATCGACTTCCCTCAGGGGGATCAATGAAGATACTTCCTGGGCAGGGCCCCACATAACTTAGCTGGTGTTGGTTAACTATGCTCAACCCTCCAGCCCCAAGACAGCAATATTATATTATAGTCTCGGGAGGATAGCTCAGGGGCAACATGCTCGCCTTGGAAGCAAGACGACACGGAGCAACAAAAGTTCACTCCGCGGGTCCATGCTTAGAAACCTCTGGGTATTAAGCGCGTTATAAATAACCTATCATATCATATACTACACTGATGATCCCTAATAAGAGTAAAACCAGATATGTAGTTGTCTGTAGTCTTGAGAAATTTCTGTCTCGGGTTGATTAATCTATACATAAAGTAACACTGCCCTGTAAGACAAAGGCCATTTTCTGGAGAAAACAGCTTGCTTTTAAGATAATTTGTATACCCACAATGCCTTGCTGACATGGCTCTGAACTGGAGGTGTACTTCCAGCAATGGCTACTAGGTGGCCTTGTGGCATGTGTGACTTGGCTCGAATGGAATATTGCACATTAGGCTTGTTTGATGTGTCTGCCTGATGTTTTACAGAGCAAATGTGAGGCCCAGGGCACCCCAAATTGGAAACTTTGGGATAAATTCGTCAAACAGTTCAAAAGTTACATTTAAAACAATCTGTTTTTTTGACTTATCCAACAGATCCCACTAATTCTCCCATAGTTGAAAGGGTGCATCCATTGAATGGGCGCACATTGAAACCACTGGACAGATTTCCTCCAAATAAGGAATACATTGGGAAAAAATGTGTGAAGATTCTGCTTTTGAAAAGAATGAAGAATAAAGAAAAAAGGAACTACTGCAGACAACGTTAGTTATTTTTAAAATTAAAGAAAAGCGGTTGGCTGATGGGGAAGTGGCAGGAAGTTGTGCATTTCTCTTGTTGCTTGCGAGACTTGTTAAACAAGTTCACATCAAAAGGCTACACAGTACAGTCTCTGAGTTTTATATGAACGAGTGAACCCATCTAAGTGCAGATTATGCTGCACTTTGACATTCTGTCCAGGTATTTCATTGATAACATTTACTTTTAGAAATAATTGCATCTATAATTGATGCAGTATGGTTTTCCATGATCACTGCATTCCTCTTCCTCATGCCAGTGCCCCGTTAGTAATCATTAGCAACCCATTGCCCCTGCTTGCCTCTTTTATGTCTGTGTACCCCATTAGTAATACACTATACCAGCCTCCCTCTTCTTCGTCCCGGTACACCATTAGTAATCTATTACCCCGCCTCCCTCGTTCTGATCCCCCATTAGTAATCAATTTCCCTGCCTCCCTCTTCCTCTTCTTGGTCCCTATTAGTAATATATTTCCCCGGCGTCCCTCTTTCCCATCTCTGTACCCCTTTAGTAATCATTAGTAATCCATTATCCCTGCCTCCCACTTCCTCATCTCAATGCCTGATTAGTAATCCATTGCCCCTCCTCCCTCCTTATCTTCCTAGACCCCCATCACTAATCCATTACCTCTGCCTCCCTCTGGTGCCACCCTTTACCCCATTATTAATCAAGTACCCCAACTTCCCTCTTCCTCGTCCAATTACCACATTAGTAATTCATTACCCCCACTTCATTATTCATCGACCCGGTACCCCATTAGCAATCCATTATCCTTGACTCCCTATTCCTCACCCCTGTATCACATAAGTACCCATTTCTCCAACTCCCTCTTCCTCAACTGGGTATCGCATTACCTGATTCCTCCTTCCTTAAACCTATACCTCCTTTGCAATGCATTACACCTGCCTCCCTTTACCTCGTCCCGGTATCCCATCATTAATTATTTTCCCCCGCTGCTCTCTTCCTCATCCCAGTTCCCTATTATTAATTCATTAGCCCTGCATCACTCTTCCTCATCTCAGTATCCCAATAGTGTTCATTAGTAGTTAGTCAATTACCCGTGACTTCCCTCTTCATATTTGCCGTATCCATTAGTAATCCACTATACCCGCCTCCCTCGTCCTCACCCAGTTACGCCATTAGTAATTGATTACCCCTGATTCCCTCTTCCTTGACCAAGTCTACCATTAGCAATCCATTACTGCCACGTTCCTCTTCCTCATTAGGTACCCCATCAGTAATCTATGACCCCCAGCTCCTGCTTCCTTGTCCTGATTCCATATTAGTAATCCATTACCCCCACTTCACTCTGCCTCATCCAGGTACTGCATTACACCTATTATGCCCACCATCTTCTTCCTCGTCCAGGTACCCAGTAGTAACTCATTAGCTCTCCCTCTTCCTCATCCTTGTACCCCATTTGTACCCCAATAACCCCACCTCCCTCTTTCTTGGCCCGGTGCCCCATCAGTAACACATGACCCTTCCTCTCTCTTCCTGCTGCCGGTCTCCCATTAGCAATCCTTTACACTTGACTCGCACACATCCCCATTACTGTTCCTCACACACATCCCCCATCAACCCCACGCATCCTGCATCACATTCGCTCCTGTACATCTCCATCACAGTCCCTCTTGCTCTTCCTTATCCCATTTCCTTTTTGCAGTTCCTTTTCCATGTCCCATTTCCTCCTCCTTTGCATCATTGCATGGCAAAGCGAGGCACAGGGTATGTAAAGTGCATGCCCTGTACAAAGTAGACACTGGCCATAGCCGTAGATCATATGCCATGACCTATAGATATGCAATGGGTAAAACCACATAATGTGTTGCTTAGAAACACACTGATAACACTGCTTACATACATTATGATATCAAAATGAAAAACATTAGTATTGCAGGTAGTGTGGAATATAGCAAAATAAATACCTTGCAATTCAGTAAAAAATAAAAAGCATTTAAGGTGAATCTGGTCAATACAACAAAACCCCTGAAGTTCACCACCAGAAGATATTACCTACAAAAGACTGGCACGCCCATGGGCGCAAAATGATACCCTAGTATGCAAATATTTTCATGGCAGAACTCGAGCAGCCGCTTTTACAACAACAATCCCACAAACAACAAAGATATCTGCGCTACATTGATGGCATTTTCTTGATTTGGACAAAAGGCGATGATTCTCTGAAGCAATTATACAATATCTAAATGGCTTCCACCACCACATTAATTCACCATGGAATACTACATGGTGAGCATGGTCCACTTCCTGAACACCATTTCTTTTCGAAAGGACGGCCACCAAGAAACAGCTATATATAGGAAGCCAACAGACAGGAACAAATACCTTCACAGGACAAGTTTCCATCCAAACCACACAAACAATCTATTATCTACATACATGCCATCTGAAACCAGCATATAAACTCCAACAGGAAGACAAGGGACAACCAACTTGACACACTTTGTTCAGCCTTCTTGCAAAAGGGATACTCATCTGAACAAATTGACAGGGAATTTGATCAGGCATTGAGAATACCCAGAAATGACCTGCTTCAATACAAACAGTGAAACTACGAAGATGCTACCCTTGGGCGTCATGTATGATCCAGCACTAACACAACTGAATAGAATTGCGAAGGACCTACCCTACAATCAATATTTAACAGAGATGAGGAGCTGTGGGACATTTTCGAGCAAACCCTTTAACTGCATACAAACAAGTGGAAAATCTAGCATGAACCGTCACCAGAAACACATTCTATCAGATCAATAAGAAATAAGATACGGTACATACACATGCAATACTAGGCGTTGCAGAACCTGCCAACACATTTTCACCAAATCATCTGTAACAACTCTACAGAACTAAGAATTACAGATACAATGGACATACAACTGAAAAATGTCCAATGTGGTATACCTCATCCAAAGCAAGAAATGTCCACAAGGATATTATGTTGGTGGGACCAGCAATGAGCTACATGAAAGAATGAACATGCAGACATACCGTCCTGAACCACAAAACAGAAACACCTGGGGCAAGGTTACAGAAACGTTGCACAGGTGTAAGTACAAGATTGTACGGTATTAGCACTAGGGCAAAGTTTGCCCAACTTTTAAAAACATTGTGACATGTTTGAAAACTTTGCACCATGACAAGTGCAGTTTGTCATGCTATAAAATGAAGATTTGGACTAAATAAGAAACAATTTGGGCACAAAGCGTTGACTTAATTTGGATCGATGTGATCACTGCGACCACATGTAATTGCAACAGCCGAAAATTCCGACTTTTCTTTTTTTTTTAAATCCCCTTTACACTGCATAGATATGTGGGGGGAGACCCCCCACCACCCCTCCATATTTCTATAATATCCCATTACCCCCCACATTTATATGTGGTGTAAAGGGGGTGTTAAAAAAACAAAATTCGGCCCTCGCAATTCCCAAAGCCTTTAAATGTAGTGGCCTTGGTGCTTTGCAGCAGAGAGGTTGAGAGGCTTTCCAGACATTTTCTTTGCTTGATGCAAGTGATTCCCATGAAATGAAAATGAAAGAACTCAAAACACTATTTGAATGAGAAAAAAAGGATGCCATCAAGCTTTGGAATGAACTCCTCCCCCTTGACCTTAGAGAGTCTAATAGCCTTCTCGACTTCAGAAAGAGGTTCAAAATTCTTCTGATTATGTAATCCCCTCTTAGGGGAACACTAATCATGTTGAACAACAGCGCTTGGATGGCTTTTCCAGAATCAGTAAATAAATACCAATACCAATGGCAATAGCAATCACATCAGGCTTGAGGTCGAAAGTGAGAAAGAAGACACCATGTGAAGTTGGGGATATGGGAGTGGGCTGGGGAGTGGGTTACAGGTTGATCATTTTCTGGGGAAGACCACAGGATTCTCACCAGATTACCATGGCAACGCCGCAAGATGCACTCAGAAATAAATGTGCATCACATGAAGTGATGAGTGATGGGGTAATCTGAGAGGGTTAGGGAGGGAAAAACAATTGAGTGGAACGAGGGGACCTGGAAAAAAGAACGGGGACAAAGATGAGTGCCTGTGGGGATGGAGAAGACTTTAATTTTCAGCATGTTTTCCCGTTATTGCCGGAATCGGCAAACCGGCACAGGAATATTGGAAATGATTACTGTGAAATGAACGTGGGATTGAGGAGTAAGAAATAAAAAATTTTAACATCTGCAACGTCTACATCTAATGGACAGGGGGCAATGGGTGCTTGGTAACAAACTAATGGTGTGACATGGCCAGTGGCCATGGTTATTGGGCCCAAAATAAAGCTATTGGTACAACTCGCACAGAGGCCACAGCCGAAGGCCATAGCTAGTGAGACCTGAAGAAACTATGCAACATGTACAGAGCCCATCGCTGAAGGCTGTGGCCACTGGCAATGGACAAAGGCCATGGCTATTAAGCCCAAAAGAAACTATGCAACATGTTGGGTCCTGGCTACTGGCCATAGCTAGTGGGCCCAAAAGAAAACTATTGGTACAACATGTACAATTGTCATGGCTATTTTATTTGTATTTATTGGACATTTGTATGGAGCCTACACACAAGTGTTTCCAGGCGCGACAAGACAAGATGGGTGGGGGGGCGTAGGTACAAAAGTAGATCAACAAAAATGGTTATATTGGTCTTGTGACAAACATACCGTGCAAATGAATGACGAGGTAGTAAGTGTGGGCGGGTTAGGTGTAGAAGTGTAGGAGTGGGGTGCCCACAAGGGTCGGGGTGGGCAAGTGCTGGGTGGGCCAAGGCAGTAGGTACCAGGGGAAGAGGGGAAAAGAGGGATATGTGGGGTGGACAGGGAGGACCAAGTTGGGCTGGTCTGGGAAAGGGAGCCAGAGGGCAAGTGCTGGCAAGGGATGCTGGGTGGTCTGGCCCCTGTATGACTCTGGAGTGACCAGGCCCCAGTCGCAGAGGGAGATTTAGCACAGGAGGGGGAGAGGGAAGGAAGAGGAGAAAAGCAAAGTCATCAGAGGTTTCCAGAATGTAAGAACTTCCAGCTTATGTTTGAGGGCAGGGGGGCCGTTCCAGAGGGAGGAACCAGCCGAGGAAAGGGATCTACCTTCCACTCTCTGCTTGGAGAAACGTTTGACCTGCAGAAAGTTGGAGCCAGAGGACTGAAGGACTCTGGCGAGGAGGTATTTTGGAAGGGAGAGCTACATTTAGAGAGTTCCAGACCCCAGACAGCCTTGTAGGTGATGCAAATGGTCTTGAATCTTTCCTCCCAGACACTGGGACCCAGTGGAGAGAGTTTAGGGCTGGAGTCCAAGGATAGGTCTTGCAGTCCTATTCTGGATTAGTTGAAGGGAGCGAAGGGAGGAAAGAGGCAGATTGAGGAAGCGGTTCTTGCAGTAGTACAGCCTAGAGAAAATCAGGGCTCTGGAGACGTTGAGCTTCTGGGGGAAGGTGAGGAAAAGTAGAATATCCCTGAGGAGGTGCAGCTGAAAGATGTACTTCTCAAGGCCCGAAATGTGTGGAGAGAAAGAGAGAGAGGAGTCCAAGATGATCCCAAGGTTCTTTGCCTCACAACTGGGTGAGGGGAGAGTACCCAGGGAGTCAGGCCAGAAAGGGGGGGGACAAGGAGCAGGTGTCCCAATCAGAAGGATCTCTGTCATATTGGCATTAAGGCAGAGATCATTGGCAGAGCACCACGCCTTAACAGCAGTTAGGCAGTCAGGTATGAGGGGGGAGGAGGAGGTAGAGGAAGGCAGCTTGAAAGAGAGCTGTGTGTCATCTGTGTAACACTGGAAATGAGGGAAGAAAGTGGAGATCAGGTGGGCCAGAGGGGCCAGATAGATATTGAAGAGCCATGGCGGTAGGATAAAGCCCTGAGGGAGACTACAGGTAGAGAGTGAGGTGCAGGAGAGAAAAGGGCCCATTTGCACTTGGGAGGGTCTGTTTGAAAGGAAGGAGGTCAGCCAGAGGTCGAAGTGGGCACGAGCGGTTGGGAGCTGTGCTCCCATACTTTTTATTTTTAAGTTTCACCACTCCTATACTTTTATTTTAAAAAGAACCCGTTCTGGAATGGTTTCGTTTTAAAATAAAAGTGTAGGAAGAGGTTGAAGCTTGCACTTCAGTGCACTGCACTGCACATTCCCATAAATAGCAGGTGTGTTTGTTTGGGGGTTTGAATTGTGTGAGGAAAGGGGTGCAGAGATGGGGTTTGTGGTGAGCAGGGCAGACCAGTAGGGAACATAGTTCCAATACTTATTTTAGTACACTTTGACCACTGAGGTCAGCCATGCCAGTGCCCAGTCCGTGATGCCAAGGGTATGAGAATGGAGTGGTTGACTGTGTCAAAAGCGAAAGAGAGATTGAGGAGGATCAGAACTGAGGCAGTGTTAGAGAATGAGTCTTCATGGGTGTTCAGGAGAGCAGTTTCCATGCCTCTGGCAGCCCTAAAACTGGACTGGTGCTTGTAGTGTCAGCCGGCCATTTCGGTGTCAAGGGTCAGTTGAGGGATGAACAGCTTCTCCACGGGGTTTGCACAAAAAAGGGGTGATAGAGATAGGGCGATAGTTAGCCAGGTCAGCAGATGGCTTTTTAGGAGGGTGTGCACAAGAGACTGCTTGAGGGGTTGAGGGAAGGAGCCAGTGGCAAATGAGTGGTTGCAGAGGACAGTCAAGGCTGGAGCGAAAGAGGCGATGATGTCTTTGATGGTTCTGAGGGTGTGGGGGAACACCTGTTTAGAGGAGACTTTCATAGAGTGGACAACTCTAAAGATCTCATCTGGAGTAATGGGAGAGAAAGAGGAGAGTAGGGGGTGGTGGGAGGGCCAAAGGAGGCAGGAGAAGACTGGGAGCAGCTGGCAGAAAGGACAGGATATCAAAAGATTTGGAGGAAAAATGGGCGGCCAATGCAGAGCAAAGGGCCTGGGAGGGAGAAGGAGAGGAGGAGACTGCAGTAGTGTTGGCAAGTTCCTAGCCGATTTTAAAGAGTTCAGCCATGTAGAGGGCCATGAAGAAACTATAGTATAATGAAACCCTTGAAATACAGTGAATAAACATTAGTTGAGAGAGAGTTAAGGTGATCAGATTTAACACAACAAAAAACACCTGCAATTCGGCACTCACATTCAAGCAAGCCCACTTTAACTCTGGAGCCCCCACACCCTCCCGGTTGCGCAGCGCATGGCCCCATTCAGCCACATTAATTGTGTGGGTTTTTAGAGCTTTCTTCCCAGAGTCAAGACTGAAGCAGAACAAGGGTGTGGACATATTAATTAGCTTCAATGATCCCAGGAAAAGATGACTGTCCTAATCTAAAGGTTTTGGAATCAATGGGCTTCATTATGACTCCAGCGGTAGCCGTGCCGGCAGCCACCAGAGTCATTTTTTTCCCTGCGCCCAGGAATGGGCAATTACCGTGACATTACAGCCCCGGCAGACCCAGTAATTGCCCATTCCCAGGTGCCGTAAAATAATGCTCCCCATTCCCATTCGAGCCCCAATAGGGCTCAATGGGAATGTGGAGGTCGGATGCACCGGTACCATTCGTGAATGGTGCCGGTGCATCCGACATGGTCTGTGCTCGTGGGTGCCGGTCTGCCCGCCAGGTCAGACTTGGCAGGCAAAAAGGCACCTGCAAGCAGACCTCAGAGTTTGCCGGTCCGGCAAGTTTACCGGTACTGTTGTTACCGGACCGGCAAGTTTATAATGATGCCCAATAAAAGTTAAAAAAAAAACAGGGGGGATGTTTTTCACTGTACATCTGCGTGCTGCTTCTTCTGAGATCCCCAGGAAATGAGCTCACTGTGTCCTGTTCTGGGGTGCTGAGAGGGGCACATGGGGTGTCACCTCTATTCTATATTAGATGAAACAAGGGCAGAACTTCCCCTGTCACCCGACACACCACGTCTGTGAAAGAGGCCATGCCGCCAACCAATTAATTTATAATGAGCAATTGGAAAGGTTTCCCCTTCCTTTCTTTTTCCATCACCTGTTGGACAATGCCAGGCTGCCTGCCATCCCCGCGCATCAAGGCCGTCTTCTCTGGGCTGTCCTTGCCACATACCAGCAGCGCCACGTTGTACCCCGAGGCCGCTGGCTCCAGGAGAGACTGCACCAACTCGGAGAACACCTTGTCCTGCAAGAATGAAAGAAGCCTATTCAGGGCAGAGTTCACGTGTATCACAATGTGCGCGCCTTCAGACGCTCATGCCAGCGGCGCCCACGCGGAACGACGAGCGGAAGTGACAACAGACCACGCATCATTCAGTCTCAATAGAGGGGGAGAGCTGACCTCGACTTGTCTGCAAAGGCGCTCGATGGAGCAATTCACAAAACAGTTCTTCTGCCGTGAAGCCATTTGCGGGAAAAAACTGCCATTTGCGGGAAAAAACTGTGCACCAGTTGCGGCTGCCGCAAATTCAGCCCAATTCACGAAAACACAATCAGACGGTGGAAAAAAACCATCGCGACTGCATTGTATCACCGGCCATCCATTTTAGATATGCAATATGGGTGTCTTTAGAGTAAATTCAATTGACGGGATATTGAAATTAAGGACACACCCAAACTAGCAAATTGTGACAAAAAGAAAATGAGAAACCTGTTTCTCTAACAAAAGGCCCCTGCTCCAACCTGCCATTAATCCGATTTCGAATACGTGCAAATCTGCACGAAGTTTTTTTATTTTTTTTAAAACATTTTTCCCTTGAAATACCTCACTTTCTTCAAAGATTCACAGCATTATCAAGGAAACATTAATTTGATTTAGTTTTCACTTTTAACTGTCTTGTTTACTTTGCATGAAGTTGGGCCTGTAGTGTTCACTTTTTCAATAAATCAGGGCCATCTGCGGCTACACTCTCCCGCAATTTTCGAGGACGGTAGAAGTCATCATTTGTCACTCGCAAAGTGAGTATTGTCAAAGTCGCGACCTGTGTGTGCTGCAAGTTGTGGCTAAAACACCCGACTTGTGTGAGCTGGAATCCACTGGGCCGCCTGATTCATAGAAAAGTGTGCATAGACCCTGCACAGTTCGCGCGCGCGGTGAGAAGGACTCCCCTCTCGAATGAGGCACCTGTGCGTGATGCGGTTATTCATGGAATCCTTCCCGTAAAGTAACACTATGCTCAAGTCGCAGTCGGAACGCCCCCGACATGCCCCCCTGCAAAGCAAATGTGGCCACTAATACCTACCTATGCGCGGTGGTTGGGCACAAATTCATGCACCCCGGTAATCCTGTGTGGTGTCCCCCGCAACCAAGCCAACACCCCGGCGACACTGCATAGGGTCCCCAATACTGTTCACAGTACTCCCAAAAACATGCGCACCATTTCCCGTAACCGAGTAATTTCACGGTCAATCTGCGTACGAACCCCCGTAAACCGCGCCTGCACCCCGCTACTCTGCATACATGCACCTACCTGAGACCGGAACCCCGGCTGCGTGTACGCACCCCTATATTCCCAATCGGGCCTTACCTATGCATGGTGCGATTCGGGCCTTACGCCTGTTTACATGTGGCAGATAGATCTAGGGCTTTGTGTGCTGAAACCCCCGACGTGATGCTGCGCAGTCTGTTCCTTGAATACGCTTGGTTGTGCGCAGTTGGGGGCATGCGATCACCTTGGGGCAGGTCATCCCTTCGACACACCCACATTTTCCCTTGTTCTTCCTAATTTTGCATGTTCTGCCCCCTATTTTGGACTCTGGGGAGGCCCAACCCACACACTACAGGGAGACTTGCACAAGACACTCGACCTGCACAAAGTCCACGCAAGTCCCTGAAAAGTCCTGCGCAGTCGATTCCATGAATGGACGAATGGGGTTTTGCATGCAGAATGGCACAAAGTCCCGATTTTCTGCGCAGATAATTCCATGAATCGGGAGCCATGTGTATACTCATGCAACATGTGTTTTGTGAGGTAGATTTTTTTGTGGGTGATCTTAGCTACAGTGAAGGATTTTGCGAAAATGATCAGTCCATGCGGGGCCAATAAAAGTAAGACATTACAGGAGCCTCCTTCAGTTTCTGAAATGGAAACACGGAAGTGCAAGCACTTGCTAACCCTGAGGACCTGCTTACTGCTGGGAAGGGGCGGTAACCCGCCATTAAATGTATTAACTTCGTGCTAAGAAGTGCTGGTACTATGTCTTTCAAATAAAATAAATGCAGGTACTCGGGATCAGCAAGTACCTGCCCATTTAAAGAACTGGCCTCCTTCATGGTGTTAAATTCGTGACAACTCTTGTAGTGTAATTCGGATCTCTCTGGACTGTGCCTGCCCTCAGACCCTGTTTGTTTGAATTAGGTTCACATTCAAGCATTGGCATCATTTTTAGGGGGTGCTAGGGTGTTTATCCCCCTCAACTTGCGTGGCACACCATTTTGTCCCTCTCATTTGGGAAGCGGCCCATTTCGTGTAGATGTCATGTCCCCCCTCACCATTTTCAGCAAAGTTACTTCACTGCATTCAAGATGTCTGCTTAGCGAGAAGTTGGCCTAATTACGGCTTTCTTTTTGTTACGACAAAGTGGGGCCAATTAACAATGCAGGATGCAAATGCAACTTGTATTCAATGCCCGCCTTTATCGGCATGAACATTCCTGATCAATAACAGGGATTTGAGTGCAGGAGGTAGGACTGGCTGCTGACAGGAGAGGCATAGAGGCAGCCTCGCAGTGCATAGCTAAGTGCCAGGGCTGTTCCTAACACCTAGGCATGCGTTGGCTCCCATGCAGGCCCGGCTCCAGCAGGGGAGTCAGGGGGGACAGGCCCCCCCAAGGCCACTCCCTGCCCCCCCCTAGAAAGGAGGCCTTCAATGTGGGACCCGAGGGAGTGTGGAATTTGGGGTGTGGGGGGGCATTTAGAGTGGTGGAAATGGAAAGAAATTGGTGGGGGATCCCACAAGGGCCGGGTGGGGGCAGTGGTTTCGGGGGACGGTGCCCGAGGAGGCAGGGTTTAGGGGAGTGTAGTTAGCAGTTGACCTCCGATCAAAGGAAATGTCCAAAATAATAGTTTTAAACAGCGCTATTACTTTCATGCTGCTTCTTTTCTAAACTATATATCAATTCCACTGTAAACCTCTTCCATGGCATTGATGATGAGTTACTTCACTATGCGGAAAAATAGTTTTGACCAGTGTTGCTGAGTAAATATTCTTTAAAATGCACAGTTTGCATCCCATTTTTTTTTTAAACTTCCCCTTCGGTACTATTCAAACAGGGTGATTTCTGTTGCTATAAGCAAGGTTTTCTTTTACTTGAACCACATCCAGCACAGCTCCTGCAGCTCCCCTCTGAAAGCAGTTGGGTGGCTGCATCATGTGTGATAGTTTCAATGCTAATAGGGGTATTTATTTATTCATGCAATGTGTGTCGGATACAGGTAATTTACAAACATTACAGAAATAAATAAATAATCTGGGTCCATGTATCAGACAAACATTGCATAAATAAATAAATTAACCGGGTTGTGGCTGAGGACTGTAACTCCCTCTTGTGACCCCTTGCACAGGGTCACCAGAGGAAGTTATAGTTTGCTCACGGGTGCTTCCTTTTTTTTTCCCCAGCGCTGGCTCTGGCTGGGTCCCGAGATCCAGCTACACATCTGGAGCCGGATCTCGGTTCTGGCGAGAGCCGGCTCAATCGCCAGCAGTGGGCATTTCACTCGAAGGGCCTGATTCATAGAAGTGTTTTTAAATGGCGCAATCCCATAGGAAAGCGTTCTGTGAATCAGGCCCTAATGTGCAGCAGGAACCTCTGAGAGATTATCATTCTGAGAGGCTGCACTGCAGGAGGCCCAGCCAGGATTTGTTTGCTTGCCCTAAACAATGATCTATGCCCCACAGACATGAAAGCACAAACAACCAGGGAGATGAAGGGCCATTAAACACCACTAAGTGAAGAAGCACACTTACTCAAGCATACTCAATCACACTTACTTAAGCAGGCCTACAACTATTTTCTCAAACCTAAAATCACAAAGTTGGTTTCTGTCATTTAAAGCATGTCTATTTTGTTGTGGGAATATAGCATTTTTGCACATCATGCTTTATTAAATGTTTAACTATATCAAACAATAAATGACACATGGGGGGTCATTATGAGTTGGGCGGTAAGGGATTACCGGCACCGGTAAGGAGACCGGTGCCGGTAATCCCCTACCGCCCAATTCCGAGGTCCCTTAGCGGCAGGGGCGTTGCTAGGGGGGGGCTAAGGGGGCTATAGCCCCTGATCTTTTGGTTGTAGCCCCGGATAGAATCTCAGGAGCTACAGCCAAAAGACTAGCTAGCCCCCAGTCCCAACAGTTCCGACATCAGCTTAGCTCCGGGTCTTTTCCAGACCTAGCAACTCCCCTGCTTAGCGGGAACCGTAAGGGATGTGTGGTCGGACCACACGTCCTTTATGGGTCCCGCTAAGGGACCAGGGCGCTAATAACAGGCTTGCTAGTCGTGAGCCCTTTATTAGCGCCCTCACCATTCCTATTGAGCCCTATGGGGACTCAAATGGGAATGGGGAATGGTTTGTTCAATTTTACCGGTCCCTGCGGGGCGGAATGGACTGGACAATGGACTTGAACAAGACCGGTCTCAGTCACGGTATGGGAGGCAGCCATGGTGCTAATAGCACCATGGCTACCACCTATCTCGTAATGACCCCCATGATGTTGCTTTCACACAGATGTCTACAGAAGGTGCATCAATCAACTGGGGTCCTTTACAAATTACATTGAAAATATGTATTCTGCTGCAATAACAACTTAGGTATAAGTGAAAAAATAAGGTTGGTAGTAACAAAAATGTAATTCTGGAGCGGAGAGGAGTAAAATCAAAAAGTGAAAAAAACAATGGGGGCCCTGGGAGTCCCTCTGTCGGACATTAGTCCCAGTTACGAGAGACTTACCCGGAGTCTTTAGCTCACTATCTTTCACAGATGAGAAATATCTAAAACATATCAGTCTTTGTCCTGCCCTAGGGCAGTCCAGCACTGAAATACTAAGCAATTCTCCTCTGAACAAGTGTACCAACAGCAACCCCAGACACGTGTTTCGGTCTAGTTGGACCTCATCAGTAGGGTGGAGCTGTGTCTCTCTAAGAATAGTGAGCAAGGGGTCCACGTCTGGATTCCCCTAGTAACTTAGGGTGAGACCCAAAGTTACTTAATATGCAAAAAACAAGGGGGGACCTGGTAGTACCTATGCCGGACATTAGTCCCGGTTATGATAGACTTACCCAGAGTCTTTAGCTCACTATCTTTAACAAAGGAGAAATATCTAAACCATATCAGTCTTTGTCCTGCCCTAGGGCAGTCCAGCACCGAAATGCTAAGCAATTCTCCTCTGAACAAGAGTACCAGCAACAGCCCCAGACGTGGACCCTTTTCTCACTATTCTTAGAGAGGCACAGCTCCACCATACTGATGAGGTCTAACCAGACCGAAACACTTGTCTGGGGTTGATGTTGGTACTCTTATCAGATTTCTTTTAACATCTCATTAACTTTTATGCTGGAGTTTGTAGGCTATCATTCAGGATGGGGAAAATAAAGCTATAATCATAGTGGATCATTTTCCAAGTCAAGCGAAGTGGAAAAAGTTGCGCTAAAAGCATTTATCACAACTTTTTGTTCACTGCAGGAATTTGGATGGTGTGGTAGGCGAAGTTGGAGAGCAGATCGAATTTAACAAGTTTGCCTGCTCTTAAAGGTCCCTTTGCCAAATCCGATTGGTTTTCCACCAGAATGTATCTTTATGTTGCTGCAAAACCAATGGATTCCTATGGAATACACCTGACATTTTTACACTGGTTACATGTAAAACAATTGTTAATTGTGGGAGGTATTTACACTTTTCCAGACACATAGAGGAAAAGGGAAGATCAAAGGCGATATTTACCAGTGTTTTATGCTTTACTTTACCAGTACTTGGTGGAAACAATTACAATTGCAGGGAGGTGTACTTTTGCAAAAAACTGAAAACAGGAGTGGTGCAATTTAGGATTGCAAACAAAATTACTCCCTTACTCTTTTTCATCAACACGTTTCTACAATGATAACCTTGTCAGGTTGGTTTATCATGTGACTTCTTAAAGCAATTGTATAAAATTGAGTATTATTTCAGATATTCAAAACCAAATTTCAACACATATTTGTACCAACTTGAGCTTGGAGGATGCGTAGTCAACTATCTAAATTTCAAGCAAGTTTCAAATTCTGACTTTCCCGCTTAACCAAAGTGTGTGATCCTGGGCAATAATGTAATCATTCAGTTCACAGTATAAGCTATTTCAAAAAAGCCTCACTCGCGGTTTAATAGATGAGTAGTGCATGTGTCAGGACCTGCCAAGAACACACACGCACCATTCTTTGAAAATATCAGGCCACATATATTGAACAAAATTGTGAAATTGAATAGCAAATGAAAGTAAACACATCAAACAAAAAGCCATCATGGACAATTGCATATTTTCTAACCAGCATGTAAACAGTATGTACTAGACATTGATGTACAGGGGGGTGGCAGGGAGGAAGCACCTCTCCTCCCTGCCAAGCCCAACCGGGAGCAATACCAGGCAGCTGGAAACCCCTTAACCTGCACTGCCTGCCTATTGATCCCACTCCCCCAATCCTAAATTCTCTCTCCTACATGCTACCACTCCCTCCTGCACTCAACTCAATTAAAGTGTTCTTCAAAAATGTAACAAAAAAATAAAATGTTTTTCTTCGAAATGTCATTTTGTAAGAAACAAGATGTCCTATTCCTTGCTTCAGTATTCTGGAGAGGGGGGACTATCTTTTACAACTAGATGGCGGGACAGAAAGCACCTCCTTCTGGGCCTGCTGGGAGTAGCCACAGTGTTTAGGATGGCATTGTTGGGCACGCACCAACTGAAATGGAACAAAGACTGGGGGCCTCGCTGCCCAGTCCTCGCAGAGGAAGAGGCAGCATCACCCTTGATTCTCCGCAGCGAGGCCAAGAAAGACATGGGGGGCTCATTAAGAGTCTGGTGATAACCGTGCTGGTACTACCAGCAGGTTGCCGCCAGACCCTTAATGATTTACTGGCGCCAGACTTGCCGGAAAGACTGAGGTATTACAACCCGGGCGTTCCGGAAAGTCAGGGATCTGGGAAGACATTTTCTTCTGGATCACGGATCTGGGAAATCTGGATTAATACCAGCCCTTTCTTTAGAGTACTCAAACGCCCACAGAGAATAGAAATTGGGCCCCCCTGATCACAAACCTGGCCCACCCAGATGAACATTCCTGGAGCCGGGCCTGCTCCCATGGCTGGCCCAAGGACTTATGCTGCCCCACACAAAGTATCATTTTACCCACCCCTAACATTAATGATTTTAGAGGCAAAGGGTATCCCCTGGTGCTCCTCGGCTGCTGGTGAACTGGGCAGCTGCTTAGAAGTATCTTATTGTAACACTGACACTGTTGACTTCCCGTGTCCCCGTCAGTGACAGGCATGTACCCATGTGCGCACAGGGTGTGCATCTTCAGTGATGGTACCACAGAGGCCTATCTCTGCATCTACAGGTTTAACCTTTTTACCTTCATTTGGGAGTACGAAATGTAAAGCATAAATACAAGCGTTCATGCTAAGCATGAGCGTTTTAGTTTGGTCAGAGAAATTCTGTCCAGTGATCTGAAAAGACCCCTTTTAGTATTGCACTTTTCCAGGTGACTAGCCCTCACCAGAGGAGGCCAGTCAAAGGGATACAGGGCCATAGGGATGTCACAGATCAAAGCACACCCCATTGTGACTCGGGATGCACATGGTCTGTGGCAGCTACTCCTGCAGCATTCTGCAGGTGGGCCGATTGCCAAAAAGTGAATCTGACTGCACAATCAGCCAATCTGTAGAATACAGGTGTTTTCTCCGCTTGCTTGTGCACAAGGGACTTGCAAATGGAAATCAACTTACATTTGGGCCATTGTCCCCATAATAGTGTTCACCTTCATTTCTACGTAAGGCAAACATCATTTAACTAAAGTAATAAAGTGTGGTGTTTGCCCCTCTAAATATCTGGGCATGTAGTTCTCCAGCAAAGTCCCATTCTCACTTTGCCAACCAAGTACAAGGGAGAAGGAGGACGTGTATGTGTGTGAAAGGTGAGTAGGGCGATGTTACAGTGAACAGGATGCGAAATTGACATGTGAACATCTGTTTGGTATGTTATGCCTGTCTCCTGGGTGTTTTTGTGCTCTTTCAAGTCTCTGTGATGTGCTGTTACATAATGCTATATTGCATTGCGCTATGTTGGTTATGCTATTTTATGCCATGTGTGCGATGTGACCATGTTATGCTATCTTATACTATGTCATGCTCTGAAGTGGTAAAATTCTGCATGCTGTGCTGTTCAAACCACCCAAAATATATGAGTTAGGCATGCATTGGAATGGTATATTTGCAGATGATCAGACTGAATGGAATGGTGTACTGGGGTGATGGCTGCTAGCACTGTTTTGAAGGGATCTCGGCTCCCACTGGACACGTATGGGACCATTGGCAAATGAGGGGCCATGCAGACAGCCAAGTCACACAATGAAAGTACAATTATATTCTTGTAACCTGTTGAGGGAAGACATGAGAACCTGAGGTAGGTACAGTGTCATATAGATGTATTCCCATTTAAAATGTAGCTTAGGTTACAGGACACATAGACGCGAACACTCTCCGGAAGTGACCGACAGACAGCACGGACAGGAAGCTGCAGCACAATCGAGTTCATGGAATCTGGGCAGCTCATTGTTGCAATGAAGCTCAGGGGAATTCCTATCCCCAAAAAAGAATTAAGCAAAACTCTGAAATAAAATGCACCGACAAATCGGGAAGTTCACACAACTAAACTATCAAAAAAGGGGAAAAGTATAAAGTTACAAGTCAATCGAGATTATTTAAGTAAAGACTATCTAAATGTATGGAATATATTAATTAGAAAAGCTGCATATAATGAACGCAGGGAAAATAACCAGACTTCTGCCACATTAAAGACCTTCACAACAATGAGGACCATTCTATTTCATCATTTAATCCTCCTACATGTGAACAAACGTCCTAAATCCAAAACTGTTCATGTTGATAGTTTCAGTTCTAATTAACCACCTCTTGGATCCGGTAGTACCTTTTCTAAAAAAAAACATTTGATCTAATCATGGTTATGTTTATTTTAAAGAAATGAGCAACCATCGGAACCCTCATTCCTAAATTACGCAATTCTGGATCTATGTTCCCTAATCCTATAATGAGCATGATATTGAGGTTTTCTGTATAGGACTTATTGCAGGCACAAAACAAATGATGTCAATCAAATTGTGAGTTTTACGATTTGTGTGACCTTTTAAATGTCAGATCTTGCTGACATATCGAATTTCAGTAACTTTCTAAATGTACTGGCAAACAGCAAGTTTAACAAGGTCAATGCCCGATGAGATTTAAATGTAAACAACTGTGCAAACCATTCGTTTCTACATCCATGTTATGCATCGCTCCAACCAAGGATCGCCTAAGGTGAACTCCCTTCTGATACACAGAGAATTTTGTAAATTGGAATCAAATACGTACACTATATGCTAATTGTATTGATTTACATTGTGTACCTTATTACTGCAGTAGCCGAATGTGGTCACACACACTGTTCTATTGGTATACAGAGCCTGTGACATACAGACTCATTCTTTGAAGAGCGTGTGCATATGCATAGACAGCACAAGGAGACTGTGGCACATATATACGGAAGGTTTGAGGAGCATGGGCGCATGGGAATGCACCCATGTCCGTACACCTCTCCTGACCCTTCTTCAAAACCTCCCATATCCCATCTAGGCTGAGCGGATTGGCACTCTTCCCTACTCCCCACTGTGGTAATGCTCCTGCCTCTCCTATGAATTATTACTGGGCCAGCTTACACCCTCTGCTGTGGTTATCTATTGCCATGACCAAGACCGACTTCTACAGTAGACACCCCAAACCCTGGAGTACACTCCCAGTCTCTCCCGAGTTTCACTAATCAGGACACCGACCCATGGTTACCAAAGGCCAGAACTTGATCTTCCAGATAGAAATGCAATGAAAGTCCCGGCCAGACAATGGGTGCCTTTGTAGTCCATGAGCATGTAAAGCCTGGCATGGCTCACTGCTTGGGATGCATGGGTTGAAGGGACCTATGATGCTCCCGCTCGATGCATGCATATGCATCAAACTATGGGGGTTCCACAGACATCAAATTCTGATCTAGCTTGAACTTTCCAATCAAATGCTTAGGACTGCAGGATGATTTGGAGGGTCACTTTCCATGTAGGGGATGAGTATAACATGTTCGTCAGAGTCTCTTAAAAGCTATACGTATCTGCATAGGTATGTGTGTCTGCAGGATTCTTAAATGCCAGTTAAATCCTACCATCCAGTTAATGGCAAGGCTCAGTAACTCTTCTTTTTATGCCCTCCACTGGCAAAGCTGAGCCTAGTGCTGAAGTGAAAATATCAAGTCCCTAATGCTCCGAAACGCTACCAGAGCTCTCGCTGGGCACATCTGTCTGTCTAAAAGGGCTTTTCTGTGCAGCCAGGCCGTAGGAGCTGGGGCCTACCACCGGCCGCCCTGACCAACAAGAATGTCATAGCTTGTCCCTCAACATCCCATGAAGGGGGACCTCCCGCAAACCCTGATTCCCTTTTCCTCTCAGAAGCCCACTCTGTCTGGGGAAATCAGGGGTTGGCCTCTACTGGTGCTCTCCCCTCTACCTGTCTCTCACTCACTCTAGCTCTGGGCTTCCCAGGTGAAGGTGTGTATGAGGGAGGCAGCCTTGCGGGCCTGTCTGCAGACACTGTGAGTGACGAGACAGATAACCTGAACGCCTCGGGACTCCCTGCCATGGTTCCCTTCCTGCTTTACTCACTGAGCTCTAACACCCTGCCACAGCCTGTTTCATTGTGCAGTCTTAGCTCTCACATGTCTCTTCTAGCAACACCCCCTACTCTTCCCCTCCCTCCCCATCTGCTGTCCATCGCCCTGTTCCTTTACAACAGCCTGTGTGATGCCGAATGCCTGGCCGGTGGCCTTCAGCCTCAGGCAAGCTTTCCACTTTTGGGGATCTTGGAGCACAGGAAATGAGTGGGGTGAGTTTCTGGGGACACGTGCCCAATAAGTGGCGGGAGTCTGAGGCGCACAGTGCGAGGAGAGAAGGGCCCAGGATCACACCTTCTCTTCTGTGAATGAATGGAGGGTAGAATGTGCTCAGGAAACGGGCCCCGGCTGTGACCCTGTTCGGCCTTCGGCCTTCATAGTTTTGGGAACGCGTGTCTGCTTTTCATGTGATAACATCCCCGTTAATCTGGAAAATCTGTTCTGCCCTGATCTTAATTTAGAGATGTATTTAATGGTGGTTGGATACAAATCAGCCGTGTGGATCACAGGGGCGTACAGCAAGCATGGTAACATATGTTGTTTGCTTTGTGGCGTGTGGTTCTGGCAGACGATGTGGGTGGTTTGCGAGTTTCAGAATGTGTTTGGTCCCCTTGCGTACAACAGGAAAACGTACAGGTATATGTTATCAACAACAGTTCACTGATGGGATATCATTTAAGGTTTTCCAAGGCAGAGCTAGAGTGGAAAATGCGTAAACACGTTTCGGGGGCACGAACAGTTCTGGGTCGCTGAGCATATATTTGATCAGCCAATATAAGCAATGGGAAGAAGGAATTCAGTAAAACCTAGGTAAAAGACTTCAGTTTGTGGTGGTACAGGAATTAGCCTTGTCCTCCTTTAATGATCATAGAGGAAATGTTCCCTAACACGAATTGCATGAGTCATTTCTATGACGTTATCTTTCAGGTTGTATAGCCTGGGTCACACCGTGAACTTCCATATATTGTTCTATATGCTCGCTGTGGAGTTAATATGAATTTTAAAAAAATGTTTGTAAATGTTGTCTCTTTTTAATGTATATTGTTGTTGTAAATGGCACAAGCCGAATTAAAAAGAATTGTATCTATCTTAACCCTCATTATACTCCAGACATATTCGCTGCCCCACACCAAGTACTAAAAGCAGCATAAATCATGTCTGTGATTCTTGAACACTTTTTGGAGAGGTTTGCCTTTGGTCAGCGAATCCACATTTAAAGGGACCAAGCCTTTAGTTTGTAAGACTGATGGCCACTATATGGCTTAATTCTGTGGCAAAATCCCAAATAAAGCAGCAGAGGGAGGTGTAAGTGCCTCTGGATCATAAAAGAGCTGATCAAATGGCCTCTGCAAAGTAAAATAAAGAAAGGCACCCAGAAGCATAGCGGAAACTTCAGACAACTTCAGAGAAGCTATTAAGCTTACTTTGACCCATTTAAAACAAGCGATGAAAAGCCCTAACGCAGCCCTGGTGATACGAGTGGCTTTTTGAGGCAATCCGTGTGTAACCTCCAGGTAGCATGTTTGACTCCCTGCAGGGCTCACTCGGCCCTCAAGCCTTCACAAGGTACACTCCACACAACGGATCATGGATAATCCATGCACACGTTCCAGTGTCTAAGCCCCACCCACATTGGCTCACCGGCTTTAGACCCATAAATTGGCTGCAGGGCCAGTCCGACCAGCACAGCTCAGTAGCCTTATATTGAGGTGTTTAAGAACAGACTAAATCATTGACTCGCCCACTGAAGTGTGCCTGAAATAAACCTTTAACGAGTCTAGCCATTATTGTATAGAATTCCAGAAAGGCACATTATTTGTTTTTTCCCATTCTTTCTTATCTAGGGTCACTGCTGAAAGTGTTAGACTTGTAGAACCCCTTTTCTTTTTTTTTTTTTATTAAGAGGCCTGAACAAGAAAGCCAGCCACTCCAGAAGCAAAGAGCCACATGGCGCTGGCCACAGCCCAGGAGCTTACATTTTAAAACGTTTTTTTTAAAAAAATATTTATTTTTTAGGGGTAGCCTGGGAGACCCCTGTCGACCCCTAAATAACGTCCCTGCTGACTGGACTGAGAACTATCCTTAAGATGCAGCTACTCAGTGACTTTAAACGGTTACACCGGGAGACGCGCCATCAGGAGGCGTGGGGGGGGGGGCGAGGGTGGGGGAGGGGCTGGGGGGAGGGTTGATGCCTCTTTGGCTTAACATTCCAGCATCAGAATTGGATGTTACTGTTATTCTCATTTGCGCTTCATTTCCACTCTCGTCATTTTGAATTCTGTTGTTATTCTTTCTATTGCATCTTTTCATCCTCAGGAATTGCCTAATGCCTCTGGTGCCGAGAGGTCCTTTGGGTGCTTGAGTGCTCTGTGTAATGAAACAGTAAACACATTGATAAGTGATTGGGGTTCCAGCTGCAATACATACACTCTGCGAGGTGGTCTGCCGCTCACTGGAGCGGGCTCTGCACTATATCAAATGCCTAGCATGTAATACTGAGGGCACACCGCCAGCGAGAGCGCACCACTTCCGGTAAAGCTATAGAAAGCTTTACAGGAAATCATTGACCATTGCCTACGCCTTTTCATTTTATGCTGTGCTGCAGAAATGTGTGGCGATGTTCCGCCTCGCGCGACCCCTGTGACTTCCCTTCCCGCCAATGCATGGGTCTAAGGGAGAAGTCTGCGAAATGGAGAACTCTCTCGCCACTAATAAGAAGCATATTGTTATATGTGTATAGACAGGAAAGTGATGGCGCAGAAGCGACCCAGGTCGCACTCGCAATAGGCCTGGGGGAACTATTCACAGAGAAAGCAGAAGGAGAAACCTGGATCTTGGGCCCCCGCAGTAACAGAAAATGCTTAGTTTAGCATGTTCCATGCCCTCTAATCAGTCATGAGCAGTGGTGGAAATGGAAAAAATCTGGTGGGGGATCCCACAAGGCCAGAGTGTGAGGGCAGAGTTTTGGGTGTGGCCGCTGTCCGAGGAGGCAGGGTTTACAGGGGGCGAAGCTGCCAGGTGACCTGCAATCAAAGGAAATGTCCAAAATCAAAGTTTAAAACAGCGCAATTTATTTCATGCTGCTCATTTTCAAACTATTTATCAATTCCACTTTAAACCACTTCCATGGCACAGGTGCACCCAAAATATGATATCATTACCACTTGAAAAGTGCTGTGCTGTGATGAGGTGGGAAGGCAAGCAGCAAGCGCTGGGGTAGGGCTTGAAGTCAGGAGTAAGGACGGAGCCACATTGAGAACTTCTTTTTTCTTGTGTTTGCACAGCACTAATGTGTATTTTCATTTACATTCTTTACATAGTAGACCTTTCACCCCTTGACAAAACAGGAAGTGGCATCAAATGGCATTGTTCCTAAGTACACTACGAAAAATATGGTTACGATGGTGATGATTATCACTAATGTGATATACATTTAATACAAGAATGGATCACCATGTGTATCATTAATATCTGTGTGTATAGATCCATATTGCCAAATTACTGGGAATGCAAGCAGACGTCCAAAGGCAAACTGGCAGCTTCACAATAATAGCCCTCTTTTCCGTAACACTCCCATGAAAGGCAGTGGCACGCATTATGAATTCCCTTTGAACTGTGTTGGTAAATGTGAACGTGTGTTCATATATAGGTTAGCACTAGCAGCTGTTTGTATAATCCCTTGAAATATTATTCACAGAAGACCCCGACACAAAGGTGGCAACTGCGCTTCAGTTTCTTTGCACCAATGCCGCTTCACCTTTCTTCTCCCTTTCGACCTTCACCCCACAGAGCACGCTCTTACGCCACAATACGGACAAGCATCGGAGCCCGAAAACACTGTGGCGAGGAACTTGATGGGCGCAGTACACAAGCGTTTAGGCTACATAACCAAGTCTCTTTTTTTTCTGAACACTAGGTTTATACCGTTGTGTTTCGCTCGAGCAAGCCATTGTCTAAATAGTCCCAGGCGTGGGCACAAACCGGCCCCCCGCTCCCCACTCCTCAGGGATTATTTCGGCTGGGCCAAGGGCCGAGAGGCATGTGGGCCAATCCGACCCTGGCCCATCCCTCTCTGCCTTGTGTGAGCACTGTGCACAAAGAGTAATCTGCTCTGTGTGCAGGGTGCTCGGCTGCTCGCACGGGGCAGATTAGATCTGCTCTGAGCAGCCCAGCCCCCACCTTCGCGGGCCCAACATCAAAGCAATTTACATTTACTAGTAGTGATGGCGTCGGCGAGGTCGGGCTCCAGAATCCCTGGTGTCCTGCTCTTGTGTACACATAGGGGGGCGGAGCCAGAACAGCACTCATGGCAATGAACTGCTCTGCCCCCCTACGCCATGCCATTGCGGGTGCTTTCATTTTTTGTTGTTTTTTTTTTCTTTTTCGCTGCAAGTAACCCCGTTGCAGAGCATGGGTTTAGTGTTTGGGGCGGCTCTGGCGGGGTCCCGAGATCCACCTTCACATCTGGTTAGGGTGACCAGATTTAAAAAGTAAAAAACCGGGACAGGGCAACTAACATAAAAGTAGGACTAACTCTTGAAAGTGGCACTGTCAAGGCACTACACTTAAGTAGCGTTTGGAGGAGAGAAGTTATTAAAGTGAGTAGATAACACGTGCTAGGAAATTAAAAGCGGTGTTATTTTGTAATAAACAACAGGTACTGCTTAATGGATTGCCACCTTTGGGCTCTTCTCGGGGGCTGGCATAGAAAAGGTGGGACATTTGTGCGAGGAGTTACTCAATCACTTTCTTTTATTTCAGTGCCTGCGTCAGAAATTTCAATGTTTGGAAAGCTGTCAATATCAGTAGTTATTGAGTTCGCGCTGAGCATTCCGATTGGCTGAGAGAAGGTCAGTAATGATTTCCATGTGCAAATCATTTATAGTGCTAAAAAAGAGGGCTTCATTGACCGTATATTAATGCCTCGTTTGATTCTTCTCTGACTGTAATTGTATCTATATTCAATTCAAAGAGTACCTTTGCAGCATACACACTCACACGAAAGATTAGGCCCCCTTACACATTGTGTCTCCAATTGGGCTTACAGATAGGCTTCTGAAATCTTACCTGTCCCGTGTTTGGGCTGAAGACGCCATCAAACGTGAAGCAGTGTTCCTGAAAGCAACATGTCAAGAGTTAGGTCCTTATCACACAAAAGTACACGCATGCACACCCACAACCTAATATTCTTACTAAACATAGGACCAGTAGTGGAGGCAGCTTTTGGTGCGGTGGAGGAGGGATAATAGGGCACCAGCGGGAGGCTGGTGGGTGCAGTGGGCAGCAGGGGGGAGCCAAGGCGGGGTGGCACTTCTCCCCTTCCCCCACCCTGGCTCCGTCACTGCATAGGACATAATACAACAAGGGATCACAATTTCGTCCTCTGAAATTCAGAGGAAATGTCTGTAAATGAATGAAACCATATCCCGTTGTGTTTGTATGTTTGCCCTTGCGAGTGGTCTCGTTATGGCCTTCTCCACAGGTCTGTGAGGCTTTCTGAACCCTTGAAGTGTCATTATAGTGCTTCAAGAACCTGGATGCAAGGTTTGCTCTATACTAATGTACAGCTCTGAATATGTGTGTGCATGTGTGTGTCTGTGTGCGGGGAGAGAGAAAGAGCGAGAGAGAGACTTCCCAACGATGTCTTAAAAGAGCTTCCTTCCATTGGTCGATCCAGCTCCTATGTATCTGTGTGTTAACATGTATGGGGTTGTATATGACATGGGAGCATATGCACCCATAATATGTATAGTTATCTGTGTATATATATGAAATAATATAGGATTCTTAGGTACACAGGTAAGGTTCCAGCATAAGTCCTTTATGACATCTTCTTGCAGTTACATTACGATGTTACAGAGATAATCAGAGAGAACCACTGGCTCCCATCATTCAGGCAGGGGCTCTCTAGCTGCCTGCCTCTAGAACCTTCTCACATACATTCTCTTACTCACACATAAAGATTCTCTCACTTACAGCCAGCATTCTATCTTACATCACCAGCTTCTGCATTTATCCTAAGCACTATATAACATTAAATATATATATATATATATATATATATATATATATATATATATATATATATATATATGCGCCAAGGCAGCTTGATGTATTTGTGTTGTCACCTTTCCATAATGACGATGAAAATATTATTGTACATATTAGGGACTCTCTTCATTTCTGTCCAATACACTCACGTCCTTATTAATCAAGAGATACCAGTCTTTCCACCTGCCATACAGTATTTTTGTTTCCATGTCATGCAGTGACAAAATGCTGTGGGAAGGGCTTCAGTTAACCTTTCTGGTAGAAGAAGTCATAGAAATCTGTGACGACAAAAATGTCAAAGTCAGTCTATTTTTTTTAAAGTAAAAATAATTTGATTGTTAACATTTTTGGGAGTAAAGGCATCAGAGCAAAAAGTATACAAAGGAGCAATTCGAGTTGTAAAAGTCCTAATCTGGCCACAGGCAGTGGAAGGAGGCACTAGAGGAGGTGAGCAATGAAAAAACCACCAGCTAAGGAATACTTCCGAGGAGCAACAGCTCGGAGTTTTATGGTAAACACAGTGATATCTATGGAAATCGTTGATGTCCTGGCTCCTGCATTTTGGATATTGGTTGGATTTTTTAATTTTACTTAACACATCTGAAAAGGACTTAAGTGCAGCCGGGGTTTGCAGAGTGAACATGTGATGCACTCAGCAGATACACAATTATTCCAGCTGCTCATGCAGAAGAAGCACTATCCCATGTCATCCCTAGAGTCCTACCTCCATAACTTCACAGGCCGCCTCAGTTGTCATTCCAGGCAAACAACAATTTGCATGTAAATATTTTTTGTAGCTGGATTTATGCACCATAGTGTGACTGCCCGCCAGTGCTCCACTCTCATCTGGTGCCAGTGCATTTAATGAGTCAAATGATAGACTTTTGTGTAATTGAGTGTCAGTGTGAAGTGTACGCCATCACTAGAAAAGAATAGATTTGATTTAATGACATCAATATTTATTGGTATATTTCAATTTAGGGTAGGATCTGAATAGCTAAGGGATGGCTCATTGTATGCCTTGGTTTGCCATGGACTTTGTGAGGGGAAGACAAGGAAGAGAAAGGCGTGAATGAAAGGAGTAAACAGAGAGAAAAGACAGATCTGTCAGGAGTCAAAGTGGACTCCACAGAGGACGCAACTGATGGAATTCGTCCAGAACGATTGTGTTGGGAATATGTGCAAGGTTGGGCTGCTCTAGGGGTCAGAATGGGAAAACAAAGTCTATTGTCTTCATAAGGTTCTTTCGAAAGTCTCTCCAGTGGCGTGCTGCAGGAGTGTTTCTGTGTTTCCTGTGGTTCCGCGTGGGAAACCTCTCGCCTCACCACAATTCCTGGGTATGGGCCCGTGTGTGGCTTAACAATTGTCAAAAGCGGTACACTCATGGAGCACAAGTCTCGTGGTAATCACCATTTTCTTGTTCATGAACATTGTGTACCCCTCATATGGTTCGGCAAGTGCCGCGGTGTAGCTGACTAGGCAGTGCTGTTATAACTAGACCGCCAGCATTGATAAGTGTAATTTGGATACTCATTGTACGGAGTCAAGTATGAAATAAAAAATGTATTACCCGCGCAGCGGCTCTCTGCAGGACGACCTGCGGCACCGAAGCTTGAGGAACCTTCCACTTCGGGAAGTATGGAACATCATTATACAACAACTCCACCGATTAATGGAGGTTACGTAGTTAGTGCCCAAGTACATGGAAATGGGGCTAATGCAATGACCGCTAAGATAGCGAACTTAGATTGCAGTGCGGCGGCTGTTAAATCTTCTATGGCATCGTACAATTTAAAGGCAACGTTTCAAAATGGTTTGGAGTATACCTTAACAGCAACATCAATGAAAAGGAAAATAAATTATGTTTTCTACCAAAATAAATGCTGGAGTATGGACCATGTAGACCAATTTGAGGCAATTGAGTTTGGTGACTCTTTTCAACAGGTGAGGTGGGGCTCGGTGAGCCATGTCGTTCCTTTAAATTTCAGGTAGGGAACTCTTCCCTCCCTTGTCACCAAGTCCTCTTACACAAGCTTTGTCTAGAAGTCCCATTCTAGTTTCTATAATACAACCACAATTGGAAATAAGCTCTTCCCAATAACACTCAAAAGACGAGCTTGCGCAATCCCCAGAAGCCAGCCTTCAGTGGGATAATGGAATCAATGAGGATACTCTGTCAGCTTTGCATTTTGTCCTTAATTCTTAGTTAATGTGTTCTAAATAACGGAAGGCAGAAATCCAGGTCCAGTCAGGGATTTTGATGGAACTTACTAAAGAGGTTGGATCTTGTGATTCATCCCTGGTTGGTTTAAAAACTGTGTTAAATTGTACGGTAATGGATGCTTTACAAGAGTTTAAGAATTAAGTAAAAAGGCAGGCAGTAGGTCTAAATTACCTCCACAGACAGTCCCTTTAATCCAGCCAACAAAATGAAAAACTAAACTGTGGTGCCCTCACCATGATTGATAATATTCAGAAGGGTGCTACCTGGGCGGATGTAGGCCCTGATCAGCAAACAGAGGAAGGTTTTAATTAATTGTTTGATGATATGCCACTGTCCGAATCAGTCCTGGAATAAATTAGGAGCGTAGCCCAAGTGGCCGAGATAATAGAGTTGGATGGAGTAGGGGGAAGAGGTGAGAATATAGAGGCCCTGGAGTCCGAGGGAGAAGATTTAAAGCGACTGAGAGTCCGAGTGAGGGCTAACGGTAAACAGAAGAAGAAATCTAAAGCAAAGAGTGCAGAGTCCGCACATATTGTAGTAGAGCCTAAATCGAAAAACCAAAAAGCACAAAAAATCAAAAATTCAGTGAAATCAAATTTCTTTCACGCATTACCCAAACCGGATACAGGAATACAAAGAAGTGGTAAAATACAGGCTCCGAAAGGGAAGGATGTACAACAGCAAACTGGGTCTTTTTTTTGCCTCTGCAGTACAGACTACTTCCAATCTGTCTTCGAGTCATAACAGTCTACGCATAGGACCTAATATGAATGAGAAAGTTACTGATCCACCCAAATCCAATATAGGAGTTCAAACTGATACGGGCCAAGCCCTTGAAAAATTGGAGCAGATTTTTTACCGGGGGAAAAAGCAAAAGACTGGGTTAGTCCTCAGTATCTAAATACCCCAAAATTCCAAAATTGGGATGCAAACTGACAATGTATATGAATCATCAAAATGGGAACCAATGTTCTACCAGGGGAAGAAGCATGGGCTGGGGGCCGTCCCAAAAATTCAAACGGGGCCCGAAATTCAAGCAATAAGAGATCGATAGTGGCCCCAATTCATCAAGTCAGCTGGAAAGGGCATTATCAGATGTACGATCCCTCAGTCTGGCTTGTCCTGTTATTTTGGCATCTGTGGCTGGTCCCGATGTAGATTCTGGGTGCACTTCCAAGTTGGGCTCGAATTTGGAGGATTCAGCGATCCATCCCTTTGCTATCTGAAGAGTATGTTTGAAGAGCACTGTGAAAGGACGAGAACGGAATGCCCTAAATCACAGTGCTATCTTGGCCATCTTTAAAAAAATCCTGGCGTTATATCTCTACTGGGGGCATTGAATATGTTCTGTTTCCGTATCATGACTGTGTATCTATGGTTGAAATGGGTATGAAAACTAAACCAGGGACCAAAACGATCCTGGCAGTCAGTGTTGGGTTGAGTCGTTTGGGTTATGAGATCCTTCCCGTAATTTTTGCTAGAGGTGACCAGGGGGGCCCCATGAGGAGGATCAGAGGTGGTGAAAGTAGTGCAACATTGCAGGATGGGACCTCCCGACTGGCTTGCCCCTTAAACACTAGTATGTCCAATATTGGGCATGTTAAACCTAAATCATTGAGTGAAACAAAGATGCAGCTGTGATCCTTACTAGCCAACATCTTGACCCACATTTTTCAGAAGCTGGGATCTAATGAAGAGAACCTCTAGCAATCAGGGACTACAGCTATTGAGCTGGAACACGCGGGGCTGCAATTAATCAATTAATTTAGTTTTTTTTTTAAATTCTTTATTTAAATTTTAGTAATTAGAACAGGACTGAACAATAAATCACAAAGTATCATAACACAGCATAAAGGATATAAACATGTAGGAATAGAAAAAGAAAAAGAAATAAATTAAAAAAAAACCAAAAAAAGAAAATACATCAATATACAATTTTACGATGAACTATTACCTACTCAAAAAAGCTCCCCAGACCTTCATATATGAACTCAATTTTCCCATTCTTCTGTATATAAATTTCTCAATATTCGCTTAGCAGTTCATTTCTGTAATCCAATCCTCCAATATCGGTGAGACACAAGATTTCCAGCTCCTCAAAATCGTTTTTTTGCAAATAGAAGCACCTCTGAACAAAAATGTATTTTCCAATAGTGAAAGGTCGTCAAGTAAATCATCGCATCCTAGCACCATAGTTTTAAAATCCAAGTCAACATTTTGGTTCAGAACCCCGAGACAAATAATACAAACCTCATGCCAAAACCCACGAACCCTCACACAGTCCTAGAGCAAATGTTCCAAACTGCCTTTCTCACTCCAGCAACACCAACAAACATCAGAATCAGACAAACCTCTATTTTTAAGCCTTTCCGGGCTCCAAAAAACTCTATTGAGAATTTTAATTTGTCTCGAACGTTCAGTCAAACTTATCGAACAAAGCTTCACATTCGTACACATCACAAGCCACAGGTCAGAAGTGATTTCACAACCCACTCTTCTGCTCCATTCATTAAGTAATTCAGTATTCTCCTTATAATTCGATACAATTCGATGATAAACCCTACTCGCAAGTGACTGAACGCAAGTTGTGAAAAGTTCAACATTCGCATCCACGTCACAATGCACTTCACCAATACATCTCTTCAATTTCCTGAAGTCCGAGATAGAAACATTTTCAACAGTAAAAGTAGCACTTAACTCAGCAAAGTCAATCAATTTTCCATCTTTAAAAACATCACTAATCCATTGAATTCCGCCAAGAAAACACCCCGGCCAAAACAACAACTTGCCATTGTCCGTTATAGCTTTATTCAACCACAGAGATGCATCAGGTGATTTCAGAGCAACTGAGCCACACATATCATAGATATTCTTCCAAACGTCTCTTAGAAACTCAGTCAAGGGGCATCTCCTACCATGTTTGCTAACAGTCGTGAATATCGCTCTTGGGGCGAGTGGGCCCATCACACTTGCCTCTGCCATCGCCCACACACTAGGAGAATCCTTCAAAAAAGGAAGAAAAAATGTGCACGAGAAGGCCAAATGATATGCCTTAAAGTTCGGGACACCTAGTCCCCCTTCTCAACTGGAAGCTGGAGTTTCCAAAGCTTCAGTCTTGGCGGTTTCACATCCCAAAGAAAGGACTGGAGAGTGGTATCAATCAACTTCCAAAAACTTGATTGATACCAAAAACTGAAGTACTTGGGGGTTTGGTTGACTCCGGATATCAGTGATATGGTTGAAGAGAACATAGGTATGGTTTGTAAGGAACTGAAATTGAACGTCCAAAGGTGGTCAGTATTGCATCTATCTCTGTGGGGTAAGGTAAATGCGCTAAAGAGGAATGCTGCGCTAAAAATTAATTATATTCTGAGTATGCTTCCCCTGAAAATTTGTCAATCAATTAATTTAGTGATACTTCAATGAAAAAGGTCATAGTTTCATTTTCAAAATGACCAGCCTGCTGGAGGTCTTCTTATAGCAAATTGTAACTCATTAATAACAGGAGTTGAACTGATTCCCTCCATGATGAAGGGCCTATTGACAGCTAAATTATCCTTCAGAGGCAATACGACCCTAAAATTGCTGGTGCTGATAACTTCATATTGGAACCTTGCCTGTTCGACTCTTTTGTCTTTTTTGGAGTCTTTGTCAGAATTGTTACTGAGTATTAACATCCTATATCCATCAGATGGCCTGATTGTAGTGGGGGATTTCAAGTCTCAATTCATTTCCACATTTTCCCCTACATGTAAAACATCACAAAAAGGCCAACAGCTAATGGGAAGAAATGGTTATCTTTCATGTTTGAATGGAATCTGATGTTGGTTAACGAGAACATGAAGGGGGATGTGCTAACTTGGAGGAGACGGTTCGCTGACTCAACAATAGATTATTTGTTACTTTCCCCAGACTTGTTCTCGAGGTGCAACAGTTTTCAGGTCCCAGAAGATGGCAGTAGCGATCATAAGTCAATGGTTGGGGAATTTTGCTTGGGAACTGCTTAAAGTAGAAAAGTGGCCTTGTTCTGTATTGTTGGATAATAATGTAAAGAATAGAATTGTTAAATTCAGAAGGGGCGATGATCACTTGCATGAAAGTCTGCAAAGATCAGTAGAAAGTATGTCTGACATACAGTTTGTAAAAGCTTAGGATCACGCTGAATTTTATGGAATTTCTGTGGTATTTGTATCCGCCACAATTTCCAGTTTCTCGAAGGCGGCCAATCCACAATCATTTTTTTATGAGCAAGTCCCACTACCTCTCCCAGAGGTGAGGTAGGTCTGGAGGGTCTCTAGATGCCTGGTTGGCTTCTAGCTCACCTCCCTGCCTGTCTCAGGGTTATGTACCGACCAACACCCAACAATGTCATACTTTATTCCTGAGTTGATGCTCACGTATGCATATGGCCCTGTGGCTGGACCTCATCACTAGCATTAAGCTGGCTGTTGTCTCACCTCCTCAACATTCCACCATATGCTGATTCCTCCTCCCACTTCTCCCAAACAGATAGGCTTGTGTTGTCATGCTCTCTGGCTGTCCTTCCCGGTTCCTCCAGGGGATCCCCCACAATCCTCCTCTATTGCTTCCTGCTTCTACTCTCGTTCAACTAATGTTCCTTCCTCCTCCAACTTCTCTGCCTTCCTCTATCAAATGGCTTACCCTGCTTTCTGATTACCCACTTTGCAACTCCTCCAATCTCTCCTGCTTTTTCGCATCCGCCTGCTCCTTCATACCCTCGTGCACCTCCACCTGGACCTCCAGTTCCTTCAGCAACCGCTGCCTTCTCCTGCAAATCCGACTCTTTCTCTCCACCACTCGCTGTTCTACTACTCAAAGTGGCCACGCTCTTGCTTTTCCGGACTGTGAATCCCAGCCAAGTGGGAGAGGCCAGGCATGCATAACTCCATACGCAGCCAAGTGTTGAAACGGGTAACTGGTTCAGGTTTGTGAAATTGATTCTCCCAGCGTTGCTGCGCGCCAAGTCTATATCAGGCCGGCCTGTCATCTTGATTTTCAGACTCTTGGGGATGAGCGCTACTAAACCCATGTCAACAACTGGTGACAAGAATGGCTGGGGTTCCGCTCTTCTCTATGTTCACCTGGCCACCTTGGATATACTTGGTGATCATCTTTGGGGTCAGTATTCCTGCACTGGGGTTATTTACAGAATCTGCATGATACACTCAATGCCGCAGGTCTACACAGTGAGAGCCAGCTGGACCTGTGAGCACAGTTCTTCAGTCCTCTTTTAAACGGGGCGCTCAGTTAAGAGGAAGTCCCCCTGACAGCTTGCCCGCGTGCTGTGGGGGGGAATACTAGGCTGTCCTTCCCATACTTTCCCCAGGCTGCACATCCTGCAGTGCGCCCATGAGAGCGGCCCCCTGAGTCGACCACACACAGTCACTTAGTGGCAGGCAGGAAACATCGCCACATACCTCATCACATCTTATTCATGTAACGTTTGGTGAAACATGTGCTTTCTATAAGTGAATAGATGCATAATTAAATTAAATGCATGCACACTCACTTACTGTACATATTGAGTAGCAAAACACAAACGGTGTTATATTATTGGGTACTGCATTATATTTAATAGATCTGGCAGTACCCAAAAAGGGCAACGCAATATCTGAAAAGGTGGTCTATTCAAGGTTGCTTGAAACTCTGAAATCTTTATATACATTTTTTTTTTTAAATAGAAATTCGGGGAAATAACACTGGTAAGATCACAGTAGGGTTACACTTGTGTCTACTGTAGTGCTTTTGTGCGTGCAGCTTGTTAGGGAGAATTCTCTGTTTAGGCTGAATTTCCTAACCTAGTGAGTCCCCCAGCAGCTTTGCTGGATTTCTGGAGTTTGTTTTTTTCCATCCTGCCAAGAGTGAGACTCTTTTTCTCCCACTCCTGGACATATATGTGTGTAATTCCTTTGAATGCCAATGTGTTCTATGGGCTATGGGGTCTTTTACTCCATAGGGTCTCATATGTTTTTCTATGTGTGTTACAACGCACCCTACGTGCCGTAACACTGGGGCGTCCTAGCGGACCTCCACCATAGACTCCATACCCGGGGACTGACTACTGTCTCCCCGGGCATGTAAAGTCACCATTGGCTTTACTAGACCTAAATTTACTAACAGAACTAGTACAAACCATCTTATTGTGGACGTACTAGTAGGGGTAATTCGATTACTCCTGGATCTGTTACTCGAGGGGGCACTGTCCCGTCCCCCCTCATCGAGTTTTGGCTGGTGGCAGTGGAAACTACTTGTTATGTCCGACCCCGAACATAACCCTATGGGATTCGTCCCATTGTTGGAGATTGATACTTTTTCCTCGTTAATCTCTAACGTACCACCGGTCTACTTATCTTAATAAGTTTATCGGATGGTATTTTCTGCCAGAACTCGGTTTTTAAAATGGCGTCTGTGTTCGTCTCTGTGACTCCTAAACCAAAGGTTGAGCCCTTTGTTCCACTTTTGGCGGGCCTCTGTACAGAGACCCTCCAAAGTGGTGCCATTCTGTCTGGGTTACCACAGGGGTGTGGGAGGGGGTTCAGGCACCCTGGACCGAGTTGCCTTGCCAACTCCGGTCGCACTCTGGAGTGATTGGCCCAAGTGGTGAGCCTTCCCGCTCACCACTTAGCATGTGTTGATTGACAGCTAGGCTGAATGAATGGGGGTTTTCTGCATAAAAGCAGGGCTTTTGGGACTGGATCTTCAGAAGTCGCCACAGGACCTAAGAATCCGACAAGGGTACCGCTGAGCCGACCTGCACGACGACACCTCCGGTGGAGCCCTGCAGAACCGACTCACCACTTCCCGACGACAGAGGAGATCTCCCTGCCGGAGAGTCTCTTCCCCTGACTGGTGGGAACAACCAGTCCCCTTTGCTTTTTATTCGCTTCAGGACGCAGTGGTCGAATTGCCAGTGCAGAGCACCTCGGCAACCGGATAGCCACTACCCCTGTACCGCGACCAAAAGGTGGTGCCTTGTGACGGAGCACTCCGCGGCTGGTCTCTTCCCTGGTGGTGCACCGGATTTCACTTTTCTTCGACGACGAGATCATCTCTACTCTTGGCAAAGACCCGACGTGCATCCACCACCAGGAACAACTGCCCCCGCCGGAGCTGCCCTCCACAACAAGGTACCGTGTCCGCCTGGCTTCCCTTTCGATCGGTTCGAGTGAGGTGTCTTAATCCTCTCTGTTCCGGTGGGTCGCCTCCAAGCTTTTCTCATTTATTGTTCTGAACTGGTTCAATCTGCCGATAACAATTTGCTACAAAGACTTGAATGCATCTCCACTACAGACTTTTTGGGACATCGCGCCTTGCCTCTCTCCGAGCTGGCCTAGCCTCTGAACTTTACGCTCTATTGTGATTCCTGCCTTCCTGTTTTGCATTTTTGCCCGAGAATTATTGAACTGTGTTGATTTCGTAACCTGCCTATCTTTTTCTCTCCCGTCCTAACTAATATTAGAGTGTCATCTAGGTTGAGGTATACACCTCTGTCTGAAAATAAGTGGTACCGGTAGAACCTAGACTTGTTGAAATATTACTAGGGGGATTGATCGTTTCTTCTTCGTAGAGTAATTGTGTTTGATTTGTTTGCCGTGAATTTGCATAGTGTTTTCCATAGATGTTTCGTTATAAATAAATACCTTAATATCTTTACACTAAGCCTTGTTGCGTGTTTGCTTGTCTTGCTGTGAAGAATTGCCCTATTTTGTATACTCCACATACTGCTCAACTCTTATTGAGGGAAGTCTGACTGCTCAGCCACAGCTACCAAGTGAATCTGTGTGGTGCAGACTGCTACCAAGTGGGTTCACCGCCAAACACCTGTAGTCCTAAATCTTTTGCAGTGGTCCCAGAGGGAACTGCACAGGTTTCCGCCTAACACAGCTCGACACAATTCTCATGGCGTAACTTCTGCTATTCGCCTACATGTTGGACTTCACAATTGGCTGATATTAAGTCACTTCAGATGAGTAAGAATCAGTATGCGAATTCTCATAAATGTGCCACTAATTAATCCATTCATGCATTGCAGGATGCTGCTGGGTTCTACCATGTCACCCGTCATTTTAAATATTAATAGCAAGCCCTTAGTGATAGGGCTCTATCACGAGGTTGGCGGTATCCCAGCGGTAGTTGTTCCGAGAAAGTGCCAACACAACAGCGTTACCACTACTCGGTTCAGTGCTAATAGCGCCAGATCACGAGTAACGGTAAGGCTGTAAATCCCCATTCCTCAATGGGTGCATTGGACCCAATGGGGCTGGAGGGCACTATTCCCTCTGTGACGGCACATTCACCTCCATCTCAGAGCTGGAGGTGAATGCGTCCTGACAGGGCCAAACTCAATTGGACCAACCCTGAAATGCAGCTGTAATAGTGTTACCGCCGAATTTAAAGGCTAAGACCCAATTCGTGATCAGGCCCTATAATCATTAAATAACATGCCCTATATTTGTATGTGCACACCTCTGTCCTCCAGGTGTATCTTGGAATAAAAGCAGGTGTCCTCATACTGTCAGATAGCTGACTATATAGAAAATACTTGTACTGGAGAGGTGGATTGTCCTCTGACGGGCACATAGGTCAGAACACACTCTCTAGTACCTGTAAGACAAGATAGCTGCACCATGTGAGGAATGGGGGTGCAGGATTCACTTACTCCAACACAACTCAATAATGAGGACTCAGTAGCTTGGCAAAGGGAAGTTCTTTTAATGACAAGCACAGAAAACAGGGAAACAATTGGAAATCAGCAGCGATGCGATCACCTGTCTCGCTTCAACTTCCTCGAACTTCATTCAAACAGCAACAGTTATAGTCAAAACTCGTCATCAATGACATCTAAATCTACAGGTTTGTCATGCAATATTATTGGTTAGAAAAGGTAACTTTATTATAGGTGCTATATCTGTATATGGTAACAGAGCATGCGGATTGGACATCTCTTATCGGGTGGGCGTCTACGCCCCTCCCTCTACATCACACATGACAGACGTCACTACAAGTATGACGTCCTGTTGGTTCTACTATCTATAGGACCCTAGATAACTTGGTCCATTGTGATTGGGCAGGTTACACCCCTGGACATAAATCTCCATTTTAATTAGCAGCATGTAGAATGGACACCAAGGTGTCTCGTTTGCCAAGATTCACCCTGCATCCCTTCCATCAATCAGTGCTTTTGGGCTATGTGTCAATTAGTTGGCTGGGTATGGCCTCGAAATTGTAGCCTCTTATCTGGAGAAGTTATGGCATCCTTGGATCTGGGTGACATCAGCCGTTGGTAACTCTTCGCGTCTGGTTGGTCACATGGCTGTTCACCGTGAATCTGCTTCAGTTTCCAGCTTTTTATGCATTTGATACTTCTTTAGCCTCGCCACCTGCCTGGGCCCCCCTTTTCTTGACCTTCACGGGGCTGGCTGGTATGCTCTGCAGTTTCGATTCTCCAGCTTTGCCGCTCTCCCCCTTCCTTGGGTTGACCTCGAATTCCCAGGCATGAGCTTCCTTGTTGAGTTTTGATTCCGCTCCTTCTCCTGGCTTTGACTGGGATATGAGCTTTACAAAATGGAGTCGCACTTGTATAGCGTGCCTTATCGAGGTAGATATATGGTTGGCGCTTGCCGCTCAATTCTTCTACTAAGCATTGCAAGCAGTACTGTTTTCTTAGCTTCTTGCGTTCCAAGCCTATTTACACGCGTTAACTGGTTGGCTACTTCCATCTTGCCTCGTAGCAACGTTTCCTTACGTTTCAACATCGTCTCTTCTCCTGTGTCCATTACATCTATTTTCACAGCTGCTTGCACTGGCGTGTTATCTTTGACAGCCGTTTTGTTCGTTCGCAAGTCTATCCGGGCCCTTGTGTCATTTCCACTGACCATCCATTAAGGCTCTTTGGGTCTCTTCGTGGACCGTCTGTAGGTACTCTTCATTTCGTCTAAGCTGCTGGTATGGTTGTCTAAGAGGGTATCATGGAGCCCGTGGTTGTCTAGTTACGGGTGCTTCAACAGGTATTGCTCTTCTGATGTACACTGGGCAGAGCCCGAGTGCTGCTCTCTGTTGGTTTATTTGCTCCTCATACGTCACATACCTTGGCGAGTATGCTCCAGGTACCTCAAAATGGGGAGCAGGGGTGCAGGCCATGTCTGGGACCTCCTCTACACTCCCCCCTCTGGTCGCTTCTTCAACCACTTCTGCTTCCTCTTTTGCATTTATTTCCTTTGATTCTTCAGTGTCTTGTTCATCGCCTTCAGGGTTTATACATGACGCTGTGAATGTGTGCATCTTGGGAGTCCATATTTTTATCACACCTTTCAAACTTCCTTCTGTTTTTACATGTTCGTCTTTGTTCCAGGTCATTAGCTGGCATTGTCCATTTGGGCTGCAACAGATCCATTTTCCTTCCTACTTTATTCATTTCCTGGGATACGTAAACTTTGTTCCTTCTGGCACAAATTAACTGGCTTTCACAAAGTCTCTTATTTCTTCATTAGTCAGGTCTCTGGGCTTCCATCCTGGTTTGACATCGACCATGATTTTCATCCCGATGGCTTCCTTTGCAGTCTTCTGGCACTGTGTGATGATTATCTTGATAACACAGACTCCTAGCAGTACCATTGCTAGTAAGGCTCCCAGAAACTTGACTATATATGCCATCCATTGTGAGACCCATGAGAACAGGGCTCCAAACCAGCTGTCATTGTCCACTTCATTCCCTTCATTGATCATCTGGTTCTTTAGGTTTGTCAACATACTTATGGCTTCTGTTAGGGTTCCATTTTCTTCATCGTGAGATGGTATAAATGTGCAACATGATTCTCCGATTTTTGCGCAAACACCTCCATCCATCGCTGTGATCATGTCTAGTCCATATCTGTTCTGGAGGGTCATCAATCGGATTGCTCTTAGTTCCTCTTTGATCACGTTAAATCCTTTTATGGTAGTGTTGATGGTCTGCAATATCTCCCATCTGGTTATCTGCAGCCATTTAGCATTCACTCCAACTTGGATGTGTGGCAAGAGCATTGTGGTGAATATTGTTGAGGTGTGGCTGAACAGCCTGTGTTCGTATGGGATTGCATGGAATGCCTCTTCTAATTTGGCAGAAAAGTAATTTTCTCTCTTCATCCTGGATACCAGTTCCACAGCTCTCCTTTTTCTTAGATGAGCATCTGTTTTCGGGAAACTGTTCAAATTCAGGTCATTTGTAGGGATCACTAGTGCGGGAACGTGGACGTTCACCAGTGTGCATATGCCTCCCCAGTTGTTCGGTAGTCTTATATATGCCTTGGATCCACACGCCCAGTAATGGTCCATAATGACTGTGGTTCCTTGTGTCATTCCTGGGGCTTCAAAGACTTGTCTGCAGTTTACATTCTCTCCTATATTCCTCGTGCCATTACTTCTGAAGCATAGTTTTGGGCTTTCCAGTGGTACTATTTGCAGGGGCCCTCCTCTGTCTTCGACCCATGTTAGCAGCTTTACCAATTTCGGCCATAGAGGTTTGCATAACCTCTGCAAGTTCTCTATTGCTTCTTAGCAGGCTCCAAGGACCGCTTCATGCTTGCAGATTACTACCCCTTCTTCCCATCCATTTGGGGACACTACTGTTCCCCAGATCTGCATTTGGCCTCTGTTCTTCCAGATTTGAGCCTCTTCTGCAGTTTTTCCTTGAACGTTCAGTCTCGGGTTTATTTCCCATCTCGTTCCTGATCCTTTGACTTCAGGGTTCTCGTATCTGATTACGTGATTCCTGGTATGCGCCCTGATTCTTGTGTTAATGTCCTGGACGTAGCCATCTTCATCTGAGTAATCCTTTTCAGTGGCCCATATCAGTGAGGCGTCTCTTCCCATAAATTGTCCTCTGGTGTTACACATTTCTACCTGTGACATACAGTGTGCTGTAGGGACATCAAGTTCCACTGCCACGAAGAACCTGGATTTTCCCATGCTGTATGTACGGTAGAAGTGCACAAACGAAGCATTCTCCTTCTGATTGGCTATGCCTTGCTTCCTTCATGTGTTGGTACCATATGTTGTTTCCGAGATGGGCTGTGCTGTCCAGGTAATCATTGAGTTCATTGTCATCTTCGTGCGGGCTTCTCTTGATTCTCAGCAATCCTCTGTAGTTTGCGATAACTATGTCCTTGAATGCATCTGTGCTACTTTTCCACTCTGGGCGTCTCGGTGGAGCAGGTTTCCTTGGCAGTATCGCTGTGGTAGGAGAAGGTTTTGTGTTTCTTTTCCTTTCCTTTTGTAATCTTCCATAGATGTTCTCTAACCACCATTGGCTCACCAACTTCCCAACGCGTGGCTGTGTCGTGGGCCTGGTGCTTGTTCCTTGCATTGGAGCTGGAGTGCTTGTTATTATAGTCTCTGTAGTTCTATTTTTCAGCTCCTCATGCAGTTTCTTTGCTCTAACTATGAATGGGAACAAATGATCTATCAGCATTTGTATTTTCTCTGTGAGTTCCTTTGTGGCTACTTCTGTTCTTTTGAGGGATTTTGCCATGCCCTCTCTCTTTGGGTTCTCACTTGGTTCTCCTTGGTTATTTCCACTATTGTCTGGGGCTGGTTGTTCGGTAGGGTGTCTCGTTTTCTCTGTTGCCTTCGTTTGGGGTCCTGTAGCCATTGACACTTTCCCTTGTTTGTGTGCATCCTGTGTGTGGGTGCGTGCAGTGGTTAGTGCTGCATTTTCATTCATCCCGTGCTGACCCTGTCTCCAGCTTTTCTCTTCATTCGTTACCTCAAATGTGTATGAATCACCGTTAATTACATTTAATCTTAGTTTGTTAACTTTACCATCAGGTTTTCTTGGAACTGGAATAACTATATAGGGTCTGGGTGCTTTTGTGGGACGCAGGCGTTCATTGTCTGGTGGGTGCACTGAAATTGGGGCGCTTCGTGCACCGATAAAAAATGCAGTTCTGATTGTCAATGACAGAAACACAATGATAATTACTATGCATATACACATAATAGATCTATACGATAGCTGGCAACATTTCCTTCCAGGGAAGCAGGGGCGCCCCTCTGCTGGAGGTAAAACCAAGTTACTGTTCTGGGCCCCCATATCGAACATAAGTCTGTTGTCAGCGTTCTTTTGCCTTGATTTTGCTGCTCACGCGTCCTTGCTGCAGTTGGCCTGTAATGAGAGAGATGCTGGAAGCTCAAATACTCCTGCATCTGGGTCCTCAGGACCTCTCTAGTTGGCTGGGCATCACATTTAGCTCTATCTCGGGGGGTAAGAGGGGTCCTCATCCTTCTGCCTGTGACTATCTCGTGCGGCGTGCGATGATGGTCGGAGCCTGGTTGGTTCCGAAGTGCATACAATGCCAATGGTAGACAGTGCAGCCATCCGTTTTTTAATGTGAGTTTCAACTTGGCTATCCTCTCCTTTAACAAGCAGTTGAGCCTCTCACATATGCCATTTCCTTCCGGATGATACGCCGACGAGAACTTGGGCATTATACCAAGCAACAAGCTGATCTGTTCAAAGACTGTGTTGACAAAGCGAGCCCCGTTATCTGACCTCATTACCTCAAACACACCCCCATCTAGGGAACACTTCCCTCACCAGAAATTTGGCAGCACAGGTAGAGTCTGGGTGTGTACAGGGACCTGCTTCTATCCATCTAGATAATGGACACACTACCACAATGTCATACCTATATCCATTGCACACTTGAATCATGTCGACATAATCGATATGCAAGTGCTGGAATGGCCCGTTGGGCCGGGGGATAACTCCTCTCACTACTTTCAATGTGTGCCCAGCGGTGAATTGCTGGCATGTTATGAAGAATGCAACATGCTCTGCCAAATTTGGTGTGAACCAGTCTTCTGCAAGCGTTGCAGCGAGATTTTCTTTTGACATATGAATAGGGTAATGCAATTGCTCCAATGCTATTTTTAATAGGGCGACAGGCATTACTGGTTTACCAGTGCTGTCTTGCCTCCACAATCCATCAGAGGGGTTAAGGAGCACCCTCAACGCTTCCACAAATTCTTCTTCTCCTGAGGTGCCTCCCCTTGTAGCTCCATTAGCTGCGTCTGCCCCATGTTGCTATAGGCCCCAGGTGTGGCTCGTGCTACCATCATCCTCTCATGGGTACGTGCCACCCCCACGTCCATGATTGTTTCACCGTTGGATGCCATACGCTTGGCTTCTGTGGCCGCTTCATGTGACACGAAATCTGTCTCTTGGGTGTGGGCGGCGCATTTCACGACCGCTATGCCCACTGGGAGCTGTAGTGTTTTTATCAGCCTGTCCAATACGGCTGCATGCAGCACTGGCGTGCCGTCTGCCTGGAGGTAGCCCCTCCTTTTCCAGCGTGCTAAGCCTGTGTGCACGGTAGATGTCACATAGGTGGAGTCACTGCACACTGTTACCGACTGGTCTGCATGATTCTCAATGGCGAGTATCAGTGCCAACAGCACTGCAGCTTGTGCTGAATAGTGGGATGGTATTTGCGCACTGAGGAGTACCTGAAACTCTCCAATGAGTGCTCGACGTACAAAGTCATGGAGCACCCCATTACAATGGATGATGCCTTCTCGATGGCGAATGTGGCGGCAGCTAGATTTTGTTCGCATGGGAAGTGGCCTCTCATAACCGGGTCCAGACTCCCGCTGTAATACGCTAGGGGCTTATACCCCAGAGAGGTTCGCTGAGCGAGTACTGCCGTCATAAAATTGCCATTGGTATGTGAAAACAGGTAGAATTCCTCTGCATAATTTGGAATCCCTAAAACTGAGGCCTTACAAATCGCCCCCTTGAGTTCTGCAAACCTCTTTTCCATTGTCTCAGTCCATTCAATTTTTTCCTTTGTTGCCTGGGCTTTCTTTAAAGCCTGAAGCAAGGGCTTGGTATACGAGCTGTAATCGAAGACCCATCCTCTGACATAATTGCATAGGCCTAAGAAGCTTTGCATTTGTTTTATCGTGAGCGGCTTAGCTGTGTTCATGATAGCTTCAGCCCTTTCTGGGGTTACCTTTTTCCCCTCGTGTGAGATCAGTTGACCTATGTATAATACCTCTTGTTGACAGTATTGTAACTTTTCCTTGTCAACTTTATATCCTTTCTCAGCCAGTATAGTCAGTAGCTGGACAGAATTGTGCCCGCATTGTTCCTCAGTGACGCTGCAGATCAGAATGTCATCTACATACTGCAAGACAACACTGTCTACTGCAATATTGCTTAGGTCCATTTGCAGGACTCGGTTGAAAATGGAAGGAGACTCACAATACCCCTGTGGCAACCTCGTGCTCTTCAGGCGCATTTGTCTGAAAGTAAATGACGTCAGATCTTGTGAGTCACGGTGCAACGGGATTGAGAAAAACGCATTTTTCAAGTCAATCACCGTGAAATATTTTGCCTCAGTGGGTATGTTGCATAGAATTGTAGATGGATTAGGGACTAGAGGGAACTCGGCTTCAACAATATCATTTAATGCTCTTAAATCTTGGATTAAATGCCAAGACCCTCCCTTCGACTTCTTGACGGGGTAAATCACTGTGTTACAGGGTGATTCTGACGTCACTAGGATGCCCTCCTCCATCATGGCGGAAATTGTCTTTGCAATCCCTTCATCCACTTCTCTGGACATGGGATATTGTCGCGCTCTTGGTAAAATTGCTCCTGGTTTCAGTTTAATTTTCACTTCTCCTGCCCCTTTCAGGAGGCCTACATCATAGGGCCCTGTAGTCCACACTGTGACAGGCACTTGGTCCATGTCCTTTTCAAAGTACTCTGGACGTATCAATGCCAACATCATTCTCTGAGGTACCTCCCGTTTGATCATTTTGACCCAAAATATAAGACTCACTTCCACCCTTGTCTCTTCTAGGTCAGGGTGTTCTTCGAACAGATCGTCATCAGTGACGTCAGTCACTCGATACCCTTCTTCGTTGGTGATATTTGCGCACCATTGTCTACCTTTGTCATCGTATCCTTCGACCAATGCTACTTTCCCTTCCACTGCGGCAGATTGTATCATTAAGGGAAATACTTGTCCCTCTTCTTCATGCATCGGTATTCTTGGTCTGAATAAAAACTCATCAGGGGTTCTCATTGTTCTGTCTGCGAGACCTGGCAATCCTGCCATGAGCACCCGCATGCCATATGCAAAAACCTCTGGCTCTAACGGTATAGCCCTCATTGCTATACGTCCGGAGTATGCTCTGATCATTTCGCATCCCGTTGAATAATGCATTCCTGGAGTAGAGCATACTATGCCTTCCTCCGTGAACGAGATTGTCATTTTCAACTTCGTCATTAAGTCTTGACCCAGAATGTTTACCGGGGTCTGACGTGAATACAATAGGGGTACATTCATTTTGCACTTTCCCACAGAGACTGGGAGCGCGTCTGTAAAGGGAACTCTACTGTGAGCTCCTGGGAAACTCTGAGTATCTATGGCCTCGCCGGACAAGGAAAACTTGCCTTCTCGTATGCATGAGCGCGTTGCACCCGTGTCAACTAAGAAGGAATATTCTTTACCCCTTATGACGACATTCACCCTAGGTTCCCTATTAGGGTCTGGTGTTACTGATATGATAGAGCACATCAGAGTCCCCCGTGAGCTGTCCTATTTCATATATAAGTTCGGCCCACTGTATACTTGTGGATTTCCCCCATTTTCAGGGTTGACTCCCCCTCCAGAGTTAGTGCCCTGAGACATTTGCGGTGGTGCCTGTTGGGATTGTCCCTGTGGCAAGTTCCCCATGTTTGGGGGTTGAACCCCTTGCGGCGCACCTTGCTGCAAGCTTGCCGCCTGCTGCTGCACTGTGTAATTCTGTGCACTGCCTTGTTGTGGGATGGCAGGTTGATTCACCATGCCTGTTCCCATTCCTTGGCCATTTTGCCACATGCCTTGGCTTCTGCACACGCGCGCCACATGTCCTGTCATTCCACACAGCCAACACACTGGCGGTGGTTGGGCCATCTGTCCATCTAGCGTAGCTGGACTGCCCATCTGCGTGTTCTGAAAGCCACCTTGATTACTTTGAAAGCCTCCCTGATTACTTTGAAACCCTCCCTGATTACTCTGCCATCCACTCCCTCTAAATCCCCTACCCCTCGGGTAAAATCCCGCGCTACCCTGGTTATTCTGGGATGGGTTAGGTGATAGTTGTGCGCTTGGTTCAACTGGGCTTGTCAGCATGGCTCCCTCGAGAGCATATTTTTAGAGTTTCTTTTGCACCAGCTTCGCTTTCCTCACCCTTACGAGTTGCCTCCTTTTTTTCGGTTCTTTTCTTGCAACAATCTACAGTAGTGTGCAATTGTCAACTGTATCTCGGCCCATGGTTTGGCTTCTATTCCTACCAATTTCTTGAGCTGTTTTTGCACTGGTTCAGGCAACCCATGGCACAATATATGCTAGAATACAGGGATAGACTTCGTCCAAGACTCATGTGTTTCGAGCACCCACGCATCTTGAAAATTCTGGATATAAATCAACGGATCCTCTGACTCTTTCATTTTCCGAGTCATTATAGCTCCCATATCAGAAGTGTCTGGGTACAGCGTTCGTAGCGCTTTCCATACTGCTGCTCTACAGTTATTAAATGGCGCTCCGTCATGGGAAGTGATAATTATGGTTACCCTAGGGTACCCGGCTCGTTTCCATACATCGTCTGCCCTTTCACCAAGTATGGCGATTAGGAGGCCCTTAATGTCCCCTATAGCTAAGGTGACTCCCCCCGTCATTTTCTCTAACTCATGTATCCACTTCCTGGCTCCCGAAGTCAACATTGGAAGCTTGTTTTTCAGGTTTTCTCGATCCTTGTGCGGCCATGGAATATATTGTGGTCTTGCTCCCCCCTTTTCAAGCAGCGGGAATTGGAATGCGCAGTCTTCCTCCTCTTTCCTTATAGCTCTCCTGTCTATCGCTGTGGTAGCATTCCCGCATCGCCGTCTACTTGGCAATGCCCTTAATCTGTCTGCATAGGTAGGTGCTGGCACCCCCCTCTGACCGTGGGGAGTTCCCTCATGTCGGCAGACTGCGCGACAGACTTCGATGTCCTGGGCGCAGACTCGCTAGCATCTGACCATCGTACCCCTGGTCCCTTGGGACCCGCTTTTCGCGCCATCTCCCTTCTTCATGTGCCTCGTCCTCTGTCTCTTCACCAGATTCGGACGCTAATTGCTCCCAGTTCACGCAACTCCTTGCATCTTCTTCGTCCTGACCAATCCCCAGCCTGTCTAGGGACAGTCCCCCGCTCCCATTAATTCTGGTGACATCCTCAGTGTCATATAGCTGAGTGCTTTCCAAGCGCTCGTCTCCCCTTCCCCCTTGGGAAATTTGTTCCAGCCCCATCTCATCGTATATTTTATCGATTGTTTCTCCGATGCTTCTGGTGTCGAAGTCATCTTCAATATTCATCTCACTCGTACCTGGTACTGAGTCATTCGCAGGAAAGAATTCTTCAATGTCTTCCCATTCTACAATAGGATTGGGTTTTTTAACTTTCCGCACCAAATATTCAAGATCCCGTGCCCTCTGTCTGTTCTTACGTTCTATTTCCTCATCTATTTCCTTGCGCTTCCTTGCTTCTTCTTTAGCCTTATCTACTTCCCTCATCCTTTCTCTTCTACGTTCCTTTGCCCTTCTAATTTCCTCCTCTTCTCTTCTCTTCACTCTCTTCTCACGTACCTTTTGCTCTTCTTCCAACCTTTGCTTATTCTGTCTGTACTGGTCATAGGCTGCCTTCTGTTTGCGATCGAGCTGCTTCTCTTGCTCTTCGCGATATAGTTGTTCTCGCTTCAGCCTATCCTTCCTTCTTATCCTTTCGTCCCTCATTTCCTTCTCCTTTTCTCTCTCCCTTCTTTGCGTCTCATCAGACTTCTCTCTCGATCTCACATCATCGCTTCCTTTTCCATCAAGTTTCAATAATATCTGTCCTCCCATCCATTCGTCTTTCTTCACTTCCTTTCCATTTCTTTCCCTCTCTCTCCTTAACGAGAGGTGCACAACTCTGTGCCTGGTCCTTCCCTTCATCATCGCGTCTCTCCTTGTCCCTCAGAACTGCAGAGGCAAGATTAATTTCCTGGTCCTTCCCTTTATTGTCATCACTACTGTACGTAGGCGACTCATATGCGGGGTCGCTATACCCCATGGCTGCCTTTAGTTCTCTTAGCGGGTAAAGTCCCTCTGACTTAATTCCCTCGATGACTGGCTCAGGCGGGGCTGGTGGCGCGGTAGGCGTCTCACCCCCCTCCGTGCATATGTTTAATATCCAGTCTGCGGGTGGATCTTCCTCCTTCGCCTGTTCGCACATCTTCCAAAGTTCTAGAACAGCGAGGCGTTTCTCTAATTTTTTGCCTGTGTATGTGGCATGTAGGTAAGTCGTCATGTGTTGTAAGATGGCTTTAGATAAGGACCCATTTTGTGGCCAAGGCATAAACATCTTGTGGGCGGTACCCTTAACCCACCCCGTGCTGTACTTTTTAAGCTTAGGTGCATGCTTGGGTAACTGCTTACACAGATGTGCAAGTATGGAACCTCCTCCAGTCTCAATTTCGTTACCAACAATACTTATGCACAGTGGCGGCTGCTTACATAGGGCAGGGGGCGCCGCCCCCCCTCCCCAGGGCGCCCATAGTGTGCTGCAGAGTGCAGACACTGAAAACGTTTTTTTTTTGTGATTTTTTTTATTTTATTTTTTTATACAGGGCTGCATGCCAGCACAATACAAATATATAAATAATTAATGACTGCCGCTCAGTCTGAGAGGCCCAAACATGATTCATCAACATTGCAGAGCAGGGTCTGATTCAGACCGCTCTGCAATGTTGATGACTGGGCCTGGCTACAACACAGGGGCGCGTCCCCTGTTACGCACCTTTTTTGTATTGTAGATGCATGGAGCTCATAGCTCCACGCACTCTATGTTGCACCACACAATATAGGAAACTGGCGGGGCGCTAGAGGGGTGGCCCGTCAGATTATAATCTGTGCGCAAACTGCGCACCAGCACCAGCCAGCCTCTTACTTTAGAATGGGGGCGGGAAAAAGCTAGCAACAGGTATTTTGCGAATGTCATTGGCTGTTTGCCAGCCTATGAAATTCATTACTGAGTGTGGGTGGGGTTGGGTGATGGGCACCAGCGTGTTAGTGACGAGGGTGTTGCCTGCCACCTTCTAGAACCTCTGTCTCTCTTGAGAAGTGTTTTAGGGAGCTACCCAACCAGACCGTAAAAACAGGACAGCAGAGAGGGCCCACTTCACACGGGCAGTTACTGTAATCGGTAAGTAAAAGGAGGTCAGCGTTTGATGGTGTCCAAAGCGGGTGCGAGAGCAGGCTCTTGTAGTAGAACATCTACTTATATTTTATATTAAAAACAGCCATCTGGGAGGGCCTGTCCCACCCGTTTGAAGAACACTGCAGTATAGCATTGTTTTGTTCATCCAGGGACTGCCACAGTGGGGCCGGATTTCAGTGACGCCTTTGCACTGAAGGGGGCTAGCGCTTGGAAGCGCTCTCCATACTTGCTTTCTCGGCTGCTACACTTTCGTGTCGTCTTTGCCCCTTCGTGCGCTTTCTCTCCCTTTACACCCGGCCTGCCCATTTATCTTCCACTTGTATCTCCCTTCTGTTTAGTCTGAATATATTAATGTTGAACCCTCGCTCTCGGCCACCTACTATTCTGCCTCGTCCTCTCTATTTTAATGTGCTACATTTGCAAGCCCTGACCGCTATTGGCAATCTTATTCCGTAGCCCATTCTAGTTAACCCCCACTTACACGTCTGCTCCCGCTTACATTTCCCCCACCATCACGCGCTGCCCTTCCCCTTCAACCTGTCTGCTAATCTCATTTGCCACACCCTCTTCTTAGCCCCCCTCGCTCCGTGTTTTCTGTGTGTTCTTCTTCAACACACACCCTTCCTTCCTTACCTCCCCTTTACCATTTGTTCGACTCTTTCAATTGCTAATTTATCCTTCCTTCTCTGACTCCCCTCTAGCCGCTCGCTTCTTTACCCCACCACTACTGCCCCCTAATTTCCAGCAGCATCTCCTACCACCTCCACATGTTATAGCCTTCCCTTATAGCATACCCTCTCATGCTCGCCCCAATCTACCCACCTCTTCGACATCTACTGCCCCCCAACTTCCGCCGCCTCTGCACTTATCCCCTGGCCCTATCTACTCTGCCTCGTATTCCCCCTCTTTGCTCGCACCTCATGTTCCACGCTTACGTGCTGTGTATGTCCTTTCTGCTCCTCTCTCAGCCTGCAGTGCTGCCTCACTGTTATTCGGAGGGTCAGAGATGGAGTTAAGTCACAGGTGAGGGCGGCCATGGGTATATTGGGAGCCTTTACGAGCCTATGCATAATTAGTACATTTGTAGGAAAAAGAAAAACAGTCTTTATGTTTTTCTTTTTCCTCTAAATAAATCTGAAGTTTACTCTAGGTGTCTCTTGAAGGCTTCAAGCACAGCAAGGGCTTTCTGCTGAAGTGCATTCTGGTATTTCTAGTCTTCCATTCAAGGTGGGGTGATTAATGCCACAAATGTAAACTTTTTGCCTAGCCCTAGCATATTTCGATAAGGATTTATATATTTGTATGACTACCTTAACATGGTTTGTGTACTTTTCAAATTCTCTTTGTAAAATAGAATATTGTTGAAAGCCAAACATGGGAGTGAGAAGGGTAGGATGAGAGGGCAAGTGAGTCTTGACTATGTGCCCAGGATATGGGAAGAGAGGATTCAGTACTGGTGACTGGAGACTTGAGAGGTTATATTCTCTCAGGCCCTATGCTGATTTTCAGGGCACAAGTCGAGAGGACACATATGGGTGGATAGCATCCACCCACTTTTTTCCGGGTTCAAACGCAACCCCTTTTAGGTGTATCTGAGGCTAGCATTAAAAAAGTTTGATCACTCAAGTGTTCGGCTACTAGCATTTTTCACCGCATGTTAGCATGTTTCCAGTGCAAAAGCTTACCTACAAGCCCACATGAAAGTGTCATCAAAGCACATGTCTACTGTTTGGATTTTGTTTTCCTTGAAATATTTCAATATAAATTGTTGGGTTTAAAAGGTGTGTACTTTTTATTCTTTGCCAGTATAGTTTTTGGAACTCTTTCAGGTTATTTTTCCAGTGTTGGTTACTTTTTTTGAAATGCAAATACTCATTTGTCTTGTGCACTTTCTTCTGAAGGGAAAGATCAATTGAACTGAATGTGTATATTTCACTTTAAGATATGTTCACTTACAGTGCATATATTCATGGGTGGCAGCCTTTGATTTTTGGTACGGGGGTAGAGATTACCACACAGAGTGATGCGAGGGAGCTGTACCCATCCCCCAGTTGAAACAACCCATTTTGCAGCACATTTTGCAGCAGGATTAGAGAAAAGCATATGATTTATGAAGAAGGTCTAAACATAATCTCAGCAACAGTCACCTAAATTGCTGAGTTGTCTTTGCAGCATTCTCCTATAGGATAGCCTGCCACTCCCTCACCCGCAAAGCAGATTTGAATGATGCTCTTGAATTGTAACAGAACCTGGAGTATTGGAAACCTTAATTCTTAAAAACTGCCTGTAAAATCAATACATTTGTACTCCTTTTCCTTTGAAAACAGTACTGTAAAATGCCTACATATAACCCTTTTTTCCAAATTTTCATAGGGGGAAAACCCCAGCAAACCCCCCTATTGTCGGTTCAGCTCGCCCGCTACGCTCGCTTGCATGCACTTTCTAATTTCAGTTTTAGCACCCCACTACTTCAGAATTTCACCAGCCGCCACTGCTTACGCAGTGTCACCACGTTCACCAGCATGAGCGAGCAGCAAATACGCAAGCTCCAATCCAATCTTTTCCCGCCAAAGTTTAATACTATCAATTTACTCAAAACATCAATTCATTGGCGATTCCCTCTCAGTTACAGAATCGCGTAAAACCAAATTTTATTTCAAACAATCAATGACACAGTTCTTTTCACATTTGACATACATCCGAACACATATGACAGACACTTAACAGATTAGACTGACACCAGCTGCTCATACATATACCTGCCTTCTAATCAATACCCCGCCATGGAGTTTAAACGAACCCCTTTGATGCCGTCTTTAAACGTCACCGTAGTCTAATTGTCCCCCGTTATGTGGGCTCTGTGTTCACGTTTCTTCTGACCGCTGTATTAAAGCGCAGGAACAAGGCAAATCCTTACTTTTTTATCTCAGGTGTCCCTCCTGGTATCCTTTGTTTTCTCTCGGGTCCCCCCCGGTAACCACTCGTTTTCTCTCGGGTGTCCCCCCGGTAACCACTTTTTATCTCAGGTATCTATCCCGGTAACCACTTTATCTCGGGTGTCTATCCCGGTAATCACTTTTTATCTCTTATACTTGAGTCATTAACCCCTTACAGTCTTCTCTACTTCTGACTATTTTTTTTTTCTCTGCCACCCTCCGTTACCTTTCCCTTACTTGTTCTAATGCCTACAAGCCATTTGCCAAAGTAACGAGTTTATTGTTTCACTCACTGCTTGCATCTTTTCCTCTCTGGAACCTCGGGATCACCGCCCCTTCCTCTTCAGCCTCTTGCAGTCTTTTTGTCCTATTGGCTGCCCGTGGGAATGAGAAGGGTTATGCTTGGAAAGCAGGTTCCTCAGACCAACTGCAGATTTTTCAAAATTATTCTATCATTGTCCATGGGAAGCTTCTCAGTCTACTCAGCCGGAATGGTGAAAGGACTTGTGATATTGCCGAAGGCCTAGAGTTACTTTGTGCCGTCGGTCTATAGGTGTCTTAGAATTATATAATCAATAATCGATGGAGGTAACCACCCTCACGCTACCAAGTGTACTGGAGAGGCGGATTGTCCTCTGATGGGCCCATAGGTCAGAACACACTCTCTAGTACCTGTAAGACAAGATAGCTGCACCATGTGAGGAATGGGGGTGCAGGATTCACTTACTCCAACACAACTCAATAATGAGGACTCAGAAATTTGGCAAAGGGAAGTCCGTTTAATGACAAGCACAGAAAACGGGGAAACAATTGGAAATCAGCAGCGTTGCGATCACCTGTCTCGCTTCAACTTCCTCGAACTTCATTCAAACAACAACTGTTATAGTCAAAATTCATCATCTATGACGTCTAACTCTACAAGTTTGTCATGCAATATAATTGGTTAGAAAAGGTAACTTTAGTATAGGTGTTATATCTGTATATGGTAACAGAGCATGCAGATTGGATATCTCTTATCGGGTGGGCGTCTACGCCCCTCCCTCTACATCACATGTGATAGACGTCACTACAAGTACGACGTCCTATTGGTTCTACTATCTATAGGACCCTAGATAACTTGGTCCATTGTGATTGGGCAGGTTACACCCCTAGACATAAATCTCCATTTTAATTAGCAGCATGCAGAATGGACACCCAGGTGCCTCGTGTCCCAAGATTCACCCTGCATCCCTTCCATCAATCAATGCTTTTGGTCTATGTGTCAATTAGTTGGCTGGGTATGGCCTCGAAACTGTAGCCTCTTATCTGGAGAAGTTATGGCATCCTTGAATCTGGGTGACATCAGCTGTTGGTAACTATTCACGCCTGGTTGGTCACATGTCTGTTCACTGTGAATCTGCTTCAGTTTCCAGCTTTTTGTGTACTTGATACTTCTTTAGCCTCGCCACCTGCCTGAGCCCCCCTTATCTTGACCTTCACGGAGCTGGCTGGTATGCTCTGCAGTTTCGATTCTCCAGCATTGCCGCTCTCCCCCTTCCTTGGGTTGACCTCGAATTCACAGGCATGAGCTGCTCCTTGTTGAGTTTCGATTCCGCTCCTTCTCCTGACTTTGACTGGGATATGAAACCTGGCCTGTTAGGCCTCTGATTGCCTGGGCATACTTCAGCTTTACAAAATGGAGTCACACTTGTATAGCGTGCCTTATCGAGTTAGACATATGGTTGGCATTTGCCGCTCTATTCTTCTACTAAGCATTGCAAGCAGTACTGTTTTCTTAGCTTCTTGCATTCCAAGCTTATTTACATGCGTTAACTGGTTGGCTACTTCCATCTTGCCTTGTAGCAACGTTTCCTTATGTTTCAACATCGTGTCTTCTCCTGTGTCCATTACATCTATTTTCACAGCTGCTTGCACTGGCGTGTTATCTTTGACAGCCGTTTTGTTTGTTCGTGAGTCTATCTGGGCCCTTGTGTAATTTCCACTGGCCATCCATTAAGGCTCTTTGGGTCTCTTCGTGGACCGTCTGCAGCCCATGGTTGTCTAGTTACGGGTGCTTCAACAGGTATTGCTTTTCTGATGCACACTGGGCAGAGCCCAAGTGCTCCTCTATGTTGGTTTATTTGCTCCTCATACATCACATACCTTGGCGAGTACGCTCCTGGTACCTCGAAATGAGGGGTAGTTGTGCAGGCCATGTCTGGGACCTCCTCTACATACTCATAAGATGGAGTTCTGAACCCCACGTGCCACAGGTTGGACTTAGGGCACTGAAAGTCAAGCAGGTGATTGATAAGATATAGAAAAAAGATTGATGTTTGGAGAAAGTGCAAGTTTCATGTTTTTTTTGTTTTTTTAAAGTGCAGTGGCTCTTGGTCTGACGGTGGTAGGTGAGTTCAATGATTGTTCCCAGCCTAGAAACAGACCTGCTCCACTGTGTTTTCTCTGGAATCCTACAAAATGTTCCAAATCTTTAAAGGAGCTGGGTGGAGGAACTGGTGATGTGTAGTGACCACTCTGCCACACATTGCTACCCCGTCTGGCAACACAATCGTTTACAGCTGCACATCCAAAAATTTGGGAAAATGTTAGAAAGTAGAGAAAACCCAAATGAACAACAATTCAAGGAACCCCGCATTTGTCAGTCACATCTGCTCAGCCGAATCCCCACATCCCTATTTCTTCCAATAAAACGTGTTGTGAAGACCAGCCTAAAAGCTCATTTTGCATTTTCAAGTAATCCAGAACCTGCCTGTCCTGCCCATCCCAGGTAGAATTCCCAGGTAATCGCACCATATTACCATAAAGGGGCTCTGCTTGTTGGGGGTCCGCACCAAAGTCAAACACACTTTGGCTGTAAAATAAAGCAATAGCCCAGTAATATACATTAGGTACTCTTCAGCCCATAAACCTATTCCTCTGATTCCACCTCCCCACCAACTCCCCCATCCCCACCTCACAGACGTTTCCAGCATAAGAACTAAACAAGCAAGAAAAATGACTACCAAATAAACAAAGGGGGAAAGACATGAAGATGTTTAAAGAGTGGGCGAAGGGAGAGGGAAATAGATATGAAATAATGAGAAAGGGGACAAAGCATGAAGAAGAGCCTTAGTCTAGAGAGATTGAAAGGAGAACGAGGCAAAAAGGAAAGCGTGTAGCAAGAATATGATGGAAACCCCAGGGGGAGAGCGAGACCAAGAAGGGAGGAAAGATACACAGAAACAATGAGCAACAGAAAATAAGGAGAAAGGTAAAAGGCCATTGTGAAGGAGGGTGGAAGCAAGGGCGCAAGGACAAAAGGGAGGAATAATGGAAAGAAGGACAGCAGGAGACAAGGGAGTAAAAATGAAAGAAAGGAAGGTTGAAAGGTAATTAATTAACTGTAAATCTGAAGAATTTACCTTCATTTCATTATCGACCTTTTGAATGAATATGAGGTGGTTCGATTTGTCATTGATAACAGAAATAGTATTTTGATTTTCTGAATCTGAAATACAAAGGGGTGATGGACAGTTTCAGAAGTCATTGCATGTGTAGACCCTGCATTATATTTGGCGCTGTATTTGAATAAAATTCCCTCTCCCCACATAGCATTCCATAAATCCATCCAAAAGACACACCACACCTTCAAACACAGTGGGGGTCATTCCAAGGTGGGCAGTAAGGGATACCGGGCACCGGTAAGGAGACCGGTGCCGGTAATCCCTTAACGCCCTACTACAAGGTCCCTTAGTGGGTCCCACCAAGAACGGCTGGTCTGACCAGCCGTTCTGGACGAGACCCATTAATTGACCAGGGTGCTAATAACAGGCTCGCAAGTCGCAAGCCCATTATTAGCGCCCTCCCCATTGAGCCCTGTGGGGGCTCAAATGGGAATGGGGAATGGCATTTTCAATGAGTACTTACCGGTCCCGCAAAGGTCGGACTACACCAGTAAGTCCCCATTGAACTATACCGCTGCCGGACCCGGTATTGGTGGCAGTCATGGCGCAAATAGCGTCATGACTACCACGAACCTCAGAATGAGGGCCAGCAGATTAAAAGGACAAGAAACCAAACCAACTGCATGCACCAAGAGATCATTATAGAACACAGCCAAACAAATTAGCTAAGATAAATTATTGAATTATCAATATACACTAAACTCGCATCCCGCACTCCTCCATTCTGAGGAGGAATGGTACAAGAAATATACACGCTTCTGCCTAAAGTTAACAACCACAAAAATTACACACAACCTCGATTTTTTGCACTGCCCCACCCAAATATTCAAACCAATACAAAAAACACTATGGGAGGTCCTCTTCCTTTCGCCCTCCCTAGTGTTAAGACCCCTTTGACATCACTCTCTACCCCTCAAACCAACCAGTTACTTTTCAGACCACAACCTGTCATGCTTCACTGGATATAACAGACAGAAGAGCCCTTTCCACGTGGAACATTTCCAACCACCATCAAATGATGACATTCCAGCTTCTGAACAAAGAATGCCACTTGCCTCGGACACCCTACGGCTGTACCTCCACACCCCCAATCTCCTCACCATGAGGAACATACCTCAGGAGTAGCCCCCCAGTGAGCAAACCCTTCTGGATTTAGACTGTCGTGTAGGACCAAAGAAGGCACTGTGCAAGCAGATGGCAGTCCACCCCTCGGCCTCAACAGAATGGAGGTGCCCCTACTAACAGTACTAGACCTATAGCTGCTCATAAAATACACACGCTCTCCTGGAGTTCTGGGTGGGTGTCATATAATGGTTCACCTCTTGTTCAAATTCAACACTACAGTACTCATTACCTATATCTCAATGTCCCCCAGGGATTACACCTTGCCACAGAACCTCTATAACTCTATATGCTGCCTTTGGATGCAATGCTATTGAACCATGGCAAAACTATACACAAGTGCACAGATGTAACAGCTGGTTTGGTGCAGGAGCACTCCCACACACCCCCTGTTTTTTGTGCTAGGTGGAAAATGTACCTCTTTCACTTCACACGAATGCACAGTGCTGCTACAGTCAGATATCATGGTGTGGTGGTGACCACTGATAATGGCGGGGATGGCTCTCCGTGCCGAGAACAATTCTTTAGTTTTCTGCATTGAGCCGGAAGGGCTCCATGTAGATACTATAAATGCTTAGATGGAGAGGCCGATGGGGTATCGGAGGTCTGGCCCAATCACTTTCTTAATCTCTGCGCTAACAGGGGAACAACAATGGCCTGGCTAAATTACACCAGACTTGGCCAGTCAACTGTTTCCTCCTGGAGCATTGCATCCTGATCAACGTGTGGTGGTGGACTGGGTCAGTAACTGAGGCAAAGTGGAGTAATTAGGTGTAGACGTGTGTGTGTGTGTGTGTGTGTGTGTGTGTGTGTGTGTGTGTGTGTGTGTGTGTGTGTGTGTGTGTGTGTGTGTGTGTGTGTGTGTATGTGTGTATGTGTATGCATATGTTTAGATATGACTGTATGTGTATGCATACATGCAGGTATGCAAGGCGTGGTCTGTGTCTAAGTGTCCACATGTAAATGTGTGGTGTGTGTCTGTGATGTAAATGTGTGTGAGTCTGGTCAGTGATCACAGCGGGGGAGGAGACGAAACACGAAGAGGATCTAGGTGTTGGCACTGCAAGGCACATTTTTGTGTCAGCATGGACATGAAGTGGCCATCTTAGGCTTCTTAAAGTGCCATTACAGCATTATGGGCAAAGCCAGCATGAGTTCATTCTTATGACACGTACTGGCATTTATTGGGACAGCCAGCACGGAATGTCTCCTTACAGTAGCATTAGTGCAACATGGACAAGGCCAACATGGGTCTTTTCTTACATGTCAAATACTGCCATATATTGGAACAGTCAACATGGACATGCTTTCTAACAGTGCCATTATTACATTATGGGCAAAGGCAACATGAGTGGGTCCTTACATGGCGAGTAAAGGCATATATTGGTACAGGCAGCATGAAATTATTTCTTACAGTGGCAGTAGTACATTATCGGCAAAGTTAACAGGAGTGTGTTCTTACATGACAAATGCTGGTATATATTTCACAGCCAGCATGGACACAATTTCATACAGTGACATTAGCGAATTATGGACAATGCCAACATGAATGTGTTCTTCTTACATGGAAAATACTAGCATATATTGGTGTAGCTAGCACGGGCATCATTTCCTACAGTGGCCTTAGTGCACTTATATGTTCTTATAGGACACATACTGGAATACATTAGAACAGCCACTATGGATGTGACTTCTTACAATGGCACTATTACCTTACGAGCAAAGCTAACCTGATTTTGTTCTTTCATGGCAAATGCTGGCAGATATTGCACAGCCATCATGCACATGCCTCCTTAAAGTGCCATTAGTGCAATATGGGCAAATTGAACATGTGTGTTCTAACATGGCAAAACTTGTATATATTGGCAAAGTGTTATGTGTGCTCCATTTTGTTACACATGGCACGTGCCCCCAATATCTTATGTCCCTTCCTTGCCTCACTCTTTACTCCCACATTTCCCTCTCAATGGGTGGAACCTGGAGGGCAGCATCTGTTCTAGAAGGTGCAGAGTGAGGGGGCTCCAAGGTGAAAAGCTGAAGAGATGGGTGGGCTGGCTGGCGGCACTTTCCTGGGAGTCTGCTTATGAAACAATGCAACTACTGCCTTGAATATGGTGAATAAATCCTACATGCCAGCAAGAACGTGGTAGGTCAGCTTGGTTTGTGCGGGACTGTCATATGACTATACTACAAAACCAGCATGGACATATTTTCTTACAGTGGCATTACTGATATTATTGGACATGGGCAGCATGAAAATGTCTTCTTAGAGTGGCAAAGTACTGGTGAATGCTGTAGGCAAAATAATCATGAACATTTACAGGAAACCCCTTCTGGTTTCTTTTGATCACCCGTCATATACTGAATTATTTAATGTGTTACCCTACAAAATAGATTGTAGCTTCTATGTCTTCTTGCCCATTTTTTCACAAAAGTATACTGTAAAATGCACCATTTTAACACATTTTTTCAAAATAATTATCAGCGGTAATCCTCCAGAAACCCTGTTTTGCTGGTTGGCGCTTCCTCGCTATGCTCCGTCGCATGGACATATTTGTGGGAAATATTTAGGGCCTTGCTATGAAGTAATTCACCAGCCACCACTGATCTCAACTGTGCATCACAAGTACCCCATGTATTCATCAGCCCACTAAAGGTTTATATTCTATACGTCATACAAAGGCTAATGTCCACAGTAGAATATTCCCAAAAACTCTAAATCACCAGGTTTCAAATGAGTTAGACCGTGCACGCTAACTGTACAAACACATTGATCATTAATAAGACACAACAATGTCTTGCTTCGTAAGGTCAAAAAAAGGAAACAACCTGCTTTAAAATACATCTCACATTGAATGGCTCCAAGTAGGAGGTGACTGGAACCAAGCCCTTTTCTTCAGAAGCAGCGTCCTCCTGCCAGACTTCCAAAGAACCCCGAGCTCCAGCTCACGCTAAGTAAGCGCCTACAAACCTTCATATCAAATCAGGCGATTTGTTTAAAGGTTGGTACGGCTGTGAGATAATCACATGCTGTATGTATGTGTGTATGTATGTATGCACATATGCATATAGGTTTCTTATATGACATGCCAGGGAAATCGTAGCTATTGCACTTTTTTCCTAAATCCTACTTAGATCACTTCCTTCGGGCCTCCTGCAAAATTCAAACCCCAATTAACAATGACACCGCTAATCTCCATCGGACCCTCTAGTTAGTAAAGGTTTCTAAGTGCTGTACAACAATATTTTATGGTCCCCTGAAGTAATGTATAACATATGCAAGTAATCCATGCAATTATTGCTATTTCTGTTCAGTGCTCTAACACCCAGCCCTGCATGTGCACCACACTTTCATAAACTCCCCACGTGCATACAATATACATTATTGTGACATAGGCCCAGGTCCTCATAACAGATACTATACCTTCACCCTGTGCAAGAATCACAGCTGCCTTCACGCACGCCTCCCTTATTGGCTGAAAGGAAAGCACAAACAAAGGGTGTTAATCTTAGTCTCGGCCCTGTCCTTTAGCTTGTGCATGCTCGAGGGTGTGTTTGTGTGTAAATATATATATATATATATATATATATATATATATATATATATATATATATATATGAATGTAGGGCAGAATTGCTACTTTATCCGGATGAAGTTCTCAGCGGACCACCCAGCCATTTTCATATGCTCAGGCACTCGTAAAGAGGGAAAAGGGAAGAATAAAGAATATTCAGGATGTCTTACCACTGTATAATGTCACAGAACATGAAAGGCATGCTCTCTAGTTACAGAGCGCACTCAAAGAAGGAACTAGGAAATTAAAGAGGATTGGGAACATCTTCTGCATTCTGCCGTTTTTAATGTCCTTGTTCTTTCACTGAGTGTGTGAAGTGTGTCATGGATTGGACGTTTGGGAATAAGACGTAGGCCAAGACCAGGTGTTTAAAGTTTAAGATTTGTTTATAAGGGACTGTGTACAGGGGTGAGGCTACTTGAATATAAATATGATGTTTCACAAACCATTAACAAAACAAAAGATGTCCTTCTTGGATAAATGTCTATTAACAATGTCTTTCCCAAACTCAGGGTAATGATCAGGCTTTTGAGGCTCTGCTACCACTGTTACAAAGGCCCACAGGATTTACCTCATCCATAAAGGTAAGTAGCAAACCCTTCTTCTGCTCCTCTGAGCCTAGGTATGGACTTTCTGGGGTCCCACACCCTAAGACTTAACCAATCCTTGATGTTCTGCAGGATCCTTGGGTGTCTCTTAGAGAAGGTGATTGGGTGAGTCAGAAATCCCCACTACCCTTCCTTCCTATTTCCGTTCTCCCCACCCCCTCTCTAAACGGTCAATAGACTTCCTGACTCCCGCAGGAACATCCTCCCACCACGTAGACCTGCCTAGGGCCTGACCTGCCCTACGGAACTTCCTACTTCTAGCTGACATCTGGCTCCTCACCTCTCTTTTCAATATATTAATACATTCGGATATCCTTTCGCTATTGATTTCCTTTTTCTCTTCCAATATTCGTCAACCCCTGCCCAATCTTCTTCACTCGCCTCATCTGAAGACGTGTCATCCTCAGCCCCCTCAATCTTACCTACCCCTTCCTCCTGCTGTTTCGTCACTGTCTCCTTAGTACCTCCTTGGCCTGTTGTCACCCCCTTCCACTCCACTTTGGGTCTTACGTCCTACTTCTATCCTTCTAATGTTACTCCTTCCTTCAACTCCACTCCAGGTTTTATTTCCTCCCTCCTCCTTTCAGTTCTTGTGTCCTCCTGCCATCCCACTCCTGCTTTCACCCCCCCTTCTTTTCCTCGGTTTCTACTACCGCCTTCCACTCCACTCCAACTTTTACTTCCTCCTTCTTTTCCTCTGTTCCTACTATTGCCTTCTACTTCACTCCTGTTTTTGATTCCTCCCTACTTTCCTCTGCTCCTACTACCTCCTCCTACTGCATTTCTGGTTTTTCCTCCTCCCTCTTTGCCTCCTTTCTCTCTCACTTTATCTCTCACCAGTTTCTTGTTTTCTATGGAGATCACCTTGCCCCTGATGCCACTTCTCCCTCACCCCTCTGCAGGGCACTCCTGTCTCCAGTCTCCAAAGCCTCTCAATCACCTCTCCTCTCCGGCAGTCCTCCTTCTCTAGTCTTCTCCAAGCAGGAGCCAGCTGCTCATTTCAGCCACAACACTGAATTTGGCTGCCTGGCTTATATAGTAACATGTCCCCTCCCCCTGTTTATAAATAGGGCTGATGGTCTGCAGCTGTGATCCTAACGGGTGTGAGGAGTAGGATTGGTTGGGCTCTACCACTTCCTGATAGTCAGAATGAGGCTGAAGGGGCTGGGTTAAATCTAAAGGCGCCCTGGTTAGGCGGAAACCTGTGCAGTTCCCTCTGCGACCACTGCAAAAGATTTAGGACTACAGGTGTTTGGCAGTAAACCCACTTGGTAGCAGTCTGTACTACACAGATTCACTGTTGGTAGCTGCGGCTGAGCAGTCAGACTTCTCTCAAGAAGAGTTAAGCAGTATGTGGAGTATACAAGATAGGGCAATTCTTCACAGTAAGACAGGCAAACACGCAACGAGACTCAGTGTAAAGATATTAAGGTATTTATTTATAACGGACCATCTATAAAAAAACACTATGGCACTATCACGGCAAACAAATCAATCACAATTACTCTATGAAGAAGAAACGATCAATCCCCCTAGCAATATGTCGACAGGTCTAGGTTTTACCGGCACCACTTATTTACAGACAGAGGTGTATGCCTCAACCTAGATGGCACTCTAATATTAGTTAGGACGGGAGAGAAAAATAAGCAGGTTACGAAATCAACACAGTTCAATATTTCGCGGGAAAAATGCAAGGCAAGAAGGCAAGAACCACAATAGATCATAAAGTTCAGAGGCCAGGCCCACTCGGAGAGAGGCAAGGCGATATGTCCCAAAAGTCTCTAGTAGAAATGAGTTTGAGTCTTTGTAGCAAATTGTTATCGGCAGATTGAACTAGTTCAGAACAATACGTGAGAAAGCTTGGAGGCGACCCAACGGAAAGGAGAGGATTAAGACACCTCACTCGAACCGATCGAAAGGGACGCTAGGCAGACACGGTACCTTGTTGTGGAGGGCAGCTCCGGCGGGGGCAGTTGTTCCTGGTGGTGGATGCACGTCGGGTCTTTGCCAAGAGTAGAGATGATCTCGTCGTCGAAGAAAAGTGAAGTCCGGTGCACCACCAGGGAAGAGACCAGCCGCGGAGTGCTCCGTCACAAGGCACCACCTTTTGGTCGCGGTACAGGGGTAGTGGCTATCCGGTTGCCGAGGTGCTCTGCACGGGCAATTCGACCACTGCATCCTGAGGCGAATAAAAAGCAAAGGAGACTGGTTGTTCCCACCAGCCAGGGGAAGAGACTCTCCGGCAGGGAGATCTCCTCTGTCGTCGGGAAGTGGTGAGTCGGTTCCGCAGGGCTCCACAGGAGGTGTCGTCGTGCAGGTCGGCTCAGCGTTACCCTCATCGGATTCTTAGGTCCTGTGGCGACTTCTGAAGATCCAGTCCCAAGAGCCCTGCTTTTATGCAGAAAACCCCCATTCATTCAGCCTAGCTGTCAATCAACACATGCTAAGTGGTGAGCGGGGAGGCTCACCACTTGGGCCAATCACTCCAGAGGGCGACCGGAGTTGGCAAGGCAACTCAGTCCAGGGTGCCTAAACCCCCTCCCACACCCCTGTGGTAACCCAGACAGAATGGCACCACTTTGGAGGGTCTCTGTACTGAGCCCGCCAAAAGTGGAACAAAGGGCTCGACCTTTGGTTTAGGAGTCACAGAGACGAACACAGAAGACGCCATTTTACAAACCGAGTTCTGGCAGAAAATACCATCCGATAAACTTATTTAAGATAAGTAGATCGGTGGTATGTTAGAGATTAACGAGAAAAAGTATCAATCTCCAACAATGGGACGAATCCCATAGGGTTATGTTCGGGTTCGAACATAACAAGTAGTTTCCACTGCCACCAGCCAAAACTCGACGAGGGGGGACGGGACAGTGCCCCCTCGAATAACAGATCCAGGAGTAATCGAATTACCCCTACTAGTACGTCCACAATAAGATGGTTTGTACTAGTTCTGTTAGTAAATTTAGGTCTAGTAAAGCCAATGGTGACTTTATATGCCCGGGGAGACAGTAGTCAGTCCCCGGGTATGGAGTCTATGGTGGAGGCCCGCTAGGACGCCCCAGTGTTACGGCACGTAGGGTGCGGTGTAACACACATAGAAAAACATATGAGACCCTATGGAGTAAAAGACCCCATAGCCCATAGAACACATTCACATTCAAAGGAATTACACACATACATGTCCAAGAGTGGGAGGAAAAGAGTCTCACTCTTGGCAGGATGGAAAAAAACAAACTCCAGAAATCCAGCAAAGCTGCTGGGGGACTCACTAGGTTAGGAAATTCAGCCTAAACAGAGAATTCTCCCTAACACCCTGGTAGCCATTTTGAAACTATTTGTGCATGGAGATGTTGAACAGCCTGCTTGTGTAGAGGAAATCCTGCAGCGCTGCTGTTGGGAAGGCAAGTGTGTTAGGGGTCTTTGGTTTTCCCCAAGGGTGTTGCTGTCTTTGAAGGGTTTAAGTGTGGCCTCCCTGTCCTTGAAGGGACCATTTGATTTCACTGCTCCATTCCTGGTTTTCTGGTTCAGAGAGGGTTGATTGCCTGTACAATGTCTATGTTTGAGCCCTGAGAAAGGTTTTCTGGTGTCTGTCCTGGCTTAAATGAATGGACTGGGTATTTTGCCAGGTTTACCCTCTCTCTAGCCCCTAATACCGCTTCCCGGATATGGTGTGCTTTTGTTTCTGTCTCTGAGGGGCATTATGGGAAATGTATTTGGAAGGATATCTGCTTACCAATAAAGAAAGAAAATAAATTTATGGACACGTTGCTGCACTTTGCCGTGCTTTGTAAAACCACAACTGGAAGAGAATGACATTTTGGATGGGGGGCATATGTCTTCATTTTTGATAGGCTCATTCAAGTTAATCACTTTTGAAGTTAGCAAATGGTTTGCCCATAATGGAATTATCACTCCATTTACCTTCTACAAGTTTGGCCTTGAAGTGGAGGATTTACTTTTAATGCCAGAAAATCAGTGGATTTACCATAGCGGAATTACCTCTCTTGATAAATCTACCAAAATCCCCAGGGAGTCTTATTGACTCCAGAAATGAGGACAAACACCACCATCCCTCCACTGGGAATCCCATAGTAACTCCATAGCACTAAGTGGCGGTAATGGAAACTGATTCTGGCTGTAATTTGGCAGATTTACTGCCGAATTACCATCAAGCTCGTGGAGAGGCCATTGGAAATGTGTGTACAATTGGAGAAGGAAATATTCATCAACCATTTTCTTTTTCTTAAAAGCCTGAGGGAAACTTCACAGATAAAACAAAAATAGCTGATTTCTTAATTCTTTGCATCTTTTCTGCTAATAATATGACCATTTCCATATTTGGCCGACTCAAAGATGTGTACATTCATTGTTTACATCAACAAAACAACTCCCAGAACACATTGGGGTCTTTACTAGGACTAAGCCTGAGGTTCTCCTTCTTGGCTCCCCTTAGCACTTTCCTCCTGGGCCCTCCTCCAGCACTTGTCCACTCCTCTCTTCTGAGCTCCATCTCCTTCCCTTGCACTTCTCCTCAATGCACTTCCACAGCCGAATGCCACAAGGCCTAGTACGACCACGACTGTATATTACGGTTTTTGCCATTGTTTTTATTTTCCCTGTTCCCTTCCCATTTAGCCTTGTGGCGGTTTGAAACCCAATTCTGTTGTATAAAGCGCCTTACAATGGGGGTCAATGTTATAATTGTGTGAAGGAGAACAATGTCGATTTATAATGTTTTATGTTATAACTTAAAATTCCAATAAACCACGATTTTCAACAACAAAAAAAACAAACAAAAAATATCCACATCTCCAACAGCAACCCCATGGTCCTGTACAGAAGAATTACATTTATTAAGGTTCACATCATGGTTGACAGAGAAAAAAGAATCCAAATAGTTGCAAAATTCACACTTTTTCTAGAATTAGCGAAAGGAAAATCCCCAAAAGTCCTTCTGGCAGTTACATCTAAACTAAAATCTGCTCTGACCGAAGATAAGACAATGAAAAATGATCCAGACGGACCCATTTTGTTTGCCCATTCCAGCCACATGGCCGAATAAAAAACCATTCACACACACGTTCACTCCATCACCTGGCCCCCTACAAGGGGCACAGTTCTTTTCCTTTTTTTCTAAACTTCTATCTCTTGGGGTGGACCAAAGGGACGACAGGCAAGACCTGGAATGTTCACTGTCCTGCAGTCATTGCATGTTGATCACTGTCCCTCAAAGCAAGGCAGTCCTGCAAAATATGAGTTGGCTGGCCACCAAATGATAGCGTCTTGTTTCCAGAAATTAGCAACATCAGTGAAATGTCAAAGGTTTCTACAACCTAAAGAACGCTTTTTATGACTTAGATAAAGATAGCTGAAAAACAGAAATATTTGTAAAACCTTAAAATCAGGAGGGGTTGTGCGCAAAGCCCTCTATCGCTTGACTTTTGAAGATCAACTGCTTGACTTTTGATCATATATTTTGCAAACATTCCTCTTAAATACAATGAGAGAGGCTTTATGGCCAACAAGACATGCCACACTAATCATATGGCATGTGTTTCTACGGCTGGTATTAGATGAATGGCATCAGAAAGACCTTTGCCTTTCAAACACATTTTCACCTTTTAAGAGAAAGGAATAGTGGTCCATCTTTAGATTCCGACCAATTGAAAGTAGTGCTCGAAGGGAAGAGGTTTTTCTTTATCCCAGCTGAAGCTGCAGAGTTACTGGTGACGAAAACACATCTCTGAAGGATATCTTCATAGCAACCTGATATCTAAAATACCTACATAGTTAAAGCAAAGAATTGTGAATAAGTTGAAAGCGAATATGACTGTTTATGTGCCCCATTTATTTTCCACCTGCTACACTATGTATTATCACCAGTGAATATTGCAGAGGTAAGGTAGAGTTTCACTACTTGCATAGATGCTGAATGCTGATCTTTGGAAGTAATGAAACGTGTGCTTATCACTCATGTTTAACTTCATATAACGTACTACTGATGGGTGGGCAGTGCCAGCTCCCTTTAATTGGTTAATAAAGCAGCGAATAGTGGAATTAAGCATTCACCTCCATGATAGAGCATTTTCGCGTATACATGCATAACACTGAGTCGTCTTAATGTTTTTAAGTTTTTTATTTGATTATTCTCTTTACAAGATCGTTTTGTTTGTAAATGTTTTATAAAACAAATATATGGTACAAGAGATTGTCTTTCACTAGTACAGGTATCACAAATGTGGGGTTGTAGGCGCTCATGGGGACGCCTCCCAGAGAGGCAGGGCTTATTGTGGAGACCCCCAGAGAGATAGCACAGAAAAGGCCTCAGTGGACACCCCCAAAGAGGCAGGGACAGTGGAGGAGCAGCAGGGCATGTTCTTCATGTTGCACAAGGGGGTGAATGCATCAAGCACCCTGGAAGAGGGGTTTGGAATGGCTCCTGTCTGGGTGAGGGGCAATGAGGAGAAAGTATTCTCTACTCAGCTGGGGAATGGATCTTCTGACAAGGGTGAAAGCCATTAGAAGGAGGCTCATCGGAAGGATCAGTTTGAGCAGGTGCCCCAGCAGGTCGTGAACCTACCGGAGGGGGAGGAAGAGGTGGAGGAGGAGCCTTTTCATGCTCCTGCCTTGGTGGAGGGGCCAGGCGCAGGAGGATCCCCAGGGAGTGGCGACCCAAATCCCACCTACACAACCTACATGGTTTTCCTGGGTTTGGGACTATTTTGCGCTGCCACCAGGGAGGACCGTCTATTAGGGGATGGAGCCTGAGATCTTCACAGTAGGAGGCTGTGGGAAGGGGGTGAACTAGGGCATAAAAAAATGAGCAAGGACAATGCCCTAGGGTCGACGGCCAGGAGGAACCACCTGTACCAGTTGCACAAGAAGCTGTACCAGGTGCACGAGTCCTCTGACTCTATGGAGACCACTAGTGACTATGCAGCTACCACCACGCCCTATAGCGTTGGTGAGGAGGACGACAGAGAGCCCCCTAGTATGTACCAGGGCCAGGGTGCAGCACAGCAGTCCCAAAACCCCCAGAGCCATCCAGCCTGCCCAATCAGTTCCTGTGGCCAGCTGTCGGCCCTTTATCCAGTGGTGCCCCAACAAGTGTTTGGGGATCGTGCACAATAACAGCGCCAGTCTTTGGGTAGAACCCCTGGTCAACATAATGAGGCTTTGAGGGACGTATTGTCTTCATTATGGGCAGTCTTTTAGATGGGGGAGATGGACTGCATAGTGGTGGCGGCCATACTAAGGAGGCATAGGGTGCTTCACCCGCCTTCCCTCAGGTAGGATGCTATGCAGAAATGGGAACTATGGAGCCAGTCATGGGGGAGGACTGGCCTCACAGGAGACTCCCCACCCGGCAAGTGTGGCACTGGTCTGTGGGAGAAATGGAGGATGTTATTGGGTGGCTGAACCCCGTGAAAGAGCGCAAGAACCTTGGTGGATAGCTGCACCTTCTGAAAAAGCCAGAGAATCTTGGTAGGGGACAGTGCCATACAAAAGAGTTTGGGATCCTTGGTGGGTGGCTGCTTGCTGAGAGAGAACCGGAGTACCTTGTGGGGTGAGAGAGAAAACCAGAGAAACCTTGACAAGGGAAGTCATAATGAGGAGATACAAGGATTAAAATATCCATTACAAAAACAGTACAGTGTCAATGCCATGTGTATGATAGCAGTTGGCCAGGGTCTGTGAAAGAGCCAGAGGACCTTAGAGGATGACTACATCAAGTGGGGGAACTCAACAAATGAGGCGAGCTGCTGTACCTTGTATGAGGACCATAATGAGTGGTTTGCCAACTGAAAGAGTTCAAGAACCCTTGTGGCTGTGCCCTGTGAAAGAGCCCAATAGCTTTGGTGGGTGGCAACACACTGTGAAAGAGCCCATGAACTTGGAGGTTGACTGCACCTTGTGAAAGAGTCAGAGTATTTGGGTGGGTTACTGCACCCTGAGGGGGAACACAAGAACTTTTGACAAGTGGTGTGATGACGAGGGAATACACAATTTCAAAAATGTTAGTGTCCAAGGCATGTGTATGATAGCAAATGGTCAGGGCCTGCCCTTCACAGTCACTACTACAGCTATCTGTTCCCAAACCAAACACAGCATGCAGCAACCCTGCTCAACTTTTCGGTGTCTGACATGTGCCAGTAGCAAATCATTGTCATCATCTGGGATAGAGGGGGATAGATGTTGCTCCATAGTCTTCATCAATGAAGAGACTGTTCTTTTTTTAAATAAATGTCAATTGTTCAACATGTGGCACTGCAATACTTCTACTGCAGTTAGAGACAATAGCCTGGCTGCAGTAGAAACGCCCTCAGACTGCACAATGGTGGGGGGGGGGGGTAGGAGGGCAGCCTAGCAATTCTACAGCAACTCGCACAAGTGCCACTGGCCAGATGGAATGCTTGCTGTACCAATAATGTAAAGGGTGATCATCCCTTCAAACAGATTACGAGTCCAGTAGAAAGGCATCAGGCATTTATGCGGCTGATGGTCCACTGTCTGTTCCTGTTGATGACCCACCTGTATCCTAGATGCTTGAGTCACTGTGAAGGGTGTCCCACAGATTCTCCTCCACTGTCGTCTACGCCTGCACTGCTTGCAAATCTTTCAGCACGTTTCACTTATGTACTGCCCATTGGTAGCATGATTCTTTAGCTTCACACGCCCAGTGTACTTGGCAAAATATGGCCTGGTTGGTGATCTTCCTGTTGCCTGCATTCTTTCTCCAATTGATGTTGCAAGTGCTACAGCCAAACATCCTTGCACATTTGCAAATGTCTCATCATAGTGAAGCTCTATGCAAGTCTTGCTCCCCAGAGAAATGCGAATGAAAAGCGTCCACATTTACTTAGCAATGCCTGTCTACAAGGGCAGCCAGCAGATGCTCAATGTTATCTTTCCATCCTATTCCCATGGTTGCCACGCAACATTGAAACCAGGTCCCTAACCAGCTGTGACACCTTGGCATTAGCTGCCAAGGCATTCACTTTCACCGTGTTGGTAAGGTTGAGCTCAAGCCGGTACCCCAGAGGGAACACCTCACTCTCAGATACATTGTGATGACTAATCCACTTGAAGGCCTGATGGAAAGGTTGTAGAGCAGACATCAAACTGCATCTTCCACTGACATCCTGTGGAACATTCACATCTAGAACTTCTATGAGTGTTTCAATAATCTGTAATGGCATTGCACTCCTCGTATAGCCTGTGCAACGTGTGCAAAGTAGATTTCCAAAAGGTGCGCCCTGATGTCTTCAGGTTGTCCAGTGGCAACTTGTATAGCACCTGCAGTTGCTGAAGTGCATTTCTGGCTCAGTAGACCCTGATGAAATTTGAGCTGATGGTCTTGTCCACAGGGACCATTTCTTTCACATGTTCACAACTGCTGGTAAAGCATGAGGTTAAGGACATGCGCAAAACAGAGAACATACATTGTCTTGTCAGTCTGTAAGGCAGCAAGGACATTTGATCTAGTGTCTACTGCAACAAAGCCCAAACCCAAATGATGAGATCTTAGCTACCATGCCTCCATCTTCTCAACCTTCTCACAGATGCCAATTTCCCTGTGGCTTCTGCCTTGAATGCCTAAATGCATAATGTTGCATGGTGCCAAATTGCATTCACTTGCTGCTTCCCTGAATTACCCTGAGCCCCCTTTTGACTGTTAGTGGAGGGAAATGCCACCCATTGTTCGATGGCAGCCATGTAGTCAATGCTCTGCCACTGGTCCACTTGTTTGTGGTAAAAAGGACTGTTTGCCCATGGACCGCTGTAGTACCTGGCCTATGTAGCCATAACCTTGTTGTACAATTCCAGTACAGCTGTGTGCAAGAAAAACCAATTCCCGGGATCAACCCAGCACTGATTGACCTTTTCAAAAAGGCGCTGCAACCCTGCATTTTCCACAAAAGAGTAGGGCAACAGATAAATTGCCAACATTAGGTCCAGTCTTGCATTGAGCAGGCGCTGTCTTCGTGATATTTTATGCCATGCTGAAAGAGTGATATAGCACTGCCCTGAATCAAAGGGGGATCACTGGTGTGGGTGCGCTAAACTACAGGGGGTGACCCACTCCCAAGCACTGACACAGCTGCTGTATTTTCAGGGGTAATTGTGTATACTGGTAAAAAGTCTTCTTTGATGGTATGGAGAGGGTTGAACCTCAGATCTTTTACTTCTCCCCATGGCTGTACATGCTGCTGTAGCATATTAGTGTGCATCTCTCTCTGATGCTGACTCATTTGGATGCTGACATGTTGTTTAAAATGTTTCCAAATGTGTGTCACTCACCTCCCAGAATCTCTGCTTCTGGTAGCAAAATCAGGTGAGCGTGACACTCCCACAAACTGCCCTCAGGGATTCCCAGTTCCTGCTGCAATTCCTGCTACTCCTTATCCCAGGTGTCACCCAATGGCCCAAGTGTCTCAACCACTCACATCAAGAGATGAATACCGGCTGGTGTGTCACCCCCACCCTGAATCCCTGATGTTCCCTCTGAGCAAAGAGGGGTAAGCGTGAGTCTCCCACAGGGATTCTGGGCTCCTCCCGGGTGTCACCCAAAGGCACGTGTTTTATCCACTCACTTCAAGAGATGAATGCTGACTGTTGTGTCACCTGCCTCGCTGAATCTCTGCTGTTCCCTCCCAGCAAAAATCATGCAAGTCTGGCTCTCCCACAAGCTGCGCTCAGGCATTCCAGGCTCATCCCAAATCTTCCTCCCATATGTCACCTGATGGGACGTGTCTCGACCACTCACATCAAGAGATGGACACTGACTAGGGTGCCATCTGCCTCCCAAAATCTCTGGTCATTTCACTTGTGGTGTTAACCCATGACAAATCACTGAATGGTTCCCACAACACAACACCTGACAATGAGAGATTAGTGGAGTGACTTATCGACGTCTGGATTCTACTCCAACTCAAACATTATAGACAATACACGACCATGAAATCCAGCTGTCACTCTCCTGAGTAACCTTTCTTGTTTACCACAATGCTCGGGCCATGGACCAAATAGGTACTGAGTCAAAAGATGATGAAAAAATATTGTCCAATTTATTAACATATCTAAACATTTAATTTCACATCATAAACAATACATAATAGATAAACATGTGAAAAATCTCGTGCACATTTCTAAAAACCAATGGTACAAAAAAGTATTACAAAAAACTGTATAGATGTGCCCTTAACACCCCAAAGAAACTTTGCTGCCTATACAAATCTAACAAGTACAACTTGTGACAAACAACCTCCCAAACAATGTGCAAAACAAAGCAATGGTGAGTAGCATCTTGGAATCATTCAATCAGGAGTTATTCCAGGAATTTATTGTTGGTTTAATCTAAGTAATTTTCTACCCCAATTCATGCCACTAGGGTGAATACCACAAATCAGTATATCATTAACAGGTACCACTACTATTTCTGGTGCCTTACAAAACCCAACATGTTTCGTTCATAGATTGTTTAACCTTCACTTCTTGAACTTCATCAGGGGACCAACGATGCCCTGTCAACACATCTTAAACTACAGTTGTTTGCTGTCTTCCTACATCCGTAGGTATGTAGCCAGTTTGGTGCTATTTCATAATTCAGCACTTCAAAACCTGTTGTGGAGCGAAACCACCAAGAAACAAAGACCCAAAGACTACTGTATACTGTTCATCTTACTAGACTTTCATTCACCTAAGTAAGACTTACCGTTAGCAACAAGAATGCACTGTCAATCTAAGTAGGCAATTAACACACTGATCACAAGAGGACAAAGTGGAAAAAAGAAAAAGAAGATAGGAGAAGAGTCAATTCAATGCAAAGTACTCATAACAATGCAACACTATCTGTGGACTCCAGCCACATAAATACTTTAGTCATGTCCATATGTCAACAACACTATCCTCATGTCACTGGAGAAAGCAAGAGATCATGTTAACTGACCATAATCTACCTCTAGCGGTAGTGTCCAATCGCTATAAAAAAATAAAAAATGAAAGCGGCTTGTGGCTGTGATTTGCTATTCAGCGTTACTTCAGCAAGCATAACACACTCGATTTGTAATTTACTAAATAAAGCATTCATACCCTTAGTATTTCAGTATGCGTCACCAATACTTGATTGTCAGCTTGCCCGCTCGACTGAAGTGCGCCTGAGTGTCTGTCTTCATTTTCGAGACCACACGCAAGTATCTAAAAATACATAAAATGGATTGCCCAATCCGTGTCATTAAAGACATAGATGTGGTCCAACATTATCTCCCCATCGCTTTCATTAGTTAGCCCGAAGGCTAACAATTTTTAATGTGGGGCAGCAATCACCAATGGGGTGATAAGAACAATAGGAATGTAAGCAATGCACTTAGTTTAACCTTCTATTGACACAACTACAAAACACCAGGGAATAGGAGCACTTTGTGATTTTAGGTAATATAGCACTGGAGTTAGAATTTTCCCCTGCAATGTTCCTTCAACCCACAAATAATCAATTTTAAGTGGATACACAGAATCAGCAGATAATCAGGAATGACAAATAAGAAACAGAATAGAAATCTGACTTTCCCTCCCCAAACAAGAGAGAAAAACAGATTTAAGCCCTGGCAATGCTAAACGGACACTCGGAAATGGATGAGTGAATACTTGCATGAATGAATGAATGAAGGAGTGAATGAATGAATGGGTATAACTCTTGAAACAAAACAATTCTTTACTGGAGCAACACTGCAAAGATACTAGCAATCACAAGCAATGTATTGAGCAAAAGCATACAATTCGAAATTGAATGGAAGATTGAAAACAGTTTATAATCAAAATGACACGTTGTAAAATTAACACACTTTTGCAAATCCCACCTGAATTTACCGAAACCAGTTTTTAATAAAAACTGGTGAAATATTGTAAATCTGGATGCGGTTGGGGTGTAGCTATGGATCCTAGGTACAATATGAAAGTGAAATGAGGTCTCTAGCCGTTGAATTGAGTGAGTTATGCAAGATCTAGTGAGGTGCGTTTTTGGAAGAAATAAAGGCTCGAAAAAGGAACAGAAATCAATTTTGACAAGGACAGTTTTACTTTACACGAGGGCATTCAGGCTAGGCTACCAGCTTGAGACACAGTAAGCTCTGGGTTGATCTGCCGAATAAACCCTAGCACCTCCACGCTCGCCCTGGCGGACCCAGTCCGATCACCCAAGGGAGGACTAAGGGCTTAGGATTTGACAAGACAAAATTATTAAAGAAGTTGGCACTAGCGCAAGGAATCAAAGCAGGGTAGCAAGAATTATTGTGACAATATTACAATATCAGGTTAAGGGTAGGATGACTTAGAGATTGGGATGGAACAAAGCAAGGCAAGGTTTACTATGTTTCTATGGTTCCTATTGATACTGACAGTCCACTTTTAGTTCGGATTTTGGACAGTCAGCGCTCTGGATCACCACACGGATCTGGTCTAACACAGGGCAGCCGGACAAACTCAGTGGGACAGAGTCAGCTGGTCAAGGACTGTGTCATGCATCACGTCCCTACACCTGTTAGTGTCCCTACAGCACGTACACCCACCTTCACCTCTGGCTTGCATGTAGGACAGCGGCAGCCTGGGGTCGCTTCCCTCGTTCATGGCCTGGTACCAATCACCACATAAGGAAATACCATTTGGGACGATTACATCCATTCCTGTTTTGGCAGCTTCCTTGGCGCATTGGGTCAGGCAGAGTCAGGCGTTTTGATACCTGGCAGTCACGCTCGCTTCCGGGCCACGTGACAAGAAAGGTCCGCTCACGTGATACATCCACGGGTCACGTGACACAGAAGCGCCGCTCACGTGACAAGGCTTCCACAGCAACGGGATAAAAGCCTCCACGCTCACACAGTGCTTCACAGCTGTTCCTTACTGGCACTGTTTGGCGTTTCTTAACAAACTTGATTCCTGGCATATTCTGATCACGGACTATGAATTACAGACTTCCTTTTGTCTTTCCCTTCTGTTTTCGCGCCTCACGAACGGATCTCTTTGTTGCTCTGACCCACGGACTGTTCAACTGGATTCCTTCTGCTTCAGCCCTTGGATTTGTTGTTTTCTTCGAACTTACCTGGAATTGCTAGTCAGCTCAGATTTCTCGTGGCATTCCACTTGCTGTAACGCTTCTTGTTTCTTCCTCTATTGAGGCATTGAGTGACATTCATCTACAGGTATTTCCAGTGATTGGTATACAGAGCACGAAGCGGTAACCTACTATTGCTGTCCTTTTGCGGTCACCCATACCATTCACTGAGGGTGCTTGCCCCAACGCCCACCACGTGCTTAGCTCCCGAGAACCCAGTTTGGTTAGAGTTGACACTCCTTCCACATTTAGGTAAGCCATTTCTCTGACACTTTCAGCTGTCCATAACTGGCTGTTACTATTGGTGTTTGTGCTAAACAATTGTTTGCCTTACAGCGGCCTTGGGGTTTCCAGTGTTCTGTGGTTCCAGCGTTCCAATACCTATCACCTGTGGCCTCAAAGATTGCATTATATTATATTATATCTCCCTGTGTGGTACTTGGGGATGGAGTCCTTTATAATCTACACGACTATCAAGTCTTGACAGACTGGATACCAAAGGATAGTTCTTCTGGGCTGGCAATTCTCGTTACTCAATACCATAGGGCATCAGGATAGCAGGATGGCAGCAGCATGCAGTGAGTGGCTGCAAGCCAGGCAAATTCAGGATGCTTCCCCAAAACACCAGAGCGCTTCCCTTGATTATGGGGATTATTTTAGAATTGAGGCCTAGCTGAAGCAGGATCAGCAATTGCTTGGCCTTGTGGTTGGGATCTGGAGTTTAGATGGATAAATGCAAGATGAAGACAGGAACAGACAGGAACAGGATGCCAGCGTAGGAATCAGGAATCAGTGTGTGTGTGTCCAGTGTGTTGTCAGGGGCTCTTATTTATAATGCCAGATGACATCATCACATTTAATGACAGGGGCAGGCTTTACTACACATGCCCCTAACAAAAGGATTGGGCAAGGGTAGTAATCTCCGCCTTGTTCTCTGCTGGTCGGATTTCTAAGGGAATGAGATCAGGTTTATGAGGTGAAGTTTACAATGTCCAGAAACTCCCACATTTACTTTACTGAAAATCTGATTTTGCCAAAAACATACAGTTATACACTTACAATCTCTTGGCAAATTATACCCACAGGTTACCTATGATGTGCAGCACAGATTAGTCCAAACCTCCAGTCTGTGCGACCTTGTTTTGCCTTTCTGACACTTTTTGGTAATTTTACACATTAAAGATTTGGCCTAAAATTTCACCATTTTATACACAAATGTGAATTTTCCCCAGGGATGATTGTGCAAACTCTTATATTTGCCACATTAATACTTTACTTGGATTTGGTCATATTTCGTAACTTCTGTTCCCCTTGCGGCAATGAGTTGTACCAAGTTTTAAAAGATGGCCCCCAAAATTAGATTTAACACTGCCAACTTTTAAAATTCTGCTAATTCTTGCTACAGAAATAAGAGTCTTTAAAGTTTCTTTGTAACATAGTCTCTGGCACCAAAAGGCAGTCCCTTTGTTACTTGTTCCTGTTTTTTTTTTCCTTCCTTCAACTGCAAACAGCTGTCAATTCCTTCCAGGCAAGGGGTTTCCAGTCTAAATTGAAGGTTTTATTGCCCTTTCACACTTGATAGGTGAGCGTCCCAGGACTGCTATTGTCCCAGCCTGGAGCACAGATGATTGTCTGATGAGCATGTGAACTCTCATTGTCCTAACCCATTCTATGTTTTTCAAGTTGGTACTTCGCACCTAGGATTTAGGGTGTATCTCCCTTCCTAGGAGGAGTTTCACAGCTGGCAACTGGAATTACAGGTTTATGGGTGCTTGCAAATCCATCCCATGTGTTTTAAACTGTTTAATTTCTTACTTTGAGTCTGGAATTAAACAAACCTGTGACAGAAGATAGCCTATGTGTGTATTATCACCACTAACATCATCCCTTTATATTGCTAAGTAAACAGGCTTTCATGAACAACTGAGTTTTAAACAGGTCATTTTTTTGCTCTTCAGTCAGCACAGCCCTTTTTCCACATGTGTCAAAAACTGCTATAATTTCTTTCTTTAATTGAGTTTGCAGCTCCTCAGATTGCCCCTGTCTTGGCAGCTGTAGTCATTTTCCTTGCAGCAGGGCTCTTATCTAAAGTATAGATACAATTCTCCTTGACCTGGCTCAGAGGGTAAAAAGTCTCTTTGAACTGCTGCACCTGCATACATTTTGTCAAGAAATAAACGCGTGTTTCCCGTGCAAGTGAAAATTAAGTTGCTTTTGATTTCTCTGAGAGTTGGTTTTAACTGGGCCTTTTTATTCACAGTGACAGATGAAATTGGCATCAAAGCAGCCTTTTGAAAGGGTGAAAACGGTTTCATTTTGAAGGGGATTTTGGCTTTTGCAACAATGGCAGGCTTTCCTTTTCACTTGATTCCATATATGTTTCAGAACACACTGGCATATTTTGCAGCGTGTCCCCTTGTTTCATTTTGCCTGAAGTGTGTGAGGCAAAATGATGCAGCCATTTTTCTGTTGTTGCTGCCAAAAACAGTTTTGAGGTACTGGTGCACACAGGAGCCAGCGCAGCGAAGATTAGTTTTTCTTGCGCACAGTCAGCTCATTGAGGTTGAGTGAGTTAATATATCACACACATCCCCCGACTTCTCCTAGGCTTTCCAAGTCGAGGGGGAGTCGGCAAGTGGGATTTCTCCATGGGTCACAGCAGGGTCCGGCAGATATGAGTGCCTCTTCTATCAGAGAAAGGTGCGTCCGGCTCCTCTTGCTGGTCGGAACGTGGAATGACACCTCCTCGCTTTCCCTGGGATCTTCCTTTCATAGTGTGGAGTGACACATCCAGATCTCCTTTGGTTTCTCCCTTCCAGGTTGCCGGGGAGGTCCTCCTTGGTTGTTAGATAGGCGCAACCCGTATAACTCTATAAAAGAGAACACAAACCGGTTATGACAATTTCCTACTAACTGTCCTCCAATCGGGATGACAACAGTGGGATACGCATGCATTCAGTGACAATTGAAATATTCCTATGCTTCAGATTTATCTCCCACTGGGTTTTCTATGGACTCCTCTATTTGTTGCAAAGTGTGCCTGGGGTGGCAACTCTTTAGCTGATTGATGTGGACCCACTTCTCTTCTGTCAATTCACCTTTGGGGATGCAGATTCTGTAGGCGACAGGTGAGATTTTGTCTACAATTTCAAAAGGTCCCCGCCAGCTAGACAAAAATGTGCAATCTTTGGTCTGGTTCTTTTGGAAATTGTACAAGTAGACCCTGTCTCCTACTTGGTATTCCTTTTTGGTGGTTTTTAGATCATGCTGAGTCTTCATGCCCTCTGCAGATCTTTCTAGATTCCACTGAGTGTACGCAAAAGCATGTTGAAGGTGTTTTCTTAGGTTCTCAACATACTCATGAGTTGTGGAGGCATTAATCAGTGTCTGCTCCTGTGTTCTATAGAGCAGATGCTGAGGTAGCACCATCCTTCGTCCAGTCATCAGCTCAAATGGAGACATCTTAGTTGCAGAAGAAGGTGTAGATCTGATGGCCATCAGGACAAGCGGTAATCGGATGTCCCTACTTGGCCCAGAATCTGCCACACATTTTTTTAAATGCTCACAATGGTTTTATTGTACCTCTTAACTCCACCACTAGAGGACTGCCGGTATGCAATGTGAAGTTTGCTTTTTACCCCAAATATCTCCTACATCTTTGTCATCACCTCGCTGGTGAAGTGACTACCTCGGTCTGACTCAATCCTTTGGGGCAGGCCAAAACGCGAGAAGATGTGATTAATTATCAGGGCAGCTGCTGTTTCTGCCTTGCAATTTGGGGCCGGGAGACATTGCACCCATTTGGTAAACAAGCATGTTACGGTTAACATGTACTTGTTTCCCCTAGAGGAGTGAATCACGAGCGTGATGAAATCTACTTGTAAATCTGAGCCAGGCAGTGTCATCCACCTCTTCTGGAGGGGAGATCAGTGTGTGAGTGAAGTTGGCTGAAATTGTGCACACACAAGACACCCCTTCAAGTATTGGTCGAGGTCCTGCCCCATGTGTGGCCAGTATGCAACCTCTCACAGTATTTCTAAAGTAGTGTGAAACCCCCGATGACCGACTGGGGCCGCATCATGGGCGTGATTTAGCATCAGGCTTCGGAATGGGGTAGGGACCACCCACTGGTCACAGCCAGATATGGATCTCCTTACCAACAAACCATCTTGGATTCAGAACATTTTTGGATATTTCAACAACACCCTGAGGTCCTCTTTCCCAATGTAATCGGTATCCGTCAGGGGACAGTTCTCAGGGTCCTCAATGTGATGATAAAACATACCAATAATCGGATCCCCTTTGTGTGCCGTGATTAAATCAGCATGTGGGGTCTCCTTACTCCATTGGGCAGTTGAGAGTTCATTGTGAGCATTTGTCTGGGACCTAGTGATAGCAGGGACCTGGATTTCCCCTAACAGGGACTCGATCTCAAGAAGATCCCCCTGGATGGCTCCGGTTTCGGCCAGCTGATCGGCTAGGTCATTTCCAGTTTTGTCTGGTCCCTCTCTTCTGGAATGACCCTTGATCTTCTTCCAATAGATGCTCATCCCGCTAGAAGTGACCAGATCATCAATATTTTGTATTAACTTGCCATGTTTGAGCGATTTGTTGTTAGCACATAGCATGCCTCTGGTTTTCCAATTTACCAGGTGCTCTACGAACCCGTTCCGGACATAAACTGAATCAGTGATTATGACCAATTTGTGGAGTTGGTGTTGGACAGCAGTGAGGATGGCTTGATGAACTGCCATCAACTCTGCCACCTGACTACTACGGGGACCGATTTTGTACCCAGCGGAGGGTTCCGGGCATCATTCACCCAGGCATTCCCAACGCTGGCCACCAGTTCCTTTTCCCCGTTGTTGTCAACATGGTAAGGGCACCCATCCACATAAACAGTGGGCATTCCCTCTCACTTGTCCTCTTCATAGACTTTGTGCAGGCAGTTCAGGTGCACCTCCATGTTGTCCTGGATTTTAAGACTTTCGTCCTCGAGACAGTTTTCTGTAGCACAATCATGCAAGTCAGCCAGACCTTGCACGAGGGGACTCCGGTCTGGGACCTGTGGGTCTGACGCGCGCTATAAATAAATAAACAAACAAACAAACAAACAAACTCTTCTTGTTTTGGCCATTTCTGACCTCCACAAGAAAGCCTTGCATTGACAGAATCCAGGAAGTAATTCTGGAATTACTCACATTTCCGGCCCAGATTTTGTCACTTTGGAGATATTGCAAAGGCTGGTGGGGAGTCTCCACTATGATGTGTTCTCCCTGGATGAACGGGCGGTAATTTTTCAATGTCCACACAGTTGCCAGGAGTGCCTTCTCACAATCATTGAATTTTTCTTCCACAGAGGATAAAGTCTTGCTTGCATAGGAGATGACTTTATTGACCTTGTCATGCTTTTGATATAATACTGCTGTCAATCATGTATTCAAGAACCCTGTCTCCAAGAACTCCTTATTTTTGACAGGGTAAGCTAGACAAGGCGCTTGTGAGAGGCTTCTTTTGAGTTGCTTTACTGCCTTGGCTTGTTCTTGACCCCCACTTTCAACAGATGGATCGGGGGTCTTGTGATCTCTGCGTAGTCCTCAATGAACTTCCTACTGTAATTAGTCAGTCCAAGGAGGCTTCTTAGCCCACACAGAGTTGTGGGGTCTTTGAGTTTTAGGAGTGCTTCCACTTTCTTTTCCTGGGGACAGAAACCCTCAGGAGTTATCTCATACCCTAGGAAATTGACACAGGTCCTGCACCACTGTGCCTTTTGAAAGGAGAGTTTTGCGCCGGAAACCGTCAACTGTGTCAGAACATAACAGATTTCTGCTGTGTGTTCCTCCACAGTTGAGCTTTTGATCAGGAGGACATCATCTACATAGGACAGGTTACCCCTTTCACCCAAGTCAGGCATGACCTTATGCATGAAGATATTAAATTCATTGCCGGAGTTGATGTATCCGAAGGGAGTCTGGGTCCATGTGTACTGCTGCACCCTGAAGGTAAAGGCCAGCTTGTATTGCTCCCTACTGACAGGCACAGTCCAGTATCCATTGGTCAGGTCAATGGCAGTGTATACCTTTGACCCCTTGATCTGGGTCAGCCCCTGCTCAATGTAGGGGAGAGGCCATCTGGACATGGTGACCAATTTGTCCAGCTCCCTTAGGTCAGCACAGAGTCTCCACTGGCTGTTCGATTTTAAAATCCCAAGCACCGGATTATTAAAGGTGCTGTGAACTGGACGAATTATCCCACGGGACTCAAGGTTTTTGATAATTTCCGTCAGAGACTCCATGGATGCGAGAGACAAGCGATATTGCTTCACAAACACCGGAGTCATTCCAGGGTCCGTGGGAATTGTTGTTGTATGGATTTCGGTGCGACCACAGTCATATGAGTCCACCGCAAAGAGATCTTGAAAATCTAAGAAAACTTGTTTCAACTTTTGCTTTTGCTCCGGAGTCTCACAGGCATCAGCTAGGTTGACTCGATCTTCAACCATTTGCCTGAAGCCTGGAAAGACTTCCGGTTTTGCTATCTCAGCGGCCTCCTCCAGCTGGGTGGAGAAGTATCTGGTTAGAGTATTGACCTGGACAGAGGGTTTCAGGTAGGAGAGGCAGTCCTTGTGGACCTGGAATATCACCTCATCCTGCCTGATGTCACAAGTCACCTCTTCCTCACCGTAAGAGCAGGAAGAATACACCAGGAAATTCCCCCCTTGCCAGGTGAAGAACCTTTCTGGTGTTATGTCGTTGTCACCATCACTGTCAAAACAGTCATTGGGGATTGGTCTATCAGTTCATTACCTAGATCCATGGAAAAATGTCGGTCATCAACCGCCATTCCAATAATGGTGCCTGCGCCCAGAGTGATACTCCTAAGGTCACTGTTATCCATCAATACTGGAATGGTGTTGTGTTCTACATTGACTAATGGTGTTGGGTTTAACCCCAACCCTTGCTGTTGAAGATGGGCATTGAGGTGTATATATGCATCAGGATTTTGCAGTTTCTGTCCTCTTTTAATTTTTAATTCAAGTGGGAATAGTCGTGTCCGTCCTGGGATGGTGACCTCCTCTCCAATTTGAACTTCAACTGCATACGGCAGCAATTGAGCTGACCAAAATGCTTACTCTGAATCATCAAAGTCCATGGGATTGCCCCCTGGTCGGGACCAGGCTTTGTAATTGATCAGGTCCAAATTAATGGCAAACCGATTGAGAATGTCACTGCCTAAATAGAATGCAGCAGGGACATCTCGCATGACCCAACAATTATGCACTATGCTTTTGTTTCTGATAGAGATTTTGAGCATACACCTGCTAGGCAGGAGATGTTTGGAATTGGGAGTTTCCAGGCCCATTTCCCACTTATTGATCAATTTAAATGTGGGACTGGCTGGATCTTTTGGGAGCTGTCGGGAAAACGGCTTTGCTGATGAAGCTCTTACTGTTGTTGACGCACACTCGGGCGAGAACAGATTCCTTCCCCTCATTTAACTGAATAGGGATGAATAACTGTTCTCTAATTTTCTGAATGTCAGCTAAACTTTGATCACTCTTGAGTATGGAATTGGGATTTTCAGATTGTGAATTGGTATAAAATTTCAAAGTATTTCCTTCCAGTGTGAAATGCCACTTGAAACTGGATTGTCAGAAATGGAGAGGAGTTCCCATCACCAGTTTGTTGTCCTACAGCAATTACTGTCACGTCAGGTACTTGGTTGTTCTGAAAATAGAACTCAATATGATCTGGTTTTTGTTCAACCATGTGGCATGTGCCATTTAAACTAACATGGTTGAGGCTATGTTTTAATTTTATCGGTCTGTTAGTCTGGGTCCAGGGGACCTTGTTCACACAGTCTATTAGGGGGGACAACCTACACAGGATGTCATTCCCCAGTAGACAGGGTGTGCCCTCTGGAGTCATGACTATGACCGGGTGTTTCAACTTGTTTCGCCCAATTTTTATTTCCAAATCCGCAGTCCCCTCGACAGGAATTTCATTCCCATCGAAGTTCTGAAGTTGTCCAGGAAGAGGGATGATAGGGATCTGGTATCTCTCCCCTCTTCCTGAATTCAGCTGATCAAAGGCCCTCTTTGACAGAAGAGTGGCTTGGGTCCAGCGTCCGGCAGTGCCGAACATGTACATTACCCTTGCACTTGGACTGGGGCATAAAATCTACCCTCCTTCTCCTCCAATGGCCAAATGTAATGGGCATTCTGGGCAAGTTTGGTGGTCAATTTCCTTATTTTTGACTCTGATACAGGGGTGGTTTGGTCATGATTCGGTGTTGGAGTTTGTGGATCTCAAAGGAGAATTTGACATTGGGAAATGTGGGGAGTTTGGGGCTCCCCTTCTTCTGATTCTGGTCGGCCCCCCCACCCACTTTTTGGAGGCAGTCCCCAGGCTTGATTTCAACAGTGTGGTTTCCTGGATGCTCATTCTGGGGTTCAATGATGGGCGATTCTGACTCAGTCCCCACCTTCCCCCAGTCTTCATTTGGATCTCTTGGGACCCATTTTTCTTTGGGTGGAGTTCCCCCATGCCTGAAGGAGAAGATTTTTTTCCCAGAATCCTCTGAGGATTCCTCTCCATCAAATTGGAGGACACTAACCTCCTCCACAAAATGGGTTCATGGAGTTCTGAGCCACCATGTTCATCTGAGGGTTCTGTTGAGCCCTTGACATGCGACACAGCTCCTGGGATAGGTTCTGGACTTGGCGCTCCAGTTGTGAAACCCGTTCCGGCTGGTACGGGGGTCTCTGGTCAACCCGAGGTGAATCACGGGAAGGGTAACTATCCCTTCTTCCATAGTACCCTGGGTATTGAGAATTTTGGTAACCCGCCACCCTTGGCCTCCCCTCTCCCAGATTGGGCTGTCTGGGCTCCTGAAAGCGGGAAAAGAAAGGAGGGTTGCCCTGCAGGTTGGGGTTTTGTGGATACCGGGGAAAGAAACTCAACCCGGCATTTGGAGGATTACTGCCCTCCTTGGGAAAGTTAGGAGGGAAGTCTCCTGGGGCAGCACTTACCTGGTTGGACCCCCCCACTTGGGCGGAGGGAGTCCATACATACCCCAGGATTGGTCTGTTACCCTTATATCGGGGGCTGATGCAATCAGGGGAGTTAGGGGTCCCATTTGTGGGATTACCTCCCTGACTACCACCTGTCTGGGATTGGCCCGAGGGACTTCTGGGTCTTTGATTGGGTGGATTTGGTACAGGTATATATTTAGGCACCCCCCCACATCTCCAGATCTAAAATGGTGGCAACTTTCAACTCTGCCACCTTAGCAGCAGCAGGGGTGTTGGCTGGTTTGGGGTTTTTGTTTGGATTTTTGTTGTTTGCAGGTTTTTGGACCTCATAAATGTTGGTCACCTGCTCTATGACCCAGTCCAGCGATATTTTCTCATGAAAACCCCTCACTAGCTGGGTCATTATATATTTTGGGAGGGCATGGAAGAAGGTGGTGATGAACTCCCGACTATCTGTGCGCACCCTCCTGGCGGTCTGTGCAAAGGCGCGTATGAGCTCCTGCACAAATTCTTGGGGGGCCTTATCTTCCCCGCACTGCAGATTGTAGGCCGCCTTGCGGCCCTCTTGGGGGTTTCTGTGAGCAGAAAAATGTTTCAAGATGGCTGCCCTGTAGGTAGACCATCTGGAGTGGTCCTGGCCCTCCAGTCCTGCAAAGAAACTGGAGTATTCATGGGAGAAGGTCTAGTTGACATATTCTATGCAATTCTGGCTGTCCTTCATATGAAAAGTATCCATCATTTGCTCATATAGTTCTAAGTGTTCCCAAACAGAATACTTTGCATTTTTATGATATGGAGTTATGACACTCCTAATGGCCTTAATCTGCCTAATGGGACCTTTGTTCATAGCTCTCTTAAGTTTGTTTGCCTTCTTTGTTTTAGTCACCCGAGTCCACTCGCCCTCAGACTCAGAGGCGCTGCTACCGGAGGTCCCTTCTTGATCCTCTAGGCACTCCCGGATTCTGCGAGCTTGAGAAGGGCTCGCGTTGGGACCTAGTTTCCCTACTACTGTGGTGCTTGGAAGAGTCTTTTGACTCTCCCAAGCTCCCAGGGTTGGTACAGTACCCCCCCCCCCCACTGCCCTAACTGGGTAGAGGTCTTTAGAATGCTCTTTTTGGGCCTCATTTCCTTTTAGTTCCCCATCAAATTTAACCAGCTGGTCCCTTGGAAGGCGGTATTTCAGTGGATCTGATTCCCTGACCCTCCCCTCATATGAGTCTTCCTGGCCAGAGATATCAGCCCTAATATTTGGATATCTGTACAGGGACGCCCGTCCATCAATTTCTGGGGGGCGCTGATCTGTCAGTCCCATCTTACCAAACCTATTGAATTCTGCCAGCCCCATGGCTCCCGGCTCATGTGAGCCAGTAGACATGAAGTTGGCAGTGTTCATAGCATTGAAGGAGTTGGAGTCCCTGAGTACAGAGGTCCTTATGCAATGATCAGGGGTTACCCTGTCCCTCTCTACTTGTTCAGGGTCTCTACAGTTAGAATTTAGTTTAGCACCATCTTTCTCCAACCTTGCTAGCTTTTCTTTTTCAGCCCCTATTTCTTGGTAATAAGCAAAAATCTGAGCCTTTTGTTCATCTATCAAGGCCGTACTGGTCGCAATGATCCGCTCTTGTGCTCCCACTTGTTGGTGGAGCCCATCAATTTTTTCACGGAGGGCTTCATTAACTCTCTGCGCTTCCGCCATGTTTTGGGAATACTGAGACATTTTCTGTTGCAGGAGATTCATCTCCTGGGTTTGTGTATCTTTGGCTTGGGTGTTCTCTTTCAGAGCACCTTCTACCCCTTTGGCGTACTACAGTAGCTTCCCATGCTCTGTTCTTAGTTCATAGTTTAGCTCCTGGAGGGCCAACTTACTTTCCTGTAACTCGGTTTTTAACTCGCTGGCCTAGGGCGTCTTTCTCTTGATTTAGGGTGCCCCTCTGCTCCGCCAGTTCATCCCTTTGTTTTTTGATAATATTGTATTTCTGGCGCTCCTGATCAAATTCTGCTTGAGGGTGGAGGTCTCTCAAGATTAACTTATTATTTTCCTCTTTCAGTTCATCTATCTGATTTTGTAGGGTAACTATCTGCTCTGCGCAGACCCTGTTATAGGCTAACCGTTGAGTCAGCTTCCGTTGACTCTCTTGTAGAGAGTCAGCCTTTTCCTGACACTCTATTTTTGATGCTTCTAGTTGGGCCTCTTGCTCTGCATTATTTTGCTGTTGGCGAGCCAAATCCTCTTTTAATTTTGTGACATAGTCTCTAGATTCTGCCTCCAATTCTTGGCTCTTCCATAATTTTTGTTCTGCTGAATCTAGGTCATTCTGGATTTTATCTAATAATTCAATTTGATTCTGTGCCAGAACTGTGTTTTCAGCATGCTTTTCCTGTACCACTCCTAGGTGGAGGTATAGGTAGGCTGCAATTCTGGCAATGTTGCTTTGCTCCTCTTTAACTTTTGGGGCCATGTATAATTCACTAAGAGCTTGGTATCCATGTATCTATTTTCATGGCAGTGATCGGTTGTTTGATTTCCTGTAGCCAGACATGTTCATCCTGTTCTGGCCACTCACCTCTGTCAAAAAGCTTGTGCAGGAGGTGCTCCCTAGCCATACTGATTTCTACTGGAACAGCCATTTTGAAGATGTTCTTTCTTTATTCATTATTTCGGGGTTGATTTAATTTTACTTTTACAGACAGGCCTGGTTTTGGAGTATTTGTTTTGGAAGGCGCTTGTACAGTGTAGCACAGTATTCTAACCACACAAAGTATTACTACTCTGCAGGTTAGTCTGCTGGGTTAGACTGTCACGGGTGGTAACCAAACTCAATCCCTGGGATCGAGCCCCCAAATTTGTTAAGGATTTCAATCGGGCGACGCACACCTTAGTCTCAGCCCAGTATGAAGCTCGCAATTGAAATGCTTATGTGAGATCGATTAGATTCTATATTCAGATGATACACCACTCATATCACACCCCTTTTCAAATACCCCAGGTCACAATGGACCATGAACCAGGCTGGCTGATAAAATATAATATGTATGTATTTATTTTAAAATTCAAAGAAATCATACAATGTTTAATATGGGGCAGCAATCACCAATTGGGTGATAAGTACAATAGGAATGTAAGCAATGCACTTATTTTAACCATCTATTGACGCAACTACAAAACACCAGGGATTAGGAGCCCTTTGTGATTTTAGGTAAGATAGGACTGGAGTTAGAATTTCCCCCTGCAATGTTCCCTCAACCCACAAATAATCATTTTAAGTGGATAAACAGAATCAGCAGGTAATCAGGAATGACAAATAAGAAAAAGAATAGAAATCCGACTTTCCCTCGCAAAACCAGAGAGAAAAATTGATTTAAACCCTGGCAATGCTAAACGGACACTCGGAAATAGATGAATGAATGAAGGGGTGTAACTCTTGAAACAAGAACAATTCTTTACTGCAGCAACACTGGAAAGATACTAGCAATCACAAGAAATGTATTGAGCAAAAGCATACAATTCGAAATTGAATGGAAGATTGAAAACAGTTTATGATCAAAATGACATGTTGTAAAATTAACATACTTTCGCAAATCCTTTACCCATTACCGGGTTGGGGTGTAGCTATGGATCCTAGGTACAATATGAACGTGAAATGAGGTCTCTAGCTGTTGAATTGAGTGAGTTATATAAAATCTAGTGAGGTGTCGTTTTTGGAAAAATAAAGGCGTGAAAAAGGAACAGAAATCAATTTTGACAAGGACATTTTTACTTTACACGAGGGCATTCAGACTAGGCTACAAGCTTGAGACACAGTAAGCTCCGGGGTTGATCTGCGGAATCAACCCTAGCACCTCTGCGCCCACCCTGGCGGACCCAGTCTGATCACCCGAGGGAGGACTAAGGGTTTAGGATTTCACAAGACAAAATTATTAAAGAAGTTGGCACTAGCACAAGGAATCAAAGCAGGGTAGCAAGAATGATTGTGACTATATTACAATATCAGGATAAGGGTAGGATGACTTAGAGATTGGGATGGAACAAAGCAAGGCAAGGTTTACTATGTTTCTATGGTTCCTATTGATATTCACAGTCCACTTTTAGTTTGGATTTTGGACAGTCAGCACTCTGGATCACCACACGGATCTGGTCTAACACAGGGCAGCCGGACAAACTCAGCAGGACAGAGTCAGCTGGCCAGGGACTGGATACCAAAGGATAGTTCTTCTGGACTGGCAATTCTGGTTACTGGATACTATAGGGCATCGGGATAGCAGGGTGGCAGCAGCATGCAGTGAGTGGCAACAAGCCAGGGAAATTCAGGATGCTTCCCCAAAACACCACAGCACTTCTCTTGGTTATGGGGATTATTTTAGAACTGAGGGCTAGCTGAAGCAGGATCAGCAATTGCTTGGCTTTGTTGTTGGTATCTGGAGTTTAGATGGATAGATGCAAGATGAAGACAGGAACAGACAGGAACAGACAGGAACAGGACGTCGGCGTAGGAATCAGGAATCAGTGTGTGTCTCCAGTGTGTTGTCAGGGGCTCTTATTTATAATGCCAGGTGACATCATCACAGTATATGACAAAGGCAGGCTTTACTACACACGCCCCTAACAATAGGATTGGGCACGGGTAGTAATCTCCGTTTTGCTCTCTGCTGGTTGGATTTCTAAGGGAATGAGGTCAGGTTTATGAGGTCCGGTTTACAATGTCCAGAAACTCCCACATTTAAGTTACTGAAAAATCTGATTTTGCCAAAAACATACAGTTATACACTTACACTCTCTTGGCAAATTATACCCACTGGTTACATACGATGTACAGCACAGATTAGTCCAAACCTCCAGTCTGTGTGACCTTGTTTCGCCTTTCTGACACATTTTGGTAATTTTACACATTAAATGTATGTACAAACTCTTACATTTGCCACATTAATACCTTCCTTGGAGTTGGTCAAATTTCGTAACTTCTGTTCCCCTTGCAGCAATGAGTTCTACCAAGTTTTAAAAGATGGCCCCCAAAATTAGATTTAACACTGCCAACTTTTACATTTCTGCTAATTCTTGCTACAGAAATAAGAGTCTTTAAAGTTTCTTTGTAACATAGTCTCTGGCACCAAAAGACAGTCCCTTTGTTACTTGATCCTGGTTTTTTCCCTTCATTCAACTGCAAAAATCTGTCAATTCCTTCCAGACAAGGGGTTTACAGTCTTAATTGAAGGTTTTATTGCCCGTTCACACTTGACAGGTGAGTGTCCCAGGACTGCTATTATCCCAGCCTGGAGCACAGACAAATGTCGGATGAGCATGTGAACTCTTATTGTCCTAAGCCATTCAAAGTTTTTCAAGCTGGTACTTTGCACCTAAGTGTCCTGGATTTAGGGTGTATCTCTCTTCCTAGGAGGAGTTTCACAGCTGGCAACTGGAATTACAGGTTTCTGAGTGCTTGCAACTCCAGCTGATATGTTTTAAACTCTTTATTTTCTTACTTTGTCTTGAATTAAATCAACCTATGACAGAAGATATCCTATGTGTGTATTGTCACCACTAATATAACTCCTTTACATTGCTAAGTAAGCAGACTTTCATGAACAACTGAGTTTTAAACAGGTCATTTCTTTGCTCTTCAGTCAGCACAGCCCTTTTTCCACATGTGTCAAAAACTGCTATCATTTATTTCTTTAATTCGGTTTGCAGCTCCTCAGATTGCCACTGTCTTGGCAGCTGTAGTCATTTTCCTTGCAGCAGGACTCTTATCTAAAGTGTAGATACAATTCTCCTTGACCTGGCTCAGAGTGTAGAAAGTCTCTTTGAACTGCTGTGCCTGGATTCATTTTGTCAAGAAATAAACAAGTGTTTCCTGCGCAAGTGAAAATGAAGTTGCTTTTGATTTCTCTGAGAGTTGGTTTTAACTGGGCCTTTTTACTCACAGTGAATGACAAATGAAATTGGCATCAAAGGGGATTTTGGCTTTTGCAGCAATGGCAGGCTTTCCTTTTCACTTGATTCCATATATGTTTCAGAACACACTGGCATATTTTTCAGTGTGTCCCCTTGTTTCATTTTGCCCAAAGTGTGTGAGGCAAAATGGTGCAGCCATTTTTCTGTTGTTGCTGCCAAAAGCAGTTTTGAGGTCCTGGTACGCACAGGAGCCAGCACAGCAGGTTACTGTTTCTTGCACACAGGCAGCTCAGTAATGTAAGGCAATGCCGTTGAGTGGGTCAGTATATCCCACACTTAGAAATAACATCCCATATGAACAGTTTCTGAGGACTAGAAGAAACTGCACAACAATAAGTGACTTCCTGGTACAAACTGTTATTATTTAAACTAGATTGATGAAAAGCAGTTATCCCAAGAAATTACTTAGCCAATCAAAAAAGAGAGCTGGGGGGAAAGATAGATCCACTCTCTTAAAACAATCTAAAAAAAAGGACAGATGACAAACTAGTGTGTGTAACTACGTTTAATATATTCTGAAATTATATCAGAAAGTTAATTCTTCAAAATTGCCACATTTTACAATTGGACATACCAGATCTTGCACGCCCTTAATCTGTGTTTTGAAAAAAGGAAAAATCTAAAAGAATCCCGGATATGTGCAGACAGAAAACTCGTATATTACAACAACACTCTTACATCCCTCTGGGGTTTAAGAATGACCTAAGGGACACAACCCCTGTGGCAATTGCAGTGTTTGCAATTTAACATCCTTAAAAAGAACTTTCCCTGCAAATGAAAAACCTGGCCATTAAACACACACTACATGTAAAGGCACACATGTCATTTACATTATACAATGTCTATGCAACAGAATATATGTGGGAAAAACCTCCTGGGCAATCAAAACATAGATCGAGGATTTTGATGAAACATTTGATAGCACCTTAAGCAGAACATTTTACATCAGAAGGGCATAGCCCAGACAACCGGAGATGATGGGCAATTGAAACAGTGTGCAGTAGTGGCAAGGAAAGACTTAAAGAAAAACTTGTAACACGAGAACAATTCTGGCTTTACCATATCCAAAGATTTGTTGATGGATTAAATAGCCACGATGATGCCATTAATTAGGATGTGTATGAAAGACAGTGTTCCTTTCTTTTACAATTCCCAGTACGGATACCTGCAGTCTCTATATAATCTAAACACCATGAAAGGGATATACGGAAGTGGACAGAGAAGTGGTGGTCTGCGATGGGAGAGGCTGCTTTTTCGTTTGATGCCCTCTGAAAAAAGCAACATTTAAACGTGGACTCTGCTGGGAAACAAGACGTTTTTCACTGCATTGTGCCTTTAAGCCAGTGGTCGAAGAGGGCGGGAGCAGTGCTCCTCTAATTTTTTTAATTAAGTTTTCCTGTACCTTTATTTTTATTTTACAAAGAAACCGCTCCGGAATGGTTTAGCTTGAGAATAAAAGTGTTGGAAGAAGTTGAGACTTGCACTTTCAGTGCGTTGGGCTGAACGTTTCCTTAAACAGCAGGTGCATGTGTTTGGGGGTTTGTATTGTGCTTGGGAGGGGGCGTGGTGATGGGGTTTGTGGGCAGCAGGGGCAGGCCAGTAGGGAGCATAGTGCTACTACTTCTTTTCGCACACTTCGACCACTGCTTTAAGCAGAGACCTTGCTCCCTGGACAGGCAGAGGTCGACCCAGCATATAAACCCAGTAACAGCGCGGAGCGCGTGTGGAAGTGGGCAGAGAAGTGGTGGTCTGCGGTGGTAAATCTACAGGCTGATGATATGGCTGAGAAAATGGTGAGCAATATAGCAGATGCTACTGGTCAGAAATCCACTGAAGGCCCGCAGGGGGTCAAGGGCGCGGGTATTGGTGCGCGAAGGGTGTCAGAGAATGTTGGCAAAGAGCCTGTGGAACGGAAATGGTTGCCTGGACCAGGAGTGTTGCAGTGTGAACCCCTGGGAGCATGGTAGCTCCCAGGATGTTGTCATGGGTCACGTGGCAGTAGCCACGTGACCAACATAATAAAAGGAACGGGGTGCTTACGGATCGTTAGTCAGACCAGCTCGACTCCGCGTGTGTGTGTTTGTGTGTTAGCACCATGCTGGTGCCTCACCACGTGTGCTGGGCCCAAGGACGGGGCCCAGCTCCAGGACGTGACCCTGCCGTGCAACGCCGTCCGGACGGTGTCTCTGCTGGGCAACGCCGGCCCTGTGAGTTCCCCTGGCCCTGTGAGTCGGGCCAGGGTGGCGACCCCGGCCTGGGTGCCCCCAGAGCTGGGGCCGTGGTAAGCCGATTGCCACCCGGCCATGTGAGGAGCTCTGGTGTCCCCGGAGCGGGTGGGATGAACCCCCACCCTTGAGCTAGCGGCGTGATCGCCGCACCTGTGTGTGCACTGTCGGGTGACACCTGACCCAAGTATGGGGCTGCCCGGTGTCCCCGGAGCAGCCCCCAACAATGGCGACGAGGATACGGGGCCCCGCATGCCCTGATGTTGATGGCGTGCGGGCCCATTTCCAACTGCACCCTGCAACCTGCATGCCCGTCCCTGTGGAGGACGGAGGAAGTCCGCTGCTGTGCCGAGTAGGTGAATGTGGCCCGGGGTGGAGGAGCACCTGCCCCCCTGTGAGGGAGGATCTTCAGTGTTGGCCACGGGAGTTGCTGCCCCCCAATAAGCTTTGGCTGCGGCGATGGGCGCCGCAATGGAGGGAAGGAGGGAGAAGTGTGCGGCCCAAGCCGCAGTGAAGAACGCGGGGTTGCCCCTTCCCCGCCGGGAACATGCCGGCGGAGGCGCTGCCCCTCCCCTGCCCGTGAGCCGCGGAAAGGAACACTGGCGGTGTGCGGCGCATAATAAAAAAGGAAAGGGCGGGCCCAACTCCAACGGGGCCCGCAGAGACAGCGAAGATGGAGCTGCATCCCCCATCGCTGGGGAGGAGATCAGGGGTGCGGCATCTGCCGCGCATCGGAGGGTGAGCTGCCCCCCCCTCTCGCCTGGGGGGAGGCATCCCCTGCAGCCTCGGCCGCAAGAAAAGAAAGGAGGCGGGCCCAATAACAACTGGCCCCGCAAGGACATTGTGGCGCTCGCCACGAGGAGCGGGCAGGGGAGCTGCCTGCCCCTCGCCTGAATTTCGGCCGACAGCAGTGGCCGAACTGCAGCAGGAGCTGCTGGAGCCGCGCGGCGAGGTTCTCTGCCCCTCCCCACCATGGAGGCGGCCTCGGCCGCTGCCACAAAGAGCGGCATACATCGCCGCACGGAAGGAAAACAAATGATGATGCGGGCCCAGATCTGACTGGGCCCGTAAAGGCAGTGAGGAGGTGCCGCTGCCCCGGAGAGGGAGAACTGTGCGGCGTCAGCCACGATGAGAGGGGGAAGCCCCCTCGCCACACAAGTGAAAATACGGGGCCCGGCAAACGGCTGAGGCAGGCCCATCAGGTCGGCCCACAAAGGCGGCGAGGGTGAGGTGGCTGCCCCTCCCCCACTCGCAAGTCGGGAGATTGAAGAGCGCAGAGAAGAACCCGCGGCCGCCAAACAAAGGAAAGGGGTGTGGCCCAGGTGATCTGGGCTCGCGTGCAGTTTCCCAAGCGAGACACTTGAACATGGGGGCAGGCAAGCAATGTGTGCCCGGAGGGAGTGGAACGAGTGGCCTGCTGCCATGGTGCCATCGCAGCAGCACCCAAGACTGTGGACTTGGCCGAGGTGGCCCCTGGGCCTTCCCAGGTGTGGCTTTGCCAGCCCTCGTGTGACTTCTGGTAAATGTCCGGTGTGAACATTGGTGCAGAAGATGGGCATCATTATCGGCACCCCGTGAGGTCTGAGGGCCGGCCGACACTGCCTGGTGCCTGGTTTGGAGTGGCCCCCAGTGGGCGGACAATGTTATGTGATGTACATCTGCACTGGTGTTTTTGGTGTTAGGTGACCACTCGCCCAGGTCAATAAAGGGTGTATTAGCAGAGTGGTCATAAGAGTAATAGTGTGTAGTTAGTGGCATATGTTTTGTTTTGTTGTTTATTAAAAAATGGAGTGGTGTTGCAGTGTGAACCCCTGGGAGCATGGTAGCTCCCAGGATGTTGTCATGGGTCACGTGGCAGTAGCCACGTGACCAACATAATAAAAGGAACGGGCCGCTTCCGGCTCGTTAGTCAGACCAGCTTGACTCCGCGTGTGTGTGTTTGTGTGTTAGCGCCATGCTGGTGCCTCACCACGTGTGCTGGACCCAAGGACTGGGCCCAGCTCCAGGACGTGACCCTGCCATGCAACGCTGTCCGGACGGTGTCCTTGCCGGGCAACGCCGGCCCTGTGAGTTCCCCTGGCCCTGTGAGTCGGGCCAGGGTGGCGACCCCGGCCTGGGTGCCCCCAGAGCCGGGGCCGCGGTATGCCGGTTGCCACCCAGCCATGTGAGGAGCTCCAGTGTCCCCGGAGCGGGTGGGATGAACCCCCACCTTTGAGCTAGCAGCGTGATCGCCGCACCTGTGTGTACACTGTCGGGTGACACCCGACCCAAGTATGGGGCTGCCCGGTGTCCCCAGAGCAGCCCCCAACAAGGAGGTCATCTTTTCCTTTGTATCTTCCGAGTGGAATCGAGTCGGGCTGACTGCTGTGTGTTTCCCACCAACGAAAAAGTTTGGGAGTTTTGCAGCAGAAGACGCATGCGCGTACCATTCTGTTCTGCTGCACATCACAGCACTGTATCGTTGCCTAGGAAGGCGTAGCACGCCCCCTTTGCTCACCTCATATTGATTGCAGAGCTATTGGTTGCTACATAACTGGAGCTACGTAGTAACCATAACGCTTTTATTTATCTAAGAGAAAGGAGGCAAAGTATAAAGTGAAGGAACTGGGAAAGCACACGAACAGAGTTGGTGAGGGCAGGGGGAACCTCGGAAAGCGTGTTCCATAAGCTGTCGGGCGTGCCTCCCCTACCTTGAAATTACACCTGGTAAATGTGTGCATTGATACCTCCAGGACAGGAGGTGGTTGACCCTTGTCTGGCCTCTGAAGAACTCAGGCCGAATTGAACAACCTGGTTGGCTATACTGCCAGTCTTTCTTTTTATTGTACTCACTTGAATTTTTATATAGAATGTGTCTTTTAATGTATTAACATCCTAAATGTTTTAGATTGGTATTTCAATTGTATTATTTGTGCTGATAATTTCTTGCAAAACTGCTAAAATGACAAAAAGAAAAGCTGTTCAACCTATTTCGCCAAAGGGATGAGCAAGATGGCTTTTAAACTATTTGAACCTGTAAGTGATGTTAATACCCTCATATTTTAAATCAAGTACCTTTTGCATGACATTGAAGGTCAAAAAGATGCTCCAAATTCCGAAAGGCGGCAGCGGCGATAAATTGTGTGTCGGGAACAGAAGATATTTAAATCCTCTCAGAGAGTGTAACACCTGTTTTAAAACCAACATTTCTACCATACACAAGCTGGCGGCATGAGAAGCAAAAAGACCCCATGAATATTTATGAGATAGGGAAGCTTGAAGGACAAGAGGAGGCGCAATTATGCCCTGCCCACCTTAGCCAATAGGGACAATGGGGTCCAGATTATTGAACTGCATTCAAAAGCCACGGGCCTGCTAATAATGGATAGCCCTATTCGAACATTTGATGCCGAAGGCAGTCAAAGGCCACAGAAGGAGATTGCGGGGGGAGTCCCCCAATGACCCCAGTTGAGTGTGAAGCACCTATAGAAATGTTTGTACCAACAGCCATCAGGTACCATATTTTGGGGGATGATCCCCTCATAGATGGTGGTGTTATTGAACAAAAGGGGATAGGTGTGCCTAGGGGATGTCCTGAGGAGCAGAAATGATAGTCCAAGGTCAAATTCAACATAGGGGCCAGTAAAGGTACACAAACTGATATGGCATGTGAACCGAACAAACCCCAGACGGGAATAGGTGGGGATACGTTAGCGTTACTTTGGGGGTGATCTCCAATCCCTGACAACCATGTGTGGGGTCATGGGGGAAAAAACAATTAGGGATAATCTCCACCACTTTGGAATTCGAAATGGCATGCATTAAGGAGAGGCTGTTGAAGGCGCTCATAAACAAGGAGGCTTGTAGCACCCAAGGTGGGAGAACAAACAGCAGCATAATGTCTGACGTAATACCCAATGTTGCTTTACCACCAGTGAACTTAACCATGGATAACCCAAGGTCTTGCCTACAGAGGAAGGTATGCAATGATACGCCCAACCAAGTGAATAGGGGGAATACACGTGGGCAAATATCCTCTCCCAATTTCTCTGGCAGAAACTGACAGGCGCAGAATTTGAACACACAAAAAACTATTTCGCCCTGGGTGAGCTAACCTAATTCGATCCCCTTGGGGCATAAGCGCAGTAGAGGGTTGGAGAGTGTTCCCCTTATGGGTTATCAAAATCAACCAAATGATCACTGGAGAAAATGGGGTAGGGCAGAATAATCCCTCTGTAACATTACACAATGTAGCAAAAGTAAGAAATGGGTTCTACGATACACAGGAGTAGCTGATCAACAAGTGCATCCTTTATTTTAGGCACACAAGAGGGTGCAAATCCATTATCAGGAGTGACATAACAAATTGTGTGAGACAGAGCATGCCCAATAGCAATCATGATATAGGTGTGGTCTTCCTGAAAAGTGACTACCTGATTGGAAGCCTGTTGTCTATTGAGTTTCGGGTGTACCCCCCTTCAGGCTCAAGAATAACCATTAGGCCAACTATCAATAAGCAAACTATGGGTATCTCGGGTGTAAAATACGCACCACGTGGAATTTTAAACAGGGGGTCCATAAACATCAGACAAGAGGCAAGCACCAGCCAGGAATGTATTAGCCTGGATGGGGTGGATTGACAACCTCATACCCTTGAAGTGCAGCAGCGACCAAACAGAAGAGAAATTGGATTAATTTCCTGGAATATAGACGGCCTAAGAAAACATATTGCAGGCCCCGATTGGTGCAGCTTTATTTGGGGACATGATGTAGTGTACTTTCAGGAAACATGGGAACTGGGGTCGATTTCATTCCAGGGGTAGGAGGTGTTCCAAGTGCCGGCAATTAAAGGGAAAAAGGGAAGACCATCAGGCAGCCTGGCAACATGGATTAACACTGGTCTTGACTGGCAAATGTTAAATATTGAATCTAGCTCCCCAGGTGTCCAGTACTTGGTGTGCGCTCCCCTGGGTGGCCAATCGATTTCCATGTTTAATGTATACAATCGAGTTATAAACAAACACCGGACCAATGCAATAGAATTGGCAAGGAGACTAGCAGAAACCAGGGAAGTAAAAGAAGGCATGGGCCCCAAATTATATAGGTTGGTGATCTGAACCTGCAAATTGAACCCTTCTCTGATATGGAGGGGGTTTGGGACGATCATGATGAGGTGTGGGACAACCCCCCACTGAAAACTTCCATGCCAAGGAGGGCGCATCTGCTTGCCCTTGACTGGGCTGCTTTTCCACTTGGCATAGATTTAAGGGCTTGCAATGGGCGCTTTGTAAAAGATAAGCCAGCCAAGCCCACCTACCAGAGAAATAACTATGCCTCGCCTATTGACTACATTCTCTTATCTATGAGGATGTGGACACATGCAAAGGACTTGTCCCTAAGGTTAACACATATGAGTATGCAAGAGAGGGCTTACCAGAGTAATCCTAGTAATGCAACCCAATCCAAGGACAATCTAAGCAAAGGATCAAGTGGTCTGACCTTGACCTGTCGTCCTTGAGACCTGGTATCTATGCGTCAATCCTGCCTGATTTGGAGTGGCTATTGTCTATTGAACCTTCTGATGCTGAAGTCTATTTTGTATATGACAGGCTAATTCTGGGCATACAGTCCCTTGTCACAAAGTCATGTAAGAGTTTAAAAAAGGTGCCATCAAAAATGCCTGCTGGTATGATGAGGATTGTAAGATAGCAAAGCTCAACATGTTAGTCTGCCTAAAGAGTGGTTTGGGCATTGACAGGGTCGAGCTGAGGCGCGTATAGGGCAGTATATACATATAATCAAGCCCAAAAAAGACATTCAAGTATGGCAGGAATGGGAAAGGTTACAGGAAGCTTCCAAATCTGGGGATGCCAGATTGTTCTGGAAAATAATCAGTGGTAATAAAGAAGGTGGCAATGACCTGGTTGATAATATCACCCCGAGCACGTGGCAGCTGAGTCCCAGGGCATTATACCATTAAAGTAGTCTCTGGGAACCAAGATAGAGGGGGCAATATAGGCCCCATTCAGCTAGAGTTATTGGCAATCACTAACACTATTCAATCTCAAAGGTGGGGCAAAGCGCCCGGACCGGACCTTATTCCCATCACCGTAATCACGGATGAACCTGGGTGTATGGGCACCGGTATTGTGGCAACTATTTAATGTAATCTTTAGGCTTAACAAACTGCCTCTGTCCTGGCAAAATGCTACCATCATCCCAATTTATAAAAAAAAAGGAGGAAGGGAAGATCCAGCACATTTTAGGCTAATATCATTGCTGAATGGTGTGGGGAAAGTATTTGCCAGAACCATATATGAACATCTTCAGACATGGGTAGTGGAGGAGGAAATAGTTGATCATCATCAAGCAGGGATTTTGGCCAAAAATAAGTACCATGGACCAGGTGTCCCGCTTACAACTAGTCATACAGAAATACACAGTCCTGAGAAACATGAACTTATATTCAGTGTTCTTGGACCTCAGGGCCGCTTTTGACTGTGTGTCGCATGAAATTCTGTGGTCTGTTCTGGCCAGAAGGGGGGCACCTGCAAACCTCCCATAGATTATTGAACATCTCTATTCATATAACAAAGCAGCGGTGCGATTGGGCCTAGGGGGCGAACGGACAGATCCATTTATGGTCACCAGAGTGGTTAGGTGGGGATGTGGGCTCACCCCTCTGTTGGTTTTAATCTACATTGATGAAGTCACACGTCATGTCAGATCGAAATGCCTAGACCAACCAAAAGCAATACCAATGCTCCTTTTTGCAGGCAATGCTGTGCTCCCATCAACATCGGTAGTGGGGCTGGAGACTACACTCTGAACCTTTGTTGAAAAATGCACCGAGCTTCAACTTGAGGTAAGCACAGTAAAGACAAAATCCCTAATCCTCCAGACAAAATTGAAAAGGTTCACCAAAATCAAATTGAACATTAATGAACAAGTTTGATGTTTTCATTACCTTGGGGTAAGATTTAATGACCAAAGCAGTTGGACATCTCAACTTGTTAAATCTTGTTCACTCTTAGAAAAATATGGTGGGGCGATCTGCTCAATCGCACTGTGTTTCTGTCCCTCGCTTCAACCAACAACGAGCTGGTGGGGTCAGTTTTCTAGGCCTTGCTGCCAAGAAATGGAACTCACTCCGTGTTTCAACAAGAGAGGAACCATCCTTCTCCATAATTTGCACGAAGACTAAAGTCTGGTCCTTGAGCAAGACCCCAGCCCACCTATTCAATGACATTAGTCACACCGACACTCACTAGACTCACCAACACATTATTATTTATTCTCCTGTTGAATATTTATCACACTAGGATTGTATCTTCCCTTGATTTGCATTATTTGGCAAATACTTGCTGTAAACCATGTGATATGACGTTATACTATTACTGTGTACCTTTGTATGATGACTATGTTCAGTTGTTATGTATATGATTGCCTGTGTAACTTGTATGATGAGCGCCCAGACGCCTCAGGGCTTGGCTGCACTTTAGAAATAAATAAATACAAATACAAATACAAATGTGGAGATGTTTCCTTGCTCATGGCGGGGGGGGGCTATTACGCCTGCCCTTACAATGTATACTGCTCAGGCACAATACGCAGCATTGTATGGTGCAGAGGCATAGGGACGTGTAGCCAGTAGCAAAATGGGTTTGTCAGAAAGATGTTTCTTCAAACGTCTGCTTGGTATGCCGGTCGCGTGCCTGGGCATCCCCATTTATTTAGAGCTGGGCCTTAGGCCGGGTCCCTATTGGTTCAGAGTGTGGACAACTGCTGAGCTTAAAATGTATCATGAGGCAGTTATACACATGCTGGGATCCAAGGGTGGTATATTGTTGCCATGGTTTGCCCGCATCAAAAAATATTTGACGACATTAAACTTAGATGAACACTGGCACAACCCTATGCTTTAAACGCGCCCAGTTACCCCAGGGTCCGGCTGCGCTATTTAAATTCAATAAACAAACAATATTCAAACATCTCAATCTAGAAAAAAATAATTCAGTGAGGAAATAATGGGTCCTCAGGAAGACATATCAGAAGAAATTCGAAACTGATTTTGTCGAAACTAGCCTCAATAGGGGATCTTCTGACTCAATATAGTTGTCTATCTACACACAGAGGACGATTGGCTCAGCTAGTTGACCCTCTTCTCTTTCTCTTATAAGAATCATCCTTCACTTAATTAACTAATGGAATCAGTTTTTCAACTTATGTTGGTATTCTGTTTGTTTGGCTGTTCAGATACACAATTTGAAATTAATATATCACGTGTGTATATGGATTGTATGTTTTATATTCATTACTTTTTTCTTTTGTTCATTCTATTTGATATCTGTTTTGAATTGTTTTGTACTTATATTGCACATATGGTTGATTGAAAGTAGAGTTTTTTTTAATTGTGTTATGGTTAAAAATATAAACCTTTCACAACAATTAATCAATATTTACATTTTTCAATTCATTGTACAAAACGTATTTTAAAACATCAATAAAACATATTGTAACAGAAAATTGTTCATATCATCATCAGTTGGTGTAAGGCAGAAAAAAATCATATAAACAACTTCCATCCCTATAGACATAGAGCATCTGCATAGACCTAAAACCTCCGTCCAACACAACCTTAATAGTTAAATTATCTAGGTTAACCCAGCAGAAAATACATCACTTTCATTGAGAATTGCTACACTTAGCTATAATTAGGATGATAATATACATTTCCAGGACCTCCTAGCATTGCACTTTTCTGAAAAACACTGCAGCTACTGTGTCTTAGAATCCGCTCCTAAATCATGGTTATCATCAGTGTCTAGTTTGGAGGCAGCTAGTTAATATATTGGATCAAATGTAACTGATTCAGGAACCTTAGGGATGTTAGGATAATGGCTACTGATGATCCCCGAAGGATCATATGCCATAATAGTTCTCCATCATTTATTCAAAGGTCCCTCGGAGCTTTTCCAAAAAACCTCTGCCTTATAATCTTTAGCTCAATGCAGTCACATAACATGTGACATAATGTTTCCATTGAGCCGGGTAATTTACAGAATCTGCACTCCGTGGAGGGATATTCGTTCTTCTACCTAACATGTAAAGTTTCTCGGATTAAAATCCAATTCAACCTGAGGCGGAGAAATTCTTGATGCTAGTGCATGTTGGGGAATTTCTTTAAATATAGCAAGAGGGAACCTCATTTCCTCTGTTCTAAAAGCAAGTCTTTGTATAGCCTATTTGTATCAATAGTTTCAATACCATAACTTTTATTTTTCCTTTTCAGGGCACTAACTTAATTTGTCATGACAACATTCTATATAGTTCTTAGAAGTTCATTACATCTTGTACACCACAAGTTAAAATAATTGTCCTTTTTGCTTAGATAAAGTACATTCCGCTCTAATAAAAGGGAATCACAAGGGGGTAATAAATGTTTTCTAAACAGAAGCAAGGCATATCACATTAATCTTCCTTTTGGAGAGATCAGTCCCAAATCGGATCTAATAGCAGCCCTCGGAATACTCTGGAGTAAACATAGGACATTTTGCTTTAGTGCAGCCTCAAAACCTTTAATTATCTTCCAATCCAACCACAGGATTGTTTCAAGCCTGTAAAAATAATGTTGGCATTATTTTCGCGGCATAGTATTTTATGACTACATCTATGGATAACCGACCGTACTTGTACAAAATATTTTGGATTTTGTGACGCTTTACTTCCATTTTAGTTTGCAAGTAGGTGTACAGAGCCTTCTTGATTTTGAAGGTGCAAATGGGAAATCCAAAATATAAGAAGTGGTCAACCGTATCCAACTTTAAATTCTCAAGAAGCCAGGTGAATTTTAAAGATTTTGAAGATGGAGTAAATGTTAAAGTTTTTGTTTTGTTTCGCTTTCAGACTCAGTCCTTTTGCTTGGCATGCCTCTGGAGGCATTCAGAAGCCTTTGGACGATGGAGAGATGAAATATTGACTGATTGAGATAGACTGTAATATTACATATATATCTTTTTCTATATAATTGTATATTGTGATATTTTGTGTATGTGTCAAAGAACCATGGGCATGACAAAAGAAAAAAAACTGGTCTAACCAATAAGTCTATGAAATTGTTATGTAAATGGTAACACGCAATTTATCCCATATGACATCCCTTCTCTATTTATTTGTACACCCATCTATTACCATATTTCAGCCAAAAGCTGAACTAACCTACTCTGAGTTATTTAAAGAAGGTTCTTACCTCTCAAATTAGCATCTCTGTGTGACACTGCACATTCTTAAAACTATCATACTACCTTGGACAAGGACTTTTGTTTTAGTTGCTGGCTTTACCAAAAGAGAAAGAGACTGCTTTGAGGAGGTTGTGGGGACAGGAGTGGAAGGGGTGGAGGACTCAAAGTAAATGGACAAGTGATGCATTAAAACTAGCAGAGTTTTTGGCTTTTGTATATTGAACATGTTTTCTTTGTTGCTACTGTGGGTATTGAGTTAATGTGCCGATGTACCCTCATGATTTGCCTACTGTTCAATTGCATGTCCAAGTTACCATTATTTGCCAAGATTTGCCAGGATATGTTAACATACTTTCATCATATGGCGCCTCCCCAGCCGCATCAATTCTTTACTTCTCACCCGCCTCCCCAGCCACATTATTTCTTTATTTCTCGCCCGCCTCCCCAGCCGCATTATTTATTTATTTATTGCCTGCCTCCCCAGTGACATTATTTATTTCTTGCCCGCCGGCCCCCCTAACCTCATTATTTATTTATTTCTATGGAAAATCCCCTCCCCTGCTCCGCCTCCATTCCCTCCCTCCGCCCACCTTGATCAGTACGGAAAGGCCCGCACAGACTCACGTGGCCGGAACAACCGCCCAGCCTTGGTGATCACTCTCCATGCTGGAAGTCTGAGAATTCCTTTCTAGTGCTGATTTCTGCATGTTAACACCTGAAGGTGAGGGCCTCTTCTCTGCCCCTCTCCTTTTGGTTTCTTTCCCTCCTCTCCCCCTTGCCTGCTCCTTCCCAGCCCCATCGATGTATGTCCTTCTGCACCTGCCTCCCCAGATGCATTATTTATTTATTTCTCACCTGCCGCCACAGCCACAATATTTTTTTATTTCTCACCCGCCTCCCTGGATGCATTTTTTATTTATTTCTCACCCGCCTCCTCAGCCGATAATTGATTTCTATGAAAAATCCCGTCCCCTGTCTCACCCCCATCCCCTCCCTCCACCCACCTTGACAAGTGCGAATAGGCCCACACACACCCACATGACTGGAACAGCCATTTCTTCTGCGACTCCATGAGGGCAGCCTTGCCTGGTGAGTCAGCCGGCTAAGGGCCAAAGGCAAAGACAGCTCTCATCCCTGTTTGCCCCTGTTCGCCCATGGACGCCGGACAGAACACCCTACATCTACAACTCATATAAGGTGGTATGGGCGGTGAACAATTTGTTGCACTTAGATGGATTTTGAGGGTGGCCAATGTGTTGTACTTAGATGGATCTTTGGAAAAGGCAATGTATTGTACTTAGAAGGAGCCTTGGCATAGGTAACGTATTGTACTTAGATGGATCATTGGAGGTGGGCAATGTTTTGCCCTTAGATAGATTATTGGGGGTGGGCAATGTGTTGTACTTAGATGGATCTTGGGGATGGGCAATTTATTGCATTTAGATGGATTTTTTGGGATAGTCATGTATTGCACTTAGAAGGATTTTTAGGGGTAGGCAATGTATTGCACTTGGATGGATTTTGGGGATGGGCAAAGTATTGCACTTGGATGGATTTTGGGGATGGGCATTGTATTGCACTTAGAAGGATTGTTGCGGGTAGGCAACGTATTGCACTTAGATGTATCATTGGGGGTGAGCAATGTGTTGCACTTAGATGGATTTTGGGGATAGAAAATGGGTTGCACATAGATGGATTATTAGGGGATAGGCATTATATTAGATGTATTTGGGGATAGGTAATGTATTGCACTTGGATGGATTTTTGGGAGTGGGCAATGTATTGCACTTGGATGGATTTTGGGGGTGGGCAATCTGTTGCCATTATGTGGATTTTGGGGGTGGGCAATGTATTGTACTTAGATGGATCTTGGGGATGGGCAATTTATTGCACTTAGATGATTTCTTTGGGATAGGCAATGTATTGCACTTAGAAGGATTATTGGGGTAGGCAATGAATTGCACATGGAAGGATTATTGGTGGTGGGCAAATGTTTGCACTTAGATGGATTTTGGTGGTGGGCAATGAGTTGCACATAGATGGATCATTAGGGGATAGGCAATATATCGCACTTAGATGTATTTGGGGATAGGCAATGTATTGCTCTTGGATGGATTTTGGGAATGGGCAATGGATTGTACTTGGATGGATTTTGGGGATAGGCAATGTATTGAACTTAGAATCGTTATTGGGGTGGGCAGTGTATTGCAATTAAATGGATTTTGGGGCTAAGCAATGTATTGCATTTATATGGATTTTGGGTGTTGAACAATGTGTTGCACTCAGATGGATTTTGGAGGTGGCCAACGCGCTGAACATGAGGGTCTAGAAAGGTGGCCGATGTATAGCACTTAGATGATTTATAAGTGCAGCCAAGATACTGCTCTATGAAATCCATGAGGGTATCAAATGTGTTGCACTTAAGATTTGAGCGGTTGGCCAATGTGATGCACCTGGAATAATGACCAGGGATTGCTCTCTGAAGATTTGTGAGGGCAGCCATTGTATTGCACAGATTGCAGCCACTGCACCTAGAAGATCTCATGTGACAGCCTCCAGATAGCACATGAAAGGTGTGGAGCTGGCCAGGGGGCTGCACCTAGTCGATTCTATGAGGGTAGCCAGTTTACTGATTCTGGGTGATTGTAGAACGTGTCTATTACATGGAGTGCAGGTGTCTGAAGAATGTAGCCTATATGATCATTTTGGGTTTAGAATAGGGCCACTTTCTGATAGCTGGATACATGCAGAATGATGCCACCTTAATTTATCTACCCAAATGTTTCGAAGCTATCCGAATGTACCAATTCTAGGCATTCCTTTGAATATGATCATTGCATTCTTCCTCTTGCATCCTGCGTTTATGGAATTATGTAGGTGGCACAATTCTAAGCACCAGGCCCGGCTCCAGGAATTTTCATCTGGGTGGGCCAGGGTTGTGATCAGGGGGGCCCACATTCCATTGGGTGTGGGTCTAGGAGTACCCTAAACAAAGTGCTGGCGTTGATTCAGATTTCCCAGATCCGTGATCCAGCAAACAATGTCTTCCCAGATCTGCAAAAATATGTTTGCACCCCTCTATAAAAAACAGTACATGGCAAAAGAGAAGCAAGGAAAATAGTGTTGCAACATCAATCTACCTATCTTCCCTTCCCGTCTGCTCTCCCCTTTCTAGTATATCTGATCCTCCTTCACCTTTCACCTTCCTTCAGCTGCCCTAACCACCGTTCCCATTTACCTCCCCTCCCACCTATTCACACCAGCACCCAGCACGCCTTTCCTTGCCTGGTTTAGGAGAATTATTGAGGGTGATGCCTCCTCTTCCTCCTCTTCCTCCTCTGAGAGGGCTCAGCAGTGAGGCCCCCAGTCTTTGTACCATCTGAGATGGTGTCCGCCCAACAATACCTTCCTGAGCACTGTGGCTACTACCAGCATGCCCCGGAAGAGATACTTGTGCTCCCTCCATCTTGTTGTGAAAGATAGATCCCCCCAGCCCCTCAGAATACTGAAGCAAGGAATAGGAGATTTTGTTTCCTACAAAATTACATTTTCTTTCAAACTTCATTTAATTTCAAGAACAGAACATACCATGTCCAATCAACACAGGTAGTCTTTTGATCTTAAGAATATTTCAAGCCAACAACATATACTCCAATAACATACACATGTATATACAATCCTCCCTTCACCCACCCATTCCACAACCTCCTTCCCCCCTCCTTTCCAACTGAAACACTACAGTCGTCCCATTCTGAATGTCTGCCATCAATGGTTCATTTCCAAAATTCCATGTTAAACACAAAATGTTATTTAATTGAGTTGAGAGTGCACGGGAGTCCTAGGTGCTGCATCAGGAGGCAGACGGTGCTGTTTGAGGGGTTTGCGGCCTTCTGGTATCGCTCCTGGTGGGGCGTGACCCTGTACATCATTGTCTGGAACATACTGTTAACACACTGGTTATAATATGCAAGTGTCCATGATGACTCTTTGTTTGATGTGTTTACTTTGATTTGCTATTGAATGGCACAATCTTATTCAATAAATGTGGCCTGGATATTTTCAAAGTTACATGTGAGTGTCCTAATGCTTGTGCTGTCCATCTATTAAACCATGAGTGAGGCTTATAATGCGAACTGAATCACTTCGAGGGGCACCTAATTTTAACAGGTAAGGTATAGTGAAATGAAAAGTATGCCAAGGATCACACACTTTGATCAAGTGGTAAAGCCATAATTTGAGCCTAGCCTGAAATTTAGATACTTGACCACACATCTTCTGAGCTCAAGTTGGTACAAATATGTGTTGAAGTTTGGCTTTGAATACCTAAAATAATACTAAATGTTATACATACCACTTTAAAAAAATGCACAAGTCACATGATAAACCAACCTGAAAATGTATTCATCATTGTAGAAACATATTGATGAAAAGATTAAGGGGGGCATTTTGTTTTGAATCCAAAATTGCAAAGAGTTATTTTCCTGTTTGCACTTTTTTGCAAAAGGGGCCATTCATTAATTTTAATTGTTTCCACCAAGTACTGGAAAAGTAAAGAGTAAACCACAGGCTTCTTACTTTACCATTACGTATTTGGAAAAGTGTAAATCACTTCCACAATTAAGGATTGTGGGAGCCATCCACAATGTATTCCTTTGGACTCTGCCCGCTTTTACTAGGTGTAAACGTCAGACAGATCCCATAGGAATCCATTGGTTTTCCCCAATATAAAAATACATGCTGGTGGAACACCAATCGGATTTGGCAGGGGGACCTTGTTAAGTCTGATCTGCTCTCCAAATTCACCTGTCAAATCATAAAAAATCCAGCAGCTCATAAAATGTGGAGCCAAATGCATTTAGCACCACTTCTTCCACACCGCTTGACCTGGAAAATTATCCCCTATGACTGTAGCTTTATTTTCCCCATCCTGAATGGAAGCCTTCAAGCTCCAGCATAGCAATTAATGAGAATTTACAAAACTACTCATACAGACTCAAAGTGAAATGAAACGCATGACAAAGTTACTGTTTCACACAGCTTGTTCTGTATCCCCTTACTTACTAATCACCCAACAATCACACTTAAATAGCTTCTTAAAACCCTATATAACGTTTTCTAAAGTGCTACAGCAATGGTCACTGCCTTTTTACCTTTTCTCCAATCTAATCACTTCCTGTTGTAAATAATCTGCCTCTGAGACTCACACTGGTAGGGCCTGATCATCCCTGCTGTTTGTATTCGAGGCGAGGGAGTAGAGCAGGGGGGGCATTGGCATTTGTCCCTTGTCCAATTGTTAAATCCACCTCTGATTGCACTCTTAAGAAAATATTTAAATACTGCTTTTTAGTTATAAAAGATGTACACTTTTTATCATTTGTCCGTAACATTATAAAAAACTCACTTCTTTTTTGTTATTTTACGGGTGTTCATGTTTCATTTCCAGCACTGCCTAAACACCCAGCACCCAAGATTTACATCATACTTTCCAAACAAATCCCACAACACACATGACCTATTTTGTTTACATGTAAATTTTCTCAAACAGAATGAGGTTATCAAGTCAGTACTTATCAGTTTGAATCATGAAACTTTCGGTCAGAGTAGACTAGCTTTCCAAACAAAGATACATTCTATTTAGGTCGGAGCCCCACTGGTAAGTATGGATGAGAAGATTTGAAACTGGTCAATAGTTGCCAACCTAGCCTTATCATCTTCAGGTAGGGCCTTGTTGGACCAGCTCATTGAGGTGCAGCTTGATTCCCTAGGCATAGCAAGCAAGACACCCACATCTGGGCATATACACGTTCACTTAGGGAGACAAACTCAAGGCAACATGCACTGGCAAAGCCAACAGCTTGGGCTTTTGATTAGGCATGGATAGGCATTTGCCAGGTACTGCCATGAGGGTACCACCTGGCCATAAAATGGAAAAAGCTGGAAAATGCTGTCAGTAACTGGGCATATGATGGCAAATGTCTGCTAATACCTATGCGCAAGCCAAAACCGCGGACTTTGTGATTGCTTGTTTAAGACAGGACTTCAGTGCAAGTCACAGAGGCATTTGCAAATATATTGTTTATAAAATCAACTGGCTGAAGACACACATTAAGATAATTTTACTACAACAGTAGCTCATTTACAGAGGCAATTAAGTAATTGAACAGTCAAAAGAATGCTTAGATATAACACTGGCAGGACCTGTACAGCAACACGTGTGTTGTTACTTTGTGACAGAGCTTGCTCAAAGATTTCTGCAAAGGGTAGGTTTTGGTGGTGAGGCATTGACATAGCGATGGCTAGTCATTAGGTGGGTAGGTGACCAGACACATCATAGGATGTGTGTTTCTCCTCACAGTTCCTTGCCATGTAATCTGTGTTTCACAGCATGAGTTTGGTTGGTACCTAATAGGTAAAACGTCTCTGAATCAATCAGAACCACCGCCATTGCTCTGGCCAGACTTCCATATCATTGTTTGCAAATCAGCCTTGGCCCTGTCACTAATGTCAGAAGCCCTTCCCAAACTGCTAAACCACAGAGCCTAAACATTAATGTGGTTGCTTGTGTTCCAGTGCAGATGCAATACGGCTTAGCAATTGAGATTAAACTGCACCTTTTGGTGGCAGCACCAAAAGTCATTTGCTAATGGCTTGTCCCCTTCTCTAATCGCACAGACATACTACAGAATTATGGCATGGAATGTTGCGCAGAGCAACAGTAGTGGTAATGTTTAATCCAAAGCATTGTATCTATCACTTTTTGATTTGACTATACTCTCGCCTCCAGAATTACATTTTTGTTACTACCAACCTTATCTTTTCACTTATACTCAAGTAGTTAATGCAGCAGAATATATACTTTGAATGTAATTTGTAAGGCCCCCCGTCAGTTGATACACCTTCTGCAGAAATCTGTGTTAAAGCAACTTTACCTGTCATTTATTGTTTGATCTAGTTAACCATTTTATTAAGCATGATGGGTAAAACCACTATATTCCCACAAAAAAACAAACATAGTTTAAATTACAGAATCCAAAATTTTGATTTTAGGTTTCAGAAAATGGTTGTAGGCAGCCTGCTTGAATATGTGTGCTAGGGTAAGAAAACAATTCCTGGCCAGGCCTTTTGCAATTCAGCCTCTCAGAATGATGTCTCTGAGGTTGCTGCTGAATGTTTAGACGCAGGGGTGCACAACTGATGTTGCCACAGGGCCGAATGTACCCTACATGCTGCCTATAATGGGGCGAAAAGTAAATGCGGGAGGAGCAGCAGGCGAGGTAGTGGCAGGAGTGTTCTTCAACCCTCAATTATTATTAAACACATGGAAAAAATAAATTTTTAGGTGTGCCAGTCTTTGTGTATTTCAAACGTATATTTTGTACTACAGATTTTCCATTTTTATAATTAATTTATTTCATAAGGATATATTGGCAATAGTGGACAAAGTAGACAAATCATTCAGGAGAAAAAACACTCTGCTCAAACATTTCACGCATTATGCCGCTTTCAATTTGCAAGGCACAAGCTCATTATTTTGGACTGCTATTTGGACTGCTATACTTTGCTGTGTGAGTTGGCCATACTCTTGGGAGTAGGGCCTTCGTTGAGTCAGGTTTCCACAAAAGGCAAAGGAGGTACATCTCTTAACTGTGCCTAATTTAGCTTTATGATTGGGTTCACTCTTGCATGTGACACTATACCCCATGGCCCCCACCCTCCAACCAAACACTATGCCCAATGGCCCCCACCCTGCAACCAGACACTATGCCCCATGGCCACCACCCCCAACCAAACACTATGCCCCATGGCCCCCACCCCCAACCAAACACTATGCCCCATGGCCATAATCCCACAACTAAAACTGTCCGTAATTAAAACTGTCCCCCATGGCCCACACCTCCACACTATGCCCCATGGCTCCCACCTCCCAACCAGACACAATGCCCCATGGCCCCACCCCCAACTAAAAACTGTGCCCCATGGGCTGCACCCTCGCACTATGCCCCATGGCCACCACCCCTCCAGCCAAACTCTGCCACATGGCCCCTACACCCAACCAAACACTATGCTCTATGGCTCCCACCCACCAACCAGACACTATGCCCCTTGGCCACCCCCCCAAACACACTATGCCCCATGGCCTCCGACCAAACACTATGCCTCAGGCCACAATCCCACAGCTAAAAACTGTGCCACATGGCCCGCACCCCCACACTATGCTCCATGGCCACCACCCACAACCAAACACTATGCCCCATGGCTCCCACACCCAACCAGACACTATGCCCCATGGCCCTCACCCCCAAATAAACACTATGCCCCATGGCCACAATCCCACAATTAAAACTGTCCCCCATGGCCCGCACCGCCACACTATGCCCCATGGCCACCACCCCTCCAACCAATCTTTGCCACATGGCTCCCACCCCCCAACCAAACACTATGCCACATTGGCCCCACCCCCAACCAAACACTATGCCCAATGGCCCCCACCCCCCAACCAAACTCTATGCCCAATAGCCCCCACCCCCCAACCAAACTCTATGCCCAATGAACCCACCCCGCAACCAAACACTATGCCCATGGCCACAATCCCACAACTAAAAACTGTGCCCCATGGCCTGCACCCCCACACTATGCCTCATGGCCACCACCCCCAACCAAACCATATGCCCCACACCCCTAAACAACAGAATGACCAGTGGATTGCATCAGCGCAAGAGCCTTTTCACAAAGACAGTGAGCTCAATAGAATTGGCATCAACAAATGACTGTCGGCATCCCTGTTTCACTACAAACCAAAGTGTGTGATCCTGGGCAAATCATGCAATCGTACTGTGCCTTATCTGCAGTGATTCACTTCAACACTTATGTTAGCATATCATGCTGTTATAAAAAAAACAATTCCTAATGACTATAGAGTTGCTGCATCTATAATAACAGTGCAATGTAGGTATTTTGCACCACAAAGTTATTTGCCACTTGGCTTACTTATGGCGACCTATTCTAAAGTCACTTCCATTGTACCTTCAAGTACCAAAAACTGATGATGCTCCTTGCAACGTTCTTTTCTGTAAGGTCACTTCTGTTGGTGCAATCCGTATGCAAGTGTAGGTGTTAAAATGCCATCTGCCACTAATGTTACCAAAATAAAGTTGATAGGAGGGGAAGCTGTATGAATGAGGCCGTATGTATGGAAGTGCGCACACTGCATTTGGGGAGAAAGTAGCAGGACTTTTTCTGCACCTCACCCGACACACTGTTGCAATGCTGGATACTCCTCTGCACACACCCCAAACTCCCAGCACACACCGATAAAGAACATGAGAGCGCCCCCTACTTACCAGCACTGTGGATGTGCTTGCGCTGCAGCTGGCGTGGAAAGGCTGAAATGCCTTCCCGCAACAGTCCACGCCACTCCAGCTGCAATGCTGGCCCTCTATTGGTGCAGCCCATGCACTACGTGACTTGGGAACAGTGCCTTATAGACACTATTTACATGACACTGAGCTGGTGGCAAGGAGCCCTTAAACACACTTTACTAGAACAGCACGGGGGCTCAGTTCTATTTTTCGGCTGATACTTGTTCTAGTATCAGCCGAATAACATAACTGAGTCCCCTGATGTTCTGCATTTGTGGTGGGCGGGGCAAGGAGCGGGGGGCGCACAATCTCGCACAGGGCGCTGGCAGACCTAAGGAAGGGACTGTAACTAGGCACTCACACCATAAGCAGCTATTTGCATCGTGCACCTAAGTACCCATGCCATTTTATTTAAGATACAGTCACCCTATAATAAGGTATTCTCACCATATGCCAGGTTTTTCCATTAAGTGCTCATGCACTCTTACCATTTGGCAGGCAGACAATATTATACTGTGTCTAGGTACTCACATTATGTGGCAACATGACTGCTTTGTCTCATAGGCTACCTACTTCTCCCGTACTTCCCACAGCACTTTGAAGTAGCTACAAGGCACATTGTGGCACCAAACAAGTAACCTGACCTACTTGACATAGCTTGGAACTGCCCCCTCCTCCCCTCTCTTTCGCGACACTCTTCCATTCTTCCCTGGGAGCATTTACAATGACCTAGGGGTGGTGTGTTCATAAGCTGAAGAGAGTCACTGATACAATTTCAACCGAGACCGAAATTGATAGAAAAATGGATCATGCAGCTTCAGCCTAGGATAATGAAAATGTATTCCTGTTTGTGATATTGTCCTCTATTACTTTTAAGACCAAGTTAATAATATGTTATTTAAATTGCAATGATTTAATGATGTTGAGAAGCGAGAGCAGAGGAGGATAGCATGATGGGTCTCACTTGGGGGACGCTGCGCGTGCATTCTGGTGTTTTGGTCTGGGAGCAATATTGTCTAGAAACTGCCCTGAATGCGACCCATCCCGGAAGTAGAAGCAAGCAAAAAGAAGATGAGAGTTGTTGCATGGCACCCCTGTAAGGGGGCATGGTATCTCCCACTGTAGTGTTGTGTGGTCACATGGTGCCCATGTGACCAACCTAATAAAAGGTCCGAGCCGCTTCCGGCTCGGGAGTCCGACCAACTAAGGCTCCAGTGTGTTCATTGTTTCGCACCATGCTGGTGCCACATTGCATGTGCGGGGCCCAGCGTGGGGACGGCCCCCCTGCAGGGCAACACCGTTCGAGGGTGATCCCTCGGCCATGTGAACATGGCTTCTGTGGCAACCCTGGCCTGGGTGTCCCTAGAGCCGCGTCCGTCGTGTGTTGAGTGCCCCCAGCCACGTGGGTGACTCCAGTGATCTGGGGTCGAGTGGGGTGACCCACACTCCTGTGTCTGTGGTGTGATCGCCACCCCAATGGTCCGCGTCGGGTGCTCCCGACAGGTCTCTGGGGCTGCCTGGTGATCCGGAGCAGCCCCCACAACAATGGCGATGAGGAAACCGGCCCGCGTGCCCCTAAGAGGAACAACGGAGAGGAGAGAGTGTCCGCGGTGTCAGCCGCAAAGGAGGTGCGGCCCCTCCCCCACCCACAAGCCATGGAGGGGAGGAGCGGCAAACATCGCGCAACAAGCAAAGGATTGCGGGCCCGACTCCAACAGGGCCCGCGAAGGAGAGATGGTTGGAGCCGTTGCCCCCAACCGTGTGGAGGAGGTGTGACCTGCGGCGTCGGCCGCAGGAGAATGCACATGCAGGCGGCGGTCACCGCGTGAGGAGGACCGGCTGTCCTCCCCTGCATGAGGGAGGATCTGCGGCATCAGCCATCTGCGTGGCTGCCCCCCCTACGATCTGAGGAGGAGGAGGAACGTGTGTGCGCCCCCCGCCCCAACAGGGAGAATTGCTTGCGGCCTCAGCTGCCGCAAAGGAAATGGTGGCGTAGGCTGCAACGAGATGCACGGCGCCCCCCCCCGGCTGCAGCAAGGTGAGCCTACCGCCCCAACCGAAGGCGGGCCCACCCACATCGGGGCCCGCGAGCCAGGAGGAAGTCCGCGGCAGCCCCCCAAGTACGCAGGGTGTGCCGCGGTGGGAGAAAAAAAAAGTGAGGGTGGCGGGCCGAAATCTAACTGGGCCCGCAAGAAGAAAGGAGGCGGGCCCAAGTCCAGCTGGGGCCCGCAAAGAAAAAAAGCAGAAGGAAGCAGAGCGTTGCGACGGGCCTGAATGACAACAAAGGGAAGGGGCGTGGCCCGAGAGACCCGGGCCGAAACACACAAAAAGAAGTAGTCGGTATGGGCTGCCTGAGCTCCTGCTGCCTCTCTTCCCCCCCCAACCACCGGACATACGGACAAACAGGACGGGCCCATGACCACCCAGCCCGCAGTAGGAAAAAAAGAAAGGGAAAAATGCACAAGGAAAGGAGCAAACAAAGAGTACATGTGCACAATGGGGCTGGGTGTTGGAGCAATCGCCTACCAACTGGCAACGGCAGGAAGGAGAAGGAAGGCACAGTGCCCTGCGGTCTGCAGTAACATGACTAAAGGCCAGGATAAGGGTGCGGCCCACCGGCCCACATGGCACGTCAATATGGAGACACCAGACGACGGCCCACGGGCCCATCGGTCGTATCCCTGCAGAGTTTCTTGTCGTCACCAGGAGGACCCAGGGAGGGTAGCAGCTCCATCAGGAGTGCTTGTGCACCCTCAGGGTCACCTAACTCTCTGATCCAAGCCAGGTGTCGATACAAGTAGAGATGACATCACCGGACTCCCCGTGGCAGCGTCCCCTGGCGTTGCTAGGTGGCGTGGTGTCAGCCCCGGAGCAGTGGAATCATCTGGACACCGCTACCACCCTGCCATGAGTTTTGCCCATCAGACCATGGACTTGGCCGATGTGGCCCCTGGGCCTCCCCAGATGTGGCTTTGCCGGCCCTCTTTTGACTATGGTGAATGCTGGTGAAGACATGGACCGTTTTCCTGCAACTCCACAAGTGTGAAGGATGGACATTGTCCTCGACATCCCCATGAAGACTGGTGGCCTGCAGACATGGACTTGTTTAAAATGGCCCAGTCGGTGGGCAATGTGATGTTGTGCACGCCCGCACAGGAAGAGTGATTCATGTGGTGCCCGTAGCTCTCATCAGTGCTGTGTAATAGTAAAACCCCTGGTGCCAGTAGTTTTCATTAGTGTTTGGTAATTATAGAACCACTCACCCAGGTTAATAAAGGATATGTAAATTAGTAGAGTGGTTCAAGGAGTAGTAATTGCGGTTAGGTTGGGACTTTGGGGTTTTGTTTGTTTTGTTGTTATGGAAAAGGAGGAGTGTTGCATGGCACCCCTATAAGGGGGCATGGTATCTCCCACTGTAGTGTTGTGTGGTCACATGGTTACCCATGTGACCAACCTAATAAAAGGTCGGAGTCGCTTCCAGCTCGGGAGTCCGACCAACTGAGGCTCCAGTGTGATCATTGTTTCGCACCATGCTGGTGCCACACTGCATGTGCTGGGCCCAAGGACGGGGCCCAGCGTGAGGACGGCTCCCCTGCAGGGCAACGCCGTTCGAGGGTGATCACTCGGCCATGTGAACATGGCTTCTGTGGCGACCCTGGCCTGGGTGCCCCCAGAGCCGGGGCCGTCGTGTGCTGGGTGCCCCCGGCCACGTGGGTGACTCCAGTGTTCTGGGGTCGAGTGGGGTGACCCACACTCCTGTTTCTGTGGCGTGATCGCCACCCCAACGGTCCGCGTCGGGTGCTCCCGACAGGTCTCTGGGGCTGCCCGGTGATCCGGAGCAGCCCCCACAACAAGAGTGACATGCGCGCCACACTCCCCGCCAACGTTATAGAAAGAGGGAGCCTTGTCAGGAATTCAGCCTCAATGAATAACACACATTCACTTTCTGAGCAATTGGTCGAAGAAAGTACTATAGCTCTAAAAAAATGTAACCCGACTTTATATGATCAGAGGGAAACTCGCCTACAGGGGAATGAGTATAACGCTACATCATTCAGTATTATAATAACACATCATGGCCTGCGCGCCCCTCTTCACACAAGAAGGCAACGTTGGCAGCACTCACCTGCCCATCGTCCATTTCCGCGTGCTCCCACAGCGCTGTCTGCGATCAGCCCCTGAGGGCTAAGACTCACTGGAGAGCAAATATCAAGTTTCTCTAAATATTTAATCCCTTGCTCCACCTACACGGAGATCGGACTGATTGTTCTTAGGAAAGTGAGCGCATCGGGTTCAATATTCTTTTATTTATATGTTTGCGTGATTTATATCCTGCACATGGGGAATAACTTAATCGTATAAATCGTGCTGATAAGTGTGTGTGTATTTTTTATATTTAGAAGCCTGCCGGCAAATACATGGGTTTCTAAATCCTAAAAGCCGACAGGCCCCGGTGGAAAAAGAAATGTTTTACTTGTACCCCTGCTGGCAATCGCAGGGAAAGAGGCCTACGACTGAATTACCTAGGGTCGAAATATCGTTGTACCCCTTTTCCGACTTAGAACAAGTTAAGCGAAATCCAAACGACCACATACCTCTGCCCTCAGAGGCATGACTAAGGAGCTCTAAACGCTGGGCATCGTCCATGGGTCTATTCAGCCAGGGGTGTTACTAGGTATGTGCTGATGTAGGGACTAGCTTGCCTTTTGGTAGGGCTACAACCAAAGACCTGGGCCTATAGCCCTTAGCAGGGCCAATTTTAGCAACCAACCCATACAAGTTTTATGGGATCCAACTGCCCCTTTTATTTGTTTAATTTTTGAAACAACGTGCATAAGCACGGATCCGAACCTCTGTTGGTCTGCTGTGGCCTTGCTTTCAAGACCAGCACGTTGCCCCTGTGCTATCCTCCTTCCAGCCCTTTATCCCACCCTCAGCACACACACACACTCCTCTTTTCTCGGATGTTGACCTAGTGATCAGCCTCCTTCGGGACCACTCTACCTTGTAAACGGCAAGGTGCTGCCCTCAGGCACTTTTAACATAGCACATCTGCTCCCCACACTTCTAGCCAGTCCCAGCCCCCACCCTCATCACCACACACAGAAATGACTTATATCATTATTAGAGATCCCATCGAGCAAAATGTAAAACACTTCTATCTGTTTGCTCGAAAAGGACTTCTCTATAGGTCCCCCAGGTAGGATCCCAAAAAGTACCTCTTCTACCCAAATAAAAGCCGCAGCATAAGTTGCAGGTGCTGCTCCTGGAGAGCTGCCAGAGGCAGAGCCACAATTGAGTAGCAAAAGTAGTAGCAACGAGGACAGCAAGATGACGAGTCCAGTCAACACACCCCTACAATCCTATAAACATTGGGGCTTCCAAAATCAGACCAACACCAGCGCCTGGTTTCCCCACCACCCTGTCTTGTCACGTGCATCCACTAGTTTTTGTTAGGTACATTTGCTACACAGATTAGTGCTTTGCATTTCTTATTTCTAAATGTAGTTGTGGAATTGCACTTAAACATGCTTAAAACCCTAGCACGCGTACTCAAAGTTAGTTTTGAAAGCAGCATATTTAAAAATACAATTCTCAGTTATTATCAACTTTGGCGAAATCAGCACAAACTCACTTTTTATCTGCACTTTTGTATGTGCCCCTTATGTACTTATATCCCGTTGGGTATCTTTTTGTGCCTTAAATACAATTGATGTTCCCGACATACAAATGATTGACTACTCCTCTGCGATACTCCATTGGAGAATGGCCAATACGACTACAGCATAAAGCACCAAACTGAGTTGAACTATGCAAAGTTTTGGTGTTGAAGTCAGCAGCGCCATCTTACACACTTTTGGCAGCTGGGGCAGGGACACCTTTGCCCCCCCCCCCTCCACCCAACCTAAGGCATCTGAATATCTGGTAGAGCCCCCCTCATCGCAATCACCACCCAGAGCTTGATATGCTGGCTAGCAGCAATCAAAATAAGCATAGGTACTACCTTTTCATTTAGTCCCATTACCCTCTTCCTTCTTTCTGTAATCAATATGATAAAAAAGTAGCAATTCAACGGCAACATTAGCAGTACACAATAAGGATGTTTGTGTTATAGAATAGGAACAGGGCACATTTCATCAATATCAGCCATGAGAAAGATATACTGGCAATAGTATAAATGCAGGATACAGATCGTATGAAAAAGGTGCATATAATCCAGAATCAGGGCTTTAAGTGGGCTAGGGCTAGCCACGGCTGAGCCCTGGCAGTGTCAAAAAACTACTTTTGCACTCTGTTGGGCTCCCCTTGAGCCCCCATCACTGATATCTTACAGTACAATCAATAAATAAAATATCTTCAAAATTATTGTTAAAATAACTCATCTATCACCATCTTTTGGCTAACATTTGAAGTGCACTTGGGTATTGTATCTCAGTTCACATTTACTAGGAGGCCATGTTGCAGTTTTCCCCCTCAGCTCCAAGGACTGCAACATGCTGTTGAGAGGCAGATGAATGTATCATCCATACCTTCTCCCCCCCCCCAGCCCAATATTGCCCAGGTGAGAAACGTTACTCATTAAGGCAACCTTACCGTCCTTATCCCAGGGAGGTACAGCAGGAGATGGACACAATATAAAGCTGAAGATGGCATGAGTAAACCAAACCAATGTTATGACAATACATGTGCATGCACTAGGCACAAAGTAAATATGCATTCAACATGAAGAACGCGAACACTAGGTAACACATACATTTTTACATAAAAAATATTAACATAGCATCCATAAGACATGGAGAATACTAACATAAGTCATGTATAACCTGATTGCAACATGAACAATACACAAATATAGTTCACTGACATAGAAATGCAACAGTAACAGGCAGACATCTTTTCCAAAATGGAAGCCGCACATGCTTCTAATTAAATGAAAGGCCTCAACGCTTTACGAGAACTCAAAATGCCAAAATGCCAAAATACAGATGTGTGCAGAGCTCAGACAGGAGCTGACAACCACAGCCAAGGTTACCGTGAATTAAGGGAGGGTCAGAACATTGGAGTGAAAGCATGAGATAGCAATTCCCAGGACACAGAAAGGATACTCCTAAATTAATTAAAGTTTTTATAAGAGAATAACCAGCCTTTGTAAGCCAGGTGCAGGACCATTGTAATCCCAAATACTCCATGGGGAATAGCTGAAGAATGTCCCCAGTGGTAAAAGAAACCCCAACACTCTCCCCAATATTAACTAAAATCATAATGAATGCAGGGTGAAATAATCCAAAATATGTTCCTATTGTACGTGACCCATAATTGAAGAACACTGCCTATTCATTAGCAATGAATACATAACAGACACCTGCCTTACTCCTTACACATATTCCAAGACACGAGATGTCACGCAAGGCCAAATACAAAGAAATCTCTCTGGCTCATGGCCTAGAAATAAGGGATGATATCTTCTTTAAAAGGAGAGCAGTCCGTTGACCTCTCTCCACCTACTCCTGTCTAGTCTAGCTCATGTCTTGAAGACCTGTCAGTTGTCCAAGGTTGGGTAGTACGAAGCCAACCAATGAAAACCCCTTATGTTATGCTGCCCATTACATATTATGCCAACCAATAGTTCATTGTAGAGATGATGGCTTTTTACTGTTGTCAATTTAGAGGTGGTGTCAGGAGGAGCCATCAGACAAGCCTTACTCAATTAGAAATGTAACCCTCATAGAATATATATAGTCACCACTATTATCCAATCCCCGTACCCTATAGGTTTTGGTAACTAAGATTACTGTATGATGCCAGTTATGATAAATATTGAAAATAAAACCTGTTGTTTTTGACAAGCACGCTGAGAATTACAACATTTTAATGCTTCTATGCGGTCCCTGCTTTATTTTGATGATAATAAAGCTGGGTTCTTGGGTCCAATTTGATCTGGCTCCAGAACTTCTGTGTAATTTGGGTTTTCCCAGGCCGTTTTAACAGATGTTAGCAGAGGTGATGGTTCACTAGGTTTGGTCGGATTGTCGAATGGTCCCTGCCATGGCCCGAAGACTAAAGGGGTGGCCTGTGGAGAACAGGATTACGTATAACAGAGAGAGGTCGACAGGAGCCTCCTTGGAGAAAGTCCTGTCCGGTCCCCGCATGGACACCCCATATGGCAAAGGACAACGGGCTGTTAATGGAGAATCAATACCGAAGACCCTCAGCGGATCAACGGATGCAAGTATGACATAGGCCCAGAAAAGCAGAGGTGTAATGATTCTTTGTATATTGTGGGATTGTGATGAAATAAAGAGATAAGAGATTAAAGAGATATCTTCTGACAAGGGTTAGAAAAGATCACATGGTACACCTCATTACGGGCTAATAATAAGAGAAGGATAACTGACCAGGAGTTGGGAAGATGGCCGTAGTGCATTTATTTGTGTAGTAATTGCTGACGCCAGCCTTGTGTTGTAAAATAGCTTAAGCTTTATGAAAAGTGAACTTTTGTGCATATTGGTATATATTGTGGAGGACGAGAAATAGTGGTGTGGACCGAGGAGTGTGGTCCGGTGTGCGAGCAGCGAGGTGGGGCAGATCAGAGCATGAGTGACGGGTGTGGTGTCACTCTGAAGGTTTGGAGGGAACAGCAAGTTGGGGCTGTTCAGAGCGTGAGTGGCATTTGTGGTGCTGCTCTGGACCATTGGGTGACGCAGGAGGCATGGTCTAAGAGAGAGATGCCGACATATTAAGTGTAAGAGAAGTATTGTTCGGGAAGGGTGTGAAAGGGAGGTAAAAGAGGGTGACTACAAATTGAAATCAAATTTGGTAAGTATCGGTAAGTTAAACTGTGACATATTGCCATGGGAGACACTCCCATTATTCACCTATGTAAATTATTACCCCGGCATAAGGACAACATCCTTAATGCCACAATCAGTGGGTGCAGGACACTGCGGGCAAAATGTTTATGCATTGGTCACAGGAAGACACTAATTCGAAGTCAGTATTGCAATACATGTGTACATGTTTACATGCCGCGTATAAGGAAAAACAGTTACCGAATCGACTAGCTATTCTGAGACTGTGGAAAATGTATGGGGGAAAGATAGAGGAGCCACCAGCAAAAGAATGGATACTTAATCATCATGACGAAGGGGACATAGCACCCACGGCTCCTTCTCCCTAAAGCAGTGAACCGTCTTCGGAAACACAGGGATTATATCCAGTACGAGCATTAAAAGCAGCAGCAGGGTACACTAATCCCACATTTGTGTCCCTGCGTACAGTAGTGAGGACATTATAAGTGGAGAAAAAATATGTAAGCAAAGACCAGTGTCCACAAACATAGAATATGAAGAGCGCTGTGATCTACAGGCAAAAAGCTCCAGAGAGAGAGGTAGGCAGGGCAACAAGGATGAGATGGCAATCGTACCAAATGAATTGGTGGAAGGACATATAATGCTCAAATTAGATTGAAATGGCATGGGTGATTTGAAAGAAAGGGAAAGGGAAGTTAGAGAAATGAAGGAGAAAGAAGAAGAGACAAAGGAACAGGAGAAGAGAGCAAAAGAGCAGAAAATAGAGAAGAGAAAGAAAGAAGAAATGAAGAAGAACAAGAAAGGGGAAAAGAAGCGAGAGGCAGACAGAGAACGGGAGAAGCGACAAGAAGAAGAAAGAGAAAGGGAGAGTGGAAGAGACAGAAAGGGAGAAAGAAAGACAAAAAGAGGAAGAGAGAGTTAGATAGAGACAATGAGAGGTGGAAAGAAGTAGGAAAAGGTGACAAAAAGAAGTTGATATTATTAGGGGATGTACGCTCACAGACAGAGAGAGAGACAGGAAACAAGAACATAGAAAAAGAGAGAGGAACTTAGAAAGACATTGCAAGTAAGAAGATGAAATTCTTAGTAAGCACACTCTTCTAGATAAAGGAGAGGAAGGGGTCGTACAAATGAGGATTAGTAATCTGTATAGGAACAGGAGGGATGGCACTAGCAGCATAATGGGTAGAGGAGGATCTCTGCAAGATGGGGGAAGGAATATATTGGAGGAGGTGATGAGTGGAACAAACAGGACGAGTCCCCTTGGAAGACTAGACTTTGAAGACAAAGAATATGATGAAGGTGATGACAGTGACAACACTATGCTAGAAGTTGAAGAGAAAGAGTAAAGGGGAGCAGAGGAGGCCACACAAGCCACTTCAACAAGCATGGGGATAGGGAAAGAGATGGCATGGTTATATTTGGAAGAACCAGCGATAAGGCCAGAGCCTGTTGAATATCCCAGACACCCGAAGGTGCAATCAAATAATGATAATGATGTGTTATTTATATAGCGCCTTAATCCAAAGCACTTTACAGAGCACATATTTACATACAATCTCACCCAACTGATACTCATTTATCAAACTCGAAAGGATGAAACGCTGAGTTGGCCTTGCCGGGATTCGAACCTGCGACCTGCAGATCACGCTCACAACGCAGCAGCGAGTGTTCAACCCGCTGAGCTATAGTACAGAGGAGAGAACCCCATATGTGAATAGACTGAGGAACTTACCAGGAAGGAAGAGAGTTAATATGACAGACACAAGGATAAAGAAAAAGGGTGCGACAGCACTCGGGCAGGGAGCTGGGTTCACACAGTTTGCCTTATTAGAGAAAGGGGCAGGACTGCCACAATATATCCCGTGGCCACAAATGAACAAAAATAATTTAATGTGTAAATTGCCATCACTTACATCAGGGGCAAGCAAATGGATTCATGAATTCGAGAGAAGTACAGCTGGAATGACCTGAACAGTAGGTGACATAAAAAGCCTGTTGCTGCCATATTAGGGGAGCAATCAGATGACATTCGGAAGCAGGCGGGATATTCTGAGTTGACAGCGCAAAACACTAACCATGACGGAGCACCTTTTAATAACTGTCAAGCTAACGTATGGAAAGCACATTGGGTTTAGTTCCCAAATTCATCAGACATGTGCAGGATTATGACTCGTAAAATCAGAGCAGACCAAGATCCAACCGCCTATATTCAGGATATCTGGGAAAAATGGCAGTTGCAAACCAGAGAACCGTGGGACAAAAACATAACAATTTTTTCACATTTTATATCAGGGACTTCCCGAGGAAGTACAAAGACAATTGAGGAAGATAGTGGGAATGGAAGCAAAGCCATGGGCGGACACGGTTGATCACCATTGTTGGTTAAAACAGGAGAAAGGCACAAAGAAAGTTGAAGACTGGAAGATTGACGACGCAAAGTTAATTCACAAGAAATTGTCGAGATTTTCAGTGAAAGGGGCAGTATTATTATTATTATTATTGTATTTATTGAGTGCGTGCATTGCTTCAAGAAGCAAGGGAGCGCTTTACAGAGGTATACAACAGTACAGATGACGAACAGAGTGTTTTTCATAGGTAACAACAGAACGGATATACAGTGGGGGGTAGGATACAGAGGGGCATAGGGGAGGGGTGCAGCTGTACTGGGTGGCGGGGAGGAGAAGGGTGGGTTGTTTCCTTTTTAAGCAGTGGATTTCAAGTCTGCATGTGTCCTGGCTTCTGGTGGTGCACTGTCTGCCAGAGATGCTGAGTTTCTCCAGGAGGTAGCTGGGTGACTTGAGGGTGACTGCCTTATAGATGATGCAGCAAGACTTGAAGGTAATTCATGCGTGCAGTGGAAGCCAGTGAAGATCGATGAGGGCCAGGGTGATGTGGTTGTATCGGTGTAGACCCTTGGTGAGGCATGTGGCAGTGTGTGGGACACTTCTCCGGGGCACAAGTGTGGACGACGGGAGGCCTTCTATGAGTGCATTGCCCCCATCCAGGTGGGATAGGACCATTGCTTGAACGGTGGATCTAAAGCTGTCAGTATTGAGAAGTGGAGGAGAACAGCCAGTGGTGAACAGAAACATTGCAAGAAGGGGAGAGTATAATTATTTCCCACAAGGATAAGGGTTTACACACTGAGGCAGAGGGTTCAGATTTTAAGCTCCCCAAGGAGGAGCGTTTAATGGGTTCAACCTAAATTTGGGGGACAGACACAGCAATGTTGGACATCTGGGAAGATGGGGCACATTTCATACCTATGAAGAAACTGCGGAGGGATGCAATAGAACTGGAATGCAACTGATCCAAGAGGGGGTGGACCTATTTCCCACCATATAGTGCAGAGCCACCTGAATATTATTTGACAGGATCACACGCAGTATCAGGCAAAAGTGCCATCAATACAACAAGCAGAACAAGGGATGCCAACCCAAACACAGCAATCACCAATGGATACACAGCAAGTACTGATGCAAACACAGCAAGCATCAATACAGGCACAGGCACTAACACAACAGAATGCAGTGACACAATGGAACGCCAACATATTGCCATAGGCGCATACACCTAGAATAGACATACACCTAGAAAAGGTGATGTGACAGTAGTGGGAGGAAACCCTTTCACCAGCATAGGACTGGACATATATCCACAATAAGTCAGCCTACAGAAAGACTTGATATGTTCCATCCTATCGATTACACCAGACCCACAAGAGGAACCGAGGTTTGGAGTGACCATAGGTGGCAACATTCGTTCCTTCTTAGTAGATACAGGGGCAACTCAATCTTGTGTTAAAGAGGGAAGGTTCCCAATGTCAGGCATTTCCATGAACGCACAAGGATTTTGTGGGGCAACAACTATGGTTCCTTTTACAGATGCTTTACCTATTACTGTTGGAGAACATGACATATCCATGCCATTATTATATTCCTGCAAAATACCAGTTAACATGTTAGGGAGAAACTTGATGAGCAAATTAAATATGATAGTCTCATTTACTAATGTGAGGGGTCAGAAATGCTAAACAGAGACACAGGTACAGGTTTCTCACAAGTTGCCACTTTATAAATAAAAAAGGGTGAGAAAAACACCTATCTTTCCCTAGCCTATCAAGGATTTCCCTACCTAACAATCTAAGGTTAAAGAAAAATGACATAGTGTCCACAAGTATCTGTCTCTCACACTAATACACACAACAAAATTATACAGGAATTATTTGGCGGTTTTAAACTCTAGAAAATGATTCAAAAATTCAAACACAAATGTCTTAAACAGGAATTCTTGTGACCAGGGTTAGATTCCCTTCCCCTGGATCAATGCAGGATTTTCTAGATCAAATTTAGTTTCAAGAAAGTTCTCTTCAATGGCAAAGTTCCACTCAATGTATAATAAAAGGTTCTTTTCATTCAATATGTCTTTTAATTGGCAAAGGGACTGTCCCACTTCCAAAGGTTTGCTCACGCTTCAAAACAATTGTCAATGTTTCCACAACCCCCTTTTTGGCAAACCAAAAGTTTATTTCTTCAAACATCAATTCAAAATGAAATGTAAGTGTTCTTTTCTATGAAGACCAATCACTTGTAATCATACCATACGTTTCCTTTATAACTAACACTTTAGTGCAGCAGTTCATCCAAACAAAGTGTGGAATTTACACTTCTTTTCCACTATGACCTTTTCCCACAACCACAGTACTTCAAATGATCTTCTTCCTGGTACACTCACCTGCCAGGACTAACTACAATTTGTCCCTTTCCTGGTTTCCTCACCTGCCAGGATAAAACTCCCACTACTACAACTTGTACTCTGTGGTAAAGCTTGTTCCAAACTCTCCACACTTGAATCGTCAATGGGGAGATTTGAATCAACAACTGCTTCTCGGGTTAGTCTTTTAACTTCTAACACAATTGGCTTACATCTTCTTCCACAAGGATATTTCTCAAAAGGATAATGATTCTCGTATTGGTCTATTTGCCTTAGGCAAGGCAGGTTAGTTATCGCCCCATGTTCCCTTTTACGAGGAGGGCTTTGCTCCTGCAGACTTTAATTTCTATAAGCACAACCTTTTGGCTGCTGGCAATGTGATTTACAACTTTCTCTTTCTGGATATCTTGTTCTGTGAATGTTATATTCAAATTGTCTTGGTATGACCCTCAGCCTTCTCTGGCTTTGGCAATGCAGGTTACAATGTCGCCATATTGGATATCCCGCTTTAGGATAGTTGTGTTCACTTTGCTTTACTTTTGCTTCTCTTTGGCTTTGGAGATGCGGGTTACACTATTCCCTTATTTGCAATCCCTTAGTAGAGGAGTTGTGTCCAGTGTGCCTTAATTCAATTGTTTGGTATTCAAAATGATCATTATTACCTAGCAGTCTCCTTTATTTATTTATTTAGTATTTTTTTTATTTGTAATGCGCCGGTAACTCACGAGTTTCGGAGCGCAGAGACATGGACACGAAGGACAAACAAAATGTGACGGGACAATTCCTAATGAAATCACGGGATTAGTGGATCAGGGGTGGCGAAGGTCAATTAAAGAGATACGTTTTCACTAACTTACGAAAGCGTAAGTAATTGGGTTGTATCCTTATGTGGGCAGGCAGTTTGTTCCAGATACCTGCTGTGATGACTGGGAAAGATTTTCCCAGTCCAGACATGCGTTTGTGTGGCATCACTGCGATCCTGTTTTGATCCATGGATCTTAAGGCGCGGTTTGGAACATAAGGACGAACTTTGGATTTTAGGTAGCCTGGTACCTTCCCATGAATGCAACTGTGGGCTATTGTGAGCGCCTTGAAGTGGGTTCTGCTCTCCACTTTGAGCCAGTGTAATTCCTTCCTAGAGTTACTAATGTGGTCTGATTTAGCTTTGCCCTTGATTATCCTGACTGCGTTGTTTTGGATAATTTGGTACGCCTGTAAGCTTTTTTTTGTTGGCTCCTAGCATAAGTGTGTTCCCATAATCTAATCGAGAAAGGATGGTTGCTCTGGCCACTGTGGCGCAGTTATTCTCTGAGAGGTATGGTCTAATGGCTCTAAGGAGTCTCAGGTAATAGTTGCATGTTTTCTTTATGTACTGAGTCTGGGCTTCTGCTCCTAGGGATGCTTCCATCATCATGCCCAGAGTTTTTATCTTCTCAAGTACTTTGATGTTGACGTCTTTGATCTTAAAGTTTGCGTAGTTGTGGGGCAGTGAGTTCCTGGCTTGGGTGGATCCAAAAACCATCAACTCAGTTTTGCTGCCGTTCAAACACATCCAGTTGGAATCCATCTGTTGTTCTATGATGTTATATAGTCTGCATCCTTTGGTGTGCCCCAGGATCACCTGTCTCAGGCCAACTCACTGGTATGCCCTGGCATCTCCTTCAGACTTGCCGGTATTGCTTCTTCATTCTCGGACCTTCTCAATGTTTGACAGCTCCTGTCAGTCTGCCACCACTCGTGAAGACTATCAATGGAGCTTTCACAGCTCCTGGCACTCTCAGGTTAAAACCCAATACCGGAGCAATTCACAGGACACAGAGAGCTTCCCTCTCTCTCAGGACGGCTGACTTCACTACCGCTTCCCGCTGAGCGTCCTCTGCATGGACCAGGAGTCCCGACCTCTGCCATGTTTTCTGCACGGCGTTCTGCTGTAAGCACAGTGGCAACTCCAGCTTCTGCATCTCTCTGCTGCCTCTCATTGGCCCACACCTGAAAGGCCTTTAAATGTTTAAAGGTCCCGCTCAGGTGTGGGTCATTACAACAACTCGATCGTTCACCACAGTTTAGTGACTCTGGACCCCTCTTCCTCATCTCAGTACTAAGAGCATTATGGGACTTGAAGCCCATTGTAAGATCAACATCATTAGTTTTACAATAAGCCATTAAGACTGTATGATGATTAGGGAAACTATCCAGAGGGGTTCTCCCATTCTCCTTGACCCGAATCTCCTCCCATGTGAAACTCCCACATAATACCACCCCCAGTGTCAGGATCAGGTAGCGGCTGCCTTGCCTGGCAACAGGAGAAGAGGTCCAGCCCAGTGCTTTTGGGATAATCACCTCAGATTCATCACACTGACCATGGGATAATATGTGCTACCCCAGGTATTCACTATTTGAATGTACAAGAATTCATAACAGCATTTTATGGTCAGGAAGCACAAAGAGGAGTGCCATTGGATCCAAAGGTACTCCTTTACAGGATGCACATATTGTTAGCATGGCTTTCAAGAATACAGGACAGACTATTGAGGTTACCCACAGAATTCTTGTTTCGACCAGAAGTACACACGGATGTGGAGGGAGGGCAGATAATTGCAACTGAGTTAGAAGCAGCAATAGTGAGGGCAGACAGAGTAATTGTACACAGAGTTGATGAGGAAGGGGCAAACTGGAGAAAGTGATAGCTCTTGACGGAGGGCATATATTGGCCTGACAGATGAAAGCGTGTTTACAGATGACGACTCAGATGGGGAAGTGCTGTTTAATATTAGTCTTACATAGCAGTTGAAAATTGAAAATAGGGAGATACCACTAAGAATGTCATTAGTAAAGAAAGTACTGTCCTTTCTACAGGAAGATTTGGCATATGTACCACGCACATTGTGGACCAGCAGACCATATGACGTTGGTCTATTGAAAGGAGTGGGGCAGTCAAACTTAAATTGAAGCAGGGAGCTATTTTACCTTGAGTAAGGCAATATCCCATGTCAAAGAAGCTGATTAGGGTATCTCTGATGCCATTGCCTCCTTAGGGCGACAAGGGATATTAGTGCCTTAAGAATCCCCATGTAACACGGCTGGCTGTATACCCAGTGAAAAAAGCAACAGGAGGGTTGTGGAGATTTATTCAGGACTTACAACCCCTGAACAATATTGTTGAGGCAGAGTTTCCATTATTTCCAAATCCAGCCACAATACTATGTAACATGCCTTCCAAATATTTTACAGTGATTGATTTAAAGAATGCTTTTTTCCCCATCACCTTGCATGAAGAATCCCAGTATTTGACGTTGTTCACTTACCACAGGATTATACTAAAACATATGCAGTACTCCAGGGGTATTGTGAATCCTCCTCTGTCTTTAACAGAGTGCTGCAGATGGACTTGGGAAATGTAAAACTTGACAGCACAGTAATACAATATGTAGATGACATCTTAGTGTGCAGCAACCCAGAGGAAGAGTGAAGGAGCGACTCAATAAAACTGATCACAGTGTTGGCCGAGAAAGGGTACAGAGTTGACAAAGAGAAAATGCAATATGCCAGGAAGAAGTACTATATATAGGTCAGCTAATATCAAAATAAGGAAGGAAGGTGACACCTGAGAGAGCAGAAGCAATCATGAAGACACCCAAGCCCGAGACAATAAAAGGACTTCAGCAATTTCTAGACCTTTGCAATTATTACAAGGTGTGAGATTTTGGCTACAACACTTATTTAAGGCCACTTTTAAAAGGACTCAAGGAGGCACAAAGAGATACTAGTGATATAGCTTGGACAGGCAAGATGACAGATCCCTTTAACAAATTGAAACTAGCGATTAGCACAGCTCCTGTGTTAGAGTTCCCTGATTACAACAAAGAATTCTTTTTATTTTCTCACTCAAATGGAGTAGCGATGACGGCTGCCCTTGCACAGAAAACTACCATAGGACACAAACCATTAGCATTTTACAGTGGAATTTTAGACCCAGTCATGAGAGGTCATTATCCATGCGAGCAAGCATTGGCAGCAGCAACCTTTGAAAATGAGAAATCTGCCAGTATTACTATGGGATGCACAGTTACATTATATGTTCAGCATGCCCTATTTGTCATATTTGAAAAGCCCAAAAGCGCATTGACCACACAGAGAGCCTCCGGTTATGAAGTAATTATATCAAAACAATCAATTAAAATTATCAGGTGTTGAGTGGTAAATCCAGCCAGATTTATGGCAGAACCAAGAAAGGAAGGAGATAATGTGCATTATTGCACCAAGTACACTAAATACTATGATGAAATACCACATGTTAAAGGAAATTCCCTAGGAGTTGTTGGGAAGGGGTGACGACCATCCCACACCCCGAAGCAGTTTAGGTAAAGGAAAAGACAGTGAGATGTAATGCAAGAGACCAAGGCAAAGGCGAGTGCTCTTAAAGTTCTTTACATGATTACATTATTGCATGCTCTGTAGATTTAGTGCACATGCAGGGACAAACGCCATCTTAAATATTAGCACCCATATTAAAATGTAAGGCCTAAACGCAGAACAGCATCAAGCATCACAGGCTGCGAACAAGAGGGAAGAAATACGTTGTGTCCTGGGCAGTGATGAGAAAGGCCAGAGCCACATAGACCAATAAACCCCTCATTGTCTTAAAAGTTGCCAGCCTTCATGCTCTGGGAAGAATGTGTCCTGCAAAGCCATGGGAGGAGGGCTGAATGTCCCTGTATGATACAATCCCACGAGAAAAAGGGCTCCGGCCTCCAACCCTCACCAGTCCCAATTCTAAGTTATAGCACCCAAAGGCCCCAGCCTTATGACCCCTGAATTCCAAGGTACCAGCCAGCCCCAGACTACTGATCATAAATCTGTTAGACCCCCAATTGATCAAGAAAGATAAGGGCTTCTTTGCCTTCATTTCTGGTTCATTTGATTTGTGCTGCGGGGTGCAGGAAGGCATAACATTATAGCCCAAAACGAGGGTGGAAGACCTTGGAGAGGTGCCGGCCTGTCTGGAAGTGAGTGAATGCTGTGAGTTAGTATGACCTTAGCTTTTTCACTCGGCCCCCTGTCTGCTCATACCAGGTGCACTACTACATAGATAGAGATGTATTGTTTATTTTGTACATAATTGTCAATTAGACACCACATCATGACCGATGACGAGTGCAACATCACCCACTTGGAAGAAGATGGACAGAAGGGGTTGGAACCAATGGCCTGGCATCCACTATGGAGTAGGCGGCCTATGTATAAGGTCTCACCAACCTGCTGTCCAGGTTACTACTAGTATTGAATGCCATACCAGAGAAAAAAAGCATCGGAAAAAAAGCATCGAATGCATTTCTTTTTCATGTAAAGGGTTTAGTTTAATGAAAATGGGGTTTAAAGATTAAAAAAGGGGGCTGGGGCAGCCCATTAAAAAAAACATGCTTTTATTTCTTTGGTATGGCATTCAACGCAATGCTTATAAACCATTTCTACTGTATGTAATGATGTCACTGATGACGCTATGTACCTTCTTAATGTGATTGCAAAAAATGTGTTCTGCCAAAATCTGTTCATGCAGATTTTGGCAGAACGTTCAGCGGCAAATACTTGTTATCCTTGCAATAGGTGTCTTCAGCCTTTTTCCCTAGTGGGTTGTATTTTTTCTTATGTGAGCGTTCAGGGACATTCCTACATTTTGGTGACCTCGATGTGATCCCCAGCAACCCCCGTGACGCTGGAGGCTTCCATGCCGCTTCTCTGAAGGGGCCGTGCCCACTTGCAGTGACCAGTCTCAAGCGCGCAACCCATAGAGTTGTGCAGAAGCTGTTTTCACAGAATTCCTATCTGCTCTTCGGAGCGGGGCACGGCTCTGATTTATTTATTTATAGTGTGCCAAAGCCCGCAGGCATCAGGGCGCGGTACACAAACACAAAGAGACTTTGAAAACAGGACAGGGAAACCTAAGCATGATCAATTTTAACAGTTTCATTCAACCAGCCAGGTTTTCAATTGTTTCTTAAATTTGACAAAGCAAGATTCCAATCGACGAGTTCCTGGTAAAGTATTGCAGGCAAATGCTTCACCCACCACAAAAGAGCGTCCAAGTCGCTTGGATTTTTTAAATCTAGGCACTGTCATTTGGCCTAGAGAGCTGGACCGAAGAGACCTTGATAGAGTATAAGGGGAACGTCGTTATTTCAGATAGGTAGGTACATATCCAAAAGTGCATTGGTGCGCTATTGAGAGGGCACCAAACTTCACTCTCGCGGCCACTGGGAGCCAATACAAACTCCTTCTTGCTGGAGTTATGTGTTCTTTTCTCAGGATGTCACAGATAATCCTGACAGCCTCATTCTGAGGAATTTGAAGTTTAGCTATGCATTGTTTGCTAGCGCCTAGCAGTAGGGCGCTGCAGTAATAATAATAATAATTTAGCATTTATATTGCACTACGAACCCTCAGGCATCTGAGCGCTGCTTATTATTACCCATGGTGTGTGGTGCTCATTTATCGACCTCAGAAGCATGAAAGGCTGAGTTTGGCTCTGCCGGGATTCGAACCTGCATCAGCTGGCTCTGTACAGATGTCCAAGCGAGTCAGACCGGCGATAGTAATCTCTGCGAGGGAGGGGTGATAATGGCCAAAACCAAACGATGGAAAAGGCTTAGCTTGTCTCAAAACTTTAAGGTGGTACTGAGAGTTCCTAACTATAGCATCCGCCTGTGATTTTCAGTTTACGGATGCTTCAAATCACACCCCTAGGGTTTTAACCTTGTCATTAATAGCGATGTTAGAGCCTTCCAAATTCATGAAATTATAATCTGTACAAAGTTTGGCTCTTAGTTGTGGATTGCCAAAGATCATAAACTCTGTTTTTCGGATGGATTCAAACAGAGCCAGTTGTCAGACATCCAGTCTTTGATCAGATTATATACTGATGATAATCTAGCCAGATCAGACTCATAGTTCCTGCTCAGCTACAGTACCAGCTGAGTGCCATATGCATAGTTCACAAATTGAACCTCTTGAGCATCGAGCAAGTCAAAAGAGGGTTTAATGTACACATTAAAAAGAGAGAATGCAAGCCGTTATTGGGACCCCTTGATGGAGGAGCTCGGGTGACCACGCAGACGTGAGTACCTCCTTGCAAGGGATAACAACGAAGGGTCTAGTGTGTGGAAGAGTGTGGTGTGTCTGAGTGAAGGAGGAGTGTGGTAAGACCATATGGTGAGATTTCGTTTTTATTATTATTTTGTATTGATAATTTAAGAGGATTTTATGGAGGAAAAACAGGAGTGTGGGAACCTTTCAGAGTGAGTGAAGATTTGTTTTTTGATAAGGAGATACAATAATAGGAGCTCTGTTTATTTCTGGGCTTGGTTGAAGTAGTGGTTGTTGTTTTAGCATGTTATTTTTTGCTTGATTTTTTGTGTGTAAAAGGTGGAGGCCAGAGCTGGGTCGGTGGTGATAGCTTATTTTGGAAGTTTATAGTGTGATAGTGTGTGCATGTGTTTGTGTGGAGAGAAGGGTGAGGAACAGGAGTGCTGACAGGGGAGCGATGGGGAGGTGGGGACAGTGGACTGGTAGCGACTTTGGTGATAAAAGTGTTTGCAACACATAATTGTAAAGGTTGGGGTTTTGAGCACGCAAATTGCAAAGATGGGTGGGGGACGCCATCAGAGTATATGTATAGTGCATTACCATTGTACAGAGACAAGATAGAGAAATATCACAAACAATGGGTGCTAGAGACGCAACGGGGAATGCCATGCTCTTGGCCAGAGCAGAGCACCCACAATAAAGGGATATTAGAGCACATGAGCACGTTCTTAGCTGCTAAATACAAATATAGGGGTGCATTACCATTGTACAGAGACAAGATAGAGAAGTATCACAAACAATGGGTGCTAGAGACGCAACGGGGGATGCCATGCTCTTGGCCAGAGCAGAGCACCCACAATAGAGGGATATTAGAGCACATGAGCACGTTCGTAGCTGCTAAATACAAAGGTCAACAACTTCAGAAGAAGAAGGAAATATTAGATCTGTGGAAAATGATAGAGAATAAGAAGGACCCTGATGGAGGGGGGATAGAAAACACTGAAGGGTTCACCCTAGACTCAGTTCCCATAATAACACAGGAGAACGGGGCTGCGCTCTCAGATACAGGACTTTACCCACTTACCACTCGCCCAGCCACAGGGTACACAAACCCAACATATGTGCCAACCCTGGCAACTGCCCCACCTCCCTACAGATCAACACTGAGTCCTATCCCACCCCAGGAAAACAAGGATTGGAAGGAATTAGAAGAGGCACTTGTGGCTACACGGGTAGAATGGGCCCGATTGAGGGTGATGCAGGAAGGGGGAGCAAAGAAGGGGAGTGGTTTGGATAAATGGACAGCAGGAGACATTTTGTTCAAGTCAGATAGTACAGTCATAAAGGATGTGCACATTAAGAAGGAGGGGCTGGTGCGGGCGAGCAGGGAGCACACAATATGGGACAGTGAGGTCTGACAGGGACGCAGATTGAGAGTTAAGGGAAGACGAATGGCATACCATGGATGAGATTGAGGATGATGAAGGGCATGCACAGCAGGCACCTGAGGTCCCACCACTGGTGGAGAGCTTGTTGGGACCACAGTTAAGAAATAGCTTTAGCTGGGTGGCAGTAGCAAGGAAAAAGGGAAGTGTTGGAGGTAAGGAAGGGAGGAGTACTGGCACCAAGATGCCATTGTTGCATAGAGGTCTAGGCAGGATGCACTATGTGCCCTGGGCACAAATGGACACAAATAACCTGATTAAGCTGCTCCCTCCCCTTACTGGCAGAGCTGGGAAGTGGATTTATGCTTTTGAGACAGCAGGGATCCCTTTGGCCCGTGGGGGATATAAAAAGCCTACTTGTTTCGATTGTGGGGTTCAGGCTGGAGACGTGTGGGTTAAAGCTGGGATCCGGGAGTAAAGTTAGATGATGATGCACACAATGGTGCACCCTTCAACAATATCAGAACGCAGGTGTGGGACGTACTGCGGCAAACGTACCCAGACACGCCAGAGCTACAGCTGATTATTGTTACACTCACCTGGCTCCCACAGGGGCGTCGGTCGGACCCAGACAGCTGCGGTCTTCACCCACGTGATGCGTAGTGCAACAGTGACTGACTGGATCTGCCCTCCTAATCTTGTCTGCTTAGCCCGTAGAAATATTCTCCTGCAAGTGGAGAGATGGATTTAGCCACTTGTGGATTCAAGTGATGGCACCCCCACAGTCCTCCCCAACTAATCACCTCCAAAATGCCCTCACAGCAATCTCACCTATATTCTTGAAAGATGAGCTCTCCATCCTGCGTGGATTTGCAGGGGCGCGTCGATTCCAGTTACTTCACTGGTTTGAAGGCTCGGGAGAGTTCCGGGGAGTATTGACTCTGAGGTTCCTGGTGAGGACCAGTAAGTATTAAGTTCATAGAGTTCAATATGTCCGATGTTCACTCTTGTTCCCCCCTTCCTTTCTTGTCTTGCAGCTGGCTCGTGAAAAGATGCTCTTGTGGCAGCTGGTGGCGCTCAGGTAAGAGTCTGTATTACCCGGCGCTGTCCGGTAAATGTTGCACGTGGAAAACGTGTTGTTTTGTCTCTCTTTACAGATGCGGCACGTGAAAATATGGAGAGCCACAAAATGATGCCTCTGGTGGTAAATCAGGTAAGTCTATGGTGGTAAGAATTATATATGTTGGTTCCCTCGGCTCACCTTGTGGTTTTCTTTTGTCTCCTAGGTGCCGAAGTTCGGCGAAGACGGAGGCAGCGCCGACCCGAAGGATGTTGTGAAGACTGGTGAGTATAGCGCGGCGCTGCAGCTGGAGGTGCGGCACCTGCAGAAATGATGTTCTTTACAGGTCCGGAGACAAGATGGATCCAGAATTAGGTGTGGAATAGGAATAAGTTTGTTTTCTAACCTTGTCCCTTTCTTTCCTCTTTGTTTTAGGAGCTCCAGATTTGAGGCGGGCGTGGCAGAAGACTGGATGCAGGCTGCAGGCACGGGGAGCGTTACGCCGCTGGATGCAGAATAACGCGAAGCGTGTGTTGCTGGTCGGGCGTGGTTTAAATAGCCTCAAAAGTAGTCCCAGGTAAGAAGTCCCTAGAACCACACCCGAGTAAAAAATAGTCCCTGTAGAAAAATAGTGCCTTTCAGGCTTCATGTTGGATTGGAGTCATTTGCAGCATGGTCTTCCTGAGGTAAGGAATGACTATGAGCCTGGCGCCTTAGGCGCCAGGACTGATTTCTACTATGAGCCTGGCGCCTAAGGCGCCAGGACTGAACCCAGATAGCCCCTAGCCGGGGCTGCTGAGGTTTTACTAAATGTCTAGATGCCTGCTCCCGGGGCTGATGGGCTTGGTCCGGATGCCTGGGGGTAGGATGCCTGGGGGTAGGCATCATGACAGCACTCCCCCCCAAGGCCCCTCCTAAAGTTGTTCTTCCTCTGGGCCCTGGTTTGTCTGGGAAGTTCCGATGGAATCCTTTCACCAACCGAGGTGCATGGACGTGGTCACTAGGTTCCCATAACCTTGCTTGTGGTCCGTAGCCCTTCCAATCGATTAAATAAAAAAGCTTTGATTTAACCATCTTGGAGTCCAGGATATTTTTTACCTCGAATTCAGGTTCTCCATCTATCAAGATGGGGTCGGGTGGTTTGGTTAATCTTGTTCCTGGTAACTGGTTTTAAAAGTGAAACATGAAAGACAGGATGAATGCGCATATTAGAGGGTAATTCCAATTTGACGGCTACCTGGTTGATAATGGCCTTAATAGTGTAAGGTCCCAAATATCTAGGGTTAAAAGTCTGAGTTCCCTTCAGAGGTATATTTCTCTTTTGCTTGTTTCAAATGTTCTGTTGCCTCTTTAAAGGCTTGTGTAATAGTAGAATGCAAATGACTAACTGCAGGCATTTCTAAATGCTGAGGCGAATCTAGTTCTGAGGTTCAAGGGTGATGTCCATATATGGTATAAAAGGGGCTTTGTCCGGTTCCTGAATGTACAGAGTTATTGTATGCATACTCGGAAATCCATAAAATATCTTTCCAATTACTTTCGGTCTGGTGTAGCATGCAACGTAGGTACTGTTCAAGGGTCTGGTTGGTCCTCTCCGTCTGACCATCGGTCTGGGGATGGTGACTGGTTGATAACCTCACGTCAATTTGCGCCAGTTGACAACATTTCTTCCAAAAATGTGAAATGAATTGATTACCTCGGTCAGAGACCAATACGGAAGGCAATCCGTGTACTCGAACAATGTTTTCGAGGAACTCCTTGACCAGAATTGAAGCAGAAGGTAATCCCTTTAGAGGAATAAAGTGGGCCATCTTGGAAAATGGATCCACAATAACTAGAATGGTGTTAAATCCATTACATGGAGGTAGATCTGGAATAAAATCTAGCGATAAGGTGTGCCATGGTGTAGGTGGAATATCCAAAGGTTGTAAGAGGCCAGCTGGTTTTTTCTTCTGACTTTTGTTTTGGGTGCAAATGCCACAAGACATTACAAATGACTTTACGTCTTTTCGCCAGGTGGGCCACCAGAATTGTCACTTAATTTTAGCTTCAGTTTTTGCGATACCTGGGTGTCCTTCCATCAGGGTGTCATGATAATTGGAGATGACTAGTTCTTGTAGTTCCTTGTGTGGTAGAAATAGTCGCCCATGATAATAAGGTAGGTCATTGATGACTGAGTAGTCCGAGCCTTTCTTCACCCAGTCCTGCAGGCCTGTTGGATCGAACAGTTGTTGGATCTTTACTTGAATATCCTCTAGTGTCTGTAGAGTGGTTATGCCAAGAATTCTTTGTTCTGAAATTATAGGCACCGGTTCCGGGTTCGCATATGCTTCTCCCATCCCTATTCGGGATAAGGCATCTGCCTTGCCATTTTTACAACCTGGTCGATAAGTGATCACGAAATCGAACTCGGCAAAGAACAATGCCCATCGAAGTTGATGCGACGATTGGGCCTTGGCTGCTTTTAAATACTGCAAGTTCCGGTGATCGGTGATTACCATGCCTGGCACCGAAAAGATAATGCCGCCAAGCCTTGAAGGTGGATTTGATGGCTAATAATTCTTTATCGGTAACCGCATAGTTTAACTGGGGTGCCGAGAACTTTCCGGACCAAAATGCTACTGGGTGAAGTTGACCGGTTTCAGGATCCTTCTGGGACAGGACAGCTCCCATGGCTAAACTGGATGCATCAGTTTCAACTATGTATGGAAGTTCGGGGCATGGATGCTTTAAGACAGGTGCAGATGTGAATTTCGCTTTCAGCTCTTGGAAGGCCTTTTCAGCTTCTTCGGTCCACAAGAAGCGTTTGTTTTTTCGCAAAAGTGCTGTGATAGGGTGTACAACATGTGAGAAATCCGGAATGAATCTGCGGTAGAAATTAGCAAATCCAAGCATGCTTTGTACCCCTTTAACTGAACTGGGTGATGGCCACTTTCATCCACCTTTCGAGAGTCCATTCGGACTCCTTTTGGAGTCAGGATAAATCCAAGGAATTCAACTTCCGTAGCATGAAAAACGCATTTTTCCAATTTTGCATATAACTTGTGCTGGCATAGTTTCTCAAGGACTGCACGAACGTGCTTCACATGGTCTGATTCTGGAGAGGAGTACACTAGAATATTGTCTATGTATACAACAACACAGACGTCAATGAGTTCATGAAGGACATCGTTCATAAAATACTGGAAGGCTGCTGGTGCATTGCACAACCCGAAGGGCATCACCTGGTATTCGAATAACCCGTACTTAGTGCGAAAAGCAGTCTTCCATTTGTCGCCTTTCTTTACACATACCAGATGATATGCCCCTCGGAGATCTAATTTAGTGTAGATGCAAGCGTCCTTTACTTGGTCTAGTAATTCGGGGATCAGAGGCAATGGGTATCGGTTCTTAACCATGATCTGATTTAATGCGCGGTAGTCTATGCACGTTCTGAGGTCACCTTCCTTTTTAGGCACGAAGAACAAAGTTGAAGATGCAGGGGACTTGGATGGACGAATGAAGCCAATAGGAAGGTATTGGTCCAAGTATTGGCGTAGGTGAAGGTTTTCGGGTTCCATAAGGGCGTAGATCCTACTACATGGAGGTTGTGCACCGGGTATGAGATCGATTTGACAATTGTATGATCTGTGAGGTGGTAGGGTGTTTGCCTGTTCCTTTTGGAAAACATCCTGGAATTCTTGATATTCCTGAGGTAACTGCATGACTGAAGTAGCGACTGTGGCCAGGCCTTGGTTCAAGGGTTTTTTCGGGTAACAAGTATGTGCACAATCCCGGAAGGTTATTCTCTTCTCTCGCCAATCAATACAAGGATTATGTGTTTCCAACCAAGGTATCCCCAGTATTATTTGGAACTGTGGGGCTTTGATTAAATCAAACACAATAGTCTCTCGATGCCCATCCTGACCCAATAGTGTCATCTCTGCGGTGGAATGAGTTACAGGCCCAGAGGCAATTTCAGTTCCATCGACTGTGGTGATGACATCCGAAGTGGTCTTTTTGCAGAGAGATAGATTCATCCTAGAAGCCAACTCATGGTCCACATAGTTTCCTATAGCCCCGCTATCAATGTATGCCCTCACTGCGTGCATACGTGATGGTTGCCTTTGATCTATAAGGACGATTGGTATGATGAAGTGCAAGGTCTGAGTATCCTTCTTCAAGCTCGGCAAGCGGACCTCTACGCTTGTCGGGCGTGGTCGTTTCCCAAATCAGGCTCTGTTTGATTTTTATCAGCAACTCCGACTACTCTTTTAGATGTTTTTATAGGGCAATCCCGTAGAAAATGTCCTGAGGCCCCACAGTACAGACACAATTGCATCTGCCGTCTTCTTTCTCTTTCCTTTTGAGTTTAGGGTCCCTTGACCCCCCCGATCTGCATCGGTTCTGATACATCTGTTCCTTTGAGGGTAACATTGGGTTTAACCAATACCCAATTCTCGAATTTAGCTCGATCAGCCTTTCTATTCTGAAGTCAGTGGTCTAACTGGACCACTAAGTCTATATATTCTGCACAATCCTGAGGTGGGTTCACAACTTGGGCCAAAACGTCTTTGAGTTCACCCCGAAGTCCACGATGAAATAATGTAATTCGTTTTACCTCTGGCCATCCGGTTTCCACCACTAACCTATTGAAAGTGGCGATATAGGTTAGTAGATCCTGGTCATCTTGTCGTAATGATAAAAGTTCGTTATCCGGGGCCTGTCCCTGTGAATGTCTGGCAAATAGTCTTTCCATGCTCAATTGAAAACCTTGAAAATCCCAAAGAACAGGGTCATCCTGGTTAACTAATGGAATTGACCAATCCGCTGCGCTGCCACTAAGATATGATAGTACAAAGGCTACTTTGGTTTGGTCGTTCGGAAAAGCTCCAGGTCTGCATAAAAAGTGCAAGCGGCATTGGTTCATAAACACAGCAAACTTTTTTGGGTCCCCAGCAAAACATTCGGGTGGAGCTAAAGGAATGCTCCCTGGTAGAACCACTTGCACAGGATTGCTCGATGAAACAGGAGTTGGATTCCCCCCGAATCCAGGTAATGGTGTTTGCCCAGCTTGTTTTTGCAGTAATTGTCTAGCAAGATCATCAGTGTACTCCTTTGACACAATCAGTTCTCTCCTGAGGGCATTAGTCTCTTGGCGCGCGGAGTGCACTTCTGCCCTAAATTCCCCTAACAATAGGGCTAGTTGGTCGGTTTCTGAGGTTTCCATAACGCCCGGGTGGGGATTTGTAGATAAGCTTCGCATTCTGTTACGCTCACCTGGCTCCCACAGGGGTGTCGGTCGGACCCGGACAGCTGCGGTCTCCACCCACGTGATGCGTAGTGCAGGGATGACTGACTGGATCTGCCCTCCTAATCTTGTCTGCTTAACCCGTAGAAATATTCTCCTGCAAGTGGAGAGATGGATTTAGCCACTTGTAGATTCAAGTGATGGCACCCCCACAGTCCTCCCCAACTAATCACCTCCGAAATGCCCTCAAAGCAATCTCACCTTATATTCTTGAAAGATGAGCTCTCCATCCTGCGTGGATTTGCAGGGGCACGTCGATTCCAGTTACTTCACTGGTTTGAAGGCTCGGGAGAGTTCCGGAGAGTATTGACTCTGAGGTTCCTGGTGAGGACCAGTAAGTATTAAGTTCATAGAGTTCAATATGTCCGATGTTCACTCTTGTTCCCCCCTTCCTTTCTTGTCTTGCAGCTGGCTCGTGAAAAGATGCTCTTGTGGCAGCTGGTGGCGCTCAGGTAAGAGTCTGTATTACCTGGCGCTGTCCGGTAAATGTTGCACGTGGAAAACGTGTTGTTTTGTCTCTCTTTACAGATGCGGCACGTGAAAATATGGAGAGTCACAAAAGGATGCCTCCGGTGGTAAATCAGGTAAGTCTATGGTGGTAAGAATTATATTTGTTGGTTCCCTCAGCTCACCTTGTGGTTTTCTTTTGTCTCCTAGGTGCCGAAGTTCGGCGAAGAAATGATGGAGTCAGCGCTGACCCGAAGGATGCTGTGAAGACTGGTGAGTATGGCGCGGCGCTGCAGCTGGAGGTGCGGCGCGTGCAGAAATGATGTTCTTTATAGGTCCGGAGACAAGATGGATCCAGAATCAGCTGTGGAATAGAAATAAGTTTGTTTTCTAACCTTGTCCCTTTCTTTCCTTTTTGTTTTAGGAGCTCCGGATTCGAGGCGGGCGTGGTAGAAGACTGGATGCAGGCACGGTGAGCGTTACGCTGCTGGATGCAGAATAATGCGAAGCGTGTGTTGCTGGTCGGGCGTGGTTTAAATAGCCTCAAAAGTAGTCCCAGGAAAGAAGTCCCTAGAACCACACCCGAGTAAAAAATTGTCCCTGTAGAAAAATAGTCCCTTTCAGGCTTCATGTTGGATTGGAGTCATTTGCAGCATGGTCTGCCTGAGGTATGGAATGACTATGAGCCTGGCGCCTTAGGCGCCAGGACTGATTTCTACTATGAGCCTGGCGCCTAAGGCGCCAGGACTGAACCCAGATAGCCCCTAGCCGGGGCTGCTGAGGTTTTACTAAATGTCTAGATGCCTGCTCCCGGGGCTGATGGGCTTGGTCCGGATGCCTGGGGGTAGGCATCATGACAATTATGCAGTATACCATGGGGGACGACGAAGACCCTGGGCAGTACATTATTAAGGTTCATGAGATGTGACGTGTGGAGATGGTGGACCAGTGCGACAGTCAGTTCCTCTTTTTTATTTCGTTATGAAAAGGGGTTTACCCAAGGAAGTTCAGAAGGCACTCAACAAAATAGTGGGCATTGAGGCAAAAGGGTGGGCTGAGATTCAAACCATAATTGTACACCATAGTAAGAGAATAAAGGAGCGAGAAAAGGAAATGGCCAAAAGGCTGCAGGCTGAGAAAGCAAAACTAGTACAGAAGAAGCTAGCTAAAATATCTTTCGAAGGGACGGTGCTATCAAATGTGCAAACTGAGGCAGCGGAGCATGCATCAGCACCTCCATAGGTGAGAATAGTGGCATTTTGGCCAGGAGGAGGAGAAGAACAGTGGGGAGGTGGACCTCAGTAACCCTACACAGAGTGGCAGCAAGGAGGTCAGCAACATGGGAGGGGCGGATTCAGAAGGGGAAGAGGTGAATTTGAGGGTATGGGACCTCAGGGAGTAGGCATCGGACCCTCGCAATGCTGGAGCTGTGGGAAATGGGGGCATTTCACAAGAGAGCATAGCAACATGCAGGAGGCTGGATGCAAAACATATAGCAACTATTTCCCACTGCCCCATCCCCAATTACAGGCACAACTACTGAGGCTAACCTCCATACCCTATGAGATACATCAGGCCCACACTCAACCGCCACCACGTCCTCCAGGAGCACAAGCACAGTATCCTCAAGTGACACAAACACTGGTGCCCCAGCACAACGCCATGTACGGAAGTAACATGCCATTGAACGATGCAGTGCCACACAGCACTATCGTACCCTACCGGGGAGTGGGTGTGGTGGGGAACAACCCTTTAACGTTCTCTGGTACCAACACATACCCTGACCAGGACATCCCACAGAGAGCTCTTGTGTTCCCAGTCCTGTCCATGACAGTCCACCCTGACGAGGAACCCTTGGTGGGCCCTGAGATAGCTAACAAGCAATTCATCTTCACGGTTGACACAGGTGCCACTAAATCATGTATCAGTGAGGGAAACTTCCCACTATCAGGTGAAACTCTTGACACGCAGGGATTCTCTGGGGCTGTTGCCACGGATTCCTACACAAAAGAAGTGGACATCAAATTAGGAGGTAAAGTGGTACGTGCACCCCTGTTGTATTCTGATAGTTCCCCGATAAATTTGTTGGGGCGAAACCTGTTCAGCAAATTGAATATGACCATCTCCTTCACAGACCAAAGAGTAGTGCGTGCCACCCCGGGCATGTGTGTTATACAAGCAATGGTCATAATACATGCAAGGGGAGGAGAGGGAGTGGTTTGCGGTATTCTTGTGTACCTGCATATGTTTGTGTATGGCATAACAGTGCTCCTCAAGGTGGTTCCCCTAAATTGGTAAGGCCTGTTGGTGAGTGCCACCTGACTTCATTTCTTGGCCTGTGGTAACCCCTGAATTAGTGGTAGGAACAGTATTGTCTCTAGGCTTACATGGTCTGGTGGTGTCAGCTAAAAGGACTGTTGTAGTCAGGACCAACACCAAGGGTTGCGAGTGGCGCACGGTGTTGTGTATTGACCCTAGCATGCCTCTCAGAGAAGTGTCTGAGGCAGACTTGTTTGAGGATCGACCAAATGATGGCGAGATTGTGCTAGCGATTTCTATTCCTTGTGACATTATGGTGTAATATCAAAAAGGTGCAATGTCCTCTGATGGCTCTTGTAGCCCCACCCCTCTTCACTGAGACAGACTTAGAGCAGGTCCCTGAGAGGCTCTGGACAACAAATGCTCATGATGTGGGGCTCTTACAAGGAGTGACCCCAGTTCGAATAACACTCAAACCAGGCACTCTGTTGCCCTGGGTGAGGCAGTATCAACTATCGAGGGAGGAAGACGAAGGGATACGGGACACTGTAGTTGCCCTAGTAAATCAGGGGATAATTGTACCATCTACCCCCCATGCAACCACGAATATATACCCAATAAAAAAGGCAAAAGGGGTGAGCTGGAGAATGATCCAGGATTTGCAACCTCTTAATGACATTTTACAGACTGAGTTTCCAGTGGTCCCGAACCCTGCGACAATACTTTGCAACGTCCCTAAAGAGGCGACCCACTTTACTGTGGTAGATCTTAAGAACACCTTCTTTTATGTTCCTTTGCACCCGACTCACCATACCTAAGTGCGTTTATGCATGGGGGGATGTGCTTTGAACACAGAAGACTGCCTCAAGGGTAGTGCAAGTCTCTCAGTATTTTTAACAGAATACTGCATGCTGATTTAGGCAATATTCAGGTGCCTAGTACCATTATTCAATAAGTTAATGATTTACTGGTGTGCAGTGTTAACAAACACCAATGCAGGAAGACTACGTAACGCTCCTACAAATCTTGGCCTGCAAGGGATACAAGGTTGATAAGGCTAAATTACAGTACTGCCTCTAGGAGACACTCTATTTGGGTCAATTGATCTCTGTAAATGTCAAAAGAATAAACCCTGATCGTGCCGCCTCTGTGCGTGCCACCCCACAGCCCAAAACAGTGAAGGAATTGCAAAGGTTCTTGTGGCTATACAATTACTGTACGGCATGGATACTTGACTGTGCAGCATACACCAGGCCTCTCATACAGGGCCTCAAGAAGCACAAAAAGATAGCAACAAAATAGTGCGAATGGAGGCATGCTCATCAATTTCAATGACCTTTAGGAGGTCATTGTCACTGCACCAGTGCTGGCAACCCCAGACTACACACAAGAGTTCTATTTATTCTCCCACTCCAATGGGCAACTGATGACTGCGTGCTCACACAGAAGAGCACTATGGGCCACAAGCCAATGGCCTATTACAGTGGTATGCTAGATTCAGTAATGTAGCGCCAGTTTGCATGTGAACAAACACTTGCTGGTGCAGCGTTTGCCTTTGAGAAGAGCTCTACTATCATTCTGGAATGCGCCATAACTTTGTACATCGAGAATGCTGTTTTTGCCATCTTAGAGCGCTCTAAATCCACACTGACCATTCTGGGAGCATCTGCATACGAGGTTATTCCATCAAGCCCAAACATCCACTTAGTACGATGCAAAACCGTCAACTCTGCCACCTTTTTGACAGAAATGTGCTCTGAAGATTTGGCCAACCATGACTGTGTGACTTTTGAGGGAGAGGAAGATGATATGCCAAAGGCCTATGATAAGCCGCTCTAGGGGTGGGGCTGGTCCTCTTCATTGACGGGTCAGCCACAATTGATCAGGACATTGGTCTACGGCACACTGGTGCAGCTGTGGTTCGTCTGATGGATGGGGAGTATGAAACACTAGTACAGAAGAGATTACCACTGCATTTTTCGGGTCAAGCAGCCAAACCTATGGCAATTATTTAAATTCTACGGGCGTCCCCGGGGTGCCACATAACCATCTATTCAGCATATGTCACCACTAAAGTGCATGCAGGCCTTGCACAGTGAAAGAGGAGAGGATTCTGGAGAGCCGGCGGGTCTCCAGTCCAGCATGTCGCATTACTGGACTGACTTATTGACATTTTATCCCAACCATCAGTAGTAGCAGTCATAAAAGGCACCAACCACACTAATAACGCAGACAAGGTCTCCCTCGGTAACGCTGCCACAGACACAGCAGTGAAAACGGTAGCTTGCCTCACAGTGCCGCACGTCTCAGAGTATCCCTTGGTGACACCAAACACTGGACAGTTGCTAGCATCGTACACTGCCTTACCAATTGCACATCTGAATGAGTTACAGGGACGAGCACCACAAGAAGAGAAAGAACCTTGGGTAACAAGGGGCTGTAAACAGTCCCTGACCGATATGTTGTGGAGGCAAGAGATATCTGGGAAAGCGGTTGTGCCACATGTGTTACTACTGGTCACATTCGACCAATTACACCATCCATCACACGTTTCCAAACAGCACATTGCAGCAGACATACAGGAGGACTGGGTCGTCTCCAACCTACAGAAGAACTTAACTAAAATGACTGTGCGTTGCACTACATGTTAAAGTTACAATGCAGGGCTTACATTGAGAACTATTAGAGGCACCTTGGCCCACCCTACTGGGCCGGTCCACAAACTACACATTGATTATGAAGACATGGCCGAAAGGAGCAATGGATCTCATTATCTCATTGTGGTCGTGTGTCCCTTCTCGCGATGGGTGAAGGCAGGACCTTGTGCACACCCTGATGATAAAAGTGGTGCAAAACTTTTGGTGAGGGAGATTTTTCCCTGATGGGGTGTGTGCAATGTATTAAAATCAAATAACAGAACACATTTCTTCAATGAACTGTTTAAAGAGGATTCAGCATTGCTGGGCATCAAGCATAGGATGTGCACCATTTACCACCCCAAGGCCAACAGAGTCGTAGAACAGATCAATGGCCTATTAAAAAGCAAACTGTCTAGGCTGTGCACCACATTAAAGAACAATTGGGTGCACTGTTTACCCCTTGCATTATTCAGTTTAAGCACGCAGCCGTGCAAGGACCACCACTTGTCACCCCCCAAGGTGGTCACAGGGCATCACATGCACACACCACTTTCTCCTGTTAGACGAGCATCGGATGCTCATAGAGCTGTGTCTATCTTGGGGAGGAATTTAGCAGCTATTTGTCCACCCTAACGAAGGCCATCAAATCTGTCTCCCAACAGATTGCATGTCCCCGCACTGAGGAAGCAACCAGTGCCGCAACAGAACCGCCAGCAATGTGACCCCCTCTGCAGTTGTTCCCCGACGATTGGATCTTTGTTAAACATGCTGTGCGCCAGTGGAGTGAACCCAGATATAATGGCCCTTTCCAAGTAATATTGCCACTCCCCTTGCTGTTAAGGTTAAGGAGCTACATTATTGGGTGCATGTGTCTGATGTCCACAAAGCAGCCCAAGGTCCCGAACCCTCATTAACATAGTGAAGTGTCCAACGTCCCTACCATCCTATACCCACCCCCCTCAGACTTATACCCGTATGCCCCTTTAAAATGTATGAGGTAAAATACCCCAATATCCCCTCCCGTGTCCTACACAAATCTGCTACGCATTACATTTGCACAGGGAGTGTACTTTCTCACAATACCATACTCTTTTCTAGTTCCCTTTTATTTTCTCTCTCTCTCTCTGTTTCCCCCCCTCTCTCTTTCTCTCTACATCTTTATCTTTCCTTCTCTCACAGTGTAACCGCATTTCTTTTCAGGTATTTGTTGCGATGGACCCAACTGCTTCTAACCATTCTATCTATCATGAGAAAAAAAACATGTTTGATACCTTGTCAAGGTATTCCTATTCATATGTATGTGCTATGCATTATATTGCTGTGTTTTTTACCATGTTTATGTTTGGATTAGGTATTTAACAGGGATGTACTTGTATATGGGGAGGGCATATAAAAGGGGGGCGTGTAAATATGAATGCTACTAGTAACAGTTCCATTAACTATGTAAATATCACCAAGAGTACAGACCTAAATGGGTCCCCATTTTATCTACCGCACAACACCGTTGTCACGGATCCCCATATCAATGTCCAGGTTGAAAGTAATAACACTGTCAATAGTATCAATGAAAATGAACCCAATGCTTTTATCAGTACATGTTTTAATTCCACCAGGTTTTTCAATAATATATGTAACAATGTTGTATCACATACAAAGAGGCAAGTTAAAAGTCTCAAGTATGGGGAATATTGTGGTCTTGGTTTAGATGCAACAGAAGACGTGCACCATCCAGAAATCTCAAATAGTTGGTACGCAGAAATGAGCTCCGTGGGAACGGGGAGGGTGAATGGTAGTCGTTAGGTGTGTTCATTGATACCAAACACGCTGGTAGCCCCCAAGGTCTTAATACCATAAGAATTACCAATTTTAGTGGCACAATGCATAGTTAATCCGGCACTGTGTAGGCTGCAAGGTACCTTTCAGGTACAGAGTGTACAACCAGAAGTTATGGACCCTGTTCAGCTGCAATGCACCCAAAACTCTAAAGCATCCAGTGTTTGCAGAGGCCGTACATGAAATTGCAAGGAGTAAAGTACATGGCGAGCAAGTGCCAATAAACATCAATGAGCTGCATGGCAGGAGGGATAGTGGGGTTCGGAGATGAAGTATTAGCCAGAGTGAATAGTACATGTGCACCATTCTGGAATGAACATATCGCAAAATTGACATGGACCAAAGCGATGGAAAAGCCAGTGAAAGTGCGAAAGCAAGAGACTTACGAAATATGTTTTTACAGAGAAGGAACTGTTTTTGTAGGGGATAACCAATGATGCAATACAACCTTGCTCATTCCAAACCTCAAAAAGGCACTGCTGCAGTAATGGACTACTACTGGGTGTGTGGACAGCAGGCATTCTTGCACCTCCCACCATCATGGAGGGGCTACTGCTCACTGGCCATGTTGCACTCAGCGCTTCTCGTGATCCCTGAAGACTACCTAGCAGTGGGATTGAAGATTTTTCTTGCCCAACCCCAGAGCCAACAATAGGGGGGGCCTACCAGAAGCCCATTGCATCCCCCCCATGTTTTGCATCTTACCTGGAAAAGAATGAGAAATTGCACAGGAAAAGAAGATCGAATTGTCTTTTTTAAGACTCCTCTGAACTGCTCAAAGAAATACCCAATGAGTATAGACTGTTTAGCAAAGATGATTGCATCACTATTACGGCCTGAAGCTCAAACAGCCACGAACGCCAAGTGGTTACAAGTTGTGCGATGGGAGGTCATGCATCTGGCGAATGACACAGAACACTATCTCAATGCAATAAAGGTCGAGATGCGTGCTATTAGACTGATGACCCTCCAAAACAGATGTGTTCTCGACCTACTCACAGTGATGGAAGGAGGGATTTGTCACAAAATTGGTGATTCTTGCTGCACATTTGTGCCCCCAAATGACGCACACCCTTGGATTGCACATGCATATCGAAGCTGGCATACAAAAGGATGACTGGTTCGATGACCTTCTCTCCTGGGCACCCTCCTGGATGGCGGGCGATCATGAAACTGCTGGTACCAGTGTTCGTATTGGTGTTTTTCTGCACTTGCCAGCTGGTACTCCATTGTTGTGCCAAAGCAGTACCTAACAGTGCCATGATGATGGTTTCAATTGGGGTATCAAGTGCACCTCATGGTACAAAAGACAGTACTGCCCAAAAATATGACCCAAACAAACCATGCATGATAGAACACCCCCACCCTACATTATCACTACACCCCCAACTGACTGAGTATTATACAGAGCATTGGGTTGATTATCAGGTGATGGGGGATTTATATGTATGACTTGCACTCCTTAGGAGTATGTCCAATATGGCCAGGGCTTGCGGCACGTATGTAGAGCATGGGTTCTAAAGGAGGGAACACCACCTTACTTAGAAGCTGAAAGGTTGGAGGACGAACTTTGGCGGGGAACAAATAACAATGGATATAGTGGGGAATTTGTTAATGTAGAATTAACAAAATGGGGGAATGTTGGGAAGGGGGATGACCATCCCACACCCTCAAGCGGTTTAGGATAAGAAAAAGACTGTGAGATGTAATGCAAGAGACCAGGGAGTAAGGGGGTGCTCTTAAAGATCTTTACACAATTACATTATTGCATGCTCTGTAGATGTAGTGTACATGCAGGGACAAATGCCATCTTAAATATTAGCAGCCATATTGAAACGTAAGGCCTAAACAAAGCACAGCAGCAAGCATCACAGGCTGCGAACATGAGGGAAGAAATAGTTGTACCCCGGGCAGTGATGAGAAAGGCCAGAGCCGCAGAGACCAATAAACCCTTCATTGTCTTTAAAGTTGCCAGCCTTCGTGCGCTTCGATGAATGTGCTCTGCAAGGCCACAGGAGGAGGGCTGAACGTCTCTGTATGATACAATCCCACGAGAAGGAGGACACGGGCCTCCAACCCCCACCAGTCCCAACTCTAAGTTATAGCACCCAAAGGTCCTATGCTTAAGACCCCTGAATTCCAAAGTACCAGCTAGCCCCAGACCACTGATCATAAAGCTTTTAGACTCCTGATCGATCAAGAAAGAGCAGAAAGCAGTGTTCTTGCCTTCACTACTAGGTCACATGATTTGTGCTGTGGAGTGCAGGGAGGGATACAATTATAGCCCAAAACAAGGGTGGAAGACCTTGGCGAGGTGCCAGCCTGTATGGAAGTGAGCGAATGCTGTAAGTTAGTATGACCTCAGATTTTTCCCTTGGGCCCCTGTCTGCTCGTACCAGGTGCACTGCTACATAGATAGAGATGTATTGTTTATTTTGTACATAATTACCAATTAGCCACCACCTCATGACCGATGATGAGTACAGCATCACCCATGTGAAAGAAGATGGACACAAGGGCCTGGGGCCAATTACCTGGAATCCCCTATGGAGCAGGCGGTCTATGTATGGGGTCTCACCAACCAGTGGCGCGGGTTTCTACTGTATGTAATTATGTCACTGACGACGCTATGTACCTTCTTAATGTGCTGCTTATGCAGAATTTGGCAGGACGTTCTGCGGCAGCAGAGCTCTTTGCTGGCATGCTCCTATTATTTTGGAATAAAATACTTGTTATCCTTGCAAGAGGTGTCTTGGGCCTTTTTCCCTAGTGGTTTGTATTTTTTCTGGTGTGAGCATTCAAGGGCATTCCTACACAGAGGCAGTAGTTGACACTTCATCATCAATAGACCAGAGCATTGGAAAACGACTCAGTGGGACAGCAGTAATGAAGGCAAAACAGAATGATAGCTTTGAGTCAGTGAAAAGTCTGGGATTTCCAGCACATTTCTCAGCAAAAGCAGCAGAATTGGTAACGCTGATTTTGGCAGTTGAAGCACATGAAGAAGAGTGACTGCCTATGTGACTTAAACAGTACACACAGAACTGTCACGATGGAAGAGGCATGACTTCCTACACACAGACGGCACACCAGTGCAGCATGCGCTGCTGCTGGACAGGCTCATAGATACACTCTAATCCCCATCTTCCATCAGAGTGGTGAAGTGCACAGTGCATACCAGAGGTGCAGATTTGATTTCTCGGGGCAATTAAGCCACTGAACTTGCAAAAAGAGCAGCATATTTTCCTGAAATATCTGGCATTGCAACTGCACTGAAATAATACACATTTGCACGCAACATGGTGATGAAGGAGGGGTTTAATACACTACCCATAGCACAAATAATTGAACTGCAGGGAAGGGCACCAGCAAGAATTATGGAAACAAAGGGGGTGCTCATTGTCCCTCACAAATGAATGTGGTGGCAGGACAGCCACAGGAAACCAGTTATGCCCCTAGGGCTGTTTGCAGTAGCACTAGACCAATTGCATTACCCAGCACACAAATAAAGAGAGTGTCTTGCAGTACTGATTTCAGAGGACTGGTTTGTCCAGAATTCGGCAGAACATGTAGCAGATTTTGTTGTAACTTGTTTAACGGGCCTGAAGTTTACTGCTGTCGATACTTTGCGAACAATGAAAGGAGCAATACCCCGTCCTACTCGACTATTTCAACATTTGCATACCGACTATGTAGCTATGCACCAAGTTTGTAACGGCTACAGGTATATGCTAGTAGTCGTATGTCCCTTTTGCCAATGGATTGAAGCAGGTCCATGCACACATCAAGATGCTTCATGTGCTGCGAAGTTCCTCATACGTGAGGTATATCTAAGATGAGGAGTGCACGAAGTGCTCTGATCTGACAATGGACCACATTTTGTAAATGAGGTATTTGAGCACATGACTATCCTAGGTAATAAGCATAAATTCTCGTCCACTTTCCACCCACAAGAAAACAGCATTTGGGGGCACCTAAACGAGACGCTGAAAAAAGGTTGGCTCCATTGTCTTCCTTTAGCCCTATTGCATTATGCCATTAGCTCGGTTGTGACAATCACCTGACTCCACATGAGCTGGTGACGGGACGCCGAATGCACACACCCTTTGCTCCTCCCACTGAAGCTCAAACTGATGCAGAGAATGCTGCTACTGTGTTAGGAAAAGAAATGCATGATTATTTGACAGCTATGACGGAATCTCTTAAATGTATGTCTCGACAGGTACGAGTGCGGCTGGGGAGTTTGAAGAAAGATGATGAAGCAAATGACCAGGTCGATGCAGAAGCTCTACTAAAGCCATTAATACTGTTTCCATGGGACAAGGCTGTGTGTAGAAATTTTACAAGACGGTGGCATAAGCCTCGTTTCGAGGGATCGGGGATAGTTGAAGCGGTTACACAGACAGCGGTAAAGCTCCTAGCAAGGCGCACCTGGCTGCACCTCAGTGACGTCATACAAAGGAGAGCCCCTCCACCCCCATTTCTGCCAGCATTGAGCATGAAGGTGAAGAGGATATGTGAAGAATCCAAACGAGGTAGATGACGAGGACCAATCAGCAGCAAGAAAAATTAAAACCATTATTTTCTGCACAGATGCACAGACAAGACAGTTCAACGTTCTTTCAACGAATCTTGCCTGAAATAAAGCGTGATACCTCTACAGTAAAAGAAAAAATACAGAGGTTTAATATAGCAATGATTTTTTTCTTGGTTTTTCCTTTTTTATGAACATTTATCCTTTTTTAGGAGCCAGGAACCTCGGCATAACAATATTACTATTCAACCTAAAGGCTTACATAGTGTTGGAAAGAAATGGTCTCTCAATCTTAACAAGATTTTTCTTCTGAACACTTGTTTTCTAACGTACAAAACAAATATGCGTGACTTCAATGAGATGAGATACAGTCTTTTAGCGCCTAGAAGAAAGTTTACTCGCAGAGATTTGCAGAAAGTAGATACCCTAGCAATAATGATAATAGCATTGTTTTTTACATTTTGTAGTATTTATATAATTATTTGTATTACAGCAAGAGAAATGATCAGGAGGAGCCATCAGACAAGCGTTACCCAATTAGAAATGTAACCCCTATAGAATGTATATGTAGTTACAACTATTATCCAATCCCCGTACTCCGTAGGTTTTGTAACTATGATTACAGCATGATGTCAGTTATGATGAATATCGAATAGAAAACCTGTTGTTTCTTTTAAGAACGCTGAGAGCGATGACATTTTAATGCTTGTATGCTGTCCCTGCTTTATTTTGATGATAATAAAGCTGGGTTTTGCCCTGCACTTTGTTCTGGCTCCAGAACCTCTGTGTAATTTAGGCTTTCCCAGGCCGTTCTAACATGGATTACAGGGGCTTGGCTGCCTCTTTGTTTTCTCTGGCCCAAGCTTCCATTGAGCAACTGCAGCCAGCAGCAGACAAAGCAGAGTCGTCAGCTGCGTGATGGGCAACCATTAACATGTGTGGAGTGAAATCTCCACCTGCTGGCACATGCTATTGGGTCCCATTGCACCCATAAGGACCAGGTGGGAGGCCTCAATCTGGTTTTCAGTTTAAGAAAATTGCTTCACGTGGTAACTTAATGTAGTCCGTTTTTTTAAAGAGGTTGCAAAACCGTGTTATCAAGACGAATGCAGATTTGTTTTGGTTAAAAAACACATGATCTTCCAATTTAATACATTTTCTACACTTAGGTATAAAATCTGATCTGAAGATCCTGTGTAGTTTTATACTTAAAAAGTACACTGTTAGCAGGATAAGGTACAATGGACTAAGTTACTAAGTAAAACAATATTCTAGCACTGAAAATCACCAGTTGATTGCAGTATATTTGGCATTTTGTGGGAATGCACAAACACCAATATCTAGGCAACTACGTGGGACACGTTCCATGTTAGACCCCCCACCCCTTGATTTCTCATCCCACTTAAAGCACTGTCGAGAATAGACAGACCGCTCAGATTGGCTGCCTCACGAGAGGCATTGGCTCATTGGTTGCTCAAGCATGGATGCAGGAGATCTATTGGAAGCAAGGAGAGCATTACACAGACCATATAATAGATATAGGGTTAAGAATAGGCGCAACCAGGAAGGTGTCTGTATCAAGACAGACTAAGATTAGAATAGGGACATGGTTTTCAAGTAGTGTTGCCATTAGAGAGCAAAGAAACAAGTGGTTGTGGTGTGCAATATATAAATGCTCACTATTATTATAGAGGAAGCAACACTATAGCCAGTGAAACCATGACTGATGCTTTTTTGAAGATCATACCCTTAGAATGAAATCACTCTGCAGGGTGGCAATTTTGAAAGGTTTAGGGGCTGGTCACTTCTACAGGTTAAGCAATATGAGATTTTGGGGGTAATTCATAGATTTCAGCGCAGAGGCAGCGCATGCGAGCAGCGCAGAGAGGGAGAGTGCGCCAGCCGTGTGCGCTAAACAGCATTCTGGCGCACCGCGTATTCATGGATTTTCCAAACAATTTTGAGCCCTGGCGCAGCGAACATCCCGTAGCGCCAGTTACGCCCCCAAGAACGCCCCTTGCGCAAGGAAAAGGCATGGAAATCCCCAATACGGCGCAAAGGGCTGCGCTAACCCTGGAGCAGCTCACAGGGCCGCTACACTGCAATTGTGTGAAAATACTACGCGTACCCGCTCACCGCAGCCAAAACACATGAAAATTTACTGGCGCACCCCCTCGGAATACGGGTACCCCGCTCGTGCAGTGAAATCGCGTGTAAAACACCCTGCGCACCCCCGAAATACACGTACCCCCCTCGCGGCAGGTAAATTGCATAGGAGAAGTCCCCCCTGTGGTGTGGTCTGCCTGTGGGGCATGCCCAGGGTGCATGGTCTGCTTGTCAGGCATGGGGAGGGTGAATGGGCTGCCTGTGGGGCATGCCTAGGGTGGATGGGCTGCCTATGGGGCATGGGGAGGGTGCATAGTCTCCCTGTGGTGCATGGGGAGGGTGAATGGGCTGCCTGTGGGGCATGCCCAGGGTGGATGGGCTGCCTGTGGGGCCTGGGGAGGCTGAATGGGCTGCCTGTGGGGCATGCCCAGGGTGGATGGCCTGCTTGTGGGCATGGGGAGGGTTGATGGGCTGGCTGCGCGTATTCCGGGGGTACGCAGGGAGTTTTACACGCGAACGGCCTGGCATGAGCGGGGTACGTGTATTATGGGAGTATGCGTGGAGTTTTACACGCGATAGGCCCGGCGCGAGCGGGGTACGTGTATTTGGGGGTGCGCCTGGAGTTTCACGCGCGAAAGGTCTGGCGCAAGCGGGGTACGTGCATTTCGGGGGTACGCTTGGGTGTTTCACACACGATAGGCCTGGCGCGAGTGGGGTATGTGTATTTGGGGGTGCACCTGGAGTTTCACATGCGATAGGCCTAGCGTGAGCGGGGTACGTGTATTTCGGGGGTACGCTGGGTGTTTCACACACGATAGGCCTGGCGCGAGTGGGGTATGTGTATTTGGGGGTGCACCTGGAGTTTCACATGCGATAGGCCTAGCCTGAGCGGGGTACGTGTATTTCGGGGGTACGCAGGGAGTTTCACACGTGATAGGCCTGGCGGGAGCGGGGTACGTGTATTTGGGGGGTGCGCCTGGAGTTTCACATGCGTTAGGCCTGGCATGAGCAGGGTACATGTATTTCGGGGGTACGCAGGGAGTTTCACACGCGATAGGACTGGCACGAGCGGGGTACGTGTATTACGAGGGTACACGGGGAGTTTCACATGCGATAGGCCTGGCTTGAGCGGTGTACGTGTATTCCCGGGGTATGTTGGGAATTTCACACGCGATAGACCTGGCGCGAGCGGGGTACATGTATTACGGGGGTACGCGGGGAGTTTCACACGCGATAGGCCTGGCGCGAGCGGTGTACGTGATTTACGGGGGTGCGCAGGGAGTTTCACATGCGATCTGGCAGTGTGTGCCCTCCTGGGTGTGTCCCCCCTCCTCCCCAGGCCCTGCTGGCAGACACCCCACAGGGGACCAGCCCACACCACAGTCCATGCCCTGCAGGCAGCCCATCACCCCTGGGCATGTCCAGCAGGCAGGCCACATTGCACCATGCACATGGGAGCCACAGCTCATGTCCCCCACCCACCCAGCAGTGACGGGCACCTGCCAGCAGGCCCCGACTCATGTCCCCCACTCACCCACCCAGCAGTGACGGGCACCTGCCATCAGGCCCCGACTCATGTCCCCCACCCACCCAGTAGTGACGGGCACCTGCCAGCAGGCCCGACTCATGTCGTAGCAGTGAAGGGCACCTGCCAGCAGGCCTGACTCATGTCTCCCACCCACCCATCCACCCACCCACCCAGCAGTGAGGGGCACCTGCCAGCAGGCCCTGACACATGGCCCATCAAACAACATGTCCTAACAAAACAGACCCACGGCCCTAATGCCAACACAAATTCCCCTTGGCCCCCAGTACAAGCATGCAAGCATCCACCGCACACACTCACAAATGACCCATGGCATGACACTCTTAAAAGAACCACCATGCCCATCCATAAATGCACAACAGAGCCACACAGTGGCAACACATAACAGAGGCAATGTTCATTGAGACATGCACAAAACCAATGATAGAACACATCAGCAATCATTAACTCAGAATGAATGTATTAAGAACAAAATGAACGTACATAAAGAAAATCAAACTTGAAAATCAATAAACAATGACAGATATTAAGAAAAAATAATGAAAATCCAAAGAAAAACAAAAATCCACAGCATGAAAATAGAAAAGTGGTCCATCAGCAATGTCAATATGAAAATAATAATCCAAAATAAATGAAACCATTGATCCATGGGAATAGTCCATAAAGAAAGTATGTACAACTCTTCAACTATGTACAAACCAAGTCCAAAGGGTCCATCATCCCCAAAAAAAATGAAACCGACCAAAAAGTCCTAGGAAAAAAATATATATATACATGAAGTGGAGCAAAGTCCATTAACTCCAAAAAAAAAATAAACAAAGGAAACCTAACACTAAAGAACTATGTACAAAGGCGGCGGGCAAGTCCTATGGCTCACTCTTTAATGTTCCGGGCCAGGGCATCATCAAACTCCTCTTCAACGTCCCGCAGGCGGGCCTCTTCCCTGGCCTCGAGGTCTCGCAGGGATGCGAGTTGATCTCGAGGCACTCAGCCCGCCTCAATGCCCTGCGCATGTAGTTCTCCGCCCTGACCATAGTGAGCCGTGCCTCCTCCGCCCGCCGGCTCTCCGCATCTATCCGCTGGCCCAACCGCTGCCACACGGAAGACACTCCCAATCCAAGGTCCTCCTGCCCTCCGGCCGATTCCTGCCCCTTTGATGTTGATGGCCCGAGCCATCATAGCTGCCACCTTGAGGCTGCTGCTGCTGTGCATGTGCCCTGCCTGTCGATGCCTGCACGTCCTCCTCCTGCTGCGGTCCAGTTGTTTGGGTGGCCAACCCTGCTGGACCTCCTGTAAAAGCAAGGAAAAATATCGAGGCTGAGTACCCCAAAAGGAAATACACCAAACACGGGCTTATAAATATTCACAGATCTTTATTCTATAACTGTACAGTTTTACAAAGAAACAAAGTATCAGATAGCTATCTGGCCCTCAGTACATCACAACGAATACCAGCCCTTTCGGTGTGAGAAGTGAGAGGTACTGGACGTCTAAACATTCACATCTTTTATACATTTTCCAATCGTAATGTCCAGCCCCTCTTCAGGTCAATAAGTCTCGGTCTAGGGTTTGTGCCGAGTTCACTTCTAGTTTGTCCAACTATATGCATGTGGATTATTTTCAGTTTGTACATCAACAAGTCACAATGGCAACAGTGTATCTTCAAATTTAACATTAAGGGCCTCATTACACGGATGGCGGTAGGGATTTACCGGTACCGGTAAAATACCGGTACCGGTAAATCCTTACCGCCTTACTACGAGGTCCCTTTGCGGGTTGGGGGATTTAACGCCTGCTTTTTGCGGTGCCGTAATTAGCGCCTTCCCCATTCCCATAGAGCCCTATGGGGCAGGAATGGGAATGGGAATGGGGAAGGGCAATGGTGGAAGGGGGATTTACCGCCCCTCCAACCTTGGAATGGGGCGGTAAATCCCCTTTCCGCCAAGGCGGTGCCCTGTATTTTACCGGCATGAGCCATGGCGCTAATAGCGCCATGGCTCACCGCCTACCGTGTAATGAGGCCCTAAGCCTTAGTACATGTCCTATACAATGTAGTTCAACAAATGTCCACGTTCAGTATTTAAACAGCATTGTATTTGATGTATGTCCGCGGTTAGGACATGTTGGCGCAGGTAATCCTCTGTCTACAAGTCAAGTGTAGGACAAGGTCTCTTTACTCGATCCACACATTCGGCCAACTGACAGTTTAGACATTAACTTATTTGCGAAGGTCAGGACGGCTAAGTTACAAGCAGGAAACACTGCCCACCATTTTAGAACACAGAGTTACTTTGAAATGGAAATCAAAATGGCGGATGGACCTAAAATGGCGGCTAAATCGATCTAAGATCGGAACTTTGCAACGCGGATTTCTTCGCAGAGCGACTGGGCTTAGGCCAATATATACAATAAAGGAGGCACAATATGATATCCCGTTTAACAAACCCTCCTTTGGCCTAAGCCAAGCGCTAAACTACTTCTAGTCACTTTATGAGTAACTCCACGTCTCAATGTCCATACATCCTGAATCACTATCGATGATATCAATTGCCATGAGGTCAGATACTGAGATTTCTTTCAGCACAAATTCATTGGATATTTTCTCTGGGGCGTATACCTTGTGCCCTAGTGTACTCATCGCTTGTGTACAACATCCTCCTAACATCGAACACATACCAGGGAGACATTGTATACAACAGCAAAAAAACAACAGAATACCTAAAATAATCAGTAAGACCGAAAGTAGCTTCCATCCCCAACATCGTAGGAGGTAGCAGAACCAAGCACTAAGATCCCAGTTTCCGTCAGGAACATGCACTTCTGAACTGAGAACATGCAGATTTTGAATCGCCCTAAAGATTGCTGGGGAGGAATCTGGCATGAAGACACAGCAAGCGGACCCCACTAATTTATATACCCCACCACGTTCAGCCAGGATGACATCTAATGCCATCCGGTTCTGAAGTGCCACTAAGCTTATTGCTTTCTGTTCTAACATCATATTATAGAGTATGTCAGTGGTCCGGTTTATGGTCCTCTCCAGTACTCTTGCTAGTCTCCTGATATATTCTGAGTTCAATATTTGTCCCCAGAATGGCACAAAGGATTTAGCTACATCGCCCAGGACTTGTGCTGAAGTATCGCCATTCTCGTCCCGCCGTGGACGAGCCTTTGAAATTTCTACAATGCTAGCAATGAATACCCCGGGTAACAGAATCCCCAAATAACAGGTTCCCTGCCAATCCCTGGGTAACCATGGAAATGCTACATTACCGCAAACAAAGTAGACAGGTTCGCCTACATACAAAGGTCTGTCCTCATTAGTCAAATTCGCAACGTTGGCGCAACCGTTGAAATCACCCATTGACTGAGTACCATTCCTCTGTATGCAGAAAGAAACTGAATCAGGGCTGTGGTTGACAGTATAAGAAGGTGGCGTGGCATCCCTATTGCCTATAGGTGCCATCTTGAAAGAAATCAAGGATTGAAAAGGACGGGACAGTCTGTCAGAAGGCCTAATAGAAGCAACATTTGGCTTGCTCCTATTTGCAAAGAGTGAGCATCCCAGGGGCGTTTGAACACGTTTTTCAAAATCATTTAAGTTAGTCCCATCAAAGTTCCCTGAGATGCTATCGTTCCATCGGCCAAAGAATAGTGCTCTAAGAGAAGCATAGCAAGCAGTTGTCAAAGGTAAAGGATGAATATACCAACCCAGCCCCTTATCCCTGTGTTGCGGTAAATGCGAACAGATCCAACAGTTGGACCTATTAAAAATGGCATGTGTAGCATTCATAATGAGTAATAGAGTGGTGTTGTGGTAAATCTGTTTGTGCTGAGAGTCTCTAGGAGATAGAGTGTGCAGATGCACGGAAGGAGTAGAAACATTGGGTAAATTTTCAGTGGGTAACACATTTTCAGGCGGATGTACTTCTTCCAGATATCAGAATCCTAAGGCAATGATTATTGTGAAACCAGTTAACATTATCACTAAACAACAATACGTTTTTGGGGCCCACACATTTGATTGTTCGTTTTCGTGGCTGGTCACACAGTCTCTTATCTGTTCCGTACAAGCGGGAGCAGTTGCAGGCATTGTTCTTCAAACGATTTGCACCAATGTTATTTGCTCGCGACCTCCAGGCCAAGCGCCTTCTTAGTCCTTTCACAAACCCTAGCCAACAGAATCCGTTTATATACAAATGATCGGGCCAAAAAGGCAAGCCCTTGGATGATTTTCTTTGATGGCACAGCCGAACCGTGCAGTAGGTCTATTTCTTGGACGCAGATCGTACCTTGTAACTCCTGGTACTGAGTGATCTGTGAACAACGTGTCGTCACTTCCCGGTGGAAGCGATGAATCCAAAGCGAGATCTGATGCAAGATTCAGAACATCTTTTAAAGACGGAACTGTTGTAGAGTGTTGAGATGAAATGGCTGTTTCCCCACGCACTCTCGATGCTGTTTACTGCTTCGTTATCGTTGGTTGCAGTACTGGTGAGGGGTTCTGTATCTTCTGTAGCGCGTGGCAAAGGGTATGGAATTCTCTTGATGTGGGACGTGTGGATCCAGTGCTTCTTGCCTGCTACCCGCACCGCCGTCTGTCTGACCAGTAGGACCTGATGGGGGCCCTGCCAACGAGGTGCGAGACAAGAAGACCGCTCAACTGACTTTGTGAGGACCCAGTCTCCCGGCCGTATGCTGTGACCGGGGCCCTCGTACCTGACAGGTAAAGCCTCTCGCACCTGGTGATAAATCAAATACAGATTTTTAGTTAACTGGCCACAGTAATCATAAAGAAGTACATTTTCGATCTTGCGTAAAGAACGGGGCTTTGGGACATTCCAAATGTTAACTGGCCTACCCATGACCACCTCAAAGGGAGAGAGCCCAGCCTTAGTTTGAGGGGTCGTTCTCATAGACAATAACACGATCGGTAAGGCGTCCGGCCATTTTAGTTTGGTGCCAGTACATGTCTTAGCAAGCTTGTTCTTGATGATGCCGTTGTATCTTTCTACTAGTCCAGCACTCTGTGCGTGTCTGGCCGAATGGAACCGTTTATAGATCTGTAATCCTGCGCATATCTGCAGAATTACAGCAGCGATAAAATGTGGACCATTGTCCGACCAGATGACTCTTGGCAGACCAAATCTCGGAAAATATTTCTTCAGCATGGTCTTTGCTGTGGTCATGGATGTGGCATCTTTGACGGCAAAAGCTTCAACCCATTTACTAAAGGCACAGATGACAACTAATACGTATTTGAAATTATGACAACGCTCCATTTCAATAGTCAAAATGAATTACTTCAAAGGGGACAGAAGGTGGACCAAAACTACCCCTAGGAGTTGATGTGCCCTTTCCCACATTGCGCTGCAAACAAATCATACACCCCTGAACGAAGCGTTCAGCTACCTTAGGGATTTTGTCATTTACCCACACATTTTGCAACATTTTGGTGACCTTACGTGCACAAATATGGGTGGGACCATGAGCCATAACAACCATCATCATAATATACGTGTCAGACAATAACTACTTCCCTTCAACTTTGTCCACCCAACACCTGTCATCATCCAAATTTGCCAAACCCTCAGCCCATTTCTTAGATTCGTCTAACGTGGCATCAGCTTGAATGTTCTTTATGGACTCAATACCCTCATCCAAAGTACAGGCATTTATGGCTTCTGTTTGGCTATCTGGTCAGCGAAAGCATTCCCTTTTCCTACATTATCTATGATTTTCTGATGCGCTGCGCATTTCATAATGGCTAGCTGAGTAGGGAGTGCAAACGCTGAGAGTAACCGTACTATCAAGGAGCCATGCTGGATTTTAGTGCCATGTGAGGTCAAGAAATCTCTTTCTGCCCAAAGTCTGCCGAAGTTGTGAACCACCTCAAAGGCATACTAACTGTCAGTTTATATATTTACGGTAAGCCCTTCGGAAAGTTCACAAGCTCGGGTCAATGCTATAATCTCTGCGGCCTGCGCAGAGTTATACACGATTCTTTTGGTCTCCATGACCGTGCTCATTGTGGTGATTGCATAAGCAGCTGTGGATGTATCATTCGGAGTTTGAAACAGGTGCCATCACAAAACAGCTCCCCTTGTGGATTGTTCAACGGAATATCTTTTAGATCGATTCTGCCTTTTGTCTCCTGTTCTGTAGTGTAAAGGCAGTCATGTGACTCTTCGTCACTGCAAGCAGTACCTTGAGGGAAAGGTAAAAGTTCAGCCGGATTAAGAACACAACACCTCTTTATTTGGATGTGCGGTGCAAACCAGATCAATTCATATCTCGTTAATCGTGCGGAGGTGAGGTGTTGCGTTTGTGTTCTATTTAATAGAACATCTACAGAGTGAGGTACCATCAGGGTTAAAGCATGTCCTAGGACTATTCCCTCGCTCTGTTTTACGGATGCAGCAGCAGCAGCAGCGACAGCTCTCAAACATCTTGGCAAAGCGCATGCAACAGGATCAAGGGCGGAAGAAAAGTAGCCGCACGGCCTATTCTTCTCTTCACGTTCCTGCGTTAACACAGCCAAAGCACATCCATCACATTCATGCACATACAGCACAAAGGCCTTTTCATAGTTTGGTGTGCCCAAAACTGGTGCCGAGCACAATGCAGTCTTGAGAAGATCAAATGCTTGCTGGTGTTCCAAGTTCCACGGCAATGGCGAAGAAATGCCCTTCTTCGTCAAAGCCAACATTGGTTTAATCACTAAGGAGAAGTTTGGGATCCACTGTCTACAGTAAGAAGCCATTCCTATCAAGGCTCTGACTTCCTTCTGTGTATTTGGGACAGACATGCCAGAAATGATTTTTATCCATTCAGGCGTCAACCTTCTTCCCTCCTTTGACAGGAGATAGCCTAAATAGGCAACCTCCTGTCGACAATATTGACATTTTTGGTGTATGCCGGGCTTACAGTACATAGTACACGCCGGCGACCCCTCGATTGGCGCCGGTTGGCCAAATTCCAAAGATTGTCTGTCACTGCGGAATAACACCCTGAAGCAGGCAGACAATTTCCCAAGCATATCAGAATACTGGTGTTACCTGGTCAATAATTGTACTCGCGAGTTCAATGCGCCAAAACAAATTATCAAGATACTTAAGAATCGGGTCACGACTCACCTGATCAAATCCTAAGGAGGTCCGATCGGATTACAAAGTTCTAACTAAGGTCCCACGTGGTTGGTGATTTCGGCAAATCTGCCCGCCTCGATATACGGACCCTCGTCAAGATGCCGACTCGGACCGCATGCTCACCGTCCAGAGATTGGGTCGTGCAGCGCTGCTACGGTGTTGCTTCTCATCCAAGAAAGGGGCCCCCTTTTACACCATCCGATCCCGGTCTGATAGCTGCGTCATCCTTCAACGAGCTGGCATCAATCTTGAGGGTCCCTATTCGGTCGCCATCTAAGTCGATTTAAGATCAGAACTTTGCAACGTGGATTTCTTCGCAGAACGACTTGGCTTAGGCCAATATATACAATAAAGGAGGCACAATATGATATCCCGTTTAAAAGGATGGCACGGACGATGACTGGCGCATAGGGGGTTCAGTTGAGGAGGGGGTCGGTAGAAGTTCCAGCACACGGAGAAACCCAGTGCTGGTGACCTGTCCTAGTAGTCCAACACGGTCAATGAGGTATTCAAAATGACTTTCATTCTCCTCACGAGACGTCCGCAAGTCATCCCGAATACCACGTTGACACAATGCCACCCCAGCTAGGACAGGCTCAACTCAGTCATGGATTGCCACGTCCGCAGGGAGAGGAAGGCCAGTTGTTGTTTGCGGATCCCATCCCTGAGAACGGGTCTGGACGAAGGCATCCCTGCTGGTGCGGGATGATGCAGTCACAGGATCGGGACAGGATTACACACAGGCACCTCCGCGGCGGCCTGTGCTGCCTCCTGTCCCTGCCCCTGGACTGCACCACTAGCACCAGTGGAATCCCCCCTCCAAGCCCCGTGTGTGGGCCTTCCACGGCCTCCTCCTCAACCAAACCCTCCACCAACCTGGATTACTCCGTGCCATCTACCTCCATAGCCCCCTGTGGTGGCTCAGCTGCCCCTTCTGCTGCCGAGGAGTCCACCTCAGACCTCCGCCTCTAGGACGTACCCTCAGCAGCTGCGGCCGTGGACGTGGCACCAGACTCCTCACTCCCCGAAGAGATGACAACCCGGGAGGGGAGCTGGGCCTTGCGTCTCCGGCTGGTGGTCGGATCCCTGCCGCTGTGCTCCACAGCACCGTCTCCGCCCTCTTCATCAGTTGACGCTGCAGACAGGGAGAGACAGAACACATGCATCAGGGCACTGTACAATGGTCTGGTACACACATGACAGTTGCACATGAGTGGCAGTGTCAAACATCACAGATGGCATCACACTCCCGACACACATATCATTTGAACCCACACACATGCGCAAATTAACAGGAATGTTGCAGCAGGCAGCACCATCCATACACATACAACAGCATGAGCATTCGAAGGTTAGCCTGACGTCACATGCTACATGGGGAGTGCCGAACACATGCACACATGCCACCAGATATACATGCATCTGTACATATCCAACACCTGTCACAGTGAAATCATCGGCAACTATGTCTCATCTGCCAATCAGCCTCCTTCATGTCGGTGTCACATGCATCCATGGTGTATCACAGTCCAACACATGTCAAATACACACACACACACATGTACTCTGTGCACGTACATGAAGGTGGAACCAGCATCCATGTGTCACACCCCAACTGTGCCAGAGTACATACACAGAAATGCCAACATGTGTGCATCCCCACATGCATTTGTGCATCATGCATTTCAACACATACACCATTGATGTGGCTCACACATGACTGGACGCACATGCGGCAGGCTCATGCCCCTACACATACACAACCATACATGGGCCTTTCCAGACATATGTCCAAGCTGCACACTCCTGGCAAACCTCAACATGCACTGCGTCCAATCAGTACACATGGACACTTACCGCTCGACTCCAGACGGCTCTGCCTCTCAAGGACCTGGAGGTTGAGCATTGGGCGTATACGTTCCAGGACCCTCACCTGGTTGTCGCTAAGGCGGACCCGGCACCCCTCTGCATCCTCTGGCTCCAAGAGGCGCCGGGCCTTGCTGAGGGTCCTGGACCTGAAGTTCTCCCAGCGCTTCCGACAGTGTTGTATGTCATGGGCTGCCACCCCCTCCACGTTGATGGCAGCCACAATGTCCATCCAGATCCTCTTCCGTCCTTCATTGTCGGCGCGTGCTCTTCCGAAGAGGGCATCATAATTCACCAGGACTTGCTCCACCAGGATACCAACTTCTGCGGCACTGAAGCTGGTAGACCTCTGCCTCTCTGGCTGGGGGTTGCCAGTGGTCTCTGATGGTGTTTCCCCCAACATGGCAACCCCAAGGCAGGTGTGGGTGGGCAACTGGGTCCTGGTGCTGGGCTGTGGAGCGATGGAACTTCAGTCGGGAGTCTACTGTTCCAGCAGGGGTGGTCACAGCAACCGGACCCCTGCAGATGGCTGATGTGCAGGCACCAAATAGCAGGGCACGTGGCCAGCAGGCTGGCAGGCAGCAGCAGATGGCAGTTGGGAGTGGGCTCGGGGCTCTGGGGGGCAGGTAAATGGCCTTCTGGGCAGGAGCGTGGTCTTCCGTGTGTTGTTGCGTGGCAAGCTTGATACGGAGTGATTTAGCACGTGAAAAAACTGCACATCAGTGTGTAATTGGCGGAAAGGCCCTTAGCGCGTACACGCATAAGTGCCGTGGCACGTGTGGGTAGGGTTAAAAGGTACGCGTAGGATGCCATTTTCTTGTACGTGCTTTTGTGGAGTGCGAGGCCCAAGATGAAGGCATCTTGCCGAAACGTCTAAGGACCAGCACTCCATTTTCTACCGGGTCCTTCCAATCTTTTGATTTAGATCCAGACGTCGACCACGTGTTAGGTCACCCTTTAGCCTGGCTACATACAACCAACTGCTATACCATTTATTGTTGTCTGCTTGGTTGGATTTTGTATTATGTACCTGTACTATCACTTGTCATTATAGGTGATGGTTACACATTGATTTCCAAAGCACCATATTGTTTTAGCTTTGTATGAATTCAACTTAGTTGTTAACTCAGTTACATCAAGGATTTGTGAATATTAACTACCCTTAATGTACTGGACCTTTTTACAAAAAAATCACAAAAAGATTACAAATGCATGACTATGAAATGCATTCACAGCCAAATAAATAAAAAAAGCTGTACCCTTCACATCTATTTTTGTCTGCATTTCTCATATTTAATGAGTACTACTACATCTAGAATGTCTCTGCATGTATGTGAGATGATAGAATAAATCTAGGCCTGCTACATTTAAAAAGTAGACCCCAGTACTATAGACGTCAGGGCAGACCCCTCTTTGTACCATGCTATGCATCATGCAGCACATGTGTTGTTTTTCCATCTTGGAGTCCTCAGTGTCTGCTTATAGGGTCCCCTTCCACTTTATTGCCAGTGCATGCATGCCTGAGTTACTGTCATGTGTGACATGTGTAATTTATTTATTCAATGTGTACATTGTGATGCCTATGTGTGTCAGCTATGCTGTTCATGCCTGTCTTCATTACTTTTATTTTATTTTTCTGCAGGTGATGAGGCACTAGTTGCTGTTGAGGAGGAGGAGATGGCGCAGGGGCAGGAGTACTCACTGCCCCAACCAGATACCAGTGGAGGACGTGGGGTGGTGGTGGGTGAAAATCCATTACTCCTACAGACCATCCTGTCCATGGGTGTCTCTGGGTACACCTCCGAAGACCTCTATGCCTCAGGTGCTGAATCTGACATTGAGACATATGTCACGTCGCAGGAGAGTGTTTCTGGCAGGGATGTTGTTCTATCCAACCTACCTGCACTGGGGGGTAGACCCCTCTATGGGGCATTCAGTGTTGGAATGTCCGCCTGTGGCGGTTACAGATGCAGGGTCACACTCCACTATATTTGCTTCTGTTCCTGGGCCAGCAGATCAAAGGAGGAATGCAGTCCTGCAGCCTCAGGCAGTGCCAGCACAGCAAGGTGCACATCACCTTGCCCCAAACAGGTGTGGTGCCCGCCAATACGGTGGCCGTGCGCCACCAGGCAATACTGTGTGGGAGAACTCCATTTACACTATTGCAGCACAACAGGGGGCATCGTGTGAGATAATGGCTCAGGCCATGGATAGGGTGGCCACTTCCATTCTCCCCCCTGAAAGGCAGGTGGAGCTCCAGCAGCAGGCAACAGAGTCCATGTGCCGCTCACACAGCGAGGACATGTTGGCATCCAACAGGGACCGACGGGCTGGACTGGAGACTCTGCGCACAGCCATATCTGCAGAGTCACAGGCCCAGAGAGATGCCCTGAGGTTAGAGCACAGGTCCCTCAGAGATACTCTGGGTGCACTTGAGGTGTCCCAGAGTACAAGATCAGAACAGCAGCTGGAGCAGCTAACGCGCACAATCTCAGCTGAGCTCCAGGCAACCCATGAGGAGATCCGAGCATCACGTGAGGCCTTGCAAGCAGAACTCTGTGCTACCTGTGAGGTGCTGAATGGGGATCTCCGGATCATCATCCTGCAGAATCAAAACTTTCAGACCTGCATGCTTGCTGCCATGGAGGAGCATGCCAGGGCCTTGCGTGGTCTGCCTCCCATACCACGCACACCTTCTAATGTACCACCAGAGGGTGATGACAGCGACGGCAGTTCTCCCACTGTAGGGTAGCCGTGCAGGCCATGAGCCCATGGAGGTTTTTTTTTCTCAACATCCACGCATGTGGGTGTTGGGGTGCACCCTTTACCTCCTCCCTCCTGGGTGCCCCCCCCTGGTCATCACATGGCAATTTTTTATTTTTATTTTTTATTTTTGATAAAATCAAATTTTTTTGTAGATTTTTCTTTTTCTTTTTGTAGTTCATTTTTGAATCCGAATTGAAACTTTTCCTTTAGATTTTCTTTTTTTCTTTAAAATTTTTTGTTTTGATTTTTTCCGTTTATTGTTTTCATTTCTTTTCATGTTAAATTTGATTTTTTAATTTTGTTTTGATTTAATTTCATATGATTTTTTTTCTTTATTTACTATTTTTATATTTTCAATTTTCATTTGATTACTTTTGTTTACTTTTCATTTTCTATTTAGTTATTTTTAATTTTATTTTAAGTTACATTTACTTTTCTGTTGATAACTATTGCATTCCAAATTGTACATTCATGTTACAGTGTGTTGCTTTGTGTGGCTCCCATAGGCATCCACTGTGTGTTACAGCTGGGCACATTCAGGCTTGTCCTGTGTTTGGGTTTGAAACTTGGGTTCCTGACACATATGCCACTCCTGCTTCCCCTTTCCATGGGCTCGCAAGTTTGTGACCAAGTGACAGTAACTTACACAGAGGCATTGGGCTCCCATTAGTTGTGTGGGCAGTCTGTAGTCCAAACTGTGTATACATCCCTGTTGGGGATTGGTGATGATTTCTCAACTGCATGGTTGATTTGTATTTTGTATTACATACAGGTCATTTGGCATATTTGCATGTAGCTCCTTTCATGTCTTAACGAACCGGTCTCCATTGCAGATGCAGTTCATGTTGTATGCAGTACACTGCCACATTTACCTACCAACAACACACTGAAGATGCAAGGGGTGGATGTGCTGCCTTTGTCAGGTTATGACACTTGCACTGCTTTCTTTTTTTATTGTCATACGCTGCCACTGTTGGGTCCTGTACTTAAGTTTTGTCATGCTGTTAAGTATTTGTTTCTGTGTGTTGTTTCTTTTTCATTAGTGAGAGGTAATTGTCTCTGGGCTGTTTGCATTTGGGACGGTGCACTTTGTGACACTTTTGTCATGTGTTGCATTCATTTGGTGGCTTTGACATTGCATGCCATGTCATGGTGTGTTGGGTAGTTGAGATGGGGTTAGGGAGGGATTGGGTGACATGACACTATTTGGGTGTACTATTTTGCAAGGGGGTAGTCCTTCAAGCTGCATGATTGTGTGCCTTTTACTGACACAGCATTGGGTGTGTTTAAGTAGCTAGGGATGCACACAATGTAGCACTTCCAGGTAAACAATCTCAGGGGGGTATGGTTGTGACAGTTGACTGTCCCTTTTGCCATCATCATCAATTGTCAGCTGGTATCTGCCAGGCCTGTGTGCACTCCGCAGGGGTGCGATTTTAGGAGAAATAATTTGCCACAAGCTGGGTACGGGCTGCCTCACCACGTGCCCTTTCACCTCCCATGCGCAGCGGCCGTGCATGTGGTTGGGGATTTGGGGGCACCACCATGTCCACCAGCACGCCCCGCCGGGTTGCAACGTTGTGCAGGACACATGCTGCCACTATGATCCTGCACACTACTGGGGGCTCATATAGCAGCTGCCTACCAGAGCGGTCAAGGGAGCGAAAATGTGACTTCAGCACTCCGAATGTGCGCTCCGCTATGCCCCGGGTTGCAATATGGGCTGTGTTGTATCTTACCCTGGGTGGTGTGGTGGGGTTCCGTATTGGCGTCATCATGTAGGTGCTCAGAGGGTAGGCACTGTCCCCGGGGGAGGTGAAAATGGTTGTCATTACTTGGGTTTTTCCATTTCTCAGTGTCTGACATGCATGCATGTGCAGAGGCATTTGTACTCACCAACGAGCCATGTGTCGCCATGCCTCCCAGCTTCCAGGTCCCGGTTTAGTGGTGACATTCAGAATATGAAACTATCATGGGTGGACCCCGGATAGTTTGCATATACTGAGGTGATGATTCCCTTGGCATCACATACAACCTGCACGTTGATGGAATGCCAGTGCTTGCGGTTTCGATAAATGTGCTCAGTGGCTCTGGGAGGACGTAGAGCCACATGGGTGCAATCAATGGCACCTAGCACTTTGGGGAAGTGTGCCACCCCGTATAAGTCCTGGACCACGGCCTGCCTTTCTGCAGGTGTTCTGGGCATGTATATGTGCCTGCGGACTGAGGGGCGTGCAGTGATGATTGCCAACACCTGGTGTAGGCAGCGTGACTGCGTGGCCTGTGAGACACCCCCAACTATGGCACTTGTCCGCTGAAATGACCCAGAAGCCAAGAAATGCAGTACATTGAGCACCTTTTCCAAAGGGCTCATTGCTTGGGAGCACAGGGTGGGTGATGTGAGGTCATCCTCCCACTAAGCAACCAGTTCTAGGATGATATGGGGTGGAAACCTGTGCCTCCCATAGACATGGTCATCTGGCATCCCAAAAAGGTTGGTCCTGGGTAAAGAAATGCAGGGCCTGGCTATCCTCCTCCTCCTGCGGTGTCCCACGATCACTGCTGCGAGGAACGGTATATTCATCGTAGCGTATGAGCTTGTTTGCGCGCACTTTTATGCTGTGCGGTGCCGCTTACGCCTGCTTCCTGCTGGCGTACGTGTTTCCGGATTAGCGCGTCTTTTTTAGCGCACAGGTTTCCCCTGTTCGATTCCATGAATATGTGTTGTTAGCGCGCGTGTGGACGTTGCAAGCATTTGGCTGCTGTACTTCCCCCGTAACACCCACATTTTCACAAGTTGTTCCCCATTCCGCGTGTTCCACCCCGTGTTCTGCCCCCTTTTGTTGTGTGCGCTACACATTGTGCACTTTCTCTGTGCGCGTCGCGCACGGCGTTTAGTGACATGTGCGCCACCCACGAATTTGGCGCACATCCCAGGGTAAACACGCACAGCGCATTCCATGAATCGACAAACAGCTGCGTGCGCGGCTTTAGCACGCGTGCACTGCGATTTTCGCGATTGCGCTCCCATTTTTAGCGCACATTAATTCCATGAATTACCCTGTAAATGTGATGAGGTGATGCTGGGACTTATGTCCACACTGCAATGTCTTCACTTTACCACTTTCTTTTCCACTTCTTACCATGAACTAAAATAATCCAATTTTATAGAACCAACTTGGAAAGTACACAAACTGCATAACCCAACATGACAGTTTTTAATAGCAAAATCTTATAGAAGTGTATTATGCAAAATGGGAATTATTCTGCATTCACTGTCTCCATCATCAAGGGAAGTATATTAGTGCCAGCATTCTAATTGGTGTGATCTTAAAAGATTTTATCTAAGTTTCTCTTTGTATTTTAAAGCTTTTGATATTTCCAAAACACAGACTTGTGAAATCTTTATTTATAAACGTGCAGATAAACCTTTTAATTGTACAAAAAAGCAAACCATGTAGTTTTGGTCAAATTAGCAGTTCTTAAAATATGCTTGCCAGAGGCCTGCAATATCTAATTTCATCTGTCTAGAACCCCTTCCACTCAAATTACCTATATAAAAATAAAGATGGGGTAATGGACTAAACAATGCCACCAGCATGTGAGAAGGCAACCCTTTTTGCAGAAGACTGCAGGATCACTGTATTGACTGCTGGCAAAGTCAGGATATGAGAATGAACACCTTGGTTCCACAATTTTGATTTTGGTTACCTAATCACCTATCCAGACTCACATGTTATACTTATCATTGGGGGTGGCTGCCTAGGTTTTAAAAACACCTGTCTGAAGAAACCGATTTCTAGACCTTCACCATGCTGATGCTTTGTTTTTATTGCACCCGCTATCTGGTGCAGGTCCATTGCTGATACAAGCACCACTGATAAAAGCGCCTGATGCACAACAAAATAAAGGGCATATACATGTAGGTTTTTCAACTTCGGACATAGGAAAGGCTGAGACGGCCTTGCTGGAATATGGTTTTGTAATCTTGCATTTGAACACAGACTTCTGCAACACACTGAGCTGTCTTCTGAACCATCGTTGCACTCAAATTTATCAGTATGTATTTCAACTTTGGCTATTACAGATAATTACTATGATCCCCACAGAAAGGTGAGAATGCTACAGGACTTGTGCCGTAGTGAATGCACAAACTATGTATGCCACAGTGAACACAGAAAGCATTACAGGATTAATGGTTTTGCCTCAGCAGCATGCCATAACATATCCAGACATGTGCTATTTATGTTTGGTGAGCAATGGAAACAGACTTCTTTAGAACAGGCAGCTTTGTGGGGGTTTGGGGCAAGAGCCCATTTTGCCCTCCCATAAAGACATATCTGTGTCTGTGAATTGAACTATTGCAATAGAGAAAATGGAGTTTGCTTCCCATGGTGCACTGGAGGAGGTACAGAGAGCAATGAATATACAAATGAAGCTGGTTTCCACTATTAGCAACAATATGCATTTGATTTTTGATTGCACAACTGCTCTTCGCACGCTGTTAGGGCAGGCCTAGCCCTACAAGTAGCAGTGAATTCAGCTTGATGAAAAAAATGCTTGACACTAAATAGTCTCACAGTGGGCCTTCACCCTAGAGCTATATTATGGTTGTCCTGTGTGTGAAGGGGCCGGGGACAGCTCACGCTGGCCTTACCTGTCACACCCCGGGACTAGGCCCAGAGGGAATGTTCCCAGGGTGTGACAGTCCAACAAGTGCTCCCTGCAGATGTGCGTGTAGCTACCATTTAACAGTCCCTAAAAGGAAGGACACAGCGGTGTCTGGCACTAGCATTGCTCATGTACCATGGCTGCAGGGGCAGTGCCATCCCCTAGTTTAGGAGGGTGTAAGCCCTCCCAAATGCAGGAGGTTGCAGGAAAAAAGCAGCACTGTCGCGGCATGCTCAGACCTAGGCTCAGATGGGTGCTACCTCAAAGCCTGTGGGATAATAGAGAATTTACATGTAAATAATCATTAACGTGTCAGCAGCAACAAACGTACAGAGGCAGAGGACAAAAACCTGCCCAGGAGATATTAATATACCCACTATGCTCAGCTTTTAGTTGTGTCACTCCCTCAATGATTAGCATATCTTTGGGAAACTAAATAACCTATGAATTGGGATGAAAGATGCATCTAATGGGCCAAAGGAAGGTGTGTAGTTAGAAGTTGAAACTTGCACTTCAGGTTTTTTTTAATTGCGCATGGGAGGGGGTGTGGCGATGGGGTTTGTGGGGAGTGGAGTCAGGCCCGCAGGAGACATAGTTCCAATACTTCTTTTCGTACTCTTAGACCACTGCTCCAAAATTGACATTTTACCCAACATAAGTTTTGTAATGGAGGATTATAGATATTTTGCATGAGGGACTGTCATGGGTGACACCTTCAGTCAATCCTGTCTTAGAATGGCAACAATTTCGATCTGGGACTTGCCATCCAGTTTTCACTTGTACAGGTCAGGGTCTCCAAGTCCCAGCTGGGGCCTTTGATTCAAAAGCATGGGATGGCATCATGTATTCAAGGGCTACTTGGCAGCTATGTGTTATCCCTTTGGGTGATTGGTATTATTATAGCAGAGTTTGTTGTTCTGACTTTAATCTTGAGCAAAACCCGAGTGTGCATTCTCCAGACATGGGGACCTTGCGCCCCTCCTCCCACCACTGTGCACATGAATGCAGAAAACAGCTGGGGAATGGCATGAAGGTGGTAGGGGTGCTGGTCAAGCTGCTGGTTTCTTAGTAATGGAGACCTTCCTTCCTCCTCCCACTGCACTCTTCATCAGGCCCAAAAGACACCTCCTCAACTCACACGCATGTCCAGCAGACCTGGCCGTGCAGGTTCCACTGCAGCCTCGCAAATACTTAATTACTTAACACTGTATTTGTTATTCCAGAGCATTCAAATGGGAAGCTCTTTGCTATTCATGTTTCATTGGGGTAAAGATTGAGACAAGACACTAAACAGAATGAACATTTGAGTGATATGATATGATATGTGATAGGTGAATTTTACTTATGAAATTCAACGGAAGGCTCCAGTTAGCTTCCCACATCTGTGCCTTGTTTCAAGACAAATAAAATGTCTTCCACAGAATAAATTTAAATGGTCTCCCATATTTTCATGGTTGCTTATTTGACACCTCAAAACATGTTGGAATTTTATGGAACGGCCCATGTTCTTCATATCATGTTTGCTACAGGCCTATAAAAAAACGGCGACTGCACCCAGATGACCTCAGTGCCGGTCTAAGTCATGGGCAGTCTGTGTGGTGCCCCAGTGCCAATGCTGATATGGGGGAGGCAAAGGCAGCAGTTGCCACATGTAACTGATATTTCTGCAGGAGCGACGGCATGAGATCTTCTTCCACCACCTAGCTCCCAGTCACCCTGAGGTCCTAGACACCACTCCTCTCCCCACCTCCTCAATGGCTAAGCAGATATGATACTGCAGGTCCCACTGGGGTCTAGCAAATACTTAACTACGTCACTGCTTAGTTATGACTACAACCAGCTAACCTTATCACACATTATCTGTTGTTGCAATCCAAGTGTTAAAAGCACATTTACAAAATCCTGAGGCTTCTTTTTCACATTGAATTGCATTCTGCCACTTGTAGTCCTCCATCCATCCTTTTATTATTTTTGTTTTAGCTGAATCATGGCTTTTCACAAAATGCATACAAAAGTGTCATACAAATATCATACACAAAAAAAGAAACATTCTCCAAACAAACACAACTAAGCAGTATGCATTAGCATATAATAACTTAATACCCCTTAAAACAATCACATTCCACTGAGACAAGAACCTATCCAACATTATCTGAGAATATTTCAACTTTTTTAGTCATTCTTTATAATCAAGCCTAAGGCTTGAAGTATCCGAATCACCTGAATTGTTAAAGCTGTTTCTTCACCCGCAATTAGTCTATCCCAGAACATGTCCGAGAGCAATCGTTCTTCCCTGTCTCCTATGTGGAACCATTTTCTCCTAACCTTCCATGTCCCATTACAGTTCATCGAGAGATGTTGGAGGGGCTGGATAGTTTTTTCCTTGCATAGGTGACATCCCAACCTACTCATGCTAGATTTGTCATGCAATAGCAAGACTTCCCCCATTGGGACAAGATTGAGCCGTACCCTCAGGAATTCTTGCCTCATCCTTGAATTAGGAAATCGCCTGAGATATCTTGGGACAACTCCTAGTTTTTTATCAATCATCAGAAAAGATTTCGCTAGAATTAGGCACTGCCTGGTGTCTATTGGGCGGATCCAATCTGCTCTTTTCATCAGTTTCTTTGTGAGCAGTGGATTTGTGATTAACACCTTTACATTACATTCACATTCTAGCAACATTCTTGTGGCAAGCTGTTTCAATTTTCCCAGAATACCAGAAGAATTTGTCTCCAATGTATTAGCGATATCTCCATATAGAGAGTTCGTCTGTGGCACAATGATCGATCTATATAGTGAGATGAAATGCCAGTTTACTTGCATTTTTATAGAGGACAGCTCTAGTTCAAACCTTAGGCTCACCATAGGTGAGGATAAAGGTAAGCCTAAGACCTTCTTCCATATCCGTCCCTCTACACTTACCCAGTTGGTCTCCCAAATCAATGGCTTAGCATCTATCCCATATAGCAATGCTGGCAGCACCTTCGTATTATAGAATTACAATAATGGCTCCAGGTAGAATTTGCAGTATGACGAGAGAACTTTCCTCATCTGACTAGTCAGTCTATCAGCTTTTTCCTTATCAGCATTCAATTGGATCAGCGTTGGACAAGAATATAATTTGAAGCCCATATAGGTCAGCTTTTTGACTATGGGCATTTCTTCCTCTCCCAATAGCCATTTTTGGTTGTAGGTTTGTTTAGTTGGTCTTTTACAGATCATAATATCTGATTTCTTTACGTTGATCTGGAGTTCATTTTTACCTGCATACTCCCATAATGCTCTTAACAGATGTTGCAGACCCACCGGGGAGTAATATAGTACATAAGGACTATGTCATCGGCATATGCCAGCCCTCCATCCAACATAGGGAAACAAATGCTACAATCAAAATATTGTCCTTACTTTGCTTAACATACTTTTACAATAATTTAAACATTAGTAAGAGTGGTTTATTATGAATTGTGTACTTTTCAAGTCCACAAAATAGAGTATTCTGGAAAAACAAATGCATATTGCTTCCATCTACAGCTGGCAAGATTTATGGTCACGTGGTTAAATTGCAAAACTTGTCTCTAATCCCAGCTTCACCACTTAAATTAATTGTGTGATCCTGTGCATATCGTTTTCTCTCACTGTGTCTAATCTGCTAAAATGAAAAGTCCCTTGAAGTGGTTCACTCCACATTGTCCAGAACTCATAAAACACCTCACTCATGCTATTGCTCGATATTCAATAAAAATAATAATAATGATAATGAGTGACCAATAATATTGTGCATTACAAGCTCTATTTGTCTAATGACTTACTCATTCCAACTTCTTGTAATGTAACGTCCTATGAGCTCCTCTCCAGTGCAAAAAGACTCATATTAATTCATGTGACATACATTTATTTGATGCCACTGTATGTGATGGCAATTAATATGCAAATTATGTATAGGTCTCTGTGCATCTCTTGGTACACGGGCCTCGCAAACCACGATACAGACTAACAAACTTGTCATTTCATTTCACTGGGTGAAGCAAGTTCAGTGTTATTTTTTAAAATGACTAACTTGGATGAAAAACGTATATTAAAGTGTAAGTAACAAAGAAAATCAAAAGAGGGAATGAACGATACAGCCATGGATCAAACAAACAGCAACTGTGCTGCCTGGTAAATGACAGTACTGTTTATAAAAATGTAATCATATAAATGTATGATCTGCGCATGGTCCGTGACCCACGTTTACAAAACCCTCTAAGTGACTCCTTGTTCAAAAATACTAATACAACTTGTGTTCTCGCATTTGAGAGACAGAGTCCCAGATGAATGAAAGCAAAACATGTCTGTTTTTTATGTGTGCAATGATAGCACTGCTGGGCTAGCTGTGAGGGTTTCTTTCAGGAAATGTACAGGAGAAAGGAGGGGGTGCTGCAGCAACTGGAGCACCCCTACTTCCAGTGCCACTGTGCACGTCGCCTGCTTTGGGGACCATGAGTGGTCTTGTTTTTCTTGGTGTGTAATGCTGCTTGCTCATTGGCTAATTGTCTCACTCGAAATGTGAGCTGCCAGGTGGCCCAGATATCCACTGTTTACAGGTGATGGCTGCATCTCTGAGACTACATTGCAACAGTAGTTAAGTGCATGCTACACGGCTCCCTCCCTCAGAAGATCTGCTAGTTAGACATGCCATAAGCAGTGCTGCACTTAAGAGAAACAAAAAGCAGCATTCTTCAAATCTCTCAACAACTTATACTGCTCCACTTTCTCCTTCAAAATGGCTGCTGCTGTAACAGAGGTTTCTCCAGGATGCACTCATTGTATATATTGTACATACCACACAAATGTTTAACCACTTGTTCTAACTATCATTGTCTGTATATATTGAATATTGTACATTACCCCCATTATTGTAAATTGCAAACTTTTATATATTGTACTTCTGTAACCTGTCCGTACATGCGCCCTTTTACTCCTGGGTCTGGAGCGCTATATAAATAAAATAAACAAACAAAACAAACAAACACTATGCAAGAAGGAGCAGCTGAGTGACACCCGGGCCTCGCTTCTGTATCTTCATTTGCTCTGGCAGTCAGAAAAGCTTGCTCCATCTGAATATAACAATGGATTCATCAAATGTATTGAGTAGAGAACGAGCTCGCTAGATGACCTGGATAATTATTTGACTGTGGGATGGATATTCCCTGGAAGATATTTTCATAACCATGTGTTTTGCTTTTGCTTCTGGCATTATTTCTGGAGACCTATCAATCAGCATCCCATCCAATGAGCTATCTTCACTCTCGCCCTTCATGCCTCTGTGTTGTTCTATATAGTGTTCACAGTGCTCCGTTTTCACTGCCACTACTGGTGTATCACACGGTGAGGTGCTTTACGCTTGGTCACAACTGACTCCCCTATTTGTTTTAAAGTAACACTGAATTACAGGTAAGGTTGCATAGATGCTTTCATTTTGCATTTCTAATACTTTCGCTAAATCACTGATGGAACCATGACTCACTCAGTGCTAGAATTGGACAAGATTTCCTCAAATCCAGAATCCAGTAAAATGGTCTCTCTGGATTCCTGAATCCAGGGAAACCAAAATCCTATGCCCAAATGGCTGCACACAGTACTCAGCTGTTCTGCAGCACTAAAAGGCTTAACTTCAGCGCTCCGAGGTTTGTCTATACAATTAAGCATGATTAACGTTAGATTGCCACTTCCACAGCAGTGAGTCGGTAATGGGGGTGGCTATGTTTTGTGCCATCTCCCTTAAGAGGTGAAAATGGTGGGTTATTAGAAAGGGGAGGATTGACTAAAGCTAAATGATGTAGGGGACAACGGCTAAAAATAGTGGTATGATGCATTTTCTTTGACCACTCTTCCTTCTTTCTTGTAAAACACAAGAGATTCTTTTAAGCTCACATTGTTTTGTTTGCTGGTAAATGTAGGCTCCCATTCAGTAGGGGATGAACAAAGCTACAATTATACTCATTTTGCTCAACATGTTTCTATAATTTTTCTATAAGGATTCATGTTTGGTCGGATTCGTCTACTGTGTGATTTGTGCACGTGCCAGTTCATCTCTCTACATATATTTTAGAATTCTGGTCACCTTAAAGGCAGAGTCATCTAGTGCAACTCAACTGAAATCCTAATGTATTTGCTAATTAATCAGTGAAGAAACCAAACATTATTAACAATAACACTCCTTTAAAAATAATTCAGATGTATTGCATCAGACTGCATTCCAATATTTCTCTTCCCATTCTTTTTCATATTCCTCATGCTTCCTTTTTGCACAACTTGATCAATTTAGAAGTAGCTTCATCTGAAGGGTTTTCCCATGTTTTTTCTAGATCGCGGTCTCCATCTTGAAATCTTGACATGTGAGTAAGCCCCCTGCCTCACTCTAGGGACCTCCAGTTGGGTGACCAAATGGGCTGGGTGTCTTCCCAAGCTACTGGATGATGGGCCCCGGGTGTGGTTTGTACAGGGCAGAGCCCACGTAGTCCTGGTCTCTAGGCAGGGGCAGTCAAATTGCCACCAGAGACTCTCCTGCCTTTTTAAGGGGATCAAGGACTGGCGGTCCTGCAGAACCAACAGTGCCTGTATGCTTGGTTTCCCTCGTGCATGTACAGGAATCCTATACAAATCTACAGAGCGAAAGAGAGGGACCTGAATTAGGACAGGAAACACGACAGTCAGCCAGCCATTTATCCATCGCACAAGACCTGCCTTCTCATACAGTTGAGAATTGATATTCTATGTCCATCCAGGGAGCAAGCTCAAGGGCTGATAACCATAGAGAGGCCCACCCAAGAAGAGATACTAGCCCGCTTCAAGTGCCACATCAGAACTAAAGTCAATCCTCACGGGTGGGATTCTCCATCCAGTTCCTAAACCAGCTACCTGAAGAGAAACATCTGAGTTCCCTTACTCCAAAGAGAGGCTGGACGGCCGGCTAGGGATGTGGCTGGCAAAGAGAGGACCACCGAATGGGAGGCAAGGGCCAATCCCAAGTCCCACACCAGGGCTACAAGTCATCTCCTGGGTCGCAGCCTGACAACCACTCCCCATCCCAGCTAGCACACCTGAGTCCACCTGAATCCCCTTTCAACACGAAGAGGCTGGAAGGCCGAACCAAAGACCTATACAATCCCAGAAAATTAATCTGGCAGTGTGGGAATTTGGAGTAGGAGTTGCAGACCAGAGAGAGTAGGCAGGAGCTTCTTTGGAGATGGATGGCAGAGAGAGTAAGGGATTTAGCAATACCCAGGAAACTGGAGGCCGTGTTAAACCAGGCAGGAGGTGCTGGATCTGGATAAAGACCTGGGAGGCTGCGCTGCATTAGTGGCACAGGGAACTGAGTGAGGCCATGCCAGGAGGGGCATGACCTGGACAACGAAGGGGAAGGCTGGAAAAGAGCCAAGAATGTGGGCAATAGAGGAACCTAATATCAACGGAGCTGGGGCAGCTGCTCAGAACTGAGCAAGTAGTAGCCAAAAACAATACAGGAAACGAGAGAGAAGAGACTCAGAGGGGTAAATAAGGAGAGTGATACATAGAGGAGTTTGGGTTGAAAGTAGAGGAGGGTTGTGTCCAGTGGGGAAAAGAAGGGGTCCAGAAGGTGGCAGAAACTGGAGGAGGCTACATCTGTAAGAGTGAATGCTGGAAAAGGTGCCAGTCAGAGGAGCAGAGAAGGAGGAGGTGATAGCAGTCCGTTAGAAGGCATGATTAAGGGGCTGAGGTGAAGAAGTTGGAGAAGACACGAGGCTGCTTGAAGGCATTATTGAAAGGAGAAAGATTCCCAAAGGGATGAAGGAGTGGGGGAGAGCAGGAACAGCTAGTGGAGCCAAGAGAAGGAGACAGAAATCTGCTTGTGAAGCAAGGAGGAGCCCGAAGGGAAGGAAAGGGTGGAGGAAGCAAACAAGAGTAAAGTGGGGATCACAGGAAAGAAGGGCCAAAAGAGGTGCAGTGGGTGATAACATCGAAGTGTAGGGTGGAAGGACCCTGGTTTGGGGGAAGATTGGCGGGTGTATTAGAGTTTAAAGAGTGAACAACCAAAAGAAGAGCTTTACGTGGCAAATTTCTAGCATTACAGTATCGCCCTTTACATTTGCACCCTGCAGTGCAAATGACGAAAACCTGGCAGTGGGGAAATTGCTACACCTCAGTGCAAACTTAGCAGGTTACCGCCAGCAAATGAAGTCCTAAAGCAAAATTAGCTCCATTGTGTGCAGGCTGGTGGTAAACCAGACCCTTTTCAGGCAAGAAAGGAAAAAGGGTGCAAATGAACAGCGAGGAGAAGCGGGATTAGAACAGAGCCAAACAGACAAACATTTGGAACGGTACATTGCGGTTTAGGGGCAAGGATTATAATTGTCATAGTTGGCGTGCACGTGTAATCATTGGTACTGGAGCAAACAATTGCTGATTGCAAAAGGAGGGAATAAAACCTACGTGTGATGCTGAGACATTTTCTGTGATCGCAATTTCTAGCACATCTCGGGAGGATAGCTCAGGGGCAACGTGATTGCCTTGGAAGCAAGACAACACCGAGCAACACAGGTTCGATCCCCGGGTCTGCGCTTAGAAACCTCTGGGTATTAAGCATGTTATAAATATCATATCATATCACATTGATCGGGTGGCAGTAGAATTCGTCAATACATGGTTGCGTGATGGACTTGAGATCCGCTGAAGGGGACCCTTGAAATCTGGAGGCTTCTTGGCTAGATGACATTTTGAATGTCCCTCCTTGCAAACTAAGACAAGCACAGTAACCTGGCGTGGTCCAGCCACCCGCCAGAAGTACCAGAAGTTCGAGGTATAAAGGTGGTATATACATGGAACACAAAGCTGAAAGCAGGAAGGGTAGCAAGGGATCATCTTGATGCCCCAAGAACCATAACTGCTCATCCACTCGATGAGGCCTAGCATTAGGTGATCATGTTTGAGGTTACCAAATCCTAGTGATACGTAGCCATGAGTAAGAGGAGGAATGACTCTGAGCTCCTTATCCAAGAAGGAGGCCACCTCTAGAACGTTATTCAGAGGAAGCAAACAACACTGATGCAGCTCTTTCAGGAGATGTAGACCGATGTTGTCAATTCCTTTGTATTGCAAAGAATACAGCCGGGGCATTTCTACCATGCACAGACTACCAAACTGCAACAGTGGCGTAGCTGCTATGCGCATCAGAGCAGTGCATTGGCTACATGTTGGTAGCTATTACACATGCAATTGTTGCCTTACGTAAAGTTGTACAAAGAAAAAGAGAAGGGCAAAGAAGCCCAACGTACAAGTAAAGTTAAGCAACAAAACAAGGTACATGTGGGCATTACTCAATAATCAGAGATGGCGTGACATTTGTTGATTAACGGAAAATTGTTAACTATTAAGAGAATTGTACGGTTAGTCCCAGAAAAGAAGGCACTGAAACATGTAGAGTGTGTACAGTGGTGAGGATAAAGTATAGTTATTACATTCAGAGTGCTACTCTTACCTTTGTTCAAATAATTTCACAAGGCTAAACAACACTAGAGAAGCAATTGTTCTATCATGCATGATATGGAAAGCTACAGACAGGAGACCCTAGTCACTTTAACAGTTGATCTATTGAGAGAAATGTATAAAGCTAGGAATCTCACTGTAAAAGGCAAAAAGGTTGAATTGATAGAAAAGTTGTTGGAATACCAAAGTCTGAGGAGTCGGTCTGAAACCCCTACCCCTGCAGCAAATGTGGAAAATGATGATGAGGATGATAATATGTCTGAGCCAAACTCTAATGTTATTGATGAGTTAGATGAGGCAGAAGAGTCTCACAATGTAGGCCCTGTTTTACCTCTACCTCGTCATAGGCCTCAACCTTTGACCACAGGGACCCCATCAGGTCCAACACTAAGTCCTGAATTTGTCTCACTGGAAAGGATGAGACTTGAATTGGAATTTAAAAGAAACCAAGCCCAAACTGAAAGCAAACATCAAGAGCTTAAGCTCAGAGAAATGGAATTGAATCATGAACTTGAAATGAAAAAGTTATCTCTTGAGAATGGTTCTCTCCCAGAGTCTTCTAGGTCTTCCAGTCCTAAGAGGCCTTGCATGCTTAAAGAAGCAGTGGGTATGTATGAGGTTAAGCTTGATATTTTGGATTGGCTGGCTACTTTTGAGTATAACCATGGGATTCAGAACATTTCAGGGAATCAGCTGATTCCTTGGCTCTTTTCTAGTCTTCCCCCTGTTGCATCTGCTGTTGTAATGGAATTGGGTGAAGTGGAGAGAATGGAGTATGAAAGTGTGAAACTAGCTTTGATAGCTAGGTTTGGGAAGCCTCCTTCCCAGTATCTTAAGAGGTTTAGGACCCTCAAAAAGCATGGTGGTACCCCTTGGGCTACCTGGGTGTGTGACTGTTTGAAGAATTTATATGGTTGGGTTAAGGGTTACAAAGTTGACACTTGTGAAGGTATGAGAAATCTGTTTATGTTAGAATCTATCTATGATGCCTGCTCTCCTGAACTGAGACAGCACTTGGCTGACTCTAAGGAATTGGATCAAAAAAAGTTAGCAAGGGGTGCTGACTTGTGGGTTGCCAACAGGGCTACTCCCAAGGATTCTGGGGTAACTCAGAAGAAGGATGAGGGAAAGCAGCACAAGAAAGATAACAAGGAGAATTCTAATACCTCCAATCCAAAAGAGGGCCCCAAACATAACAAGGGTAAGCCACAAGGGAAACCGAATCAGGCTAGTGTACCTCCTGGTGTAAACACAGAAGGAGGTCAGAACAAACCCCCATTCATTAAGACATTTGGAAAATGTTATGCTTGTGGGTCAACTGACCATGTTAAAGAGGATCCCAGATGTAAGGGTAAACCTTCAGGGATCCACACTGTCTCCTTAGCCTTCTCCCCAGAGGATGACGTACCAATGGCAAGTGGAAACGCTCACTTACTGACTGAGGAACCCATGAAAGTCTCAGCCAGTGTTTCTTTAGTATCCCTGGGTCTGTGGGAACAACAGAACTTAGATGTCTACAATTCTATTCCAGACAATACTAAAGAGTATTACAAAGACAGTGCTCTTGTGAATGGTCAGGAGACCCCTGCCATCAGAGGCACTGGGGCCAGCATCACTGTAGCTGATGAATCTTTTTTCAAGGTGGAGGATGTTGCTAAGGTACCCAAATACCTACTAAGCTTGTTGGGGCCCTGTCCAGATGCTTCCACAGTTACCAGCTCTCATCCAGTGCAATGACATGACTGTCAAGATATCTGTAAGTGTGCAGAGTGAAGTACCTGGGAGAGTCCTGTTGGGGAATGAATTAAAAACTCTTGGAGTTGTATCAAGAACCCCCTGGCCTCCCAGCAAAATGAAACAGGAGCAGACTAGGAAGGCCAGAGAGAGTACCTTAAAGGGCTCTCAAGAGGAGATTTTAGAGGAAGCTATAACTCCCAGTCCACAGGACTTACTGACTGCAATCTCAAAGAAGAAGGAGGAAAAGAGGAAACCTAAAACCTCCAGGAAGAAACCAGCCAGCACTCCTGTGCTACCAACAAGGATATCCCCTAGGGGACTGTCCAAAATCACACCTGTGACTCCTCCACCAGCTGAGGCTGAGTGTGTGGAACAACCTAGTGTGGTTGAATCTGCTGCTGAGGAGTAAGAGCTGGAAGAGGACCTTGCTCCGGTTGGAGATCTGCATCCTGCAGACCATCCTGAGCTGCAGTCTTTACTGGCAGAAGGTGGACCCTGTAGGGCAGACTTCAGCAGAGGTCAAAGAGTGTGTCCTACTCTTGAAGGTATTTGCCAACAGGCAGCTTTCCAGCTGGACGGGCAAGAGCCAGGGAAGCATAGGTTGTACTGGGAAGATGGCCTCTTCTACAGTGAACCGACTGAGTCTATCCCAGGGGACTACAGAAGACGTGTAGTGCCTCTAGAAAACAGACTCCAGTTCCTACAGTTAGCCCATGAGATACCTTTGGCTGGTCACTTGAGCTTCAAGAAGACCAAGGAAAGGCTCTCCTTATATTTCTACTGGCCTAAGTTGGGGTCTGATGTAGATAAGTTCTGTAGGAGCTGTCACACTTGCCAAACCTCTGGCAAGAGAGGAGCCAAGAATGTGGCACCCTTGGTGCCTCTCCCAGTCCCTTTTGAGAGGGTAGGAATCCACATTGTTGGTCCCTTACACCTTCCAACATCTTCAAGAAACTGGTTTATCCTGGTTGTAGTAGACCATGCTACTAGGTATCCTGAAGCCATACCTATGAGAACTGTTACAGCTCAAGCTGGTGCTAAGGCCCTACTTGGTATTTTTACCAGGGTAGGTTTTCTTAAGGAAGTTATCTCTAACAAGGGATCGAATTTTATGTCCCACTACATGCAGGCCATGTGGAAAAACTGTGGAGTAACTTACACGTTCTTAACTGCCTACCATCATCAGGCAAATGGATTGGTAGAGAGATTTAATCGTACAATGAAGAGCATGAAAGGTGCTTTAGAAGAACCCCTTAGAAGAAAGTGGGACCTTCTACTGCCATGCCTTCTCTTTGCTTATAGAGAAGTCTCTCAGGAGGGAGTTGGATTTAGTCCCTTTGAACTTCTTCATGGCATCCATTTAGAGGCCCCTGAAGAAGTTTAGACCATACTTGTATGGATCTACTTTTGTGATTCAGACTGACCACCAACCCTTGAGATGGTTGATGCAAATGAAAGGGGAAAACCCTAAACTACTAAGATGGTCAATCAGTCTGCAAGGGTTTGATTTTACCATTGAACACAGGTCTGGGTATCACCACCAAAATGCTGATGGTCTCTCCAGGATGTTTGACCAACTGGAGTAATGAGATTCATCCAGGAGTGGATTAAATCCTCCTGTCCCTTAGTCTGGGGGGACGAGTGTTAGGGAGGATTCTCAAAATGTGCTAATTTCCCTTACCTTTTGAGACCCCCAGCAACTTTGCTGGATTTCTAGGATTTGATTTTTTCACCTGGGAAGAGTGTGAGTCTTTTTTGCCACTCTTCCATGGATTTTGATGTGTTTTTTTACTTTTGTGTTCTTTGGTTATAGAGTTTTAAAACAACTCCATATGCATCATCTTTTTCTTATGTGTCAGAAAGCAGCTTTAGTGCAGTGGCACAGGGATGTCTTTCAGACTTCCCAAGGTTTAAATACCTACTCTGGGACTGACTACTGTCTCCCAGAGCCTGTAAAGTTAAATTGACTTTACTAGTCTTTTTAAATGTACAGACCCAGCACACAGTATCTTCTTATAGAGTGCTGGAGGGGTTGCCTAGCATCCCCTGAGTCTGAACACTCATGTAACAGTCAGATGTTACCCTTTCCTACTTTAAATGGCTGGTGGCAGTGGTTTTAAACAAACTACCATGATTTTTCCTAACCGCGAACACTGGTAGCTAAAAATCGGGTCAGCCATGGTTTCCAATATGGCGCCCAAGACCTACCTGTAAAAACAGACTCTGGTCGACTTTTTTTGCCATTTCTTTTACGAAAGGTCCTTCTAGTGTCGAACTCTGTGCGCCAAACCAGGTTTGTTCCCTTTGTTCGTTGGCCTTTGGCGGGCTTCAGTGCTGAAGCCCTCCTCTGGCGCCTGAGTGTCTGGGTGGACAGGATGTGCGGGAGGTGCCCGAAACTCCCAGTGCTTAGTCTCATAGGAGACCTGAATGCACTCTGGCGTGATTTGCCGGCTGGCTGTCCGGCAAGGACAGCCACCCTGCTGTGTGAGTGACAGCCAGGCTGGAATGAATGGGGGAAAACTTTTTAAAAGCAGGCTTCTGGGACTTGGAAAGCAGAGTCGACCACTGGAATGAAAGAACCGAAGACGAGCTGAAGGAAGATGACTGCTGCAAATCCTGGTCCCCCAGTGAAGCCCTTCTGCAGGTCTGAATTGCCTGAAACTGTTTCGACAGAGAAGCCCTTCAAGGTTAACTTCTTCCCTTGAGTTTGGTGGGAACAACCAACTCGTAAGCCACCTGGACACCATCCCCATACTGGTCAAATGTTTTGCAGAGTGCTGTGGAAAACCGGATAGCCAGTGGGAAGGATACCAGTTTGTGGTCTTTAAGGCACTCACACCTTATACCGATGTTTTGCCAAGCTTGTGGCCTTTTCCCTGGGCAGTGCAGGAACCTCCCAATGTCCTCCTTCTTGTCCCCATGACTGAAGCTCAGGAACAGCGAGATCTGCAGAAACTGCCAGGAACAACTGCCTCAGCTACAGCTCTTCTTCATTTTAAAGGTACTGTGCAAATGCGGTCAGGAATTCTTTTCGGCCGCGGTGAACGTTTGTGAAACTGTCCCGACTTTGAAGGCTTGTCCTTCCCTAAGCCAACATCTAACTTTTCGTCTGACCAAATTCTTTTAAGATCCGTCGCAAAGACTTAACCGTTTACTACCAGAACTGTGCTATCCTATACACGACTCTGAACCATTGACTTTGGCCCAGGCCTATAGAATTGAATTGCTGGTTGTAGTGAACTGAAACCTTTGCCCTGCCTATGAAAGTATTTGTGCCTTGATTTCTCTTAACCTTGTCTTTTTACCCCTTTTAAAAGTAACTGAAGTGCCATTTTGCTCCCACTTCAAGGGAGCTGAACTTGTTCATTAACTTATTGGTTGTGTATTTGTAGTATATTAGTATATGCTATTGAGCTGCTCTTGCTAGTGTAATGTTTTCCAAATGACTGTGTAAATAAATGTGTATTCTTTTACCAAGAAACCTTGAGTAAATGGTTATTTGAATCACTGTGATTGTTGGCCCCTTGTGTAACCCCTTGTACTGCTCACTTTACTCTTGAGATAAGTCTGGCTGCTCAGCCACTGTTAACACAATACTGTGTAGTACAGGCTTGTACCAAAGGTGAAATTGTACTGACACTTGTAGTCTTAATTGTATGTAGTGGTCCCAAAGGGTACTGTATGGGATTCTGCCTAACAAGTGTGGACTAGTGAATACATTTAAGAGAGTACACAAGTATGCAATACAATGATATGAAAAAGTAGTTAAAGCGAAAGTCACGTGTGAAGAGGCATCCAAACGTTTGAGCCAGTAATGGAATGAGGCTGCCATTTTGTTTCTTGAAGAAGCAAGAGGGAGAGCAGACAGAATTCCACTCCCAAACCCTCAGTGGAACTCTACCCAACATCCCCTCAAGCCCAGAATACCTTTGAATACTTAGACCAGTAATAAGTGGTCAGGCCGTAAAGAGATGACAGTTCTTGCCAAGCACGAGTATGCTCGTCCTTTTTGCATAGACGTGCATAATAGCCTGGCAGTTAAGGGGTTACAATTGTCTCGTGGATACCGCATTCGGGCAGGTGAGGCCCAGCGGTGAGATGAAACGTAGCTCATAGAGGCTCTTACAACAAGTTCACCCTCCCACCCACTGAACTCTTACCCAGAGCCCAAAAAACATTTTTAAAATAAATGATACAGTCTATAGCCAGAGCCCAATGTTGTCATGGAGTGGGTTTCCAGCCATCCCCATCCATCAGCACCAAGACGCGTATAGTATACACACTTTGGTATATTATCTGACAAAGCCTCCATATTGCACCAAAGCAAGTCTGAGAAGAAAGAGCAAGGCTTTTCTGGAAGTTGTGTATTGCGCACCCAGCTGGGGTACCCAGACCTTAGACTGAGGAAGAAAAGGAGCGGAAAGAGAGGTGCAGGTGTTACAAACAGGGGAAGGGAGTTAACACAAAGGTTTGGATGTTTGATGGACTAGAGATGGGCTCAAGAGGGTCCTTCAAGTGTAGTGTCCTTTTTTGCCCAGGATTGCCATAACCTTTTATGCAAGTGGCAAGTACATATTAAATGAATGTTCGATTATACCTGAACAAACGATAGGCATTAACATGTGCAAGGATGCGCTACAGCAAGTACAATAAGTCCATAGCGGAGGATGCAACCAACAAAGAAGGCGAACATGAGACCCTGTTCCACAAATAACGTGCAGAGGAGTAAAGGAATAACCTCATTGGTTTGGCTTTCCTGCTCTGGCGTGAAGGTGGGACCCATCTTGGTACGCATGTTGGACGGCACATCGGTACATCTCGCGCCCACCTGACAGACTGAAGGTCTTGCCAGACAATTGCAGGGAAAAGATTTGCTAGACACTGAGAGTACTTTATATCAGATGTTACAATACCTCAATAGTTATACGGCCCATTACACTGCGCGCACATCAGCCGGCAGTCTAATTTCTGCTCACACAGCTGCAGCAAAATCATAATAAAATCTGGGTGGAAGGTTAAGTTGTCCTCCACTGGTTATGTTACGCAGCCTATACACTGCACGCTATCTCCACTGCACTGCTCCCAGAGGCCCGGCTGGTCCCCCAGGCCACAGCCTGTGGAGTAAGGATGAAACGGCCGGGCGAGGACGCAGGGGGAGGGGAAAGAAGGAAGAGCCCAAGCAAACACGGGTTCAAGCACAGGCAACTCCTTTTTCCATCAGTTGATTTCCTGGTATAGACCAAAACGACTGACGTAGTATCTATGCTGCGGAGGCGTAAACAAGGATTTCAGTTACCACAGATGCCCACAGGTGCTTAATCAGGTGGCTGTGGGGACTCCCTATTGTGCCGCCCGCTCCCTAAAACCTGTTAAACCTTGTTCTGTCTGAAGCTGCTCTTAGTCATTCTTGTTACATGTGTGAACGCTGTGCACGTTGTGCTTGTTTAGGATTATTGGCTATGAGTTGCATGACATAAGACATATTTCGGTATCGCTACATTTTGTTCTTTGTTTCAAATTGGTGCATTAAATAAATGTGTGTGGCGGATGCAAGGTGCAATTACCCAGTTTACTGATAATTGACTCACGTACTCTGAGCTTGTTGGTTCTCATGGCCTACCTTGGCTTCCTTGGTAAGAAGGCCTGCTTTGTCAAATAATAACTTGCGGAAATTGCACTTGTCAGCCTTGGCCCATGGTCAAGTTATCATCTCCCAGTAGTTCACAGGGCACCCCTTGTCTGTTTTTCACAGTTGGCAGAGTCACCATCTCTTATTGAAAACAGTTACACGTGCCCCTGTTCCCTGGCAAGCCCAAAGTGCAGCATATAAATACACTCTTTGAAAAGAGGTCCACCTTGACGATTTCCACATCAAGAGCGGCTAGGAAGGAAAACACAATGCGCTGTGAACGTTTTCAAGCCTACCACCAGAAATGTGCTCCACATAAAGAGTTCCCAGTCTGCGAACACACATAATGTTGCCCAGTTTGGCTTTTTCTAGAGACTAATCTCCAGGTTTCAAAATCAGAACGGTTTCCGGTTATAAGGGACACATCAGAGGTTCTAGGTGTCTGCGACCTGTGGCTCGCCAGTTGTTATGGACTATGACTCCCATGATCCCTGACCCTTAACCCTGCTGCCTAGGCCTAATGAGAGTGCAGTCCAAAACACAGTGCGAGCCAAAGGTTGCAGATCCCTGAGAAGAACGTGTAATTCTGAAAAGCAGATCATTTGAACGTATTGGGGGCTCATGTTCAATAGGCGCGTAACGTGAATGGAAAAAGTAAAAGCATTGGTAAGGCTTTTACGCCTTCCATTAACGTTACCCGCCATTTTTAATCATGTGTATGTTGGAGAGGAGGGGCAGAATTTGTGTTTCCACCAACTCCTTCCCTTCGCCATACAAATGCTCCAAGATTTTCAAGTCAGCGCAAGTGATGGAGATCCCTATGGGGTCTGCAAGCTTTATACACCAGCATAAAGCAGCTGGATCCCAAAAGGATCCGTTATAAACGTCATCTGCCATTGGGCTTTGCAAGGGGCAGTGCAAGGGTGGAAGAAGCCAACCAACACTTTTGACCCAGGCCCCGGGACGCATGAAATGCGGCCCGTTGGAGGGCCTGGGAGTTTAGGCGCGGGGTGGGGGTGCATATGGCGTGAAAGCCATACGGAGGGGCAGCGTCGTTGGCGCCACCAAAACAAAAGGCCCCAGGAAGGGAGGAAACGGCACCTGGGAAAGGTGCGAAAGTTAGCAGCAGGGGGCCAGAGAAAGCCCGGCCCCCAGGGGAAAGACAAAGGGGCAACGGGGTATAAGAGGGGGTAGGAAACGTATACCAGGCACAAACCAGGTAAGGAGCCTACCTCTGCGGGTAAGCTCCTACAGGACCTGGACAGGGGGAAGCTTTGTGCCACCCACCCCACCCTGCAAAAAGATAACGGAAAAGAAGGAAAGGAAGTCGGAACGCAGAGTACTTTCTTCGTACACGGTCCAAAAGAAAGGAACGGGGAAGGAAGGAAAAGAAAGGAAGACGGAACGCCGAGTACTTTCTTCGTACACAGTCCAAAGCAAGTCATAGGCGGCATGTGCCCAGGGACGGAGGCCCAAGGAGGACAAGAACTCGGAACAAGCCTTGGGCAAATCCGGAACTGGACACAGTGTGCCCAAAAGCTGATAACAATGTATTGTTTGCTTATGTAAGTTATTTTCTGTAAGAAAATAAAATTGCCTACGGCCTATGATATTTCCACAAATACAACTAGTCTGTGCTATCATTACTTGCTCAGGTTGTTGGGAGGGGGAGCAAAGGGAGCCCACACTACTCAGCCTAAGGTAGATTATAAAACCGGCCACATTCATTACACAGCAAACAGGAGAAAACACTCCACCCCCCACAAATGTGACCCACATCAACAACAAAACATCAAACAAGGCATGGTTCTGACAGGTGGACCATCTTTTTCCGCACCGGCGCATATTTCCTCCTAATCCCGCTCCCCCAACCTTCTGTCCCCTGCCCCTGTGACCCTCACCGGCCTGTACACCCACTTCATGAGAGGCAGCCTGCTCTCACCACTATACCTTACCGACCACGGGGGTCCCTGGAGGGGGCAACTCAATGTCCATATGGCCCTCCCCCACCTCCCACAGGGACGCAGAACCTCCAGTCGGCGGCACTCCCCCGTGCCCTGCCGTGCGAATGAACACCAAAAAGGTCTGCAGTAACAGTTTGGTGCCATGATCCTGAACCTCATCATAATGAAAGTTCCTGGCACCCCTCACCAGTCCGTTAGCCCCATCCTAAGACGTCCGTAGTAAGCTGCCAACCAAGCCAGTTCATTGTTTAATTTCCAAGCAGAAACATTTTGGGGGTGTTCTGATCTGCACTGGCCACACCTTGTCCTTGGTATCATCTGTGACCATGCAATCAGGGCCCCCAGATAGCGCTTGCCCAGCCATGAAAAGATTGACAAGAGGGATTCCATTTCTCCTCTCCCCCTAAGGGCACCAAGTCCTTGCCCCCCCTGTGCACAATCACCAGATCCGGGCCAGGCAGCGGTCGCATTGTGCTCTGCTCCACCACAATGTGGCGGACCTGCTGCATCCGCATGTCCCCCATGCCAATCCAACGTATGTCTGCATCCGTGCCTTTCAACCAACACCCTCCTCCTCCCTCTCTTGATGAACAAATGACTGATCACCCACACCACTGGCTTGTCAGGCATCCTCTAGGTGTGAAAGATAACAGATAAGATACATGAGCCAATATTGCCATAAAACACAAGACAAAAATCTACATAGTCGCCAACCCAGATGAACCTCTTATGCACTCCCCAACCCCCCCCCCCCCCCCGTCAACAGGCCAAGTGTGGGTGGATATATCCTTTAAATGACGTTGATTTCCAGCATCCAATCTGCATGATCTGTTCCTTTTTGAGGCCGCAGCCCGCTGCTGTGGTCACTGCACTGATTCTGAAGGAATGTAGAGTGAACCCCATACCCTCTAGCCCCGCCCTTCCGAGGGCCTTCTCAAAGACTGTCTGAATTGGAACCGGGACACGAATGACCCATCCCCATGCAGAAAAAGCAGGTCAGCTCCCCTTCCCCTTAGTGCGATGAAGGCCCCCATAGCCCTAATGGGACATATTATCTCATCGTGGTGTCCCACAAAGGTGACCGTGGTCCCTTTCCCCTCCTGATCCATCTTGGATCTCCTTCAGCCATATGTGTATTTAGCCCCTTCAATGGATACATCGCCAAACGCGAGGCACCCCACGCCATCCCTAATGGAGGACCCCACAAGCTCCCTGATACTCAATGCTCCGGAGAACGCTGTAACAAAGACTGCCCTAAAAAGAGTGGCCTTGTGCTCGTCCCTTCAAAATCCTCCCAGCGCCTGTATTAAACTGCCCAGTTTCTGGAGGTCTAACAGCCTTCTGGTATCTCTTTGCGCCCCTGTTCAACACTATGTCACACTGCCAATGCCTTCTTAATGGTGAGATCAGTGGATGGGCTCTCGAACCCATGCAACCCAGCAAAGAAACACACTGCTGCTACCTTACCCCACACAGTCCCCCCGGACAGCCCGAACTCCGTTAGGTGCCCCAGGAACTCTATCAGCCAATCCCTGTGGAATAAGTCCTGCATCCCCTGCTCCTCATAGAAGACCCTAAACTCCCTGAATGATCTCTCCTAAGAATCCTTCGTCTTCTTGGACAAGGATCCTGCAATCAGAGAGGCCAGGTCGGGGCACCAAGCCTCCAAATTATCCCTTGGAAAGGAGTCATCATGTTGTCTCTCTGTGGCAAGCAGCGCCGGAACTCCTGCATCTTGAAACGAGACAAAACATCAGCAGCATTGTTAAGCACACCTGGTACATGTGTTGCCCGAAATTGCACATTTCTGCATAGACACAGCAGAACCAACTGTTTCAATAATCTCAATCTCATTGGGCATGTGGCACTCTAGTTGTTAATTGTCAACACAACAGACATACTGTCCGACCAGAAAAGCACATTCTTCCCCGTAAACCCTTAGCCAAGATCATCAGGGCCACCACAATCGGGAACAAATCCAGAAATGTCATGTTGGGAGTCAGACCGATGCTGCTCCATTCGGGGAGCCAACCTTGGCCGCACCAACTGTTCCCTATGATTGACCCAAAACCTTAGCTGCCTGCGGCGTCGATATACAATCCAATCTAATAATTCTATTGAACCTCCTCTGGCCACACCTGCACCATGTTAAAATCAGCGAAAAAGGCATCCCTTAACCTGAGATCTTCCTTCACAGATTTGGACAACTGATGTGATGGTTCTTCTGTGTCATGCCGGGCAGTGCCCCCGCTATTGCCCACGAAAAAGGTCACCCCATCGGAATTATTCATAGTGCATAATTGACCCGCCCCACCAAACTCAGCAACTGTTTCAGGGTCTCCTTTTTGCTTGTAAGCACATTGATACGGAATCCCTGAATTCCGGCACCTTGGCTGGCGCGAGGCAACAAACACCCTGCACGTATCAATTGAAATCCCCAGGAATGTTAGAGTCATCACTGGTCCTTCTGTCTTGTCCATGGCCAAAGGTACTCCTAACATCTTGGTCACTACGTGGAGGGACCCTGATCCTTCCAAGGCTCTTGTCTATTTTTTCAAACATGATTCTGGGTTGGCTCAGAGCCCAGAGCTGATTCTTAGGGATTGGCGGGATGACCAGGCCGACCAGGCAATGCACCGGTATCCTAAAACCGTTTGAAAACCCCTCTACCAGAAGACTAGCGTCATTCACCCTATGATATTCATGTGCCCATACACGGAGTAGGTCTGCCCGCACTGGCGTGGGCAACTCCTGGTGGACAGCTGGGGGAAATGACGACCCTATTTGTGTTCTCTCTCTTTTGCTCATTTGATACCTTTTGATTCTGAGTGACCAGCCATCCCACTGAAGGTGCAGACATGCGTTTATTATTATTATTATTATTATTATTATTATTATTATTATTATTATTATTGTATTTACTGAGTGCGGACACAGCTTCGAAAAGCAAAAGAGCACTTTACACGGGTATACAACAGTACAGCTACACAACAGAGTGCTTTTCAGAGGCACCAACAGAATAGCGCAGGGAGTAGAATACAGAGGGGCACATAGGATGGGCACACCTGTACAGGGTGGTGGGGAGGTGAGGGGCGGATGTCGTCTGCCAAATCAGGTGGCACCCGAGCTGACGTGGTGGCCTATGCGTTGGGGAGGAGAGACTCCTTAAAGAGGTGGCTCTTGAGTTATTTTCTGAATGGGGGCAAGTCTGACACTGACAGGGACGAGATTCCATAGTCTTAGGGTATAGGCAGAGAAGGCTTGTTTTCTGTTTCTTTCCTTTTTGCAGTGGCGAATTTGAAGTCTGCATGTGTCCTGGATTGTGGTGATGCGCTGTCCACCGGAGATTCTTAGTTTCTTCATGAGGGTGCTAGGTGGTTTGAGGGCAACTGTCTTATAGAGGATGCAGCAAGACTTGAAGGTGGTCTGGTGACACTCTGACATCGAGTGACACTGAGACATATCTGGTCACATCCTTATCTCTTACCCGGTCACCACCGCCCTCTTCTGGTCTAACAACTCTCTCCTTTCCTCCCACCAGGGGCCCCTTGGCCCTCTATCCGAGACACCCTCTGCACTGCCAGCCTCCTTTGCTGTCATTCTACCGATGAAGCGAGTGTCAGTTGCTGCTTTTGCCTCTGCCTTCATCCCTCCTCCCACCCCCTCTCCTGACTCTCCCTATTACTCTGTCCATGCTAACCTGCGCCTTGCCATCTCTAACACCCTTGACATCCTTGCCCCTGCCATGAGGATCTGCCTAAAACCTGCCACCAAGAGCAACAGCTGGTACAACTCCGATCTACCATCTCTGAAGCGCAGAGTTGCTAAATGGAAGTGGCAGACCATGGGCTTATCCTCTGACAAACTGGCCTGCTGCCTGTGCCAAAGGCAATATTGCTCCTGTATCCATTCCAAGAAGCAGGCCCACATCCAAGTCCAATTCTCTGGAGCAACTAGCAACATGGCAGAACTTTTCAAAATCTGTAAGGAACTCGCCAATCCACTTGCAGTCTCCACCTATGGCCTTCCTTCCCAGGCTCTCTGCACTGACTTGGCCTCCCACTTCATATCCAAAACTCAGGACAACCTGTCCTCACTCTTCTCCACCCCATCTCCTCTCCCGTGCCTGCTCCCCTGCCTCCCTTGGCCTCCTCCTCCCATCCCCCTTTCTCTCCCCCTCCTACCCATAGAAACGGATGAGGTCTCTAAAGTGGTCCGCTCTATGAAGGCCTCCTCCAAACAGGTGCTCCCCTGCTCTTACAGAACCATTAAGAACAACAACTCCTCTCTCCCCCCTGGCTCTTGCTGACGTCTATAACCACTCCATTCACCACTGGCTCTTTCCCTCTATCCCTCAAGCACTGCCTTGTGCACCCTCTCTTAAATAAGCCATCTTCTGACCCAGCTAAATATCACCCTATCTCTATTTCCCCCTTCCTGGGTAAACTCTTTGAAAAGTTGGTCCTCCCCCAACTGACCCTCCACACTGATCTTGTTGGTTGCCTTTATAACCATCAATCTGGATTCCGGGCATCGAGAGGCACTTTTCCCTCCATCACCACCCTCTCTACCTATAGCGTCCACATGGCTCTATCCTATCACCATGGCTCTTCAATATCTATCTTGTCCCTCTTGCTCACTTTTTCTCCTCCCTCTCTCCTCATTTCCTCATTTCCAGATTTATGCTGATGACACACATCTTTCCTTGAACTTTCCTCTACATCCCCCTCTTCCTCCTCTCTTATCCCCTACTGTATGTACGCCATTCAGGCATGGTGTGCAGCAAATGATCTCTGTCTTAATGCCAGTAAGACGGAGATCCTCTTCATTGGGACACATGTGCTCTCTTTTCCTCTTAACCTCTGGCCACCCTCTTTGGGCCCTCTACCCCCACCATCTTGTGAGGCCAAAAATCTTGGGGTTATCTCCCACTCCGCTCTCTCCTTCACCCCACACATCATGGACCTCACCAAGAAGTCCCACTTTCGGTACCACCTCTTCAGAGGCATTCTTCCTTTTCTCACCTTCCCCCAGAAGCTCAATGTCTCCAGAGCTCTGGTCCTCTCCAGGCTGGACTAATGCAATAGCCTCTTTCTCAATCTCCCTCTTTCCTCTCTTCGCCCCCTTCAGCTAATCCAGAATAGGGCTGCAAGACTTATCCTTGGCCTTAAACCCAGGGCCCACATCTCTCTAGCCCTAAAATCTCTCCACTGGCTCCCGGTGGCTGCAAGGATCAAATACAAGACCCTCTGCATCATCCACAAAGCCTTCTGGGGCCTGAGACCACGTTATCTCCAGCTTTCCCTCCCTAAATACTCCCCTGCTAGAGCCTAAACTCCTCTAATTCCAACTCTCTGATAGTCAAATGTTTCTCCAAGCAGAGAGTGGGGGGCAGGTATCTCTCCATGGCTGGTGCCTCCCTTTGGAACAGCTTCCCAGCACCTCTCAGACTTGAGCGGGACCTCCTTAAATTCTGGAAACTGCTAAAAACTGTGCTCTTCTCTAGCTCTTTACCTCTTTCCCTTCCCTGCTAATCAACCCATTGCTGCTATGACGAGTGACCTGATCCTCATGAACCTCACAGGATACCAGGCCCTTCTTCCCAGTCATTACCAGCACCCCTCTCCCCACTAAACTTCTGGCCCCGGCCTAGTGGCTCCACATACCCACCCATACCACCTGCACTAGCACTTAGCCTGATGTCCTCCTCTTTGGCTCCCCTTAGCACTCCCCCCACCCCCTGGGCCCTCCTCCAGCACTTGTCCACACCTCTGCTCCTCCTGCCATACCCTTCCCTGACACTTCTCCCCAATGCACTTGCATGGCCGATTGCCACAAGGCCTAGTAGGACCATGATTGTATATTACTGTTTTTGCCATTGTTATTATTTCCCATATTCCCTTCCCATTTAGCCTTGTGGCACTTTGAAACACAATTCTGTTGTATAAAGTGCCTTACAAACTCTCAGTAAAAAAAATAAAATAAAAAGGTGATTTGTGCAAACAGTGGGAGCCAGTGAAAGTTGATATGGGTTGGGGTGATGTGGTCGTATCTGCGTAGAACCTTGCAGAGACGTGTGACCGTGTGTAGGACACTACTTAGGGGCACAAGGGAGGAGGAGGGGAGACCTTTGAGGAGAGCATTTCCCCCATCCAGGTGGGACAGGAACAGTGCTTGAATGGTGGATCTAAAGCTGTCGGGAGGGAGGAAGGGCTTGACATTCCGCAGGAGGGAGAGCTGATATTAAGCTGGCTGAGTTTTCTTAGCTATGTGTGTCTTGAAGGAGAGGTGTTCCTCGATGTGGAACCAGAGGGACTTGGTCTAGGAGGTGAGCTTGGGTGTGAAGCCCACAGGGTTCATGTTTGATAGCCAGGTCTGTATGTCTGGGTGTTTGGTGTTGTTGGTGAGGTGTAGGAATTCGGGCTTGTAAGGGTTAACCTTCAAGTATGCACTAGGCATCCAAGACTGGATCAGCAAGAGGCAGGTTTTGAGCCTGTGGATGTTCTTGATGGAGTCAATCTTGAGGTATGGCTGTGTGTTGTCAACATATTGGTGGATGTGGCTGTTGTATGTGGCTAGGAGGGCTCCCAGCGGCTCCATACATAGATTAACGATCACTGGGGAATTTATAGGCTGGTCTAGTAAATGTCGATTTATTAAAGACCCAGCATGTCCCCCTCTTGTTGCTGGAATGGGCGCAAGCCGGAAAGGGCTGCCCACCCTCGCCAGTACTGTGCTTGTGCTCCTGCCACTATTCGCTCACACCACTGTGCAACTTGCCAACAGTTCCATGGCCTTTGTCCTCCAATCCAATTGGTCGCTCCTTGCCTTAGAGCGCCTAATCCTTTATTCGTAAATTAACCATGCCCATACACACATTTTCGATGCATAGACAATATTAAGTGCATGTTTGACAATAACTTCTGATGCAACTCAGGGAATTTGTCAAACATGAATGCTGAAAATATCGTAAAACGTGTAGCCCAGTTTGTTATTGTTTTTTACACTTGGAACTTTTTGTCCTTCGCCTCAGACTTAGGTTCCTTGATCTCCTCTACCCGTGTGTTGCCTAACGGGGTAAATACATCGACAAACTTGTCTTTCCAAATGTTCTCCCTAACTTTCTTTGATACATGCCATGCCAGCATACCTGATGGACTAAGGACGGAGGTGTGATTAGCCTGTGCGTCCCATGTTGTCGACCTGCTGGCGCAATGCCCCCGGCACCATACACTACCTGTACCCCCATTGCTCCTGGTGCGTTTGTCATGGTGTGGGTCACACCCATTACTGGGGGTGGTGCCTGCCACACCCCTGGTGTACAGGGCCCCCTCCTGCACCCTGGCCCCCTGCATTACCCTCTCGCTGTGATGGGCCCATTTCCAACCCCCCCTGGTTCCCAGACAAATTTCCCTGGGTCAGCCAAGGGGAGGGCGTGGGAAAGCTCAGCACTCCGGACTGCTGAGCCCCCGTGCCAAGTCCACACATTTGAAGCACCACTGTGCCCCATAGACCTTCCCCATATTTATTTATTTATTTTATTCTTTGTAACGAGCCGCATGCCCAAAGGCCTCAGGGCACACAGGTAAGACAGTTGGACAGACACCCAGAGAACAGAGAAGCTAGACTAAAAGGGGGCTGAGGGATTAACCTAATTGTTGGCAAAACAGGTGTGTTTAAAGCCAGTCAGAGGGTTGATAGTTCTTATTGTTAGCGGGAGAGCATTCCATTCTCTTAGTGCTCGCGCCAGAAAACTGCTGCTGCCAAACTTGGTCAGCTTGAATCGGGGCTGTTTGAATTTATGTTTGTCGTTAGAGCATAACAAACTAACTGGGCAGTCACTGACTGTTGTTTCACCAGATAAGGAGGAGCAGTAGTAGACCGACATTTATATTCCAGCGATAAGATCTTGTGTGAGATTCATTAAACAACAGGTAGCCAATGCAATGCCTTTCTGGAGTCAGATACATGATCCTGTTTCCATAGGCCAATGCTGGCGCAAACTCTGCTATTCCTTACAAGCTGCAGGGACTGTATGTTGGAGTTAGTGGTCCCGGTCAAGAGGCTGTTACAATGATCGAGCCTCCAGTTTACCAGGGCTGAGGCAAAAATAGATCTATTCTCAAGAGAGATGCAAGGCCTGATTTGATTCATGAGTTTAATTTAACTATGTATCTACTAGAAGACCGGGTGTGGGATACATGGGGCTTCATGTTCAGCTCTGCATCCAAATATAAACCCAGTGTTTTAATGCTGTTAGATACCAAAATCTGGCTATCAGCGATATTAAAACTTTGGTAGCATAATTCAAGTTTATTCCGTCGTTGGCAATTGGGACAATTAGGAGCTCTGACTTATTGTCATTGAGAGCAAGGGAATTGGAAATCATCCATGACTGAATCGCTGAGTAAACTATGTTGAGGGTTTCAGAATCTTGTGTGTAATTCCCAGATAGTTCAAACACCACCTGGGTGTCATCTACATATTTGGTATAGCTGACACCCAGATGGTCAAGTAGGTCCAAAAGTGGTCTGATGTAGATATTAAACAGCAAGGGTGAGATGGAAGAACCCTGCAGGACTCTGGCTTTGATAACATCAGGAGCCGGATTGAGCATCTTCCACTGCCACTCTCGAAACCCGCAGACCAAGAAAGGATGCTATCCAGCCTGATGTCCTTTGAGAGCAACCTACCAGGCCCTTTAACCTGTCGACAAGAATGGCATGATCGACCAGGCCAAATGCTGTTGAGAGGTCCAAAAGCATCAGTAGGGCTTGATGGCCCTTTTCTACGATGTTAACCAAGGTCATTTTTAAAATCCAAGTGGGCTGTCTCAGTCCCATGTCATGTCCAAAATCCAGATGGATACATGCTCAAGATGTTGTTTAGCTCCAAGAATTCCTGAAATTGGAAATAAGCCACTTTGTCCAAAATGTTCAATAGGAAGGGGACATGCGTGATGGGCCAATAGTTTTTCGCTAGGGGGGATTGGTGAGCTCTTTTTCAGAAGGGCGGTATCGAGACTTCTTTGAGGGAGGAAGGCACCAAGCCCTCATGAAAGGAAAAATGTGACGATCTTGATAATTGGAAATAGAACAGAGTAATGACCAAGGAATGTGACAAACCATTGATAGCATTCACAAAAAGCACCACTATATACAATTTAGTGATGAGAAATGATATTGGGGGTACCAAAGAGAAAGAAACCCACCCGACAAGATTGTGGGGGCTACCGCCAGTAACAGCACACCAGCCATGTGGTAATTGCACTATGTGTGCTCAAACCAGAAAAACTACAACAATAGGTATAGGTTTAGAAAGGGATTGGATCATCACAGAACAAATTGTAACACAGAGAATGTTCTTTATGTGATTATATGCCTGTGTCAATATATCTATATTGGTAAAACAATCGGAAATTGTAAAACGAGAATGATTGAGCACAAAAGTTGTATTAAAAATAAGATAGATCAAGCACCACACTTTTTGGAAAAAAATCATAAACCAAACGATTTCAATTGGACTCTCTCAAAACATGTGAGAGGAAGAACACAGGAACAAATCCAGAAAAAATTACTGAGCCTAGAACAGAAATTAATCTTTTTGACTCAAAGTCATATCCATGGTCTCAATGAAAATATTGAATGGCATAATGCCTAGTTGAGACGACTTTTTGGTTTGCTCAATCAACTCGTTATCGTTACCATATGAAATAGGTAATGCTTATGTTACATGACATAGTATCTCTAAATACGATTATGGGTCAGATCTGTGCTCTTGTCAAACCTTATGAGACATTATGTATTCGGCTTACTAGACTACACATTGCTATCCTCTTTGTCTAGCTTTCTGGAGACGTTCTCTTTGGAGTATCAGTGTTCAAATATGCTATAGGGAACCTGTGTTTCTCTTTAATTTGAAAGATGTATATATGAATATAAGTGCTGTATTTGCTCCATTTGATACACTTGGTAATGACCTAGATCTGATGCCTCTGGTAGTGCCAATACCTGGATGGTAAAGATGTTGGAGGCCTAATCGTATCTGCAAATTCAGGGCCAGAAGTGAGATTTTTTTAAGTACCCTTCCCTGATACATGGCAGGATTTATAGTGCCTCCCCTGTATATGTTTTTTGGACAATTGGAGGGAGATGTATACAAAAACTACATCCCCCATCCCAGACTCCCGTTTTGATGCGCAATACACGCGTGGCTGCGTGATGACATCATCGCGCACCGTGATGACATCATCGTGTGCCGTGATGACGTCATCACGCAACGGTGGATGCGCGCGCATGCTAAAAGTGGCCATTTTGAATGGCAGTTTGGACGCGAGTGCAAGCCTGGACAGACCAAAGTGAATAAACAGTTTTTCTGGGTGAGTAGGACATCTGGCTTTATTATAGGTCCACAATTCCCTTTGTTGTTGAGCTTCTTTTGAACTGAATAGGACTAAGTCCACCCTCTTACATTATAATTATGTTTTGTCCATGTAGATGGAGACTGAGACTGATTCTCTCTCATCCCCATTGAAAGTGGGCAACTGGAATTTTTGAAGACCCATAAATAGGAATTGCAAGCAGAGTGGAGCGTAGTTCAAGTAAGTGTGTGGGCTTGTTTTTATACATCTACATGAGATGTAGGCTGAGTCTGGCGACAAATCCATATGTTGAACCTTGTTTCTATTAATTCCCTTTATAGCTACCCATTGGTTCAGCACATCTTGGCTAACCGACTGCATTGACCACATAGTGACCACACTGGAGGGGGGACAACTTTGACCTCTGTTCCTTTGAGGTAAGAGGTTTTCTCCCGACAATAAGTCTACTGTTTACCTATTTGCATGCCCCAAACACATGAATCCAATCTCAAGACAATTCCCTTTGTCTCCATTCCTATAGAATAGAAGAACAAGTGGAGAGATATTCCCCAAGAAAAGGAAATCTTCCTCCCCATTACCATTTGTGGTGCAATACAGATTGTGGGAATTTTCCACCCACTCTCTATAAGGTATGTAAGAGAGAAATATATCTATCCCATAGGTGGATCGGGGGCATCCTTATCAAGGTCTAATTATAAGACCTCAATGATAATAGATGCAATTCAATACAAGTGTAATAGAGTGTCTTTAACACACAGGGTTCGCATCTTTGTACACATTTGGCAGAGAAAGAGTGATAAGAAAGAAGATGTTATCACCATTACATAGCTCTCCACCATTTGTGTCGCAAAGGCGGGTGAAAACACCCGATTTTATTTTTGGTGTGAGAGGCCCATTGAAACAAATGGGCGTGCAGGAGGCTTGGCGGGTGAGTCAGCTGTTTACTAGGCGGGTGACACCCGCCAAAAGCATGTGAGTTGGGAGCTATGCCATTACAATACACAAGCAACTATATACCCCTGATGAATGTCCTACATTTATCTGTGTTTTAGGGACTGAAACTTGTGCAAGTTGGGTTTAGTATACAATAATACAACTCCAATGTGAAACTTCACATGGTGTTAAACGAGTTATTGGAAGAACCAACCCACATTGTTTGTACTTCTTGTGTGTTGTGTGATATATGTTTTATATTGTTTTTATGGAGTTTTATGTAATGTGATCATTTTAAGAGTATCAATATCTATATGTTTAATAAAAAACGTTTTAACTTTCATGTGTGAATTCTGGGTACTAGATATACCCACTGCCATTGTACTGCTTGGGTTTAGACTTCTGTTAGTATACCTTCTTTTTGTGTAATATATAGCTTATCCATGTGGTAAGAAGTGTATGATCCCCTAATACATGGTTCATGCCGTGGTGAGAACAGTGACGATCTTGATAATCCACAGGATCAAGAAGGTCATGGATTCCTTAAGAATACTGCCTGGACAAATATCAACCCTACAGGAAGTGGGTTTGAGGTTATTCACTATTAAGAGGATCTCTGCCTCAGAGCATTGCCTAAGATTAAATTCAGATGTCAGTGGGCCAGAGGGCAAGGGGTTGGATGCTGGAGCGGGAGGACAGCATTGTTTAGTCTGGATGGTATTCTTATGGCAAAGGATCTTATTAGAGAATTCCTCTTGCATCATTTGACACCAGGAGGAGTCTTGCTTTATATTCTGGGTAGCTATGTTTTTTGCTTCCACTTCTTTAAGTATTTTAAATAGATCCCAGATCTTGATTTTGCGTTCACAATTTTGGTATTAAAGTATTTATATTTTTCTTCGATAATCACTTTCTAATAGTTGTTTGCAGCAATTTCATACTTGGAGAGGGCTTCTGGGGTAGAATTTTGACACCATTCTCGTTCACATGTTCTTTAAAGAAGTCTGGATTCCAGAACCATGTCATGAAACCAGACGTTTTTTTGCATCTCAAATTGAATGACTTTGTTTTTTTCTGGAGCTAATACCTCAGTAACCAGGGATGTGTAATTCCCGAAAGAATCGGGGTGAGGCAGTTTGGGTTTGATTAATTCAACAAATTTAGATACTGTGACATTCCTAAAATTATGGGATTTCTTAGTAGTCCTGGGCAGTTTGTCTAGCTGAATGGGTGCCTCAGGGAGACAGATGGTAAAACATACCAGTAAATGATCTGACCATGGGAAAGGTGAGCATGCTGGGTTAAGAACCTTCAACCGATGTGTCAGTACCGGTTTATAGTGAGTATTTCGAATGACATTTTTTCAAATGCAAATATGTCGAAAACATTTTGTCTACAAACATTTTTGAATGCTTTTTTTTTTAATGGGGGGGTTCCCCCAAACCCTGGTTTTTTTGTAACACTTTTTTTTACTTACAAAACCCCCAAAAAACGTATTAAATAAAAAAAGAATACATTCGAAAAAAAAAATTCGAGAAAAGTTTTTGACATATTTGCATTTCGAAAAAATCCATTCGACATACTGACTGGATACCGTCAGGACCTAGTCTATAACATGACCTTCCTTGTGTGGGGTTCTTTTATCCATTGGATAAAGTCAATAGTATCCAGTGCTGTGAGTAGTGATTTGGCAGGTTTGTTTTTTCCATCCTCTGCCCAGTAGTTGAAATCACTGAAGATGACAATGGTAGATTTGGGTTTAGTAAGATTATTAATGAGGGCTAAAAACTGCTCCTCAACCAAAGGCATGTCCTTCAGTGGTCTGTACATAATAGGAATAGCCATGGAGGTGTTCAAGTTAATTTGTATGTTTACAAACAGGCTCGCACAGCCTTCTATGGCATGATGTGTAACTATGTGGCAGTCAAGATGTTTCCTAATGAGGAGTGCAACTCCCTCTCCTCTTTGATCAAGGCGATTATTCTGAAAGATGTTGAATGTCTGTGGGACAGAGGTAGATGCCAGAGTAGTATCCTTCAGCCGAGTCGCAGTGATCCCTATTACATCTATGTCGGAGCTGACAAGATCATCTTCCACCTCCACTCCGGGCTTAACAAGGGAACGAGTATTTATGAATGGCATTTTAAGCGGGGATAAAGTGGGGCCGAGGGAGGTTGCAGTAGGGTTGTCTCAGTAGAGCATTGGCTAATTACACTATTGATTTGAAGCGCATTCATCTCAGATGTAAGGCAATCTGCACCTGGATTGTTGGCGACAAATAATTCCAAACTAGTATTATGTGCAGTCTGTGAGGATTCCGGTGTATTAATTGCTACCACAGATGGCTGCAGAGGCGAGCGGACAATGGAGACTTCATTGTTAGTCTTTTTTTTGATCATGTTAGCTTCAAAGGCATCATAAGGATAGGCCTTTTCACAGATATTGTGGTTATGCGTAATTCTTTGTTGGGAGGAGAGTGCTAATACTGTTGACTTAGGAGTTGTGGCTACTCCAGCTCGGATGACACCCAATGTGAACTTGTTTGTTTCATTGGTTTGCCCGTAAGTGATTGATATCGAGCTATTCAGACAGTCATCTCTAGTGTATTGGGCCAGAATGCTTGGTCACCATGTAATAAGCGTCAGCACTGTGGGAATTATTTGTACGAGATGAGCAAAGTGAGTCAAACAAATCATTAAGGTGCAACATAATAGGAGTGGTGTAGGACATGCTGGGGGGCCACCCGGGAAGGCATGAGGGCCGGGGACAGAAACCAGATTACTAGTTACTTGGTAGTATTTAGACAACAGCAAAGTGGCCCTGAACGCCCAGACACGAACCAGCACAAACCGGCATCTACTCCATGTTGCTCCCATCCCGCTATGTGTGGGATTTGTTATGTGCCTGCGCCACCTGCTGCAAGAGGCACAATAGAATTAAATGTGACCCCCCGACCCCGGTATATTGGGTTGTTCCCCCAAAGTGTGCAGTATTAGTATTGCCAGCTGGGGCCAGTGTCATGGCTGAGCCACTTGACTTAGGGGGTGCCCTAAAGTGGAAAGTTGCCCCCAGGATGCTGTGCAGCTACCGCACCCTGCACCTGAGGTGCAGACCACATGTTTGGCTGCCCCATCTGTGCTACCAGCACCCCTGCATGCCCTACCACTGGAGCCTGGGCGACCATTGCCGCATGTGTCAGTTCCCCCTCAGCCATTTTCCCTGACCCTGTACCCGGCTGCCCTATCTGCATAAATGAGCCATGGGTCGTGCTTCCTGCACTTAATGGTTGCCCTACCTGTGACCCCATCACCTGGGCCATCCCCCCGGCAAAGGTTACAGTCAACTGCACAACAGGCTATGCCCCCATCCATACTTGGGTGGAGTTTGCCCCTCGTCCTACTCCAGACCCATGTTGCCCTTGACTCTCTGAGCTACCGTGGCCTGGAATCTGGACCTTGTGACCCTCCTGTGCACCAGATCCTCCATGTGCCGCCGGCCCCCCAGCAACTGGATTTCCAGACCCGGGTACTACCTGTCCTGAGACCCCCTCTGATACCTCACCTTTTCTGGCCACCTTTCTTCTTTTCACTGGTTGGAATGCAGCCCTGGGCGGGGCGTTTTTTCTTCTGGGACAAACTGCTGAGCAGGCTCTTGAATGTCCTTAGCCGGCATGTTCTCCCTTTGCCATCCTAACTGGGACAGCACACTGTCTATCCCTTTCTCCTAGAGCAGAGGTCTTCAAACTGTGGGGCACGCCCCCTGCCCCCAGGGGGGCGCGGCCGCATCACAGGGGGGCGCACCCGCATCACAGGGGGGGTGCGAGAGCCCAGCATGATTTGTAAAAACAAACTTTATTAGATTGGAGGAAATGGCCAGGGGCAACTCACATGGTCACACTGGACCATAAAACGGGCTTAGGCACCAATGTAAAAGTGGCCAGCAGTTGCAAATGGATATTCAGTCCTTTAGTCACAGAATGTTTGAATAGTACCCAAGGGGGTGTTTTTTGTTTAAATGTAAACAAATTGTGATAGTTAAAGAATATTTATTCAGCAACAATGGTCAAAACTACTAGCTGCATAGTGAAGTAACTCCTCAATCTGGACCATATTGGCCAAAAAAGTGGCCCATTTTGACTGGCCTACACTAGCATTTTGCATTTTTGGTACGGTCATCGCCCTATTGCCCTATAGGCCAGTCCAAGCCTGGTGGCTCATCCATAATGGGTTAGGGGGCGTCCACCCACTGGCCCCCTCAACCATTATGAGGAGCCGAGGAGCCAGCCTAGTTAAACACTGAGCACTCCCTCAGCTGATTTTTCTAGCTGAGGGAGTGCTCCTGGGCTGACTGAACTGCCAAAGGGAAACACTGTTTGCCTTTGACAGTTCAGTTTCCCAGCCACACATGATCACTGGGAGCCATGCAATGCTGGGGGTGTTTTGCTTTGCCAGCCTTGCATAGCTCATTGGAAATGCTGGCTGGGACACTGCATGTATGTATGTACGAGGGCGTGCTCCTGCACCTTCTCGCACATACGGGCAGAGCAACCGGGAGTGGGGCATTTTAGCAACCACGTGCAGGCGCCTGCAGAAGGTACGTTTATGGTGATTTATTTTTAATTTAAATATGTGTATGGATGCGTGTATGCATGTGCTATGGGACTGTGGTGGGAGCAGGATGGGTGGGAGCACTGGGATAGTGGTGGGTGCAGAGTGGGGAGAGCCCAGGGTCTGTACTGTTAGTAGGGTGCGGTGACAGCACGCAAAAGTTCATTTGGCACATTTGGAGGGACTGGCACCTCTCTCTCTCTCTCTCTCTCTCTCTCTCTCTCTCTCTCTCTCTCTTCATCTCTCTCTCTCTCTCTCCCCACCCCCCACCTTCTTTTCTCTCTCTGTCCCAGGCTTAAAGATTTCCAGTTTTCTTCTCTTTCTCATTCTGTTGGGCTTAAAAGCCTTCCTGCACCTTCTCAGTCAGTGTAGGGCTTAAAGGTTTATCACACTCTTCCATCTCTCTCTCTCTCTTTTTCTCTTTCGCTCGCGCTCTCTCTGTTGGCACTTAAAAATGTTTATGGTACGCATCCTCATCCCCAAAAACAAGGAAAAGGGGGCGTTTTCCACTTGAAAAAACAGATGAAATTGAGTCAACAGCTGCCTGAGGGAAATCCGCCGGTAGCAGCAACAATAAGGACATTACGGCGAGATGGCGAATGGCCCTTCCCTAGCAAAAAAGAAATCCACTTTTTGGATTGTTTTGGGATTGCTTCTGGCTTGTTTTCAAGCTGCAGATTTTTTTTGCATTTATTTTAGATTTTTGGGGGATTTTTCCAAGCAAGGATTTATTTGTCTTGGGTTGGAGGATTTATTTTTGATTTTTACTCATTTGTTTCTCAGTAAAAACAATCCACTAACACTAATTGGCAGGCACGCATTTTTACAGTATTTATTTTGGATTTTGACTGACTTGTTTCTCAGTAAAAACAATCCACTAACACTAATTGGCAGGCACGCATTTTTACTGGATTTATTTGGATTTTTTTGACAAGCAAGGATTGTTTGGTCTCAAAGTGGAGGATTAATTTGGGATTTTTTTCAACTTTTTTTTCAACTTGTTTCTCAATAAAACCAATCCAGCAACACTACACATTTTTCCTGCATTCATTTTGGATTGTTTTACCAGCAAGGATTGTTTGTTATTACACATTGGAAATTTATTTTGGTTTTTCTCAAACTTGTTTCTCGGTAAAAACAATCCAGTAACACTAGGCACACATTTTTACTGCATTTAAATGTTGGCATGTTAACCTAGTTTCAACGTTGGTTGCAGTTATTTAGGATTTTAATGTGGTTAAAAATTTTGCAGGGTTTATTTATTTTGGAACATTTATTGGTGCAATAAAAGTTCCATTGCACTGAACTATTTCTTTATCAAATAATGCCCAGTCGCTAAGCTTTATCTTCAGGGTATTTGAATTTGCAGCCATAGGAATAGCACTCTATCCATTGTCTTGAGTGACTTTAGTGGCTTTGCCAATGCTTGTTTTAAACAGGACTTCAGTAGCTTTGCAAATGCTTGTTCTTCAGTAGCTTTATCAGTGGGATAGAGTAAGATTAGGCACATTAGGCGAATAACCAATGATATACTCTTAAATAGGATGTATACAAGAAATGGAAATAAGAGATACTAAATGTCAGAAACATGCAATTATGGTAAAATATTTGTGAGTTGACATCTCAGCTTGGATTTAGCTGCCAAGTGTGGGATATCAGTTGATCCAATGGTGAAGCCGAAGAGGAGAGTAGTGTGCAATGGACATAGAGTTGCTGTGGACCGCACAGAGAGCTTTCTACATAGCTCTGCAGTGATTAGAGTGGAGTTGGGGGTGCAAGAAGGAATCAAGCTGCAGTGTGCATGTGTTTTTATGTATGTAGTTTTTGGTGGTGAGAGAAGGACAAAGTGAGTAGGTTAGTGGGAATGGGAGGCAATTTGGGAACCTCGAGGAGTCCTGTTTCTGTGGTCGGTGTGATCGACCAGCTCATTAGTGTTTTGCTCAGTGCTCAACCAAAACTCTTGATGTCCTGTACTCTTGCCATTATTTAGGGCAGCGGGGTTCCTTGTTGACTTAAGATGGATTTTGGGTGGCAGTAATTCACAATGTCTTGAGGGGTTTTGTGCCCATGCTTGTTTGACCAACCCATTAAGGTCGCAGTCAGCAGAAGCAAAGACAGTTATAATGTGATAATTGGGCTTCCCTTTCTAGATCGACTATGAAGGGCATTCAACAGGGCCCAAGTGGCACCAAGCAGTATCTGATAAAGTTGTTGTGGTCTTAAATACAGGGGGTGGTGTTAATGCCACGGTGTTATGAGCTGGTAAATACTCCCATGCTTGTCTGTGACGGTCGGGAAGATGGCCACCACATGATGAACAAAGGAGCGATGGTGGATACAGACAGATCGAGTGCCTGATTGCAAAGCTTTGTGGAAATCCACAGCTGCGGTGCCTGGGGCGGAGGACTGCGTTGGCCGAGAGCTTTGTGGATTTCGCTTACATTGGAACCTGATCGGGTCTCGGTGAATGCGCATCCCGCTGGTGAAACTGACTACGTAGGCTGCAGCAGGGGGGCTTGGATTGCCTCTGAAGTGATCGGAGGCGCGATGTGCGCAATGATGTGACCGGGCATTAACTAGTTACAAAGTGACCCTGGTCTCTGGAGTCAGTGAGAGTGGGCTGTAATGATGCGCTTCATGCCTTGAGACTGACACCAAGCAGTGATACATTAGTATCGGCCGCGAGTACTCCGTACAGCCTATTACGGCAGACCAGCCTTAGGACAAGACGAATAGGTGCTGCCCCAGGCACAATAGATGATTCAGGTGGAAGTGAGGCATGCAGTTCATGGAGTAATAGCTGGCCCCTGTAGCAACGGGCACCGGCGGCTCGAGTAAAACCTGCAGGGCACTGGTTGTGGAAGAGCTGCTGCTTGGTGCAGACAGATAGCCTGGGCGGCGCCCAGGATACAAAGTGTTTTTGGCACCGCACCCAATGGAATGTGCAAGGCGAGCAGAGCATCGCTCACGGGGCTGCCGATACTGAGGCGCACACAGCTGTAATCTGCGCTGCTGGCAGATCTTGATCCAACAGCCACACAGGTCTTGCGCAGTGTGGGACCCCACAACAGCCCATGGTGGCCCATCATTGTAAAGAAAGTCGAGTACCCCGGCTGGATGCGAGAGCATATGAAAACCCTTTGATCTGTGGACCCAGTCCGCGCTACAGGGTCCCCTGACCGGATCCGGTTCCCCAAGTATAGTGCTGGACACTGATGGTTGCTGGCGAACCCGATCAGCCTATTCTCAGTGGCTCCGCCACTCATAGTGGAAAGGTGGTCCTGGGCCTCATGTGCCGCAGAAGTTGATCATGCAGTGGAACCTTCAACCTGTTCAGAGGGGCGCAGTGAACAAACCAGTGACTGCAACCACGGCCATAGTCCGAGTGCAGGAGCGGTAGATCTGCTGGGCTGAGGCCACGGAAGGAGGAGCATACTTACAGCTGGTTGCATCAAGAAATTACTTCAGGGCACTCCTTGGCGAGGCCGGATGAGACTAAAGTGAGAATGGCGGCTAAGGTAAATAAAGTCAAAAAGAAACAGCCTACGCTGGAGGAATTCACTAAGGCCATTCCCACGCCGGATGGAGCCAGGCCGAAAAAGCAAGAGGCAAAGGCTGGAGAGACTCACACACGAGACGACCATCGGATTCTGGATGCCACAGCGGAACTGAAGACATCCTGTGTGAGCAGGATGGATGTATCCATAGCCGAACTGCGGTCCTCACTGGAACAAAAGAATCGACGCCGTCTGCGTGGATATGAACCTTTTGCGGCAGGACGTCAGGAAACAGTCCGAACGCACGAGAGCATTGGAAAATGATGTTGCTTCCACTACGAATACCAGCACTGACAATGCCACGGAGGTTGCGATACTCCGACAACAAGTGCACAACCTGGAGAATAGGGCGGAGGAGGCAGAAGAAAGGGCACGCAGGAACAATGTCTGCATCGTAGGCTTACCTGAAGGAATGGAGGGCTTGGACCCGACAAACTATATAGAAACCGTGCTGCTGCAGGAAATTGGAGGCGGTGCGCTCTCCCAGGGATTTGCAGTGGAAAGGGCACACCGGGCCCAGACCAGACGACCCAAACCGGGAGCCCACCCCCCCCAGACCACTGATTGCCAAGATTCTGAACTATAGAGATTGTGAGAAGGTCCTGGAACATTTCCGGAAGGGTGGGCTAGTCAGCAGAGGATCCGCTACCATCACAGCCTATCCTGATTACACCTTTTTTGTACAGAGACAACAGTTGAGCTATGTGTCGGTGAAGAGGAGACTACGCGATGCAGGGTACAAATACATGCTACTGTACCCAGCAAAGTTGAAGGTGATACATGGTGGTAAGGCACATTTTTTCGACACACCTCAGGAGTTGATAGCGTGGATGGATGCACAGAACTGCCCGGCGGACGCAGAGGACCTGGCTTAGAGCAGAACAGACGGTGAACGTTAGTGGTCACTATGACATATTGTGGACTGAGTTTAGATAGCCCTGCCATGCCCAGGCATGGTTGCATACTGTACATTGAACTTAAAGATCACATGCCAGGTATACAGCGATACGTAATAAGATGAACCTCTGGATAGGTGACAGTGCGGTGGATGGGAATTTATGCAGGAGCAACAATAGAAGTGAGTGGGTACCCCAGTAGCTTAGGGTGGTAGTTAGGATACTGGTAGATTAGTATCACCCTGCTGAGTCCTGAGTATCAGTGTGACCGGAGAAAAGGGCTATATGCGGGGGAGCCTGAGATCCAGGGATGGAGCTGGGCATTTGGTTTGGGAGTTAGGGGGTTGTGGGGGTAGTTTTGTTGGGGGGGAGGGCGGGAAGGAGGGATGGAGCTTGGCAACTGTTGGGGACGGGGAGGGCAGGGGGGGAGTTGGGGAGCTTGCAGTGGAATTTGTTAGGGAACGAGCTTACATCCACGCGCTGCTGCGCATTAGGCAGAGGACAAGGGAGGAAAGAGGCAGGAAGGGATATGGATGAAGTTGGGAGACCTTAGGATAGCATCCTGGAATGTCATGGGACTCAACAGCTACTTGAAGAGGAACAAGATCATGATGTACCTGAGGAGGCAAAAAATAGACATAGCCTTATTACAGGAAACTCACCTCACAAAAGAAAAACAAGAGGTGATACGGAACAAATGGAAGGGGACCACTATAGGAGCAACGTATTCGGCATATGCCAGGGGGGTAATTACTTGGGTCGCACCACATGTACCCTTTCAGTTATTGCAGTGCACTGTGGAGCCGGATGGGAGGATGGTGGCGATATGGGTAATGCTGGAAAACAGAGTTGTGCATCATTAAAGGAATGGTTCGGTCGGAAATTTTTATTGTCCCTACGGGTCGGCCATGTGTTTTTAAGCCTAAATCGCTCAATTTTCGAAAAATATCCTATGGACCTTGTCCGAATTTTCATCCGTTAAACGCACGCGAAAACAGGCACCAGGGCGCTGCCATTTTGTGATAATCCTATCACTTGCTCCATCGCCCTGGGTGACCTGCTTTTGCGGCACTAAATCATATCCCCCGCCCCAGAGCCTGACATCAGCAGACGCGTACCGCCCATTTCACAACGCCAAAGCACGTCTCATGTCAACATTCGCTGCTCTTCAGCTAATGACGTGTCGCCATGGAAATGGCGGGGCGCCTCTTTACTCAATAAGTATAAACAGACCGTTTGACAACACAAAGCAGCAGATTTTCAATTCCATTCCTCTTTCTGTGTTACTTTGAGTAGTCTGTGACTCGTTTCTGTGCTCTGGTCAGCTACCTTCGCCGCTTGTAGCCCGTGTGAACACCTGTACCATCGCTATAAATTATTTTAGTTTGTTTAACACACAATGGCTACAATAATGCCCTACATGTACGAGCCCGAGTATACCGAGGAGGAACTACTGTAAAGGGAAACATGCGAAAACTATGGGGCTTCGGACGGCAGTTGGCAGGATGAATCAACGGATGAAGACACTGGACCTAGTCGCATGGACGGTGTTTCCACCTGGTGTACATGCAATCGGTGCAAGCTAATGCCAACCGAGGAGGAGAACTGCTGCTCCTGTGAAAACTCGGGATGCCTGGCCTACATTTGGGAAGGCGAGCCACGGCCGCAAAGCATCACCGAGCTGCCAGACTTCAGGGCAGCCTGCCTCACACGGTCCGTGTTGAGGGTAATGATGGTGCATATGCTCGAACTTCGCGCAGCTGTTCGTCCTCATAATCCAAGTAACGAGTAAGTATACTTTGGTTGTGATGCCACTACTATATCATAGTCGTCTCCTATATCCAAAATTACATCTTCATATCATTGTAACGCATGAGAGTCATTCAATAGTGTGCAGGGTCTAGATAGCATTTGTCTGAGCAGAATGCCATTAGTTACAAGAATTGTCATTGACAACAAAGGTTTAATAAACTTATCTGGGTCATTTAAAAACAGTTTGTATCATTCTTTTTCACAGGTGGTACAGGCTGGTGGCCTATCATTCCTTTACATGGTGGCTTCACGGGAGGCTTGGAGACCGCGTTCGAAGAGTAATACCCGCCTGTGCCGTTCGTGCCATAAGACAAACTTTCCCCAGTGACAGCGGTCAGTACAGGGGATTTTCCCTCGCTGTGCTGCAACCTGACCTGTACAATGTGTAAAGTTTTGTATTTTTGTGCCATCAAAATAAGAAACAAAATAAAACACCACATATATTTTAACAACGGTTGTTTCGATTTTTTAAACAAATCAAGTGTGTCTCCATTCAAGAGTCTTCCTGTGCCTTGCCTGCACGCCCCAGGCCCATCCATCCCACCACCCTCTATCAAAGGCGGTTCGCGCCAGTGGATGCGCGCTGCCATGGGGGGCTGTCAAGGGCGCAAACGGTCAAGGTGCCAAACACCATGTACACTTCAAAAGGTATCCCACGCCCAGGGGCCATTGCTCACATGGCCTCCTCAGACCCTGTGTCTCCAGGCAGGCCTCCCCTGAAGCAGGCCGCCCCCCTGCAATCCACATAAGTGTGTCTCCATTCAAGAGTCTTCCTGTGCTTTGCCTGCACGCCCCAGGCCCATCCATCCCACCCCCCTCTATCAAAAGCGGTTCGCGCCAGTGGATGCACGCTGCCATGGGGGGCTGTCAGGGGTGTAAACGGCCAAGGTGCCAAACACCATGTACACTTCAAAAGGTATCCCACGCCCAGGGGCCATTGCTCACATGGAGTCCTCAGACCCCGTGTCTCCGTCTAGGACCCCCACCCCTCACGCTGGCCGCCCCCCGGCAAACCACATAATACCACGACATACACACGTCATTCATTCACAAACACACCCCTGTTTCTAATACTTTATAAACCACTTGATATGTCTCATGAGAAGATCTATGTGCTTTGCAAGTCAACTCCTGAACGTGCTACCTGAGAACCACTGAGATCTAGGCTAATCTGCCCGTCGTCGTGCTATCCGTGAATTTCTGTGACCGCTTTGAGCAAACTCGTCAGTGTGCTACCTGTGGCCATCTACCTGTTCTCCTGCAACATACTGCTCGGCTTGCTGAATCCAACTGTTTGGTGGTCAAGGTAAGGCCATGTATCCTAGTCATATTTCAGTGATCTTTAAATTTCTATCTATTTGCGAGTAGAGTACTCAATAGTGCTATGTTCATTGGTCTCATTGCTATTGACTTGAGTTTCAATTGTTATGCTATCAATAGATCTATTTATTTTCATCTGTGTCAATTGTCATCGAATTGCATCCTTTGCGGGTTCTGTCTATAATGTAAGCATGCTTCCTTCTCGTGCAAGACAGAACATTCAACGGACGAGTCACATGTTCAGAGTTTAGTCACATCATTTATAAATTTCTGCAATTTATGCAAATACTAAGCCACACATGATGAACTGGTATAGTTCCAGCGACCAAACAAACCTTGCATTGAACATTGTATGGTTCATTTACTTTTTTATCACATTTTTATTCATCAATATTGTATAATAATGTCGATATTTACTTTTCAGAATTTTCAAAAATGCCTGCCTGTTCGATTAGTGGTTGCCCTTCGAAGACCCATGCTAAATCTGAAGGCACTACAATGCATGTATTCCCGAAAACTATTGATCGAATAAGAGAATGGGTCAGACATTGCGGATATCCACTGGTTGCGCTGGAAAGTAGAGTCCAACAAGTCTTATAGGACAAGAGGGGTGATCAATACTGCATCTGCAGCCGGCACTTTTCCTCGAACATGTCCGCCACATCTTGGGTAACAAAGAAGAATAAACGGCGAATGACACGGAAATTGCTCGCAAACGCTATTCCCACTCTATTCGTCCACATTCCGACACTGGTGAGTCAAGTGTCCGGATTTAGCTTTAGGCCTTGCGGTAGTGTGTAGGTAGCCGAATGGATTAATTTATATTTTAGGTGTTGTGTCCCTTGTAATACTTTCGACATTGATATGAGTGTATAGCTTTTTGAATAATGACATTCATCAATATATTCTTTTTCGATTTCATAACCCACAAACAAAATCTATTTATGGGCACAGGGAACTGTGCTATATTGCACATTTTCAATAGCATTATTCTCAAGTATTCTGTCGCCTTAGAGGGCAATTTTTAATATTGGCATTTCATTATCAAACAATAATTTACCTTTACAACTGCTTGACTATCCACTGAATCTGAAGCAAGAACATTCTACATCCGTGACATGCTCGCAGTTATCAACCACTTCTAGCGCGTCGCAGGTAATCTTATTTGGCTCTTCCGCTACAGACTTGTTTTATACATGTCAAGTAATAGTTTTTATGTATTGTGTAATTATTTTACCGAATGTTTGGTTAGTGCTTTCCAATTGATATACACCTTAGTTACCGTCCACTGGAGTTTGTTTTCAGTTATAATTAGTGTTATCCATACTAATGCAAGTACTGTCTTTCAGGGAGATGCTGAAACATCCACCACATTGACAACATCCCTAGATGTTGTTCAGCAGCACGAGGTATGGATAATGACAGCTCCATCAAACTAGATCATCAGAGCTGGAATACTTGTCGTTTGATTGTTCTACACAATGTTTCATTTGTAGTTAGCCATTGATATGTACCTGTGTGGTCGACCGCAAGTGTGTGTTATGTTTTCAATATTGAAATCCTTACTAATGCAAGTACTATTTTTCGGGCAGTTGATGGAGCGTCAACCCCTGCACTTGATGCGGAGCCTGACATTCAAGTAATTCCAGGGGAAGTGGAAGCGGGACCATGCGTATACAAATTGGCGCAACAGCTTTCGAAGTGCGCACTACATTTACAACATCCATAGATATTCTTCAGCAGCACGAGGTATGGATACTGACAGCTCCATCGAGCGTGATCATATAACGTGATTCCATTTGCTATACTTTCTTTCCTATTAACGCAAGTACTGTGTTTCAAGGAGACGACGGAGCTTCCACTACAATCTCAACCTCCCATTTAGATGATGCAGATATAAATAAATCGGAGAAATAAATCGATTAAATGTGATCATATTTAGATATTCCTTGATTCTTTTAGACAATGCATCATTTGTAGTTATCTCTTTATATTTACCTGTGCCGTCGACCCCAAGTGTGTGTTATGTTTACAATATTGAAAACCATACTAACGCAAGTACTGTCTTTCAGGGAGACGACGGAGCTTCCTCTACAATCACAACGTCCCTTGTAGATGATGCAGATGTAAAGAAATCGGAGAAATAAGTTGATTAAATCGGATCATATTTAGATATCCATTGATTCTTTTAGACAATGCATCATTTGTGGTTATCTATTTATATGTACCTGTGCCGTCGACCCCAAGTTTGTGTTATGTTTACAATATTGAAAACCATACTAATGCAAGTACTGTGTTTCAGGGAGTTGCCAAGGCGCCCTCTCCAATAATCATGGCAGTCTATGCAGAGCCAGAGGTATGGATACTGACAGTTCCATCAAACTAGATCATCAGAGCTCGAATACTTGTCGTTTGATTGTTCTACACAATGTTTAATTTGTGTTTAGCTATTGAGATGTACCTGTGTGGTCGTCCTCACGTGTGTTTTATGTTTTCAATATTGTGATACATAGTAATGAAAGTACTATGTTTCAGGGAGTCGATGGAGCGTCATTCCGTGCTGTCTATGCGGATCCAGAAAATATAGTCGTTGCAGCGCAAGAGGAAGGGAAGACATGCGGAAACGAATCGGTGCAACAGCGTGCAGATGTTGAAGTTCGAGTCAAGAAAGTTGCAAAGAAAAGAAACAAAAATAAGGTTAGTTACAAACAGTTCATATTTTTAGAAATTGTTTTGTGCTGGGGACTATATTATGTTTTTTTTCTGTCAAATGTACTATACTTTATCTTGTGTTTAAACTGAACATCCCTTTTCCAATCTGTCCTCTAGTTACCCGTGGGTGTACGAACTATACATAAACAGACAGTGAAGCAAATGAGAGATGTTGCTTGCCAGACCATTTACACTATGGAGGAACTATTAATTCAGACGTGGCGTGTTGAGACTCGAGATGCTTATGTCCAACGGCCAGAACATGAATTGAATGTGTCCTGAGAATCCAGTAAAGTTTTATTGGACCATTGCTACAGTGCGACTGCACCACCACAAGATGATGATACTGGATGTATTGAAGATAGCTCTGAAGTAGTCGCAGATCAATTCACACAATCTACACCAGCAAAAAAAATGCCACCCAAAAAGCTGTCGACATTGTTGTGTTCTCCCATCAATGTTGAAGTAACAGATGTTGAAATGACAGAGAATGAACCAGCAGCAGTTTTCACCGACGCATCAGAACTTGATATCAGCGATATTTCTTTCAATTGTGGTGATATGTCATCAACGATACAGTCCGAAACAACTTTGACGCCGGATGACAGTCTAATGTAAGAGGGCAAATACATAGTATTCGACAGTTGTTTGATGGATATTATAGGTATGCTGAAATGTGGACATTCAGTTGGAGGGAAAGTATGTGGGAAGCCATTGATTCATGTGACTCGTCAAACACAAGGCAGTAACGTCAAAATACATGCCGCCTGTAGATTAAATCATACCTTCTCATGGTCTGCACAACCGATGCTGGGGAAACTGCCAGCAGGCAATCTACTGTGTGCAGCTGCCTCACTCTTTAGTGGGTCCAGTGTTAGAAAGTTAGAGTCTTTCTTTCAGTTTGTGGGACTCCATTTCATTTCTAAAACGCAGTTCTACAAATTCCACCATGATTATCTGTTTCCGGCCATTAGTGATGCTTGGAAAATTGAACAATTGTCTCTAGAAAGTACATTCGAAGGCAAACTATTCTGGCTAGCTGGTGATGGACAGTGTGACAGCCCTGGATTTTCTGCCAGGTACTGCACCTACCACTTTCAGGACATGGATAGTAAGAAAATGGTGAGTTCGGTGGTCGTGCAGGTGTCCCAATGTAAATCCTCAGTGGCCATGGAGAAACTAGGATTTATAAAATCATTGGAATATCTACAATCGAAGGGAATGCACATCGACCTCATAGCCACAGACAGACACGTTTCAATAGCCAAGACAATGAGAGAGCAGTTCCCACATATTAAACATCAATTGGACGTATGGCATCTTGCTAAATCAATCAATAAGTAAATCTCGGCTGCAGGGAAAAAAAAGGTTTGGAAAGTATTTCACAGTGGTCCCAGTCTATCAGCATATTTGGTGGAGCTCCAAAACTTGTGAAGGGTCAGTGGAAATCCTACTTGGCGGTCACTGATACACCACTGTACCAACGTTCACCGCTGGACAGAAAACCAACATTTCCACCAACGTGAACATGGCCCTTTGTCCACAGAGGAGGCACGGAAGAAGAAGTGGTTGATTCCATCTTCACCTACACACAAAGCCATTGAGAAGATTGTTTTCGATAAAACTCTATCAAGAGATTTGAGGGGACTGACAGAATTCTGTCACACATGAGGTTTGGACGTGTTCCACAATATGTGCCTAAAATACAGGCCAAAGCAATTGCATTTCGGCATACAGGGCATGAAACATAGGACTCTACCAGCGTTCTTGGCCCATAACGAGAATGTGTGCCGTGAACAATCTAGGACTACGGGAAATGTAGGGATGCCTCGCTACACTACGGCCTTTGCAAAAAGAAGTAAGAAATGGGTGGTGAAACCAGTATATGAGGAAATGGAGTTCGACTTTGTTAAAGGCCTTATTGTTACTGTACTAGAGAAGCAGAGACATGGAATTTTGAGCGTTTCTGTGCACAGCACTGATGCATTGCCACCAAACATTGACACTGTGCCATGTCCACCCAAAGCAGAGCTTGTTGAGAAGTACAAATCCCGGTTTAAATCATTGTAATCTGATTGTCTTTTTGAAAAAAATGTTATTGTACAGTGTACATACAAAGTATGCTAACCCTAATCCCTCACTTCACCATCCGGGGGGGCGAACAACATGTGTGTAATCTTTGACTTCTCTCTTTATTCACCTCATATCGCTGGCCTTGTGAATATATGTATGTATATATTTTTGTTGCTGTAACTAAGTTTCGCAATCTCATGTAAATGCTGCGCACTGTTAACTGAGGGGAGGCTTGCACATTGCGAATAATAAAACAAACAAACAATAAATCTCACTTTCAACTCAACTCCTCGGGTACTTTATACTTTCCCTGACCTTCCCCCAAAAAGTCAATGTCTCCATAGTTATGGTTCTCTAGGGCTGCAAAGCTCGCGGACAACGAGGACAAAATTGGGGGCCTTAGAACGCGCCAAGCGAGAGAAGCCAGTTCACATTTGCACATTGAGGCCTAGTACAAAGATGGAGTCGAAAATTCAAGTTCTCACGGATGGCTTTACACGGGATGTTGCAAAGTAAGAATGTATGCTCATGCAGAGTGAAGGTCAGCGGTTTAGATTTTTTGCTCGCGGGCTGGTGAGGCCCACGACTCGCACTGGCAGTATAAGGTTCTATTGTTTTTTTACCTTGAGACAGGGACCATGCCGAAAGGACTTCATTTGAAGGAGGGCTGCAATAACGTAATGAGTCGATAAGGCTGAAAATTCTGAAACTACACAAGTTTCATGTTAGTTCAATATATGAAAAATCATTGCCACAAACAGAGTGGGATTTACGGACTGCATTACGCAGAGACACAATGGAAATGGCAAATATAATGTAAGTAACTCTTTAGACGATTTTATGCTGGAATGTAGAATGAATGAATGAATGAATGAATGAATGAATGAATGAATGAATGAATGAAGAGCAAGTAAAACATTTGTGGGATCGTCTTTCTACCGGGCACATGGGCATGCATGTGCCCATTCGACACGCATGTAGACAAACAGTTGTTTCTCAGTGGTTCAACGCTAAAAAATCATTACATTGGACCTCATTACACGTAGTGCGGTAAACCATGGTGCTATTAGCACCATGGTTCATGCCGGTAATTTACCGGTACTGCCTTGGAGGAAAGAGGAATTACCGCCCTATTCCAAGGTTGGGAAGGCAGTAATTCCACCTTCCTCCATTGCCCTTCCCCATTCCCATTTTTGCCCCATAGGGCATAATGGGAATGGGGAAGGTGCTAATTACGGTACCGCAAATTGCGGTACCGTAATTAGCACCCTGGTCCTTTTGCGGGTTGGTTTTTAACACCTGCTAAAAAGCAGGCATTAAAGTACCAACCCGCAAAGGGACCTCGTAATCAGGCGGTAAGGGTTTACCCTTACCGCCTACCGTGTAATGAGGCCCATTGTATGTTATCCTCGATTTCTTTCGTCAGTTTTCGCATTGCTTTTAGAGCCGAACATACTCCATTGCACTATCCTCGCAAGCAAATAGTTTCAGCTCGGTCGTAATAAATAAAATGAATAATAGTAATAAAGATCGGCTGGTGAGACTAATTTCAATTTTTATGTTTTCTAAACAGGTAGATCCTACCGTACTGCTACTGCCACCTATTCCAGACCCCGGCCGACAGATTTTTCAATCGCCAGCTGCAGCTTCTTGTAAACAACTGCACAACGTTGACAATTTTATGGGACGATCGCCAAGGGCCCATATGCCCTTACGCAGTACTAGCTGCTAGAAGCAACATATCAACCTTTACGGTGGCCTAGTGCCTACTTGATGGAACAGCCTTGCGGTTCATTGTGCGACCAAAGTGCTTCTTTTAACGAAAACCAACACCCTGTGTACCAGAAAGGTACAGTGCATGACTCATGATAAACTTTAGAGGATTTGCGGATCGAGAGCAAAGAAAAAAAATTCCATTCCGATTTAATATGCCAATTGCTGAATATTCTCTAAACATTTAATGTCAAATAAATGTACTTTACCAAATGTACCGTATTGCTGTTTGATTTTAAAGTACAGTTTCATATTCCGAATTGTGGAGCGCTGTGTTGTGAATTGATCTGTGTTGGTTTCCGGGTTCAGTGTGAAGTCGCGTAGAAGACGACTGAGCACGTTTGCCTACGCAGCCCAGTAACGTCACGGAGAGAGGCAGGGAATATGAATGTTTTGATAATGTCAGGCTCAGGGGCGGAGGATATGATTTAGTGCCGCAAAAGCAGGTCACCCAGGGTGATGCAGCAAGTGATAGGATTATCACAAAATGGCAGCGCCCTGGTGCCTGTTTTCGCGTGCGTTTAATGGACGAAAACTCGGGTAAGGTCCATAGGAAATTTTTCTACAATTGAGCGACTTAGGCTTAGAAACATATGGCCGCCTCGTAGGGACAATAAACATTTCTGACAGAACCATTCCTTTAACACATTTGCCCCAAATCAGTATACAGTGGCCTATTTCAAGTCCTTTCAAGGCCTTGTATGGCAAAGTCAGCCCATACCTGGGAGGCGCGGTCATATGTGGATGGGATTTTAATTGCATGCTGGACCCCAGAGTGTATAGATCAGACACGAAACTAGACAAGCCCACGCAGCAAAACCCTGAAGACCCTGCTAGGTAACTTCCGGCTGGAGGTTATATGGAGGCTGCACCACCCAAATGATAGACACTACTCTCATTACTCAGCCCCACAAAACTTGTACACACGACTAGATTACATGTTCGCCAACCCGGAACTCATCAGGGAGATGGTGAGGTCAGAATATAAAGTAAGGGTACTATCGACCACTCACCTTTCGTCCTAACATGGCAACACCAGCCCCCCATGGCAAAGATTCCAACATGGAGGCTAAGAGCTGAAGCAATGAAAGATACAGTGCTCAGAGAGGGCCTGAGGGAGGAAATATACTTTGGAAATAACACTGTAAGCATAGCATTGGTAGGTACTCTGTGGGAGGAATTTAGGGTGGTGGTGAGGGGTGCAGCTATATCCAAATCCAATGGGCTCCAAGGGGGCATAATATGGTAGTTACAAGAGGCAGAAAGGAAACTAGAAGCAATCATGAGTAAAGGAGACACCTCACTGGAGGATGCCGAAGCCAAGTCAATTACAACAAGAATGTGGCGGGTACTGGGAGAGACTATGCAACTTAAACTGTAAGAATACATAGAAAGGCAACACACATACAAAAACGAGATGCCTAGATCAGCGATAAGAGAGATAAAGGGAGAGAATAGCCAAATATTGGATACCCAAGAGAGTGTACATGGGGGATTTCTTAAATTCTATCAGCACCTATATGAAGACACTGGAGGGGTGGAGGAGAAGGAGATAAGGGAGACATTAGAGGATATTGGGTTACCTAAACTGAGTGCAGAAGAGAGAGAGAGAACCTAGATGCCCCAGTTACATTAGAGGAGCTAGAAACAGTGGTCAAACAATTACCTACCAGCAAAGCCCCAGGGGCGACGGGCTCCCCAGCAAGTTTTATAAAACATACAGGTTAGAGGTGCTCCCCCTATTACTGGCAATGCTAAATAAGGCTTTCGAGATAGGGAGACTACCAGAATCCCTGAGAGAGGCAATAATTATCCTGCTTCTCAAACCTAATAAGCCAAGCACAGACTATGGGTCGTATAGACCACTATCCATGCTAAACCAAGATAGTATAATACTCACGGCGTTGCTGGGAAATAGACTTAAACTGGTCATAGCAAACTCATACATCCTGATCAGACCGGATATGTTCCGAGCAGAAATATATCCGACAACCATAGAAGGCTCCACGCGTCATAGAACAGGCAGAAGGCGACGCGAATGAAGTAGCAATTGTCTCACTGGACGTAGTGAAAGCATTCGACTCTGTAAAATGGCCCTGGCTGATGGCGGCCTTGAAGGAATATGGAATGGGGCCTGAGTACTTGAAGTGGGTGAAACTGTTGTATAGCCAAAGAGTCAAAACAGGAGCGATTATTTTGGACAAATGGCAACTCAGCAGAGGTACTAGACAAGGCTGCCCGTGGTCCCAGATGCTGTACATTCTTGCACTAGAACCCCAAGCGATATATCTGAGACAACAATATGAAGAGGTAGGCGTCTACACTAAGGCAGGGCCGCACTTAATATCATTGTATGCAGACGATGTGCTGCTGAACCTGAGGTACCCGGAGGAAAACCTGCAATATATCTTAAAAGTAATGGAGCGATATGCGTCACTTTCCGGCATAGCAGTCAACCCCAAGAAGTTGTGCATATTTCCCCTAGGGAGATGCAAAGGAATCCTGCAAGAAAACCTACCAGTTTTTCAAATACCCTGGGAGACCAGAACGTTTAGATACTTGGGGATCGATATCTATCATGTGGTAGAAGATGAACACAAATATAGCACAGAGAAAGCAGTAGCAAACATTGAAAACTGCATGAGGTTCCGGGCTAAACTTCCCCTAGCCATGGTGGGGAGGGTGGCATTGTTGAAGATGGTTGTATTGCCTAGGCTGTTACAATTTTTTGCAAATATCCCATATATGTTACCCAGACGCTTCTTTGGTAAACTTCAGAGCTTATGTAGAGGCTTTATTTGGCACAATACCAGGAATAGGATTGCCTTATGGAAACTACAAACACGTATGATAGAGGGGGCATAAAATCGCCTAACTTTGAGATATGCCATTTAGCCGGGCAGTTACAGTATCTGGCTAAGTGGCTAACTGAAGACACAACAGCAGAGTCCAGACTGTTGAGGAAGGAATGCACCCTGTTTTTTTCTGAAAGAACTGATATGGCTGCCCAAATCAGAGTTAAAAGGACAATCGAAGCTGCTAGAACTGGGATGGAAGACATGGCACAAGGCATGTCAGGCCATGGAGAACCCGATTCCGTGCTCCCCTTAAGTGCCGCTAGTGGCATTGTGGCGAGTGGATGAGCAACTAAGAAAGACGATTCGTAGACACTGGGAACCGGTGGGCATAGCAACACTGGGAGATGTATGGCAAGATGGGAAGGTACTGGAATTCCAAACGCTAGTGGAAGAAACTGGAGTACACCCGGGGCAATATATCGCCTACACTAGATTGGTAAGGCGGGTAAGAGAGTGATGGTCTGAAATAGAACTAGAAGAACAACCAGACACGGCCGTAAAGACAATATATGATATCTCGGAAGGGGGGCATGAGGTATCCCAGATCTATGAACTGGTAATGTCCAGGGTGGGAAAGGAAGTGACCCAGCTGAGACGGGAGTGGGAGGAGGACGCTGGGGAACCCAAGCAAGACAGGCAATGGGAAAGAGCACAGAGGTACCATAAAAAGGTGTCCAGGAACGCGAGACTACAACAGATCCAGTTATATGTGACCCATAGGGCGTACATGACCCCTCAAAGGATTGCCCGATTCAATAGCACAGAGACACAAACATGCCCTAAATGTGGGGAAGTGAACGTAGGGATGATACACATGTTCTGGGCATGCCCAGAGATTGGGAAATTCTGGGGTGAAGTTACTCATCACTTAACCGAGAAAGGAATTAAGCTAGACGTGGAATCTGTGTGGGCATGCATGGTAGGGGGATTCAGTAGACCACGTAGCCTGAAACACGTGAGCAACCCTAAGGACTTGGCCTACATTCTGGCCAAACGCAGAATAGCTATGGGTTGGGAAGGGTGCCATAGGGCCAGGATAGAGGTGTGGTGGCATGATCTTCAGAAATGGGCTGAAGCTTAAACGGTAGTATGTATGAAGCGGCAAACAGGGGGGAGGAGGATGAAGTGGGAATGCTGATGGCCTGGAGACAACTAGTGGCCACACTGTCTGGGTCCACCCAGTTTAGTCCAAGCGAACATGACACCTCTGGGAGCACCAAAGGAGGAGTGCCCCCGGAGGAATGACAACTGTAGGAGGGGTGGAGTAGGCTTGAGTTAAGGGTGGACGGTAAGTAGATGGCAGTGGTAAATTCACACAAATGTACATGATGTTTGGAAGTTCATAACTTGCACTGTCGGGTGTGTTTTGGTGTTTGTAAGTTGTAAAAACCAATACAAATTGTTTTTAAAAAAACAACTATGATCTACGGCAGGAGCATTCATTAAAACATTATTTTAAAAAAATCTCGGAATCATGTTATAGACAAACATGTTTGTTTACAGATTCGTATTTTTGATAGTAAATTGGTTTCCATTAAGTTTAACAAAGCTTCAGAGAGGCTGCGGTAGGTATCACTTTTATTAAATCAGAGAGTCTAAAAAATGTACAATTTTGCAATCTCCATTATGCACCCATATACATGCAAACATCCCTTCAAGAGACCTTAGTCCAGTGTTGATATTTTCATTCTGCTTTCTGGGACTTACAGTCTGGATTTATAATAGGGGAATACAAGCTCCAGGATGCAAGGAATAAAACAGGCTAAACTTGCACATTACAAACGTAATGGGGAATATTGACATGTATGCGTAGCATTCACTGGGAGAGCTTTATGTTTTTGCATGGGGGAAAACCAACACAGAAAAAGATGAGACTGCCACACAAAATGGTGGGTGTAGCTATTCTTTGTTAGTGGTGGAACAAACTCAAACTTCACCCTGCCGGAATAACGCCTTCATTTAAGAACACTTTCCTCCCATTGTATTACAACTGATAGCAAATTGTCCACCATCGGGACAGAAAAACCCACACATGAACCCAGAATGTCCCCTTGTGTGGTTCGCTGCACTGGAAAGGGTGAAATCAAGACCCCATGGGAGACAAGGAAAAATGAATGAAACAATTCACAGAAAATGAATGGCGGGTTGTCTTCTGCAGGAGGTATTTGTTGTACCCTGACCCAAGTGTGGTGGAGGCTGTGAAGACTGCTCATACAGATACCAGACCTCGTCCACCCAGAGCAAGTTCCAGGAGTTGACAGGCCCATTGCAGTAAAAGAGGTACAGGTGCAAATCACATGATAAACCATGCTGACAAATATATCCTAATAGAAATATGTGTAACACGAAAAAGAAAAAGTGCAATTTTAGTGGCCCCACCCCATCCTCCTCCCCATTTTCACTGGAAAACTACAAGTACCAGAAGGAAAAGTAATATGAGCCTAATCTCCATGTGGTTTGCAAATGTGCTTTCAAGACACACAACAAAATGTATTTTGTGATAATAAGGTCACCTACTTTTAGTCATTGTTTGACAGAGGCATGCAGCTGGTTTCTTCTTTCTTCATTCACATGCGGCTGCCGGAGCGCCTGCAGATTTTTCTTCCCCTACTCTCTACTATTGTGCCCGCATGCACGTGACAGACTTCGGTGCAAAGGTAAGCCCCTCACCACTGGGCTCCCACGAGAGGTGCGCGTCGGCACATTGACTTTGTTGAACATTGCAATAATTGTTCCTGCGTAGACATCTTATCAGCGAGAATGTTTAAACACTGTTGAGCTTTGATAACGCTCAGTTTGTTGCCACATTGCATTTCATCTGCCTTACGTCCATGGATTTTCGCCATTCTAAAATGGCCATTTCCAGTGCCTGCACCGGAGTGCTGGGCACGGTGCTGCTGGGGGTATGGGATTGGCTGGGGCTGTCTACATCTGGCCCAATGAGAAGGCCGGCAGGCTTGGCCGGACTTCCTCACAAGGCCCACTCCTAAGGCCCTGTCTACCCCTGTCCACCACAGTACGACGGTTGCCTGTGTGTCTGTATGCTCACCACCCCGCCTTTGGTCGCCTCTGTGTCCGTATGCTCTTCACCCCCCCTTAGTCGCCTGTGTGTCTGTATGCTCCCCGTCCTCCCCACCCCGGTCGCCTGTGTGTCCATATGCTCACCACCCTCCTACCCCCTTGGTCGCCTGTGTGTCTGTATGCTCCCCGGCCCCCCTTGGTCGCCTGTGTGTCTGTATGCTCACCACCCCCCCCTTGGTCACCTGTGTGTCCGTATGCTCCCTGGCCCCCCCTTGGTCGCCTGTGTGTCTGTATGCAACCACCCTGCCCTTGGTCGCCTGTGTGTTCGTATGATCCCCAAACCCCTGCTTGGTCGCCTGTATGCTCACCACCACCCCCCCCCTTGGTCGCCTGTGTGTCCGTATGCTCCCCAGCCCCCCCTTGGTCGCCTGTCTGTCCCTATGCTCACCACCCCCCCTTGGTCACCTGTGTGTCTGTATGCTCCCCGGCCCCTCCTTGGTTGCCTGTCTGTCTGAATACTCACTACCCTCCATTGATCGCCTGTGTATCCGTATGCTCCCCGGCCCCCCCTTGGTCGCCTGTGTGCCCATATGCTCACCACCCTCCCCCTTGGTCGCCTGTGTGTCCGTATACTCCCCGGCCCCCCCTTGGTTGCCTGTGTGTCCGTATGCTCCCCACGCCCCACTTGGTTGCCTGTGTGTCTGTATGCCCTGCCCCCCTTGGCCGCCTGTGTGTCCGTATGCTCCCCACGCCCCCCTTGGTCGCCTGTGTGTCTGTATGCTCACCACCCCCCCCCCTTGGTCGCCTGTGTGTTCATATGCTCTCCACGCTCCCTTTGGTCACCTGTGTGTCTGTATGCTCCCCGGCACCCCCTTGGTCACCTGTGTGTCTGTCTGCTCCCCACACCCCCCTTGGTTGCCTGTGTGTCTGTATGCTCCCCACCCCTCCCTTGGTTGCCTGTGTGTCTATATACTCCCCACCCCCCCCTGGGTCGCCTATGTGTCCGTATGCTCCCCAGGCTCCCCTTGGTCGCCTGTGTGTCGGTATGCTCCCCACACCCCCTTGGTCGCCTTTGTGTCCGTATGCTCCCCACCCCCCACCCTTGGTCGCCTGTGGCTCCGTATGCTCCCCCACACACCACCTTGGTCGCCTGCGTGTTCGCATGCTCCCCACACCCCTCTTGGTCGCCTGTGTGTCCATATGCCCCCCCCCTGGTCGCCTGTGTGTCTGTATGCTCCCCACGCCCCCATTGGTCGCCTGTGTGTCTGTATGCTCCCCGGCCCCCCCTTGGTCGCCTGTGTGTCCGTATGCTCCCCACAGCCCCCTTGGTCGCCTGTGTGTCCGTACACTGCCCCCCTTGGTCGCCTGTGTGTCTGTATGCTCCCCACGCCCCACTAGGTAAGGTATTATTTCTTTAGATCTTGAAATCTAACAATTTGAGCCAAGGTTTGCGATCCTGCATGGTCACCCCCCACAAGACACCCATACCCGCCGCCAACTGTCCGATCATAGCGTCAACTGAATGCTACTTTTGAGGGCTTTCTGAGCGTGTCAGGCTGAGTGGGCATGACTGAGTGACTAGACATGACTGCACCGACTGTGTGCCTGAGTGAGCATGACTGTGGGGGTCATTACGACCTGGGCGGTAGCCATGGAGCTATTAGCTCCACGGCTGCCACCCATACCGTGTCCATGTCCGGTGTTGTTCAATGGGGACTTACTGGTGTAGTTTGACCCTGGCAGGACCGGTAAGTCCCCATTGAACAAACCATTCCCCATTCCCATTTGAGCCCCCATAGGGCTCAATAGGAATGGGGAGGGCGCTAATAACGGGCTCGCAACTTGCAAGCCCGTTATTAGCGCCCTGGTCCCTTAGCAGGACCCGTAAGGGATGTGTGGTCAGACCACACGTTCCTTACGGTCCCCGCCAAGGGACCTCGGAATAGGGCGGTAAGGGATTACCGGCACCGGTCTCCTTACCGGTGCCCGCCATCCCTTACCGCCCAGGTCGTAATGACCCCCTGTGTTTTTAATCAGTGACTTAGTTTAACTAATTGTGAAGATTACAGAGTAAGCATGACTGAGTTCAGCCAAGCGCTTCTAACTAAATGACTAAGTGATGATGTGACTGCATGAGTGGCATGGTGATTGAGTGACTCTCAGACGGAGTGAGTGAATTAGTGAGTGACTGGTTGGCTGTAAATGTTACAAAAGCCTGCAACCGGCCCAAGCAAGGGCTATTTCTGACATATTGACTTTTTCCCCCAGCAGATGGAAACAGTGCTCTTGGAGAAAGCTGCCAGCGCAGATTTATCTTCTTGGTGTTTACGAACTCTCGAGGCCAGGACTGATAAAGAAAACGTGAGTGAAGTCTTGGGAGGAAGTAGTCTGCTACCCCAATGCAAACATGCTACCTTTTTAAGAATCATATCTCAAATTAGTATTTCTTTTAAAATGTGTTTTTATTTATGTGCGCCTTGTTGGGAGATATTGTATGTATGGGGGTGTAAGAAGGAGAAGGGATGTGGGGCAGTTGGGGTAGAAGGGAATTTGGTCACTGGTCACAGCACTCAGTATTCACCTCATATCCTGTCTCAATGCAAACTAGATGAAGCTTGCCGCATCAGTTCTAAATCGAGTGGCTGAAGGCAGGCCTGGTTAACACATTTTTATTACACCAGCGGTAGGTTTAAAACTCCAATTAAGTAATGAACTCTCAGAAAACTGCTTTAAAAAACAATTTGAATATCCAGATAAATTGAAAACATTTGCGTCAAACTAGAAGCCATCATAGGTAGTGAGTTTAACTGTTTTGCTGATTTTCATTGCCCAGTAAGAAGTGCCATTTGTTGCTATTAGAATGTGCAATATTAATGTTTGTGCTACTATTTCTGTTTACTGGCATAGAATGGATTTGCATCAGAAGCTCGCCATCGGACACTGCCTGGAACTGGCTCTTCAGTGGAAAAAGAGGGGGACCGGAATCACAGAGTGCTTTAATCTGATCCCAGCCCTGGCCCGGCAACAGCGTCAGAAGTAATCACCCCTTGAGTAAAAAAGAAAGTTGGTTCACGCCCCTATTAAGATAAATGCTTAATTTTCTCTGTCAATATGCAAGTGAAAACATAGTCTTCCTCCTGCCTCATCTCTCCCCTCGGCCTTCCTGTGAAGACATCTTCGGGTTGATACCCTTATACTCTTGTACAATTGGCAATCGACTATGTGCCTAAGCCTATGATGTTGCGTATTGTGCTTACAAAGCTGTTTCGCCAAAGCATGATACAATGTTAATAAATAACCAGTTAGGCAGAAAACTAGAAAAGCAGTAAGGAAACAAGATAAACAGACCACCATAAAGAGAATATATTCGAGTGGATGTGACTTTATTACATATAGAAATCTGAACAATTTACATATATTGATATAGATTTTCAGTTTTGAGAAACCTAATCATTTTTCATTTCTTATATGCGCAGAGGAACATTCTTCGTGCTAGACCTCTTGTGAACCTTGTGAAACCAAGGGAGATTGTGATGACGGCAAAAAAGACAGAAGAGCAACTTGGCACATCACCTGCTGAACAAACTGCTGGACAGTGAATGTAGCAAAATGGAAGAAAAGGGAAGATTAACATTGGATTGTCATTGACAAGAAGCTATAAAAGGTACGTAATACCATTCAGAAGATACATGTGAGCTTAGAGCCCTTTGGATAACCTACATGCAATGGATGGGATGCAGAATAACTCTGACACCAAATAATTGAACCAACTCAGGAAGATTGCAAAGGTTTCTGTTTTAATATCAATTGTCTAAAAAGGGATTTACAACGGACATCGACGTACGTTCGCTTGAGCTCTCAGTACATTTCACAAAAAATCATATCTTTAAACTAAAGCTTTGAAATGCAAGCTTAGAACAGCTTGAATTTTCTCTAGTGCATCACACACTTGCAATCTTTTCTTCGCATATGAAAGTTTACTTGATGCTTAACTTCGTCATCAGTTTCTATAAGGTCCTTATATTTTCTTCAGCCAGTATTCACAGGGCGTCGCGCTTCGTCTTTCGTGACATCATCAGCTTCTCTTTCACTCTTTTTCATATTCCTCCGGGGTGTTCCTCCCTTTCAGCCATGCATCCCTATGCGAGGCACATCTTCACCAAAGTTATAATGCTTGTTGAGCACCTCCTTTCAAGGTCTACCTGTTGCTTAGATGTGTTTTGCTAGCTCTTTTAAAACTATTTCTACAGAATTCTTCCATTTTGCATTTCAGAATGTATCCGTTAAAGCAACAGAAATTGACTTTGCAGAACTCTCCGCGCTTGAGTACTGAAAAGCTCTGCCAAACAAAATTGGTATCTACCGACTGAAGCAGATGGCACCCTACTTGTATTTCTACACAAATCTACTTGCAACTTAAGGAATGCAAAATGTCATTCAAAACATTTAGTTATTGTATTATAAACCGCTACCTGGGATGGTACAGGGAAACTCCCTTGCGGTCTTGGTCCTCTGGCTCCCTGCTCAGTACCCTCTTCGCCCTTTCCCCCATGCATGATTTTGTGTTCTCCCCTCTCTGACTCTCGTGCTCATGGGCCGGTATCCCTGCCCTTTGCGCCCTGTACTGGGTCTGCATCTAACCTCCTCTGCTCCCTGGGCTAATCCTGGGTCGCTCTCTCACTGTCTTGCTCCCTGTGATGGGTCTGCGTCACCATCTCCTTTACTTGCTGGGCTGGGTCTGTATCACCACCTCCCCCCTTGCTCCATGGGCTGGTTATCCACCTGACTCCCCTGATCCCTGGGCTGGGTCTCGGTACCCATCTGGCTGCCCGGGCGGGTTCTGGGTCCCTCCTTCACCCTTGCTCTCTGGGTTGGGTCTCCACCTGACTCCCTTGCTCTCTGGGCTTGCCCTAGGTCTCCATTTGACTTTTAGGCTGGTTCTGGGTCCCCGCTAGACTTCCTTGGTAGCTGGGCTGTGTCTGGGTACCTCCTTCACAATTTCTCCCTGAGTTCGGTCCCCAGCATCTTCCAGTGCTCACTGGGCTGGGTCCCCACCTGACTCCCTTGCTCCATGGGCTGGTTATCCGCCTGACTCCCCTGATCCCTGGGCTGGGTCTCGGGAACCCATCTGGCTGCCTGGACTGGTTCTGGGTCCCTCCTTTACCCTTGCTCCCTGGGCTGGGTCTCCACCTGACTCCATTGCTCACTGGGCTGGGTCTCCACTGACTCCCTTGCTCCCTGGGCTTAGCCTGGGTCCACATTGGACTCCCTGGCTAGTATTGTTTTTTTAATCGATGCATGTTCACTAATTGTACAGCACCCAGTTCTGGGATTGCTAAAGTCATGCTTGTGTGCTTGTACACTTTCAGGTTGAACCTCATTTGCCTCTTTTTTAAAGAAATACAATTGAATAAAAAGCAGGTGTTTAATCATTTTTGTCTTTAGTTTGTAATACATAATATCCCATTAACCTTGCTCAACTTTCCTGTCATTGTACCCAAATGACTACCAAGGCCCAATGCATTTAATCACTTTTGGAGGGTTTCTTTTCAGGGTTATAGTTAACATTGTTTTGGGATTTTTATAGGATTGTTTTCTGATTGCATTGCTTCTACCAGGGAGGATTTCTAATTGACATATTTCGGGTGCATTAAGCCAAAAGGAAGCCAAATGCAATCCATTGCTTTTGGGATTGCATTGCTTTTGGATTTTTAGTGAATTATTTGGGGATTGCACTGCTTTTAGATTTGTAGTGAATTGTTTGGGGATTGCATTGCTTTTGGATTTTTAGTGGATTGTTTGGGGACTGGATTGCTTTTGGATTTTTAGTGGATTGTTTGGGGATTGGATTGCTTTTGGATTTTTAGTGGATTGTTTGGGGATTCGACTGCTTGGATTGGTGTATTAAGCCAAAAAGAAGCCAAATGCAATCCACTGAGTACAATGGGAGTTTCTGCATTTAAAGAGGATTTAAATGTTTGGGAAAATCCAGTTGCAATGCAACCCGCAGCTCTGTGTACATCCCTTCCTGCACTCAATAGGTCAGCTGAGAAGACGAAATTGAATATGGTGAACCAATCCCCATGCTCAGCTCATCGAGCTGCACAGCTTTGCCCCGAGCTGGCCACGGTTCAGTATTTGCGTGTCCCAGCCGCTGATGCACACAGTTTTTTAAGAGGCTCGGGTTGTATGCTGTGGAAGGTTTATAGTGGACACAGGCAGGGTAGGAAGGTGGCAGTGATTGGGTGCAGTGACTAGGTGGTGGCAGAGAGAGAAATAGGGCGAGCAGGAGGGGGAAAAGCAGATGTGGTGGAACAGGAGAAGGAGAGAATGGAAGAGGAGGGGGCCTCACCAAACCCTCTGACAGCCTTGTTATCACCCTTTTAAAACATCAAACGCGTCCCTCCTAAAACGTTAAGAGGCTGAGAGAGATCTACCTCATGTGATATAGGGCTATGATTTACAGTGTACGACACAGTATGAATTTGCTTGACAACCAGTAGTAACTATTCTTATTAACAACACATTGGCACGTAGCAAAATAAGCAATCACACATTTTCTTAGTTTTGAAATCTCTGTTGAAATGTTGCCCCAAAGCAACATCTGAAGTGATTGGTGCAACGTGGGCTCGCTCTTGGGAGGTTTGCCATGGCTTTGATGGACCTGTGGTGCCTGTACCTTTAAGGACACGCATATGGCAGAGTGACGTAACTCCGCCGCACGTGTGTAATAAACGGGGCTGTCCTGGGATCGCCAGTGCGACCTGTGAGCCCGAACAGTGAACACTGTGTCGCGTCTGTTCTGTGTGCCGGGGAGCTCACAGGGCCAGATGAGCTGCCATTTTCTACCAGTTCCGTTCCTAGGCACTGGTGGGAATCTTTCTGACATGTGCCTAGCAGGCAGTGCCCCCGTTGGTGGCACTGACAAATGTTTATGGTTCACAGTGACCAGCAGCAGAGGGCACAGCAAGGCGAGACACTAATCCAGAGTCACCACCAACACCCCAGCAAGCTTTGTAGCAAATTAGCTAGTATCAATCCATCCAGTAAATGGTTATTGCGAGTGAAGGAAGCTGTTGTGTGTGTCACAGTTGGCCAAAGGGTTTCATGCACCTTTTTTCTTTCTCCCTGTCTCAAACGTAAAGGTTCAGACACCCTTTGTCTCTCTCGCTCTCAGTTTCTCGCTTTAGGGTTTCCCGCAACCTTCTTTTCTCTTTTGTTCTCCGGCTTAAGGGTTTCCTGCACACTTTGTTTCTCTCAGCCTCGTGGATCAGCTCTCGCTTATACCTTTGGTACTCAAACGTTCTAGTAGGTGCAGTGGTGTTCCCCTTAGACTGCTGGGAAACTCGAGGGATTTCCCAAGAAGAATTATGTTGAGCGAAGAAACCTTGACTAGCCTCAACTTTCTCAATGGTCTATGTAGGGTTTTCTGATTTTCAAGACTCTTGGGTGTCTCACCTTATAGTTGACTGTCTATCCTACTCCTACTCCTTCTGGATTCTGTCCCATGATTTAGTTGCTACTCCCGCCATGTATCAAAACCCTTTGAATTTTATTCCCTGCACCTGGCCTTGGGCCCAGCTTGCCTACTTACACAGTATCCAGTGTTTATAACGGAAAATAAAATAACGACATACTTTTTAAACAACACCTAAATAACAACAAAAATTCGAATTTTAAAGTAAAAGTATATATGGTGGGTGGCGTAAGGGATTAAAAGGGGTGGGGGTAGTTTCGTTATTAAGGTGTATTTTAAAAGTATGTTGTTATTTAGGATGTCGTTGTAAAGACATGGAACTACTTACACTAGTGAGCAGGCTCAGTGCATTACTTGGATTGCCTATGCAAGTATTACATACAACACAAAGACGACAACTCATTGTATGTACTTAACTAGTAGGAGTGATAAGCGTAGTGAGTGATTCCACTTTGGATCAATGTTCAAATCTAAGTTGTGAAACAAAAGAACTTGGTAAACAAGCTAACATATTTCTGGAGCTTATTAGTGAGGGTTTTGGTACCCAATCATACTTTAAATAGTGTCCATATTTTAACCTGCAAGTTTTAATAAAAAGGTATAATTTTAAATAATTGATTTTTTTAATTGCTACTAGGGGCACAAATATACAGTAGACTCTTTGCCCATTCTGCTCAAATCGACTGGCGTCTCTAATGCATTTTGTTTTTTCACTCTGCCTGCAGACATATGGGAAAGGGATTTTTACAGTTACATTTTAGGCAGTCTTGTGCAGCCTTAAAATATCTTCTGGGTGTTACGGACATGTTTCTACCTGGTCTCGCAAGACCTGTCCTGAGGCAGCACTTAGGTTAAGGTAAATGATCTTAAACTTCCTGTAATTGAGAGTGTTGCAATTGTAATGTCCTGTTTTGATGAATTGTACTATATTACTACTGTTTCTATCCATTTGCAGGCACTCTTTTGCTCTTGTGGAAAGTTGAATTTCCTAAATATAGCATAATTACCTCATCTGTCTTCACAGAATAGCTGGGCAATGAGGATGACAGCCGACATGTGTTTTTGGTTTGTGGCCACTGATTCAATGCCCATCACTTTGATTAATTATTTGTCAATTTCCAAGCCATTTATGCCTCCTTTTCAGTTCAGTTTTTCCCAGCATTTTCATTGTATTAGTGTAGTTGTCTGTCATTTTTTCCTCCAAAATGGTGTGTGCTATATTTGTGTGTCCAGAAGTAGTACTGCCTACCATGACAGTGCGGAAAAGCTCAGCTTCCTTTGGTTTCGGCTTTCTAAACCTCCTTGTCAGAATGTGCATGAAGCATAAATACTCCCCCATGGCCAACTGTACTTTTTGTAAGTAACAGCCTTGGGGGCTACTAGAGGTGAGGAGATATTATATTCCACTTTCTTTCGATGATAACAAAACAATGCAAGTACATTTGGATGCACGCAAGAGCACACCCGCTTCCACCTCTCCCTCAAGGCACAACGCGGAGAAGGTAACAATGATTTTTGGAGGTATAATATGGGCCTCTGGGTTTTGATGGTGTCCAGTTAAAGCATCGAATACAAAAGGTTTGAATGCAAAAGGTGAGAGTCAATAGGATCGAAAACAAAAGGCGCAAATTATTTTTTTAATTATATATTTTTTTGGGGGGTTCCGTATAGGTAAGAAAAAGTGGTTTTTACCACAAAAACGGGGGTTGGGCCCCCCCGAACGCCCCAAAAAAAACAATTTGAACTTTTTGTTTTCGGACCTTTTGATTCGAACCTATTGTATTTCGAACCTTTTGATTCAAACTTTTGACCTATAACCGGTTTTGATGGGTGGGGGGCAGATGGGTGGATGTGGTAAATGCTTCAACTGGATAGTGGAACAAAAGGTTGAGATAAATTTGGCCCTGACCATCCACAAAGTGTTCCTGAGAGGTATTTGTGTATGATGTATGGAGGCCTGGCACATTTTACTCAACAATGTTGAAAAGACTGTTCTTCCAAAAGATCGATGGACCATTCATTCAAGTACTGTGTACCTGCTCATAGACCTGCACATCTGCCAGTTGTTTAACAGTGCCAGATCTGAAACAGTCAGTTCATATTTCTCATGCCAGGCTGGTGCCCACTCTGCCACCTTAATATAGCCCGTTGTCGAAGGCACACACATTTGCTCCTCAAAGGAACGCTCTATTGAAGTGATAATGGTGTCAGGAAAGGGCTCTTCACTGTGATGATAGCCTGCCGTCAAGAGGTAATGGCCTGAGTGTAGCAAGGGGAAATTATTGCCAAATAATTTCATGAGATCCTAAAAAAGGAAATTAAAGCAAAGCATGATAGTGCTTGAAAGTCTTGTGCGCAGTGCCCAGTTGCAAATCCTAGGGCAAGGGTGGGGAACCACCTCAGTGCCCGGTGCACCCATCCTGGCCGCCATATGGCTGGCGCTGCTACCCTGATTGTATATTTTTAAAGAAATAAAGCGTGCTGACGTGGGCAGCACAGCCTGTATGCTGTGTTCCCTAGGTTGCTGAGCAATCAGCCACTTGCACAGTGCACCCCACATGTTCATATCCTGTCAGGGCGCGCCAAAGCTGCTGGAGTTTGTTTCAACCGGTGGTGCCCGCACCCTCGGAGCTGCCTACAGGAAGATAAAGTGTGTTTTAAAAAAAAAGTGTTTTTAGGTTTTAGTGCCTTCGTGCTTGAATGTAATGTATGCAGTGTGTGTGAGCATGCACAAAAAAGAGTTTTGAATGGTCTGTGGCGCATGTATGTATGTGTATGTTAATGTCAGAGTGTGTGTGTGTATGTGAGTGTGTGTCCGCGCACTGTAACGCATGGCCTCAACAACACACCAATGGTCAAGGGTTTTTATTATGGTTTTAAATGGGAGCAAATTAACAGCTGTCCCTCTCTCGCTCGCCTTCCTTAGGTCTCCCTCCACCCTAGCCCAGACTTCTCTGAACCCAAGGTGGTCACTAGAGATCGGTAATCCATATTATCTACCATCTGGCTGGGTAGTGTTGAGGGCCTAAAGGCAACTGCCTTTTCTGTCTTACGCCCTCTGGGGTCTTTTAGGCGGATCCTGACCTGGGGTTCAACAAGCAACATGATCACCGGAATGTGTGCCTTCCATCCGCCTAGGTCTCACTCAACCTTTCCCTCTCATGCCCTCTTACTCCTCATCCTGATGTTCTTTCCTTCCTTTCCATCCCTTCTCTTCCTCCCACTCTCTCCGTTCTCTCTCTCTAGCTCTCCATCTAATGTTATTCCACCACACGTCTCCTCCTACAATCCCGCTCCACACTACTCCCCACTCCATTTCCCACTCTTTGTCCCTATCCACTACTCTTTAGTCTCTACTACTCTCCACTCCCCCTCGTCACTCCCACTACTCTCCACTCCCCCTTCTCTGCCACCCAGCTTTCACATTCTCACTTTTCTCACTTAACCTCACTTACTCCCCTACACTCCCACTTAATCTCACTCACTCACCTTACTCACCATACATGCTTCACTCACCCATGTACCACTTTCTCTCCCAACCCATACCACGCCATGCATACACTCTCTCTCTGTAAGACTATTCCATGCCCCACTCCACCTGGACTATATCCTTCCTCCGCCTGGTCTCTTGGTCCGCCTTCTCCTTCTTTGACCTCACCTGAACAACCCATACTCAGTCTCTCCAACATCCTCTTTTCATTGAACTTCCTTCCTGCTGTGCCCCTTTCCTGCTCCCATCATTCACTACTGCTCTCTCCTGCCCTAGTGAGCCAAACACGGACTGCCCTTTTCCCATGGGCTGAGTTGTGCTGCAGAAATTGCATAAAAAGTCCTCTGGCCCGGCCCCCTTTACCAGCGCGGAGCTTCTGGGACTCCATGATGTCAGCCCGGCATAAGGATTGCTGGTCTCGGCATCCTTGCCAGTCTGTGGCAATGTGCTGTCTCTGATGATGCGTGTTTAGTGGGACATTTTTTTTCTAATTTCTCAGCCACATAGGTCGGAGCTTTGTTCGCAGCCGGGACTTCTGGTAGCTGGTGTTTTCATGGTGGCTTTCTACCTTGTGGATCATATAGATTCAGGCTTGCCATAGTGGGACCTGAAATAAAGCAATGAACTTTGGCCAGCATGTTATACGTCAGGCATGGGTGATAAAAGGTGGTCCTTTCTTCTTAGAAACAGGCATATGAAGAGGGAACAGACATCAGGGTTCTCCCAACTCTCTCACCCCACCTCTGGGGAAGTATGGGCTCTGGAAAACACCCTGGTAGGCATCCACCCCAAGTTGAGAGGGTTCTCCATGCACCCCTTGACAGGGTCAGTCCATGAGCCTGGCATGTGTCTGAGTGTCTAAGCATGAGTGTGGGAGCTAATGCAATGTGTGAATGTGTCTGCATGGAGGCGGATGGGTAGCATTGGCAATGCTCATATTTAACTGGCATAGATTAATTGTGCTCGCAGCTTCGTCCAAGTGATTTACAGTGAACCGTACTGGCATATATTGATTGTGGTCGCATACCCTTGCAAATGATTTTCAGTGACCATTACTGGCATAGCTTGGCTGCAGCCTCATGCATGTGAATTTCAATGACCACCATTATTGGGACAGATTGATTGTGCCCACAGCTTCATGAACGTGATTTACAATGACCATTACTGGCATAGATTGATTATGGCTGAAGCTTCATAGAAGTGATATACAGCAACCAGCACTGTCATAGATTGATTGTGGCCATAGATAGCTTTATGAAAGTGCTTTATGGACTGTAAATCACTTTCACAAAGCTACAGCCACAATTTTTGTCAGTAATGGTGACTGCAAATCACTTTCATGAGCATCACACATACATTGTGTCCTCAGCTTCATGGAAATGTTGTAAAATGTACGTAAAATTCTTCTATAAAATGAACAATTTCTACAGATTGTATGCACTGTTTCTCCGGTCATATGGAGGTAAAGTGCAACGCTCTTCACAAGGTAACTTGCATTTTTTGCTTATTTGTTCCATTTGCCACTCAGAGCCCAATCCTGTCCCCTCTCCCTTGCCCCTGCTCTCCCCACCGTAGGTCCACCTTTATCCAAACAGCATCCAGCCACATGGCCCATATTGGTGTTCCTTTGGCTAATGTTACACACAACAGCAAACACTGAAGAAATTCTCCCACGGCAGCCTTGCCTATGCAGCTCGCTAAGGGCTGAGACTAAGGGTGCCTCCCGTTCGCCTATTCAACTGGCGCCCAAGCTCTAGAATGACTACTGGTCTTGACTCTGCTGCAGGACAATGACCCCTCCTACCCCAGATCTGTGCTACCCCTTCTCGGGCCACAGCTGTCCCAATTTATAACCTGTTCCTATATGGTGACCTATTTTGCCTCACATCTAGGTTTCCCTAGGAAAGCACAGTGCATGACTCTAGATTGGGCTAGATCTAGGTACCCTTTGAAAATGTATTTTATTGTGCTGTTATATATAGTGCCTTATTGTGTCTCACAACTAAATATTCCTAGAAATACTAACTGTATAGTAATATATTGTACACAATATGAGGTGTCTCCCTCCTAGATATGCCTAGAAAAGAACATTGCAAAAGACATCAAAATAAGGATATTACCAGCAGGAGCTGAAAGCAGCTCCTGGGTTTTCAACATCATTCAGTAAGCATCAGCTACCTCTGGGGAACCAGAAGCTGTTATATAGCGTTCCGTCAATGTAACTCTCATATAAGATGCAAACTATAACTTTGCCAATTATATATGATCAATTATGCTTTAAATACTTTATAGATGTGTCCTAATGTTGATCTATACTACTTCCCAAACACACAGATCTAATGTCATAAAGGTATGTTTTCATAACACCAGTTGGCTTGGGGAGCCAAGTGTAGCTTCTGGTAGCTGTCGGTGTCAAGCCAAGCAAGCAGCTTTCGAAGGCTATAACCAGGAGCTAAATAGTAAATAGCTCAAAGCCATTTTCAAAGTCTGTGCACAGTTCTATATTGCACTCTATAATGTTTCTCCTACCTAGATATCCCTGAGAGAGCACACTACACAATTCCCTACTGTCCTGCTGTATATTTTAGTAGCCATCTCATCATACCTTAAAAAGCACATTGCATTGTAAGTATTGTGCTGTCCAATCTTTCACACATAGGTAACCCTGAGAAAACGTATTGCTTTATAGCTGCACTCCAATGTAGTCATACCTCATCACCCTTAAAACGCACATTGAATTGTTTCTATATCGTACTCCATTGTGTTATCTAGGTTTCCCCAAAAAAGAGCACTGTATTGTTCTGTTTTCTGCCCTATTTTGTCTCACTTCTAGGTATCCCCAAAAAAGCACATTGTTTTATTCTTTACTGTGCCCTATCGTGTTTAGCATGAAAATATTCCTAAGAAAGAGCATTACATTGTCAATATACTGAGCTCATGTTAGGACCATGCTCCGTCCTTGGTCTCGACTGGATAGATGGCAGGTTTTTCTCCAACCAAGAAGAACAACTTGCCAATCAATACATGGTGCCTGGCATGATTTGCCAACCATTAGGTCAATCCTTCTTAGCCAAACACAATATGGTGCAACCCAGGAAACGCCAAACAAATGATCGGACCAGATCCGCCCTCCACAACATGGCGTCGGAACTCCAAGTCCGGTACAGAGCCCTCGTGAGACGAGGAGCTTCAAACCACCAACATAAAACAGTCCTCCGAGAAAAATGTGTTGCGTTGCAACTTTTCCCCTATGCGGTAACACTCCCTTGTCCTCTGTGACTACTTTTTCCTATAGTTAGTTTCTGTGCCTTTGCGCCCTGCACGTCCTTACCTCCCTTCCCTGCCTTCCCTTTCTTGGTTCCCGGTTTCCTGCTGTAATTCGTGGGTTCCCCCAGCCTGCATTTGCCTCCTTACCGTGTTTACTGGGACTTCACTACCAGTGGCTATACTCCATCCAGCCTTCAATTACTGCTTCAGCTTCAATCCTGTGGAGCGTCTTTCTGCTCATCCTTCCGGCTTCACAACACGTTTTTTCACTCCTACAGGAGTTTATCCTTGGGTTTTTCCTTCTGAGTGCCAGCTTTGTCTGTGTATATCCAGACAACCCTGGCATCGGGAGAGGAGAGGTCTTATTTGCACCACAGGAAGACTGCTGAGAAAGAACCGCGTAAGCTAAAGTCTAAAAACTCAATAGTGGTCACATCTAGGCTTCCCCAAGAAAGCACACTGCATTGTTCTACATTATGCTTTCCATGTATCACATCTATGCTTCCCCAAGACACCACATTGCATTGTTCTATACTGTGTCGTACTTGTTTCACATTTAGAAACCAAATAACATCATCCTATTTCACCCCCCCTCAACCACGCATGCTGAATAAACACACCAACACAAATGGCTAGTGAAAAACATATCCCCTGGTCTGAACAGTTCAAAACTTTACAACTCGCAAATCAACCTGCAAAGCTCTCGAACGGACCAAAGCACCCTGAAAAGTTAAACACTTGAGACCTCACATCTACAAACAAAATGCCTCTGGTGGGTGAATAAATAAATAACCACATATAAAACAGACGCCAGTTGCTTCTGGTTCCACATGCACCAACAGATAAGCATAGCTCCTTGTCTTTACCCTCTCTCTCACTAACCAACTTCCCCATTTCAGTTTCATGAGAGCACATGGAGACCATGCAAATGGCAGAGGAGCACAGTAAAAATCCCAATAACATAGCATAACATTATTATAAATACTTTCTCGAGGGCACCCTCAAATTCCTTTCTCCAAACCTTCCTACATCATGTTGGCATAAAAAGATAGTAGCTGAGCCTCAAGCAAGTGATTTACAGTGACATTTACTGGCATACATTAATTGTGGCTGAAGCTTCATGCAAATGATTTACAGACTGTAAAGCACTTCCATGAAACTGCAACCCCAAATTACAATCTATCCATGCAGTAATGTTTATTGTAAATCACTTTCATGACCAGCATAGATAGATTGTGAGCGCAGCGTCATCCAAGTGATTTACACTGACCATTACTGGCCTAGATAGACCATAGCCGCAGCTTCCTGAAAATGTTAAAAAAATATTCCTGTGTACTGTGTGTAACAAGGCATTTATTGAATTTTGTAATGTGTTAACCCTAGAGAACTAACTATACATTTTATGGTTTTAACCCAATTATTTTTTTTAAAAATATGTTTATTTTAAACCAAGGCAAGGTATCAAAGCTTATGATAAATGAAACATGTAACACGGCACATACTCATTCCCCTCAATATCCCCCCACCCATCACCCTCCACTGCCCTTGATACAGGTGTGCTTTCCACGAGTTTGTACTTCACTGTGTCCACCTTGATTATGCTTCCCCTTTCAGGTGGTGTTGTGGTCCCCCATGACTCGCCGGGCATTAGTGGGCTTGAAGGTCACAGCGAGGAATCTCTGGTCATATTACAGCACGGGGGCCCAGATGTTCTTGAAGCGGTGGAGGATTCCGGCTTTTGCCGCTGTCACTTTTTCGGCGATCAAGATGTCCCATAATTTCCCCCACCATTGGATCATCGAGGGGCCTTCCGGAGCTTTCCAGAAGCGGGCAGTCACTATTTTCCCTGCCAGGAGGCATTGGGTTAATAGTTTGGCTTTGTTTCCAGAGCATGGGTAGATCTCTGGGATCGGGGTCCCCAAGAGAATGGGCCCGGGCTTGATGGGGAGTGGAGTCTGGGTAATCTGTTCGATGACGCTAGGCATAGTTTCCAAAACTGTGGGACCTTTGGGCAATCCCACCACATGTGGAAGAAGGAGCCCGGTCGGCCACATCCTCTCCAGCAAAAGGGGTCAAGGGAATGGTTCATGTGATGGAGCCTGAGGGGGGAGTAGTACCAGCGCAGTAGAATTTTATACGCGCATTCTCTATTGGTGACGCAAGCGGATGCTGCGTGAGTTTGTGTCCAAATGTCCACCTAGGCTTGGTCTTCCTGTTAGTGTCCCAAGTCTGCTTCCCATTGGGCCATAGCCCGGTTCCTTGTGGCCAGAAAGTCCCCAAAAATCGTCTATATAGAGGGGATATTCTGCCTTGGGTTGGGAGGTCCTTGAGGGTTAGTTCGAGGGCTGTAAGGGGGCGCGTAGCTGCTTGGAGGTTTTGCGGGTGTGAGCACCAGTGGCTTAGCTGAAAGTATGTGAACCTGTCTCTCTCCTGAAGTTGGAATCGCTCCTTACAGTGCTCAAACGTGCGGGGGAGGGCACCCTCATATAGTTGGTCCAGAGTTTCGAGGCCTCCCGCTATCCAGTTCTGGAAGTTTCGCGGATGTGTCCCGGGTGAAAAAGTTGGGTTATGGAAAATTGGAGATAGGGAGATCAGTCCCCTCAGGATTCCCTTATGCCTCAGTGCCCAGGAGGGCAGAGTGTGTTTAGTTGCCAGCAGGAGACCCTCCCCGTTTTCTCTAAGGGAGGGCGGGATGTGCGGAAGGAATCTGAGGGGGAGCGGAAGCCGTGATTGCTCAAGTTCCACCCATCTTGGGGGGTCGGAGATTATTTGCCAGGCGCGGATGTGTGCTAGTTGTGCTGCCACCCTGTAGGCCTGCAGGTCAGGGACCCCCAGTCCCCTCAGTCTTGCGTCCCCTAGTAGTGTCTTCTGGGGGATTCTAGCTTTTTTGCCCTTCCAGATAAACCGGAGTATCCCCTAGTAGTGTCTTCTGGGGGATTCTAGCTTTTTTGCCCTTCCAGATAAACCGGAGTATCTTCTTCTGTAACTCGTTGAGGTTGGGCGTTGGGATTGCTACCGGGAGGGATGAGCAGGCGTAGAGGAATCTTGGTAGAAGATTCATTTTACAGGCCGTTATGTGACCCATCAGAGAAATTTCCTGAGATGCCCAGCGTTTCAAGTCATCCTCCAATTCCCTGAAGAGCTTGGGGAAATTAGCTTGAAATGTGTCCCTCGGGTTTGCAGGAATCTGGACCCCTAAGTGGGGGATGGACTTTCTCTTCCATACAATTGAACACATTGGGATCAGGGCCTCCTGCTCCTCCGGGGAGAGACCTATGCTCAGAGCCACCGATTTGGTAAAGTTAATGGCAAAGCCGGTGACCTCGCCATAGCTGGCTATTTCTGACAGGGCATGCTGTAGTGAGGCGCGGGGTTCCGAGATCATGAGCAGCACATCATCTGCGTATAGGGCAATGTTATGCTGGGACAGATTGGTCTGTGGGCCCCTGATGTAGCTGTTCTGTTTGATCCTTTGGGCGAACTGTTCCATGATGAGCGCGAACAGCAATGGAGATAGGGGGCAGCCTTGTCTGGTCCCGCAGGTCAGAGAGATCGGGCGGAGAATGAACCATTGATTCTGAGGAGTGTTTTTGGCGCTTTATAGTTAGCCAGGACCATTGTCTGGAATGCCGGGCCAAACCCAAAGGCCTCCAAGGTAAGATGCATGAAGGACCAGTCCACCCTGTCAAATGCTTTGGTGGCGTCAAAAGCCATCAACACCAGCCCCTGGGAGTTTCGCGTGGCTAAATCAACTAGATTCAAGGTTCTGCGCACATTGTCGCCTGCAGATCTGTTTAGAATAAAGCCTGTCTGGTCAGAGTGAATTATGTCAGGTAGAATGCGCGCCAGGTGGTTAACCAGGATCTTGGAGTATAGATTGGCGTCAATGTTCAGGAGGGCTATCGGCCTATAAGAGGCCGTGTCGCTCAGGTCTTTCCCTGGTTTAGGAAGGAGGATCGTGGTGGATTCTTGCATTGAGGGGGTCACTGTCCCCGTCTCCCTAAAGAAATTGAAGAGTGCCACCAAGGGGGAACCAGCTGGGGTTTAAAGATTTTGTAGAACCTTGTGGAGAAACCAATGGGGCCCGGGTTTGAGGGATTTAATAGCTTCTTCAACCTCCTCACCTGTGAGTCGTGCAGTTGGGGGAGGGCCGCCTCCCGTAGGTACTCTCTTTGTTTGTTCTGGTTCCGTGAGGGTGCCGTCATTACCTGGGACTGATGTTCCACCGCCAATTGTAATTTTCTGGGTTCTGCATATTGAATTATACCCTGTGAATCTCGGAGGCCGACGACAGTACTGTTGCGTTTCACTTTGGATAATTTGGCTACCAGCAGCTTGTTTGCCTTATTGTTCTTGACATAGTAAAATTGCTCGGCTTTGGCCATCAGTTGGGCCGTGTGTTTGGCGTAGTGAGCCTCTAGCTTTTTCCTGGCGATGCAGATGGCTCGCTGCGTCCTGGGGGACCAGCCTTTTTTCTTATGAGTCTCTTCCTCTGCTTTAAGTTCCTCTTCCAGGACTAGGCGGGCCTGGCGTCTGTTGCGATAGAATGCCACCCCTTGTGCGATTACCTCTCCCCCGATCACCGCTTTTAGGGCGTCCCAGGTGTTTGCGGGGGAGGTGTCTTCTACCGGGTTTTCTCTGAGAAAGTTTTTGATCACCTTTGCGGTCTTATCCCTGAGCGGCATTTCATTAAGAATTGGATCATATAATGACCGTCTGGGAGGGGAGTTGGACTTTGGTATGTGTGCTCGGATTTCCATGATTACTGGGGCGTGGTCTGACAGAATCCAGGGGCCGATGGATACCTCTTCGGTGTAGGTGAGCAGCTGAGCGGACGTCAGAAGGAGGTCTATCCTCGAGAAGGTTCGATGGACATAGGAGTAGAAGGAGTAGTCTTTTTCCGAAGGGTGGAGGACCCGCCACGAGTCTACTACTTCGAGCGTTCTAAACAGGCGAAGGAGGCTGAACGCTTGAATAAAGTCTCCGGGAGTGGGGGGGTGGGATTTATCCATTATAGGATCCGGCACTCCGTTAAAGTCTCCCCCAATTATAACTTGGTCTTCTATAAAGTGGGATAAAGCGGCACTCACTGAGTCGTAGAAAGCTGATTGCCCGGTGTTGGGGGCGTATATTGAAGCAAACGTATATATATCTCCCTGCAATCGACATTTGACTGCCATGAATCGGCCTTCCGGGCATAATCTAGAGCGGAGCCGTCCCCAATCTTCCGATAGCAAATGGGTCTCCTGTATCAGAGCTACAGCTGCATCCTCATCCTGGAGCTTTTTTAGGATCGACTTCGGTTTGGCAGGAGAATTCAATCCATTGACATTCAGAGTGAGGAATTTCAGGGTATGGTGTTCCTGTGCTTGATCTGCCCCTGCTGTTGTGTTCGGGGGGTGGGGTCGGTAAGGTGTAGATTAAGTGACATCTCAGGGGTATGTTAGCCATGGGTCACCCTGCTCTTGGGGTTTTAACATATGCCCCCAATGGGGGAGCATAACTTTAACTTGTGGGAGGGCCAATTTTGTGAGTGTGGCCATCCCCCTGGCCAACAGGGCCAATCGTAGAAATACGAGTATAACGGAGTTCCAAGGACTCATAGATGGAATATACCTTGGAAATGGGCATGGGCCGTGGGTAGGGCCCGCTGCGTCGGATGTGGTCATTCGCGGCTTGGTCAAGGTTGGTGAGGTTTCTCTGCAGCAGTGTTTGGAGGACGGCCCTGAGAAGCGCAAATCTCCGCAGAGTACGTTCTGCGCTTTGTTATTTTCTTCTGCTACTTCGCGGGACCTTTGACCATGAAGATCGTCTCGGCTTTAGAAGAACGGCCATTTCCCGGTATATAGGGTCCTCCGACCTTGGTGAAGTATCCTCGTTAGATGCGGAAGGTTGCATGATCTTGCTGGCGTCTTCAAGGTGGCTAATCCTGCGTAGTGTGGCGTTATATGAAAATTGTATGACAGTCGGGAACAGCCATCTGTACCGAATCTGTTGCTCCTGCAGAAAAAGCGCCAGGGGCCGGAGGGATTTCCTCTTCTGGAGGGTGAGTGTGGAGAGGTCTTGATAGATCTGGGGAGGTGACCCCTGAAAGGAAAGTTCGTCTTGGGAGCGGTTGATTGCTGAGATTGCTTCCTTTGTAGTGAAGAAGTGTACTCTTGTTATAACATCCGGAGGGATGTCCGAGTCCATCCCTCGTCGTGGGCGCATCTATGGGTGCGATCCAAAAGGAGTTGTGGTTTGTCTAGGTGTGGAAGCAGAGATTGGAAAAAGTCCCCCACGTATTCCGCCAGGTCTTTGTATGGCACAGACGATGGAATCCCACAGATTCGAATGTTGTTTCGACGAGCCCTGTTTTCCAAATCCTCTTGTTTGAACTCAAGGATTTCGCACTTGTCCTATGAGGATCTTATAGAGCGTGGGACTTCCCCCAGTGCGGCCGCCTGATCCTGGGAGCGGTCGTCGATCTCCCCCAGTCTTTGTTCCATTTCATTCACCCTTTGATCCGTGTGTTCTAGATTGGTGGTAAGATCCATCATGCAGGTTCTGAATTTGGACTTAATATCGGCCAAGAAAGCCTGTATGTCCTCTTTGGTGGCCATGGAGTCCCTGTCTTCCTGAGCTTTTGGTGGGGTGGATTTAAGGGGGTCGAGCTTTTTCCCTTTGTCCGTCGTCGAGAAATGGAGGCGATATCTGAGTTCTTGCCTGCTTTCAATTGCTTCGACATTGTTCTAGATCTGGTTCCTGAGAGGTGGACTCGGGGTCCCTCCGGGGCATAGGTGGGGGAACGCTGGTAAATACGTTTTTAGTGCATGGAGGATATTGAAGTAGGAGTCACAGTTCTGTAGCTGATGTTCGCCGGGCCAGGAGTTTCGGTAGATTGCAGTCACCTACCGTTGTACTGTGACAGTGGTGGGGGGAGCAGGGTGGGTCGGGCGCCCCAGGAAGTAGGGGCAGCAGAATGGGAGGAGCAGGGTCGCTTCTAATTTCTATCAGCACCCAGCGGGGGTACCCACGCAGGGCCGGCCGAGGCCTGGTTCGTATTAGAGGATGTGGGCTCCTTGATGTTAGTAAATACGCTTTGTGCGTGAAGGGTATTGCAGTAGGAGTTGCAATTCTGTAGATGGTGTTTGCTGGGATGGGAGATTCCGTGGATTGGAGACCCCCACCGTTGTACAGAGGTAGTGGGGGGGAGCAGAGTGGGCCGGGACGCCCCTGGAAGGAAGAGCCGCAAAAGGGGAAGGGCAGAGTCGCTTCTAATGTCTCTTAGCACCCAGCAGGGGTGCTCAGGCAGGGCCAGCCGGGGTCCGGTTCATGTTAGGGGAGGTGAGGTCTCTAACAGTACAGTGGGGCCACACCGGAAGCCGCAACCCGGTCTCATCCCAGTGTGGGGCCCGATGACCCGGGGAAGCCGTGGATTCCAGACCTTCTGTTGGCAGCGGTGGGTATCCTGGGCCAGCTGAATGCCCACCTTGTTCTGGAGCCGAGGTGTTCTGGGGTAGCGCTGGGGAGGGGCCTCCCACATTGTGGGGCTCCTCCTGTTGGGTCCGTGTTGGCCGCTCTGGGGGTCTTGTCCCCTATGTAGGTGAATGGCTTTGAGAGCTCAGTGCCCGTATTTGCCCCCTGCCAGCGCCGGCCTGAGGTTCAGGGGCCCCCTGGCACCTGTGGGGTCTCAGGAGGTGGAGGGATTCCCCCCCCCCAGAGCGCTGTATTGTGCCCGGGGAGCCCGCACCAGTGCTCACACACAAGGGCTTCTAGGGAGCTGAATGAAGCTGCCGGCACGGCTGAGGAGCGTGCGCTGTGTTGTGTGCGGGAGGCCCCGAGTAGGCATGCTTCTGCTGAACTCTGAGTGCGGCGGCACGTGGGGGCCCCCAGGCAAGGCTTACGGCTGGGTGGTCAGGGCTGCCTCCGAACTAATCTAGGAGCGCTGCTCAGGCTCCCCAAGCCCAGGGGGGCATCACGCCGAGGTTATGTTCCGCTGAGTCGCAGGGCTCCCGCGCTCCGCCCGCCATTTTGGAAGGAGGCGGCGGAGAGGCTGCTATTTTCGGAGCTTAAAGAGCAGGCTTCCTGGTCCCGTTTGATCCCGCAGTATAGACCGCGGTGTGCAGCGGTGGTTCCGCCGCCCCTAGACCAGGGTCAGATTGGCCCCTCAGCCTTTCGGCCCATAGCCAGGCCGAAATCGTCCCTGGAGAGTGGGGGCCGGTTTCTGGCCATGCCTGGGCCGGTTTGGGAAAAAAAAGAATTTCTTAGGTCGATAAATGAGTACCAACACAGGTTGGGTGATATTGTATGCATATTTATTCTATAAAAAAGAGCTTAAGCGTAAATGCTATACAACAACATATTATTATTTGGCCTTGGATGTCTGCTTGGATTCACAGTAATTTAGTGTACTTAGGAACAATGCTATTTGATGACACTTCCTGTTTTGTCAAGGGGTGAAAGGTTGTGTTTCATCGCTTCCCGGGATGTCACTTTGGGGTGGGGCAAGGGTTGTGAGGCGAGGGGTGGGACACTTTTTTGAGACAAGGGGTGGGACACTTTTTTTGGTTGACCGGGCCTATTTTTCGTCCCAGTCCGACCCTGCCCTAGACGGATTTTGGCGTTTTTACTGCGCTGAGATCACATCCAATTTGGAGCTGCAGCGGGCTCGTCACAGAGGGCTCATAAAGGAGCATCCGAGTCGCTGGAGCTCCAGGCCACGCCCCCAAGCTATTTCTTTTTAAATGTGCTGCAAAATGAACTATTTCAACAAATTATTTACAAAATGTTCTTGGGGAAGAACCACTCTACAATAATTTGGCTCATTTGGTATGCTTGTTCGCTCACGCCAATTTGGGGATATAGCTAGTCCCGTCCACTGAAGATAGTCTTGAGGTGTGACTGACCATACATTTATTTAAAACCCTGGTACCCCCGAAGAAGCAGCCTGTGACCCATCCCCAACACCAAACCCTGCCACTAGCTGAGCTGCTGGGACACCAAACCCTGTCACTGACCGAGCCACTTTGAAGGCAGAAGCAATGCTTGCCCGAGGCGGGAAGGGGCAGGCAAGTGGGACAGGACAGGGCCCTTATGTACTTTGGGGCGTCTGAGGAAGGGAGGGTAAATGGGAGTTAGCCATTGGAAGGGGGAATAAAGAGGCAAAAGCCAGCAGACAAGCATGTAATGGCAGGTCACGGGGAGATGTGTTGCAGCGATCAGCCAAATCTGGGAAACCAGACAATAATGTCGGAGCAAGCTGATTGGTGCCACAGTCCTAGGGTACTAATTTTAAAGAAAGGGACTGAAAAAAATAAAAGCAATTGTTTACTTAACTGCTTATGAGCCACTCTTGGCTGTATGTATCTTTTCATTGTGCATCTATCTTTTGGTGGTATGACAAAGTGCCACTTGTGAGCGTATTCCGATTCCATTCCTGTTGCTGCCTTCCTCTTTTGACAGTGTAATATAACATATGCCGACAGTGTATGTGCAGCAGCTTGCAAATGGTGTGAGTATAAGATGCCAGTGACTGTCAAATATGCATTGCTATATTGCCTACTGAACAGATACGTGAGCTTTTCTCTCAGCACATTGGTTTATCAAGGTGACTGATGTGAGAAACCAAACGCTGTCTCACCCGCTAGTCCCCGGGGATCTCTCTCTCAGGTGGCAAGGGCACGGCCATCACCTTTGGATCCAGACCCAGGGGGTGGACCAGTGCGGGAGGATACCCAAGGTGAGGGGTCTTCAGGGAGTGGGAGTGGGACACCTGATGGTGAGACGTGGTCTCCCCCACTCCTATAACACCTTTACTATGATATGATATGATATGATATGGTATTTGTAACGCGCCTATACACAGGTGTTTCAAGGCGCGACGAGGCAGGGAGGGAGGGAAACAAGGGGAAGACAGACAAACGATCCTACTAGGCCAGGTGTCATTCAGATCGCGCAAGTGCAGAGGTAAGGGGAAAAGGAGAAAGTGCAGGGGGAGGAGGTGGGGGCAAAGTGCAGTACAAGGTAAGTAGCGTAATAAAAAATAAATAATAAATGATAAATAAAAAGGGCCAGCTGGTGGCAAGTGCGAGGTAAGTGCAGAGCAAGTGCTGGGAAGTGCTGGGAAGGGGGCTGTAGGGATACAGTGACAGTCCCACAGTGCAGGGGGAGCCAGGGAGGCAGTGCAAGTGGAGAGTGGCTGGGCCCTGGACCGAGGTCGCTGAGAGTGGCCCAGAAGCAGGTTTAGTGCAGAATTCAGTGGGGAGTTAAGAAGGTTTAGCAGGGGAGAGGGAGAGAGAAGGCAGAAGCGAAGAGGAAGGTTTTGAGGTGCTTCCGGAACCGGAGATGGTTCTCCTCAAGTTTCAGGGAGGCAGGAAGGCTGTTCCAGAGGGAGGCCCCTGCTGCGGAGAGAGATCTACCCCCAGCTCGTTGCTTAGAGAAGCGGCTGACCATGAGGGAGTTGGAGACGGATGAGCGAAGGGCTCGTGAAGGAAGATATTTAGGAAGAGAGAGTTGAAGGTATTTAGGCCCCAGGCCCCAGAAGGCCTTGTGGACAATGCAGAGGGTTTTGAACTTTATCCTCTCAGCCACTGGGAGCCAGTGAAGAGATTTCAGTCCTGGAGAGATACGGTCCCTGGGTTTGAGGCCAAGGACAAGTCTCGCAGTTCTGTTCTGGATAAGTTGCAGAGGGCGGAGAGTGGAGGCAGGCAGATTAAGATAGAGGCTGTTGCAGTAGTCCAGCCTTGAGAGAACCAGGGCTCGGGAGACAATGAGCTTCTGGGGGAAGGAGAGGAAGGGAAGAATACCTCTGAGGAGGTGCAGCTGGTAGTGTGACTTCTTAGAGACGTCAGATATATGGTAGGATACCTGGGAACTGTAACCCCCCCTTTCCCTACACAAACACTTTCACACAGACAGGCCGCTCTGGGAGAAAACAGACTCATACCCGAGCACTGTACCTGACATGTCCCACTTCTGTGGTCAGGCAAAGTCAGGCAATTACTCTTAACAACTCACACCTGACTTCCATTAGGCTTGCCCACACGGATAAAAGGTGGAGCATGAGAGCACACTCTGAGCGAGGCAAAACACACGAAGGAACTTCATTTTTCAGATGACAGCTGAATGAGGGGACAAAGGTGGCAAACCGAGAAGGGAGAGCAAGGAGGGAGATACCCTTGACCTTTCCGACGAGAAACCGTTACTTTCCAGAAACCTTCAGATTAAAAGACGTAAGACCAGGAACCAGACTGAAGAATCCTGCATTGGTGTCGGAGATAACCAGGGCTCTCCTGCATGACTGACCGAGTCGGGGAGGAGCAGCAGCCGCTGTGTTACCGACCTTGGCTCCAGGATCAAAGCCGTGCCAGAGAAATCAACACAGCCAGTGAGTTGGGGAGACTGATGCAAGACCGGTCTGTGTTGAAGTCAAGGTTGCAAGCAGCAACATTGTATGAAGAGCATAAGAGCGAAGAATATTAACGCGTGTGATGAAAGACGCAAGTAAAGCTCAATTGCTGATAAATGTTTGAACTTTAATATGAATCATGTACGAGACAAAGTAACAGAGTGGTCAAGCACTGCAGGTGTGCTCAATTGAAGGTCTCTGTGTGATGTACCCAGCCAAGGAGTGGCAGAAACAAAAGCAATAAAGTGAAACTTATGGATGAAGTGAATGAAAGTGGCCCTGCAATGGTTTAAGAAAAATCCATTGCACAGTCGAAAGTCTTTGAATTTTGATAACAAAAAGAAAGCAAAGAAAGTGAGATTATAAGGGCAAAGCCTGATCGAGGGAGACCCGTGGTCCGAGCCCGATTGAGGGAGACCAATTGTGAACTGGGATTTAAGGGGGTCCGAGCCTGACTGAGGGAGACCCTTGGTGAACAATAAACCAGAGAACTTGTGAATGTGAAAATCCTGATGGGAAACGAACTTTGGTACTTGTTTGTTACACCAGGCACTCTGCAATAAGAGAGGTTTTATTGAGAAAGAGACGTTGGCGCAGAAGGCCCAGATACCAGATATGTTTTGAATTGCATCATTGTGGCAGAGAAGCCAGAGTGTGTGCGAAGCTTGAACGTGTCGCCTTGTCCTATGCTGAAAACGTGGGGAAGGGAAGCCAACTGCTCAACTATTCTGACATATTTTTCTTGAACACTTTTTTTCCCATACATCGTTTTCCCACACCATTTGTATTTAGAAGTAAGGATTGGCAATACGTTTATTAGTATAGGCCCTTTTATTTTGACAGAGACTCCACTAGGACTGAGTTATTATTATTTGATGGTCGTAGCTTGCTCCCATCCTTAGATTTAGGGTTAGATAGGCGTTCAATCAACTCATTGAAGTTCAATAAACACCCTTGATCTGTGATCACTTGTGTCTGTCTTCACTGTTTGATACCATGCCTTACTTACACTGACTAGTCCTGACCTATAGCATTACATAAATGGGAACACTCGCTCACACCTTTGAAGCACTGATAATTTGCATTGCTGCTGTTACTCTGCAACAAGAGGAATGTTTTCTCTATAAAAGGAACTATTAAAACTTGGTCTAAACCTTAAGGCACATTTCTTAGAAGATTCATACTGGGGATAAGTTAAACAAGTTTATCAGGCGATACCCCATTAATATTCCACCACTTTGCTTCGACAAGGCTCCAAGTGCCACCACTCACACACAACTTTGCATCCTTAGCTACATACTCTCACTTTCCAACCACCCACCCCTTATATAAAATGTACATAAAAAATAGGAAACACACAATTGCATGGCCAGTCTTGCATGAAAATACCAAAGAATAGGAAACACTGCAGCCATATAATACCCAGTACATTGTGGTTGAAGATCAATTTGATTGGTCATTATTTCACTCTAGGGATTTATTTTTCCCACAGCTCTGACATCTTATCCCACCAAGGACAGGCCCTGCTATTTTCAGCATCGGAACTGTGTATCCTTAACAGTTTACACACCCTCATACATTTCAACTAACCTTCCAACCCACCACACATCTTATTTTCCTTGAGAGCACATGCATTCACACCATGGTGTACGGACACACATTATTGCAGGTTGCATGGTTGCCTTTGCTATGGCAGGTAAAATTAAACTTGTACTAGTGCATTAGTAAGTGTTGGGATGTATGTTGGGATGTGTGTACAGTGTCCCAGCCAGGCAAAAAGGTTTAGGCTGAGAAAAACCTATTAGTAAGTGCCACAGTGGGAGCAGTTGGAATTTTGCACGGCGGAAGGCACGCGTACCCCTTGTAGAAAGTTTTGACACATAATAGATACATCATAGATCATGTAGCAACACAGCACGAGCAACAAATGTATTAATGTTGCGGTTACAGAGGTTATAGATAGGCAGTGTGTTATAGGCCCTGTGTTTAGAAATAGTACACAAAGTTACATTTTGAGTGAGGTGCGAGAAGGGAGCTGAAGTAGGTGGCAGATGGAGTCAGAAAGGTATTGTGGAAAAAGCAAGGTCAGTGGGTTGACATAGCAAGAGTGCCACCGTATTGGATTTTAAGTCCTAATAAATGATGAGCAGAATGATGGCCCGGATGGTGAGCTGTGGCTCTGTTTAGCTCAGTTCCAAGACAAATCCCCTTTCCATCCCCCAAGCAAGAAGCCGAGGTCAGAGGCCCCGACGCTGTGCAGATGAAGGCTAATTGTATCCAGCTGCAGAGCTTGCAGGCGGTGTGAATGGAACGTTAGATGCATGGAGTGCAGTTAGGGATGTGTCCTTTGAAGGACAAATTCATGAGGACAGGGCACATGGTTTTGTGATGCCAACGGGCCGGGAGAAGATTTAGAGCACTACAGCCCTCACTCAAGATGCGGTCATCCCATTTAAACTACAAGTAGACGCCTAACCAAAACAAATAAATCCCTCAAATTGAAGCCCAAGAGTGGTGCCTGGTCATGTCATTAATGGGCACCTGGGGTTTGAAGGAGATAAGGGGGAGCCATGCCTGGAACGTACTGTGATTTGATATAGGAGGAGCAGATGTGACGCCAGTACATTTAGTTCCAGGTCAGAGGTGCAGATTGTGTGTGCCGCAGCATCTGGTATAATGAGAAAACCCATTGCCTTATCAAAGCAGAGTTGGCCTCGCCAGTCTTACTTTGAAAGTGTATGCGTCGGAGGGGTGCACATCATGTCAAGGTTTAGATTTATTAGTGTATCAATATACCTCTTAGTCAATCATGTACTAGAATTCAATAGTGACAATGTAGTGGGCCACGTGCATTGGGGAATGGGCTTAGATAAGGTGTGGCCAATCGGTCAAGGGACTATAGAGGAATATTAGCATACCATACAGGTGGTAGACATTAAGTGTGGTGGGATGACTCTGTGCCCTATTTATGATAATGTGTGGTTTTCTGCCATGTAACCTGTAACTTCTTGGGGCAGTTTGGTTCTACGGGGCCGTCTGATACCTTTTGAATATAATAACCCTGTTTTCCCTGGCAAAGTGTTGAAGTGGCTATTTGGCCTTCTTGGATTATTTTTATCGTATGGGTTTTGGGGTCACATCTCTTTACATTAGCCAAGTGCAGAGTATATCAATTCCAAAAGTCAACTTGTAATTGTGAGTCAACCTAATGTGAGACTGCTGCAGGTTGACCAAACTATAACTTCTTACGTATGTATGCATTTATATGTGATGTACTCCCAAACTGAACTGTAACTGTTAAGTGACACATTACCACACTGTATGTAGTCTTACAAATGAGCATCCAGATGGCTCAGGGTTAGGTGTGCTTTACAAATGTCAAAGTAAATAAATAAATAAATAAATAAACCCAGCAGCTGACCTGCCAAAATGTAACTATAGACAACAGGCAAAAGATAATAGGGATACAGGAAATGGGGCATTATGGAAATGGGCTGTGGAGCAGTGGGTAACTGACACCTATTGAAATAATATCAATTTAGTTCAGAATGTAAAGGGGGGTTCACCTTGTAGAAGTGTGATTTAGAAGTCGATTTTAGTCCAATACAAACATATTAAGTCGAACTTGGGAAGGTTGACTTGCAGATGCCTCATACCAGATCAACTCACAATCGGATGTCAACCTCTGGAAATGGAGAGGTCATTGACCTGCATAAAAATGCCTTGATATCCCTATAGGTCCAGTCTGCCCCTCAAGGTTAGCAGACATACATTGTGTATTAGATAGCCTTTAGGCACTTGCTTTAAGTGAGTACTCACAGTGAGTGCTCAATTAAGAGCAGTCTCCCCTCCACAAAAGTGTGAGACCGTCCAACAGCTATAACAAACCTTGCATTCAGGGTGAAAGGAGAATCTGGTCCATGTCCCCACACGTTTTCGGCCGCTCTTTTAAGACTCCCAATGTAGTTGCTCCAATTCTGATGGTGTTTTGAAATGTTAAGTGTCACCTGCCCACTGGGAACTCAAATAAAAAGTCCAACTCATTTCACAACAAACTGCTATGTACATAACTATATAAAATAGCAATATCAAAATGCTGTTTTAAGCACAATGTCAAGTCTTGCACTCCATTTGTCCTTGGCCTTTACTATTGACACTGCTGTAGCTTGGCCACCTGGAGCTTGATTGTCAATGACAACTAATTATCCAACAAACCGCAGCGGCAGAGGATTTTATTGGCAGAGGATTTTATTTTTTACAGCTGGTCTCCTCCCATGTGGCCAGGGGAAGGCAACCACTACCTGATCCGGACCCCGGTGGTGGCATTATGAGGGAGGGTAACATGGGAGGGCATAGCTGTCGGGGAGAGGTGGTGACTCCCTTAGGAGGGGTGCGGTATTCGTCCTTTTGTAGGGATGAAGATCTTATAATCCCCAAATACCTGCAGCATATTGGCACTATGCAAAACCCACTCATGTGAAAACCCTGAAGATAATATATGAGAAACCACTTAAACACATTATGTTTTCCACTTTGGGAATATATGGACCACATGTGATACCACCTGACTGAAATGATTCTGTCTTGGGGAAAAATCCTAATATTAATGTTGTTGCACACAATGTTCATATGGCATCTGCTGTTTCCTCTAACAATCAGTTGAAAAAAAGTGACTTTGAAAAACCTAGAAACATTATGAACTTCAATACCCAGAATGCCTATAGAACTGGGACGAGGAAGAGGAGGGAAGAGTTGATGAGGATCATTGATGATGTTCAACATAGTGTGCGGTCTAGTTATTTCAATTCTAAACAGCTGAGTGGGACATTTAAATCCCAGCTGCAGCTGAAAAGAGGAGGAAGGAAAAGGAGAATTTCAAGATTAGCAGAAGTTGAAACTGAAGTTGAAGCCATGGCAGAAGACGCAGTTGGAGAAGAAGTCAGAGTTCTGCAGAGTGTATGGAGCCGAAAGCAGAGGTGTGAAAGAACGCTGAGGTGTAGGAAGCCAAGCAGGGAGGGAGAAGAGCATAGAGTGACGGCAGAATGCTCCAACACACCGTCTACCTAAAGGCCCGGTAGAGCCGAGCGAGCTTCCGCGAAGTGCTGTGTGAGCAGCAGCAGCCACTGGAGAATTGTCAACAGCACTGGTGAACCAGAGAGGGTCTGACAGTGACCCGAGGTTCGACCTGCATTGAAGTCACACCACAGCCCAGTGAAAACACCTAGAGACGCAGACGGAAGCCGGCGAGTTTACCTAGGGAGAGTTAACCATGGGGCGCTCCGCAAGGGGCAATTACAAATTAAAGACAATTGTGAAACCCGACTAAGTAGAAAAGAAAGGTTAACAGGATACAATTCTCCACATATGGCAAACCAATTTGGGAAAACCTGGAATCCGCATTGCCATCAGACGAGAGCATATAAAGCAGAGAAAGAAGGGCAGAAAGGGTACAATTCTCCTCACATGAAACGTCAGCTTGGGGAAACCTGGAACCCGCATTGTCAGCAGACAAGAGCACACAAAGCAGAGAAAGAAGGGCAAATAGGGAACACTTCTCTTCACATGGGTTACCGGTTTGGGGAAACATGGAAACCACATTACCACTAGCCAAAAGACTGTAAAGAAGAGAAATAAAGGTAGAAACTGTTCAATTCTCATTCTCCCTTCAGGGAATACCAGTTGGGGCAAACCTGGAACCCACAGAGACATTGCTACAAGCAGAGAAACCATTAAGAGTTGTATGAAGTTAAAAACCACTCCTGGCAGGCGAGTAAACCAGGAGAGAAACAATTTACATGACATCCAAGTCCATTCCTGGAAGGCAAGTAGGCCAGGAAAGAAACAGTTACAATTGCTTTCAAATATAAATCTCTGTGGTTATAAAGAAAGTTGTGTGCGAAGTTGAAATCCATTCCTGGCAGCTAAGTAGACCAGGAAAGGAACTGTTGTTCTCAAGAAGAGAATTTTGCATAATAAACGTGTTGTCTGTAATGTCGAAACCATTTTTTGCAGGCCGGTGAACCAGGAAAAGGAGAAGCTGTCTTCAAGGAGAATCCTTTTGACATACTATTGCGTAACAAGAGACATTTGCTGTGCTATCCTGATAGAGATTTTATATGGAAAGAAGGGTTGTGACATTTTTTCCAAGTGATAATTTTGCTACTTGAAAAGAACATTGTGCAGAAGAAACAGGTGCTTTGGTTTTGAACAGATGTTTTTGTAGAAGAGACATTTGCTTTGCCCATTTGAAAGAAGTGTCAGATGAAGGAAACCTTTTAAATTCGACTGAATCGAACATTGTTGAAACAGAACTTTTGTAAAAGTCTTCCTGAACTGATCCAGGGCAAGGGAATCAAAACCTGGTTGCAAGGATTGCTTTATGAGAAATCTGAGTTTGAACTTTTGCACATTTTGGTTGAACTGAAAACAGATATATTTACCTTATGCACTTTGATTGTATGTACTAGTGTGAGGGTCAGATACATTTGAACACAAGGTCATTTGTCTTTAGCTTTTAGTTTATTAGGTAGGGACATTTTGGTTAGGATAGTGACAGTTAGGTATTTATCCCATCCTCTTTTAATTTTAATAAACATGTCGAAAGTTGAAGAAAGTACAACTTTGTGTCTAGCTTGCAGTTATTTATACCCCTCACACTGGCCTCAGGGAAACCTGACCCAATTGATCCAGCAGTTGAACCTTTGGTGGGCCTGTACTAGGCTGTGGAGCTTTGCTACCCCATGGCATGCCATCGTCATGGCTATCTTTGGTTATACTACATGCGATAATGAACTTTCTGGTCCCCGCTGTCTGAACTTTCCAAGGTGCGTTTTAGCCGACAGCGAGTCTGGACCAAGCAAATGATAACCCCGATGCAGACTACAAAGATAAAGGCACAACTCAAGCCTATTATGGGGGGCTTGTGGCAATTAATCCATGAAAGGTCAACGTCATTCATGGAGGTGCCCCTGTGTGCAGCAGGGGACTCACAGACATAGCCAGAAGGCCACCCTGTTATCTCAAGATCTGACTTTGCCAAGTCCCTCATCTCCCTGATGGAGGAACAGGAGCAGCTGTAAGGGTTTTGACCTGCGCTAAAGGTCCTTAGGTGTTTAAACGACTGTAAATGGTGCTTGTGAACCAATGTAATCATGTTACCATCTGCATAGAGGACTTCTACAGCAGGGCCACTCTCAGGAGAAGGGAGGGCCTTCAGGGCATTGTTGGACAGAATAAATATCTTTAGATCAGACAGTGCAATGTCTATAGCCTGCAGTCTGTTCCTGCTCAAATCAAGTATCTGAATATTTGGTGGCAAATTGTCATCAATAGACACCAACCCAGTGTCTGACAGATTCAGATTTCTCAGAGTACGGAGCTCCGTACAAGAAGAATATGATAAGCCAGAATGTGAGAAGTTGTTTCGACTCAGATCTAAATCCTTTAAATTTTCAAACCGGAGAAGAGTTTGGCAGGTTTCTCTAAGAGATGTCAGGTGGCTGTTCTGGAGCCTAAGCAGTTCAAGCATAGGGAAAAGACCATCACAAAAGGATTGCTTGAGGCCTTGCTCATGGAGTGGATTGTCAGAAAGATCAAGATAGGATAGGGTTCTAAAGTGCATGCTGATGTTGCATGGGATGTGGGTTATTTGAGACCTGGTGAGAGTCAGCTCTTGCATCTTTGCCATCCAGTTGCTGAGGCTTGAAATATCAGATGTCCTTCCAAACAAGTCGGGGGAAGAAATGTTCTTGAAATGCAATGAGAAAACCTTTGGAGAGGAGCCCTCTATGTCCTGCCAGCTGGTATTACCAACAAACGTACAGTTCTCAAACACTAGTTCCTTGATGCTGATGTAGTAGGCCGCCTTCACAAAGGCTAGCACGAAGTCTTCTGAAAGGACGTTATTAGCAAAGATGATCCTGGCCAGCGGCAGTCTCAGTAGCGATGCGGCCACATGCAAGTCTTGGGAAGAAAATCTCATGAGCTCTTCAAAGCTCCCTCCCTGAAACTCAAATATAGTGGCTGTCAGGCAGGGGAAAATGCTCATCACTGAATTCAGATCAACCGTCAGGCAGCTGCAGTATTCCTGGAGTGGGTCAAAAATGCATACTCCTTCCACGCTGGACAGGCCCACTCCAATGGTCAGAAGTGCCGCCAAGGGCCAAATAGACTTCATCTTTGGAGAAAATCTGCAAAGGAAAAGATAATATATTACATGTTTAAAAACTAATCATCCTCTAGGTGGAAACACATCGTGTGCTTGAAATAGCTGAATGTTTGAACAAATGTTGGTGTATTGTCACAAACCACCACTCACCTATGTCTGAACCAGGAACAGATATGAGATTCAACCAGAGCCTAGTGAATTAAAAGTTACATATTTGAACTTGCTTTGATTTTTCTATTGATTACCAGTAACAAAACGCATGAACCCTTGAGTACTGACTCTCAAATCATAGGGATGCTGGAACAGCCGACTGTGTCCAATATTGATCAAATGAGCAAATCGACAGTGCTCGATTGAGTTCGAAAGCACAACATGCGGTCACCGCTAAGTTCTGTATAGTACAAAATATGGTTAATCGACCACACTTCGCTCGTTGACTTTGACTCTTGTCAGTCATACGTCTTTGTTTTTTTTCTTTTAATGAGTGGCCCGCCCATACTTTCTCCACCCCTGTTCCCACCGCCTGAAACCCCTCCGCTCCCCCCATGCATGTGCGCGCTCACACAGCTACACATGTGCATCCTCATTGGTCATACCACCAACAGGGGTAGAAGTAAATGTCGACAAGTTAAATGTGGTCGATGAAACCACAGAGAACTACAAAGAACATATCACAAATTGTAAAAGAGAATCAGACAACATGCCTTTCTGCAAGAGTGGCGCTCAGGGCCCACTTCTCAAGAAGGTGCAGAAGTGACACAGAATATAAAAGAAATTCTGAAGTACTCTACTTGCAAATTTATCAGTGTATGTTGGTAAAATGCATATGCACATCACAAGTGTAGTTTAATACCTGGTTTGCAGTATGCCAGAAAATTGGGGAGCAAATCGTTTGTGGCACCTGTAGCTGCTAAATGAAGCAGAGTATGTCCGTGGAATGTAGGGTTCATTCATGATCTGTAGAATGTACTTGTGACATGTTCTCCCAATATTGACTGTTCCACCTGCTTTTTTATGGGTCTTTTCAATATTTGTATAGAAAGAATTAATATTACTGAACCAGCTATCCCCGGTGTTATATGTGCCGATCTAGCGCTTGCTCTCTCTTTCTCTCCCTTCCCTCTCTCAACTGTACCCTCCTTCTCCATCTCTCTGTCTGTGCTTTAGAACGAGGGCACCGAGGAGATGCCCCCTCGCCCTCTCATTGAGGGAAGGGCTGGATGGTGGATTTAGTGTGACCAGATTTTCAAAAAATAAAAAACAGAGAAATGCCACCAACATAAAGCAGGACTACAATTTAACAGATGCTGAGAAAACACTAAAGTAGGTCGACTGTACGCCTCAGGAAAGCAGGATGGGGGCAGGGCAAGATTTACGGCGATCTATTGTAATAACTTGGAATGCTAATCGAGCCATCCTCATCCTTTTTGGCCAACTTCAGTCCATGCCGTTAAAGCGCTAGTGCACTGAACTAAATTTAACATATGTTAGTTCACAACCTACAATAACCATATACATTTACTGCTCTCATACTATTCAAAACATCCCTATGAGAAAGGTGATGGGGCAAATAACAATACGGGTTCGTTCATGGACGATTTTTTTATTTTTTTATTTTTTTATTGTATTTGGTATAAAACCTTTACAAATGAATTTTATGCAAAGTACATTATTCTTTACACATTAAAATATCAGAACATGGATTTCAAAAGTACAAAAACAAATTTGCATGATAAAACAATCCAACCCTTCACATATCAGATACCACATGGCTGAAAATGACATCTTATATTTCAATGCTATCCATCAATTTTGAGTCAATGATCGTTAGAACCGATAATAATCTCAAAATTAACTTTGTGCTTTCACCCAGCATACATCTACTCCATAAAGTTTCACGAGACAAGTTAGAGTTGGTGATCATATAATTACCAAACCTAGTTTGTCTCAGATCTTCAAAATATTTGCAATGGATCACTAGGTGTTTAAGAGTCTCAAGTATGGACACTTCTTTGCAAAATCGGCAGGAGCCATTTTTGGATTCAATTTCACAAGTACCCCATTTACACAAACGTTCATTAGTATAAAACAAATTAAGTTTAAATCGTAGGTATGAATTTCGACCCGAGGCTGAAGGAAACTGCATTATGTATCCTGGTCTGGCACCCATTTTCCTTCTAAACCGGGCATTCTCATGGTAAGATCGATAGGACCCAATTCTATCAGCCTGGCAACTCCAATAATAAAGGTATAATTTTTGTTTACAACTAGGAAGACCTAACATTAGATCCTCCTTCAAAATACCAAGAAGAGCCATTAGATCATTCATTTTTTCAGCGTATTTTGACAAAGATCTCATACAGCCCAAAGGAAGATGCTCCTTCAAGTCTTCATACAAAGAATTGGCAGGAGGAGTCAGAATTTTAACATAGTTATTCAAGAGCCTCAAATTCCGTTTAGCTGACAAAGGAAGAATACCAAGTTCATGGCGAACTATATCATTTGGAACGGATGGAGGGAGCCTTAACACATTTTTCCAAATACCTCTTTGAAGTGTGTCTAAGATGTCGTCTATTTCATATAAACACATGTCTAACATGTAAAGAATTGAAGGTTCCACTTTTACAAGGTAAAATTGAAGAACGAGCAGGAGCGAAAACCCACTGTATTTACCCATAATTAGTCTAATTTGGGAAACCAGGGGTTTCATTTTCTCGCATATTTTATTCCTCTACCATAACTTTGAGAATGAATTCGATAAGGGATACCCCAAGTATTTGAATTCTTGGATTATGACAATCCGGGTAGCGTCCATAAGCCATGTATATGTGCAAGTCTTTTTGTGACCGTCTTTAAACATCAAAATACGTGATTTGGAATGATTCATTTTCAGATTATGGGCATTGGCATAGGAGCTGAAAGCATTTACTTTGTGCTGTAGGCCGAATGGTGTTTTGTCAAAGATAAGGATGTCATCCGCAAAGCCAAAAAAATTCATTTTGGTTCGACCAATTCGAATTGGGTAGATGACTTTGTTTGCCCAACATTCCTCAATATCACAGGTATACAGGTTGAACAATACGGCTGCTAGAGTACACCCCTGCTTAAGCCCCACCTTAGATGGAATTCGTCCAGTTAGCATACCTTCCTTGTTAAGGCGCACTCTGTAGGTGGTGTCAGTATGGAGTAGGTGTATTAGCGCTATTAGATATTCAGGGAAGCCCAACACCTTCATCAATCATGGACGATTTGCATAAAATCAAAGTTCATTTTGGGAGCATTAAAATGGCACAGATCTTCGTATTTGACAAATATCTGTGATGAAAGGGTTGCATGCTTGACTCACCATGTATGTACATAATGCACACTTGGCTTTGTGCTATTTTCTTTTTTCACAACACACACACTAACATTAAAGTGTGTGTAACATTGAATCATAAAAACATATTTGTGCAGCCTCAGTCAGAAATTGGATGTCAGATAGCGATAACCGAATCATGGTTACGCAAGGCCGCAGGACCTGCACTCACATTAGCCATCCCAGAAGGATACACCATTCTCAGACAAGACAGAGATGGCTCCCGAGGTGGCGGAATAGCCATCATATCTAGAGAGAGTTTATCGCTGAGACTAGTAGCCCCACATGACCTGCAATCATGTGAATCCCTCTCTGTCAAGCTACCACTAAAGAACTCCCAATCCCTCACCATGCATATAGTTTACAGACCCCCTGGTCCCATTGGCACCTTTGCAGAGGATCTGCATAATCTAATCGCTTGTAATCTCAAACCCACCTCCCAAGTACTGTTGCTTGGAGACTTTAACCTAGGCTAGAATGATCCTTCTGACAATCATGCTGTGCAAATAGTAAACTCCCTCAATGCATTAGGATTAACCCAAAAGGTGAACGCTCCTACCCACATTAAGGGTAGAACCCTGGACTGGGTAGCCGACCACAATTGTACAGCTACCATTACCTCTATCTATCCCTTATCTTGGACGGACCATTTCCTCGTGTCCATGACACTCTCCACTACCAGACAAAAACTCATGGCTCCCCAAGAAGCGCCACCCTGTCTAACCAGGCTAAAAAAGAATATAACAGTGGACAGTGTGATCCCTAATATTCTACCCACCTTAAACTCTCTGGCAGACAACCTGGACCCAAGTACGTTGGTGCATGAATATAACAAGATCATGCTCTCTACCTTGGACAAAGACGCCCCTCTCAAACTGAGAGCTACTAAACCTAAACTACATCTCAACAAGTGGTTTACTCCTCAGTTAAAACTCCTGCGACTATTAAAAAGAAAATGTGAAACTGATTGGCGCCTTTGCCCCTCCCACGAAAACAAAAAGAAGCTAGCGTCCACTGCATCACATTATAAAAAAGAAATCTGCCATGCTAAAAGAAACTCCTACAAGTCCCCTATCTCTCCCCCTGATATCTGCCTTAAAGACAAGAATTCGTGCTCAGAGATACAACTAGCACTAACCAATAAAATTAACACCCTCCAAACTAAAATAAAAAACAAAAAAGACTCTCTGAGCTTATCTCAACCAACCAACCACCACCCCCTACCTATTGCAAATATCTCCGATCCAAATACCACATTCTGCTTCACCAAAACTACTATCCTCGAGGTGGAAAAAACCATCCTCCCTCTCAAACCATCTAACTGTGAAGGTGATATCTGCCCAGCGCATATCATAAAAGAGGCTGCGAGAGACCTCTCCCCTTTCATCTCCAAACTGATCAACGCCTCCTTTGCTTCCGGCACCGTCCCAGCCAATTTGAAACAATCTTGGGTACTTCCGCTTCTCAAGAAGCAAACCTTAGACCCACTTATCGCTACCAATTACCGCCCCATCACAACAGTACCATTTCTTCTCAGAATTGTGGATAAAATTGCATATTTGCAGATCCATAAACACCTCGAACAGTATAAACTCCTAGGGGTCCGTCAATCAGGATTCCGACCATTACACGGGACGGAAACTGCACTGATAGACCTGAAGACACAAATCGATGAGCTGAGAGACCAAGGGAAAACAGCATTATTACTGTTACTCGATCTCTCAGCTGCATTCGACTTGGTTGATCATAAGGTCCTCTGTATGCATCCTGATACAGCAGCCCATTTCTCTAGAGGCGCTGTTAAATGGATAGAATCCTTCTTGAGCGACAGAACCAGCAGAGTATTCACTTCCTCTGCAGCTGCGGACCCTATCCCTATCATGTGTGGAGTCCCGCAGGGTTCTTGTGTGTCCCCCACTCTCGACAATATATTCACCAGGCCACTGTTCGACGATCTGGACCTTCTGGGTGTCACCTACACTAACTACGCAGATGACACTCAGATTCTCCTCCCGCTTTCCGGGGATCATGGCAAGGACCTGGCGCTGGTGAATAGAATCTATCTCATCATTCAGGCATGGATGGCCACTCACGGCCTATGCCTGAATGATGACAAGACAGAGCTGATAATCCTTGGCTCCCCATCCAACATCTCCAAACTAGCACATGAATATGCCCCCTTCATCATTGACGGTAATAATACCATTGTCTCCAAGGAGGTAAAAACTCTTGGTTTCTATCTGGATGCAACGATGTCCTTTACCAAACAACTAAATTCCCTGGCCTCTACCACAGCCTACACCTGTAAGCTGATCAGAGCAGGCAGGCCCTTCCTTTCCAACGACAGTTGCCTTATACTGGCCAGAGCATTAATTCTATCAAGATTAGATTACTGCAACGCCGTCTACAGCAGTGCTAATAAAACCATTATCCAAAAACTCTAAATATTACAAAACAATGCCATTAGAGCTGCACTAGGCATCAACAAAAGAGTGCATATCTCTGCCATCAGACGTCATCACAAATGGTTATCGACCCACAATAAAATACAACTAAAAATTGCCTCATTGACACATAAAGCGCTACACAACGTGGCACCGAGCTACCTCACTGACAGAATATCCAGAAGAACCTCTAGTAGACCGTCCAGAACTATCAATACTAATTGTCTGGTAGTACCCAGATTTAAATTGTCTAAGATTGGCGGCAACAGTTTCCCCGTGAAGGCCGCTAAACTTTGGAACTCCCTGCCACACCAGCTGAGAGCCAACCTCCCTTACTCTTTCTTCAGAAAGAACCTCATTATTCACCTCAACCTGACTGAGAACTAGTTCGCCCTGAAACTATGGTATGTCAGCACGACCTACTGCTAGATTATAAATTATGTATAGTTCCAACTACCTTGATGTAAATTATTCTGCCTCTACATGCAACTTAAGTCTTGTATATTGTATTATATTGTATTATTTCAGATGTAATGTCGACATATCGTATTTTGCCTGTATATTTGTAACATATGTAAGCTTCGCATATCCGTCTGCGCCCTGCTACTCCTTGGTCTGGTGCGCCTTAATAATACAATAAACAAACAAACAAACAAACAGATCAAAATGGCTGCCACATCTGTACGCCATGGGCATCTGAGGACCATCGTCCTTCGTATTTTATTCCTCGGCCTTAAACTGGAAGCCTCCCTGTATTTTAGAAGAAATGGGGCTGAGAGGGGAAGAAGGGTCTCTTGGTAAGGAGGTCTGTGCACAGGCATAGATATTTATATGGATCTACAACAGAGGCGTAGCCAGGATTGTCTTTCAAGTGAGGCCTCAAACTAATGTAGTTGGGCATACCGCAGTGACCTTAACATCTGTAAATGCCCACACAACGCTGCTGAGAGGGCATTTACAGATTTTGGTTGGGCTTTGCCTGCTCGGGCCCTACCCTGTCTACGCCTCTGATCTACAATGGGATTCCGTTGTGTGCACAGCACACTGGTTTTGCTGTTTTAAATGAATGCCTGGTTTCCTAATTGTTCTCTTTAGTTTGGGCCATTAGGTGGCGCTTACAAGCCAAAACCATTGTATTGGAGTACAAGCGGGAGGAGATGACATGTGAGGAGGGACACATAGCGTGTGGGTGTTGTTTGATTATTTACCCACCCATTGACTACCCATGGCCATAGTAATCCATGTGTCCATTCCCACCCACTACCTGCCCTTCACTGCCCAAAATATATACTCATGGGATCTGTTTGTGCTCGCTCTCTGAAGAAGTAGCATCAAGCTTTATCCTGTGAGTGTTATTCCTAAGCAGTCTGATGAGAGTAAATGGCATAACGGCAGCTGTAAATGGATACCAGTGTAATAAAAATGTTTTAACCAAGTGTTCCATCAGCCTCTTGATTTATATCTCTTCCATGCACTGAAGTAATGATAGAAAAAGCAACGACAAAACCAACAGTTTTGGCTTGATGTATTTGATAAGCATTGTCCAGGTACTATCATCAAATGCCCAGGTAATCATACAATTGTCCAGCTGTTGCGAACTTGTGTCCAGATAGTACGATTATACCAGTGCCTAGCTAATGAGTATCCAATATCTACAAAAAGCCCAAACCTTTGGCTTTACCACGACATGTTTTTAAAAGCATGTGAAATAGCAAGGCGGCAGTACAAAGGAACTTAGTACATGTTGCTACAATGGCAACTGCAATTTGGAGTGGTAACTCTAATCCCTATCCTTTTGTTTGGATGAAGATCTAGAGTCGTCGAAACCTTTGACTTGGCGTAATACTCCATATGCCCAACGTTGTTATGCGTTTGCATCAATGGAATTCCAAACCCCTTCCTACTGATTTAACACTTAATTCCAGCCCTTTAGAAATAAGAGCACTCAGAATTCAGGAGGTAAAGGAAAGCCTGCTACCTGCCCACACCGGAATGATGAAGAGGCAGATTCTCAAAACTTTTTTGCTGACAAAAAAATGAGCAGCACAATTCACAAAGGGTTTTCCCCACCTTTGGACAAATAAGGGGGCATTTCGGGGCAATTAAAAGTGCTTCCCGAATTCAAAAAAAGGGATGAGCTTTTACATTCCCAGAAATGAGGTTGGGGGACACAAATGATGACAGGGTCACTTCAGACCCTTTCATGATTTTTGTTTCAAAAACAGAGATGGAAATGCTTTTTATTTTCTACAGCATTTCACCAAGATGGGCCCTTTAACAGCCCGTCTCAGTGAAAAGCCCATCATTCATTAGTCTCGGGAGCATGCTGGACAGTGCATATTTGCCCTTTTGTCCAGCCCTTCCGGAAATGCTCAGGTCATCTTTGAGAATAAGGAGCACTTCCGAAATGAGCTCAAATGAAACAAGTGCATTATCTGCACTGCTTTCATTTGCACTGGTTTTTGAGTATCTGGCCCTATGTTTCTTGCTCTGGTGCATGGAGATGTTCTCCCTTCCCCTGAACGCATGACTATATCTCCCTACCGTCTCACCTCTGGACCTCAGTTAGGAAGCAATTTGGAAGAAATAATAGTATTTCAGAATCTTTCCCCAGCACAAACATATGAAGTTGTAGTCCGGTAACTGTGAACAACCGGCATATAATTCCATTAAAGGATCCAAATGGCATTTGATAAGTGCTCAAGATATCTATGATGTTACTCTGCACACTTAGGTGGAATATATTATACCTGTTGTTCAGATTTATACATCTGAAATTTTATGATGTGACAAAATCCATTGCCTAAAGACACCCACTGTGTGATCCCAAGCATGGGACTGGCATAGCAAGGATCCCCTGGTTAACCTCACCATGTCAACAGAGAGAGAGGCAGGGACACGCCACATGGTTACACCAGGGTCTACTGTTCCATTAGGGGACTTGCTGAAGTGTAGCAGACACAATAATCAGGAGAAAACCTTTTTCCCACTGTCCCATAAATGAATTTCCAAAACTATACCTCATGGGGTATTTGTCAAAATTGTGGCCCATGCCATTAAGAATTGGTCCTACCGGTGCATGCCATGCATTTTGGAAAAAGTATGTTGCACATAGTCCTTTCTGGAATGCATGGACCATGAAAGTGGACAGGATGGGCTGTGCCAGCGGGATAGGAGGTGAATGTGGATATATGTGTTGTGGAATGGAGCGAGCGGAATCAAAGAGGTTTCGGGAATGCCCCCCGGATTAGGTGAAAGGGGCAAAGGGAGGGGTGGCATTTCTGCTGTTGTCCGCATCAGGGGAAGAAGAGGGCCTCTGAGATGGGTTGGGGGGACATGGAACGGACATTAATCCATCTCGCAGCTCATGTTGCGCCAGAGTCCTGATGCAATGGGAGCTAGAAAATGGATTAATTTTGCGAAGTCCACATAGGACCATGGATGGATCTCCGTATCAGCAGAGTCAGCTATGGCAATCTTAGAGGAGCTAGATTGCTGATGAACAGGGGGGCTGCAGTCTTCCAAAGTGAAACATACAAGATGAATGGATGCTCCTAGGCCTAGGGAATTGAAATTTCGCATACATGGGGAAACAAGTTTCACAATCCTAAAGGGACCAAAAAAAGCAGAGCTTCAGATTATGGTGACAATGTGGAGTCGAGATGTTTCTGGTCGAAAGACAGACTCGATTGTGTACTTCATAGGCAGGATTTGCCTCCCATTTGTGATCAATCAGGCATTTGTAAGAATCCGTATTTTGCTGTAGCATGTTTGTACCGTGTGACGCACATCAACTCTCTTTTGATCTAACCTTTTGCTGCTGGACTGGACTGTTCTTAGCTAATACAGGGATGTCAGTCTGTCAGGCAATAGAAAGCTGATATACCGTTGGATACGTGGTGATGGGTGTTCAAAGCAAACCCTGCAAAAAAGGAGCTTCCTCCTGTTATCTTGAGCTTGTGAAATGAAACATTTAAGGTATTGCTTTTTCAGCTGGTTACCTTGTTCTGTTTTGCTGTTGGATTGTGGATGGAAAGCCATGGAATGATGGACCTCAAAATCCAGTTGATCTGCCAGGACATTAGAACTTGCCATTGAATGGGGATTCTTTATCCAAATCATCTTCTCGGGCATTCTGCAGAGGTAGACAAGGTGTTTCAAAAAAAGATGGACCAGATATTACACAGAAGGAAAAACTGAGAAGGGTAGAAATGCATAATTTTCAAATAGATTTTGACTAGCACCTACAGTTTTCTTGTCTGATGGGTTCAGTTCTGTGATAAAGTCCTTAGAAACACCACCCACTGTCTTTCGGCACCTCGAAGGGTTCAATTGGTCAGCAGGGGATTGTCGGATTTCTTTTGGCTGCACACAAATTGAAGATTCTTGAACATATGCTTCAATTGTTTTCCCAGACCTGGCATCGGACCATTTCCTTTGTCTTATTTCCCATCATACTTTGGAATCAGGGCATCACTTGATTAGTTCATGATGGGTTTTGGGTAACAGAATTGCAACCGATCTTGCAGCTACAATGTGCATTCCAGGGTGGGCTGCAGTTCATGATGCTGTTTGATAAACTCGCTATTTCTGGTGCTTGTAGGATACCAAGGGTTGGTTCTTTAACCTCTGAAGTGACCTAACAATGGTTGCCTGAACCAGAAGCTGAAAAGACAGACATGCCACCGGGACCATGGCGTTGGGCTTGATGCAGGATAGTTCATCAGTGCCTTTTTCTGTATTGAGCCAGGATAATAAGAAAACGTGTAATTGAATGTGTCAAAAAACAACATCCAAAGGGAATGTTTAGGGCTCAAACATTGTGCTTCTCTTAAAAATGTCAGGTTCTCATGGGCAGTAAATACTTACGCAGGTTGAGGTGTACCTTCCAGATGATGGCGCCATTGCATAAAGCCATATGTCATGGTCAGGAATTCTGGACTGTAAATGGAATAATTACACTTAATTTGGAGTGAGCATTCTTGAATGGTAGGCTGCATAGTGTAATAGACCATCTTCTCCATTCTGTGATAACATAGCTCTAACAGCACCACTGGAGCCGTCATATCCTAGTAGATACACTGCTACAAAGCATCTGGGTGGATCAAGGCAGCAGCCGATGAAAAGGCTTTGTTGAGAGCAACAAAGGCTTCCTACATGGATGCCTTTCACAGCAAAGGGGCAGCCTTTCGTGTCAGTTGGTCTAGAGCTTGCGCCAATTTGAGAAGTCGTTTGCAAATCACTGTTAAAAGTTGGTGAACCACAGGAACTGCTGAGGTTCTCTGAAGTTACTGGCCTCAGACCATTTCAAGACTGCTTGAACCTTCTTCTGATCCGATTTCCTACTATTGGGAGTGAGAAGACAGGCCAGGAACTTCACATCCTTTATGTGGAATTGACATTTCATTAGCTGGGCAGCTTTAAGATGTTTCCAGAGGCAGTGAGGTACCTCATGTACATGTTGAAGGTGATTTTGTCTCTTGCACCGCACACAAATCATGGAACACATTGGTGATAAAGTGCTGTAAGGAGGTGACAGTGTTTCAGAGACTAAAAAGGCATGACAGTGTACTCGAAATGGCTGTCTGAAAGGCAGTCTTCCCCTCATCTTCTTTTCGGTTACACAACGGAGTGTAAGCTCCTCCCAAATCCAAACTCAATCAAATGAGAGATGAGTAACAGCGGGGTAGTGGTTACTGACTGATATGATCTAACACTCTGTAGTCTATACATGACCACAGTTCCCAGCAGTTTTTCTTAACAAAGACGATTGGGGCTCCAGTGGAAAAAGATAGAGGGCAGAATGAACCCCTTCTGTGAGGATTTGTCAAATTGAAGCTTAAGGATGTGTTTCTCTTCCATGGGAAAGGTATACATTCACTGATGTGGTATCTTCTGGTCTGGTATTAGGCTTAGGCACCCAAACAGGTAATGTAGAAGCAACTTGTCAGATTCTCTTGATGAGAAAAATCAACAGGTATTCCGGTCAGGGAAGTGACTGCAGCAGTGTATGCTTTTGCCATCCGAGGAAACTTTCTGGCACGTTCAAGGTTCCTGCAGTCTTTCTGACAGTGTCAGTACTGAAAGATCAGTTGTGTGGGCTTGTCAATATTGGGATTGTGATGGGACAACCAAGCAATTCCCAGGATAACTTTCATATTCAGTGCACAACTTAAAACAAATGACCTCCTGGTCACTCTGAATGCACATTTGCAGCATGATAGTCAGATGGGTGAGGTCCCTGAAGGCTAGTGGGGATTCATCTATGGAGTGCATAGGTTCTGGCTGAGCCATGGGGATACCATTCTTCGTAATGAAACCAGATCCATATCGTTGCCAGTGGCTCCAAAATCTATGAAGACGGCAACTTTCATAGGTGCAAAGGTTTCTATAAATTCAACAAGTTCATAGAGATGTGGGGTGTTGCAAATTAAGAATCTCAGAAGGGGAACATGGACAGGGTCAGGATATGCCCAAAAGAGAGTTCCTCTTTAGATCCAAGCTTTGATGTTTCCCAATCTTGAAAAGGGGCAGGCACATAGTAAGCGACCTTTTCTTCTGCAGTACATACATAAATGCTCAAGGTGTCTTTCATCTCTTTATTTATTTATTTTATTTAGTGTGCATTTGTAAGGCACTTATACATTCAGAAATTGTGTTTCAAAGCACCCCTTCAGAGAGAGCAGGCCTCAGAGACTTCCAGTGTCCATGAGTGTGGTCTTTAGTTCTTCAGGGCCTACGGGTTTTGCAGGTACTCGTGGACTGATAGGCAATGCCAGTGTGCTAAGTGCCATTGATTCTGGATTCGCTGATCACTTCAAAGTGCCACTTCAATGAGATCTCTGATGGACACTGGGGGAGGATGCACATGCACAAGGCCATCCAAGATATCATCCCAAATGCCATGTTGAAATCCTGTCGTCTGAGATTCCTTGGACTGATTACGTTCTGAAATCAGTTTCTGGAATTGTCGAAATAGGCGAGAAGATCTCTACCACCCTGTTTCAGAGTCAGCATTTCCACTCCCTGGGCCTGAAAGAATGAATGTCTAGCAAACATGTTCTTGAAGAGAGTGCTAAAAACAAGGATTTAGTCAGACACTCTGGGATTTTGCAGCATGAAATGTAAAATTTTGCGACATAAAGAAATCATATTTTGTGGCACAAAATTGTATTTATTGCCGCATTTTTGCAGCACATTTTTTATTGATTTAAGGGAGCCATAGAGCCAAGGTGTAAGAGAACCAAGTTGCTACAAAAAGGCAGTGTGTGTGAGGATGTAGGAGAGCCAGGGTGCCATTATTTGCACTTTTTGTGATCTCTGCTATCAATTTAATAGAAAGCGCCTAAGATGTCCCTGTCTTGACAGAAAAGAGTTTGGTTTGCTCTACTTTTTTGGTTTAATATGCATAACTATTTTATATTATTCATTGTATTGATCATTATCTGCTGTAAGGGTGCAAATATTCCCCATCAATGTTCTCCAGTCCACCCAAACGCTTTCATGCCCCCACTCACCAACCCCTCTCATGCTCACAGATTCTCCATCACAACTTACACTCCCAAAGCTCCCATGCTGCCAGCCTTTGCATGCTCACTTGCTGTCACGTTGCCAAGTTACACCTCACACTCCCCACAGTCCCTGCCACACTTCCAAATGTGCTCCCAATTCACACATTACGCTCTCCAGATCCACCTGCAATCTACCATCCTTCATTCTTTACCGCTCCGTCTGAATCTCACACCCTTTCTCCCAGTCTATTGTGCCCTTCCCCCATCATTTCTCCCAAACTGCAGCTCATTCCTTCTTTCTGGCACACCACTCCCGCTCAGATTTTGGGCCCACTGCTCCTCCCTACCTTCTGGCCCACCTGCCCCCCTCAGATTTCTACGCTGCTCCCTCTCCGATTTCTCGCCCACTGCTCCCTCTCTGATTTCTGGCCCACCGCCCCCCCCCCCTGCTCTGTGTTTTTTTTATGAAAAGCAGATGTTTTTGCAAAAGTTGCTAATTTCTGTTTTAAAGTAGAAATGCTGCTGATTATGCGGCACTTATAGCGATCGCAAAATCGCTATAAATTAGAGTGTATGAGTAATGGGTGAGTCCAGGCCTACGCATTATCCCCTAAGTGTGATACAGCAAGTATAAATAACCTTGGCTGGGCATTTTGAGAAGTGGCAGTGTTTCGTCAGAAAATTGAGAAGGTACTGAGTTCAGAGGTTAGGAGATTGTAGGCCGTGTCTAAAATTGTCTGTTTGGCCCTGGAATAAGGGAGTAGCCAGAGGATCCGGCTTTTGTAACGCTGCATGCCAATTCATCCATTTGTTTGAGGAAAGAGACCTCACAATCGGTCAGGCTTCAAATAACTAATACCGCCCAGGAGCTGATGGGAGGCAGCACTGACCCCCCACCTTCTAAACACTCTCCAGAAGAAAACCAGGTGCATCGGAAAGGCCAAGGGATGTCTTCCCTCAAAGCATGCATCCGGAGTGTAGTGCATGTGAAGAGAATGATCAGTATGGGACTTCCTGGTAGCCTCACGTCCCCATACTCAGATGTCCCCTTAGATCTCCAGCTTACCAGGAGCACAATCTAGTGAGCAAGATCTCTCTAGATCTCTAGGGAAGGGCCGAGCTGATGGAGAAGGATGAAGCTCTGCAGAGTGAAGACCAGGTACGTGAATTGAAGGAGTCTTGGCGTGACGTCATAGCTGGGACAGGACACCAGGGTCAAAGCTTTAGCAGGCAATGAGATAACAGGTTTGGGAGAGGAAGACAAGATAACCTATAGCAAATGACATTGCGAGGCAACAAGCATATGCAGAGGCAGACTTTTATAGACCCCCATCTGCACAGCAGGCATGCATCATCTGATCAATCTGGAAAGGTTAGCTCTTATGGTGTCCCAAGGGTGCGTCACAGCCTGTGCAACCGTAAGTCTGCAGGTGAGTCTGAGCCAATTCCAAACTCAGCGTGCAATGGCTACGGCACCTTTTGTTAGGCCTGAGGGGAATCCCAGAAATCACTCAGTCCCAGATAAGAGTACCTCTCCTTGATGTATGACAGCCAAGAGATGTACACATTCTTTTCAGAAGATAGCACTTCCCAGACGGTGAGCCTAGGGTGTCAATGTACCCTCTAACCTTTAATTGATGAATCAGCCAGGCCCAAATATCTCAGTTATTTACCCAGGTCGGAGCGTAGTTTAAACAGCAGTCCATCTAATATACTATGCCATATAGCAAACCTGGGCCATATTGTCATGGTGCCAACAGCTATTATTAATCCACCCCCCTGGCCTAGCCCCATAAGATCCTCCCAAAGAGAGCAATTCACTGACTCAAAGACTGCCTTGAGATCGCTAAATGCCATGAAGAGAGTTGTTTTCTCGAATGATGCACAGTTTGCTATTGTTAAAAAGTCCCTGAATCCCCTGATCAGTAGCCCCTTCTCCCACTCGGAAGCCCCCCTGTGCCAGTGAAATGCTTCTATGCTCTAATTCCTGGGCCCGGATTCGAGGCAGAAAGAGTTAACTAAACAATATACCATTACAATCAAAAAGGGAATTGGGGTGCTAATTCCCCGGTTACCCCATCCTGCTTTTTGAAGATGGAAACAATAAGAGAAAATCATACTAGAGGGTCATTCATAAATAGGTCCATTGGTAAGTAGCCTGGGCTAGTAGAATTCTCCTTCTTCTGTGTCCTGAGGGCCAGGACTACACCCTCAAGACTAAAAGGAGAAATTGACACATTTCCACCTCCCCTAGCCGTTAGGTCCTGTGAATCCAGTCTAGGACCCACTCTCTGAAGAGAGAGGCTATGCATGCTTAACTGTCAGGCTATTATGCAAGTCTATGCAAAAAGGACAAGCATACTCGTCTTTGGAACTTAAGGGGTTAAGCAATTGGCTTGGTACAGGCTAGGAAAGTATCCAAGCCATGCTTCTGGGATAATGTTCCACTGTGTTGCCTTCCCGGCAGGTATGGTGACGTATTTGTCCTCTTTGAGGTTGGTAGTGCTTCAGGGTGGCAGCCTGGAGGCCCGGCGAGGGGGGAGGGGCGGCGGGCAGAAGGTGGACTTGTAATTTTGTGTGCCTTGGATCTGGGCAGGTGTGATACTAGGGTGTAAGCCTAGTGTCTGTTTGTGGCAGGATGAGTAGGCTGAGTCCCTGCGTGTTTACCATTCTTCTTAACTTTAGACCACCCACTGGGGCGAGTAGGCTGAGTCCCAGAGTATTTGTTGCCCTCCCTAACTTTGGCCCACTCAATGGGGTGAGTAGGCTAAGCCCCAGAGTGTTTGCCACTCTTCTTACTTTCGGGCAATTTACTGGGATGAGTAGGCTGAGTTCCAGAGTGTTTGTCGCTGTTCGTAAATTTGGCCACTCAGTTGGACGAGTAGGCTGAGTCTCAGAGTGTGTGTCACTCTTCTTACCTTCGAGCCACTTACTGGCACGAGTAGGCTGACAGTACTCTTTATTGCTGTGTGCCCTCCCGGGCCTTCCACCGTCCCCGTTAACTTGCTTTTTGAGGGCTGGCGTAACTGGGTTTCTCGTTCTGTCTGATTTGGATTTTTCTCTGCGGCTCCAGTCCAGTCCAGCCCTCCAGGGTCACACCAACGCTCTTGCTTGCTTCTCCTCCTTAGGGGCTTTCTTCCCTTCTGCTCATCGGCCTCAGCCTTCTTCGAGGATTCTGGCTGATAGCACCTTCTGCCTTCCCCCGACAGAGGATCTCTTGGTCTCCTGTTCCAGTCACGACTTGACTGGTTTGAAGGTCCTGGGCTTAGATGCTCTCTCTCAAGAGAAGTCCTTCTTCCCTTTTTATTACAGGTGGCTGGGTCTTCCGCAGCAGAGGATAGTAGTCCATCCCCTCTGTTTGTTGAAAACTCTTCGTTCTTGGTTCGATCTTCTTTGTCATAGTACTATTGGTTCCAGACCAGGGATTAATCATTACTACTCTTTCATCATTCTTCTTCATGGTGTTTGCAATATATTGTTATTGAAGGGGAATCTTGAATCTTGTATTGCAGTAACACAGAGTGGTTTGGCTTGATGGTGTCCCCGTGGTGTCAAAGGAAAGGGTTTTAGTGAGTTCCTCTGCGGAACGTGAGTGCCTGTCCTTCAGGGGGGAGTCTCTCCCTGTGAGGTTCCACTTACCGCCATCCCTAGGGGGATTATTGCATAGCAGGCTCACCTCTCTAGTCTCACAAGGAAAGGCTTTCTCCTTGGGCAAAGTGACTGAATCCCGCAATTCGGCACAATGCCCAGAAAAATATGTGATGCCACAGTATGAAATTACTACACTGACTGCACCAAAATGCCAATATAGCCAATAATAACACCTAAAATGGTTGCTTTTTCATGGATTCCCATTAGAAATTACATTCTAGCACACTCCTCGCCCTCCTAACTCCTTTCCACCCACACATCTCCAGTCCCCCTGACCTCCTCCCCCAACCCACAAAATCTGCTCCTTGGCCCAACATTAAACACAAGGACACACACATTCACTCAATCATTCACCATACACTCACTCATACACATGTGCACCCATACATCAAACACTCGCTCATTCACACGCACATTACATAATACATATATATACCCTTGTATGCACACATACATATTTATTTATTATTATTTTATTTTTATTGGGTATGTATAATGCGCCTATACAGCAAATGGTGTTTCAAGGTGCCACAAGGCAAAAGAGGGGGGTGGGGGGGACAGGGATGAAGAATTACAAAAAACGGTCTTAGGCCTTGTGACATTTAGATCGTGCAAGTGCAGTAACAAGAAATGCAGGGGAGTGGGGGGGATTGCCAGTCAGAGCGGAATGCGTTAATTCAAAGATGGAAAGAGAAGAGTGGAGAGCATGCAGGTCCTGGGGGGATGGGTGGAATAGAGCCCCTGGACTAGGTGGGAGTGCTGGGAAGCCAGGCGGACCAAGGCCAGGGGAATGCAGGCAGTGCAGGGAATGAGGGTCCACATGCTAAGTGCGAGGACAGGGCTTGATCGGACTCAATAGGGGTGTTGGCCATGCCGGGTTAGTACAGGGGGAGAGAGCCCGGTAGGGCAAGTGCAGGTTTGTGGGGGGCAGGGGCAAACAAAGTGCTGAGGTAGACTAGGTGAGGAGGGCCTGGTGCTCTGTAAGACTCAGAAGGATCCATGCAGCCAGTCAAGATGTGGCAGACGGGGACATTAGCAGAGGAGGAGAGGGAAGGAAGAAGAGAAAATTAGGGTCTTGAGAAGCTTCCGGATCTTAAGGAGATCCGGCACAAGCCTGAGAGGGACAGGGAGACCATTCCAGGGGGAGGCTCCTGCAGAAGAGAGGGATCTAGCCCCCACTCTCTGGGACATGACAGGAACACTGGTTCCTGTCAAGCTCAGAGCAGAGGAGCCAATGGCCTCCATCTCGCGCCAACCGGAACCATGTCCTGACTTCAGAAAGAAAATATTTTCTTTAGGGTTAAAAATGAAATAATGTCTTTCCAAAGGGAATAATTTCTTTCTGAAGTCAGAGTGACTTCAGAAATACATTATTTCTTTTTGAGGTCTGAGGGGTGCCACTCCCAGGACATGGGGCAGTGGAGCCGCTGCACCATGGAGAATGCGGGGTCCCTGCAACACCAATGAGTATAGGAGTTTTGGTGTCAGTAACACCATCTGTACTTTAAAACAAAGTACCTACACCAGAAAGCGCTAGTCATAAAATCTAACATAGCATCAGTATGGTGAGGTCAAGAGCTTGGTCCCTCCAAATGAGGGTCATAAAAAGTGGGCACCCCCAACGAAGAGCACTGTGTGATACTGTGATCTTGGCCAGATCATCTTATCTCATTGTATTCAGTGAATGGTATGGCTTCTCACATTCTGCTGGCATTGTTTAGCCTATAGTCTGCTCTTCATTGCTTCCTTTCATGTTGGCCATTTGAGCAGAAGAGGTTCTAGACAGGAGAAAGCCGACAAACTGTCACAGGCCTTTGGCAAGCCTATTTTCAGGTCTGCTTATCTGACACAAAAACTGTTAGCTTTTTTCCACAATGCAAATGCTCTTCTTAACATAATGAATTCTGTGTCAAACAATAATTATAAGCAGGTATAAAATATGTTCTCAGTGCGATGAGGCCCTCCTGTGGCGTGAAAGTGTGCCCTTTTAATGGACATTTTACTTTATGTCACCTAATCACAGTTTCTTTTGTCAGGTGTATTTAAATAATTAAAATAGTAAAATCCAGATGTGTTTTTTTTTTAGGCTCACATTAATAGGTTTTCTGGTACTTGCTGAGTTCCATTTACTATCATACCTCTAGAAACCACAGCAAACCACACGCACTTCACTACACTGCAACAACAAACAAACCACACATAGCCTTACACAACAGCACATGGCGGATACCAACCGGATACCACACCAACAGCACATCACAGCTCTCTTGCTCTTTCTCCAAACTTTGAACCTACTAACGTACCCCAACCGACCCCCCTTTTTTCGGATCTGCCAGAGTGCCAGGAGACCACTCCAGTGGTGATAGTGCACGGTATAAATATCCTTTAACATTAACATTGAGGAAGCAATGCCAAACTAATCCTCCTTTTGGAAAACACTTAACTACGAGGGTTTATTTAAAATATATGTTCTGCTGGTTTATCATGCCATTTTTATTCTTTCCAAGTCAGATCTACAAACCATACCATTATAGTTCATGATAGTCAAACATTTATAAATTGCCCTGTGCTTTACAGCAATAACTGGGAAACAGTGTGGTCAAGTGCTGGAATGACAGTTTGGGCTTCAATCCCAGTTTCACCAATTAGCCAAATTGTTTGACCCAGGGCAATTTATTTAATCTCGCAATGCACAGCCTGTAAACATTGTAAATATTTCAAAACTGTCAGCTCCTCAGAGTGCTTTAGTTCTCAGGGTATGCTCTTCAAAAAAGCCTCATTCATCGCTTAACTGGCATCATTGTTTTTTCAAGTACAGTAATAGTGACCATGAATATACTGCACACCACAAACTCATTTGTTTCATGACGCACTAATGGCAATTGCAAATGAAATCAATCGCCCTTTTCTAATCTCAATCTATGTTAGGATATGTGTAGTTCCTGGTAAGGTCAAAGCTATAGCCTCGATCTGTTCTATCTATGATATTGTAGGAGGTCATTGTAGGAGGTCATTCCTTTTTGCTTTCAATCTATCTGTCTCCTGTACCCATGATTGGGCACTAATATATTCTAGTCCTGTGCCTAACGCCGGGGGATGTGTGCCTTTGTCATCCAGCTACTGATCTGTGTCCCTTATCTATGCTACAGCCTGTTTACTTTCGTGGCTGCTATTGTTAAATGTGTCCTGTACCTATACTAGAACACAAGTATACTCACCTGGGACTGATAATGTTGCCCTTGAAATGCCACTCGTTTGTTATTCCGATTCCAGCACGGATTGAGGGGGTAAAGGGACTTCGTACTTATTTGAATCACTGGCAGGGCAGTATATCAAGCTATGGCTTGCAAATGTGACAAAGGGAGGAGAGGCAAGGCCATAGATTTTTGGATCCTTTCATTTCTTTGGTTTGAGTGGGGACCCAAATGTTTTTGTGTCCGGTGCTCCAAAATCCCTTAAGATGACCCTGCCCAGGCACACATACATGTATGTAGATCTTCAGCCACATCTGGAGATATGCAGAGTTCTATGTGCATCCTGCAGGTAAATGCTTGACTTGCGGCAGAGCAGTCCCTGTCTTCCCCATTCTGCCATTGAGTAAGAATGAATTGGTTATTTGTTATGTCTGATATTTCTAATGCCACGAAGCAGCAAATCTGCAGAAGAAAGCAGTAGCAAAAAACAAGTTGCTATTAACATTAAAGAAAATTGCTTCATTGAAACGGTTCCTGGCATGTGATAGATGCACCTTGGAATGTAAGGCTGAACCTCGACATAAAGAGGTGTTTAAGGCATCTATGTTGGCTGGGCATGTATAGGTGTAACCAGGTGTAACCAGCATATACAGGGCTTGTGGGACATTAGTAAATAAGAGAAAATAATGAAAACGGGGCGTTGGAAGATTCCTCTGAACCCTCTTTTAAGTCGTCCCTTGCGTGCCTCAACATCAAACAAGCATTGGCAATGCCAACAGTTGTGGCTTTTGTGTAGGCATAGGAAACACATTTGTCAGGCACTGCCAGAGAGTAAGCAATTACCATTGATGGTAGCAGCTGCAAAATGGTGTGATTATCTGGGCATATCATATCGGTGTCTGGCAAATGCCTAATAGATATACACAAGCCAAAACTGTTGGCTTTGTCAATGCTTGTTTTTAACAGGACTTTGTTGAAGGATACGCATAGTGCTTATAATTCGAGTGACTGACTGAAGGCAGACCTGGTTAAGACATTTTTATTACACCAGTAGCATCTTTACATCTCCAATTAAGTCATTGGGGGTCATATCTCGGGAGGATAGATCAGGGGCAAAACTGTCTTGAAAGCAAGATGATGCGAGGCTTCACAGGTTCGATCCCCGGGTCCGCGCTTAGAAACCTCTTGGTATTAAGCGCGTTATAAATAACCCATTACAATTACAATGATAACTTTGCCAGTCTGGGAAAATTGCAGGGAAAATTGCCTGTCACAGAATTACAAGCAATTCTGACGGTGGAGGTTCACTGATTTACCTCCAAGCAAGAGCTTGGGGTAAATCAGGCCCCACCACCGAAAATCCCCTCCATAGAGTCCTGTGGGACTCCATGGAATGGGGATATATAGCCCTTTCCGTCACCTGTAATATCCTGGAAATTCCAGGATATCAGGCAGATAAAACGGTAGGTCAGTTTGCCGGTATCCCGGCGGAATTACTGGCGGGATACCAGCATACTTGTAATGACCCCAGGGACGTAATTTCACCAAAGTGCCAGGGTAGCGGAAGTGACATCACACGACCCTTGACCCCTTGATGACATCACAGGAAGTGATGTCATTTGACCCCACCAGAAATGATATCGTGGGAAACGATGGAACACGACCTTTCACCAGTTCACAAAACAGGAAGTGGCATCACATAGCATTGTACAATACGAAAAATATGGTTATGATATCACTATAATGTGATGTACATTTCATACAAGAATGGATCAACATATTTATCGTTAAGATCAGCGTGTGTAGGCCCATATTACCAAATTACTGTGAATGCAAGCAGACGTCCATGACCAAATAATAATGATTTGTTATTATATAGCACTTATGCGTAAGCGCTTTATATAGAAAAAATATACACCCAATATCACCCAACCTGTGTTGGAACTCATCTATCGACCGCAGATGGAAGAAAGGCTAAGTTAAGGCATTTAAGAACAATAAATCAGTGACTCACCCCCTGAAGCGTGCCTCAAATAAACCTTTAATGAGTCTAGCAATTATTGTATAGAATTCCAGAAAGACACATTATTTGGTATTCCTACTCTTTCTTATTTAGGATCAGTGCTGAAAGTGTTCGACTTGTGGCACTCCTGTTCTTATTTTTCTTCTATTTTTGAAGGGGCTTGAACAAGAAAGCCAGCCACTCCAGAAGTAAAGAGGTGCATGGTGCTGGCCACAGCCCAGACGCTTGCATAAAAAAAAAAAAGAAAAAGAAAAAATATCTTTTGTTGTTGTTTTGTTAGGTTTTTTTAGAGGTCGCAAGGGAGACCACAGATGTCGCAAAGGAGACCTCAGAGGTCACAGTTGTGACTTCTCACGACCCCTAAATGACGTCAATGAATGACGCCAATTAACTCTCAGAAGACTGCTTTAAAAAAAACATTATCAGGCACTTCAAGCTCAAGTTTGACCGTAAGGCTTGATAAACCTAGTTTTATCCTAGAGCTAGAGATCCTAGGAGGATGGGTTTTGGGCACAGAGGGGTGCAGGAAGCGGGAAGGAATAGCCATAGAGTTTCACATGGCCATGAGAAGTCCATGGGTGGGTAAATAACCAAATAACACCTGCAAGCTTTGTATCCCTTGTCATATGTAATTTCTCCCTACCTGTACTCTAATGCAATAGATTTGGCTTATAGGTGAATAGCCAGAACCAAAAAGTGCCAGCTGGCTGGAACAACACATTTCTATAAAAAGCTTCAAGCCAGATTCCTCACAATTGTATGTGCCGTAAATTCTCCCAAACTAATCGTACTTCATTAATCGACCTAGGAAGATGTAGGGCTGAGTCTGCGCTGCCCGGATTCAAAGGTGTGCTACAGGTTTCAGGCAGATCTCTGAGGTGAACTCGGGGGGGGGATCCTGGGGGGGTGACTAACCGCCATGGAGTAAAGACGGACTCTCTGTGGCTCCTGCGTGATCTGCACGGATCCGTGCCTGGAAGAACAGAGTAATTATGAACCGTAAGCACACGCTTGCGGTACACACCCAGTAAGCACCATTGGTGCGAAACAGCAGAAAAACCACCTGAAGGAAGAGCATGAAATCAGCGTTTAAATCCAGTGGAGAAGAGGACGCCGAAAAGCAAGATGGTGCCATAGGGCAGCGCACCATTACACATACGGTGAGCAAATTGGAGCACCAAGGCTACACACAAAGTCGAGAACAGTAATACCCCGGTAATATCCCTGCAAGCGGATAGCAAACGTGGGAACGGCAGAGACACGGTGCATCGTTATGGCGACACGGTGAGCAATCGCAGACTGGGAAGAGGCGCAAGATTGGTAGCTGAGAAGTAAATGGAGCAAACGAAAGCTCATCCATGACACGCAGCACCATGGCCTCGTTCATAACCCGGCAACCCCAACGCACAGCAGGGCGTCCCTCACCTAGCAGCGAGTGGAAGGCTATCCGCTGACAGCCAAACCACGCACTCCCGATGCAGGGACTAGCAAACAGCTGGGACTGGAAACCAGCAAAAGGTCTGCAACAAGTCACAATCGGAGAAAAACCGCACAAAGCAAACACAGCAAGCACCTGCAAGAAACCACTATTAACAAGCATGGGGGCTCGGCGGGGTACCAAGAAAAACAACTGGGCACCGGAAACACATAATCTACCATCAGACAGTAGCCCACAGATCAAAACAGCCCTCACAGCGTAATAAGGGACACTAAACCTTACAGGGTCATTAGATAACTGGAAAAAACGGAAACCCAAGCACAGCACAGCAGAGCGATACCAACGAAAGCAGCAAGCAGTCCCCCATATGCCTCCCAAGACCACCAAAAGCAAGACCAAACAATCCACAACAGAGACATAAGCAAGAAAGTCAGCAGTCGGGCAAGACACAGACAAAACCCCAGAGGCACAATCAGCCATGGAAGAACACAGCAGAAACCAACAAATACTTGCAGCCATTGCAACCCTAAAATCCGCACTGGAAGTCAAACTAGATGCCGTAATTATTGATGTAGGGCTCTTGAGACAAGATATACGCTTATTGACAGAAAGGACTGGGTCGCTAGAAAAACAAGTGGCAGAGAACACAATGAGCCTAAAGAAATGTCAGCAGACACCAGAACCTTACAACAACAAGTACAGAACCTTGAAGATAGAGCGAATGACGCAGAGGGTAGAGCCCAAAGGAACAACGTAAGAATTATAGGCCTGCCAGAAGGGGAAGAAGGAAAAGACCCCACAACATATATTGAGAACATGCTACTGCCAGAAGGGGAAGAAGGAAAAGACCCCACAACATATATTGAGAACATGCTACTACAAGAAACAGGGCCTGGCAACCTTAGCCAAGGATTCACAGTGGAACGTGCGCACATATTGCTAATTAGGAAATCACCACCAGGCGCACCCGCAAGACCAGTAATAACCAAAATATTGAACTCCAAGGACAGGGCAAAGATATTGGCACATTTTTGAATGGGAGGCACCATACAAAGAGCATCAGCCAAAATAACAGCGTACCCAGACTATACCCTGCTAGTACAGCGGAAAAGAATGCATTTCAATACGGCTAGAGGCAGACTACGCAAAGCCAACCTGAAATATATGCTGCTATACCCGGCCTGCCTGAAAGTTATATACAAAAACAAGGTCCTCTTTTTTGACACCCCAGAAGACTCACAAGTCTGGATGGACACAGAGGGACTAGCACCAAAGCAAAAATGAAAACCACAAACCAAGTCGGTACCACTGAAGTGGACAAGATCCAAAAGGCGCAATGATGCCGCGACAAAGCAGGAACAAATTCAACCAAGACTAGGTACGTCACAAAATGTATAAGAATACAGAGTGACTTTCAACCCGGAGTGTTTACACCCTTAGGATACTAGTTCTGAAGTATTCACCTGCCATACACCAGACACCAACAAATTGCCCGTATGGTGCATGGGAAGTGCGCAGGACCGCCTGAGCATAGCTAGGTGACAGTTAAAAGTTGGTAAGAAGTTGGGGGGAAGGAAAACTTGTATTCATTTGTTTGCACAACCTCGAACCGCACTTTTATCAGTGTACAGTATTAGCCAGCAGATGCCACAGCAGCACCCATTGCACAAGACATACGGACACTACCCATGGTCCCACATCGGCACAGTGGGAAGATGAGAAATGATGAACGCAAGGACAGAAGCAGACATTACCACACCACCCGACATACCCACAAATGGCAACAGCCCTTAGACTGATCACGTGGTATGTCCGCGGTCTAAACAATTACATAAAAAGGAACAGAGTGATGGCATACTTATGCAGACAAAAGATAGACAGATGGGGAGCAGGTCCAAGTGGATCTAAGTCACCTGGCCTAATCCCCGCCCACCTGGTGCCTTCATGCCTGTCGCTCTTTTTCACCACTTAGCAAGCCACGCCCAAGTGGTGCCTTCCTTCTTGCTGCTCTTTTTCACTACTTAGCAAGCCCCGCCCACCTGGTGCCTTCCTTCACCATCACTGTCTTGTGGCCAATGCTGGATTTGACTTTTTTGGACTTCATTCATTCACGGTGCGTCACTCTTTCTCAACTCTCATGCTGGACTTCCTTTGCATCTTGTACTCATGGTGGCCCTGACTCATGCTGTTCCCATCTTCATCTTGTATCCTGGCTTGCAACATTATGTGTTACTAGTGACTTCTGCAATTGTATTCGCTCTCCACTCTTGCTTCTCCACTCTTTTTGACTGCTTACTCTCTTTTCTCTCCTCCTTTCAATTCTCCCTTTTCCTATCTCCTCCCCTTACTTTCTTCTATGCACTTACTCTATCAGAATTGTCCCTGGACCTAATATGATAGCAACCTCGTCTGTTTCCTCCACCCTCCCATTACTGTTTTTTTCCTCCCCACCACCCCTGCAGCACTATCTGAAATGTCCTCAGGCATAGTATGATAGTCGCTTGTTTTGTTCCTCCCCTCCCTTTCTGCACCACTCTCCCTCACCTTTTGTTTTTCTCCGGCTCTACCAGAAATGTCGTCAGGCCTAGTACGGTAGTCGCCTGTCTGTTTCCATTTCCTTCCCACTCTCCCCCTCCCTTCCTTATCTATGTCTTAGCTCTTGCACTATCCGAAATGTCGTCAGGCCGAGTACGGTAGTCGCCTGTCTGTTTCCATTTCCTTCCCACTCTCCCCCTCCCTTCCTTATCTATGTCTTAGCTCTTGCACTATCCGAAATGTCGTCAGGCCGAGTACGATTGTTGATTTCACATCCTTACTGTTCATGGCCTGTAAGAATGTGGTTGTATTTTCCCTTGTTCTCTCCCTTGCCTTGAAGCGCTTTGAAAAACATTGTTTATAGGCGCTATATAAATAAACAATCATATTATATTATCATATTACTGCAGGAGACACACCTAACCAAAGATAAACAGAATATGCTAGCCAAAAGATGGAGCAGTACCACGATGGGGTCCACATACTCCGCATATGCAAAGGGAGTGATGGTCTGGATAGCACCTACAGTGCCCCTAATAATTCTACACATGATACGAGACAATGAGGGCAGACCGGTCTTAATACACGGGTTCCTAGAAAACAAGGAGATATGCATCATCAATACATATGCTCCGAATCATGACTCCTCCACGTTCTTCAGAGCAATGTACGCCAGAATAGGCCCATACAGGAACAGCACCATGATATGGGGGGGGCAACTTTAACTGTGTACGCGATCCACTACTAGATAGATCAGACAGCAAACTAACACGCCCCACTCCCCCAGCCAAGACCTTAAACGCATTATTACAATCCCTTGATCTGATAGATATATGGCGGGGACTCAACACAAAGTCAAGGAATTACTCACATAACAGCGCCCCACACGACACACACACACCAGAATCGATTACTTCTTCACAGGCACAGAAACAGCAGGCAAATTCACAGAAGCAGCGTACAAGGCCAGAGTTTTATCAGACCATTCGACCCTCCTGATATTATGGCAAGCAACACTGCTGAGAGTGTGCATCCCTACTGAAAATGAGGGATCAATATTCAATAATCGCCCACATTTTAAATTGTCTAGATACTGATATTTAACAATTAAGAAGGGAAGCAGAGACACTGTACACTTTATAGCCGCCACATTGAAAGAATCCTTCCAGGACGTAAATTGAGAACAACTATTCCTTATTCAGTATATTTGCGTACACTCATACGTATAACTAGTGGCCAGTAAGCTATCAATAGTTGAATTAATCTATTATTTTCAGGGATCTAATACTAAAAACGCGGATAACCGCAAGGGAGAGAACGATTTGGTGAGCCCCTTTTTAAAAGAATATTTCACAGACTATCTGCCAATGATAGCGTTTCAGCACTAAAGTTAAAAAGAGGAATGACCACTCTACACGGTCAAAAGCCTTTTCAGCATAGATGGGGACAGGTACTGCCGGGATCTGATTTTTTTCTGCTTTCTCCAGAATATGCCACACTCTTCTGATACTGTCGTGCGTCTGCCTATGTTTTATAAAACCTATTTGGTCTGCATGAATTGTGGAAGGCATAAGATCTACTAGGCGATTAACTAGTACCTTGGTAAAGATTTTTGCATCAAGGTTTATTAAAGTTATTGGGCGGAATGATCTGCACGTATTTAAATCTTTACCAGGTTTTGGGAAGAGAATTATTTTCGCCTCGTCCATGGATTGAGAGATCTGGCCTGTGTTTATAAATGAGTTATATAGTTTGGTCAATATTGGGGCTAATATGCTGCTAAATAGTTTATAAAATAGCCGTCTGGGCCTGGTGCTTTGTTCATGGGAAGGTCCTGGATAACACAAAGTACTTCGTCCTGAGTAATAGGTGTTTCCAGTGACCGACTCTCTGTCAGCGTCAGTTGAGGAAGAGTGACCAACTCTAAATATTCTTTTTACAAAAGTGTATCAGGAGTTTCTGATTTATACAAATTAGAATAGAAGGAGTGAAATTGTTGGAGAATAATTGTAGTTTCTGAAGTAAGCTCCCCAGAGGGCAGTTTTATCTGTTGGATGATCCTTGATGCTGCTTTCTGACGGAGTTTACTTGCTAATAGGCAATCCATTTTATTGGCTTTTATATAATATTTTAGTTTTATATAATATTTTAGTTTTAAAGAAAGGAGGATTTTTTCTGCTTTCTTAGTTCTATGAAGGTTTAATTTGCCTGCAACGGTCCTGAACTCCTTTTGTACCAGTGTGCCCAGGTGCGTCTCCATTTTCTTTAAGATTCGCGATAATTCCCCCTCTAGTTTGAGTTCTAAGGCTATGCTCTGCTTAAGTCTCCTGGCCTCTGCTGCTATAAGTAACCCTCTCAAAGTGGCCTTAAAGGCATCCCAGATGATATTCATTGAACTTTCGCCCTCCTGGTTTATCTCAAAGAATTCCCTTATTTGTCCTGCCGTATCTATCCGGGAAAATGAGCGATGTACATGGGAATAGAACGTATATCCCTTTTCTTCTCCCTTTAAAGTAAGCCAAGCATCTACTAAGGATAGGTCTGCAAATTTCCTTTTCAAGGCTACCGAAGGGGAAGGTGTGACATATCTTGTTAATCTACTGCGATCTCGATCTGGATCCCAAACTAGATTAAAATCCCCCAATATCAATATTTCACCTTCCGCAAATGTTACTCGCTGCTCCGCAATATGCTTCAGGAAGCTATCCTGGCCTGTATTAGGAGCATATATTGAGGCTATCGTCATTTTCACTGCCTTCAACATAAATGTCACAAATACAAATCTGCCCTCTTTATGTAACTTCGTATGAACAACCTGGATCTCTGATCCTTGCTTTATGGCTATAAGCACCCCTGGAACTTTACTTTCAACTGGGCATCCCCATCCCTTAACTGTTTAATCCCATCCTCCCTTATTAACTGTTGAACATCCCTGGTTACATTTTTAATGTTCCTCCCACCCCTCCCTCTTCCCATCGCTTGAAAGGACCCCTGGTGTGAGGCACAGTACCTATTGTATCCCGGGGCCACGTCTCCCAACTGTGTGTCCAGGGCTATGTGCAGAGAGTCCTAGTTCCCCCATATGTTAACCTGAACAGAAAGAGTCAAGATGTCACGGTACATCCTATCTGCTTGTCATTGTTTACTTTGGCCAAGTTTGTGCTTCATAAAAGTTGTTGATAAGTATGGCCTCGGCGGCTTACAGAGTGCCATATTTGTGGGATGGTCCTCTTAGTCGGGGTCTCCTGTCTTCTCTTTGTGGGTCTCTGTGATTGCTCTTTTGTCGATTCATGGAATTCCATTCTCCTGCCTTAAACCTCGCCGTCTGTTGCTCTGATGTCACCTCAGCTTCTTCTGGGAGTTCTGCTTGAGTGTCTTCATAGATATGTAACAGCACCAGACCTGACTTCCTTGATGTGATCCTTTGTTGTCTGCCATCAAGGTTAAAAGTTAAACCGAAGGGAAAGGTCCATCTGTATCTGATTCCACATGTTAGAAGGGTCTTTACCACTGCATATATGTCTCTGCGTTTTGGGAGAGTCAACTTGGACAGGTCTTGGTACAGCTGAATCTCAGTTCCGTTATACGTGATTGTAGCTGCCGTTCTCGCTTCCCTTAATCAGACCACCCAGCTTATGGCGATTTTGCGATTTGCAAAAAAAACGCAAAATTTGCCTTTTCCCGCTATGGCCGCTATAAATCATTAAATGAGCGCAAAAAAGACACATTAGCTTTATGTATCTTTTTCACGCTCATTTAATGATTTTTAGCAATCACAGAGGGGTTGCCAATTGCAGCAGCTCAAAGGTTAACAACTCCACTGAGCAAAAAGCAAATAAACCGAGGGGCTTCAGTTCAAAGGTGTGAACCAGGGTTGACACCTTTGAATTCAAGCCCCTCCATGGAGCTGATCGAGCTGTAGCCCTCTCCCCCCTCCACACCCCAAAATGTTAGGCTGTGGTGACTCAGCCTGGCTGTCCTAAAGAGCGTGGCCAGACAGAACGGGACACAAATGACAAAGGCCTTGCAATTAATTACCATAGCAGCAGCTGGCAATTCCTATACACAGTTATGTTAAAATCAAGTCAATACTGTTGGATTTACAAATGCTTGTTTTTAGCAGGACTTCAGTGAAGGACACTCATAGAAACTATCTTGGGGAAGGAACCCACGTTTTGTGTTTGGCAGAGGTACTGGACCTGATTAAGTGTAACAGAGTTATTCTAGGGAGGGTCTGCACTGACACCAAGCTTGCCGAGACCAAGCTTCGGCAACAGCAGTATCCCATATCCTCTTCACATGGCAGCAAGCTCCTGTAAAGCGCATTGCTGCCACAGCTGTGCTGTGACCCTCACCAGTGATGTGGCCTGTCCGCCGCACTAAATGACTTAAAGGATTTAAGGTGCCAGGAAACCTGGCAGGATTACTGGCAAGAGCGCTTACTGGATCCCTTGAGCTTAAGAAGCATCTTGAGGGACCCCTTCCCCAAATAACACAGTGTTGCTGTGGAGGATTAAGGCTTTGGGAGAAACTCACAGAACACTAGTAGCGATGGACCGACTGTGGGAGCACCTCAGAGTGTTATGCGGTTTCGAGAGTGAATCTGGTAGAAAGCTGGAATAGGAACTGGGAAGGAGGTGATTTTCAGACGCAGGTGACCCACAGTGAAGACTAAGAGCTAAAGGAATTACATAAATGCCCTGATTTATGCAAACCAATTCTAGCAGTGCGCAGCAACGGACTGGGAGTATAGATCTGGGGGACGAATGCTGGCGAGGGAAGTGCCTTCAGCCTTGGAGGCAAGCCAGATGGCCTGCAGAGGATGCTCCTGTCCTCCGCTGAAGGGAGGATTCTCATGGCTCATTTGGATGGGAGACTGAGTCTTTTTGAGATTATCGTATCGACGTTGTCATCTTTAATTAAGATACACCTTCCATTTACTTTTATAGGGATCCCACCACCCCCATGCCATCTTTGGATTTCCTCTTTCTTCACTGCACTCACCCACTATCTATACCCAACGCTTCACTCCCCAGTCTTTTAAAAGTTTCGATTTTGGTACTTATCTGCCAATTTAGGCTTTGAGGGTGTTTAGCTCCACTTCAATGTCATTGTTTTGAAATGTGTGGACCTAACCCCGGAGGACTGCCCGTACACATTGGGTTCACATGCCATGACTAAAGAGTGGTAGTGAAGCAGTGATGGGCTTCCAGAAATGGACCATAAGGGTTACCTTAACTAGGGACAGGTGTGCCTGGACGCACCTGTGTGAGAGGATCTCAGTAGGGGGATAGCAGAAGGGGCGCATTTTAGAATTTAGGTAGATCAGCAGAGCTGTGTGCATGTGTCCCTGTATGTGTCTACATCCCAGTACTGAAAATGCAGGGGTCATAGCTGGGCAGCATTATGAAGGTACCAAAGCAGGAGTTGCGTAGAGTGCTGAAAGTCAGGACTGAGGTCGACTGGTAGAGCTATATTTAGGAACCCACAGAATAAAAGCGGAGCTGCAAGTCAGGACTGATGTGATTAGGGGAGATGGGATTGAGACCAAGTACTGAAACTGATGTAGCTCAGGAATGGATGGGGGTGCTCAGAAAGCTATGCAATCAGTGCCATTATAGTGCTTATAAATCAAGTGGCAGAAGGCATTAACTCAGAAGACTGCTTTGAAAAAACGATGACGGGGTATTTCAGGCTCACAGTATGATGCTATTGCTCGATAAAGTTAGCTCAAAGGTTTGTTAAAAGTTCTCCACATCACCTCAAACATTCCTGTTTCAATGTGCAACACTCTGTACTGTTCAAGTTCTTTGTTTTTGGATAAAAAAGATGTTAAATGATGTATTTTTCGACAATAAATAATGCCGCAAAAAATGCAGTTGTGTGCCGCAATTTTTTCTTTTTTGTGCCGCAAAATTTTCCATTTCATGCCGCAATATCCTGGAGGGTCTGCTTAATATTTGTTCTTTTTGTGGGTATAGTACGCAGGCTGCCAGTACGTCACAGGGACGGGTAGCTGGTTCTGACATCTTGGGTCCTGTTCTGTGAACCCTGTCTAGGACAATGGTTGTGGGGTCATTTTCTGTCATGATGTCTGCAAATAGACGAGTGACTGTTTCTTTCAAATCCGTGTCGATCATTGTTTCAGGAAGATTCTTGATACAAATGTTGGAGCACCTTGAATGATTCTCGAGGTCTTCATACTGCAATTTCAGGTTATGTGTCATTCGAGCCAATTCTTCTAAGGCAATGTCGGATTGCCTGCTTCCCTCAGTCAGTTCCTAAATTGCGCGCTCGTTGGAGTATACCCTTTCTTTGCTAAAATCAGAGAGGGCCACTCTTATTTCTGATGTAAACGTAGAAAAATGCTATTCAAATGACAAGGCAAATTTGTCCTGAAATTCCTGAAAACTTTTCAAAAAATCATCCTTGGCTGCCACCATGTCCGAAGTAGCCAGTAGTGTTTCCTGCTGCTCCTGGGGTTTTGGTGTTACTGTAGGTAGGCCCTGTCTGGCTTTTATTTTTTGCCCTGAGCGAGTCCAGGGTTTTGGTTGTTTTTGCTGAGAATCTGTTTGACCCAGTTGAGTGAGCTTCTTCCTTGTGCCAGACATGGGACTTTTATTGTGGGGTAGGTATGGATATATTACTTTCTGTGAAGAGGGACCACCCTTTAATACGCTGTGTTTTTAACTAGTCTCTGTGGGTGAGTGCAGGAGTCCAAACAGTTAGCCCATTGAAAATATCTAATGACTTCCAAAGTATTTACCCAGTCTTGTGCCTGCTGAGAAGTACCTTCCCCTTGGGCAATTCTGCTGTCTTTATTTATTTGTGGCCCTCGTGAAGCGCTGTACAGTATCTAGGGGCCCAAGTATTGGTCAATCACTTTTAAAATGTTGCACGTGCAAAACCGCAAAATGCAGGTGAAAGTGTACCTGTGAGCCCGAGATTATCTTTTTCGGAATCCTACAGCTGGGAGCTTCTTCCTGTAGTTGTGATGCCGGATATCCCTTTCCCACACCCTGTTTTTCATCGGACCCTTTTGGGCTCCCACCTCTGTGCTTGTGCCCGTGTATTCGATGGGCTTAGCTTGGCTGACCCTGGCTGCTGCGGTGCCAGCTAGGATTAGAAGCAGAGCTCGCAAGGGGCACACCGGGGGCGACTAATTGCAGAATGAGTAGGATTTTCTGCAAATGTTTATCTCCCTTGTGTAGCTAACTGTCTCATTCCCCTTAGGCAGGGCTTTAAGTGGGGTAAGAAATCGAGGGGGGGGGCTCATTTGGGGGCGTGGCTTGTGGGAGGGGTGTGGCCTAAAAAGTACGCGAATAGTAGGGTATACACACAAATATATATAAATGTTATATATTTGTGTGCGTACCTTACTATGGTGTGTGTACTGTGCAAGCCATCTTTTCTAAACATAGAAATATGTAACATATGTAACATATTTCTATGTTTAGAAAAGATGGCTTGCACAGTACAGACACCATAGTAAGGTACGCACACAAATATATAACATTTATATATATGTGTGTGCATACCCTACGGTTTGCCTAGTTTTCAGGCCATCTTTTTTAAACATTTCGGGTTTATAAAAGATGGCTTTGAAAGTACACAATTCAAGCCATCTTTTATAAAGCTTTGACTACGGACAAAATTGTCCGTCGGCAAAGCTTTATAAAAGATGGCTTGAAATGTGTACTTTCAAAGCCATCTTTTATAAACCTCGAAATATGTCGAGGAATCCCCAGGTTCGCTGAGGGTTAAAGACGCCTCGGCGACCTGGGGAAACAAAGGGACAGCAACTGCCTCAGGTGACCGCTCGCGCGAGGGGTCACCAGATGCAGTTACTATGACTGACAGAAGTGGCAGACAGTCACAGCGTCGCTGTGGTTGGCTGCTACTTTTGTCAGATCGCCTGACTTCATGGCAGGCGCATGCATTTCCCGTCGCGGCTGCGGCCGCGACTGGATAATGCATCCTGCCAATGTTGCGGGCGGTGGGACGGTGCCCCGGCATGGCCCCGGCCCACTTTAAGCACTGCCTTAGGTGACTCCTCTGACTCTGTTGGTGCCCCCTTATTGCGCATTAGAATTTGGGCGTACCTTTGTCTGTCCGGTGAATGGAGATACACTACTCACTCCGCAGTTCTATGGCCACTTCAGTTTCCCCAGCTTCTGGGCAGGATATTTCAGCTTTGTGGTCCGTGCTTCTAGAGGATTGCAGCCCGTTGCAGCGCTGCATTAACTTCTGCTCCCTGCTGTGTGTGATTGGGCATGTTCCGACCAACCCCCCTCTTCTGCAGCTCACCACGTGCTTGGAATCTGTTACCCCCGGCCGCTCACGGCCCTAGATGGCTTTTAGGTGGCCCGTGTGAAAGGGTTTCCCTCTGGAGGTCGTCTGGTTGCTGAGGTAGTAAGGGCGGGCTCGCATTTGTCTCACTCCTGCCGCATCCAATCCTCCGCCAACGCACATTAGAGATGAGGCGAGGGGTTACTGCAGACCTTCTCCCTTGTCATTATAGGTCTGGACGACCACCACAGGCTCTGTTTCTCATCTTGGCCACTATAATTCTGACAGAGCAAACGCACGTCCTTTCTATACGGTGGCCATTTTGGAACTCCCGACTAGCATTTTTAATTGGGCACCAATGCTATTTAATTTGGCATTTTCAACAATATTGTATTACCTAAGTGTCCAACCAGCCCTCAAATCAAGTCTTGAGCACTATGTGAAGAATGATGATACTTTAACGCAAACATTAATAATCAATGCCCAGAAATTGAGATTCTTGTACATATGTTGTTTCTTTTCCTTATTTTTTATTTTCATATCCTTCATTCTTCTCAACATCCTCAATGGTAATGTTTTGGATATTTGTCTTTCCAATGTGATGATTTAATTCTGATATGCATGATCATGCTTTTATATTAAACAGTTAACCCAATGCAATGCCTTGAAAACGACCTAAGGTCAAAACACGTGTCGGCAAACATCGGGGAAACCTGGAGAACGTTGTTATGCATTGAGAATTCATTAAATGATATATATTGGAATTGGATATAGAAGTGATTAATTTGTTAGATAAGCGCAATACCGGCACAGCATTCACACCTAAAGACAACACACAGCGTTGCGCTAGAAGCGGTATCAAGGTCAATGGACTTCTGGATGCGCCTACCCATTTCATTAATGGGAAGAGCGGTGCTATTGAAAATGGTAGTGCTTCCAAGAATGCTACACTACTTCACCAACATCCCACATAATATACCCAAGGAATTCTTCAAAGCACTGAATACTAATTGCAGAGGTTTCCTATGGCAAAACAAAAGATGTAGACTCGGCCTATCCACACTCCAAAGACCACACGCGGAAGGAGGAATCAGAGTGCCCGACTTTGAACTTTATTTCTCGCGAACCATTTTACCTGAAAGAAATACTATGGATACGAAATACACACCTATGTCACCTTCCACACTTATTGAGGGTAGGAAAGCAGTTGTGGCAGAAAACCTGCAAAATCCTAGGGATAATAGCCCTGCACTCCCCACAAATCCCCTGGCGGCTCTAGTAGAGGACAACCAACAAGGACGGTTGAACATATGCAAATACTGGGGACCCTACGGATTGGCAACAATTAGTTACCTGTTTCAGGAAGATACACTAATAGACTTTTTGGCACTGTCAGAGCAAACACAAGTACACCAAGGACAATACATAACGCACAACACAATGCTTAGAACCCTGAAAAAGAACTGGCCAACGCCCAACGTTCAGCCGAACCCAAACAAAATGATAGAAACTTTACACGACGTGGCAGAGGGAGGGCATACAGTGTTCCGCATATACAAACTGCTCCTCACCTAGCACCCAGCCCCGGGAGAGAATGTAAAACAGACATGGGAACAGGACCTGGGAGAACCATTCATGGACTCAGCATAGACAAGGGCACTTCCATACCACAAACGGGTATCCAAAAACGCAAAATGGCAACTATTACAACTGTTCATTACACACAGAGCATACCTAATGCCCAGAAAATCTCAAAATGTAAGAATGCAGGGACGAAACGCTGTCCAAAGTGCGGGCTAGAGAAGGCTGCAATGACACATATGTTCTGGTCCTGCCCGATGGTGCAGCAGTTTTGGGAAGGAATAGCGCACAAATTAGTAAGAGCAGAAGTGAGGCTCGATGTTCGCTCACCCTCGGCCTGCCTACTAGGAATGTTCCCACGGCCCAAACGAGCAAAGCATACCAGCAAACTAAAAGACCTGGCGTACACACTAGCAAAATGAAGAATAGCTATGGGATGGAAGGCTAAAAATGGTCCAGCAGTGAGCATTTGGTGGAAAGATCTACAGAAATGGACAATAGCAGAAACCTCAGTGGCATAGAACCCGTCACTGGGACCAAGCAGAAGAAGGAACAGCCATAACAGACTGGATAGCACTCACACAATAACAATGTACAACTACCACAGGAGGGCGAGAGGATATAGCCCCCGAAACAATACCACGCACGTCGACCGTAGTAGCGAACAATTGAAACATGTATGCCAAATAAGCGCTATGTAATGGGAGGAGTAGCGGTTAGGGATTGCGCAGACAATTAACAGTTCCTCATTGGGAGAGGGGGGTTGTGGATTATAAGCAAACAGTATAGATAATTGCACCGTAAATGCAGTAGAATGCTGTCAAGATCTTTGAAGTGTACATCTCCAAATTGTAAGCAAAATAAAATAAACATTGTTTAAAAATAAACATCTCTGAAGTGAACTCCCCACCATACCTGAGACTGGCTGATCTGATCCCCTGGTTACTTGTAGATCCATTGCTGGCAATTGCCCTCCTCCCCTGTTGTTAGATCACCACTCCCTTGTTTCTCTGCTCCCTACCCTTGATCTACCTCCTATGATTGTAGAGTGCTCTGTTGCCCCCCAAAGCTAGGTCCGCGCTCAATAAATTAATTAGATACTATACTCTTCACTACATGAATAAACAATTCTGGGACTAGCACGGTGGCTACACGTTGAAGAAACAGTCCCACCAAACATACCCTTTGATCTCCTTCCCGTGCCGACGTACTGTCATGAATCTCACATCCCAGGAACAAAATACCAGCTTAAAGCAAATTTCCACTGAAGAACGTCCCCATTTTAGCTTCCATAATTCCAAGCATAGCTCAGAGCACCATCTTCATCAAAAGGCACTGCCTCGGCGAGAGAGCGAAACAGCTTTGCTTTGCCTGGTTTGAGGTGTAAATTATATGCTTCATGTTTTCCAGTTTTATTTTCTATGTAATATTTCCAGTGGGCATAGGGTTTTTAATAATAATAATTTGTATAGCGCTATGAACCCTCAGGCATCTGACCGCTGCTTATTATTGCCCACGGTGTGTGGTGGCGCTCATTTATCAACCTCGGAAGGATGAAATGCTGATTTTGGCCCAGCCGGGATTCGTACCTGCGTCTGCAGGCTCTGCAAAGATGTCAAAGCGAGCGCTCTGTGCGTCAGCAGGGTCTGCACAGATGTCAAAGCAAGCACTCTGCTCGCTGTGCTATCGGACCGGCTATATATTTATCACAGCGTCCACAATTTTAAAAAGGTTTGTTTTAAAACAAAAAAAAAACATAAAACAGCCAGATGGATGGCAATCCCAGCGGGGACGAGGTACTTACTTTTGCTCCAGTCACCAGAGTTCTGCTGCATTCAGAAAGTTGCCAGCTTTATGGTCTCCCTCTCTCTCTCTTGTCGGACTCCAGTAGCACCTCCCTCTTTTACTTAATAACATCGCAGCCAGAAATAGCAGGATTCCGGCACACCGACTGTTCCGCAACTTCCTTTCGGGACCGTTTATCTTTTCCTCAATTGTAAAATTGTCAAATTGTAAAACGATTCACCAAAAAAAAGCGACTAAATCAGTGTGCAGTAACCAAGGGGATGGGGAAATCCAAGCAGAATGTTTTTTTTTTTTTTTAAACATGAGGAAATTGTATAAAGAGCCTCTTGTTTGGGAAATTCCTTTGGTGCGTGTAAGGTGAAGGAAGACATGAGGCACGGCAGAGGAGGGCGAGGTCTCTCTCGAGCTCGCACACTCCTTCTGCAAGCTCCATGTTAGCATTTTCTGTTTTATATTGCATTCTCAGATTGCAGAAATTACCTGGCTTGTCTAAGTGAAGGTCATTGGCTACTCAGGTCAGCTGACTGTTAGTGTGAGAGTGTAATCAGGGTTGGTTCAACGAAAAGGCAAGGGTGGCACAGGCAGGGGCTGCCAGGGAAGCCAGACTAGCACTACAGACAGCAAGGGTGGTACTTTTGGCAGGGTGTATGCATCGAAATGTCACTTGAGCCAAAGCAGCTTATTTTCTTGCACCAGCTGCACATTACAGGGCCTGCAGTAGCGGCCCTGTAGTTATGGTTAAATTGCTCAACTCATAGAAAGAGCACTTTTTGGGCTGCTTATAACTTTGAACCCCCCCCCCCTCCGACCTCAACCGAGACGCATACTCACCAAATTTTGCAAAATAAATTGTATGTCCCCTCGGCACGATTCTGCAAAGTTTGCCATAGTTTTGTTAAGGGGGGGCAAAGATATCGGGAGGTCCCAACATTTTTGAAATCCTCATAGACACAATGGAAAAATATTTTTGCTCCAGCCTACAGCCCAAACTGCGGGACGGATTTGCACCAAACTTGCATGAGGACCGGCAGCTTGGTTCCGAAAGCGTGCTTTTGCAAATTTGGTGTAAATCTGTCCAGTAGTTTTTTTTTTAAAATGGCCAAAAAGTAGGGAAAAAAATGAGCGATATCTGGGTTCGGTCTGCTGACTCTTTCCTGATTCTGAGTCTGCGGACACCCCCTGCACCAATCAGAGAGCAGCATGACGTTCGTGGACATCATATGCGCCCGCTGATTGGTCAATTAAAAACGTGAGGTGCGTCAAAACTTTTGAAACGGAAGCCAAGTTGGATTCTCTAACAGCACCCCCAGTCCACGGACATCGTGGTAAAAACATATTAAAAAACACAATATTGCATTTGTCAAACAAATGAAACAATCTCTGGGGAAGTGAGGGATGATGAGAATGGGATGGTATGCGGCCATAAAAAGCCAAAAATCTGGTGTTTTTTGTTTTACAAGATGTTTGCGGAAATTCCTGTGATGTTCGCAAACATCTCAGATGTTCGGGGACATCCATGCATATTTCTGCATTACAGGGTCAGTGAAAAGCAGTTTTTGGATGGCTTATGGCTTTGGCCACCCAATGAAACTGCATGAAATTTTGCAGTATCATTTTAGACCTGACCGTGAATGGTTCTGCACTGTTTCGCCGAGAGGGGGCAAAATTAGAGGGGGGTCCCAAAATATTTGAAAAGCTTATAGGTTTGGTGCAGTTTGACGAAAACAGATTTTAGACCTAGATTTGAATGTACTTTACCAAGTTTGGTGGGAATTTGTCAAGCAGGGGTGTGATGTCATCTTTGCTGTCTTGGGTGTTAGTCTTAGCAACGCATGGTGGTAGCGCGAGTTATGGTTGCTTAGTTTACCATAACTGGCAAATTTCTGGGGGGGGTTTCAGTTTTACTTGTAACCTTAACGTCCCTTTAACAAGGGTTCGTCACTGAATTTCATTGATTTTTATCAGTGCAGATTGACCATAAACTCCCTTTAACAAGTGTTTTCACTGAATATATTTTTATATCTATATCTAGGGCAAAGGGCTTTCTTTCACTGTCAGCTAGCAACAGGCTCCATGTCTGTGGAAAATGAGACCAACTCCTTGACATGGCTTTTCTATCAAAAAGCGCACATGAAGGCTGGGAAGCTAGACATTGGCCAGGCATACAAAAATAAAGGGGTTCATCAAGAAAAGACAATGGCCAATTGGCTAGCTGGCTTTTGCCCGAAGTACGGCCACACATTGAAGCACCCTTCTTTTTTCTTGACCCAAGGCTAAGCAAAATGTACCAGACTTTGGCATTGAGCCTGGAACCTTTTATATGATTGTGATCTAAGGGGAAAATACTCCATGGCACTGGATGAAGAGGCTTGTCAGGATAGACACAGAGGATGATGGTCATAAGGAAGTTCTTAGACATGAAATGACCTATTGTTTGCCGCACCCTTACATGATTGAACCTGGCATTCACTTTGATCATTGGTATTGCTGCATGCATTATGGGGCCTTCAGCTACAAGTCCTGCCCAGAACTATGGATTAAACGGTCCTAAGACAACATCTGTAGGAGTAGTGGTTCACTCTTTTGGAAAAATACCCACTTTTCTTGATCATTCACCCCCGTAAATTACAATATCCTTATGTTGCTATTAAACAAAGAGATCTTTTTTCAAATTATCTTATGTTATTTTTGTATAATGAATCCCACATGTACCAAAAATCTGTTTCATTACTTATTGCAAACTAAAAATAACAAAACATATGAACATACATTAATTCACAAATCAACTTTAATGACACTCAAATTTGAATCATTCTTGTCAATATTGAATGATAAATAAATAAATACAACATAAAAGCCACATTGTTTCAACACAAATGTCTTTATCCATGCTCTATATCCTGTATTAACTCTATGCATTTTGGGATCATTGCTTCACAACATATGGACAGGAACCTCACTTCGTCATCAGCCTTATTCCAATATAAAATCTGTGTTAACTCCAAGTGGGTATCATCTTCCCCTTCAAAGCACTACTTTTGAGTGCCATTATGAAAAATATATCTTAAGTATTGGATCTTCAATTCTTCAAGCCTAGTCCACTCGACTTATCGTACAGTTGTACACATCTCACCAGTCTCTTCTTATATAATGCCCTCAGCAATTGATCCACTTCAGTGGCTAATTGCAAATATGCAACTCTAGGTAATCACAAAGCTGAATACACAAAAATGTGTTAAACCAGACCGCAAACATAATATGAGACTAGGCTAATGAGAAGCCAAATTTGTCAAAGTATTTCTGTGTAAATGGTGTTTCGGTTTAGTGTAAGGACACACTACTGTAATTCCGCAATCTCTTTTTCCTTTGTGGTGTGCCTGAATCCAACCTTAGTGTTTAGATCCAATCTTGCTGTTTTGGTTTTGGCACTAATAAGTATGCTACAAAGAATCACAGTCCTTCATCAGAGTCCCTCTCCTTTGTCACAGTCCTCCATTGCAGTTCTACTCCTTCATCACAGGCCTTCCCCTTTTGCTCTAGTCCTTTGTCACAGTACATCATCAGAATCCTTTTCCATCACATTTCGCCACCTTTCTTCAAGCCCTTCATCACATCCTTCCCCTTTGTTGCAGTCCATCTTCTTCATTCCTTCTCCTTTATAATTTCTTTGGCACCGTCCTTCTCAATAACAATCTGTCGTCATCAAAGTCCTTCTCCTTGATCAGTCCTTCCTCACAGGACTTCTTCATCACTGTCCCTCTCCCTTACAACAGCCCGTTTTCATCACAGTCCTTGTCCTTTATTTTTTCTTTTGACAGTCCCTCACCTCATCACAGTTTTTCCTCCATCAGTTTTTCTCCTTAATTACAGTCCGTTTTTGTCACAGTCCTTCTTTCATCAAATTCCTTCTTTTAAGCCACAGTCCATCACATCCTTATCCTTTGTCTGTCTCTTCATATTTTCTCATAGTTCTTCTCCCTTTGAACAGTACTTCACCATCACAGTAATAGTCAACCACAGTGCTTCACCTTTATCAAACTCATTTACCTTTGTTGCAGTCCTTCTCCTTTGCCACAATTCGTATCCTTTGTGGCAGGCCCTCTTCTTTGTCACAGCCCCTCTTTGTCTTAAGTATTTCTTCATTGTCAGTTCTTCTTCATCACAGTCCATCATCACGTTCCTTTGTCACAGTCCTTCGGTTTCATCACAGTCCCTCCTCACAGTTCCTCTTTTGCATCAGTCCTTGTTCATCATAGGTCCTTGATCATGAAAGCCTTTCTCATTTTTGACAATCCTCCTTCATCACAGTGCTTCTCCTTTGTCAGTTCTTTTATTTATTTTTAAACACTCTTTTTATTCGATTTTTACAAAGCATGCAAATGACATCTTACATGACCCATCAGCCTAACTCAGAGGCTGGGTTTCAGTATTATTGAACCAAACCCTCCCTACCCCATCCGCCTACCCTACTCATCCAGCTCAGACTTGAATGGAACAAAAAGGAAAAAGGAAGAAAGAGAGAAAATACCGGATAAGGACAGCCAATGTCCCGGTTGTTCACATAGTTCAGTGGTATATCCTTTCCCCGTCCAGAGCATAAATGGTGAGCGTTGTTCTAGTAGTGACAGTAATAATAACACATACATTGTGGTGATGTTTGACATTATATAGTTAGGTGGGCAGGGACTATCTAGTAGGGTGCAAAGTTTTGCAATTTAGGCACCCGTGACTTTGAGGAGATTTATATTGTGGAGCACCGTTTGTTGACGTTGTTCTTACAGACCTGTTCTTGGTTCATTGGCGGTGCGTATTTGGTAATATATAATCATGAGGGGGGCCTTGTCAATATTACCATATTAATCGATTATTGTGTCCAATATATCCCTAAAGTGGTCTGCTTGTGTACTCCTGCCTCGTTGTCTGAGGACGAAGCATTCAAGTGAGCAGATTTTAGTAATCAACGTTATGCATGCGTGTTTGGTAGGGATTTCCTCTTTTTTCCAATGCGCATGATTAATAGTTTGCACGCGTGGAAGAGGATCATGTGTGCTAGCTTCCTTATAATTGGGTCAGTGTGCCAGTCAGCATCATCTATGCCAAATAGCATTGGTCCAGGGGTCAAGTCGATTGTTATGTTGGGGATCTGGGTGATCATTTTGTGGAACCTCTTCCAATATGCTTTAACCAGGGGGCATGACCACATAATATGGCCCATTGTATCCAACTTGCCACATTGTCGCCTGCATTCAGTTGAGCGGATAAGGCCCATAAAATAGAGTTTACTTAGTGTATAGTACAGTCTTTGGATCATTTTATATTGTATTTCTCTATTGCGAATATTCTGTGACATTGAGGGGATGTTTTTCGAAATAGTCATATATATCGCCCGTGTCTATTGGGATATGCAGGTCATTGGAACATTGTGCCGTGAGAGTTCTGTTGTGTTTGGAGATGTTTGGGATGCATTTGATGTAAAGTGAGCATAAACGTGGGAACTCTGTCGGGTTTCATTCCATTTCAAGTTCTCCCACCGATGGAGTACTTAGTAATGGCCGGATGGTTGTATTGGACCTAATCACCTCACGTATGATATGGTAATGTATCCACTCTGTATGTCGCAGTTGGAGTATTTGGCTAGCCTCTTTTTATTTTTTATTTTTTTAACTTGTTTTATTGATTTTTAAACAACAACATAATTTACAGACTTTGATGTACATTGCATAAAATTCTCCAGTCAATTGTGTCTGTATGTTCCACACACCCCAACTCCCCCTCCCTCATCCCAGCCTATTCCACTGAGATTGTGCTAACATCTTACATCGCCTTTAGATATATGCATTCGCATTCGCTACTGATTGTGCCGGACAGTTATTTCTATTCAGGTATCGCTATGCGGTAAGGCCATCAATTCCTGCACCATATGTTTCCAGGAGTCAAGGTCAATACTTGGTTCTCCTTGGCCTCGGCGGGTTGCTTCCTGCCATACTGAGGTTTCTGCCAGCATCCATTTTTGGAGATCAATCCACCATAGGCGCACTTCTGGTCTCTTGTGCTCTTTCCACCCCATTGCTATTCTCCGTTTCGCCAGGATGTATGCTAAGTCTTTCAGCTTACTGACATGTCTCGCCTGTTTCGGTCGCGCAAAAATGGTGAGTATACAGGCCACTGAAGTACTTGTGTCCAACGTTATACCTGCCTTGGATAAGGCCCGCGTTATTTCTTCCCAGTTTTGTCAGATCGCCAAGCAGGCCTAGAACATGTGCACCAGATCCGCATTAATCAATCCACATTTCGGGCTGGTTTGTTCTGTTGCCCTGCTGAAATTGGCGATCCTCTTCGGGGTTAGGTATGCCCTATGAGTTATATACAGCTGTATTAATTGGAGGTTTGCGTTTCTACACACCTTTTTATGATAGGCTAATGTTCTACCCTAGACTGCATCTATTTTTTGCTCTTGCAAGTCTGTCTCCCAGCTGCGCCTGGTCTGCCTCAGAATGTCTCCGCTCTGTGACATTAGTAACTCACATATCCTAGACTCTGCATGTCCATCCTCCGAAATATCATAAAGTGTTTCTATAATGTCATCTTCATGCAACACCCCATCCGTACCCGGCCACGTCTGCTTTAATCTAGTGAGGAGTGAAGCGTGTGTTATGTGTTTTCCTTCGTGTATGCCTATTTCTGAGGTCAATACGCTAATGTCCATCGGTCTGTCTTCATGTAATAAGTCTCCTACCGTCACCATCCCATGGGTTCCCTGTACTTCCTCACATTTAGTCTAAGTTGTGGGTCCTACGCCTTCAGTGTCACTAGTGGGACCTGGGGGGAATAAGGTGACTGTTTCTCTAAAAAGCGACAGGCCCTGAGCCAAATCGTCCTACCCAGCTTCAGCAGCAGCAGGGAGTTTGATGTGCGCGGTGCCACCATTCATATCACCTCTTTCTAATAAAATGGGGCACATAAGGGCTGCAGCATCAACGTGTCTTGGGACTGCTCATCTGACAGCCAGTTTGTGATGAATTGCAGCTGGCTCACCACAAAATATGCTTTGAAATTGGGCACCTTTATGCCACCTTGCTCGTACGGTCTCTGTAATTTCGTTGGTGCTAGTCTGCACCTTGTGTTGTGCGATAGGAAGCCTCGACATATACTGTTGAGCCTGTTAAAGAAGCCTTTAGGGATGTTGTACGGAATATTGGTGAAGAAATTAAGAAGCCTCGGGAGCACTACCATTTTTAATAATGCAGGTCTCCCCCTCAATGAGAGCGGCAATCTGACCCAGAAAGCCATGGACTTTTCCACTTTCTCCACCGCCTTTAGTGTGTTCTGTAAATATTCCGTCTTAGGGTCGTAAAAGATATCTACTCTCAGGTATCTGAATGAGTTGACCTGCCACTTTACCGGTAGTGTAGGCAGTGCACTAGGAGAAGTCCCCCTGTATGCTGCTAAAGGGAACAAGCATGATTTCTATGCATTAATAGTAATGCCTTATAGCGCTGTATGGCATTCAAACACGTCCAAAATATACTGTACGTTAGTTTCTGGCTGTTCTAAGTACAAAAGCATATCATCTGCATTTAGAGAGATTACATTAACGTTGCTCTGTATAACTTTGACTGCTTTCTGATATTCCTTCCGAAGGTACACTGCCAGCAGTTCCAAGGCCAGTATAAATAGCATAGGAGACCACGGGCAGCCCTGTCCAGTACCTTTCTCCAACTGCGTTTGATCCAAAATGTGGGCTCCTTTCCTCGCTTGTGGGCTTCTATACAGCAGCTGTACCCATTTTATGTAAATTGGACCCATGTCTAAGCTGCACTGCACCACTGTTAGCCATGGCCATCTAACCGAGTCGAATGCTTTTACTGCATCCAGCGTGGCTACTGCATATCGATGTGTGTTTCCGTGGGCATTATCTGTGACATGGTGTAGTATCCTAAGGTGTTACGCTCACCTGGTTCCCACAGAGGCGTCGAACTGAACTGGACAGCTGAGGTCTCCACCAATGTGACGCGTAGGGCCGAGATGACGGACTGGACTGGCCCACCTAGCTTCGTTTGCTTGGCCCATAGGAATATTCTTCTGCAAATGGAGAAAGGGAATTAACCACCCGTGCAGTTGAGTGTAAATCCCCCCACCCCGCTGTTCTCCCCACGGATCACCTTTGATATCCCCTCTTATAGTCTCACCTGATGGCTTGAAAAGATGAGCTCTCCATCCTGCATTGAGCGCAGTGGCCCGTAGATAACCAGTTGCTTCACTGGCTCGAAGGAATTGGTGAGTTCCAGAACAATATTGACTCCGAAAAGTATGTAGTTCGTAAGAGTTCAAATGCCTGACTTTCACTCTTGTCCGATTCCTTGCAGATTGCAGCTTGACCCTAGTGAAGAGTTCCTCGTGGCAACGCGTAATATCTGGTAAGGATTTGTATTTCCAACACAGTTCGATAAATAATGTCAATATGTATGCTTTCTCCCTTATTCAGGCGCTGAGAGAAAGAATGAAGTCTCGGGGAATAATACCTCCGGCGGTAAAATCAGGTAAGTCTATTGTGGTGAGGAGGGTTCCCCTTGATAGTCCCTTTGTTTCACCTTGCTGTCCTTTTGTTTCCCCTTAGGCGCCGGGGTTTGGCGAAGATGCAGTGGAAGCTACGCCGACCCGTGAAGAGGAATAGTACCCCCGGTGGTAAAATCAGGTAAGTCTATGGGGGGTAACTAATATTCCTCTGTGTATTCCCTTGGTTCACCTTGCTGTTCTTGTCTACTCCTTAGGTGCCGGAATGCGGCGGGAACATGCAGGAGAATGCGGTGGAATGTGAAGATGCTGCGAAGGCTGGTGAGTTCAGCGCGGCGCTGCAGCAGGCGAGGCGACGCGCATAAAATAACTTCTTTCTTCCAGCTCGAAGATGCGATGGATTGGGAATTCAGGTAAGGATCAAAGGTATTGCTCTTGTTCTAACCTTTTCTCCTTCTTTCTCCCTTTTTCTAGGAGCTCCAAACTCGAGGCGGGCGTTGCAGAAGACTGGATGCAGACTTGCAGGCACGGTGAGCATTACGCTGCTGGATGCAGAATAACGCAAAGCGTGTGCTGCTCTTCGGTGGTGGTTTAAATAGCCTCCAAAGTAGTCCCAGGTAAGTATTCCTCCCCAGCCCCGCCCGAGTAAAAAATAGTCCCTAGGTAAAATAGTCCCTTCCAAGCCTCATTTGGCTTGGAGCTCTTGCAGCATGGTCTGCATCAGGTAAGCTTGCAGCATGGTCTGCATCAATTAAGTTCTCTATGAGCCTGGCGCCTATGGAGCCAGGACTGACTCTCCATATGAGCCTGGCGCCATAGGCGCCAGGACCGCACCCAAACAGCCCCTAGCAGGGGTTTTTGGGCTTGCTCAAAATAACTTGATGCCTGCTTCTGGGGTTGCTGGACCTGGTCTGGGTCCCCGGGGGTAGGCATCATGACACAGGTTACACGTAATGTTCCTGCCTGGCACATATTCCGTCTGGTCCAGATGTATACGTTTGGATATTACTGGCTTAAGCCTGGTGGCCATTAAGGCTGTAAGGATTTTCCTGTCCTGATTAAGCAACGGGAGGGGTCTATATGATCCGCAGTCGGTTTCAGGCTTATTGGGCTTTAATAGTGGAACTATAATAGACTCTCTCAGCAACACTGGCAGTGCACCAGTGTCCAGTGCTTCCTTCAACATGGCTAGCAATGGAGGCACAACGTCTGCTATAAATTCCTTGCAGAATTCACTAGGCAATCCATCTGCCCCTGCGGCTTTACCCGTCAGCAACTCTCTTATGGTGGCTTCCAGCTCTTCTATAGTTATGGGGGCCTCAAGTCTATTGGCTGTCCCTGCATCTAACTTGGGGAGATCTATCTGTGCCAGGGCTTCATCTATTTCTGATTAATGCACTCCTGTCGTCTCTGTATATAATTCCTTAGAATATTCATAAAAGCACTCATTAATGCTTTCTTACGTTATGCACACCACCCCATCCCTTCTCACGATCTCCCGTATCAACTCTCATTTGGACTCACTTCTGTATAGCCAGGCCAACAAGCGTCCCGGCTTATCACCTTCAGCGTGTTGTCTTTCTACATATTTCTTGTAGTTCAGCTTGCCTAATCTTTCCTAGTGCACCAAACATTCCTGCTGTAGTCGGGCTACTTCTTGGGCCCCATCGCTGGACAAGTCCCCTGAGCCTCTAGCCTAGTTTCAGCTTTAACTATATTGTTTTCTATCACAGCTTGCATACCTTTTGCCTAAGCTATTGCCGCCCCCCTGATCATTACCTTGAAAGCTTCCCACAATGTGCCAGCTGAATCGACACTTCATGTATTGTTTTTAAAGTAGTCCTTCACCCCCTCTCTGAACTGTTCTCGGAACACTGCATCTCGAGCCACTCGCTTCTCAGCTTTCAGGTCAGGATGCGTGCACTAGGGCAGCAAGTTTGCCATGTAACTACTAAGGGAACATTATCCTACAACACCCGAGCTCTATATTCCACCGCTTTAAATTCACCTAGTGTCTCTTCTCCTGTAAATACATAGTCTAGTCTAGTATATAGGTCCTTAGGGGCGGTATACTGAGAATATCCCCGGGCATGCGGGTGCAGGGCTCTCCATACATCGGACAATTTGAATGCTTGCAATAACGTATTCAGGCTTTGGCCGGAGGATCTGGATGCGTTAGTTTATCATCTGATCTGTCTAAGTTTGGGTTCAGCGTGCAGTTAAAGTCTCTGCCCCATATCATTGTACCGTCCCTGAATATACTGATCGGGGTATAATGAGCGGAAATAGGCTGCGGTATCATGGTTCGGTGCATATGTATTAATAATACAGAAATCTTTGTTCCACAAGCCCTTGAATAATAATCATCCTGCCCTCATCGTCCCCAAAAGTCTTCAGGACTTTAAATGGAATAGACAGTATCACCCATATCAGAACCCCTCTTGCAAACGCCGAGTACGGCAAGCACAGGGTTGTGCCGTTCCATTTCCTAGCAAGTGCAATTTTTCTGTCCTTTGTAAGGTGCGTCTCTTGAAGGAGTGCAATGTCAATCTTCTGGCGTCTTAAATATGACATTATTTTATTGCGTTTAATATAACTATTGAGTCCTGTAACATTCTATGAGGCTATTCTAAGGTCCCCATCCAATATAAGCGATTTTGCATAACTCAACAGTCCGATGCACATATCATATGTTCCTTGCGTGGATCTCTAGGCTAACTCCCCGCTAACTCCCCACTAACTACCCCAACTCCCTTACGCACCCCCTCCCCAACAATTGCCCAGCTCAATACCTTGTGCTCAGCCATCCCTGCTTCTCCCCCTTGCCCTCGTTGATTGTTCTGGGGGATGGGGTGCGGCTGTTGAATACTCAGCAACAAGTATCCAAAAACAAATCTGCTATTAGGGGAAGGCCGCTTCTTCGCAACACGCTTTCAGATGGTGCGCTCACTGCTGGCTCCTGTTGTGCATAGGTATTAGTGCCTGTATTCTGTGCAAACGTTCTTTGCCTCTTGCAATCTGCCGGTCATACCCAGCTTCATCCCTGCGGTATTCCCCAGGCCTTTCAGCGTGTGTCCCCTTCGCCTGTCGTCGTTTTCTGTGTCCATCCATGTGTGAGCATTCTCCAGGTTGTCAAAGAAGTTGGCTCTGCCCTTATTGAACACCTTCAATCTTGCTGGGTATAGTAACATGTATTTAAGGATCGCTCCTCGCAGCCTCCTCTTGACGGATGTGAAGTGCATTCTTTGTTTTTGTACCTGCAGGTTATAGTCCGGGTATGCAGTAATATATGCTGATGCTCGCTGTATTGTGCCGCCTTTCCAAAAATAGTCAAGGATCCTTTCTCTATCTTTGTAATTGAGTAGCCTAGCTATTATGGCACGTGGTGAGGCACCTGTCAGAGGTTTCTTCATCAGGGACCTGTGTGCTCTTTTCACTGTGAAGCCCTAAGTGCAGTTGTCCGGGCCGATTTCTTTTAATAGCATGTTTTCAATGAAATTGGTGGGGTTCGTGCCCTCTTCCCCCTCAGGAAGTCCAATAATTCTCACATTATTGAATCTGGCCCAGCCGTCTGCATCTTCCACTCTACCCTCAAGATTCCGCAGTTGCTATTGCAGTATTGTTACATCCCTGGAGGTGTCTTTCTGGCAGGCTGTGTTCGCTGCAACTTCTTTTTCTAGTGTTCCAGTGCGTTCTGAGAGTGCTATAACATCTTGCCTCAGAAGGTTCATGTCCAGGCTAATGGTGTCCATTTTGGATTCCAAAGCAATCTTCAGGGCCGCTATGGAATCTAGGGCCTGCTGGTCTCCTTTAGCTCGATTTTGTTCTCCTTGCGAAGATGGGGCCACTGGTGCAGCGTTATCTGCCAAGTTTGTGGATTTGGCGAATGTGTCCAACGTCGGCTGCTTAGAATAATTCTTTTGGGACTTGGACGCCATAGGTGAATTTGCTGCACCGGCAATCCCGCTCCTGTCCACTTACTTGGTTGCTTGTAGTTTATTGCAGGACGCCAGTTGGTGTCAGCTGAGAACTGTTCGTCGTACTCCAGGGAGGCTGAGTTGCCTCCGTGTGTGCTTCAAACGGACTCCGCTGACAGGTGGCGTCCTTTATATTGCAGTAGTGCTCGCAACCTTGTGCCTTTCAGGAGGTAGCCATCTGCGCCGCGTATGTAACTCAGCAATGTTACCCATCTTAGTTCGCCCCTTCAGGTTCGCCAGTACGTGCGTGCTTCCTCCTGTACGTGTGTACTTTAGGGCATGTATCTACATTGGGGCCTCTTTTGTGGTCCGACTTACTTCCATACGACCATTTTGGTTCCTCCTCTGGTTGTTGTCCCCGGATTACGTGTGTCAGCCTCCAGAGTGTGTGTTCTCTCACAATTTCCAGGATATTGCGCCCAACTGGGCCTTACTTTTTGGGATAGCCAGTACGAATGTTCTGCGTGCCGTGCTCCTCGAGGCATATGATATGATATGAAATGGCATTTATAACATGCCTATACACAAGTGGTTCAAAGCATGACGAGGGAAGGGAGGGGGAACAGTGGGAAGACAGAGACAACAATCTTACTAGGCCAGGTAACATTGAGATTGCGCAAGTGCAGGGGAGGGGGGAAAAGGGAAAGTGCGGGTAGGGGGAGGGGGCAGTGCAATACATAGGACCAACAGTAAAAAATAAATAGAATAAATAAAAACAGTAGGGAAAAGTGCAGCCAGCTAGAGGCAAGTGCAGGGGTAAGTGCAGACATCAAGTGTCAAGAGCTGGTGGGGACTGTAGGGATACAGAAACAGCCCCCAATTTCAGGGGTTGCCCGGGTGGCAGTACAGGTGTGCAGCTGTTGAGTCAGGAGTTCTGCTGGGGAGCGGAGGAGAGAAAGCAGAAGCAAAGAGGAAGGTCTTGAGGTTCTTCCGGAACAGGAGAGGGTTCTCTTCCAAGTTTCAAGGAGGCAGGGAGGCTGTTCCAGAGGGTGGCCCCAGCAGAAGAAAGAGATCTACAACCAACTCGTTGCTTGGAGAAGCGACTGACCCCGAGGGAGTTGGAGGCGGATGAGCGAAGAGCTCAAGAAGGAAGATATTTAGGAAGAGAGAGTTGGAGGTATTGAGGCCCCAAGCCCCAGAAGGCCTTGTGGACAATACAGATGGTTTTGAACTTAATCCTCGCAGCCACTGGGAGCCAGTACAGAGATTTCAGTTTGTCCCGAACTTGCCACACCAGCAGTGCTCGTGAGGGCATGCACAACACATGCAGTGTGCTCGCCCACGCTGCTCCTCTCCAAGCCGCTCACCTTACGTATTCCCACTCCACTGTTACCCCACCGCACAGTATGCAGCCACTCCGGCAGCCTCGCCAGCTGAGTCTGCCACCTCCATCTCTCCTCGGCTCCCGGGCCACCTCACTTAGCACCACGCTGAGCGTCTTTATGTGCCGCCGTTATTGTCCGCCAATTGTAATCATTGTATGTTCATTGGACCTCACCGTGGGACTGATCCAGCACAGCCCCCCACTGGGAACCAGCTTCTTTCCGTCTCCACCTAGTTCTGCTTTGTTCTGCAAAGCCTCAGCTACGTCCACGCGACTGCCATCTTTTTGTTGCCTTGCTGATCCGGACACCTTCTTTGCTTGCCTGTATTTCACAGACAGTACACCTTCAACGTTCTATTTTCACATGATTATGCCCGACTTATTGTAATTGTAATTGTTAATACACCTGATGGAGCTTTGTAGAGGATTAGCACATTCTGGGGCGAATATTGCAGGCCAAGATCGATCTGGAGCTCCCAAGCAAAGCATCCCTACATCATGGCTGTCAAGCCACACCCCCGGCTAGCTTCTTTAAGCCCCAGTGGTGTATACCCATCGAATAAGTCCAGCACTCTAATCTTTGGCCAATGAGAGTTTTGATATTTGTGTAGAGTGTGGTCTAGGTATGTTGATAGAATAGCCTGTATGCTGATCCAGGCTGGGGCCATCTGAAATCGGCACCCAGCCGCTGTCTCATCCTGTGTCATTGCGTCAGCGAGGGGCCTATTAGTGGGTGTGAGCTAGGGTGTGAGCTAATGCATGTAGGAAGTTTATTTAGCAGGATGACCATGGTTTTTGCCGGTGTAAATGGTACTATTGGGAAGAGTTCCATCGATCTACAGCTATATGTCTCTGATGTATCCAGCCATCTCTTGGCCCAGCATATTTGGCCTGATTGGTAGTAAGTCCGCCAAGCTGGAGCTGCCAGTCCACCATCATTTTTGGAGGCCTGTAGAATTCCCAGCCGGATTCTTGCCTTTTGGCCCTCCATATGAATTTGGCTAATTGTTTGTCTAAATCTTTGTACATTTGTTACGATGGCACACAGGGTAGCATCATCGCTAGAAATATAAGTTTTGGGAGGGAGTTCATTTTAAATGCGCTGATGCGACCCATCAGAGAAAGCGGAAGTGTATTCCACCTGATAAGATCCAATTTCATTTTTGCCAGGGTAGGTGGGTAGTTCAGGTCTGCAATTTCTTGGATGGATGGGGTAACATGGATCTCTAGATATTTGATAGAGGGCAGTTGGAGGAGAAACGGGGTCCCATGGTATATCTGGTCTAAGAGGTAATATCTCTGATTTCGTCCAGTTTACCTTGTATCCTGTCATAGGCCCAAATTCGAGGATCAGTTGGTGTAGGCAGAGAAATGCGACTGTGGGATTGCTAATATAAACCAGTGGTTGTTGGCATACAGGGAAATTCAATGTTCTTCGGGCCCTCTCATCACGCCATTCCAGTGTGGATCTGTGCATAGTTTTTCAGCTAATGGTTCGATGGATAGTGCATACAGGAGGTGGGAAAGCGGACAGTCCTGCCGTGTGCTGGAAAATAGATTGAACATTTTTGAGGTGAGCCCATTGGTGGTCACTGAGGCTTGTGGGTTTGTATAGAGTAATCGTACGAGCCCCAGGAATGTTGGTGGGAATCCGTAAACTGTGAATGCCTTAAAGATGAAGTCCCACCGGTCTTTGTCGAACGCTTTTTCAGCACCGACTGTCAATAATATTTTGTCAGGGTGTTCCTGACTGTCAAATACATGCAGCAGACATCTAACATTTTCCGCAGAGTGGAGACCAATGGTTAAACCTGTCTGATCGCTGTGGATTCGTTTTGGGAGTGTTTTCTTGATTCTACGTGGTAGGCATTTTGCCAGAATTTTGGCGTCTGTGTTTATTAGCGAGATCAGTAGGTATGACCCGCAATCCTCTGGGTCCCGGCCCTGTTTATGAAAAACAACAATATTGGCCACCATCATCGAGCCTGGTAGGTGGCCCAGAGTCAGTGCCTCGGCGGACATTATTTCAAGCAATGGGGCAAGGCGGTCCAGCATTGCTTTATATAAATCTCTGGGAATGCCGCCTGGTCTGGCTGCCTTTCCCGCTGTTAATGAAGTTATGGCTTGGGTTATTTCTGCTGCGGTAATTGGTGTCTCGAGTTCTTATTTTTGTGAATCGCTAATTGACTTTAACCGGAGAGTGCAGAGGAAAGTGTCTAAAATATCCGCTGCAATCGGATTTGGGCTAGCATATAGTTCTCTGTAGTATGTTGCGAAGCGTTCATTTATCTTGTTCTCATTTGTTAATAGTTCCCCAGTTCGGTCACGGATACCGGCTATATGCTGGAAGGCTTGTCTGGTGTGGAGGGCAAGTGCCATTAGATGGAGGGGTCTGTCGGCGTCCTGGTAGTAGGTCTGTGACCAGCTAGTAAACTATTTTTGCACCCGTTGGATGGAGATTTGTTTGAGCTCCACTCTTAGCTTGTTGAGTCGGGCGTAAATAACAGGATCTACGGTCCGTTTATGTTGGGATTCTGTGAGTCTAATGTCGGCAATAATCAGGTTTTCACGTTCCTTCCATCCATTAAGTTTGTGGGTCCATTGCAAGATGCATTGCCCTCTAAGAAAGGCTTTATATGCAACCCAGCAGGTGACCGGGCAATAGTCTGGGGATATGTTGTTTTGCCACCAACAAAGTTCAGTGTCGTCTCTGAGGTGTTCTAGGAAGTCTGGATATGAGAGTGCTCTTAAATTCTGAAGCCATGATGGTCTAACGGGTGGGGTTCCAAGGAGTTCTATATGGAGAAGCACTGGTGCATGATCTGATACCGTCATGGGAAGTATTGTGCATTGTTTTATTTGTGATAGGGCTTTCGCCAGAGCTACCCAGTAGTGTAGTCTGGAGTAGGATTCATGGCAGTTCGAGTAGAATGTGTAGTCTAGGCGTTGTGGGTGGAGGGCTTGCCAGATATCTGTTAGCCCCAGCTCAGACATGTGGGTTAGTATGGTTGTGCATTTGCGTGGGGTCGGGGGTTGTGTCAGGGGTGTGCCTGGGAAGTCCATTGATATATCCAGGATTGGTTTCCAGTCACCCCCTATATGTGTGAGATTTCTCATGTGTTGCAGATATTTTGCAAATACCTACGTGGAGAAAGTTGGTTTGTCATTGATTGGGGCATATATGTTCAGGAGAGTTAGCGGATGTTGGCGGAACGGGCCCTGGATAAGGACATATCTTCCGTCTTTGTCTGAGATGGCGTGAAGTGCCTGGAACGGAGCGCGTTTGTGGATTAGGATTGACACCCCCCGTTTGCCTCTATTGCGGCGATTTCACTCTGTATGTCACGTACGTAGCTGAGAACGTGTTATCTTTGATAGGATGTTCCAGCCCTTGTACGTTAAGTGTCACTAGGCATAGACTAGTCATTGCCATAGAGCCCTAGTTGGTCAGTGAGAGAGGATAAGTAAGAGAGGGTACACTTATGCCGAGGGGGGCACCTTGTGGGTGTGAGTGTAATAAAGAACTTTAACAATACAAACATGACCTTCAACGTGTAGGTCATAACCTTAACATTGGAACATGCAAACAGTGTCCCAATACAGCTTCCTGGAAGCCCATGGCCAGGAAGGGGTAGAAGAGATAGCAAGGATCTCATCCGCCCTTGTGGCATGCTGGCGGTATTCGTTGGGGGCATCCAGTGATATCGGGAGCCTGTGGGGGAGGGAGCCAGGGGATGGCTCGGTGTGGAAGGAGGGTGTTATGTCATAATCCACATGGGTTAACATGTTTTGAACATGTAGATATGTTGTCATTAATTGCGTATACTTTTTGCGGAATGTCTTTATTTGGGCACAGGGAATAATTACATTGGACCTTGTGTGACGATATTGGTTGGGAATGGATGATATAGGGCCCATTCAATCATGACAGGGTTCTGGGGTCCTTGCGGTCGGGACCATTTAGATGTCTGCCGTATCGTTTGCCTCTTGGCTGTTGCTGATGTTGGATATGCCACTGCGAAGAGTCTGGTTGGTAGGTTGGTCGCTCGTCTTCGGTATCGACAGGGAAGTCTGTGTAGACTAGGTCTTGTTGCCGGAGAAGGCACCATGCATCTTCTGGGTCATCGAAAGAGTGCCATTCTTTGTCCAATTCGGTGCACATGGGAATTTCAAAAAGAATGTGTGACTTGTGCCTTTTAGAGACGTAAATAGGGGAGCAAATCTCTTTTTTCATTGAGATACTTCGGAGGAATAGTCATTAAAGATGCAGAGCTCTGCTCATTCGGCTCGGGTTATACTGGTTGCTCTATAGGTTCGTAAGAGGGCTACATTATGCTGGAAGTGAAGGAGCCACATTGTAATGGGTCTTGGGCGTTCTCCTGCCACAGGGCGTGGAACAGGGGTCCTATGGATCCTTTCAATTACATGTGATCTTGGGTCTAGGATGTGGAGATGATACTGAAACAGGCGATAGGCATATGCCTCGAGGTCCGTTTCCTCCACCTGTTCGGGGAGGCCGAAAGGACAGATGTTATTGCGCCTTGAGCGATTTTCCTGGTCTTCGACTTTTGCTCCGAGTCACTGCACTTCTTTTATGAGACCGTCATGATCGGTGGCGGCCACTGCGCTGTTATCCTCGAGTGCACTAATCCGTTGCTCATTGTCAGTTGTGCGTTCTGCTTGGGCATTCAAGCGGGTCTGCATGTCTTGGATGCCGCGCGTGATCTCCAGAACTGTGACGTGTGTCTCTTGGGTCCTGTGACCATTTGCCCTCATTTCTGTGAGAAGTGTCTGAAGTTGATTTTGCACATCCATCTTGGTTTATTGGCATGAAGAGTGGTGCAAGTGCGTGTCTGTTAGGTTTGCTTCACTGGCGTTCCTGGCGTCGCTTCTAGGTAAATTGTTTGCCATGCTACAGTGGCCAGTCGATGCCTGGTAGGAGGGGTGCGTGGAGTCCCTTGGGTGGTCGCAGAACTTAGGTGTTGTCCGTGCTTTGTTGAGGTGTTCGAGATATCTGTACCCTGCGACCCAAGGCTAGTCAGTTGACCACCACATCAGTGCCCGATACATAGGCGAGCATAGGGTCAGAGATAAACTTTCTGGATGATCTCCCAGGTATATAGGCACGGTGGTTGGTGTGCCTGCTTTCTTGGTGAAGATCTTGGGAAGTATAATGATCGTCGTCACATGGGTGTGCTTGGGCTGATCCCTCTGGCTGTGTAGCCCATTTGGCTGAGGTGGTGGGGTGTATTAGTGGCCTTTCCGGATAGCTGAGGCGCTTTGCTGTAAATGGGCCCTACTGCTTATGTGCAGCAAATTGGGCAGTGGTCTGTTATGCTTGAGCTAAAACATGGCGCTGGTGCGCAGTGCATTCTGGGAGCGCTCGGAGCCATGATGGATATTTACTTCATGCCGCAGTGAAAAGCTGCATGCATTTTGCTGAGAGTTAGATTCACGGTGCTGAAGAAAACATGCTTTCCAAACCTGACATGCAGTCAAGGACATTTCTGCTGGGAAAGCTAACTTTGTTATGTCTTGTTATGAGCTATGGGACTGTTTCTCGTGGTGCTTGTTTTTAGAGGAGGGAGGCACTTTGCTCCTTGAGGGTACCGTCGGTTGACCCAGCTGGCAACCAACGGCTGCTAATCAATGCACAAGTGCGTTGCCAGAAGGTTCGAGAAATCGCCACCCCTTTTGAAGTGTGCATATATGCGGAACCCCTGAACGGTCAGGTGAGACTTCAGCCAGAGGAGGACGCTTTCGTCCGGCATACCTGTGGGCTGTTGTGCTCTCGGCCTGGCTGCTATCGGGGTCTTCCAGCCGCTTCTGGCAAGATGAGGAATCCAGTTACGCTCACGGTGATGTATTTCCTTTTGAATTCTTTGCTTCTTCTGTGATTTATTTCTATGTTTCTTCTGTGATTTATTTCTATGTTATTACTTGTTGCTTCTAAGCTTTGAATAAATAGCTGTATAAGTGCTCATTATTTTCTAAGAGTGTGTGGTTGCAAGTTATTGCGTCTTACTGTGTTCAAAGTATTGGCTCCGTAATTGCATTGGTGATTTATGATTTTCCGTGCACTCTGGAAGAGCAATACATTTTTGGCGTCACGAACAGGATATTTGTGATGAATTGTTCCAAATATTCAAGAATCTGTTTGAACATAGATAGGCTTCGGTTATCTTGCAAGCGAAAGTAATTTGGCAGTGAGTGTTGAACTGTGTTAAGCTGTTTTTTCTTCCCTTTTGCCAGTGTGTGCGTGCTTGTGGGAGTGATTGCAGTGTGGAAAGAAAAAAATAATATAGATATAAAGAGGTTTTGTTTTGTTTGCAATAATGAGTAGTTTGTTCAAGAAAAAGAGCGTTACCGCTGGCGGTGAATGTTCTGATGTTATCATTCCAGGCTGGACTAAGAGTCCATATGATAAATTGGCCCAGGCGTGGGCATGCGGTGCAGTGCTAAGTGAAACATGGGATTAGGGATTGGGAGATGCTGATCCGTCTGATGTAATGGTATGCTTGCAACAAGTTCCAGTGGAACGTGGCAGATAATGTGCTGCATTAGGTAGGCGAAGTTGGGTTCTTTTGCATGCTTATAGGTAAATACATCAAATGAAGGTGGAAATGAAAAATTAGGTTTTGCGATTAGAAAGAAAGCTGGCTGCAGAAAGGCAGACTGCGTTAATGCAGCAGATTCAAATGAAACTTTTTAAAGATAAGGCTGACACATATCAGGCTGTGGTCGAGAGGGTAGCAGTCAGAGTAGCCCGGTATAAGTATAGGAAAAGAAGGGGAGGGGTCAACAAAAGAAAGGTGGCAGCTGTAATCGCTACCGCCGGTGTGGACTGGGATCCAGATAAGTGGGATGGTGATATTTTTGACTCAACCAGTCTAGAGAGTAGTTCCGCAAATGAGTCCGACCCCAAAATGGAAATGAAGCAGAAAACAGTGGCGGCTAAGCCAGTTAGAAGACGGCGAGCCGGACCCCACCCGCAGAATCCTGCAGGCGGAGTTGTGGATTTAACCACGCTGGAGGATTACACCCAGCAGGAGGTTGGGGAAATTATTACCCATTTGACGCCAAAATCAGGGGAACCTTTATTGACATGGATGGTGAGATTGCTAGATGGGGGCGCTGCAGGGTTGTTGGTAGATTCCATGGACTCACCGCTTTGTCTACCCTTGTCAACTGGCACAAATGTACAGGAGGTCTTAAGGGCAGGGCCGCCCCTTGATGACAACGGTCAAGATGCACAGGTGTCTTTGTTGCACCTAGCAACCCAAGCATGTAACCGTAAATACCCCATTACCACAGATTGGCCTAGCGAAGAAACAAAGTGGTATACTTTGAGAGAGGCAATTCAAAAAGTCAGAAAGCATGCTATGAAAGAGGCAATTCACGTAGATGCCCCAGGACACATGGGGGCCGTGCCGCTCTAAGTTTCAACTCGAAACATGGTGATTAGAACTGCGCCACCCGCTTACAAAAGTGTCATTATGACTTTGCTCGTAGGTATGACGGGCAAACCCACTGATGAGGTAGTGGAAGCCATTCGGCAACTGGCAGATTTAGGGGAGTGGGACAAGAGTCATGACAAGCCACGGGCGAGAGAGGGGCGTAGTGAAAGAAGAACCGAAGGGAGGAGGTAAGATAGTAGAGACTCCCGAGTGTCCCGAAAGGACATGTTTCTGGCTTTGTTAAAAGATGCTGTGCCACGAGAAGAAATTGATGGCATTGAAACCAGAGTAATGTTTGACTTATACAAAAAAAGAGGACTTGCAGCCAAAGAGCACTATAAACAGGTTAAGAAACAGGTAGTAACCAAGCCACAGGGGGACACTTCACCTTCCGCTCCTCCTGAGGAAGAACAAGAAGAAGGGTCTATGGGGACACCTTCCCCATACCAGCCAACATACGCTGATTTGAGAAAGGTGGTGAGTGCAATGATAGAGGCAGAGTCAAGTCACACTCATATGAAATTTGACTAGGGCTACGGCCAAGCTCAGGCAGCGTCTGCTCGCATAAAAGTTGATAGGCGGCCCCATGTTGATGTTAAGATTTTTTGGGGGCCAGGAAATATGCAAGGGGTGCGAGCATTGATAGACACCGGGGCGGAGGCCTCTCTGATTCATGGCAATCCAGCACGATTTAAAGGCAAACAATTTACTATTACAGGTCTCGGGGGAAAGGAGACCCCCGCAGTACAAACGAAAGTGCAGATGAAAATAGGCAATTTAAATAGGCAGAAATACCAAGTGTTGATTGTCCCGATACCTGAATATATAATTGGCTTTGACATTCTGGAAGGGTTGACTTTGGGGCTTGGAGGTAAAACGTACCAGTTTGGGGTGAGTGCATTGATCTGTACACTCATTACCGTAGGCAAATTGAAGATGCCCCCAGTGCAAGTGCCTGTGACAACCAAGCGGGTAGCAATGAAGCAATACCGCATTCCTGGGGGGCACAAGGAAATTTCAGACACCATCAAAGAGTATGTGGAGGCGGGTGTGTTACGCCCTATCACCACTGCATGGAACAATCCTCTCTGGCCTATTAAAAAGGGGGATGGGTCGTGGAGGATGACGGTGGATTATCGTGAGTTGAATAAACACACTCCTCCCTTAGTGCCCGCGGTCCCAGATGCCATTACCTTGATTGAGAATGTCCAAAAGTTTGAGGGGACTTGGTATGCAGTGATCGATTTAGCCAATGCATTTTTCTCTGTGCCAATTGCTGAAGAGTGTCAAGAGCAGTTTGCATTTTCTTGGAGCGGGCGTCAGTACACCTTTACAAGGTTACCTCTGGGGTACATACATAGCCCATCTATCTGTCACCTGCTGGTGGCAGAGCACTTAGACAAGATACCGTGTAAACCTGACATACAAATCTCTCATTACATTGATGATATTTTGATTCAGGGCAAGGATGAGCCCAGTGTGCAAAGTCAGTTAGATGTCATTATGGAAGGATTGAAGAAGGAAGGGTGGGAGATTAACCCAAATAAAATTCAAGGCCCAGCTGAAACAGTGATATTCCTAGGGATTCAGTGGCATCATGGGCATCGAGAAATGGTGGCAAAAGCCCGACAGAAAATACTTGAATTCACCACTCCAATAAACAAAAAGCAAGCTCAGCAGTTTATAGGGCTGTTCGGCTTTTGGAGACAGCACATTCCCCATTTAGGGCAGATATTGCCCCCCCCCTACAAGGTGACATTCAAGAAATAGGAGTTTCAGTGGGGGGAAGAGCAGCAGAAAGCATTTGAGTTGGCGAAAGACACAGTGCAGCAGGTGCTTGATTTATGGCCATTGAAGGAAGGCGAAGTGGAATTGAATGTGTCTGTACAAGACAATTATGCTAACTGGAGTGTGTGGCAGAAACAGGACAGGAAACGTGTGCCATTGGGGTTTTGGAGTCGTAGGTTGCCGGATGCTGGTAACTCATACACTCCGTTTGAGAAGCAGTTGCTGGCATGTTATTGGGCCCTTGTTGATACCGAGCAAATGACGGTGGGCCATGATGTATTGATGAGGCCAGAAATACCAATCATGCAATGGGTACTGAGCTCTCCTAAAACACGTAGAATAGGACATGCTCAAGAAGCCAGCATAATTAAATGGAAATGGTACATTCAAGAGAGAGCCAAATAAGGGAAGGGTGGATTTGCGAAATTACATGAGCAAGTAGCCAACATACCGCCCTCAGATTATATACCACCGGAAGCGCCTGAAAAATGCGAGTCTCCTGTGGAATGGGGAGTACCTTACAGCGATTTGACCGTGGAGCAAACAGAGCATGCCTGGTTCAGGGATGGCTGAGCCCAATTTGTGGGAACTGTGCGATACTTGAAAGCAGTGTCGTACAATCCGAAGACAAAAAAGATGTTGACAACATCAGGGAAAGGGAAGAGCAGTCAGTTTGCAGAGCTTTACGCAGTTTACCAAGCATTGAAACAAGAGACCCCTGGTCGATGCCATGTGTACACGGATTCACGGTCAGTGGCGAATGGATTGGCGGTGTGGTTGCCAACCTGGCAAAAGAATTGGTGGAAGATTCATTCAAAAGAGTTGTGGGGAAAAGAACTGTGGCAAGATATTGCAGAAATGTTATCACAAAGTGAAGTCACTGTGTATCATGTGGACGTGCATTGTGCCACAGACTAATTAGATCGTTGGTTTAATTCTGTTGCAGACGAACACACCAAGATTTCATCTGTGGATGCGGAGGCTCAGGAAGACGATTTGGAGGGTTTGGCCAAGTGGGCTCACCAGAAATGTGGCACCTTGGAGAAAAGGCTACTATCAGGTGGGCACAAGCTTGAGGAATCAGTATTCCTTTAGAGGTAGTGAAAACGATCATTTTGCAATGTCCAGTGTGCCAACACCAACAGCATAGACCTATCCCTCAGATTGTTCGGCGTACATTGCGAAGAGGAAAACTACCAGGTCAAATTTGGCAGATTGATTATATCAGTCCCATGCCAATCAGTAAAAGGTTGTCAGTATGCATGCACTATTGTGGATCCATACTCACGATATCTGATGGTTTTGCCGTGCAAGCGTGCAACACAACTGAACACCATCAAGTTGTTAGATCAGATCATATTACATTATGGAGTGCCTTTGCAGTTTCAAAGTGACAATGGGTCACATTTCAAAGGCAAACTGATACAGGAGTATTGCCAGGAAAAGAGCATTGAGTGGCTATACCATGTGACTTATTACCTTGCTGCTTCAGGGCTGATTGAACGAATGAATGGGTTGTTGAAAGAACAGCTGCGCAAATCTGGAGATGGCAATTTGGCAGGCTGGCGTGATCGTGTGTTTGATGCGGTGCAAGTATTAAATAATAGGCCTGTGAATGAGCATGAAACTCCTTTGATGCGGCTAATGACTCCTACTTTACAGATTCAACCCAATTTAGTCAGAGAAACCCTATTGTACTGGGAAATTACCCCGGGTTCTTTAGCTCCCTATCGGGCGACTCCAAAGTCAGCCAGAGTGAGCAGGACTCATTGCATTCCCATGAAGAAATCAGATTAGACCCAATAGGGATTGTTGTAATTGAAACAGGGATTGGAGTACAAATTCCCCCAGAGCATATGGGATGGATTACCCTTAGATCTGGCCTAGCATTGAAGGGAGTTCAAGTGTTGGGAGGGGTAATTGATGCTGATTACCAAGGCGAGATCAAAGTCATCCTGATGAATAGTGGGGACCAATTGTTATCGATCCACAAGGGTGATCGGGTGGCCCAATTGATTATCATTCCTGTTAAGTTGTCCATGATTAAGAAGGGGGAGCCTCCTACAGTGTTAACTACCCATGGGGATCGTGGTTTTGGCTCTTCTGACAGTATGGTACCGGGTGCAAAGGTGTGGGTGGAAAGGCCCAGTGGCCCACCAGTGCCCGCAGATGTCATTGCATCAGGCAAAGACCAAGTAGTTTTAGTCATGGAGCCCGGTAGAAAGAAATGGCAATATGTGCCCGCAGACAAATGTTACCTGAGAGAGTGATGTACAACACTGATATCTCTTTTCTGGGTTTGCCTTGTAGATCTTGTGTCTGGCTGGTGTAATTGTGGTACTAAATGGACTCCATTTGGGAGAGTTAAACAGCATGCTGCTACCAACGTAAAATGTCACATTTGTGCCGGTGATCAAGGGGATACTGATAGTGATAAGTAATGTTGTCCAAAAGCAGCCTTATGCCGATGCCGAAAAGCCAGCCAGACCGCAGACATGGATTCATGAAATGCGGCAAACACGTCAGGCGCAAGTGAAAACAACCTTGATGCCAGTCATGCGAGAGGCATCTTCAGGACAGCGAAAACATTCTCCCATGATTACACAAACGGAGAATATGTGGATATATCTGGCACAGCAGGTGCTCAACATAACGCACTTTTGTTTTACTGATGTGCCCAATGCTGAAGCCTTACTAACTAAATGCTTAGTAGCAGTGCCAACGCCAATTCCGGTTCTAAAGCATAATTTCGGCGTCACACACAATGATTCTTTGGTTCAAGATTCTGATATTAGGCAATCTTTTTCCGTCTATGAGTACTGCAGATTTTGCCAGGAAACCGATCGCAAATGGAGAAATTTGACACGTGTTATAACCTATAATATAACCCAAGGTGATGTGTGCTACCTTATGACATGCAATGCACAAGAAATTGGCAAATGCCAACAGCTTGATTTAACCAAACCGCAAAATCATACGATGTTTGAGCAACGATTATGTTCGCGAGTGCCACGCACATGTACCAGTGTAAATAATACTATGTCTTGTAATCATACAGTGATAGCTGCCAGTCATTTGAATCATGTGAAACTTCCAACAGGATGGCTCTTTTCATGTGGCAACATCACATACACTTATATTCCAGCTAACATTTCCGGAGGTCCATGTGCCTTAACTCAATTAGGACTAATGATGTTCCCTTTACACCCAGCGATAACTCGAGCGAAAAGGTCAACTTTTGAGTCTGTAGGTCTATCTCCCGATTGTGATTCACATGTACATTTGTTATCAGAAGCTGAGGTTCTAACATTAACCCTTTCATTAGTGGGAGTTTGGAGTTTAGCTGCTGGGGGTGGCAAATCTTTGATTAAATTAGCATGTTTAGTAGTCAAAGGCCTTAATCATACTTCTCAGGCATTAGAAGAATTACTCCTTGATAGTCAAGTTATTAGAAAAGCAACTTTGCAAAACAGAGCTGCTGTTGATTATCTATTGCTAAAGCATAATTTAGTTGTAACGCAGTTGAAGGTATGTGTTGTTTCAATCTAAGTGACCATTCACGATCCATTGAAAGTCATATTCGAGGTTTGAGGGATCTAATTTCTCAAGTGTCCCAAGATCATACTGGGAATTGGTGGGATTGGTTATTTTCATGGATTCCTGATGTTGGGGGTACACTAAGTTACGCTTTTGCTTGCATTTGCATTATATTAGCTATCATAATAGCTTGTTGTTGTTGTATTCAATGCATTCCCAACTTAGTTTTAATATTTCGTCGGTTTCAGAGACCGGCTCCTATGCCACTGGGCTATGGAAGATAAATATCCAAGGGTGGAATTGTTATGCTTGAGCTAAAACATGGCGCTGGTGCGCAGTGCATTCTGGGAGCGCTCGGAGCCATGATGGATATTTACTTCATGCCTCAGTGAAAAGTTGCACACATTTTGCTGAGAGTTAGATTCACGGTGCTGAAGAAAACATGCTTTCCAAACCTGGTATGCAGTCAAGGACATTTTTGCTAGGAAAGCTAACTTTGTTATGTCTTGTTATGAGCTATGGGACTGTTTTTCGTGGTGCTTGTTTTTAGAGGAGGGAGGCACTTTGCTCCTTGAGGGTACTCTCAGTTGACCCAGCTGGAAACCAACGGCTGCTCATCAATGCGCAAGTGCGTTGCCAGAAGGTTCGAGAAATCGCCACTCCTTTTTGCAGTGTGCATGTATGCGGAACCCCTGAGCGGTCAGGTGAGACTTCAGCCGGAGGAGGACGCTTTCGTCCGGCATACCTATGGGCTGTTGTGCTCTCGGCCTGGCTGTTATCGGGGTCTTCCAGCCGCTTCTGGCGAGATGAGGAATCCAGTTACCCTCACAGTGATGTATTTCCTTTTGAATTCTTTGCTTCTTCTGTGATTTATTTCTATGTTTCTTCTGTGATTTATTTCTAAGTTATCACTGGTTGCTTCTAAGCTTTGAATAAATAGCCGTATAAGTGCTCATTATTTTCTAAGAGTGTGTGGTTGCAAGTTATTGTGTCTTACTGCGTTCGAAGTATTGGCTCCGTAATTGCATTGGTGATTTATGATTTTCCGTGCACTCTGGAAGAGCAATACATGGTCGTAGGCACAGCAAATGATACTGTTAATTAGAATTGTATAGCAGCATTGATCAGGGCCCCTAGTATCATTAGCATGTGTGGATAGATCGGCAGGCACTGCGTGATCGCGGTGGTAAGAGGGGCTCCAGATACAGCTGCTGAAGTGCAAGGTGGTTTGCGATCAAAATATTGAGAAACCCAGAGGTTGCGTGAATAGGTTAGTTTAAATGGCAGGGGGACTCCGTGGGCTCTGCAGATGTCAGTGCGCCATTTTGCCTGCTTCAATGTAAACTGTCTAGTTATGAGGGCGCTTCAAGAGTCAGCCTGGGGAAGGTGCTCTGGAGATATGTATGTGGCCTCAATTGACTTCTCAGTGGCTTTGGATTGCGTTAACAGAAGCCGTCTTTGGCTACAGTTGGCGACGTGGAGGGTGCCAGGGGGCATGTTGCGGCTAATCATGGCACTGTATGACAAGGCAGGGACCCGCGTTAGATTAAACCTAGACAGAAATATGTCACGGAGGATTCAACTCTGGGTTGTTCTGAGACAGGGGTGTGCCCTTGCCCCCTGCCTCTTTAACCTATATGTCTCTGACATTGGGGGTTCCCTAGCTGAGGTGGGCATGATCACCCTAAAATTGGGTGAGCTATGCATTCCCTGGCTAGATTATGCAGATAGTTTTCTGCTCCTCAATAGCACCAAGGTGGGTCTTCAGCCTTTATTGAATACGTTTGCAAAATATGCAGAGCACAATGGATTGATTGTCAACCCAAGAAAAACACATGTTTTGATGCTGTTGAGGGGCCGGAAACGTAGAAGACTGAGTTGGTGCATGCAGGTTGTCTCGATTGCTAACAGAGGAAGCATGCTCTATTTGGGTTTCCCCCTTTCAGCACAGCCCTCTAGAATCGGAATTTACACTTTCATGAGGTAGAAAGCTACAGTTCTGTCTAAACAAATGAGTAAATTGGAGTAAAAATATGGGCGGTTCTCTATAAAACCATCTGTTGGTTTTTACAAAGGAAAGGTGGTCCCTAAACTAATCTCCGGGATGGAGCTGCATTATGACGAGATGGAGAATTTCTTGGAAACCCTTGAAGCAGGGTTGTGGAGACGGACCCTTAAGCTCCCTAATTCTATCCCAGCTTTGGCCATTAGATTTGAATTGGGAATAGCTTCGCTGGAGGTGCAGGCGCTGTGGAGATTACTTTCCCTATTCCGAAGTATGATAGGACCCCCACCGAATACACTCTATCAAGAGTTGGGTACATTTTTCGATACCTCTGGTGTAGTAAATCATTCCAATATGCTCCTGGTCAACATTCTCAGATAGATGTGATCAGATATTGATAGGGTATTTTTGGTTACTAATCCCGATAAGGCAAAAAGAGCACACTACGAGAAAGATTGGATCAAAACTACTGATAGGTTCCATGCGTATTCATCTCTGAGTCATCTATGGTGGGAACATAAGAGACGTGGGGTAATTTCCCCTCTTCTTTTACAGTTTCCCAACCAATATTATCTTGTTAAAACTACGCTGGAATATCTTGCAGACCAATTAAGTTTTACTACGAAGAAAAATGGTCTGTTCAGAAAATGCTGTTTGTAGATTTTGTAATGAGGAGCGAGAAATCAAAACATTGAGGGATCTCTTATTGGCCTGTCCTGCGCTTTGCACTGAAAGGTCGGTCTTTATGGGTAAGTTCGCAACACAGGGAGTTAATGGGAACAATGAGTATATCTAGTCTCGCTGCATTAATATTCAGAACATATCAAAAGGCATTGTAATCGTGTCATTCCTTAAGTCAATGGATTTATATTATGAATGTGAAATGCCTTAACTTGGGTTTTTTCTTTTTATAAATGTTGCATTGCTTCCCTTTTTTTGGATTATGAAATTTACAATGGATGAAATATTAGTTTTAGAATATCTAAATGATGCACTGGTTTTTTATGTTATGAATAGTTTTAATGTATTTTATGTTTTGCTAAGATAAATTTGATATGTATTTTACAGATTTGTAATTTATTTTATTAAGTGACTGATTATGAGATATTGGGCCTCATCACGGGTTGGGCTGTAGCCCTTAAATGCGGCGGTAACGGTGTTACCACTGCATTAAAGGGCTGGCCCTATCAAGAGTTGGGCGCTAAATGGGCTGTTTTACCTCCAGCTTTTTTCTGGAGGTAAAAATACAATTTAGCGCCATGTTTTCAGCTGTATTATCGCTGGCTGTATTAGCCCGCAGTATTAGCACCAACACTTCCCCATTGGATCCAATGGACCCAATGTGGAATTGGGATTTACTGTAAACGCCCAACTCGTGATCCGGCGGTAATATTGCCGGACCGGTCGGTGCTAAGGCTATTACAGTCAGGCGACATTACAGCCGGGATACAGCCCAACTTGTGATGAGCCCCATTGTGTTTTAACCTGTAACCGTTGTAAACGTTTTTGTTATAAAGCATATACAATATACATAAAAAAAGATTAAACAATGTGTGGGCTAAAACGCACCCATGGTGCACACCTTTCGTAATAGGGATAGCACTAAAGTGATCCCCCTGATTGTGCAGTCTTAACTTGATCGAGCTGCCAGAATATAACAGCTGGATCATTCAGAGAATGCCCCTATCATTATTCCACTTTATTAAATTTAGCAAAACAGATTATTAATATCAATGTTGTCAAACGCAGCCTCAAGATCAATTACTGCAATAGAATGATTTCCCAAACTTCCCATGTAAATCTGAAGTGCATGAATTAAGAGTTAAAACACTCAATATGGTCCCCACCACTTTTTGAAAACCTGTTTGTAGGAGGCTGAGGTTCCTTCTGGACTCAGCCAAGTTAGTTAGATCCCTCAGTAAAAGTTTAGCAACATTTTTGGCTGAGGAGTCCCTCAGTGCGATGGAATGATAGCTATCTGGCGCGGCTCTATCTCCTCTTTTAAAAATTGGAACTACGAAGGCTTTCTGCCAAGAACTAAGACAGGAAAAACCTTCCACAATACGAGAAAAGAGTCTAAGTGGGATATCTAACCATGGACCAGGGCTTTCTTTATATATTTAATTTGAGACCACAACCGGGCCATTTGCTCTTGAATTATTTACTTCCCCAATAATCATTTCTATGTGTATTTTGTGAAACTGGAAATTCCACCCAATCGTCTCCAGACAATTTTCTTCCAAGAACGGCAGATGTCCCATATCCACTTTGCAAGTTTGCCCGAGAACCGTATTTCCTGATTAGAACTCTCCAAATCGCACAAGTGTCTTTATTGACTAGGTTCTTAAAAAGTACTTGTTTTCTCTTGATATATAATTAAAGTCTGCGGAATCTGAGCCATCTGTAGTAGGCCTGTATTGCCAATTGCTTCCCCTGTATTATTTCGACCCAGTTTAAGGTTGGATAACATCCTGTCAATGCTCTAATACACTGCTGCAGTACTTTCATTTTCTCATTTATTCGACTATCGCACCTGTTTCGATGCCCAAAACAAAACCCCCAGAAAACTTGTTATAATCTGGAAGTGCTGGTCCCAATTTAGATAAGACCAACGGGAATTCATTTGGATGAGTGCATGCAGCCTTACTCTCGTTTGTTAGGGTATTGTTCTTCCTCATCACAACAGGATTTTTTGGTCCCCCTGGACCAACTGTCTTTGAAAGATGAGGATCTCAGGCTAAATGAATGCATGATCGCTCCGTTTAGTAGAGATTGTCTCAAAGGTGCAAACATTTGCTGGATCCACGTTCCCCAAAAACATATAGTCAATCATGGAGCCTGCGACCAAATTCTGCCAGGTGGGCACATCCTCCATTTACCATCAAATATCAGATTTGTCTGCAGAAAACCCCATCTAGTAAATAGGGAGAACCAGGTTCTGCCATAGGAACTTCTTTTTGTTCTATCACTGGATAGAACCAAAACAAAGTATTTACCGTTATCAAATAGTAGTGGATCTTCCTTGATGTAATTGCATTCACAATAAAAATTTCCCCCCACTATAATCGGACTCTTTGGATATAGAAGCTGCCATTTTAGTAGGATGTTTTCAATTTCATCTACCAATGTATCTATCGCTATACAAACTGGATTAAAGTAAATATTTAATACCAAAATATTTGAGGAATTATTGTTTTTTTCATCGATAAACTCTGTTGCTAGAACAGCTTCAGCCCCACAGTTCAAATTTCTTATGGAGCGATTTTTTAGGATCCCTATGGCAGTTAGCAAGCCTCTGATCAGACACCCTCATGAACCTTTCTTAGCCAATTTGGCATTTAACAAAAACCCATCAAGCTCTGGACAGGTAGTCAACCACGTCTCCTGTATCAACACAACATCATATTTACTTAACACTTGAAGCAGTGCACTTGGTGTAAAGGAATTATAGCCCTGAGAATTTCAGCTTAAGACCAGGATATTAGAACCCTGGCCTGAGAGCTGGGATGCCCGGCAGGGTTTTGGCAAGCCATTCCCAACCAAAGGAAGGTTGTTTCCTGTAGATGTGCCTGCGTTGGTAATTTTCTAAATGACAAGTTACTGTCAGATTCCTCCGTGGCTCGACCACCCATTTTTGTATCTGTTTGCTCCATGTAATAACTTTCAAAACCTTTTAACAGGATATCTTCCTGATGATGGCACACAAGGTGTTCCACTAGTTTTGATGCAAAGTGAACAGCATATTTTCCTTAACAGACCTTATCAAATAAGTGCACACATTTCAAGTCTGCAGATGAAATTGAACAAGGTTCGGGCACAGAAGAATGTAAAGTCAAAATCCCGGGCCTATTTTAGGGAAGACTTTTCTCCTCATTAAAAAGAGACAAACAAATTATAGGCTGAAAATGGGATGAACCATTTCTAGCAGTGGATCTCCCGGAATTCTCTAGACTCGAGTTTCCAGCCTGCGCATGACTAAGTGAGGTCTGTGTGTCTCTTGTGACAGTCATATCAAGTGAGTCATAGGCAGGACAGACCGAAGGTCCGAGCAATTCCGGGTTTCTCTCCAGAGCTGATTTTCCACCATATCGATTGTGGTGCGCTGGAAGCCCCAACACTTTGTTTCCCTGCACACACTCATCCTTTTGGCCACTCGTCAATTTCCTCTTATTTGTTTGTAGAGGAGGAGCCAAGTGCGTCTACCAGAAGTTCCAACCCCATTTTGCCTATATGTTCGAAACCGGAAATTGCGATATGCGCAATGCCAGTGATGGTACCTATACCACGACGAGTCTTTGAAACAAGGTATCCATTGAGAAAACCCTATATGATGTTCCCGCAGAGAAATTACAGTCTTCTGAAGGAAGTTCCGGAAGAAGTGTGAAGATAAATGAAAGAGAACACTGGTGACATCACATGAAGCAGAAATGACGCACCCAGAAAAGATGTCAATGTAGAGAGTACATAGACCCTATAGAATCTGATGGCGAAGTAAAGAATTGAGCAACATGAGCAAAATGAAGATTGCACGTGTGGAGAGCACTGAAGAAAATGCAAGCCGTTTTATAATTGTACAGATACAGTAACGCAAGCAAACTAAGTAATCATGAAGGCTGGCTATACGTAGTGAATAGACTACAGGCGGTGCCGCCAATATATACATACATATATATATATATATATATATATATAAATATATATATATATATATATATATATATATAGAATGTGGATGTTCCACAACGCATTTTAGCAAACTAGGAGCCCATGAACAGAAGGGCTGAAAGTGTGGCGCAGAGAAAAAAAACAGCTGACATTGAAGGAAGATTCGAGAAGGCTTGTCTGGCCCGGTGTCAAGGGTTGGGGCAGCCAAGATATGATATGATATGACATGGCATTTATAACGCGCCTATACACAAGTTTATCAAGGCATGACTGGTTATCTATTCGAGAAGAGACAATGAACGTGAGAAGCGAGACGAGCTCCTGTTGAAGTGTAATGGAAAAACACTAGAAGTGCCAGGTTTTACTAATTTAATAGTGTTAAATGTGAAGAAGGAGCACGAAACAAGGTCTCCTGTCACATGGTCAAGTTGAAAATAAACTTTGAGCGAGCTGGACTGAGACCAGAAGATAAAACCAAGCTCACACTCCCTTTTATTCTCAGGCACAGTGATCCTTTGCAAGGCTGAGTTCAAAGGACTAATTGAATGGCAGACAGTAGTAGTGATGATGGATATTGGGCTAATTGGGGGAGGGGCATGGTCAGGTCCAACCCTCCAGCACCTGGAGTACCAGCTTGCGTGCTGCTAGCGAGTGGAATATTCCAGAAGGGTACAAGCGTGCCAACCAATTGTAGAGGGCCATGTAGAAAAGAGCTCTACTTTTTGAAAGCCAATGAAAAGTTGTGCATTTTTATGACATGGAAGATGACTTGCAATAGGGGGGGGAATAGCTGTCCACCTGACTGTAGAGACCCAATCACACTCTTGCTCACCAAAGAAAGTATACTTTGATGTTCCCCTTAAGCCTATCATAAACCCCTTCTTATTTTGCCCCGTAGTATGAATGACATCACGTATGACTAGTTTTTGCTATATAACTGTGTTTTTTCATGAGAATCGTTGAGAGAATGCTTGTGCGGCATCCGTTGATGCCCGTTGTACTCCCTGTTTTGGATACTTGTTAATAAAACAGCTAAACATTTGTCAACTTCCTGAGTCGGTCTGATATTGGGTGCAAGAGTAAGATCTGCATCCCCATGCAGGCCATAGAGCGCCACCTCTCTTAAAGGGCCTACGTGTTCATGTTTGTTGACATTCCTTATCTTTGCGTACAGTCTTCCTAGAATTATTCGCCATAGCTTTTGGAAGTTGTGACACAGTGTCCCAGACAAGGTCCTTTTTACCTCAGACATACCAGAGTCTGCTTTGGCCACACTTGTAGTTAAATGCTTGTGTGTTCTCATTCTCGCAGGACCTCCTGTTAATTTATGCTTAGTTTCACATAGAATCTTACATAAGAATTTCCTCAAGCCTATGTTGTTTTGCTTTGTGTGACCTTTTACATTTTTTGATTTATTCTTTGGCACATTCCGTAGTACATCCTCTATGTCCACAGATGCAGAACCATTTTTAGACTGTGTGTTTTGTCAGGGTAAATGGGCTGTACAAGGGTTTGTGGTCAAAGAGATACTTATAGGATCCGCAAGCCTTATATCATCCTCATACGTTTGGAACTTTGTCTTGACGGATGGAGTATTTAAGGGTGCCAACAATAGGGCCGTATTTCGCTAAGGGTCGCTGTGTTTGCCCTGACATCATAGGCCACAGTATCGATGAGTCATATAAATGACTGCAGGACACTATTTAAGGCGCCCAACAAGCTCAGACTGGTCTACGAGGATTCCTTGCACACCAAACCGTCTCCTTCAAAAGGAAAAGAAGAATGGTCAATCCTCACTGAGGCATCTAAGCCTGGTTCATAGTTATTCACCGTCGTGTCCAGAGTAATGCTATTAACCTGAGTGTTAAAAAGGCCAAGCGACATACTCAGTGTTTCATTCACCCTACTGATCGCATCTATTTCTTTCTCCAGATTCACACCGCCATTTGGCAGCAATATACTCAGTCTTCATTCAATTTTGCTGAGCACTGGTCCAGAGATTTCACATATGACCTCTTTAGCCATTGCAGCGCTAGCTGTTAGTAAATCTATGACAGTATTCTCCTGCGACAAGACTTCGCTATATGTTTTCATTTGACGCTGAGGAAAAATACTGGTAGTTTTCCCCTGTTCCAAAACCCGGGCCACTGACTCTGAGAGGCCGCCACTAGTTCCTGCCTCCTCAGTCAATGGAGTTTTACCCTCACTTCTGAGAAGGTATCGTTTATTTTTTCCCTTCATCAGGGGTTTTGGCTGAAAAAAGTCTTTAAATGTTCCGTCGGCTTGAAATTGAGAAGCCTTCCCACCTGGCCTCCAGTACTCGTCAATGAGTGCTTGAAGATTAGCAGTGTTACTACTCGTATTAAGGGATGTGTGGAAGGGGCTGTATTTTCACCCATCAAATAAAAGCACAAACACCCACCTTACTAGTTCATGAAGGAAGAGTTTTCCAGTCACTGGGCGCGGGTCGCGGACTGCTGACTGTGACTACCACTTGACGTCCACTTGACGGGTGCTTTCGCGGAGACCGCAGCTTTTGTGTAAGAGGGGTGGGGCCACCATGCACTCTGCTTCCGTTCCAAACACAATGTAGTCGCGCAGTAGAACACCAGCAACGTAGAGACTGCTGACTGTTCCTACCACTTGACCTACACTTCGCGCAATATTGAATACCGTACTGAACGAGACGTACTGGTTGAATGAAAACATGCACTACTGAATGTCGAATGGAATGTCCCGTTATGAATTAAAACCAAGGCATATGAAATACAGAACGAACATTGGGAAATAAACTGACAAGGAATGTCAGACTGAGTGAAAGCAGCACTGTAAACAGAACAAAAGCAAATAGGTTGATAAGGCAATGTGGAGAAGATTGTGAAAGGGAGATTGAGCCCTGTTCACCTGAGCACTGGGTAAATGTATAGTTCAGTATGTCAATCTTGATGTAATAAAGCGATTCAAAACAATTTGTTGGTGCTGTATTTATTGTGAGACGTCAGCCGACATGTGTTTCGACCCTCAGGGGTCTTTCCCAAGGAGTGTGGTGTGATGAATCTTTCATTGCTTAAGGAAGTTGGAAGTATGTCTGGGGTGTTATTTCTTGTCCTGCCCCGGTATGGTCTGGTTCTCAATTTATTCCTGATTTAGAAGAATGGACCGGTGTCCATCCTATCACCCACAATGGTGTGCTGGTCAATTCTTTGCTTACATGAGCTGTGTGCCTAGTTGGCCTGGCAGTGTTTGCTGCTGTTGTCACAGCGATCTTTTGATCAGGCACACAGCTCATGCTAATCAGCAAATAATTGACCAGCACGCCATCTTGGGTGCTAGGGTGGACACCGGTCTTCTAAATAAATACAGCACCAACACATAGTTTTGAATCGCTTTATTACGTCAAGATTGACATCTTGAACTATTCAGGTGAACAGGGCTCGATCGACCTTTCACAATTTACCTTTTGGAGAAAGAAGAGCACTTTCTCATTGAAACCCCACCATCAGCAGCAGGGTACTTTAAGAAGATGAAAGATCAAGCACAGTGATCTACCCTTTCTATTGCCCCCTTAATACACAATGTGGAGAAGACGTGTACATTTATGGGACAAGCAAAAGACTGATGTACAAGAGTGCTGCAGCAATTAAAGAGAATATAAGTGTGTAAAGACAGAAGCCTGAAGCAGAAGCGGCAGTGAAGGAGTTAATGGTTGTGCGGCCTGTGATGGGTGGACGGTGTGGTCTGACAACTGCAACTAGACTTGGGAGTTCCCCACTGTGAAGTTCACAGACATTGCAAATCGAGCCAATGAGAAGCACAGGGCTCCTGGTTGGGTGACCTGTGATGGGTGGACAATGTGGTCTGAAAACTGCACCTAGACCAGGGAGCCCTAAATGGTGACAAGCTAGAGACTTTGCGAAGGAACAACAGAAAGTCATCCGAGTACTACGGTGTAATCTTGGGGAAGAGATCCTAAGAACTTAAAGAACTGAGAAACGCTGTCTTGAGGAAGGGAACATCAAGACACCCCTTTTGTGTAAACTGTGCAAGCTTGAGCTTGGGGAAGGGAACCTCAAGACGTGACCGAACATTGGTAAGATAAGCAGCTATTGGAACTGTATTGAACTTGTGAAAGAACTTACACTGAAAACATCTGAGACTTTACTTTTGAACCCTATTCTGTTGGCTAAGAAGAACCCCACACCATGTTTATTTCTAGATGTGAGGACAAGCATAGGTTTTGACACAGACAGACCTTTCATTTGGACTTACAGACACAGACTTCCCTTAGTTTTCTTTAGGAAGGGAAATTCCCAACCCAGTTTAGGCGTTGCACCATCCTGATCCTTAATACAGAATTTGATATTGAATTTTTACAACTGTTGTCTGTGTCATCTCTTGATACCATGCCTGTCTCACAGAAGACCGCGCTTGAATTATTCTACCCTGCATTTATCAGGATTTGGCTTATAATAATTTGGCACCTGCCGTTCAAAAGGCTGGTTGCTCTTTAATTAGCCTTAGAGAAATATGTCTTGTGCCTCGGGAATTATTATCTCATGTTCGCTTCCGAGCTGCCCAGACCTTCCCTAATTTCTCTGTAACCTTAGCTGGGTCCGCGCAGCTCCTGCCTGCACCATGCACAGGTCTGGATCTCAGTAAATTCAGCACTTCAAACTTCCATGAAGCCTCAAGGCCTTTCATTCATTTAAATGTGTACTCCGGCTTCCATTTTGAATAAGATGGCTGCTTAGTACTTAGTGTTAGTGAGCGATATACGTATATTGCTTGTGCTGCATTTCAGCGTATACATTGCTTGTGTTATGTTCTTCGTGTCTTTATGATTGCAAGCAATTTCGCTCCACCTCACAACCAAGCAACTGACAGGGTAATTCATAGAATTTCGCAGAAAAGTGTCGCAAGCGGCTGGCGCAGAGTGTCCGCGTGCGATTGACTGCGCCAGGCACGTGCGCTAAAACCGATTTCCGCGCACAGCGTATTCATGGATTTTAGGCTCCCAAACCAGCCGTGGCGCAGAGAATCGCAGCGACCCTGCAGCAGCGCCAGTTACGCCCCCAAGAACGCCCTCGCGCAAGGAAAAGCCATCAAAATCGCTAAATCATCGCAAAGGGCTGCGCTAACCCTGGACCAGTTCACCGGGCTGGCAAACAGCAAACGCCAAGCGGGGAACGTGTATTTCAGGGGTGCGCGGGAAGTTCCACACGCGATTGGCCCAGTGCGAGCAAGGTATGTGTATTTCAGGGGTGCGCGGGAAGTTCCACACGCGATCGGGCCTGGGGGAGCGGGCTACGTGTATTACAGGGGTTCGCGTGAACTTTCTCACGCGATCGGGCCTGGGGGAGCGGGCTACGTGTATTACAGGGGTTTGCGTGAACTTTCTCACGCGATCGGGCCGGGGGAGCGGGCTACGTGTATTTCAGGGGTTCGCGTGAAGTCTCTCACGTGATTGGCCCCGTGCAAGCAGGGTACGTGTATTCCAGGGGTGCGCGGGAAGTTCCACACGCGATTGGCCCAGTGCGAGCAAGGGATGTGTATTTCAGGGGTGCGCGGGAAGTTCCACACGCGATTTCAGCAGGGTATGTGTATTCCAGGGGTGCGCGGGAAGTTCCACATGCGATTTCTGCAGGGTATGTGTATTTCAGGGGTTCTGGGGAGTACTACACGTGAATTGGCCGTGTGGGTCCTCCCAGGTGTATGCTCCACAACCTCCACGGCCCCTGCAGGCAGCCCACACCACGGGGGACTACCCTGCACCCCTGCTCATGTCCCGCAGGCAGCCCATCCACCATGGGCATGCCCCCCAGCCAACCCACATGTCACCTTGCACTACTGATCAACAATGCATGTCTCCCACCACCCCCACCCCCCAGCAGTGCAGGGGCAGCCTCCACCAGGCCCCCACTCATGTCTCCCACCACCCCCACCCCCCAGCCACCAGGGGCATCCTCCACCAGGCCCCCACTAATGTCTCCCACCACCCCCACCCCCCAGCCACCAGGGGCACCCTCCACCAGGCCCCCACCCATGTCTCCCACCACCCCCACCCCCCAGCCACCAGGGGCAGCCTCTACCAGGCCCCCACCCATGTCCCCCTGCACCACCACCCCCCAGCAGTGCATGGGCACCCTCCACCAGGCCCCCACTCATGTCTCCCACCACCCCCACCCCCCAGCCACCAGGGGCACCCTCCACCAGGCCCCCACTCATGTCTCCCACCACCCCCACCCCCCAGCCACCAGGGGCATCCTCCACCAGGCCCCCACTAATGTCTCCCACCACCCCCACCCCCCAGCCACCAGGGGCATCCTCCACCAGGCCCCCACTAATGTCTCCCATCACCCCCACACCCCAGCAGTGCAGGGTCACCCTCCACCAGGCCCCCACTCATGTCTCCCACCACCCCCACCCCCCAGCATCCAGGGTCACCCTCCACCAGGCCCCCACTCATGTCCCCCTGCACCCCCACCCCCCAGCAGTGCAGGGGCACCCTCCACCAGGCCCCCACTCATGTCTCCCACCACCCCCACCCCCCAGCCACCAGGGGCATCCTCCACCAGGCCCCCAATCATGTCTCCCACCACCCCCCACCGCCCTGCCACCATGGGCAGCCCCCACCAGGTCCTCACAATCCCCAATCATGTGCGTAATGGTCAGCCTCCACAGCCAAAAAGCCCTACCAAGTAACCCATTCACCCACATGGAAATGGAAATCACATGTTACACCCCCAATGTTCATGAAGCTAATGAAGCCATGTCCGTCACACACAATGGTTGCAATTGAATGGGAAAACACACAACATGACATGCATGAAACCAATGAGATGATACCACACAGTGAAGTATGCAAACAAAATTGTATTGAAAAAAAATAAGAATGCTAAAGAAAGAAAACTAACTACAATGTGAATGAGAAAAAAGTAAGCTGCATGTCCGTATGAAAAAATGAAACTTGAAATCCAAATAGAAAAAAATTTTGTCCAAAGTCAAATGTAAAAAAATCTCCATGCAATAAAGAACTATGTACAAAAATAACAAGGGTCCATGAGCCCAACTGAACAAAGGAAACCTACTAAAAAATCTACCTAAAAATCAACTATATACAAAAAGTGGAGCAGTGTCCGTCGACTCCAAATCATAATACGAAAGAAAGGAAACCTAAAACTAAAGAACTATATACAAAGGCGGCGGGCAAGTCCAGCGGCTCACTCTGTGGTGTCCCGGGCCAGGGCATCATCGAACTCCTGTTCGATGTCCCGGAGGCGGTCCAGTTCCATGGCCCCGAGGGTCCGCAGGGACGACGCTGTGTCCTCCTCCAACCCCCTGCGGATTGCCTCGAGGCACTCGGCCCGCCTCAGGGCCCTCCGCATGGAGTTCTCCGCCCTGACCATTGTGAGCCGCGCCTCTTCCGCCCGCCGCCGCTCCGCACCTATGGCGTGGCCCAACCGCTGCCACACGGAAGACACTCTCTGTCCTGGGTCCCCCTGCCCTCCGGCCGATGCCTGCCCCTCCGATGTCGAAAGCCCCGAGCCTTCATGGCTCCCACCATGTTGCTGCTGCTGCTGCTCTGCCTCTGCCCGTGCACTGCCTCCTGCTGCCTGCACATCCTCCGCCGGCTGGGGTGCACTTGTTCATGTGGCCACCCCTGCTGGACCACCGACTCCCGACTGTGGCAGGGATGCCTCCTCCACCAGCCTGGCCGCACCGTCAGAGGCAGCTCCACAGGGCACCCAGGTGACTGATGGGTGGGAAGATGGCACAGAGGATGACTGGCGCGTAGGGGGTCCAGTTGAGGAGGGGGTCGGAGCAAGCCCCATCAGACGGAGGAATCCGGCCTGGGTGACCTGTCCCAGCAGGCTGACGTGGTCAACGAGCCATTCGAGATGACGTGCAGTCTCTCCATGAAAAGACTGCAGGTCACCTCGCATGGCCCGTTGACGCAACGCCACACCAGCCAGGACAGGCTCAACCCGGACCTGGATAGCCACGTCCGCAGGCAGAGGAAGGCCAGTTGACGTCAGCTCATCCCCTGCCTGGAAACGGGTCTGGACGTAGGCATCCCTGCTGGTGCAAGATGATGCAGGGACAGGATCGGGGACAGGATTGCACACAGGCACCTCCGCGGCGGCCTGTGCTGCCTCCTGTCCCTGGTCCTGGACTGCACCACTAGCACCAGTGGGATCCCCACCTCCAGACCCCGTCTCTGGTGCTTGCACGGCCTCCTCCTCCACCAGACCCCCCACCAACCTGGATGACTCCGTGCCATCTTCCCCTGTTGGGCCCTGTGGGGTCCCAGCTGCCCCTTCTGCTGCCGAGGAGTCCAACTCCAACCTCCGCCTCTTGGACCTCCCCCCGGCAGCTGCGGCCTGGGACGCGGCACCGGACTCCTCACTCCCCGACGAGATGACAACACGGGAGGGGAGCCGGGCCTTGCGTCTCCGGCTGGCGGTCGGATCCCCGCCGCTGTGCTCCACAGCACCTTCTCCGCCCTCTTCATCAGTTGACGCTGCAGACAGGGAGAAACAAAACACAGGCATCAGGGCACTGTACAATGGACACATACACACATGACAGTTGCACATGAGTGGCATTGGCAAACCTCAGACATGTCATCACAATCCCCAACACACATGTCATTGCAACTCGCACACATGAGCCATACCACAGCCATATCGCAACTGCCACCACCATCCATACACATACAACAGCATGAGCAGCCAAAGTTGACCCAGACATCACATGCAACACAGGAAGTGCACCACACATGTACACACACCACCACACTTGCATGCATGTGTACACCTCGGCCAAGTGTCGCACTGTTCAGACGGGCATCCATGTCACATCTGCCAATCAGGCTTACACATACCGCAGTCACATGCATCCATGTTGCATCACTGTTGCACCCTTGTCAAATACACACACATGCACATGTACACAGTGCTCATACATGCAGCCCAATACAACATACATGCGTGACATCACGGACATGTCTACTTACATACACATACATACAAACATGTGTGCACGCACAACTGCATTTGCCATGCAAGCCTACACACACAAGCACCATCCATGTCTCACACATTACAGCCCTCGCATGTGTCAGCCCCACGGCCATGTACACCCCCACCCATACTCGACCCCATACAAACAGATGTGCAACCTGCACAATACCGAATAATCAACACACGCACTGCTCACAATCAGGATGCATGTACACTCACCGCTCGACTCCAGACGGGTCTGCTTCTCCAGGACCTGGACGTGGAGCGCTGGGGATATGCGTTCCAGGACCCCCATCTGTTCTTCCGACAAGTGGCCCCGGCGCCCCTTGGCATCCGCTGCCTTCAAGAGGTGCCGGGCCTTGTTCAGGGTCCTGGACCTGAAGTCCTCCCAGCGCTTCCTGACATGTTGTAAGTCCCGGACTGCCACCCCCTCCGCGTTGATGGCAGTCACGATGTCAGTCCAGATCCGAGTCCGTCCTTCCTTGTCGGCGCGGGAACTTCCGAAGAGGGCATCATACTGCCCCAGGACTTGCTCCACCAGGACACCAACTTCGGTGGCACTGAAGCTGGTGCCCCTCTGCCTCTCTGGCCGGGGGTTGTCAGTGGTCACAGATGGTGTTTGCCCCGACATGACAACCCCAGAGGCAGGAGTGGGTGGGCAACTGGGTCCTGGGGCTGGGCTGTGGAGCGATGGAATTCCAGTCGGGAGTCTTCGGTACCAGCAGGGGTGGTCACAGCAACAGCACCCCTGGCTGATGTGCAGGCAGCAAATGGCAGTGCACGTGGGCAGCAGGCAGTCAGGCAGCAGCAGATGGTAGGTGGGAGCGTGCTCGGGGCTCTGGGGGGCAGTAGTTCGGCCTTCTGGGCAGGAGCGTGGTCTTCCGTGTGCTTATGCGTGGCCAGCTTGGTAGGGAGTGATTTGGCACGTGAAAATCCTGCACGTCAGCGTGAAAATCGAGGAAAGGCCCTTAGCGCGTAAGCGCGTCAGCACGCATACGCGATTCTATTGGACCAAAGGCCCTCAGCGCGTAAGCGCTTCTGTGACGTGACCCGCACGGGTGTTTCCCACACAGCACGTGATGACAGAGCACACGTGGAAAGACTGCACGTCAGAGTCTCATCGCGTGTGATTGGTGGAAATGGCCCTACACGCAGAAGTGACAAAGCGTGTAATAGGAGGAAATGTCCCTACACGCAGAAGTGACAAAGCGTGTAATTGGAGGAAATGTCCCTACACGCAGAAGTGACAAAGCGTGTAATTGGAGGAAATGTCCGTACACGCAGAAGTGACAAAGCGTGTAATTGGAGGAAATGGCCGTACACGCAGAAGTGACAAAGCGTGTAATTGGAGGAAATGGCCCTAGCGCGTACACGCCGCGTAAGTGACGCTGGACGTGTGGGCCTGTATAAAAGGTACGCGTAGAACACCACTTCCTTGTACGTGCTTTTCGTGGAGAGCGAGTGGGTGAATTCTGTACTTCTTGTCGTTTCACACGCGATTTACTTCACGGCGTTTCAAGTTCGTATTCCCTGTTACCTCTGACAGATTTTTCTCTTCTTTCGCTTTTACTGGTTTACCTGGGCCTGTTCCCTCAAACAGTGTTCCCTTCTACTGTTGTCCTGTCTCCTCAGACAGCGTACAAATCTTCTTTTGGCGGGGGTGTTGCCAACCAAACGTGCTCCTTTTACACGCTCGTTTACCAGGCAGACGGTGAGTCACGCACGTATCTAACATCTGTGCTTGCCCCGTGTGTAGCCTACCCCTTCAGAGGTCATTCTAGGCTGCGTGTGACACGCATACGTTCATTCTTGTGTTTCTGGGTGCCACAGCGTAGTGCAGGTTTTTCTTTCTGCACACGTGGTCTAGGAGGGGTTGCGTGCACGTCATCTCCCTTTTTTGGGCCTCCTGTGCGTTGCGTGACCCGTCATCTTTCCCCAGGGGTTACATTCAGCCTTGCTAGAGCACTAGGGTACAATTACCATCTGGTACCCAACCCCTTTGACCCCCAATTGCCCAGGACAATAGTCTACATCCACTCCCATACGCACATTAACATCAGTGCCATGGCTGGGAGGCGAGGATTCCGTAAGGGTGGCAAGTGGTGGCCGTGGTGGATCCGGTAGGGGACGTGGTCGTAACTTGCAGGGTGAGCCTGTCCCCCCATGTGTGGAGGACCAGTCACGGGCACCCATAATCCCCCCCCTTCCCCCCTCCCATTGAGGCTGATGTGGCTGACACCATTCATGCTCAGCCCTTGTTGGACCAGCCCATTGTGGCACCAGACCTGGCTGACTCCATGGCTGACTTCCAGGTCAGCAGGGCTACGACACGTGCGCTGGTGCACGTTGATGCCATCATGCCACGTGGATCTGGGGCAGCAAGGTCATCTGCTGCACCAAGGAGGCAGGGCGGAGAGGCTGCAGGGGCAGCTGCGGCTCCATCCACCCCAGCCCTCACACACCCAGCCAGGACAGTGTCGGTCCTAGTCCATGCTGCTGACATTCCCCCTGACACCATCACACTAGACCCAATGCCTGCACCAACTCCCATGCTGAGTGTGCAATCCCACACTCCTGATACAGAGTCCACCAGGGCTCCTGCCCCTAGTGTCCAGAGCGGCGCAGGACACTCAGGATCACCACCACCTTCCAAGCGGAAGAGGAAGAGTGCTCGTCCGGCACAGGCTGATGCCCCAGACACGGCTACACAGTCCGGCCCGTCCAGGAAGCCCAGCTTCACGGATGACGAACTGAATGCACTTGTCGAGTATGTGTCCGGACATGACAACGAGATGGTCATTGTTGCAGGATCCAAGACCACACCTGCACAACGCCAGGCACACTGGCAGACCGTTGCGGACATCGTAAGTGCCCTTGGAATTGTGAGGCGCACAGCCAATGATTGCTATAAGCGCTGGAATGACCTAAAGCGCAGGGCAAAGAGTAAGCTGGCCTCAAGTCATGCCGCAACTCTAGTGACTGGAGGTGGGTCTCCAGTAGTAGACATGGAACTCACTCCACATGAGTCAGTCGCTGGGACCTACGTCACGGAGGGACAGATCCAAGGCGTGGGAGATCTGGCTGATTACGAGGCATTGTCCGGTGAGTGCACATGCATGTGTGTGTCATCCATGTGCATGGTGTGTGTGTGAGGGCTTCTGTTTGTGTGCCAGGTGAGAGTGTGTACGCCTGAGTCGTATGGGTCAGCCATGTGCTTCATGCAATCCTTCCTGCGCAGCTGCATTTGGCCATAGCAGTATCCCTTCTGCCAACAGTAGACATCTAGGCCAACTGCACGCCATTTGCCCTTGAAGTGTCACCTTGCCACAACATATTTGCTTATTTTTCACTGTTCATTCAGTTAGTTTGTTTGCATTCCACCACTTTCACTAGGTATGTCGCTGTCCACTAGTCACATGTCTGACATGGGTATGGTAAAGTGGAGTGACTTTGTTACCTGGATATCATTTGTACACACATGTCCCTGTGCAATTGGACCATTTCAGAATGGCAGCTCCCGGTGAAAAATCTGACCTGTTAGAATTAGAAAAGCAATTACATGCGGGAACTGGACTGAATGAATAGGTGCTGCCCTCCTCTCCATCTTCACTCAATTGCAATGGTACATGCCATCTGTGTGATGGCATGTGTGTTTCACCTGGCAATCACAGGCCAATGTGTGATGCCACTGCCAGGCAGCATGCAGAAAATGTGTTCATCTTCCATCTTGGTGTCATCAGTGTGTGCCTTTTGCCTGCACTTCATACGCCGTGAGGGTGCATGCATGGGAGGGTTTTAGTCATGTGGGACATGTGTCAATCAAGTACTGGTTCTCTTGCTTCTCAGCCCTCATTGTGTGCCATGGTGCTAATGCCTGTTTCCATTTCTTTGTTTTCATGTCTTTGCAGGGGGGAAGACGCACCTGATACTACTGGGGTTGTGGAGATGGTACAGACCCAGGAGGGGTCCGAGGGCCGACCAACCACCAGTGAGGGACGTGGTGTGGTGGTGGGGGAGAACCCACAAGTGCTGCAGGTCGTGCTCTCAAGGGGTGTCTCTGGCTGCACCTCCCCCGAGCTGTACTCAGGTGTTGATTCGGATGAGACCTACGTGCCGTCGCAGGTGAGTGTTCCAGGGAGGGATTCTGTTCTGTCTCACCCACCTGCACCAGGGTCAGGACCCTCCATGGGGATGTCAGTGTTGGCAGCTACGCCTTCGGTGGTTACGGATGCAGGGTCACACTCCGCGACATCTGATCCTGTTCCTGGGCCAGCAGATCAGAGGGGGAATGCAGTCCTGCAGCCTCAGGCAGTGCCGGCACAGCAAGGCGCAGTTCGCCTTGCCCCAGACAGGTGTGGTGCCCGCCGACGTGGTGGCCGTACGCCACCCGGCAATACCGCATGGGAGCAATCCATTTACGGTATGGCAACCCAACAGGCTGCATCATCCGAGATGATGGCTCAGGCCATGGATAGGGTGGCCACTTCCATTGTCCCCCCAGAAAGGCTGATGGAGCGACTAGAGCAGGCAACCGACTCCATCTGCCAGTCACACAGGGAGGACATGTTGGGGTCCAACAGGGACAGGCGGGCGGCACTGGCGACTCTGCAGGAGGCCATCTCCATTGAGTCCCAGGGCCACAGGGAAGCCCTGAGGCAGGAGCTCCTTCACCTCAGGACGACTCTTGTTGAGCTTGAGGCTTCTACACACCAAAGGACAGAACAGCAGCTGGAGCGTCTCACCCGTACGCTCTCAGCTGAGATGCAGGCAACGAGGGCGGAGGTCCGGGCATCCCGTGAGTTGTTGCATGGGGACCTCCGCACACTCATCCTCCAGAACCAGACCTACCACACCCGCATGCTTGCAGCCATGGAGGAGCAGACTAGGGCCTTGCATGGGCTGCCTCCCATAGTGCAACCACCTCCGGATGCAGCTGCACAGGGTGATAATAGCGACAGCAGTGATACTCCCACAATAGGGTAGCCGTGTGGGCCATGAGCCCATGGAGGTGTTTTATCTTCCCAGGATCCACGCAGGTGGGTTCTGGTGTGCATCCTGTCCTCGGACCTCCTGGGTGGCCTCCCCAACCCCCCCGGGCCCATCAATGGCCATTTCTGATTGTTTCTTATTTTTATTTTTATTTTGATTTCTTTTATTCCCAATTTTTTTGGGACGATCTGTTGGCTTCCGTGGTTCCTGTGGGCATACGCTGCATTGTGGCTGGGCACATGCAGGCTTGTAATGTATTTGGTTCAGATGCTTGGGTTTGAGTCACACACACCCCTCCTGCTTCCCGTTTCCATGGGCTTGCAAAGGGTGTGCCCAAGTGACAGTGAATTACACAGTGACGTTGGACTCCCATGAGCTGTGTGGCCAGTCTGTAGTCAATACTGTGTATACATTCATAGTGCATATTGCTGTTGTGTTGTACACTGCATGTTGCATTGATGTGTAACTCTTCTTCTGTGTCTACCTCCCAATTTGCAGGTCCCTTCCTCATGTCCACACAAGGACCTCTAGTCTGGAGATGGGGACCATGTTGGCAGCAGTGCACCTACAACTCTACATGGCGACAACACTGCACAGTTGGTAGTGGTGGGAGTGCAGGCATTTCCAGGTGGTGAGACTACTAATATGTAACATTTGTGATGTCATGTTAATGGTACTACGTGCTCAAGTATGTTGTTGGTCCGGCATTGCTGTGAGCATTTCAGGTGTTGCAGGTTTATAATAGTGCCACTGTACATAGTGAGACTGATGTCATGTTGTGGGGATTACTTTGTTTACCTGCAATTAGCATGACATGGCACGGTGTGTCGTGTGGCGGTGCTGGGGTTGGGTTGGCTGACATGGCACTGTCCTCTTGTTGCATTTTGCAAGTGGGTATTCATTTTAGCTGCTTCCATGTGTAACTTCACAAAACTGCATTGGTGGTGTCTGTGTGGGTAGGGATGCACACATTGTGACACTTCCAGGTGAACAATCTCAGGCTGACATGGTATTCCCGGTTCATTCTCCAGACATTCAGGATCAGTGTCAGGTTGAGTCATCATTGATTGTCAGATGGAATGTGCCAGGGCAGTGTGCACTCCACAGGGGTGTGATTTCTATGTGAAGTAATTAGCCACTAGCTGTGTACGGGCTGCCTCCCCCCGTGCCCTTTCCCCTCCCATGCGCAGCGGCTGTGCATGTGGTTGGGGATGTGGGGCTACCACCATGTCCACGGCCAGGCCCCGGCGTGTTGCAACGTTGTGCAGGACACATGCTGCCACTATGATCCTGCACACTACTGGGGGAGCGTATAACAGCTGCCCGCCAGAACGGTCAAGGGAGCGAAAGCGTGACTTTAGCACTCCGAATGTGCGCTCCACTATGCCCCTGGTTGTAATGTGGGCTGTGTTATATCTTACCTGGGGTGGCTTGGTGGGGTTCCGAATTGGCGTCATCATGTGGGGGCTGAGAGGGTAGGCACTGTCCCCTGTGGAGGTGGTGATTGGTATCATTGGTGGGGTTGTGACCTTGCTCAGTATCCAACATGCATGCATGTGCATTGGCATACATACTCACCAAGCAGCCATGTATCGCCATGCCGCCCAGCTTCTAGGTCCCGGCTTAGGGTGGACATTCGGTAAATGAAGCTGTCGTGGGTGGAGCCGGGATAGTTGGCATATACTGAGGTGATGATTCCCTTGGCATTACATGCTACCTGCACGTTGATGGAATGCCAGTGCTTGCGGTTCCTATAGATGTGCTCAGATGCCCTGGGGGGACGTAGAGCCACATGGGTGCAGTCGATGGCACCTAGCACTTTGGGGAATCGTGCCACAGCGTAAAAATCCAGGGTGGCAGCATGCCTTTCTGCAGGTGTTCTGGGCAGGTATATGTGCCTGCGGACTGATGGGCGTGCAGTGATGATGTTCAAGACCTGGTGTAGGCAGCGTGACTGGGTGGCCTGTGACACCCCACCCACTATGGCACTTGTCCGCTGAAATGATCCAGTGGCTAAGAAGTGAAGTACATTGAGGACCTTCTCCAGGGGGCTGAGTGCTTGGGAGCACAGGGTGGGTGATGTGAGGTCATCCTCCCACTCACTCACCAGGTCCAGTATGATGTGTGGTGGAAACCTGTACCTCCCATACACCTGGTCATCAGGCATCCCGAAAAGGCTGGTTCTGGGTGTGAATATTCTGGCCCTGACTATCCTCCTCCTCCTCCTTTGGTAGCCCACTGCCACTGCTGCTAGGAACGGTATGTTCATCCTGCCGTCTGAGCTTGTTATTGTTAAAGTCCGCAAATTTATGCTTTGCGCGTGTTCTAGGCGAGCGTGTGACCCGCGCACCCCTGGAATCCAGTTCCCAGTCCAATAGCGTGTGGAAATTCACACGCACCACGGGATACAGCGTGTGACCCGCGCACCCCTGGAATCCAGTTCCCAGTCCAATAGCGTGTGGAAATTCACACGCACCACGGGATACAGGTTCGCTGACGTACTTGCGTGTGTGAGTGCCCGCGCACCCATTAAATACACGTACATAGGCCAATCGCGTGTACGCGCACTTTTGTCCAATTACACGCGATGACACTCTGACGTGCAGTATCTCCACGTGTGCCCCGTCATCACGTGCTGAGTGGGGAACACCCGTGCGGGTCACGTCACAGACGCGCTTACGCGCTGAGGGACTCTGGTCCAATAGAATCGCGTATGCGTGCTGACGCGCTTACGCGCTAAGGGCCTTTCCTCAGATTTCACGCTGACGTGCAGGATTTTCACGTGCCAAATCACTCCGTATCAAGCTGGCCACGCGAAAACACACGGAAGCCCACGCTCCTGCCCAGAAGGCCGAGTTACTGCCCCCCAGTGCCCCGAGCAGCCTCCCACGTGCCATCTGCTGCTGCCTGCCTGCCTGCCTGCTGCCACCGTGCCCTGCCATTTGGTGCCTGCACATCAGCCATCTGCAGGGGTCCAGTTGCTGTGTCCACCCCTGCTGGAACTGAAGACTCCCGACTGGGATTACATCGCTCCACAGCCCAGCCCCAGGACCCAGTTGCCCACCCACACCTGCCTCTGGGGTTGCCATGTCGGGCACTTCCACATCTGGCACCAGTGGCAACCCCAGGCCAGAGGGGCAGAGGGGCACCAGCTTCACTGTCACCGAAGTTGGTGTCCTGGTGGAGCATGTCCTGGGGCAGTATGATGCCCTCTTTGGATCGTCCCGCGCCAGCAAGGAAGGACGGCAGAGGATCTGGGCCGACTGTGTGGTTGCCATCAACGCGGAGGGGGTGGCAACCCGCGACGTCCTGAAGATCAAGAAGCGCTGGGAGGACTTGAGGTCCAGGACCCTTGTGAAGGCCCTTCGCCTCGTGGAGGGGGGCCGGGGCCGCATGAGTTCCATCCAGATGAGGGTCCTGGAACGCGTACGCCCAGCGCTCCACGCCCAGATCCTTGAGAGGGAGGCCCGTCTGGAGTTGAGCGGTAAGTGTCCATGCATTACTGTGTGAGACAGGGCATGTTGCGGTGTGCTGGTTCTATGATGCTTGCCTGTATGTGTGCCATAGGCCATGTATGCATGTATGTGTGCAGGGACATCATGGTAATGCATGTGCGACCAGTGATGTGTGATGCACATGGTTGTTGCATGTGTTGAAATGCCGCATGGGGAGCCCTATGCAGATTTTGAACATGAGAGCATGCCAGTCTCTGTACCTGGACATGGGTGGGGGTGAGGGATGGGTGCTGATGCCAGGTACATATATGGTAGCCATGTCTGTGTGCCTGACCTGCGTGTCTGTGACTTGTGCATGCCATGGATGCATGACACATGTGTGTGACAATGCACAGATTCAGTAAAGCAGCCAAATTACCCTTGTATCCGCTGTGTTTGGTGTGTTTGGGGCCAGATGGATGTGACTGAGGTGAAGTGTGTGCATGTGATGGGCATGAGCCATGATGCATGTGAGTTACATATCATTGAATGTTTCAAGAGTCCATTGGACATGCATGGAAATGTCCATGGCATGCACCATGCCTGTTACTGTGTGTGTTTTGCCTGGACTGACCCATGTGTTGTGGAGGGACATGATGGAAGTGTACTTTGACAGTGGTGCTCATCTGCTATTGCTTCCTGTCTAGGGGACCATTGTACAGTGCCCTGATGCTTGTGTTCTTTGTCTCCCTCTACGCAGCGGCTAGTGAAGAAGAGGTCGGAGACAGCGCTGTGGAACAAGGCGGCGGGGATGCCCCCACGGCTGCAGCGGAAGGGGTGGGTGAGCCCCCACAGGGGCCTGCTACGGTGGGAGACGGTGAGGAGCCATCCAGGTTGGTGGTTTGCACAGAGGAGGAGGAGGCCGCCACTGGGGCACACATGGGGCCTGGTGGGGGCATCCCTGCTGGTGCAAGTGGTGCAGTCCAGGGCCAGGGGCAGGAGGCAGCACAGGTCACCGTGGAGGGGCCTGTGCATGTCGCTGTCCCTGACCCTGTCAGTGCACCACCATGCACCAGCAGGGATGCCCCGTCCCAGGCCTGTCCGCAGGTAGAGGGGATGTCCATTTCACCTGACTCCCCTCCACCTGCGGACGTGGGAACCCCTGGCCGTGCGGAGAAGGTCCTGATTGGGGTCGCGATGCGCACGGCTGTGATTCGTGATGCCGTGCGTGCTTCCCGGGAGGAGCACGCACGTCATCACGAAGTGCACCGTGCCGACGTGGCCCAATTGGGATCGGCCATGTTCGGGGGTTTCCTGCATGTGTTGGCCAATGTGGCGGCCCTCTCCTCCTCTGTGCAGGCTATCCACCAGTCGTTCTCCTTGCCGTCTTCCAGCCCAGATGCCACCAGGGCCCCCTGTGGACCTGCCCCGACCAATGCAGCCAGCTCGGTGGGGATCCCATCCCTGCCACAGTCGGGAGTCAGAGATCCAGCAGGGGTGGACACCAGAGCAACTGGACCCCAGCAGATGGAGGATGTGACGGCATCATCGGGCAGGGCACGTGCACGACGGCGTCGGTGGTTTCCATCAGCCTGGATGCCGTCGTGCTGGCACAGGCAGTTGCGTCGGAGGCAGCAGCAGGCTCAACGTGGGAGGCATCATGGCTCGGGGCCATCAACATCAGGGGTGCAGGCATCGGCCGGAGGGCAGGAGAACCCTGGAATGGGAGTGGCTTCCGTGTGGGAGCGGTTGTGCCAGCGGATAGGTGCGGAGCGGCAGCGGGCAGAGGAGGAACGGCTCACAATGGTCAGGGCGGAGGACTCCATGCGGAGGGCGCTGAGGCGGGCTGAGTGCCTCGAGGGTCTTCGCAGGGAGTTTGAGCTTGACACTGCGTTATCCCTGCGGGACCTCGGGGCCAGGGAACATGCCCTCCTCCAAGCCATTGACCAGGAGTTCGATGATGCCCTGGCCCATGACAACAACCAGTGAGCCGTCCGAATAGCCCGCTGCCTTTGTATATAGTTGTATAGTTAGGGTTAGGTTTCCTTTGTTTTTTTGATTTTTATTTTGGTTGCGATTGGACAATGCACCACTTTTTTGTATATAGTTCAGTTTTTAGTTAGTAGTCATAGTTAGGTTTAATTTGGTTGGGCTCATGGACCCAGGATGATCTTCTTCATGGTTCTTCATTGGCTTATTTTAATTTTTCAGATTATTTTCTTGGACATTCATCTTGTTTTGTTTGATTTGCTTTGTGTTTTTTCTTATTTCATTTCCATCCTACTTGCTGTTCAATACATATTATTATTTTAATCTTCAATGTGTCGTATCATCTCATTGCTTTCAGGCATGTCATGTTGGGTGTTTTGTCATTCACTTGCAGCCATTGTGTGTGACAGACATGTGTTGAATTGCATTATTTAAATTGGGGTTGTAACATGTAATTGCCTTTGATATGTGGGTGGGTGTGATAGTTGGTTGGGCCTTTTGGCAGGGGAGGATGGGCATTACGGACATGATTGGGGAATGTTGGGACCCAGGTGCAGGGGGGCATGGATTGGACATGGGTGGGGGCCTGCTGGCAGGTGCCCCACAGTGCTGGGGGGGTGGGGGTGATGGGAGACATGAGTGGGGGCCTGGTGGAGGGTGCCCCTGGTGGCTGGGGTGTGGGGGTGGTGGGAGACATGAGTGGGGGCCTGGTGGAGGGTGACCCTGCACTGCTGGGGTGTGGGGGTGGTGGGTGACATGAGTGGGGGCCTGCTGGAGGGTGCCCCTGGTGGCTGGGGTGTGGGGGTGATGGGAGACATGAGTGGGGGCCTGGTGGAGGCTGCCCCTGCACTGCTGGGGTGTGGGGGTGGTGGGAGACATGAGTGGGGGCCTGGTGGAGGGTGACCCTGCACTGCTGGGGTGTGGGGGTGGTGGGAGACATGAGTGGGGGCCTGGTGGAGGGTGACCCTGCACTGCTGGGGTGTGGGGGTGGTGGGAGACATGAGTGGGGGCCTGGTGGAGGGTGCCCCTGGTGGCTGGGGGGTGGGGGTGGTGGGAGACATGAGTGGGGGCCTGGTGGAGGGTGCCCCTGGTGGCTGGGGGGTGGGGGTGGTGGGAGACATGAGTGGGGGCCTGGTGGAGGCTGCCCCTGCACTGCTGGGGTGTGGGGGTGGTGGGTGACATGAGTGGGGGCCTGGTGGAGGGTGCCCCTGGTGGCTGGGGGGTGGGGGTGGTGGGAGACATGAGTGGGGGCCTGGTGGAGGGTGCCCCTGGTGGCTGGGGTGTGGGGGTGGTGGGAGACATGAGTGGGGGCCTGGTGGAGGCTGCCCCTGCACTGCTGGGGTGTGGGGGTGGTGGGAGACATGAGTGGGGGCCTGGTGGAGGGTCACCCTGCACTGCTGGGGTGTGGGGGTGATGGGAGACATGAGTGGGGGCCTGGTGGGGGGTGCCCCTGGTGGCTGGGGGGTGGGGGTGGTGGGAGACATGAGTGGGGGCCTGGTGGAGGGTGCCCCTGCACTGCTGGGGTGTGGGGGTGATGGGAGACATGAGTGGGGGCCTGGTGGAGGGTGCCCCTGGTGGCTGGGGGGTGGGGGTGGTGGGAGACATGAGTGGGGGCCTGGTGGAGGGTGACCTTGGTGGCTGCGGTGTGGGGGTGGTGGGAGACATGAGTGGGGGCCTGGTGGAGGCTGCCCCTGCACTGCTGGGGTGTGGGGGTGGTGGGAGACATGAGTGGGGGCCTGGTGGAGGGTCACCCTGCACTGCTGGGGTGTGGGGGTGATGGGAGACATGAGTGGGGGCCTGGTGGAGGGTGCCCCTGGTGGCTGGGGGGTGGGGGTGGTGGGAGACATGAGTGGGGGCCTGGTGGAGGGTGCCCCTGCACTGCTGGGGTGTGGGGGTGATGGGAGACATGAGTGGGGGCCTGGTGGAGGGTGCCCTGGTGGCTGGGGGGTGGGGGCGGTGGGAGACATGAGTGGGGGCCTGGTGGAGGGTGACCCTGGTGGCTGGGGGGTGGGGGTGGTGGGAGACATGAGTTGGACATGGGTGGGGGCCTGCTGGCAGGTGCCCCACAGTGCTGGGGTTGGGGGTGGTGGGGGACATGAGTTGGACATGGGTGGGGGCCTGCTGGCAGGTGCCCCACAGTGCTGGGGGGTGGGGGTGCAAGGGGACATGAGTTGGTGGTCATTAGTTCAAGGAGACATGTGCCTTTGCTGGGGGGCATGCCCATGGTGGGTGGGCTGCCTGCGGGACATGACCAGGGATGCAGGGTAGTCCCCTGTGGTGTGGGCTGCCTGCAGGGGCCGTGGAGGGTGTACAGGGTACACCTGGGAGGACCCACACTGTCAAATCACATGTGGAACTTCCCGCGCACCCCTGATATACACGCGCCCAGGCTATTCGCGTGTGGAACTTCCCGCGCACCCCTTAAATACACGCGCCCAGGCTATTCGCATGTGGAACTTCCCGCGCACCCCTGGAATACACGCGCCCCCAGGCTATTCGCGTGTGGAACTTCCCGCGCACCCCTGAAATACACGCGCCCAGCCTATTCGCGTGTGGAACTTCCCGCGCACCCCTGAACTACACGCGCCCAGGCTATTCGCGTGTGGAACTTTCCGCGCACCCCTGAAATACACGCGCCCAGGCTATTCGCGTGTGGAACTTCCTGCGCACCCCTGAAATACACGCGCCCAGGCTATTCGCGTGTGGAACTTCCCGCGCACCCCTGAAATACACGTGCCCAGGCTATTCGCGTGTGGAACTTCCCGCGCACCCCTGAAATACACGCGCCCAGGCTATTCGCGTGTGGAACTTCCCGCGCACCCCTGGAATACACGCGCCCCCAGGCTATTCGCGTGTGGAACTTCCCGCGCACCCCTGAAATACACGCGCCCAGCCTATTCGCGTGAGGAACTTCCCGCGCACCCCTGAAATACACGCGCCCAGGCTATTCGCGTGTGGAACTTCCCGCGCACCCCTGGAATACACGCGCCCCCAGGCTATTCGCGTGTGGAACTTCCCGCGCACCCCTGGAATACACGTAGCCCGCTACCCCAGGGCCGATCGCGTGAGGAACTTCACGCGAACCCCTGTAATACACGTAGCCCGCTCCCCCAGGCCCGATCGCGTGTGAAACTTCACGCGAACCCCTGATATACACGTAGCCCGCTCCCCCAGGCCCGATCGCGTGAGGAACTTCACGCGAACCCCTGTAATACACGTAGTCCGCTCCCCCAGGCCCGATCGCGTGTGAAACTTCACGCGAACCCCTGATATACACGTAGCACGCTCCCCCAGGCCCGATCGCGTGAGGAACTTCACGCAAACCCCTGATATACACGTAGCCCGCTACCCCAGGGCCGATCGCGTGAGGAACTTCACGCGAACCCCTGTAATACACGTAGCCCGCTCCCCCAGGCCCGATCGCGTGAGGAACTTCACGCGAACCCCTGTAATACACGTAGCCCGCTCCACCAGACCCGATCGCGTGTGAAACTTCACGCGAACCCCTGAAATACACGTAGCCCGCTCCCCCAGGCCCGATCGCGTGAATAACTTCACGCGAACGCCTGTGATGCACGTACCCTGCTGAAATCGCGTGTTAGACTTCCCGCGCACCCCGGTATACACGCACACATATTTTTTGTCAGCGGGTGTCCGTGTTTGTGGGTACCCCTTTGCACGTCATTTTTCCTGGAGGGCCACAGTATGGGACATTCATCATGGCAGTATATAGGTGCTATTTGTTGGCGCACCTTTTGGCGCACATTTCTTACAGCCGCAGAGACGCTACCGCCTGCTTTCTTGTGGCGGTCGTGTTTGTGCCTGTGCGCTGGTTTGAGCGTGCGCTTTTTTGCCCTATTCTATTCCATGAATACGTGTTGTAGGCGAGCGTGTGGGCGTTCCGCGCACTTGTGCCCTGTACTTCCCCCGTGACGCCCACGTTTTGGCAAGTTGTTCCCCATTCCGAGTGTTACGCCCGTGTTCCGCCTACTTTTGTTGCGTGCGCCGCGCTATGTGCGAATTTCGCTGTGGCCTGTGCGATTTTCGCTGTGACCTGGCGCACGCTGTTAGATGGCCTGTGCGCCAACGTGCGCCGCGCACTTGTTTATCGCACATCCGCTGGTTTTCTCGCGCACGGCCTTCCATGAATCGACGTGCGCTGCTTTTCGTGCGATTTTCGCAATTGCACTGCGATTTTCGCTATTCCACTGCGATTCGCACGTTTTTGCTCACTTGCGCCGCGATAATTATTCCATGAATCGGCCTCTGAGTTGCTATTTGAATTTTGAACTTCCGCCGGGAGGCGGATACGCCGGCTGCGACAAAGGCCAGACTAGGCCTTCCCGGCACCGATCTTCCATCAGTGCAGCAGTTTGTCATTGAGGAAGAGGGCAGGAGCCCTTTCCTCCCCCCAGGAGCAGCACCTTGCCCACAATGGAGCACGAGACGGAGCAGACGAGTTCCACGGCTCCACAGGAGCATCCGCTCCATCGCTGCATTGCAACATCTAGGGTGAGGAATTGAGCCACATTCCCACTCCTAAATTAATTCCTTTTGCCCGCAATATCTCTAACATGCCTCACCGATCTGCAGCAATTCTACAATCATATTTTTTACGAGCTGTGTGCTCGGATCGGCGTGCCTGACCTTGTCGCTTTGCTGTGCTTGACCCAGGCAGGACGGGCGCAATGCGGCACGATAACGAGGCTCCACCTCGCAAACCAAGCAACTGAGTTGCTATTTGAATTTTGAACTTCCGCCAGCAGGCGGATACGCCGGCTGCGACAAAGGCCAGACTAAGGCCATGTTGTGCCCCTGTTATGCGCACGGTTGCGCAATGCTGCATATCCCCTGCAGCACATAAGGTACGTGTTACCCTGTCCTGATCAGTACTATTGTTCCAGGACATATTTCGTTTGATCACCAGTTACATTTTTCGCGCCACAAAGACGGAATGCACGACCAAGCCCCACCCACCACTCTTATTTGCAACTGGCTGAACTTTCCAACAGTAACCTACCCTGAACAACGTGTCCAAGACCACTTTAATACTGCGATATGTACTGACTAGCCCTGATTAGCACCTTGCCATAAATGGGACTAGCCTACTGCCTGAATACTGTGACACTGTGATGTTTGCCCACTAGTCTAATTGCCCAGAATACTGTGACACCGTGATATTTGTCCACTAGCCTACTTGCCCAGAATACTGTGACACTGTGATATTTGCCCACAAGCCTACTTGCCTGAATACTGTGACATTGTGATATTTGCACACTAGCCTACTTGCCCAGATTACTATGCTACTGTGATATTTGCCCACTAGCCTACCTGCCTGAATACTGTGAAACTGTGATATTTGCCCACTAGCCTACTTGCACAGAATACTGTGACACTGTGATATTTGCCCACTAGCCTACTTGTCTGAATACTGTGACACTGTGATATTTTCCCACTAGCCTACTTGCCCAGAATACTGTGACACTGTGATATTTGCCCACTCGCCTACTTGCCCAGAATACTGTGATACTGTGATATTTGCTCACTAAACTACTTGCCCAGATTACTATGCTACTGTGATTTCTGCCCACTAGCTTGCTGTTATACTAAGACATTTGCTCACTAGCCCTAATTAGCACTATGCCAAAACGGGACTAGTCTATTCCTGCCCAACTACCACTTGGCTAATGTGTGACGTAGCTACCGGTTCTAAATCGACCTATCTGCCCAAATATAATCACTCTAACCTTGGAATTAGCCTACCTTACTTGAATTTATCTATACCACTAGGATACCACCTGCCTTCCAGAGCCCTAAAACCAACTGTCCTTAGTCAAACAGAATGATGCACACCATAAAGATTCAACTGACCTACATACGACTGATACTTCTCTGTGTCCTCAGTATAATGGCCTGCATCAACCTCACACCCTGTACCTTGCAGGAGAGAAACCTGAGACCATGAGTAAGGCTACCCCGGATCCACGAACCTAAAACCAATAGAATCAGGTCCAAACACTCCCATCAGAGCCTTAATACCCTCGCCACAGACTACAATCCATTTACACCCACCTTAGAAACTCTGACCCACATCATCGCTCACTCTCCTTGCAATCACACTAGAACCAACCACACTAAACAACGACCATCCCCTCTCCAAAGGCAGAACAAAACGAAAACTATTTCAGGAGCCCTCATCAACGCCAGATCACTCATGGTGCATACCACCGAAATTGCAGACTTACTCTCCACGGACGACTTAGACATCTTGGCTATTACTGAATCCTGGCTACATGATGCAGTAGGCCCAGCCCTCATGTTAGCCATACCAGATAGTTACCAAATATTCAGGGTTGACAGGCCCAATACCAGAGGAGGTGGCCTTGCTATCATAGTCAAAACCAAACTAGCATTAAGGCTTACCACACCCCCCGAAATCAAATCCTGCAAACTACTCTCAGCTAAACTCCCGATTTCTAATAACAGCACACTAACCATCTTTCTAGTATATAGACCTTCTGGTCCTATAGGCACCTTTGAGGAAGACCTCTCCAGTCTCCAGCCTCCACCAACAACATTAAGGACACCTCACAGCTCCTACTGCTAGGAGACTTCAACTTGGGCTTCAACGATCCTGAGGATAAACATGCCCAATCGATTGCAACCATCTTGACTAAACATGGCCTGACCCAAAAAGTCCTTGCTCCTACCCACATAAAAGGGCGGATATTAGACTGGGTAGCCAACCGGAACTGTTCTATCACGATCACCAAAATAACCCCTCAAGATTGGACAGGCCACCACCTTATCGGTTTCTCGTCCTCAATGGAACCCCAAAAGCAGAAAAACATTGAAATAGCACCACCGCTCTCATCTAGAAGTAAAAAAGATATCACTATTGAAAAGCTACTTCCCCTCCTCCAACCTACCCTTTCGTCAATCACTAATAATTCCGACCCAAACGCACTAGTAGAGACCTTTAATGTCACTATGACCAAGGCACTTGAGACGATTGTGCCAATCAAATTACGCAAGGGCAAACAAAAATCACACCTTAATACCTGGTTCACTTCGCAGCTCAAAGAATTACGTCTACAAAAAAGGAAACTCCAAGCTATTTGGCGACACTCCCCTACAGCGGAGAACAAAACCCTTCTAACCAATCTCGCAAATATGTACAAGAAAGAAATAATCCTTACCAAAAAAAAACACGTTCAATGAAAGAATCACTAAGGCTAACTCCAATACAAAGGAGCTCTTCACCATCCTGCGTGAAATGAAGAACCCCATTCCGCCCACGGACAATATCCCAAAAGATAAACAATGGTGCACTAGCATCCAAAATGCTTTAGCCAACAAAATAGCTACTGTGCAGACTAAAATTGCCAACAAAAAAGCATCCTTGCACTCCACTGAGACGCATCCCACTCCACCCATTGTTACCCCCAACATTGTTACCCCTTTCAGATTCACTAAAATCTCCATACGGGAAACATAAAAGGTTATACTATCCCTAAAGCCTTCTAACTGTCAGGGTGATAGCTGCACAGCACAAATAATCAGAGATGCAGCCAGAGATTTAGCATCCTTCATCTCCAAGCTAATCAACGCCTCATTTAAGTCATGAAATGTCCCAAATAACCTCAAATAATCCTGGGTACTACCTCTCCTCAAGAAACAGTCCCTAGATCCAGCCATCCCCACCAATTACAGACCCATTACAACGGTCCCATTCCTCTTTAAAATCATTGATAGAGTAGCCTACCTTCAAATCCCAAGCTATCTCGAGGCTAACCTTCTACTAGGATTGCGCCAATCCGGATTCAGACCACAACACGGGACTGAAACGGCTCTAATTGACTTAAAGACACAAATCGACGAGTTGAAGTACAAAGGTAAGACAGCTATGCTACTCCTCCTCGACCTATCGGCAGCATTCGACCTGGTGGATCAAGCAGTGTTATGCAAACACCTAGCATCAGCTGCATATTTCTCGAGTGATGCTATAACCTGGGTACAATCCTGCCTAGCTAACCGTACGATGGCAGTGTTCTCCCCCTCAGCAGACCCAATCCAAATTACCTGTTGAGTTCCACAAGGTTCATGCGTCTCTCCGACAATGTATAACATCTTTACCAAGCCACTCTTTGACAAACTTGACAGGCTGGATGTCACATACACTAATTATGCTGATGTCACCCAGATCCTCATACCCCTTTCAGGCAATTTCGTCAAAGACACAGCTTTGGTAAACAGGATATACCTCCTCATTCAGGCATGGATGGCCTCACATGGCCTCTGCCTGAATGAGGACAAAACTGAGATCCTGATTGTGGGTTCTGACTCTACCCTAAAAAAACTTAGCCCCAGCTACGCTGCGTTCAACATCGATGGCAACGTAATCAAAGTAGTAACTGAGGTAAAAATACTAGGCTTTTACCTTGATTCTACACTATCACTAAAAAGACAAGACAGCTCAATGGTGTCATCTACAGCTTATACCTGTAAATTGATTAGTGGTTGTAGACCCTTCTTATCTAAAGCTAGCTGCATTACGCTTGCCAATGCATTAATAATGTCTAGGCTAGATTACTGTAATGCCCTCTACGTAGACGCTAACAAAAATATTGTGAATAAAATGCAAACACTGCAAAATAATGCTCTGAGAGCCGCTCTGACTATACCCAGCAGAGAACACATCTCCAACATCAGAAGAGACCAGCACTGGCTAAAAATTAGCAACAGGATACTCCTCAAAATGTTATCCCTCACTTTCAAATGCCTCAATAATACTGCACCTCCCTATCTATCTGCCAGACTGACCAGAAAAGTCTCTACTCACCACACCAGATCATCAAACCACACCTGTTTAAAAATTCCAAGATTTAGACTATCTAAAGCTGGTGGAGGTAGATTTCCAGTCAAAGCTGCCCTTTCCTGGAATGCACTCCCTACTGTACTGCCTTTAGAGTGTGTCAAGTGACTCCAATCAAGCACTCCCACTAAGTCAGTGCCTTGTCTGGGATTGCTCAAGAGAAGCCCTTATTTATATATTTTTATGACAAGTTATACTCTGGACGAAAAACCCTTATATAACGCCCCTCTCTTTAAATCCCCCTGACCTCACTGAGCCAAGAAGTAGGTTTGTTTTGCAATTTAAGAGATTTATTGGAAAAATTAAACACTATATATATATATATATATATCACACTTTTATAATAGATTAATATTTGATATCACACTTAGGCATATGAATATAATGTTGATCGACAATAGATAATCTGACACTAGCACACTTCTTTACAATCAATGAGGAGTTAGTATAGGAAGGATAAGGTAACTGAGAATGCTTTTATGGTTTCAAGGAAAAACAAGGATGGAAAGAATGCAGTACAGAAATAACTGATATGATTTCAACAAAAGATAATATGATCACTTTTTCTTTGACAATTCCCTCCCCCCTATGCAAGATAAAGAGATGGAAGGCGAGCACACAATTCTCAGGAATACAAAATGCAATAAAAATTTCCAGTTCCCCCCAGCGAGCTTAGAGGAAAACAGGTCTGATTTTCAAGCAGGCAAGATCCTTTTCAATGTGGTGGCAATGAAGTGAAAAATATGCTGAAAATGCTTTTAATTCCTTCTAGAGGTTCACGGTGAGTGAGGGATAATTTAAATCAGTTCAGGTCAGCCCTACCAATGATTCAGTGATGGTTATCAGGTTGAAAACGGGATTCAGTAATGGAAGCAAAAGACAGATATTTTTACACGTGGTTGAAATGAAGCAAACTGTCAATTCGCGGCACTTGTTTCCGAGTGCTTCGATCGCGATTACGGAGGAATCTTAGCTTTAAGATGAAAGTTAAACCACGTTCCTAGATACGATTCCAAAGATACGGACGATTTTATGAAGGTAGTTTTTCAGAAATGAAATAATGATTCAAAATGGCAAAATGACACTTTTACAGGTTTAAGATCAGAGAATGAACACACAATTCCTATGATGGAGTTCTGGACAGGTTCAAATGTTTTGAATCAGATTATTTTAAGCTAAGAGATTGGTTTTGCACAGTTCTGGCTGAGTACTCACACTATGAATTTGAAATAGGCCGTCAGGGTCTGGTCAAGTTCGCTCTCTCTGGTACTGGTTCTCTGGTTTGGATCTCTGGTTCTGGTCTGGTCTGTGGTTCTGCTGTCAGCACTTCACAGCGGTCTGGTCTGTGGTTCTGCTGGTCTGGATCAAGTGGATTCTGGATACAGCATTGCTTTCTGGGTCTGCTACCGGTTCTGGCAAAAGTTCTTGGCAATGAATCCAACAGCTCGCCCGGTTGTAGAATAGTTTGGTTGGATTGCTGGATTCTGAAGGCCTGCTGAGAAGAGTTCTCAGCTTGTGGGTTAGGCCTTTGCTTTAAGTTCTGTAGTCTATCTGGAGTCTAAGTTCTGGATGTTCCTTCTAGATGTTGTGTGGTCCGGCAAAACTCTCTGCAAGAAAATGATAAATGAATCCCTTGCCTGTCCAAGCAGTCTCTTTTTATGTGTTTTGAAAGTGGGTCGGTCGGCTCATTCTGCATGCCCAACCCTCTCATGATTTGATAGGTCAAGGATTCTCTGTGACCTGATTTGAGAAGGGATAGTGTGTCAGAGTGAGTCAGAGTCTTACAGTCTGTCAGAGTGAGTCAGAGTCTTACAGTCTATTGAAGAAACACCCCTTTGCTTTTACTTAGAAAATGAATTGTTCATAATTTACAGGTTTCCCAGATACACACGTCGTTGAAATTACATACACATTTCACAGATTAATTTACGATACACTCTCGCCCAACTCTGATCCCCCTCAGAGCCTGGGTTCACAAATGGCAACATTTTGTGCTTTTTAGTGACTTTCGCCATATTGGTTTTTCCTCAAAATTTACACAGACCTGCACCCCATCCCTGAGCATATTACTGGAAATTACTATGTCTCTTTCCTAAACACAGTGTCTGCAATATTAATAAATAGCGGGGTTTGGTCCCAGAACACCGTACAAATTGGAATTTGGGCTCAAATCGTGAGGGCATTTTTCATTTTCAGGATCCCCAAATTGTACATTTCTGTGAGCTTAATACAAGATTTTAGAAGCATTTAACTTAACCATATATTTGCTGCAATATGAATCCACAGTCCTATCTGGCCCGTCCCTAGGAACTGGGGGAGTCAGGGATCACATGTCTCTACTTCCAGGCAAAGCTCTGTTTACAGTCCACACCCAAATCAGCATACCCCATTCAATTGCAAGGGTCTATTGTTTTGGGTCCAGCAGGCTGCAGGGAAGTCCCCTCCCTCTCAATCAACAGGGCCATGTGATATCCTGCCTCCTTGTGTGGGTCTCTGGGGTGTTAAGAGTTCTCAGGAAAGGCCAGTCTGTTGAACTTTTAATTACATAAGACCCCCTTCTGTTCTCTGCCCAGTTCTGCAAGACAGCTCTCCTGTTAGGATTTATAGAGCGCCAGCGCCGGTCAGTGTCCAATGCCGATACTGCACCTATTTTTGACAGCTGTCTTGAATTAATACATTTCAAAAGGAAAGGATTTTACTTGATAGTATATGATCCTTGCTTGACATGGCATTGATGTGGATCTGTAGTAGAGTAAAGTTAAACAATCAACCACTGTTGGATTTTTGTTTGGTGGCCCATGATCTTAGCAATTTTTGACATTAATAAAAACGGGTTTTGAACAGAACCATCTTTCTTTGCACTGGTGGGTGGCAGGTCAGGGGACCATTTTGGTGTGCGCAAAACTGCACGGTTCTCCTGGATTCTGGCACAAATGTGGGCTTTTCCGCCATCTTGGATTTCCTAAGCCCACAGCACCAAATGTTGCAGCATAATAGTCCAAACGTGGGTCAGGACACCCACCAAGCCCCCCCGCCCAACTGCGCTTTGATTTCGAGTCGAGGGGGAGTCGGGTGCAAAGGATGTTTTGATCCACGCGCTGGGATGTCCGCATCATCTTCTTCCGATTCCGCAGATGACAAAGTTCAGCATATTTTCCTCCATCAGGGTGGATCGATTAGTTCTCCTCACCGGTCCTGATGGGAGTTTTGGGCGGTACCCCGGGCCCCACGGATCTTTACTCCCGGGCTCCAGGTCGTCTTCCTTGGTCAGTCTCCATGGTTTCATCTCTCCTAGGATGACAAAGCAAAGCGGCAATACCTAGTCGTAGACATTTCTCCCCCACTATTGATATAGTGGGACGGCATATACATTTTATAAATCAAAAGACATGAACATATACATTTTTTTTTAAATCAGGAGACAAGAACATATACATTTTTTTAATCAGGAGACAATTTGCATTCAAGAATCATAGAATTTTATAGGCTATATGTGGAATACTTTAGGGTTGGAACTGAATTACTCTGGAGCGGCCCCCTCTGGTATTGCAGAGGACTCCTCCAGTTGTTGCAGAGTGTGCCTGGGATGGCAACACTTTAACTGATTTATATGGACCCACTTGTCTTCCCCTTCTGCCAAACTACCTTTGGGGATGCGGATCTTGTAGGCAACTGGGGAGATCTTGTATATAATTTCAAACGGTCCCTGTTAGGCCTGGTTTCTTTGGAAATTGTATAGATAAACCCGGTCTCCCACATTGTATTATTTCCGGGTGGTCTTCAAATCGTAATGGGTCTTCATGCTATCAGCTGATCTTTCTAGATTCCGCTGAGCATAGGCAAAAGCATGTTGAAGGTGTTTCCTTAAATTCTCCACATACTCATGAGTTGTGGAGGCATTTATCAACGTCTGCTCTTGGGTCCTGTAGAGCAAATGCTGGGGAAGCACCATCTTGCGTCCAGTCATCAGCTCAAATGGTGACATTTTAGTGGCAGATGAAGAGGTAGATCTGATGGCCATTAGGACCAGAGGTAATCGGATATCCCAACTTGGCCCAGAATCTGCCACAAACTTTTTTAAGATGCTCACTATGGTTCTGTTGTATCTCTCCACTGCACCAGAAGAGGCTGGCCGGTAAGTGATATGTAGCTTCCTTTTGACCCCCAGTATCTCCCACATCTTAGTCATTACTTCGCTGGTAAAATGGCTACCTCTGTCTGACTCAATCCTTTGGGGTAGACCAAAACGCGAAAAGATGTGGTTGATCATCAGGGCAGCTGCTGTTTCTGCATTGCGGATTGGGGCTGGGAGACATTCCACCCATTTGGTAAATAAGCATGCCACAGTCAACATGTACATATTCCCCCTCGAGAAGCGAATCACGGGGCCTATGAAGTCGATTTGTAAATCTGACCATGGCAGCATCATCCCCCTCTTTTGGAGAGGCGCCCGGTGTGTGAGGGATGTTGGCTGAAATTGTGCACACACAAGACACCCCTTCAAGTATTGGTCGAGGTCCTGCCCCATGTGTGGCCAGTATGCAACCTCTCTTAAGATCTCAAATGTTGTGTGAAACTCCCTATGACCGGCAGTGGCCGCATCATGGGCGTGACTTAACATCAGGCTTCGGAATGAGGTAGGAACCACCCACTGATCATGGCCAGCTTGGGATTTCCTTACCAACAAACCGTCTTGGATTCTGAACATTTTTGAACATTTCATCAAGGTCCTCTTTCCCAATGTAATCGGTATCCGTCAGGGGAAAGTTCTCAGGGTCCTCAATGTGTTGGTAAAACTTACCAATTATGGAATACCCTTTTTGAGCCGTAATCAAATCAGCATCTGGAGTCTCCTTACTCCATTGTGCAGTTGAAAGATCATTGTGAGCATCCGTCTGGGACCTAGTGATAGCAGTGACCTGGAATTCCCCCAACAGGGACTCTATTTCTATTAGATCCCCTTGGAGGCCCCGGTTTTGGCCAGCTGATCAGCTAAGTCATTTCCAGTTTTGTCTGGTCCCTCTACTCTGGAATGACCCTTGATCTTTTTCCAGTAGATGGTCATCCCATTCGATGTGACCAGATCATCAATATTTTGGATTAACTTCCCATGTTTCAGGGGTTTGTTATTAGCACATAACATGCCTCTGGTTTTCCAATTAACCAGGTGCTCCACAAACCCGTTACGTACATAATATGAATCTGTGATTATGACCAGTTCGGGGAGTTGATGTTGGTCAGCAGTGAGGATGGCTTGATACACAGCCATCAATTCTGCCACCTGACTACTTCGGGGACCAATTTTGTACCCAGCCGAGGGTTCTGGGGACTCCTTCACCCATGCATTCCCTACACCGGCCACCAGTTCTTTTTCCCCGTTGTTGTCAACATGGTAAGAGCATCCATCCACATAGACAGTGGGCATTCCCTCACACTTGTCTTCTTCAAAGACTTTGTGTGTGGAATTAAGGTATGCCTCCATGTTATCCTTGATTTTTAGACTTTCATCCTCGAGACAGTTTTCTCTGGCACAATCATGCATGTCAGCCAGTCCTTGCGCAAGGGGACTCTTCTTGTTTTGCCCATATCTGACCTCCACAGGAAAGCCTTGCATTGACAGGGTCCAGGAAGTGATTTGGGAATTACTCACATTTGCGGCCCGGATTCGGTCACTTTGGAGATATTGCAGAGGCTGGTGTGGAGTCTCCACTATGATGTGTTCCCCCTGGATGAACGGGCGGTAATTCTTCAATGCCCACACCGTTGCCAGGAGTACCTTCTTACAATCGTTGAATTTTTCCTCCACAGAGGATAAAGTTTTGCTCGCATAGGATATTACTTTATTGACCTTTTCATGCTTTTGGTATAATACTGCCGTCAAGCACGTATTAGAGAACCCTGTCTCCAGGAAGAACTCCTTGTTTCTGACAGGGTAAGCTAGGCAAGGCGCTTGTGAGAGGCTTCTTTTGAGTTGTCTTACTGCCTCGGATTGTTCTGGACCCCATTCCCACTTGACCCCCCCTTCAAGAGATGAATCAGGGGTCTGGTGATCTCTGCGTAGCCCTCAATGAACTTTCTGCTGTAATTAGTCAGTCCAAGGAGGCTCTTTAGTTCCGGCAGAGTTGTGGGGTCTTTCAGTTTCTTTTCCTGTGGATACAGACCCTGAGTAGTAATCTCATGCCCCAAGAAATTAACACAGATTCTACCCCACTCTGCTTTCTGAACGGAGAGTTTTGCTACGGCGGTCCTCAACTGTGTCAGAACATAACGGATCTCCGCTATGTGTTCCTCCACAGATGAACTTCTGATGAGGAAATCATCTACATAAGCCAGGTTACCCCTCGCACCCAGGTTGGGCATGGCCTTGTGTAGGAAAATGTTGAATTCATTGCCGGAGTTGAGGTATCCGAAGGGAGTCCGGGTCGATGTGTACTGCTGGCCCCCAAAGGTAAAAGCCAGTTTGTATTGGTCCTCCCTACTGACAGGCACGGTCCAGTATCCATTGGTCAGGTCTATTGCAGTGAATACCTGTGACCCCTGAATCTGGGCCAGCTCTTGGTCAATGTAGGGCAGAGGCCATCGGGAAGTATGGACCCGTTTGTTGAGCTCCCTAAGGTTGGCGCAGAGTCTCCACTGGCCATTTGGCTTCAATATTCCCAGCACCGGATTATTGAAGGTGCTATGTACTGGACGTATTATTCCCCGGGACTCAAGGTTCTTAATTATTTCAGTAAGGGACTCCATTGATGTGAGAGGCAAGCGATATTGCTTCATAAACACTGGAGTCATGCCAGGGTCCGTGGGAATTGTTGTTGTGTGGATGTCGGTGCGACCACAGTCATATGAGTCTACCGCAAAGAGATCTTGGAAATCCAAGAAAACTTGTTTCAACTTTTGCTTCTGTTCCAGAGTCACGCAGGCATCAGCTAGGTTGACTCTCTCTTCCACCATCTGCCTGAAGCCTGGAAAGACTTCTGGTTTTGCTATCTCAGCGGCCTCCTCCAGCTAGGTGGAGAAGTCCCTGATCAGAGTGCTGATTTGGACTGGAGACTTCAGGTGGGAAAGGCAGCCCTCATGGATCTGGAAAATCACCTCATCCCTCCTGAAGTCACAAGTCACATCTTCCTTACCATAAGGGCAGGAAGTGTACACCAGGAAGATCCCCCCATGCGGGTAAAGATCCTGTCTGGTGTTGTATTTTCATCATTATCACTGTCAAAACAGTCCTTGGGGATTGGTCCTAACAGTTCATTTCCTAAATCAATGGAGAAATGTCGGTCATCAACCGCCATTCCAATAATGGTGCCCGCGGCTAGAGTAATACTCTTTAAGTCGCTGTTATCCACCTCTATTGGAATGGTGTCATGTTCTAGATTGACTAGTGGAGTTGGGTTTACCCCCACCCTTGCTGTTGGAGAGAAGCATTTAGATGCATATAAGCATCAGGGTTTTTCAATTTTTGTCCTCTTTTAACTTTCACTTCCAGGGAGAATTGTCGGGTCCTTTCTGGGATGGTGACTTACTCTTTAACCTGAATTTCAACTGCATAAGGTAGCAATTGGGCTGACCTAAATGCTTTTTCTGGATCATCAAAGCCCATGGGATTATCCGCAAATGGGACCAAGCTTTGAAGTTTATTAGGTCCAAACTAATGGCAAAGCGATTGAGAATATCACTGCCTAAGTAAAAGGCGGCAGTGACGTCTCGCACGACCCAACAATTATGGACTATGCTCTTGTTGCCAATGGAAATTTTGAGCATACACCTGCTTGGCAGGAGATGTTTGGAATTGGGTGCTTCCAGGTCCATTTCCCATTTGTCTATCAGTTTGAATGTGGGAATGGCTGGATCTTTTGGGAGTTGGCGGAACATGGCTTCGCTAATGAAGCTCTTACCGTTGTTCACACACACTTGAGCGAGAACAGAGTCCTTCCCATCATTTAACTGAACAGGGATGAACAACTGCTCTCCAATTTGCTGAATATCATCCAGGCTCTGAGCTGATTTCACATCTTTCTGGGCTATCGGAGTGGGAATGTCTGATTGTGGATTAGTGTTTCCTTCCAGTGTGGAATACCACCTTAAACTGGAGGGAAGGTTGATTTTTAGAAATAGAGAGGACCCCCATCAACAGTCTGTTGTCCTACTGCTATTACTGTCACATCTGGAATTTGGTTGTTCTGGAAGTGAAATTCTACTTGGTCAGATTTTTGTTCAACAATGTGGCACGTGCCGTTTAAACTAACATGGTTGACACTCTGCTTTAATTTTATTGGTCGGCTAGTCTGAGTCCAGAGGACCTTGTTTACGCAATCTATTAGGGGTGACAACCTTCTCAGGAGGTCATTCCCTAGTAAACAAGGGGTGCCCTCTGGAGTCACTACTATGACCGGGTGTTTCACCTTGTGTCGCCCAATTTTAATGTCCAAATCTGCAGTCCCCTCGACGGGAATTTCCTTCCCGTCAAAGTTCTGCAGTTGTCCAGGAAGAGAGGTGAGAGGAATACGGTAATTCTCCCCCTTCCTGCATTTAGTTCATCAAAGGCTCTTTTGGACAGAAGGGTAGCTTGGGATCCAGTGTCCACCAGTGCCAAAATTGTACCCTGCCCTTGTACTTGTACCGGGGCATAGTATCTTCCCTCCTTCTCCTCAAGGGGGCACAGATAATGCACATTTTTGGACAACTGGTGGGCTAATTTTCTGGTTTTGGACATTGGGAGAGAAGAGATTTGGGCAGAATTCTGTGGAGAGTCATGGGAATCTGCAAGAAAAAGTTGGCAACTTGAAAGAGGATATTCGAGTTCCCCTGGTTCCGGTCCTGGGCCCCCCCCCCCTTTTTGGAGGCAGTCACCAGAATGGGTTTGAACCCAGGGATTTTGATGCTGTTGGTTCTGGGAAAGAATGATGGGCGGCGACAGCTCAATCCCCACATCTACCCAGTCTATTGATGCAGTTCTAGGTTCCCCTGCTTCCGGTTCTGGGCCGCCCCTCCTTTTTGGAGGCAGTCACCAGGAGGGGTTTGAACCAGGGGTTTTCGGTCTTGTTGGTTCTGGGATAGAATGATGGGCGGCGACAGCTCAATCCCCACATCTACCCAGTCTGGGTTGGAATCCCTTGGGACCCATTTTTCCTTGGGAGGAGTTCCCCCATCTCTGAAGGAGAAGATCCTTTTCACAGGATCCTCTGAGGATCCCTCTCCCTCAAATTGGAAGACCTGTACCTCCTCCACAAAATGGGTCTGTTTCTCCTACCTCCTCTCTGCTCCTTGGGTGGCAGACTTTCAGGGGTAGGAGATTTTGTTTCCGGTTCCTGGGTTTCCAGGGGCTGTTTACAAGTGGAGAAGGAAGCTTCCTCCAAGGCTTTACACCCCCCTTGTGCCTCCTCCCTGGGAACCGGTGGGTTGTCGGGGTGCTTCCCCGTCATTGTTCTGGAGCACCAGGCCCAGAGTTTGGGGCATTCTCCGGTGGCATGCTCATCTGAGGTTTCTGTTGAGCCCTCAGTATGGGACCCAGATCCCGTGCCATATTTTGGACCTGGCGCTCAAGTTGGGAAACCCGCTCAGGCTGATACGGGGTTCTGTTATCTCCCCTGGGCTGATCCCGGGAAGGGTAGCAATCCCTTCTTTGGTAGTACCCCGGGTTGGGAAGATTTGGGTACCCCTCCACCCTTGGCCTCCTCTCTCCCGGATTAGGTGGTCTGGGCTCAGGGAAGTGGGGAAAGAAGAATGGATGATTTTGGGGCTGGAAGCTGGGTGGATACCTGGGGAACAAGTTCTGCCCAGGATTTGGTGAATTTCTGCCCTCCTGGGGGAAGTGCAGAGGGAAGTTCCCTGGGTTGGATCCCCCCCTTGGGCCGGAGGAGTTCACACATAATCCAGGATTGGACTGTTTCCCTTATAGCAGGGACTTACATAGTCAGGGGAGCGAGGGACCCCATTTGTGAGACTACCTCCTTGACTCCCTCTCTGTGACTGGCCCGAGGGCCTTCTGGGCTTAGAATTATTCGGTGCCGGCAGGTTTTTAGGTCCCCCCATCTCCAACTCTAAAACGGGGGCAACCTTTACCTCTGCTACCTTGGCAGCAGCAGGGGTGCTGTTGGTGTTGGGGTTTTTGGGCTGATTCTTATTTTCCACCGGTTTCTGCACCTCATAGATGCAGGTGGCTTGCTCAATGACCCAGTCTAAAGATCTTTTCTCGTGAAAGTCTCTCACGAGCTGGGTAATTATGTATTTGGGTAAGGCATGGAAAAACGTATTAACAAATTCTTTACTGTCCGTGCGCACCCTTTTTATAGTCTGCGCAAAAGCACGCTTTAACTCCTGCACAAATTCGTGTGGGGCCTGATCCTCTCCACATTGCAAATTGTAGGCTGCCTTGCGAGCCTCTTGGGGATTTCTGTGAACAGAAAAATGTTTCAAGATGGCCACCCTGTAGGTGGACCATCTTGAATGATTTTGGTCCTCCAGCCCCGCAAAGAAACTGGAGTATTCTGGGGAGAATGGCCATTTGACATACTGAATGCAGCTACTGCTGTCCTTCAAATGGAAAGTCTCCATCATTTGCTCATAAAGCTCCAAGTGTTCCCAAACAGAATACTTGGCGTTCTTGTGATAAGGGGTGATGACACTCCTTATTGCCTTGATCTGCTTTAAGGTGTCTTAAGCAAGGCCCTTTTTGCCTTATTGGCCTTTTTGGTTCGGGTAACCCTGGTCCACTCATCCTCTGACTCAGAGGCACTGCTCCCAGAGGTGCCCGTCTGATCTTCCAGGTTTTCCCGGATTCTCCGAGCCTGGGAATGGCTGGCAGAATGTGGGGACCTAGTCTCCTGTGTCCTGGGCCGCTCAGAGGAGTCTTCAGATCCCTCCTTGCTGCCAGGATTTGATGGGTACCCCCCACACTGACCTAACTGGGCAGAGGTTTTTAGGATGCCCTTAGTAGGCCTACTTTCCTGGGGTTCCCCATTAAATTGCACTGTGCTTGGGTGCCCATAACCGGATGCCCGCCCATCCATTCCTGGGAGGTACTGGCCTATGAACCCCATACTTTTGGCTGGATAGTAATCTGCCATCCCTGTGGCCATGGGCTTATGTGCGCCATGGGACACGAGGGTGGCAGAGTCCAAGGACTGGGAGAGATGAAGGCCTCTGGTACTAGGGATCCTGAGGTTATGCTACGGTGTTTCCCTTTCCCAGCGAACCTCATCTCTATCAGCCCCTGCTCCCTGTTGCAATGCAAGAGCCTGCGCTTTCAGTTCCTCAGTTAAGGCCTTACTAGACTCTATCAGTTTCTCCTGCATGGCTACCTGTTGCTGGAGCCTATCATTGTGCTGACAGAGAGCCTCATTTTCTCTCTGCGCCTCCTGATTGGTCCTGGAATACTGGGCCAGTCTTTGCTGCAGGAGGGTTACCTCCTGAGTCCCATCCCTACTGGCCTGTTCCTTTCTTGCCAGAGCATCTTCCACCCTCCTGGTGCGCTTTAACAAGTTCTGATGCTCTTTTTGGAGGTCACCCAGCCCCTGGAGGGCCAGGTGATTTTCTTCAATTTGTTCTTTTAATTGGCAGACTTCCTGGCCTAGGGTGTCCCTTTCCTGACTTAGAGCCTGCATCTGTGCCGCCAGGTCGTCCCTCTGCCTTTGAAAGGCACCAGCTTTCTGGCGTTCTTGATAAAACTCTGCCTGGGTATCCAGGTCTTTCAAAATCAATGTATTGCTTTCCTCTTTCTCTCTGTCTAGTCAGATTTGCAGGGTGGCTACCTGCTCTGTGCATGTCCTGTTAAAGTCTAGTTGTTGCTCCAGCTTTTTCTGGCTCTGCAGTAGGGAGTCCAAACCTTCTTGGTACTCCTTCTGCAAGGCCAGAAACCTGGTATCCTGGTCAGCCTTTTCCTGTTGCAGGATATCCATATCCTCCTTTATTTTAATAATATACTGCCTACTATCATTTTCTGACTCCTGGCTCCTCTGCAGCATCTGCTCAGAAGAGACCAGGTCAGATTGGGCCTTCTCTAATGTCATCAGTTGCCTATTTGCCAGATCTTGGCCTTCAGCACATTTGTCCTGTATGGCTCCCATATATAAATATAAATATGCCGCTACCCTGGCAATCTTGTTGTGCTCATCCTTGGCCTTAGGGCCCATATATAGTTCACTCAGGGTCACATGTAAGGGACACTGATCTCTCCATATATCTGACCCTGTTTCAGTGATCTGGGGTGCAATTGCCTGCAACCAGACCGCCTGGTCCTGATGAGCCCACTCACCTCTCACAAATAGCTTATGTAAGGTGTTCTCTGGCTATTTTGATATCTACCAAGGTTGTCATTCTGGAATTTGATTTCCTTCCTGACTTACAGAAGTTTGTATTTTATTTTGCAAAACAGACCGTTTCCTTAGAGCGCTCCTTTGAGGGGTGTATTTACAGTGTAACATGGCGTGGTGATCCAACAGAATTTATATATCCTGTCAGTTAGCACACTGTATTAATATGCACAAGTGATAGTTCTAATCCAGAATCCCGGACGAGCCCCCAATCTGTCAAGTGACTCCAGTCAAGCACTCCCACTAAGTCAGTGCCTTGTCTGGGATTGCTCAAAGGAAGCCCTTATTTATATATTTTTATGACAAGTTATACTCTGGACGATAAACCCTTATATAACGCCCCTCTCTTTGAATCCCCCTGACCTCACTGAGCCAAGAAGTAGGTTTGTTTTGCAATTTAAAAGATTTATTGGAAAAATTAAACACTATATATATATATATCACACTTTTATAATAAATTAATATTTGATATCACACTTAGGCATATGAATATAATGTTAATCGACAATAGATAATCTGACACTAGCACACTTCTTTACAATCAATGAGGAGTTAGTATAGGAAGGATAAGGTAACTGAGAATGCTTTTATGGTTTCAAGGAAAAACAAGGATGGAAAGAATGCAGTACAGAAATAACTGATATGATTTCAACAAAAGATAATATGATCACTTTTTCTTTGGCAATCCCCCCCCCCCTATGCAAGATAAGGAGATGGAAGGCGAGCACACAATTCTCAGGAATACAAAATGCAATACAAATTTCCAGTTCCCCCCAGCGAGCTTAGAGGAAAACAGGTATGATTTTAAAGCAGGCAAGATCCTTTTAAATGTGGTGGCAATGAAGTGAAAAATATGCTTAAAATGCTTTTAATTCCCTCTAGAGGTTCAGGGTGAGTGAGAGATACTTTACATCAGTTCAGGTCAGCCCTACCAATGATTTAGGGATGGTTATCAGGTTGAAAACAGGATTCAGTAATAGAAGCAAAAGACAGATATTTTTACACATGGTTGAAATGAAGCAAACTGTCAATTTGCGGCACTTTTTTCCGAGTGCATCGATCGCGATTATGGAGGATCTATAAGGAGTAGCAAGTTGGAAAGCTTAGAATCTTAGCTTTAAGATGAAAGTTTAACCACGTTCCTAGCACCTACGATTCCAAGGATATGGACGATTTTATGAAGGTAGTTTTTCAGAAATTAAATAATGATTCAAAATGGCATAATGACACTTTTACATGTTTAAAATCGGAGAATGAACACACGATTCCTATGATGCAGTTCTGGACAGGTTCAAATGTTTTGAATCAGATTGTTTTAAGCTAATAGATTGGTTTTGCACAGTTCTGGCTGATTACTCACACTATGAATTTGAAATAGGCCATCAGGATCTGGTCAAGTTCGCTCTCTCTGGTACTGGTTCTCTGGTTTGGATCTCTGGTTCTGGTCTGGTCTGTAGTTCTGATGTCGGCACTTCACAGCGGTCTGGTCTGTGGTTCTGCTGGTCTGGATCAATTGGATTGTGGATACAGCACTGCTTTCTGGGTCTGCTACCGGTTCTGGCAAAAGTACTTGGCAATGAATCCAACAGCTTGCTCGGCTGTAGAATAGTTTGGTTGGATTGCTGGATTCTGAAGGCCTGCTGAGAAGAGTTCTCAGCTTGTGGGTTAGGCCTTTGCTTTAGGTTCTGTAGTCTATCTGGAGTCTAAGTTCTGGATGTTCCTTCTAGATGTTGTGTGGCCTGGCAAAACGCTCCGCAAGAAAATGAAAAATGAATCCCTTGCCTGTCCAAGCAGTCTCTTTTTATGTGTTTTGAAAGTGGGTGGGTCGGCTCATTCTGCATGCCCAACCCTCTCATGATTTGATAGGTCAAGGATTCTCTGCGACCTGATTTGAGAAGGGATAGTGTGTCAGAGTGAGTCAGAGTCTTACAGTCTATTGAAGAAACGCCCCTTTGCTTTTACTTAGAAAATGAATTTTTCATAACTAACAGGTTTCCCAGATACACACGTCGTTGAAATTACATACATATTTCACAGATTAATTTAAGATACACTCTCGCCCAACTCTGATCCCCCTCAGAGCCTGGGTTCACAAATGGCAACATTTTGTCCTTTTTAGTGACTTTCGCCATATTGGTTTTTCCTCAAAATTTACACAGACCTGCACCCCTTCCCTGAGCATATTACTGGAAATTACTATGTCTCTATCCTAAACACAGTGTCTGCAATATTAATAAATAGCGGGGTTTGGTCCCAGAACACCGTACAAAGTGGATTTTGGGCTCAAATCGTGAGGGAAGGTTTTTGATTTTCAAGGTCCCCATATTGTACATTTCTGTGAGCTTAATACAAGATTTTAGAAGCATTTAACTTAAACATATATTTGCTGCAATATGAATCCACAGTCCTGTCTGGCCCGCCCCTAGGAACTGGGGGAGTCAGGGATCACATGTCTCTACTTCCAGGCAGAGCTCTGTTTACAGTCCACACCCAAAATCAGCATACCCCATTCAATTGCAAGGGTCTATTGTGTTGGGTCCAGCAGACTGCAGGGAAGTCCCCTCCCTCTTAATCAACAGGGCCATGTGATATCCTGCCTCCTGGTGTGGGTCTCTGGGGTGTTAAAAGTTCTCAGGAAAGGCCAGTCTTTTGAACTTTTAAATACATAAGACCCCCTTCTGTTCACTGCCCAGTTCTGCAAGACAGCTCTCCTGTCAGGATTTATAGAGCGCCAGTCAGTGTCCAATGCCGGTACTGCACCTATTTTTGACAGCTGTCTTGAATTAATACATTTCAAAAGGAAAGGATTTTACTTGATAGTATATGATCCTTGCTTGACATGTCATTGATGTGGATCTGTAGTAGAGTAAAGCAAAACACTCAACCATAGTTGGATTTTTGTTTGGTGGTTTCGGGCCCATGATCTTAGCAATTTTTGACATTAATAAAAACAGGTTTTGAACAGAACCATCTTTCTTTGCACTGGTGGGTCGCAGGTCAGGGGCTGCGCAAAACTGCACGGTTCTCCTGGATTCTGGCACAAATGTGGGCTTTTCCGCCATCTTGGATTTCCTAAGCCCACAGCACCAAATGTTGCAGCATAATAGTCCAAACATGGGTCAGGACACCCAACAAATGGAACAGCCATACTCTACATTTAGACGTACCTTGCTGAGCTGGTTTCGAACCAAGGACATCTAAGATATGACTCTGCCACTCCTCCCACTTATCCTCCTGACCCTAGGACTATCTGCGTGTTTCTTTGTGTATTACACTTTTGACTGACTGTAAACTGTATACAATGTAATTTCCCTCATGTTTATGTACTGAACCTGTTGTATGTTGTAACCAAGCTTTAAATATACTTGTTTTTGCTGCGCCCAGCTACCTGAGGGTTTGGTGCGAATTACCAAATAAACAAATAAATGTATAATGCATATTTGACCTAGATTTCTTTCTTCATGGTGAGTGCATATATGCTTTGTGTCTATTCCATGCATGTGTGATAAACTTGCAGTGAGTTTGCTTATTCTCAACATCTTTAGTTACATTAGGTCAATTTTCTGTAGTACCTCCCTGGGGTATGGTTGATACGGCTGTCTTAATGAATAGTGTTTCTCATCTTTGCGATATTGCGGTGTGGCGGGACAGTAGCTATGAATGAAGTATTCATCTGTGTCTTAACACTGGGACATTTAGCTGGGTCCATCATCTTGTCTTTGTTTTGCTCTCGTTTTGTCAGGAAACATCGGTATCAAACTGGTCCCTGTAGTCTCGGTGGGTAAAACACTGTTCTTGCTATTCATTACTTCCCTCAAGATGGCGACAGACAGTTCCTACGTTCCGAACCAAACGTCGTGGTCTAGTTCTCCCTCAAGAATGCGGCCTCCTGTCACTGGCATTGACTGGAGAATCAGAAGGCAATTCTGACTCAAAAGGAGTTACGAAACGGTAAGCGGATGCGTCGCTTCTTGTTTTGTAGTATTGACACTCCCTAACCTGTGTTTCTCTGGTCATTGCCTTCCTTGTATACAGAGCATGTGTCACCCTGTTCGCTCTCTCCTCTTCTAGCCTTTCCTTCTGCTTCGGTTCCCTCCAGTTTTCTCCCCCTTTTCTGGCTTGCTTCATGTTTCCCTTCCGTGCTGTTTTATGCTGCCTTTGCTGGTGCTGTTGCTTTGTTGTCTTCGTGACTACGAGGGATCTCAGCCCCAACCTCTTGATTGCCTGATTCATGTCGCATTGTCAGTTACAAGTTTGCAGCGATTGCTGCAATCCAAGGGTTTTTCTTCTCCAGGAGGGTTTCCTCCCTAGCTGACTTCCTGGAGGATTCTCTTGACTTCCATTCCCAACGGAGTTTCAAGTCTTTTGGGAGTTTTGCACTACTACATTATATAGTAGTCTACTTAGACGGCATCCTAATTTTTTGCAATAACATCACTTATTTGCAAAGTTAGAGAAATGTGGCTTTCACCAAACTAAGTACCAGTACCTTATCTGGGTTTCATTCTGTCCAAAGAAGGCATGTCAATGGATCCATCTAAGGTCAAAGCCATCCTTCAATGGAAGGCACCAACCACTGTAAAAGAAATTCTACGATTTCTAGGCTTTGCAAATTTCTATAGGAAGTTCATATCGAACGTTTACAATAAAATCAAACCCATTACTGAAATGTTGCAGAAAGGGAAAAGGCTTGAGTGGAACCGTCTGCCCAATCAGCCTTTCAGGAATTAAAAGAAGCTTTCACCTCGGCTCCCATTCTAAAAACTCCTGACCAACAGCGACAATTCATCCAGCAAACTGACGCATCACACTCTGCGATAGGAGCAATGCAAAATAAAACATACTGACAGATTTGAACATCTCGTGGCTTACCTCTCCAAAACCCTAAACAAATCAGTGACCAATTATACTGTGTTGGAGAAAGACGTGCTGGCGATAAAGAGAGCATGCCAGGAATGGCGACATCTGCTGTTAGGTTCCATTTATCCATTCATCATTCGGACCGACCATCGGAATCTGAAGTTCCTTGAACAATTGGAATGCCAGAATAGTAGACACGCCAGGTGGGCTTACTGCTTTTCACAATATGACATTTGCCTGACAATTATTCCAGGGATGCAAAACGTACAAGCAGATGCTTTGTCGCGTTCAGCGGAAACCACAGTGGAAGCCCCTCAAGGTGAGAGACTTTTTCCTTAGGCTACCTTCGTGTTCTCCATAGGGGACTTTATCAAACTCATCAAAAGTAAGACACAAGTCAACTACCTGAGTTACAAGAGGTCATTTGTCAATACCAACTCACAAAGTCTCAGGATTTGCTGTTTCATAAACAACAGCTGTTTGTACCTTACGAATCCCTACAAAGGCAAGTCCTATCCATGTGTCACGATTCTAGAAGTGCAGGCCACCGTGGGGTTCATAACCCACTTGAGCTCATAAATAGGCATTTCTGGTGGCCTAAACTGCATAAGGATGTCAAGGATTATGTTTCCACTTGTAAGGTGTGTTTACAAGCCAAAGTTCCACATCAGAGACCTTTTGGGCTATTGGTTCAACCTGACGTACCCACGCAACCATGGCAACACATTTCAACTGACTTATAGTGGAATTGCGTCCATCCTCCCATTACACCACTATCATGGTATTTATACATTGAAAAAGACACATAGTGTGAAGGAAATTTATTTGGCACTCAAGAAAATAAAAAATTGAAAAATGGAAAGTCGCAAGTGGAAATGTATTTTATTTGGAAAATCACTCTCCTGGTAACCGTTGATTCACTCACCAAAATGGCTCATTTTCTTCCTCTACCACAGATTCCCACAGCATCACAAATGGCTATATGTTTTCTTCAAACGATTTTTCAGTTACATGGACTACCTGCTAAAATCACATCTGATAGAGGAACCCAGTATACTTCTACCTTCTAAAGCTGCTTATGCAAGCTATTGGGAATCAAAAGAGCTCTCTCATCAGGGTATCATCCTCAGACCAACGGTCAGACTGAGAGGGTCAATCAGTCTCTAGAGTAGCACGTTTGTTGTTTTGCTTCAGCTATGCATGACAACTGGAGCAAACTTCTGCCCTTTGCAGAGTTCGCATACAATAACACTTTACATTCCTTGACTGGAGTTATGCCGTTTTATTGTTCCTATGCCATTCATCCGGTTACTGTTCCCACCGTTCAAACTGTGAATCAGAAGCTGCCTGATATCGACCTTCGCCTTGGTGACATCATGAAAGGCCAAGCTACTGCACTTGAGGCATTAGAAAACAACAGAGCTACCATCAAGAGTTATGCTGACAAGAAGAGGACTCATCCCCTTCCTGTGGGTGATAAAGTCTGGTTATCTTCTAAGTTTCTTCCCAGGCGGCTGACTTCTACAGAACTAGCTCTGTGATACTTCAGTCCATTTGAGATCTCCTGCACCGTTGGTCCTGCGGTCTATCTTTACTGGAACCGAATTCATACAGTCTTTCATGTTTCACAACTCAACCCATACATCCCAGACCGTTTCAAAAAAGTAACTCTAAGACCCTTCCCTCCCCAGTAGACACCCTACAGGGACCTCAGTATGTGATCGCTGCAATCTGTGATTCCTGTTATTTTCGAGGAAGACTTCAGTACCTCATTGACTGGAACAGTTACGGAGCCGCAGAACATTCGTGGGAGTCCGCCTCTGATGTGCATGCACACAGATTGCTACAAAGATTCCGATGGAGACTTCCCTGGAAACTAGGACCCAGTATGCCGCGGAGGGGGCATACTGTCAGGAAACATTGGTATTCAAACTGGTCCCTGTGGTCTCGTCGGGTAAAACACCATTCTTGCTCTCCATTTCTTCCCTGAAGATGGCAGCAGAAAGCTCCTGCAATCCGAACCAAACAGTGCGGTCTAGTTCTCTCTCAAGATGGCGGCCTCCTGTCACCGGCATCAAAGGCACAATCAGAAGGCAGTTCCGACTCAAAAGGAGTTACGAAATGGTAAGCAGATGCGTCGCTTCTTGTTTTTAGCATTGACACTCCCTAACCTGTGTTTCTCTTGTCATTTCCTTCCTTGTATACGTTGCCTGTGTCACCCCGTTCGCTCTCTCCCATTCTATCCTTTCCTTCTGCTTCGGTTCCCTCCAGTTTTCTCCCCCTTTTCTGGCTTCTCTTCATGTATGCCCTCCGTGCTGTTATATGCTGCCTTTGCTGGTGCTGCCACTTCATTGTCTTCGTGACTCCACAAGGGATCTCAGCTCTGACATCTTGATTGACTGATCCATGTTGCATTCTCAGTAACAAGCTTGCAGCCATTGCCTCAATCCAAGGGTTTTTCTTCCCCAAGAGGTTTTTTTCCTAGCTGACGTCCCGGAGGATTCTCTTGAATTCCATTCTCAACAGAGTCTCGATAGTCTTTTGGGAGGTTTTGCACATACGTCCGCAGCGTTTTGGGCATTACCAACCAGGTCAGTGCTTACACTCTTGACACATTATTGATCAACTGCTTGCTTGCGAATGAAGTACAAAAGGCGCTGTAAGGGTGCAGAAGGAGGAGACTGACATACCCGTGGCATGATGGTTGCCATAAATTTGTATTGATAACCTAAGTCTCCCTAACTCTAAAAAGGGGTTTCACTGCCTCTACTAATTAACTAAGAATTCAGTCAGAATGTCCAAGTAAAGGAAAAGAGTCCACTGTCAAGTGTCAAAAAGCCTACTTCTGTCCCTCACACGTATAACTAAACTAAAGAGGTAGTGGGTCCAGGAGAATGGCTCCCTTCTTCTGGACAACAGATCATAGTTCCAATTGGCAGGTGGGAACTTCCCCTGAGAGAATGACTCCCTTCCTCAGGTCTCAGTTCCTTTCCAACATACAAAACAAAGTTCCAGGGTGTGGTGCTGTAAAGTTTTCAGTTCAAACTGAAAAGATAAAGTTCCAGCTCCGACATCAACATTCCTTATTGACCGTAGTTTTCTTCACTATTGGGTTTCCGGAGAATGCCTCCCTTGTCCAGATATCTTGTTCTCAGTATTTGTACAGTGGCAGGGGAATGACTCCCTTCCCTGGGCCTTCCTTGGCTTTGCTTTTCAATACACAACACCAGGGGTATGGCTTCCTTCCCCTGATCTCTCTTGGCTTGCCATTTCACCATAGTAGGGGGAATGTCTCCCTTTACCAGCACTTTTCAGGCTCTCTGTCACAGTTCACAAAGGCTGGGGGAATGGCTCAGTTCCCCAGGCCCTTCTCAGGTTATTTGTCACAGTTCATGAAGGCTTGGGGATTACTCCCTTCCCCAGGCCCTTCTCGGGCTCTTTGTCACAGCTCACAAAGGCTGCGGGAATGACTCCCTTCCCCAGCCCCTTCTCAGGCTCTTGCACAGTTCACGAAGGCTGAGGGAATGACTCCCTTCCCCAGGCCCTTCTCAGGTTCTTCATCACAGTTCACAAAGGCTGAGGTAATGACTCACTCCCCCAGGCCTTTCTCAGGCTCTTTGTCACAGTCCACGAAGGCTGGGGGAATGACTACCTTCCCCAGGCCCTTCTCAGGCTCTTTGTCACAGTTCATGAAGGCTGGGGAAATGACTCCCTTCCCCAGGCTCTTCATAACAGTTCACTAAGGCTGGGGGAATGACTCCCTTCTCCAGGCTTGGCCAAACTTGGTTCACTAACCTGCCAGTATGGTCTTATTTTCAGGCTCATTAATTGGGTGAGCTTTTGGCCCTTTTCTTAATATTCGGTTTTCCTGAAAACACTGCGACGAGGAAGATGCCCTCCACCTTCCCCTTGGCTTGTCACAATTCGGGTAGGGTCTCCCCGTTGACCCTTTCTAGCTTTCTTTGCTTCCTGGGCCTCCCTTCTAGTCCCAGCATAAGTTTGGTGGCTCTCTGTGGCCCCTCGCTGTCTGCCACAGCCTCCTCAGCTCCCTAATGCCTTCCTTGCAAACCACATACCTTTGTGCGTGGTCCACGTGGGTTCCGGCCTCTCCTGGGCATTGCTAGTTGGCTGTGGGTTCCCTGTGGCTTCTGTGGACTTCTGTGGTATTGCGGCAGCTCCCCAGTCTTTGACATCTCCTTGGTTGTGTGACTTTATTGCTCCGCACTTCCCAAGCTTCAGGAGCAGCTGGAACTTCCGTCTGCCAGCTTGCCATTCTGTCCTTCTTCCTTGGACCAGCATCGGAACTCTCAACTCCTTCTCCTGTGCCCCAGTCTGCTCCTTCTCCTGCCGTACCACCTTGACAATCGTGGTTCCTCCAGGGAGGGCTTGACTCTTTGGCGAGTCCTTCATCTGTTTTTAACTTGCCTTCATAAAAACAACTAGAACGTATTGTGAGAAACCTGAGGATATCCTCACACCTACACCCCTTGGATCCACTTCTCAGGTGGCCAGGGCAAGGCCATCGCTTTTGGATCCTGACCCTGGGGGTGGAGATGCGAGGTAGGATCACCTGGGTGGATGGTCCTTGGGGATTGGGGAGAGGATATCTGCTGGCGAGACATAGTATCCCCCCCTTTTCTGGTGAGAACCAACTTTACCCTGCCCCTGCCTTTATAGGTTATCACTCTTCCCCTATGTTACATACACCCACTGTCCCACGTTCATATCACCATGGTACTGGGACGAGGAAGAGGCGACTAGGAGTAGTACACACTAACTTGTCATTTCACCAATCTAATACTGAGACGAGGAAGAGGCCTGAGGACTGTTGTGAGGGTCAGGCATGTCCCAATAACTTTGGTCAGGAAATTGGAGCTAAGAACTCACACCTGTTATATTATATATTAGTTTATAATGCGCCGATAGCCTGTTAAATGGTTGCAAGTGTATAAAAGAGAAACCAGCAAAGGTAGCAGAGGAGAGAAACCAGCTGGGAAGGAGAGATCCAGCTGGGAAGGAGAGCGCAGCAATCCGAGGTGGAGCGGGCAGAATATGTGTCGGTGAAATGGACGCGACTACTACAGAGAAGCCAGAAAGACGCTGAGGTCAGAGTGGGCCGCCATATGCCGTGTGTTCACGGTTGGGAGTGGGGAACCAAGAAACTTCCCTGACACCGCCGACTGCTGCAGGAAAGTCTGGAGGAAGCAAGCGGAAGGATCACTCAGGCCGGGGCGCTCCAGGTGCATGGTGTGTGTAACAGGATGCTGGTCAAGTAAAAGTACATGACAAATGGGTCTGGAAACCTAATGTGAACTATTGAATATCAAACAAGTTGCCAAGCAAGTAATGAGTTTTGAATACTGAACGGAGGAAAAGATATGGAAAAGATATGAGAATATCGCACAAATGAAACAGAAAGTGATGTGCATTTGCGAATGAGATGAATTTAAAGAGACTGTATTTGCGAACAAAGTGAAACAAGTATAAAGCAATAGACTATTGGATAGTGTGAAAGCAAGGTGGCACCCAGGAGAAATACCACATAGGAAAGTATGTGAGAGTCACATGTTGGTAAAGGCAGGAACCAGAAGCATATGTGGACACATGGCACGGATACAGAAAAGAAACCTGTGTTGTCATGATGACCTATGAGAAAGAATGAACTGTTGCAAAGTTTCGAGGGTTATCGGGTGTGCGACCTATGATGGGTGGACCATGTGCTCCGACAACTGCGCCTAGACCGAGGAACCCTTACTTGGAGTAAACCAAGAGAAGTCAAGAGGCTGAGGCTGGTCGGCATAAGTTTGCTCAAGTGACAGAAAGGAAAAAGGTAAACTAAGCAAGTTGATTTGACTGTGAATTTGAAGTCAGAAGTGCTGCCTACTTGGGGAAGGGAACCCCAAGACCATTTTGTGTGGAACTGTGTTGAACTTGGGGAAGGGAACCCAGAGACCATTCCGTGGAACTGTGTTGAAATTCGGGAAGGGAACACCAAGGCCATTTGATGGAACTGTCTTGAACTTGGGGAAGGGAGCCAAGAGCAAGCCAGGAGCTGGAAGAAGCTCAGAAATTTAGTTTGAACACTGTTTCTTTGGTTACTGACATCCCTGCACATTGTTTAGCTTAAGTTGTGAGGGCAAATATAGATTTTGGACACAGACAGACTTTTAAGTTGAACTTACGGACTCTGACTATCCTTAGTTTATTTAGGTTGGGAAATCCCACCTTAGTATAGGGCAAGTTGGGCCTTACACCATCCTGACATTTGAGATATTAAAGATCTTTTGTTTGAACTTTGAATCTGTTGTCTGTCTCTTGCTTCATGATGCCTTCACACTACACGTTCTCCTGAGGATTCTGCATTGCTCTGCATGTCCTCCTTGTCCCAGTACCTTCTAGGCAAGTCTTCCTACAGCCAACTCTAACGTTTCTCATCCTAGTTACCCTACGATTCCCAATGCTACAGAAACAAATGGAAGTTTGGGCTACAGAGGGTTGAGTGAAGGGATAGGAGGATGTATAGGAGGTGAGTGGAGGTGATGGAGGGTTGTCATATTGCGTTCCCCCTGGATGGTTGTCTGTGTCCCTTGGAGGCTGTCTCTCCTCATGAGATCCTCCGACTGAGTAACACCCCCAGGGAGACTATCAGGTAGCAGCATCACCTATCTGGCCTCAAGGGAAGGGGCTCCCTCTCAGGGAGAAGTGATGACATGCAAGGATTCGTCACAGCGCCCAGTAGTTTATGCTTTGCTATTTCCCTGTGAGTGAATAGCATTTTGCCATCCACAAAAAGCAGGAGCGGAATTCCTGCCCTTCCACCCATAGCACATCTAGTTTTTGGCCAACAGGAAACTCCTCTGAATCATTCTTAACAGGCTAAACAAGGTGGGGGTCAGCGCAGACTCCTATTTGCTACCTTTTCCTACAATTACCCAGTCAGTTCCCATTCAGGCCATATCTGACTTGCATCAGGTTACTTTTGTGAAGCGCCTTCAGTCTGTCCACATATCCTTCCCTGAGGCCTTCTCTCCTCAGTGACACCCACAATTCCATATTCACTGAGTCGAAAACCGCTTTCAGATCTACACATCGGTTTCTCGCTTTACTTTCATCTGACTGTGGAGTGTGGTGCCAGGCAGGATAGAAATAGTGCAAGAGAAGTGTGATGAATCCTACGGACTCCTCACTAAGTCCCTGTCTAAAATCTTTTCCCGGGTGGCCAGGGAAAGCCAGATGCTTTCTGATCCCACCTTGGCGGGGTTGTTCTGCAGGAGGATCACCTAGAAGGAGAAAAGGCCCAGGGGAATGAGAGGACTCTGTGGGATTAGACGCTATATTTGTCTTCTTCTAGGGAGGATGGCTCTGAAATGCCAAAATATATAAAGGCTTGTTGTAATAACCATATTTATGTTTCAGTAGATACACATGTAAATACGGGTGAAAACAATCACAAAACCCTAGGTCTTGGGAGAAATAAAAACCTTTCCAAAATCCTGGGGACTGGTAAAGCTAAAAACCTCCCTAACGCTCAAAGGCACAGTGCAAGGAAAGATGTAAATAATAACAGCTTAAAAGAACTGTCATCCTCTTTTCAATCAAGTTTGGTGACTAATTTGTATGATATTACTTTAAAGAATGTTATTAAGAACAGACTTGGGTTTAAATGTAAAAATCAAAAACCTAACTTTGTCATTACAGACTTTAAGTCCCATCATTCTGGGACGAAAAAGAGGATTAAAAAGGTACAAAGTTGCAGGAGTGGTCAGCTCCTTAATTCAGATGACCCACACCTGAGGGAGACAGAGAGGCTTAAAAGGCCCCCTCAAGTGCAGGTCATGCAGAAGCAGGAGAGTAGAGGAAGCAAGAAGCAGCGTGGTTTGTGCAGGCAGCTAAGGCAGAAGCTGGAGCAGAGAGAAGACGCAGGGACCACTTTTTGACAGATATCAGCTGCCAGTCCTGAGATGGTCTGTGTCTCTTGAAAACTGAAATGCACATGTTGCACAGCGGGAAGCGTGCAAGCAGGAAGAATGTCCTCTGGAAATCTATTCTGCAGAGGCTGTGCACGGGAAGCGAAAGCGAGGGAAGCTTTCCTTCCCAGGAGGCTGTGTCCAGTGGTTGGCGTGCACCTGAGGGTCTCGAGGCTGTCTCCAGTGACTGGCGTGCACCAGAAGGTCTCAGAAGAAAGAGGAGCTCCTATTTTAAGGGGCACGGGTGGCAGCGGACTAAAATAAGCCGTTTTCTTGGTTGCTAGGAGCTACAAAAGCAGAAGTCCCGCAAGCGGCGAGGGGAATGGAAGTTCACAAGCTAGTAGTAACCCTGGGGCGCTCTGTACCCGTTTGCGCGTTCAAGGCAGGCGCTTAGCAAGAAAGCAACACTTGCATATGAGTGAAAGGAGTTCTGAAGGCAACTTTGAATACTGAACTATTGCAAAGCAGCGAGAGCAGCACTTGCATATGAGTAAAAGTTGAATACCAAGCTAAGGAAGAGCAGCAAAAACTTTATGTAACAAAGCCAAATAACTAACTTTAAATGTGTGAGTCTGTGGAAAACCTAGCAACCTGAGGGGGCAACATTGTTAAGAATTAATACCTACAAGCATTGCCTAAGCCAAGAGAGACTAAAATCAAGGCAAACACAATCCAGCAGATATTGCCACTGGCAGAAGGGGAAAAATGGAAGATGCATAAATTGTGAAACTTGTTGCTCATACTTTGTACAACATATTGTAAAAGCTGATATACGCTCACATTTCCAAAGCCAAAGGAGAAGCAGAATAAGACCGTATCTTTGTCAGCATTTGGTTACTTTTAAGAGTGGAAAAAAGGTTGCTCTTCTGGAAAAGGATAGCTAGAAGAAGAGGAGCATTGTTTACAGAAGAGTATTAAGTAGCACCACTGTGAATCTTGTTTTCCCTGAAGAGTTGTTGAACGTTTTGAAGCTGCAAAATATTGAATATTGTGAAGCTGTTGTGAACCTCTTGCCAGTTGATCTTAACCACAACAGCATTTGTTGTTGTGAAACGCTGTTCGGGCAGGGGAGTATACCCAGACGGCAAACCTTTGGAGAAGTAGGACGGGCATGGGAGTAAACTAGGTGTGCACTGAGGTACTAGGCATGGCATGGAAGTAAACCAGGTGGAAATTGAAGAAGTGCTACAAGGTGGTCCTGACAGAGACAATTTATGTTGTTTGTGGTGAAATGAGAACGTGTTCAAGGAAGAGGAAGAGCCTTCTATATTCTTTGTTGGAACTTTCTGTTGACAAGTTGAATTTGCACCGAACTATGTTCGAACTTTGTTGCAGACCAGGATTTCCTTATTTTCTTTTCTTGAACTGTGAAGCACAATCCTGTTTAAATCTGGTGAAAGGGAATTCACCCAGGTTTTAAAGAGAGACTGTGGTTACATTATGAATTCAATCACCATTGTTTTGAACTGCCATACATTTCCTTGTTTATTTATTGTATGCATAAGTGTGAGGGACAGATATCCTTTGTTAGAGTGTTTCCTGAGTAGACAACATTACATTTTTCCTGATAGTTAAGTAGGTGTCACCTGTCTGATTAACGGCCTGGACAGACAGCCACCGGGACATGGCCAGTAGCAGGACAAAATCAAACGAACTGTGCTGCATGATGAACTTTTGAACACCTTCTTCCAATAGATGTGAGTGCACATGATGGCACATATCACACTCTAATTCCCCCAACCCTTCAATGAGATCACTTCTCACGGAGATAGCACAGTACACATGTATGCAACTGCATTTATTATACAAAGAATGAAGGGTGGAAAAGAGTTGCATCCTGTGGTTGATAGAAACATAGGGCCTCATTACGAGTTCAGCAGTGTGGTAAAAATAGTGGTAAGACTTACCACTACATTACCGCCACATTACCACACTGCCTAAATTTAGATTTGGAGGTAAGGCAAAAGAAATACCTCTGGCTGAATGTGGAGGTAATGCCTCCACCTTACTGCCTAAAAATTGCCAAATCAGTGGTATTACCACCGTTGGTAATACCGCCAATGGTAATACTGCTGAAATTCCCATGGAGTCTTTTGGACTCCAATTAATGGGGACTAACACCACCTACCACCACTTGTAAACCAGTGGTAATACCGCCAGTGGTAATTCCCCCAAAATGCCCATGCAGTCCTATGGACTCCAATTAATGGGGACTAATACCAGCTACCACTTGTAATCCAGTGGTGGTCACCTCAGTGGTATTACCACCAAACCCATAATGAGGCTGATTGTGGTCATTACTTGTCTTACACCCCGGATTCATTACTCAGAGTGCTGTATCATGCTATCTTTGCTTATTCTCTGTTCTTTCCTCAGAGATGGGTTTTGTGCAAGGTTTTTCTAGTTAGTCATTATTGCACATGGTGTGTTTAATTAATGTGCATATATTTTTACAGAACCTAGATTGGACATTCCTTTGTTTTGGACTGTTATACTTCACTGCTTGGGTTGCTACTGAGCCTCATTCACACCTATAGCCTTCCCTCTACCCACGTTACCACAAAAGGCATAGGAGTTATATGTTGGTTCTTGGTTTGTAGAAGTGTGAGGGGTGAGCATGTGGTTCTTTAGCCTCTGCTCATCTTTGTACTCCTGCAGGGCAGATGACAATTCATCTCACTGGTGGGCAGCGGTTGGGATTTGGAACAGACTGTGTCTAAAGCCTTTCCAGCCAACATAAGAGTGTACATTTAATGTCATTTTCTGTGCCAGGCATTGTTTTAATTGTTACAGTGTGGCTCACAATGGGTATAGTGCATACCATGGGAACAGGCTGCCTACACCTACTCTGTGAGAGATTGGGTCTCGCACATGACAGTAAGATCAGGAAGACTGCACTGCTAAGACACCTCCAAAAATTACTAGGTGATGGGGGGATTTTCGTTTGAATGGGAAACTCACAAAACTTCCAGTAGGGAAGGTAGTATCTCAGGTGGTAGCACCGAAGGACAGCTTAGATGCCACATTCCCAATGACGTAGTCCAACCATCTTCTGTGGGGAGTAAACCTGTTGAGGCGTTTACAGACCAGCCCATCGTGTCAAAGTGTGGTTGGGTAGCAGGTAACAAAACGGACACAACTCAGGGCATATCTAATTTGCATGTGAGAAAACCCTTAAATAATGTGAGGTGGAGTTACACCACTGTTTAGGGGACATTAGTGATACCAAGCCTCTGGTGCCTGAAACGGCAGCAGGCAGGTACGTGAGCACTGAAGTCCTCAAAAAGGCAAAGATGCATGCACCCAAATCAATGGGCACTGATCAGGGTAAATGTATGAAGGGAAAGGACAGAGATTCTGACCCTTAAAGGTCCACACAAAATGCATAAGGAAATCCCAGACCCATGGTAGGTCAACTCTCATGGGAAAGCAGAGTGTGGGCCCCTCTAGCACTGAGGCACCCACAGACACTCAACAACCAGAGGTTGTTTGCAGTGTGGAGATTTGACACACAGGCTGGGAGATTCTACTTGTAAGGGGAAACCCGAGCAGGCCGTCGTGACTGTGGGGTCCCCAGAAGAGCATTCTGCAGTCAGTGTGGGCATTTTAACAGACAGAGGGCCTCATTACAAGTCTGCCAGTCCGGAATTAAGGGTGCCGGACTACAACTGTGCCTGCTGGGGCCTCTGCACCCGGCAGGTCTCACTTGCCGGGCGCAACGGCCCAGCAGGCACAATTGTCACGGAAGCACCGGCAGTGTGCCGGTGCTTCCATGTCCACACTCCTATACAGTCCTATGGGACTCTATGGCAATGGGGAACAAAATGTTCCGCCGTCTGAGATCCCGGGCTGCCTGGACTTGTAATGTCCCAGTGGCAGCTGGATATCAGGTGGCTCAAAACAGTGCTACAGGGTTGGCGGCAACCCATCAGTGGCACTGGCTGGTTACCGCCCACTTCGTAATGAGGCCCAAAGTCTCAAAAGGCCAGGGAGTGGCCAAATGTTCCCTCACTTTGAGTGAAGACGGTACCAGGTCCGTTGAGGGGGCCTCCGTCCCCTCCAAGACTCAGACATTTCCAAACAGTGTCTCTAGAAACAGGCAACAGTCTCCCACCTTGAGGGGCACTGCTGATAGTGTCACAGCTGTCAGGTGACTGGTGAAGACAGGGCAGTACACCCAAAGATCAAACCTACATGTAGGAAACAGTAGGGCTTAATCAGAGGAGTTCAACCTCCCTGTGGTGTGTTGCCGTCACAAACTACATTCCAGTAGGGTATCTGTTGGGTAAAATCCTCCCTGACCCAGATATAGTCATGGCAGGTACTGAGTAGAAGCTCTCGGAGCATCACAGCAGGAAGCGCAACTGCAGATCTGAGGCTTCCTCAACCAGAAATGGTGTCCCTGGTAGCCCTCTGTCCAAGACTGAAGTCACCTGACGTGCCTCATCTTGCGAGAGAGGGCCCAGTGGCCACTGAGGTGACTATTGTGTTAGCACCGGGTTCAGTGATCTCAGGGTTGCCTAGTGGCATAGAAAAGGAACCTGAGATGGTGAACTGGGTAGTTTTAGTTACCCCCCTAAAGGATACTAAAGGACTGAGTGAGTTGTCATCCACGGGAGACTCAGGTCAGGCTGACTGTTGCCTGGACAGACCACAGAGCAGGTTGTTGAGACAGACCACGGAGTAGGTACAGGGCGGGGGTCCTGAACCACTCCCTCAAAGGGACCAGTTGCAGAGCAAAGGCCCTGGTCTGTTTCCTCAGCTGGACAGCATGAGAGGCTGGTCTCACCAGTAACTCCTAATCCAGGCCTGAAGTTCCAAGAGGCTCATACTATTGCAAGAGAGGGTTCAGCGCCCACTGAAGTGACTATGGAGTTAGCAATCTCAGTGTTGTCTAGAGGCGTAGAGGAGAAACCTGAGATGGTGGACAGAGCAGTATCAGACCTGTAGGCCATGCCAGCGCTGGAAGAGTTGTCTTCAGCTGTAAGCCCAGATCAGGTTGACTTTTGCCATGGACAGAGGGACTGTCCCATCCGTGTGAATCTGTTGAGGCAGACACAGGAGGTGGTGCAGTGCAGAGGTCCTAAACCACTCCTTGACAGGAAACAGGCACAGAGCAAAAGCCCTGGCCTATTCCAAAATGTGGAACCGGTGCAAGGCGAAAGCCCTGGCCAGTTCAAAGGCAAGGAGCCAAATAATTTTGTGTCGGCACAGCCAGGAGTTGGTTGTTTCCCCAGGACTTTCCTGCCAGACTTGGCTCCTGACATACCTGCTGGTCACTTATATATATTTATTTATTGTGCATTTATTAGGCGCTTATACAACAAGTAAATTGTGTTTCAAAGCACCCACATGGCAACAGGGAGGGAACATGGGATTGAAACAATATATACACTGGAGGATGAAGACAAATTGTACTAGGCCTTGTGAGTATTCAGAACGTGGAAGTTGTGAGAAACCTGAGGGTATTCTCCTAAGTACACCTTGAGAATCCCTTATTCAGGTGGCCAGGGAAGGGCTGGTGCTCTCAGATCCCAACCCTGGGGGCGGACGAGCAAGGGAGGTTCACCTGGGTAGGGGAGCCTGGGGTTATGCTTGGGAAAATACCCCAAGGGGTACTATACCAGGAACGAAGGTGAGGAGGACTAAGTCCCTGAAGCCTTTTTTGTTTATTCCACCTCTATCTCCCTTCCACCCAAAGAAGCTCCCTTAATAAAATCCAACCACCCCTACACCTCTGGTAAACCAACTAAGAACCCAAACCCTGCTACACTTGAAAACTATAACTCCCAGAATCCTTGTTTTCCCGGTTTCCACCCATAATCTCCGCATCCTTCTTATCCACATTATCTGATTATTCTTTACAGAACTCCCAGTCTGCTTTGAGAAAAAAACTATCGTTCCCGCAATCCCCCCTGCTCCTTTTCCGATAATAATTCTGATCATTCCTGTTTCACAAATCCTACCAATCGCACCCTTTTGAGTTTTTCAAACCCCCCTCCTTTTTTGACAAAAACAGACTCTTGTATTGTAAAAACCAACAAACAAATAGATCTGTTCACCTGACATGTCCCGACACAAGGGTCAGGCAGAGTCCGGCAATTGACCAGATTTACACACACCTGACGGCCCTTTCCCTTCCCCATAGGTATAAAAGGTGGAGCACGAGAGCACCAGACGAGCAAGGCTGACTGCACAACAAGACAGCTATCCAGGCCCAGCAGTTCAAGTGGAGGAGAAAGACAGCACGAACCGAGAGGGTGACAAGGAGAGAAGTAACCTTTCCCTTTTCGACCAGGGCCTGTGAAACCACTGTGGAAGAAATTGTAAGACCGCAAATAATAGCCCAAGTGTGCTGCAGCAGATGTCAACTGTACACAGAGCGTGCCTAAGCTGATAAGCAGGACAGAGGGAGACGCCTGCTACCGTGGTACGGGCCTTGACTCCCGATACAAAGAAAGCCAAGCGGTTCATCAAAGCCAGTGAGTCGAGGGGAGGACCGATAAAGAAACCGAACTGTGTTGAACAAAAGTAGCAAACGGCTGATTGCAGAATGTGCAAAGAACTGTAAAATGTAAAAGGGGAAAGCCAGCTGCAGATGAGCCAGGCGCCATGTGGGTGCACACTCGAGAAACTCTGGGCAATTACCCGATTGGTGAAACTACTATTACCAGAAGGCCTTGGGAAAGGCGATAAGCGGGTCAAAGTGGTCATACATGGGTCTAGTAAAATCCTCTGAAAAAGTTGAAAAGGTCTTTGACCGACAGATGATCGTGAAGAAGGGAAGTGAATCCGACATCATAAGAAAGTAGACGGAATTGTGAGATTGGCAAAAGTGAACCCGAAGGAGGGATGCCGATGGAAAGGGGCAAAGTCTAAAGTCCCAAAGAAAAGTGTGTTGATAAGAGTGAACCCGGCAGAGGGTTGTCCACCATGAAGTGTTTAAAAAGACATTAAGATTTGTGAATGCCATTGAAGGAAGTGTGTTGAAAGCTGTAGTGAACCCGACCGAGGGAGGCAAACAGTTGAGAAGGATCTGCGCCTGGAAGAGGTGGATCTAGGGGTGAGAAACCATCACCCCAACAGCACGTGAAAGCAAGCGAGAAATAGTTTTTGAATACATGCCAGAGTGAACCCGACAGAGGGAGGCAGATATTCGAGAGAGGTCTGAGGCCCGGAAGAGGGGAACCCAGAGGTGAAGAATCATCACCCCAAACATAATACACTAGGAACTTTTGTTTGTTGTTTGTATATTTCGAATCTATCAGGCCATCAGAAGCAGGAAGGCTATGCTCCGTAGGTCCTGATATTGGCAAAAACGATTTGGGGATCTGAGCCCGGAAGAGGGGAAATACTGGGGAGAAATGTCATCACCCAACTTACATACTGAAAGGAACTTTTATTGTTATTTTTAATACATCAGGCCCTCAAAGGCAAGAGACTTTTTATAGAATAAGAGACTTGGCCATCGGAGATCCTGATAGCTGAACCCGGAACGGTCGTCTCGTGCCAGGAAAGCTCAAGCATGTGCTGTGCTCCAGAGTCCCGCCTTTTCCCGTGCTCAAAACGTGGGGAAGGGAGACCATGACATTGTTTGTGAACACTTCTTTATTTTCTTGTGAACCCTATCCTACTCTTTTGCATTTAGCATAAGGGTATGCAATAGGCCTTTTTTTATTTGACAAGACGCCACTAGGACTGCCTTATTTTTTATTTGATGGTTGTAGCTTGCTCCCATCTTAGATTTAGGTTTAGATCAGTTGTTTTTACAACCTACCTATATAGTTTAATAAACACCCTTGAACTATGAGGGAGGGAAAGAGTGGGGGGTAAGTGCTGGAATGTCCGTGGTCGTGGGTGAGCATCGGATATAAGTGCCAAGTGTATATTAAGTGCTTGGGAGCGTGGAGCTGCAATAAGGTGGGTAAGTGCAGGCCTACAGTGGGGTAGGCCAGCTAGTGCCGAGGCAATTGCTGTGTGTAGGCAGAAGCTGAAGGGATTGGGTGTGGAAGGCCAGGGCCCGAGGACACATAAGGGCCTTGGCAACCAATCGTAGCAACTGTGAGGTTAGCAGATGAGGGAAGAAGGGAAGGAGGAACAGAAAAGGGAAGTATTGAGGAGCCTCCGGAATTTAAGGAGGTCTGGCTCAAAATGAAGAGGAATGAGGAGGCTGTTCCACAAGAGGGAGCCTGCCAAGGCGAGATATCAGCCTCTGGCACTCTGTTTAGCGAAACGCTTCACACACAGAGAGTTGGTGCTAGAGGAAAGTAGAGGTCTAGAGGGAGAGTATTTAGTGATAGCAAGTTGATAATAGCGTGGTCCCCGGCCCCAGACAGTCTTGTGGATGATGCAGAATGATTTTAATTTAATCCGTGCAGCAACAGAAAGCCAGTGAAGGGTTTTTAGGGCAGGAGAGATGTGGTCCCTGGGCTTGAGGCCAAGGATAAGTCTTGCTGTCCTATTCTGGATTAGCTGGAGGGGTAGTAGAGAGGAAGAGGGTAGATTCAAGAGTAGGCTGTTGCATTAGACATTGAGCTTCTGGGGAAAAGTGAGAAAAGGCAGAATTCCTTTGAGCAGGAAGATTTGAAAGTTGGACTTCTTGGCAATGTCCCTGATATGAGGGAGGAAGGAGGGTAGTCGAAGATGACTCTAAGGTTTTTGGATTCGGATGAAGGAGAAGGGGGCAAGCCCATAGAGGATGGCCAGAGTGAGGGGAAGAAAGAGGGAGCAGAGGTCCCAATAGGAAGGATCTCAGTCTTGCTGGGATTGAGGGAGAGATCATTGGAGGTGCACCAGGACTTGCTAGGCAGTCCAGGATGGTGGAAGAAGCAAGGAACTTTGAAGAAGAGTTGAGTGTCATCTACATAGCACTGGAAGTTGGGGAAGAAGGAGGAAATGATGTGAGCCAGCGAAGCAAGGTAATTGTTAAAGAGCCAGGGGGAGAGGTTGCCAGCTTGTCAGATCATACCTGTAATTCCTGTGTAGATTCAAAAATGGAAACAGTGTACTCAATCCAGCCCTGTCTAGGCACTGACAGGACCGACACAGCAGACCCCTTTAAATCCACCACATTTGGTTGAGTGGTCTTGTGAGAGGAAAGGTAACTTTTCTCATTTGGGATCTCCCCAAGATGTCATAACTAACAGGGGACCCCATGTCACATCTGTGGCTGTGCAAACACTGCAGACACATCTGCAGGCCTCTGCCTGTCGAAGCTCTTTCCAACGCTGGAAAGATAGAGCTGGCTTACGCAGGGCCCTAGCTCTAGAACTCCCAGATTGTGGGCAGGGAAATGAAAGCCAGACAGATACATGTACAACTGGAATTGGAGTGGACTCTGTGCAGCTCAGCCTAGAAGTCACTGATCAGCCTGATCTGTCTTCACAGGTGGTTCATAGGGTTAGGGAAAAACTGGGACATTGTTGAGAAGATTCCAGAGCTTGGGCATTGGGGCATCTCTCTACAGAGAATTAAAATGGACATGCTTCCTAAGCCTGGACCTCAACATGCTAGTGCAGATGGCAACCGGTTATTTTCTTGCCTTGAGGATGACCCTGACACTTATCAGGGCGTTTGTCAATTATTTTGGTTGGGGGGCCATATGGCAATGGTGTGGAAGCCCTGGCTTTTTTGATTTTCATTAATTAATACAATGATGTGGGTAATTCCATCTCTGAAAGGGTAATCTGCTGATCAGGTTCCCCTTTCATGAGCTCCATGCCAGAAGCATAGTGTACGCCTCCGCACTGCTGCATCAGCAGCCTGATTGCAACACCTGCCTTACAGTGACACAGAGCAGGTTCTGGACACAGTGCCCTCTTGACTGCTGAAGTGACATAAAGTCACACCACCGCAGGTGTGCTCTACCACCTTAAAGCGTCTTGTACGTGCTAGATGGAATTACCAGTAATAATCTCAGTCCAAATAACTGGACAGACCAAAGGAAGATGGTAAAATACTGCTTTAATCTCAATGAAAGAAAACAGGGAAATGCGACAGCTACCAAAGCAGATGCTCAATATTCTCACATCATTTTGCTTGTACAGAGTTTATATACATTCACATACATTATGTATGATGTCATCCCACGTGTCATTTCATAAAACCTATCGCCGTGAGGGATTGGATTAGGGGAACATATCTAATTATAGAATTATATACGGGTTAATATCTCATTGGCTGACCCTTGTCTGTAGGACACACCCTGAACTACTTCTACGTATGTCACATACTGATTGTAGCAGAGAATATGGCAGCGGAATAATAACTGCATCATTGTATATGAAAGTGCATGGGAGGCCTTTTAATTGGTTGGCAACCGTATCCAACCTTGGACTTTCAGATCGTCTAGCAGAACGTTAGTGAAAACAAACCTAGGTGTTCGAGCTGCGTCAACTTGTTCTTTGTTTTTTCAATTGGTCCATCATATGTCATCGACCCATTTCTGAGCCAAAGTCTATCTTTTATAGTTGACCTCGTAGTCAGCCCACTGTTCTGGGACATTCGAGGAAGTGCGTGCACACCACTATCTTAACTCGAAACTCTAATGAATAGCCTTTGTTTTGAGTTCTTCATCACATGTTAGGAGACCGCGATTTTGTCCATTTCAGTCTCTCAATTACTGCTATTTGATTTTATTAAACAGCGTGTCATTACCCCTTCTGGCCTTTAGAGACTTGCTCAATCCACCTCACATAGGTTTTTGCCTTTGTAGTTGCCCAACACTTAGCACCTGGAAATGTTCTTGTCTCTCCTAATCTTAGCAGAAATATGGCTCACGCATATGGGCTGTTCTTTCGACTCCATTTCTGCCTTGCACCCATCTCTTGAAATAGCCTCCTTGATCCAAGGTCAAGGTACTCCGTTACTCTGCACACGAAAACAGCTTCTTCGATTTGCAATCCTAGATTTGTATTATGAGGTAGCTGGGTTGATTCTTTAACACGGGCCGCCGTCCATTTACTTCCAATGCTCATCCTAAACATTATGTATATACCTCTTTTTAGCAAGTTTCTATATGTTTTTTCTACCTTGCGTTACAGTTATTGGTCAGCAAGTTACTTTATCTGCTTAAGTTCAGAATTACTTCATTTTTAGATACATGTTTCTCTTTGTGCTTCAGTTACATCATCAGCCTTAAGTATTTTCATGTAATTTCAACATAGGTTTATATATCTTCTTCATGACATCATTCTGTTGTCACCAGACTTTTACTGCACGTTCATCCATGATTCCCTTTGGCAGTGGGAATCCTTCTTGATGACATCCTTCTACTTTGTCAATGGGAGGTTATCTTCTGACTGGCTGTCTGACTGCAAATCGTCTTTCATATAATCTACACGGTATGGACGTGTTGCAAAAACATGTGCATGGGTTCCCAATTGTAGCTCTTCGTCTGTTACTCTAATAAGACGATGGCGAGAGGGCGGGGACTAGAAAAGAGTCATCCACCTGCTCCTCTACATAGAGGTGGCATTTAAGATATGCACCCCTGTTCCAAAATATCATGATTATGAGTGACAGGTGCTCGTGGCAGAATACACTCTAAATATAAGCCATGCCTGAGATAGGGCGTGTTGCATGGCACTGCTCATGATCAATGCAGCCACATCCAATTGCATATCACACGTGTCAGCTCCTGTGAGTCAGCTCAGCTGTGGAAGGTGATGTGTATTCTGGCCGGACAGGGTGGTCCGGCCAAGTGACAGGACAGTAACCTTAATGGGCATCCCTCTTCATTGATCTCTTTGTGAGGGAAGGTAACACCCTCTTCCAGAGACAGGTACTCAACAGGAAGCTGTCCTCTGCATAGGCATGAAAGGAGAACATTGATTCAAAAGGAGTAACCTCACACAAGGGTGCTGTATACCAAATCAGCCTATGATCCTATTCGGAAGGGGAGGGGTGGGTTAGTGTAAACACGGTGAGCACTGCACTGTAGAGAACACTCATTTCAAGAGCCGGAATTGAACCCGTAAAGCAGGCAAGCTTTAGTCCAATCACCTGTGGACCTTTCAAAGAAGTGTTGGGATACCCCTTCTTTTAATCATCTTTTGGACTTCAACAATTGAAGATTTTGTTGGATGCAGCTGGGAGAGTGGTTCTTTCCAAAGTCCTCCAGTTATGAGGTGAAGACAAGTGGTCCAAGGCAGAGGTAAACTCTGTCCCCAACTATCCACAGGAATCACTGGGGGTGAACCTGCTGATAGAACAAGACATGCCTTTCTGGTAGCCACATTGGTAATTGGTGCTGCATCTTGCTATCTTTGATTATTCTGTGTTCTTTCCCCCGGGATGGGTTTTGTGCCTTGATTGGACATTCCTTTATTTTGGACTGTTAGACTTTACTGTTTGGGTTTCTACTTAATCAAATTCACACCCCTCTTGAGAGTATAGCCTTCCCTCCACCCACGTTACGACAAAAGGTGAAGAAGGTATATCTCTTAATTGTGCCCGTTTTACCTTTTGGCTCTTGGTTTTGTGATGAATCTGATAATGTCATCACTCCTTTTCCTGCAATAGCATCTCTCCCCATGTGGCCAGGGGACGGCATCCGCTACCTGATCCTGACCCTGGGGGCAGCTACAACACAGTTAAAAAAAGGGATGATGCGCAGACCGTCTCTAGGGGTCTAGCCATCGATCCCATGGCCTGTGGTCCAATTGGGAAAAAAACTGTGATACAAAAGGGGTGCATAACAGGCTGTTCTCACATTTTGGAAGAGATTGCACTGCCAACTAAACCTAAGGTACTGCAGGTTGACTCAATGACTCTACAGCTGCACTTATCTAAAGGGGGTGAGGGCATTAAACAGAGTAAACTGTCCTTGTTCTTTCCAATGCTTGATAAAAAGGCCAAGGCAGGAAATGTAAATACAGTGGTTAATATTAGAGCGTTGGATGTGGTTGACTCAAACACCATCTCAAACACTTCTCATGTATCGGGAATGGCTGCATTGAATTCTATTCCAAATACTGCTCAATAACAGGCAACAACTGCAGATGCCACAGTAACCATGGGGCCCCCTGCTCCAAAGAGTTTGATCAATCAACCGATTGCTCGAAAAAAGAGATCTATCCCTTTAAGATCATGGGTTGAGAAAATGACTTAAAACTAAATGGCTCTGGTAGAATGAATAGATCATGTATTTTGGATCTCTTTACTAACACAGGGAAAAGGGGGGAAATATCCCGTAAGCAGTAAGGAGAGGGACTAAGAACTAGACTAAAACAAAAGGGTCCGTACTGCTATAAATTCAATTGATAGTTGGTTCAAGTAACAAGTTATTTGTCAGGGTGTACCACAGGGGTATCACTCAAATTTGTAGGCTGTAGCAGACTCTGAAAGCAATCAGGGTAGTCTCATATTTGAAAAACAGTAAAAAATATTTATTTAGCAAATAAATAGGTGTGTAAATAATACATGAACAACTAGACATAAAGCAATGTAACAAACATATAAATGCATTTGTTTGATGGTTAGAAGGTTGATAGTTGAAAAAATAGTTGAAAAAACAAAAACCCAAATATAAGTTTTTCTTCAAACTTTTAAACAGAATAAACGAAAGAGAATTCTAAAAGAAACTGGACAAAAAACTGCCACCTGTATGGTGACCTAAACCTAAGCCAACATTCTTATTTATGGCTTATATTTGGTCATTGCACAAATTATTTTCAAAGAATTGGCAGAAATAAAATTGTTCTATGTCCTAAGATTTGTTGACAGGTCTGCCAAGATCTCTTTAAACAAATACCAGCTTTAAGGTCATTACAGTCAGATGACATTGATTGGGTCACTCTGCCTCAGAGTAACAACAATAGTATGATATGTGGATACCAAACTGTCATTATCTCAAGATTAATATGAGAACAGCGCCAGAATTTAATCACTTTCGGTTATCAAATGTTCATTACAGACTCCTTGGATGAAGCTAAAGAATTTGTCTCCTTCCAAAAAGAACTACCTAATGTAATAATTAAAGATCATCATCCGGGCGAGAATGAGATGGTTGCAAAAGATTTGGTTGAAGATCAGATTTCAGGCTTAAATAAAGCAGGTCAGGATTGGGGTCGTGGGCTGAACCAGCAATCAAGACTTTCATGACACTCCAAAAAGGGGGCTTACTCAGCTTTAGCCTACAATCCATCAGCATAACATCATGGAATGCTTGTGGTATAAAGAATTTCAATTCATGGCTCCATAACCCAACTCAACACACTAGGGCAGTGTTCTTAATGATCCAGAAAACTATGGCGAGTTCACATTTTCAGTTGGACGGTTATGAAACATACACTTACCCAGCGACTCAAGCTGCAAGGGTCAACCTAGTGGTGGACTAGCAATAGAAATAGATAGAAACTTGAAAAATAAAAAACAATGAGTCCATTCTTCTGATGGCCTTTTAGCTGTAAATGTGGACTTGCAGGAAAAATATAAATCTCTATTGCTTTTAGTGACTACTAATGGAATAAAAGTATATCACATACTCTGTACCATATATGAAGTTTTAGCAAAGAATATGTTGGTCACAAGAGTGACAACCAATGTGTGAATTACTGAAGGAAAAATAAATAAACAAATGTTGCAAACACCTAACGTGAGTGGAAATTGATACTCATTGGATACTAAGGAACCACTGTCCAGCGCCTAATTTCAAGTTTTTGGATCTAAGTAACCCAGAACAACCCTTGCAAACATTGGGACCTTAGGAGCTTGGTCTCTCTGAGATACACCTGACAGGCGGCAGGTAACGTAAAGAAGATAGCAATGCACACACTAGCGCAAGACCCACAGTCTTAATGAGCTCTCAAACCACTTTAACTTTTAGTGACTATATGCTGGAACCTGGTGAAAATTAAGTTAGAAGAGTTTTTATACAAATTAACACTTGTTCTGGAAAATTGGGTCAATTTTCATCCAATTACTTCAATTATAATAGATGGTGATTTTAATTGTGATTTCTCAGAAGGCTCCAGAATAAACAACATTATGATATACGACTTGATGTACACTAAAAGTGGGCTCAAAGGTAGCATATGGGATACAAATGTTGCATCTGGGATACACCTGTCTTTGCCTCACACTCAAGGGATAGCACTGCTGGGACCCACACCATCGCGGTCCGAGCATTTGCATTCATGATACCTGCAGCTCCGGAGGACTCAAGAAACCCATAAAAGATGGCGCTGTGGAGTACGCATCTAACAAGAGCTTCCTTCCCATCATATGAGTGCCTGCCCCTGACCAGCGACCTGATTGGCTGACGCCTTGCACAAATGAAATGCCTTCGCCGAGCCGGGAGGCGAAGCCGGCCCTTGGTCAAAGGCCCAGCTACAAGGCTTCCTGTACCTGTCTTTGCCGGTCCTTGCAGGACCGGCGTGCCCCGTCTCCCAGATGGACTCTACGCCTCCGCCGACATAACCAGAGCATGATTACTGCTAATTTCTGGTCAGCATGTATCCCTCAAGCTGATCATGCCGTGTAACCTTGATGATCATATCCCGCAGCACTCTCTCCGCTGAAAGTACGAGGGGCACGACCTCTCCAATCCGCACTGAGAATATGTTACTTTATTGCCATGCAGTAGCCCTGCTAAACCTGCGCCTATACACTTTCTCCCTCCATTATCACTTATTGCTCACCAGGATGGTGCGCACCTCCCTGCCTAGCTCTTTGACTCCTTAAAGTCTTTGCAAGCCTTTGACCACCGTCAGCGTACTACGGCAGCAACCAACCCTGCCAATATACTGGACCATGCCCCCCGCTCACAGATAAGAGTTGCGTCTGCTCCTCCTCTACTGTTGTGATCCCTCCACTCCTGGTCCCTGTCATGACTATCCACTATGAACTTGACCTGCTCTCCACACCAGCATCACCCTAGTCCCTATGTAAACTGGAACCAAGTATTCGACTTGTTGCACCTCCCTACCCAGCCTTTCTTCCAGCCCCCTTGCCACATACGACCTACCTTGCACCATCCACACAGCCGTGCCCCCATGCCTTGTTACCATCCCTCGCTCCACCAAACGTGATCGGTACCGGCAGATCCCCCTCATGCTAATCAGCACCCGTCCTCCAGGCCGTGCTATGCATCCAATGGAAATGCCCAGTTATACCACTATTCAAAACCGTACGCAGATAGCACGCCTATCTCACCTTTACCAAGAGAGACATTACTACCTAACTCCACCTTCTCCAAACTCACCGCCACTACAATGAGGCTGAGCAAGTATTTAGACACCTACCTATCGTTACCCTTACGCGTCCGCATATTGAAACAGCACCCCGCACCATGAGGGGAGGCTTTTAAGTATGTAGACACCTCTATACACCGTTGCCCCGCATCATCAGGCGCGTTTGTGCCAGTGTGAGCATGTACTCCTATTTTGACTTATATACTTGTATAATTGATGTAGCCCCCGCAACTTGAGGCATGGCTTAGTCTGTTTATGCTGATTATGTTATTTTGCACCCCCTAAGAAAGTTTACTTACCTGCACTTCTGTAACTAGCACCCCGATGCCTGAGGGTTTGGTGTATGGTATAAATGTAAAAGTAAATAAATAAATAAAAATGGGAGCTATAGCCGTTAGAGCTGTGTGCAAAAAATGGTGCTCCCATATACACATGGCATAGAGGTTACTGCTATTCTACGATAGACTACTTTTTCGTATCCTCAAATATTAAATTCAAATGTGGGCATGCTAACATCAGAAATCCCAGTGTGGGTGATCGTATGATGCTTGAAGTCAACTATGCAAAAACAAGTCCAAGTTTACAAAATAAATCCCTCACTGGCATTTCTTGAATTCGATCGTCTGGGTCTTTCACTAAAATGGAATAACAGAGTAAGCACAGTATTTATGAATTTACTAAAATCTGATATCCTTTCTTCTGGGATTTTGTGTAAAGAAAATATGCATCAATTGGATAGAGATAACCTCTTATCAGAGATCGTCCTAAAATGTTTGAAGAAAATTGCTAATTCTAACAGGCATAAATCTGTAAAGTTAAAATCACATGTTTATAATAATGAAGTCGCTTCATCCAAAAGTGTCAAAAAAAGATTAGACATCTCCAAAAGCGAAATCTTCCTCGGTTACAATATAAAGAGGGAAAGAGACGTACATGCCAGTCTCATAGGAATCTTAAACATTGAGAATTATTATTTATTTTATTTTGACATTTATTTAGTGCAACGAATCCTAAAGCATCTGGGCCCTTTAGCTTAAGAATATGGTTACAACAATTACAAAGTGCAGAAATGTCTGAGAACACGCATTAGAAAAAGCTAGACCTCATGTTGCAAGGCGGCTACATCAAGGCATGCAGTTACAAATGGTAAAATCTAGGTACATGAAATGGGAAAGCCTGACCTCATGTTGCAAGGCAGCTACATCAAGGCATACAGTTACAAATGGTGAAGTCCAGGTGCATTAAATGGGAAAGCCTGACCTCATGTTACAGACGGCTACATCAGATCATGAGGTGATCAAATAGGCAGAGTTTGTGAAGATAAGCGAAACAGAAAGTGCCATGGGAGAGGTAGAACGAGGGTGGGGAGCAGGGGGGAGGATCAAGTTAAGGGAAGCAGAATGCAATCACAGTGCCAACCAAGTTTGGGAATATTAGCGAGCAGTGCAGACGAATCGGAGCAATATAAATTCAGAGTGGCCACAGCACTTGCAAATAGTCTTAAATCGAATTAACAGCAGGCACTGCAGGTTAGCTAAATTCGAATATGCAACGGCAGCTGCTGTGTTCTCCCCTGTTCCCCTCCCTTGCAATGGCAGCTGCTGTGTTCTCCCCTGTTCCCCTCCCTTGCCTTGTCGTGCTCTGAAATACTTGTGTACGAGCGCGATACAAACAAAAATATCATATCATATCATATCAGCTGGGAACAGGCTAAATTTGAGCTGGTAACAGCAAATCAAGCAGGCTTAATATGCACTAGTAGCAGGGGTGTAAGACACAGTGAATCGGGATTACCGACCCAGCTCTTTAAGACGAAGTAGCAATACGTTGAGATGGATGGGATGCAGAAGATACTCAAACATCAATAATAAAACTAACTCAGGAAGTTGGCAAATCAAAACTGTTTTATTTGCAATTGTCTAAAACCGGGAGTACAACGGACAGCAACGGATGTCGCAAAGCATGATCTCTCAACACATTTTTATAAAAAAGCATCTTCTATAGTAAAAACTTCTCATTACTGATGTCAACCTACGTGGTTGCTGATGTCATCCTATGTGGCAAACTAAACAACATATTGGAGAAAGTGATAGACTCAAGGGGAACATCTAGCTATACGCTATATACTAAGAGAGTGATAGGGTTTCTAGTATCAGGTGGGGCAACTAAGCCCTTCCCTCATAGAGGTCACTATGAACATCATCAAATGCACAACGTCCCATTGGTTACACAAACTATAGGGCTCCTTACTACGTGGCCCTCTATAACTGTGTACTCAGAGACCCCCGGCCAGCCCATAGAGCCGAGGTTTACTCAGAAGTACACCCTTGAGATGGATGGGGGTGCAGATTCATTACTCTAACACCAATCAATAAGGACAACTCAATGGTTTGGCAAAGGGAATCCGTTTAATGACAAGTACAAAAAACAGGGAGTTATGGATATCAGCAGTGATGTGATTGTCCTTCTCACTTCAACTCCAACAAACTTCATACAAGTTGTAACATTTATACTCAAAAATCATCATCATTGACGTGTAACACTCAAAAGTTAACATGCAATTCTATTGGTTAGGAAAAGGTAACTTTACTATAGGTACTATATCTGTATATGGTAACAGAGTGAGGGGACTGGGTATACACTGTCAGGTGGGCATCTAAGCCCTTCCTTCAAAAATGACTCCTCTAGACGTCACTAAAAGTACGACGTCTCATTGGTTCTACTAACTATAGGACCCTAGATTATTTGGTCCATTGTGATTGGGTTGGCATCAACCCCATGCATACTTTTCCACTTCGCTTAGCAGCATGCAGAATGGTCGGCCAGGTGCGGGGTGCCCCTTAATTACCCAGCCTTCCTTCGATTATGGTTACAATCAATCATCACTTTAGTATCGATGTGTCAATTAGTTCACTGTGGTTGGCCTCGAGACTGCATCTTCTGTCTGGAAAGCTTCTGATATCGCCTGCCTGGTCAGGTGCCAAGTGTAGGTGTGAACTCTCGCTTCTTCTTGCTCGGCTTGTCACGTGCTTCTCACACCTGAATTTGTCTAATTTCTCTCAATTTGTGTATTTGATTCTTATTTAGCCCGCCACCTGCCTACGTCTTCTTATCTCGACCTTTCACAGACAGGATATTCTGTTTTTAGTTTCAATTAAATGTAGCTACTGTTTGCCTCTTCTATTGTTATGACCTTGGCTTTCCTGGCACAAGTTGCCTCTGCTGAGTTTCGATTCAGCCATCTCTTCTCGTTTTGCTAGAATATGAATCTTTTCTCATTTGGCCTCTAGTAACCTGGGTTGATTCTGCTTCTTGTGCAATGTAGAAATACACTTATAATACTGTGCTTCATTTGTGGTAGATTATGTATAATGGCGCTTGCCGCACCATTCTTCTACTAAGCATAGCAAGCCGCACTGTATTCTTAGCTTTCTTGTGGTTCTAAGCATATTTATAGTTGTAAACTGGTCGACTATCTTCATTTTGCTTACAGATTAATTCTCTTTCGTTTTGATGTCATTCTTTCACTTTAAGTTCACAATCTCTTTTCTCATGTCGTTTTGTCTCTGTGTGTCATTCCTCGGGTCATCATTTCTTTTATCTGTGAGTCTGTCCGGGTCCTCGTGACATCACCATCAGTCTTCCATCAAGACCTTTTTGGTTTCTTCCGGGACTGTACTCGGGCAATCTTCATTTCGTTTCATTTGTTGGTAGGGTTTTCTTAATGGATATTTTACTGTGCATGGTTTTCTTGGTATTGGTACTTCAATAGGTTCTGCTCTTCTGATAGGCACTGGGCAGAGCCCTACTGCGGCTTTCTGCTGGTTTATTTGCTCGTCATATGTCAAATATTTTGGTGTGAATGTTCCTGGTACTTCAAAATGGGCGACTGGAGTGCAGGTTTTATTTGGGACCTCCTCTACCACTGTTTGGCACCCTTACATCCGTCAGTACTTTTCCACATACCGCGGCAGTGAGCAGGCTGGCCTCCAGGTGCTGGTGGGTTGGTCTTGACCATAGTTTCCCACCAAATAGCATATCATCTATCATCACCTTTGTGGCCTGCACGTCAATTAAGGCTTTGAACTCGGTCTTGGAAATGTTCCTTGCTCCTGGAGAATACGAGGGAGTATAGCATGCTCTGTCTCCCTGCCTAGGTGTGGTTTGTCACGATTGCCCATTTTCAGCCATCCACGTGACTGAAGACCATGATTTTGCACTCTGGTGTATTTAAAATACTACTATTTAATGAACCTCTGACGTCTTCATTGTTTTCGTGCCCATCTTCTGAACAGGAGTTTGTTCTTTCACACGTTTGTAGCTAATGTCTGATCATTCCAGCCTACAGCAGCCTTGGCTTCTTGGGGCTGATCCAGCCTCACCCTTCTCGATTCATCTCTATAATTTAGTTGCTTTCCAGCTGCGACACGCTGAAAAAGCCTTCCTTTTACTGGTCCAGCTCTGCTAAAATGCGTAGTGGAATCATCCATAGTTCACTCACTTATATATATATGTTGGCGCATGCCGCAATCTATTCACTCCATAGCTAGCTTTAAGAATACTTTCTCTGCTTGCATTTCTTTGCATCTGTACACATGTAAAATTACTTTTCTGTAGCATATGCATCTTCATCTCGATCCCGAAATGCTAGTTATCTTTGATACTTTCTTGATGCCTATTGAATATCTGTGTTTTCTTGTCTCTGCATCTCTTCTGGGTGCGTCAGTCTTGCTTCATATGTCGTCACCAATCTGCTCTTTTGCTCACTTTTCACACTTCTTCTGGTATCTCATTCAAATGGCCATCACATTGTCGTGTATGCGGGTATCGCTTTCGCAATGGCAACCTTGCTTCCAGGATTCTCCTTGGTATTGGTATCTTCACTGGCACTGCACGTATTTCACATTCTGATTTCCAACATATAGGCAAAATGGGAGCGACGCTTGAGGTGGGGGTACTTGGCTCCTTCTCTACAACAGTTAAGTCACATAGTATGGGGTGAAAGATCAGGAGGATCTACGTGATCCGACCGTGGCTGAATGTCCTGCGGCTGGAAAGTTTGCATGAGAAAGGTGCGAACTACCAAATGTTTGCACCTTTCTCATGCGAACACACGTACAAACCCACACCAACAACACACTCATGACACACCCCCACCCACACCCCCAACATAAACAAACCCCACTTACCTTCTTCTTCACGCTGGGTCCCTGCGGCGCCAGTTCCCTTTCACTTCCGTGATCGGGAACCGGCGCCGCAAGATCCTTTTCTTTTTTTTTTTACAGAAGGCTGCAGGGGTTCCCCCCGCAACCCCCGCAGCCCCCGTTTTCATTTTTTACAGAAGGCTGCGGGGGTGTCCCCCGCAACCCCCGCTCACTATGCTATAAAGTATAGTGAGCCGGGCGATGTAGGGGACACCCCTGCAGCCCCGGTTTCTTTTTTTTTTTACAATGTTATCACCAAAGGATCAAACTTTTGGTGTTCGAACCTTTGGTGGTAGCATTTTTAGAACTTTTGGTTCATGCAAACCATTATATTCGGTAAAAAGGTACACTACCGATCAGGAGGGATGGAGCGAGGGAGGGAACAGTCGGAAGCAACTAACCACAGGTGGAGGGAAGACACAGTAGTTCAGGCTCCGCTGGACAGTGTAGGACGGGCATCCTATGGGCTCCCATGAAGGTGTTGAAGGGGACCAAACACAGCATATCGGCAGCAGACATGGGCCTTAGGAGTGGGCCTTGAGAGGAGGCCAGCCAAGCCTGCCGGCTCTCCAATAGGCCAGTTGAAAAAAACTCCTGCCAATCAAGGCTGCAGCAAAACAAAGCCCCAAGCTCTCCGGTGCACTCGGCACGGGCGGCCATCATGGAATGGCCAGCCCAACACAAATTTTCAATGCAGAAGTGTGCTGCTTCCAGGCATCATGAGCAGGCAGAATAATTATAATGCACAAATCAGGGCTACCACTGAAAACAGCTGATTGTTGCAAGTGAAGAGATTACATATCAAAGAATGCAGGAATCCCACGCTCGATAGCTCTAGTTTTGTAAAAAGCCCCCAGGGCTTACCTTTGCTCCGGATGAAGTGATGTGCCAAGGCAGTATCCCGATGGTGGGGGGAGAGGCACATAGTCAGCAATACTGTGAACCCCGAAGTTAACGCACCGACAGCACTGGAGGTGCTAGACAATTACGCGAAGTACTCGGGGATCCGATTCAGCAGAAGCAAGTCCTCCGCATTCCCCCTGGCGGGCCTACGCAACACATCAGAAAGCGATCTCCCAGTGATAGGAATAGGTTGGCAACTGATCAAGTTCCGGTACCTGGGGATCAACGTGAGCCACACCCCGCTACTCACGCACGAACATAACACTGAGGTCGCCATCACGAGTCTTCGACGCTCTATAAAATTCTGGTCCAAGCTCCCATTGGCCATGGTGGGCAGAGCAGCGATAGTCAAGATGATCGTACTCCCCCGTTTCCTATACTTCTTCGTGAATATTTGCCATTATGTCCGACCGTCCTTCTTCAAGAAACTGGAAGCTATCATCAAGGACTTCCTATGGTGCCCTCACAGGCATAAACTGTCGCTATCCGTTCTTTCCCTGCCACATAAAGAGGGTGGAATAAAGCTACCGGATCTCCAGCTATACTTCCTGGCCGCCCAGTTAAGTCAAATAACGAAATGGCTCTCGGACGAACCTTCGGCTGAGACGGAACTACTGAGGCAATCCTCAAACAACGTGATCCCCAAGGAAACCCTATGGCACCCCACACGGCAATCCCCGACCACCTTACAAGTGATTGACCTGGGTAGGAGGATATGGGCCAGGTCCTGCTACATCAGGCGAGTGCAACACCCATACTCTCCGGATAACCCCATCTTAGCATATACCTGCCGAACGGATGCAGACCTCTCCACAGCAAGGAGGTGGGAAGAAGCCGGCATATACACATGGGGTGACATGTTCGAGGAAGGGGAATTCAGGGACTTTGAATCTCTTAGGGCCATAGTCAGCAATATTGTGCTGCCTCGAGATGAAAAGGTGCACAGAGAAAATGAGTATCTACACAAGGGACAATCAGACTGTGGGCCTCATTACAAGGTTGCCGGTAAAAAAACAACAAACTGGCATGCCGGTGCTACTGTGTCCGTGTAGCACTGCTGCCGGAATCACGGTAGATTCCGAGTCAGCATGCACACGCATTCCGGCATGCCGGTAACAGTAGCACCCAAACCATTGATACCGGCATCCACGATGCCGGAGGTACCGGCACTGAGGATGCCGTATGTACCGGTGCACCGATGCCGGTAATACCAGCACGGGAAGCAACGTCATTGGGCAGGAGAGGGAAATGCAGCGGCGGCCATCTCTAAAAATGCAAACCATTGAAATCCTCAGCCGACAGCACCTGGACCGTAGAACAGAGCAGTCAGGAAGCAAGCTGAGGAAGATGGCAACGAGACAAGGCACAGTCTGTTGCAGAAGGCCAAGGTTCAGCGGCATAGAGCTGAATATGCTGGCTGACACCTTGGTCGAACATGCAGATGTTTTTTGCGCCGGGCAGCCCAACTGCGCAAGAAAGCTGTGTGGGAGGAGGTTGCCCAAAAGGTATCTGCGGTGGGGACAACACCCCAGACTGTCCATGACTGCCGCAAGCGGTGGGATGACCTCTGTCTGCGGGTCCGCAACCTTCTTTCCGCTGACCGCAGCCAGGGGCTGGGCACAGGAGGTGGATCAAACTGGCAACATGCAAGGAGATGTGCAGCAAAGTAGTCAATAAGGAGGGCGTCGGGAACACCAAGACGGGAGTCGCAACATCTGATGATGATGGTGAGTGTCCCTTAGCGTAATGCCAAAGTCACAACACACACCTTCAACCCCAACGTCAATGACGAAGTCCAAATGGCAAGTAGATGGGACTAAATAAATGCTGCATCACCTCCCACCTAAAGCCACCTCCAACATAACCACATGTCCCTGCCACGAACACACCCAGCAAACCCCACTGACACAACCCACATGAGTCCACAATTGCCAACACAAGCAACATCTGCATGCGCACACACACATAAACATCACTGTACAGATGCAGGCCTCACCACCGTGACATCTCATGGCATGATGAACACATTACCACCGCCAATTGCACACCTCAACCACCAACCATGACCATCCACATACACAATGGGAGCACAACAGTTCCACAATAAGACAACACATGGCACACAGCCTCCAATCCAAGAGGACACACAGGCTGCCCAGCAGGCCAAGCAGGAACCACCTACCCCCAGCAAGGCCCCCCAGCCAAGACCCACCGCGGCCAGCAAAGCCCCCCAGCCAAGACCCACCGCTGCCAGTAAGGCCCACCAGCCAAGATACACTGCTGTCAGCAAGGAGCCCCGGGCAAGAACCACTCGTGGCACCAAGGCCCCACGCAAACCTTCCACGTCTGGGGCACAGGAAACACTCCAGGGCAAAGAGCAGGGATTCCCAGTGGCCAGTGACCTGGAGGAGTCACAATCCGGGGTGCCAATGGAGCAGGGTGAGGTGGCCCGATCTGCCCAACACAATGAGGAGGAGGTGGCTGACCCCCCAGGCCACAGCCACCATGAGGACCTTGAAAACACGCCACCCATGCAAGCAACCCTACGTTCATCTCCAGTACATGTGTCCGGTGGCCACAGTACGGTGGGGGCCAGTGGCACTGACAGCGACATGGAGGAAGCTGTGTATAGCCCTGGAAGCCCACACACCCCACCTCCCGTGCCAGCACCTGCTGCACAACAAATCAGGGATCTGGAGGGGCGGCTGACACGCATGGAGGGGCGGCTGCAGACCATGCAGGACGTGGTGCAGCAGTATGTGACTGACACCGAAGCAACAAGGCAGGCCATGCAGGAAGCCCTGCAGGAGAACGCAAGGGTGGTCAGCCGGGCCGTGTACCACGTGGCATGGCACGTGCGGGAAGGGAACACTGTGATGGCAGCCATGGCCCAGGCCATCACGCAGTTGACGCCCACTACGGCGGAGCAAAGGAATGCCAACACCAACCCCCAACCTGCTCCATCATCAACCATGACACCGACCAGTTCCACCCAAACAAGTCTGGTGCATCACTCTCAGCGATGTTTGAGCCGCTCAGACCCTCCACCCCCTACTCCAAAAAAGGGGCATGAGTAGTCGTACTCACAGGTGCATGTTGAGAGGGAGTAGTAGTCAAGTAGTAGTGGGGGCACTTGTGTTGGGGTTGGGGGAGTTGGGGTAATGGGTGTTGGGGTAGTGGGTGTTGGGATAGTGGGTGTGGGAGTGTTGGGGGTGGGGGTAGTCGGTTCAATTTTTTGGGATTGTGGTGCAGGTGGAGTCATGGTAATGTGTACAAAGTTTGAATACAGTTGGTGTGAGTTGAGAAACACATGACTGGACATTGATTATTGGTTGTGTGTCAATTTAATTGTGTACAGTATCCAGTGCTCCCCATTCCCAGTGCCTTGTGTTCTCCAGTCCATCAGAAGTATTGGGCAATCAGATATTGGCGTGCCGTCCATCCTTCATTCACATTGTGGCACGGAGGATTGCCAGCACCTTCCCCATCATCATCCTCATCCTCAGGTGGCATCAGGTCCATGTCAGGGGGCAGGGGTACGTTGCGCCGGATACACATGTTGTGTAGCATGGCACATACTAACACAATCTTGCCCACCCTCTCTGGACCATAAATGAGTGCCCCACCCGACCTGCTGAAGCAGCGAAACCGGGCCTTCAACAGACCGAAAGTCTGCTCAATTGTGACACGCGTGTGTGCATGTGCACGTTTGTAGTCCTCTTCGTGCCTGTTGACTGGTTGCCTGATGGGGGTCAGGAGCCACGAATTCACGGGATACCTAGCATCACCTGCATGGGAGCAATAGAAAGTGTAATTGTGATTAATTGGGTTATTCCTTGTGAGCACTGCCTGTACAGTGTTTGTGATTAAATGCAACAGATCATTCATGACTGCACTTGACATGTTCCTTATTCAAATACCCAGGTAAGTGTACTTAGGGATGATCCATGGTTGGGGGGGGGATGGGTGCTGTTCATGTCTCAGGGATCTTTCAATCAGAAACAGCCCTCACACAAATGAAGCCAAAGGGTCCATGATGTCCTCACATCTGATGGATGTGTTGCCAATGAAAATGGATTATGCATGTACAGTGCATAATGACACATTTGCCTGATGTGCTTCATGATACACAGTGGTTTCCAAATCATGCATTCGACTACTTGATGTCACCATGTACATGTCCATCAACGCCTTCCCCCATATGACTAGGGCACATTCACATTGGTGGTATGGTCCGCCGGTGAAGGGTGACGTTTCTGTGACAAGGCTGGGTGGGTACTGGCATGGTGGAAATGAGGTATTGTGGATGAGTCCTTCACCACTCAATCATATGTTAGTGGTGGTAATTGATTGATGATTACAATGGTTTTCATGCTTGACCCATTGTATTTCGTAGTGTTCCTTAAGGTGTCTGGACAGGGACAGGTATACTGGTCTGCGGTGTACCTGTGGGGTGGGTGCAATGACTGAGATTTCCCTGTGTGGCAGTTGGATTTAGCTCAGGCATGGCAGCATGACTCGTGATTTACTTTGCTGTGCTCATGTATTTCATGCATTGTGACTGCAACGTGGTGCATTGTGGTACCTGTGGTTCATGTCTTATGATGTTCCTGATGCATGTGCAGGTGTGGGCACTGTGTATGTTGCTTGCATGTACGCACAGCTGTGTAGGCATGCCACGTCTGCATCCATTGGCTGTGTCCCACATTCTGTAGAATTAACTAGGGTCACAGTTCTAGGCATCCAGGACGCTGTGTGTGGTCTCGTTCCATGTCTGCGATATGTTGTTGTGCAGTTTTGGGATGTAGAGGTATGTAGGTCTGGTCCCTCATGCGACTTTGACTGCCCAACACAGTCTATCTGCACTTCATTGCATCCATGGTAATGATTATGCCTATTTTCAGGGGTGATTATGGAGTCATGCATGTGGTGTGCACCTGTGCTGCTCATTCATGCAATCCAGTGCTAGGTTCCAGCAGACAGGTTGCCTATGCTGGTGATCCACCCACCCCCCAATCAACACCCCTCATGGCCCAGCCAGCAGACAGGTTGCTTATGCTGGTGCCTCCCCACCCCCCAATCAACATCCCTCATGGCCCAGCCAGCAGACAGGTTGCCTATGATGGTGGTCCCCCCCAACCAACACCCCTCAAGGCCCTGTGGTTAGATTTACCCAGCAGCCAGGTACGTTGTGCAGCGTGTTGTGGTATGTAGCGGGGATGCGTGGAGTTGCGCAGCACCATGGCACCATGTGTGGAGCCAGGGAATCTTGCACAGCAATGCATTATGATTTTGCATGCATCACACACCATCTGGACATTCAGGGAATGGTAGAGCTTCACTACACTACACTACCTCCACAGCATGCCGGACTACCAGCTCCACATGGGTGCAGTCGAGGGCACCTATCACGTTTGGCATGACTGCCAATGCATAGAATGCTATTTTGGTTGCATTCACCTCCTCCGTAGTCCGTGGTTACTGAATGTGGTCCCTTGCATGCTTCGGGAGTGCATCTACCACCTGGTTGAGCACATGGGAGAAACAGGGTTGGGCGATTCTATGCAGCTGCCCCACTGTGTACTAGTAGGTGCCTGTGGCAAGGAAGGCACAGACACTACCTTCAGCAAGGGGGATGGGGGTGGCTGTCCGGATGTTGATGAGGCTCACCAGGTCATCATGAATGAGGTCCACTATTGTGCATATGGTGTCCCTGTGTGGGTGTGGATCTGTGCAGGGGTTAGGTCAAATGGACTGGGCCTTAAGTGAGTGATTGGTGGCTGCCTGCGGGGTACAACTGCCTGCACTGTTGATATGTGCTGGCCCAGTCTCGCCCTCCTTCTCCTGCGCCTCCGCTGCATTCTCTGTTTCACTGCCTGCTCAAGACGTAGCAGTGCAGGCATGTCCTCCAGCACCAGTATTGCAACTTCTAATGGTAGCATTGTGGATTTGGGAGGGGTGTGGGAGTGCTCCTTTCATGCTCTGCCAGACTCCATTGCCTCCACCTGTGCTGATTGTGTGCACCTGTAGCAGGTTTCTACACAGCAGATTCCTATTAACGGTTGCTCTGCGATGCTGGTGTTAACGGCATCATGGTATCCGTTATTACCGGCATCTCCATGCCGGTAATTGCATGTCTGTGCGACTCTTAATGTGCACTTCCTTGCAGCATGCCAGTATCACTGGCGCGGGTGGCGCGCTCATACCGGCAAGTGGGAGTCCGGTCTCAGCGGGTCCCTGCCGATGCCAGTAACACCGGCATCGCTGCTCATAATACTCTGGACCGGTAAACGATGCCAGAATGACCGTACCAGCATCGATTTTACCAGACCAGCAACCTTGTAATGAGGCCCTATGATTAAAAATGTATGTAACACGAACACAAAAGCCTTTTGGTCCACTATGAATACAACAGTTGTCAAGATTAGGAACCATATTGAATCTCAAATATCAGAAGAGGTCTGGGTCAATTTCTTTTTGGATAAATACAAAATACCCAAAATGTTTAATGACATGTCCAATCCATGTGAAGGTTTATGCCTAGATGGCCTTTGTCCATTGGATTAAGAAGACATCAAATGGCCCTTTAACACATTAAATACATCGAGAGCAGCTGACCCAGGTGGCATTCAATTGTACTGAAAAAGACACTCTAGTCGGGGCTCCTATACAACATGATATTTATTACAAATTCTAATCCAATCTCTGAGTCTCTTAATGTCCCTGTTCTCAAAAAGGGTGATTCCTCTATGGCCTCAAATTATAGGCCCATAGACCTAACTGATGCTTCTTCTAAGGCATTTGCATACCAAGATCTGAGGGAGTTGGAAAGTATTGTACATCAGACAGGGGCTCCATCATGTTTCCAGGTTGGTTTTCAAAAAAGGATGGGGACACCTCTGAATGCGATGATACTGGCACATCTCCAGCACAGTCAATCGGGTCCAATGTTTTTGGCTTCATTAGATATGACTTCTGCCTTCGACTGAGTAATAAGACCGTTATTATGGAATAAGCTCCTTAGATGTTGCATTCCAATGAGATTCAATTGGTGGCTGCATTACATCATAACACCACTTACAGAATTTGTCTCACACAGGAAGGAGCTATTACAAGAGCAATCCCGACTTACACTGGGGTCAAGCAGGGGTGATGTATGGCATTCACCTTATTTAAAGGAATGGTTTGGTCAAAAATGTTTATTGTCCCTACGGGTCGGCCATGTGTTTTTAAACCTAAGTCGCTCGATTTTAGAAAAATCTCCTATGGACCTTACCCGAGTTTTTGTCCATTAAACGCATGCGAAAACAGGCACCAGGGCGCTGCCATTTTGTGATAATCCTATCACTTGCCCCATCGCCCTGGCTGACCTGCTTTTGCGGCACTAAATCATATCCCCCGTCTCTGAGCCTTTCATCAGCAGACGCGTACCACCCATTTCACAACGCCAAAGCACGTCTCGTGTCAACAATCGCTGCGCTTCAGCTAATGACGTGTCGCCATGGAAATGGCAAGACGCCTCTTTCCTCAATAAGTATAAACAGACCGTTTCACAACAGACAGCAGCAGATTTTCGATTCCATTCCTCTCTCTCTGTTACTTTGAGTATTCTGTGACTCGTTTCTGTGCTCTGGTCAGCTACCTTTGCCGCTTGTAGCCCGTGTGAACACCTGTACCATCGCTATAAATTATTTTAGTTTGTTTACCACACAATGGCTACATTAATGCCCTACATGTTCAAGCCCGAGTATACCGAGGAGGAACTACTGGAAAGGGAAACATGCGAAAACGATGGGGCTTCGGACGGCAGTTGGCAGGACGAATCAACGGATGAAGACACTGGACCTAGTCGCATGGACGGTGTTTCCACCTGGTGCACATGCAATCGGTGCGAGCTAATGCCAACCGAGGAGGAGAACTGCTGCTGCTGTGAAAACTCAGGATGCGTGGCCTACATTTAGCAAGGCGAGCCACGATCGCAATGCATCACCTAGCTGCCAGACTTCAAGGCAGCCTGCCTCACACGGTTCGTGTTGAGGATAATGATGGTGCTTATGCACGAACTTCGCGCAACTGTTCGTCCTCGTAATACGAGTAATGAGTAAGTATAATCTGCTTGTGATGCCACTACTAGTTCATGGTCGTCTCCTATATCCAAAATTACATCTGCATATCATTGTAACGCATGAAAGTCGTTCAATAGTGTGCAGTGTCTAGATAGCATTTGTCCGAGCAGAATGCCATTAGTTACAAGAATTGTCATTGACAACAAATGTTTAATCAACTTATCTTGGTCATTTAAAAACAGTTTGTATTATTATTTTTCACAGGTGGTACCGGCTGGTGGCCTATCGTTCCTTTACACGGTGGCTTCACGGGAGGCTTGGACACCGCGTTCGAAGAGTAATACCCACCTGTGCCGTTCGTGCCATAAGAGAAACTTTCCAGAGTGACAGCGGTCAGTACAGGGGATTTTCCCTCGCTGTGCTGCAACCTGACCTGTACAATGTGTAAACTTTTGTATTTTTGTGCAACAAAAAAAGAAACAAAATAAAACACCACATATATTTAACAACGGTTGTTTCGATGTTTTAAATGAATCAAGTGTGTCTTCATTCAGCAGTCTTCCTGTGCCTTATCTGCACGCCCACCGGCCCATCCATCCATCCACCGCCATCCTCTATCATAGGCAAAGTATAACTATATAAAGTATAAAAAAGTGGTTAGTTTAACAAAAACAAAAGTCCATAACAACAAGTCCAGTGGATGCGCGCTGCCATGGGGGGCTGTCAGGGGCGCGAACGGCCAAGGTGCCAAACACCATGTACACTTCAAAAGGTATCCCACGCCAAGAGGCCATCGCTCACATGGCCTCCTCAGACTCTGTGTCTCCAGGCAGGGCTCCCCCTTGAAGCAGGCCGCCCCCCTGCAATCCACATAAGTGTGTCTCCATTCAGCAGTCTTCCTGTGCCTTATCTGCACGCCCCAGGCCCATCCATCCCACCCCCCTCTATCAAAGGCGATTCGCGCCAGTGGATGCGCGCTGCCATGGGGGGCTGTCAGGGGCGCGAGCGGCCAAGGTGCCAAACACCATGTACACTTCAAAAGGTATCCCACGCCAAGGGGCCATCGCTCACATGGCCTCCTCAGACCCCGTGTGTCCGGCCAGGACCCCCCCTCACGCTGGCCGGCCCCCGGCAAACCACATAATACCACGACATACACACGTCATTCATTCACAAACACACCCCTGTTTGTAATACTTTATAAACCACTTGATATGTCTCATGAGAACATCTTTGTGCTTTGCAAGTCAACTCCTGAACGTGCTACCTGAGAACCACTAAGATCTATGCTAATCTGCTAGTCACCGTGCTATCCGTGAACTTCTGTGACCGCTTCGAGCAAACTCGTCAGTGTGCTACCTGTGGCCATCTACCTGTTCTCCTGCAAAATACTGCTCTGCTTGCTGAATCCAACTGTTTGTTGGTCAAGGTAAGGCCATGTATCCTAGTCATATTTCGTTGATTTTTAAATTTCTATCTATTTGCGAGTAGAGTACTCAATAGTGCTATGTTCATTGGTCTCATTGATATTGACTTGAGTTTCCATTGTTATGCTATCAATAGATCTATTTATTTTCATCTGTGTCAGTTGTCATCGAATGGCATCCTTCGGGGGTCCAGTCTATAATGTAAGCATGTTTCCTTTTCGTGCAAGACAGAACATCCAAGGGACGAGTCACATGTTCAGAGTTTAGTCACATTATTTATAAATTTCTGCAATTTATGCAAATACTAAGCCGCACATGATGAACTGGTATAGTTCCTGCAACCAAAACAAACCTTGCATTGAACATTGTATGGTTCATTTACTTTTGTATCACATTTTTATTCATCAAGATTGTATAATAATGTTGATATTTACTTTTCAGAATTTTCAACAATGCCTGCCTGTTCAATTAGCGGTTGCTCTTCGAAGATCCATGCTAAATCTGAAGGCACTACAATGCATGTATTCCCGAAAACTGTTGATCGAATAAGAGAATGGGTCAGACATTGCGGATATCCATTGGATGAGCTGGAAAGTAGAGTCCAACAAGTCTTAGAGGACAAGAAGGGTGATCGATACCGCATCTGCAGCTGGCACTTTTCCTCGAACATGTACACATCATCTTGGGTAACAAAGAAGAATAAACGGCGAACGAGATGAAAATTGCTCGCGAACGCTATTCCCACTCTATTCGTCCACATTCCGCCACTGCTGAGTCAAATGTCCCGATTTAGCTTTAGGCCTTGCGGTAGTGTGTAGGTAGCCAAATGGATTCATTGATATTTTAGGTGTTGTGTCTCTTGTAATACTTTCGACATTGATATGAGTGTATAGCTTTTGAATAATGACATTTATCAATATATTCTTTTTTGATTTCATAACCCACAAACAAAATCTATATATGGGCACAGGGAACTGTGCTATATTGCGCATTTTCAATAGCATTACTCTCAAGTATTCTGTCTCCTTACATGGCAATTTTTAATATTGACATTTCATTATCAATCAATAATTTACCTTTACAACTGCTTGACTATCCCTTGAATCTGAAGCAAGAACATTCTACATCCGTGACGTGCTTGCAGTTATCAACCACTTCTAGCGCGTATCAGGTTATCTTACTTGGCTATTCCGCTACAGACTTGTTTTATGCATGTCAAGTAATATTTTTATTGTATCGTGTAATTATTTTACCGAATGTTTGGTTAGTGCTTTCCAATTGATATACACCTTAGTTATCGTCCACTGATGTTTGTTTTCAGTTATAATTAGTGTTATCCATAGTAATGCAAGTACTGTCTTTCAGGGAGATGCTGAAGCGTCCACCACATTGACAACATCCCTAGATGTTCTTCAGCAGCACAAGGTATGGATACTGACAGCTCCATCGAACTAGATCATCAGAGCTGGAATACTTGTTGTTTTATTGTTCTACACAATGTTTCATTCGTGGTAAGCCATTGATATGTACCTGTGCGGTCGACCCCAAGTATGTGTTATGTTTTTTATATTGTAATCCTTACTAATGCAAGTACTATGTTTCAGGCAGTTGATATAGCGTCAACCCCTGCACTTGATGCGGAGCCTGACATTCAAGTAATTCCAGGGGAAGTGGAAGCGGGACCTTGCGTATAAGAATCGGCGTAACAGCTTTCGGAAGTGTGCACTACATTTACAACATCCCTACATATTCTTCAGCAGCACGAGGTATGGATACTGACAGCTCCATCGAGCATCATCATATAACGTGATTCCATTTGATATACTTTCTTCCCTATTACCGCAAGTACTGTGTTTCAGGAAGACGACAGAGCTTCCTCTACAATTACAACATCCCTTGTAGGTGATGCAGATGTAAAGAAATCGGAGAAATAAGTCGATGAAATCTGATCATATTTAGATATTCCTTGATTCTTTTAGACAATGCATCATTTGTGGTTATCTCTTTATATGTACCTGTGCCGTCGACCCCAAGTGTGTGTTATGTTTCCAATATTGAAAACCATACTAATGCAAGTACTGTGTTTCAGGGAGTTGCTGATGCCTCCTCTCCAATACAACCATTCATGGCAGTCCATGCGTAGCCAGAGGTATGGATACTGACAGTTCCATCGAACTAGATCATCAGAGCTCGAATACCTGTCATTTGATTGTTCTACACAATGTTTAATTCGTGTTTAGCTATTGAGATGTACCTGTGTGTTCGTCCTCAAGTGTGTTTTATGTTTTCAATATTGTGATACGTAGTAATGAAAGTACTATGTTTCAGGGAGTCGATGGAGCGTCATTCCCTACTGTCTATGCGGATCGAGAACATATAGTCGTTGCAGCGCAAGAGGAAGGGAAGACATGCAGAAACAAATCAGAGCAACAGCGTGCAGATGTTGAAGTTCGAGTCAAGAAAGTTGCAAAGAAAAGAAACAAAAATAAGGTTAGTTACAAACAGTTCATAATTTTAGGAATTGTTTTGTGTTGGGGACTATAATATGTTTTTTTCCTGTCAATTGTACTATACTTTATATTGTGTTTAAAATGAACATCCCTTTTCCAATCTGTCCTCTAGTTACCCGTGGGTGTACGAAGTAATCATACACAGACAGTGAAGCAAATGAGAGATGTTGCTTGCCAGACCATTTACACTATGGAGGAACTATTAATTCAGACGCGGTGTGTTGAGACCCGAGATGCTCATGTCCAATGGCCAGAACATGAATTGAATGTGTCCGGAGAATCCAGTAAAGTTTTATTGGACCATTGCCACAGTTCGATCGCACCACCAAAAGAAGATGATACTGAATGTATTGAAAATAGCTCTGAAGTAGTCGCAGATCAATTCACACAATCTACACCCGCCAAAATAATGCCACCCAAAAAGCTGTCGACATTGTTGTGTTCTCCCATCAATGCTGAAGTAACAGATGCTGAAATGACAGAGAATGAACCAGCAGCAGCACCCAACGACGCATTAGAACTTGATATCAGCGATATTTCTTTCAAATTTGTTGATATGTCCTCAACGGCACAGTCCGAAACAACTTTCACGCCGGATGACAGTCTAATGAAAGAGGGCAAATACATAGTATTCGACAGTTGTTTGATGGATATTATAAGTATGCTGAAATGTGGGCATTCAGTTGGAGGGGAAGTATGGTGGGAGCCATTGATTCATGTGACTCGTCAAAAACAAGGCAGTAACGTCAAAATACATGCCGCCTGTAGATTAAATCATGCGTTCTCATGGTCTGCACAACCGATGCTGGGGAAGCTGCCAGCAGGCAATCTACAGGGTCCAGTTTTAGAAAGTTAGAGTCTTTCTTTCAGTTTGTGGGACTCCATTTCATTTCTAAAACGCAGTACTACAAATACCAACATGATTATCCGTTTCCGGCCATTAGTGATGCTTGGAAAATTGAACAATTGTCTCTTGCAAGTACATTTGAAGGGAAACGATTCAGGCTAGCCGGCGATGGACAGTGCGACAGCCCTGGATTTTCTGCCAAGTACTGCACCTACCACTTTCAGGACATGGATAGTAAGAAAATTGTGAGTTCGGTGGTCGTGCAGGTGTCCCAATGTAAATCCTCAGTGGCCATGGAGAAACTAGGATTTATAAAATCAATGCGATATCTACAATCAAGGGAAATGCACATCGACCTCATAGCCACAGACAGACACGTTTCAATTGCCAAGACAATGATAGAGCAGTTCCCACATATTAAACATCAATTTGACGCATGGCATCTTGCTAAATCAATCAATAAGAAAATCTCGGCTGCAGGGAAAAAAAGTTTTTGAAAGTATTTCACAGTGGTCCCAGTCTATCAGCAACCATCTTTGGTGGAGCGCCAAAACTTGTGAAGGGTCAGTGGCAATCCTACTTGAAAAATGGCGGTCACTGATGCACCACTGTACCAACATTCACCGCTGGACAGAAAACCAACATTTCCACCAATGTGAACATGGCCCTTTGTCCACAGAGGAGGCACGGAAGAAGAAGTGGTTGATTGCATCTTCACCTACACACAAAGCCATTGAGAAGATTGTTTTCGATAAAACTCTATCAAGAGATTTGAGGGGACTGACAGAATTCTGTCACACAGGAGAATTGGAGGTGTTCCATAATAAGTGCCTAAAGTACAAGCCAAAGCGATTGCATTTCGACATAGAGGGCATGAAACATAGGACACTACTAGCGGTCTTGGCCCATAACGAGAATGTGGGCCGTGAGCAGTCTAGGACTACGGGAAATGTAGGTATGCCTCGCTACACTACGACCTTTGGAAAAAGAAGTAAGAAATGGGTGGTGAAACGAGTATATGAGGAAATGCAGTTCGACTGTGTTAAAGGCCTTATTGTTAGTGTACTAGAGAAGCACAGATATGGAATTTTGAGCGTTTCTGTGCAGAGCACTGATGCATTGCCACCAAACATTGCCACTGTGCCATGTCCACCCAAAGCAGAGCTCGTTGAGAAGTTCAAATCCCGGTTTAAATAAATCATTGTAATCTGATTGTCTTTTTGAAAATAATGTTATTGTACAGTGTGCATACAAAGTATGCTAACCCTAAACCCTCCATTCACCATCCTGGGTGGCAAATAACATGGGTGTCATCTTTGACTTCTCTCTCTATTCACCTCATATTGCTGACCTTGTGAATATGTGTATGTATATATTTTTGTTGCTGTAACTAAGTTTCGCAATCTCATGTAAATGCTGCGCACTGTTAACCGAGAGGAGGCTTGAGTATTGCAAATAATAAAACAAATAAACAATAAATCTCACTTTCAACTCAACTCCTCAGGTACTTTATACTTTCCCTGACCTTCCCCCAAAAAGTCAATGTCTCCATAGTTATGGTTCTCTAGGGCTGCAAAGCTCGTGGACAACGAGGACAAAATTGGGGGCCTTAGAACGCGCCAAGCGAGGCGTTGCAGATGGGAGAAAAGCCTGTTCGCATTTGCACATTGAGGCCTAGTACAAAGATGGAGTCGAAAATTCAAGTTCTCACAGATGGCTTTACACGGGATGTTGCAAAGTAAGAATGTACGCTCATGCAGAATGAAGGTCAGCGGCTTTGATTTTTTGCTCGCGGGCTGAAGAGGCCCGCGAATCGCAGTGGCAGTATAAGGTTCTATTGTTTTTTGACCTTGAGAGACAGGGACCATGCCGAAAGGACTTCATTTGAAGGAGGGGGCCAATAACGTAAGAGACGATAAGGCTACAAATTCTGAAACTAGACCGAGTTTCATGTTAGTTCAGTATATGAAAAATCATTGGCATGAACACAGTGGGATTTACGGACTGCATTACGGAGAGATACAATGGAAATGGCAAATATAATGTAAGTAACTCTTTAGCCGCTTTTATACCAGAATGAATGAATGAAGAGCAAGTACAACATTTGTGGGATCGTCTTTCTACCGGGCACATGGGCATGCATGTGCCCATCCGACACCCATGTAGACAGTCGTTTCTCAGTGGTTCAACGGTAAAAAAAATCATTAGTTTGTGTGTTTCCCTCGATTTATTTCGTTAGTTTTCGCATTGCTTTTAAAGCCGAACATACTCCATTGCACTATCCTCGCAAGAAAATAGTTTCAGCTCGCCCGTAATAAATAAAATGAATAATAGTAATAAAGATCGGCTGGTGAGACTAATTTCAATTTTTATGTTTTCTAAACAGGTACATCCTACAGTACTGCCACTGCCACCTATACCAGACCCCGGCAGATGGATTTTTCAACCGCCAGCTGCAGCTTCTTGTAAACAACTGCACAACGTTGACCATTTTATGGGATGATCGCCAAGGGGCCATATGCCCTTATGCGGTACTAGCGGCTAGAAGCAACATATCGACCTTTACGGTGGCCTAGTGCCTAGATGATGGAACAGCCTTGCGGTTCACCGTGCGCCCAAAGTGCTTCTTTTAATGGAAACCAACACCCTGTGTACCATAAAGGAACAGCGCGTGACTCACGATAAACTTTTCCGGATTTGCAGATCGAAAGAAAAGAAACCAAATTCCATTCTGATTTAATATGCCAATTGCTGAATATTCTCTAAACATTTAATGTCAAATAAATGTACTTTACCAAATGTACCGTATTGCTGTTTGATTTTAAAGTACAGCTTCATATTCCGAATTGCGGCGCTCTGTGTTGTGAGTTGATCTGTGTTGGTTTCCGGGTTCTGTGTGAAGTCGCGTAGAAGACGACTGGGCGCGTTTGCCTACGCAGCACAGTAACGTCACGGAGAGAGGCGGGGAATATGAATGTTTTGATAATGTCAGGCTCAGGGGTAGGGGGATATGATTTAGTGCCGCAAAAGCAGGTCAGCCAGGGCGATGGGGCAAGTGATAGGATTATCACAAAATGGCAGTGCCCTGGTGCCTGTTTTCGCGTGTGTTTAATGGACAAAAACTCGGGTAAGGTCCATAGGAAATTTTTCTAAAATCGAGCGATTTAGGCTTAAAAACACATGGCCGACCCGTATGGACAATAAAACATTTTGACCAACCCATTCCTTTAATCTATATCTTAGTGATATGGATGAAATTTGGCAAAATGACAAAATCACTCCTGTAAAATTGGGCCGATTAAGAATATACTGGATGGCATTTGCTGATGATCTTATCTTTTTGATAGGACGCCTATGGGGTTGCAAGCCAAGCTTACATTATTCATGCAGTATGCCCTTAAATATAATCTTGAGATCAATGCCACCAAATCGAAAATTGTTATCTTCATAGGAACCCATAAGTTAAAAACAATGAGGTGGTCTTTGGGTTCGGAGATAATAAAAGAAGTATTCAAGTTAAGATATTTAGGTTATAACTTGTGTAATTCCTCTTCGATTTCTATGTGGAAAGAGTCTCTGGAAATCAAATTACGACCTCTTTTATTTCACGTGAAATGTCTTTTTTCTAATGTTTGTACATTCTCACTAAAGCCAATCCTTGACTACTATGTGTTAAAGATCATACCAATTCTACTTTACGGATTGGACATGTGTCTAATAGATATATGTGAACATCTTAATTCGATTCAGGGTCGGATATGGAAAGTGGTCTTCTGTTTTGCAACTTCATTGCCTAATGCATTACTGAGACATGAGCTAGGTTTAGTATTGCTATCCTCAAGATTGCACTGGAGGTAACTTTCCAATTACTTAAAATGTCTACACAGAGCAATGCCTCCACAGAGGCAGAAACATTAAAACATTGGGTATTGAAATGCTCTCATTTTGGTCCTCTGAGAGTGCAGACATTTGGTGATGATCTGCTTACCAAATCTGACGTTTACATTAACTTTTTCTGGTCAAGATTTATGTGGGGTGACAATGTTGCTATTGTCATGGCATTAACTTGTTTTTTTAAAACTGATAATCTCCAAATATAGAATAAAGCACTTTAGTATGAATGTATAGGATGTTTGTAGTTTTCATTATATGTTTGCTTAATAATGCTAGCTTCATTGCAATATAAACTTGTTTTGCTGCTAGGTTCCTAGAGAATTATATTTTAGATGACTGTGAGCTTTTAGGTAAATTGTGATAAATGAGAATTGTGTTTTTCTAACAAATTGTTAATCACATGATAATGTGTACATTGTGTTTTGTGATGAAATCTATTATATTTGTAAAGGTTGAATAATTCAACCAAATACAATTACAAAAATAATAATATGTGAGGGAGGACCACCTGGGGTGAGGTGACCTTAAGGGGGGTGACAAGACATCATTAGAGAAAGACACATACCCCCTTTTCTTTTTAGGATACTCCTTCTCTTCCTCATGCTTTAATGGCATATTGTAACTCTCTCTCTCAAACCCTTGCTATGTCTACTTCATACAGTCATGATATGTTCATTACTGAGACAAGGAAGAGGCTGGGCGCAGTAACGAATACTCCTAGTGAGACCAATTGTCAGCTTTCTCAACGTTAAATTAGAGACACCATGACTGCAACTGAGACGAGAAAGATGAACAGAGCAATGAAGGGGACTAGGACTGATAAGGAAACTCAGCGGCCTAGTCTTTGGAAGTTACCCCATCCTGCCGGGAAGTTTAAATGAACGGCAGCTGACAGACAGCGTGAGGAAGAATTGCAGAAGCTGGATGATGTTGCGAGCCGTGCAGAGACCGGACAACACCCTACGGGAGAGCACACCGTGGGAAGCGAAGCCGAGGCGAGATCCGACAGCATGGGGGGAGACTAAGTGGCAGAGTGCTCGCCGCCTGTGTCTGAGAGGCTGCGTGAACCACACAGAGCGGAACCGAGCACAGCTAAATTCAACGGCTGACTGGACGCACGCTGAGATAACAAACTGCTCACGGAGGAAAACAAAGAGGCGCGATGAACATTCAAAGCACCCGGTAAGAACTAGGAAGATGGAAGGGTTACCATGGTGCCTTGGAATATATTCCGCTCCATGAAAGTAATGAAAGGAAAGCTGAATGAAACCTGTGGAGGGTTTAGCGTGGTTTTGAACCATATCACGAACAGCGCTGGATCCGTACCTGAAGAGGAACTAAAACAAATACAAGTGCAAATGTTGAAACAAACTTTGTGAAACAGAAGGTGATAAGCCGACAGTGGGAAAATATCACTCTGTGGGCAAAAGGAAAGATAACTGTATTTAAGTCCTGGCAGGGGAGTATACCAGGCAAAGTAAAGCATTTGAGAGTGACTGATATAATATGGCATTTGTTTATAATAATAAATAAACTGCACGTCAAGAGGCTGAAAGATTACATTGTAGACCTGGCAGGAGAGTACACCAGGCAAGGTCAAGTGTTGAAGCCCTGGCAGGAGAGTATATCGGGCAAGGTCAAGTGTTGAAGCCCTGACAGGAGAGTATACCAGGCAAAGTTAATCATTTGAAAGCCTGCATCCAAAACCAGGCAGTAGAGTACAACAGGAAAAGACAAAAGTGTGAAATAAACTACAGCAGAAGACAACCTCATATAAAACTCATGCACTTGAGATTGTGAGTTGTTTTTAAGGTGGATATGAAACCTGGCACAGGAGTATACCAGGTTTCCAGCGAGTCTGAGACCTGCACCCAAATTGCAAATACTGGAAAGAGAAACCCAAGGAGGATACATGCTTTTGGGATTTTATAATTGTTTTGAATGTAAGGTGGGACCTGGGGAAGGGAGCCAGTCCCTGGAACTGTGAACATACAGAGAGGAGGGAGTTACCCTCTTGGGTTACAAGGAACTTGATTATTCTTTGTTTGTACGTTTGCATATTGGTGAAAAGGAAGCTGGGGAAGGGAGCCATTCCCTGGAGCTATAAACCTTGTTCATTTGAAACTTTTTGGTTGCATTTATAATTCTGTATTGGATTTTAACATGTGAACACTTTTGAGGATTAGAGACAATACCCTTTGCACCTTAGAGTTGGTTTTAGAGTCTGAGGGCCAGAATAGGATTTCAGACACATGACATATATTGCTTTGGACATCTTTATTTTTAATCAACTTTATTTAATAATTATACAAAACATAATACAACTGAGTAACAACAGAATGGGAACAAGCAAAAGATTACTCCATATACATCAGTGCAACAACATGCAAACTACTACTAAAGTAACAGCTATTCAAAACGAAATCTGAAAACATCCCCACCCTCCTATCTCATGGCAAGATGTGATAACACAAAAAAAAGAAAAAAAAAAGGACAAAACATAAACCCCTACCAATCCCCAACCTCAATATCCACAAAATAAACCAAAGCCTACACCTCATCCAAATAAATCCCTGAATGGCCCCCTCGTACTCAGTTTCCCGATGTTGTCGAACTGCCCGAGTCTTCTCATACCAAGAGAGCGTCCGCATATCCGACACCCAGTTCTCGCAATGTGGCTTCTTCCTGGATTTCCACACCTTCATTATTTGTTTTATGGCCATCAACAATGCTCTATCAATCCATTCCAAACAATCCCACATCTCCACACTTCGACTATCAGTTGAAAGGAAAATCACTGACAGAAAAGTACGAGGCAGTGTCATACTAGTTACCATATAAATGCAATCCAAAACTTCTCTCCAAAAGTCCAGCACTCTACTACACTCTCAGAGCATATGTAGATAGGTCCCTCTCGAGCCCCCACACCCCCAGCACAGATCTACATCAGCCAAGTCTCTCTCCTTCATTTTCACTGGTGTCCAATAAATACGGCCTAAAAGACGTTGGTGAATATACCTCAGATTTAAATCAACCTTGGCCCTCACCGAAGCCCTCCAGCTATTATCCCACAAGCCATCAGAAAGATCAGTTTCCAATTCAGACACCCACTTCATTCGCAACTGACCCCAGGAAATCCTCATACAGTCCTGCAAAGGCATCAACCTAACATATGTAGAAACTGTCCTAGGAGACGTAGCAAAAATCTCACAAATCTGAGGTCTACCACTCAAAGGTCCGCTCAACATTTCCATCAGCAACCGCTCCAAAAGCCCATATCTACCCACCTCTCTATTATGCAGACTATAACGATTAGCTAATTCTTCAAACGGAACCATCCTCCCCCCTCTCCATACATCCTCTATTTTCAGAATGCCCCTGTTAGCCCAGCCCCTCCAATTAAGCATTTTATTATTCATTTCTAAACCCGGATTCAGCCAAATAGAGGCCGAATCATACAAATACAAGGATTGCCCACACCCCAGAATCCAATTAACCAACACTGACTTAGACATCTTGACAAAGGACAGACCCCCAAGTTGATGGTTGAGGTAGGGAAATACCTCCTAGGTTAGGAATAGTGAGGCATTTTCCAACCCCTTCTTGCTTGATTTGAATAAATGTTTATAACCAAAAACCATGAGTCATCTGTGTCTGCGTCTCATTCCGGGCTCCTCACAGTTTGTAGAAGTGTGAGGGCTGAGTAGGCACTTTAGCCGATGTTCATTCTTAGGTTCCAGCAGGGCAGAAGTGAATTTGTCACAGCCTGGTCTCATTTTGTATCCTTACGTACTTATATTGGTATCCGCAGAAGTCTTCCATCGTTGTATGTCACTGCCCTCGCCTTCCCAGAGATGTTTGTTTCTCTGCCCTTGGGGCAATAAGTGTGGGAGTAATGTTATGAGCAGCGCTTTAAATGGGAAGCTAAATCCAGAGGGGCTATAGTTAGAGGGGCATGGCCTAAGTACGGGTGGGTGTACATAGGTGACGTTCCCTTAATTCACCCCCCCACCTATCGGGCGGAGGTGTATGGGCCTAGTAAGAGCAGGAGAGCTGGGGGCATTATTACCTTTGGTGTGCCGACCCCCTCCTTTTTGTTCCAAATCACAGGTTCCGATCCCCGCAGGGGGGGGGGTCAGAGCATGTGATTAGGAAACAAAAGTAGAGGCCAGGAGAACCAAAGGTATGACACCAGTGCGTCCCAGCTCTCCTTCTGTGTCTTAATGTGGGTCCAACAACCAGCAGGCAGCTCTTTCATTCAAGGAGCTGCATGGTTAAAGGGCTGTCTGCAGGCGCTGCCTACTGGGTGTTGGCTCTTTACTCAGAAACAGTAGGGTTGGGTTACCTGGCTTCTCCTTTTGTTTCTGAGTAAAGAGCGAAACACCCAGCAGTTAGTCCGTTCAGCCAAAGCTCTGCACTGTTAAAGGGCTGCCTGCAAGTGTCCGAGTTTCAGTTTAGAAAAAAAGAAGCGGCTGTGATGCCTTTTCTTTTTTCTAATCCGAGGTGTTAACACCTGCAGGCAGCCCTTTAACTGTACAGCGATTTGGCTAAATGGGCTGCCCGAGGGGTCGGCTTAGCAGGGGCTAGTCGGGGGTGATACATGGCAGTGCCCCCAGCCAACTTAAAACCCTGGTTATGAGTGTTTGGGGCATTCAGGAGTGTGATCAGTTGTTAGTATGGGAAGGGTACAAGGGTATGAATGCTTAGCGTCTAATCATGTGTATATGTGAAGAGGGCAAGAGTGTGAATGCTGTTTGGTTGTCCCCCAACTGTTACCTGGGTGGATGCACTTATTTGTTTTTTATTTTATTGGGTATTTATAATGCGGCTATACAGCAAAATGCTGTTTTAAGGCGCATCACAACAAAGGAGGGAGAGGTACAGGGAAGAAAAAAAACAATAACGTTCCTACTAGGTCTTGAGAGATTCGGCGCATGCAAGTGCAGTAACAGAAATGCAGGTAAGGGGAGGTGTAGGTTTGGGGAACAGGGAAGAAGAAAAATAATAACGTTCCAACTAGGTCATGTGACAATTAGGAGCGTGCAAGTGCAGTAATAGAAATTAGGGGAGAGGGAAGTGAAGGGTGGGGTTGAACAGGGAAGAAGACAAACAATAACGTTCCTACTAGGTTGTGAGACAATTTGCAGCGTGCAAGTGCAGTAACAGAAATTAGGGGAGAGGGGGAGCAGGAGAAGTAAAAGGGTGGGATGAACAGGAACGTATTTATTTATTTATTCATTTTTGTATAGCGTGCAACAGCCCGGGGCATTGTGGCGCTTGTTACAGAAAGAAGCTTAGTTACAGGTCATACATATGCATACATTTTTGTACAGTGATGAATACATACAATGCAGTGATGATCAGGCAGGGAAGAGACGGGGGGCATGTTAGTTGAAGAGAAAAGTTTTTAGATTTTTGCGGAATGCTAGTAGGGAGGTTTCTGCTCTGAGAGATGTAGGGAGCCTGTTCCAAAGTTTGGCAGCTATGTATGGGAAGCCTAACCCACCTGCTTTGGCCCTGTTGGTGTGGGGGGTGAACAGTAGATTAGAGTATCACGTTTGTGTGGGGCGTGTGGAGGTAGTTCTTGTGATGGTATCTGATAGGTATGTGGGGGCTGTGAGGGAGAGGCATTTGTGTGTGAGGGGAAGGATTTCTAAAGTAATGCAGTCTTTTACAGGGAGCCAGTGTGCTGCCTGTCTTGCATGGGAGATAATGTCCCTTTTAGGAATGCTCAGCGCTGCTCTTAGGACATTGTTTTGAGTGATTTGGAGTCTGTTTAAGTTTTTCGCTGAAGTACCGGCTAAGAGGGTGTTGCAATAGTCAAGTTTGGCCCCTATAGTAGCTCTGCCTATTGAGAGACAATTAGGCTTAGAGAGGTAGGGTTTTATTGTGTTAATGAGCTTGATGGTATGGGCAGCTGCAATGGCGCTGACCTGTCTAGTCATGGAAAGTGTAGTGCCTATGTAGACCCCTAGAGTCTTTACAGACGTGGAAACGGGTATGATGGTGGTATCTATGCTGCAGTTGGAGTATAGATTATCTAGTTTGGCTAGTATGGCTTTTTTTTAAGAGGATAATAATCTCAGTCTTGTCTCCATTGAGGCAAAGGCCATTGGTCACCATCCAGGCTTGGATAGTGGCATAGATAAGGTGTAGTGCGTTGGCATCTTGGTTATAGCAGCCGGATAGTGGAAGGAGTACCTGAGTGTCGTCAGCGTAGTTAGTATACCCTATACCCAGTGCGTCTAGCTTGTCGAAGAGAGGCTTTGTGAACAAGTTGTACAGTGCGGGAACTGTGCATGATCCCTTGGGGACTCCACCGTGGATGGTGGTGGGGGCCGCTTTGGCTATACCGGAGAATACTTTCATTGCGCTTCCTTCAAGGAAGGAGGTGATCCATGAGGCTGCCTCTTTGGAAAATTTGGCTGAGTGGGTGAGGTGTGTGGTGAGAGTCTTCTGATCTACAAGATCGAAGGCAGCCGAGAGGTCTAGTAATAAAAGGAGCGCTGGCTTGCCTTTGTCCATGATTTGAATGATTTGTTTTTTTAGATCAACACAATAACGTTCCTACTAGGTTGTGAGACAATTCAGAGTGTGCAAGTGCACGTATGCAATGTATGTCTTTATTTATTTATTGCATTTGTTAAGCGCACTAAACCCGGAGGCATCAAGGCGCTGGTTACAGGTTTAAGATAGACGTTTACAGACATTACAGATTATGGGGTGGGTCGGGGGAGAGTTGTAGTGGTCTTTTATCTAGAATGGTGAGGTCAGGTACGCCTGGTGGAATGTAGAATAAATGATGCGTGTGTCTGAGTGGATGGGCTGCTTGCTGAGTGAATGCACTGGTGTGTACTTACCTGAAGATGACCACTTACCCGTAACTTGCTATGTGAAAATATACTTACCCCTCCTTACTCCAGTCACAAGGGGCTCACTAAGCCCCACCCCTCCCTTCCCTCTCCTACATCTTCTGCCGGCCCTGAAAATCCTGCCGCTCTCCAAGACCCTAACTGCTGCACATCCTCAAATGCTGCTCTCAACCTTTTAAGGCCCCTGGTTGGGTGAAAAAGACAGATTTCGTTTTTGGCAGGTGAAAGGCCATTGAAATGAATGGGGGTGCAGGAGGCTTGGTGGGTGAGTCAGCTCTTTACAAGGCAGGTGACACCCGCCAAAAGAGTGTGAGTTGAGAGCTACGATATGGGCATGTAAGGGGCTTGATGGGGGAGAGCACACATGCCAACATTCGGATTGCGAGGGAGATTCCAAAACCTAAAGCGGGAGAATATTAATTTCCCCACTGGGTTGCACTGGGGTTCAAATTATTTAAGGTGTGATAAAGTGAAAAATAGCAATAATTTTAAATGAAAAAGTGGGAGTCTCCCAACTAAATTGGGTTGGCATGTGACAGAGCTGCTTGTTGCATCGTACGCAACTGTTGTGAGCATTCACGAGCCTCGTTCCGGCTCGCGCATGCGTGTGTTCAATAAAGGAGGTCCCAGGAAGGCAGTTGCCGCTGGGACCACGTACCAGCAACACGCGTCCCGTGTCTCTCTCCAGAGTGTATGCGTGTGTATGTGTATGAGTGCGGGGACCTAGGGCTCACACGCCACCTCCAACACTGGCGACGAGGAACCGTGGAAAGGTGGAAAGGGGGAACGCAACATTGCTCTCGCAGCATTTGATGTTGGAGAGAGTGTTGGTCTCCCCACGCGGTTACGGACCTACGCAGTTGGCCGGCAGCCATCTTCAGAGCACGCGGATCAAAGCGGTTGTGGCCCACACGGGCGCTCGTGCGCCGGCTGTGATCCGGATCTCATAAATCAATTTTTGGACACTCAATTGAGGACAAAGGGCCTTTGAAAGGACTGATGGCACACCAAATGTGCTGAATGCACCACCTGCTGCAGCTACAGGCCCCATCATCAACCTGAGCCACCTGACTCTGGACATTTCTCCCAGCCAAGGGAAGGTTAGTGGGAAACACTTTTGGGCTGACCCTGATGTCACACCCTCACCCCAGTCACCACCATGGGTGAGGAGGACGAAGAGGATGGGCAACTATGCCAATCCCACGCAGGCTGAATAGCACCTTGGCACCCATGCCTGAATTTGACACATCAGGCCCACCGTCCAAACTGGGGCCGAAGTGGCTACTATGGGTGAAGAAACTGGAAATGTTTTTCAGGGCCTCGGGGGAGACTGATGATGATGTGAAGGTGGCTACGATGGTGTACTCGGCTGGCACAGAGGTCGACAGGATATTTGACTCGCTGAACCTTCAGGTGGTCACCTATGATGCGATGAAACAGGCCCTCCAGAACCATTTCCTCCCCATGGCGAATGTCGACTTCGACAGATTTGTGATGTGTGCGGAGAAGCAACAAGGGGAGGAGTCCTTGGACCAGTTCTGTGCAAGGCTGAGGCATCTCGCAAGCACCTGCAGGTGGGTGAATGAAGAGGAGATGGTGCAGAACCAGTTGATACAGGGGTGCAGCTCCGGGAAATTGCAGAGGCAGGTGCTTAGGGAGCCAGGCCTAACGCTTACGGAAATCCTGGACATAGGGCAAGCATATGAACTGGCGGAGTCCAGAGACGCGAAGATGGACGCGGCAATGCACCCAGGGAAGAGCGAGGATGGCTTCGCCATTGGGCGCTCAGCCCCAGGGAAGACGCGCTGGGGTCCTAAAAGAGGGGACAGTCCCTCAACGCCCAGAAACCCGCAGTCATGTGCGTACTGTGTGTACGACCTGTCACATGCTGGGGAATGCCCTGCAAAGACAAGGGTCTGCGGAAGGTGTAGCATGCCAGGACACTACGCGAGAGTGTGCAGGGCCATGACCCCAGTAGCCGCATCTAGGGGGCCGGCAAGGTCAAGCGGGGGTAACCCCAGGCGCTTTAGGAGTGTGTCGGCGATTGAGCAAGGTGTGCAGGATATGGACATTGTTGAGGAAGATGAAGAGGTCTTCTTCATCTCAAGCATTGCCACAGGAGCGAAGCAGAGCAGGCAACCGACATGCACAGTGAACATTGGCGATGTGCCTACTCCTGTCTTGATCGACACGGGAGCGTCGGTCTGCGTTCTAGCAGCTGAATACTATGAGGCTCTCCCATTTCCTCCCAAGTTAGAAGAGTCCAAGGCCCGGATATACTCCTTTGGGGGGGGCACGCCCCTGCCAATTCAGGGAGTCTTCGTGGCCCCAGTGTCAAACAGGCTGAACAAGATCAAGGCCAGGTTTTTTGTAACTCATGTAAGCCCGCATTCCCTGTTGAGCTGCGCTGCCTCCGAAGCCCTAGACATCGTACATTTCACCTTGGCGGTGTACCACACAGACATTGATCGTCTGCTGAATCGGTTCGAAAGTGTCTTTCAGAGTGTGGGCAAGTTGAAAGGTGACCCTATAAGGCTTCACATTGATGGGTCCGTGAGGCCGACGGCCCTGAAGCACCAACGAATTCCATTCCATCTGAGGGCGCAGGTGGAGAAGGAACTCCAATCACTCATTGACTTGGACATCATCGAGAGGGTGGAGGGCCCAACACTGTGGGTCTTCCCCATAGTGGTGGCACCAAAGCCCAAGCAACCAGGGGCTGTCCGCATCTGTGTGGACATGAGACTGCCGAATGCCACCATAAAGAGGGAACGTCACCTCACGCCCACGCTGGATGATATAGTTGGTGAGCTGCAGGGGGCGAAAGTCTTTTCCAAGCTCGATCTAAGATCTGGGTATCACCAGCTGGAACTCCACCCGGAGTCACGGTACATAACAACATTTACTACCCATGAAGGGCTATATCAATTTAAAAGACTCAGCTTTGGTATCTCGTCAGCGGCGGAAGTCTTCCAGAACGTCATCCGTGGAGCCCTGGTGGGACTAAAAGGTGTCATTAACATGTCAGATGACATCCTGGTCTTTGCCCAGTCGGAATCTGAACACCTGAAGAGGCTGGAACGAGCATTGGAAAGACTCAAGAGTCTAGGGCTGACACTACATCCGAAGAAATGTGAGTTCCTCAAGGACAGAATAGATATCTTCGGGTTTGTATACCATGCAGGAGGCATCTGGCCCGACCCGGAGAAGGTGAGAGACATACGCGAGACGGCCCCTCCAGAGTCACCGGCTGAGATAAGAAGTTTTCTTGGCATGGTGAACTATTGCGGGCGGTTCATTCACGATTTGGCATCACTGTCAGAGCCCTTACGAGCACTGACGAGGAACGATGTTGCATGGGCATGGACCTCCAAGGAACAAAGGGCATTCGCCGAAATCAAGAATGCACTGTCGGGCCAGGAAACCATGGCATACTTTAGCCCAGACAGGGAGTCGGAGATAGTCGTGGATGCCAGCCTGGTGGGGCTGGGTGCAGTGCTAATGCAGGCAGACTCACATGGACTCATGCGCCCGATAGCATATGCCAGCAAGGCGCTCACAGAAACCGAGAAAAGGTACTCGCAGATTGAGCGGGAGCCCCTGGCCATTCTGTGGGGCTGCAAGCACTTTAGGCTGATTAGGTAAGCCTGTGGTTGTAATCACTGATCACAAGCCACTCATTCAGATCATGGCGGGCGCCTCCTCCAAACCACCTCCACGCATCGAACGGTGGATGCTGTCGCTGATTGAGTATGGTGTCAAGTTGCAATATCGCCCGGGCACCCATAACCCAGCAGACTACCTGTCCAGACATCCAGGGGCCGGGCGCCCCCGAGACACCGCTGAGGTGATGGACTGTATTGAGATGGTACACAATGTCGTGGAGGCGGCCCTGCCAGTGGCAACTGTCACGCCAGGAAATTGCTGATACTTCAAAAGAAGACGAGATTTTTTTGGTTATCGAGGAGGCAATGGACAGCGGTGAGTGGAGAGAAGTGCTCTCCAACAATGCCAGACGGGCACTGTGGAAGGTGTGCAACAAGCTTTCGGAAATGGAGGACGGCCTTCTGTTACAAGGCCGTCAGATTGTCATCCCGCGAGCCTTAGTGACCAAGGTGCTACATCTGGCGCACAAGGGACATCAGGGAGCCGCCAAGACTAAGGCGCGCCTAACACTGAAGGTTTGGTTCCCTGACTTGGAGCAAGGGTGGACGAGTTTGTGCGCACATGCATTCCTTTCCAGGCGGCCAGTCCAGCGGAGAGAGGACCACCAATCAGAGCCATGGAGAGGAGTGAGCAGCCCTGGGGCACTGTGCACGCCGACTTTGGCTCCACGGGTCGAGGCATGTACTTTCTGGCGGTTGTGGACCAATGGTTGCGGTACCTACAGGTGGAACTGGTAGAGTCTACGGCCAGCGACCACACCATCTTGGCACTGGAGAAGATGTTTGCCACCCACGGGTTCCCCACGGAGCTATGCTCTGACAATGGCCCGCCGTTCCAGGGACAGCAGTTCGCCAGGTACTTAGAGGAGAGGGGCATCAAACACCGGAGGGTCACCCCGCTCTGGCCTAGAGCGAACAGAGAGGCCGAGCGCTTCATGAGAACGCTCAACACGATCTTCAGAATCTCGCTGGATGGAAGAGGGGAACTGCGTCAGAACCTCTTCGAATTCCTTCGAGAGTATCGGACAACTCCCCATCAGTCCACTGGGGTCGCACCAGCCGAGGCACTATTCAACCGCTGCCCCAGAGGACAGCTGCCAGAGGTAGAGGGGCGCCACCCAGGGGTGATCGACAACAACCAAGTTTGCCTAGAGCGAAGGGTCAAGAACGAGCGGGAGAGTGTACGCCGGAACCTCCAGGAAAAGACTATTGGAGTAGGGGACACTGTACTGGTCTGAAACAGGCCTCCGGAAGGGAAGCTATCCCTCACATGAGGCCCAGCCACTAGGAGTGACCCATGTCAAGGGGTTCATGGTCACGGCGGCCAACGAGAGGAGAACGATCACGAGAAATGTATCCTGCTTCAAGAGGATCGAGGCCGGCCCACCATAAGCACCACCAAGGGCGCCGGAAGAGGTATCCTCCCCAGGACCCCGTCCGGTTGCACCACCGGCAGATGAAGGGCCCCCAGATGTCCCGGGGAAACCAAGACCACCTCGAGAGGAGGGCAGAAGGTACCCGAGCAGGGAGGGGTGCCTACGCCCGTCGAGATTCCAAGACTTCATTATGGACCCGGTCTCTTAGGAGGTCGAGAACTGTTCCCGTGCACTCAGGTTCTGTTTTGTTATGGTTACTGTTTATACATGTTCATTGTTTGGAAAAAAGGAGGGATGTTATGTAGTGCGCAACTGTTGTGAGCATGCGCGAGCCTCGTTCCGGCTCGCGCATGCGTGTGTTCAATAAAGGAGGTCCCAGGAAGGCAGTTGCCGCTGGGACGCCGTACCAGCAACACACATCGCGTGTTTCTCTCCAGAGTGTATGCGTGTATGAGTGTGGGGGCCTGGGGGTCACACACCACCTCCAACACTGCTTACAAGGTGGGTGACTGTTAAGAATTAGGAATTAGGGTCCGTGACGAGGGTATACTTTTAAGTATTTTATTAGAGATTAGGTCAGAGACTATGGTGGCAGCAGGCACCCCCTCTGAAGGTAGGCTCCAACTGACCCATAAGAACTCAACATGAAGAATAACACTCTAAAACAGAATCTTATGACATAACAATGTATATGATACAGAACATCCCAAAGCTTACCATTCTACTACCATTTAACATGTTTATGTGATTACTATTAAGTGAAACACCCCAACAGTGACACCTGCCAAAAACATGGGAGTTGAGAGGTATGCGGCGCGCTCTATATTCGGACAAACCAGCCCTCTACACACGCTAACAAGTACTCTGCCCTTTTGCACAGGATCTAAGCTCTCAAAATGTACTGTTTTAAATGCTAATTCGTTAAGGAACTTACTCATCAATACCGTCATTCTCAAATTCCTGTGTACGTCCCCTCTCAGCCACGATGCTATCTCCAGCATATATACCAATTCTCCCGATTTTAGCTTATTACTCCCGATTTTTTAATCAAAAATGTTGCTAATATGTACTTTCTCCCTCCGAAAATAATTCTAACCCTCAATGTAATCAAATGGGAAAACTGTACTATCCCGCTCGGTTTTACAAAATACTGCTAAATGTTGGTATTTATGCACCAGCTCCTGCCATGATCACGAGGTGCTGGAAGGCGTGGCCTCTTGTGGATTGTGCGTAAGATGTACATTTCCTGAACGTAACTTGTAAATCACGTGACGGACAGGCGGCGGAGCATTGCTAAGGTCCGTTGCTCGCATTTGTGGCGCTAGATAGTCCCGTGCTGGAAAAGGTGTATGGGAGAGAGTGCCTGTGGGAGACTTGGCTATGCGTCTTTTTTTTTTTACCAGTTTTATGTACAGGTATAGATTCCGGATTTCGTTTGAGTTTTAATTACATTAGTCTGAGGGCTGGCTTAATAAACGGTTTCAGGTTTACGCGGCAATTTGTTGACAAATTGAATTTCAGCCCAACAGCTTGTTTTAGGCTGACGTTGAGGACATTCTGTACGTTTCACTGATGGGCGATTTTAAATCACACGCGATCACCTTTGGGGACAAAATTTAGAACTGTCTAGGTTTCAAATCTGGAAGATGTTGTAGTCCACACAAACACGCACACATCTAGTTAGAGAAGTTCGTGTATAGACGGAGTTTAAAATTAAAACAAAAAATAACTATTGGTACTCTGACTTTGTTGCAAGGGTGGAGACATTACTTGTTAATGATTGGTTTGTCCCTCTGCACTCAAAGGTGAAAGATTGGCCCGGCTTTTGATGTAGCACCTCTTTCCCATCTGAGTCCCTGAGTATCATTGCAGAGTGCTACCCTCTTACAGAAGATTCCTTCTTAATTCGGGAGGGCTTCAGACATCCCTAACCAGTGGATGGTTTGGCCACTGCCTTGTTGGATGGAGAGCAGGGAATGGGGTGCAAAATGGCATTGCAGCATGAACGTCATATTCTTTTGTTGGTGTTCATCATGGGTTTGAACAGGTTTGTGGAGACAGCTACTTAATGGTTTCTAAATGGCCCCATCTCCTGTGTGGTACCTTGAGCCATCTCTTCATTTTCGCTCTTCATCAGTGCTGGAAATGGACAAAATGTACTGTGGGAACTCCTCCCCTATAGTATGTGGGGGATTGTCAGCAGTGTGGGTGGGTCTGGGGCCGGATTATCAGTGTGGGACTGAGGGGTGGAGCTAAGTGTCGAATGATGTGTGTGCTATGAATATAGGATGCTGGCTGCTTTGCATAAAAACAAAGTGCATTTTGGGAACATAAGAATGACCAATTTATCAAATGTCTGTACTGGTAATTCAAACATTGATTCCTTCTGAGCATGCCATGCACACTTGGTACAGTGCTCATTTCCTCTGTCAGAATAGGCACTGTGACAGTAAAATATGTGCAAAGCATGAGATATATATATATATATAAGTTGCCTCGTACCACAGTATAAGGCTTTCGGAGAGCACTCCAGAAAACGAACTCACGTGGTGATTCCACACTGGGCCCAGAGTTACAAAAGACCAGCAGTCCTTCAAACGTCCAAAATATTTTTTTAATGAAATGCTATGGACAAAAGAGAAAGTGCGCGGACAACGACGCGTTTCGCGGCAAAGCTAACCGCTTGATCACATTAAGGGTGCTGAAACAAAAGAAGTACATTTAAACCTGTGTGTACTCTATGGTGTACATGGATAGAGCGCCCTGCACAATGATAGCCATTTGCTTGCATGAAATCCGCCATGTTTCAGTGTGTTCTAAACCCCAGTGGGTTGCGTAAAAAACATTAAATTACATAGAATACATTTCTTAGGCATTTGAAATTGGCTGGCAATGTGTCACTTTTCTCAACATGTAAACCACACATATTAAACTTTAAAATGTCCTCTAATTGCACATATTACACTTTTTTGTAATGCTGTGTGTAACGTGTTTGTTTATAGATCTGAAACACGTATGTTTCCGATGTCAAGAATACGCAGACAGGTGGCCAGTAAGTTTCAAGGTGTTGGCTTGTCGCAGTCCTGGTTACTTAGCAATTAATAGTCCTGCAATTCGAAGACGAATGACTGAAAGCTATGTTTCAATATAACTTGTATCATTTGTTGAAATTTCCATACATCAGATTATTTGTAGTCTAGGCTTTCTAGTTAAAGTGCAAGTGCCTTTAGGCTGCTTCTGCAATAAAACTTAATCCAACCTATCACTAATAAAGTGCTAGTGCATCACGGGCAGCATTTTACATATACCACATGTAAAGATGTATAAAGTGCAAGTGCCTATGTGCAAAATCACAATAGTTAACCCCAATGGGTAGTGTGCAAATAGCAATATAACAGCATAAGAATCCTATACAAAGGTGTATAAAGTGCTTAGTGCATTCATAGCCTTAGTGTTGGATCAACAAATTATATCCACACTACCATGTGGATAATGATACAATAAAATACAAGACTGCGACAATGGATAAAACCCAAATTGGAAAAACACACCAAAAAATAATGATATATACTGATCTTATGTGCATTAAAGGAGGGGGACAAGTTTAAAATCACTAGAATAGGATATAACCACAGGTTTAACTAGAGTTCCTAAATTACACAGCAATAAAGTTGCTCACCCTTCATAAGAAATAAGAAAGAAAATGTTTAAAATTAGATAGCTAGAGGTAAAGGGAATCTAAAATTCATTCAATTACTATCATTAAAATATTGAATTGATAGACTCTGAAACCTACAGGCTAATGTGAAAAATAACGGTGGTGTGAACAAAAAATATAGCATAAAAAACCTGTGTGCAATTTAAATAAATAACATAAAGTAATCCCATAAATATCTGTCTGACTGATGGAACTACAAATTATGTTAAACGTGTCCCAAAGAAATGCAAAGAATCGATACGGGAGGTCTCAAAGTAAACACTCAAGACTAAGTACAATGTCTCCTCATCTTAAAGCAAGATAAAAAATACACAATACATAAAACAAATGCAGATAGTTGGTTTAGGTCCCAAGAAAGGTATAGAGTTCCTCATCCAGGTTATGTCCCTTGGGTTTCTTAGTTTCTAAGTCCAAAATTTATTTTGTCTCAGTTTGTCTAAGGAGCAATTCTCGGTTTCCTCCTCTTGGTGCCTTTGGAATGACATGTATCCCAAAGTAGGCGAAACCTTGAAGGTTGCCTCCGTGTGTTTCCTGAAAGTGGAGAGCCATCGGGTACGTAGGATCAATATTCTTGATGGCTCTTATGTGTTGCAGTATCCTCAGTTTTAATTTGCCAATAGTACTACCTACGTACCATTTGTCGCAAGGACAAGTGAGCACATACACAACATACTCAGTTTCACAAGTAATATGAGATTTGATTATCATGTTTTTGTGTAATATTGGATGGAGGTAGTTTTTGGTATTCTTGGCAAATTTGCACGCCTTACATTTCATACACTTCTGGAAGCCGTCTGGTATTGCTCCGAGCCAACTTTGGCCTGTTGAGACAATTTTGGGACTCATATAACTAGATACAAGGTTATCCCAGAATGAGGCAGAGCGTCTAAAGGTGATGTTGATGTTGTTACCCAGAATGCTTCGCAAATGTTCATCTTGTTTCAATATATGCCAATGTTTATGCATTATATGACGTATATTGTTGGAAGCTTTACTATACGTTAAAATTAATCTGGTGTCTCCTGTTTCCAAACTAGTAACTGTTGGGACTTTGGGCATCAGCAAGATAGAGCGATCTTTTTCTCGTGCCTTGTTGTACGCTCTTTCCAGCACTTTCTTAGGATAGCCCCTTTGTAGGAACTTTAAGGCCATACTTCCACATTCTTTTTCGAAGGTTTCAAGTTCGGAACAGTTACGTCTTATGCGAATGAATTCGCCGTAAGGTATGCTCCACTTCAGAGCTGTGAGGTGGTTGCTTATGGCATGAAGTGGTACGTTTGAGCTAGTGGGTTTGCGGTACAGTTCTGTTACTAGTTCACCTTCTGCCACAATAACAAGAATATCTAAGTAGACGATAGCAGTCTTGCTATGGGACTCGGTGAACTGTAGATCAAATTCATTAATATTAAGTAATCTGAGACACTCCAACCATTCAATAGTAGACCCATCCCAGATGATAAACAGGTCATCTATGTAACATAACCAAAGTACAACCTTATCTGTCTTTTCAGCATTAATGGATGTCCAAACTTTAAACTTCTCCCACCAGCCCATAGTGAGATTGGCATATGAAGGAGCAAACGTAGTTCCCATAGCTGTACCTTGCAACTGGTTGTAGAAGTTCTTATTAAACAAACAGCTGTTATTTGTCAAGCATAGGTTGATCATTTCCAGAATCATCTTGCCATGTTCTAAATAGTTGAGTGATCTGGTTTTTAGAAAGTAATCACATGATTTAAGGCCATCTGTATGCTTGATGGATGTGTATAAAGAAACCAAATCAAGTGTGGCTAGTATGTATGACTTTTCCCACGGTATCCCATACATTTTTTTGAGGAAGTCTTTAGTATCGCATAGATATGATGGTAAAGTGGTGACAAATTGAATTAGGGTTTCATCCACTAATTTTGATATGTTTTCAAGTAGTGCACCACATAGCGTAACTATCGGCCTCCCTGGTGGTTTAGTTTTATTCTTATGCACCTTGGGTAGGAAATAAATAGTAGGCATCACCGGAAATTGCAGATGTAGGTATTTACACATGTCCTCATCGAGCAAGCCTTTCTCTTTCCATTTGGTGAGCAGATCAAAAAGTTTATTGTTCATCTCTGCTGTAGGATCTGTGGCCAATAGCTTGTATCAGTCAATGTCCTTAAGTTGTCTATTGGCCTCGCAAATGTAATCTTGCCGATTCATAATGACTTATGTTAGTGCCCTTGTCTGAGGGTTTAATAACAGTCATCCATTCTGCATAGATTAGACAAGATCTCCTGCTCACGACGTGTGAGATTATCTTTCATATTCATTTTCTTATTCCTGAATTTTTTCAGGTCACTTATAACCAGATCTTGAAAAGCCTCAACATGCCCTCCTGGGTTGAACATCGGATTGAAGCGTGATTGTAATTTAAGTTTACTTTTGCTGGGCCAATCAGTTTGTCTGTTCATTAGTTCCCATTGTGGGTCACTAATGTCTTCATTGTCTTGCCATTCCGATTCGAGGTGGATGAGGTCACGCAATATATGTGAATCCTCAATTGTCACAGGGGTGTAACCACCCAGAGGCTCATCTTTTTTAGGTATGGGTGGATTGATGGCAAAAACCTTTTCAACCGGATTTTACGCATATATTTATCAAAGTCAATTCAGCTTTGGACGGTTTCATTGTTTGAGTTTGGGCTGTTGAGCAAAGGACGATTTTCCGATGCAGTCTGTGAAGTAGTTGCTTATCACGGCTGAGCTGCATGCATAGAAACACTGTGTCTGGCACTCTGTGTGCAGCTGAGTGGCGATATGCAACGAGTGCCGTAGCCGCTCCCTCATACCCCACAAGCTGAGGAAGCTCCCTGCCCCTGACTTTTACTCACAGCAGTTCCCTGACCACTGTGTCTGAGACACAGCGAGATTCGCATCAGTTTCGAGACTTGCAGCAGTTTTCTGAATGCTGTGTCTCAGACACGGAGAGCTTCCTCAACTTGGGCGGGTTTGGGCCTCGTGTTTACATGGAACAGCGCTCCGGCAAGACAGTTTTTGCCAGAGCGCAGCTCTGTCTTGTTCCGGGCCAATTCCTCTCTTATGCTGCTGCTTCTGCCATGTACATTTGTTCTTCCTGTTATAACTTTGGTTCTACAAGTCACAGCATGCAAAGTGAAAAGCCATGACTGGCTCAAGGTATCATGCATGACCTGGGGCTCCTTGGCAGTTATACTACTGGCTTTTAGGCTATAAATATCCCAGAAGTGGTCAGCAGTAACAGACGTGTGTCATCACTGATATGGGCTTGTTACAAGTGAAATGTAAAATGTTAACGTCAGAGAACATGAAACAAAGACACTGGCTGTTTTCAGCTTTGGTAGTCGCTTTCATTATTTCGACATGTGGGAAGATAGCTCCAGATCTATAGGAACAAGCAAAGCTGCTGCAGAAGTGTGGGGCTTTGCTTCTGGCAGCTTCTCCACATGCCACATCATCCTGTGCACTCATTGCCACAAACTTCTGTTAGCAAACAACGAGAAGGGGAACAATTCAATCTGTAAAATCCACTCTGGCAATGGGCAGGAACAAGATGGAGCGGCGCTCTGACAAAACTTTACGGAGTGCAGCCCTGTCCCCAGACCCAGGGGCTAGCGCAGGACGCTCGCAGATCCGCTCTGAAGCAGAGTTAAGGAACGGACTAGCATCCTGCGCTTCAAACACACCGCTTTTATAAGTCTCGGCAGAGATGCAGAATCTTCTAAAAGTGGTCTGCTCGTCTGTGCCATAACTCTGCTTCAGAACTGATCTGTCCCAAGACCCATGGGCTAAGCAAGACATTCACAGATCCGTTCTGAAGTCTAGTTGTTGCATGCACAAGCAATCCATGTTTCAACAAGCAGATGGCTTAGGCACGGGAACTTCATGTTCCTATTGAGTGACGTGGCACTTCCCAATTGGGCAATTTCCATGCAAGCCGGTGTGGCTCGGAATTCCAATAAAAGGCCCAGAAACTGCCCAATGAGAAGGGTAGCCGCGTGACAGCCCCAGGTCACTGTACCGGGCAGAGCTCTGTGGTGCTTCCTCTCATTACGGGAGTGACGTGTTGAGCGCTTTGCTGCACACACAAGTCATCCCATCCTCGCCCTGCCACACCTGACAAACGCAGAATGGGCACCCATGAAATTCCCTGATCGTCCATCCCTCTCCCCGCCTCCTCACCTCCACTCACTCCTTACCTGAAAAAACAGGTTGTTCCTGGCATGCGCGACCTGGCCATTGGCTCCCCAGCAGCCGCTGCACATCATCCTCACTTGGCCGCATCCGTAGCCTGGCCTTGACTTTGTCTCCCTGGGACGCCACTTTATTTCTTTGGTGGCGGCCCAGGTAGAAGGAGGTAGGCCACGCCCCTCAGTAATTTACTTAGTGCCCTACTGGCAGTCCAGTCCCTGCAACCACACAAGGCAGACTGCCTGTCCCCTTTTTTAATTAAAAAATATAGGTTTTTGGAATGAAAGCTATTATATTCTGGTTCATAAAGCTGTGTTTTTATTTTTTAGGGCAGACAGTCTGCCTTTGGAGGTTGCAGGAAACTGGCCTAGCATTTTGGATCATAACATAATAGCCCTATAGTACCCACCTTCATGCTGTACCTGGAGTTATGGGCCCATAAGCCTTATTAAACGCCCTCTGTACACCCATGCTTTTAACCTAGTCTTCGGGGGGGGGGGGGGGGCATAAGTCCCAGTACAGCCCTTGGGCTAGGTCTTTATTACCCTTGGAATGTTCATTTAGTGTTCTCATTGGACAATCTGTGGGTTATAAGAACCAGTATAGCCCAAAGAATGGGTTGTATAACCTGCTGATTGTTCAGAAAGCTACATTCATTGCCACTGGCAGCATTGCATGTTGCATGCAGGGAATGGGCTGTGACGGCCAAGGTGGATTTATGTATTAGGTCTTCCTGGGTAGTTGCAGGGAATTGGCTGAGGGGTGTTTCATACTTTCAAAGGTGATGGAGATTATAATATCTTTATAGACCACAATCCTCGTCCGTGTTGGGAGCTATGGGCCCATAGACCTTGTTAAGCGTTCTTGCTGTTTCATTCTTTTTACTCAGGTTTCAGAGTCCATAACAGCAGGTATGGCCTGCGGATCGGGATTCCAGGATGCTTAATAAATGCCCTGGAGAGCTACGGCAATATTGCTTAATAATTGCAATTGAAGTTGGCTAATGCCTTCTCAGCATCACGGCTCCTCATTTCCAGGGTCTCCTTTCCCTTTCTTGTGATTTATTAATTTGAAAGCCAAGAGGATTCACTCGGTTGTGATTAGTAACAAAATAATTGGCAAAAAACATCAGGACCAGGAGGATTCTGAGGTTTTAGGTATTTGGTATACTTCATTCCCTGTAATCATTCTATTCAAACCTCTTCATTAATATATTGTCCTCTGATGTGAGTGCTGAGCTGTCGAGGGTACTATGGAATTTGGTGAAAATATTATTTCAGTTTGACAATACTTTCATCCTTCCAAGCAGCCCAGAAAACAAAATGTGATCTTGTACAGCAATGACATCATATTGGAGTTGCAGGTCTTCCAGCATTTGATTCTGTACATCTGAAAACATGAGGCGGCAGGTGCTGGTTTGGGGGTTCACTCGGTGTCTTGGAGAAATATTATTTTTAGGTTTGTAAAGGAACGTACCACAGCCTTATTGAGAGAGTAGACCATTGTATGTCTCATAAGGAGGCTTAACATTCTGATTATGCATCTTATTTGTTTTTTTTGAAAATTAGGTTTTATTGGAATTTTACAGTTATGACATAATTCAAAAAATAATGCAAACATCCATATATATCAAGGTGAGGTCACAACTCTCCCGCCCCCCCCCATCCCACGCCATGGTTTAATGGTAGCTAACAACAACAGAGTCCAGCACATCATCTGAGGATACAATGCGAGCATAGGGTTGCTTCTGAAAGAGAAACAGTGCTCAGAAAATAAGGTCCAACATATAAGAGTCGCATGTCTTGCAACAATCGATCTCCTCCCACTCCAAAGGGGTAGCCCCAATCGTGTTGTTCCCATCAAGAGAACCGTCTGAGATGGTTACTCGTGCCTCAGGCTGTCTTCCCGTATTTGTCAAGAAATGGCAGCCATAGGGCCTCGATGTTAGATTTGGATTCATTGATCAGGTGGGTCAAATACTCCATATCGTAGATTGCTTGTGTTTTCGCTACCCACTCCCCCTCCCCCGGAGGTCGGGGTGATTTCCATTTCTGGGCCCAGCAGCATCTAGCCGCGACTAGCATGACCTGCAACATGTAGTCGTTTTTCACCTTGGGGCCTGTGTTCAGGCCTCTGTAACTAAGTTTCGAATCTACTTGTTTTGCTGCGCCCGACTGCCCACGGGCTTGGAGCGCATTAATAAATAAATAAACAAACAAACAAACAAACCAGCCAGGGGGACAGAGTTCTCACCAATCCGTCCACTCCCCTTATCCATGACAGGACCTCACTCCAATAGGTTTGTGCCACCTGGCACTTCTACCACATATGGACATAGTCTCCCTTTTCAAAATGGCATTTCCAGCAGTGGGGGTCGTAGCCTTTTCTCATTCTGGCTATCCTTTGTGGGGGGTAGTGCCATCTGTGTATCAACTTCAGGGCCTGGTGGCGGTATTTGGGTGCAGTTGTGGAGCGGTGTGCCTGCCTACAGATCTTGGTCCATCTCTTTTCCGTTATAGGGGTGCTCATTGTACTTGGGAAGATGGGGGGCCCCGTGGGGTAGAGAACAGCAGGAAGCCATGAAGCTGCAATATCACCCCCTTAGTGCCTTGGTGCGTTATGAGGAATTTCTCAAAATCTGTTAGGTCCCGCCTAAGTGTGTCTCCCCATCTGCTCTCGGTAAGGGAACCCTTGAGCTGTAGATATCGAAAGGGGGAGAGGTCAGGGAGGCCCAGGGCATCCTTCAAGTCACCTAGAGAAATAAACACCCCATCCACCCAGAGCTGTCCGGCCCTACATAGACCCACCTCATACCATTGCTGGAAGGCTAGTGGTTCGTTGATCCCTTCCCAAAGTGGTGGGGCCCAGATGCAGCTCAAAGGTGAGGGCCACGTTGTGATCCATCTCAGGTAACCCCCTTCCTTCCAAATAGACCACAGCACTCCCAACACTGGGTGTTTCAGAACCCTTCTTGGAATGGATGTCTTGGGGACCCATAGCCATTCGTCCAATGTGACCGGCGAGAAGAGTGTGTTGTCTAACGTTACCCATTGTTTCTTTGGGCCAGTCATCAAGTGGTCAACAAGGACGTGCAATTGTGACGCTTTATAGTAGGTGTCAAGATCGGGAAAACCCACCCTCATCTTTGGGTCTTGTGAGAGTGTCGTAGGCGATTGTATGGGATTTACCGGCCCACAGATAATGGAGAAGGCCCAGTTTGATCTCCAGGAGGAATGGGTTTGGTATCTGGGTTGGCAGCATTTGGAACTGGTACAACAATTTGGGGAGGATTACTATTTTGATGGAGTTGAGGCGAGCCATCCATGAGAGGCCGGATTTCGACCAACGTCCCAGGTTGTGTTTGATCGACCTCCATAGGGGCGGGTAGTTTGCTATGAAGAGATCCCCTAAATCTGGTGGAATTTGGATCCCCAGGTGGGAGAAATCCCTCTGTACGTTTAAAAAATGGAAGGTTGCCGATATATTGTCTCTCTGTCTCGTTGAGCTGGCCTGCCGGGAATGCCACTGATTTATCTACGTTGACCCTGTAGCCTGCCAGGGAACCAAATCTCTCCAGACTATTCAACACCTCTGGGACAGATTGGAATGGTTTAGAGAGGTACAGGAGGACATCATCGGCAAACAGGGTTATTTTGTAATCAGTTCCCCCCATCTTAACACCCTGGATCTGATCGTTGGTCCTGATTGCTATAGCCCGCGGTTCCATCACCAGGGCGTATGTGAGGGGGGACAATGGGCATCCTTGTCTTGTGCCTCTCTCTAAAGGAAAGGACTCTGACTCTCTTCCATTGACCACCACTTTAGCGGAAGGGCGGGAGTAGAGGGCCGTCATCCATCCCCACCACCTGGGTCCCATCCCCAAGGACGATAGAACCCATCCATGAAGGCCCAGCTCACCCTGTCGAATGCCTTCTCCGCGTCTAGAGACAGGAGAAGGGCACCATCGGATTTCACTCCATTTGAGCTCAATATGTGCAGGGTTTTGCGCATACTATCCACTCCTTGTCTATTTACTACGAAGCCTACCTGATCGGGGTGAATCAGCCGGGGGAGACACCGTTCTAGGCGTGTCGCCAGGATCCTGGTGAAGATCCTGGCGTCTGTGTTCAGGAGCGAGATGGGCCTATGTGAGCCACACTCCGCTGGGTCTCTGCCCGGCTTAGGGATAACTGTGATTATAGCCTGCAGGAATGTCGGTGGAATGGTTTCTAAGGTCTTGATGTGGTTAAATAATTTGATCAGCGGTTGGGTTAGTTCGGACTGGAATTGTTTATAGAAATCCGCTGTGTACCCGTCTTCCCCCGGGGTCTTGCCTATTTTAAGCTTTTTGATGGCCTCCTCCACCTCCTCCTCCGTTATCTCCTTGTCCAGTGTCTCTCTCTCTGGGTCTGTGAGCTTGGGGAGGGGGTGGTCATCAAGATATTTTTGAATTTCATCCAGTGATTGACCCTCTTGTTTGGTATAGAGGGCCCTAAAAAAGGTTGCGAATGATTTTGCTATATGTTCAGTTTTTATCTGGGTGTTACCCGCCCCGTCCCTGACCTTTTCTATGTGTCTGTCCGCCCTATTTCCCCTCAGCCTGTGCGCCAGAAGAGTCACAACCCTGTCGCCCCTCTCGTAGTATCTCTGCTTCGTGTATCTCATTTTTTAACTACCTCTCCAATCAGGATTGTATGCAGAGCCTGTCTCTTCTCTCTCATTTCACTCAGGAGGTTTTTGCGGTCTATGTTTCCCTTGGTGAGCTGTGCCCTCTTGGCCCGCAGGTCTTCCCGGAGTCTGGATTCTATCAGTTCCCTCTCTCGCTTCTTGCTTGCACCCTCTGCAATGAGGAGACCCCTGAAGGTGGCCTTCGCTGCCTCCCAGACTGAGACCATTGGGACCTCCCCTGTGTCGTTTGATAGGAAGAAGGCCTTCATTTCGTTCCTAAGGAATTCCCTAAACACCTGGTCCATCACAAGGGTATCGTTACAGCGCCAAGTACGTGATTTCACGGTGGCTTGCAACCGCCATTCCATAACGAGGAGCTCATGATCTGACCAGGTCACAGACTCAACCGTAGGTTCCCCAACCTCTTCCCCCCCCTCCCTCCTCCGAGACCAGCAGTAAGTCAATTCTAGTGTAAGTTTGGTGGGGAGGGGAGAGGAACGTGTAACCCCCAGGGGTCTGCCAGCATTTGCGCCATACATCAACCCAGTAGTATTCTTGTAGGAGGTCCCTCAAGCGAGATTGTCTTTTGTGGGAGCTCTTGGTCCCGTCCCTTTGGCTGACCACCAGTCCAGATGGGTGTCTGTAATGAGATTGAAGTCTCCGCCCAGGATTGTGGCTCCCTCGGCCCACCCGTCCATGACCTCAAAGACCTTGCGAATAAACTTGACTTGGCCGGCGTTGGGTGCGTATATTGTGGCTAGTGTGACTCGTGTACCCTGGGCTAACCCCTTGATCGCCAGAAATCTGCCTCCAAAGCCCCTCTTCGTCTCTACATCGGTGAGGTGCAGCGATTTACCCAAGAGGATACCCACTCCCTCCTTCTTAGAGGATTTGTGCGAGGCCCAGAAGTTTCTGCCTATCTCCTTTCCCTTAATCGTTGACTCGGCCCCCCTTCTATAGTGGGTTTCTTATAGGAAGAGGGCCAGTAATTTCTGTTTGCGGAATAAGTTACTCGTGAGAGACCGCTTGTCCCGCGAGTTTAGACCCTTAACGTTGAGCGTACCGATCCGACCTTCAACCATGGTCGTCGCTATCCATGCCCTGTGAAACCTCAGTGAGTGCCCCCGTTATCATCTGTTGGGTTGGACCCCAGAACCATGGCGTGGCGTTCCCTATTTCTTTCCCCTTCCTCCTCCCCGGTTCCCCATTTCCCTTACCCATTTTGGTAGGCGTCCGTCTCCATCGCCCGACAGACATCAGGTTTAGTCAACTAACCACCAGGGTTAGTGTACCCTCCAATTTTTACCCTTAGGAACATTCAGCAGCTTTAGTCGGGGTCCAGTCCCTCCACAAGACCTCCCCCACCCCAGTCCCCTCTACTCCTGCCACGTGTCTCGTCGGAGCTGGGTCCAACCGTGAACTAGCTTCCAATGTGAGTTGGAGGGATCTTTGAAGGCCTCGGGCGGGATGCAGCTGACCACCCTCTGACGATCAAGAGAATCCCCCCCTCCGTGTGTCAAGCAGGTGGGACCCGAAACCTTCAGCCCTCAATTTCGGTCTAAGCCTCGCCAACCGTGGCAACATCACAACGTAACATAAATCGCCCCCAAACATGAGGGGGCCCGTGAGGACCCTGCGGTCAGATGCAATACCACATAACAACATCACATTTCTTAACTTTCTCCCCTTCCCTCTCAGTCACTCGGATCCACCGCGCTTACTTTGGCATCCGCAGAAGTGGAACAAATGCTTCTCCTCAATTTGCCGGGGCGAGCGAGCGAGTGAACCACAACCTATCAGCACTGCTTTCCATTTCTTCTCCCCTCTATCTCGTAATCATGTGGGTCCTCTGCGTCCCTCCGAGGGGTGTCTGGTTTTCCTGAATTTCCGGGTGCCCTTCACTTTGTGTTTCCCCTGGCTGTGGTCAGGGCCCGACTCGGGTCTCTGTCGGGTCCACCACTCTCCCGTGAGGGCTCCGGAGGGACCCCGATCAGTTCGATGCCTCTTTGGATGTCTTCTTCTGTAACAAGCTGAAAGTTTTCCCCTTGCCACTCAAAGGATAGGTAGAATGGGTGTCCCCAGCGGTACCGGACCCCCTTCTCCTGGAGCCACCTGGTGATCGGGGCACATTTTTTCCTCATTTGTAGCGTGAGGGCGGACAGGTCCTGGTATATTGCCACCCTGGAGTTGTCGAATTGTATCTCTGTTAGGGTTCTAGCTCTTTCAAGTATTTTTGCTTTGTCTCTGTAATAGTGGAACTTTGCAAGCACGGAGGGTGGGCCCCTACCGCCTCCGCCAGCTCGATGAACTCTGTCGATCAGGATGGTTTCTCCGGAGTCGGTTCAATGGACAATCCTAATGATCTCCTGCACTTTGCCCTCCAGGCCGGTCTGGGTCTTCCCCCTCCACCTCCGACAGGCCGAAGAATCGCAGGTCGCATCTCCGTTCACGATTTTTCATATCGTCCACTTTGAAGCGGAGCTCTCCCTCACGCCGCTGCATCTCCTTGAACCTCCAGGAAGACGGTGGAAGCCTGGTTGTTCTCTACCCCCTCCATTCTATCCTCCAACGTGGAGACCTTGGCGGTGAGGTCGGCCAGCTTGGCACCCATGTCCGTTCTCATCCCCCTGATTTTTGTCTAGGATTGTCTGGATATTGCTCTGCATGGTGTTCATGTCGGGGGTCGGCGTGGGCGGCGGGTTGGTCTCCATCTCTTGTTTTCAGGGAATGAATTGGTATCTTGCCAGGGTTCCTTTCCAACTCATGGGGTGTCTCCCCCTCTAGGTCTTCGTAGTTCCCCGCGATCTCCCCCTGGGGCTCGGGGAGAAGGTCCCCTCGATCCGCGCCAACTCCAATGAGGTGTGGTGGTTAGGACGGGCGTGTCGTGCCCCAACCCCCCGGCGGCCACTACTCACGGTTGCTCCGACGTGGGGCCGGTGGGTGCTTTCAAAGGTCGCAGAGGGGCCCAGGCGCGCTCCCGCGTCGGCCTGGGCCTGTTCGGTGAAGGCCTCTAAGAGTTGTGTCGCAGCAGTAGCCTGGGGGAGTCCTTATGGTAATTGTTACGAAGATGTTCCCCAACGCCTGGGGGGTGAGGAGAGGAAGGAGCCTGGGCGCCCTCCAGCGACGGCCCGGGTCAAGATACACAGATGCGTGTGCGGCAGGCCGGGGTCCGGCTGTGGAGGCCCAAAGTGTATTAACGTCCAGAGCCGCCGCAGCGGGAGCTGAAGGTGGGCTCGTCTGAGGAGGCCCCCACGGGCGAGGGGCCCGGGTTTCAGAGGGACTCCCACAGGCTTTCCGTGCTGCCTTCAGAGGTGCAGGGTGTCGATCCCTCAGATTGATCCCGGCAAGACGCTCATCCGCGGAGAGGAGGAGCCCGGCCGCGGAGCTTCACCTCGTGCGTGGCACGGGCCCGGAGGGGGGAGAGGAAGCGCGGATGCTCCAAGTTAAATATCTCGGGGACCCGGGCACCCCCAAGACTCGGGAAGGTGTCTCCGGAGTCCCCAGGAGTTCCCCCACCTGGATTCAGCCTTTATAGGAGGATAACGTTCCTTTAATCGCAGTTTACTGCACAAATCTCTCGGGGCTTCAGGGGAGCCGAACGATCAGACGGCCATCACGCCTGCGCCCCCTGGTGGCCTTCCAATCTTATTTGTTTAATTAGAGTTTTCTATGTAGCTCCTTTATCCAAAGCGCTTTCAAAATATAAAATCAAACTGTACAGTATCAATGAATAAACCACACAATAACAAAAATCCTATAAGTTAAATATATCAAAACACAGGACCACAAGTGCATTCCTGGTCGTACCATCACATCAAACCCAAGTAGATATTACATGACCTTTAAGGCACTTCTTAAACAAGGGTAAAATCGGAGAAGAATGAAACACAAAAGGAGGAGCATTCTATATTTTTGGAGCTAATAGTTGAAAAAAATGAAACCAAGACGGTGCGTTGGTAGGACGTTGAGAGGAAAGTAAACACTGAGGATCAGAACTAGGACAACATGTAGGATGGTAGAAAAGTCCAGAGAGATAAGGAGGAGCCAAAGCCTGAACACATTTGAAAACGATGCATAAAAATAAATCAAAATCAAAAGCCACACTAGAAAGCCAGAGAAGTATGGAGATAGAGGAGATGAGAAACTTAGACAAAACAGAATACAAACTGTACAATATAAAATAGATTGAAGATGCATAATTGCTTCGAGGGGCAGCCCAAAATACAGAGAGCAACAGTAATTGAGAAGATGACATTCTTTGAATGTTATAGAATTTGTATCGAGATGTGTGTACTACTGCTACAATTTGATCACGACCAGAAAAAACAACCTACATTCGATCCGTTTTTAAGATTGGAAGAACCATGGAAGAAAAGGAAATGGATTGAGGAGATGTCATGGAAGAAGATGGAAATAAGAACTTCAGCTTTGTTTGGATTCAAGCAAAGTCCATTCATGTAAGACAATCTTATAAGCAGTAAGGAAGAGCAGAGGTGAAAGTAAGTAAAGAAGGAATAGGATATAGGGTAAAAAGGAAAAGGACCCAGAGCAGAGCTTTGAGGAACAGCAAATGGTAAAGTCCTAGAGGAAGAATGTTTACTTTTGCATGACTAGAACTGTATGATTAGAATGATCATATGAGAACCATTAAAGAACAGAGCAGGGGAACCCATGAGAGGAAAGACTAAAAGGCTAAGTAGTATGATTAACCATTTCAAATACAGCACTTCCATCTAACAAAGCCAAATAATACACAATTTGTGATGACCAGCGTGAACTACAGTGTCTCGGACAGTCAGGAGAGCAATCTCTGTACGTAACCTAGACAAAAACAAGATTGAAATGGAAAAAATAAATTACAAAAACAAAGAAGAGGAGAGCTGCTTATCAACAACCGTTTTCAAGTCGTTTAGATAAGGAAGGAGTGAGATGGGACAGAGTTCGAAGGATCAGAAGTGTCAAGATTAACTCTCTTTAGAAATGGCGTAACTGCTGCCTCTTTAAAAGCATCAGTCAAAAGACTGTTGAAGTGAAGAATTACAAAAGCAAGTCAACTAAAGAAACATAGAAGGAAAAACAGACTTCTTTAGGGGAGCAGGTAATCCAAAGGAGCTGCGGTTGGATTAGGTTGGCAATGAATGAAGAGATGCCAATTTTGGAAACTGGGGAAATGGATGAGTAAGAACAGTGGAAATATGAGTTGGAGAATTGGCTGCGTTAACTGAACCACATTGATTAAATGATGACCTAACTGCAATAACATTAGAAATAACAAAATGAAGCAAACTCTTCAGAATGTATAGGAGATTTAGAAGATGGTTCTACAGGAGTACACAGCAACTTGTTTAATGTAGGAAACAGATTGCGAGAAAATAAGTTATTAAAAATAATGTTTTGAAGTGCTTTGCTGGATGGATGATGCAAGCTAGTCTGGAATGCATGAGGATAGAGAGAATGTTGGAAGGTGAGAATGTTGATGTATGTGTGAGGGAATGCTGGTGTTCCAACCCAGGCAGTTGGAAGATGTAGCCTGGGTGGTGGGAACTAGTGGGTTCCTCTCATGTAACTTAAGGACACTTGATGTATCTGCAATAAGGGAACTCTTAATTAAAGGGCTAGTCCAGCTAAACATTTTATTTAAAAAATAGAAAGGCAACATTAAAAAACTTCCTATGTAAAATTTTGAGCTATTCAAGCTCAAAATTCCCAAAAGCAAGCACATGGGCGCATCCATTTTGTGAAATGGATGCCCGCCTGTGCTGGCTTTTGCTTTTGCTGCACTAATGAAGGAAAAGCCAGCCAGCTGTAGTAAACAAAAGCTACCGCTGGGTGGCTTTTCCTTCATTGGTGCTGTATTCGAAGGACGGGGACCGGAGACCAGAGCAGGAAAGCTGCAGCTGAATCTTGGTAAGTGCTATTTATTTTTAAAAAATAATAAGCACTAGCTGCAGTTTTATTTCTAAGTTTTCCAGGCTGGAGGAGCCCGGAAAACTTAGAAATAAAACCGCAGCTTTAAAAACGTTGTATTTATGTTTGCGGTCGCTTTTGAAGCGACCGCACACATAAATACAACGTTATTGTGTTTGAAAAAACTGCGTTTTTTCTTTCCAAGTTTCTCAGGCTCCTTTACATGCCGCGGTGTTTCTGCCTACAGCTGATTTCCCATTTGGGGCTCTCGGGCTCCCCACGGGGGGCCCGAGAGCCCCAAATGGGAAAGCAGATTTAGGCAGAAACACAACCGCGTTGTGTTTCTGCCTGCCTTGGCTTTCACTTTGGGTCTCCGGTGCTCCCAGAGCCGGAGGAGCCTGAGAAACTTTGAAAGAAAAACCGCAGCGTTTTCAAACACAATAACGTTGTATTTATGTGTGCGGTCGCTTCAAAAGCGACCGCAAACATAAATACGTTTTTAAAGCTGCGGTTTTATTTCTAAGTTTTCTGGACTCCTTCAGCCCGGAAAACGTAGAAAAAAAAACGCAGCTAGTGCTTATTTTTAAAAAGAAATAAATAGCACTTACCGAGATTCAGCTGCAGCTGTCCTGCTCTGGTCTCCGGTCCCCGTCCTCCGCGTACAGCACCAATGAAGGAAAAGCCACCCAGCGGTAGCTTTTGTTTACTACAGCTGGCTGGCTTTTCCTTCATTAGTGCCGCAAAAGCCAGCACAGGCGGGCATCCATTTCATAAAATGGATGCGCCCATGTGCTTGCTTTTGCGAATTTTGAGCTTGAATAGCTAAAAAGTTTACATAGGAAGTTTTTTTTTAAAAAAGTGCTAGTATTTTTTTTTTTTATGTTGCCTATCTATTTTTTTAAATAAAATTTTTAGCTGGACTACCCCTTTAACCTAGCTGAAGCATTCAGCATGATGAAGGCGACCAGTAACCCAGGGCGGCCGGCACTGCAGGCTGCAGGAGAAAGGAAGAAAGGACACCTGGATGCCAATAGCATAGAGGATGTGTTGGATTGTTTGCAAGCCAGAGCTGCCTGTGTAAGTGGGGAAACTCCACACCCTTGGAAGCTATGGAAGATGAGTGGGCTGGCACTGAGTGCTAGAGCCTTGTGGATTGAGGTACCTTAGGTGGTCTGCACAAAGAGTAAATGGAATCCCAGGGGAGCCCTAGTAGAGGAAAGTGATAACTTTACAGCAAACAAAAAGGGGGCAACGATGGTACACTACCTGGTGCGAAGCACGAGGAGCGCTGGGCAGCAGTCAGTGATGTGTATTGTGCGCTGAGGAAAGCGATATGTATAGGCAACGAAGTGCCCTGCAGCATCGTGAGCAAGAGAGTGCAGATGGAGAGCCATCTGAGCTCTGTACCGCCCAAGTATGGAGGCCAGGTAATGACATTGTGCTTGGTGAAGTGAGTCCGATTCACGGCTGCCTCAGCGAGGGTCCAAATGTTGCCGGGTGCTCCAGAGATGGTGGATGCCCTGGAGGGGAATGATGATGATGTATCCATTGTGGATCGTGTTGAGAGCAAAGGACCCATAACATGTTCATGTTGTGCTGTGCGTTACGGGGCCGAGGGATGAAATGTACCCCAAGAGGGAAGATGAAACAAGTGCAGTGGTTTTGGCTCCTAGATTTCGTCAGGGCGTAGCGATGTGCTGATGTGAGAGGAGCATTGAATCGTGCAAATATGGCCCTGCAAGCTTTGCAATAAGATTGTATTTTTAAGCTGGGCATAAATCATACAATTTCAGGTCTGCAGTTTGAAATACTAATGAATGAGTACAAGATGTGGGAACACCGCACGGATTTTTGGGGAAAGTAAAATGGTTTTTGCAAACGTTTTGGATGAGAATGGAGAAAGCAGTAGTGTGAGATGTGCATGAACCCCTTTAGTATAGTATTTTATGCTATCTTATAACATTTTGAGGATTTGCAGATTTAAAGCTGCTGGAGCAGCAAGGACCATTAGTAAATGTAAGTACATTAAAAGTTCAGAACTGCGTAAGTGCATTAAGGACTTTTAGCACAAATGCTTATAAAATTGTTTGGGTGGTGATAGTAATGTTATTGTTTAATATTTGTAATGCGCACCAGACCCTGGAGCAACAGGGCACAGCAGAAAAGGATATGTTCAACTTGGTTACATGGCCAACCGGCCGGCATATAAAATCACATCAATATGTACGCAGTAACATTACATAGTTGCAAGCGAGTGCACTGAGGTTGCAGGTGTATGACATACAGTACATTGCGGATTAGGTGACATAGGATAAGGAGGAGGCGTAAGGAGGGCGTTGGACTGGGTTTTATTTGTCGTTATCTTTTAGCCAGTTGATCAGGATCTGTCTAAATTTGACAAATGGCTGGGGGGCTTTAGTGTCTGGAGGAAGGGAGTTCCATAGTTGCGCAGCCTTGACTGGGAAGCTATGTCCCCCAATGGTGGATAGTCTAAATCTTGGAACTTGGAGGCAGTTGGAGTTAGCAGTTGGAGTTGGTCTGGAGGATGTTTTTTTGCAGATTCTGTTTATAAGGTAACCTGGTGCATTATTATTAAGGCACTTGTGGGTAAGGGAGGCAGTCTTGAGTTTGATTTTGTCCGAAGTAGATAACCATTTGTATTGTCTTCTAGTGAATGAGATATGTTCACTTCTATTAATCTTCAATGCAGCTCTTAGGGCATTATTCTGTAGGACCTGTATTTTGTGGATCGTTTGTTCGCTCCGATGTACAGTGCATTACAATAATCCAGTTTGGATAGTATGAGGGCTCTAGCCAACGTGAGGCAACTGTCTGTGGAAAGGAATTGTTTACTGGCTCTGATAAGTTTTCATGTGTATGCAGTAGCCGATGCGAGGGAGTTAACTTGTTTAGTGAAGTTCATAGTGCCGTCTAGATAGAAGCCTAGGGTATTCACTTCCTTTGCTACTTTAATGTTATTACCATCAATAGTGAAGTTGGCATAATCAGGGCTAAATTTGGCTAAAGGAGTCGGGGTGCCTAGAATGATGAGCTCAGTTTTGTTGTCGTTCAGGCATAAACCGTGAGTGGCTATCCACGCCTGAACGATACTGTAGATTCTATTCACCAAAGCCAGGTCGACGACGTAATCTCCTGAAAGCGGAAGGAGGATTTGGGTATCGTCTGCATAGTTGGTATAGGCGATACCTAAATGGTCCATTTCGTCGAAGAGGGGCTTGGTAAATACGTTGTAGAGTGTAGGTGACACACAGGATCCCTGTGGAACGCCGCAGGTTATGGGTATGGGGTCTGCTGAGGCCGATGGAGGGAAGACTCTCATGGTCCGGTCTCTCAGAAAAGACTCAATCCAGGTTATAGCCTCCTTGGAGAAATGTGCTGCGGAATCAAGATGCCTGCATAAGACTTTTTGGTCGACTAGATCGAATGCAGCCGAGAGGTCTAGAAGGAGGAGTAGTGCTGCTTGGCCTTTATCTCTAAACTCATCTATTTGCGCCTTAAGGTCAATTAAGGCCGTCTCGGTGCCATGTTGAGGGCAGAACCCCGATTGACGATATCCTAGTAGGAGATTGGCTTCCAGGAAGTTTTGTATCTGGATATGCCACTTTATCTAAAATCTGTAGAAGAAATGGCACGGTCGTAATGGGTCTGAAGTTCGTAGGAATGGCAGGGTCAGGGTTTGCTTTTTCAGTAGTGGCAGTACCCAGGATTCCTTCAGATTGTTAGGGACAGTACCGGTGGTGAATGACGAGTTAATAAGTTTAGTTATGAAAGGAGAGAGTTCTCCCGCGGCGTCCTTGATAAGTTGCGCCGGGCATTGGTCTCCTTTGCAATTTTATGGTTTAAGTCCCAGTATGACCTTCTCCACCTCGATGGTTGAGACTTTTGAGAAACTGAACTGAGTTTCTTGATTGAGATGAGGTGTGGAGGCTATGCTCTGAGACATTTGAGGTACTAGAGAAGCTTTCTTGTGGGCAATTTTAGTTTGTAGGTTGGTTACTTTGTTAGTTAGGGCATGTTGGATACTGGAACACCACTTTTTGTCTTTAATACAGTTTTCTTGTGGTACTATGGGTGTTTCCAGTTCTTTCGGGATAATGAACAATTCTTTAACACTGGACTTGGATTGGGATATTCTATTATTGTAGGTATCCTGTTTGGCTGAGAGGATGTCTTTCTTGTATTGAGATGAAACTTTGGTGAGGTTTAGTTTGTTTTCTGCTGTTGGGGAATGTTAGTGGAAATGTTTAACTGTTAGTAAAAAGGTGTTCGCAATTGAATTTTGCAGGATTTATAGCGTTGACACTGCATATGCAGCGACTTTTAGGAAATTGATGCTATTTTAGAAATAACAAGTTGGCTACAATATGGGAGAAGATAAATGATATTAAAATGACCGTACTTCCAAAATTGTCTGTATTCAGTATGGTATCTGGTCATTGCATCGAATGAAATAGCATTGAATGCCATAACAGAGAAAAAAAGCATTAAATAAAAAGCATTGAATGCTTTTTTTTTTTTATAAAGGTAAAGGGTTTCATTTTATTAAAATGGGGTTTAAAGGTTAAGAAAAGGGGGGGAGGGGGCCCCCATTTAAAAAAAACATGAAAAAAATGTATTTGATGCTTTTTTTCGATGCTTTTTTTTTCTCTGGTATGGCATTCGATGCTATTGCATTCGATGCAATGACTATAAACCATTCAGTATGCTTCCAATTCCACTTACAGCAAAGCTAATGTCTGAGATGCACAAAATATTTGACAATTTCTTATTGGGGGAAGGGATAAAGGCAAAGATTCCCCAGTTCAAATTGGTCGGGGGGGGGGGGGATTTGGATAGCCTAAATTAAAATTGTATCTCAGAGCATTTATTTTGCGTACATTACATTACTGACTTAATGAAGGGTCAATAGAAAATCCGAACTTGGTTGGTATTGATAAAGACGTTGTACTGAACCCCAACGGATAGTTTTTTATACATGGGCAAAAAACTCCCGATTGCTACCACACCACCAATGATTAGACATGTAATACAGGAATGGAAATATGTTAACCAGCTTAAGAGAGAAATACCTTTTTTGTGTAGATTCATCCCTCTAGAAAAACCCAGGACTGATAAACAATAATCGTAGAGTTGCTGGAGTTTATGGCAAAAAACAGGAATGTGAGAATAGGGAACAAGTTTGTATTGGACATTGCTTACTAGACTTTGATTTCCTGAAGTTTAAATACAAACATTCTCGTGAGATTCAGCCCCATCAGCAGCTCAGATCTTTTTATAACCTTATTTACACCGCTAAATGCAAAGAAATGCGAAGTCCTCCAGCGCTATTAGAGCTGACTACAGCTACACAATTATCAGCTTCTGGGATCTACAATCTTCTTGTTCCGTCACTCAAATCTCATTTTGAGACGAGGAAGAGGCCTGGGAAGCCCATTTAAACCAAACTATGACAATGAGTGCAAACCAATATGGATGGGTACTAACTGGTACAAAGTAGACCTTAACCTGTGTTATACTCATCAGAGAACTGGTCCCTGTGGAGGATGTGGGCGAGTAAGGTATTACCCACTAATAAGTGTTGGTCCTGTAAAAAACAAGATAGGGATGACCTTACATGTGCTATGGTCATGTTACAAGGTTAAGACTTATTGGGAAGAAGTCCTCCAGCGCATTGACTTAGATATTTCCTTTGCACGTACACCAGTTGTTTGTGTTAGGACCACTTCCGTCAACTACTGGTATACCTAATAATAAATTAAGATGGGTTTATAGAGCTCTAATAGTGACTTAAAAGCCCATACTGAAACACTGGAAAGGTAATACTTCACCCTCTGTTGAAGAATGGTTGCATAGCCTAATAGTTCTATCAGCAAGGGAAAACATCTCATTGCAAGGGAGTGGGAAGATGGGAGAGTATAAGATGGGGGTGTTTTTAATTAATTATATGGGTGACAACTTCAAGTTTGCTTTTGTATTCCTAAGCCCCCGCCTTTTTCCAATGATTATATAACTAAACTATATAGAAGTGGGAAGGTAATAATATACTGAATTGAAGTTGTAAATGACGAATCCATGCTTTTGTTATGTTTATTACTTATTAGAATTGTATTCTGTTGATTTTGTATTGAAAAAATGAAAGGTACGCTGTATGGTGCACTATGATGTGTCATATACCAGTTTAATGGAGTGGGTAAAGGTGGTGATGTGCCTGAAATAGGGTGTCTATGGAGTATGTCAGTGGTGAGGATGTTGAAGTCTGTTTTTGTGCTGCATTAGTTGTACCGGATGTTTTTGCGCTATTGTGGTAGTACCAGATATGCATTTGGGAATCTGTACAAAAAAACAATAAAAAAACAGAACGGGAAACCTGACCGAAATTCGGACGTACGAAAATTATGTACGCCCGAACATTTCGAACAAGTGCCATATTCGGTGCCATTACAGTGAACAAGTCCCCCGCACCCTTGTTCACTGTAATGTCAGCAGGGGTTGCAGGGGTGTCCACTGCACCAGTTGAAATACAATTTAAAAAGAAAAGAGGTCCCTGCAGCGCCGGTTTCCATCCACGCTAGTGAAGGGAACCAGCGTTGCAAAGGGATGCAGGAGATGGCGGCACACAAGGAGGTTTGCCACCCACAGCAAACCCAAAGTAAGTGGCTGGGGGGAAGGGAGCTGTCCGAAATGTTCGGGGGAGAGAAAACCAAAAGTTATTTTCGGTAAAATAACTTTAGTTATTTTCTCCTTCGGACATTTCAGATTAGATCGATTCACGGTAATCAAGTTTTTGTGCTACATTAATAGTATTCAGTGTTTGGAGGTGTGGTCTTGTGATAGTGTGGTACGTGAATGTTCTGGATTTGGATGGGAGTGTATAGAGTGTATATATCTCCATATATAAGGCGGGAAAACCAAATTTGCCCACTTCTAGTGGACACTCTACCTTATTTTGGGGTAGTTGAGCATTAAATATTACAGAAGGTATTTAGCAGAGTTATCAACAGTTAGACTAAATAATACAATTAGACTATATATAATCACAAAAGGTAATATTATTATTTATTCAGAAAGTCGTAAGTCTAAAAGACAACCCAAACATGTATTCTATTGTCAGTGCTATTATAAAACACAATCCTAATAGTGACAGTGTCCTCAGAGAAAGAGGATAGTGTTGAGTTAATAAACACAATTGATTATAGACAGCATTCAAAGCATATGCTATTGTACAGTTGTCCTACTCTATAGTAGAGTCAGTTATCTAATTATAGTCAAACTATATACTAGAACGTAAAACTCAACATGTTTCTGTTCTCTTTTGTTAATTTCGGAACATGATTCACGCATCCAAGGTCTCTTCCATTTTTGATGATGCATAGTTCCCTATTTTCACCATGGTCAACCCTACACATCTCTTCTTCCTTTGGCGAGTATTCATTTTGGGGAATCCGTCTGCTTGTATGCCTTTCCGGGGCACTACAAGTGAACATGTCCCTCCCCAGTTGGGTGGCAGTTGCAGGTATGCCCTCGATCTGCTGGCCCATTAGTGGTCCATGAGCACTGCGGTTCCAACCTTCATGCCTGGTATCTCTGGGATCTGTTTACACCACTTATTCTCTCCAACCTTTAATGGACCATCATTCTGGAAACAGAAGCCCCTTTTAGTGGTATGATGGGCATGGGCCCTGCTTTGTTTTCCACATGTGAGCCATTTTGCACTTGCTTCCCATTCCTTGAGGCAAATATCGTTGAAGACCCGTCAATATAAAGCACTTCTCCCCCCTCAAGTGGCTTCTCCCCCACTTTGGGTAGGTCATCATACTGTTCCATGTACGTAGTACAGTCGTGAACATTGTCTCCCTCCTCCACTGGTTCAGCTACCACCTTTTTGCTGGATTTGCGATAATGACCTCGTATCCAGATGCTCTTTATGTGGTCAGTGTACTCTTGGATCTTTCGAGGACTGCAAAGAGAACATGCTCCATGTAAAGCATGGTGCTGCATCCCATTGTAATACTGGCTGACTTTTCTACTGTGAATGCGGCAGTAGCCAGCTAGAGCTTGTTCGCATGGATAGTGTCCTCCCATTACTGGGTCTAAATGCCAACTATAATAGGCCATTGGCTTGTGCCCTAGGGTAGTCTTCTGCGTGTGTACCACAGTCATCACTACTCCATTGGAGTGTGAGAACAAATAGAATTCATCATGGTAGTCTGGGATCCCTAACACTGGAGCCATTTTCAGCTCCTCGAATGCTTCCATCATTTCATGTGTCCATAGCAACTTGCCGCCCCCTCTCTCTGCCTCCCTGAGTCCACTTAAAAAGGGTCTTGTATATGTACTATAGTCAAACACCCAGGCTCAAACACACAGGCTCTACAGTAATTGCAGAGGCCCAAGAACTGATGTGTTTCTCTCACTGTTTTTGGCATACGTGTTCTGCAGATCGCCTCCTCCCATTCTGGAGTCACTTTTTTCACCCTTCATGCGATATCAGTTGTCCGATATATAACACTTCCTTCTGGCAATATTGTAATTTTGCCTTTTCCACCTTTTCTTTTCTGCCAGTACTGTCCACCAGTATACCGAGTCATTTCGACACTGTGCCTCTGGCTTGCTACAAATCAAAATGTCATCCACATACTGTATGACGGTTCTCCCCCATCTGTATGTTGCCAAGATCCATCTCGGAGACCCTATTGGAGATAGGTGACTCAAAGTACCCCTGTGGTGTTTCCACTTCGGATTTCTATTTAGAAACAACGTGATGTCCTGTGACTCTTCATGGAGGGTATAGAGAAGAAGGTGTTCTTCAAGTATATTATCGTGGAGTGAGTAGCTTCCGGTGGGATGCTACACAGAATTGTCGCTGGATTAGGAACTAACAGGAATTCTGCTTCAACGATTTGGTTCAAGGGACGCAAATCCTGAATAAAATACCACAACCCCCCCGGTCGCCTTTTTACAGGGTACACTGCAGTGTTGCACTGCGATTTTGAGGGCACCAGAATGCCTTGCTTCACTAGCGCACTGATCGTCTCATAAATACCTTTTGTCTGCTTCCTTTAATAGAATATACTCTCGCCCTTGGTAAAATAGCCCCTGGTTTGAGCTTTATTTGACTGTCCCTATCCCTTTTAGTTGACCCACATCATGGGGACCACTGGTCTATAAGACTCTGGGTACTCGCCCCAAGTCTTCCTCGAGAAATGAAATGGTGGCGGTGCTTTTCGCAACACGCCCATTCCCTGTGACACTTCCCTGTAGTGTATTCCCGACCATTATGTAATGCCTATGTCATATACCACCTCATGATCTGATCGATCGTCCTGAAATAGTTCCTCATCTGTCACGTCTGTCAACCTCTATCCCTCCCCCACTGCAATTACTGTTCTCCATGATCGTCCTGTGTCGTCAGTCCCATGCAATGCTATTCTGTCATTTTTCACTATAACTGCCTCAAATTCTATTAGGATCACCTTTCTTTCCTGTCCCTCGAAGGGAATCTCTGGTCTAAATAAGAATTCACCTGCCCTGTATCCCTGGGAGCCATACTATCGATACTTCCACTCCATATTGAAACAACTCACTGTCTACTGGCACCCCCTTCTGTACTGTCTGCCTGCAATATGCCTGAATTGGTTCCCTCGCGTTCATGTAATGAATTCCTGGTGTCGAGCACACTATCCTCTGGTCTGTGAATGAGATGGTCATGTAAAGTCAGCTCATCATGTCTCTATCCATTATGTTCACCAGAGTCTGTCGGGAATATAATGGTGGCATGGCCAAGTCGGGTTCTCCTACTGTATATGGAAGTTCGTTGATAAAAGGAACCAAGTCCATAGCCCCAGAGAATCCCTGCGCATTCATGGCGATGCCTGACATTGGGTATCTTCCTTCTCTAATACAGGACTGAGTTGCCCCCGTATCCATGAAAAAGGAGAAAGTCTTGTCACCCCTGTATGCCGTTCCTCTGCCGGATTAGGTGTGACCAATAGGATTGAACACCATCAGGTCTGTCTGTGGGCTGTCCTATTGTGGGTATAATGATATACCTGTCCCTGTGAATGGATTGCTCCCTACAATAGTCGCTTGCCCCAGCTTTCGCACAGGAGTCAGCATTGTTGAGTCTGCATGTGTCGTGGTTATGACGTTCTGCTTTGCTGGTGTGGTGGCTGCATGTGTCCCTGCATCTGCGATGCATATGTCATGGGCTGATATGGCTGCATTTGCATGTCCTGTGTGTATGTCTGTCGCGGAGCGTATGTATGCACTTGCGTGTGATCCTGGGCATAATAGTCAGTCTGCTCTGTCTGATATGTGATTTGGTGCTGCATTCCCCCATTCTGGTGCATTCCACCCCTGTTCCTACACACTCGACATATGTGGCCCATTTGCCCACACACCCAGAATTGTACGGGACCCCTGTTGGTCTTTGCTTTCTCCATGAAACGCCTTCTGTGCCCTGTTGCATTTGATAGCGAAGCCTTCTCCCCGAGGTGCCCCTCCTCGTCCCTGTGACCACTGATTCGTATCCCCTCGCCCTGTGAAGCCTCCCGCTACTATTCTGTGCATGCTGAGTAACCACTCCTTCCCCATTCATTAGCATTGCCCCTTGCATTGTGTACTTGGATAATTTCTTCTGCAATAGCTTCGCTTCTTCCTGTTTTCTTTCCTTGTGCTTCTTTCTTGCATTCTCTTGCGTTAGTCTACAGTAGTGCACTATGGTTGCAGAATTTCTGACCAAAGCTTAGCCTCCATCCCCTCTAGCTTGTTAAGCTGTTTTTGCATCTGCTTTTGCAACCTGTGACATAATATGTGGTAAAATAACCCCACTGTTTTGTCCCACGGCTCTCTCGTCTCGAGATGCCATCGCTCTTGAAAATATTGAATGCGTTTTGCGTGCCATAATTGTGCTCATGGGTGTCTGGTTATTGCACCCTTAGAGCTTGCCATAAGGCCTCTCGCAGTCATTGAACGGTGCACCATCCTGTGCCGTGTTCTGTGCAGTGACACTGGGATACCCTGCCACTTTCCATACATTGTCTGCTACCTCCCCAAGGATGGCAGAACGTAAACTCTTAATGTCACCCACCCCTAATGTTGTCCCTGCTGGCAGTCTTTTGGGCTCATAAATCAATTTCCCAGCACCAGCATTCAACGACGGTAGCTTGCATCTTGTCCTTGTCCATTTGCTGCCACAGAATATATTGAGGCCGCCCAGCACCCTTCTCCAATAATGGGAACTGTGTCAGTCTCGTCCCTCTGCCCTGTCTCCCCATGTCTTTAGTGGCAGTGAACGCCCTTGCCATCTCAACATGTTTCCGTCCTGTCAGGGCCTGAGCCTCTGCGCATACGCTCCTCTTCTTCCCTGCGTCAGCGTTCTCTAATGTGACGCTCGACTTTTAATCTACTTTTCTCTTTCTTTATTGCCAATTGCTTTTCCCGCTCTTCTTCTGCTTTCCTCCTTGCTTTGTCCTCTAGCTCTTTTTTCTTTTCTTCCTTTGAGGAGGAGGGGGAGCCGAGGGTGGTTCGCCTTACATATCCCGTTGACTCAGCATCCAATGCTGCTGTATCAAGATCCCTTCCTCGTCCTGAAACAATTTCCATAACTTCATTATGGCCAGTCGCTTGCATAATTTATTCCCCTGATAGGCTGCATGTAAATAAGTGGTCAATTGCTGCTGCAGACATTTGGAAAAGTTTACGTCTTTGGCCTATGGCTTTGGCAACTTGAACTCTGCATCGCAAGTCCATTCCACACTTTACTTGCATATTGTGTCTTGACAACGCAGGAGGGACTTGCATAAGTGTTAGAGAGATGTATCCCTCATTTCGTCACCTTATGTAACACTTGGCAACACTTACTTGACCTCAAATCGGGATTTCGACACATGCAATTTAGTAATTCACAATCTCAATGCTGTCTCTCAAATACCATATTTTAAAATCATAACGGTGCAATGAAATCTTTTCCTTACCCTCTCTGGCTCACCACCATCACTGCGGGCAAGCGCTGCTCACCGCCCGACTCCGGCCCTTCGCCCTGAAGGCTCAAATCAGAACTAGGTGTGTGCGCTTCTCAAGTTCCACCCCAATGGCCCAACACTAGTTCTAGAACTCAATCAACAGTCTAACCACTGAAATCCACCACTTCCAGTGCACCTCAAGTCCTAGTAAACAACCTCGCTGGTGACATTGTCCATGCCCGACCCTTCAACATATATTTCCGCTTATTAACACACACAGACGGCCGTCTGTTTGGGCCCAACATTGATGAGCCACTGAAGACGATTAAAACTGACACACGGTCTGCTCTCTCACCACCCTACAAACAAAAACATAATTTTCGTACATTCCGGGGAGCAGCAGGAAGATCAACCTCATCAGGGAACGCCAGCGGCTCCAGGCAGTACTGGAAAGCTTCACACTATTAACAGGGATACAAGAAATCATCCCAAGGCTACCAAAGACGAAGAGAATACAGCAGCAAAGGCGAGGATCTTGAGGCTCCCAGAGGGGTAGAGCAAAACATGAGGCCTGACTCCGCATCCCGGACAGCACCTGTGGGGGGGAAAGTGGCACACCATTTACATCGGTGGTGACAAATAACAATGGACAAGTGGGTAGTAAAAGTAATCGAATCAGGCGGCCACCTTCTAGAGTTCACCAAACAACCACCAAACATCCCGCCCTTGAAAACCTCCACTGCACATCTAAAGGTGCTCAAACAAGAAATAAAACAAATGTTAACAGAAAACACCATAGAAAAAGGACCAAGACAACAAACGGGAGAGGATGTTTACTCTCGATATTTTGCAGTGTAGTAACCGCACAAAAAATGGCGCCCATTACTAGATCTGCGCAAGCTAAACAAATTCATCATAAAGCAGAGCTTCAAAATGGTCACGCTACAAGTCATACGGGCGGTACAACCGCACGACTTCCTGGCATCTTTGGACCTAAAAGACGCATACCTCCATATCCCGGTCCACTGGAAACATAGACTGTATTTACACTTCGCAGTAGCAATTCAACACTAGCAATTCAAAGTGCTCCCATTCGGGATAAAATCAGCGCTGTGAACATTTACCAAATGCCTAGCACCAGTAGCAGCAGCCCTCAGGAAAAAAGAGCCATCACATCTATCCACATCTAGACGACTGGCTAGTGCGAGCAAAAACTGTGGGAGACGCTCACGCATCAATTGCAGAGACGAAGCTCTTACTGCAGCAATTCGGATTCGAGATTAACTTCAAAAAATCCTCTATCGCCATCCAAGAGCATAGTGTTCCTGGGGGCTCACTTTGCAACATACAAGGCCCTAGTTCGCCCCTCGCGAGACAAAATAGAAACGTTGAAGGCAATGATTCCTCTGTTCAAGCCGGAAAAGTGGTTATCGGTCAGGAAATGCATTGGTCTCCTAGGGACTATGGCCTCCTGCATTCCCCTCGTACTGCACTGCATACTGAACATGCATCCGCTGCAAGAGTTCCTCACCACAGATGGTCACAGGGTTGTGGGAAAACAAACTGCGGATTACACCACAACTAAACCACCAATTACAGTGGTGGACAAAATCAGACAACATCAACATTGGATGCTGGTTTCAAGACCCCGTTCAGCAAAATACGTTGGTGATGGATGCCTCGCTGTCCGATGGGGTGCCCATGTGGGCTGTCTCCACTTAAAAGGAAAATTGACAGCAGTGGAGGCCAGACTATACATAAATATACTGTAACTCAAGGCAGTGGGCTGGGTCCTGAAATTGTTTCAACTAATACTACAACACCCTACCGTTCAGGTATTAACAGACAACACTACGACCATGTACTACCTCGGGAAGCAACCCTCACCCGGGAAGTACAAAAGATTTGACACATTGCTAACGAGATAACGCTGCAAGCCCGGTACAACGACCTGATTCACATGTCCAAGGGCCAGCGGATTCCTTTCCACAACCAAGCCGACATAATATTGCAAAACCACGGAAAAGTGCTGCATCATGACCCACAGTCACTAAAATTGACTGCGTGGCTCCTGAGTTTGCGTAATTTGGGCACCTAATTTTGTCACAGGAATGTGCGCACCTCTTAACCTCAGCATGGGCCCAGCTACAAATCGTTCCTATCAAAGTAAGTGAAAGGGATTCTGTGCCTGGTATGCAGGGCAGGAAAATGCCTGACTGCTTTGAACAAGCCCGGAAACTGTCCTACCTTTCCTCCTATTGTTGGCTCAAGCAAGACTCTCGCACTGGAATGTAACATTGGACAATACTCTACATAGATCAAGGGGCAGTATGCTGGACAGATCAGGCTGCTCCCCTTCTCTCTCCCAAGCCATGTTGGATTTGCAGTTAGTAGATGCATTGAGACACCTTCACCCTACGGCGAGGGACTACACTTTTTTTTAAATGTATCCCATACATACTCTAGGGTATATTATTATCTGGTCACTTATTCCCTCTTGCCAGAAGTCTTAAACTCAGCAATTGAGTTTGCGGTCTCAGACCATTATCCAATCTGGATGCACATTTCCTGGGCTCCCCAACAACCCCATAAACCATATAGAAGGCGGTCAAATGACTCTCCTTTTTAGAGATCCAATCTTTCATGCAGCAATCTCAACCCATATTTCCCAATACTGTGTAGACAATTGCACAGAGGACATGCTGTTTGGAACGGTCTGGGGGGCTTTTAAACATAATATTAGAGGAGAACTCATTAACCAAGCTTTGCAGCGGAAGAGGGCATTGTTAGCACTTCAAGAGGACATTGAGGGGAGAATGTGCACATTAGAGACTAAGTTATGTTATGTTACTTGGCATTTATATAGCGCCTTATATATCATTGGTATGACCTCAAAGCACTGGTAGGTTGAACGCCCTCGGGAACCGTAGTTCAGGTCAGTAGAGAGAGATAGTGTTGTATGGTGTATGGGTGCACCGGATATGTGTGCAGCTGGTGTAGTTGTTGGATGAAAGCTGCTTTCTAGCGATAGGTGAGGTGCTGAAGACATCAGTTGGATGTGTGCAGTCTGGTGGGTGGACACCCAGACTGGGTTCTGGCTGTGTTAGGCCTGAGGAACAGCTAGGCTGGAATGTGCTCAGCTAGCTACATTTTAATTAGGGTAATGAGGTGTTCATGGGGTCGTATTCGTAAGTGAAAAGCTAGGCCGAATGATCAGGGGTATAGCTGTGTTCTAGTTGAATGATGGTGTATAGTAGAGGGTAAGCCGGTCAAGTGGCACAGCGAGTAGAGCGCTCGCTTTGACATCCGTGCAGAGCTTGCTAACGCAGGTTCGAATCCCGGCAGGGCCAAACTCAGCCTTTCATCCTTCCGAGGTCGATAAATGAGCACCACACACCGTGGGTAATAATAAGCAGTAGCGCTATATAAATGCAAAATTATTATTAAGCGTAGTGGTGTGATATGGTGGTTATCTGTAGAAGCGCCTGAGACAAAGCATAAGGACACGACGGTGGGGACATACATAGCGACATACCGATATATAGTGACAGGGGTCGATATAGGTCCTTATGGGGATACAGATATATACAGGGATACAGACATATAGCGTATATAGGGGGATACAGATATATGACAAAAATTCCATCCACTCTGTCCAGTTCCATCCACTCTGTCCAGTTCCTTCCACTCTGTTCATTTCCATCTATTCCATCCTGTTCTATCTACTCTGTCCAGTCTCATTAATGTCATCTGATTCTACTCACTCTATCCATTAGGTCACTCAATACACTCCATCCATTCCGTTTGTTTCATCCAGTTCCATCCAGTACCACTATTTCCATCCAATCGTCCAGTTCCATCCATGTCACCCAGTTCCATTCAAGTCATCCAATTCGATCCACTCCGTCACTCTATCAACTTCATTTCATCTGCTCCATCTGTTCCGTCTGTTTCATCTACTTCAACCTTTTCATCCGATCCGTCCACTCCATCCACTCTGTCCGTTCCATCCACTCTGTCCGTTCCATCCACTCTGTCCGTTCCATCCACTCTGTCCGTTCCATCCACTCTGTCCGTTCCATCCACTCTGTCCGTTCCATCCGCTCGGTCCGTTCCATCCACTCTGTCCGTTCCATCCACTCTGTCCGTTCCATCCACTCTGTCCGTTCCATCCGCTCGGTCTGTTCCATCTACTCTTCCCGTTCCATCCACTCTGTCTGTTCTGTCAACTCTTATCTGTTCCATCCCCTCTTTTTGCTTCATCCTTCTGATTGCTCCTTCTACTCTGTTACGTCCGTTCTATTCGATCCATCCGTTCTTTTCATTCGATCCATTCAATTTATTCAATTTGTTCTATCTGGTCCATCCACTCTATCCGTTCCGTCCACTCTGACCGTTACATCCAACCTATCCGTTCCATCTACTTCATCCAATTCTAATCGCTACATCTAGTTCTAGTTGATTTTATCCATATCATCCACTCAATCGACTCCATTCATCTGTTCCATCTGCTCCACACACTCTATTTGCTCCATCTTCTCCACCTACTCCATCCATTCCAATTATTCCATTCATTCCGCTTATTCCATCCGATCCACTCCATACAATCAATCCAGTTCCAGCCAGTTCCAGCCTTTCCATGCATTTCCATCCATTCGATCTACTCCATATACTCCATACACTTTATCTAATTTCGTCCGCACCATACATTCAGTCCATACCATCCAGTTATATCCATTCATCGAGTTCCATCTGTTCCATCCACTCTATTTACTCCTTTATTCCCTCCACTCCATCAATTCTGTCATTCCGTCTACTCAGTCCACCCACTCTGTTTACTCCATCCATTCCAGCCATTCCATCCATTTTATCCTATCCAGTGAGTAGGATCGGAGGTTTGAACACCAGGTAGGATAGTTTCATTGTGTGTTTCGTCGTTGGGTTGCTGGGGGATTCAGACACATGTTTAGGTGGTCATTGGTGTTATTGGAAGAGCCACGTTTTTAGTAGTTTGCGGAATGACAAATAGTCTTCGGTGTGTTGTATGTGGGGTGGAAGCGAGTTCCATAGAGTGGGGGCCAAGGCTGAGAACGAGGATCCTCCTATCCTGACCGAGTTGGTGGTTGGGATCACTAAAAGGAGGGCAGAGCTTGATCTTAGGGTGCGGGGTGGGAGGTGGGGTTTTAGCTTATCTTGCATGCCTAGAGGGCCGGTCTTGTGCACTGCACGGTGGGTGATGTACAGGGTCTTGAAAGTGGCCCTTCATCTAACTGGGAGCCAGTGGAGTGTTCTGAGAGCTGGAGAGGTGTGGTCTCTTGGGCCCAGTGCTAGTAGCATTTTGACGGCAGCGTTTTGTGCTCTTTGCAATTTAATAAGGTGGTATGCCCGGACTCCGAGATAGAGGGAGTTGGCGTAGTCCAGTCACCACCATGATTTTGGTTTTAGTGGGGTTTAGGAGAAGGTGGTTTGTAGTCCTCCAACGGTCGATGTCAAGGAGGCAGGCTGCGAGGTCGGGCTGAGAGTCTGAGTTGAGTTTTAGGATGATTTGTGTATCATTGGCATAGGTGTAGCACAGGATATTGTGCGGGCGGATGATTTCAGGGAGGGTGGACATATAGAGGTTGAATAGGAGGGCTGATAGGCATGCTCCTTGTGGTACTCCAGTATTGATTGGGCGAGCGGTCGAGGCAAAAGTGGAGAGGAGGGTTATTTGTTTCCTGTTGTTGAGGAAGGAGGCTATCCATTTGAGAGCGGTTCCACGGATTCCTTGGGAGTGGAAGAGGTCAATTAGGATTGAGTGGTTAATTGTGTCGAAAGCGGCAGAGAGGTCTAGTAGGATTAGTGCAGCGCATCCTGCAGAGTCAGCTGTGATCTTAAAATCGTCCCAGATTGAGGCCAGAGTGGTTTTGGTTTCGTGTCACGGTCTGAAGCCTGATTGTGCGGGGTCAAGGAGGTTGTTGGATTCGCCACACCACTACACACAACTATGACTACAGGCATAAGCAAAACCAACCTTTGGTTTAAGTCTGTACCACACAGTTTTTGGTAGCGAGCTGAGCAGCCAGGCTTATCTCAAGAGGGAATGTGAGCTGTAATGATGTTACACAGAGGTCTACAATCACAAGTATTCAAATATACTCTTATACTCAAGGTTTCTTGCTAAAACACTTATTAATTTGTTACACAATCAGTTAGAAAACATTCACTAAACTGGTGTCCTTATCCCTGGCTATTCGGTTTCCTGCAGCACTCTGAGGAAAATACAACCAGCTCCGAGAATGGTATCCAGGTGGCTTACGAGTTGATTGGTCCCACCAACTCAAAGGAAGAAGTCGTCCTTGAAGGGCTTCTCTGTCGAGATGAACTTGGCGATTCAGACCTGCAGCAGGGCTTCACTGGGCAAACCAACGGTCCAGGAGTTGCAGCAGCCATCCTCTTCCAGCTCGTCTTCGGTTCTTTCGTTCCAGTGGTCGACTCTGCCTTCCAAGCCAAGAGACTCGCCTTTTAAACAGTTTTCTCCCATTAATTCCAGCCTAGCTGCCACTCAACCAGCAAAGTGGCTGTCCTTGCCGGACAGTCAACCAGTCAATCACGCCAGAGTCCATTCGGGTCTCCTAGGAGACTAAGCACAGGGAGCTTCAGGCACCTCCCTCACTTCCTGCCCACCCCAGACACTCGTGCACCAGAGGCGGTCTTCAGTCCTGAAGCCCGCCAAAGGTGTAGGAACAAAGGGACCAAACCTGGTTTGGCGCGCAGATCCTTATTTCCCTCTCGGGCAACTTTGTCGAAGACATGGCTCTCGTGAATAAGATATACCTCCTCATTCAGGCATGGATGGCCTCACACGGACTCTGCCTGAATGATGACAAGACCGAGATCCTGATCCTGGGCTCTGACTCAAACCTAAAAAAATGAAGTCCCAACTACGATGCCTTCACCATCAATGGTAACGTAATTAAAGTAGTTACGCAGGTTAAAATACTAGGTTTTTACTTGGATTCAACACTTTCATTAAAAAAACAAGTCAGCTCGATGGCTTCATCCACAGCCTATACTTGTAAATTAATCAGGGCTTGCAGACCCTTCTTAACTCAAACTAGCTGCATTACACTTGCCAATGCATTAATAATGTCTAAACTAGACTATTGCAATGCCTTATATGCTGGTGCCAATAAAAGTACTATCAACAAAATTCAAACACTACAAAATAACGCCCTGAGAGCAGCCCTGAATATACCACGCAGAGAGCATATCTCCAACACAAGAAGAGACCATCACTGGCTCAAAATTAGTAACAGGGTACTTCTTAAAATGGCATCCCTCACATTCAAATGTCTCAACAACACCCCTCCCCCTTACCTCTCTGCCAGACTCATTAAAAAAAACCTATGCACTACACTAGGGCCTCCAACCACCTTTGCCTAGAAATTCCCAGATTTAGACTCTCCAAAGCTGGTGGAACCAGCTTCCCTGTCAAAGCTGCTACCACCTGGAATGCCTTGCCCGCCTCCATTAGAGTAGAACAACCCTACTCTAGCTTTAGAAGGAACCTGATAAATTTGCTCCGCTCCAACGACACTTAGAACCTGCTCTCTACCCGGACCTGCAACCTCCTGGTTTAGACGAGAAATACAGTTTTAAAGTGAAACTGTTTTTTCTTTTACTGAGGATTCCCAGCGTAATAATCATCGACCACACAACCCCAATCATGTTTCCGAAACCGACTGCGAGAAGCACTAGGTTTCTCGACCCTCACCACGCAGGGCTCCCGCTCAAGGTAAAAATTTGAAATACGACTGTCTTTTTGGTTGACACTGAATGATTGGCTGTTAAAAAACAGATATATGAACATGAACATTTTTTGAGTGTAAAATGTATGTATTTCACAAATGACAGGGACATTCCTAATTGAGAGCCATTAAACAGCAGAGAGGGAATTGGCTGGAGTTAGTGCCACGGAGTACTGATGTGCGGTCGATGCACAAAGACAATGCCATTTTCCGTTGAAGATGCAGGCGTAGAATAGAACACTGCCAAGCCAAAAAGTTTTAGGTAGGTTCTCTCGCTCTACTCGAGTGTCACTCATTTTGAGTGATGATAGTAATGGTGGTTAGTCACAGTGGTGTCTGCCTGTATTGCTTCCCGAATTAATTTTTTCCATTAATTCTTTTCATTCACCCCTGTTTTGAGGTAATGTGCTTCAGGGCTCTTCCACGTGTCTGTCTCCCCCCAGTCCATGGCCTTCTGCGTTGTGGAGGGGTGGGGGGGGGGTCCGAGGTTTCTGGCATAGTGATTAGTTTACAACCCTTCAGAATAGACAAGAAGATGGTTCTTCTGTCCTAATAAATCAATTGTAGATGACTGTAGAAAATGCCAGAAATACCGACAGCCCTACACAAACATTACATATTGAATTGCATGATGAGTCGGGTGGGTCCATCATTGATTGGTTAGAAGCCAACTCTGTTAAAATAACAAAGTTGTAGATATGCGTTTTTGTTTTTATAGGCTAAATTACTGTTGATTCAGAGACTTATTGAGACATATGTGTTTTTTTCCTCCCTCTTTCTGGTGATCTCTTTGATTCATCGACGGCCCGGAATATGGAACACACAGAAATAACAGTCAACTTTTTGAAAATAAATCAATTCGGCATACACCACTGTGACCCAAAAACAAGATTGTTCTTTATGTACTGATGAGGGTGCTGGTGGGATAACTCTATCTAAACCAGGCCCGAAACTCGAGTCGACATGACAACAGTTGAAATTCCTTCCAGGAGTCTGATTGTATTTTGGATTACACAAAAGTGATTTGGTGATTGAATATATTAGAATGACTTGACAATATATGCAAACAGTGGATTAAATATTGATGCACTTTGTTAGACGATGAATATCGTCCAGCATCTAAGGTCTAAAGGTTATACCTGATGGTTCTTTCCAAACAAATGATTATTATTGCTTTTGCTTTGCACAGCTATGAATGGTTTTTTGAATGAGGATGAAAGTGATTGATACGAATGTGTTGATGTATGAGGTCACAGTATGGTGTGGTGTTTTTATATAATTGAATGGTACAAGTTTAGCCTTCAGTGTACTCTTTCCATTCAAGGTTTTAACGATTGTTAATCAACGATTGTCATTTTTATATACAGTCTTATTTATTATGATGTTTATGAAAGAAAAGAAAATAATAATAAAAAAGCAATGACAATATGCAATTTTGGAAATTAGTTTTTATAAGAAGGTATTGTATTTGATTTGTTTATTAATACTACAAATGTGAAGAGGGTCTGCACGTGTCTTTCGGGACCTGTGCCTTTTGTGACATAATTCGACCTAGAGCAATGTTTTTCTTTGTGTAGGGTCAACTTTGAGTGTACATAAGTTCAGCCACCCTGATCATTTCTTTGTATAGTATCAAACCCATCTTGGTAGATCAGGGCCAAGCCAGGAGCCCTTTATTTTCCTGTTTTGAACATCATTACACATCTCAGGGATCTTGATTCCGGCCCGCTAACCTGCCTCCTTTCTGGCTTAGACCTCATTAGAGAAGGAAGAAGCCGGCATGGCTGTCGCTTGATAGGGATATTAGGAAAGGTCATCCTGCAAGCGTGGGCAGAGGTAGATATCGTTGCTCTTTAAGATGCACGACCTGGAGGGAGATGCTGGCCACAACAGTCCAGGTGGATCCAGAGCTTTTAGACCTGATCTAACACGCGGGTATCTTTGGTTGATCCAGCATATTCGGGAAACTACAACGTAGAGGAGGCGCTGAAGAAGTCCTTCATAGATTCAAGTCTGGTGCTGCGTTCAGCAACTTAGACTTTGCATAGAGCAAATTCGGTCCTTGAAGATGATGAATCCTTCTTGCAGACCCTGAGTGACAAGAGGGCTGCACAGCTCTAATTAACACTAGACAAGCGGAATGGACGGCTGTTCTAGCATTTGACAACCTGAGGGTCACTGCTCTCGCTCCAGGAGCCTCCATCCTAGGCCGTAGGAAGCTATGGACAAAGGGTTGGACCCTGCCAGAGAGCCACCCTGATCTAGATACCATTTTTCAGTCAAGAGTTTCTCAGCAAGCAATTGGATGTGGTTATGAAAAGAGCCTAGTATCGGCAGAGGGCCACAACCTTCCAATCAAAACCAAAGCCTCCAGCATCAAACCAGGCCTCCTGTGAAAAAAGAGCCTAGTATCGGCAGAGGGCCACAACCTTCCAAGCAATACCAAAGCCTCCAGCATCAAACCAGGCCTCCTGGAGGAACTTGAGACGTCCTTTTCAGCAGACCAGAAAAACACACGATCAGCCAAAAGGGGCTTAGAGCGGCGCCTTGGGTAAACCTAATAAAACCTTAGCAGCTGCCCCCTCTTATCTCAATCTCATCAGTCAGGGCTGGATGACCCAGTAGGCGACCACCTGTCACATGGGAGGCAGAAATCGTGGACGGCTGCCAGTCTAATTATCTCAGAGAGGGCTACAAAATAGGAATCTATTCTTCCCCACCACCTTCAAGGTTTTGAGGGACACAGCTAACCAGAAATGTAGGAGGCACCGTCGGCTAGCATTCACGCCCTGCTCCTGAAGCAAGAGGAGGTTGTTCTGTTCTGGCAGTCATGCCAGGAAGAGAATACACAAGAAATCTGCCATCACCAGGTCGGAGCCTTTCTTTTCGATTCTTTTCTGGGCACAAACACCTACTACAGGAAGTGCCTTCCAGTGTTGGACCTAAAAGAATGCCAGAAGTTCCATCAAGAACCTTTGATTTCGAAGGAGAACGCTACAGCAGATTATCCCCAGGTAAACAGCAGTGACTATCGTTACTCCTCAGATACTTCGATATACAGGACACGTATATTTTCATATTCCGATTTGACCAAAACATCATCCCTTTCTACTCTTTGCGCTTCAGTGAACGGTCTTCCAGTGCCAAGTGCTTCCCTTCAAGTCTGCTCCCTGAGACCCTGGCTCCGGTGATAGATCTGCGCTATGTGAAGGGTATAATATACTTTGTCACCCATATCATTGGATGGTCCATGTGCCAATCCACAAGTGAGCAGCATTCAGGAAGTACGATCAATTCTGCACAGGATCCTGTGTCTTCCCCGGCACCTTCACAGGATCTTCCATTTATAGGGGACAGGTTTCAGACAGACACGGGGATAGACTACTTGCCAGAGTGTCAGGGATATTTATGCGGCAATCCTCGAAGCAGGGGATTCTTTCCTTCCCCAATCGAGTGCCACACCAATTTTCCATTTCGGTTCAATCTAGTACCGTCTGTGACTCATTTAGTACTGCATAGGTTCCTCAACCTTTCGCAACAGGCAAGCCAAGAAGCAGGACGGTGTATAGCAAGAATATATATTTATTACAGAAAAGGAAATTCATATTTGTACACAATCCCAGATCACACCACTAGTTGTTTCAGGATAACACAAATCGCAAGCTCTTTCGCCCCACAACATGTACAGGCCAAACACTTTGCCTGGAGTTCACTTTTAAAAACATTGAAACATACCAGTTCAGAAGCGTGACACCCTACTTTATGTGATGTTTCATTTAGTAATCTGCAACACTTTTCATTAGCAAAAACAATCACACATGCAGCGCTATGTCTTTTTACTCTTCCTGTACGTTCGGAAATGGTAGCAATTATGTTTAACGTAATCGCATGTAAAAATAATTTTAATTTGCGCTGCGCCCTTAGCAATGCTGGCAGTTTTAGAGCACAACAAACCTTTCAGAACCAATACTTTTCATTTATATTTCAAAACCTTTTTCTTTCATCACTATGCAAGGCAAACTCTCTGTTCACTCTCCCAGCACACAAAAACCCAGGCATCCAGTTGGTCCTTTGGAACCCCTCTGCTTTAAGGCACGGGACAGGGGAATGGGAAGCGATGGGGAATTTAGTTTTTACAAGTACAATCAGCAGTCTCCTAGGAGTGTGTACATGCAGCTGCAAGCTGTTAAAGCAGAAGTAAAAGCGCTCTTGGCATTTAAGATCTCCCACCAAATGCTTCAAACTAAACACCATTCATTTAAGTACCTCCAATACAGCTGCTTGCCATTTGCACTAAAAGCAATAGGCCCACCAAAGCCGTTAAACAGTCCTGTCACCCTGGGATGGGGATGGAGTGGTTTACGTTTCGGAAACGGGTAAGCTCCACACACTAGCTCAGTTCTACGAGGGACTGTTCCACGCTGAAGAAATAGATCCAGATTTTCAGCCTGCCTTCTTGTATGAGACAGCCCTCCCCTCAAACTTTGTGCAGGAACAAGAAAGACCAGAAGCCCCTATATCTCCAGACGAAGTCACACTAGTCAATAAGGCCTGTCTGTGAACAAGGCAGCAGGCCCCGACGGCTTTTCGGTCGTGTTCTATAAGCGCTTTGCCACACCTCTGGTTCCACATTAAGTCACATTGTTCTAAAGCTGTTTGGGCTCGGACTAAGCCAGGCAAAGATGCTACTCTGTGCACTTCATACAGACCCATTGCAATTCTCAATTATGACGCCAGCATTATTTCTAAAGTACTTGCGAACAGATTAGTCCTCGTCCTGCCTGCTCTGATTAACAGAGACCAAACAAGGTTTATTCCAGGTAGACAGACCTATGAAAACATCTGCAGGGACATTGACAATATATATTGGGCTTGGGGACATTATAGATTGGGCACTTCTCTGGGCGTGTTGTCGGTCAACGCTCAGAAGGCTTTTGAACAGGTCGACTGGCCTTATAGGTGCTGCTCACCTTTTGGGTTCAGCCTAGTTTGGTTAAATGGGCCTTGTCCAACTTTGTGCACCCGACGATGAGAATCTAGGTGAATGGGAAACTATCTGACTTAATTCCTCTGCCCCCTTTCTCCGCTTATATTCGGGCTGGCCATAGAGCCAATTGCAGCAGAGGTCCGTTCCAATGAATTTAGGGGGATAAGAATCGGCCTGGTTCATCATAAGGTGGTTCTGTATGCTGACTCCTGTTTTGTATGCACTTGGCAGTGTTTATAACATCCTGCTGCCTGCTGCACCACGAATTTGGGATCTTTTGGGACTTTCTGCCTGCAAACTGTGTGCACCATGCAGTGCTTTCAACATGGCCGCCCTGGCCTCATCTCCATCTGAGGCTGTGTGCGCCTTCCTGGCTGCCTCTATGGTGCTCTGCCATTGGCTGGGGACTCTCTCTTCCTGACCAACGAGGGACTGGCAGGCTTTGGCCAGCCCCTCACGAAGGCCCATTGACTCTTTTGTTTTCATTTCTCCTCCTTGCTCTGGAGTGCAAGGTCCTGCAGCCTCTCAACATCGAAATTTTCTTTTTCCTGGTCTCCTTGTCTGCACAGGGCTGTTGCAGCCACTTGGTAGAGGTAGGCGCAATTGTCCATTGCCCTCTGTACCTCGTGAGTATTGTGTGTGCATTTTTTGGAAAAAAGGGAATATTTTAAAAATCGAAGAAAATCGCAATTATTTGAAGCGCTTCCACATAGCGCCTTTTGGCAGTGTTTATAACATCCTGCTGCACCAGAAATTTGGGATCTTTTGGGACTTTCTGCCTGTAAACTGTGTGCACCATGCGGTGCTTTCAACATGGCCGCCCTGGCCTCATCTCCATCTGAGGCTGTGTGTGCCTTCCTGGCTGCCTCTATGGTGCTCTGGCATTGGCTGGGGACTCTCTCTTCCTGACCAATGAGGGACCGACAGGCTTTAGCCGGCCCCTACCCAAGGCCCGCTTCTAAGGCTCCTCTCAGCTTCCCTGTCTGCTTTCCGGGATGCTAATACAACAGCCTGACCCTCCCTGGGGTTGCCATCTCTTTTCTACTATCAACCTGGACTTCCACGACTGTCCTGTTTCCCCATCTATTGGTTAGTTTCTCTCTTTCTGCCTACCCTTTCTAATTTCACTTCACTCTACCTTCTTCCTGTGTTTTTTAACTGGGCTTCCCTTCATGCTCTCATCTGAGCACTCACCTATGATCCCATCCCATTTCTTTTTCCAATTGGTGCCTTAGCTATTGCCTTGAATTTGGTAAAGTCAATTTTGGGTGTGTTTGGGAAAGTCAATTTTGGGTGTGTTTGGGAAAGTCAAACTTGGGTGTGTTTTCTTGGGTGTGTTTTTGGGAAAGTTAAACTTGGGTGTGTTTTGGGGAAAGTTAAACTTGGGTGTGTTTTTGGGAAAGTTAAACTTGGGTGTGTTTGGGGAAAGTCAATTTTGGGTGTGTGTTTGGGAAAGTCAATTTTGGGTGTGTGTTTGGGAAAGTCAAACTTGGGTGTGTTTTTGGGAAAGTTAAACTTGGGTGTGTTTTTGGGAAAGTCAAACTTGGGTGTGTTTTTGGGAAAGTCAAACTTGGGTGTGTTTTTGTTCACCTACACTGCTACCTGCTAGCCCAGTGACCGCTCCATACCTCTGATCTTGTATATTTCTCCTACTGCCTCCTCTCTCTACCTGCCCATGGCATTATCTGTTTCTCCTATCTATTCCAACTGTTTCTCTATCAACTTTCCTCCCTTCTCACAATGTCGGGTAAGATTCAAAAAGAATATCTTGGTTTCTAACCCTGGTCTCCCCATCGCTGATACCTATTCCAGCGCCTCTGCCAGACAAACCCTCACTGACATCCTCTTTTTCGTTCCTTCACAAGATCTCTGGACCCTTCATATGATCTCTGTGCTCTGTCGTTTCTCCTCCTCTCCCATTAATGGTGGCACCCGCTGGGAAGTACGTATGGATCTCTTTGACTCCTCTAGAGTCTTTATTAACATCTATCTAAATGGTACTCTCATGGTGCAAGGCCCTCAGGCTAACCACCTCCTCTTTGATGGGCAGTTCCCTCGCCTCATCAACTTCCTCTCATCTCCAGCTGTCCCCTACTCTCTTCCTCTGGCTACCTTGCCCTCCTCCACCTCCTCCTTTGCGCCATCTCAAACTCCTTCCACACCTCAGCAGGGCATACCTACGATTTGTACCTCTCCCCGGAAGGTCTTTAAGTCTGGCAACCTTCTCCATCTCGCCACACTACATTCTCGCTCGGCCGTTAAACACTCGTCTAACATCTGTCACCTCCTAGAAGAACTCGACCTTGATGTCCTCGGTCTCACCAAGACATGTTTTACAGCCAGCTCCATCACAAGTTTTGACACTCTCCTCCCCGATGGCTACAAGATCCTCTCAGCTCCCAGATCTAATCGGCCTGGAGGGGGTGTAGCCCTTATCTTCCCTGAGTGGATCCCTGCCTCTCTCATTCCCACTCAAGCTTACTCCTCGTTTGAATGCCTAGTCTGCAGGCTCTCTCTCTCTCTCTCCTAGCCACTCTCTTAGTGTTACTACTCTCTACCGGCCCCCTGGTCAAATCACCTCTTTTCTCTCGGAGTGGGCTGACCTCTCCTCTTCCCTCTTGGCCTCCACCACTCAACTTCTCCTCCTTGGCGACCTCAAAATTCATCTTGATTCTACCTGTCCCTCATCTTCACTCTTTCGTGACCTCTGCGATACACTCTCCCTCTCCATCCTTCCCTCTGGCCCGACTCACTTGGCTGGCCACACACTTGATGTCTTGATCTCATCTGGCCTCCCCCTCTCTACCCTCCTTGCCACTCCTCTCTGCTGGAGTGATCACTGCCTCCTCTCCTCTCATCTCTCCATCTCCTCCTCCCAAGCCAAGCCCACTTCTAGATTGCCACCCACCTTCTCAGATATCAGGCCCATGAAGCGTGTGTCAGTCGAGGCCTTTGCTGCAACCTTCCCCCCCCCCCCTCCACCACAGGCTGACTCACACCCTGACACAGCCCTCTCTCTTCTCTACTCCTCTATTTCTGCTACTCTTGATACTCTTGCCCCCGTCATGAGGATCTATTTGAAGTCCAAAGCCAAGTGCAATTCTTGGTATGACTCTGACCTTGCTACACAAACGGAAGTGTAGGGTGGCTGAGAGGAAATGGAGGGCTTCTTGCTCATCTTCTGACAAACTGGCCTGCCGCCTGCTCCAAAGGCAATATCGACTTGCTGTCCACACTAAGAAGAGAGTCCACATATAAGCCCGCGTCTCTGCGGCATCTAACAACTCGGCAGAACTTTTCAAAATCTGCAAGGAGCTGGCCAACCCTGCTGCAGTCTCCGCCCCTCCTCTATCCTCCCAGGATCCTTGCAATGCCCTTGCCTCTCACTTTATCTCTAAAACCCAGGACTTCCTGTCCACCCTCTCCTCCGCTCCCCCTCCCCCTCCTCCTCCCTCTCCTTCTCAGCCTGCTGACCCTCCTTCAGCTACCCCTCATCCCCCTTTCTCCTCCTTTCCTCTTTTCTCCCATGATGAGATATCTAGACAAGTCCGATCTATGAAAACCTCATCAAAACAGGTCCTTCCCTGTTCCTCTAAAACCATTAAGGACCACATTGACACCCTTGCGCCAGCCCTTGCTGATTTCTGCAACCTCTCCTTTGCATCTGGCTCTTTCCCCACCCCTCTTAAACACTCCCTTGTGCATCCTCTCCTCAAGAAATCCACTGCTGATCCGTCATGTCCGGCAAACTACTGCCCAATTTCTATTACTCCCTTTTTGGGCAAGCTCCTGGAAAAGCTGGCCATGTCTCAGCTTAATCTCCATTCTGGCTCTGTTGGCTCCCTCCATGACCACCAATCTGGCTTCAGAGCTGCCAGAAGTACGGAAACATCAGTGAAAACCTGCTCTCCAACCTCGATTCTAACATTCCCTTTGTCCTCATCCTACTTGACCTCTCCTCTGCGTTTGACACGGTCAACCATACCACCCTGCTCAATCGTCTTCGTGACAACCTCGGTATCACTGATCAGGCTCTGGCCTGGCTGACCTCTTTTTTTCTATCTGATCGACCCTCCCAGGTACAACTTGGTTCCTTCCTATCTTCTACCTCCCTCTCCACATGTGGTGTTCCCCAGGGGTCTATCCTCTCGCCTTGGCTTTTCAACTAATACCTGGCAACTCTCGCTTACTGCATCTCAGTGTTCTGCTCAACTTTCCAGTGCTATGCTGACGACACCCAACTCATTTTCAGGCTTCCCTCAGCCTCCTCCTCTCCTTCCCTCATCTCTGATTGTCTAATCGCCATTCAAAATTGGTGATCGCCAATGATCTATGTCTAAATGCCAACAAGATTGAGATCCTCCTTATTGGTACACCATCTCCATCCTTTCCTCTCACTCTCTGGCCGGCCTCCCTTGGCCCTCCTCACACCCCCACTTGCGTGGCTAAGAACCTTGGGGTTATCTTTGACTCTACACTTTCCTTCTCCGCACACATCTCTGATGTCTCCAAAAAATCAAACTTTTTACTTCACCTCCTTAGAGGTACTCTACCTTTCCTCTCCTTCCCTCAAAAGCTCACGGTCTCCCAAGCTCTAGTTCTTTCCAAACTGGATTACTATAACAGCCTCTTCCTAAATCTACCTGCCTCCACTCTCCGCCCTCTACAGCTAATCCAGAACAGGACTGCAAGACTTGTCCTTGGCCTCAAGCCCTGGGATCATATCTCTCCAGCGTTGAAATCCCTTCATTGGCTCCCAGTGGATGCAAGGATTACATTTAAAACCCTCTGCATTGTCCACAAGGCTTTCTGGGGCCTGGGTCCAATATACCTTCAACTATCCCACCGTAAATACCTCCCCTCTTGAGCCCTTTCGCTCCTCTACTTCTAACTTCCTCAGGGTTGGTCGTTTTGCAAAAAAACGAGCTGGGGGTAGATCCCTGTCTTCGGCTGGTGCCTCCCTTTGGAACAGCCTCCCGGCCACCTTGAAACTTGAGGAAAAACATCTTCGGTTCCGGAAACTTCTCAAGTCCTTCCTCTTTGCCTCTGCTTTTGCCCCCCTTCTCTCCCGTTGATCTGTTTCTTCTCATGGCATTGTGCACCTGGCCACCCTCTGTTCTTTCGGGCCCAGGTATCTGCTCAGCCTGCCACCCTCCTGCACTGCCTCCAGGCCACTATCTGCACTAGGGTTCTGTATCTGTACCCATACAGTCCCCCTCCCACGTTTCATCTGCACTTATCAGATATACCTTTCTGACTATCACCTGCCACTTGCTGGCTGCACTACAATGGTTTAAAGCCCTTATTTATTATTTATTCAATTTAATATTTATTTGTTTTTCTCTCCTCTGCTTCGCACTTTCCCCCCATTTTCCTTTCCCGTGCACTTGCGCTTTCTTAAATGTCACTGGGCGTAGTAAGATCGCTGTTTTTACTCTCCCTTGTTCCGCTCCCTTTTTGCCTGGTCGGGCTCTGAAACACTTATGTACGAGCGCGATATAAATAAAATATAATTTCATTTCATTTATGCGTAACTCTGCCGGTACTCTGCCATATATTGTCTCTGCATTAGTATTGTTCCATAGGGCCTCCGGTTTTAAAATAATTCATTGTAAATCTCATTTCTGATGCTTGTTAATCTTCTTAGAATAACATGCTGTGCATATAGTCCGACGGGTGGTTACGTCCCTGAAAGCTCAATTCGGCTTCCAATGGAGCCATGACTCCCTAAAATATTTGGCGATTCATCTTACTAAGACCCATTCACTCTTGTTTCATCATAACATTCCTCCCCTTTGTTCACAATTTAAGGTGGTTTTGGGCGATATGGCCCCGCCAGGAGACTTCATGGTTGGGGAAAATCACAGCAGTAAAGATGTCCTTTTTGTCTAGAATCCTCTGTGTTGCAGGCTCTTCCCCATGTTCTCCCAAGGAAGATTCTGCAGGAATTGCAGACCTATGTGCTTTAGTTCATTTGGGCCAGCAAGACCCCCAGGATTTCCTGTAGCACCATGTTAGCTGCCAAGATTAACGGGGGGCTCGGAGTCCCAGACCTGGAAAGCTTTTATTACGCAGCCCAGCTCGCCCCTTTCCTCAACGCTGATTCCTCAGCTGAACAGAAGCATTGGGTTGGGTGAGAAGAGTACTAGGGACACCACTGCAGGAATTGTGCGGGATACCTCGTTATGATAGATGCTAACCCAGTTCAGTGTTGCCTGCTACTAAGGCCTCCTTGTTGATCTGTGTTAGGGCAAATAGAAGGTACGTCTCCACAATGCCCTCCCCAGTTCCCCTGTAATCTTGAACCCGCCTTCCTGCCAGGCTTTCACCCAGGTTCTCTTTTGCAATGGTCAGCGGGGAGTTGAAGAGAATAGGTCAGCTATTTGCAGATTGGCTGTTGCTCTCCAGGAATGTAAACAGTCTTTTCTTATCCCAGATACGTCAAAGTATGCCTATATACAGCTGAAGCATTGGCTTGCTAGGTCCAATATGCTGAGGGGGGTGGGAGCAGAGAGACCACCAAATTTGAAGATCTTTCTTTGTGACCCCTCTCCCCTCTCCCCCCGCACTCCTGGAAGATTTCCACTCTGTATGGGATCCTCAATGGGAAACGCTTTGGGCCCCCGCACAACTATATGGATAAATGGGAAACGGATATTGGCAGTCAAATAGAGGATCTTGCATGGTTTAATGTCTGCACCAGAGCTTTGAAATCATCCAGATGTATTCAATGAAGGGAAAACTGTTGTACCTCACGCCTCAACATCTCCATCATATGCACCCGACTACACCCCCAACATGTTGGTGATGTGGGAAATCCTTGGGTTCCTTCGTTCATATTTGGTGGTTCTGTCATCTGGTCCAGCAATATTGGAAGGAAATACTATCCCACATCAATGTTCCCTGTAATTATTTTTCTCTAAGTGCGGAAGTGGTTGGCCTTTGTGCGCACATTAGTTTCTACGTGTGCAACTGACTAATGAGGAAAGCCATTTTGTGAGCATGAAATTGGAGGAGAATTTCCCCCCATACCTCTGCAATTCTTCACAAATCAGTGTAAAATGTACTTCTTAAGGCACGTTTTCCAAAGACATAGGTTAAAAAAAGTTAAGAGAGCTCATCAACCGATCCAAGATTTCAAAGTCGGCCACAGTAGCTGGAAAAAATACTCGTATGCATAGAAAAATATGTGCGTGCATAACAAATATTGTATGCTCAATATAAACAATAGTGTTAGTTGTGGCTATTAATTTGTTAAAATTGCTCAGACAATGCAGAATGTGTTTTATGCCACTGGGGAAAAAATACTCGTTTTACAAAAAGCAAATATTGATGATCACAACTGATATGGCTGTCAAGAAATTCAGACCTGTACATTATATACAAGATGAAACAATGGCAGCTGAAGGGATTTTGCTAGAAACATGCAAATAAGAGTTCATGTGCCACTTTAAAGAAGGAATTCATGGACCAGGAAAGCATGTCTCTCATAATGTGTGTCAGGATGATAATTGCATAATAATAACTGCACCACAGAATATGACCGTCAGAATTCAGGTACCACTGCTTACCATCAACATTATTGTACTGTGAACAGAGCAGTGAAAATGTTTATTCCAAACTAGCCCTACTGATATGAGGCATGCATTCTACCCCATTGTACTGCCTAAAGACAGGCACATTTGCCAAACCAAAAGAAATAGGGAGTACAAATAGGCCCAACAAAAAATGGGAAATCAACAAATCAGAACCTATACCCTGCTTCTACCCATGAAGTTCCACTCATAGTTTCAAATCGGCGACCTGCAGTGTACCTTAGGAAGGAGCTTTAATATTATTACTGCCCTTCAAAAGCTAATTGCGTTTTAACTCCCGAAAAGATCATTTAATTCCAAGTAAGGGCGTTAAATCTAATCAGATCAATGCTTGTAACCCGTACATAAGTGAGATTTCTGGGCGCATAATACAGCCTATAGTTGCTTTCCTCGCCCCAGCCTAGGCGAAATTCAGTAAGAACCATGCTGAATTATTTATGGGAGACCATTTGAAGAAAAGCACATACATTTGCCTTTTGAGTTAAACACAGTAATACTCAGTGGTACAACAGATGGAGGTCTTCTCCTGTAACTAGGGGGCCATCTTCTGCAATACATGGTTAACAGTTCAACAAGATGCATGAGGATGCAGGAGTCACTAAACTAAACACAGAACACTTGATTATATTAAAAAGCCCTCAGCAGCTGAGCATGAAGTTGACCATCATTTGATGCAAATAAACTGCACATTACCTTCACAGTACGGTACTGCCCAAACATCTAACTTGTTTTTTTTTAAAGTTGCTCATTTGTCCTTCACACCCAAGGAGGGCTCTCCTGTACCCTGCACTCCAAACCCCCCCCGGATCCTATACTGGCCTCCAATACTAGTTGATTGAGCTCTGATGCAATGTAGCAGTAAAAAAGGTTATATGTTATTATTTCGATTACGAAAATCTTGAATCCGAAAATTACTAATAGGAAATTTTCACAATGGAAATAATCACACACATTACCACCGCCCGTCATCTCTGCTCCCTCCTCCCCCCCTAACCCTTAAAACACCCATACTTACTTCAAGCGCCCAACTTACCTGTACTCCTTCACTGCTACACTGACCCTGCCACGTGAGTTCCGCCTCCCCATTGGGGCAGAACATCCGCCGCAGGGTCCTTTTTTTTTTTTCTTCTTTTTTTTTAAACTCTTGTCCCTTGATTTCCTTTGTATGGAAGCGGGGGATAGCCCCCTGCCACCCCTAAATACTCATAATGTCGATCAAAGGGTGCAGGGGATGCCCTGCTCCCCTTGATCGTCATTATGGGTTTTCATTATTTTTGCACCGCCGAATTCTGCGTTTTTGTGCATGTGTTTTTTCTTTTGTTGATACCGTAAAATACTCCTTGGGATATTTGCATATCTACAATACTTTGAAAGAAAAATATATTTAAAGTCTCGCCATAGTACAATCGGCAAATTTAATATTGGAGCTTTATAATGCTGTAATTTGCAAGGGTACTGAACTGGAACGTCCGACGCAGCCCTTCAGAACAAGGTAGCAATACTATGAGATGAATGGGGATGCAGAAGTTACTCAAACATCAGTAATTGAAATGACTCAGGAAGTTGGCAAAAGTTGACTGTTTTAATGTCAATTATCTAAAACGGGGAGTACAACGGACATCAACAGAAGTCTCACAGCATAGAATCAATGATTTTCAGAAAAACATCATACTTATAGTAAAAACTTGTCATTGATGACGTTGACCTAAGTATTTGCTAACGTCATCTTACGTGGCAAACTACAAAAACGTATTGGAGAAAGTGATTGGTTCTAAGGGAACATCTAGGTATATGTTTCATACTAGTCTAAGAAAGTGATAGGCTCCTTAACATCAGGTGGGGCAACTAAGCCCTCCCCTCAAACGGGTCACTGCTGAACTAAATACACAACATCCTATTGGTTAGACAAACTATAGGGCCCTTAATTACGCAGCCCCCTTCAATTGGTTGACACTCTTACATCCGTCAGTACTTTTCCACCTATGTTAGCAGCACGCAGGCTGGACTTCCAGGTGCTGGTGAGCGGGTCATAACCATAGCTTCCCACCAATTAGCATATCATCTATCATTACCTCAGTGGTCTGCATGACAATTAAGGCTTTGAACTTGGCCTTGGAAATGTTCTTTACTCTGGAGAGTTCAGGGGAGTAGAGGCACGCTCTGCCTGCCTGCGTAGGTGTGGTTCGTCATGTTTGCCCAACTTCATCCCTCCACGTGACTGAAGACCACAAATTGGAGCTCTGGTGCATTTAAAATACTATTTTTTAATAGACCTCTGACATTTTCTTCCACGTCTTCTGAACAGGAGATTCGTTCTTTCACACGATTTGTAACTAATGTCTGCTCATCCCAGTCCGATACGATCTTGGCTTCTTGGGGCTAGTCCAGCCTCGCCCTTCTGAGATTCACTCCTGTAATTCAATTGCTTTTCAACTGCGACACACTAGAAAGAGACCTTCCTTTTCTGGTGCAGCTCTGCTATAACACGTAGTGGAATCATCCATTCTTCGCTTCCTCTTATATGTATACATTGGGGCATGCCGCAATCTATTCACTACTTAGCTAACCTCAAGAATACTTTGTCTGCTTGCGTTTCTTTGCATATGTACACATGTAAAATGACTTGATATCTTTATTGTTTCTGTAGCATAAGCCTCTTCATCTTGAGCCCAAGATGTCAATTACCTTTGATTACCTTTGATACTTTCTTGATGCTTCATAGAATATCTTCATTCTCTTGTCTCTGCATCTCTTCTATGTACGTCAATCTGGCTTCATGTGACGTCACCATTCTGCTTTTCCATTCATTTGCTCTGCTTTTTCTGGGATATCATTCAAATGGCCATCGTACTGTCTCGTATGTAGGTATGGCTTTCTCAATGGGAACCTTGCCTCCAGGATTCTCCTTGGTATCAGTATTTTCACTTTTACTGCACTTGTTTCACACTCTGGCTCCCAACATCTAGGCAATATGGGTGAGATGGTTGAGATGGGGGTACTTGGCTCCTTCTCTACACTCCCTCCTCTGGGCGATTCATCGACCACTCTCCCATTATCCTTCACATCTTGGCATCCTCTTCTGAAGAAATGCTCCTTTGGGACCAATATCTTTGACTCCTTTCAGGCCTTTCAGACCTGATTTCACATGCTCAACCTTGTTCCACACCATGAGCATGCACTGTCCACTTGGACTGCAAAAGATCCATCTTCCCACATATTCCTTATGGTTCTTCGGATAATGGAACTTTGTTCCCTCAGGTGCATGAATACTGTCTTTCACAATATCTCTGATTTCTTCACCTGTTAGCTCTCTGGCTTTTCATCCTGATTCAACATCGATCATGATCTTCATCGCTATGGCTTTCTTTGCAGTCGTCTTGCATTGTGAGATTATTACCCTAATCACGCAGAATCCAAGCAACACCAGCACTATCGGGGGTCCAAGAAACTTGAACATATCTGCCATCCATTGTGGAACCCACGAAAAGAGCACTCCAAACCAGCTATCATCAGCAATGTCTTCCACTTTGTCTATCATCGAGACGTGTAGCTTCGTCAGCATCTCTATGGTCTCTGATAAGGTGCCACTCTCGTCATCATGAGAAGGTATGAATGTGCAACATGATTCCCCAATTTCTGCACAAACACCTCCATCCATAGCTGTGATCATCTTCAGGACTTATCTATTCTGAAGAGTCATTAGTCGTATGGCTCTCAGCTCTTCTCTGATAGCATTGAATCCCTTAATGGTAGTGTTGATCTGCAGCAACTCCCATCTGGTAATCTGCAGCCATTTGGTATTTGCTCCAACCTGTATTCTTGGCATAAAGATCATCGTGAATATTGATGGTCTGGCTGAACAGTCTGTGTTCATATGGGATGGAATCAAAAGCTTCTATTGACTTATCTGAGAAATAGTTCTCTCTCTTCATTCGATTTATCAGCTCCACAAATCTCTTCTTTCTCAGGTGAGCATCTGCTTTTGGGAAGCAGTTAATGTTCAGGTCACTTTTAGGAATCGCCAACGCTGGAACATGAACGTTTACTAAGGACCATTGTCCTCCCCAGTCCTTGGGCAGCTTCATATACGCTTTTGATCCACAAGCCCAATAGTGATCCATTATCACTGCTGTCCCAATGTTCATTCCTGGTACATCAAAGATTCAACCACATTTCTGGTTTTCTCCAACTTTTCTTGTGCCATTGTTTCTGAAGCACAGCTTTGCACTTTCCAAAGGCACTATATGCAAAGGTCGCCCTTTATCTTCGACCCATGTCAGTAGCTTAGCAAGTCTTGGCCATAGAGGTTTGCATCCATTCTTTACTATGTCAATGGTTGACTGATAGAAACTAATGACCACCCAGGCTCTGCATTTGACCACTCCTTCTTTCCATCCATCTGGTGAAAGCACTGATCCCCAAATCTGCATCTGGCCTCTATTATTCCATCTACGAATTTCTTCTGCAGATTTTCCTGGACTTTCAAGTTTTCTGTTGAACTCCCATCTGATTCCAGCTCCTTTCACTCCAGGTTTTTCATATCTGATCACATGATTCTTTGTGTGCATTCTCAGCCTTGTCTCTGTGTCTTGAACATAATCATCTTCCTCTGCATCTGTCCATTCAGTTGCCCATTTGAGATCAGCTGTTCGGCCCATGAACTGACCTCTTGTACGGCAGAGTGCTATGTGTGATAGACAATCTGCTGTCTATTTCAATAGCTGTGAAGATCTTAGACTTCCCCATACTATAAGGCAAGAGTGCACATACAAAGCATTCCTCCTTCGAGGTCTTCCTTCCCACTTCTTTCATATGCTGATACCATATGTTATCCCCCAAGTGTGCTGTACTGTCTAGGTAATCATTTAACTCATGATCATCCTCCCTAGCACTTCTCTTAGGTCTCATTATTTTCTTACGAGATTCTATAATCATCTCATGAAGTATGTCAGCATAATTCCTTCTTACTGGACCGGTCATAGGATCATTTGTCAGTATACTTGGTATGTTTACATGTGCTACCTTTTGAAGGAGAAAGTTCCAGAAGCCTTTTCCTATGCTGAATCCTTCTCTTAGCAGCAGAGTATGACGGCCAAAGAGAGTCCATTACAATCTCCATACGTGACCTCCCCGCAAAAGGAAGCCCTGATTTATCTATTTCAGGATTAGGTGCCTTCACATTTACCTTCATAGTAGGAACAATCAAATAAGGTCTCGGCTGCCTTGTAGTTGCCACATTTGTATCCTCCTCCTGCATAGGAAGATACACAGGAACCCTTGCTCTATTTGGATCAAACTATTCAGCAGTACGCACTGTAAGTGAGAGAAGTATCACTATAAACAAAATGCATGTGTAAATAACGTATAGGTACGCCCTCTTCTTTCAGCAATAGTGGAGGTGTCTCGTTGTCTGCCATTACATTATTGCAATTGATGCTGCCCATTCTTAATCTTTGTTAAGGAAGGAAAAATCAACTTCTATTCAGGCAACATCATGAAAGATTCTGGAAGCCGTTGAATGTGCTCCATAAGTCCCTCGATCAGCTGACTGTTGGTAGAATGATAAATAAAGTTCCCAATGAAGATAAAGGAATTGTCCTTTCACCAGACAAAATGCAGATGCTCCTTCAGCAAGAAATAAGACTCCAGACAGTAGACGTTGGATCTCTTCCCTCGAAAGTCTCATTCAGGATATCCTCCGTGTTCTCTCAGAATATAGGTTGACTTATTCAATGATATCTCGTAACAATTCATTGAGTGCCACTGTATTCCTCGGATCTCATCCTCAATTAAGTAATAGACCCTGCCAACCAGTCTACGCGCCTTATCATCCGATAGTGGCATTTTTGTTTTCCCCACTGTACTCAGGAAGCTGGAGAACTTGCTCTACTATGGCTGCGAGCAATCTCTTCTCGATTGGACTAGACTTAGGATCTTGCAGGAAATTTGCGAACATCAAAAGTTCTCCCCAACAACGAAGGGCAAGAACGAAGAATGTAGATAAAAACAGCAAGGATGATCCGATGAACGTTGTCATTGGGCACCACCATGGGCACCCCCAAAGAGAAATTCAGTGAGAAAGGAATCTGGGAACTGTTCCCTCTTCCAGTCGTAGAAAAGGAAATCCAAATCTGGCATTCTTTCCTTCCCGATCAAGACTTAAACATGTCTGTCCAATGTCAACAAGCTCCTGTGGCTCAAGAACAAATGGCTTTCAATCACTCTTTTTTTTAGCAGCTTAAGAGTGTCCCGAAACAAGCCACAGCCCAAAGTACTCTTTATCTGGTTTATTGAACAGCTTTTGCATCCTTCTGCGCGTGCTGAGGTTCTTCCCCGATGCTTGCTTCCGACTGGAGTGGGGTTAAGGGGGTTCTCCAGCATAGATCTTTGTCTCCAAGAAATATCCATGCACGTCTCCCTTGCACCTTCACTGCTGATGGCGTTACGTCCTCCACGACATATGGCCCATTAAAGTGTGGCTCGTGCCTTCTGCGCGTAAAGTTTCTGATAAAGATTTGATCACCAGGAAAAAGTTTGGAAGACGTAATTCTTCATATCTGGTTGTTGTACTGTGCTCTGAGCAGCCCCACACCCCTTCCGTTTGAACTGATCTTAAATGACAGAGATACTTGTAGTCAAACATGTTAAGTAGGCACATAACTCCTTTCCTAACAATTCTGCCATCGACTGGGCATCACTTCTAGTTCTAGATGGAGGTGTGAGAGGGTGTCCTCATCCGCCTCCCTGTCACTATTTATTGGGGCATAAGATGGTGGTTGGTACCAGGCTGATTTCTCAACACATACAATGCCAGTGGTAGGCAGCGTAACCATCCTTTCTTCAAAGTAAGCTTCAATGTAGCTATTCTTTCTTTAAGCAGGCGTTGAGTCTCTCACAGATCCCGTTCGCTTGCGGGTGATCAGTCGATGAAAACTTGTGCTTTATACTAAGCAACAAGCTTATCTGTTCAAAGACTTCATTAACAAAATGAAGGCCATTATCTGATCTGAATACTTCACATATTTCAAAAACAGAAAGAAGCAGGGAAACTCTATACCCTGGACCAGAGTATTATTGTACCACAGAAATCCGGAAAAAATGTCCAGAGAGCAAAACTGTGTTGCTTACAAAATGTATCAGTTTTTATTTAATCATGATACAGAAATTTGAAAAATAGTCAATTAATGACACAATACTTTAAAGAACATATTATTACATATCACAACAGCAAGGGTGAACATTACACATGGCTAAAATTAGTCCATCATCGAAACCATTCAAAGTGCAGCATTCAAACCATACAACATTCAAAGTGACATTCATCCAAACAGCAATAGCTAAAAATGACAAAATTGATTCATAATTGGGAGTGAGCACAATCCTCGCATCCCGTCTAATTATTTTGATTTTTGTTTTTTAGAAGTTGAAAAACATACAATAGAAATGCTTAAAACAATCTATCATAAGGGTGGATCTAAGAGTGAAAATGTAGATCACATCCCTAGGGAACAAAGCTTAACCGGTTTCGACATGGTATGTCTATTGCACAACGTCTTCATCAGGATATATGGAATGAAAGACTGCAAGAGAAGAGCATTACTGCATAAATATGCGGCAGTGCCCCACCTCATAAAACAGACTCAACAGTTAAAAATGTATTGTGTTCCCACCATGTGCCACCTTTTACAAACCATGTAAAGAAAAAGTGAAATATTTAGGTGCTGGGAAAGTCGAGCAGAATCAGGAACACATCGCAGTAGCGGAGGCATATTTAAAAAGCCCAAACGCAGGGGTGCCTGCTCCGTGCAGTGTGCAGGAGGAACAACACTAGTTGGAAACACCAATGAGAGGCTAGCGAGAAGAGAGGCATGTGCACCAGGTCAACTAAGGTGACTGAATGACCGGAGGAATCGGGGCCCTGTGTAAAGGTGTGCTAGTAGGTAATAAGCCAAACTGACCTCACGCGGTCAGCCAATCACTGACACGATGGATGGATGGAAGAAGTATCTATACTGGAATAAGAGCCCAACAGGGGCTACAGCTGTTCATGAGCTGAAAGACAGGTATGGCCCAAATAAGACCAAAAGAAGATGAGCACTACACAGAAAATACTAGCTGTAAAAGGTAAATAGATTACCTGTCAGAGCAGGAGAACTGTGCTTAATGGTGCCCATCGTTGGTGAATCCGATGAGGTGGCCTACTGGGTGTCGGATACGGTAAGAAAGCTCGTATCAGCTTCAGATGCCCAGGCTGGCTGTGGACCAAATGATAGTATGAGTGCAAGCACAGACTGTGTCCACAAAGATGAGGCAAACGGTATTGTACTGAAACAGTTTGTAAATAGCACAAGCGAAGTATGAGGGTCTTCCCGTGGAACAAGCCAAATGCCACTGTTATAAACTAAAGAACAAATGTCTAAGCGCTGCAGCAGAAAAATGCTGTACTGGGACAGTTGGTCATTAACAAGAGAGGGGTACGAGAGCCTATCCGTGAAACAAGCCAATTGACACTGTTATGAACTAAGGAACAAGTGTCTAGGCGCTAAAGAAAACAATGCTGTAGCCATATGGGAGTCCGCAAGGACCGAAGAAAGCCCCGGGGTCAGATTGCAAAGAGCATCAGGGCTTTCCAGTTGTTAATAAAAATACTAGGATGTACATAATGGGTGCATGCTCATATGAAAAACAGTCAAACACCAAGGGACTGTAAAATGAAAATGAAAGCACCCGGACTTACATGGTACTTGATGCGCGGGCTGAAGAAAGGGGTAGCTGTGAGTAAATTGAACAGCCCGCTTGCGAAGCTCGGCGCAGTCACGTACTGTGTTAACGGGAGTGCGGTCAGTGCACTAATTCAAACACAGCCCGCTGTGTAGGTCACATGTCCAAAACACAACGCGTAGCCGGGCTAAGTAGCGTAATGCTGGGCAACCTCCGCATCAGAGTGTCAGGCCCGCCCAGCGTAGAGATACAAAGAGGACTGGTGCAGAGCCTCAGTTACAGCACGGCTACAGTGAGAACTGTGGGTGCGGATGTACCAGAGAAATGGAACAATTAAATGAATATAGGGAGATGGAGAAGTGGTATCGCCAAGCCCACAAGGGTGCCAATGTGGCACCATAATGTAGCCAATTCCCAAAAGTAAAGATCAAAGATGAGAAATGGACTGGAAATCCATAGTTTGCGGTGTAAAACAGCAGTAACTGAAATACGGCACAAACAAGTCATGTCAGTCCAATTTATGCAGGTGAAAATATACACCTGGCAATGGCAACCCCTGCCCAGGGTTGGAAATGTCGGCTGCATGTAATATGCACAAGCATAGTCCCTGATGTATAACAGCCATAAAGCAAAAATAGACTGTAAATAGAAATGTAATGTAAATAGAAATTGAAATAAATGAAAATCTATGCCAGCCACATATTGGGCTGGAACTGTGCATGCCCATGTCGCAACAGATGTTAGCCGTAGAAGAGGGCTGACTATCCCACATTAAACTCCCATGTGTCCATGGAATTGAGCCCTTTTTGTAAAGTCCTGAGATTAAAGATCCACATTTGCTCTTTATATGCCAATTTGTTAGTAATTTGCACGTGGCCATTTGCTGAAACTTTCTAAAGGCAGAACCATCTTAATGAGTCTGCGTCATGACCCCTCTCTAGAAAGTGGGACATCAATGGGGCAGTGAGACAGCGCATCCTGATCTTGGAGCGGTGTTCATTGATCCGCACATGTATCTCCCTGTAGGTCTTGCCTATGTAAAGCAAGTTACAAGGGCAATGGATGGCATACACCACGTTCTTGCTTTTACATTTGGTGAACGTCCGCAGATCCCATTGTCTGCCTTCATTCACAAAGTATGTGGTCTTTTTAGAAAGTCTGCAGGCCATACAAGTGGTGTAGGGATAGTGCCCTACCACAGGTTGTAAATTGACATCCCTAACCACATTGTGTTGAAATGGCAATCTGTTGGCTCGAGTGAGCTTCTGTGCCAGACTCTTCCCTTTTCTAAACTCAAACAGGGTTTTTTTTCAAATTAATATCGGCGGAATTCAGGATCCTCCAATTCTTAAGGCATGTTCCTACGGTTACGACGTAATTGTACCAACATTTCTCATTTCAATAAGCATGCAGATAAGCTAGACTGCTACTTCGTGGGTACCCCAAAAAACTCATTAAACACTCTAGAAAAAGAGTGCGTTATACCAACCGTGATGCCCTGCTCATTGCACAACCCAAAAACACAGAAAGTGAACAGATTGTTTGCGTTTCCACTTTTTGTAAGTTTAGTGAGTCCATTAAGGGGATTATCCTTAAGAATTGGAGGATCCTGAATTCCGCCGATATTAATTTGAAAAAACCCCTGCATAATTGGGAATCCCTAAAACTGGAGCCGTGCAAATTGCCCTTTTCAATTCATCAAACCATTCCTCCATTTCTTCAGTGTAGACAATTTTTGAGTTGCCTGTGCTTTTTTCAGAGCCTGCAACAAGGGCCTTGTGTATGAACTGTAATCAAAGACCCATGCTCTTACATAATTACATAGTCCCAAAAATCTTTGCATGTGCTTTATCTTGTGTGGCTTTACTGTTTTCAATCGTTCTCTTTAGACAAGTCTTTAAATGAGTCCGTACCCTACGCCATCCACTAATGGGACTCTAGATACGACTCCTGTTTTTTGTTTTTCTTTTATTTAAGAGCTCTATTTTGATTTTAAACTGTTATACAACAATTACGCCCACATTAGGGCGTGTTCATCGTGCAATGACCCAGATCCCCCCCCCCAAACTCTTCTCTCTCTCAGTTCATTAAGTTAGAATGCTTGATTCGTCCTCCTTGTATATCAATTAGCGCGCTGGCTTGAATGTTAGGAAAGGTCAGACTCAGCGTCCTGGGGGCTGTGTTGTTCCGTTGAAGAAGACTGGTCTTCGTCTGCTTTGTTTATTAGGAATGCAATCACTGGGCCCCATATGTCGGGGGGGCGTGCGTGTTGGGGTAGTGTCTTAATGAAATCGGATTCTATGTCTTGACAGTAGAGAATGTCTTTCCTCCAGTTTGTGACTGTCGGCACTGGACCCCAGCCCCATGACATGCTGACTCTTCTGCGCGCTAGGGCTAACAGAAGCCCAGCCAGTTTCCTCACAGTTGGTGCCAGTTGGTTAGTTAGACCTAGCAAGGCTATCGCCGGGATCGGCCATGTTTCCTCTCCTATGATTGATGATGTCGTTTGAAGGACCTGAGTCCAGAACGGTGTCAGTTGCGGGCCATCCCATGCTAGATGCATGAAGTCAGCTGTATGGCATCCACATCTTTCACATTTTGCATGTGTTTCTGGTTGTTTGTTTGTTCTTTTTAGCAGGGGTGATGTACGTTTGGTGGAGGAAATTAAAGTGGATTTGCTTGAAGCGAGAATTGAGGGCGATTATTTTGTGTTTGACGCAGCATAAATGTCCAATCTTCATCTGGGAGTGTGAGTTGGAGGGAGTTTTCCCATCTGTTGGTAGTCTTCATGACCATCAATCTGGCGTCAGAGCTGCCAGAAGCACGGAAACTGCTCTCCTGAACATCCGTGAGGACCTGCTCTTGAACCTCGACTCCAACACTCTGTGTGTTCTCATTCTGCTCAATCTCTCTTCTGCCTTTGACACTGTCAACCATGCCATCCTGCTCAACCGTTTCCGTGTCAACCTGGGTATCACTGGTCAGGCTCTGGTGTGGCTGACCTCTTTCCTTTCCAATCGACCCTCCCAGGTCCAACTGGGGTCCTTCCTCTCTGACATCTTTTTCTCCACCTGTGGTGTCCCCCAGGGATCTAATCTCTCTCCCTGGCTGTTCAACCAGTATCTGGCACTCCTTGCCCACCGCATCGCCGCTCTCTGCCCCAACTTTCAGTGCTATGCGGACGATACCCAGCTCATTTTCAGGCAACCCTCAGACTCCTCCTCTCCTTCCCTCATCTCTGACTGTCTGCTATCCAGGAATGGTGTGCCGCCAATGACCTCTGCCTTAATGCCAGTAAGACTGAGATTCTCCTCATCGGCTCACTCACTCCCTCCTTCCCTGCAGCTCTCTGGCCAGCCTCTCTTGGCCCCCTTCCTGCTCCTACCTGCAAGGCAAAAAACCTTGGGGTCATCTTCGACTCCACACTCTCCTTCTCTCCTCATATATCGGACGTCTCTAAGAAGTCACACTACCAGCTGCACCTCCTCAGAGGTATTCTTCCCTTCCTCTCCTTTCCCCCGGAAGCTCACTGTCTCCCGAGCCCTGGTTCTCTCGAAGCTGGACTACTGTAACAGCCTCTATCTTAATCTGCCTGCCTCCACTCTGCCCTCTGCAACTTATCCAGAACAGAACTGCGAGACTTGTCCTTGGCCTCAAGCCCAGGGACCGTATCTCTCCAGGACTGAAATCTCTACACTGGCTCCCAGTGGCTGCGAGGATTAAGTTCAAAACCCTCTGCATTGTCGACAAGGCCTTCTGGGGCCTAAATACCTTCAACTCTCTCTTCCTAAATATCTTCCTTCCCGAGCCCTTCGCTCATTCGTCTCCAACTCCCTCGGGGTCAGCCGCTTCTCGAAGCAACGAGCTGGGGGTAGATCTCTCTCAGCGGCAGGGGCCTCCCTCTGGAACAGCCTTCCTGCCTCCCTGAAACTTGAGGAGAACCATCTCCTGTTCCGGAAGTACCTCAAAACCTTCCTCTTTGCTTCTGCCTTCTCTCTCCCTCTCCCCTGCTAAATTCTTCACTGATACTGCACTGAATCTGCAACTGGGCCACTCTCACCGACCTCGGTCCTGGGCCCAGCCACTCTGCACTTGCACTGCCTCCCTGGCAACCCCTGCACTGCGGGACTGTCTCTGTATCCCTACAGCCCCCCCTTCCCAGCACTTGCCTGCACTTACCTTGCACTTGCCACCAGCTGGCCCTATTTATTTATTTTATTCTACTTACCTTGTACTGCACTTCCCCCCTCCCCTTCCCCTTGCACTTTTTCCCTTCCCCCTACCCCTGCACTTGTGCTATCTAAATGACACCTGGCCTAGTAGGATCGTTGTCTGTCTTCCCCTTGTTCCCCCCTCCCTGCCTCGGCGCGCCTTGAAACACTTGTGTATAGGCGCGTTACAAATGCCATATCATATCATATCTTGCTTTCGTGCGTGGGTTAGCTGGCACAGTGTCTGTTAGGATGGATTTGTAGATGGATGAGACTAGTCTGCCCTCGCCTTGCGCTTGGATCACGTTGTGTAGTAGTTGCCAAGTTGGGGGTTGCTGCGGGAATGAGGGTAATAGTGCTTGGAACGTGTATCGAGTTCTACAGTACAGGAACTTGTCTAGGAGGGTGTCGCCGCCTTTCTCTGTTGCTTGTTGGGGTGTGATGAAGGTTCCTCCACTGAACAGGTCGCCTAGGGTGCTTATCTGTAACTTCTCTGCCCATTGATGGAATACTTTTTCGGAAGTCAGGGGAATCCTGGGTATGAATTTTACTGGGAGGAGGGGTGAGAATCTTATTTGGATTTTGTATTTTTGTGCGAGTTTCCTCCAGATCCCGTAGGTCGCAAGGACTACGTTCATGGTGTTGTAGGGTACCGGGAGCTGACTTATAATTACCCTCAATAGATTAGGGGTTGCCGTTGCCAGGGCATGTTCAATCTGTACGTGTGGCCTAATGAAATGTGTTGTGTATCAGTGGCTGAGGAACTGTGCCTGGGCTGCCCAGAAATGGCGTTCAAGGTCAGGGAGAGCTAGTCCTCCACTGGATACTGGGAGTGTGAGTGTTGAGTATGCGGCCCTGGCTGGTTTGCCTGCCCATATTAACTCAAGGACTAGGCTTTTGACTTTCTTTATAAAGGATTTTGGGATCAAAATGGGGATGTTAGTGAAGAGGTATAGCAGTTTCAGCAGACTCACCATTTTGACAAGTGAGGCTCTTCCCCACAGTGTAAGCGGGAGCGCTTGCCAGCGGTGAGCTTTCTCTTGTAGTGTTTTCAATACCCCCTCGTAGTTGTCTCTGAATACCTCGAGGTAGTTCAGTGACATTAGTATGCACAGATATCGCACCTGAGAAGTCTCCAATGTGAAGTGGTAGTCATCGGTAAATGCTCTGGTCTCTGGAGTGAGTGGAAAGATAATGGATTTAGATTGGTTGATTTTTAGACCGGATACTGCTCCAAACTTGATCACCTCCCTCATCATTGGGTTTAGGTTTTCGTTGGGGTTACGGATGAATAATGCTATATCGTCCGCATAAAGGGATATGATTAGCCTCTGGGGGCCGAAACTGAGCCCTCTGTGGAGTTGTCGGGCTTGGAGGTTCGACGCCAGGGGCTCCATTATCAATGCGAAAATCAGTGCTGACAGTGGACACACCTGTCTGGTACCTCGTTGCAGCTGAATTGCGGAGGACCTTGCCGAGCCTACTAGTATGTTTGCTTGGGGTTTTTATATAACAGGGTGGCTAATCTGATGAATCGTGCACCAAGCCCCATGGGTGAGCACTGCGAATAGGAAGGGCCATTCCACTGAATCGAAGGGTTTTTTCGGCATCTAGCAGTACCGCAACGGCCTGATGAGAGGGGTCAAGGGCTCAGATTATTCCAAATAACCTTCTGATGCCAAATGTTGTATTGCGGCCAGGTACGAATCTGGCCTGATCAGCAAACACGAGGGCGGGCATCAGTGGTAGCAATCTGTTGGTAAGTATTTTCACTAGAATCTTGTTGTCGAGATTTAGAAGGGATGTGGGCCTGTAGGAAGCGCAGTCTTCTGGGGAGTTGCCCGCTTTGTGTAATAATATTATATTGGCCTCGCGGGAGGACTGTGGAAGGCATCCTGTGTCCAGTGCCTCGGCATACACCTCTGCTAGAAGGGGGGCCAGGGTGTGGGCTTATGCTTTATAGAATTCTCCCGTTAGGCCGTCAGGCCCTGGAGCTTTTGTGTTTGGAAGGGTTTTGATAGCTTGAATTATCTCGTCAGGGGTGATGGATTCATTAAGGGGTTCGCGTAGCTCGCTGACTACCCAGAAGAGTTCAGTGTCATTGAGGTAGCTTTTTAAGGAGTCGATGTCTGGGTTGTTTTGCGAGGAGTATAGGTTTTGGTAAATTTGTTTGCTATTTCTTCGTCAGTGTGTACCAGCGTGCCTTGTCTGGTCCGTATTCTTTCGACTGTCGTCGGTTTCCTGTCGGCGTTCAGAAGTCTTTCGAGGAGTGCACCTGGCTTTTGGCCTTCTCTGTATTGACGGACTTGGCTGTTCCTTCTTAAGAATTTTACCTCCCGTTCAGCCTCGGATCTGAATGTTTCTAGCTCCTCCCTGAGTGCTGCCTGGGAGCGTGGGTCGTTTGGGTTTGAGATTTTGAGTTCAAGGTGCTTAGTCGTTCTTCGCTGGAGGATAGTTCTGTTCGGAGCAGTTTGAGGATGCCGTTTTCCTTAGCCAGGCAGACGCCTCTTACAAAGCATTTCAGTGTCTCCCAGGTTGTGCTGATCGAGTTTACAGTGCCTAGATTTGTTTCCAAAAAAGATGTAAATTCATCTTGGAGCTCCGAGGCGAACACCTGATCTTGCAGTGACCCGGGTTTGAAGCGCCAGTGCAGTAGGTGCGATTTGGTGATTGCTAGGTTGCAGACAAGGGTTTCCGGGGAGTGATCCGAGAGTGTCCGAGGAAGGATTTGACGTGGCCCCCATTGGAGTGGGCCCTTGGCTGAGATGAAGAGGTAATCCCGTCTAGAGCTGGTGTTATGTACTGCTGAGTGGAATGTGAAGTCGCTTAGCTCCCAGTTGCTGTGTCTCTATGTGTCCACGAGATCGTAGGCTCTGCATATTTCGTGTACCTGGCGGCTGGCTTTGGACCTGGTCGGCGACGAGGCCTGCAACTTGTCCTTTAAGGGGTTTATGGTGGTGTTCAGGTCGCCTCCCCAGATGATCGTTGTGGAGGTATGTAGCGATAGGTTTGTGAGCACCCAGTAGAAGTTGTTGGCTCCGTCTACATTGGGGCCGTAGGAGTTCACTAGGGTGATGTCTTTGCCATCTATGATTCCCCTCACCAGGAGTGATCTGCCGTCAGTATCTTTGGTAGTGTTTATTTGCCTGAATCCAGTTTTACAGTTGATTAGTATCATCACTCCCCTGGCGTACGACGAATATGAGGAGAAATATCTATGGCAGCCCCAGAGACGAGCCCATTGGTTTTCTTTTTCAGGTAAAAGGTGTGTTTCTTGGAGCATGGCCACATCAATGCTGTGCCGTTTCAGGTACTGAAGGATCTTCCTGGTTTTTGAAGGGAGGTTGCCTCCCCTAATGTTCCATGTGTCAACTTTGAATTATTCGCTTGACTTGCGAGCTAGAGCTGGTGTGTATGCCTTTGAGTAGTGAGAACGCTGGGTGACGGTGCCAGTATCTCCGCTTGAGCATGGGAGGTTTCCATAGTGTTCAAGAGAGAGGGCATTGCATTGCCTGATGGTCTGGGGTGTCGTTGCGGGCGGGTGGTCTGGGGGTGCACGCCCATCCCCCTTGTTCAACTTCCTTCCTGCCAAGGGCAAACCCCAAGTCGCCCGTTTGTTTGCTTGAACAGAGCAAGGACCGCAACGGTAAGAGTCTGTTACTTGTAGTCCCACCCATTAACAGTAAACAACTGAGGTAACTTTTGCTGTGCAAGGGGTGCAAGGGGCATCCCAGGCTGCACGGCCTTGGAGTACATAACTCCTTTGGTTATTCCGGTGTGGAAGCTGCGTGTGGTTCATAGGATTTGTGCCTTCAATTTCAGATCAATTATGTTGGGTTCCTGTGGAATCTTTCCCTCTGCGCGTGTGGCTGATAGGGGTTTGGTCTGGGACAGCCTGCGCGGTCTAGGAAGTCGTTTGCCTCTTCTGGTGTCTGAAAAAAGTGTACGCTACCCCCATGTTGCACTCTCAGGTGGGCAGGGAAGAGTATGGAGTAGAGTATTTGATTGTCTTTAAGCCTTTGTCTGACCGAGGTGAAGGATCTTCTTTGTGACTGGACCGCCGGGGAGAAGTCAGGAAAGAAGTGTATTTTATCCCCATTGTGATGTATTTCGCCTTTTTCTCTGGCCAGGCGGAGGATGGTGTCGCAATCTTTATAGTTAAGTAGTTTCGCTATTATCGGCCTTGAAGGCGCGCCTGGGGCAGGTTTGGAGGATGGAATCCTATGGGCTCTCTCCACCACGAACATGTGAGAAAGCACTTCTTTGCCAAACAGGGTGGTGCAGAGCACCTTGATAAAATCTTCCATTTTGGATTGCAGTGTGTGCTCTCTCACTCCGACAATTCTGATGTTGTTTCTTCTCGACCGGCCTTCCAAGTCTTCACATTTGGCATTAGCTACCTTCATTTGTGTTTCAAGTTGGGCAACTCTTGCCGCCAGGGTCTCTGCGCCGTCGTCTAAATTGGATACACATTGTTCGACTTCGTTCAGGCGTTCGGTATGGGTGTCCATGCGGTGCTGCAGGAGATCCACTTTGGAGGAGAGACCGTCCATTTTGTTGTTTAAGTTCCCGATACCTGCTTTCAGATCGAGGAGGAGTCCTTTGATGTCAGTGGAGAAGGTCTCCTCATCCGTTAGGTGTGAATTAGCCATTGGGGGTGCAGGATCTTCCTGGAGTGTGGGGGTTTTGGGAGTTGTCTCCGTCTCAAAGGTGAATTTCCTTTGGGATCTGTCCATTTTACCCATTGGATTTGAACGGCTAGGGGTGGTCTCGTGTGGCGGTTGAGGTTCGCCTCTGAGTATTTGGGCACCAGTGGTGCCTCTGTGTCCATTGGGGTGTGGACTGGACGGTTGGTTGTTGCCGGTAGAGTTAAGTCCCTTCGGTGTTAGGTGGTAGGGTGCTGTTCATAGTTCAGGATTGATCTTCGTGCCTGCAGGTCTCAACGTGGCTCAAGGCCTTAGGGTGACGTTCCAAATAGGAAGCAAAGGAAGGAAAGCCGGGGGGGGAGGGGAGTTTCCCAGCTTTGCCTGCTGTGGGGACGGATGGTTCAGTGTTTTATGGCATAGTGTCACTGTTGCACCCCTTGGGGGGGCGAGTTGTCACGTGGGCGATGGCCTTGAGGGGGAAGGTTGCGGGCTAGACGGTTGTTTGCTGCTAGTATAGTTGAGCCCCTTTGGGGTGGCTGGCAGGGTGCTGCTCTTACGTCAGGACTGGCCTTGCGGCCTGTAGTTCCCAGCGGGGCTCAAAGCCGTGGAGCAAGGATCTATGCAGGGGGCAGGAGGCCTCGTACTTGAAGAGGAGAGACCGGGGGTAAGGGAGTCTCCTAGCTGTGCCTGCTGCCGGGGCGGATGGCCCAACTTTGCGCGGTCTGGTGCTGTTGCCGTACCCCGTGAGGGTAAGTTGAGGCGTGGGAGGTGACTCCAAGGAGGAAGGTTGCAGGGGTGGAACGTTTTATTTTTATTTATTTTTTATTTTATTTTTTAAAGGGTGCAGGGCGCCAGGCTTATACAGTGCAAAATGCGCGCTGTACCTGTATGTCTCGTTGTTGCAGGGGCATCTGCTGCCCGGCTTCTCTGACCCTCTGACGGCGGCTACTCGATGTTGGGCCTGGGGAGGGGGCCTTCGCTCCCCTCCGCGCACCTCCTCCCTCACATGCGCGGATGGCGGGAAGTGCTGCTGACAACCAGGTACCACAGGCGGGGGAAGCGCAGTGAGAGGCTCTGGGGAGGAGTGCACCGCTGCGACTCGACTCCCGCCTCCCTCCGCTGTTGTTGTTGGCGGGGGGGTCCCCTTCTCACCAATGTGGGATCGCCGTCCTCACGGATCTGGGCTGCTGGCTGCGGTGTTGTTGCTGCAAGGGGGGCGGTAGGGTGGGCTTGTTTCTTCTGGCCCAGGGTCGCTCGACCCGTTCTCCCGCGGGAGTCTGCTGGGAGCAGGCGGGGCTCCACTAGTCGGGCCTGGGCTGATGCGCGGCCTCGCCGGCCCCTCGTTGGCGCTGGAGCCGGATGGTTGTTTTTGGGGACGCTACTTCACCGATTTGGCCCCAAATTTTGTATGAGTGGAGGACAGGAACTACGCTGATGCGATGCTGTTGATTGAGGCGGGATGTTACCGGGATACAGAGGATTCGTCAGGATTTATGCCGTCCGTGCGGGAGCTCGCTAAGAAGCGGCCATCTTGGGTGGCCCTCTAGCGCGCTCCGACTCCTTCTGTTATGTGCTATGACGCAGGACACTGGGCTTATTCTACTGTGATGTTCATCGTCTCACAGTTTCTTAATTGCTTGGCTCCTCTCCTCAAGTCAATTACTTACTATCTCGAGGCTCATCGTCTCGAGTTGTTTTACCCGAACCTCCATCCGTTACTTGTTTTCCCTTATCACTTTCTCGACTCATTGCCCATTCACAATTTTGCCACCACACTCTGTTTTACTCACCATTCGCTTTTTCGACTTCTGGCTCACGGGATCGCCGCCTCTTTATCAGCCGCTTCAACCTTCCGTCTGTTAAGCTTCCTGTAGACTTCAGGAGGGGATTTCGTACAAACCGAGGGACCCGTCTCACCTACGCTTGCAAGGCTTATTTTTAAAAACTGTTTCCGTTATCTACAGTGAGCTTCACGTCAGGTAAGCTTGCTTATCTCGATGGATTTGTAACCATCATCACTCTGCTACCACATGACCTGGGCCATCCGACCCAGCCCTTTAAGACGAGGTAGCAATATAAGAGTTGAATGGGGATGCAGAAGTTACTCAAACATCAATCGAAACGACTCAGGAAGTTGGCAAAAGTTGACTGTTTTAATGTCAATTATCTAAAACGGGGGGTACAACGGACATCAACGGATGTCTCACAGCATAGTTTCAATGATTTTCATAAAACATCATACTTATAGTAAAAACATGTCATTGATGACGTTGACCTACATATTTGCTAACGTCATCCTACGTGATAAACTCCAAAAACTTATTGGAGAAAGTGATTGGTTCTAAGGGAACATCTAGGTATACGTTTCATACTAGTCAATAAAGTGATAGGCTCCCTAACATCCTCAGTGGTCTGCATGTCAATTAAGGCTTTGAACTCAGCCTTGGAAATGTTCTTTGCTCTGGATAATTCAGGTGAGTAGAGGCATTCTCTGCCTCCTTGCGTAGGTGTGGTTCATCACGTTTGGCCAACTTCATCCCTCCACGTGACTAAAGCCCACAAATTTGAGCTCTGGTGCATTTAAGATACTATTTTTTTAATAGACCTCTGACTTCTTCCTTGTTTTCGTCCACATCTTCTGAACAGGAATTTCGTTCTTTCAAACGATTTGTAACTAATGTCTGCTCATCCCAGTCCGATACGACCTTAGCTTCTTGGGGCTGGTCCAGCCTCGCTTTTCTGAGATTCACTCCTGTAATTCAATTGCTTTTCAACTGCGACACACTGGAAAGAGGCCTTCCTTTTCTGGTCCAGCTCTCCTATAACACGTAGTGGAATTCTCCCTTCTTCGCTTACTCCTATATATGTACACATTGGCGCATGCTGCAATCTTTTCACTACTTAGCCTCAAGAATACTTTGTCTGCTTGCGTTACTTTCATATGTACACATGTAAAATGACTTGATATCTTTATCGTTTCTGTAGCATAAGCATCTTCATCTTGAGCCCAAGATGTCACTTATCTTTGATACTTTCTTGATGCTTTATAGAATATCTTCATTCTCTTGTCTCTGCATCTCTTCTATGTACGTCAATCTGTCTTCGTGTGACGTCACCATTCTGCTCTTCCATTAATTTGCTCTGCTTCTTCTGGGATTCATTCAAATGGCCATCGTACTGTCTTGTATGTAGGTATGGCTTTCTCAATGAGAACCTTGCCTCCAGGATTCTCCTTGGTATCGGTATTTTCACTGATACTGCACGTGTTTCACACTCTGGCTCCCAACATATAGGCAATATGGGTGAGATGATTGAGGTGGGGGTACTAGGCTCTTTTTCTACAGTACTGCTTCAAAGTGCCTCTGTGACTTTATGTACAAAGAAAAGGAATCATGGCATGCAGTTACACAACCAAGTAACCTGCTTAGTTAAAGTCAGTATCCGATATTTGAGCTGACGGTTACATAGTGTGGGTGATGCTTTTGCTAAAGCAAAATTGGCTTGGAAATTCTAGTGCTTGAACATTATTCATATTACAGCCAACAAAATAACTACTGTTGCTTGTGCTTTTTTAGTTCTTGAGAAGGTGGGAATTGTCTGTGTGCCTGGCTAAAACTCTTATGAGCGGCACCCAGAAGGAAGCTGGGCAAGCGCACATATGCACAGCTTAGAGGGAACATTGTTCCACATTAAAAGTATTACAGCTGTGGATCTGCCCTTGTATCCCTTCATTGTTTTGTTGGGAAATGCGACCCCTGATGGAATCAGGGGATCTTTCGAGCAAGAGCGCCAGGCTAATCTCCCACCTCCTGGTGGTGGCCCGAGTGACACTGGCTCATAATTGGAAGGGGAACACGTGCCCAGATGTCGGAGAATGGTGGAGCATGGTGGAGCAAGTTCTGGTTCTCCCTAGCTGTGGATGAGATTGATTCTATCAATAAAGGGGGAAATGTCCAAATACCTAGAGATATGGTGCCCATTTATCGAATTCGAACAATGCAATGCATCACAAGCCCCAGAGTATGGTTGCATTTGAAGGTTTATTTGTTGGTACAAATACTTGTTCACATTGTTCCTACAAGATGGTATATTGGTTGCTCACCTGCTGAGTTTGTTTTTGCATGGGCTCATCACATCCGCCACCCTTACGCTACTCCCCTAAACATATTGTGATGTCTTACCAATGAGATTGTTGGCTGGTTTTTCATTTTTTTTAAAATGTATATTATTTTTTGTGCTTACGATGGTTATCAGCTGTTCTAACCGTACTGCGCACCTCATCCTCTTTCATTTGTTAACCGTGGCCCTGTTGATGAATTTGCTTGCATGTCTTGGTTGCACCACTCTTGTTTTGTATTTGGTTGACTTATGAAATCATTAATAAAAATGTAATTTGAAAAAAAAGAGAAGAGCTGCCTCAGTGGCTTTATCATAAGAGACAGCCATATTTCTTCAGGACAAAGAAATTCCTTTAGCATCTGTGACAAGGAATTGTTTTTCTCCTGTCATTCTTACTTGCTTACTGATATTGTCTCCAGTCTAGATTGAACTTTACCATCAACCCTGCCTTTGCCTGAAGGATGTTGAGCAGGACAAGACCTCGACAGAAACCGGAGGGGGTTAGCCTAGAGGAGCTACGAGAAAAGAGGAGGGAGAAAGAAGCAGGTGAGTCTAATGTGCCAGACTTGTATAGCTTATTGCTATCCGAGACCCCTAGCAAATACATTGACGGAGACAAATGAAGGCGGCAATTATTTTATTATCCTGCGTTTAACATGCAGCTCATATGTGCTTGCTTATTTTTGAGTTTATTACTGATTGTACCTACTAAAACTATAAGGAAAAAGAGTGATTAATCTTTGTGTATACTTAATTCGATGTGCTTCAATTTTGTGTGTGTGTACTGTGAGAAACCAGAAGGTGTCTCACCCGCTAGTCCCAGGGGATCGCTCTCTCTCAGGTGGCCAGGTGTTAGGCAGAGCTTGTATGCAGTACCCTTTGGGGCCACTACACACAACTATGACTACAGGTGTAAGCAAAACCAACCTTTGTTATAAGTCTGTACTACACAGTTTTTAGTAGCGGGGCTGAGCAGCCAGGCTTATCTCCAGGGGGAATTTGAGCTGTTACACAGAAGTCTACAAACACAGGTGTTCTAATAAACTCTTACACTCAAGGTTTCTTGGTTAAACACTTATTAATTTATTCAACAGTCAGTTATAACACATTCACTAGATGGAGGCAGTTAAATATCACACACAAATATACTTCAGTAGTATTCGTTAAGTTTCTGAGGCATTCAGACTACTTTGAAGAAGGAGCAAAATGGCATTCAGAATACTTTGAAGGTGGAGCAAAAAGGGATAGGTTCAGAACATAAAAGAATTACAAGTTTCTTAGACAGTGCAGATACTTTGAGTTCACCAGAAGAGTCAATTCAATAGGCTAGGCCAAAGTCAATGGGTTTAAAGTCTTGGATAGGATAAAACGGTTCTGGTAAGTAAACAGTAAAGTCTCTATAGAAGTTCTCAGAAGCAGTTTGTAACAAGAAGAATTATGTGTTGGGGTCACAAGCTGATTAGGTCTGCACATTGCTAAAGTTTCAAACACTTTCACCGTGAGAGGTAAGTACTCTGTCTCGTTTCACAGTACCTTACAAATGAAGAAAAAGATGCAGCTGAAGTCTTCTGTTCCTGGCAGTTCCTGCAGATCTCACTGTTCCTGAGCCGCAGTCATGGGGACAAGAGGGAGGATGTCGGGGCACTCCTGCACTGCACTGGGACAGGTCAAAAAGCTGGCACTGGCAAATCTTCAATTCCGGTAGCTGTAGTAAAGCACACAAACTGGTGTCCCTCTCCCTGGTTATTCGGTTTCCTGCAGCACTCTGAGGAAAATACAACCAGCTCCGAGAATGGTATCCAGGTGGCTTAGAGTTGAGTTGATTGGTCCCACCAACTCAAAGGGAGAAGTAGTCCTTGCAGGGCTTCTCTGTCGAGGTGAACTTAGCAATTCGGACCTGCAGCAGGGCTTCACTGGGCAAACCAATGGTCCAGGTGTTGCAGCAGTCGTCCTCTTCAAGCTCATCTTTGGTTCCTTTGTTCCAGTGATCGACTCTGCCTTACAAGCCAAGAGACTCGCCTTTTATTCAGTTCTCTCCCATTCATTCCAGCCTAGCTGTCACTCACCCAGCAGGGTGGCTGTCCTTGCCGGACAGTCAGTCAGCCAGCCAATCATACCAGAGTGGATTTGGGTCTCCTAGGAGACTAAGCACATGGAGTTTCGGGCACCTCCCTCACTTCCTGCCCACCCCAGACACTTAGACGCCAGAGGCGGTCGTCAGTCCTGAAGCCCGCCAAAGGCAAATGAACTAAGAAACCAAACCCGGTTTGGCGCGCAAAGCAAAATTCTAGAAGGACCTTTCCATAAAGAAATGGCGAGAAAAGAAGACCAGGACCTGTTTAAACAAAAAGGGGCTGAGACGCCATCTTGAAAAATATGGCTCCCGCGATTTAACGCTACCGGTGTTCGCGGTCGGGCAAAATCATGGTAGTTCATTGTAAAACCACTGCCACCAGCCATTTCAAGTGGAAAGGGTAGCATTTGACTGCTACATGAGTATCTAGACACAGGGGATACTAGGTAACTCCTCCAGCACTCTATAGTAAGATAGGGTGTGCTGGGTCTAGGAATTTAAAAAGACTAGTAAAGTCAATTTCACTTTACTTTCTCTGGGAAACAGTAGTTTATCCCAGAGAAGGTATTTAAACCTTGGGAAACCCTGAAAAGGTTTCCCTGTGCCACTGCACTGAGAGTGCTGTGTGACACACATGAAAAGATGATGCCTATGGAGTTGTCTAAAACTCCATAACCAAAAGAAATAAACACAGAAAACCAACAGAATAAAAAAGTTCAAAGTTCCAAAGTTTAGCAAATGAGCTGGTGGGCTCTAAGGTGGGAGGAATTGGCACATTTTGAGAATTCTCCCTAACACCAGGAAAACGGCCATCGCCTTTGGATCCAGACCCTGGGGTGGACCAGTGCGGGAGGATCCCCTGGGTGAGGGGTCTTGTGGGAGTGGGACACCGGATGACGAGACGTGGTATCCTCCCCCTGTAACACCTTTACCCCATCATACCAGGTTGGATACGTGGGAACTTTACCCCTGCCACTTTCCCTTCACAAACACTTCCATACAGACGGCCAGCTCTGGGAGAAAACGGACTCACACCCGAGCCACCTACCAGACATGTCCCGCTACTATGATCAGGCAAAGTCAGTCAATTACTGACAGTCACTCACACCTGACTTCCATTAAACATCCCCACACGGATAAAAGGCGGAGCACACTCTGAACGAGGCAAAGCACACAAAGGAACAGCAGTTTCGAGTCGGCAGCTGAATGAGGATGGCAAACGCAGAAGGGTTCGTAAGAAGGGAAGTACCCTTGACCTTTTCGGCAAGACGCTGTTACTTTCAAGAAACCTTCAATGCGGAACGCGTAAGGCCTGGAAACCAAGAATCCTGTATTGTGTCTCAAAGATGTTTGACAGTATTTTTCAAAACGTGACAAGTATGATAATCAATGTTCAACATAGAATTTATTATACAATATCAATCGATAAGCATTTTCCAAAAATTATAATAATGATAATAAGAACACCTAACGCGTTTCGAGTAGTTCAACTCTTCATCAGGGGCAAAGAATTGCGAGTTTCAATAATTTCTAAAAAGAAAGGACAATAGTTGAAGATCTATTAATGTTCTTGTAGTGAAATATAAACAACATTTCAAATTTGACTATTCACCGACATTGAATATATAAATGAATCAATGTAAGTCTTCAAATTATGTTGGCATGGATCATTGTAACACTGCAATAAACTACCTAAGTTTAATCTGTACATTGAATTGAAAAGAATTTCAAATATATCAACAAATAGTGATTATGTCTGCAGGTCATCTCTTGTAAGTATGTCTCACCAACACTTGTATTACTAGTCCTCCCTTCATGACTTGTAGCTATATAGAAGGGACATGTTAGAAACCAGGGAAAGGAACTTAACAATAGTCCAGCTGCTAGACCTATGGCGGGGCTGGCTTATCTAAAGTCTTTCTGAAAAAAGGTGTACAATTTGGAATGCCAGAGTATAGACATTACAATCTAGCCATCAGGAATTAGTCAATGCAATATCAAAGTCTACAGTCTTACCCGAAGGCTAGTAGCACTACAGAAAAATGCAGAGGCTGTCATTAATTATACATATTATTGAATTTATACCTAACCACTCACTTAGCACCCAAGGCTGTGCCATCACCCTAATTTCTTGCGGGCGAGCATTCGTCTTTAAAAATACCTATAGGCTTTGACCAATGATAGTGTGCAGGGGATGTGGGTTCCCTAATTAGGAAACCTTTTCTGCATTGTTCTTACTCTCCAGGCTGAGTTCCTTCTCCCCTGCACCTAAAGTACACCTGGAGAAACCTTAATACAAGCTTTATGCTCATCTAAATTCAAACTAACTCTTTATCCATCTTTGACAAAAGGTGTGCTTGGTGTTTACTCCATATTCTTGTGTGTCAAAGATACCAAGGGCCCTCCAGTGTAACTGACCAAGGCGGGGAGGACCAGCAGTCGCTGTGTTATCCTGTTTGGCTCCAAGAACATAGAAGCAACAGAGAGTGTTGAAGTCCAGGTTGCAAGCGGCAACATTGTATAGCGAGTGCTGGAACAAACCTTGTTAAACGTGTGTGATGAAATACGCGAGTAAAGCTAAACTACTGATGAATGTTTGAACTTGAGAAAGCAAGATACAATAGCGTTGACAGTGGTCCAGCACGGTGAATGTGCTCAATCAAAGGTATCTGTAAAGTATCCCGCCAAGAGAAATGAAAGTAGAAGATTAATGAAAACAATTGTATGAATTGAATCAAAATGGTGCTGCGACGGTTTAAGCAAAACCCATAAGTCTTCGATTTCGATACTAAGACGATCCGAGCCCGAATGAGGGAGATCCATGGTCTGAGCCCGAACGAGGGAGACCAAGTGTGAACATTGTGATAAAAAGGGGGTCTCTGCCTGAAGAAGGGAGACCCATGATGAACATTGAATGCAAGAACATGTGCATGTGAAAATCCTGATTGGAATGGAATTTTGAGATTTGTTTTGTTATGACAGACCCTCTGTAGTAAGAGACTGTTATCACAGAAGAGTCTTTGACAGAAGGCCCTGATGTTGGTGCTTTGAACTGTCTCCTCGTAGCCGAGATCCCACTTTTCTTTTGCATACACCATTGTCCCACACCCTTTTGTATTTTGAAGTAAGGATTGGCCATAGGTTTATTGGTACAGGCCCTTTTATTTTGACAGAGACTCGACTAGGATTGCGTTATTATTTGATGGGTCGTAGCTTGCTCCCATCCTTAGATTTAGTTTTAGATGGGCGTTTAACCAACCCATTTAAAATTCAATAAACAACCTTGAACTGTGATCACGTGTCTGTCTTCACTGTTTGATACCATGTGTTCCTTACAGTACGTATGTACATACTGTTATCAGAGTGGATGGATTGAGGTTATTTTTTTTATTACTGCTCCACTGGCTAGGGAATATGTAGCCTTTTGCAATAAAACAGTGGGGGCTCTGATGATCTCCGTTTTGGGCCACATGAATCAACTGGACATTGTGGGTCATTGTTTATGCCTCTGAAAATGGATTTATCGTATGGGTGGTGGTGACCAAAGCAACATTTTAGGATTCCCCCACTTCAGGGCAGCACACTTCAGTACACATGCAAGACTTCTACAGCTAGCAGAGCTACCAATTAAAAGCTTCACTCTTTGCTTTACTCTGTCCATCCAGCTCACACCTCCATTTTACTACCTTTTTTAAAAAATCGAAGCTCCTTTCATAGATGCATCTCTCAATTTGTAACAGGCAGCTTTTTATCCCATTAACTCTGATCCCCAATCCCCAAACATATTTCCATCCTGCACCTTATTTTTCACGTTTAGGTGGTGGTCTATCGGAGAATATAATCGTTTTTGTCTGTTTTAGAATAAAAATAGTCTAAGCTGTCCAGTCTCACCTAATAACCTGGAATTCTTGAGTTGCAGTTTGTACCAGATTGTTGTTACACTTAAACCTCCCCAAAAAAGGCTATACATTAGGCCACTATTGCAAAGAGCTACGTTTGCCATAGTCAGAGGGAAATGGACCTGTGAAAGACACCAAGGTGATTGATTGGAGACCAAAGATTTGTAAGGGGTTGAATTAAATCCACAGGAGGGGTACACATTGGATCCCAATGGGGTGCTAATCTAAATAACTAAGCATCCTATGAGACCACTGGACATGAACCCTCGAGAAAAGAGCCATCCAGAACCCAGTCCAAAAAATGCAGCCTTTAGGGTTCAAGTTAACATTTGTATTGCCAATGTTACTGACTGGGCTAACACAGCTAGTGACAGAAATGTATGTTTTGTTGTTTTTTTCTTTTTTTTCCCTAATGGAGAAAATGTTATGAGCTGAGTGGAAAGAATAATGAACACAAATGTTGAGTTTGGGGGGGTCCATATAATTAAATATTATGTGATGTGCATAATGTTTATTAAGAAACACTATCAAACAATATTTTATGAGAAATGTATTCTCTTCTTCAAAAGCTTTTATTCGGAATAAAACCATCAAGCTTAACAACTACAAATTGCAAGAAAAACATAAAATAGGAATGTAAAACATAAAATACAATAAAAGACATCAAATGCAAGCCATAAAAATCGTGCACAGCGATTAACCCCAACAATGCCACTATCCTATTTAAAGGGTTTTCTCCTATGTCGCCATGCCCTAAATATATAGCATGCTATTGCATGAATAACACTTGCAGATAAACACTGACTTAAGAACAATAATGCTGAATCTACATAACTAATACCATAATCTAAAAATATTGATTGCAGATAGATTAGTCTCAGTCGTATAGTTTCTTTTCACATGTCAGATTAAAATGTAACATAGTTTCTTTAATAAGTCCACACAGTGGGCTCCTTGCAGAGGCATTGACTCTCTAAGATGAAGTAAAAGCTGCGACAGGTAATATTCCAAGTCTAAAACGTATCTACAATGAGCTCTCTAAGGGCAGAGTCGCAATGCCCAGTTAAGCCTAAAAGGAATGGTTCGGTCAAAAATTTTATTGCCCCTATGGGTCGGCCATGTGTTTTTAAGCCTAAATCGCTCGATTGCAGAAAAATTTCCTATGGACCTTACCCTAGTTTTCGTCCATTAAACGCACGAGAAAACGGGCATCAGGGAGCTGCCATTTTGTGATAATCCTATAATTTCCCCCATCGCCCTGGCTGACCTGCTTTTGCAGCACTAAATCATATGCCCCGTCCTTGAGCCTGACATTATCAAAACATTCATATTCCCCACCTCTCTCCGTGACGTTTCTGTGCTGCGTAGGCAAACGTGCCCAGTCGTCTTCTACGCGACTTCACACAGAACCTGGAAACCAACACAGATCAGCTCACAACACAGCGCGCCACAATTCGGAATATGAAACTGTACTTTAAAATCAAACAGCAACACAGTAAATTTGGTAAAGTACATTTATTTGACATTAAATGTTTATAGAATATTCAGCAATTGCCATATGAACTCCGAAAGTCATTTATTTTCTTTTATCTCTATCCGCAAATCCGTAAAAGTTTATCGTGAGTCACACGCTGTTCCTTTATGGTACACAGGGTGTTGGTTTTCGTTCAAAGAAGCACTTTTGTCGCACGTTGAACCGCAAGGCTGTTCCATCAAGTAGGCACTAGGCCAGCGTAAAGGTTGATATGTTGCTTCTAGCAGCTAGTACCGCGTAAGGGCATATAGGCCCTTGGCGATCGTCACATAAGATCTTCAGAATGGTGCAGTTGTTTACAAAAAGCTGCAGCTGGCGGTTGAAGAAACCATCTGCTGGGGTCTGAAACTGGTGGCAGTGGCAAAAGGGAAGTATATACCTGTTTAGAAAACATACAATTTATAATTAGTCTCGCCAGCCAATCTTTATTAATATTATTCATTTTATTTATTACGGCCGAGCTGAAACTATTTGATTTCAATGATAGTGCAATGGAGTATGTTCGGCTCTAAAATCAATGCAAAAACTAACAAAATAAATCGAGGTTAGTACACAATGAGAAACGACTTTTTGCCTACATGTGTGTGGAATGTGGCCCTGCATGCCCATGTGCCCACTACAAGGACGATCCCACAAACGTTTTCAAAGCTCTTCATTCATTTATTCATGCATCCATTCATTAATTCTTCATTCCGGTATAAAAGCGTCTAAAGAGTTACTTACATTATATTTGTAATTTCCATTGTGTCTCTGCGTAATTGTCCATAAATCACACTGTACTCTTGACAACGATTTTTCGTATACTGTACTAACATGAAACTCGGTCTAGTTTAAGAATGTTCTGCCTTATCGTCTCTTACGTTATTTCACCCCCCACCTCTCCTTCAAATGAAGTTCTTTCGGCATGGTCCCTGTCTCTCAAGGTCAAAAAACAATAGAACCTTCTACTGCCAGTGCGAGTTGTGGGCCTCTTCAGAGCGTGAGCTGAAAATCAAAGCCGCTGACCTTCACTAGAAATGAGCATACATTCTTTCTTTGCAACATCCCGTAGTAAAGCCATTTGTGAGAACTTGAAGTTTTGAATCCATCTATGTAGTGCGCCTCAATGTGCAAATGCGAACTGGCTTCTCTCCCATCTGCAACGGCTCGCTTGGCGCGTTCTAAGGCCCCCAATTTTGTCCTTGGTGTCTGCGAGCTTTGAAGCCTCAAAGAACCATAACTATTGACACTTTTAATTTTTTGGGGAAGGTCAGGGAAAGTATAAAGTACCCGAGGAGTTGAGTTGAAAGTGAGATTTTTTGTTTTATTATTTGCAATACGCAAGCCTCCCCTCGGTTAACAGTGCCCAGCATTTAGAAGAGATTGCGAAAATTAGTTACATCAACAAAAATATATACATATACATATACATAGACAAGGTCAGCAATATGAGGTGAATAGAGAGAGAATTCAAAGATGACACCCAGGTTGTTCGGCACCCAGGATGGTGAAGGTGGGGGTTAGGGTTAGCGTACTTTGTATGCACACTGTACAATAACATTTATTTACAAAAAGACAATCTTATTACAATTATTTAAACCGGGATTTGTACTTCACAACCAGCTCTCCTTTGGGTGGACATGGCACAGTGGCAATGTTGGGTGGCAATGGATCAGTGCTCTGCACAGAAACGTTCATAATTCCATAGCTGTGCTTCTCTAATACAGCAACAATAAGGCTTTTGACAAAGTCGAACTCCATTTTCTCATAGACTGGTTTGATCACCCATTGCTTGCTTCTTTTTGAAAAGGCCTTAGTGTAGCGAGGCATCCTTACATTACCCGTAGTCCTAGATTGTTCACGGCCGAGATTCTCGTGATGGGCCAAGACGGCAAGTAGAGTCCTATGTCTTATGCCCTGTATGCTGAAATGCAAGCGCTTTGGCCTGTACTTTAGGCACATATTGTGGAACACCTCCAAACCTCCTGTGTGACATAATTCTGTCAGTCCCCTCAAATCTGTTGATAGAGTTCTATCGAAAACAATCTTCTCAATGGCTTTGTGTGTCGGTGAAGATGGATTTAACCACTTCTTCTTCCGTGCCTCCACTGGGGACAAAGGGCCATGTTCACATTGGTGGAAATGTAGGTTTTCTGACCAGCGGTGCACGTTGGTACAGTGGTGCATCAGTGACCGCCATTTTTCAAGTAGTATTTCCACTGACCCTTCACAAGTTTTGGAGCTCCACCAAAGATGGTTGCTGATAGACTGGGACCACTCTGAAATACTTTCCAAACCTTTTTTTTTCCCTGCAGCCGAGATTTTCTTATTGATTGGTTTAGCAAGATGCCATATGTCAAATTGATGTTTAATATGTGGGAACTGCTTTCTCATTGTCTTGGCAATTAAAACGTGTCTGTCCATGGCTATGAGGTCGATGTGCATTCCCCTCGATTGCAGATATTCCACTGATTTTATAAATCCTAGTTTCTCCATGGCCACTGAGGATGTACATTGTGTTACCTACACGACCACCAAACTCACAATTTTCTTACTATCCATGTCCTGAAAGTGGTAGGTGCAGTACTTGGCAGAAAATCCAGGGCTGTCGCACTGTCCATCGCCGGCTAGCCTGAATCGTTTGCCTTCGAATGTACTTGCTAGAGACAATTGTTCAATTTTCCAAGCATCACTAATGGCCGGAAACAGATAATCATGTTGGTATTTGTAGTACTGCGTTTTTTAAATGAAATGGAGTCCCACAAACTGAAAGAAAGACTTTAACTTTCTAAAACTGGAGCGACTAAAAACTGATGCAGCTGCACACAGTAGATTGCCTGCTGGCAGTTTCCCCAGCATCGGTTGTGCAGACCATGAGAACGTATGATGTAATCTACAGGCGGCATGTATTGTGACGTTACTGCCTTGTTTTTGACGAGTCACATGAATCAATGGCTTCCCACATACTTTCCCTCTGACGGAATGCCCACATTTCAGCATACTTATAATATCCATCAAACAACTGTCATACTATGTATTTGCCCTCTTTGATTAGACTGTCATCCTGCGTCAAAGTTGTTTCGGCCTGTGACGTTGAGGACATTTCACCACATTTGAAAGAAATAACGCTGCTATCAAGTTCTGATGTGTCGGTGAATGCTGCTGCTGGTTCATTCTCTGTCATTTCAACATCTGCTACTTCAACATTGATGGGAGAACACAACAATGTCGACAGGTTTTTTGGTGGCAATTTTTTGGCGGGTGTACATTGTGTAAATTGATCTGCGACTACTTCAGCGCTATCTTCAATATATCCAGTATCATTTTGTTGCAGTGGTGCGGTCGTACTGTAGCAATGGTCCTTTACAACTTTACTGGATTCTCCGGACACATTCATTTCATGTTCTGGCCATTGGACATGAGCATCTGTAGTCTCAACACGCGGCGTCTGAATTAATAGTTCCTCCATAGTATAAATGGTCTGGCAAGCAACATCTCTCATTCGCTTCACTGTCTGTGTATGTATAGTTTGGACACCCACAGGTAACTAGAGGATAGATTGGAAAAGGGATGTTCAGTTTAAACGCAAGATAAAGTATAGTACAATTGACTTGAAAAAAACATAAAATAGTCCCAGCACAAAAAAAATTCTAAAGTTATGAACTGTTTGTAACTAACCTTTTTTGTTTCTTTTCGTTGCAACTTTTTTGACTCGACCTTCAACATCTGCACGCTGTTGCTCCGATACGTATCCGCATGTCTCCCCTTCCTCTTGCGCTGCAACGACTATATTTTCTGTATCCGCATAGACAGCACGGAATGAGGCTCCATCGACTCCATGAAACATAGTATTTCTATTACTGTGTATCAAAATATTGTTAGCATAAAACACACGTGAGGACGAACACACATGTACATCTCAATAGCCAAACACGATTTAAACATTGTGTGGAACAATCAAACGACAAGTATTCGAGCTCTGATGACCTAGTTCGATGGAGCTTTCAGTATCCATACCTCTGGCTCTGCATGGACTCCCACGAATGATTGTATTGAAGAGGAGGCATCAGCAACTCCCTGAAAACAGTACTTGCGTTAGTATGGTTTTCAGTATTGTAAATATAACACACACTTGGGGTCGAAGGCACAGGTACATCTAAAGAGATAACCAGAAATGTTGCATTGTCTAAAAGAATCAAGGAATATTTAAATATAATCAGATTTAATCGACTTATTTCTCCGATTTCTTTACATCTGCATCATCTAAATGGGATCTTGTGATTGTAGTGGAAGCTCCATCGTCTCCCTGAAACACAGTACTTGCGTTAATATGGAAGAAAGTATAGCAAATGGAATCACGTTATATGATCACGCTCGATGGAGCTGTCAGTATCCATACCTCGTGCTGCTGAAGAATATCTAGGGCTGTTGTCAATATGCGAACAGGGCTGTGGAGGCACTGGCTTCTGCTCGCAGTCAGTGAGCCTGGGATTATGGAGGAGTTTGCCCGGGGCACTGGCTTCTGTCTGCTCTGCAGTCCGTGAGCCTGGGACTGGAGGAGGAGTTTGCCCGGCCCGGATTGCTTCGAGTAGATGTGCCGACAACCGACACGTGTGCTGTGACTGAATAAAGTCAGCAGCAGTGCCTGCAGCGCTTGTGCGTTACAATGATATGTATATGTAATTTTGGATATAGTAGAAGACCATGAAATAGGAGTGGCATGACAAGCAGAGTATACTTACTCGTTACTCAGATTACGAGGACTAACAGTTGCGCGAAGTTCGTGCATAAGCACCATCATTATCCTCAACACGGACCGTGTGAGGCAGGCTGCCCTGAAGTCTGGCAGCTCGGTGATGCATTGCAGATGTGGCTCACCTTCCGAAATGTAGGCCACGCATCCCGAGTTTTCACAGCAACTGCAGTTCTCGTCCTCGTTTGGCATTAGCTCGCACCGATTGCATGTGCACCAGGTGGAAACACCGTCCATGCGACTAGGTCCAGGCTCTTCAGCTGTTGAATCGTCCTCCCAACTGCCGTCCGAAGACCCATTGTTTTCACGTGTTTCCCTTTCCAGTAGTTCCTCCTCGGTATACTCCAACTCGTACATGTAGGGCAGTATTGTAGCCATTGTGTGTTAAACAAACTAAAATAATTGATAGCGGTGGTACTGGTATCTGTTCACACGGCTACAAGCAACGAAGGTAGATGACCAGAGCACAGAAACGAGTCACAGAATACTCAAAGTAACACAAAGAGAGGAATGGAATCGAAAATCTGCTGCTGTGTGTTGTGAAACAGTCTGTTTATACTTATTGAGGAAAGAGGCGTCCTGCCATTTCCATGGCGACACGTCATTAGCTGAAGCGCAGCGAATGTTGACTCGAGACGTGCTTTGGCGTTGTGAAATGGGCAGTACGTCTCTGCTGATGACAGGCTCAGGGGCGGGGCATATGATTTAGTGCCGCAAAAGCAGGTCAGCCAGGGCGATGGGGGAAATGATAGGATTATCACAAAATGGCAGCTCCCTGATGCCTGTTTCGCAATGAAAACTCGGGTAAGGTCCATAGGAATTTGTTCTAAAATCGAGCGATTTAGGCTTAAAAACACATGGCCGATCCGTAGGGCCAATAAACATTTTTGAACGAACCATTCCTTTAAAACCATACTCCATTCTAAACTCCAGGTTACTGATTCATGGAATTATTTGCGTGCCTTTCTGCCTGAAAATCCCTGTTTGAAGTATGGGGATTTTCGTGCAGAAAGGCACGCAAATCTGCGTTTTTCACACAAATAATTCCATGAATCATGCTGCAGATAGTCAGGGCCCAATTTTAGATTTGCAGCATCCACTAGTAAATTCTCTGATTCATACTTACTTTAAGCTGCTTAATTTCCTGACTGGTCAGAGCCCACGGGAAATGTATTATATCACTGGGAACAATTGTGTGTATGAATATTGGTAAATGAATAGTGTTTTAGTCTAACCCTTTGGCAGCACAGTTTGAGAAAGTTTAGAATAATAGATCCCATGTAGGATTATGTAAACCTTGTTGGTAGGTTTAGTAGTGAGACAAAGGTTTTAAAGGGCATACAGCCTGCACCGCTCCTGCAGTGCTGCACCGGTTATAGTGCCACATAGATTCCTTCTTTGACTACTACTCTAATATGCACCATTTCATGTGCACACAAAATAGTGCTGTGGGAAACAAATTGTGGCAATTCCGGTACTGCCACTTTTTTCTACTGCCATATTTGCCACACTGTCGTACTAAAAGTTTGACCTTAAAGTGGAGGATTTTCCTCCAGCATCATGCTGGAGGTAAATCTGCCACACAAAGGCTAAATCTCGGCGGAATTGCCATTCGCGTTATTTCCGCCAACATTCTGATGGAGTGCTATGTACTCCAAAAGTGGGGATTAGCATTGCCCTTCCACCACTTGCAATCCCAAAGCCAAATTACCACCAAACTACTCTTAATAATACCCATTGTATATTAACAAATCATTTTATTCAGAGGTTCCGTAGAATATCGCCAGTAATGTTGAGGCGAGTCGGAAACAATACTTCTATTTGTTTGCAGATATGCAGTTAGGATGGGATACATTTTTTCCTCTGTTGAAACAACACAATTCTTGCACTAATACCATTACCACATTCTGTGATGGACCTGCAGATAACTACAACTGAAAGCATCACCCTTTTTCAAATTTCGGAACCATTTTTTTGTAGAACTGGGGCTGGACCTCAGAGGTGGCAAAGCAGAGTAGCTGATGACTGATCAATTACACCAGGTCCAAAGTAGGGCATCCCATGTTTAACAGTGAATAATCCAGTTGGTCATTGGAACACTTGTGTAAAGTTGAATCCATCCGACAGTTTGTATATGTGCCATCCTGAAGGCAAATGGTTGGGTAGTTGGGTCCTTGAATGAGTTTTGAATGAAGGGGTAGTAGAGGTTTTCACCCCGGTGCAGCCGCTTGATTACCACATTAAAGGTTACAAGATGTATTTATTTTCAGGAACGGTCCCCTTATGCCAAAATGTGACTGTTTTCATGCAGGCTTAAACATTGTGAGGGGGGTCTTTCTGTTTTTTGTGGTGAAGGAGACCGATCTATAAAAATGCATCCAGGATTGCGGATTGTGTGAGATCACTGTTCAGTGCTGCTTGCCTTAAATCTAGCAAGGCAGCTATTTGATCAGTTGCAAAAGGGTTGCAATAGTATGTAAACTGGATTTACGTGGCACATGTAACTTTAATGAAAATACCTGCACGAAGAAGATATTGAGAATGTGCCCTGGTCGCGTTCCTTATAAGGTAGCTTTTCTTCAAATGGTGTTTTTTTCTGCAATTTCATGGATATGTTTAATATTCTCAGAAAATGTGGATGAACATTAATAGCATGTCAATTCAATATTGCATTGCGTATGAAAAGAGCAGCTGCATGGCCAATACAGAAAGCGATTAACTTCATGTAGAATTCTTTGCAGTCAAATGTACCAAGAACTATAGTGTAGTTGGGTATACATTTTAAAGTACATGCCATTGTGGAATGGGTAAGGACTAAGAATATGAGGGAGATTAAAATGTGTTGCATTTCTAACTTTTATCAGACATGCATTTCCAGTTAGCGAGCTTTACACAAAGGAACTAGAAAAAAGGTGGAGTTTATTTGTGCGTATAGAAAAAGGCTTTCCTAAATTGAAGGACACTTCTCGCTCAGCTCCTGTTTTGCAACAACCGGATCTGACTAAGCAGCTTTACTTAGAAGCTGTTCCTTCAAATAGTAGGAACTGTTTACGCACAAGTAAATGCATGTGAGAAAATACATGCTGCGCAATGTATCAAGAGGTATTGGCTGTGAGAAACGGCCTAAGAAATTGCAGACAGTATTTGGAAGACACTGCATTCATTGGAGAGAATCATGGTTCCGAGTTTAGTGTATCATGTTACCCGAGCCCATAGTCTCTATAGACCCACAATGCATGAATGATAAAGTAACCCTTGGGTCTACAGTACTTGTGAGCAAGTTTTGTACTTATGGCCGTTTTATCTGTCAAACCAGCCTCAGCGTCCACAGCCTTCGCCGCTGGTTTGGCCTCAATCTGTTTTCAATATTAGTTGTGCCCAGCTTTTCGAGAAGCTGTTTTTCTTTCGCCATTACATGGCTCCCCACCATTCAATGGGCTGGAAGTACCCGTATCTTTATGTGCTGATCCCTGCCACAGGCTTACAGAGAGTAGACGAGTGTGAAGTAGGTATCCCTCCAAGCACATAGGCGTTCGGCCATCTGTTGGTCTATGTTGCACTTGTGGCTGCGTCGTTGAAAGCCTACCTGATGCGCCTATGATAGACCAGAGACCATGGTTCGAACCTGTAGTGTGCATCATCAACTGGGCGAACCCTTAAGTAGTTGAGTAGCCCTTTAATGTGTTCATTCTTTCATACATTTTTCAACTGTGGCCAGGGCTGTTGCTAGGTCTGTAAAAGATCCTGGGCTACACTAATGTCAGGATTGTCGGGACTCGGGGCTAGCTAGCCTTTTGCTTGTAGACCCTGAGATTCTATCCGGGGCTACAACCAAAAGACCCGGGGCTATAGCCCCCTAAGTCCTTCCTAGTAATGCCTCTGCCTGTGGCATTCATTTAGTATTTGTTATTTGGGTTTTACTTTTTTCCTGTGTTTTTACATTCACTTATTTTCTGGGTCAAGCTAATAAGCACCGTCAAATGTGTGCAATGTTAGGGTTTGCGATACATGTTGAATGCATGGGGTGTACTTGTATATACTACATACAACACAAACAGAAATAATGCACTGTGCAATACCGTTCTCAGTTAACCCCCACTCCACCACTGTAACCGAAAGTGAGGTTCCACTCTGGATGCCTTCCATTTGCTCACCTCCACATCCTTTGACATGTGACAGCAGCATCCAATGTGAAAAGATGCAAACACCTTACAAATGGCCAGAAGCGGTGTCAAGAACTCTGCCAGAGACTAACATCTCCAGGTGACTGCTGCAACCTCACCCCACAGCCACCAAAGCCAGCTACCTATTGTAAATCCAGAATGTAAAGGTTACTGTAAGAAAGGTAAGAAATTAAGAAAGGCTTTAGCATAGGTGGGAATCAAATACAGCTCCTTGACATTGGAGGTGAAGTGTAAATGAGCTTGAACCCATCCACATATGTCACGATGCAGTCCGCTACAAAGTGCCATTCATATTGCGCTGTACCACGTGTGACGATTCTGTAGATGTTGTCACTTCTCCCCGAGTGGGAGCCTTTTCCCATGAGGCCAGGTAGGTGATGCTGCTACCCGATAGTCCCCCTGGGGGTGGTACACATCGGGAGGATCTCATGGGGCGGGACCGACCCCACACCCTCACCCCCTCTGGGGACAAGGACGAACATCTAGGGTACTGCCCTTATAGGAAAGTCACACACCCCCAGACTCTGACCCCTCTTTCTTCTACTAACTTCTTTCTAGACAGCAGATCAATGTATTTTTGCAAGGTAGAAGACCTGAGCGTACTTGAAAGCACTAAGATGAAGAAGAGCTACGGGAACCCAGGTAATTCAGGTATTGAGACGAGTTGGCCCTGCAGAGTTATGAACATGGATCCTGTGAAAGAGAAAAAGGACTTATACAATGGGCCCACGCGAGGTGGGCAACATTGTATAAAAAGCAACAATGGACTTCCATTGTTGTCAAGCCGGCGCCGGAGTAGCAGCTGGCGTGGAAGCTGTCAGACGTGGGAGCGGTTGCGTGGCGAGGTTCGGAGAGCAGAGAACGTCAGTGGGAAACGGAAGGCGGCTCTGCAGGATTCAAAGTAGTCGGGTCCATCAACATAGAGGTGAGGCAGTGGTAAGAACGCTGTGCGAAGGGAGACCACGCGGTTCCACCCTAGTACTGATACTGCAGAGAGCCACAGCACACAGCCGTCAAGGCCCGAAGCAGACAAGTGCAGGCGGAACACCAGCTCCAGTCCTGGGAAGTGTTGCCGCCATACGCAAAGGTCCCTGAAGGTAATGGAAGGTACGAATGGGGTGTAGGGTCTCTGGAGTATGCCAAAAGTGTTGCTGGACTGAGAAGAAGCCAAAGAAGGGTCTGGGACCCTGAGAAACCGACTGAAGAATTAGGAGGAAATCTTCCTTATTGAGGTGGTAAAGTAAATTCCACTGACCACCAGGGAAGGGTCGGAAAGACCCTGAAAAGCAACATTTTGAGTCGTCTTCCTCATGGCAGTCCTTGGCAGGTGAGTGAACCAAGGGGCCGGGTGAAAGAAGAGAACAGGGGTTCAGGGAACCCAAAGAGAAGCAGTATTTCTAGTCCTTGTCCTCGTGGTAGTCCTTGGGAGGAGAGTGAGCCATGGGGGCCGGGTAAAGAAGAGAACCAAAGGTCGTGAACCCAACCCTAAATAATCATCACTGTAAGAAGTCCTCTTCCTCGTGACAGTACTGGGCAGAAGAGCGAGCCAGGTAGCTCAACTGCAAAGAAGAAAAGAAGATAAAAAAAAGATCCAGGGGCAGGGAGTCATCCCCGCTGAATTTGGTGGTCGTGGCAAGTCATACCAGGCGAAGAGAGTTATTCTCCTGGTACTCTCCAACCAAGTACAATTGTTAAGAAGCCAGGGGAGGGGAGTTGTTCCCCCTGTTTATAGTGGTGAACTATACAGTGGTCTTTCAGCCTGGGGAAGGGAGTCATTCCCCCTGGTTTTTGAGTGGAAGATAGAACTTTGAGTTAAGACCTTAGTTTGAAGTGTAAGGGACAGGGATAGGATTTGACACACTACAGGGGACTCTTAACTTACAGACATTCTGACAGACCCATTAGTATTTTAGTTGAGGCAGGAAAACCCCCCTTAGAGTTGGCCAAAGTTAGGTTTCTCTTGCTTTTCATTTGGCTAATAAAAGTCTATAGCCCCAAACAAGGTTCCTGTGTGTCAGTCGCCTCCTTCTGCACCCTTACACACACTGTATTTTCTCTGCCGCTCGAACTGGGTTTGGTTCTGTTTCTATTTATGCAGCTACAAAAGCACAAAATAAATTGGCTCTTACGAAACTTTGTGCATGTGTAGCCTGGTTACCACCTGCATTCACTGGCTCTGATCACAAAGCAAATGTCAGTTGCTGAGAGAGAGGCTATTGTATCATTGCAATGGGTGTATCTTGTGTCTGCTGAAATTTCAAATACCAATGACAGTACCAGCACTGATTCCCCAGCGCTCCATGTTATTGTACGGTACAGTGTACACTTCCCTTGTCACTCCAACGATTATGTGCAAGGTACCACAACCTTAGCCACTCCCCCATGTTGCCCATTGCTCCCAGACCAGTAACGCATTGAACTTGCTGCAATTGCCAATCAACTCTTTGATACACTTTTTGCTGCTGCTCCCAGCCAGCTTCTGTCCTTATGGAAGGAGTTGGGGGTGTTGCGGGCTAAGGCCATTCTTAGTCTGGTCTGTACATTAAAAAGGGATCAGTTATAGACCTTTTATTCTGAGCAGCTCTTTTTGTGTAGTAGAATGCCCCATTAACTGCTGAAAATGATTAATTCTGTGATAATTGCTGTATTCTTGGGTAGCAGCAGCTGTGGCTTTGAAAGACTAGATGAAGTATGGTGGCTCAGATTGGAAAATGTATGGTCTCTGGATAGTGGCATATGCTGCAACTCAGTGTTGTCAGACTTCAGCAGTCACAGAATGGAATAGCAGACGTGAAATCATTAAAACATACCCTACCATTACATAGGAACATTTTTGTCACTGTACAAATCGTGAATCTGCAACCTTTGGTTCTGCAGATGTTTTTGACTACAGCTCCCATCAACTCTAGTCAGTATGGCCAATGATGAGGGTTCCATCAGGGAGTTGTAGTCCAAAATATTTAGAGTCCCAGATTGCAAACCTCAACTGTTATCCCTGTGATATGCCCACCCTTCATGTAGATCAGGTACATGGGATAGTATCCATTGTTTGTCCTGGCGGTCCCATTTTGGGATTCCTGAGCTAGGATGAGCAAAACAGACAGTTATGAACACACAGCATATCCTGTCTCATATACTATAATTTAACTGCAGTAATGTCCTATGGCCTGCCAGCATGCAGAAACTACAAACCGGTCTCTTCAAAAGTCAAACCTAGTGTTGGGTTGAATCATAAAACTCTGTTCTTATAGAAGGATTGTTGAAGGTTGGGGCTCCATGGCAGCTGTAAATGCTGGGTTTGAAATTGAGGTTTGATGAGCAGAAGTTAAAAACAGCTCCTGGTATCGGGCATCACCCAGTAGGAAGGAGCATCTTGGAGTACCAGGAGCTAGTACATTGCGTTCCATAAATCTAAGTTTCACATGAGGTGCACATGTAAACATTTTGTATATTGTGTGCGATCTATTAAATGTACTCTAGATGTTTCCTAGTGCTTCTTTATAAACCTTCCCAAATACACAATGTTTTTTTTATATCATATTTTATTGATTTTGTAACAAACATACAACATCCAAACACATTCCCGCCACCCCCCCCATAGCCCGAGTAGGCTTGTTGCGCCCTGTTTGTCATGCCACTTCATAGTCAATGTAGTAACTGTGCAGTTCTTGCTATATTTCCCATTACCCTCCCAGTCGCCCTCCTCTCACGTGGATCGAGTTCTCGGTTCAGTCCCTCTTCCCATTTCCCCCAGATCTTGGCAGCCTTAGTCGGGCATCCCCGTGCTGTATATATTCTGTTTTCCCTCACAGCATAAATGTCCATCTCGGCCGCCCACTGTGCTAGGGTAGGGGGCACTCCGGGGCTCCCCACTTTTGTGCAATGTCTCGCTTTATCAAGCCCATCGCTGTAGCTAGAAAAATACCCTCCCTTTTGTTCGAGACGTTTCCGTCTGGGACCTCTAGTAGCAATGTCGCGGGTTCCAACGCCACCGTGCGGCCCAGGATCCTTGTCAATGTTTGCCAGCATTGGGTCCAGAAGGTTTTAATCCGGAGGCATTCGCAGAGGAGGTGGATAAAGGTGCCCTCCTCTCCCCGGCGTCTCAGGCAGTTGGGATCTGTCGCTCGCCCCCAGCCGAACAGAGCCACACGGGGATAATTAACCCGGTGGAGTATTTTGGGTTGCACCAATCAAATTTTGGCATCTATTGCGATTTCTCGCTGGAACATAAGGACTTGGATCCAGTCCTCCTTTCCCACTTAGTTTTGAGGCTGGCCAACTCCGGAGTAGTGAATGCATTTATGGCTTTGTATAGGATGGATGTGACTTTGGTGGGGATGTATTGTGTGAGTGAGTTACGTTCCAGGGGCGTGCAGTCAGGTGCATCGGTGAGTGCCAGCCGGTGACCATTGAGGGCGTGTGTCAGTTGTATAAATCGATATTGCTCGGTCTCGGGAATTTCGAAGTTATGTTGGAGGGTCTCGAATGGGAGGATGGAACCGTCCATTATGACGTCACCTACTGTTGTAATCCCAGCCTCCGGCCACCGAGTCCGTCTGACTAATTTCCGCACTTCTGTGAGCACATAGTTATGCCATAGTGCTTGCACCAGTGTTATCCTGTTCCCCCAGCCTATATGAGTGTGTGCCTGCCTCCAAGTGACCGTGATCTGTGCTGTTGTAGTTCGTGGAGGTGGGGTCTGGGGAGGGCTTGGTATAGTGTGTCACGTGGCTGGGTACCTTGGACGATGGGCATCTCTGCTTTAATGTGTGGGAGTTTGCGGTCCCCATGAAGCAGATCATTGACCACGTTTAGCTGACTAGCCCAGTAGTAGGACCTAAGGTGCGGGAGTCCGATGCCTCCATCGCAGATGGATCTTTGTAGCATACCTAGCGCAATGCAGGGTTGCCCGCCTTTCCATATCAGTTTTCTAAGGAGGCGTTCCATTCGGATAAATTCTGTGTCTGGTATCGCCAGTGGGGCGTTTTGCAGGACATATAGGAAGCGCGGGAGTGCCATCATTTTAAAGAGCTCTGCCCTGCCCATAAGTGTGAGGGGGAGAAGCATCCAGTGTTTCAGTTCCTCTGCGAAGCGATCAGTTAGTGGGTGCAGATTACGGGGCACATAGTCTGCAAGATTGCCGGAGACCCAGATAACGAAAACCCTTCCTCTCCACTTCATATGGGGTGTCTCGGGGGAATCGCTAGGTCACCCTCTGTAACTGGAAAAAGAACAGATTTCCACCAGTTTACTTTCAGGCCGCTAAAGTCTCCAAAGGCAGACAGCATCTGGGTTATTATCGGGCATGCGTGGTTTGGGCCACTCGGGTATATTAATAGGTTGTCCGCGTAAAGGGAGACCTTATCTTCTCACCCCTCCGGCCATCGGAACCCGTGCCATGTGGCATTCTGTCGGAGCCATTGGGCTAGTGGTTCAATTGCCAGGGCAAAGAGGAGGGGGCATAGAGGGCAGCCCTGCCGGGTGCCCCTGCCCAGTGGGAAGGTTCTGGAGGACCAGCCATTTACCCTTACGTCTGCTTGTGTGGTTTTGTATAGGACCGAACCCATTTAAGAAAGGTTTCCCCAATACCCATGCGCCTCATTGTCACCCATAGGCTTTCCCATATCACTGAGTCAAACGCCTTCTCGAAATCAATTGCAAGGAGGGTGACTGGTGGGTCGAGGGTTGGGGCTTGCTCCAGGAGTAAGTGGAGCCTTTGAAGATTCATCCTTGTTGACCTATGTGGCATGAAGCCGCACTGGTCAGGGTTGATTAGAGTGGATATGGCCGACTGGAGCCTGGTGGCTAGTACTTAAGCTAGAATTTTGGCCTCGCCATTGATAAGCGATATCGGCCTATATGACGTACATAAGTCGGGGGGGGGGGGGTTTGCCTTGTTTGTGAATAACCACGATGCTGGCGCATCATAGGTCCCCCGGAAGACAGCCTTGTTCGCTGGCCACAATGAACATCTTATGGAGGGGGGGTCGCCATTTTATTGCTGCCTAGCTTCTTCCATGTCTCGACAGGGAATCCATTAGGACCCGGTGTTTTCCCGGATTGTAGTTGGGTCATGGCCTCTGCGATTTCATTTTCCTCTAGTTCCCAGTCCAAGTATGTTCTCTGTTGCTCCAACAATTGCGGGAGATCGATCTCGTCTAGGAAGGACGGATCTGTTGGAGATGTTGGGGATTTATAGAGGTTGGCATAAAATTTGGCAAATGCCTCTGCTATATCCGCGTCTGTTTGAGCTGGTACATTCCGGCCGTTGACAATCTGCCTGAGATGTCTATGCCCCACTTCATGTTTCTCCAGCCAGGGCAGCAGTTTGCCCGCCTTATCACCACATTCATAAATTCTAGTCTTTGATTCCCTGTGCGCCTGTTTTGTGTTATCTAGTGCCGTGTTGTGGAGGGATTACCTAGCTTTCAGAAGAGAGCGGTGTGTGTCTGGGGTTTCCTCCGATATGCATCTGGTCTCCCATTCCTCTACTTCTCTCTGCCTCTGCTACTTTCCTCTGGTGCTCTTGTCTTTTATTGCACGTCCATGCAATCATTTCCCCTCTGAGTACTACTTTATGTGCCTCCCATAATATGACGTAGTCCTCTACAGTGCCCGTGTTTATTTCGAAGTATTCGTCAGATTTTTCCATAATATATTCTATGAAGTCGAGGAGACCCAGGTAGTAGTTGTTCAGCCTCCATGTCTTGGGGGTAAAGGCCGGTCCGTGCAGAGTTTGATCTCTAAAGGAGAGTGATCGGAGTGACCTCGGGGGAGCAAATCTGCGTTAGTCACTCTATACGCCTCGGAGGTCGGGAGGAAGAAATAGTCTAATCTGGATAAGGATGCGTGGGCGCCCGAGTGAAAGGAGTGGCCTTGATCTGTGGGTTGGTGTTCCCTCCATAAATCGCTTGGGCCTAGCGCAGATGTGAAGGTCGCCAGCCTTGTGGGTATATCTGGGTTGCGATTCCGGATGTGGGTCTGGTCTTGAGTGGTGTTCATTAAATCATTGAAGTCCCCTCCCAGGATCAGCAAATCCGATTGCTGTTGTGTGAGTAGAGTGGTTACCTCTCTCAAAAGGCCTCCCCCCAGCCCAGACGGGGAGTATATCGCTAATATGGTTAGTGTCTCCCCCCCAAAGTGTGCCCTGTACCATCACATACCGACCACAGGGGTCCTGTTCTACTGCGCACAGTTCAAACGGAAGACGCCTGTGGAGGAGGATCAGGACTCCCCGGGATCCCATTGTGTACCCTGCATGAAACGCTAGGCGATAGTTTGTTCTACAGAAAAATTGGCAGGTGGAGCCTGGCAAGTGGGTCTCAGTAAGGAGGGCCATGTCCTAGGAGCGCCTGTTGAGAAATTGAACAATGAGGCAGCGTTTGATGCTCGAGCCCATGCCGTTTACGTTCCAGGTGAGAAGTTTGAGGGGCTTATAACGTTCAGAGGTTGTCATTGGAGTGTGTATAACCTCAGTGGGCAGCCCAGAGGGCTTCCGCGCTGGCACCCATGTCTAAGAGGGTGAGGTATTATGTGTAGTGAGCGACTGGTGCGTTTGTAGGTGAGCATGCTGCGGTCGTGCGGGGTGGGTGTGTGTGTGGCAAGTGCGTAGTGAGCGGTGGCAGTTTGGTTGGCAACAGATTGGTGTAACATCCCCAAAAAATAAACAATGTGAAACATCTTGTCTACCCCCCTCCCCAACTGTATCTGTCGCCCGAACTTTCACTGGCCCTTAAAAACTATTTCGCCAGGTCAACTTAAATCGTGTAAACTTTCCCTGATTTTCCACAGACTTACAGTTCCTGTTGTGAGTCAAGTGTCTTGGGTCGTGGGTTGTGGTGGCTGCCCATGGTATGGCGTTGTTGGTGAAAAGAACATATGATCGCCCTGGTCTTTTGACCGGGGCCTGCGCCTCGGTTTCTTATTCAAGTCAGGTGCGCTGTTCCCGGTTATTTGCTAAGGAGGGGCTGGCCACAGAGTGTATCCCTACTCCCCCCCCCACCCCACAATTTGTCAAGTGCCTTCCTTAACACTGTTAGGGGTCTGCTTCTCGGTCCGGTTCTTCTTGAATCGCTGGTATGGGCTGTCGGGCAGATCTTTCTCGCCGCGGGCGAGGTCCCGGTCTTCCTCTGGGGTTTGGGCCGTTCCTGGTCCAGTCCCCGTCAAAGTGGTTCTCTGCCCATTTCCAGGCTTCCTGTGGATCTGTGAAGTGAACTGTTTTACCTTCGTGCTGGATCGGGAAGAGCAGCCCGTATTACACACTCATGGAGTGGAGCTTTTTCTTTAAGTGCTCGAAGGATTGTCTGGCCTTTTAGAACTCACGGGTATAGTCCGGAAAGAAGGCAATTCTGGCTCCGCTGTATGTTACCGTCCCCTTTGTTCGGGCCATTTGCAGAATGGCATCCCTGTCGCGGTAGTTAAGAAGTCTAGTGATGACCTTTTTGGGGGATGCGCCCAGACGACCGGCTGGTATTCGGTGCGCACGTTCCACTGAGAAGAAGTTAGAGAATGCTTTTGGCGCAAAGAGATTGGCCAGCCATTGCTCCAGGAATAGTTCTATGCTGGGCCCTTCCGTCCGTTCCGGCAGACCAAGAATACGGATGTTATTACGACAGGATCTGCCCTCGTCAACTCGCGTTTTCAGGGTCTTCAGTCGGGTCAGCGCCTGTGACAGCTGTTGGTGCACCCCTCCGAGGTCATCCTCCACTCCTGATACTCGTTGCTCCACTTCCCCAGTCCAGGACGATAGTTTCTAGAGATCGTGGTGAAGGAATGATACTTCAGCGGAGATGCCGTCCATTTTCTTCTCCATCGAGGAGCGGGAGTTGGCAATGGCAGCCATCACATCTTTCAGTGTCAGGGATTCGTCTGTTGGGGAGCATGCCGCCTCGAGTTCCACATTGGCCGGTGTAGCTGGCGTGCTTGTGGCGTACTGATCCATGGTGTTTTGTGTGGATGCTTTTTTAACCTTGTCTTTGCCCATGATGCCATTCAGCACAGACCCGTTGTGCAGTGGGGGTTCGGAAAGTGTGTCTTTCTCCAATCCGGGGTCCGAGCACCTGTGTTGCTTGCGTATCTTGGTGGCCTTTCTGGCGTTTTAGCGGTAGGCGGGTGCCGTGCTGGCTCCCCGGCCAGTACTATATTGCTCAGGCCACAGTCCGTTGGCATGTGGTTGGTACCCGTATGTTCAGCGTGATCGTCCCCCACTGGTGTGTGGGGCCGTTGTCCTAAGGGTTCAGTGTTCTAGGGGTGCCCTCGGATTTGCGGCACGCAGCGGTGGTTTCAGGTAGAGTTAGGCACTTTGGTCTCTGCGTGTCCCTCTGTTGTTCTGGTTCCGGGTTCCAGTGTAAGTGGAGAGAAGTGTGGGGTTGTTATTGCGACCTCCAACCAGGCGAGAAGGTTTGTTGCAGATCCAGCCATATGTCCAGTTAGCCAGCACCACACCAGGTCGTCCGCGTCCACCTGCCTTTCCCAAGTGGTGAGGATGACTACCTTCGGGTCTGTTGGCAGTAGTCGTGGTTCTTGTGTTCGAGTAGGGGACAGTCTAGTGCCGCCAGGTGGGGCTACACGTCCATGCGCAGGGGACGCCCGTATCGGTCGGACAATTCTGCCTCACCCACTGGTATTGGTTCTCAACCCCACTCCTCCGCTGTCACTTTAGTTGGGGGGAGGGCTTGTTGTTTGTATTGAGGCTTGCTTGTTGCTAGGATTTTCCACCTGTCGGCTGGTGTTGTTTCTTGCTGACCCTAGGGGCCCGGGCCGCCCCCGCCCGCGCTGTGGTTGCCAATGTCTTTTTCCTCTCCTCCGCTGCAGAGCGGTGCAGATTTGTCCGTTAGTTGGGTCTGCGCAGGGGAAGAGACTGTTCACACTACAGTTTGGTGCCTCTTTCGCCTAGGGGGGCCGTAATCCATGCACAGCAGGGGGCTGGGTGTTTTGCCGCCAGTGGGGCCTGCCCGGACCAGGCACAGGCTTGGGGCCACACTCCCCCGCTGTCACTTTAGATAGGGGGAGGGCTTGTTGTTTGCAGTGGGGTTTGGTTGTTATTGGGGTGTTCCCTCGTCGGCCGGTGTAGTTTCTTGCTAATCTTAGGAGCCCAGGCTGCCCCCACCTGCGTTGTAGGTGCTAATGTCCTTCTCCTCCCCGCCGGGGAGAGGTGCAGATTTATCCGTTAGCTGGGAGCGGGAGAGGAGACTGTTTGGTGACTCTTTGCTTAAGGAGGAAGTAGTCCATGCAAGGTAGCGGCCGGATGTTGCGCCTTCAATGGGGCCCAGTCTGTACCAGGTGAGCCGCGGCCAGATCTGTGGACAGTGTCTCTGGGGAGAGAGGGAGGGGGGGGCTCGCTGGCGGTGGTCTCCGTTACGGATCCTCCCCCGTGGGCTACTGATTCTGGCCACAAGGCGCTTATCGTTGGGTCGTCACTCTCCCCTGCATGCACTTACTTGTGTGTCTCTGTGCAACCTCAGGAGAGATTAGTCCCTTCTCTTTGCGTTGCAGAATTCGTTGCAGCACGTTTGCGGGGCTCCCCCTGTCTTCGCTGTGCCTTCCTTCTTTCCTTAACACTGATAGGTGTTATTGGGGCGAGCAGAGTGTGTGAAGCGCCGGTCTCCTTTCTATTGCAGCCGGGCCGCTGCAGCCATTTTTGCTGGGGTGTTCCCTGGCGGGCGGGAGTGGCGTTCGGTTCGGGATATCTCCTCCGAAATGAACTCCCTGGTTCTGGGATTTTCGCTGTTTGGTCTGCGGACGTTCCTCTCTCCGCAGGCGTGTTTGTATGTTCTTTCAAGCTGCCAAAACAGGCTGTTTTCAGGATAATGATGGCGGCCAACAGAGCAATTAAGGAATCATGTCTTCCTCACTCGCGTGTTGGCCACACCCCCTCCAAATACACAAAGTCGACGTCCGATTGGTATTTTTGTATTACACCAGTTGGTTGGGGATTTAAAAGTAGCTCCTGGTGTTAAAGTAACTTTCCTACACTAGAAGCAGGAGCTAAATAGCTCACTGCTCCCAGCAATTTGAACCCTGAAGGGCCTGCCGTCCTAGATATATTAGGAATGCGGAAGGCGTGCCTGTCCTCCATCAGGCGAGAAGGCAATAGCCTTCTCTCAAAGCAGCTTCTCTCACACATTAGACAGAACAGGGCAAAACAGAATAGATAAGAACCGACACCCACTCTCCACACTCACCTTTCATAGCCAATGAAAAGGAAGGGGTGCAACAAAAAGTAATACACATATAGACCCACTGTTTTATAGAATTCACTCCATTTAGGACACAGATTAGCTCAATAAAATTACTGCACGGCATTCCCAGCTTCGACATAACCCCCATTTGCTCGCATCTCACTTTCAGCTTTTGCCACCCATGGGGGATGCTGCAGTTAGAATGTGATTGTCTCTGTGGACCGTGCACGGGGAATGTGCGTCTAAAAGCAAAAGCAATATTCAAATGAAGCATGCTTGCTATCGGTATTTGACTACTGGCTGAACATGGAAGCAGTGAACCTCTACACGACAAATGCCCTGGCACGCAAATTCCATTGTGATTGCCCACAGCTTGGAAGGCCACTCCTGGCCGTGAAACAGACACTGATACCCACCCACCAAGAGAGATCTCTGCTAAATATGCACAGAAGAACAAGTTTCTCAGTATTCAACAGAGTAAGTACTGTATTGCCTACCCGGTAAACTCTCCTTCGCCTCTTCATCTTAACCGAAATGTGTACATTTTAATTTTATTTATTTTGATTTTTGTTTAGCGCTGCACCTACATAGAGGGTCCCGCAACCCCTTACATGCTTAAAATATTGAAAAGGTGGGAGATGGAAAAAATTACAAAATGTTTTCAGGAAAGGACTGGACGATTGGGATAGACAAGTGATAGCAGTGGAGAAGTGGAGGGTTACGTGTGGGAAAACGGGTATGTTTTGAGGCTCTTTCTGAAATTGGTGATGGAAAATGCAGTGCGTATGTAGAGAAGGTAGTCTGTTCCATGCCCTGGGTGCCCAGTGGGTAAATGCTTGTTTTTGCATGCATGCGAGTTTGCAGAGTGGAATGTGTAAAGGGTGTTGGCTGGCTTGTCTAGTGTTGGTGTGGGTGATCTGTTTGAGTTTGTCTTGAAGGTAAGATAGAGTTTAGAGGTGGGTGGCTTTGAATACAATGCAGAGTGCATCTGTGGCATGGGGAGCCAGTGGGGCTGGGCAAGAGTTGGGGTGATGTGTGAATGTTTGGGTAGGTGGAGGATGAGTCTGCCTGCTGCATTTTGTATGGCTTGCAGGGGGGGCAAGGGTGTTGTTGGGGAGCCCAGTGAGGAGAGCATTTCCATAGTCTATATTAGAGAGAACCAGTGCTTGGACTGCGGTGAGGAAGTCGTTGGGATGAAGGGTATGTCCGATTCTGCATAGGAGGGGAAGTTGTAGATGACATGTTTTGGTGACAGCAGCTATGTGGTGTCTGAAGGAAAGGTGTGGGGATTGATGGTGGAGCCAAGGGAAGGTGTGGAGAGGGATATTTGTGAGTTGTTCGTGGCGAGTTCTTGGATCCAGGGCGTACGGTTGGCTTTTTGCCTTGGGGGGGCAGATGAGGTGGTATTCTGTTTTGTAAGGGTGGAGTTTGAGGGAGTGGGTGGTGTGATGAGTCCTGAATGACACTCACACAAATTGGACATGATTTTGGCTAAAGGCTTTTATTAGAATACAAAAAGCGGTTGGCAACAGGCCTCGTTGTCCCTGCTCTAGCGGCGTTTGCCTACCTGAACTCATGGATCTGTCTGTATGTGAATGTCCGAAATAAAACTACCCTGTACCCAAAATACTATTCTGACCCTTACATGCTAAACAAAGGAATTCTAAAGTGAAAAGGATAATGGCTTTGGCATTTTGTGTTTGGTAAATTTTCAAAAGAAACTAAAGATGTATAATTGCCACAAAAATACGTTTTACCAGGATAGATTTCCTGGCTCCAGTGGGTTCCTCCCTGCCCCTGGATTCATTACAGCTCTCTTGTGTTATAAATAACAGTTCTTGATGTTCCGTTCGATCAACAAACAGTATCTTTAAGCTGATTGCCTTTCTTTTATACGTGGGGAGCCCGAGAGCCCCAAATGGTAAAGCAGATTCAGGCAGAAACAACGCGGTTGTGTTGGAAAACGCTGCGGTTTTTCTTTCCAAGTTTCTCAGGCTCCTCCGAGCCGGAGGAGCCTGAGAAACTTGGAAAGAAAAACCGCAGCGTTTTCCAACACAATAACGTTGTATTTATGTTTGCGGTCGCTTCAAAAGCGACCGCAAACATAAATACAACGTTTTTAAAGCTGCAGTTTTATTTCTACGTTTTCTGGGCTCCTCCAGCCTGGAAAAAAACGCAGCTAGTGCTTATTTTTTGTAAAGAAAATAAATAGCATTTACCGAGATTCAGCTGCAGCTTTCCTGCTCTGGTCTCCGGTCCCCGTCCTCCGCCTACAGCACTAATGAAGGGAAAGCCACCCAGCGGTAGCCTTTGTTTACTACAGCTGGCTGGCTTTTCCTTAATTAGTGCCGCAAAAGCAAAAGCCAGCACAGGAGGGCCTAAATTTCACAAAATGGCTGCGCCCCTGTGCTTGCTTTTGCGAATTTTGAGCTTGAATAGCTCAAAATTTTACATAGGAAGTTTTAAAACGGAGAATGCTAGTATTTTTTTTATGTTGCCTATCTATTTTTTAAATAACATTTTTTACTGGACCATCCCTTTAAAGGTCCCGGGCACAGGTATGCGCTCGCTGCAACTAGAGCGCTTCCCGTGCTTGTGATTCTCATGCTCTGCATTACTCCACTCTTTTTTGTCCCAGTGTTGAGAGGATTGTGGGAATAGTAGTTCCCTGCATGTTTGTAAGAGGTTTTAAAGGCAAACTAGATTGCAGTTGGGTAGTTACAAAGCGTTTCATAATTCTGGCGAGGTATGCAGGATAGTAATGAGGCAGTAGTTTTCAGGGAGCATGTGGGTCGAGAGATGGTTTCTTTGAGGGGTAAAATCTGTCTCGTTTTGAGTGCAGTGTGGATATACTATGTGAGACAGGTGTTGATTATGTTGAGCTAGTTTGATGTTGCAATTGGATGCATCTTGGGGTGGGCATACATCATCAGGAAGTATGCAGGTTCTGTTTTGGCAGTGAGGGTGTAGTTGTTGATGGGGTGGAAGGTGTCCCATGCTTGGGAGTGGGGGGTGAGAGTGGGACAGCTGAGGGACTGGCTGTCATGATGTTGTGTATTTTGGAGTTGAAGTAGTTCATGAGGGAGTTGCATACTGCAGTGGATGCGGGTTTGAAAGGTGTGGATGGTGGTTTAGAAGAGGGCTCTGACGATTTGTATAGTTTCTGGGTACGATTGGTGGTGGATTGGAGTTCTTGGAATTAATGGGTGGCTTTGACATTGCGTATAGCTGTTTTATATGTTTTACATTCTGAATGAATTACTCTGTTCTGTTACTCTATACCTCGCACCAATGGTTCCCTCTTTTTCCTTTTTCTCCTCCTTCTGTAACTTCCTGCAGTGTGATGTGCCACAATGCATTTCTCTTAAGAGAAGCTCAGCAGTTCGAGGAGGGGGTGCTGGTCTGCACCATGGAGTTTGGGCATATCCACCCAAACCACCCAGGTGGACCAAAGCCACGCCTTTGTTGCCCGTGCTCCCAACATGTAGATTTGGTATGCGATGGATGTTTTCTGAACTGGTGGTTCACAGGAGGCTTTTGTAACATCTTATCCACGGAGTACACTGACGCATTGACAATTTGAACATGCTGGTGACAAATTTAAGGGGATGCCTTCTCCCACTTTTGAACTATAAATTGTGGAGGAGCACCGGAAAGGGTGATGCTGGGGTCCTTACCCTTGTGCCGCTGCCTTCTCTGCACCCACACCATCCTTGCACTTCTATCTTCTCACCAGTCCCACCTGCCTATTATCACTGAGGAAGAAGTGTGTTTGTACTCTGTTGCCCTATTAAACACTGAAAACCATGTCAACAGTCTGAACAAGTGATTATCACTAGCTGTAAGCACTGCCAAGGGGACCGTAGTAAAGGACAACCAGGAATCCAGGAAAGATTTTCTTAAGCATTTATTTCAAATAAAGAAGGCTCTCCTGTCTCAGATGAATCTCCCTCTGAGCAGGCGAACAGCTACATATGTACACAATGCATTGGAATCTTATCACATGTAACACTGGAAACTACGTAACAAGTTGACTTGCATTTACGAACAGGTTAAACAAAACATGCAGGGCCATGGCAACATAGCTAGCATGTTTATTTACTACAGTTAATGAGCTTTGTTTATTTATTACAGTTGGTTTCATGCATGACCTATGGTTTTACATACAGTTTTCTGTATGCTTATCTAATTTACAGATATTATGTGTATTTGCTTTATAAACTTTTGTACATACTACGTTTGAATATACAACACACCTCCCGCTCTGCGGGGAAGAACACCAGTCAACCGTATCTCACTGCAGGCCTCAAAGCTATTCTTTCTTTGCTGTGGCCAGCACTCAGAATCACAGCATTATCCAACACATTATTGACCTTATCGCCTATATCAACTCCGGTGAGTCTAACCTTATATTTATCGTCCTGCAACCTTTTGACAACTTTAGTCTTAGCTCTTACCCTTTCTCTTAATTCTATCTCATCCCATTCTAAATACCTCATTCTTCCTAGCCAAGGGAGACATAATGAAGGTGTGGCCTTCCTTCTCCTGAGAACCTCAAATGTTATGAGACCTCTGGTTGTATGTGGATCCAGCCTATATGCGAACACCACTTTCTCAATGTGGTCTTCCCACTGCTTGCCCTTCTGCAAAGACAAGCGCACACATTGCATAAGGGTGCGATTGAATCTCTCCACAATACCATTAGTGGAAGGATGAAAAGTGAAGTTTTGTGGATTTCTGCAACTACATTCTTCAAAAAGAATTCATTAATCTTGATGTCAATTGGACTCCATTGTCTGTTTAAAATCATTTTGGAATGCCTTTCCTCTGGAACAGATCGTCCATAAATTGTACCACCGCCTTGGAATCTGCCTCACTTACACATGTTACTTCAACCCACTGGGAACACAGGTCCACTAACACCATTACATTTTTTGTTATTCCCTTGCTGGTCGATGGCCCCAAAATATCAAAAGTTACATATTCCCCACAGAGCTGTGAAAGTTCTATTGGATTGAGTGGTTGAGTGTGTGTTTTCAGCATCTTATCATATGCGCAAATATAGTGCATTCTTCGATACTTCTACATCTGTGTCTAACCGTGGCCACCAATAATCAGAACAAAGTCGACCCTTGGTTTTAGAAACACCAAGTGACTGGTTGTGCAAGTTCTAATCTCGTCCTTTCACCTATTGGTGGTACAATGCAACCTGCTCCTACACCGTGATTACCTTCTATGCCAAAATCATCCCTTACCTTGTGAAATGAACTTAGACCTGTCTCAGGAGTCCACCTTGCCCAATTGTTCAATACCAATTTTTTAACCTCAGACAGTTCCATTCATGCAATGTTATCCTCACAAACAAAGAATACTTCTTGAATGGGTGAATCAGCGTCTTCATCATTTGCACCAGCAGAGTATCTAGATAAATAGTCTGCAATCATATTTTCTTTGCCAGCAATATGTTTGATTTCAAAGTTGTGACCCTGTACTGAGGTTAGCCAATTGATGATTCTTCTGGACAGCTCGTCTAGACCTTTGAAGGTGAAGACTGCAACAAGGGGCTTGTAGTCAGTCAAGACAGAGAATTGTCTGCCTGTCATATAAACTGGAGAGCAGGCAGGGGCAAGATGGGTTGGAGCCTGGCGGACTAAACACGCCTTGCAGGCATCCAGCTGACCTTTTCCACCCTTTCACAATCAGGTACATATCACAGTTGGCCCCGGCCCCCTTGGGGGAGTCTGATTGGTTCAGCCACACTTCCTGTACACCCAAGATGGCCTCTGGCAGCCTTCCTGTGAATCCAGTAGCACGTTCTAGCCTCTGGGCATGGTTGGCTATATAAGCCACACCCAAAGGCAGACCCGTGATTCGTGTTGCATCTGAGGCTTCAAGCAACACGCTCACCGCGATTCTCGAACTTCACCTACCTGGACATCCTCCCTGGATCCTCCGCGTGCACTTTCCTGAATGCAGCATCTGGGAGAAAAGGAAAAAAACACAAGAAAGTCAGTACCTGTAAGCGCTTGCGCTTAAACTCAACTTCTTCTTGCAAGTGCGCACGCAGTCTGCAGCATCACTAACCTGTTCTTCCTGGAAACTTCGAAGCATCATTCTGAGTTCTCGCGCACATCTCCTCTCAGCTGACACTTCCGTAAAACAACCTGTGGAGGAAGAACAGAATGACAATTAGTATCTGCAACTTCCTTCTCACGCGCAGAGCTCGCCACGCTTAAGTGTTCGCAGTGAACGCGCGGAATAACCAGAACTTACCTGCAAATACACCAGATTCAGTGAAGCAACTGGAATCAGAACTTACCTGCAACAGTCCAGTGAAGCAACTGGAATTTGAACTTACCTGCCATATCATCGCTGGGTGAAGAAACACAGTGAGTGGCAGAACAGAGACTTACCCAGGGTCTAATGAAGCACCGTTCCGAGGGTTCCCGAGATGCAGCGCCCCTGCCTAGTTCAGGATGGAGAGTTCGCCCAATTAATCCCAAAGGTGAGCCAGACTCCTACACTTCACCATCACAGTACACACAAGGGGAGCAGGGAGAAAGAGGGTCCTGGGTCCAAATCCGGGTAGACTAAGCATCTCACCTCTCTCTTTGACAGGCACCTGTAGTACAATTCTACTAACCTCGGGAAAGCAGGGAAGGGGTCCGGAAGGCTTTTTCGCTTCCGCAGAGACCCAGGTGAGTGTGACACTGCCCCACAAAAACGTTTGAAACATTTTAGCTGCCCAAACTACCGACAATGCTTCTTTTTCAATGACAGGGTATCTGCACTCCGTTTCTTTTAGGGATCTTGAGGCAATGCCATGATGTGATTACCCCTATTATCTTTTTGCATAAGAACTGCACTCAGTCCAGTGCCACTGGCGTCTGTCATTACCATAGTTTCTCTGGAATTGTCAAAAGGCTGCAGTATTGAAGCATTGCAGATTGCCTGCTTGATGTCTTGAAATTCATGTTCATACTCATCCGACCATGCAAATGTAGTTCACTTCTTGCAGAGTGACCTAATGTTGACAGACTTGTCAGAATAAATCTTTATGAACTTGGAGCTCAGGCCAGAGTGATCAAATCCAGATACTGTGGATTCTCATTGACTCCTCTGGTGAGCTTCTACAGTATGAAGGTTGTTTCCCTCTTGAACTACTGGGCCAAATGCTCCCTACAGCTGAGCTGGAAGATATGGCACATTTAAGAGGGGCTTTTTTTTGTTGGAGATCTGTACTTCGGCTTCCAGGTTGCATCCTGATGGCAGTGATAAGGAGAGTGCTAGGATTGACTCTCTCATTACTTATGTGAATTGGAAGACATTATCTTTTTATCGGAAGTGTTTACTGCCTCCATTAGAGATTGGCTTTACGCTACTTGGACAAGCGATTAAAGCTGAAAGAGAGTATTTACTTGTTGAATGGAGTACTAAATGTTTGGGATTGTTGAACTCCATTGACACTACTGAAAAACTACTCATTGAAAATCCAGACTTTGAAAAAGCGTCTGTATTAGTACGCCTGGATTGAATCGTCTGAGGCAGTTCAGTCGTCTAGACTTTGTGGGAAACATTGTGCAGCACTTAATAAGCGTGGATCACTTCCACTTTATCTGAGTGGGTTCCCCTCAGCAGCATTGCGAAAGCAATTTCTAAGATGGTGGGTCAACGTTTTCCCAACCAAAGAAATCCTTGAAGTAAGGAAGCCAAAAAGCATTATAGACTATACATGCAGGCTCTGTGGTTACAAAATGGAATCAATCCGTGATCTTGTTATGAGCTGCCAGGGTGTGATGGACACACGATGCAATATCCTATGTAGGTTGTTTGCGAATAATTGAACTCTAACTAAGAAAGACATTTGGTTATAATTGCAGCAGGGATCGAGGTTATCTGTGACTTTTGCTTTATTGGAGTTGGTTTCAATTATTTTTAATAAGCTTGAGGGAAAGGAGTGTTGGATTGCTGAATTAATTTTTATTTTATGGGATTTCTGGTTGGTTTGCAGCGTTTTTTGTTTTGCTTTGCTGATGAATTTTTATTTTTTGTTTTTTTTCTTCCTTTCATTATTTTCCTTGTTGACATGGATGTATTGTGTTCTACTGTTTTGTATTATGTTCTAAATGGTAAAAAGCTTCTATTGAAGCTAAATGCGAAAATAAAATAATAATATAAACTTGGAATAGTATTCTACAACCCCTAGAAGCAACACCACCTCATGTTTGTCTTTGGGAGGCATTGCTTGTACTATTGCTTTGACTAAGCCTTCTCTGGGTGATATACCATCAGATGATAAGCAGTGTCCCGGATAATCAATCTTAGAAGTTCTAAAGCAGCATTTGGACTTTTGAAAAGTTAATCCTGCCTCATTTATCCGGTTCAGTACTTCTCAATTTAAAGTCATGATACTCCATGGAGGATTCCATAACCAGTATGTCATCCTGGTAATAAAAGACCCCATTTATATCACTGAGAATATCACTCGCTGAAAAAAGCAGCTACTGATATGAGGCCAAATGGCATCCTCTTGAATCTGAAAGGACCTTTGTGAATGATAATGTGGTGAGATCTCTGGATTCGGGGTGAAGCTTTATTTGGTGATATGCAGATGCTAAATCAAGTATAGAGAACACTTTTTAGGACCGGATGTGAGACTAATAAATTCACCTATGTTGGGTAATGGCAAACAATCAACCACCACACATCTGTTTAATGCTCTCAGGTCCACACACAAACGAGCACTGCCATTTGGTTTTGGGACTACCACCACAGGGGAACACCATTCAGCACCCTCGATACACTCAATAATATCTCCTTCAATTAACCTCTTAGTTTATTTTGATACATCAGCCCTCAGGGCAAGTAGGATACAACTTAATGTGGCATTAACAGGAATGGCATCTTTTCTTAGATTAATTTGGTGATACCTCCCTTTTAAGCAGCCTAGTTTCTCACGAAAAACATCAGAAATGTTGATCTCTGGGGCAGATTTAATAGAGGCAACATTTCCCAGGATTCTGGGATTAATTGCTAACTCTCTGTTGGTAGCATCCAAGAAGACAACCTCCTTTGTCAGCCACATGTACTCTGGCTTTTTTGGTTATGCTCTTACGACCTAGTGTAGCCATAAAACACCCTATCATTTGAAATTCGCATCATGAAGTAGACACAGACAACCGATTCAAAATTGGATCTTGAAAGCTTTATTAACTCGGGATGGAGTAAGGCCTAACTTGCCCTATACTAAGGTGGGATTCGCTTACCTAAAGAAAACTAAGGATAGTCTGCATCAGGAAGTCCATATCAACAGTCTATCTGTGTCCAAAACGTATACTTGCCTTCACAACTAACTGTACACAATGTGTAGGGATGTCCGCATCAAAATTAATTGTGTTCAAAAGAAAGTTCAGAGCTTTTTCCAGCTCTTCGCTTGTAATCCGCTTCCCCTTCCCCAAGCTCGGAACAGTTCACATGGTATCGGGATTCCCTTCCCCAAAAGTTCAAATCTTCCAGCTTTTCAAAAACAACACAATTCCTTAGGACACTTCCCAGCTCTATTATCAGTAGTACTTGGTTCACATAAGTAAGTCTGCTTCTTGACTTCAAAATCACATATGCAGATGTTACAAAACGCAAGCTTCTTTCTAGGTTCTTTAATTGGCTTTGTTCCACAAAGTGGCACTCGGTCTAGGCACAGTTGTCAGACCACATGGTCCACCCACTACAGGTCATACAACCGATACCTCATCTTGTCTGTTTTCCATCAACAACTGTCCACTGCTTTCCACTAACAGTGAAGCTTGTTTCTTTCATCAGTATCACATTCTTGTAACAATTCACAGTGGCTTGGTTGGCCACCATGCACTTTGTTATACTTTCTTTACTCTTCTGGCTTTTGCCAATACAGGTTTCTTCTTCACCTGCAGTTCCTTAAACTCTTAGCTTTGGCCCATACTTGGTTTCTCCTTTCATACCCTTCTTGGTATTCTCTTGGGTTTGTCAATACTTGTGTATCAAACAATTCATTCAGTGGTATCTGCTACGTGCACCACCTTGCTTTCACTCCATTCACAAGTACTCATAACTTTCATTTGCTCTGTGCTGCATTCAGAAGTGTTTACAATGTCTTTCAGTTAGTTTGATATTGAAAAGCACTTGTTTCAGCATTCAAAAGTGCCTTTAACCACTTTCAGTCCGTTCGATTTTCAAAAGCCCTTGTTTCTCGTTCTTGTAGTACCCAGGTATGAGTTTCCCTGTTTCCACTCACTGGCTGTATATGGCCGCTCCCTTCATGTTTTTCCACTCCTCGCTCTGCTCTCCGGGTTCCAGACAGCTCTGCTCTTCCCTCGCGAAGACCACAGAGGGCACTGCTCTCTCTCCTGGTGAATTACGGCTGGTAGAGTGCTTCGAAGCCCCACAGTTCCTGCTGCGTGCACCGACAAAGAGGGCAGTAGGATTTCCAGACGCTCTTGCGGCCAGCCTTGGCTCCCGGCTCCTGCTCCTCCCGCCCCTGCTCCTCCTCCCGTCCATGTCCTTCTCATGGAGCCAGCATTTTTATACCTCGTGGGATTGTTAAATGACTGCAGCTGTGGGTCATACAGTCCAATTGCCCGACTATGGCAAAACCCATTACATGGACATGCCTGGTTGTTCCATCCAAAAGTGGTGTTTGAGACTGGCTGAATTAAAGTGTGTATAACTGTGACTATTCCTCGCCTTGGTACTTGACCGATGTCGGTCTCCATTAATAATATAAGGCTGGTATGTCCTTATTTCACCCAAATGAGGATGTGTCCTCCTAGTTGGTCTCTTCCTCGTCCCAGTGTTGTGGCAATGTTTCTGGGGGACATTTTGGAGGGGAGAAAAGTGAAAGGGCTGACAGGAGCCTACAAAGGCTTGATGGATAGAAGGTTAATTTTGAAAAGGTAATGGGGGATTCCATGTTTCACCCAAGGACGTCCTCTCCGTACTCCCCAAGTTTCCTCCACCCAGGAGATCCTCCCTCACATATCCATGCTCAGGATCGGGATCCAAAAGTGATGGCCTTTCCTTGGCCACCTGAGAGGATGATCCAAGGAGAAAAGAAGTGAGGACACCCTTGGGTTCCTAACAACCGGTGTTAATATGTTCGGGCCTCAAGCTGATTTTTGAAAATGTGTGTTGCAATGTGACCCGGTTAATAATAGTGTAATCCAAACCTGAATCCATCCGCATTTTAACCCCAGTGCCATCAATAAACCCCACAGAGTGTGGTTTTTCTTCCATCCTCTTAGATGGACTCACCTTACCCACATACCATGCTGCACCTGAGCCCTCATAATCAGACATGCTATCTTCAGAGCATTCATAATCGGAGTCCTCATGAATTTCTCTAACACCTTTTGGAGAAGTGCTCTGATAACATTTGATAAAATGCCCCTTTCTCCCACAGTTTTACATTGCGCTTTATGACATGGGCAAATTGGATTGTTGGCAAGATGTGATGTGATGTGCTCCCACATATAAAAAACTTCCTGTGAGATACGGAAGGTGTTAATCTACTTGCAGACTTCTTTGGATCTGTCTTAACCAACCCTTATGGTGATTCTTTTGTGAATGCATGCACATTTCTCTTTTTTGTTGACTTCTTATGATTTTGTGTTGTAACAGTGTTGATACTGATAGTTTCTTTGTTCTCTTTAGCATCCAATTCCTTTGCTATGTCTAATGCCTCTTCCAAACTAGGGTCACCATTTATCCAGATCTTATCTCTGGTTCTGGTTTCCCTTACTTTCAGCATGAACATGTCGCAAAGACGCTCATCATAGGAGGATCCAAAATTCAGTTTATTGGCAAGTTCACGCAAGGCAGTAATAAAACATTCAACAGGCTCATATTTCTCATGTTCCCTGGAAGAGAAATGATATCCGTTGAAGTATGATGCTAAATTTCTTTTCATAATGTTTGTCTAACTTTTTTAGAATAATATCATAGGAAGAGGAGGGACCATCATCTCACCAGAGGCCTGAGACATTATAACAAGGTCAGGAAGGCTTTTTATTATGCACCTGCCTTCATAACTCAAACAATGCATCAGTAAGCTCTGCGCCTCTCCAAATTGAAGTTTGACCCATGAATGGTCATAACATAATCAATCAAATCATCCATCCATGTCTCCCACAGGACAATGTGGTTACCTCTGTATAAACCTGAAGCGCCCAGTTACTGAGGGTTCGGTGCGTGGTACAAATAAAGAAACTAAACTAAACCAGGAGCTTGGAGGAAGTGAGGAGGCAAGTTAAACATGTGAAAATGTGTTCAAAGACTTATTGTACTGTATTTTATTAACTGTGGCAGGATGGTTGTATTGAAGCTAATTTATTGTATCTTTTAATGAATCAATTGCCCTTTGTTCATTGTACGTATATGTACTTTTATGGTAGATTATCCGAAATAAAGTTGATGACACACTTGAGGCAGAAGATCAGCAGAAATGCAGGAATTGAGTGAGCAGTGTGCAATTGAGTCCTATGACCAATAACTAGCTGTGTGGGTGAAGTAACCACCTAGGAGGCAGGAGTGATTAGTTTTGTCGATGTAAGCAGTGATGCAAAGAAAGGCCCCACAACTATCTCTTCAACTACCAGTCCACCTTCAACTGTCTACAACCAGAACCTGCACTTAGACTTTACATTCCACCTTCCAACCCTACCTTCTACATTTCAAATACCACACAGCCAGATAACATACAAGGATATAACACATCCCCCTTCCCTTAACTTGTGACAACAAAAACAACTATATACAATATAATGTAAAGAGATTAAAACAATATACAAGAATCCAAAAGTCCAAAAGATAGAATAATGTCCAGAAAATGAAACGGAACAAATGTACTGTTCAAAACCTGCAAAAAAAAGAGTTATTTGGTATACATGACATCCTGAAACTTGCTTGGTAACTTACGCACTCTGGAACTCTTCTCATGCCTAGAAACACTTGTATACATGCGCGTTATAAATGATTTATCATATCATATCACTATAGATAGGATGCACATTCCCCGTCCTGTTGTGATTCAGATAATTACTATTCTCTCGTAACAGAGTAATCGCAATGAGCACACTATCTTTCACCAATATCATTACCATCTCTCATCCTTTCCTTAGACAGCTTGAAATTCCATACAGTTCCACCTTCCACTCTTGCAGATTTTTTAAAGCATTCAATGACTTTAACAGGATTTGAATATTTAGAAGCTCCCTTGCAACTTGCTTTTCCTTTTCTCAGTCTCACCATATCGCTCACTTGAAAACCATTCTTGTTCCAGGCAATACTACCTCTAAATTTACCATCATACGATTCCAAGATGGAGACCGGCAGAGGAAGACGTGTGTGAGCGTCTCTCCTCACCAGGCCACATTAACGAGTGAATAACAAAGCAACGTGACAAAATGAAATAATTTTCCCGTGGCATCGAAACGGAGGGGTAGACGGGCGGAATCGGGAAGACGGTGCAAGCCAACGCAACCGAGGGAAGATCGCCATGACCCACACTGCAGTGCGGCGCAGAACGGCCCACAATAGGGAACACGCAGGAGCCAAGCTGAAAAGGCGGAGAAGGCACCCCAGCCCTGGAGAGTAGAGAGGACCATCCCCCCAACCCCCCGGAAAACACGGTGAGGGTGCCCTAAAACAACTAACACGGCACAGAAAGAAGAGTGTGAGAGATAGTGGCCCGACAATAAGGGGGAATGCAGGCAGCCGCCCCTCCAAAGTATAAGACACCCAGCGACACAGGAGAAAATGAAGACTGCCCAGGAGTGGGATGCCGCGAACCAGGCTTGGAGGAGAGTGAGACAGGGGGACCAGCGGACATTCAACAGATCCTCACCCAATAACACCAGAGGGTCAGCAAGTAAGAAAAGGTCCACTCATTAGAGGAAAGGCAAGGAACGCGGGGGCCCGGAGCAAGAAACAATACCACAAGGGAAACAACAGAGAAGTCATAATAAAAGAAGGGCCCCCTTGTAGGTGAACAGTGAATTGAAGGGCTAAAACCCAGAAGGCTGGCAACATCCCTATGACGCAAGAACCCCCAGCACCAGGAAAAGAACAGAGCACGAAAAGCAGCAGGGGGTAACCTTAAGGAAAAACTCCAACGCTAATGCGATAGGGACAACGGGACAAAACAGGGGCCCACTGGGGAAAATATAACTGTCCCCATATGTCCAAGACAAAGGGGAAGGTGGCGTTGGCGACCCAACAAACTCCTCAAGCAAGGCAAGAAACGACTGGAGTTCGGAGACTACATTGCGCTTGAAGAGTGCAGGAACACGCCAAAGCTCGCAAACGCCAGGGACAAGAACAGAAGGAGCAATGGCACTATGCAAAGAAGATAAGCAAAGCTGGTTAAAAAAGAGTTCCAAGACTAGTTTATGGCCTCCTTCCAAACACAATTCGACATTTTGAAACAATCGGTGCAGGAATTGAGAATCGACCTAGCCAAGTTGAAAGAAAGAACGGATACACTAGAAAAGGTGGTTCAAAATATGGAGGAAGAGGAACAAAAAAATGAGGAAGCCTTGGAACATTTGCTGTGCTTATCATACAGTATAGAGATCCAGTGTGAAGAACTGGCAAACCGCTCAAGAAGATCCAACATCGGGATAAAAAACCTTGTAGAAACACTGGCATTTTGGCGAACGAAACGGAAGTAGAGGTGCAGATAGATGGTGTACATCGAGTGGCCCCACGCAGAGCAGGAGGCCTGGGCACATGTCCAAGAGACATATTAGTCGCTATAGCTTCCTACAGTCAGAAGGAACAAATCTTACAGAAGGCGAGGACGGCGGGCCAAGTCTGAATAAAGGGCGAGGAAGTACAATTTTATATCAAGACCTTGCACAATCCACGCTGCAAAAGAGGATGAGAATGGGAACAGTGGTGAAAGAGAATGGGACCAGTGGTGGCATTTTTGCTGATTAAACAAATCAGATACAAATGGACATTGCTATTGGGCCTACTCATTACATGAGAAGGACAACAACACAGAATCACAACATGCGAAGAAGGAATCCAGATGTTAAACCTGCAAGAAGAATACGAAGAGGGCACGGAGGAACTGCAAAGAGGAGACAGAGGACGTAGAAACCGTGGGAATGGAAACGGCGGGGAAGAAAGAAAAAAGTGGAAAAAGAAGTGAATAAGAAGCGAACATCCAATACCGAGAACAATTATAGCAAGATGGACAAGAACGAAGGGGAAGGCAGATACAAGCAATGCCCCGGGAAGGGCGTACAACGTTAACACGTACTCATAAGCATGCGGCCCAAGGGGGGGCAGGACAACGAGAATTGGAGTCCTTAGTGGGGTTTAGTACTCCCTACAATGTCGTCTCTGGAATATCTAGAGGGCCAGGCGCAGCAGACTCAGTCTGAGCGGTCATAGGAACCTGGGCCCTCCTCAGGGAAAAAGTTGGGGAGGGAGGGGATATCAAGTTGGGGGTTGTTATTGGGAATTGGGGAACGGGGGTCAGAAGAGAGAATGGAAAGTATAAAGGACAGACAGGCAGGGGGTAAAAGGAAGGGGAACCTGCAAATGAAGGATCCTAAGGTACTCACATACAATGTAAGGGGACTTAATACCCCTGTTGAGAGGAGAAAGGTTGAAAACTTTATCCGGGGGGAAAGGTTCAGCATTCCTATGCTCCAGGAGACACATCAGCAAAAAAGACAAAGGGAAACTAAGAATCAGGGGGTACACCCAAATATATTGGGCGAATGTGGGAGAAAAGAGGGCAGGGTGTTGATGCATTCCAGGATGGGTTGGGGGTACAGGTCCATGACTCAATGGTAAATAAAGAGGGCAGGTTCCTATAATGTAGCCATGGGAGGGTCCATGGTCACGCTGACTTCAGTCTATGCAGCCAAGATGGGTTTTGAGGGAGACCCTATCGAAGCTAGAAACCTTCACCAAGGGGCATATCATATTAGCAGGGGACATCATCATGGCTTGGGTTCCCACTCAGGATAGAAGTGGGAACACTACACAGGAAACATGAGCCCCATCTAAGGCTCTAATGTGGAAAATGGATGCACTAGCTCTACATGATATTTGGAGAATCGTGAGGGGACAGGAACACGGGTTTACACATTACTCTCATGTACACTCCTCCTCATCGAGGATACATTATATTTGGGCATCCACAGGACTACTGGGGAAAGTGAAAGATTGGAACTGAGACACATATAATTGTCAGACTACGTGCCACTATGAATGAGTATTATTGTAAACAATACTAACATGGGGCTATGGAAATCGAAGTTCCCTATGGAGCTCTTGCACGATCCGATCCAGGTAGAATACATTAGGGAAAAGATTGAGCAATGTTTATGTTAGTGGATGTGTCACAAGATACAATATGGGATGCATTTAAGGCGGTGATGAGGGGACAAATGATAGCACTTAAAGCGAGGAGGGAATAAACAGAGGCGCCAATGGAAGAGGAACTGGAGGGGCAACTGGGGAAGATCCAGGGGGAAAGGTCAAAGAATCCAAGTAACAAACTAAGCAAGGCACTAAGACACATCCAGGGACAATTTAGAGGCACTTAGAACAAAATGGCCCGAGAAGGGACTATTATATGTGCAGCAATGGCATTACATGAAAGCCAATAAAGCGGACAGACATCTTGCTAGACTGCTGAGGGATACAAAAAGGCACTATAAACAATTATTAAACTACAAAGTAACCAAGGAGAGGTAAAAACATCAAATGAGGAATTAGGGGAAATATTTAGGGAATATTATCAAACGCTTTACACCACAGACAACCCATTAGAACACGAACAGGAGGAATATCTTACAAAGGTCCCGCAGCTAATGGATGAAGAGAGGGGAATCCTAGAAAAGGAAATAAGGGAAGAAGAGGTGAAAAAGGTCATTACAGAATTGCCAACAAATAAAGCCCCGGGTCCAGATGGTTACACAGCGATTTTCGATAAAAATATCAGAACATATTGGCCCCCATTATTATGAAATTTTTCAACACATTCAGGACTAAAGGAACTGTAACTCCTTCAATGAATGAAGCTAAGTTAGTAGTATTTCATAAACTGGGCAAAGATCCGATGCTCCCGAGGTCATATTGCCCAATAGCCCTAATGAACTTGGATGCAAAACTGTACACACACATATTAGCTAATACACTAACAAGCTTCCTACGAAAACTAATAGGACAAGATCAATCCGGCTTTATACCATCAAGGCAAACATTTGACAATACATGTAGAATATCCCACTTAATAGAAAAAATAGTAGTGACACAACAACCAACGATTCTAGTTTCATTAGACATAGAAAAAGCATTTGACAGGGTCGAATGGTCCCTGCTGTTCCACATGTTCGAAAACATGGGTTTTGGGGAGAGATAAATCCAAATGGTGCGGGCCAACTACAGCTCACCAACTATTCGCATTTCCCTTAATGGAACAGTTACAGGAAGGGTAACGCTGGGACGGGGCACCAAAGAAGGCTGTCCCTTATCCCCGCTGCTTTATGCTATCTACTTAGAACCTCTACTGATTAAGATGAGGGTGACAGACCGGCTCAAGGGAATAGCTATGGTAGAAGAAAATCACAAAGCAGGAGATTTGTGTTACGCTCACCTGGCTCCCACAGGGGTGTCGATCTGAACTGGACAGCTGCGGTCTCCACCAATGTGACGCGTAGTGCCAAGACAGACTGGACTGGCCCACCTAGCTTCCTTTGCTTGGCCCGTAGGAGTATCCTTCTGCAAATGGAGAAAGGGAATTAACCACCCGTGGAGTTGAGTGTTAACCCCCACTCCTGCTGTTTTCCCCACTGATCACCTTTAATGTCCCATCTTATAGTCTCACCTGATGGTTTGGAAAGATGAGCTCTCCCTCCATCCTGCATTGAGCGCAGGGGCGCGTAGATAACCAGTTGCTTCACTGGTTCGAAGGAATTGGTGAGTTCCAAAACAATATTGATTCAGATTTCCGGCGGGACGCCGTAAGTATATAGTTCGTAAGAGTTCAAATGTCTGACTTTCACTCTTGTCCGATTCCTTGCAGGTTGCAGCTTGACCCTAGCGAAGAGTTCCTCGTGGCAATCGGTAACATTCAGGTAAGGATTTGTATTATCCAACACAGTTCGATAAAATAATGTCAGTATGTAACCTGTTGCTTTCTCCCTTATTCAGGTGCTTAGAGAAATTATGACGTTTCGGGGAATAATGCCTCCGGCGGTAAAATTAGGTAAGTCTATTGTGGTGAGAAGAATTCCCTTTGTTTCACCTTGCTGTCCTTTTGTTCCCCCTAGGGGCCGGGGTGTGGCAAAGATGCGGTGGAGGCTGCGCCGACCCGTGAAGAGGAATAGTACCCCCCGGCGGTAAAATCAGGTAAGTCTATGGAGGGTGACTAATATTGCCTCTGTTTATTCCCTTGGCTCACCTTGCTGTTCTTGTGTTCCCCTTAGGTGCTGGAGTGCGGCGGGAACATGCAGAAGGATGCGGTGGATAGTGAAGATGCTGCGAAGGCCGATGAGTTCAACGCGGCGCTGCAGCAGGCGAGGCGACGCGCATAAAATAACTTCTTTCTTCCCGCTCCAAGGCGCGGTGGATCGGGAATTCAGGTAAGGATCAAAGGTATTGCTCTTGTTCTAACCTTTTCTCCTTCTTTCTCCCTTTTTCTAGGAGCTCCAGACTCCAGGCGGGCGTGGCAGAAGACTGGATGCAGATTTGCAGGCACGGTGAGCGTTACGCTGCTGGATGCAGAATAACGCGGAGCGTGTGCTGCTCTTCGGGCGTGCTTTAAATAGCCGCCAAAGTAGTCCCAGGTAAGTATTCCTCCCCGACCCCACTGAGTAAAAAATAGTCCCTAGATAAAGTAGTCCCTTCCAAGCATCTTTTGGCTTGGAGCTCTTGCAGCATGGTCTGCATCAGGTAAGTTTGCAGCATGGTCTGCATCAGGTAAGTTTTAATCTATGAGCCTGGCGCCTATGGCGCCAGGACTGACTCTCCATATGAGTCAGTCAATAGCCCCTAGCAGGGGTTGTTGGGGTTGCTTGGAATAACTTGATGCATGCTTCCGGGGTTGCTGGACTTGGTCTGGATTCCCGGGGGTAGGCATCATGACACTTTGGCAGATGATATTTTGGTGGCAATATCCGATCCAGAACAGTCAATGCCGATCTTATGAAAGAATTGGATGCATACGGGGCAATATCAGGGTTAAAAATAAAGTGTCACAAATCGGAAATGTTAAATCTTTCAGTAGACCGCGAAGTGATGGATAAGCTGGGAAAAACAAAACAATTGAAAAACGCAGAAAAGGGCATAGCATACCTAGGCACAACCATTACAAAAAAGATGGAGCAACTATACGGAGCAAACTACCCACACATGCTAGAACAAATTAAACTTGTTCTTATGAAATGGAAACCCCTCACAATAACATGGTGGGGGAGAATGACAACAGTAAAAATGGTGATCCTACCGAAGCTATTATACTACTTTCAGGTATTGCCCATCAGAATCCCAAAGACTTTAAAAAAAAAGACCTCTCAACAGGGCCATTTTGCTATAACTCTCGAAGAAAGAAAAAAAACAAGAGTAGCGATGTCCACAGTAACGGCTCCAAAAAATAAGGGGGGATCTATCCTTCCCACACTTCTGCAGATATTACAAAGCAGCTCAGTTACGGGTCATGAGAGTGGTCGACCGAAGGGCCACAAAAAATATGGATATGACAAGATAGGGCGGTAGCGGGATCATCACTCTTAGGACTCGTGTGGCTAAACAAACAAAACAGACATCCAAATGTCAAGATAAGCGAGATAATTAGGGTAGGGGCGGAAAAATGGGACTTATTAGTTGATAGAGGGAACCTAATGGCGAAACCATCCCCATTCTACCTGATGTTTGGGAATCTGGAATTGCGGCTCGGATGGAAAAGGGGGCATTCATTAAATGGGAAAGAGAGTAGGCTGTCAAAAGATAGGGGATATGTATCAGGGACAGACCCTTAGGACCTTTTGAGACCTGTATACAAGAGCTGGGCCTGATGGGGAAGGACTGATTCAAATACAACCATCTGAAGCACTGGTTGACCACCCCAGCTATTAAGGAGGCAGCCACAAGGCAACTGACAGCATTTGAAAAATATATAATGATCCATACAGGATCAAAGAGTTTAGTGCCAAATCTTTATAGATATGTGAATGAGCAAGAAGAGCTGTCTCAATGGAACTACATGAAAAAATGGGAATAAAACATAGGGGAAACGATTTCAAGGAAACAATGGGAATACCTATGGGGAGGTAGCCACAAAATTAACTCGCTCCATTCAAGTGAGGGAAATGTGGATCAAAATCCTCCTATAATGGCACTACATGCCGGAGAGGATTCACACAATATACCCCCAGGCATTTCGATCAGTGCTGGAGGGGCTGTAAGGCAGTGGGGCACTGGGCACATATTTGTAGGAAATGTCCTATGATGCAGCAATTTTGGGAAGGGTTAAAACTCAAATGCAAGGGCTGTTCCAGGGAGTAGAACAGATGGGAGATGAGATCTGGATGGAGAGTAAGGAAGATGCAGTTTTCCTGTAACATGGGAACCTGGGATGAAAACGCACACAAAAATGCAGAAGCAAGGGTTTTTGATCCTACTAATAGCAGCATGGCTGCTAATAGCGCAACAGTGGAAACAGCAGGCACCACCTACCCTTCAAGATTGGCTACAGAAAGTCTGGAAATGTGTATCACTGGAATGCATAACATATAGAATCCAAGGCGACCAAGAAATATTTAAACAAGATTGGGGGTCTGTGCTATGCTACTTTCAGAGTGACTATGTGATGCAATGGTGCCCACACAGAATCAGGATACTGGGCATACTGGGAAGTTAAGAAACTCACGCCATCAAAAGATGGAGTCTACATCTGGCAAGGGGAGGTGAGGGGGGGAGGTTAACTGTTAAATTTTGTTTTTATGTTTAACAACAAGAAACCAATAAAAACATGTTAATAATAAATTTACCATGATGATATTCCATAGATCTATGTTGTCTCAACAACATCCTCTCAGCCACAAAATCCTTATCTACCACAGGAATCCCTAAAGTATCATTCAACCAAAATGCAGACGATTTACTATTCGGTTCTCAACCTCATCAATCTGAATGGTGAAACTCCTGTCATACTATGTGGTGTTATCCTTATGCTCCATAGCAAATCACACAAATTCTCCTTCCAATCCAACCCATTTGCTAAGGATAACTGTACGCAATCGCCTATGACTCTATTGAGTCTTTCCACCATGCCATTAGTCTCTGGGTGGTGTACTGATGAGAACTTTCACTGAAAACCTATTTTACCAGTGAAATGATTCCTTTCCTTGCTTCTAAATTGGGAAACATTATCACTCAAAATCACACTCCTTCCCTTCTAAATATTTTCTCCAGAAATTCAATAACTTTTCCAGAAGTAACACAATCCATGACTCCTAATTCCGGCCAATTTGTGTACCTGTCAACTAACACTAATAGGAACCTGTTTCCACAAACAAGCCCTTCATAATGACCTACCACATCAATGACCAACTTCACCCATGGTCCTTCAGGGACCGATATCTGACTCAAAGGTGCCTTCTTAGTGACCCTATTCTTGTCACAGTTATTGCACGGTTAACATAGTTATAACAATCTTCGCACTTGCCCATCCATGGCAGGCCACCAGAATCTCTCTTTGGGACAACCCTGAATGACCTTCAGGAGCCAACTTTATAATTTTCTCCTTCAACACTTCAGGAGGTATTACCTTAATACCTCTCAGAATCCACTCTCCTTCAATCGTCAACTCATCCTTAACCATGAAATAACCGTTTGTACTTCTCCACCACCTTATCTACTTCCAGCCATCCTTCAACTATCCACTCTTTAACCTGAATCAAAACGTCATCTTCCTTACACTCCTCCTTCCACACAGTGCATTTTCCAAAATTCCACCCTCACAGTGCATTTTGTATAGGAAAACTGCAATACAATTCCCCTTCCCAGGAAAATATTCTACCTCACAATTATATTTCAAGAATTTAAGACTTAATCTTGCAATTCCTAGCATTGCTCTGGACATTCCCTTAACAGTTGAAATCTCAACTAAAGGTTTGTAATCTGTTTTTATAATATGCTTCTCTACCCATGCATACTGCTTAAAATGCTCCACACTACAACATGCCAACAGTTCTCTCTCAATAACAGAATAGCGTGCTTCATTGTCAGTTATGGCTCTCAAAGCAAACATCACAATTATTTCCCAATCCCCTTCCATTTTGGATAAAACAGCACCTTATCCCTTGCCAGTTAGCATCCACAGTAATAATGGATGTTCTTCCTGGTACAAAACCTCCCAGTAACAGTGCTTCAACAATACACTTGTTATTGTATCCACCACTCTCTCATGAACCTCACTCCAAATAAATGTTGCATTCTTTTTCATGGGTTCTCTTAATGGTTGGGCAACCTCAGCAAAATATATTGTAATATTCGGCTAACCCTAAGAAAGTCCACAATTTTTCATTATTGCAAGGATTTTAAAAGCTTCCATCACTTAGGTTTTGGTCTATATCCTCCCCTGGATAATGTGTCCCAGGTAATCCACCACCTGACTACCAAATTTACATTTGGAATATTCCACAGTTAATCTATTCTCATCCAATTACCTTAAAACATATACACCAGGCATGCCATCCAATAAATGCGATATGACTCTTTGAAACACTGACAGCTAAATCCAAACCAAATGGCATTGTAACGTAACTATACATGCCAAATGGCGTAATGAAGGTGGTATACTTTTTAGACTCTTCATGTAACTGTATTTGGTGATATGCAGCAGACAAGTCAATCGCGGAGAAAGTGTTCGCTCCAGCAATTAGATTAAGCATTTCAGAGATCACAGGTAGAGATATTTTTCAACTATAATTGCCTTGTTTAATTCTCTTAAATCCATACAGATTCTTACCTTACAGTTAGGTTTCCTAGCAATCACTATAGGAACACCCATTCAGCCACATCCACCTCGTCAATCACTCCTTCACTCTTTAATCTTTGTAATACCGCCTTCACATCATCTCTTAAGGCTATGGGGATGTGCCTTACTGAATGTGACATAGGTTTAATTCCAGATTGCAACTGATTTTGTGTTTATAGCCCTGAAGTTTACCAATACTTTCCTTGAATGCATCAGCGAATAATTATTTTCCTTGCCTTAACATACTTGAACCCATCATCTTTATTGCTCGCCACAACTACAGAAATAGGTTCTCGACCACTAGGATTTAGTTTAATTTGAAGTTTGACCTGGTCCTCCAGCCTAGAACATTCACACATTTTGACACCACGTATACTTTTACTTATGCCTTTGAATTCAATTAAAGCAAGCCTATAGCCCAATATTTTGATCACTGAGCCCGCAAAGGCACCGGGGTCCCTAATGTCTGCTTTCTTTAAAATATAATTGTAACCCTTCCTACATAACTCTTGCCATTTTTCTTTTGTTATAATAGTGTACGGTGAACTGGAGTCCACCGTGACCTCAGAATTAATGCCATCAATGCAAAATATACTTTTGGGGGCAGACTTCTTGTTGTTATTTCTCACCATAGTAATCACTTCTACCTTGTGTTCCTGCCCTTCATCAGCATCCCCATCTTGTACACATTTAATCTTTTGCTTGGGCCTCTTATTTCTGCATACCGTGTTGAAATTACCCTTAATACCACAGTTCGATATTTGTCATTTCCTTAGACACTTCTTTATGCTTCACAGCATTCACCTTCACAGATTTAGTCACCTAGTATTTCTCCCAGTTCTAAATGGTTCATAGTCATTTTTTCGAATTCAAAAATGTCGAAAGTAAAAAAAAAAGGAATTCGACTTTTTTTTTTCAACATTATTTTTTCGAAAAAATTTTCTTTTGACATTTTTTTTCTTGAAAAAATGACTGACCACCGTCCTAAATTGCTTTACTGCAAGTTGTTGTATGTTCTACCTTTTTAAGCTATTGTTTCATCCAAGGATGGATCGCCACACATCCATAGCAGGGTTCGAAAAACTTAGATTTGATGAGCAGGAGCTAAAACCAGCTCCTGGGTGTTAGGCATCACTCGGCATGCAGGAGCTACCACGGGGAAGCCAGGAGCTACCAGAGATGCTCCGTTAACATTTTCTCAATTTTGTATGAATTATTGTGTTTAAATGTATATTAGATGTATTATATTTCTTCTTCATTAATATTCTCAACTACTCAAATTTAATGTCACATTTACATGTTTTGAAGACACCAGTTGGCCATAGGAGCCAAAAGTAGCTCCTGGAAGCTGTTGGTTTCAGGCTAACCAGACTCTACCATGCTAGAAGTATGAGCTAAATAGCTCCCAGCTCCCCTCAATTTCAAACCCTGCATAGTCTTTCTTGAACCGCATTACTGTTGGTGTGAATTATTTGATCTCAAATCAACATGTCTTGTGTCACACCTCTACCGAAGTTGCACGTCACAGCTAGTTTCTTTAGAACTCCTCTTTCACTGACTTCTTGTTTTCTCGTGTAAAAATAGTATCTGTTTACAGCTACATTTGTCTTAGGATGATAATAGGTGTCCAGTGCTTTGAGCACCAACTTATACTCATCCATTCCATCTCCCTCTCTTACAGGAGATAACTCCTTGTAGATCCTGTGCCCTTCTAGACCTAAGGAGTGTAGAAGCAACTTCTTCCTTTTGGTTGCTGTGGAATTATCTATCGTGTCCATATAGTTCCTCCAGTATTCTCTCCATTCCTTCTATGGAATAGTAGATTCTCCTGCCGTTGCTAGGAATGGTTGGGGAGGATGAATGGTTACCCCCTGCATTGTGCGTAATGTAACAATCTATAATAATTTCAAATGAGTGTGTTCACTGTTGAGGTAGCAGTGTGGACTTGAGATTTTCTTTTTAATGACTTAAAACACTTTTATTTCCTTATTCCTTAAATATGGAATCACTTTTAATGATGTTAACAGATTCACGAGTGTTGCCTTGTACAGCGTGCTGCAGTCTCAATTCTTTAAGTTCTCAGTCGTAAGAAATGTCCCAAAACCATGACTGGACCTAAAATGGCTGCACGCAAAATGACACGTTTAGCTCCTTTCTTTTGATGCTCCGGTTGATGCAGTGTAGCGTGAGGGCACCAGCAACCAGCGTGCGCACACAGCGGTGATGTAGAAACAATCGGCGCACGTGCACAGCAGCAGTGCATAGAAGAAAACCGCAATAAATATGAAATGAAAGACATCCACAATGGGACGGCGATCAACCACGCTGTGCTCATGGAGAGCCAAAAGGCACTTACTAACAGTATCCGTGTGGCCAATCCAGACTTGAGGAAGACGTTAACACTGGAAACGCGATTCCCATCCTCGTCGCCATCTGAAGTAACCAAGTAGGAGGCAGGAGTGGTTAGTTACCTTCTTTATTGTCGATACTGAAGTAGTAAGCAGTGATAACAAGGAAAGGTATAAGTGTAAAATTCACGTGTGGTGGGATAAATACAAGTTACTGTGCGCTATTCTCCATGCTATCTTTAGAAGGGACGAGCTGCGAAACCTCAAACCTAGAACCACCCATTACTGTTCAAAATAGATAATATTAAGATGAGTGTTTCGAGAGAATATTCGCGCTTGGTACAAAAGTATTTGTATCAATAAATGTCCAAAGTTATTTCATAGTTACAAATTGTAACTAAATAGAATCTTGCAATGTGCAATGTCTTCAGTTTGAAGGTTTTGCTTTTATTTTTTCATTTAATATTCAGCCGACATGTGTTTCGACCTGCTTGGTCGTTTTCAAGGCTGTACATTGTCATTGTATCCAATATTGAGAAAGCTAAATAATGTAAACAATACTTGCAAAATAGGTTGAAACAATGAACAGTTGCCAACATGAAAATAAAATAACACATAACACACAGGATGTTGGGTTTGAGGAAAACAAACGTCATGGACGAGATTGAAAAAAAGAGAAAAATTACAATTCAAAAATCTTGCACAGTACATTCTCATTTTGAGTAATTGGTGTATCCTGATTGATGAAAATGTACAATCAGTGAATCCTTTAGTGTTAAGAATTTCTTGAATCATAAAGATTAGAATAACCGGTGCCAGTTCCAGTGTGCCGATGCATTGATCATTGCCCATAAGGTGGTGAGTATGTTGTGATGATTAAAAATTGTCGTTGGTTATGGTTATGGTGACTTTGGATTCTATCCTTGATATTATTAGCAAATCTCGAAGTAATCATGTTAGAAAACATGCGCGTGCTTAGAGGCAAAATCCATGTGTGCTTCTACGTGTTTATGAATAATATATTAGTCATGCTGTGATCGAAGAGATTTTTAACTATCCCCAGGGCCATGCTGTGTAGATTCTAAGTGAGATAACCAAAACAAACTTGGCTTACCCTAATATATGATGTCTTATCTCAAATCTGCAAAATTGGAATAAAAAATTGGAAGAGGTTCAATAGGTGGACGCCTTAATTGTGAGTGTAAACTAAATGTCCCGTTTGGGACCATTATGGCTGTTTGATTGACAGATCTGTCTAATGTAACATACCTTCAAATTATCGCTGTGAAGTCGCTAAAGTCCAATGTGGAAAAATCGTCTTGAGTGGATTAATGGTATAATACCACGGTGACTGAAAATGGTCAAATAGCCTTCTCGAAAATAGAGTCTCAGTCTAGCTGGAAAGGTCCTCTAATGTGGAAAAAGATAAAGAGAAATATGTGTAATTTAGCCATATCCTCGTGTTGTGTTTAACAAGCTAATGCTAATGTTGTCTTCACATGCGGAAGGCGCCATGCGACCACTATCAACGTGTTAATAAACTTGCTATGCCATGCATTTAAGTTAAAAATTGTAACTTGCTGGGTTATTGGCCCTTAATCCCGATTACTTGTTACAGTATATTCTGTGATATGAACGAGTTCTAAACATTCAATGTGAACGCCCCAATGCTCAAGTTTAGAATGGACAGTCAAATGATGCTTACCTATTCGCTACTTAGGTGCAGATTAACTAGAAGTAAAGGGGTTCAATCCCCGCTGACAGGATTCATGCCTAAATGGCGTCCGTAATTGTGTTGATCTTCATGTTGCTGATTCGGAAATATAATATTGAAAAAACGCCTTGCAGCGTGATGACGTCATACGTAACGTACGCATGCCGTCTTTGTGTAAACAAAACGCGTCATTCATCCGAGAAAGACCTTGCGGGTGATGTCCGTGTTGAATATGCCGTAATGGATGTAATGTTAGTATCATGATGTAGTTACACATTATGATGTGATTGTGAGAACATATATTATTGCATATATTCAAATATGATTTTATCTGGATACCAACACAATTTGGTGATAACGATTTAAATGTGACACTATCAAAATGTATAGTAAGCTAATTCTGCTTGTTGAAAATAACCCCAACATTTTCTGGTGTCACCTCTAGAGGATATGGACAATTGTAATCCTTGAGCTGATAAAGGATGGCCAATGTACCATGCACACTGGATACTTCACATCGCAAAATTATAATATGTACCATTTCGATCTGAGAATCTTCGTTCTGCACAGTTAAGCAGAAACTGTTTATAGGAATACGTACATTTCATGATCTGTGTTCAACCCGCACTCTGTAGATTGTAATAAACAAATAAGTTTGTATTCCATTTTGCGTAGTTTTAGCTGTAGGTTATCTCCCCTTTTTAGCTTTCTAGCTTTCATCAGACCAATAAACCTCAAATCATCTAGATTAGCCATCTGATGTTCTTGTTGCTAATGCAAGGAAAATGGCAGTTTAGGATCTGGATTTCTTAGACTGGATAAATGCTCACGTATGCATATCCGTAGCTGTTTTATGGTGCTACCAATATAGTGTTTACCACATACACAAATGATGGCATATACCACGACACAGGTTTTGCAGTTTATAAAGTCTGAAATCTTGATTACATTTCCAAACAAAGCATTATATGTTTCACACTTGTCTAATGCGTATTTGCATTGGTTGCAGTTTCCACATTTGTGGAAACCATAACCTGTTTGGAGCTAATTTCCCCTTCAAGTAGATGGTTTAGGATCTAAAAAGGATGGACAAAGTTTTTGCTTGATTGTGGGTGCTCTAGTGAATGTCAATTTGGGGTGATCGGACAAATATGGTGCCAAATCTTTGTCCAATTTGAGAATATGCCAATGTTTGGCGGCCAGTTTATAAAGAGTATGACTATTTTTTGAGAACTGTGTAATAATAGCAATGTGCTATGGTTGAGTTTTTTCACTTCTACTATTCTTTAGCAAGTCCAATTGTTTGGTGTGAATACATTTGTCTGCTGCCTTTTTAATGACATTGTGATGATACCCTCTGTCTAAGTAACGATCAGTATGTATGTTACACTCTTGTTTATAGTCAAAATCTAAACTGCAGTTCCTTCTAGCTCTGTAAAATCCCCCCCCCAGGAATATTGTTGATCGTACTCCAGTTCCTTCTAGCTCTGTAAAATCCCCCCCCAGGAATATTGTTGATCGTACTACATTGGTGATTGCTTTTGGCATGTAATACTGAATTAACTTCAGTGGGTTTGCGATAAGTTTTAGTGCGTATGGATTCTCCTTGAATAGGAATATGTAGGTACAAAAAATCAATCCGTGAAGGACTAGCATGTCCAGTAAGAGTGATACCAAAGTTATTAGCATGGTCTAAGAATGTGTTGAAGGATTCCAGCGTTCCTTTCCAGACAATAATAATATTTATGAATCTCTTCCATTTTATGATGTTGTCTAAATATATGTTATGATAAATGTGTTCTTCCTCATATTGAGACATGAATAAATTAGCCAAGGAAGGTGCAAACTTTGCTCCCATGGCTACTCCCCTTGCTTGCAAGAAGTATTGATCGTTAAATAGACATACATTGTTTTGCAAAGTGAATATTAAAAATTCCTTTAACATATCAACATGTTTCCAATATGATGCTGAACAGTTTCGAAAAGTAAATTCCAAAGCCCTAACTGCGAGATCATGTCCAATGTTTGTGTACAATGCAGTTACATCTATACTTGCCAATGGATAATCAGATTTCCATTGAACAGAACTCGGGAACTGTAGTACTATCTCTAATGTATGATTTCATTTTGACAACAAATGGTTTTAATGCTTCATCTAGGTACTGTGAAAGGCCCTCCGTGGCCCAGCCAAAACCACCGACTATTGGTCTCACCTCAGGCAGTTGCTGGTACGCTTTGTTTATTTTAGGTAAAAAATATACCGTAGGCTTTGTTGGATTTGTAATAAGTAAGAAATTCTTCTCATCATCGGTTAAAAAGCCCATATTATACCATTTAGATATTAGATCCTGCAATTCAATTAATATCTTCTTCGTTGGATTGGATTTGAGTGGTATGTAGCAATGTGGAGTGGTTAAATGATCCATTCCCATTTGTATGTAATCCGATGTATTAAGTATAACTACATTGCCTCCCTTGTCAGCCTCCTTTATAGTGATCGTATGATCTTGTGCCAGGGTATTCAAAGCATGGTATTCCTCACTACTCAAGTTGAATCTTGAATTCCTCTTTTTATTTGATCTATCTACATGGGCATGAATATCTTTGATCATTGCTTTGTGAAATATGTCTATCACATTTTCTGATGTAGTTTGAGGCGTGAACTTGGATGGAAGTTTAAATTCTTTAATTTCCAAATGTCTGGGATTAACCCCTAAATCCAAGCAAATGTTGTCTAAATCAGTGTTGCCCTCCTGATTAAGTGAAGTGAAAGTCTCAATATTCCGAATGTCTGATAAAGGAAAAGTACTCAAGGGTTCTAGTGTGGATTGTAGTACAAAAGAACGAACTTCAGTTGCAAAGATTTATTTTAATTCAAGTTTACGTACAAATTTAAACAAATCGATTTCAAAATCAACATAGTTTGTACCAATGTCTGGAGCAAATGAGACCCTTATTGAGCACAGTGATCTCAGATTTGGTTAGTTCACAATTGGACAAGTTCACAACTAAATTGGATTGTGTTGTTGGGCTAGTCGTTTTTAGGTGTTCGATCGGGTTAAGATCTCTGGGCGTCCTGTATCCTCGTCGAAGCTGCCACTTCTGCTTGCATTCCCCCCCCCCACCGACCCCTTGTGTGGTGTTCGTTGCTGATGGATGGACAGTAGGAGTAGTCTGAAACCTGACCTGTTAGTAATTGAGAGATCTCTGATCTCCATTTTTATGTCTGCGGATTTCTTTGGGGTTCTGTACTACTCTGCCTGGTCATATCTCCTTCGTTAATATCTTCCTCGGAATCTGGATCTGAACTTGCTGGAGTAGTGATTGATGAGCTAGGTTTGGATTGAGGGCCCACATTGTCATATTTGGATTGGAATGTGTAGATTCTGTCTAATCTATAGTCTGTCATCACAATTTATTTTTTCTAAATTTCCTCATTTTAATGTCCTACAAGGAAAGGTCCCACAACAATCCCTTCAAGTTTCAGTCCACCTTCAACTGCCTGCATCCAGAACCTCCACTTACACTCTACATTCCACCTTCCAACCCTACCTTCTACATTCCAAACAACACCCAGCCAGATAACATATAAAGATAGAACAGTGGGGAATATATGCAGCAATAAAGTAAGCAATTATGAGAGCAGACTTAAGACAAATAATGTGCACCCTTACTCTCTTACAACAAATAATGTGCACACCCGCAGATGTGAACTATGAAGGGGAGAACGTTTCACTGAACAATGTAAACTATGCAAGCACAAAACAGATCTATCAGGCATGTAAACCCGTAGATTCCGAAAGTCCAATGTGGGATCTGGGTGACAAGAATCCTCAGCCAGCAATCACGAACCAGTCGAGAGCCAGGTATGTACAAAAGGAAAGCTTGCTTTAATGTTTCAAGTACAGAAATGAAAGTAAGGAAGGGAGAGCAGGTTAAATGCACCTTTCCTCTTTGGCTCTCTTATCTCTGTCCCCAACCGTCATTCCTGGATATTGGGTGACACCCAGGTTCCAGACCCCTCATCACATTCCATGCACCACTACACTTATACACACAGCTCATTCAGCCCAGTGCTAGATCACAACACATCTCCTTCCTCAAAAGGAGGAGGAAAAAAGGAAACCTAAATGTACATAAAGAACACCATTACCTCCCCAGCATGCTCACAAACAGGGATTATAACATATTCTGCCCCTCAGAGACTCAGGGCTGCCACCCCTGAGTGCAGAGGGCTCCCTATGAGCAAATATAACTTCATTAACATTCACAATAAACAACATAAACCCTTGCTCCTTCTTTTCAGGCATGCCACGCCCTAGACCTGCCATGCCTAGGCACAACCTCACCCACAGTACAGAGCACACCAGTTTCTGCAGTGGGAGCTAACCACACTAGCGTTCATTAATCCTTTAGAATCAAACACAACAAATCATTAAAGCAGCACGGCACACGGAAGGTAATGCACAATCCCCACACTCCATTCAAATAGGACCAAACCTATCAACAAACACTAAACACCAACACTTCGCCTACCACAATTAAAAGGATTGAAAAGACAGGAAAGTAACCAGCAACATAAAGAGCACACTAAACAATGATGCAACCACACAGACATGGTACATAGGAATGCACAGGCCCTGTGGCGTCCTGTGCAGAAACTGTACGCAAGCACGAAAAGTTGGACAAATTCTGTGCTTGCCTTTAAATGGTAATAAAACATTTCTCCAAAATGTATACAGTGTAATATCACTTGCCAGTGTCTAAAACGTCATAGGTCGAAGCATTTTCACATGTCACCAAAACCTTACTTTAAATTCCAAAACACAACACTGGCCCATACTCTGTGTGACCCAATAGGAACTTCCACCCTAATTCTCAATAAGGCATGCCAAATAAGAGCTCTTTACCCCGCACCATAGACCTATAAATATGATATGAACTTCAACCAATGCTCCTTACAATGACTCTGATCTCAGTCTCCAATCTTACATGTAAAAATTACACATTACACTGTGGATGCTCTATGACTTGCCTCAAGGTTACATGTCTTAATAATGAAAAATAAATGTCGCCATTTCACAATAACGAATTGCAAATAACGATACCATTAATAACTAAATGTATTAAATTGAATGGAAAGTGCCATTATAACAAAATAAAAATGACAGATCTGTTTGACTAAAGTGAATCGAGAAGTTTGAGAAAAGGACTTTCATAAGGAAGTGAAGATGTGAATCGATGCAAACATTCTATAATTTTTTTTGCGAGTTAACGACTGAGGTAAACCGATTGAACAGGGTGAAGAGTTGAAACAACTAAGGCCACACGCGTGACTAAATTAATTAGTAAGTTAGGTTTTGTTGCGTCAACATAAATACAATCTAGTGTACATATATAAAAAAGAGCTTGAAAAATATGAAGCAAAATGTGTATAGGATGGAATTTTGGAATTCTATTTTTTAATTTATTTTTTTACAATTTTATAAAACTTTATTTTCCGGTTTTTCATATACAAACAAAAACACAACTGCACCAATTGGGTGTAGTCAACACAAATACGTTCATGATTTACAAAATTCCATGCTTACCCTCCTCCCTTCCTGCAATATCTGGTGTAGGCTCTCTTCTGGTCACTTGTTCACTGTGATTCAGCTAGCCGCGTTTATTGAGGTAGGTACGGACACATTAGCCCTTTGCGTTTGGGAGAGTTGTCGTTGAGGGTCTGAGGTGTCTGAATTGGAGAGTAAGTAGACGATGTATGGACCCCAGATGTCGGGGGGGGTCGCGTGTGAAGGGGTAAAGTTCTTATGAATTTGGTGTCCATGTCTTGGCGGTAGGTAATGTCTTTTTTCCATGCTGTTCGTGTGGGAAGGGGACCGCGGCCCCATGTCCAGGCAATCCTTCTGCGTGCCAGCACCAGGAGAAGGGCAGCCAGTCTCCTCGACGGAGGTTGCAGGTATTTGGTCAGACTTAAAAGTGCGATGGTCGGACGAGTGATCAGCTCCTCTCCCACTATGTCGGTCGTTATCTGTAGGATCGAAGACCAGAACCGGGCTATCCCGGGACAGTTCCAGGCAAGGTGGATAAAGTCCACGGCAGAGGCGCTGCATCTTTCACATTGAGCTGATGCTTCCGGGTGATGGCGTTTTTTTTTTTGCAGGGGTGTAGTAGGTTTGATGCACAAAGTTGAAGTGAATTTGTTTGAAGCGAGTATTTATGGCGACTTTCTGGGTTTGGCAAAGAATGTAGGTCCAGTCGTCTTCTGGTATTGTCGACTGGAGGGCTGTCTCCCATCGTCGTTTTGCGCGTGTGTCAGTGATTATCGTGTCTGTTAGTAGTGATTTGTATATCATGGACATTTGTCTTCCCTCGCCTGAATCCCGTTGTGTAGCAAGTCCCATGTCGCTGGTTGGGAAATGGTGGGAACTGGGCTTGTAGGGTAGGGGGTAATCTAATGTAAATGAATATATCGAGTGAAGTGTTACCTCCTCTCTTTGTCCATCTGAAGGGTTATGAACATTCCTTTGTCGAAAGGGTCACCTATGGATTGAATATTGGTTTTGTTGAGCCATACATGAAATATCTTTTCACTTGCCAGAGGTATACCTGTGATGAACTTGATTGGTAGTAGGGGGGAATATCTCGTGTGTATTTCGTATTTATTGGCGAGTTTCTCCCAAATTGCATAGGTGGGTAGGACAGTGTTCATCGTGTTGTGTGGTACTGGGAGGTTGCTGAGAATAACGGCTCTTAAAAGGTTTGGAGAGGTTAGGGCCCGTTCGACCTGTACATGTGGACGTATAAAGTGTGTGGTGTACCAATGGCTCAGGAATTGTGCCTGGACGGCCCAGTAGTATTTCTCCATGTCGGGGAGTGCGAGGCCGCCTTGTGATATTGGTAATGTCAATGTTGTGTAAGCAACTCTTGCTGGCTTTCCAGCCCATATTAGTTTGAGGATAAGGCTTTTAATTTTTTGGAAAAATGAGCGTAGTAGTAATAGGGGTATATTTGTGAATAAATAAATACGTTTGGGGAGAATCACCATTTTGGTCAGTGAGACCCAGCCCCCATAGCGCTAGTGGGAGAGACTTCCATCTCTGAATGCGTTCCTGGAGGAAGCTTATTTTCGTTACATAGTTGTCTTTAAATATTTCGTTGTGGTTCAGTGACCTAAAGATGCCGAGGTATCGGACTTTGGAGCACTCCCATTTCAATCCGTGATCATCGGGAAACTTAGGGGTATTTGGTGTCAGCGGAAATATCACTGATTTGGAGTGATTGGTCTTGAGGCCTGAGATGTTGCTAAACTTGATCACTTCGCGCATTATCGGGTTGAGGTTTGTTTGGGGATCATTGACAAATTACATGACATCATCGGCATATAGGGAGACTACTAATCTGTGCGGACATAGGGTGAGGCCTCTATTGATTTGGTGGGATCTTAGTCTGGAGGCTAGGGGTTCCATGATTAGAGCAAAGATGAGGGCCGACAAGGGGCAGCCCTGCCTGGTGCCGCGTTCTAGCCTGATACTGGGAGATTTTGTGTTACCTAGGGTAATGTAGGATCGGGGGATCATTGTAAAGCAGTGAAATCATTTTGATAAACAATTTTTCCAAGCCCATTTGTGTAAGTGTCTCAAAGAGATAGGGCCACTCTACGGAGTCAAAGGCCTTTTCGGCGTCCAGTAGGACGGCGATTGCTTGTTGTGTTGGTTCAAGTGCCGCAATGATGCCAAATAGCTGTCGGATGCCGTAGGTTGTGCTGCACCCGGGGATAAAGCCGGCCTGGTGCCCTAATACTAGTGCGGGCATGAGGGGGAGAAGTCGTGTTGCTAGAATTTTAGCTAGAATCTTGTTATCAAGATTAATTAATGAGATTGGTCTGTAGGAGGCACAGTCTTCTTGGGGCTTGCCTGGTTTATGTATTAAGAATATATTGGCTTCGCAGAGTGTGGGTGGGAGGATCCTCTGCTCTAGGGCTTCTTCGTATACTCGAAGGAGTAATGGAGCTATGACGGCCACGTGTGCTTTGTAGAATTCTCCTGTGAGGCAGTCGGGGCCCGGAGCTTTGGTGTTTGGAAGGGATTGTGTTGCTTCTACTATTTCTTCTTGTGAGATGGGTGCAGAGTTCTTGAATTATCCAATATAGTTCGATGTCGTAGAGGAAATATTGAAGTGTCTCAGGACTGGTATTGCTTTTGGAGCTGTATAGGACTTGATAGAAATTGCGGAATGTATTCACTATTTCCTCTTCTGTATAGACCAGGTTACCTTGTGTGTCTCGGATATGTTCCACGCGGGCAGGTCTTTTGTCCAGTCGTAATAGGTGGGCCAGAAGTGCTCTGGGTTTTTGACCCTCGCCGTATTGTCGGATCTGTTGTCTGCGACCTAGAAACTTCACCTCACTTTAAGCTGATTCTTGGAATTTCAGTAATTCTTCTTTCAGGTTGGCTTGAGTCTGCGGATCTTTGGACGCTGTATATTTAGTTTTGAGTTCCTTCAGTTGTTGTTCACTATTTGTCAATTCGCAACAAATCAGTTTTAGGATACCGTTTTCCTTCGCCATGCATACACCTCGTACATAGCATTTCAGCGTTTCCCACAAGGTGCCGGCGGAGCTAAGCGAGTCCTGATTTATTTCAAGGAAAGTTGTGATCTCTTGCTTGAGTTCCGATGCGAAAACAGAATCTGAAAGTGAACCTGCTTTGGAATTTTGTAATTAGACAAGGTTTTTTGGTTTTCTTTAGATTGGATTATGTCGGACAGAGGCCTGCAGTTTGTGACATCCCAAAGGAGGAAAAACAGTTGATTTTAAAAGGATTTCTACTAAATAAGGAGAGTGAAAGGGACGATAGGTTCTATTGGAAATGTTCCTGTTACTATACACACAATTGTCGAGGGAGAGCTGTTGTAAGGGCGAAAAGTTAATTAGTGAAGGAGTTCACAATCACATTCCTGATGGTAAAATGTTTGAAACTAAGAAGAAAGTTGCCAAAATGAATGCCTGCATGGATGCTCCAATAGATGAACCGAGTGGGTCTGTAATCAGGGCAGTTTGTAATGATATACCAGTCCATATAGCAGGCCAAATGCCAAACGTTAAATTATTACAGAGGCAACTGTGCAAACTGAGGCAAAAGAAATGTCCACCTCTGCCACAAACCTATGCAGAAGTAAAAATACCTGAAGAATTAGTGCTAACTGAAAAAAGGAGTGCTTTTTAATGTATGACAATCAGAAAACAGAGGGCAGGCTGTTGATATTCAGTACAAGAAAAAACATGGATTACCTAAAATATGCAACACAATGGCAGGTAGACAGCACGTTCAAAGTATGTCCAAAACCTTTTTCGCAAATGTATTCAATACCTGGACAATTAAATGAGTTTGCATTAGTATATACCCTGATGCCATCAAAAGCATACAAAACTAAAAAAATTCTATAGAATTGTAAAAGAAGAAATGTCCCAAAAAAATCCAGACATTGTCATTTTAGATTATGAAGTTCAACAGATAAAAGCCATAACAGAATCATTTCCAGAAGCTAAAATTGAAGGATGTTTTTTTCATTTTACTCAATCGATTTGGCGAAAATTTCAAAATTGTGGAATGCAACAAAGATACACTGATGATCTGCAATTTCAATATAACATCAAATTGTTATGTCATGTCATGTTGAAAGATATTACGAGAAATTAACAAAAGCAGACTTTCTTTGAGACATTATTGGATTATTTCGATTCAACCTGGATAGGGCAGCTGACAAGAAGTGGTAACAGGAGGAGACCTTGGTTCCCAAAACAAACGAAGCAAGTAACAATCAAACGCCCAAAACAAATAAATTGGAGGGTTGGCACAATGGGATTAAACACACCTTCAAGAGCAATAATCGGCATTGTTTTTTTTTTCCTACATTTAAGAAAAGAACAATCTTTCCAGGAGATGCAGCTAGCACAGTGCATAGCGAGAGAAAAGACTGGAATTCAAAGAAAAAAATATAGACACACACAAATGCGACTGAAGGAGTGTATTCAAAATTTGGAAAAAGTCGAGGGCATTGTATATTTACAAAGCTTTGTTTTTAATTTTAAAATACTGAATATTGAACCAGACTTACCAGTTGAAGTCCAGAAATCTTTGGTGTCAATGAGACACAAATCAGTTTCCATTGCGCATTAAACAAAACAGTAAAAACCATATATCCAGGAAAATCCAGTTGGTAAAAAAAACACTCAATCCTTAAGATAACCACAAAAAATAAAGTAAAAACCATGAATAAAAATGAAATCCACAAGGCCAAGAACACCAAAGAAGAACTCCAGTCGCAAAAATCGGATAAAAATTGAAATCCACAATATCAGGAACACCAAAAGAGCAATCCAGACGCACAAACCCAATCTAAATCCATAATCCAGGGATGATGTTCTTTGAAAAAACGTGAAAAAAAAAGAGAAAAATCCAAAAAAAACAAGGAACTCCAGGAAAGCAATCTGACCGCGACTGAGGAAGAAATCCAAAATGGCGTCTTAGTAGCCTGTCTATGTAAATGGAAAAAAAGCCATAGACAGTGACATCTACTGGACAAAAAAATATATAGCGTTTGACAAATAAAATGTTTGCATTTTTCCGAGTTGCAATGCATATCTATTCATTAAATATTTAAGATATGCAACATTAGTTAGCAAATATTTAATCATTTAAGGTATACAACATATTGTTTTTCGTTGTAATAAATTAGTTAAAAAGGATGTTTACATTTATTTTGTCGTTATTAACACTATATACCACTTTAAACGTGCCGTCTACAAGCCATAATGTTGCATATTTTAGATAATATATGTTTTTCCTTGTGCTGAAAATCAACAGCCTGCCCTTCATTTTCTGATCGTCATACATCAAAACCACTCCTTTTTTTCAGTTGGCATTAATTCTTCAGGTATTTTTACTTCTGCATAGGTTTGTGGGAGAGGTGCAACATCTTTCTTTTTTGCCTCCGTTTGCACAGTTGCCTCTGTAATAATTTAATGCTTGGCATTTGGCCTGCTATATGGAATGGTATATCATTACATACTGCCCTGATTACACACCCACTCGGTTCGTCTGTTGAAGCATACATGAGTGCTTTCATTTCGTCAACTTTCTTCTTAATTTCAACCATTCTACCATCAGGAATGTGATTGTGAACACCTTCACTAATTTTCGCCCTTAGTAACAGCTCTCCCTCGACAATTGTGTGTGTAGTAACAGGAACATTTTTAATAGAACCTATAGTCCCTTTCTCTCTCCTTATTAAAATCAACCGTTTTTTCCCCTTTTGGGAGGTCACAAACTGCAGCCTAGTCTGACATACAATCCAATCTAAAGAAAGCCCAAAAACCTTCTCATTACAAAATTCCATTATATACACCTTTTGCTTCGTGTTTTTCAAGCCTCCGTTCTATATATGTACACTAGATTGCGTTTATGTTGACGCAACAAAACGTACCTTATTAATTAATTTTAGTCACACGTGTGGCCTTATTTGTTTAAACTCTTCACCCTGTTCAATCTGTTTACCTTAATCGGTTACTCGCAAAAAAAGGGTATAGAATACTTGCATCGATTCACATCTTCACTTCCATATGAAGGTCCTTTTTTCAAATTTCTTGATTCACTTTAGACAAACAGATCTATCGTTGTTTTTGTTTCGTTATAATGGCACTTTCCATTCAATTTAATACATTTTGTTATTAGTGGTATCGTTATTTGCAATTCGTTATTGTGAAATGTTGACATTTATTTTTTGTTGACATGTGACCGTTTAATGTATGTCCAAAACATTTTTCGCAATTTTATTCAATACCAGGACATTTAAATGACAGTTTGTTTGCATTCGTATATACCCTAATGCCATCAAAAACATACGAAACTTACAAAGAATTCTATAGCTTTGTAAAAGAAGAAATGTCCCCAAAAAATCCAGACATTGTCATTTTAGATTCTGAAGTTCAACAGATAAAAGCCATAACAGAAGCATTTCCAGTAGCTAAATTTGAAGGATTTTTTTTTCATTTTCCTCAATCGATTTGGCAAAAAATTCTAAATGGTGGAATGCAAAAAAGATACGCTGATGATCTGCAATTTCAATATAACATCAAATTATTGTTTGCTTTCGTGCTTGTACCAGAAAATCATGTTGAAAGACAGCACGAGAAATTAACACAAACAGACTTTTATAAAACAAACAAACAATTGTTTGAGCCATTATTGGATTATTTTGATTCAACCTGGATAGAGCAACTGACAAGAAGTGGTAACAGGAGCAGACCTCGGTTCCCAAAACATATATGGAATTGTTATGAAGCAAGTAAGTATGAAACGCTCAAAACAAATAACAGCTTTGACGGGGTGGCACAATGGGATCAAACACACCTTCAAGAGCAGTAATCTGTCATTGTTTTTTTTGTTTTATCTACATTTATGAATAGAACAATCCTTCCAGGAGATGCAGCTAGCACAGTGCACAGCGAGAGAAAAGACTGGAATTCAAAGAAATAAATACACACAACTGCGACTCAAGGAGTGTATTCAAAATTTTGAAAAAGTAGAGGACATTGCATATTTACAAAGCATTGCTTTTAATATTGAACCAAACTTCTGAGTTGAAGTCCAGAAATCCTCTGCAGCCATCAGGCACAAATCATATGAAATCCAATGTAGTTTCTAAACAAAACAGTAAAAAACATATCCAGGAAAATCCAGTTGGTAAAAAGGAAAAAAGTCTCAATCCTTAGAAAAACCACAAAAAATAAAGTAAAAACCATGAATAAAAAAGAAATTCACAAGGCCAATAACACCAAAGAAGAACTCCAGTCACGAAAATCGGATATAAATTGAAATGCGCAATACCAGGAACACCAAAAAAGCACTTCAAAAGCACAAATCCAGTCTCAATCCATAATCCAGGGATGTTCTTCTTTGAGAAAAAACAGGTAAAAAACGTGAAAAAGAGAAAAAAATCCAAAAAACAAGGAACTCCAGAAAAGCAATCCGAGCGAGGAAGAAATCCAAAATGGCGTCCCAATATCCTGTCTATGTAAAATGACAAATTGACTGGACAAAAAAGATATAGCGTTTGACAAATAAAATATTTGCATTTTTCCAAGTTACAATACATACCTATTCATTAAATAATTAAATATTTAAGGTATTCATCATGTTTTTTTTCATTGTGATAAATCAGTTATAAAGGATGTTGACATTTATTTTGTCGTTATTAACACTGCATACCTGTCAGAGTGAGCTAACATTCAGAAGAGCACAGCGCCTGGATTTATGCTCTGGAGCTGCTTTGCTTGAAGTCTCAAGCACATGCATTGTTTGTGTTTTGGGCAATGCTTGCAATATGGCTGCCAGAACTGTAATTTCCCAGCAAAGTACCACTGAAAAATGTAGGTTTTGTAGGTTTCTTGTGTTATTTCGGCCTGTTACATTCGGTAATGGTTTCAATTAAGACATAGGGAGGATCTAGCCCTCAAACAAAAGTACTTTGCTCTCCTAGGTAATGTGCCTTTTGGCCTTCTTTGGATGCTACTTGGCTCAAGGACTGGCATATAACATCTGTAGCTCACTCGTAGGCGTTGATTATGCTTTGCAAAGCCTGTGTTCAATTTCTGCATTTTTGGTTTTTGAATGAACCATTGTGTGATCACTAATTAGTAAATAGTTGAAATGATACCCTGCATTTTAGGTAACTTGTTTGGAGAACAGCAGCTGGCCTGATAAGTTTATAATTACAATACACTGTTAGCCCTAAGGTGACATCAGTTTCCACAAAGGTGAATTGTGCATAGTTTAATATTCCAATATAGGGTGCGTTTATAAATTGTCACTTATTGGTATGCCTTTTTTTCTTTTTATAGTAATACAAACCTAAACTTTCAACATATTTGCTTGCACAATTCTGAATAATTCTCAGTACCTTAAGAAATCTCCATGCACAAAACGTGTTGGCAGAGATGAGAAATTGTGAAACTTCTTTGATTAAGGAAAATACTGACTTGAAACTAAGTATTTTTGGGATTGACTTGATATCACGTCTGGAGCAGTTTGTCCTAAAACGAGACAAATACTATTGATTGAGAAATACAAAACCAAAAATAACAGTAATAATGAAACCAAATCAAAATAAGTAATAACGTCTAATTCACAGAATCGTCTGGATTTTGCATTTAATAAATGGATTTGTTTAGTTTTGTTTCACTCAGTAAATAAAATGTCATTATAAAAAGCTTGTTGGAGTGCGCGGTTCATCATAACTTGAGATTTTCTTGCCTAAATGTCTTTCAGTAGGTGCTATATGCGCGAGTGCCTTTCACAAGGATTTTCTGCAGGTACTCCTCACAACTGACACAAGTGGTACAGGACGAGAATTCATTTTCTCCTAACTGTAAACGTTTGATTAACTTCCTTCTTTTTCAGCCATAGAAAACACCGGTACCACGGCGTAATGGAACGGTAAAATAATTTATGCCAATGGCTAGCGCTTTGATCACTCCATGCATTCTCCTCACTCAGTTTCTCTTGCTGAACACACAGTATGATGAAAGAGATCAATATTTGTTTCAATTAGTATAATTGAATTCCAGCTAACCTGTAAGCCACTTACTTGAAAGGGTTAGATAAACTCAAAATCAAAGAACTGTGGTGTTCCTGATTGGCAGGGAAGTACCCTGATGATCCGCATTGGTTACAAGTTATACTCGGCTTCTCATCTTCTCTTGCAGCTCTGAGGAAGGCTCGAAGGGAGCAGCATCTGATCAGTAAAAGGCTAGTGCGAGACATCGTAAAAGAAGAGCCTGACAGCAAAGTCTTTGCAGAGCAAGCCTTCACCCAGCAACAGGTCAGTAATATTGTAAACTCATTGGGTGCTGCAGTGTTCACCCTTTTTGTTTCACAGCACAAAATCAGATAGCGCCCTTAGATTTCAAAGAAGTCACTGTGCAGACTTAAAACAGGGCCCTGTCTAGCATAAGAGCACATAGAGGCCTGGGCTAACTTCTAAAAACATACTCATGAGCCCCTCAAATGTTTTAGGCGAGATTCATCCTATAACACAAGTATAGGACTGGCTTTGGAGCCAACAAGTTGCCGGGTCGAACTCTCAGCAGATTTCCAGGTCTCTCTCAATGATTTTTCCAGTCACAAGCCCTCTAAACCATTGTCTAGTTTGTTCAGCCATTCAGAGCCCTAGAATCTCAGAAGGAAGTTCAACCTTCTATATAAGGCCCCAATCACTTCCTGATTCGTTGTGTGTTTTGCTTGGCTTTGAGGGAAGGTATACGCATGGAGAATTTTGTGATCATTTCAGTGGGGTTTGTGTAGTTCTGGCAGTTTGGTGTTGTTTTTTTATGTCTAGATTGTTGGTCTGCTTTGTGCGTGTTGCCAGTTTTTGTACTTTTTTTTTTTTTTGTGTTTTTTCAATGTCTCCTTAGTGCCCAAATATAAAAAAGGGAAAAAAAGCTTTGGCCTTTCCCCTTTCATGTGTGTTTTGTTTTCTTGTCTGACCCCTTGCTGACCTCTTGCTTTTATTGATTTGCCATCTAGTGGTGATCACATGTGACTATAGTTTAATTGGCAATAATCAGACATACTATTTACTAAGTGTTAATATACACTGAATAGGTGTAATAATTAAATCAGTTAGTACAAAACAAATGCATCAGTAATCCTTCTAATAACCAGATCTATTACTCTCATTGTTTCTTTATAATCACATGCTAGAGAATATTTAGACATGCAGTCACTCTGAGTTTGTCTTAGTATTATGGGTTGCCTTGGTTTAATATAGTAGTAATAGGACCGCAGTTCTTGTTGTTGTGCCTACTGTTTTTTTGGAGTTACTTATTTCCCATGAACCTCAATTTCTATTATAGCATTGCTGGAAGGGGAAGAAGGTGGAAGGAGAGGGAAAAGCACTGGATTGCCGCTTCCAGAATAATAATCCCTCTGGATGGGGGTGAGGCGACCTAATGCTGTTCGTTGGTGATGAGTCCTCGGCACAGGCCACGCAGCATCAGTGATTCTCCTGACTCAGCGGGGGAGCCTTAGGTATTGGGGCGGGCCTTTAGGGAAGGAGTGGGGGAGGAAGCAGAGACATCAGAGGAGACCCCGACCGCTAACATGGAGGCAAAGGAGGCAGAGCCTCATGTGGACGCCCCCAGAGAGACACAGTTGAGGCCCTGTTCCTAATCTAGGAGGAGAGGGCGGCTGCAGAAAGCATCCTGGATGAAAACTATGGGATGGCTCCTGTCTACTTGGGGGGGCACTGAGGAGGAAGTGGTCTCCACCCAGCTGTTTAAGGGTGCAGATAAAGCAGGGGAGTCTGTCAGGAGTAGAGCCGGGGGGCACAGCCTCCTGGCGAGGTGCCGCAGCAGTTGGTGGAAGAAGGTTGTGCTTAGGGAGGGAAACGCTGTGGTGGTAGAAGAGGAGTCTCTCCATGCACTCTCCTTTACAGAGGGGACACATGAAGAACAGGATAAGCCCCAGAGGGCCATCTGGATAGGGGTGAAAACAGAGGTCTTTTTTTATGGTGGAGGGCTGTGGGAGGAGGATGAACCGGAAAAGAGCCAGGACCGTGCCCTGGGACAACATCCATGAGGAACCATGTTCGTAGATGGCACAAAACCATCCACCAGGAAAGAATGCCTTATCTTTTACAGGGCCCGCTAGTGACTCTTCTCCTCCCTCGCCCCCATGGCAGTGATGAGGAGGGATTGGTTCAGAGTACTTCCCAGGGCCATGGCGCAACATGGCAGTGATATCTGGCCCCAATGTGCCGAAACCCTGCACCCACCCAGCATGCCCATACTGTTGAAGTGGCACCAGCAACTGTGACCAACAGCAGGCTCCTGTTGCTGGAACCGCCCCAACAGGCGTTTGGGACATTGTTCCACTGGCATAGTCTTCCTTCGGCCAGAGCCTCTTGGATATTGTAATGAGGCATGCTGGGATGTATTGCCTTTGTTGCAGGCAGTCTGTTAGCCACTGCGAGCTGGTCCACACAGCTGGGGCTACTAAGATAGACACATGTAGATCTACCATACTTCCCTTCTGTAGGCTTTGTTTCAAATTTGTTTTTAAACACTATTGAAAGCCATGCAGGCACTGAATATTTTCAGCAGACCAACTATAGGCGTTGGAAATGTTTGGTAAACCTCCTAAAAAGCAGACAAATGCTTTACTGCCTATTTGTTTTAGAACAGGCCCGAGTCATTGGGCCAAGCCTCCCTCAGATTCAGCAATTTCAGAATCTCTTGATTCTAAATACAAAAATCCTCAGGTGGATCTTTTTGTACCAATGGGCAATTTGCCTGCTCATTCACACTAGTTTCAGCAGCCTTGGGTACAAAAGGTAAAGGTCCAGTTCCCACGCTGGTATCTGTATTTGATAACGCAAAGGCCTTGGAAAATCAAGAGAGTAAATCATATTTGAATGCATCCTTACAATTTAGGCAGATCAATTCAGCTACTGTTTTGAGTTTCAATAGTCTCAATTGGGAACATTTAGAAATGTTGAATTCCTTTTTTCAAGATGTGGTAAACGAGTTCACCTTCTGTATTACAAAATATAGGGAAGCAGCACTCAGCACGTTTAGGTCATTCAAGACCAGACTGACACCACAACAAGGTCCAAGAACTGTGTTTTCAGCATGAGGCCGCATGCTTAGGTTTCAGCTACTTCGCTTCATAAGTATATACTGGACAAAGTCCTGGATTTACTACTTGATAGTGAACCGTTATTTGACCCATAAACTGATGAGATTGTACAGAAGTGTAAGGCAAGTGTTATGGCTTCGAAGTCTTTAAGTTCGATCTCTATGAAGCAAGCCCACCCCAACAGCTAGAAGTCTTTTAAACCTTGCCCATGTGCAGCAAATGTCTCAGCTACCTCTGCCTCTAAACCTTACTATGCATCTCTTGAAAAGAGAAGGAACAGACCTAAAGTTATAGCTACTTCAACACCTTCAGCCCGATCCAACCAGGAAACCAAAAAGTCTATTTGACTTTGACGCAGGGATGTAAACATTTGTGATTTGGATCAAGGAAAATACATAGAAAGGAGAGATTTTCCCATCACTGGGAAGATATTACTACAGCTGCTTGGTTTAAAACATCATTCATCTAGGTTAGTCTTTATCTCTCCTGGTTACTCCACCTTCTTCACTTCCAAAGCTCCAAAAGGCATCTCTGGAGCTTCTGAGAGATGTTTAAACTTCTCCCTTGGGAGAAAAACAACATAACTGTTGTCTATCCCGATTGGGAAAACCGCAAAGTCTTCTTTATGATAATAGTGCACAAGCTGAAGGTTAAAGTTAAAAAACTGACAACTTCATTAGTAAAACTATACATTGGATTTGCCAATCCAGGTTCTGCTGTTTCATTAGAAGAGTTAACATTGTGGATGCACCTAGATCCCCTGACCATTCTCCCTGTTGTCCCTTATTTTGATGTAATAAAAGTAGGTTTGATTGATTAGAGCCTTGTTCAAGTGCTTCTGGCGGTTGATTTTAGAGCATACCCGCTATCCCCCAGAATGTCTCAACCTCGACCACAGAGCAATAGGGCTAATATGCCAGAACAGCCTCACTTGGATGCCTGTCCTGACAACGTCAGGGTCAAGAAACCTGGGACCAGGTGTAATTCTATGTTAGAAGTACTCAGAGTATCTTGTCAGGGGAGGAAGAATGATTGGATTGTACCACCCTCCCTGTGCTTGCGGTATTGCCCAGTTTGTTCGAATTTAATTGATCGTATGGTAGTTTGGGCTGAAATTCGGCCACTGCCATTTGTTGGATTAAATTCCCCTGCGTCCTGAGTACTGGAGGCGTGGGATGAAAAAAGGAAAGCGGACCCTGCAGTGTCGGATGCGACCCGCGTAAGAGGGACAGAACCGACGCCGCAGGGTCAGAAGGAAAAGAAGCAGCAAAAGGTAATGGTGGGGGGATGTTTTGGGGAGCTGGAGGGGCAGACAAGGTTTTGCCGGATTTAGCCACAGCAAAATTGTATTCACGGCCAAATTGACCAATCATTTCCGGCGCGAACAATTCTGCCACAGTCAAATCATGCATATCCGTGCTTGCTGCATAATCTTTAGTCATACATGTGATGTGCCCCATGATAAGGTTTTAACAATTGTCTCCTGGAATATAGAGGGCCTTATTTTTTCTTTTCTTTTTTTTTATTGATTTAGCCGATTAGATTGATCAACTTTTCAATATTTTGATTAAATATACACAACATTACAACAACAGTAGCAATATTTACAATTTTATTTTTACCAATTAATCAACTTATCAACATCATTGGATGGAAAATTTTAAGAATTCTAATACAATCTCAATAGATTCAAGAAAATGTATGCTTTCAAGAATTCTGGCTTACAATGTTGACACGGAATAAATATACATGTTTACTCTTCAACATCCCAGTTTAAAGCCTCCAAAAAGGTAATTACAGCTATTCTTAACCTGCTTTTGTTAGTTGTAAAGACCATAGTCTAAAAGGTGTCAACATCCAGGGCTTGATAATGCAGAAAAAGTGATATGAAATATAGGTTGCGTTGGCCTCTTAAGTTGGCACATTCGGCTATTAAATGCTTTAGCGTCTCAACGGATTCCACTTTATGACAATGTCGACAACCATTTTGATTTGGTGATGCGATATACTGCGACAAGCCAAAACCTGTCTCGTCGGCCGTAAGTTAAGCCTTATTCGCAGCCATGTATTTCTGAGCTTTGGGGAAGGACATTTGACTAGATACCCTTCCATCATACCTAATGATTTTGGGGCAAATGGGTTCTGATTGAAATCTTTGTAGTGCGAGCACAGCTGGCATGTCTTTATCCAATCAAACAATTTTCGCTTAGCTCGAGTTGGGTCACTTAACAAAAGATCGTCAGTTACGTCAGCTGCAATTTAAAACATCAGATAGTTTTTCTCCATTCCAGAATAAATCTAGGTTTCGATGAATTAAAGAAATGTGCTAACACAGACAGTAAGTAATTTCCATTTGTACATAATAAACATTTTCTGTAAAATAAGCATAATTTCCATAAATATAAGCAGTACAAGGAGGTGGTACCCAATTCGTGTCTGATTAAGGAAATAAGGGAGGCTTTGGGCAAGCATAAGAGTTGTTTCCAGTATTTGCTTTCCAGTCTCAGCCAGAATAACTCTGATGTCAATGATTTTGTTTCTGATCCATATAGTACTTGAGAAGCCACTTTTTGTTTAAAGAAAGTTAATATTGGTAGGCATGAAAATTTGCCATACTTGGCGTGTCTGATCCTGGCTTGTAAGATGGCCACATGCATTTTAGAAGTAATTAAAGCCAAGTATGCAATATCAGATGGGTGATCATTTGTGTTGACTCCTAGGTATATGTACTGATGTACATTTTCAAGAGATGAATGAGCAAAGGACCAGACTCTTGTAATCCTTTTCTTACCTTTATAGATGGCCATATCATCACTTTAGTCTTCTCTACGTTGATGGTAAGAGGGTTTTGGGTACTGTATGTGTCTAGAGCATTTACCATCCGTTGCAATCCTCTCAGCGTCTTGGACATCATCACCAGATCGTCTGCATAAAATAAGCACGGAATGCAATGAGGGCCCACCTTTGGTACATCAGTCAACAAGAGTATGAGATCTTTCACCAGATCCGCGATGAAGAAATTAAAGAGGGCTGATGCGAGGATAAACCCCTGCTTCAGCCCTCTAAAAGTAGGAATGTGTTCAGGTAGCAAACCGTCCAGAGATAATCGAATCTGAATGGAAGTGTTTGTGTGAAATAGCTTGATCAGAGTCAAGATGGATGTAGGGCAGATTGCTTTTCTAAGTTTGTTTTGTTTCCTTTTTTATATATCGGTATTAATACTGACTTTAACCAGGACTTTGGTAATTTGTTTGTGGTTATGACCTGTTGAAAAATCTCATATAGTATAGCTGCCCATTCAAGCCGGTGTTCTTTGAACATGTTGTTACTTAGGCCGTCGGGCCCGGGGGGCCTCGAACGACTGGACTTCTGGATGTAGAACACGATGTCTTGCTTGGTAATATCTAGGTCAAAATTGGAGTTGAACTCTACTGCCGAGATTTTTTCATCCACCGAAGGGCAGCATAAAGCGGAATCTGGTGCAGCGTAGAAATGAAGAAAATGGTCATGCCACGCCTTGGCCGTCACCCCATTTATTTGTGTCGCTTCTTGAGAGGTGTTAGTTACGTTATTCAGAATGTTCCAGGTTGATGCAGATGACTTTAATGCGAGCACCCACAGTATGGATTCTCCATTTTATTGATATGTCAGTGCCTGTCTACTGCGGATCCCATTCTGATACCTTGTTTTTAAAATTTTTAAAGCATGTGCTTTATCAAGTGTATCAAGATGTTTGACCGCTCTCTTCTGCAATATTCTGCTTTCTTTAGACGCAACTCTAGGTCATAAGCATGCTATGGTCTATGAAGTGGTTTCACTGAATTAGGAGAGTGGACAACAAAAAGTTGCACCGCAGTGACATAATGATCCACTAGATGATATGAGTGTTCCTGAATAGACTCTTGATGAGTTTCCACAATATTCTGTAGCTGACCAAGCTTTTCAGTGGACCAAAGGAAATGATTTTTGCCTGGATTGATGCTAAGCTGACCAGGATATAGCAATTTGATTGGCAGTATTTCTAAAGTATCCCATCCCCACTTTGTTATCCTGTTATGGTCACTATGGGATTGTTTGAGCACCTCTAGATGAATGGCATCAGCAAAAGTGACTTTATCCGTCTATATGAAATCAATTATAGAGTGTTGACATCCTCTTGACCAAGTGTGCTGTGGCGGACAATTTCCAGGCAGGAAGCGTTCCATTTGTCATAAACAAGGAGTGTTCCTTGGTGAAGGCCTTCCACTGCTGGATCAGCTGACTATCTTGGGGCCCTTTGTCATCTAACAAATGAAGATTCAAATCGCCTGTTAAAATAGTAGCTGAGATTGCAGGTGTAGACCTTATCAATAACATGAGTGTATTTAGATCTTCCAAAAAGCATTTGCTTGAGATTTTTAAGCGGTTCCAGTACAAATGAATGAGTGCTAAGGTATAGGATCTTTGGGTGATTTTAACAAGCTGCATAAAGTTGTTCAGGGAGACTCATAGTTCACAGGTGTATCCAGTTGCCAGTTGAACTGCAACTAATAGCCCAGCAGACAGACGTCCTTTGCCAGATGTCATAGCCTTAACATTTGATATCCGGTAACCATCACAAATCGGGTCTGCAAGTAGCCACGTTTTTTGAAGTACAACAATGTGAAAATTATTGAGACCATGTTGTAGATTATTCATCAAGTGCACATTTCCTCTGGAGTCCCAGCTGGTCAAGAAGAGTTGAGTTCTGTAGATTCGATTTGAGTTGTTATGACTGTGGCAAAAATCCAGATTGTGTTAGAGATGGTTGAATTTGATTTGGTCTTGTAGGTAATACTGAGAATCGGTTTGCGAGCCTCAACGTATGCCGATTTGCTGGTGATAGGGCCACTGGACCACCAACTGCGGGCTTAGGCGACAGGTGTTGAAATAATTCAAAGCCGAGATCAAAAAGATAATTCTTGGCTTGCCACAAAGTGTTGAAGACGACACCAGACTGCATAAATAGTCTGACCACAAAAAGATCAGTTTGATGTATAAACTGAACTTGATTTATATCTACTGAGCAGACATCATGCAGACTCAGAATTTCATGAACGATATTTAGAACACTTGCTCTATTCAGATCAAAAGAAGGGAAGGCCGCTGGTCTGCATTTTTGCAATAAGCAATGGAGATGTAAAGGCCGGCCTTGCGTCTTTGATTTGTTATTGGTTTGGTCCATTGTTGATCTGGATAAGGCATCGTGGTTCGTTATTTGTTTACTAGGCATCATAAAAGGGTGTTACTCCGTTGAGGAAGATTTTTGCTGTCGCAATAAAGCAAAAGAGCGAGAAGTTGTTAAGAAGGTTGTGCATATAATTTCAGCCTTCTTACATGCTGTCATGTTCTGTTGATGAATTGTTTCAATGAACTTTGAATTTCTGATCGTCGTGATTCTAAATTGGTCTTTCAGAGAAAAGAGTCTGATGGGGCTCCCAGCGTAGCAGAAAGCACAGTGGCTATGTTCTTAGTAGAATTATCCTGTGCAACAGATCTTCTTTTACTGCTTAAACTAATTCGTCCAGAGGTTCATAAGTAAGTGTATTTTTCTGAGATATCTCATCGTTTCCAGGTTTCAGTTTTGATATATTTTTTGCAGATGGTGGTAGCTGAAATCATGTTTTGAGATCTCTTAAGCGAGATGGCTCGGACAAACGTTTTGTGGCTGATGAAGTTGGAACTTGAGTGCGTACAATATTTTTGGATTTCTTCTGCGGTTGTGTAACGGGATCATTCATCTTGGTGATGGGTTTAAGGATGGTGGTTCAAAAATGTTGTATGCCTTTTTTGAAGTCTTGGCTTTGGAGCCGCTAACAGCAGCAGCCATTATTTGTCGCCGACCATTTAAGAGGTGGAGAAGGTGAAGGTAAAGTTGGATTTTGTGGTGTGATAATGTGTGCAAAAGAGGGCAACACTACGACTCCTGCACTCCTCTTATGGTCTGCCTGGCTAATAATTGCAATGTCATTTTCTGCAATGTTAGAGAAAGTAGTGATAGATGGTTTAGTTGTTTCAGATGGAGCTTGCATCTTAGTATCCGAAAATGACTCCATGCCAGATTGTTGACGGCACAACAGTTTTGAGAGGTTGGTCTGTCGATTAACTTTGTCGTCCAAAATCTCAAATAATTTGAATAATGATGATAACGTGGTGTTGATAGCATTCAAGGTGAATTCCAGCACTGGTGTCGATAAAGTTGTTTGGGTAATTACTGCGTTGTCAGAGTCAGCCTGCGAGGTGTAGGATTGGAATAAGATATTGGTGACATGGTTGAGTTGTGTAATGAGCGCTGAAACATAAGGGGTGATTGTGAAAAGTTTTCAATTTCGTCTCTGGCGCAGTTTGGTAGATAAGCAGTCCCAGGAGTTTCAGCTGGGGAAAGCTGTGATTTGAATTGTGTGGTCAGGTCGATTGGACTATCTTCGACTTAAGAGAACAGCTTTTCAGTATCCATCAGGCCCGCAGGGTTAGACGGACTTAAGTCTGAGTCCTAACTTGGTGCGGCTCACTGGGTTCTTCCATATCCATTGGCTTATTAGTTGGCAAAGCCGAAGGTGACACTGCAGACGCTGGTAATGATTTTATTGCTGGTGATACAGTAGCGAGGGCTGTTGGAGGATCAATTATCGATAGAGAAGTGTCTTGTAAAGTAAGAGCCGCTGTGACGTAAAATGAGCTCACAGCGCACATTGTTTCATTGGACACAATGTGTTCTTCAGAACTTGGAGGCAGGTGTGCGCTATGAGGTGGATAATAACATCGAATATCATGCCCAGGAGTTTTTCTCTTAAGAGCAGAGGAAGCAGCCATAATGGCTTTCCTTACTGTAAGTTGAGCTGGTGAACGATTTGACTGGCTTACTTCCACTCGTGACAGAGGCATGATAACTTTTCGCGCTAGGGGCATATTTGTCTTGAGCGAATACATCGCGGGCTGTGTATGTCGGAGGCTTAGGTGTGATCGTGTATTGACCATTTCTGATCAGACTAATGAGTAATAAAATGGTAAAAGAAAGCAAAAGAAATACCAAAACAATGGCCTATAACGAAATAAAAATAGGGAAGTTCGAGTATCAATAAGAGCAGAGTCGGCAACAAATACAAAATAAGCTAAGTAAAACAAAGTCAAACCTCAGTATGCAAAGGCTGCTCGCTACTCAGCAAAGCAGCCTTCCAGAGCACTTCCGGTGCACTTACGGGATGCATGCGCGCGGATGCGCGTGCATTCCTGCTATATAGGAAGTGATGCCAAAGTGGAGGCGGGTGTTTCTTAAAGTGATAAACACTGTTTCAATCTGCGAAGAAGAGAGACACAATAGTGTTCAGGAGATGATATGATTTCAGTCCATATCCCACATAAGTGGAGGCTGACAGTATCTAGTTCCATTTTCGTACCGCTTGAAAGTCACGTTCCAATGACAGGGTCCAGGAAAGAGCAGAGAGGAGCAGAGCAGCAAAGCAGCCTGCCAGAGCACTTCGGTGCACTTATTTCTAAATGCCATGTTGTTGATTGGCACAGCTTTATTGGTCAATTAGTACTACATGACACACTTCAATGTCCCTGTGAACCCGCAGCTCACAGCATCTTTTAGTCCATCTGGTGCAGATGAGTGTGCTCCTCCGACCCATTTTGGGCCCCCAGCCCCACGTGAGCACCGGTCCCAGCCCCTCACTTCCCTGCCTTCTGCCCGACTCCTGTATCTCCCACCCACCCACCCTGATTGGCCAGAAATCGAAGCTCCACTGAGCCAAGGGTGTCCGTATGCACCCGCAGCTCACAGCATCTTTTAGTACATCTGGTACAGTGAGTGTGCTCGTCCGACCCATTGTGGGCCTTTAAAAAAGATTGTGCGCCCCCAGCCCTGCGTGAGCACCGGCTGAGCCCTGTCTCAGCCCCTTACATCCCTGTCTTCTGCCCACCTCACATACTTCCCACCCACCCTGATTGGCCAGAAATCGAAGTTTCAATGAGCCATGGGTGTACGTGTGCACCCGTAGCTCACAGCACCTTTAGTCCATCTGGTGCAGGTGAGTGTGCTCTTGTGACCCATTTTGGGCCTTTAAAAAAGTACATTCTGCGCCCCCAGCCCTGAGTGAGCACCGGCTGAGCCCCGTTCTCAGACCCTCACTTCCCTGCCTTCTGCCCGCCTCCCGTCCCTCCCACCCACACTGATTGGCTAACGGGTCCCATATATATCACAGTGCCAGGGCAGCCCTCTGCCCGTTGCATCCTCTGCAGCTAAGGGCCCCAAGGCAAAGGGATGCCCCTAAAGGCAGCCCCCAAGAGGTGTCTGCAGGTGTCACCAGGGAAGTAGACACTGACTAAAAACAACCCAATTTAAACTGCTTTTCCTCCACGCATACCCTCTATCACACACACATGATTCTGCTGTACCCCACTAACTAGCTCCAACCAAACGCTAAGCCCCAGAAACAGGACCAACAGTGCATTGCCCCCTCCTAGCTCCACGGTCAGAGTGACAATCTGCTCCCAATCCGCAACCGATAGACAAAGTATCCCTGATGACATCCCTACTCACTGAGGTGGTTGCTAAGGCATAATCCCACCTGCAATCCAGCAGTTACAACTAGCGGCAGAGCCAAGACGTGCCAAACGAAGAACAGACTTGACTGCAGTCTACCAGCTTCAACAGACAAGGTAGGGAGAACGACGGGTAGTAACTACTACCACCACCCTGGGAAAAGCTGACTAAACGTACACTCCAAGAACATAATTGGAAATCCAAGGTGAACGTAAAGCACACGCTGACGCTGAGGTACCTGGTGTGTGGCGAAATCATGGTTTTTCTTCCACTATCCAGGAACCTCAGGTCTAGGTGATTTAATTAACGGCTTGCCTCTCTGTCAACTCTGTATCTTTCATCTACTGCCTTCCATTTTGTGAGACCTAGGTCTTTTCTCCCACTATGCAGGAAATTCAATTATAGGTGTTTCTAATCTAGTGCCCATGTTCTTCTGTAGACCCATGCCCGTCTGCTTCCCCCAGGCTAACATCAGTAACATTTAGGATGGGCCCTCTCCATAATCCGACTCCGATCTTTGAGCTTGAGAAATAAAATAGTGTTTGTACGGACCCCATATGTCCCTGGGTTTAGCACAGGGATGCACCATTCTACCATACTGCAGTTCCATCTCATTGCGATACAGAATGTTCTCCCTCCAGGGTTCCACTTTAGGACCTTGAGGCCTTCCCCACCCCATCGCCACTCTCCTCTTAGCTAAAAGTAGGAGCAGCCCCACCCTTATTCTCACTCGCCCTGGAGTCTGCCTGGTATTACCCAGCAGCCTGGTCTCTGGTGTTGGGACCACCCTCTCAATATCTCAAATACTCTTTCCCAAAATTGCAACACTGTAGGGAAGTTGCACGCTACATGTATCAAGTCTGCCGGTGCATCAGCGCAACAAGCACACCCATTCGAGGTGTCCGGGAAGAATCTGTGCAACATCGCAGGGGGTGTAATAAAACTCATGTAAATACTTTAAATGGATCAACTTGAATCGACTATTGAGAGCTATCTTTCTTGTTTGTGCACAACAGTAACTCCATACCTCCTCTGATATGACTCCTCCCAGAGAGTCCTCCCACTTCTCCCGAGATTACTCTGCCTATCTCACCCGGGCTTCCTCTATTTTGCTGTACAGACTAGACACAATTCTACTGGTATCCACCCATTCTGTCATCCCATCAAGTATAGGGGGTCACTCCCGGTTCTTGGGGAAAGGTGGGAAAGAGTCCCTTCAGGGATTCCAGCAATCGGAAATATAATAACAAATCTAGAGATGCAAATTGTCCCTCCGGAAAGAGGTCCTGAAAACAGCAGATGACCAATCGCTTCATACAACGTATACATCCCGGCTCACTGGTCAATGGTAGCCCTGGGACATGTATAATCAGGAGTTTTGGAGAATAGATAATCTCTTCCTTCACTTTCCTCTCAATGCGAACCCATGACCTACAGGTCAGCTCCACCATGTTCTCTACTTTGGGTGATCAACTGAGGGGCGTTAATATGACCACTCATAAAAGAAACGGCGCTGCAAGAGCTCTTTCCACTTCCACATGCCTTCTATCTGTATTTTCCCCAAACCAATATGATAAGAGCCCTGCTTGGGCTGCCTCGTAATATGCAGTCAGGCAAAGCCAACCCTCCCCTATCCAGCGGTGCCGTCAACTTCTCCCAGGACACACGCACCTGTTTGCCCGCCCAGATAAAACGTGAGACTTCTGATTGTATTTCACGTAAATGCAACCTTGGCATGCCAGGGACAGATTACGAAACACCTAGAGGAACCGTAGAAGCAGAACCGTTTTAACTAGCGATATCCTTCCATAGAGGTTGAGAGGCAGCCCCATCCATCTACCCATCACTATCCGACTGTGTTCCAACACCTTTGCATAATTACGCTTATACAGCCCTTCCGAGGACCGCACAATAACAATGCCTAGATATCTGGTATAAACCTCATGCCATTGAAACCCATAGTCATCATGGAATTGTCTAGTACTTTCAGTAAGCTGAAAAAGCACAGGTTTGTGACGTTGATTTTCAATCCGGAGAAGCCCTTAAAGGTTAACACACCTTCCATGATTGGACCCAGATTATCCTGCTGGTCCTTGACATAAATCACCATGTCATGCGCATACAGAGAAAACACCCCTTATGTCGATACAGCTGTATCCCTCTGTAAGCAGGTTTACCCTTATTCATTCAGCTAAGGATTCAATCGCCAAGGCAAACAGAGGAAAGAGGACACCCGTGTCGTGTGCCTCTCCCCAGCGGTATGTTTGAGGTAAGCTAGCAATTCACTCTAATTTTCACAACGGGCAAGGTGTAGAGTAACAAAACCATGGAGATGAATCCCTCCCCCATCCCAATCCTTTGTAGTATAATGAAGAGAAACTGTCATTCATCTGAATCAAATGCCTTTTCAGCACCCAATTGTGCTGCCACAGTTGATTCTTCCCGCCGCACCACCGACATTAGACCAAACATCTGCTGTATCCCATAAGAAGTGGAGCGCCCAGGGATAAATCCTGATTGATAAGACTTTACACATCTATGCATTAAAGGCACTAATCTCGTTGCCAACAATTTGGCTAGAATTGTATTATCCAAATTGATAAGCGGGATGAGGCGGAGCATTCATCCGCCGCCTTCCCAGGTTTCAACAATACAGCAACCACTGCCTCCCTCATTGACTATTGGAACATCTCTGAAAGATGCAGAGCGAGCTTCAATGAAATTTTTTTATAAAACTCAGCCGTGAAGCCATCCGGCCCCTGTGCCTTCGCTGATGACAGCGTCTTGATCACCGACAGGATTTCCTGAATAGTTATGGAACGACCCAGCCATTCCCTCACTTCATCCATGCACCAGTATAATGCCACCTGGTCAATATAACTGTGCATCTCTATTTGTGAGGTTTGAGTACGCAAGGAATATAGTTGTGTGGAAAGCGTGCAGAATTTCTGAACAATATCCCTATCTGCACATCTCTGTTCCCACTGCTAATTTTTGACAGACAAGACGTGTGCCCTCGGCTCACCAGCCTTTGCAGCTCTCGCAAGTAACCTACCATGGTGCTGCCCCTCCATATTGTCGAACAGCCGGCTTACCCATCAAAAATGTTACCTCCCTCTGCGTCACCTCTTTGAAGTTATGCAGTTCCTCCCTAATCTCTGCTTGTTTAGCAGGGAAATGCAATGACGTTGCATCTTCTTGCGGACCACACAATTGCGCTTCACTGTTTTTGAACACGTGAGGCCTCTCGCCCTTTCGCCCCAGTACCTCCAGAGACCCCACCACTGGTGCATGATCTGACAAGGTATGCGCCAGTATCGTGTCACAAACCAAGAAGTAATCCAATCGGGACGCCGATCTGTGGACCATGGAGTAAAATGCATAGCCCTGCTCACCTTCGTGCCTGGTCCCCCAAATATAATTTGACTCCCAGGCCCAGCACAGATCAATTTGCAAGTCGACTTCAAAAGAGGTCTATGGACTCCCCCATTTCTGTCAAGGTCAGGCTCTAACACTGCATTGAAATCACATGCCAACATAGTTATCCCCCTCCAAGTCTTGTCCAACTGACAAGCTATGCAATCCAGTGTTTCCACCGAGTCTTGATTGGAGTCCTAGTAATTAAAGTTATTGCCTGATCATGAATAGTTCCTAATACCAGCAATGCCCACCCCTCTTGATCCCTAATCACCTCAGCCAAGCGAAACCCGACCGAGTCCCGTAACAATATGCAGACCCCCCTGTAGAAGGAGTAATAAAAGGAAACGTAGCAGTGGCAACTCCACCTCTGTCCAAAGCGTGCCTCTCCCGATGCAGTCAAGTGCGTTTCCTGACACGCTATATCAACCTGTTGGCGCTGCATGTACAGTAATACCTTGCAGGATTTAGATGGCCAGTGTAAGGAAGGCATGGTATCAAACAGTAAAGACAGACGCAAGTGATCACAGTTCAAGGGTGTTTATTGAACTTCAATGGGTTGGTAAAAGGCCCATCTAAACCTAAATCTAAGGATGGGAGCAAGCTACGACCATCAAATAATAATAAGGCAGTCCTAGTGGAGTCTGTCAAAATAAAAGGGCCTATACTAATCAACCTATTGCCAATCCTTCTAAATACAAAATGGTCAACCTGAAACCTTATAGAATCCCTGAGACGTGATAATACAGGAGTTGGAGAAAATGTTAGCCTCTGATATAATAGAACCTTCTCCAAGTCCCTGGTCCTCCCCAATAGTCCTTGTCACAAAGCCTGATAACACCTGGAGGTTTTGTATAGATTTCCTAAAGGTATACACAATATCACAATTCGAGAGTTATCCCATGCCATCCTGCTCAACCGGCAGTAAAATACCTGGCTTTTTTGTAGGGATTGGTCTTGTCCAACCCCAAACAGAAAAAATAAAATCTGTACAAGAAACACCAACACCAAACACAAAGAGGGATCTAAGGGCATTCCTTGGGTTAGTGGGCTATTATAGAAGATGTATACCCAACTATTCATCTATAACTGCTTGCCTTACTGACAAACTTAAAAATGCTGAGCCCAAAAGTTAGAATGGACCCAAGAGCATCAAGCTTGCTTTACCACTCTCCAGCAAATTCTGTGCAGTGAACCTGTCTTGAAGGTAGCCAACTTCAATAAGGACTTCATCTTGCAAACAGATGCATCCCAAGTTGGGTTCGTGCCAGTTCTCCAGCATGGGGTCTGGCATGGATTCACATGCTCATGAATATTCCCCGTCGTCAGGCTGGGAATCCTCGGTAAAGAAAAAACCAGTATCAGTTTCGTTTCTGATCTGTCTTTCGTAGTAATAACCAATCACTGGTCTCTGCGTCATACTGACCACAGCCAATGACTGCCCTCTACCTAAGCACCGCCTCTGGCAGCCATCTTCAGATTTTTACCGCACGTTCATGTGTTGGGATCCTCGTGCTATTGCTCTCGAGCGTTAGTGCTATTTTTCGCGCTTTTTTCACAAAAACTTCGATTCTTCGGTCAAAAGAGCCTCAAGCTCCACCGATCCTACATCCGATCAACGGGGACCCGTGTCGGATTCATCTGTGCCCCCTCAAGGGTGAAGATTTCGTCGAGCTACACTTCGGAGGACTCCAGAAGCTTCTCAGGCCCGGTCTCGGAGATGGCCCAGGAGAAGGGAAGCTCGACGCCCGGAAAGCTGTTCAGGGTCTGCCCTGGATGCCAGCTGCAGAACGTCTTCAAGGAGGACGAACACTCTTTCTGCCTTTACTGCCTTCATGAGGACAAGACGCACGTGGAGAAGGACTGTGCGTTTTGCGGCAACATGTCGGAACGGACCATGAAGGACCGCCATCAACGTCTCGCCAACTGGCTGGAGGGTAAGAGCCCGTCTGGCGAGAAGAAGAAGAAATCCGAGCGGTCTTCTAAGACCTTTGAGGGCGCCCCGGCGACGGGGGCCCAACATAAGGCCAAGCACCGCGAGTCCGCTGGCACCGGGAGCGCCGAACGGTCGGGCTCTACGGGCGCCAGGCAGGGCGCACCCTCCCCGGCACCATCAACCACAAGCCAACGCTCTGGGTCGGGTAAGAGGAAGGCCGAGCACCCGGCGAAGCTCCTGGAGAGGCCCCGGTCGAGCTCTAAGACAGAGGAGGAGCGTGGCAGTGCCCCCTCCCTCAAGGATAAGGCGGTGAGCGCACCTAAGGTGGTGAAGGCCTTGATCCATCCGACCAAGCCCTCTATCGAAACGGTCGCGGCGGCCCTGGCTCAGCCTGTGGTGGCTACACCAGTGGTGGCGACCTCAGGGCCCAGAATCTCCCTGCCTCCTCAGAGGGAGTCTTCCTTTGTGCCCATCGATAGGACCCCCGTGAAACCCTCCGTGGGGAAGAAGAAGGGGGGGCAGGGCGTCGTCGTAGATTCGGCCTCAACCTCAGAAGAGGAGCTGATCGAGGTCTTAAGCCACGGCCTAGGCGTGGAAGAAGGCCAGCCCGTCGGAATGGACCCCGACGCAGGTGACGACGACGACATCGTCGAGGATACCGACGGGGCCCCTGCTCGCCCGTCGGATTCCCCTCTGCCAGCGCCGCAAGACAACTCGGCGGCCATTTTGTTGGCCATACAGTCCTTATGCTCCGAGATAAGGACGAGGCTACCGTTACCGACGGAGGAACCTCTCCCGTCGGGGGATCCAGAACCGGGACCTTCTGGTGTTCCCCCTACCAAGAAAAGAAGGATCCATCCACCACCTCCTTTTCAACCGTCGCGCCCCGTCCAGCCCTCCTCCCCGTCCACCCGAGGGGATGATACGGGGACTGACACGGCAGCGACGGGTACGGACGACGAGGCATACGACGAGGATTTTCCGTCGTCGCCTCCCACCAGGGCTTCTCCGCCCGACGAGATTGGATCTTTCCACTCAATGATCTCCAGGGCTTCCGAGCTTTTCCAACTCTGCCCTGAGGAGAAGAAAAAGGAAGGCTTCCTTTACCAGCGGCGCGAGGCCAAGAGGAAGACGGTCCTCGCAGTGCCTCTGTTGGACGACATTTGGGATGGAGGGCCTTTCCCTCCTCAAGAACCCTTCCACGACGCCAGCTAGAAGAGACCGGTACGAGAAGAAGTACCGGGTCCCGGACTCGGCCCCCCTATGCCTCCGGGCGCAGCCTACCCCGGACTCCGTCGTCTCCGCGGCAGCCAGGAAGAAAGCGGGGGGGGGTGCGGCCTCCACATCGACTTCCCCGCCGGACGGCGAGGGAAAGAAATTGGATGCTATGGGACGTAGAGTCATCTCGTCGGCAGCGACGACGATTAAAGTGGCCAACGCCTTGGCTATCGTGGCCCGTTACGACAGGGAGCTCTGGTACAAGATAGCTCCCCTGCTGGATTTTCTGCCGGACGACAAGAGGGCGGAGGCCCTTGAGATCCTGCAGGAAGGTGAGGTGGCTTCGGACCACGCCATCACCGTGGCGACGGACATCACCGACACTGGGTTCCGCCAGCTGGGCAACGGCGTTTGCCTTCGACGTCGTGGATGGCTCAAAGCTACGGACTTTCGGCAGGACGTCCAGACCAGAGTCCTGGACATGCCCTTCGACGGGAACAACCTGTTTGGGAAGACAGTGGACGATTCCCTTCAGGCCATCAAGGCGGATACTGAGACGGCCCGGGCCCTTGGAGTCCTGCAGCAACGACGGACGCCCTTTCGGAGCGGCGGAGGCAAGGGCGCCTCCAAAGGTTCCGGCGGCGGTTTCGCTTCCTACCGTCAAGCGGCCCGCTCGTCGTCGCAAGAGGCCTACAGAGGTCGAGGCAAGTCTGGTGGACCCCGCCGTCGTCGCCAAGGAGGTCAAGGCGGCAAGGCCGCGTCCAAGCAGGATTGAACCGGCCGTGGGGTCGGGCCCCCACCGAAGCACCCCGGTGGGAGGCCGGCTGGCGGGCTTCGTCAGCGTGTGGGAGTCCATCTCCACCGACCGTTGGGTGCTGGACGCCCTGGCCCGGGGCCACGCGCTCGAGTTTCAAAGAAGGTGCCCGCGCGTCCCCCCCGTGGCCAGGAAAGAACTTCACGTCCCTCAGCTTCTCCTGGAGGTAAAGGCGATGCTCAGAAAGGGCGCCATCGAACTCGTCCCAAAGAGGCTTCGGGGCTCCGGAGTCTACTCGCGATACTTCCTCGTGAAGAAGAAGACGGGAGGATGGCGCCCCATCCTAGACCTGCGACGGCTGAACAAGTTCATCAAGGCGCAGAAGTTCCGGATGGTCACCCTCCAGCACGTCCTGGGTCAACTGGAGGAAGAAGACTTCCTATCGTCGTTGGATTTGGAGGATGCCTACTTCCACATTCCCATCCTAAAGGGGCACCGAAAATTCCTCAGGTTCGTGGTCCAAGGGCGTCATTACCAGTTCAAAGCCCTTCCCTTCGGACTACGGTCGGCACCCAGGGTATTCACCAAGTGCCTTGCACCGGTGGCGGCGCAGCTGCGCCGCGAGGGGATTCACGTCTACCCCTACCTGGACGACTGGCTCATCCGCGCCAAGACGAGGGAGCTCGCCGTGGTCCACACGGCAAGGACCGTCCAACTCCTCACGGACCTGGGATTCTCCGTGAACTACGCCAAATCCCACCTGGTGCCCGCGCAAGTCGCACTGTTTCTGGGAGCGAGGCTCGACACAGTGTCCCTTCTGGCCTCCCCGTCGGAGGAGAGGACCAGGACCATCTAGGGCAAGGTGCAACGGATGTTGGTGGCCGACGCGGCCAAAGTGAGGTCCATCAAGTCCCTCCTCGGGATGATGTCTTCCTGCATCTACCTCATCCCCATATGCAGGCTCCGGATGCGCCCGTTGCAAGAATTCCTGGATGCGCGCTGGATCCAGACGACGGGCAGCTTCGAGGAAAGGATCAAGCTCGACGAGAGTTTCCGACGAGCGATACGGTGGTGGGGCACCCGCGCGCATCTGACGGCGGGCATGGACTTCCAGACCCCAGCCCACCAGGAGACTGTGACCACGGATGCCTCCCTGGAAGGGTGGGGAGCGCACACCGAAAATCTGCACGCAAGGGGACTCTGGCTCCCGACGGAGAAGTCCCTGCATATCAACGTCCTGGAGCTCCGTGCAGTGTTTTGGGCCCTCAGGTCCTTCCTTCCGTCCCTCAAGGGCAAGGTGGTGAGGATCTTCACCGACAACACCACCACCATGTTCTACATCAGGAAACAGGGCGGAACCAGGTCCCCAGCGCTGTCCAAGGAGGCGCAGGACCTGTGGCATTGGGCCGTCGCCCAAGGGATCTTTCTGGTGCCGTTTCATCTGGCAGGGATAAAAAACACCATCGCCGACTCACTCAGCAGGGAGCTGCGCTCGTGCCACGAGTGGGAACTACGGCAGGATCTGGTGGATCGCCTCTTCCGACGGTGGGGCACACCCCAGATCGACCTGTTCGCGACGGCGACGAACACCAAGTGCCGGAGGTTCGCCAGCAGGTTTCCCCAGACGAGGAGCATGGGCGATGCCTTCTCGTTCCCCTGGGAGGGCCTGTTCCTCTACGCGTTCCCTCCCTTGCCTCTGCTAATCCGGCTCGTCAACCAGCTCAAGAGGTCACGGTGCAGGATGATCCTCGTCGCACCTGCGTGGCCGAGGCAGATATGGTTCCCGGACCTTCTGGACTTGTCAGCGTCCCCGCCGATCAATCTGCCGGCGGACGCGGATCTACTCTCCAGGGAAGGAGGCGCCATCCTCCACCACGACCCGAAGTCGCTGAACTTGCAGGCCTGGCTCCTGCAGCGCTAGAGTTTGGAGGATACGACATACCGGCCGATTGCAGAGAGGTTCTTGCAAAGGCCAGGGCGTCCTCGACTCTTAAATGCTACGGACACAAATGGAAGAGGTTCTCTGTCTGGTGCCACGCACAGAAGATTAACCCTCTACGGATTACGGCTCCCCAAGTACTGCCGTACCTGCTGACGCTGGCCAAAGCTGGTCTGGCACACGCGTCCATCAAGATTCATCTTGCTGCGATCTCCCGATACACCAGAACCACGGGGCGGACGTCCTTGTGGTCTCATCGTCTGGTGAAAGAGTTCATGAAGGGACTGTTCAGATCGTTCCCGCCGGTGAAGGCTCCGGCCCCGGCGTGGGAGCTCAACGTGGTGCTGACCAAGCTCATGGGACCTCCGTTCGAGCCTCTGCACTCGGCCCCGTTGAAGTTTCTATCGTGGAAAACAGCTTTTCTTGTGGCCATCACCTCCGCACGACGAGTGGGAGAGATCCAGGCCCTTTCCTGCAAGGCCCCGTACTTTCCACGACACGAGGGTAGTGCTCAGGACGCACCCCTCCTTCATGCCCAAGGTACCGTCGGACTTCCATCTCAACGAACCCTTGGTGTTACCTGTGTTCTTCCCGTCGCCTTCGTCGCCGGCTGAGAGGACTTTGCACTCGCTGGATGTAGCTAGAGCGCTGAAGTTCTACGTGGACCGCACGAAGGGTTTTCGGAAGACGTCACAACTCTTTGTGAACTTTGGACCTGTCAATCAGGGGAAGGCTCTCTCGAAGGCTTCCATCTCCAGATGGCTCTCCGGCTGTATCATGTGCTGTCACCGGTTGGCAAACCGACCGCTGCCTGGCCGTCCGAGAGCCCATTCCACCAGAGCGATCGCAGCTACCACGGCGTTCCTATCTGGTGTGCCCCTGCTGGACATATGCAGGGCTGCTACGTGGAGGTCGACGCACACCTTCACGAAATTCTACTGCGTCGACCGGGATTCCAGGGAGGAGTCCAGGGTCGGCCAAGCAGTGCTGCGCAACCTGTTCGCCTGAGGTGAGCCTGGTAATGAGGTAAGATGCTTAATGTTGAGTTGATGTGATGCTTAATGTTGAGCCTTTGCCACCTCCCGTGGTTGTGCATGTGTGTACTGCTATGTATTCTTTATTCATGAGCATGTGAATCCATGCCAGACCCCATGCTGGAGAAGGAACAAGTTACTTACCTGTAACTGTTGTTCTCCAGCATGGGTCTGGCATGGATTCACATGCGAACCCTCCCGCCTACCCCTCTGCGGCTCTTCACTTGGTCATACTGCCACTTCACGTGCTTCCAAATCTGAAGATGGCTGCCAGAGGCGGTGCTTAGGTAGAGGGCAGTCATTGGCTGTGGTCAGTATGACGCAGAGACCAGTGATTGGTTATTACTACGAAAGACAGATCAGAAACGAAACTGATACTGGTTTTTTCTTTACCGAGGATTCCCAGCCTGACGACGGGGAATATTCATGAGCATGTGAATCCATGCCAGACCCATGCTGGAGAACAACAGTTACAGGTAAGTAACTTGTTCCTTCTCTCCCAGAGAAATATGACAGCATTGAACACCCGATTCTGCACATCAGCCGCAAACTCTTTCCTACAGCAAGAAATTACACGACAATTGAACTTGAGGCATTAGCTATCAAATGGTTCATTTCTTATTTAGTTTCTGATCATTCTCCTCTAACAAGGATCAGTCTCCGTAAGGATGCCAATGCCTGATTAATGCACTGGTTTCTAGACTTAAAGCCATATTGTTTCAGTATAGAACACAGGAATGCAAAAGCTAAAGGCAATGTAAATTACCTTTCCCGTTTTTTAATAGGTGCAGAAGAAACCAGCGACATTGGGGGCAAGGGTATGTGACGAATCTAGTGAGGTTGTCACTTCTTCACCGAGGGAAATCTCCCCTCATGTTGCCCGGTAAAGGCCGAAGATACCGGACTCTGACCCTGGGGTGGCTATCTGTGGGAGGACCACATGAGGGAAGACAACCCTTGGGGAGGCGGATAAAACTTGCCATGTCAAGGCAGGCCTTTCCCTGTTTTGTTTGCCTCTGGTAACACCCACTTGCTTCTCCCCACCCCATTCCTGTATGGCATTCTGTAGTGTGGATGTAAAACCTCCACTCATGACCAATCACCAACCGTTTTTTCATCCCCATTTGCTTGATAACACTGAGACGAGCACGAGGGCTGGAGTAATGAAAGTCACTAGAACCGAAAAGCAAATGCTGCGTTCTAGTTGTTGGAAAAGGTTAACAGGTGTTGGGACATTTAAATGCACCACACCTGGAGAGAAAGAGACTCAGATTCACTTCTCCCGATGTCAGTCGGAACACCAAAGGAAAGCAGCCTGCCGTGTAGAGCATCGAATCTGCTGGAAGAGCCGTCCAGGGAAGTCTGGAAGCAGAAGGTTTGCCGCGCTTGTGCCATGGAGGACAGCAGAGGCTGTCAGGTGAATTATCCAAAGCGGGAACCAGGGAGCAGACAGGATGTTCTCCCAGCCAGCAAGCAAGCAGCAGTGAGAACAGTGAGACACTAAGGACGCCGAAGGCGCAGGCGGAGACCGGTTAGCCCAGAGAGTGCGGTTGGGATGCCTGGGCGCTTCATGGCAGATGCCGCGTACCATTGATGAACCAGGTAAGCCCAAACAGGGGAGCTTGGACACCGGGGCGATTGAAAAAAGAGACTAAGACAACTGAAAAGGGGTCGCTGGCCCAATATATGAAAAGTATAATTAAAGAATCTTGAAACTATATAAAAGAGAAGGTGATTAGAGATGAGACGTGAGAGTCTGGGACCTGCACCCAAAGACTGAACCAAATAAGGAAGTCCTGGCAGCAGAGTAAACCAGGCATACAGCGAGTCTGGGACCAACCCTCAAGTGACCAAGCAAGAGTGTTCTGGCAGGACAGTAAACCAGGCAAACAGCGAGTGAGGGACCCACACCAATCGAAATTGTTGAACTTAGGAAAAGGGGGAAGCAGTCCCCCAAATGTGTGGAATCTAGGGAAGGGTCATACCCCTTTAGATTCTGGAATGGTATTACCCAAACAGAGGTCAAGAGAGAGAATGTTTATTTTGAGTTGATGAAGTGTGTAAACCGGAGGAAACCCAGGAGAAGAGTCATCCCCTTGAGATGATGGAGTATGTTAATGTGAAAGTGTAGAACATTGAAAAGCCAGAGAAACCCAAGGGAAGGGAATACCCTTCTATTGGTAGACCTGTGTTGGTTTCTTTTACACTTTAGAACGTTATGTTGGAAATTTGGAAAGCAGCTGCCGGTGATCAGCTAAAAGATATTCTCCCCTTTATGTAATATTAAGTTTAAGGGGAAAGTGGCAGAGAAGGGGCCAGCAGGGTACAGCGCATGGACGGCAATTTATGTGGCTGCCTAAGGGCTGCTGCTGAGAGCTTGAGTGGGAACCTGCCAAATTGCCCACTGGAAAATGGAATTAAGAGAAGAATGGGTTGCTCTCAAACTGCACACACACATAAGATAGCAAGCATAATGCAGATTAATTAAGTGGTGTTAATCAGTGCCGTTGCAGCCTGACACGTGTTTCGAGCTTCCAGCTCTTCTACTGAGGCTTAATCTTGGCTTGTTTAAAGTCTAGGTACAGTGGTTAAGACTAAATGTTTAGGCAAATTAGACGTGGGCTCCCATTACTTTGCAGTTGCACGAAGAGCGCATCTGTAAATTATTGTATTGCAGCACGTTCACTGCTATGCGAGGGACTGGACCCAAACGTTCCAGTCCCATTACTGCAAAGTAATGGGAGCCCACGTCTAATTTGCCTAAACATTTAGTCTCAACCACTGTACCTAGACTTTATACAAGACAAGATTAAGCCTCAGTAGAACAGCTGGAAGCTCGAAACACGTGTCAGGCTGCAACGGCACTGATTAAAACTACTTAATTGCTATTTTATGTGTGTGCGCAGTTTGAGAGCAAACCCATTCTTCTCTTAATATTAAGTTTAGTGTATGAGGGCCAGGTTAGGATTTTGGACACAGGACAGAGAACGTTTTGTTTTGGACATTCTGGCACAGATTTTCCTTACTTTTGTTGAGGCAGGGAAACCCCTCCTAGAGTTAGGGATAGGTAGGATCTCCCTAAACCTCTTATTTTATCAATATAAGTCTTTAACAAACACCAGAAATGCCACTGTGTCTGAGTCTTACTCTTGATCCCTTAAACACAGGCTGGCCTCATCTGGGCTTGATCGTTTTAGCAATGGTCAGTTTGCCATGTAGTATGATGTGCTTTCTTATCTGTGACGGGAACCCTGCTTCTAACAGAGATTGTACAAAGGTTGGGGAGTGACGGGCTTCTATTAATACTGCAGCCTCTGAATGTGTGGTGTCATTTCACTTCACAGTATATTTGCATATTCCCGTCTGTACTCCTGTTTTGTCTTGATAATTGTCCATCTCATCATCTTCAATATCTGCCTTATCAGTCCATGGGGTTGGGCGAGATGGAGACCTGGGAATTTCAATCCCCTCCCGCTGTGAAGCAACACTGATGCATTGTTCTTCCTCGATCTTCGGTAGAAAAGACCAACATGCTTCCCCCTTGGGCCCCTGAGATAGTGAATGGAACTGAAAGTGCAAGTTCCTCTGTCTCAGTGGCTGTTCATTGTTTGGTGCATTTATTTGTACTGGTGCATACACCCCAGAGTGACTTGTGATGGGGGTATGGAACATGAGTTGGAGGATATCTTTAATGGACCATGTACAATTCTTCCATCCAGAGTGCTGAAGAAGTGAAAAGACCATGAGAAGCATGTCTCTCCCTACCTCTGGCTCATTTGGGTACAGATTCCTGGCCCCTCCTCCTTCCAGCTCTCACCTCATGGTAGGTGTCTTGTCCACTCACTTCAAGATACAGACACATTCCTTCCCAAATCTCTGGTGTTCCCTCCCACCAAAATCAGATGATCAAGTATTTCCTACAAGCAGCCCTCAGGAAATCGCAGTCACCAAAGATGCTATTTTTTCTGAGGGATTCCCTCTTCCTAAATCCTCTCTAGATGGCACTTGTGGTTTTCAGGCACTTAAAATCATGGAATGGCCATGCCGCACTGCAGCAGCAAAACCAAACCTAACTCTGAAAGGGTTGCAGTGACTCGCTACCTCTCCCTACCTTTTTCCCACTTAACTAACTCCACGCCAGTTCATCGGCCCTTCCCTATATTTCCTGTGCCTGCCTCCAGCAAGAACCTCTTGCCTTTTGGAAAGCTGCCGGAATCTAAAAAGGAGCTTCGACCACATGTCTGCCTATAAGCCATGGTATCTACTTGGAATTTACTTTTTAAAAACTTTGTCCGAGGTTTGACCTTGTCGAATCATCTGAATTTGGATGATTCGAGGTTCTACTGGTAAAGTTTATCCAGGCATAGGTAGTAAATCAGAAAACTAACATATCTTCGGAAGATAACCAGTATTGCAAGCAGGAGAAATAATACTCACTCAATTTTTGTTGGGAACATTTCCATACAAGCACAATACGATCAGACTTGCAAAACTGCACAGTATCAAAAAGATCTTCTTTTACATTTAACCCTATCATTATGAATCACATTATTCAAACATGTACAAATGCTGTTCAAGACCAGGAGAAGGCAGGGTGTGGCTGTAGTTATGACACACTGCCCCACGTGCAGCTTTGTCTAGAAAGTTTGATTTTAGAGTTTTCATTCATTAGAACTCGTAACTGTAACATTTCAAAAGCATACCGTTTTCAATATTTTTTTTTTGCTTTTTGTTTTTTTTGTAAGGTTGCCCAGCTTCTCAAGGATGCCCAGCATGGACCGGAACGAATTAAGTCCCTTAGCGACCTCCGGCAGAGCCTGCAACATAAAGAGGTGCAGCAGATCTTCATCAGGTACAAGTTTGTTTGATCTCGTTAGTGGACATGTTTTCTGGCCTTGCATTCACATTCTACAGAATATGCAAACGCTTAAAACCTTTCTCATTTATCGAATATGTTGGCTCTGAATTTGAAATTTGATTTCTCATAGTTATATGATGTTAAGACACCGATGAATAGCTTGCGTTTAGAGTTCGACGCTCTGTTATTACTTATTCATTTAGTGAGTGCAGATTAAGCACACATTTTGAAATGCATTTCATTTTAGAAGAAAATGTCCTTACTGAAATAACCCATTCTATGTTACATTTGCACTACAAGCCTAACAATCACAACATTTGGTAGCTTTGCTGTACAATGTTGGTGCAAAAAGATGTGTTCCAAAGTTTGCTCTGAGTCATGAATGCATAGATAATGTGACCCCACTGTTCTCCAGCATTGGATCTTTCATGGATTCACATGTTTTGAATATTCTACGTCCTCAGGCTGGGAATCCGCAGTAACCTCAGTTTTACAATCTACATTAAATAAAAAAACTGCTCAATACTGCAACCCATCTCTGTCCTTGGGTGCATTCGGCCCCAGCCAGTGGGACATAGAGTATGAAGTCCCACCCTGGAGGCCATCTTCAGATTCTAACCTCACGTCGTGCTGAGGAGTCCTCAACCTCCCTTTTTGTCCTGTTAGCCCTATTTTGACAAAAAAACATCATAAAGTCTTCTGTAAACACAATATTTCCTAGAACTCTTCATCTGCCAAAGACAGAGAAGTAGGAGGAATTCCATGTAGGGGAAGGCATAGCCCCTTTCAAGCTATGCCAAACCTGTGGCATTAAAAATGTTTATGAAGGGGACCAGCATCTGGAGGGCATTTACTGCCTTTACCCACACCATGTGCAGGAAGACTGACATCTGCAGCACCTTTAGTGCCAAGACACTTAGATAGGCACTGGCACCTAGTATGCTACTTACATGAGAAGAGGTACCCCCCATCTGAGTCACAGTCCTCTAGGAGTTTTCCAACTTTCAGGAGTGATAAAACCTATACTCCAAAAAGGGCCACATCAGAAGACTGGGCCCCCCCCATCTTCTAAGAAGAGAAAAACAGATGTGCAGGCCCCAACAGCACATTCCGCCGACACGCGATCGTCGACTGCATCGTCCACAGGCAAGGATATTCAAAAAGGGACGTCACATGGTACACCGACGATGGATACATCCGTCCATCCAGCAACGCTGACAATAACGCTGTCGGCGGGAATTGCATCTAGCCACATCATCTCGTCCACGCTAGCACCCTCCACGGTAAAGGCTACCATTACATCCACAGTGCACGGAAAGTCACAGATGGTATACGCACCAATGACGACGCACTCGTCAACCAAAACCCTGTCGATGAGTGGGGAAAAAAAGGCCCTGTCGACGATAATGCCATCCATAACGTCGATGAGTGGAAAGCAAAACACACCATTGTCGGCACTGTCTCGACGTGCACAACAACAGCGATGACTGTGAAGTCATCAACAACAGGAAAATGAGCAGACAAGCAGGGGGTCCGGTTAACGACCGCGTCAACGACCGAAATGCAGAATACTCCAGCGAGGTCCAAAACCCGACGACAGGGCATGAAAAAGCACAGAAAGCATACAAAAATCGCCTCTCAAGGACACAATACAATCATCAAAGGATTCAGGGGGGCAGAAACCTCAGGCAATCCCCAAGGAGTGGGACCCCATAGTCATCAAGATTGTGTTAACAAAATTAAACCCTACACAAGAAAAGACTTAATCTGGCAAGATCAGATCCCCATTGCTCTCCGGTATCATCCATCTTGCCAGAAGAAATTCTAGAGCACCACATAGACTGAGTTTGAGCACGGCTATTCAACAAGGTTTTCTGACATTGATTATGCAAACCAACCTCCACCCACAAAGCAGACGACCCCAAGGTATGGGAGCCCCCCTGGGGCACCAACACCAGTAGTGCAAACCACTACGTCGACAGCCTCATTCCTAAATGTGGCGAATTTACAGCTACTGCTGTCTTTACAAGTTGTTATCCTCCATACAAATGCTGGTAGAGCAACTAGGCAAGAGGTTACCCGAGGCCCCAGGACCTCAAAAACAACAAGGACCAGCTGAAATTCCTGAACCAGAACAACAGGCCTTTAGAAGAGTATTGCCTGCCCTAAAGGCCATACACAAATCCGGCACGGGGTAGGCAAGAACTGCACATTTTACATGCACATCCTGGCCACTGTGAGGGTTCAGGAATGAAAGCCGGACATACACTGGTCATTTTTGTGTTATAAACTTTTATTCAACTTAAATGGATTTTGAAAATGCCTCTCTGACCCTATACTAAAGAGTACTACTCCTACGTCCCGTCCCCTTTCCTCCATACTTATGGGACATCTCTCCTTCCTGTGGGACGGGACCGGAGCACTTTGTAAAAAGCATCCACATTTTTTTCAAAAATGTGTCCCTCCTCTCTTTCCTGCACGGGGCCCGGCACGCAGCCGTAACCCCGCCCGCCTTGGCTCCGCCCCGCGCATCGCCCATCAGTCCTTTCCTCCGCATGATCTGGGCCGGACGCACTTGCATCCTCGGAAGATTTTCTTCCGTTTTTCCCTCTCTGGCTCTCGCTAGCGTCCGTTTACTAGTCTATGTCTTTTAAACTAGATTTTCCAGACTGTTCATCGTGTCACCGTCGCTTCGCGAGGGCGGATCCCTGAGTGTTTGGGTCCGGAACACCGTTGGGACTCCTGTTTTTACTGTGACTCCCTTTCGGTCCGGGCTCAACGTCGGTTGGAGCGGTGGGAGGAGGTGTTCGAACGGACTCCTACTTCGCATTTTCAGGCGTTCATCGACGAGAAGAAAAAAACGCCCGGTAAGTTCTTTGATTTTCAGAGCACCCCGGCCGGGGTATACCTTCCCGGGTTCCTCTCGAGCCGGGAGGGGCGTTGATCGCTCTGTTACCGGGGTTCTCCCTGAGGTGCCTGTCGGGCCTAATAATTCTACCAGAGTTTTCTCCGAGGGTCTCCGTAAGGGGCCTGTGATCACCGGAGTACACTCCGAGGCCCCTCCTTTTGGGGGCTGTGTGTAGACCCAGTTCTACTGAGTCGTGGGGTACCGGAGCTTGCTCTGAGGCCGTTCTTTCGGCTTCCCTCAAAAACAAAACCGGGGTACGCCCCGAGGTCTTGGCTTTGCTTGAGGTTACCGAACGCATGTTCGAGGCCCGTGCCGATAAGGCTTCTACCGGGCCTAGGTCCGAGGTCCCTCGTACAGAGGCTAAGGCTACCAACAGTTCTGAGGGGCCGGGCAAGGCCCTGTCGGTGACAGGGCACCGTTCCCGCTCTTGTGGTGACACCAGATCTGTTGAGGGGGCAAAGAAGGTTTCTTCTTTTACCGGCAGTGCCGAGGCTCTTCCTTCGAAGGCTCAGTTGGCAGTTGGTATGTCGCAGAAACATTCTAGGCCTCATAGTACCGGCTATGCTGAGGTTCCTTACGTTAAGGCTAAAATTAAGACCCCTGATCCATCGACGGGGACCCCTGCCTCACTTCCTCACGTGCCGCAGTTCCCCTCAGATGAGGACAAAATGGCGCCCGTTCCCGCCACGACCACGGCAGCCATTTTAGGTACTACCCCTACAACTACGCCATCGGCCCCTGGTGTAGGGTTCGGTCCTTTGGGTGAACCTAAGGTCCCTTGTGCGCATCCTTACCGGCCAGTTTATGATTGGAACGCCCGGATGCCTCTTCCGCACAATGTTTCGTTGCCCGCGGGGGCGGCTCCCCTGATTTATGGGATACGTCGGCGGAGGGGCCTGTGTGGCACCCTTCCCCGTTGCGTCCCTGGATTTGTCCACCTCATGAGAGGCCTCCTCAGGTTCCGAAACAATCTCCTGAGGACGGCTTTTTCTATAAATTTCAAGCGCTTATGCGCATAGACCCCATGAGGGAATATTTCAAGGGGCTTTTCAAGGAGATATGTCCACCCGCGCCTCCGGCTCCACCCGTCCCATCGGTGGTTCCGCCGGTGCCTCCCTTGCCCGTGGTGCCTCCCCCTGTGCTTCCGCCTGTGCCGCCATTGTCCCCAGTGGACAAGGCAGTGCCTGACTCGGCTCAGCAGGAGCCGGGCCTGTCGGATGACCCTCAAGGCGATCAGGACAACGAGGACCTGTGCCGCTCTACCAGAGCTTTCCATGACCGGGTAATGGACATGATGAGCTTCTTAGATGTTCCGGTGCCGAGGCAACTGCTCCGCAGGAGGGCGTGCTTTCTGGGGCGTTCACCTTGTCTCCTTTGGAGCGTACCGGCCTGGTCTCGCAGAAGGACGTTCTGGCCGAGGTCCGAAGAGTTTGGGAAAAGCCACACTCGGGACTTTTTGTAAATAAAAAGATTGACGTGAGTTACAGGCTACATTCCTCGGAAGAAGTGGCCTTGTCGTCTTGTCCGCCTCCCTCCTCCACAGTGGTGGCTGTGGCCACGTTGCAATCCAGACCTGCAGCTTCCTCCTCCGCGACGGCGACTCAGGTCTTGGGAAAGGAGGACAAGCTCCTGGTCTCCCTAGGGAGGAAAATCTTTGCCAATTCGGCCTTGCAGCTCAGGCAGGTCAATGCAGAATTGATTTTGGCAGGAGTTAACATGCGGATGTGGAGAGGTCTGTTCGAGTTTGAGGAGCACATTCCGGTCGAGAAGCTGGAGGATTTCAGAGGAGGCCTTTCCGATGCCAGGGTCTTGGCCCAGGATCTCCTGGAGGCTGCGGCTCATCACGTAGACACCTCTGCTCGGGGTCTGATACTTGGGGTTGATACTTCGCGGCAAGCATGGCTGCATGCCACTAAGTTCTCGAAGGAGTTGCAAGACAAGGTCCTGGACCTTCCATTTGATGGTAAGGAGCTTTTTCACTCTTCTACTGATGTAGAGCTCACCAAATCCAAAGATAGCACTCAGACTGCTAAATCATTGTCTGTTCTGGTTAAAGCTCCCTTCAAGTCTCAAAGGCCGTTGTCGCAAGGTCGACCTTCCTCTGGTTTTAGGAGCTTCCTTGACTGCAAATCTCGCAGGGGGGATACTCCTGCGGGGAATAATCGCCGTAGACAACACTGTATGCGGTTTTTCTCCCGCTCCTCAGCCTCCTCATCAGGTTCAGGTGGCACTGCCACCTATAAGCCTGCCAAATGAGGGTTTTCCGCGCTCGCACGAGACCCCGGTGGGAGGGCACATTGCGTCTCATTGGGAGGCGCGGCAGGCCATCACAGAAGACAGATGGGTCTTGTCAGTCGCTCGAGCGGGCTTCCGCTTACCTTTACCCCCTACCCCACCCCTTAACCCTCCTTTTCAGCTGTCGGGCTCACCCTCCCTCAAGGCTGAGGTTCAGAAACTTCTGCTCCTCAGAGCTGTGGAACCCGTTCCCCTTGGGAGCAGGGCGGGGGGGGGTTCTACTCCGGGCTGTTTACAGTGCCCAAACCCAACCAATGATCACGCCCGGCCAGATTCGCTCCTCGTTGCAGGCGGGCGATTGGCTCAGCGTGGGGGGATCTTCAGGACGCGTACATGCATATCCTGATTTGGAATCCACAAAGGAGATATCTCCGCTTCTCTTTGGGAGAGGAGCACTTCCAGTTTCGAGCGCTTCCTTTTGGCCTCAGCTCGGCGCCGCGTGTCTTCACGAAGATGATGTCGATGATTGCGGCCTAACTTCGTCTCCAGGGTATCCATGAGTATCCGTATTTGGACGACTGGCTCTTATGCCGGGGCGCGCCCCGAGGCCTTGGTGGGGCTTGGTGCTACCGAACGGATGTTTGAGGCCCGCGCGAGTAAGGCTGTTACCGGACCTGGGTCCGAGGTCCCTCGTACAGAGGTTAAAGCTACCAACATTTCTGAGGGTTTGGCAAGGCCTTATCGGTGAAGGTTGTTTTTCACCGTTCCTGCTCTTGCGGCGACACCAGATCTGTTGAGGGGGGAAAGAAGGGAAATTCTTCTTTTACCGGCAGCGCCGAGGTCCTTCCTGAGGAGGCTAATTTGGCGGTTGGTATGTCGCAGAAAAATTCCAGGCCTCATAGTACCGGCTCTGCCGAGGTTCCTTATGTTAAGACTAAAGTTAAGACCCCTGATCCATCGGCGGGGACCCCTGTCTCACTTGCCCACTTGCCACAGTTCCCCTCAGGTGATGACAAAATGGCGCCCGTTCCCGCCACGACCGCGGCGGCCATTTTGAACGCTACCCCTACAGCTTCGCCATCGGCCATCTGGTGTAGGGCTGGTTTCTCGGCCTTGTGCGCATCCTTATCGGTCAGTTTGACCGGAATGCTCGGATACCCCTTCGGCACAATGTTTTGTTTCCTGCGGGGTGGGTACCCTTGGTTGATCTGCCCATCCAGATATATGAGTGGGCCATGCTTCATGGCTTCTGGCTGCTTGCGGTGTACATCCCGGGCCAGCTGAATGTCACAGCGGATGCCCTCAGCCGGCGGACAGTGGTCCGCTACGAGTGGTAGTTGAAGGAGGAGGTCCTCACGTGGACTTTCTTGCATTGGGGCACACCGGAGGTGGACCTCTTCGCTACGGTGGTAAACAAGAAGCTTCCTCGGTATGCCTCCAGAGGGGGGCTGAGAGCCTCCTCTCTGGGGGATGCTCTTGAGATTCCATGGCACAACATGAGAGCTTACGCCTTCCCGCCTCTTCCTCTAGTTCATCGAGCAATTGGGAAGCGGAAGAACTCTGTGAACTGTTCCCTTCTGCTCATGGCCCCGTGGTGGCGGGCCAGTTTTTTGGTTCTCAGAACTTCAACACCTGTCGGTGTTTCCGCTGATCATGTTACCAGTAACCCCAGATCTTCTTCATCAAGGGGAACAGCAGATGTGGCACCCCTCTCCACAGTCGCTCAGCTGGGCGGCATGGTGCCTGAGTTCAAGTCTTATAGCATTTTAACTTGTCTACGGATAACATACGTATTATCCAGGCAGCCAGGGAACCCTCGACCAGATCCCAATACAGGAGTAAATGGCTCAGGTTCTGTCGTTGGTGTTTGGAAAAGCAGTTGGATCCAAGGGTGGCTACGATTGACACAGGGCTGTCCTTCGTGTGCTCCCTAGCAGAGTCGGGTGTTTACGTTCTGTCATGCAGAACTTACCTTTCAGCGGTTTCCGCTCATCTTGCTATAGACCAATGCTCTTATTCTCTGAGTAACCCAGTGGTTAAGAGGCATTTTGCAGGCTTGACACGCCTGTACCCTCCGGTTCGTAGTCTGCACCTGCCTGGGGACCCTATTGTAGTCCTGACGGCACTGTGCCATAAACCCTTTGAGCCAATGGCTACGGTTGACCTCAAGTACGTGTCCTGGAAAGTGTCCTTTCTGGTAGCCATTACGTCAGCGGGGAGAGTGAGTGAGCTCCATTCATTGTCGGTGGAGCACCCTTTCTTGGTCTTTCACAAGGACAAGGTAGTCCTTCGGACGAACCCAGCCTTCCTACCAAAGGTAGTGACCGAATTCCATCTGAATCAGTTGATTTCCCTTCCGGTCTTTTTTCCGAACCCTGCCTCGGAGGTGGAAAAGGTTCTACACTGCCTGGATGTCCGAAGAGCTCTTAGGTTCTACCTGGACAGGACTTCCGAGCTTCGGAGCTCTTCCCAACTGTTTGTGACCTTCGGTAAGCCTCAGGGCAGGCCGGCGTCTAAGGCATCTATTTCCAGATGGATTACCGCCTGTATCACGGAATCTTTCACCGTCCAAAAGCTGAAACGTCCTAAAGGTATCTATGCACACAAGGTGAGAGGCAAGGCAGCCGTGGTTGCTTTTCAGAAGTATGTTCCCTGGGAGTCCATCGCTAAAGCAGCTACTTGGGCCTCCACATCTGCTTTCTGTAAGCATTACTGCCCGATATGAGCTCTAGAGCTGACGCTCAGTTCGGCCTTGCTGTGTGGAAGAACCTTTTTCAGTAAGGGGTATTTCCATCCACCCATAGTTCCTGTAAGGAGTGCTTGGGAATCTCCCATAAGTATGGAGGAAAGGGGACGGGACATAGGAGTATTACCAGGTTACTCACCGTAGTGACCACCTTACTCCTAGTCCATAGTCCCCTTTCCTCAATACGACCGCCCGCCGTCCCCTCTAATAAGGTTCCTCTGTTATTGCTAATGGGTCTTTTACTCTGCGATAGAAAAGGACCGATGGACGATGCGTGGGGTTTAGCCAAGGTGGGCGGGGTTACGGCCGCGTGCCGGGCCCCGCGCAGGAAAGAGAGGAGGGACACATTTTTGAAAAAAATGTGGATGCTTTTTACAAAGTGCTCTGGTCCCGTCCCACAGGACGGAGAGATGTGCCATAAGTATGGAGGAAAGGGGACTATGGACTAGGAGTAAGGTGGTGAGTAACCTGGTAATTTTCCTACCTAAACACCGGATCTGTTTTTGTCAGGATGTCATAAATCATAAGACAAAAAGAAGTATCTATCAGAGCACACCTAATTACTCAAAAACTAAATAACTATTTAGAGAAATTTTATTACAATTCTGGGTGCTGGGGAGGAATACACGCCCTGACACTGGAGCATGTGCTAAACATAAAACAAAAAGTGTCTAAACTTAAAGACACTCCCGTCCCCTGCACACCTTACAAGCTGAAATAAATCAGTCAAATTTCATAACATTTGCACTTTTATATATAGAAAGAATTGTCAATTTAGAACATAGGTAACAAAATATCTTCATAAAAGTACAGAAAAAAGGTATCAACTGACTTCCAATATGGCCAGCATGAAAAACAAATCAAACCAGACAAAAAAATAAGCTCCCAATTTTGAACTGCAGCTTCAAGCTCTATGCGTTTCGGGGACTATCCCTTTTTTCAGGAGCAAAAATATCTCACAGTGGGAACGACGTACACAGATCCATGATCCCTGCGAATACTCCTGCCGTCCTCAACAAGTGAAATGTGATTGCCGAACTCTAAGGCAAATCAATAGCCAATCCATTCCAAATTCAGGACTGCTTTACATTGGATGCGGGGTACTGGAAGTCCTGAATTTGGATTGGCTATTGATTTGCCTTAGAGTTCGGCAATCACATTTCACTTGTTGAGGACGGGAGGAGTATTCGCAGGGATCCTGGATCTGTGTACGTCGTGCACAGACAGATGCACAGACAGAGACTCTATTTTCTTTGACAACATTCCCACTGTGAGATATCTTTGCTCCTGAAGAAGGGGATAGTCCCCGAAACGCGTAGAGCTTGAAGCTGTAGTTCAAAATTGGGAGCTTATTTTTTTGTCTGGTTTGATTTGTTTTTCATGCTGGCCATATTGGAAGTCAGTTGATACCTTTTTTCTGTACTTTTATGAAGATATTTTGTTACCTATGTTCTAAATTGACAATTCTTTCTATATATAAAAGTGCAAATGTTATGAAATTTGACTGATTTATTTCAGCTTGTAAGGTGTGCAGGGGACGGGAGTGTCTTAAGTTTAGACACTTTTTGTTTTATGTAAATCATAAGACGTCCTTGTGTCCAAACAATCTATCCTGACCCTCACACTAAAACAAAATAATAAAGTTAAAAGGGAAATGTTCATAACCTGGTGCCTGAGAAGTGTTCTTAAACAAAAGTAGAATACTCCAACAGAAATGTTCTCCAGAAATTGAAAATACTTTATCTTTAAAGGGGGAGTGCCTACCCCTGGATTCTTAACTGCTATCACAAAATGTCTCTGGATCTAGCAGTTCCCTTTTGTCTTTCTTGACCTACAACAATCCTGTTGGATAAACATTGTTCAGTCTTATAAGTTCCTTTTTAACACAAATTTCCTGCTTGTACCACAAATTCCTTCCTTGTTTAACAAACGCTGTGTCTGCTTGACACTCTTAGTATGACTGTACTTTTACTGGTGTACTCCTTTGCCAAGATTCTTGATGCATTGTTATGTTATGTTAAATGAATGTATTGACCGCGCATATGCCCAGAGGCATCTTGGCACTGATTGCAGGAAGGGATTTTTGTGTTTGAGTGCAGCTAGAATAATAGAGTTTTCAACAGTCGACGGAAGGTAAGATGATCCACAGTCCCGCGGAGGGCGAGCGGCAAATCATTCCAGGCTTTGGCGACAGCCACTGAGAAAGCCCGCCCACCTGTCCATGAGAGTCTGATCCGGTGGACTGCCACCAACAGGGCAGATCGACAACGCAAAGCGCGTGTGGGGTCATACCGCACACATTTCTCCTGCAGATATTCCTCCCCCAAGCCGTAAAAGGCACAATGTACAATGCACATGGCCTTAAAGAGAGTGCGGCTTTCAACAGGAAGCCAATGGAGCTGCCTTAACAAGGGAGACATATGGGATACAAAGGGGGTTGGCGAAGAATAGATCTGGCGGCAGCATTTTGGAGTAACTGAAGCCGGTTAATAAGATAGCGAGGTTGTGCCAAATAGAGAGAGTTGCAATAATCAAGCCCACTCAAGACCAATGCAGCCACCACTGGAGCCTGGCACTCTGCAGGGATAAAGGGAGGAACCTTCCGTAGAATCCGGAGCTTAAAGTGACCAGTTTTACAAACTGCCGGCACCTGCTCGTCCATGGCAAGGGATGCAGAGATTCTAACCGCCACTGTCAATTGCCCGGTGTACTCTCCTGCCAGGAATTCTCTTATGTTTCACAACTGCCTGGTATATGCTGGCCAGGACTTCTAATGGTTTCTCTTTTTTCCTCAAGTAGCATATACCTTTCTGGTTGGCTATGTATATCTACTTGACAAAACATTCATTTTACAAAGTTCAGAATCTCTTTCCTATGTGACTCAAAAACACTCTTCTTTGTACTTCTATAAGTTTATACTGTTCTAATCTTCTTCGGCGCAGTTGCCGTAATGCCCCGGGGTCCACACTCTTTCTTTGGCAGACTCACCATTTCCAGCAGCGTGCTCGGTCTTGTTCACACATACGCGGTATGCATTTATAGTCTGCTTCCCATTCCCGGGCGTCTGACGTTGTCTTCAGGCTTCCTCGCGGCTCGGCTTCTGTACGATGGCTTCTCCGCTAAGGAGACCGCTGTTTTTGGCTGCCGGACGCCCTGGGACCCTCTCACAGTTCCTGGCGTCTCCACAGCCTACCTCGCTCGCACCACGTTTCCCTTCTTTCATGCCGATGAGTTTCCTCACTCTGCTACGCCGGTTTGCGACTGCAGCCTCTGCACAGCAAGTCGGGTTTTCCTACCGCACGCCGGCTTTCGTCTCCAGCCTCTGTCCATCTTTGTGGAAGCCCTTGCGTCTTCTCTCGGGCTGCCTCTCACTGTGAGGTTCAGATTTTTAAAGGACCTGTGCACAGGTATCTTTTCCCAACAACTAGCACACTCAGTACAGTTGCAGCTTCATGTAAACTCCTTCATACTCCTCGTTTCAGTACTTGGAGAATTATGGGGTTTTGAGTCCCTTCATGGTTTTTGTTGTAAAATGTTTGAATATTCTAGTCCAAGAGTTTTACATGGAAATTCAGTTCTACTTGCAGGAACATTAACATGGCAATAGGCGATCAGGGCATGGGGCAACAGGGTTTTTTCCTCAGGGTAAAATGGGGGATACCGTGTCTCAACCAATGGAGCCATGACATCTCCCCGGTGGCCATTGTGAGGGGTCAGAAATGTGATGCGGACAACTTTTAGATTTTTCAAATTGTGCCATTTTATTAAATTGTAAGTTTCAACAAACGCCTCACTTTCCCTACCCTGACGAGGATTTCCCAGCATATGCAAAACTAAAGGAAACACTCTAACAAGGGATATCTGGCCCTCACACTTAAACAAAAAATATACAAAGAAAACATATGGCAATACAAAACAATGTCAGTAATTGTATTTCTGATATATTCAGTCTCTCTTGGTAACCTGGGTGAGATACCCCTCCCGAGGTTTCTGGTTACTTTTAGTTCCAGTTGCACTGTTTAACAAAAAAAAGAAACGAGGAAATCCAGGTTCACAATAGAGTTTCAGTTGGGTTCTTAGCTCCTACACTGTGTCAAAAGAAAATTCTGTAAAGCAATGTTCAACCAATAGAAACGTTTCTCCTCTTACTTGAACAATGATTTTCCACTATGGTAAATAGTATCAGGGATGTTCCAGGTAAAGATGCTTTGCCACAATTTATAAACGTCAAAGAAGAACCAAGTTCCCAGTCAGATTTGATTAAAGACAATTTCTGGCAATGTAAAAGAACCAAAGCTTTTGGCAGTACTTAAACTTCTTTATAATGGTATAAGTCACAGTTTATATCTTTGTCAGGATGACTTCAAAGCACTTCTGCTTTTACCTGAGTAACTCTCATATCAGGTTAACGTCTGTAAAATTATCAGGTGAGTATACTTGCCTGCTCCATAGTGTTGCACATTCAACTTTGCTTCTGAAGTTTTAAATTTACTGACAACACAATGTATTACCACAACTTCAGCAATTTGTATATTTGTGACTTTTAACAACTCTTCAGAAAAGACAAAATTCACTTTAGTGCACCTCAACATCTTCAAGTAAGAAAGGCACTCTTCTTCTGGCAATTGACTTTCCAGAAGGGCTGCCTCTTTGCCACTCCTGTCTTTCTGCAGCAACAACAACAATCAAAATGCCCTTAAAGATGTAATTCGAATGGATTGTGTCCTCCAACGTATTCCACATCTTTGACATGCAATGTCCACAGCTGTGTACTTCGGAAACTTTTTCGGCAGAGGGTGTCCTGCGTCGATGGTGTCGGGTCGATGTCCTTCGAAGGCCTCCGTCGAGGGCCACGTTACCAGATGTTATAAATAGGACGCACAGCGCCCGTAGCCTCAGTTCTGTTTTTTTCGCAAGCGTGTTTGCTTCGGAGACTCAGCGCGCCACGTGTATTCCTCGTGTATATGTCTTCTAGGAAGCGCTGTCACCGGTCGCCTTCCCCATCCTCCTAGGAGGATGGCGTTGCAAGGAAAGTGGCTTGCTCAACTAAGTCCTCGACTCCGGAGGAATGGGCTGCCTTTAGGGAGCAGATGTTGGCGATTTTCCAAACGCAGGGCACAGTTCCGTCTGCGCCTTCTAACGAAGCCGGCAAGGAACAGTCTTGATCCGTGGCTTGCACGCCTTCGGGCTCTGGTCCTCGGCGCGATCCTCATCGGGAACCTTTGAGGTCCCGTTCGGACAAGGCTTAGGATGGTCGCAAGAGACGTGCTTCCAGGTCTCGGTCCTTGTCCCCAGCAGCTCGAGGTCAGCGTCGACTCCGTCGGCGCGTGTCCGTCGGATACGGACGTCGAAGCTTTGCCTTCGTATCAGCCCTCGGTGCCGTCAGCGCTTGTGTCGTGCCGAAGCCGTCGACGCCTTCGAGGCCTTTTTGACGAAATTTACCATTGGAGATCCCTGCTACTGTGGATCCTCCTAGGAAGGCTACTACCAAGTCTTTGAGGCCTGTTATGGACTCTAGGCCCTCGGCTGTTCCGAGACAGGACTTTTACCTCCCTCTGGATGACCTCTATGAGGAGGAGGAGAGGTCAGATTTCGATCTTGACCCTGTTGAGCCCGAGGGGGCTCCTGTATTTTCAGGGGATAGCCAATTGGAAGAGTTGAGGCAAACTCTTCATGACGCTAGTGGCCTGGACACTTCTCCGGAAGTGGAATTTGGTAGGCCTGAGCCTGGGGCTCATGCTGAGTCATCCTACAGGAGGCTCATGGCTAGGGTCACAGAGTATCTGGGCTGGACCAGTCGTCCTGAAGCTTTTGTGCAAGATGATCTAACGGACATTTTAAATCAAGGTCTGTCCTCTGACCCAGTGTTAGCTTTTCATCTGACATTACAGAAAAGGGTGGCGGCTGCTTGGCAGTCACCGGAATCTCTTCTGGCTGTTACCAAATCGTTAACCAAAAAATACGGCCCTTCCGGTAGCGACCCCAGCTACCAATCCACTCACCCCACTCCCGAGAGTTTGGTGGTTCAGGCGGCTACGGCCACCTCAAGGCAGGCGGCATACCCTACCATCCCTCCTGATAGGGATGACAAACGCTTTGACGGTTGGGCATGCAAGGTGTTTTCTGCGGTGAGTGTGGCGATAAAATCAGCCAACTCCACTTGTGCCTTGGCAAGATTTTCCCACACACTGCGGAACTGTGTTTCTCTTGCGGCTGAGCATATTCTCGAAGGGGAAGAGAGGGATGGGTTCCTTGCTCTCGTGCAAGATGGCAAGGATGCCATGTGTGAATCCCTTCAGTCGGGTTTGGACACGGCCAACAGTGTTAGCCGGTCCATGGCTGCGAGCACCGTTATACGCAGATTTGCGTGGTTGCGGATGTCAGGTTTTGACCCTGATTTGCAAGCCCGCCTTTTGTACATGCCCTTTGATGGAGCGCATTTCTTTGGCAGCAAGGCTGACGAGAGCCTTGAGAGGTTGCAGACCTCAAAAGCTGCAGCAATATCTTTAAGCGCAGCTGTGCGTCAACCTCCGCCTTTTAGTCCTAGGGGACAGCAGTGGAGGGGAGGTTCTTTTCGTTACTACTCCTCCTTTGGTAGAACGAGAGAAGCCACCAGTCAAAGGGGTCACCCTAAAAGTACCCGTGGTGGTCGGGGAAATCGAGCTGCCAAAGCCACTCAGGCAGCTGCCTCTTTGCCTTCAGGCGCTGCCGCAGCCGCTCCAAAATAGTCATGAAGCCATGTCCCGTGGTTCGCCGGTTGGGGGCAGACTGTCTCAGCATCTCGAAGAATGGCGAGTTATTACTTCGGATGTGTGGGTTCTGGATACCATAGCCCACGGCTACTGCCTTCCCTTCCTAAAGCGGCCTCACGACAATCCACCGGGGAATCTCTCTTTGAAGCTTCCAGATCAGCTCCTTGTGCAGGAAATGTTGACCCTGCTAGAGAAAGGCGCTGTAGAACTGGTGCCTGTAGCAGAGAGGAACAAGGGATGTTATTGCCCTTATTTTTTTATTCCAAAGAAAGACGGGGGATTGAGACCCATCCTGGACTTGCGTTGGTTGAACAAACTTCTCAGGAAGGACAAGTTCAAGATGGTCACTCTTTCTGAAGTCCTCCAGGCTCTTCGACTTCAGGATTGGTTGGTCTCTGAACCTACAGGATGCTTACTTTCATGTGCCGATTCATACCAAGCACAGAAAGTACCTGAGGTTTGCTGCTGGCGACTCGCACTTTCAGTTTCGCGTCCTGCCATTCGGGTTGACCTCCGCCCAAGGGTCTTCGCCAAGCTAATGGTGGTGGTGGCAGCGTATCTCAGGCTAGGGGGGATTCACGTCTACCCCTACCTGGACGACTGGCTGATCTGTGTGCATTCTCCCGAGCAAGCATTGGATCACCTTGGTCTCACCTGCCGCTCCCTCCACAGGTTGGGCTTTTCCCTCAATTTCAAGAAGTCGCATCTGACATCTTCCCAACAGCTACAGTACATCGGGGCTGTGTTGGACAAGGTGAGGGCTCATCACATTGTGCAGATGGTGGACAAGTTTTAACATGCCCAGAGTCTCCCGGCTTTCGAATTCTTAAGGTTGCTCGGCCTTATGGCATCCTGCATTTTTCTGGTGCCAGAGGCCAGGCTGAGGATGAGAACCCTGCAACGGGTTCTCAAGATGCAGTGGTCGCAGTTCTCAGGCAAGATGTCGGATCCCGTTCAGATTCTACTCTCGGTCTCCCAGGATCTTTTGTGGTGGGCCAACAAAGGGAACCTGATGAAGGGGGGGCCGTTTTGGCAACCATGGCCGGAGGTGACTGTAGTGACGGACGTATCCCTCACAAGATGGGGAGCTCATGCCGCAGACTTGACCGCCAGCGGTCGTTGGTCTGCGTCGGAGTCCAAACTCCACTATAACCTGTTAGAGCTCAGGGCCATCAGGCTGGCTCTAAAGGCTTTTCTGTCTGTGTGGGGGAAGTGTCCTGATCATGAAGGACAACACAGTGGCCATGCATTACCTCAACAAAAAAGGGGGTGTAGGGCCACTCCGGTTGTGCAGAGAGGCAATGCAGCTCTGGTTCTGGGCAATCCAGCAGGAAATTTTGCTCTCGGCAGTACATCTGGCTGGAGAGGAAAATGCGGCGGGTGGACACTCTGAGCAGGCAGAGCACGGTCTCTCACGAGTGGGCTCAGGAAGTCCTTCTAGATATCTTCGCCCTTTGGGGAACCCCACAAGTGGATCTCTTCGCCACCAGTGCCAACCGTAGGTGCGAGAGATTCTGCTCAAGAGAATTTCCTCCGAGGGGAGCCTTAGGAGACGCATTTGTTGTGGATTGGTCGTTCCCACTGCTGTATGCGTTTCCTCCAGTCCCTGTCATTCCTCAAATGTTAAGGAGGTTGTGGCGGTTCGGTTCCCACATGATCCTCATTGTTCAGGATTGGGCCAGGAGAGCGTGGTACTCAGACCTTCTAAAAATGTCCATCTGCCCTCCATGCCGTCTTCCATACCGAGAGGATCTGCTCTCGCGCAAAGGGTTAGGGGAGCAGGGGTGAGGGGAGAGAGGGGGGTCGGGGCAGGCGGCAGGTTCTGCATCCAGAGGTCAAGACTCTCAACCTTCACCCTTGGTATCTGAAAGGTTGAGGTATAAGGATTGGGATCCTTCGGATGATGTGATGGAGGTGCTGCTTTCGGCCAGGAGGCCAGCAACAAAATCCTTGTACCGTTGCCGTAAGTTCTGCGACTAGTGGACAAAATGTTGATCCTTTTCAGTGTTCCATTCCTGTGGTTTTGTCTTTCTTGCTTTCCTTGGCCCACAGGGGCCTTCAAGTGGGTACCATTAAAGGTTACCTGGCGGTGCTGTCTATCTTTAAGCGCTCGTCGGAAGAATGTTCTTACTTTAAGATTCCTTTGATTTCCCATTTTCTTAAAGGGCTCACTAATGTGTTCCCACCGTCCCCTTTCCAGGTGCCTGTTTCAGATCTGAATTTGGTTTTGAAATTCCTGATGGGTGCTCCGTTTGAAACTTTGCACTCTTGTCCTTTGAGATTATTGTCTTTCAAGACGGTGTTCTTGGTTGCGGTTGCTTCCGCTCGCAGAGTGAGTGAATTGCAGGCACTTTCATCTAAGCCACCCTTTACTGTGTTTCACAAGGATAGTGTTGTACTGAGGGTACGTCCTTCCTTTCTACCTAAGGTAGTGTCCGACTTTCATTTAAGCCAGAAAGTGGTTCTTCCGTCTTTCTATCCTCCTCATCCTAGTAAGGAAGAGGAGCGACTTCATGGGTCGGATCCTAGTAGAGCTCTGAGCTTTTATATTTCTAGGATGGCCAGGGTCAGAGTGAACGATCAACTATTTGTGGGGTATACTGGACACTGATTGGGCCAGGCTGTTACCAAACAGACCTCGTCCAGGTGGATAATCCTCACCATTACTGAATGTTACCGATTGGTGGGTAAGGACCCTCCTGAAGGGTTGCAAGCTCATTCCAATATTTGTGATGCAGCCATATAGGCTTCTATATCCACACCTTTGTTAAACATTATTCCCTGGATACAACGGTCAAGATATGGCCTTTGGTAAGGTGGTTCTTTATTCCGCCATCTGATTGGGTACTCTACATTCTTTTCCCTCCTCCATTTTCTGGTACTGATTTGGGAGTCTGTCAAAGATGTGGAATACGTTGGAGGACACAATCCATTCGAAGAGCAAATTACTTACCAAATGGTAATGTTTTTTCGATTTGATGATCCTCCAACGGATTCCACATCGCCCTCCCAGCCTGCCCCTCTGGAGAATTTCCTATGCGATTGCAGCTTACGTTTCCGCAAGGCTATGTGCAGTCAAGCAGGCATTGGATACGTGCCACAAGCTATGGGGAAAAAAACATAAACTGAGGCTACGGGCGCCTTGCGTCCTATTTATAACATCCGGTGACATCGCCCTCGACGGAGGCCTTCGAGGGACATCGACCCGACGCCATTGACGCAGGACGCCCTCTGTCAAAAAAAGATTCCGAAGTACACAGCTGTGGACATTACATGTCAAAGATGTGGAATACGTTGGAGGAACATCCAATCGAAAGAACGTTACCAGTTGGAAAGTAACTTGTTCTTCTACCTTTCCTCTTCTTGGCTTTGGTAATGTGAGTTATAACAACTTTCAGAGAAGAGTCCCAATCAACAAGCTTCCCTTTTTCCCAACCTTACATTGGTCTCTTTACTTCTGCCAACCAGAGTAGTTTTACCATAGACCGGTTATCAGTCTCTTTTGGCCTTAGGCAAGGCTTGCACACCTTTGGTTTGGGCAATGTGTGTATGCTTTTTGGTCTACGACAATGCTTGCACCCTTCTTTGGCTTGAGAAAGGTTTGATTCACTCTTGGCTTGGGCAACACTTGTTTCACTCCTGGCTTGGGTAACGCTTGCTCTCCTTAACTCATAAAAATTAATGTTCAGTCACTTAACTTCAGTATTACTTTGTTCTTCGACTGCTTTGTAATTAATGTTTAGGTTCACCTTCATCTGTTTTCAAAGGTATGAATATTCAATTAAAGTGTTTCAAGACTTTTTCTCTAACGTGAGTAAAGGGAATAAAGTTCACTCGTATGCAAGTGCTACTTTTCATACTTCCCATTGTCAAGCAATTGGCGGTTGCGTTAAGATAGCTTTCACTCCTACGCGAGCGATTCTACTGGATACAGAAGCCTGCCTTTGTTCGCGCCAGGGATCGGAACACTCAGTAACACTCACCGGCTTCTATCTTGTTCCCTTTGCGTGTCGCAGGACTTGGGCTGATTCTGGCTTCTTTTGGACACACACCCCTCTTCGGTAACAATGTCTTTGGTCCTGCCATGCCATTAAGGAGCTCCTCTAGCTCTTGGGACCCTTGGCTGCATAACTCCTTCCAGCCATGGTCTCAAGCACGTTTCCTGCTGCGTAATCTCTGCAATCATGTTCACATGGGGAAAAGCAGTCTTCGAGGGGATTGGGTCCTCCGACGTATTCCATATCTATGACATGTAATCACCACAGCTGTGCTGCTTCGGAAACTTTTTTCGGCGTCTGCGTCCTGCGTCGATGACGTTGATGCGCCGTCGTCGAGGACCTCCTCCGACGTCATCCGATGTGATAAGTAGGACGCACGACGCCCGTAGCCTCAGTTCCGTTTTTTCCGCGAACGTGTTGCTTCGTGAATCTCGGTTAACGCCTCGACTCTTTGGAGTTCTGTTCTTCTCGGTTCTTCGAACCTGTTCGTTTTGTGAGAATCCTTCGTGTGAAGATGTCTTCTACTTCGTCTTCGACCCCGCGTCCGGATTTCAAGAAGTGCGGGGAGTGTGGGTCCAAGATGTCGGTGACGGACTCGCACAACGCCTGCCTCTGGTGCCTCGGGGAGGCCCAAGACACAGATGACTGTATCGACCGCAGTCGCTCACGTCCAAAGCCTTACGCAAACATAAGAAGTTGTTGTCGGTAGGTCGGGTGTCCAAGCCCCGGAAGTCGAAGTCTGCGGGGCTTTCGACGGATGATTCGAGGGGTGACTCTCCGCGTCATCGTCGGAAGTCTCGTGGGTCTCCTTCTAGGAGTCGGTCTCGCCACTCCTCAGCCTCTTTGAGGCATTCTCGGAAGCGCCGACACCAGTCGTCTTCCAGGTCCTCTTCGGAGGACTCTGCCCGGCACGTCGCTTACCCCACCAGCCGTGCGACGCCGGAGGAATGGGCTTCCTTTGGGAAGAAAATGCTGGCGATTCTTGAGTCGCAGGGTACTAAGCCGTCCGCGCCCCCGAGTGGGGTCGGTCGTGAGAGGTCGAGAGACACCGCTCGCAGGAGTGGTCAGCACGAGTCACGGGAGAGGTCCCGTTCGGACAAGGAGACTTGTTCTCGACGTACCCGTTCCAGGTCCCGGTCCTCGACACGTTCGAGACCGTGTGCACCTGTGAGGTCTTCGAGGAAGACATCGACGTCTGAGGCGTCAAGGGAGTCGACAGGCTTTCTCGAGGCTCCGGCTCCGAGGAAGTCGTCGAAGCCGTCGACGCTCAGGTCGTCGAGGGACACGCTCGGGGCTCCGGCTTCGAGGGCTGTGTCGACGCCGCCGATGCTGGCGGCGCTGCATCTGACGTCGACGCCGATTTTCTCGATGTCGACGCCGATCCTCTCGGCGCCGATGCCTGTTCTCTCGACGCCGGCGCCGATTCGCTCGACGCCATCGACGGCTTTCGTGTCAGAGGTACCCCGTGGCACAAGTGAACCCCCTAGTAAGGCTCTGGTTAAGAGCAAGCACTCTCGGGTGCCTTCTTTTCGCCACCTGGAATATATTTCAGAGGCGGATGAGGATTCTGATGGCCTGGTTCCTAGTCAGGTTCCAGATGAAATTGTCTCGGGCCACAGTCAGTTTGACGATTTGAGGCAGTCACTGCATGATGCCAGTGGACTGGACACCTCTCCGGAGGTGGAGTTTTGTAGGCCTGAGCCTGGCTCTCATGCAGATTCCTCGTACCGGCGCCTTATGGCTAGGGTTTCTGAGTACTTGGGATGGTCTGCTCCCCCAGGGGAGTTTGTGCAGGATGATCTGACGGACATCCAGTAGCGACCCCTGCTACTTGACCAGGCACCCCACTCCGGAGAGTTTGGTGGTGCAGGCGGCCACGGCCCCGGCAAAGCAGGCGTCGTACCCTACCATCCCTCCTGATAGGGACGACAAATGTTTTGATGGCTGGGCGAAGAAAGTGTTTTCTTCTGGTGGTATGGCGCTTCAGGTGGCCAACTCCATTTGTGCCTTGTCTCGTTTCACACACACTCTGTGGAACTGTGTTGCGTTAGCGGCTGTACATATTCCCGAAGGGGACGAACGGGATGGTTTCCTTGCTATGGTCCAGGATGGTAAGGATGCCATGTGTGAGTCCGTTCAGTCGGGTTTGGACTTAGCTGAATGCGTCAGTAGGTCCATGGCGGCGAGCACCGTGATACGCAGGTTTGTGTGGTTGCGGAAGTCGGGGTTTGCTCCTGATGTGCAGTCCCGGCTCCTCAACATGCCCTTTGACGGTGAACACCTTTTTGGCAGCAAGGCTGATGAGAGCCTTGAGAGGTTGCAGACCTCAAAAGCTGCAGCAAAGTCGTTGGGTGCTGCAGTTCGCCAACCTCTGCCTTTTCGTCCTAGGGGACAGCAGTGGAGGGGTGGTTCCTTTCGCTATTACTCGTCCTTCAGTAAAGCGAGAGGAGCTGGCAGTCAAAGAGGCCAACGCAGGGGTACCAGAGGTGGACGACAGGGTACCCGTGGTGCCAAGGCCGCTCGGGCAGTTGCCTCTTTGCCCTCAGGTAACGCCGCAGCCGCTCCCACTCAGTCATGAGGCCATGTCCCATGGTTCGCCGGTTGGGGGAAGGCTGGCGCAGCATCTTGTAAGTGGCAAGCCATTACTTCAGATGTGTGGGTTCTGGAGATCATAACCCACGGCTACTGTCTTCCCTTTCGGCACAGGCCTCGCGACAATCCACCGGGGAATCTCTCTTTGCAGAGTCCGGATCCGCTCCTTGCGCAGGAAATTCAAGCCCTGCTGGAGAAAGGCGCCATAGAACTGGTGCCTGTAGCGGAGAGGAACAAGGGATGGTATTCCCCTTATTTTTTGATTTCGAAGAAAGACAGGGGATTGAGACCCATCATGGACTTGCGCGGTTTGAACAAACTCCTCAGGAAGGACAAGTTCAAGATGGTTACTCTCTCTCAAGTCCTCCAGGCCCTTCAGCTTCAGGACTGGTTGGTGTCACTCGACCTCAAGGATGCTTACTTCCATGTGCCGATCCATCCCAAGCACAAGAAGTACCTGAGGTTCGCGGTTGGCGACTCGCACTTTCAGTTTCGGGTCCTGCCGTTCGGATTGACCTCCGCCCGAGGGTATTCACCAAGCTCATGGTGGTGGTGGCAGCGCATCTCAGGCAAGGGGGGATTCACGTCTACCCCTACCTGGACGATTGGTTGGTCAGGGGGAGCTCTCCCGAGCAAGTTCTGGATCATCTGTCTGTCACCTGCCACTCCCTTCACAGGCTGGGCTTCTCCCTCAATTTAAAGAAGTCCCATTTGACGCCAACACAGCGGCTCCAGTACATCGGAGCAGTGCTCAACACTTCCCTGGGGCAGTGTTTTCCTCCCCAGGTGAGGGCTCTTCACATTCAGCAGATGGTGCACAAATTTCAGCATGCCCAGACGCTCCCAGCGTTCGAGTTCTTGAGGTTGCTCGGCCTCATGGCATCCTGCATTCTTCTGGTGCCAGAGGCTCGCCTGCGGATGAGATATTTGCAGTGGGCACTCAAGACGCAATGGTCGCAGTCCTCCGGCAGGATGTCGGACCCGGTTCAGGTGCTGCCCTCGGTCGCCCGGGACCTTCTGTGGTGGGCCGTCGAAGGCAACTTGATGAAGGGGGCTCCATTTTGGCTTCCCTGGCCGGAGGTGACGATCGTGACGGATGCATCTCTCACGGGATGGGGAGTTCATGCCAACGGGCTGACAGTCAGCGGTCGTTGGTCTCCGTCAGAGTCCAGACTCCATATCAATCTGTTGGAGCTGAGGGCCGTCAGGCTAGCCCTGAAGGCTTTTCTGCCGACTGTGCGAGGAAAGAGTGCCCTGATCCTGACGGACAACACAGTGGCGATGCACTACCTCAACAAAAAAGGGGGGGGGGGCAGGGTCACTTCCTCTGTGCAGGGAGGCGATGCAGCTCGAGTTCTGGGCCATCCAGCAGGAAGTTTCGATCTCGGCAGTTCATCTGGGCGGAGACGAAAACGTGAAGGCGGACGCTCTGAGCAGGCAGAGCGTGATCTCTCATGAGTGGGAGTTGGCTCAGGAGATTCTCCTGGAGATCTTTGCCCTTTGGGGGACCCCTCAAGTGGATCTCTTCGCCTCCAGTGTCAACCGGAAGTGCGAAAGGTTTTGCTCGCGGGAATTTCCTCCCAAATGAGCCTTATGAGACGCGTTTGTGGTGGAGTGGTCATTCCCGCTGCTGTACGCGTTTCCTCCAGTCCCCGTCATCCCGCAAGTGCTGAGGAGGTTACGGAAGTTCGGTTCCCGGATGATCCTCATTGCTCCGGCGTGGGCTCGGAGGACGTGGTAACCGGACCTTCTCGACTTGTCCATCTGCCCTCCACGTCGTCTTCCCTACCGAGACGATCTGCTCTCACGGGAGGGGGGGGGGTCAGGTTCTCCATCCAGAGGTCAGATCCCTCAACCTTCACGCTTGGCTTCTGAAAGGTTGAGGTATAAGGATTGGGACCTCCCTGAAGACGTGATGGAGGTGTTGCTTTCGGCCCAAAGGCCAGCAACAAAGTCTCTGTACCGTTGGCGTAAGTTCTGCGACTGGTGCAGAGTTCAGAATGTGGATCCTTTTGCATGTGACATCCCCATGGTTCTGTCCTTTTTACTTTCTTTGGCCCACAGGGGCTTGCAAGTGGGTACCATTAAAGGTTACCTGGCAGCGCTGTCCATCTTTAAGCGCTCGTCTGAAGAGTGTTCTTACTTTAAAATCCCTTTTAATTTCACAGTTTCTGAAAGGGCTCACTAATGTGTTCCCTCCGTCACCTTTCCTGGTGCCCGGTTGGGATTTAAACCTTGTTCTTAAGTTTCTTATGGGTGCTCCGTTTGAGCGTTTACATTCTTGCCCTTTGAGGCTGTTAACTCTGAAAACTGTGTTTTTAGTTGCGGTTACTTCCGCTCGCAGAGTGAGTGAGTTACAGGCACTTTCAGTTAAGCCACCCTTCACTGTATTTCACAAGGACAGGGTTGTCCTTAGAGTTTGTCCTTCTTTTCTTCCGAAGGTAGTGACGGAATTTCATTTGGCCCAGAAGGTTGTTCTTCCGGCATTCTATCCTCCTCCGCATCCTGGTAAGGAAGAGGAGAGGCTCCATAGGCTTGATCCTAGGAGAGCTTTAAGCTTTTATGTTTCACGCATGTCCCGGGTCAGAGTGGACGATCAACTCTTTATTGGTTATGCTGGAAAGCGTTTGGGGCAAGCTGTGACGAAACAGACTTTGTCTCGCTGGATTATTTTAGCCATCTCGGAGTGTTACCGCTCGGCGGGTAAGGACCCACCGGCTGGCTTGCGGGCCCATTCTACCAGGGGTGTGGCTGCATCTACTGCCCTGCAGAGGGGTGTTCCTATTCGCAACGTCTGTGATGCAGCCACCTGGGCTTCAGTACATACATTTGTACGTCACTATTCCCTCGATTCCATCCGAGGACAGGATCTGGCCTTTGGCAAGGCGGTCCTTTGCTCTGCTATTTGATTGGCTATTCTAAATTTTGATTCTAAATTCTTTCCCTCCTCCTTGCTCTGGTACTGCTTTGGGAGTCTGTCATAGATATGGAATACGTCGGAGGACCCAATCCCCTCGAAGAACAAGTTACTTTCTTACCTGGTAACGTTCTTTCGATGGGATGGTCCGATGACGTATTCCATATCGCTCCCGCCCTGCCTTCCCCGCTGCAGAATTTCTTTTGCGATTGCAGCTTACATTCCGCAAGGCTTTGTGTCTGACTGGCAGTTGACTAATGTCACACGTTCTGGGGGAAAAAACTACAACTGAGGCTACGGGCGTCGTGCGTCCTACTTATCACATCGGATGACGTCGGACATCGGAGGAGGTCCTCGACGACGGCGCATCGACGTCATCGACGCAGGACGCAGACGCCGAAAAAAGTTTCCGAAGCAGCACAGCTGTGGTGATTACATGTCATAGATATGGAATACGTCGTCGGACCATCCCATCGGCCTACAGGGTCTCTGCTACGAGAACAAAAGGAAGGGGAGATACAAACAGATGCAGAGGAAAAGACACCAGATACAACGTCTATGTTAACCCACTCTCCACCTAGAGACTACTGGGAGGACAGGGATGCAGATGTTAACCCCTTACGGGATAAGCCTCCAAGGCAATGCCCTGATGAAGTAGCAGCATTTCATACACTGATGTCCAAGGCGTGCAAAGTGTTCGGCCTCACACCGTCGCATTTGTAGAACGACTACTTTCTCTTTGATCTTATGCACAAGAAGAGAAATTTGGTTATGGCAATACCGATACTGGTTCATACTTGGGGAAGGTGTTCTCATCATGAAGAAACCTTTCTAAGAGCCTGCACTCAAAGGTAGGCTCGAGGAAAAAATACAGAGCTCCAGATGGTTCTCCAAAATGTTTAACCTCACTGCCTATGCCGGGGTCAGTAGTGTCATCGGCAGCAGGGCGTAATTCCACACCCAGGGATCCACCTGCTCCGTCCCTCCATAGAACGCAGGTAGAAAAGGGGATGCCTTTGGAAAGAAGATACTTGCAACCAGAGCAACCACAGTCAAGGCCGCTAATTCACTAGCGATTATGATAAGATATGGGGTAGCATTGCGCAGTCAAGCGTGGCTGAAATGAACCGACTTCCGGACAGATGGACAGGCAAAAGTGATCGACATGTCTTTTGAGGGAGACCAACTCTTTGGGCTGAAAATGTATGAGGTCCTAAAAGCCATCAAAACAGACAGATACAATGAGGTCCCTCACATCCCTTCAATCAAAATGCCCCTTTCTGCCTTGCGGATCTTCGTGTTAAGAAAACCAGACAAAACATAGAGGCCAATTTATGATTTCAGAAATGCCAACAACAAATTCAACAACAAATTAAAATTCAAGATAGTCCCTCGGACAGGCTTCAAAAAAGCTGTACAAAAGAACGACCTCCTAGCATCACTAGATTGAAAAGATGCATACTTCGAATGGATTGTGTGCTCCCATGTATTCCTCGCCTTTTGATATACCCATATTCAGCTTTAGCTGCTTCAGAAATCTTTTCCAGCAGGGGAAGCAGTGTGTTGATGCAGGTTGACTCGATCTCCCTCGAGGGCCTCCGACTCGATGTCGACGTCATCACTGGTACATATAGCACGCACAGCGACCGTTGGCTTCAGTTATGTTTTTTTACACAAGACCTATCGCTTCGGCGATCGCGCACTTCGGTTCATTTGAGAAACCTATTCAATTTTGTGAAATAATGGCAACTTCATCAGCATCATTGACTCCAAAATCGGGTTTAAAAAAATGCCACGACTGCGGGGTGAAAAGTCTCTTACGAACCCCCATCGGGTGTGTCTCTGGTGCTTGGGATCCGACTATAAGACATCAGAGTGTAGATCCTGCCTTTTGATAACAGTGAAAGCCCAGAAGAACGATGAGGGAAATTAGCTGCGGGTAGGTCACATAAATCCCCTTCGAATTACTCCTTTGAAAAAGCAATCCTCTTACGAGTCTCACCACTCATCGTCGTCTTCACGACGTATGAGGAAAAGGCTTTGCAGGTCACCGTCTTCGAGTTCCTCCCCTGAACGGGTAACCTGCCCAGCGAAATCAGCCTCTCTGGCTGAATGGGAGCAATTCTGCCAAAAAATGCTCCAATTCTTCGAGAATGCGGCCCAACCCCTTCGAAGCAGAAGAGCAGGAGCCATGCCCCTGTCGAGGTGAAACCAGACAAAGAAAGGGCAAAGGACTAACCCTGTGCGCCATCCAGACCGGGTGTCCATGAAAAAACTCCTCGATCCTTCGAAGGTTCTGTCAATTTGAGAGACTACGCCTGCAAAGCAAAAACTCCAACATCTTTGACATCTAAGGAGTCGACCCCCTTGCAGACAAAATATTCAACGCCAGGGTCGTCGAAACCATCAACGGCATTGAAAACTTTGACGAAAGTGACAAAGGTGTTGAAGGATGTCGAAAAATCTAGGGACAACTTCACTCCACTGGCAAGAGAATATTTTTTCAAATCTCTCTTCAATATATGAAGAACATGAACCATCTGAGGATGAAGCATGTCCTTTTGACGTAGAGTATGGATCACCAGGCATTCCCGAGGCTCTGATATCAGAAGAGTCAATGATGAAAGACCTTTATGAGAGACTGCATACAGCAAGTGGGATAGATACCTCCCCTGAGCTTGAATTGTGGCAGGCTAGACACCTCAGAACAAACAGATGGGTCATATAGACATCTAATGACTATTGTCATTGAATATTTAGGATGGAGCAGGCTCGCACCACTTTACGAGCAGGATTACCTGACTGATATTTTGACAGAAAACACTTATTTGGCAGCAAGGCTGACAAGAGCCTAGAGAAGCTGCAGACCTCCAAAGCGGCAGCCAAATCCCATGGTGCTGCGATCAGACAACCACAAACGCGCCCCAGTGGAACAGCTTGGATGGGCAGGTCCTTTTTGTTTCTATTCCTCAGCTGAAAGAGCGAGAGGACTGGTGAGTCAAAGTGGTCAGAGAAGATTCCCTGTGGTGGACGTGGGAAGGTGCTAAGACCGCTCAGGCAACGGCTACTTTTCCCTCAGCTGCTGCATCAGCCACCTCAAAACCTCTCTGAGACTCTCACAGCATCTGTAAGAATGGCGGGGTATTACTTCAGATGCATGGGCATTGGAAACAGTAGCCCAGGGTTACTGACTTCCCTTTCTAAAAAGGCCTCAATCATCCACCGGGGAACAACTCTTTCAAAATTCCAGATCCTCTCCTTGTGCATGAAATTGTGAACCTGCTAGAGAAAGGTGCTATAGAACCAGTACCTGTAGCAGAAAGGAACAAGGGTTGGTACTCCCTTTACTTCCTAATCCCCAAGAAAGAGGGAGGATTGAGATCCATCTTGGACTTTAGAGACATGAACAAGTTCCTCTGGAAGGACAAGTTCAATATGGTTACCCTTTCTCAGATCCTTCAGGCCCTCCAGCTTCAGGACAGATGCTATCATTGGACCTTCAGGATGCTTACTTTCATCCATCATAAACGCAGAAAATACCTGAGGTACGCGGTTAGCGGTTCTCCTGATCAATTTCGGGTTCTGCTATTCTGGCTTACCTCTGCCCGAGGGTTTTCACAAGAGAGGGGGGATTCACGTCTACCCCTACCTGGACGATTGGCTGATCAGGGCGTGTTCTGCTGCACAGGTCCTGTAACATCTCCGTATCACCGGTCACTCCCTCCATAGCCTGGGCTTCTCCCTTTATTTCAAGAGGTCCCACATGATACCATCCCAAAGGCTCCAATTCATCGGAGCAGTCCTGGATGCATCCTCAGGAAAAGACTCGCCACCCTGAGGTGAAGGCTCAACACATTATACAGATGGTCACCAACATTCTTACGGCTTTCAACTTTTTGAGGTTGCTCGGCTTCAAGGCATCCTGCATTTTCCTGGTTCCAGAGGCTCGCCTGAGAATGTGATCTCTTCAATTGGCTCTCAGGATTCAATGGTCCCGATTCTCTGCAGGATGTCCGAGCTTCTTCAAGTTCCGAGCAGAGTCGCACAGGATCTTCTGTGGTGGGCCTGTGAGGGCAACATTCTGAAGGGAGAACCCTTTTGGCAACCATGGCCGGAGAGAACTGTAGTTATGGACACCTCACTCACATGGTGGAGAGCACATACCAACAATCTGACAATCGGCAATCGTTGGTCTCCATAAGAGTCCAAACTACTACATATCAATCTTTTGGAGCTGAGGGCAATCAGACTAGCTCTGAAGTTCTTTCTGACTCTGTACGGAGAAATAATGTCTTAATAATGACGGACAACATAGTCGCCATCTGCTACCTCAACAAGAGAGGAGGTGAAGGGTCACTACCACTGTGCAGAGAGGCAATGCAGCTCTGGTTCTGGGCAGTTCAAAAAGGAATCTCCCTATCGGCAGTTCACCTCTGAGCAGGCAGAGCACAGTCTCCCACGAGTGGGAACTAGCTCAGGAATTCCTTCAAGAGATCTTTGCCCTTTGGTGAACCCCTCAAGTGGATCTGTTCGCAACCTGTGTCAACCGGAAATGCGAGCTATACTGCTCCAGAGAATTTCCCCCAAGAGGAGCTCTAGGGGACGCATTTGTAGTGGACTTGGAGTTTCCACTTCTGTACGCGTTTCCTCCAGTCCCTGTCTTTCCTCATGTGATCAGGAGGTTGAGAACGTTCGGGAAATCCATGATCCCAATTGCTCCAGATTGGGCCAGGAGGACGTGGTACCCGGACCTTCTGGACATGTCCATCTGCCCTCCAAAACATCTTCCGCAAAGAAAGGATCCTCTCACACGGGAGGAAGGTCGGGTTCTGCATCCGTAGGTGAAGACACTCAATCTTTACGCATGGTTTCTGAGAGGTTGAGCTATAAGGATTGGGACCACTTGGATGACGTAATTGAAAAGGCCAGCAACAAAATCCTTGTACTGCTGCTGTTGGAACAAGTTCTGCAGTTGGTGCAGGGACAAGAATGTGGATCCTTTTATGTGCAGTACACCTATGGTGTTATTGGTCTTGTTACAACTGGCTAATCTGGGGCTCCAGGTTGGCACAATTAAAGGGTACCTGGCAGCGCTGTCCATTTTTAAGTGCGCATTTGAAGAGGTATCTTTCTTCAAAATGCCACTAGTGATACAATTTCTGAAGGGACTAACAAATGTGTTCCCTCCAATCCCATTTCGGGTTCCAGTTTGGGACCTCAACCTAGTTCTAAAACATATTGTTGTATCCCTTTCGAACCTATTCATTCTTGTCCTTTATGGTTGTTAACCTTCAAAAACATCCTTTTTAGTTGCTCTAACATCCGCCCGTAGGGTGAGCGAGCTTCAAGCGTTGTCTTGAAGGCCTCCTTATACAATTTTAGGGATAGAGTGGTCCTTAAGGTTAAATCTACATTTTGGCCTAATATTTTAATTTAACTCAGAAAATTGTACTACCATCTTTGTATCCATCTCCTCATCCTGGAAAGGAGGAGAGATTGCACAGGCTTGACCTAAGGCATGCACTTAGCTTTTATATTTCAAGGATGTCAAAGTTGACACAGGATGATAAACATTTGTTGGTTATACAGGCCATAAATTGGGGATGGCATTGACAAAACAAACCATGTCTAGATGGATTATATTAGGAATTTCTGAATGGCTAGCTGGAAAAGATCCGCCTGAAGGTCTAAGGGCTCATTCGACTAGGGGCATGGCTGCAGCATTTGCTTTACAGAGAGGAGACCCATCCAAGATATTTGTGCAACGGCAACATGGCCCTCCGTTCATACTTTTACAAAGCATTATGTCTGGACTCTTCCTCAGGCCGGGAATGAGGATTTGGGAAGGCGGTATTACATTCTGTTCATTCAAACCCTTAAGGAACTCATAAATTCGTTCTCCCTCCTCCAAAACCAACACTGCTTTGGGAGTTTATCAATAGATGAGGAATACGTGGGAGGACACAATCCATTCGAAGAACAAGTTATTTACTCTTGGTAACGTTCTTTCGTCTGGATGTTCCTCCCACGTATTCCTCATTGCCCCTCCCTACCGACCCTGCAGTAGAATGTCCTTGTTTTTACATTTAACATACTTTCAGGGCAAAACACTGTCTCATGCAAGGTACACCCAAAAAAAGTATTGAAAAAACGGAATTGAAGCCAACAGTCGCTGCGTGCGCTATATGTACCAGTGATGACGTCGACATCAAGACCGAGGCCCTTCAGGGACATGGTCGACCGGCATCGCAGCGCCGCCTACTGGAAAAATGTTCCGGAGCTGCGAAAGCGGAATACAGATCTATCAAAAGATGAAGAATGCGTGAGAGGAACATCCAGTCGAAAGAACGTTACAATGGGTAACTTGTTATTCCATGTGCCAATCCACAAAGCCCACAGGCAGTTCCTCAGGTTGACCATAGGAGATCAACACTATCAGTTCATTCGGCCTCCGGTCAGCCCGAAGGACATTCAGAAAGTACCTAGTTCCAGTGGCCGTACACTTAAGGAGGATGGGGTATCATGTCTACCACGATCTCGTTGATTGGTTGCTGAGAGCTGCCACAAGGCAGGAAGCACAGCAGCCAATGCAACAGGTGATAAAACACCCTGGAGTGGCTAGGATTCACCATCAATTATGACAAATTGTGTATAAAGCTATGCAACAATTTGCTTTTCTTGGGGCCACACTTCCACACCAACAGGGGCTGGGTCCGACCTTCGCAGGAAAGAGCAGACTCAATTCTGCGCCTACTCAGTGTTCAAACTAGGCGACAGCATAACAGTCAGAAAGTGTATGCAACTGCTGGGGGCCATGTCGTTCTGCATTCCACTAAGTTATGCATTCCACTAATCCCACATTGCAGGCTCCAAATGAGGCCTTTATAAGAATTTCTCGCAGACAGAGAGTGGTTGTTACTGCACGTCTTGCACGCTGCCGTCAATGGTGGGCAAAGCCATTTCACTTAAAACAATGCATGCCTCTACAGCATGTCTTGTTTCAAAAGACTGTAATAACAGACACATCCCTGACAGGCTGCGGTGCGCACGTAAGACAAAGGACAGTGAAATGCAGACAAATCAAGCATGCATATCAATGTTCTGGAGCTGAGGGTGTGGTGTTCCAAGCCCTTCGGTCATTCCAACCAGTACTCAAAGGAAGGATCTGAGAGTGTTGACAGACAACACCCCCACCATGTACTACATATGAAAATAGGGGGGCATGCGCTCCAGCACGTTGTCTCAAGCGGCACAAGCGCTATGGCACTGGGCAAACCGCAATCAAATAACGTTACAGGTGTTTCACCTGCCCGGTAAATAGAACGAGACAGTGCATCAGCTCAGCAGAGCAGAGAATCGGAACCACTAATGGAAACTGGCAGATGTACAGCTGAGCAAGGTGTTAATACAGTAGGGTTTTCCCCTATTCCACCTCTTCGCTACCAAAGACAATAAGAGTGCCCACAATTTGCCAGCAGATAATCCTCATGAGGGATCCCTGGGAGTTGCTTTCACGCTATTGTGTGATGGGATATTCACCTACGCGTTTCCACCGTTTCCAGTAATACACAGTGTTTTGCAAATAATGACAATGTACAAGTGCAAAATCATACTGGTATCGCCAACATCGCCAAGAAAAGTCGGATCTGTTGCGTCTAGCTCGCAAGATACCCATTCCCCTGGGGGAGGCCCCAGACCTGCTCTCTCTACCCCAAGATCCCTGAAAATCAAAGCATCCCTCCTGATTTCGTAGAACTTGGCCACGTCCTGATACCAAATGACTGACAGAATTTTGAAAGCGGCTAGAGCACATTCCACCAACAAATCGTATAGCTACTTGTGGACGCGCTTCTGAAAGTGGTATGCACAGCAGGATTGGCTAGTTATTGCACCGCATCAACTATTGCCATAGTTATATTCTATTAAAGTTCATCTGGCTGCTATCGCTACATATAACAGGAAAGACAGTACAGTTCCTCTCTATAGTGCAAGAATCATTAAGCACTCTGAGAGGGCTCTTCCGCACCTACCGACGAAAGGCAAGAATACCACTGCAATGCAGTTTAAATACTGTCCTTACCGTGCTCATGAAAGTGCCTTTGAGCAAATGGCCACGGGACACATGAAATACGTTTTGTGGAATATCGCTTTTCTACTGGCGATAACATTGTTCACGAGAACGTCAGCAATTCAAGAGCAACACAAGGGAACATATCTTCGTTTCATGGCCAAAGTGGTTTTACGGACTAACCCTGGGTTCACCCCCAAGGTCCTTTCGGACTTCCACAGTCAAACATAGTACTACCAGTATTCTTTGCTAATCCAACTGCACTGAAATTGTATCTAGATAAGACCATGTTGTTTAGACGCACTTCCCAATTATTTGTAGCATGTGGTCGTCCAAACAAGATTCACACCATCTCTAAGTATGGCATAGCCCGGTGGGTGGCATAAGCTTTCTCGAAATGTCATACTAAAAAAACAAGCCCTTATAGGTGCCCGTGAGAGCCCACTCCACAAGAGCAGTGGGTTCCTTAGCAGCATTGTGGCCAGGTATCCCACTAGCCGATATCTGCAAAGCTGCTACTTGGGCGGTGCCACACACCTTCGTGAAACACTACTGCATGGAAGGACAGAACGAGTCTGGGGCAAGACTGGCAAGAGTAGTAATGCAGCCTATTTTTCAATAAGGTACGCCTTTGTTCACTCTTTCCATCACCGTATGTAACTGTATATTACTGCTGTGTATTTTATTCAAAGCATGTGAATCCATGAAAGATTCAATGGTGGGGAAGGAGTATGTTACTTACCTGGAACTCATGTTCTCCAGCACTGGTATCTTCTTTCGTGGATTCACATGCAACCATCTACCACCCCAGGAAAAACAAAGGCTAAAATAAAGTAGCTCTGCAGGGTTAGAATCTGAAGCTGGCCTCCAGGGTGGGGCTTCATACTAGACCGTCGTATTGGCTGGGGCTGAATGCACCCGAAAGGATAGAGATGAGTTGCAGTAGTAAGCAGTTTTTTCTTTAATGTATATTGTAAAATTGATGTTACAGAGGATTCCGAGCCTGACTTGGAATATTCAAAGCATGCAAGTCCAGGGAAGATGCAAATGTTGGAGACCAGGATTTGCAGGTAAGCAACATACTCCTAATCATTATTGCTGGCCTGTTTTTTTAACTCTAAAGAAGAATTAAACTGACAAAGCGCTGAATTTAGCCCATACTACAGAATGCCAAAGTCATGTTAAATGTGCCCAGTGTGGTGGTGTTTTTGGGGATCCCGATCTAGAATTAAGATATGAGTCATGGCCTGAGAGGTAGATCTAAAAGGATGCGGCCTCTACTAATATGGGTTTGACACGATACACAGGGACAAGAAGCTTGTGTGATTACAGTACATGCTTAAGAAAATTGTGTGCGTGTGTTTTGCAGGACAAAGATGCCACTTTCAGTGATACCCCAAGGGTGTTTTTTTACCTTCTGCCTTGATCTGTTTATAACCTGCATGTCATAGGTTCTAGTGCCAGTGGGAAAACTGGCCGGGTATGAGTCAGCGACATAAAGTGTTTGTGTTACCTTTGGGATCAAATCCCCTAAGGAGTTTGATGGATTAAGTTATTTACTGCATGGGTGTGTCTGTGACCGCAAGTTTGCAGTTCCCTGCTGGTTTTCAAACCTGTGATTTGCAGATGGCTCACACATCTCAACAGCCAGCTTTTTAGGATTATATTTGGGAGTATAATTATGTTTGCAATGTATGCATAATCCACATATTTTTCTTTCTTACCAAATGTTTGCAATCGAAACCAATATGTTCAAGTACAGACCCTGAAGTCTATCTCCATCATAGTATGATGAGAGAGAAGGTGTAAATCACTAATGGAAAGCCATAGCCCCCTGTGAAAATAGATTTTAAAGGGCCTTTCAAAGTGAATGTCCCTTTTAAAGGGGGGTAGGGGTGTGTGTGTAATTCCAGTTAGAGACAGGTAAGTATAAAAATACAATTATTTATTGGACCTTTAGATTGCACACTAAGCAGGTAATAATTCTAGTCAAATATCACATAAAAACAATCAAAATATCTCTATATATAAAGCAGAAAATCTGTTAGTTTGTTCGTTATACAATTCCACACTGTTCCACCAATCTGCACTCAATTTTGCATAGTTATCTGTTTAGGACCGTCCGGACATTACCGACTACATGACATTTGGACACCCCTTTCCCTGGATTTCAGCCCCTTCACACGAGACATTTTCTTATAATCCTGAAATCGGTGAAACAACAATGCGGTTGCAGAAGGACTGGAAAAAGCTATTTTTAAGCGTCTGGGTGCGAGGAACAAAACTAAAAAAAACATGTTTCAAGGCACTAGGATGCACAGTTTCTGAGATATTTTGACCGCAACACACTGCACCTCGTCAGGGTGAGGTGACACATGGGAGAGCGCACAGAAGGGCTCAGAATTCTGCAGCACGCCAACTCCTGCCACCCCTCCACATCTGCTCTGGGGTATGTCACACGCGCCCATCCTCAGTGCTGTTTACTTCAGAGTGCAAAGCACATCAAGTGGTACAGCTACCTACAGGATGATTGATTTTCAACAATTGATGAGTTTTATCATGTCTGCGTACAGGACCTGTGCGGAGTATGGCTACTTTTTTGTGTATATATATATATATATATATATATAATTACACGTCCCGCAGTAGCGGCCTTGTAGTTATGGTTAAGTTGCTAAACTCATAGGAAGACCACTTTTTCGGCGGCTTATAACTTCGCCCCCCCTGGAGGAATTGTCACCAAACTTTGCAAAGAAAAAGTATATGGCCAGCTCTGAATTATTTCGCGAAGTTGGGTGAGGTTCTGTGCAGGGGGGGGGGGCGGCAAAGTTGTAGGGGGGTCCACAATAAGACTGAATTGGGAAAAACTTTGCACACGGCTACTGGCCGAAAGAGTGGACGGATTTTCACCAAATTTGCGGCAGGAGCGGGGGTTTGGGTCAGAAAGCGTGCTTTTGTGTGTTTGGTGGAAATCCGACCAGTACGTTTGTTGCAACAAACTGAAATGTACGCCTCAAAAAATGAGTGATATCTGGGTCCGCCGCACGCACCCATTTCCCTGTTCGCTCCGCGGACCGAAGTCTCATTGGCCTGCAATACGCCATGATGTCGGCGAACATTGGACGCGACCGGTCGTTAGCTGGAGTGAACGGTGCTGTGCGTCAACATTTTTGGGAAACACTACCATGGTGTATCGGAGGATAGGGTTGTGGTGTGTGTGTGGCAAGGCTCTAAGCCATTGTGTGCGTAGCTGGGTGGGCCTCTTGTATGTAGCAGTGTGCCCACTAAAACTAGTCATATTTGGCTCTGCCCTGGCGTCCCATGTCCCATTTCCCTGTGCTGCAAGGTCAACATTTTTATTGCACTGCATTGTGCGGTGATGGGATGTGTGTGAAAGTGTTCCATGATGGTGGCATGTTGTTTCGGAGGACAATGCAGCGGCGAAAGGGCATGGAAAACATAGTGTACGGCATCTGGTGGTGGGAAGAAGGGATGTAAACGGTGCAGGATTGAGAAGTGCTTCATGTGATATGTCTCCTTAGAAGAAGACGGTGGTGTGCCAGCGGTATCCGTGCATACTCCGCCAATGCGCAGTTACCTCAACAGACAACAATCTTGTGTGCAGGCAGCATTCAATGTCTTTCTGTGATGAGTGGTGGCAGGCACATTTGCAGAACGAAGTGCATTCAACGAGACATGAGGATTTAAACATAGCGTGTACTATGGTGTTCTGTATAAATCTGTAGTCTCTTCGATGCATGGCTGCAGCCCTAGCCCAGAAAAGTATGTCCACTGGTTGAAAGTAGGTGCCACATTGTTGCTTTGTGTGTGTGGTTTGGCTGCAGTGCACACAATGTTGGTTGCATGGGTGTGGTGATTGGTTGTCCCGGGAAGATAGCTCAGTGACAACGTGCCTGCCTTGGAAGCAAGACGACACGAAGCAACACCGGTTCGATCCCCGGGTTCGCGCTTAGAAACCTATGGGTATTTAAGCACGTTATAAATATGCAACTAAGAAGAAAAAAAAGACCAAAAAAAAACAATTACGCAAAAAAAAACAATCCCTGTAACGACGCCTCGATGCCCGCGGGCTGTCTGAGCGCTTTAAAAATGCATAAATAAATCTGTATATGGGTGGAGATGTTGCAATGAGCAGTCGTGGATTGGTGTGCATATGGAAGAGGTCACGGGGGCAACTGGTTCCTCTATGTGCATTGCGCAGATTAGTAAGTGTTGCAGTGCACTATGCACCATTGGTTCTATGCAAGTACTAGAGTGTTGGGAGCAGGCCCAATGTTGTGAAGATTGTCTTGTTTGGTTGGCATGCTTATAATGCTTTGTGATTCGAAGTGGGTAGAAGTGCCAAACACAGCATTATGTTACTGCATTACGGTAAGGGGAACACGTGTCCTTGCCTCCCTGCTTTATGGTGTGGCGGCTGGGTGGAAGTGCTGGTGCGTATGTTGCCTTTGTGATTTCTGGCACATGCCTACATGGTCGCCTGCATGGCTCTTTTATGTTGTGGTGGGCGTGGCCAAGGCCTAGACTGTTGGGTGCATGGCCAAAGGCCGTAGGCCATGCACCCATCACAACATAATGCAGCCATGCAATTGTCAGTAGGCATGCAGTTGAAGGTGGTGAGTAGCACACAATGGTTGCAGAGGACATTGTACACTTGGTAGAACAGCAGAAGTGAGCTGCTATGCGTACATTAGCATATGGTGTTCATCATTGCCCCTGTTGCACAATAGGGAGCCACATGTCACCATTTGCGTTTGCTATGGTTAGGCCCTTATAAGACCCTTGCTTGAGGAACTGTTTTAACACATTGCACCATGAAAGGAAGTCATCAGCATCAGAAAGTTGCAATATGGACAACGTACACAGCCACTCATATACCATTCAGCACAGGCAACACAACGTCATGGAGCCATGCATGTAAAGATGTGGCCAGGGTGAAAGTTGGCAGGCGCAATTGCAGATGGGAAGTGCATTACACATGATATGAGGAGTAAAACATGGTTTGTACTAGGGTGTGCTGTATGTGGTGAGGCCCTGGCGGTCAGTGATGGTAGAGCAATGGCAGAAGGGGAGTACAATGAAGATCACATGAAACTTTGAATGTACACTGTAGTCCGGTGTATTGCGTGTGCCAAGCCCGTAGTCCCTTCGAGGAATGGGTGGCCACCTTGCACCGCCAAATATGTGCCCTGGGGTGAAGTAGGTTTCACATTGTTGCCTTCGGTGTGCGGTTTGTGAATATTGCATAAAATGTTGGTTTCATGGTTGTGGGGATTGGTTGCAATTCGTACACTGTGTAGTCCATGCCTGGACCCGATGGAGTGACGACTCCTCTATTGTGTCCTCTGGGTGCAGTGATGCAGTAGTGGATGCTTAGAATTGGCTAGGGGCGACCGGCATGTACCTGGCCACTTGTTCACCTGCATGACTTGTTATGTTGTGCTGGGTGTGGCCAAGGACTACACTGTTGGATGTATGGCAAAAGGCCATAGGCCAGGCATCGAAGAGCCTAGGCCTGCACCATAGCACGCCACCATAACGCAGACATCTAGTTTCAAGTATGCATGTCTCCGATGGTGGTGACGTTCAAACAATGGTTCTGCAGGACCTTGTAGACGTGGTAGAACAGCACAAGCAACCTTATATGCGTCCAGTACCATATGGTGTAGATTATTGCACCACCTTGGGCACTAGGGAGGCACATGGGCCTATTTGCCTTTGGCATGAGTTGGCCTTTGTACCACCCATCCTATGTTACGTTTGTAAATTGTGGTATGTGGCAAATGTTCCCCTTCATGAGGCCATTATGTTGTGCTGTGTGTGGGTAAGGCCTAGACTATTGGGTACATGGCCAAAAGCCGTAGGCCATGCACCCAAGAGCCTATCCCTTGATGAAAGCCAGCACACCATAATGCAGCCATGCAGAATTGTCTCTGCATCTCTCCGAGAATGATGACCTTTGAATAATGGGTGCGGAGAGCATTTTACACTTGGTGGAACAACCAAAGTGAGGTGCTATGCGTTCACGAGCACATGGTGTAAGTCATTGCACGTGTTGCACATTAGGGAGCCAAATGTTTGCATTTCCGTTTGCAATGGGATGTCCTTTACAAGACCCTTGCTTGAGAAAGTGTTTTAGCATATTGCGCCATGAAAGGAAAGCATCAGCATCAGAAAGTTGCACTATGGACAATGTACAGAGCCACTCACATACCGTTCAGCACAGCCAACGCAACGTCATGGAGCCATGCATGCAAAGATGTGCCCAGGGTAAAAGGTGGCAGGCGCAATTGCAGATGGGGAATTCATTACACATCACATGGAAGAAGTAAAATGTGGGCTGCACTACGGTGTGCTGTGTGTGGCGAGGCCCTAGCATCTTGGATGCATGGCTGGAAGCCTTACACAAACAGCTAGGTGGGTTGCTTGCAACTACTCCTCAGATTGTTGCGTTTTGTGTGTGGTTTGCGAGTTGTGCATGCATTGTTGATTCCATGGGTGTATATCAGTTTGGAGAGAGGTTACCTGGAGATGCTTTCACATGACACAATACCTGTACTGTGAGTGTGTGAAAGTACCTCTGCAGTGCAGTGCAGAAATGATAGTGCTCGATGCGGAGGTCTTGGATGTGAATGCTAAATGCGTGTGTCACTATTGAATACTACCTAATGCGGGAGTGTTGCATATTCAATAGTGGAAACAGAAGGAGGAGTGCGCCTCTGCTTTACTGGGGTGTGGCCCTCGCTGTAGCTGGGAAAGCGCACATGCTACAGTCTGCCCTTCTGAGCATGGTGCCTTTTGTAATTGGAACTGTGGGGATTATCCAATCAGGTGTTTAGGGTGTGGTTCACAGGTAGGGGCGGTGATATATTTCCCCAGAGTGCTCATCGTGGGTGATTCCTTTGTGCAAGATCTGCACAGGTATGCCGTGGAAAGAGGCTTTGATACTAAATTTCAGTTGGAAGGAGTGGATGCTTTTTGGTGCACAGTCTGAGTGTGGTTTCGGTGCCATGGTTCTCATTTTGTACATGTGTGGCCTCTGTCGTTACAGTGGATGTTGTGATTGTGCATTATGGAGCACTACATTTGGGGTACATGTCGTGCTCACGTTTGCTCCGTCACCTCAAGAAGTTGATGACAGCAGTGATACAGATTTTTCCCACTGCCAAGGTGATTTTCTCCTCCGTACCCCCAAGAGGTGCATGGGACCATGCCAGTGTAATTTGTCTACAGCCAGAGGTCAGGAAATGAACAGAAGCATGTGTGACTTCATGTGCAGTGCTGGGATGTTCTGCACCGACTATGACAACATTAACAAGCAAGATTTGCAGTGGTTCCAAGGAAATGGCATTTTGTTGACCTCCATTGGCAATGCTGTTTTGTTTGCCACTCTGCACGAAGCGTTGCAGACAACCCTGTAGAACGGTACGAGAAGCTTTGACGTTCAAAATGTCAGGCGAAGCAAACAGAAACTCAGCGAAAAAGATTTAAAAAAAAACATTCTATGCAAGCACGTAAATAACAAAAACAGGACAAAAAAAACCTTTTGTTCTCTGAGACAGTACTACACACCCAAACCCCTACCCTGTTTTACACTCCCCTTCCTCCCTAGCACGAAAACTCAGCGGATTACACTGTACTTTCACGCTTGCACGTGCCACATCCAGCCATTTAGTGGATGGGAGCCATGGAAATGAACTGTGGAGCGAAAGACACTGCTCTATAAGGTTGGTGGGTCTTGTGTGTACACAAACACTGTGCCAGAATGTCTCTTTGCACAAAGAAGTGCAGAATGCTATGGTGGCAGTGTGCAAGGTAAGGGGCAGGCATCCTGGGTGTAAGCATGAACTGTATGTACTTCTTTGAAGTTAGTAACATACAAGGTGTCCTGCGCTTGGATGATATTTTTTCAAATGTGTACAGTAATTGGGGTACTGCGGAAAACAAAAAACTTTGCAGTGTACACGGTAAGTGGCAAGCATCCTACTGTTGCGCATGCAATTTGTGTATGATATCATATGATGTGCAATTGTATGCTATGGCATTCGTAATGCGCCAACACACACGTCTAGCAAAGCACAACGAGGCAAGGGAGGGGAAACAGAGGGGAGGCAGAGACAACGACTCTACTAGGCCTGTTGTGACTTAGATCGCTCAAGTGCATGGGTGGAGGGAGGGGACGGTACAGCACATGGGAAGAACAACAAATGACAATAAGTAAAAATACGGGCCAATTGTGCCAAGTGCACGGATAAGTGCACACAATAGGTGGTGGATGAACTGTTAGGCATACAGAAAACAGTCCTCAAGTGCGAGGTTTGCTAGAAAGCCAGTGGAGGGGTTCGCCTGGCGGGGGGAGGTGACATGGGCCCGACATCAGAGTCACCAGGTAACCAGTGCAGAATCAGTTTACACTATGCAGTCCGCCAGGGAGAGGAGCAGAAACAGCAGACGCTAAGAGAAAGGCTTTGAGGTGCTTCCGGAACCAGCGATGGTTCCCCTCAAGTGGCAGGAAGGCAGGGAGGCTGTTGCTGAGGGTAGCCCCAGGCAAAAAAACACATCTACCACCTACTCATTTTTTGCAGAAGCACCTGACCGTGAGGGAGTTGGAGGCGGATGAGCGAAGAGCTTGCGGACGCAGATATATAGGAAGTCAGAATTGAAGATATTGAGGTCCCAGGGCCCAGAAGGACTTCTGCATAATGCAGAGTCTTCTAACTTTATTCCTCGCAGTCACTGGGAGCTATTGGTGACATTTCAGTGCAGGAGAGATACCATCCCAAGTCGTGCACTTCTCTTCTGGATGTGTTCCAAAGGGCGGAGAGTAGAAGGGGGCAGATTTAAAAAGAGCCTGTTGCAATAGTGCAGCCTAGACGGAAGTACAGCTGTGCAGACAGTGATCTTTTGGAAAGTTGCTTTTGCTTGGTACAATACAGTCAATGCTGCTATTGGTGGCATTTTTTTACGATTTATGGGAGGAGGTGGATTAGTGGGGAAAACATTTCGTAACATTGTCGGAAGGAAATCAGAGAGTTCCTGTTTCGATATTACACTGTATGATATGGGTAAATGAGAACGTTGCAAGCACATATCACTAAAGTGCCACTTCATGGTAGGGGATGGGGAAAAAAACAGTATGCTTTTAAAGAACTTAATGGCCGCTCAGTGGCAGATACCGTGCGCAGAGGCACTTATAACGTAGTCATACAGATAGTGCAGAAAAAGTTTTCGTACCTCCATTTTGTGGTTATGGGTTCTCATGTGAATGAATGTGGATGCACAAATCTTGCAATCTTTTACTGAACTTTCTACTGGACATGCTGTCCAGTGACAGCACACTAGCAGGCTGAATTTGTAACAGTACCTACAAAGTGCTGTGTAGAACTGACAGTGTTAGATGCTAACGTCTTGGATGGCATTGGTGGGATCCTGTGTGCCTATTTACCCGTACCCAATAAGGTAGGGGTGGACAAAAGGTAGTGGAAAGGGAAGGACTACTCCTGCTTTATTGGGGTGATGCCCCCACGGTAATTTGGGCACCGCACGTGCCACAATCTGTGCTTCTCACCATGCTGGCCAATGGACATGGGACTTTCGGGATTATCCAATGGGATGTGGGTGTGGGGTGGTTCACAGGAAGGGGCGGTGAAACTGTTGTACATTAAACTCTGCGTAGTGAGGCTGGCTGACATGGCGAAAAACATTGTGTTGCCTATAGGTGATGCCTTTCTACTAGATCAGCACAAGTATGCCCTTGAAAGAAACTTTGACGGCAATTTTGGTTTGGAAGGAGTGGACACATTGTGGAACGGTGTCTACGAGCGCAGTTTCGCCGACATGCATGCACTTTGCAAAGGACTGGCCACTTTTGCTAGAGCCGATGTTATCGTCATCCACTACGGTGGCATGCATATGGGTTACGTGTCTTATTTAGGTTTGGTCCGTCGACTGCAGAGGTTGCTAAATGTAGTGAAGAGGCTTTTTCCAACTGCCAAGGTGCTTTTCTCATCCATAACACCACGAAGAGTATGGGACAATGCTCCTTGATGTTCCAAGCCAGATGCAGGAAGGTGTCTCGTCAATAGAAGCATGTACACTTGTTCTTCTGCAACAATTACCTCATTAGTTGTGGAAATGTAGACTTTTTCCAAGCAAATGGCATTTCTTTGCCGCCCATTGGTAATGCTGTTTTGTTTGCCCATCTACAAGATGCGGTGAAGAGTTTACTTTAACAATGTCCGACCCAAGAAAACAAAAAATCAAATAAAAAGTGAAAAAAGTTGTTTCTCTGAAAGCATCTAAAAAGCCGCCCCTTACAACAAACTCCCCCCTACCCTGGTTTCAAGTTATTCCCCCACGTTTGCATGCAGCACGAAAGCCACATCCAGTGATTTATAGGCTGGCGGCCATGGAAATTGGACTGTGGAGCCACAGGGATTGTGCAACAACGTTTCTGGGCGTGGTGTGTACGCAGAAGACTGTTGTACAGAACTGGTACTGTTACATAGAGAGCTCTTCAATGTCATTAGTGGAAGCCTGTGGAACTTTTTAACAGTATGCAATGACGTTGTGCTGCAAAGAAGAAACTGGAAAGGAAAGAATTAATGTTTCTGCTTCATTGGGACACGGCCCTCGGCATCCGTGGGGAAACGCATGTGCGCAGACTACCGTTTTCCGCTAGCTACCTATGAGATTGGGACAATGGGGACTATCGCTGCTGCGGGTGTGAGTCACAGCAAGGGCCATTCATAATTCTCTTCATTACTGTACGTACTCAGCCAGACTGACATGGTTGCTATTAGTTGCAGACGCACTGTAGCACAGCAGATTTGGTGCACCATTACTTACAGGGCAAACCTATGTGGCCTGCTACTCTGTTCTGAAAAGCTGCAAACAGATTGCACATCACCTCTGGGGTGTGCCCTTTTGTAGGGTTGCTGTGGACAACTTTCACCGGGAAGCAGGCCTACATTGTTCCAAAACATACATACATGTGCAACGGCACATTGTGGTGTGTTTGTAAGCGTGTACTTTCCGAAAAACTTTACATTGCTCAACCCTGCAGTTTGCTGCTGTTCGAAGGTTCGGCTCCTGTCCCCGAAGTATATAGGGTACAGCAGGTGGAATGTTTATCTGTATAGCTACCTGTAAGACGTGGGTGGATGCACTGACCTAATTAACATTCTTTCACATATGCTGCACAGTGGCGATGTTACCAGGACACAGAGAAACAGATACACACGCGTGTACTTGCACTACGCACAAACATCCACTCCCAAAAGCATTGATAGGTGGTGGACAACATGCGGACATGCAGAGCCTGCTGGCGGCGTACGGATGCCTCCATTGTCATTGTGCACAGGCCGGACAGCTGCAGTATCCGTAGGACATCTGCCTTTTTCTTAATTGCGGTCATTGCAATGAGGACTGTGTCCCGCTGAGTCAGAACCCCATTTCAGGAAAAAAGAATACCACACAAACACTCAGCAACATTCTCATTATTACCGTTTACTTGTACACATTCATACACCCCATTAGGAAAGGGAAGGGGTAGCAGAAGTGGATACTTATTGTGGGGAAATGGGGATTTGCACAACTTGGTTGTGAGAAAAGGAAGAGATTGATGTATCACTGTAACGTCTCCCGTGACACAGTGTTTGAGGGGATGGCAGGCTCCGACATGGGAAAAGAGTACACGTGCAGGTGTGCCAGTGCTGTTTCATTTTGTCCAAAATATATCATTGTACGCAACCTTTAAGGAGGCACAATTGATCACCAATTTTTCCACTTTGACTTCCACGCTGTCCATTTCCCTATGTACAGAGTTTATTTCCTTTCCTGTGCCCGTATGCTGTTGTGGAAGGGTTGCCGCTTGTGCTGCCTTGCTTCCTTTCCAATATGACCTCTTACCGAAAAGAGAATGTGTTTGGTGTACATGCAGCAATTTAAATTACATAATTTACAGTTCACACTACTGTGCGTACCAATGGGGTTACTATAGAAAGTCATTGCGTCATGAGGGACATTGTCTTCCTGCCACTCTAAGGTGCTTGCCATTGCTGCGTTATAAAAAGACACGTTATGCTACTGTACTATTGCATACTGCATCACCTGTGCAATTATTAGACAAAGTTTATTGTCCTTACTACATTGCAGTGATGTTCAGGTCTTAGCACTTTCCAGTCGTTATTCTGACCGTTCGTTCTTTGTTCCCATTTACAGTAGCAGTGCGGTAAGATTGTTGACTGTAGAAGGCAGACGTCAGTTCTGTTGTTGATGCATTCTGTTATGGTGTACTCCCTATGCCTTTGTCCTGTTTGCTTCATAAGTACACAATTTGCAAACCTACTCTTCTTTTCCCTTGCATTTCTTCCACATGGTGCTGTTTGTATATGTTCTCCAGCATGGGGTCTGGCATGGATTCACATGCTCATGAATATTCCCCGTCGTCAGGCTGGGAATCCTCGGTAAAGAAAAAACCAGTATCAGTTTCGTTTCTGATCTGTCTTTCGTAGTAATAACCAATCACTGGTCTCTGCGTCATACTGACCACAGCCAATGACTGCCCTCTACCTAAGCACCGCCTCTGGCAGCCATCTTCAGATTTTTACCGCACGTTCATGTGTTGGGATCCTCGTGCTATTGCTCTCGAGCGTTAGTGCTATTTTTTCGCGCTTTTTCACAAAAACTTCGATTCTTTCGGTCAAAAGAGCCTCAAGCTCCACCGATCCTACATCCGATCAACGGGGACCCGTGTCGGATTCATCTGTGCCCCTCAAGGGTGAAGATTTCGTCGAGCTACACTTCGGAGGACTCCAGAAGCTTCTCAGGCCCGGTCTCGGAGATGGCCCAGGAGAAGGGAAGCTCGACGCCCGGAAAGCTGTTCAGGGCCTGCCCTGGATGCCAGCTGCAGAACGTCTTCAAGGAGGACGAACACTCTTTCTGCCTTTACTGCCTTCATGGGGACAAGACGCACGTGGAGAAGGACTGTGCGTTTTGCGGCAACATGTCGGAACGGACCATGAAGGACCGCCATCAACGTCTCGCCAGCTGGCTGGAGGGTAAGAGCCCGTCTGGCGAGAAGAAGAAGAAATCTGAGCGGTCTTCTAAGACCTTTGAGGGCGCCCCGGCGACGGGGGCCCAACATAAGGCCAAGCACCGCGAGTCCGCTGGCACCGGGAGCGCCGAACGGTCGGGCTCTACGGGCGCCAGGCAGGGCGCACCCTCCCCGGCACCATCAACCACGAGCCAACGCTCTGGGTCGGGTAAGAGGAAGGCCGAGCACCCGGCGAAGCTCCTGGAGAGACCCCGGTCGAGCTCTAAGGCAGAGGAGGAGCGTGGCAGTGCCCCCTCCCTCAAGGATAAGGCGGTGAGCGCACCTAAGGTGGTGAAGGCCTTGATCCATTCGACCAAGCCCTCTATCGAAACGGTCGCGGCGGCCCTGGCCCAGCCTGTGGAGGCTGCACCAGTGGTGGCGGCCTCGGGGCCCAGAATCTCCCTGCCTCCTCGGAGGGAGTCTTCTTTCGTGCCCATCGATAGGACCCCCGTGAAACCCTCCGTGGGGAAGAAGGGGGGGCAGGGCGTCGTCGGAGATTCGGCCTCAACCTCAGAAGAGGAACTGATCGAGGTCTTAAGCCACGGCCTAGGCGTGGAACAAGACCAGCCCGTCGGAATGGGCCCCGACGCAGGTGACGACGACGACATCGTCGAGGATACCGACGGGGCCCCTGCTCGCCCGTCGGATTCCCCTCTGCCAGCGCCGCAGGACAACTCAGCGGCCATTTTGTTGGCTATACAGTCCTTATGCTCCGAGATAAGGACGAGACTACCGTTACCGACGGAGGAACCTCTCCCGTCGGGGGATCCAGAACCGGGACCTTCTGGTGTTCCCCCTACCAAGAAAAGAAGGATCCATCCACCGCCTCCTTTTCAACCATCGCGCCCCATCCAGCCCTCCTCCCCGTCCACCCGAGGGGATGATACGGGGACTGACACGGCAGCGACGGGTACGGACGACGAGGCATACGACGAGGATTTTCCGTCGTCGCCTCCCCCCAGGGCTTCTCCGCCCGACGAGATTGGATCGTTCCACTCAATGATCGCCAGGGCATCCGAGCTTTTCCAACTCTGCCCTGAGGAGAAGAAAAAGGAGGGCTTCCTTTACCAACGGCGCGAGACCAAGAGGAAGACGGTCCTCGCAGTGCCTCTGTTGGACGACATTTGGGATGAGGGCCTTTCCCTCCTCAAGAACCCTTCCACGACGCCAGCGAAAAGAGACCGGTACGAGAAAAAGTACCGGGTCCCGGACTCGGCCCCCCTATGCCTCCGGGCGCAGCCTACCCCGGACTCCGTCGTCTCCGCGGCAGCCAGGAAGAAAGCGGGGGGGGGTGCGGCCTCCACGTCGACTTCCCCGCCGGACGGCGAGGGAAAGAAATTGGATGCCATGGGACGCAGAGTCATCTCGTCGGCGGCGACGACGATTAAAGCGGCCAACGCCTTGGCTATCGTGGCCCGCTACGACAGGGAACTCTGGTACAAGATAGCTCCCCTGCTGGATTTTCTGCCGGACGACAAGAGGGCGGAGGCCCTTGAGATCCTGCAGGAAGGTGAGGTGGCCTCGGACCACGCCATCACCGTGGCGACGGACATCGCCGACACTGGGTTCCGCCAGATGGGCAACGGCGTTTGCCTTCGACGGCGCGGATGGCTCAAGGCTACGGACTTTCGGCAGGACGTCCAGAACAGGGTCCTGGACATGCCCTTCGACGGGAACAACCTGTTTGGGAAGACAGTGGACGATTCCCTTCAGGCCATCAAGGCGGATACGGAGACGGCCCGGGCCCTTGGAGTGCTGCAGCAACGGCGGACGCCCTTTCGGAGCGGCGGAGGCAAGGGCGCCTCCAAAGGTTCCGGCGGCGGTTTCGCTTCCTACCGTCAAGCGGCCCGCTCGTCGTCGCAAGAGGCCTACAGAGGACGAGGCAAGTCTGGCGGCCCCCGCCGTCGTCGCCAAGGGGGCCAAGGCGGCAAGGCCGCGTCCAAGCAGGATTGAACCGGCCGTGGGGTCGGGCCCCCACCGAAGCACCCCGGTGGGAGGCCGGCTGGCGGGCTTCGTCAGCGTGTGGGAGTCCATCTCCACCGACCGTTGGGTGCTGGACGCCCTGGCCCGGGGCCACGCGCTCGAGTTTCAAAGAAGGTGCCCGCGCGTCCCCCCCGTGGCCAGGAAAGAACTTCACGTCCCTCAACTTCTCCTGGAGGTGAAGGCGATGCTCAGGAAGGGCGCCATCGAACTCGTCCCAAAGAGGCTTCGGGGCTCCGGAGTCTACTCGCGTTACTTCCTCGTGAAGAAGAAGACGGGAGGATGGCGCCCCATCCTGGACCTGCGACGCCTGAACAAGTTCATCAAGGCGCAGAAGTTCCGGATGGTCACCCTCCAGCACGTCCTGGGTCAGCTGGAGGAAGGAGACTTCCTATCGTCGTTGGATTTGGAGGATGCCTACTTCCACATTCCCATCCTAAAGGGGCACCGAAAATTCCTCAGATTCGTGGTCCAAGGGCGTCATTACCAGTTCAAAGCCCTTCCCTTCGGACTGCGGTCGGCACCCAGGGTTTTCACCAAGTGCCTCGCACCGGTGGCGGCGCAGCTGCGCCGCGAGGGGATTCACGTCTACCCCTACCTGGACGACTGGCTCATCCGCGCCAAGACGAGGGAGCTCGCCGTGGTCCACACGGCAAGGACCGTCCAACTCCTCACGGACCTGGGATTCTCCGTGAACTACGCCAAATCCCACCTGGTGCCCGCGCAAGTCGCACTGTTTCTGGGAGCGAGGCTCGACACAGTGTCCCTTCTGGCCTCCCCGTCGGAGGAGAGGACCAGGACCATCTTGGGCAAGGTGCAACGGATGTTGGTGGCCGACGCGGCCAAGGTGAGGTCCATCAAGTCCCTCCTCGGGATGATGTCTTCCTGCATCTACCTCATTCCCATGTGCAGGCTCCGGATGCGCCCGTTGCAAGAGTTCCTGGATGCGCGCTGGATCCAGACGACGGGCAGCTTCGAGGAAAGGATCAAGCTCGACGAGAGTTTCCGACGAGCGATACGGTGGTGGGGCACCCGCGCGCATCTGACGGCGGGCATGGACTTCCAGACCCCAGCCCACCAGGTGACTGTGACCACGGATGCCTCCCTAGAAGGGTGGGGAGCGCACACCGAAAATCTGCACGCAAGGGGACTCTGGCTCCCGACGGAGAAGTCCCTGCATATCAACGTCCTGGAGCTCCGTGCAGTGTTTTGGGCCCTCAGGTCCTTCCTTCCGTCCCTCAAGGGCAAGGTGGTGAGGATCTTCACCGACAACACCACCACCATGTTTTACATCAGGAAACAGGGCGGAACCAGGTCCCCAGCGCTGTCCAAGGAGGCGCAGGACCTGTGGCATTGGGCCGTCGCCCAAGGGATTCTTCTGGTGCCGTTTCATCTGGCAGGGATAAAAAACACCATCGCCGACTCACTCAGCAGGGAGCTGCGCTCGTGCCACGAGTGGGAACTACGGCAGGATCTGGTGGATCGCCTCTTCCGACGGTGGGGCACACCCCAGATCGACCTGTTCGCGACGGCGACGAACACCAAGTGCCGGAGGTTCGCCAGCAGGTTTCCCCAGACGAGGAGCATGGGCGATGCTTTCTCGTTCCCCTGGGAGGGCCTGTTCCTCTACGCGTTCCCTCCCTTGCCTCTGCTAATCCGGCTCGTCAACCAGCTCAAGAGGTCACGGTGCAGGATGATCCTCGTCGCACCTGCGTGGCCGAGGCAGATATGGTTCCCGGACCTTCTGGACTTGTCGGCGTCCCCGCCAATCAAGCTGCCGGCGGACGCGGATCTACTCTCCAGGGAAGGAGGCGCCATCCTCCACCACGACCCGAAGTCGCTGAACTTGCAGGCCTGGCTCCTGCAGCGCTAGAGTTTGGAGGATACGACATACCGGCCGACTGCAGAGAGGTTCTTGCAAAGGCCAGGGCGTCCTCGACTCTTAAATGCTACGGACACAAATGGAAGAGGTTCTCTGTCTGGTGCCACGCACAGAAGATTAACCCTCTACGGATTACGGCTCCCCAAGTGCTGCCGTACCTGCTGACGCTGGCCAAAGCTGGTCTGGCACACGCGTCCATCAAGATTCATCTTGCTGCGATCTCCCGATACACCAGAACCACGGGCGGGACGTCCTTGTGGTCTCATCGTCTGGTGAAAGAGTTCATGAAGGGACTGTTCAGATCGTTCCCGCCGGTGAAGGCTCCGGCCCCGGCGTGGGAGCTCAACGTGGTACTGACCAAACTCATGGGACCTCCGTTCGAGCCTCTGCACTCGGCCCCGTTGAAGTTTCTATCGTGGAAAACAGCTTTTCTCGTGGCCATCACCTCCGCACGACGAGTGGGAGAGATCCAGGCCCTTTCCTGCAAGGCACCGTACTTGACTTTCCACGACACGAGGGTAGTGCTCAGGACGCACCCCTCCTTCATGCCCAAGGTACCGTCGGACTTTCATCTCAACGAACCCTTGGTGTTACCTGTGTTCTTCCCGTCGCCTTCGTCGCCGGCTGAGAGGACTTTGCACTCGCTGGATGTAGCTAGAGCGCTGAAGTTCTACGTGGACCGCACGAAAGGTTTTCGGAAGACGTCACAACTCTTTGTGAACTTTGGACCTGTCAATCAGGGGAAGGCTCTCTCGAAGGCTTCCATCTCCAGATGGCTCTCCGGCTGTATCATGTACTGTCACCGGTTGGCAAACCGACCGCTGCCTGGCCGTCCGAGAGCCCATTCCACCAGAGCGATCGCAGCTACCACGGCGTTCCTATCTGGTGTGCCCCTGCTGGACATATGCAGGGCTGCTACGTGGAGGTCGACGCACACCTTCACGAAATTCTACTGCGTCGACCGGGATTCCAGGGAGGAGTCCAGGGTCGGCCAAGCAGTGCTGCGCAACCTGTTCGCCTGAGGTGAGCCTGGTGAGGAGGTAAGATGCTTAATGTTGAGTTGATGTGATGCTTAATGTTGAGCCTTTGCCACCTCCCGTGGTTGTGCATGTGTGTACTGCTATGTATTCTTTATTCATGAGCATGTGAATCCATGCCAGACCCCATGCTGGAGAAGGAACAAGTTACTTACCTGTAACTGTTGTTCTCCAGCATGGGTCTGGCATGGATTCACATGCGAACCCTCCCGCCTACCCCTCTGCGGCTCTTCACTTGGTCATACTGCCACTTCACGTGCTTCCAAATCTGAAGATGGCTGCCAGAGGCGGTGCTTAGGTAGAGGGCAGTCATTGGCTGTGGTCAGTATGACGCAGAGACCAGTGATTGGTTATTATACGAAAGACAGATCAGAAACGAAACTGATACTGGTTTTTTCTTTACCGAGGATTCCCAGCCTGACGACGGGGAATATTCATGAGCATGTGAATCCATGCCAGACCCATGCTGGAGAACAACAGTTACAGGTAAGTAACTTGTTCCTTCTTTGCGTTTGGTGATTGATACCACTATGTAAGAGAGCATCTGCCTTCCTCAGCAGGTTGGATGCCACCCGATCGCCGCAAACAGACGCATAGTCCACGACTGCTGTCCGCATTAACATGGTGCCAGCAGTTTCACTATGTTGCAGAGTTCTTCTTTACAAACTAAGGGTATTTTGCTAAAAACCAATGAAATTCACTGACAATAAACATTGTTAAAGGGACATCATGCTTAAGTTGCACTAATAAAAACCTATGCAATTCAATGGACAAACATTACAGGGATGTTATGGTTACAGGTAAAACCGAAAACCTCAGAAATTCGCCAGTTATTGTCAGCTAAGCAACCATAACTCGCGATACCACTGTGCACTGCAAGGACTAACACCCATGACATCAAAGATGACATTCACAGCTTTTCAGCATCAAGAAATGTCAAATTAAAATACCTCTTTATTTTTGTTAAACAATTTAAAAACAATTTCTTCCATTTGGCTCCAAGCGAGTCATATCGGGAGACAGAGGCAAACTAATCACGCGTTTCGCTACGACTGGTAGCTTGGGCACATGATCTTGCTTGCTTTTGTTCACTTAATTTATACACACGTGTTTGGATAGTAATGAACATAGAAAAAAATCGAACCTTTCTTTCCAATAATCTGATCGTCTGAAATCAATTTCTTAAAAGACCATAATCAAATGCAGTAGAGTTATATGTCTAAAGCTAAGTAGCCTTGTCTATGTCTGTAATTCACTCCATGACTTCCTAAAATAGGAAACTGTAGACAATTGAAAATAATAGAAAATTACAATTTGCTAAAGGTGATTCAAATACAATATGGGAAAAACATGGCTACATTTAAATACACCTTGAGGCTAAAATGGCAAAAATGCACAAATGCACACCCTTTTCCAGCATCACAATACAGATAATTTGCCTTCAATCTCATTGGGCATGTTAACTGTCATTTGAAAACTGCCCCATCTTTTACTATGCGCTGCACACCATTCCCGTCTCCAAGTGGACTGCCATATAGGCTTAAAATGGAGTACAATCTTCCGTTATTATAAAGTGCGTAGTACTACCAATTTTCTATAGTTATTTTGTCCTAGCCCATATATATATATATATATATATATATATATATATATATATATATATATATAATATTTTGAATGGATTATGTCCTCCCACGTATTCCTTATCTTTGATAAATCCACTTCCATCTTGCTGGCCTCGGAAACATTTTTCACAGTAGAGGGTGCTGCGCGTCGACGTCCCTCGAAGGCCTCCGTATCTGCGCCAACGTCACCATAGGTATAAATAGTCACGTGCAGCGTCCGTTGCTCCGTTCCGTTTTTCCGCAATTCGTAAGCCTCGGAGACGCAACGCTCGGTTCATCTACTCTTCGAAAATCTTCGAAAATCTTCGAAAATCTTCAAAATCCTATGATGGCATCTTCGTCCGAAGCATCGACGCCACGATCCGGCTTCAAAAAATGTTGAGATTGTGGTAAAAAGATGTCACTAACGGATCCTCACAGGATCCGTCTGTGGTGCCTGGGATCAGAGCACCAGTGTTTGGAATGTGAGGACTGCATGTCTATGACGGCGAAAGCCTTGAAGGAGCGTAAGGGGAAGTTAGAAAGAGGTAAGGCAGTTAAAACTTCTACCCCTTCAAAATTGTCCTCGGCTGAGTTGAGACATTCGTCTCCTCACCATCGAAAGAAACATTCCTGATCGAGATCTCTAAGCGGTTCCCACCACTCTTCGAGATAGAGACTCTCTAAGAAGAGGCGTCATAGATCTCCCTCCTCTTCATCCTCAAATTCCCTAGAAAGGATCACCTGCCCCACTAAACACAGCTCCCCAGCTAAGTGGGAGGAATTTTGCAAGAAAATGCTCAGGGTCTTCGAGAACGCGGCCTTGACCCCCTCGGTGATGCCTAGAGGTGATGCCCCGGGTGAAAGACCCGAAAAACAAAATTACTGTGAGTCGTCGAACCCGGCGAACAAAAACCCTCGAGAGCGTCATGAACCCTTGAGTAAAGACAAAAAATCATTGAATAAAGCTGCGCCATTGACGCAATCGTCGATGATAACTTCGACGTACAAATCTGTGTTATCGAAACCTCAAACCTCAACTGCGCCACCGGCACCAGAGGTTTCGAAGGTCCCGCCCAAGGCGTTGAGTGTCGTCGACAATATCGACGACACCGAGTGGGATCCCGGTCCTCACGAATACATCGAGGCCCTTTTTAAGTTTTTCAGACGCCATTTGCGGGTTTGTCGAGACCTATAACGTCTACACTGACAACAATAACTTTTTCCCAAGCAGTATCCACCAATTTGGCTCCTTCTTCTCTGGAAATGGGTTGTACCCCTTATCTAAGATCTGATTATTTCAGAGCTTTATCCTCTATATATCAGGAAGGGGAGGACTCTGACAATGAGAGACCTTTTGGGTTACAAAGAGCAGTACCCATTCCAGAGGATCTAATTTCTGAGGAGAATAGATTGAAAGATCTACAAGAATCTTTACAAGATGCCAGTGGCATAGATACCTCTCCAGGGGCAGAACTTGGCAGACCAGAACCTGGAGAACATGCAGAAATGCCTTACAGAGCCCTCATGGCTAGAATGATGCAATTTATGGGGTGGACAACCCCTGCACCCTCTTTCCAGCAAGATGATTTTACTGACATCTTAGACAAAGGGCCTTAAGGAGACTCTATGTCCCTTTTCATGCTGCATTGCAGAGAAACATAGCTGCAAATTGGGAGACACCTGAAGTTATCCCTGCAGTAAATAAAAAGCTCTCTGCGAAGTACAGAGTGCCCGCCTCAGACCCTGAATATTTAAGTGAGCACCCAACTCCAGAGAGTTTAGTAGTGCAGGCAGCGACGTCGTCAAATAGTAAGTCGGCATACCCCACTATACCACAAGACAGAGATGACAAAAAATGTGATGCCATGTCTAAAAAAGTATTTTCAGCATGCAGTATGGCACTTAAGTCTATTAACGCCACTTGCAAGCTAGCTAGATTCAGCCACACCCTTTGGGAGTGTGCTTTATCAGCGGCTGACTGTCTCCCAGAAGGGGGAGCAACGAGACGCTTTCTTGAACATCATGAAGGATGGGAAGGATGCGATGTGTGAGTCCCTCCAAACAGGTATCGACTCTGCTGACAGCATCAGCAGAGCCATGGCGGCAAGTACCACAATCCGCAGATTTGCGTGGTTGCGGAAGTCTGGTTTTGCTAATGATGTGCAAGCCAGGCTTCTGAATATGCCCTTTGACGGCACCTCTCTATTTGGCAAAAAGGCTGATGACAGCCTGGAGAAATTGCAAACCTCAAAGGCAGCAGCAAATTCACTTGGAGCTGCAATCCATCAAACTCCAAATCGCCCTACAGGTACGTCCTGGAAGGGGAAGCCCTTTTGTTTTTACTCCACATTCGGAAAAGGCAGAGGGCAGCCAGCTCAAAGGGGCAAGAGACGATTCACCTGTGGTGGATGGGTCAAAGGTACCAAACCTGCATCAGCAGGTGCTGCTTTACCCTCAGCATCTGCGTCAGCCGCTTCTAAACCACTCTGAGGTTTCCCATCACAAAACACCAGTAGGAGGCAGGTTAACTCAACATCTGACAGAATGGCAGGCTATTACGTCAGATGCTTGGGCATTGGGAACAGTTGCCCAAGGTTACTGCCTGCCTTTCCTACACACTCCTCAGAGTCATCCACCAGGGAACAACTCTTTGAAGCTTCCAGACCCGCTCCTTATGCAGGAGATTTCAGACCTGCTAGAGAAGGTTCCATAGAACCTGTAGCGGAGAGGAACAAGGGTTGGTATTCCCCCTATTTTTTAATACCGAAGGACGGAGGATTGAGACCCATCTTGGACTTGCAAGAATTAAACAAAATCCTCAGGAAAGACAAGTTCAAGATGGTAACCCTTTCTCAGATGCTTCAGGCCCTCCAGCTTCAGGACTGGTTGGTATCTCTAGACCTTCAGGGTGCTTACTTTCATGTGCCAATTCATCACAAGCACAGGAAGTACCTGAGGTTTGCCATTGGCAACTCTCTATCAATTTCGAGTTCTGCCATTTGGGCTGACCTCCGCCCGAGGGTCTTCACCAAGCTAATGGCGGTTGCGGCTGCAAGTCTAAGGAGGGAAGGGATTCATGTCTACCCCTACCTGGACGACTATTTGATCAGAGCAGCATCCCCGGAACAAGCTCAGATCCATCTAGATTGTTTGCCACTTCCTCCACTAGCTGGGCTTCTCCCTCAACTTAAAGAAGTCACAGATGATAGCATCACAGAGACTCCAGTTCATTGGAGCAGTCCTGGACACATCCCTGGGAAAAGCCTTGCCACCAGAGGTGAGGGCTCAAGATATTCTATAGATGGTCATCAAGTTTCAAAATGGCCAGCGTCTACCAGCCTTCGACTTTTTGAGGTTGCTTGGCCTCATGGCATCCTGCATTTTTCTAGTGCCAGAGGCTCACCTGAGAAATGAGATCTCTACAGGGTGCTAAGGTCTCAGTGGTCACAATACTCAGGAAACATGTCAGATCTCCTATTAATCCTGGACAGAGTGGCTCGAGACCTTCAGTGGTGGGCCTGCCGGGAGAACATCTTGAAAGGAGAACAGTTTTGGCAACCATGGCCGGAGATAACAGTAGTCGCGGACGCTTCACTCACGGGGTGGGGAGCCCATGCCAACGACTTGACCATCAGCGGTCGTTGGTCTCCATCAGAGTCCAGACTGCACATCAACCTATTAGAGCTGAGAGCGATCAGACTAGCACTGAGGGCTTTCCTGCCATCAGTACAGGGAAAGAATGTCCTGATAATGACGGACAACACAGTGACCATGCATTACCCTCAACAAAAGAGGAGGCGTAGGGTCACTGCCACTGTGCAGAGAGGCGAGGCAGCTCTGGTTCTGGGCAAATCAAGAAGGAATCTCTCTATCGGCAGTTCACCTAGTCGTAGAGAAGAACTCGACGGTGGATGCTCTGAGCAGGCAGAACAGTCTCCAACGAGTGGGAACTAGCTCAGGAAGTCCTTCAAGAGATCTTCGTCCTTTGGGGAACCCCTCAAGTGGATCCTTTCGCCACCAGTATCAACCGGATGTGCGATCAGTATTGCTCAAGGGAATTTCCCCAGAGAGGAGCTCTAGGGGACGCGTTTGTGGTGGACTGGGAGTTTCCACTTCTGTACGTGTTTCCTCCAGTCCCCGTTATTCCTCAAATGATCAGGAGGTTGAGGAGATTCCAGAAACCCATGATCCTAATTGCCCCGGATTGGGCCAGGAGAACGTGGTAGCCGGATCTTCTAGACATGTTCATCTGTCCTCCGATTCGTCTTCCGCAAAGAGAGGATCTTCTCTCGCAGAAGGGAGGTTGGGTTCTCCATCCGGATATCGGGACCCTCCATTTTCACGCCTGGTTTCTGAAAGGTTTAGATACAAGGATTGGGACCTCCCGGATGACATAATGGAGGTGTTGCTTTCAGCCAGAAGGCCAGCAACAACATCTTTATAACGCTGCCATTGGAACACATTTTGCAGCTGTTGTAGAGAAAAGAATATTGAACCCTTTTCATGTAGTACACCGATGGTGTTATAATTTTTGCTATATTTGGCAAATTCAGGTCTTCAAGTTGGCACAATCAAGGGTTACCTCGCAGCGCTGTCAATCTTCAAGCGCACTGCGGAGGAGCCTTCATACTTCAAATTACCCATAGTGATTCAATTTCTGAAAGGGTTAATTAATGTTTCCCCACCCCCCCCAACTCCTTTTCAAGTTCCACTGTGGGACCTAAACCTAGTCTTGAAATTTCTAATGGGTACTCCATTCGAACCCCTTCCTTCCTGTTCATTAAGGTTTCTCACTCTTAAAACAGTCTTTCTAGTGGCTTTAACTTCTGCCAGAAGAGTGAGCGAATTACAAGCTTTGTCTTGCAAACCTCCACATACAATCTTTCATCTTTCACAAAGATAAGGTCTCTAAGTGAAGCCGAATTTTCTCCCATAGGTGGTCTCAGAATTCCACATCACACAAAAAATAACCTTACCCTCGTTTTACCCTCCTCCCCATCCAGGGAAAGAGGAAGAGAGATTGCACAGGCTGGATCCAAGGCGTGCCTTGAGTTTGTACATTAGCTGACTTGTGAGGATTAGGCAAGCAGACTAATTGTTTGTGGGGTATGCAGGGCACAAGTTAGGTTTACCTATTACAAAACAGACCATCTCAAGATGGATTATATTAACTATTATAGAGTGCTATAATTTGGCAGGAAAAGAGCCCACTCAAAACCTCAGGGCTCATTCAACCAGGGGTATTGCAGCCTCTTCAGCTCTCCAAAGAGGAGTTCCAATTAAAGACATATGTGCAGCTGCCACATGTTCGTCCGCCCATACTTTCACTAAATTCTACAGTCTTGATTCCTCCTCTAGCCAGGAGACGACATTTGGAAAAGCTGTGTTGCACTCTGTGCATCTTGATGGAAACATTTTGTTTTACTCCTGCCTCCTCTACACACTACTGCTTTGGGAGTCTATCAAAGATAAGGAATACGTGGGAGGACACAATCCATTCAAAGAACAAGTTACTTACCAACTGTAATGTTCTTTCGACTGGATGTTCCTCCCACGTATTCCTTATCACCCCTCCCATCCTTCCCCGCAGTAAAACTTCCCTTGTAGTTGCAGCCTACGCTCCTTGAAGGTTATTAACCATTTCATACAAGGCAAAAACAGCACCTCAAAACGGAACTGAGCAACGGACGCTGCGCGAGACTATTTATACCTATGGTGACGTTGGCGCTGATACGGAGGCCTTCGAGGGACACCGACTCGAGGGACGTCGACGCGCAACGCCCTCTACTGTGAAAAAAATGTCCAAGGCCAGCAAGCTGGAAGTGGATTTATCAAAAATAAGGAATGTGTGGGAGGAACATCCAGTCGAAAGAACGTTACAGTTGGTAAGTAACTTGTTCATCTCTTTAGTAGAAATTGATTCAATGACCAGTGAAACAAAGATAGGTATTTAGACACATAGGCGCAATAGACCTTGCTCGTTAGAATAAATAGAAAACAGCTCCCCTAACTCTTATGAAGTCCAACCCTAAGATGATTTGGTGCCTTGTGTCCAGAAGTCACCAGTTCCAACAGATTCACTCTTCAGGTAGGTTTATATAGAGATTTGGAGTGCCAGTAGTCATGATTAATAACGAGTCATAAAAAGTTGGCTAAAGTTCGGATCAGGACTCACCTCAATCCCAACACACTAGGATAGGCCTAGGGAGAGATCCTTAACCCAGGTACCACCAAAGGTCAGGTCAGAGGGAGTTTGAGTCAGGACTTTATGCCCATGTTATCCTATGGGAGACGGGGAGAAAAGCAACAAGTATGTAGACTTTCCCCCATGGCTCAGACTTCTCCGGATACCAATTGTGGAGGTTCCAGATGGCGTTGCTGGCTTGTTCCTTTTGCAAGGGTCGTTTAGACAGGAGAGATACTTTGTTTCACAGGATTTCATTTTGGACAGTCGCGGTACTTGGGAATCTGTTCCAGACAACTTCCAGTAGAAAACCCAAATGAAGAAAGGTGAAGACTTCTGTGGGACAGATGGCCATTGGACACCTCAGGGGCACAAAGATGAAAGGATTCAACAAAGGTCGTCACAGTCGGGTGGCAACAGGTGATCTTCCAGCGACGAACACAGGAGCAGGCCCAGAACAGCTTCCCGTGGCGTGAGACCGCTGAAAATGCAGGAAGGAGCAGGTGGCACAAGCAGGATATCTGCAAAGTTCCAAGGCTCTGTTCGGAACGGCCATGACTGCAGTTAAGTAGCTCAGGAGAGAGCTGGTCAGTCCAATGGTTGGTCCAGGGACACTTCCAAAGGCTCAGCAGGCATGGATCCTCGAGCAAGGGCCAAAATGTGTTGTCCACACAGGTCACAGCACCAACAAAGCCCTTCTTGAGATAGGACAGAGGAGCAGGGCTTCAAAAGGACAACACTGGAATCGTTGCTGGTCAGCTGCAGAGCTCATCTTTGGGTCGTCAGCGGGTTGCTCTTCTTCGTACAAGTCCTGGCTTCAACAGTGATGCAGTGAACTATTGCAGGAGCCCTTCTTTTAACCAAGATTTAGGGTGGAAGCAGGCCCACCAATGGTAAAGATCTTCACCATTCAAACAGTCAGTGGTTATCCAATCATGGTTATCTAGGAATGCTGTCTGGGTTGGAATGTCCCAGACGTCTGGAAGGACGAAATATGAATATATCACTCTGGTTCGCATGTATATATTTTCAACATTCATCTGACATACATAGTTCGTAATTCACGTTTTCACACATGTACATAGAATATTTTACAAAAGCATGGTTTTGTATAAAAAGAAGTATTTATTCTTCAGAGACTTAGGTTTTCCTAGGATGTCCATTAGCCACTGGCCAACACAGTTGCCCAGCAACAAACATTCAGGCACCAGAGATGTGGATCGGGAGTGGACAGTACCAGCCCACTTCTATGACACACACACAAACCACCCCTTAGCCTGCAAAAGCCACAGCTTTCCCTGGTAAAGGCATTTCCATAAACAGCATTTCCTGACATTAGAAGGGAGAAAGAAGGCCAAAGAACAATATGCAATGTAATGCGTTATTTGTATAGTACGTTTCACCATTGGTATGATCACAATGCACTGTAGATAGAATGCCTTCGGACAGACAGAAGTCCAGGTATGGGAAATTCGAGGAAGTGTTAGTATGCTTGTGTGCATTTTGGCCAATGCAAGGATATGAAGGGGTGGCCAAGTCCCTGCTAGCCACCCATATCTATCTGGTATGTGAATGGGTGGTGATAGGTAGTTTGGGGGGTATTCGAGAGAAGGTTTGTCATTATTTGTGTAGTAACCTATAAAAAAAAATTCATCATGGGTATCTGCATTTTTATGGCAGAGGTGTTTTTGTAGAGTGTCTTAGAGTAGGGTATGAGAGCAGATGCGTGCGGGTTGGCGGACGTGCCTTCGCTAAATTCCATAAGCATGGAGTGTGATCGGTTCAATACGTTGGTTACGCCCTAGCAATTGCCTAGATTCAATGCATTCGCCACACTCTAGAATATCCTAGATTTAATTAAATTGCTATATTCTACATGCACCTAGCGAATGCATGGCTACAGTCTGCATTCACCTAGATTCAGTAAATTGGCCACATTCTACAATTGCCTAGATTTGATACACTGGCCACGATTCTATACTCGTCTAGATTCAATACGCTGGTTGCATTCTACTATCACCTGGTTTCAATACACTGACTACATTCACATTCACCTAGATTCAATAGATTGTCCACGTTCTACATTCATCTGGATGCCATACAATGGCTACATTGCCTAGATTCAATACAATGGCTAACTTATACATTCACCTGGAATAAATACCATAGCTACATTCTATACTCACTAGGAATTAGCACAATGGCTACATTCTACATTTACCTAGATTCAATACATTGGCAACATTCACATAGATTCAATATAGGGCTGAGCGATGTATCGCGTTTGGGAGATATATAGATATATTTTCAAAATCGATATAGGATAAGACAGTATTGTTAACATCGAGATATATAGATTTCTGAGGCTTGTGGAATCTGCTTAGATAACATGCTATGCATAGGCCGACATCTAGTGGTAGCTGCAGAGTATTCGTTTTCTTTTTCAAAACTCGAAAAGCGATGTCGACAGGGCATCCCAATAATACTATCGCTAGTGTGACGTCTACTGTACCCATGGTCCTTCACGCGTCAAGGTCCCTCAGATTGTTTTTTTCCACCATCATAGTCGGACACATATCGCAGAGTTTCTTCTTGGCTGACGCCATTATTTAGAACAAGTTTAATTCTAGTATTTCTTTCTGTCCTTTCGATATCAGTTTACCGGAAAAGATCTTCGGCGATGGCTTAAAGGACAAATTTCAAATGTCGACGACAGCAACATCCGTCTCGGTGATCCTTTGTCTATGGCCTCTGAAGGGCCCACTGGGCCTCAGCCCTGCACAGTAGGGAGAGCTGGGTGAGGTTCATATTCTAGTCTCGTTAAGAGAATGTATATTCCCCTTTACTCCCATCTATTTCGCCAGGCTGCCACCCCCATACATTATAGGAAAACACACCTTTTAAATGTTGCCCTTCCTGTAATAGAAAGCTCCCCTGGAGAGACTTGCACCAGGTGTGCAGTCTTTGTCTCCCCAGTGATCACGCCGATGAACAGTGTAAGTCTTGCAAACTGTTAGACCTAAAACCCTAAAGGACCGCAAGACCAAACGCTGGGCCCACCACGCCATGCAGACTGAGGCCACCATGGACGTCGAGGGAGTCTCCAGCTATGGCAGCATTGACGTCTTAAGTGACGCGGAGGGTGATCGGGATGCATGGGATTCCCGCATGTGAGCCCCAAACCCCAACAGGCAGGCTGGCGGTTCTGCTACGGGGACACCCGGTGGCTCAAGCACTACCAAGTCTCACCACACCAAGCACACCCCCCACGGTCGAAAGTCGACCACGCTGCTGACCGATAGGCCACACGCGGCGTCGAGGGGGAGGTCCGACCTTTCCCTGTCCTCTGAGCTATCGCGGTTGCGATCACTACACGACAGGCCTCTGAAACAGACGGTGAAGTCTGTTTCCGGCCCGCGTCTAAACGTGCAAAGTCCTCCGGCGCGGATGACCAGGTGTCGAAAGACGCATCGACGGACTCTAAAAAAGTTAATCAAAAAGCATGTTCCCGACAACCTGTTAAAGGCCCGAACGTCGGAAAACCATAAGTCTTCGACATCCCAGGATAAAAAGGGTCAACGTACTAAAATCAGGGATTACACTACCCTTGACGGAACTCTTTCAGGGGCTGTGCACCATAAGAAAATCCCTGTCCCAGGACCCCCACCTATGCCTGCTACTCCTACTGTTGCTCCCTCTGGGGATCATTTCAGAAAAGTGAGTACTTTCCACTGTGGTGGGGGATATTGCAAAGAACAGATCCAAACGCCAAGCAACCACCCGCCAAGACAAAGGCAGGCTTCACAGGAGGAACAACCTATCCTGTTGGAAGAGTGAAGGCGCTGCTTCTAAAAGATGCCATAGAAATCATCCCCGCAAACCAGATATACAAGGGTATTTATTCAATGTTCTTCCTTATGCAGAAAAAAGACTTAACAATGCGCCCTGTCCTAGACCTACACCCTGCAAACACCTATGTCAAACTACAAAAATTCTGCATGACAACCCTACAGGAGGTAATCCCACTGCTAAAGCAGGGGGACTACATGGCAACCTTGCATATGAAAGATGCATACTTTCATATTTCAATGTTCCCAGCGCACAGAAGGTTCTTGCGTTTCAAAATAGCAAACTAGCACTGCCAATTCAAGGTGCTACCCTTCGGCATAGCCTCCGCTCTGAGGGAATTCACCAAGGTATTATCAGTAGTGGCAGCGCATCAACAAGATAATCAATCCCAGTGTACCCTTATCTGGACAACTGGCTGATAACAGGGAAATCCCCCCAAATTTGCAAGCCAAACACCCAGAGAACAATCAATCTACTGTTTCGATTGGGATTCTCAATCAACGAGAAAAAAATCAAGTCTCGTTCCAAGCAAGACCAAACAGTTCTTAGGGGCTGTCATAAAAACAGAAGAGGGTTTAGTCTTTCTGTCAAACGAAAGAGAACAAAACATACTTCTGCAAATTCCTCAGTATCTGGCTGGTCGCCAAATAACCGTAAGCAAAGCAATGCGCTTGCTCAGTATGATGGCTTCATGCATTTACCTGGTTCCGCACGCATGGCTGCGCATGCGTCCAATGCAAGAGTGGTTAACAGTGGTCTCAGGGAAGCGGTCAGAGGAACGATCTAGTGGTGGTTTTGCTAACCCTAGTTCAAGCGCTATGCTGGTGGACAAAGGAAAACCTGTTAAAAGGAAAGCCTTTTCACAACCCGACAGTGCAAGCAGTTGTCACAACAGGCGCGTTACTCACCGGGTGGGGAGCCCATTACCTTCACCACACAGCGCGAGGCCTGTGGAAACAAATCACAGCCCAAAATCACATAAACCTTTTGGAACTACTAGCAGTGCTCAAAGCACTGCAAGCTTTTCAAGTGCACCTGTCAGGTCAGACAGTACAAGTCCTCACAGACAGCACAACTGCCATGTTTTACATAAACAAGCAGGGTGCACACGCTCTCTAAGTCTGTAGGCTAGCACAAATAATTTGGAAGTGGGCACTCAAGCGGGGCATGTTCCTAACATCGCAACAGGGGAACTCAATTCTCTGGCAGACTCATTAAGCAGAGATCCTCTACCCAAAGACAACTCAACAAAAATATCCTAAACAATATCTTCACCCTATGGGGTTACCCCCCTTTAGACTTGTTCGCCATAAGCCAAAACACTCAATGCCCAGACTTTGCATCCAGGTTTCCCCAACCCGGGTCCACAGGGAACGCCCTGTGGATGAACTGGTCATGGAAATTTGCCTATACTTTTCCCCCCGACCTGCTACTGAGCAGGTTGGTGAACAAAATGCACCAGGAGCAAGTGAAACTAATCCTAGTTGCTCCTATGTGGGTGAGACAACCTTGGTTTCCACATCTGTGCAAACTGGCGATGTGCGATCCAATCAAACTCCCGTGCCCCAACAACATGCTCACACAGCACAGCGGGACAACATTCCACGCACAACCTCAGTCTATGAACTTGGCAGCTTGGCTTCTGAAGTCAGAGAGTTTGGATATTTAAACTACCTCAAAGGTGTATGGACGTCCTCAAGGAGGCACGCAAACCAAACACCAGACACTGTTACTTCAACAAATGGAAGAGGTTTGTAATATGGTGCCAGTCAAAAAGTATAAACCCGATAGAATGTACTCCATCACACATTCTCCACTACATTGTCCCCTGACTAAACTCTGGGCTAGTATTTAACTGCATTAAAGTTTACCTGGTAGCTGTATCCGCGTACACCGCTTCTCAAAGCAAGGTGTCCTGGTGGAAGGTCCCGGTCATTAAAGCATTCATGGAAGGAATAAAGAAACTCTACCCTCCCATTTCAAACCCGCCTCCAGGGTGGGACCTAAATGTGGTACTTGCAAAACTCATGGCACCCCCCTTTGAGCCTATGCATAAATCCAGCCTTAAACACCTTACATATAAGATTACTTTTCTGGTGGATGTCACCTACATAAGAAGAGTCTGCGAACTACAAGCTTTGTTAGTGCAAGACCCTTTCAAAGGGATTGGTTCCTCCGACGTATTCCACCTATTCCACATCTATGACAGGTAATCGCCACAGCTGTGCTGCTTCGGAACATTTTCGGCATCTGTGTCCTGTGTCGATGACGTCGATACGCTGTCCTGGAGGGCCTCCGTCGAGCCGATGTCACCGGATGATATAAGTAGGACGCACGACGCCCGTAGCCTTAGTTCCGTTTTTTCTGCGAACGTGTTCGCTTCAGAGATCTCGGCGCGCCTCGGTTCTTCTGAGTTATATTCCATCGGTTCTTCGACCTTGTTCGGTTGTGAAGATATCATGTCTTCGTCTTCTTCTAGCCTGATGCCGGGTTTCAAGAAGTGTCGGGACTGCGGTTCCAAGATGTCGCTTATGGACCCGCACAAAGCCTGCCTCTGGTGCCTGGTGGGAATAAGTTCAAGATGGTTACTCTCTCTCAAGTCCTCTAGGCCCTTCAACTTCAGGACTGGTTGGTGTCTCTCGACCTCAAGGACTCTTACTTTCATGTGCCGATTCATCCCAAGCACAAGAAGTACCTGAGGTTTGCGGTTGCCGACTTGCATTTTCAGTTTCGGGTCCTGCCGTTCGGATTGACCTCCGCCCCGAGGGTTTTCACCAAGCTCATGGTGGTGGTGGCAGTGTATCTCAGGAAAGAGGGGATTCACGTCTACCCCTACCTGGACGATTGGTTGATTAGGGCGCGCTCTCCCAAGCAAGTCCTGGATCATCTGTCAGTCACCTGCCACTCCCTTCACAGGCTGGGCTTCTCCCTGAACTTGAAGTCCCATTTGACGCCAACCTAGCGGCTCCAGTACATCGGAGCAGTGCTTGACACATCCCTGGGGCAGTGTTTCCCTTCCCAGGAGAGGGCTCATCACATTCTGCAGATGGTGTACAAGTTTCAACATGCCCAGAGTCTCCCGGGGTTAGAGTTCTTGAGGTTGCTAGGCCTCATGGCATCCTGCATTCTCCTGGTGCCAGAGGCCAGGCTGCAGATGAGATCTCTGCAGTGGGCTCTCAAGATGCAGTGGTTGCAGTCCTCCGGCAGGATGTCGGATTCTGTTCAGGTGCCGCCCTCGGTCGCCCAGGATCTTCTGTGGTGGGCCTTCGAAGGCAATCTGATGAAGGGGGCTCCATTTTGGCTACCCTGGCTGGAGGTGACGATCGTGACGGACTCATCCCTCACGGGATAGGGAGCTCATGCCGACGAGTTGACAGTTAGCGGTCGTTGGTCTCCGTCGGAGTCCAGACTCAATATGAATCTGTTGGAGCTGAGGGCCATTAGGTTAGCTCTGAAGGCTTTTCTGCCGACTGTGTGAGGGAAGAATGTCCTGATTCTGACGGACAACACAGTGGCCATGCACTACCTCAACAAAAAGGGGGGGGTCAGGGTCACTTCCTCTGTGCAGAGAGGCGATGCAGCTCTGGTTCTGGGCCATCCAGCAGGATATTTCGATCTCTGCAGTTCATCTGGCTGGAGATGAAAACGAGGCAGCGGACGCTCTGAGCAGGCAGAGCATGGTCTCTCAAGAGTGGGAGCTGGCTCAGGAGATTCTCCTGGAGATCTTCGCCCTTTGGGGGACCCCTCAAGTTGATGTCTTCGCCACCAGTGTCAACCGGAAGTGCGAAAGATTCTGCTCGTGGGAATTTCCTCCAAGAGGAGCCTTAGGGGACGCGTTCGTAGTGGAGTGGTCCTTCCCACTGCTGTATGCATTTCCTCCAGTCCCCGTCATTCCGCAAGTGCTGAGGAGGTTACGGAGGTTTGGGTTCCGAATGATCCTCATTGCTCCGGCATGGGCCCGGAGAACGTGGTACCTGGACCTTCTCAACATGTCCATCTGCCCTCCACACCGTCTACCCTATCAAGACGATCTGCTCTCACGGGAGGGGGGTCAGGTTCTCCATCCAGAGGTCAAGTCCCTCAACCTTCATGCTTGGCTTCTGAAAGGTTGAGGTATAAGGATTGGGACCTCCCTGAAGACTTGATGGAGGTGTTGCTTTCGGCCAGAAGGCCTGCAACAAAGTCCCTGTACCGTTGCCGTTGGAGAAAGTTCTGCGACTGGTGCAGGGTTAAGAATGTGGATCCTTTTTCATGTGCCATTCCTGTGGTTCTGTTATTTTTCGCTTTCGTTAGCCCACAAAGCCTGCAAGTGGGTACCATTAAAGGTTACCTGATGGCGCTGTCCATATTTAAGCGCTCGTCTGAGGAGTGTTCTTATTTTAAGATTCCTTTGATTTCTCAGTTTCTGAAAGGGCTCACTAATGTGTTCCCACCGTCACCTTTCCAGGTGCCCGGTTGGGATTTGAACCTAGTTCTAAAATTCCTAATGGGTGCTCTGTTTGAGCCTTTACATTCTTGTCCTTTGAGACTGTTGACTTTGAAAATTGTATTTTTAGTTGCAGTCCCTTCCGCTCGCAGAGTGAGTTGCAGGAACTTTCCGTTAAGCCACCCTTCACGGTGTTCCATAAGGACAGGGTTGTCCTTGGGGTTCGTCCTTCTTTTCTTCCGAAAGTGGTGTCGGAATTTCATTTAAGCCAGAAAGTTATTCTTCCGGCATTCTATACTCCTCCACATCCTGGTAAGAAAGAGGAGAGGCTCCATAGGTTGGATCTTAGGAGAGCTTTAAGTTTCTACATCTCTCGCATGTCCCGGGTCAGAGTAGACGATCAGCTCTTTATAGGATACGCTGGAAGGCGTTTGGGACAAGCTGTTACTAAGCAGACTTTGTCTAGATTGATTATCTTGACAATTTCTGAATGTTACCGTTTGGCGGGTAAGGACCCTCCGGTAGGCTTACAGGCCCATTCTACCTGGGGTGTGGCTGCCTCTACTGCTCTGCAGAGGGGTGTTCCCATTCGTAACATTTGTGAAGCACTACATGGGCCTCTGTCCATACTTTTGTAAAATACTATTCCCTGGATTCTATCCATGGGCAAGATTTGGCCTTTGGCAAGGTGGTCCTTTATTCTGCAATTTAATTGGGAATTCTAAATTCCTACATTCTAAATTCTTTTCTTACCTCCATATGTTGGTACTGCTTTGGGAGTCTGCCAAAGATGTGGAATACGTCGGAGGAACCAATCCCTTCGAAGAACAAGTTCCTTTCTTACCTGATAACGTTCTTTCGATGGGATGTTCCAACGGTATCGGGTAATATTATCCCCATATATATGGTCGCGGTGTATAATATTGCCGGGAAAAGGTTGTGGCGATATTATATGGGTGACCATATATATAGGGACAGGGGCAGAAAAAAAAATAAAAAATAAAAAAAGTTTGGGGGTTGCAAGGGTGTCCCCCGCATGTTCCATGCAATAATGTCCCCACACAAAAACGGCTATTTCTCGGCGATAATTTTGCATGGCGAGATTTTTGAGGGGACATTATTACATGAACCGTTCCGACAACGTATTTCACATCGTTCCCTCCCAGCCTGCCGTGCTACAGAATTTCTTATGCGATTGCAGCTTACGTTTCCGCAAGGCTTTTCTGTGGTTATTCTGGCAGAAGATTGGTGCCACACGTTCTGGGAAAAACTACAACTGAGGCTATGGGCGTCGTGCGTCCTACTTATAACAACTGGTGACGTCGGCTCGACGGAGGCCCTCCAGGACAGGTCATCGATGCAGACGCCGAACATTTTCCAAAGCAGCACAGCTGTGGTGATAACCTGTCATAGATGTGGAATACGTCGTCGGAACATCCCATCGAAAGAACGTTACCAGGTAAGAAAGTAACTTGTTCTATGTTATCCACAAAGACAAGTTTGTATTACAAACACACCCAAGGTTTTCACCTAAGCTCATATCTAAGTTCCATGTCAACCCGTCCATCGAACTATCAGCTTTCTCTCAAAGCCCTTCAAGCTCAGCTGAGAAATAACTCCATACACCAGATGTAAGGAGGGCGGTCCTTTACTATGTAAACAAGACGAGACCGCCAAGAAAAACAGACAAACTGTTTGTCTCCATAGCGCCTGAAAGGAAAGGAAAGGGAAGGGAAGGTGATTGTGTCTCAAAAACGTGATTGCAAAAAGGATAGTGAAATGCATACATCTCTGTTACTCTCCATCAAATAAAACTCTGCCTTTCACACCAAGAGCTCACTCTACCAGGGGTACAGGAGCTACCTTAGCCTTTATTACTAACGTCCCTCTAGACACCATTTACAAAGGATCTACATGGCGCTCTATTCATACCTTTACTCCGCACTATTGCATTGACACACATTCGAAAGCATATTCACAGGTGGGACAAGCAGTGCTAAAACATCTATTTGCCGCTGTACCTTCTCACATCCCAACACCTTCTCAAGACACTGCTCGCTAATCTATGCATAGCATGTGATCTAAGCAGTTTCCACAAGCCTCAGAAGGGATCCATTACTCACTGTAATTGTATTTATGATGCTTGTTTCTGCTTAGATTCACATGCACTCACCCTTCCCTGTGGAGTAGAAGGTGCATAGATGTTTCTCTGGCTTCATCTGCAATCATCTGCTTTATTACACCTGTACTCACACTACACTCTGAGGCACCTTGACGCGTGAAGGACCATGGGTACAGTAGATGTCACACTGTGATAGTATTACTGGCACGCCCTGTCGACGTCCCTTTTCGAGTTTTGAAAACTAAAACTGTAATACTCTGCAGCTACCACTAGATGTCGGCCTTTGCATAGCATGTGAATCTAAGCAATACGATTACAGTGAGTAAGTATCCCATATACGCATTACATATGGTACAATAACTTATTTTTTTTTTTTTACATTTTGTAATTCTCAAACAGGAAGAGAGACCCTGTATTTGCACTTTATTTTGATCAATGTCTTATGAGTAAAGGTGTTTGTGACATCTCACATACAGTTGGCAGCTTATAATTGAGCATTTAACCCACATACATAATATCGAGATATATATTGTGTATCGCCATTCAGCCCAAAAATGTTTTGGTCCATATCGGCCAGCCCTAATTTAATACATTGGCTATCCTCCAAAATGCATCGAACTGCAATGCAATGGCTACCCTAAAATCATCTAAATTCAATACGTTGGCTATCCTCAAAAATTTATCTAAATGTAATGCATTGACTACTCTCAAAAATTAATCTAAATGCAATATATCGGCTACCCTAAAAAATAATGGCTAACTCTGGAGTGCAGCAAAATTTCAAACTGTGGTGAGAATTGCATGGTAGTGATAAGGTAATAAGGTAATGGCAGGATTTAGGAAGCGCAGCACTGGCTGTTCGCCCGATACTGCCACCTTACCTGGGTCCACGGCGAACAGGCAAACAGGCAGTTGGGGCTGCCCTTTCCTCTGGCCCATAGCCGGCTGCCCGTGCATGACTGCCCTGGGAGGGCTTCTGAAGTTCAGCAGTGCCGGTCATGTGTGGTGGGTGTTATGAAGTTGTCTCACGGTATGTAAATAGTTTTTTTAAACAATTTCTATTCATTTTATTTTAACAACCAACACACACCAAACTTGCAGTGCACATAATAATGTTAATATACATAACTTTATCTCTGTCCACTGTGGTTCACCCCTTCCCACCCACCCCCCCAAGCCTACTTTCCTTCCTGTTCTGTTTCTTCGTCATGCAATAGGGATTCCATGTCAATGGTCTCCGTTGGGTCCCGGTCACTTGCCCCGTCATGCGTGGGCCCAAATAATTTAGCAATTAGTTGTTTCCAGGCCATCAAAGTTCCTGCTTCCTCCTCCCCCCCCCCAGCATTACTCGCCTCTTGCCATACTACTGTTTCCGCCTCTGCCCATTTTTGTAGATCCTTCCACCACGCTTCTATTCTTGGTCTATGACATGCTTTCCATCCCATTGCAATTTTCGTCTTTGCTAGTACATACACCAGATCTTTCAGTTTACTCAGCTTTTGCTTCTGTGGTCTAGGAAACGCTCCCAGTAGGCAAGCCCATACTGTATCTACCTCTATTTTGATCCCGTTGTCTTCCATCCTATGCACTACTTCTCCCCAAAAGCTTCCTATTATTGGGCATGACCAAAACATGTGTACCATTCCAGCATTTTCTTCGTCACATTTGGGGTATGATTGTCACCCTGCATTTTAAAATGTGGCTATCCTTTGGGGCGTCATATACGCCCTGTGGGTGATATATAGTTGTATCTGTTGTAGTCTGGCATTTCTCAACACTTTTTTGTGATATCATTGGGCACGCTTCCACACCCCATCACTCATTCGGGCCCCCACTTCCTCCTCCCAATATTGTCTAAGTTGTACCACTTCCTTCCCCACTTTGGTCATCATCAGCTCATATATTCTTGATAGTACGTGCCCCCCTCTACTGTCATTGATTGTATCCATGGCGACATCCGGTTCACTCGCTAGTATTTCTTCAGGCCATGTCTCTTTAATCCGCTGCACCACCCTATGATATGTGATATACTGTCTTGGATGTAACCCCGTTTCCTCCACCAGCCCCTCAAAATCCATCATATCCCCTTCTTGCCACATATCTCCCAAAGTCGCTATCCCCACAGGCTCCCAATGCTTCCTAATCATTAGTCTTAGTTGCCTTTCTCTTCCCGCCAGAGCAACCAATGGCACCTGCGGGGAACACGGGGACGGGTCATACACCATCTGACACGCTCTCCGCCATATCTCCCACCCAAGTGCCATCATTCTCTGGCGCCCTTCCATATCCGATTTAGGCAACAACATCATTTCTCTCAGGAAAAATGGGGGGCACAATCCAGTTGGAACAACCTGGATTCAGAGGTTGGCTCCTCAGAAAGCCATTTAGCTGCATACTGAAGTTGGCTTGCTATGTAATAAATTTCATAGTTTGATAGTTTTATGCCCCCTTTCTCGTGTGGGTTTTGCAGCTTCCAAAGGGCCACCCTGTTCCTTGTCCCCTGCCAAAGGAATTCCCTGCATATGCTGCTCAACTTACCAAAGAATCGCCTAGGTATCAAGTATGGGATATTCCCAAAGTAGTGCAACAGTCTTGGTAGGACTACCAGTTTAAGCATTGCCCCTTTCCCCATCATCGCCAAGGGAAGCTTCACCCAGAACCTCATACTATTTTCAATATTCCGGACAGCTTTCTCAGTGTTGTTGGTGCTCTGCTTCTACTGTGTGGTATACATCTATCCCAAGATAACGAAACGTGCTGACCTCTCATGGTATCTGGAGGATCGGTAATTGCTCTAGCGGGGTCCCTTTATACCTCCCCAGTGGAAATGCACAAGACTTATTGGGGTTCACAGCTATGCCTGAAAGCCTTGCAAATCCTTCCATCACCTCCAGGACATACTTTAGGTTTTCTTCCGGGTAGCGCAGATACAGCAACATATCATCAGCATACAAAGAAATAAGTTCAGTTCCCCCTCTATGATGATGCCTATTGTGTCATATTGCTGCCTCAGGTATATTGCCAAAGGCTCTAAGGCCGGATATACAACATGGGGGACCACAGGCATCCCTGTCTGGTGCCTCTACTGAGCTGCCACCTCTCTGATATAATTGCCCCCGTCTTCACTCTGGCCAGCGGTTCACTGTATAGTAATTTGGCCCATTTAAGATACCCCGGTCCTATTCCATAATTTGTCGAAGTAGCAATCAGCCATGGCCATTTGACCGAGTCAAAGGCCTTTATTGCGTCCAGCGACACTATTGCCATCTCACTTGTCTCTTCGTTGGCATATTCAATGACTCGGTGGAGTCGCCTAAGATTGTTGGATATATTCCTGTTGGGGACATAACCAGTTTGGTCAGGGTGTATTAATTTATTAATGACTCTCCTCGTTCTATTTGCCAGGACCGCCGTCAGTATTTTACTGTCCTGATTCAGCATCGACAGGGGTCTGTAGGAGCCGCACTCACAGCCAGGCTTCTTAGGTTTGGGGAGCGGTATGATAATCTCTTCTCTCAGGGACTCTGGTAGCCTTCCAACTTCGTATGCTTTGTTGAGCATTTCTAAGAGTGGAGGGAGTACCTCATTTTTATACATCTTATAAAATTCACTGGGGAGTCCATCAGCCCCCGGGGTCTTACTAGTGGGTAGCTGCCTCACCACTTCTTCCAGTTCCTCTAGAGTGATTGGTGCGTCTAGCTCCTCTCGCTCTTCAGTGCTAATCTGCGGCAATCCTATATCCTCCAGAATTTCACTTATTTCCTTGCTGTCACTTTCCTCCACATCTCCATACAGGATGTGGTAATAGTCTGCGAATTCTTGATTCACTTCCTCCTGGGTGTCTGCTATACTTCCATCCTCTTTCGCTATCGTCCTGATTACTGGTCTGGGAGTCTCGCTTTTGTATAGCCATGCCAGAGCGCTCCCCGGTTTATCCCCCCGCATGCTGTCTCTATGTATTTTTTGTAGTTCAGATTGCACAGCCTTTCCCAGTGTCTCGCGCATTTCTGCTGCAGCCTAAGTATTGCTTCATTATCGTCATTGGTGTTACCTCCCCTTTTCAATGCCATTTCTAGCTCTGTTTCCGCTTCCTGTAGTTCCGCCAAAATCCCTCCTTGTAGCCCCTTGGACTTGCCTATAGCTATCCCCCTCATCACTACTTTAAAGGCTTCCCAGAGAACACCGGCGGACTCCACGCTACATGTATTGGTCTCAAAATAACTTATTATTTCCTCTCTCATTTCCTCCCTGAAAATGTTGTCCTTCAGCGCCTCCGCTCGGAGGCGCCATGTTGGTATTTTCGCTCTTGGAGGTCGATACTGCCATATCAATATCAGCGGCGAATGGTCTGCTAGGACCCTCGTTTTATATTCTGTCTGCACTATTTCTGCCATTAGTTCATGCGTGACAAACACGTAATCCAATCTAGTGTGTAGATTCTGGGGGGCTGAATAATGGGAATATTGTCGATCTCGCGGGTAGTGTGATCTCCATGCATCCTCCAACCCGAAGTTTACTAACACAGACTGCAGTATCCTGGCCGCTGGGGTCGGGCTATCTATTTTGGAGTCCGATCTGTCTATTTTCGGGTTTAGTACACAATTAAAGTCTCCTCCCCAGATCACCGCCCCTCCCAGGCTCACGCTGAGTTTGCTATATAGGGTTCTGATATATGCCGCTGTATCCTGATTCGGGGGATAAGTATTTATAATACATATTTCCTTGTGTTCCACCAATCCTTTTATTATTACCATCCACCCATCTGGTTCAATTGTAGAGTGCATTAGATGAAACGGTACATGCAGTGCCACTGAGGTGATTATCCCTCTAGCATAAGCCGAGTATGTTGCACGCACGACAGTCCCTCTCTACTTCTTCCGTACTACCTCCAGTTTTTCTTGCGTTAGGTGAGTCTCTTGCAGCAAGGCTATGTCTATTTTCTGCCTGTGCAAATGCATCATAACCTTATTTCTTTTTAAATAGCTATTGAGCCCTCTCACATTCCAGGTAACTACTTTAAGGTCTCCCATAACATATCCGGGTCCCTCTCCACCCTCCACAAATGCCGGTCAGGTCTCAGTTCTTCCCTTGTAGGCTTGTTCCCCAATACAAACTTCTCCTAACTACTAACTCTTCCCCAACACCCCACTCTCTCCCACCCTCCTCCCTTGCCAACCCCATCACGCTCCCCAACTCTTCCCCAACTTCCTCTTTTCCTCCCTCCCTCCCTTGCCCCAACTTACCCCGCCTCCCCAAATGTTGCCCAGCTCCATCCCTGGATCTGAGGCACCCCCGCATCTAGCCCTTTCCGGCAGTTGCCTTACTTGCGGCTCAGCAGGGCGATGTCGCCCTAGTGGCGGTCCTCCTAGTCTAACTCCCGGGGGTAGGCTGTCTCCGTCCCTTTGCTCCTTATTAAAAAAATCAAGCTAATCGCACTTTCCGCTATTCTTCTTACATCACGCATTCTATATTCCAGTCCAACGTGTTCAAATGTCTCATATTACAGTAACCCATTACCCTACGCCCTTCTCTTGACATGCATAGCTGTTAGGTCACTTATTGTATCTCTCTCGACTCTTCTCCTCGTTCTGCTCCGGACAGCCATGTGCGTCCAGCCACGTCGCTGTGTCTTCCGGGGTATCAAAAAAGTGCGTTTTGTCTTTGTGGAGAATCTTGAGTTTTGCAGGGTACAGTAACATATATTTAAATCCAGTTGTGCGCAGTCTCCTCTTAATCGCTAAATAGCTATAGCACTGTCTCTGGACTAGCATAGTGTAATCGGGATATGCAGTGATGGTCGCAGATGCTCTTTTTATCGTCCCTCCTTTCCTGAAGAACTCGGAAGATCTTTTCCCTGTAGTTCAGGATTTTCCCTATAATTGCTCTCGGTGGGGCTCCAGGTTGCGGCTTCCTCATCAGGGCCCTGTGTGCCCGTTCGACCGCAAACCCTTGTGAGAGCTTATTTGCACCTATCTGTTGTATGATCATGGTTTTCACATAGTTTGTGGGGTCTTGGCCTTCTTCCCCTTTCGGCAGATCGTCCACGCGTATGTTATTGCGTCTCGCTCTTCCTTCTGCCTCCTCTGCTCGGTTCTCCAGGTTGGCTACCTGCTGCTTCAGTATGTGGACTGCCTTGGCATTGTTCGTGCTAGTATCTGTGTTGATTTTCACAGCACTCTCCAGGCCACTTGTCCTCTCCGCCAGTGCTCTCACATCTTGCCTCAATAGATTGACCTCCACTCCGACCGCATCTATTTTCGTTTCTAATGCCGTCCTTAATTCTGCCATCGTCGTCCCACACGAGGCTTTCAGTTCCGTTATGGCTGTTAGAAACATTTGGTTTTCATTTGGCGTTGCTGCCCCTGCGGACGCAATAGCCACACTTTGCGTTTGAGTGTTGGGAGACTGCTGCGGTTTAGCAAAAAATGTCCATTGTGGGTTGCTTGCCATTGGTCTTGCCCCCTCTCACAGACATTTCTGTCTTATTAGCTCTCAGGTCTGATGCACCAGCAGTGATCCGGTCTGTGTTCCTCCGCAGTCTTTCACTTGGCTGAGGGTTTCGCGTGGTGGGGCCCGCCGCTATTTCCGTGTTGCCCTCTGGGGGGGTCACCTTCCCACTATGCCAGGCGCTTGCTTGCCTATGCCCAGCGCTATCATTTACATTAATAATTGCATGCCCATGTACGCCTGGGGCAATGCCTCTTCTCCTGATGTCCCAATTCTGTTACACCATCTTGCGGGCCACTTCCCAGCTCTTATTTTGCACTGTGTTGCAGTGTTAGCGTCCACATCTTCTGGCACTGTGGTTGGGTTAGGCTACAGAGATTCCACTCGACCCAGCTTTTCTTCAGTACTCCGCACCTGGGCTCTGTGGAGTTCGTTTATTGTATTGTGCGGGATTAACTTCACGGTGCCTCAGCCAGCCTTTAATTACGCACCCGCGCATCCTGCGCAGTGTGCCTTTTCACCAACACGGCCACACGTTCATTATTCTTTGTGCCTGCTCTGCTGTGTAATACGCGGATGTCCCACTGCCTTCGGATCCCCTTTATTTGGTGCAGCGTCTGCCCTGGCCGTGTCAGTCTTCTCACCGGGCCCCTGGCATCTGTGTCTTAGGGGGGATCCGGACTTTGTAGCACAGCTTGTGCTTGCGCTTGTGTCGAGATTGAGTTCTCTGGCGTCTGCAGGGTGCTCCCTCCCAGCCGTCTCGGTCCAGGCGCTCCAGCACTTTATTTTATTTGTGTGAGATTGTCTTGCGTACAACTTATGTAATTGTGAACTGAAAAGGACGTTCGAGTCATGCAGGTTTAGACTGTCCAAATCAGAGGCATTTGATCAAGGGAAATACACCGCCGTCCATAAAAAGTAAAGTTTCACATTGTCTCAGCCAGCCCTCCGGTGTGCACCTGTGCCTCCTGCGCAGTGCATCTTAACATCCGTGCGGCTGCACGTCCTTTGTTCTATGTGCCCACTCCGCTGTGTAATACGCGGCTGCTTCACTGCTTCTTTGGTGCAGTGTCTGCGCCGGCCGTATCTTCCTTCTTTCCAGTCACCTGGCATTCATGTCTCAGGGGGCCCCGGACTTCGTAGCGCAGCATGTGCTCAAGCTTGTGCTGGGGTTAGGTTCGTCAGCGGAGAGAAGGGTAGAAGATGCACACGCCTAATTCAGGTGAAAATAGTCGGTAGTAATTAAAGGACAAGTGTGAATAGCTTATGGGTGCGGGGGAGGAAAAGTGGCCCTGGCACAGGGCTACCTAGATAAACAAAGGAGGAGGAAAGAGGATCCAAACTGGAAACCTCCCGTCCCCTGCACACCGTAATAGTGCGTCGAAAAGACGCCTCAACTGCAGTTTCAAATAGTATTCGGTATGAACATTTTTATCTTCAAATTTCAGTTTAGCAAGACAAGATTAATTGTGGGTTAAGTAATGACATCCATGCTGTGAATGTACAAAACAAAGTGGCAATTTATTCAAAACATAGGAAACACAGGAAGTTCAGTTCTTTGGAAAATGGCTGACGCGTTTCAAGAAGTGAACTCTCTTCTTCATGAGCCTTTAGTCTTGTGCATGAACTAAAAGCTGAATTACCCCACCTAGGCAAACGCAAGTGGAGGGCCTCCAGTGGCGTATCCCTCACAGCAGGAACTCACAGCACAACCGAGATTCACTCTCTGGGTCCTTCCTCATAGGTCACAGGAAGAGCCAGCCAGTGGTCTTGAGTCAGTTTCACATACGGCTGAAAACATTCTGCCACGTCCTCATCAGTTTTCGATGGACATGGATCGCGACCTACTCATAGTGTAGAACGAATCAGGTTAGGTTTGTCAGCGCCCGCAGGGTCCTCCTTCACATGCACCTCGGTCCGGGCGCTCCCGCACTTTGTTCCTTTAAGACATGCGCCGGTTGTTCTTGGCTCTCAAATAGACGTGCCCCTCCACTGCTGCAGTGCTTATCGTGGTAGGCGCGACGTGGACTCCTGGAAGCTCCTTTGTTTATTCTTCGCTGCCATCTTGCTGTTAGCCTTTCTTCCACCGCCAGAGGCTACAATGTATCATAACTTTCTTCACTGACACTCGATCTTCTCGGAGAACATCTGGCTCGGCTCCCATTCCCATTTATTCTTGTCAACTTTCTCTTTGAAATTGACAGACTGAAAGTATGCGATCGCACGGATCAATTGCCGGATCCAGGAGCACCGAAATAGAGCAGCCTATTCCATGGCTGCCAAGTCACGCCCCCACTGTATGTAAATAGTAATGGCCATGCTTGCTATTCATAGAGAGCAGGGTGTTCATTGTGTATGATGTATGTTCTATGTGGAATGTCAGTGTAATATAGTTCTGAGCAGGGTGTCATAGCCTGCCTGTGGCCAGAGACTGTTTACTCTTAATGTTGCTTCCATTACTGTTTGCACTAGCCAGCCAGGTGTAAGGTTGAGCTCGGGGTCTGTACTTCATGACCTGTAATAAAGGTTATTTTATCTCACTGGAAACTGCATGGGACTATTCTTCATTGGCGACGAGGATCTTCAGACCCCCAGCACTGCATACTAATGGATTAGCAACATATTTGCTCTGCAGTTACAACCTTGAACCGCTCCGCCATCCGACTTTACAGCGGCCGACGTGGGGGCTACAAGTAATGACTTGCCTTGACATATTCACCTCAATACTGAGAAAAGCGACAAGCCGCTGCGCCTTATATTCCCTAATTAAGGCGTTTGTAGCGTCCAACATTGGGCAAGTATAGCAACAGTGACAGTGTGCGCATGAGCAAAATGAAAGGCTCAAGTATGTTTGCATTTACCATGCAGAACGATATTGGGCTGCAAAATAGAAATATTAAGTACACACTAAAAGCTTCAGCAAGCAAAACAAATACTACAGAAAACAAGGAGAAAGAACTGAATGAGCACTTCATTTACATAAACAAAATAAATTACACCAGTGCAAAGTAGACAGCACTTACCTTTAAGGAGAAATGCATAAAAAGTAGGAAATATCAGCAAGCAAAACGTATTGCAAAACCCAAGTGAAAGAACTAAATAGAAGTTTTACCTACGTGTACAGAGCATCTAAACAAGTCCAAAGGAGAACATGGCCATGACAGGTGTGCCGGGACCTTCACTGTTTATGGCATGCCCAGGAAACCCAAAGGTGAAGTGGCTTCAATGGAAAAAAGGGTTTCAACACTACATTAGGGCGGCATGCAGTAACTTGTACTCAATGGAAAGAAAGGTAGCACTGCTCATGCATTTTTTAGGTTATGAGGGGCAGAGGATATATGACACACTTCCAGATTTAACAGGAGCGGGAGACGGAGATGACATGACAGAGTTGGATATTGCCTTAAAGAAGTTGGATATTCATTTTGAACCTAAAACAAGTACTATTCTTGAAAGATTCAATTCTGGGGTGAGGGTTCAAGAACCCGGTGAAAGCATAGAGGAATTTGTAACAGCGTTGAGACATCTAGCTTTGTCATGTAAATTCAGAGACTCATTTGTTGAACGGATAAGGGATCAATTTATGATCAACTGCCGAAGTAACAAAATCTGTGAAGAACTATGGTTGCGAGATGAACCTTCATTGGATGAGGTACTCAACATAGCAAAAAGAGTAGAACACTCCTTAGCATGTGTTGCGAAGTTGTGAGAAAACTACGGCAATGGAGGAAAAATTGAAGTATTCAATGTAATAGTCAAAACAAGAAAAAGATTAAGGAAAAATTGCATAAAAAGGAGAAGGAGAAGCCTGAATTCCAAAAGGAAGCATGGAAAGGGGAAAGAAGTGAAGAAAAGGAACGTCTCTGTTTCAGATGTGCGAGTAATTCATATTTTGTGGCAGCATTAGCATGTCCTGGGAGGAAGGCAATATGTGCAAAGTGCAAAAGACGTGGCCATTTTGCAAACTGTTGTAAAAATTACCAATCTTTCCAAAGAAGTGTTTTGGTAGTAAATGATGAGGAGGGCATTGGGTATTCAGAGGAAGAGGAAAATCCAAATGTGGAAAATATTATGGTTAATGTGATAAATTATGATGATGAAATGTAATGCATGCATCCTTATGCTATTGTGAAACTTAATGGGCGTGATGTTAGGATGATGGCAGATTCGGGATATAAAATTTCATCGATGAGCAAGAAGGTGTTTGAAGAGGAAATGAATGGGGATGTTAGAAATTTACTCGAGCAAGACATTAATCCTGGGGGTTATAACGAGGACCGGATTGAATTTTTAGGATACTTCATCGCAGATTATTGAATTTAAGGGAATGTATGCCAAAGGAAAGTTTTACATCACTAAAAAGGGGAAAACTTTGTTTGGTTGGAGGGACCAGAAAAGACTAATGGTAAGATTGGATCCCAATCAAAATGAACAGGTGATGCAGATAAATACTTGTCAATGTGTGGAAGATAAGTATGAAAAAGTGTTTAGAAAGGAGATTGGTAAAGTGAGAGGTATTCAGCATCAGATTGTGGTGAAGAAAGGATGCGTTCCCGTGAGAGCAAAGTTGAGATCTGTTCCTTTCGCTTTGAGAAAGGAAGTAAAGAAAGAACTGGAGAAATTGACAAAAATGGGTGTGATTGAAAGAGCTGGTGGTGTGGAATGGATTTATCCACTAGTGATTGTAAAAAAAAAGCCATCTGGACATTTGAGATTGTGTGTGGACTCAAGTGAGGTAACGAAAGCGATTACGGTTGATAGACATCCATTGCCCAATATGAGCTAAATGTTATCAATGGTTGGGCAGGGAAAAATCTTGATATGGTGTCTGCGTACCATCAGGGTGAACTTGAAGAGAAGTCCAGAAAGTTAACAGCTTTCATCACTCATGAAGGTGCATTTCAGTACAAGCGTATGCCATTTGGGCTGGTATCTGCATCCTTCGTTTTTCAGAAAATTATGGATAGGTTGTTTGGCAAAATAAGTGGTGTATTTTGCTTTCAAGATGACATTCTAGTTTCTGGAGAGAATGTGGAGAACCATAATCAGAGGTTAAGTGAAGTGTTGCCAATTTTTGAGTGAGAGTGGCATAACTCTAAGGAAAGAAAAGTGTGTATTTCGTGGTGACAAGGTAGAGTACCTGGGACATGTAATATCTGCCCAGGGTATAAAGCCGAAAGACTCAATGGTCACTGCTATCAAAGAGGTTACAGATCCCAAGAACAAAGGGGAATTATGATCTTTCCTTGGAGTTTTACCAAAAATGTATAAAAAATAATGCTGAAACGGCCACTGAGATGAGAAAGTTATTGAGGAAATGGAAGATTTTGTGTGGAATGATGCATGCCAGATGGAATTTAAAAAGATTAAGGAGGAAATAAATCTGGCTGAACCTTTAAAGAAATTTGACACAAGAAGACAGTGTGTGCTCACCGTTGATGCGAGCAATGTGGATTTAGGGGCAGTTTTGTCCCATATTAAGGCTGAGGGAGGTGAAGAATTATAGAGCATGCCTCTAGAGCGTTGAGAGGTGCGGAATTGAGGTACTCAGTCCTGGAAAAGGAGGCCTTAGGTTGTTTATGGGTGATTGAGAAGTTCAAATGTTTTGTATGGGGCACACATTTTGTGATTAGAACAGACCACAGGCCATTAAAGTCGATTTTTGAAAACAGGATTAGATAAGGTATCCAAGAGAGTTGCATGATGGGTTACCAGATTAGAGTGTCATAGCTATGAGGTGATGGTCATATCAGCAAAGGAAAATGTATTTGCGGATTGTTTGTCCAGATTAGCGATGAAGGAGAATAAAGAGACTCAAGATGAGGAAATAGAAATGGCGTTTGCCAACACTGATAATGTGGTATGTAAGGAGGAATGGGTGAGAGCAGTAGATAATGATGAATTGTTGTCAAAAGGGAAAATGTATATTAGAAGTTATTGGCCCAGAAATAGTGAGTTGAGTGTGAAGGAAAGGCCATTATGGGAAGTTAGAGAGGAATTGAGTATTGAAGACGGCATTGTGTTTCGGTGGGGCAAAGCTCTGGTGCCCGAGGAGATTCGCAACATGATGATTGTTATAGCCCATAAAGGTCACACAGGGATCAGCAAAACAAAAGCAGTTTTGAGGGCGGATTATTGGTGGCCCGGATTTGACAAGGAGGTGGAAAAGAGATTGAAAGATTGTATGGAATGTGCTGAAAGCGGTAAGTGTGGTAGCGAAGAAACAGCCCATAATCTTTAAGGATATCCCGGGAAGAGTGTGGGAGGAGGTGGCGTTTCATGTTTTGGGTCCCGTGGAAACTGGCTATGGCAAAGGAAGGTTCATATTGGTTGATGCATTCTCCCGCTGGTGCGAGTATAAGATAGTTGGAGACATAGATGGAGGTTGTATTGTTAAGTTTTTACGCAAGGTATTTGGGAGAGAAGGATTTCCCAAGTATATTCTGATGGATAATGCCCTTCAGTTTACGGGAGGGTGCTTTAAAGAATATGTGAGGAATTATGGCATAATGCATAAGAAGGGTGCATTGTACCATCCCTAAGGGAATGGGTTGGTGGAAAGAATGAACAGATGTGTTATGGAGGGTGTTCGATTTGTGAAGGCGTGTGGTGTGAGTAGGAGTTTGGCAGTAGAAGAAAGAATGTTTGCTTTGAGAATGGCACCACATTATGTTACAAGAGTTTCGGATATTCTTTGGTGTGTCCGCCTTGGATGGAAAGGGGAGCGGAATCAGATTGTGAGATTGAAAAGTTGAGAAAAGATCTCAGAAATAAGAAAGAGTAGTTTGTTATGAGGGAGAACCGGAGAAGAGGGAATAAGGAACTCAGAGTGGAATGTGGAGATTATGTGAGGATCAGGAAGGCGGTGATCAAGAGGAAGGGAGATCCATTGTATTCGGATCCCGTACGTGTGGTAGCAGTGTTGAGGGGTGCCGGAGGGTGAGTGGAGGACAAGTTTGGAATAAAAATAGAATCGCTGTGGTGAGAAGATTGTTTGGGTAATAAGAGAGGGAGATATGTTTTGGAGTTGTCTCACTGTATGTAAATAGTTATGGCCATGCTTGCTATTCATAGAGAGCAGGGTGTTCATTATGTATGATGTAGTATAGTTCTATGTGGAATGTCACAGTGTAATATAGTTCTGAGCAGGGTGTCCAATCCAGGTCTTTAAGTGGGCTGGGGCTAGCATGCTCTGAAAATGGTGTCTGAGACGGGGCCCTACAGGAGGTCAATAAAGTTCCCTGCTAACCCCAGCCCTCCAGGCTGCTAGACGCCAAGGCTTTAGAGAAAAAGGCCTCTCCTTTTGATTGTGTGACCGACTCTGCTGCCAGGCACCCCTTTCATTAGAGATGCAGGAGTGATGATCCCTGCATCTCTGATGAAAGGGGGTCGGTGACACAATGAAAACGCAAAGCTTTTATTTGTAAAACCTGAAGCTCTCGTGCGAGTATTTCAGCCTTAACAAAAAAAAGCCTTGCCTTTTCATTGAGTTGCCAACCCCCCCATTCCAGAAAAGATAATCACCCTTGCACCCCACGTGAGAGGGTGATGATCCCTGCATCGCTAGTGATATGGGTACCTGGCAGGGGGTCAGTGCCGCAATTAAAAGCCAAGGAAGGCAACACTCACCTGACATGAATGCTGGCAGTTGGGCCACGGCCTTGGCCGGCCCTTTTGCAAAATCAAGCTGGGGGTCTTACGGGGGGCGCTGCCTAACGGGCAGCATTCAGGTTAGGTAAATGTTGTTTGCATTTAATTGCGGCGCTGACCCCAAGCTAGGCCACACGCCCCTATGAGCCCTGGCTCGAGTTGCAGGCCACTTAAAGCACTGGATACATTCCTCCAAAAAGAAAAGCATAACGAGGCCCTACACCTTAGCAAGTGGTTGTTGTGCAGGATGGCTACAGATTACAAACAGGAAAGGCAGAGGGAAGCTGGCTATATCATGAATTAAGGCAACATCAGTGAACTATAAGTATCAAAGAACTTGCATTGAAGATGCGAAAAATCTCAGCCATTCTAAAGATTCAGTGAAAAGTCATGCCATACATACAGCGATAGTTCAATGCTTGAATTGTATGTATGCTAAAACAAATATCATCTACATCTTCGAAGCACAGTGCACTGACATTTTGTTTTACATACTGAGTGCAGCATATCTGCTGAAATCAAGTTATGAAAGTCTTTCCACCAAGTCTTCACATGAAAGTTAGTATAATGTCATTGAATCTTCACAAATGTGCTCCTTTAAATGATTGATCTTTCTTTACACAAAACCTCAACAGTAGTGGACATCTTCTTTTCATTAATCTTTTCATATTTTATACACCTTTAGCAGCCATTCGCAGTAGATGCACAAGTGCACAAGTAAAATGTCACAAAAACAGTAAAAATATCACAGCTGCCACTAGCTTGTCTTGGGCACATTACACAGGTACCCAATAAGGCATTATCGAAAAAGATATGATGCAACGTATACGAACTATACTTCACTGTAAGGTGATGTTTGCAGTTTTAACAAAGCAAGAGTTCACAAAGATGCAGTCTCTCATTGCTGATGGTCTTGGGGATTAGTCAGTGTTCCCATAAGAATGAGCAAACCAGGCAAGGGTAGTAAAGTAGAAGGTTTTACTTGCCTCCAAAAAGTCAGAGCAGGGTTCAACACCAGCAAAAATAAAGGATATGTCATAGAAGACTATGGGAGTAAAGCAACAAAAAGAAAATCTTTCCTCATTCATCACCGAACGCAATGCTTTATTAGCAGTGGAAAGGAGACATGATTGATCGTTCCAGCAAAGCGCATTTGAGAGTAAGGCTTTTATGAATCTGTTCTGCATCGGAATAGCGACCTTGCAGTGGTTTGAAATTTGTGAATATTTTTCTTTGGCTTGAGTGCCCTATTCTCTTACCATTTATGTTTTGAGAGCTTTCATTTCACAAAAAAGATGAGCATCAGAGCACTCTAACGTCTCTGGTCTGGGAACTAAATTAGGAAATCAATTAAAAACCTCTTCTCATAGGGCCTCGGGAACAAATTCCTGTTTCAACATTATCACGGTGTTGCCATGAGTTTCAACATACTTTGCTTGCCAGAGCCCAACCTCCACCCCAAAGGTGTTCAAAATGCCCACCTGGGCTGTGGCAGGTTTTGCAGAAGAGAATAGTGCTGTATCCAGTGCAAGGCTCTGGGGAGAGTTGGATCACTGTGCTTGGAGCAAGAGAAAACACTGTTGTTGAGCATCTGACATGATTACTATTGAACAGCAATATTGCTGAGGTCTACCTCTAGAGCATCCAGCAACCAGGTGCTATGACCCTGCTGTGTATAATAAATGTTAGATGTTCTCAATATCTTCCCTACACAGTATTACCACTAAAACAAATATTTCTACTTGAAATATGGTGTCTTTTTAGACTCCTAAATAGAAGCACATCCTGGTTGCTCTCACGCCTTTCGCTTAGCATTTATGTATATTTCTTCTCATATAGAGCAATGATTTTGTTGAATATGGTCTGAGCGTTATACTCTTCTCCTATCAACTTGTAGAATGTCAAAGCAACCTATAACCAATCAGCAATGTGTGTAGCAATGTAACCTTGTTGCACTGTGAAATTTAAAATTCTATCACAATAGTGGTACAAGGATTGGACTATGTGAGAAACCTGGGGTTATTCTCCTGTGTAGACCCCGAGAATCCTCTATTCAGGTGGCATGGGGAGGGCCATCTCTTATGGATACTAATCCTGCAGGTGGACAAGTAAGGGAGGATCACCTGAGTAGGGGAGGCCGGGGTTGCCTGTCCGTCATGACCCCAGAATGAGAAGGGACGGAGTTGATTACCCAAGAGGGAGAGGGAGGAAGGACCCTTGGTAACACAGGATCAGAGCACTGAGAGCAAGATGCATTCATCCTCTCCAAATCGTAGGGAAAACCTCCTAGAGCCCTATACACATAAGCCATCGGCAGACATAAAGAAGGGGACTCAAATCAGGCGATTTTCTTATACCCTCTGTCAATACCCTGATTAGATGAACAGAACTCAACCTAAATCTTACCTATTTAAACTCTTTCCCTTAACCTCAAAGGGATATTTACAATCTCACCCCATCCCCCCTCCCCATTTCCAACAAATACTGAGACAACGAGGAGGAGGTGTGAGAAACCAGAAGGTGTCTCACCCACTCTCCCCAGGGATCTGTCATCCAGGTGGCCAGGACACAGCCATCGCTTTTGGATCCAGTTCCTGGGAGTGGTCCACTGAGGAAGGATAACCTGGGTGAGGGGTCTTCGGGGAGTGGGACACCCAATGGTGAGACACTGTATCACCTTCCCTGTTACACCTTTACCCCATCCTACCCGATCGGATATTTAGGAACTCTACCCCCCGGCTCCCTTTTACAACACAAATACTTTCTCACAGTGTTGTGTCTTGACTGTCGTGTAGTCCGAAGAGTCCTCTGTCCACAAGTGCTGCACAGAGAGAGTCCATAATCACTCTCTGTACAGCCTTTGAGGCCACAGGTGGGAGAAGACCTTCGGGAAGCGTGGACCTCTGGGACCCCGAACCACTGCAAAGACAGCACCGGTTAAGTATCAAGTCCAAACAGCAATCATTGCCAGACATAAACAAATGGAACGGTCTTACCAAAAAGGGACAGTGATGACTCTTCTGAACCTATAGCAGGGGTTCCGGGACCCACCAGGGCTTCTTTCCCAGTACAGGGCAGTGAGCCCAGTAAGTCAGATGGTGATTTGTGTGCCGGGCCCACCTGATGCCAGAGTCAGGACAAGGAAACCAAGAAACGTAGTGCCAAAGGATTAAGCAAGCAGAAGTCCAGAAATTAGTCTGTGATCCGTAACAAGAAATCCATAAGCCAGAAGCCAGGGGAATCCAATACCAGTGCTTAATCCAATCCAAGGTCAATTTCCAAGTAATCCAAATGCGAGCAATCAAAGCGCCGAACAGTGTCCGAAGTAAACAGCTGTGAAGCATCGAGTGGTCCGATGCGGCTGTTTACCGGCGCTGAATCTACTTTCCGGTCCCGTGACCCGCGACCACGATCACGTGACCCGCATCACGTGAGCGTGTCTTAGTAACACGTGAGCGGAATGCGTTGGTCACGAGACGCGGAAGTGGGGCGTGAAGCCGGTCTCGCAACCGCCAAGGAACTCGCCACTGAAGCGTGCATCTCAGCGAGTAGGCAGCATGTTGAAGCACACGTATTGGCACACGGGGAATCGGGGAGAGCACACGTGAGTCCCGGAACCGGGAAAGAGGACTGGGGGGAGTGGAGGTAGGGGAACGGGCATTGGGGATACTGGGAACAGTGAGGGGCAAAAGCGTGACACACGGCCAGCCCGCTATAAGGGTGAACTGGAGGCTTCCAGCCCTTTAAGGTGAGTAGCAATACCCTGGCGAAAGATGGGGATGCAGATTTTAATCAAACATCAATAATTCAGACGACTCAAATAGCTTGGCAAAAATGTGTCTGTTTTAATGCAAGTATTTAAAACAGGGAGTAAACGAACATCAGCAATCTCTCGATACTCTAACTCTCAATCATTTCATAAAAAAGCTGGGTTCTTAAACCCATAATTGGTCATAGCTGATGAATTGACCTGCGTCATGACCAACGTCATCCTACGTGGCAAACTACAGAATCTTATCAGGAAGCGGGATTGGTTCTAAGTGAATAACTATGTATAGGTGTTATATCTGTATGGAGTAACAGAGAGAAATAATTGGATAGTCAACAGGTGGGGCAACTAAGCCCTCCCTTCAAGATGGCCACTATGAACGTCACTAAATGTACGACGTCCCATTGGCTACACAAACTATAGCACCCCCAACTACGTGGTCCTCTACAATTGGTTGGCTACTAACGCCCGTCAGTAATTTTCCACCTATGTGAGCAGCACGCAGACCGAACAACCATGTGCAGGCGAGCTTGTCTTGATACCAGCTTCCCACCAATTAAAAATACGATCCATCATTACCTCAATGGTTCAGTGTCAATTAGCACTTTGAAGTTGGCCTTGAGTTTGTACTGTTCTCTGGGACTTTTTAAAGAGTATGGGTACTATCTGGCTTTCGTGCGTAAGTGTGATCTTCTCATCTGTCCAACTTTCTTCCATCACATGACTGGACACCAGGAATTGAGCCTTTTCGTTGTATTTTATTTTATTCTTCAATAGTCCTCTGATGTCTTTTGCTCTGCTCGACCTTCTTGAACAGGAGCTTCTGTTCTTTCACGTTAATTGTATCCGATGTCGGCCAATTCCAGTTCTGATAAAACCTTGGCTTTCATGGCTCAGCCAACTCCTTAGCTGAAATATATTCAATTGCTTTTGTAATCACGACACTGAATTGAGGCCTTCCTTGTTGTTCAGGACTGCTTTACACATAGTGGAAACATTCGTTCTTTATTAATTCTATGAAACATATATGTATATGTTGGCGCTTGCCGCAATCTAACTATTGAAAAGCATTTGACTAGCTTCATGATTGCTTTGCTGCTTGCTTTTCATTGCATCTGTACACAATTAAACTAAGTATCTTCAATGTGTTTGTGGCATAAGTCTCTTCATCTTGATCCCAAGATGTTACTTATCCTTGGTACTTCTTTGTTCCTTGTAAATCGTCTGCCTCTCAGGTCTGGTTATCATCTATATGGAGTCGATTCAGCTTTGTATGACGTCCGTCACCCTTCATCCTGGTTATTCAGTTTCTTTGCTTTGTCAGGAATCCTATTCAAATGGCCATCATATTGTCTTGGATGTAGGTATGGTTTCCTCAATGGGTACTTCACCTCCCATATTCTCTTAGGTATAGGTATTCTTATGGGTACTGCACAGAGCCCACTCTCTTCTCTTTGCTGGTTTACCTGCTCAGTACACGTCACATATTTTGGTTCATACATTTCAGGTAATGTAGGCGGGGCAGTTGATGTGGGGGTACTTGGCTCCTCCTCTACAAGGGAAAACGGACTAACACCCACTGGCAATTATCGACAATCACTCGCACCTGACTTCCATTGCACTTCCCCACATGGATTAAAGGCACACTCTGAGCGAGGCAAAGCACACGAGGAAACAGCAGTTTCGAGACGGCAGCTGAGCACGAGGGGAGAGACGGCAAAACCGAAGGGGATCGCTAGGAGGGAGATTCCCTTGACCTTTTCGACAAGGAAACATTACTTTCAAGAGACCTAGATAATAGAATGTGTAAAAACCAGGCTGAAGATTCCTGCATTGTGTGTCTGAGATATCCGGGGTGCTCCCACGTCAGTACTCAAGGCGGGGAGAATCACCAACCGCCGTGGTAACGTCCTTGGCTCCAAGAACAAAGCAGCATCAGTGAAGTAAACACAGCTGGTTGAATTGGGGAGTTGAAGTCTTGAACTGCATCCTCGTGCCAGACAAGCCAAAGACTGTGCTATGCTCGAGTGTGCCGCCATATACCGTGCTGAAAACATGGGGAAGGGAAACAAACGGCTTGAATATGCCAATGGCTTGAATATACTGACATTTCTTGAACACTTTTCTTTTGCATAACATTGTTTCCCACATTAGTTGTATTTAGAAATAAGAATTGGCAATCGGTTTATTAGTAGAGGCCCTTTTATTTTTGACAAGACAACACTAGTACTGCGTTATTATTTGATGGTCATAGCTTGCTCCCATCTTTAGATTTAGGATTAGATAGGCGTTTTTCAAACCCAGTAGAAGTTCAATAAACACCCTTGAACTGTGATTACTTGTGTCTGTCTTACTGTGCTGGGGATGCAGTCTGGACCATTGGGGCCCAGGACCAGAGAGAAGGAGCAGCAGGCTGGAGGAGGCCAGCGCGCAGAGACTCTGCCCCGGTGTGGATTAGGGGTTGCAGCGTGGCGAGGGAGCCGTGCCTCCAAGGAGCCGGAGAAGTGCAGCCTGCATTCTGCTTGCCAGGTCCAGGAGAGTGCTTGTTCCCTTGGGGCCTGTGCTGACCCCAAGGGTCAAAAAAGCACCTTGTGAGAAGATCACCTGAAACCAACTTTGGTTTCCACTTTTTGTTGAACCACTATTTTTCTTGCTTTGAAAAGACTTTCTATCACATTTTTGTACAGAGTGATGGCAGGTGTAGGTTTAGGCACAGAAAGACTTCTATTTTGGACTATTAGACAATGACTGCCATTAGAAACATAAGGTAAGGGAATTACCCCTTTAGAGTTAGGGCCAGTCGGGCATTACACCAACCCAGGAACTTTTGTAAATAAAGATTTTCAAACAAACCCTTTTGAGTCTGTGTCTCTCTTGATACCATGCCTGTCTCACACCAGGCAGAAGACAGGCGAGATTATAACAAACCCTGTAAAGCCATGAAAAAGGAATGGGCAAACAAAAACTCTATAACGTGTAGATGGCTTCTAAAGTCAGGTACCTAAAACAACATAAAAGCAATGGATTTCAAAATACATGTACATCATTTTAAATTCCATTTTATGATTCCTCTTTTATCCTCATGTGCTTTGATGGGTTGACTTATCCTACCAAAATAAATATGCAGGAGAGGAAAGGTCTTAATGTGCTATGCCCAAATCCCTATCACAATAAACTCATCCGCACAAACATCATGCTGTCCCCTGATGGTTTTAACCATGAAAGGAAACGTGTTGCAAAATATGGGTAAAAATTGCTTATTTCAGGCCCCAAATATATTGAAACTTGCAAAAAAATTGATTTGTAGACCTGTGGGCAGATTTACTGTACATAGTGAAGGCATTAGAAATTGGTTTGCTTCTTCTTACCCAAGCAGTACAGTCTTGTGATTCATTTCTGCCTCCAAAATATTTAAGCAAGCATAAAAAATAGATTTTGGGACAATTGCCAAATTGACAATGTTTAGGCCCTTGTGCAGCTTCACTCTGCCATGGTAATTGTATTAAAACCGTTGCTTTCTCCTGCTTCCCGGGCTGTTCAGACTTGAGATCCGCCTGTCTCCCAGCTCTGCCACTCCCGTCGTCTTCTTCTCATCTGGGACATTGCATCTCTCTGCCTTCATATTCTGCACATCTCTGTTGTGCAGCTGGTTATATAGTCTGTGGACATTTTTGCATAAGCCACTCCAATTTCCTTGCCAGAAAATCTTCACTTCAATGTTAATTTTGTATTGGCATTCGACACAGTATTTTTCCTGTGGACAAAGGGCCATAAAAGGTCTGACGAACTGAGGAAGACAAGGTTGGTCAGAACGTGGGCGAGCCCAACCAGATAGACGGGTCGAATGCGCCTCGGGCTGAAGGCAAGAACATAAGGGCGAGCCCCCACTGCAGAGGCCATGGGTCGTGGCAAGCTAGCAGAGTGAATCCAAGTTCAGCTAAACCGCGCTGTGAAGGGGCCGTCAAGCGAACCCACGAGGATATAGCTGGGCGCGGGGGCCCAATCGACGCAACAAGATGTCTTCCAAGGTGGTGTGACCCCGGATCAAACAGCCTACGATGGAGACCTATGCTAGGTCGCCCTCGGGCGCGGAAGGGGGCAAGAGCAAAGAAATCCCTGCGGCAGCGACGGACCCACCAGGTACTATCCAGGAGTTGCTGGCAGCAATTGCCGACTTGAAGGTGGCCTGGGAGACGAAGCTGGGCCTGGCCATGAAAGAGTTGCAAGAGGGCCTAAACCTCAAGATAGGAGCGGTCCGAGAAGAAGTGAACCTGTTGCGCCAGGATGTGCGAACGATCGCGGCGCGCACTGGGGAACTGGAGAAGGAGTTGGCCCCGACCGTGGAGGCGTGCAATACATGGAAGGATCGAACCCCACGGATTTCGTTGAAACCATGCTTTTGCAGGAGATTACAGGCGGAGAGCTGTCCCAGGGGTTCGCGGTCGAAAGGGCGCACAGGGCCCTGACCAGGAAACCGGTCCCAGGAGCGCCCCCGCAGCCGTTGATTGCAAAGATCTTGAACTATCGTGACCGCGAGAAGATTCTCGAATTTTTCTATCGTGACCGCGAGAAGATTCTCGAATTTTTCCGGAAAGGGGGCACGATAGAAAGGGGGTCAGCGAATATAACAGCGTATCCGGATTACACGCTGCTTGTACAACAGAGTCGAATGAACTTTGGAACGGTGAAGAGGAGGCTCAGAGAGGCAGGCCACCGCTACATGTTGCTTTACCCCGCTAGGTTAAAGGTGATTCATAAGAACAGATCCCTCTTCTTTGAGACGCCGAGCGACGCAATGGAATGGCTGGATATGCAAGGTCGACCACAGGAATCGGATGCCCAGACAGAAGCGGATGGAGATAAGTAGCACTCTGCAGAGGCACCCGTGAGGCCATAGCTATGACATTGGGACTAGAAATAGTTTGATATTGTGCTTGTGTGGGGGAAGTCACGGCATCTGCGGGCAGGTCCCGTTGAATTCACTTCTCCTAAATAGATGACTGGGAGCTCCTGGGGAGCAACCTCTGCACCCGATAGTAGTACACTTAGTTAGGTCACTGATAGATTGGTGACACCCCGCGGGGTCCTTGTTCTTGGTCACGAGACGGGTCCAGACGTGGGTAGGCCTGAGATCCAGGGATGGAGCTGGGCTAGTGTTGGGGGTTGGTGGGGAGATGGGGGGGGGGAGTTGTGTGCAGTGGTGTGAGGTTGGGGAAGGGGGAGGGGGGCACGGTTCGTTAACAGAAGGGAAAGAGCCAGGAAGCGACCCTACATGGGGAACATTATGGGGAGGGATGGGACGGAGATAGACTGACTAGATGGCATTGGGTAATCTCAGAATTGTGACCTGGAATGTACGGGGCCTCAACAGCTACCTTAAACGTAACAAAGTGATGATGTATTTAAAGAGGATGCGCGTAGACATAGCCCTGCTGCAAGAGACCCACCTCACTAGGGAAAGACTGGAGGTGGTCGGGAGGAAATGGAAGGGCACCGTTGTGGGGGCGGCGTACTCAGCGTATGCCAGAGGGGTTGTCACTTGGGTGGCGCCCCACGTGCCGTTTCGAGTGCTTGATTCTACGGTGGACCCAGAGGGTAGAATGGTGGTGGTAACGGGTCTCTTGGAAAACGGAGAAGTACACATCATAAATTTGTACGCCCCCAATAATGATACAGCGGCTTACTTTAGGACCCATACAGCGGCTTACTTTAGGACCCTGTACGGTAAACTTGGCCCCCTGGTGGGGGGTATGGTAGTGTGGGGGGGGATTTTAACTGTACCGTAGACCCCATTATGGATAGGTCCAAGGACAGGGCAGGAAAAACGGCACCGTCGGCTAAAGCGCTGAGTACCCTACTGAAAGACTTAGGTCTAGAGGAAACGTGGAGAAGGCTGCATCCCACGGATAGACAGTACTCACACTACACAGCGCCACATGATTTGTACACAAGGTTAGACTACATGTTTGTAACAGCCGGGATAGTGGGAGAAATAGAAGGAGCAGAATACAAAGCCCGAGTGCTGTCGGACCACTCACTCTTGGTGGTGGACTGGAGACACCAGCCCCCACGACCGCAGATCCCTACATGGAGACTTAGGACCGAGGCTCTGCAGGATCAGGGGTTTCGGGAGGACCTGAGGGACGCCATTGAAGAATATTTTGATATAAACACGGGAAGCGTAAGCTCTGTGGGCACATTGTGGGAAGCGTTTAAGGTGGTGGTGCGTGGGGTAGCTATCTCCCAAGTTAAGGGGCTACAGGGGGGGTCAAAAGGGAGCTTTGGGAGGCGGAAAGGGAGCTAGAGGAGCTCACGCGTTGCGTGAGCACCGCTCATGATAACAGAGCCGAAGTAGAGGAGCTACAGTTGTCCTGCAGTGCACTCTGGAGTATACTGTGTCGACTCAGCTACAGGAAATATACGGAGAGGATACACGCAGGGGGCGACAAGCCGGGCAGATTGCTGGCTTGGCTGTACAAGAGTGAGACCCCCCCGCTCAATGATTAGTGAGATTCAGGGCGAAGGAGGTAGCATATGCAACACCCAGAAAGAGGTAAATGAGGAATTCCTTAACTTTTACAGACACTTGTATGAGGACACGGGGGAGGATATGGGCCAAGACATACTAGACACATTGGGGGACATTGAGCTGCCCACCTTAGATCTAGAAAGTTCTGAGTTGGACGCACCCGTCACCTCGGATCAGCTGGAGGTAGTGATTCGGAACTTGCCCACTTGTAAGGCGCCAGGTTCGGATGGGCTGCCCAGCGAGTTCTACAAAACATACCAGCAAGAGTTGCTCCAGCCACTGCTTGCCACTTTCAACGAGGCCTATGAGAAGGGAGAACTCCCATTGTCCCTCCGTGAGGCTGTAATCATCCCACTCCTGAAACCAGGCAAGCCGGCCGTGGAGCGCGGGTCTTACAGACCGTTGTCCATGCTCAACCAGGACAGCAAAATACTCACGGCGGTGCTGGCTAACAGACTGAAGAGGGTGATTAAGAAACTGATACACCCAGATCAGACGGGATATGTCCCGGATAGGAACATCACCGATAACCACCGGAGGCTACACTATGTCATAGACCAAACTGAGGAGGACACGGGCGAGCTGGCTATAGTGTCGTTAGACGCGGTCGAGGCCTTCGACTCGGTACAATGGCCCTGGTTGAAAGCGGTCCTGAAGGGGTACGGAGTGGGTCCCGGATACCTCAGATGGGTACAGTTGTTTTACAGCACCCCGATGGCGAGGGTCAAGACAGGGTCCACGGTCTCAGATTCTTGGCAACTGAGCAGGGGGACCAGACAGGGATGTCCCTGGTCACCTGTGCTATATATACTGGCATTGGAGCCGCTGGCAATATGCCTGCGTCAACAATATGGGGAGGTGGGCATAAACACAGCCAGTGGAGAGCATCTGATATCATTATATGCGGGTGATATGCTCCTTTATTTGCGCTACCCAGAAGAAAACCTACAGTACGTCCTAGAGGTGATAGAACGGTACGCCATCCTCTCCGGTATATCGGTGAACCCTGGAAAGTCCAGCCTGTTCCCTTTGGGTAGATATAGGAATGTCCCGGTGCAGAGGCTGCCTGTTCTGCCAATACCATGGCAGCCCGCAACATTTAGGTATTTGGGAATAAACATTTATCACAAGATCGAGACAGAACACAAGCACAACACGGAAAAGGCGATAGAGGGGATTAAGAACAGTATGGTATTCTGGTCCAGATTGCCCCTGACCATGATGGGGAGGGCGACCTTGCTCAAGATGGTGGTCCTGCCTAGACTCTTGCGCTTCTTTATAAACTTCCTGTTTCTGATACCAAGGAGCCTATTCGCGAAACTTCACAGCGTGTGTAGGAGTTTTGTGTGGGGCAGCTCTAGGAATAGGGTGGCTCTGTGGAAGCTCCAGAACCCGTGTGACAGGGGGGGGGGATAGGCCTGCCTAACTTCGAACTCTACTACCTGGCGGGGCAGCTGCAGTACGTGGCCAGGTGGCTCTCGACTGAAGATTCGGCGGAAGCCAGGCTCCTGCGCGAAGATACAGCCCCATACTTTCTGATGGAAGTGGTGTGGTTGGGCAGAGATAAACTGGTGGGCAAGGGGCGGCTACTGAGGTTGGGCTGGGAGATCTGGCACAGGACATGGAAGATTGGGGGGGACTCGGAACCATACTCCCAGCAGGCCCCTTTGGTGGCTCTGTGTGGGAGCGACTCTCAACTACTTGAATCGGTCCGCAGATACTGGGAACAGGTAGGCCTAGCCACCCTCGGGGACATATGGCAGGAAGGGGAGGCGGTGGACTTTCAGCGGCTGCAGGAAGAGACGGGAGTACATTGTGGCCAATATATAACCTACACTAGGCTGGTGAAAAAGACTAGAGAAAGATGGCCGGAGGCAGTGCTCGCGGAGGATCCAGATGCCTCCCTGGAAACCATGTATGATGTATCGGAGGGCGGGCACGAGATATCGAGGATGTATGAGCTCCTGCGAGCAAGGGCAGGGAAGGAGTTGCTCCAATTGAGACAAGATTGGGAGGAGGAGGTGGGAGGACCCATGACGGATGGGCAGTGGGAACGGGCCCAGAGGTACCATAAAAAGGTGTCCCGTAACGCAAGATTCCAACAGCTTCAATTGTATGTTACCCACATGGCTTATTTAACCCCCGGGAAGATTGCAAAGTTTGGGGGATCAGCTATGCAGCAATGCCCCAGGTGTGGGGAGGTGAACACGGGACTGCTACACATGTTTTGGGCTTGCCCGGAGGTGCATAGATTTTGGTACGAGGTCAAGACGAGACTGGCTGGCGGGGGGGTGGTGCTGGATGTAGAATCGGCCTGGTCATGCATGCTTGGACTATTCCCTAGACCCCGGCATTCGAAACACATAAGCAAGATGAAGGACCTGGCCTATGTCTTGGCCAAACGTAGGATCGCCATGGGCTGGAAGGCGGCCCACAGACCTAGGGTGGAGTTATGGTGGACAGACCTCTTGAGGTGGGCGGAAGCTGAATCCGTAGTCTGGTTTAAAGCTGTCACCAGGGGGAGCGAAGAAGAAGCAGGGCCCTTGCTGGCCTGGCGGCAATTGGTGGCCTCGTTAGCAAACCCTTAACAGGGTGACAACAAAACAGAAGACCCGATTGATGGCTGTCTAGGTAGTGTGCCACCCAATGATGTTCCTGTAAACGATATGTGAGAACCGGCTCTAGTTTAAAGGGGGAGTTGGGGAGTTTGAAAATGTGTTGGAATATGATGCTTTCTATGTTTTGAAACAGTTGTAGTGTGTTTGTTTGATCTTAAAAAATAAAATAAAAATATATTTTAAAAAAAAAACTAGAAAAGGTTTCACATTTGTTCGAGTACTCTGTTGCAACTAATGTGCTTGTCAAACTCCAGACAGAAATAACTTGCTTTAGTTTGTAAAGCGTTCAACATAGGTTTATGCATACAATATGTGAAAATGTGAATGCATCTCACCATTTCTTTGTGTTTCATTACCCTGCGTAAGCATCCATTCATAGAAGATTGAAATTAAGTCCCTGCAGGCAAATGTCTGACAGGTTCATTTTTGACCTTTATTGTGTCCAGGATTCAGAGTGATATTGCTAGCTTAAAGCCCCAGGAGGATGATTCTTTCCTAGAACCTATGCTGTATGGTGACAACTCAATTTTCCCTCCATGTAGTGTACCCGGCAACATGCGGATCCTTGTTGGTTTATTTACCAGCTCCACTGCTGAGATCCAACTTGAAGCAGCGCGATGTTTACATGAACTCTCCCAGTCGGATGAATTGTCTGTTTCAGAGGCATGTACACCAGCAACCTCCTATCTCCTGACCTACCTTTCAGGACACAGTGCAGAATTCATGGTAATTCTTGTTTAATCTGTTTTACAAAATAATGTATCCAGTGGCTTCTTCCAAACACATTTTATTAATTGTTAGATTGTATAATCCTCCTAACAAGTTAAAGTTGATACAATACAGCAGCAAAAATAAAACAAATCCAGTACGTTCCAGTTGTCAAACATAGACATTGGAAAGGTTGCTGCCTCAACAGCTGTGAACCCATCAATGCCTACGCTGATACTTATTGGGAAACACTTTAGACCATGGTTATTCATTGTGGCCTGCCAGAGGTTTTGGACTTTTACTCCCATGATCGCTAGCCAGCTTAGTGAGTGGTGAAGGATCATGATTGTTGTAGTTCAAAACTTCAGGAGGACACATAATGAGTAACCATGCTTTAGGCTGACAGATATACTTTGACATACTGAACAAACATCCAAAAGGGGGAGGGAATGCCACCGGTATAGGAAAGAAGCAAAGAAAGCGAAAAAAAAGAAAAACAAAAAGGATGTGACAAGATAAGGTCATCACAAATGCCTCATTCAAACTGCACCATTATTAAACTATTTCAACTTCTAGAGGCTGTTTTCTTAAGAGATCACAAGTCATAGTCGCAATACAGAAAAGGGAATTGTATGATGTTCGATGACCGCAATAGACTTGCAAAAATATCTCACTTTGCTGCAGAAATGAGCCCATGTATTGTTTCTGTGGGGTGACGTTTCACAGAAAACATTTCATGCTCCCCGTTTTGTTTTTAGAGCACAGGATCACTTCCATAGGACTGTTGTTACAAGGTATCGGTGTTGGACTTCACCCACTGAAAACAAATTCTTCAACCCTAAAATGTATCTCTGAACTTCAGGGATGAATAATGTGTGTACTCTGCTGCATTAAGGAGCTTCGCTATAATATCAAGAACGTTTGTTTGCTTCATTTTCCTTGGCACTGCGAGTCTCTTAGGCCTCTTGCCGAGCCACGCTCGCTTCCTGGAGGAGGCAGAGCCTGCCGGTGCTCAAGTGTGCAGTCACATGACTTTCTTCCACTTGAAAGATCAGCCCCAACCACCCTTGCAGCGTTAATCCTGGCCGCAGAGTAAAGGGCGGTGCATTCTGTTGATACCAGATCTGTTTTGCTGCTGTTTGGCTCTGAGAGGCGCTGGCAGTGGAACCCCCCTCAAACACCTCCTGATACATCAACCGTGTGATATCAAGCAATCACTTGACTGGCTGCAGGATTCGCGCTCAGCAGGTACCCATTGTCATTCAGAAAATTGTTACCTGTTACATCTACGCTCTGAAATTGTTCGAAAACACAAAGGTGAAGTTTGCCTTTTCTTAACACTGTGTGCTGACTTCCTCAGCGTGTTCAACCGCATAGCACCTATTGCTCGATCACAATCCTGACAGGTGCTCAATATTTGTTGAAAACCGATGACTGAATATTATCTTTGTCATTACATGCTGTGACTGCGGGCGTTTTGCTTTGGAGCAACTTACTTCCTAGCCTTTCAAATTCTGCATAAACCACGTGTAACAGTAACACACTTCTTGCTGCCGAAGACTGTGGGAACTAGGCTCCATTGATTCAGCTTATTAAGTGAAAGCAAGTGCCCCTATTTTAACAAAGGTAATTTACCTACTTACACCACTTGTAGAGAAAAGCAAATAACTGAAAAGTCACAATTAAAAAGCACGTGCCTATACACGTGATGAAACTCCGGAGCAATCCACCTGAGGATGACATCCGGGCACCTGAATGGGAGGAGTCCATGCACCGATTTCTTGCCCCAATAGTGGCTCGGTGGACACTCTAGCAATTGCTGTGAGTGATCCTCCTTCTCATACAGCAAATCAGCAAATTGCAGCACAAATTCATATGGAGCTATCTAACTCTACCCCAATTAGAACACCTAGAACACATGAAGAACATATCCCCTTGATTGAAAACTGGAAAAAAGGGCTTGAATTCACTGTAACAACCACAAAAATACAGAAGAAAATTGAGGATCATTTTGGGGTAAAAACATCTCATAATGAAGTTGCTCAACCGATAATCCATGGTGAATCCCCAATCATACAGAGCAGTTCTGCGTTAACATCACTGGACCTTAACATAAGTGCACACCTATTTGAGAAATTAGATCTCTCCAATTCGGAAAGAGCACTGGAGTCTTTAGCTTCTGGTCAAGACGATAACTTGTTAATGTCCCACACACCGTCTGAAGTCCAGAACTTGCAAACAGAATATGTTCAAACACTGTCCGGATCCTCTGAACATACATTAAATGCACTTAATTATTTATTAAACGCTCTAGTAACCGTCTTCGAACTGTTGAAAGGCGAGGTCCAGTCACAAACTGGTTCCTTGCTTGAACTGACAAAAGAGGTCCACTCTCTGGACGGAGCAATGGTTGGATGCTGCAATCTTATTAACACCAATATTTTACAACAAATACAAGAACTAAAAGTGGAATCAGCAAAACAAGGTATGGATCTCTCTGCAATTCAGAGATCAATGGCTCTTAAAACCAGCCTAGAGGATGCTAATAGACTTACACTTCAAGAGCTTCTGCTTCACTCACAAAATTCCAATTGTAAAGATTTGAATCCGCTTCCTAAAGTTATCAGTGATGAAACAAACCTGCCTATGGACGACACTCCTTTATCTGAATCTGTTCTTGAGGAATTTCAAAGACTGGCCAATGTAAGTTTCGACTGTCAAAATGAGGCCACATCAAAGTCATATCCATCAATTGACCCAGTAGCCAGCGATGAAGACCAAACTGCAGAAAAAACATCTCATCCACAACGGATCCCGTCGCCAGTTGGCAAGAAAGAAAGGAAGAGAGAAGCAAGAAGAAAGAAAAGATTACGAGAGAAAGTTGCAGAAATGAAACATGGAAAAAAATCCCACACTCGAAATATGAGTAAGAACAAGACTGGAGTTAGTAAACAAGATCAAGAGGCAACTCCTAACAAAGGCATGGAGGGGGAAAGGAAAACAGCTCCTACGACATCGACAAATTCACAAACAAGTGAAGTGATGGTTGAGCAAACTGCTGGACTCTCATTATCATCTCCAAAACGGAACCTAAAAATAGCTCCCATTTTTCTCAAAAAAGGTTCTATAGCAAAAACTCTTTTGTCTCCAGTTAGGGACGTGGTAGTTGAAGTTGTTAAGATCCCTCAAACAATTGCCCCCATATTTTTGAGGAATCACCAAGACCAAAACTAGAAAAAAAAGTTAGACCATGGGGTCGAAATAAAGCTTGGTTTTGGCAAGTTCAGAACTCTGAGCCCAAATGGATCAGAGAAAGGAAAACTCACTAACGCAAGGTCAAAACTAGATGTAAATCCGTTGCTGCCTGTTTCTGATGGAGAGGCCATTGCTGTAGACTGCCATTCTAACTTTTCCCTGGAAAAGGTTGCAGGGCCAATGGTAAACAGGAAAGAAAAAAAAATATGGTACCATCCAAAAATGTCTGCACCTCTACCACTAAGCGGTTTATTAAATCTTTAACAGCTCCACAGAAAGGTACCTCACTGGCTTCAAAAGCAATCTCCAGGAAATGTCATCTGCAAGTTTTAGCTCGTCAAGACAGTGCTAATAGTGGAAATGAGATGTGCTCGACCTCTATTGACCATCATGTGAAATTTGCTCAAGATGACTGTTACTGCTGAAAACAGCGCAGAGCATACCCCATCCATTACAGCACAAGGAAGTAAAAATTATATTAATTAGGATACTCTTCTACATGGATACTCACAGCAGATCCCAGAAGAACACAGAAAGGAAATTCGGCACGCGGTTGACGCTTATATGTCAGCACAACCAGCGCAAAAATACCTCACTCGTTACGAGTCAAGTAGAACTCCCTCTCCATGTGAACATGAGTCATCTGCACCAGACAGAACTAGAAACATTCATAAAGCTTCTGCAGCTGAAATTGAGATTTCTAATGCTCATCCGTTGGCCGAAATGTCCCTCGAGCACAACTCTACCAGGGTCACTAATCAAACTTGTTCAACTGAATCACCAACACTGACAGGAATTGTGTCCCAAGTAGGCACTGAGCTTGAAGGCAAAAATGTTATCTCAGCGTTGGACCCCGAACTTCAACGTCTGATAGAAACAACCATTGCAAACTCTTTTGACAAAAAATCAACGATCCCAGTTCCCATCAAGAATAGTTTTGATCCGGCACAACACAAACAAACACTCAAAGGTGACTTGAAACCTCCAGCATTACGTTCACTGATTATCTCGTGTCGCCAACCCCCAAATGTGCAATATGATTTAAATCGTAAATCCATCCTCACCATCTTTGCGGAAATTCCTGAACTGGAAGACATTAATTCTGCTGACATTCAACTAGTGGAGTTTGAAGATGCCCACATACTCTCCTCGGTAAAACTGTGGATTAATTCCAGAGTGGTTAACTCCATATGGTCAGCTAAAAATCATCTGTTTGATTTAGGTTTTATTATTGAAGTGAATCAACTCCCTTCAAAAATTCCAACAGCAAACTCATCACTATCTGTAGTCACACATGGGAGGGACAATGTAAAGACTGTCATCCAGGGCCCTGTAGAAGGCTCTCAAATGTTCTGCAATTGTCATCTGAATCAAAATGTGCATTAACTAGATCAAACTATGCAGCGAACTTGTGTCTCCCTAACTAGTTGGAATACAAGAGGGTTCCGTCATCTGTTAAATAATTTTGAACCAAGCCTTGATAATGTTGATATAGCCACATTTCAAGAAACGTGGCTCACCACGTCCCAACATGGGATAAATATAATATACATTTAAATTTAGCCCAAAAATCAAATCATGGGTGACCAACGTCAGGGCTCCTTATAGCTGTTAAACAAGATCTATTATTTAAATCTGAAGATTGGTTATCTCCAAATCCTTTTCAGCAGATGATAAAGCTAAAGGTTGTTAACAGAACATACGCCCTGATAAACGTATATTGGAACCCTGCTGGTATTTCCGACAATATATTTGAGACATGAATTACCTAATGAACCTTGTGTGTCTTGATAAGACTGTTAGATATGTCATAACAGGAGATTTAAACTTGCACTACTTTGATCAAAACAAGTCTTGTAACAGACTGATACTTTGGAACCATTTCACTGAAATGTACGCTCTCCAAATGTTAAATGGTCCTTTTGCAGATGACATGCCCCCACAACCAACGTGGCACAGAGGTAACGCCTCAGCAATAATTGATTACATTTATGTAAATCAATCGCTCATCTCATAAGTTTTCAAATTTCAAATTAATCCATCAACTTTGAGTGACCATAATAGCCTCTCGATGTACTGGAATGTAACCGAACTGGTAAACATTCAGGCAGCTTCTACTACGCTAGATTTCGTAACTATCAACCCCGGTGGCAATAGATTACGTTGGAATGAAACTTCCCTGAAAAGATTTAATCCATTTTATGCAAGGCAAGTAATTAATATAAATGCAGATCAACAGCAATAAATTCCCTATCATAATCTAATGCAATTATTTCAACATAAAACGCATAAATCAGAGGTAATTATGGCTCAAACCTTACATGTATTTGACAGGGAAGTGGAAGCCGTAAAAAGAACACTTTGTTTAAAAAGACAAGCCTTGAGACTTCCGCCCAATATAAGACACACTATCCTCACTCAATTAAGGACAAAATATAAGAACTGGTTAACAACACACAAAGCAGTCTTATTTCAAAATGACAGCTCAAAAATTCTGTGTGTGTTAGCGGGAAAGAACAAATCACAAATCTGGTCAGTAATCAATTTTTAAACCTATATAAGCCTTGTTCGAATGCAAGTGAACAAAGAGTACCTCAACTATCAGAAACATTTTCTCTAACATTTGATAAAGAAGATATTTTATTCGGGTCCCGATGGACTCTCGAACTTTATGTTAAAACAACACCCAGAAATTTGGTCTGAAACATTATATAACATCTTTTCAAATATCATTCAGACCCAATTAATACCCGACTCATGGAAACATTCAATCATTCTTCCAATTTATAAAAAAGGTAATAGGTCCGACCCAGCAAGTTATAGACCCATCGCCTTGTTGGATGCCCCGGAAAAGATCTTCAATCGTATCGTACTTGGAGACGTGAATAACTGGGCATCGAGCTTAAAGAGAAGGGACCCCTTTCAAGTGGGTTTTGTGTCACGGTTAGGGACAGCACCAAACATTTTGATATTGAACATGTTAAAATCTCAGTGTGCAGCCCGGAGTCAACTGTTATACCTGGCAATTGTTGATTTCCGGGCTGCCTTTGATGCTATTGATCGCAATCTACTTTATCAAAAATTAACTCGTTTTGCGTGTCCCTCTTCCCTCATTTCCATCATAAACCAACTTCATACTGACACCTCGATTCAAGTTCGGTTTACAATGGGAGGGTTACTATCCAAATTGATTCTTACTGGGCGAGGTCTTAAGCAAGGTTGCATCCTTGCTTCATTTCTGTTTAACTTGTTTATCCTTCTTGGAGAATCTTTTGCAGATATCATTAGTGATGCCCCAAAATTGGGTCACCAACGGATATCTTGGATGTTGTATGCGGACAACTTGGTCCTCTTGTCACAGACCCCTAGTGGGCTACAGAACCTATTGGACAAACTGTCCGCATACTCATCAGAAAATAATCTCATAATCAATTTAGAGAAACACAAGTAGTTGTCTGTCAAAAAATCAAAAACGTTTCCCACGGGAGAAAATACAAGTGGCACCTTAGTAATGTTACACTAATGAATCTCGTAAACTACAAATATTTAGGCTTGATCATCTATAACACTTTAAGTGAAAGTGCCTATATTGCTCCTTTGAACCTAAAACTAGAAACGTTGAAATCACAGGCTAACATACTGGTGTATAAGTATGGTAAGTTTTCATATAGCCACATTATGGCGTTTTATCAAGCAAAAGTGGTGCCAATTTTGTTATATGGAGTCAATACTAAACTGCTGATGAAAAACCTCTGAAATGTACCCCACTTCCCATGATTCGTTTTGAATTGGGTTTTGTTTCGCTGTTCTCACAATTACTGTGGAAAATGTGTGCTTTATTCAGAAAATGTTTACTGGGATTGACAAAGAATAACATCTTAAGCACAGTTGCGCATCATCTTGCGGGTTCACAAGATTTCTTTGCATCTAAATGGCGAACTTGTGTATTGAATGCTCTGGCAGATGCAACCATATCTCTTGAAACACTCCTAACAAACCCTGACCGAGCTAAGTTAAAATTATTCCAGTATGATTGGATATGTAATACTGCCAAATGTTGCACTTATAAAGATTTCAACGAACAGTGGTTTGGGCCAAAAAGATTACGAATAATGGCAGATTATTTGGTTAAATTCCCCACGCCGGATACTAGACACCAATATCTACGGTTTAGGTTTAATCTTCTACCGACAATGGAAATAATGGTGAGGAGAGGAACTGTACCGAATTATCTAAATTACTGTCGGTTTTGTCAAAACATGGACATTTGTGAGACATTGCAGCACCTGATGGTGAGCTATACAGCTTTAACTTCAATAAGGATTTTTTTTTGCACTGATCTGTTATGTGTATATGCCCCTCTGGATGAAAATGAAATATGGATCAAACTATTCAGAAGCATGAAATTAGCAATCAGAGTTGCAATAACACAATATTTACGTGCTATCTTACCAAATGTCCATATTGAAACTGAGTGATCGCTTTTTTACCAATTTTCTGTATGAATCGTGGTTTATTGGACTTTCGTGCAATCTTATTGCTTCTCCTTTCTTTTAACTTTATAATAATAATTTGTTTAAATATGTGTTTATGAATTAATCGTGAAAAAAAATAATGCTGTAAATGTTTGTATTCACTGTATTTGAAAGGTTGATTTTATCAGCCAAACCAAATAAAATAAAAATGTGTTTGTAATCTGATATTGATCCTTTTTATCATTCCCATATAAAAGATCTCCTTATCACGAAAGACAGTAAAATATCAACATGCAACAAAGGTTGACATACCCATTGTAAAATGAAGAACAGTGAACACTGATGGGTTAAAAGATTGACATGTTTTTTTATTGGGGCTTTGACCCCCCACCCAATACACCCTTTGCTTGCCCCTTCCATGACTTTTTGTATACAACCATAAATAAACTGAGAACGCTGAAGTACACACTTACTGAGGCGATCTGCCCCAAAGTGGCAGGCCCACCGCCCCTGTTAAGGGCCAGAGCGCAGCAAGAGTCCCTTAACGAGGGTGGCAGGCCGTTGCATACAGTATGGGCCCACCACCAATGGGCATATACCACGGGTTCTAATGGTTTTTGTTCAAAATAAAAAAGAAACTTACCTTAGAAGCGTGGCCCGATGCCGTGCAGTCCTGTTGGACAGGATGTCCGCTTTCTAAGGTAAGTTTAATTCTTTATTTTAAAAAAACACACTTTTAGCACCCATGTAGGAAACTATGTGGGTGCTAATGGCGATATGCCCCTTGGTGGCCGGACCACCCTGTAGGTAACGGTGCACCACCCTCGTTAAGGGACGCTCGCTGCACTTGGGCCCTTAACTTGAGCGTCGGGCCGAGGGCCCAGGCAGCTCGGAACGTGGGTTGGTGATGCTAAATTCAATTCTTTCCTTTCATTCTGATTTCCTTGTTTTCATATGGGGTGTGGGTTTTATCCCCAATAGGCCTCTTTAGTGTCCATTCACATCAACCTCATTTCACATCACTCTCAGCAAGATGTAAATGTCAACCCTAAAATCTCTATATTTTGCCCTTTCTTTCGTATGTGTACCTTATGATATTGTACCTTGGGAAAGATTCACTTTAAAATGTCTCCACAGACAAGTCAATTAGTGGGCAAATAAAGGTATTTGTAAGTTTGTTGATTTTTTTCAAAGATGTAAATGGCAGTTACCTTGATGAAGAACCAACAGAGATGTTTTTTGAGTTAAAATTGGTTAACAGTTCCTGTGTACATTTTTTCTCTTTGATAAAACATGTTGCTGTTGTTCTTTTATCACTAAAAGTCAGACATGGTGTTTTTGGTGTTTTCAGGAGTTGTGCCTATACACGCTGGGTAACCTGGCAGTAATGAGTGAAGGTGTGAGGAAGAAGCTTCTGGCCCAAGGAGTTATTACTGTATTTCAGTTCTGTATTCAGGTGAGTAAACACGTCACATATCCCATGCTTTTTTGTTCAAAGGAGAAATGAAATTAAGAGGTAGGTGGCGTATAATCGTAATGTAACATTTCCTCTATTCCATGGTTTCAGAATGTATTTATTAAAGGACTACGAAATAAACAGGACTCAAAAGAACAGAAATTCTGTAATTTAGAACCAACACCTGTCACAAAAACTTGGGGAAGTGTGGAGAAAACCATGAATAAAAAAAGAAATGTTTTGAAACGTTTTCGAAAGTGCAGATATTGCACGTGCTTTTAGCACCAGCTCCATGGGCCCCTATCACTTTTCAGCGTCGCAGCCCTGTTCCTCGGCACTGAAAAGCCTCAGAGGGTCGCCATACCAACATAGTCGCATTGCTCCTAATTGGCTGCCTTTACCGTTTTCTGGGCCAACTGGGAACCGGCAGGTGAGAAAGCGGTCCCCAGCACCAAGGCCCACACAAGGCCCCGTCCTTCATCACAGCCTTTTCCTTGGTGCACTCCGAAGCGTGAGGGTCTCCTGGCTCCTCCCTCCCACGGCCCGACCCAGCACAGCGGCCGGATTCCTGGAGGGCCTTTGTGAGCCATTAATCTGTAAGGTAAGCCCATCTGGTCGTTGATGTGCGTTGTGGCGATCTGCACCATTGAAATTACTTTCTGGTTAGCAGAAGCCCTCTCATGCCCTACGTGCTGCAAAATGCCCTGCAATTCCACCAGCCGCACGTGCGTGTAGCACAATCTCCGTGGGCCCATATCACTTTCCAGCATGGTGGCCCTCTTCCTCGGCACTGGAGTGCCTCAGAGAGTTGCCATACCAACGAAGTCGCGTTGCTCCTAATTGGCTTCCTTTACTGTTTTCTGGGCCAACAGGGAGCCGGGAGTCAGCAGGCCAGAAAACTGGCCGTAGCACCAAGGCCCACACAAGGCCCCTGTCTGCCCCTGTCTGGCGCTGGAAGGAGCCCATCCATGCCGCCCCGTCTGCAACCCTTCCATCCAGCACTGCACACAGAATAAACTATTGGCATCCCTGCATTCAAGTGCATGAGCTATGTGCCTCTACACCTGCACCGGTAAGCATACTGGATCACCCTCCGTGGGCCTAAACTTTCTACCTGGTTGCATACTGATTCTTGCCTCCCATGTCTAGTGCGTTCTGGCAAAGTAAAATCTAGGTTGCTGTTAAATTATCCACTACCCCCGGCTGCTAGGCTGGCTGGTGAGTTGTCTCCTGCCTCTGCAGTATCTAATCCTGTCCCTACCTTCCTCTATGGCTCTCTCCATCTCTCCTATCTTCTCTGTTACTCTATCACCTATCCTCCCACTCTCACTACGTCTGGAAGGAAAAAGTTAAAAAAAGATCTCCTTTCTTGTAGTCCTGGTTTACCTATCGCAGACACCTACGCCAGCACCACTGCCAGACAGATTGTCACTGATATTCTCTTTTCTGTCCGTTCTACAGACCTATGGACTCCGCATCTGATCTCCACTCTCTACCCTTCCTCACCTATTAATGGTGGCACCAGATGGGAAGTTGACACTAGATGGCACTATCATGCTTCAGGGTCCTCAACCCAATCTCCTCCTCTTTGACCGGCGCCTGCCATCTCTCATCAACTCCCTTCCGGCTCCTGCTATCCCTCCTTCCTCTCTTTCAGGACTTCCTTCACCGCCTCCGATGGGTGTACCCATACCCCTGTACCCCTCCTCGGAAATCCTTTAAGGGTTGTAACTGGCTTCACTTAGCCACACTTAATGCAAACATTCTTCCAACATCTGCCTCCTTCTTGTAGACTTTGATCTCAACGTCCTCGTTCTCACCAAGACGTGGTTCAATGCCAGCTCAGTCACTGCTTTTTGACTCCCTTCTCCCTGATGGCTACAAGATAGTTTCGAAGCTGCGTCCCAACCATGCTGGCGGTGGAGTAGCCTTGATCTTGGGTCCCTTCTTGCCTCATACCCACCCATCCCTACTCCTCCTTTGAAAGCCTGGTCTGCAAGCTTGGCATCTCTCCTACATCCTCTTTGACCATCTACAGACCCCTGGCCCCAATCTCCTTTAATTTCAGAATGGGCCGATTTCTCCTCTTCTCTCCATACTTCCACCTCTAAACTGCTCCTTTTAGGTGTCTTCAAAATCCACCTGGATTCTTCCGTCACAGCCTCCATTCTCTTTTGTGACATCTGCACCTCTCTTCCTCTCTATTCTCCCCTCCAGTCCTACCCACTCAGCTGGACACACTTTCAAAGCCTTCATCCCTACTGATCTTTTGCTCTCTACCCCGCTCTCCTGGTCTGACCACTCCCTCGTCCCTTCCCACCTGTGACCTCTCTGCCCTCTGACTGAACTTCTATCAGCTCTGCCAGCCTCGTTTTCGGATATCCGTCCAATGAAACAAGTGTCAGTTGCTGCCTTCACTTCCGCCTTGACCCCCCCTCCTCCCACTACCAACTCAACTATTGACTCTACTCTCAGCAATCTACATCTCGCTATCACTAACACACTTGATATTGTTGCCCCCTTCATGAGGATCCGTCTGAAACCTGCCACCAAGCGTAACACTTGGTACGACTCTGTTCTTGCTGCCCTGAAACGCAAGTGTAGAGCTGCTGAACGGAAGTGGCAGACCTCAAGCTCATCCTCTGATAAACTGGCCTGTCACCTTCTCCAAAGGCAATATCATCTCTCCATTCGCTGCTCACATCCAGACCCGCGTCTCTGGAGCTGCTAACAACACGGCTGAACTCTTTAAGATCTGCAACGAACTAGCCAATCCTTCTGCAGTCTCTACCTCACCTCTTCCCTCCCAGGACCTCTGCATTACACGGCCACCCACTTCACTGCTAAAACTCAGGACATTCTGAGTTCTTTATCTTCCGCTCTCACCCCTCCTTCCATCCCTATGCCACCCTCGGCCCCTCCTCCTTCCACTCTTTCCTCCTTCTCTCGTATCACATTGGACGAGGTCACTAGAGCTGTCTGCTCTATGAAGGTCTCTTCCAAACAGTTCTCCCTCTGTGCTTCCAGAACTATTAAGGACAATATTGGCTCCCTTGCCCCTGCACTTGCTGACTTCTGTAATCATTCTCTTGCCACAGGGTCTTTCCGTTCTTCCCTCAAGCACTCCCTTGTGCGCCCCCTCCAAAAGCCTTCCGCCGACCCCTTGTGTCCGCCTAACTACCGCCCCATCTCTATCACCCCCTTCCTTGGGAAACTTCTGGAGAAGTTGGTCTTCCCCCCAACTGACCCAGCATTCTGAACTTGTTAGTTGTCTGCACGACCATCAATTTGGTTCCGAGCATCCAGAGGCGCGGAAACAGCTCCCCTGAACACCGGTGAAGAATTACTCGCATCTCTTGACTCCAACTGACCCGCAGTTCTCATTCTACCCTATATCTCCTCTGCCTTTGACACAGTCAACCACTCCATCCTCATAAAATGGCTCCATGATACCCTTGGTATCTCGGAGCGGGCACTGGACTGGCTGACCTCCTTCCTCACTGACCGTCCCTCTCAGGTTATCCTAGGTTCTTTCTCCTCACCCCCACTATTTCCACCTGTGGCGTTGCCCAGGGCTCTATTCTTTCGCCTTGTCTCTTTAACACCTATCCTGCCCCTCTTTCTCACCTTATCTCCACTTTCTCCCCCCCACTTCCACTGTTATGCAGATGACTCCCAACTCTTCTTCAGACTACCCTCTGCATCTCTTCTGACTTCCTCTATCATTCCTGATTGCCTGTCGGTGTACCGCCAATGATCTCTTTCTTAATGCCAGCAAGAAAGATTCACCTATCGGGACTCCTGTTCCCTCTTTTCTCCCTGCACTCTGGCCACCCTCGATGGGAACCCTCCCCCCTCAGAAGCCTGGGAGTTATCTTCAACTCCTCTCCCTCTCTTTCATTCCTCAAATCTTGGACCTTGCCAAGAAGGCCCATTTCCAACTCTACCTCCTTAGGGGAATCCTCCCTTTCCTCACTTTTCCCCAGAATCTTAATATCTCCATAGCTCTGGTACTCTCCAGGCGGAACTACTGTAACAGCCTCTTCTTAATCCACCTTCTTTTTCTCGCCGCCCCCTCCAGCTAATCCAGAATAGGGCTGCAAGACTGATCCTTGGCCTCAAGCCCAGGAACCGTATCTCTCCAGCCCTAAAATCTCTCAACTTGCTCCCAGTAGCTGTAAGGATAAAATTGAAATCCCTATGCATCATCCATGAGGCTGTCTGGAGACCATGCTCTGCACCTTGCTCTCACCAAATACTCTCCTTCCAGATACCTCTGATCCTCCGGCTCGAACTCTCTGCTTGCCAAGCGTTTCTCTAAGCAGAGAGCAGGCGGCCATTCCCTTTCCTTGGCTGGCTACCTCCTCTGGAACAGCCTCCCCCTTTCTTTCCGTCTTGAGCCGGATCTCCTCAAGTTCCGCAAGCACCTCAAGACTTTCCTCTTCTCCTCCGCCTTCCCTCTCTCCCTCCCGTGCTAAACCTTCACAGTCGCTGTGATTGGTGGCCTGGGTCCTTGTGTGTCCTCCTGGGTCCTGGCCTTATGTCCAAGCCCCCGCAGCATCCGCCCCACTCCAGCACTTGTCTCTGAGCACCACTGGCCTGTTTTGTCTCACAGGCCCTGCACTTATTGTATTGACTGGTGACCCCTCTTCCATCAAGTGGTCACTGCCTAGAACTTTCCTGTTGCCTTTGCAAATGACCCCACCTCCTCTGTGGCACCTCTAGCATTTACCCCCTTCCCCTTTCCCCTCTCTCTCTCTGCACTTGCACACTCTGAATGCTCACAAGGCCTAGTAGGACCGCTTTTGTTTTTTAGTAATCACTATTATCATATTCCATTGTCTTACTGTTCCCTTCCCTTGCTCTGTGGGTGATTTGAAACAACAATTTCTTGATTTATAAGCGCCTTACAAATGCCCAATAAAATAAAAAATATATATATCTTGTTGAAGTGAATACAAGATCCAGGGGAAGGGAGTCATTCCCCCTGGAAGTCTGAGAACATTACTAAGTCAAGAGGAGGGATTCATCCTCTTGGCAAACGTGTTCATTTTTGTTGTGGATCAAGAACCAGGGGAAGGGAGTCATTCCCCCGGAGTGGCCAAAGGAAGGAGCATATCCTTTGGCAGGAGAAGTTGCTGTGTACGTGACATTTTGGGCATTAAGGTCAAGAGGAGGGAAGCACCCTCTCAGCACATTTTGAAGGAACCAGGGGAAGGGAGTTGTTCGCCCTGGAGTTGTGAACACTGTTTGAACTCTGATTTTGATCAACACCTTCTTTTTCTTTTTGGATCATTCAAGACATTGAGTTGAGTTATTCCCCCTTTTTTTTTTTTTTTGTAAATTGATTTTACAACACAGAAAAAAGAATGCAATCCCCGACCTCTCCCCACCCCCCCCCCCTCCCCCCCAAGGCTGCTGCATTGCATCCATTGCCCTTTGGCGTCATGGGTCAGTCACTCCAAGTTAACAAAGATATACCTGACAAACAAAATCCCCTACCGACCCCCCCTCTCTTCCCCCTGGGACACCTCCTTCTCGTCCATGATCCATTACCTCCATGAATCATTTGCCAACGTTCAGCATAAGTCCAATAACCGCAGGCGCTGAGGGCATCCGAAAGTCATCTTTAAGGAAGGCCAAAGTTTCCTTCCCAGTCCCCTGCAAAGGACTGTAAATTGTTATCCTTGGCTAATGTTGCCCATTCGAGTGCCACGATTTCTCAGAGTTTTCGCAACAAGTCCTGCAAAAGAGGGACCTCCCTACTCTTCCACCTCTGCGCTATTACTGCATAGCTGCAATTGTAAGGATCGCCCTTGCTTTTCCCCGGGATTTAGGCTCCCCCGCACTGCCGGCCCGCCCAACTCCCAAAAGGACCTCCACAGGGGGCCTGCTACCTCCTGACCCAAAGGCTTGCTCCTGAGCCCTCTGCATTCTAACCAAAAGGGCCTAATTGCTGGACATGTCCACCAGATGTGCTGCGCCGTGCCCTCCATCCCACATCCCCGCCAACAGTCCCCGGAGGTAGCAGAATATATCTCCCGAAGACGGGCCGGTGTGTAGTGCCATCCGAACAAAATTTTATACCACATTTCCTGCAACTGAGATGCTTTAACCAGCTTGGGAATTTTCCTCCATAATCTTTCCCATTCATCTCGCGTAATTGCCATTCCCAAGAACTGTTCCCACCTTCCCATATACGACCATTGAGGCCTGGTAGTTGCATCATCCAGAATCTTATAAAGATTAGAAATTAGACCCTTGGACCCATCATTAGATAGAAGAAACCTCTCAAACCGTGTTTTTTCCCTTGTTACAGCCTGTTCGTTCACGGGGTTCAGAGCCCAGTGGCGCAGCTGTGTGTACCTGAGTCTTTCTCCTTCCTTCACCCCGTACTCCCTCTTACATTCCTCGAAGGAGAGAACCCCCCCCCTCCGAAACATATCGCCCAACCACTTACAACCCCCCTCTTGCCATTGCTTAAATTCTCCTTCCTCCATCCCAGGGGTGAAGTCTCCATTATGAAACAGGGGTGTAAAGGGGGAGGGAAAGGTCGTTCTTCCCTTGTTCCTCACCAATTTGTCCCAGTTCTCTGCCATCAATTTCGTAATGGTGCTTTCGTATACATGCTTGGGCCTATGCTGTTTTGGAAGCCATAAAATTTCCGCTAAACTCCGATGCGCAACTGCCCTATCCATTGCCACCTATTGCTTGTCTTGTGAGGCCTCTCCTTCCCGGAGCCAATCTCTAATTACCCGTAACTGCGTTGCCTCATAGTACTTTTGGAAATTCGGTAATGCCAGACCCCCCTCCCGCCTAGGAGCCATCAATAGATGCCTGCCAACCTGCGCCTTTTTCCCTCCCCAAAGGAAGTCTCCAGTCAAAGATCCCAACTCCTTAAAAAAGTTCTTAGGAAGTGCCTGAGGTATTGCCTGGAAGAAATACAACAACCGCGGAAGGGTTACCATTTTAACCGCGGCCATCCTGCCTAGCCACGAGATATGAAGCCCCCTCCACTTGCAGAAATCCCGCTTGATATCCTTCAACAACGGTGGGTAATTAGCTCGGTACCAACCTGCTAAGGTCGGGGTGATTGCTACACCTAGGTATCTAATTCCCCCCGGGCTCCATATAAATGGGACGGCCCCCCTCAGGGATTCCGATCCTCCACACCTAGAGTCAAGTTCAAGAGCTCTGATTTGCCAAAGTTAATCTTAAGACCCGAGGCTACCCCAAACTCTTCCAGCAGCTCCCTACTCAGTCAAATAGACTCCATTGGTGCCGTTAGGGTTGAAAGCATATCATCGGCAAAAGCAGCCACTTTTTGTTCAACTCCTCCAAATGGAATACCCTTTATCCCCACCGCCTCCCTGATCGCCTACAGCAAAGGCTCCAGATAAATATCGTAAAGCATGGGAGACAGGGGACATCCCTGTTTAGTACCTCTACTCACTCTGAAGGATCTAGACATAGTCCCGTTAACCGCTATTCTCATAGTGGGCGTCTGGTAGTTGGCCTGTACCATACGTAGGAAGTTCCCACCAATGCCCATGTTACACATTACCTTAAACAGAAATGACCACTCCACGCGGTCAAACGCTTTTTCTGTGAGACTTCTCCACCAGGTGGCCCACCCTCCTTATATTATCAGCTGTCCGTCGGCCTCTTATGAACCCCCCTGATTCGGGTGGACCAGGTCCGGGAGAAGCCCCTCTAACCTATTTGCCAATATTTTTGTGAAGATCTTGGCATCAATGTTAATCAATGCTATTGGTCTATAAGATGACCTCTCCTCTGGGTTTTTAGTGGGGTTCAGAACTAGGGTCAATCTGGCCTCTTCTATGGACGGCGATAGTCTCCCTGTACTCCTAAACACATTGAAAAGGTAGGTCAGGTGTGGGACCAGCACTGCTGCAAAGGTTTTATAGAAGGCCACTGAATACCCATCACGGCCTGGTGCCTTATTCAAGGGTAACCCCCTGATCACCTTCCTCACCTCCTCTTCACTGATCTCCCCATTTAGTAAATCCGACGCCTCCTTCCCGATCTTATTCAACTCCACCTTATCTAGGAACTCTAACTGGGAGCAGTCCTGGGGGCCCTGCAACGTATATAGAGATTCATAGAAAGCCATCATTGACTCTTGTATCCCTCCTGTCTCTGTTACCCTTACCCCGAGCCCTATTTGTAGAGCCATGATCGCATTTCTAGCTTTCGCTCCCCTTAATAAGCGTGCAAGGAGAGTATCTGCCTTATTCGCCTTAGCGTAGAATTGCTGACGGACCCTCAAGAGGTCTTTAGTGCGGAGGATTTCTAGCTGCCCTAGCGCTCCACAATACTCCCTCATAGAGGTCCTTGTTGGGGTCACCCCCGCCTTTCGCCTTGCTATTTTGACTTCCTCTTCCAACCGCCCTTCCAGCTCTTTCAATTGCTTCTCCCTATAAGACGCTGTTGCTATCAGTTCCCCCCTCAACGTTGCCTTGAAGGCGTCCCATCTTATTTCTTCCCTCGTGTCTCCCCTTTGGTTAATGACAAAGAAGCTCCTTATCTTATCTTCTATTTCCTGCCTAATTAACGGGTCCCTGAGGAGGTGTCCTGGATATCCCCACATCCACACCCCTCTTTCTCTATGACCTAAGTCCATTGTCATGGACACCACTTTGTGATCCGCTATACCAATGGGGCCCGTTACTACCTCTCTAACCCGGCCCACTAGACTCGAGGTTACCCAGATACAGTCAATTCAAGCCTGGGATCCATGGATTCCTGATAAGAAAGTGTACCCGTCTTCCTCCCCCTTGATCTCCCTCCACACGTCCCTCAACCCTGCACCCCGTATTCTATCCTTTAAAGCTGTCGACATTACTGCTCCTCCTCCTCCCATTGGGCGCCCCGATCTGTCCCGCTCCCTTTCCCAGGCTATGTTAATATCACCCATCAAAATGATTTGCCCCTGGGCCTTTTCCTCCAGTTTTTCCAAGATACGTGTCAGGAAGTGCTCCTGGCCTGCGTTTGGTGCATACACTACTGCCAAAGTGTACGGGGTATCTTGATGCTTCCCGATAACTATTATATACCTCCCCTCCTTGTCTCTTATGATGTCAGACGTTCTAAAGTCCACTGAGGTTTTAATAGCTAGGGATACCCCCGCTGACTGCTCCCTCATGTTGCGTGAAGAATCTGGCCAAACTCCCGTAACTTGAGGCACCCCTGATCTTTGGCTCTAAGATGCGTTTCTTGCAATGCCAGAATGTCTGGGTTCTCTTTTCTCGTAAATTGATCTAGTTTTTTCCTCTTGAGGGGGGTGTTCAATCCCCTCACGTTATGCGTTAGCCACTTAACAGTGGGTTAATGTACCTCCACTTCCATGGGACCTTGCAACCCCCCAGGGCCTCCTCTACTATGAGTGCCCAAGCCGCTGAGCGGTGTAGTTGTTCCCCCTGATCCCTCCCAACCTCTCTTGGTGTTGGACGGAGACTCTGGTCTCCACACCCTGACCCTTGCGCAAAGCCTCTGCTGCCGGCCCCTCCCCCTCAGTGTCCCCCCTTCCTCTCCCCCAGAAGGGTGTTCCCTTCCCGCCTCCCATTCCTCCCACTCCTCGGATATACCCATCCTTTTCGATTCGTAGATGGATGCCCCCCCCTTGCTACTTACTCCCTTTAATGGCCCACCACCCTTAAAGCGTTACTACTTGAATTAGGTCTCCTCTTGTGCATCCCTCTCCACCACCTCAGCGCTTTTCTTATTACTGTCCTTGGTGGTTTTCTCGCTCAGCTTCACCTTCCTTCTCTTCTCACCCACTGTCGTCCAGGCCCATGGCCGTGATCCTGACCCAGCAGTTGTGTTCTGCTTTCTAGATCCCGTGGGGACGTCGTCCAGGTCCAGATGCAGAGCGCTCGCCCCTTCCTGTACTGTAGTGATTCGCCTCTGAGCCACCTCCCACTCGAACACTAATCCAAATGGGAAGGTCCACTTATATTTAATACCCTTTTCGTTTTGCACCTTGAGAACCGGTCCCATTTGGCGCCTCTTCGTTAGTGTGCTGCCTGCCAAATCCTGGAACAGCGCAATGCGGTGCTCGCGAAACATGATTGGCTCTTGCTTCCTTGCCTCCCGCAGGACTTCTTCCTTTTGGGCATACCTAGTGAACGCTGCAAGGACATCTCTAGCCCTTGACTGTGATCCTGTGCCCCCTCGGCCCACTCTGTGGACCCGATCAAGCTCAATCTTGTCCGGAGGTGAGACTCCCAGGACCTCTGCAAAAATAGATTGGATCACCCCTTTTAGGTCTTTTTCCTGAACGGTTTCCGGAAGCATTTTGACTCTTATGTTGATTCGACGAGACCTATTTTCCATGTCCTCCATCTGGATTTCTAAGTTACGTGTAGCTATGTCCAGCCTTTCGATTGCCTCGCTCTTGGCAGTCACCGCCTTGTCCGATTCCTGCAGCCCTCTCTCCAGCAGGTCCGTCCGCTCACCCTGCTGACGCAGCTCCTGTTTTATCTCCCCTAGGGCCGACTGAGGTCGGCACGCAGGAGCTGGAATTGATCCTGAAATGTCTTTGTTAGGCTGGTCTGCAGAGCATGCATCTCCCCCCTAAAGTCCTGCCGGGACATCGTAGCCATGCTCTCCCCTTTGGATGGTGAGATACTTCTCCCTAGGTCCTCCTTCGTTGTCTTAGTTGTCTCCCTTGCCTCCTGCAGCCGCCATATGGTGGGGAGGGTACCTGGGGCCTCTCCTGAGGCTGGCCCTGCTCTCGCATTCTTCCCCTTAACTTCCGTCACCATGACCGTACTGGACCTGACCCCGCGGAGGGCTCCTCGTATCACCCAGGCCCCACCTCTGCTGGGGGAGCCCTGCTCACTCTCCCGGGGTTACCAGAGCTCTTTTCTTGTCTATCCCTCCTTCAGCAGTTCGTGTTTCTGGCCGCCCAGTTTGCTTCTCAGCTGCCCAGTTCCTTGGGCTGCTAGGTGGTGTGCAATGCCCCAGTGACTGTCCAACCGGCACCCTTCCATGGTGGGCAGGCCCCCCTCACTTGAGTTCTCTCCTAATGGGGGGACCGGAGGCGCCGAGGGCTATGCTTCACTTCTGCACCCCTTAGGTGACTCTCTTCTTAAATGTAAACCCTATGCAGCACCCCGGTCCGTCGCCTCCCCAGGCCCCTGACACCAATGTTCCCCCTCTCCAGGGGGCAGCCACTTCAACGCCGCTATTGGGGGCCTCTATGATCTACCCAGATGGGTCGCGCCCTGCTCCTCTGTATTGTCAAGCCAGCGCTGCTCCCGCCAAGAGCGGGCACCACGAAGCCAGCCCAGCCGAATCGGGCGAGAACACTGGCCAGTACCTTGCGTGGCTCCCGATGGGCCGACACTGCTGCCATCCGAGCTCTGTCGGTGCTTGCTCCTTCGCTCCCCGCCGCGTTCACCGTCGCCGGCGCGGGGGATGCTCCTCCAGGCTCCTTCCCAGCTCTGCCAGAGTGGACTGCCTCTCTTCACGGAGCTTCCCCCGCCTGATTGTCGCAGCAAGCCGACACCCCCCCTCGGACCTCTCCGGGCGCCGGCACCGCCTCCTCCTGGGCCCGCCAAAATCGAGTCCGGCCCCCTCACCACAGGGTCCGCAAATCGGCCGCCGGCTGCAACCCGCAGCCCGCTCCTCCAATGTACAGCCAGGCGCACCCCGGCCTCCGCCGCGGCTCCTCCTTCCCCGACTCCGGCACTCAGCGAGACGCCGCACTCCCAGGCTGATCCTTGCCCCACCACTCCACTGCCGCGATTTCGATCACTGTGACTGGGTGGTGGGCATTCCCCAGTGTCGGGACCCGGGAGCCTCGCCAGGACGTCTATCCCCTGCAGGCGGCCATCTTGGAATAAGATATTCCCCTTTTCACCTTAGGATTAGTTGTAGCATGTGCCGGTCAGATAGGATTTTGGACACAGGATGGAGGACCTGTTGCTTTGGGACATCCTGATTACGACAGAGCCCTTAGTATTTTGCGTTGAGGTAGGGAAACCCCTGCTAGTGTTGGGGATAGTGAGGCATTTTCCAACCCCAATTTGTTTTCAATAAAAGTTTATAGCAACCACTATGTCCTCCATGTGTCTGTGTTTACTTCTGACTCCTCACACTGCTCAATATGTTGCAAGAGACTTCCAAGATGAGGCTCAAGAGTAGGGAGTAAGCAAAGAAAGCCGGTTGGAAGGCAGCCCAAGGGAAAGGGGCTGACAATGAGTAACCGGTAGTCAAGAGTAAGGAAACATGACTGTGAGGGACAGGCATGAAGGGTTGTGACACGCTGCACTGCAATCTTGCTCCCCATTTACGAGTATAGCAAGAGCAAAGAGGGCGTAACTTGAATGGAGGGGGTGGAACGAGTAGTGCCCCAGCACTTTAATGGAGTGGAGTCCAAGCCCAGATGGATGCATAGATGTGCTGTTGAACCCTATCCCAAGTTGTCTCCTAACAGCTTTGCAACCACTGTGACTAAAGCACTCAGTTATCCTAAGACATGTGTATGAGAGCTGCCAAGACTCTTGAAGGTTGGCGGAAGAGGGTAGCCGCCAGAGAACATGGAGGGGAAGCTCAACCTGTATCACCCATGCAACTGTTGCACAACAACTCTAGGCAGCAGCAACGTCAACTCTCTTGAAGGACTGCCCGATCGGGGGGAATGTATGTGTGGCAAATGAAGGTACTGTGGTAGGTCAGAAGGAGGAGACAGACCAATAGGTGCCATTTTCAAATGTGTTCTTTCCAAAACAGTAAAGAAAAGGCCTACCTTTCCCTATCTTAAGGGTTTCCCGACCTAACACAACAAAATAGGGTGCTGGTTGTTGTGATAAAAGTCCAAATTAAAAGTCTGTCCTCCATCTGAAACTAGTCTAACTGACCCTAACATTATTGCTACAAACAAAAGAACCAGGGGAATGACTCCCTTCTCCTGGTTGACTTCTTGTCAAAGCTTTCTTCAATGTGAGATTTTTAAATATTCTCTTGCTAGTTCTCGCAACATACTCTTCAGTTCTTTCAAGGGGCTTTCCCAGACGCTTATCTCGTTTCCCTGTATTCTTTATACTCCTTTCGGGGTTCTCTTTTGTGATTGTCTGAGGCTCTGAATGTCCATTCCACTTCACAAAATTGGAAAGCTCCTCAAGACCTTCCTTTTACTCTTCCTCCTTCCCTCTCCAACCCCCTTGCTAATGCCCTCCCTGCCTCTGTGACTTGCTCCCTGGCCCCTTATGAGCCTCACTGGGGGCCAGGCCTGCCTCTGCCCAGTCTACCCCAGCACCCGCCTCCTCCAGTCTGTCAGATGTACCACAGACTGCTGGTACTTCTCCTTGCTAGCTGTTCCTTTGTGTGCGAAACAGCAACTTCCCAAGTCTCCTCGATCCGGCCAGTTTGAATCTCCTAAGTCTCACTTCCTTGTTTTCCTGGCCCTCCTCTTTTTATGACGCAGTGCTGGGGTTACCCTGGCTTCTCATAAAAGTTGTTCCTTTGTGTTTGGGCTACGTTCATCGTAACTCTTCTTGGCTTCTTCATCTCAGTGATTGACAGAAACATTTTTTTATTCCTCTTAGGTTCTTACTCCTTACAGTACCAAGATGATACATTTCCTCTGTCATTATGTCACCATAACATATGTAAGTGGAATCTAGTGGTCTGTCAATTAATGATGTGTTATTGGGTTTTGGAGGATAATGAGAAGGGAGTTCTTTACTGGAAAGGGAGTCCTTATCCCCAAGAGGGGAGTCTTTCCTTTTGCGGTCCCACTTATCGCCACCCCTTGGGGGAATGTTGTGCAGCGGTCTCACCTCCATAGCCTCACAGAAAGGGACTCCCCCGTTGGGGGAAGTGACTGAATCCCTCGATTGGTCACAGTACCCACTTTTCTCTAAACCATAGCTGCAGGGTGGATGTTGTGTAGTCTCAACCACTACACAAACTACATGTGACTTAATCCCTGCTGTGCTGCCCAAAATGTGACCTATCGCTATGATGCAAAGGATTGTTGTAGACAGCAGGGTGAGGGATATACAAAAGGCTAGGAGTGAATGGATGGACCTTTGAGATCCACCATGTACCTCTCTGTTGCCTGCCTTACGGAGTGGGTGGTGGTCTCTGACCCCTGTAATCATCCCACTCCCATCCTCTAGCCTCAGGCATGGGGCTTCCTTATAGAGCCATGAAGCATACTTGGTGCTATATCACGGGTACTCTGTTAGGGACCTGGAGGGAAGACGAGCATGTTTCTTCTATGTATCCTTCGCCACATTCGATCTCGCTTCTAAGGGCCACAGTACCCAGCTCACTTCCCTCAGGTGCCAGGGCTATAGCACCGAGAATGCTTTCACATTTCCTTGTTTTTATTTATTTGTTTTGGTTTTAAAAAGAAAAACCTTTACAAAAATAGAAATTTTTCACAGATTGAGCTCGATAAGCTAAATAAAATAAAACCACAACAGGCAGGCAGGAGGAAGAAGAATGCAAGAGAAAAGGAATGAATACAAGAGAAAGAATACAAGAAGAACCCGGGGGCTACAAAGGGGACCAAACGCAGCACGGCAATGCTCTTTCCGGGGGCGAATAATTTCCTTTTATGATACAATTGAGCATTTTTTCATGACTTCTACTATTGTTGCCGTCAGCATGGTCTCCTGACCGGCAATCAGCCTGTCCCAGAAAAACTCTGATGTTAGACTCTCTTCCTTGGCCACAAATCTCCTAAGCAACAGCAGTCTTGTTTCCCAGGTTCCTTCGCAGTCCAATAGGTGTCTTGGGGATTGTTGGCTTGGAGAGTCACATTGTCTACAGAGTTTCTTTGCTTGGTCCCCCAGTGTGGGCTAAGTTTCGCCTAAGTCTCAAGAAGTTATTTCTTATTCCCTTTCCTGGAAACTTTTGAAGGTTGCGAGGAAGAGAACCAAGCTTTTTGTCCACCTTTAGGAAATGGTTAGGGGGATTAAGATTTCTTACTCCTTCGATAGTGTCGATTCAATCACTTATTTCTAGTGTCTTTTTCGCTTTCAAGGGATTGGATACTAAAGTTTCTAATATCATGTCGAGCCTGAGCAGGATACCTCTGACTTTCTTCTCCAAACCAAGGAGTTAACTGGGATCTTCAATTTTTAAGATGTTCATTCACATTGGAGTAGAGGGAGGTCTTACCTGCTTTTGTTATTTCACGGAATAATATAATTTTCCATTCTACTTGACATCCAAGAGAAGCTAGACCTAGTTCGAAGCGTAGGCTCACCAGAGGGGTGCACATTGGGTGAGCCAGGGATTTTTTCCACAAAAGACCCTCTAATTTGTTCCAGTTAATGTGCCATAGCAAGGGTTTTGCTTCCAGGCCGTAGAGGAGGACTGGAACTGCTTTGGCCATGTAGAACTTATTAAGTGGGTGAATAGAAAATTTACAAAATTTTGCATTCAGTTTTTTCATTTGAGGAATGATCTTTAAGGCTTTGTCCATAATTGCTGTGTTCACCTTGTTGTTAGGGTGAGAGGCAAACATTTTGTAGCCCAGGTAAGTGAGTTCTTCGATGCGGGGGACTGCTTTACCATCCAGAACCCAATTTCCCTAACCTGTTTTCTTCTTTGGATGTTTGAATATAAGTATATTGGATTTCAGAGGGTTGATTGAAAGCCCATTTAGGGTGGCATATTCCCCAAGTTTATTTAAGAGGCGCTGAAGATCAATCGCCGATCTATCCAGCAGGACTAAATCCTCCGCATTGGCCAGCCAATGTATTCTCCTCCCGTTGATCACTGGACTAGCTGACGATGATGAAAACAGGAAGACTCCTAAGTCTGACAGAAATAGGTTGAAAAACAGAGGGGCTCCTAGACATCCTTGCCTCACCCCTTTGAAGACCTGTATTAAATCTGACAGGTGTCCATGGTCATCAAGCCTCAATCTTATGGTGGTATTCTTATGAAGTGCGATAAGCATTGCTAATAGGGGGGCTGAAATCCCCCAACTGTGGATTTTGCGCCAGAGTAGGGATCTGTCCACGTGATCGAATGCCTTAGATAGGTCTACCCATGCCCCATAAAGGGGGCTGCCCTCTTTCTCATTTGTCTTTTCACTGAGTACGTTCAGAATAAGCCCATTGAGACTTGTGGAGAGACCTTTTGATGATGATGAGAGAGTATCTGCCTTGAGTCCACCCAGTATGAAAGTTCTCTTAATAGAACCTGCACAAAAAGTTTACTATCTATATCAAGGAGGGCGATTGGGCGATAGTTTGCCGGGCGTAGCCGATCGCCCCCCCCCCCCTTGAAAAATGGAATAACTAAAGCGTTCTTCCGTGATGGAGGGAAAACCCTGGTCTCTAGGATTTCTTGGAAGAGACGGTTTAGAATCTTGGCCCAAAGCTTTGGGTTGTTTTTTAAGACCTGAAAGGTTAGGCCGTTTGGGCCTCCAGCTTTTGATGAAGAGGAGTTAGATATTAATTCCAAGATATCATATTCATCAAACGTGAGGGGCCAGGGGGGATCTGTAGTCCTGATGAAATCTGTGGACCCTGTTGGTTTGACATTTTCTGACAGGTATTCTACCCATTTTTGTTCAGGGACTAAGTTGCACAGGGAGCTGTTAAACCCAGTCTCTAATTGACCCAGCACCGCCCAGAAGTTTCTGGAATAATTTGCATTTAATAAATAGAGCATTCTCTCACCATCTTCTTGTAGTCTTTGATGTTTTTGACTTTTGGACCAGTTTCTATAGGTCTGTTTAGCTTTTTTTAATTCATGCAGAATGGTGATGGTGTCGTAGTGCCTATTTTTTATATGGCGCAGAGTTTGTCGGAGATTTCTCTTTTTCCTTTGTGCTTCTTCGTCGAAAGGATGAAGATGTTCTTGTTTGCCAAAGGCACCTATTTCACTTGGTGGTTGTATAGACCAAATAAAGTTTCAAAATTTCTCCGGATGGAATTCATCGCTCCAAATTGAAGACAGAACTTCTTCTAGTAATTTGTTCAGCCTTTATCCCCCTTGCTTATATTTTGCGACTCTCAATTTTCCCTTGAGACCCTTGATTTCTTGGGCATTCTTGATGTGCCGATATTTTTGTAAATCATGAAACGAGAGTTCCAAGCTTGCATGGTCCCCCTCCCAGTTTAAAGTTAGGCTGGAGCAGAGACCAAGTAGACCTGAGGAAACAAAGATGTAATCTAAGGTGGACTCTAAATTCCCTTGACGCCAGGTTACTCCTGCCTTTTCAGTTGCAGCGGGCATTTCTTGTAACAACTAGAGATCCCAAGAAGTCCAGAAGTCCCTCCACAATTTTCCTTTTTGCAATGAGCTCCTTTTTGTTTGCCTGGTCTGACCGCAGCAAGTGGTAATATGATCTGCGTTAAGGTCCCCTGCTAGTAGGATATTTGCTCCCTCGTGCTCTGTCTTCATCACTGTTAAAAGGGAATCCAATGCTTCTAAGAAGTGCTGGAGTTTTGAACTGGCAGGATTCCAGTTTATGTTGATAATAACCACGATAGAATGTGGAGTATTCATTTTCAATCCTAATTTGCAAGCTTGAATTCCCAGATCGTTGTTACATAGTGGTGTGATCGTTTTAATGATAGAGTTTTTGAGGACAATTAACAACCCTCCCGCTGGTCTCCCTTTTGGCTTTCTGGGAAGACTGGAGATTTTGAATTGTGAAGCCCTCTATCTCAATTGGGTTGACTAGCCAAGTTTCCTGGAATAAAAGAATGTCATTTTGCCCTAGAAGATCTTCTTTCAATCTTTTCTTTTTCAGAAAACTGGGACCACGAGTATTCCAGGATACTAGTTTCAGGCTCCTTTGCCTAAAGACAGTTTTCCTCCACTCCTAATTTTAGGATGATTTGGGAGATGATCTCTAGAAGCTTTGCTATGAGATTGCCGCTTATACTTGAACCTGAGACAAGGCTCGTTTCTGTCGCTTTAGGTTCTCCAGCTTTGCCATCCGAGCCTTCTCCCGCCCCGGAGTGGGAATTTCACATAGTCGATGTCCTCTGATGCAAAAAGGAACAGGTTTTGGATTTTTTTAACCCGGGACAGTATCACTGATCTACTAAGTGATTTATGGTTGTTGTGTCTGACCAGCCTTAGCCATACTTTTGGGATTGTGTAATCGGACACATCCAGGTCTTTCTCTTCGGCTGGCGTTATTGGCACATTTTCATCTTGCTCCTCCGTGCAACACCTGCCGCTTGAAGACTCCAGGTTTCTGCATTTTCCTAGACCGTTAGAGGAATCATTTTCATCTGGGATGGTCTGTATTAGTGCTTCCTCTCAGGTGTGTGGAGATTGACTAGGAGTGCCTGTTCCCAAGAGTGACACAGGTTTTACAGTTGGTCTCAGAAAAATTGGTGCCAATTTCACAGGGATCTTTGGAGCTACTTTTGAGGTTTCAAGAGCTGTACTGGTTCTTTGAGCCTATGATGCAATATTTTTCAAAAATATTGGGGCTAATTTAATGCAGTCTTGACCTATTTTATGACATTGCTTGCTCTGGGCCTTTTGCAGAGATTTTACTGGATCGGTTTGCAGACAGATACTTGTGCTTTTTGACTTGATTCCCTTTGATCCTGTGCTTTCTCGATTGGACCTTTTTTTTCCCCCTTTTTTCCAGGACAGGTTCAATCGGCCTATTTTGGTTTTCGCTTAAACTCTGAGCCGATTCGGGGATTGAGGTGACAGAGGCAGAGGTTTCCGGTGACTTGTTGACATCAGGTAATGACACATTTTTCAGAAATAGATTTACTCCTGTGTTCTTTACACCGGGATTATTTGTCTTCTTCTGAGTTTTTCTCTGCAGTGGCGGTGGTGTTCTGGACCGCACTCTGCTCCCTTCTTTTCGCTTTAGCCTCCTTCTTCCCTTATAATTTTGGCAGGAAGCTGAGGTCCAAGTGGCATCGGTGAGAGAACTTCCTTGAATGTCCTTATCCTTACTTGTTGATGGATTTTCTATAACCACCATATCCTAGTCAATGACCACATTTGCTAATCTCCTAAATTCTTCTAGGATTGATTCGGATAATGAGGTATCGTCGAATATTATAGTTGCCTTCTAGGACCTATTCAATGGGGGAATGACCGGAGGTTTGTAGGTTCAGAACTTTCGTTGAAAGATCTTTCAGAAGCTCATGTTTGGTGTCATTCTCCTTTTTCCCCTCTTTAAGTAAGCGGAAAATGTGTGCAATGTCAAGCCCTTGTTTCACGCCTTCCACTTGAGTCTCCATAAGAGTGGGAATCAGAATGGTGTTCATGATATTGCTTAAGCCCACCATTGCCGATTCCCTCTTAACCATCTCGTTTGACAGTTCCAGCAATACACTGGCTTGGGCTTGGACTTCCGATTTTAGATGTTTGAATACCGAAACCAAGGAGTTTAACAAAAAGCTTAGTGCCGCCAGTGTGCTTTCGCTGGCTTGAGAGGAAGCACCTTGGAGAGCTTGAGTGGATCTGTCTGGAAGGTCCTGCCTTGTAGGTGGGCTCGCCTCACTTTGCAGGTTAGTGTTTGGTGCAGTGTTTTTTCTACAGTCCCTTTCCAAGACGGGCGCCCTGTCTTCACCCTCTTGAGCACGATCAGGGGATTGCCATACACTGTCTTTTATGTCTTCTAAATCATTGACACTTTTGTTTCTTTTCCTGGAGAAATGGTCATTCATTCTACTCTGGATCTTCTTCGTCGTGATGGTGTATTCCAAGCGCCGCTTCCATCCTTTTTGTATGATGGAAATAGGAACAGTTTCCCCGGTTGTTTGATGATCATGTGTGTGAATAAGTGCGTGTATAGTTATAGGGGCAGGCTGATGAAGGTTTGGGGCGAGGATATTCGGAGCAACTGTCCCAAGTTCTTCCCCTTCGCCCTGGGCCTGCTCCAAGTATGAGCCTTCCTGATCAGGCACATTTTCCAAAATAGGGGTGCTGCGAAGTCTCATTTGTTGTCCTGCTGACAATGAAACACAAGGAGAGCGTGTCCCAATTAGAACAAAGGATGCAGCTAGACTCTGGTATGGGTTATTTTGTACTTTAATTTTTATTTTTTTTTCCTTTTTTCTCCTCCTCTCTTCTTACCCCTGATAAAGTGCCGTTGACCAAGCAAAGAATATAGAGGAGTAGAAAGGGATGAGTTACCTTCTAATTAATCTGCAACACCTCTGAGGGAAGCCCCAATTGTCACTGGACTACACCTAACCCCTGCTTGAGGAGAGTTTTCTTTGCTTTGGGTCAGGCGGGAGCGGGGCCAGTTCAGAAGGCAGCTATGAGGCTGAACAAGGAAAATGAAGTTTACAATTGCCGCCGCCGGTTACCTTCAATACGCGCTCCTTTCCTGGACACAAGACGATAGCACTGCCCTCCAGAGCCAAACAACAGCAAAACAGCGTAGACACAAAACGAAGCACCGCCCTTTACTGCACCGGGCTTCACGCCGCAAGGGCTCAGGGCTCTGTGTTTTGCTTCCTGGCTCCAGGGGGCGTGGCTTGCTGCTCGGGGTGCCTTAAAGGAAAACGTTCCTTTACTGAAGTTGATACGCCGGTACTACTGGCTCTTATTAAACAAGTCTGCAGCAGTAAGCAGGTCGCATTGAAGAAATGCTATGGCTCACGCTCCAATGGTCTTTTTACATCTGACCAGAGCCACAGCAGCAGAACAGCGTAGACACAAAACGAAGCACCGCCCTTTACTGCACCGGGCTTTCACATTTTCAGATATTCTCATACTGTCTGGCTTGCCTTACTGGGCTCAGTTCTTCTGTTCAGCTCTCTCTGGAGCCCAAGGTCTTGGGTTTCTATGAACGTGCAGCATCTCTGGGCCCATTGGATATCTCTAGGACTCAACCCTCTCTGGGCCACCCAGCTCCCTCTGGCCTTTCAACTCTGAATAACTCTGCTCCTTCCTCCTGAGAACTCTGCTTCGCTCCAGTTTCCTAATGCACTGAATGAAGAAATGGAGCCGGTTTTATAATTCCTGGGCCAGATCCCGACACTGGTTGGCTGTTGTGGTCCGGTGTCCGTGATCTCATTGGCCATAATGTCTTTTAGTTCCAGGCTAGGGAGGAAGACCTTATATGGTCTGGTTACCATTTTGGATTTTGACCATATGCTTTTAATGTTTGTTTTGCTGGAGGACTCGTCCCCGCCCCCTCCATCCCCTCTGCCCCTTGGTTTTCTGGGTTGGTACTGGGTAAAAGGCATTGATGCTGTGTGGTTTTGGACTTCTTGTGCTCGTTTTCTGCGCTTTTCCCTTTTCAAGGCGGTTTTCATTTGGTGGAGCAATTGTTTTCGTTATTTCCAATAACGAACAAGACTCTTGCACGCGAACTAATAACATGACTCCCGACAAAACAGAAAAATAAATGAATTGTGAACAGCCAACATCATCCTGAGCTCCTTCAATCTCCCACTACTCCTCGCCCCTCCTGCCTCGACCCACCACCTCAATCTCCACCATCACCACCCTCCTCCCCTTCCCCACCCTACTTCAAACCACTCTCCCTTGAATTTTCGCCAGCCACACCTAGAACACCTAACCCCTTACACTTCACCCTCGAATCCCCAGCCCCAAATCCGTTTTCCCAACCGACCACCCTCACACACATGTCCAACCACACCCTCCCCACACTCGCCTCCTCCTCCGCCCGCCTACTCTTCCCAACCACCATCGACCAACCCGCCTTTCTCACGTCCGAGATTCCGCTCACTCCCCACAACCCCCGCCACCCCTCGCAGCCACTCACCCACTCCTCCCCAGCACCACCACCCCTACAACCTCCACAACATCCCCCATGCCGAAGTAAGATGCATCCTTTTTAATGCCCGATCTGTAGCAAAAAACGGACACAGCATCTTTGACCTCCTCGCCTCAGACAAACCAGACCTAGTCTTTATCACGGAAACCTGGTCCTCCGACGACTTTGACCCCATCGCCCATGAAGCCTTCCCCCAGACTCCTCCCTCATCCCACTCAACCGACCCTCTAGAGTCGGAGGACTAGCAAATGTTTTCAAGTCACTCTTCTCCGCCTCAATCATCGACTGCCAGACAATCATCCCTTCCTGCGAATCGCTTCTCGTCAAACTATCCCTCCCCCAACGTTCTCCCACAGCTTCCTAATCATCTACAGACCACCTGGCTATGACAGACAATTTTCAGGCAACCTCTGTGATTCGATAGCCACCATCCAAATAAACCATCCCACCCTCACTCTCCTAGGGGACTTCAATGTCTGGCTGGACATTCCCTCTAACCCCATGACCCACTCACTGGTCGACTGCCTAGATGCGCTTAACCTCTGCCTTCACATGAACGGCCCAACTCACTCTATAGGACACACCCTTGATGCCATCTTTAGCTCCCACGACCAGATACATCTAAACCCCCCTACACCTATCATCTGGTCTGATCACTTAATTGTGCCTTTCACCATTCGCTCGCCCGTCGTCCTCCCCATACGTGAACCAGAACCCACAAATCAACGCAAATGCTGGAAAAAACAAAAAATCCTCCCTGACCTAGCCGATGCGCTACTTCAAACTCCTCCCTCAACTTCCCCACGTAATGAACCCTTAACCACCGACTCCTTTGACTCGTGGCTCAATAGCTCATTAATCCCTCTCACCCTTGCTTGCTAACCCTCCGCTCGTCATGGCCCTTATCCCAGATGGTTTACACCAGAACTGACTGCAAAACAACTGTATAAATCCCTCGAACGCAAATGGCGGAAAGACAAAACCAACCTGAGTAGATCCACCCCGGCCCGGCACCATCGCCACTACAAAGCCGAAATTCGAAAAGCAAAAAAGTACACTACAACTCTAGAATTCTCAAGTGTGAAAACCACAGCAAGGAACTCCACAAAATAATTTCTGAATTCACCAAACCAACCTGTGCCACCACCCAATCGACCCCATCTCAGTCACTCTGCGACTCTCTCTCTCTCCACTTCTACACCACTGCTCTCGACAGAACAAATTCTCTCAACAAAAAACTGACCCTCATGTCCCCGCCACGTAACCCACCCGCCCTACCAGTTACCCCCCCACCCCCTACCACAGCAATTACAACCCAACCCACCTTCGACTCGTTCATACCAATATCAAAAGACCAATTTCGAATGGATTGTGTCCTCCCACGTATTCCTCATCTTGTGATAAATTGTTATCTCCAGCTTTGCTGCTTCGGAAAAAAAATTCTCAGCAGGGGGCGCTGTGCTCGAGGTCGTGGCGTCGATTGTCCCACGACGTACTCCGTCGACGTCACCGATGGTATAAGTAGCTCGAGCCGCGCCCGTTGCTTCAGTTCCGTTTTTCCGATCGCTTCGCTATCGATAACGGCGCGCTTCTATTTTCTGTGAAGAAAATGTCATCTTCGACACCAAGAACTGGGCTTAAAAAGTGTGCAGATTGTGGATCTAAGATGTCGATCACTGATCCCCCACCGGATTTGTCTCTGGTGTCTCGGTTCCAGTCACCAAACCGACGACTGCGGGTCCTGCCAATCGATGACCGAAAAAGCTCTTTGTGAGAGGAGAGGTAAACTGTCGGTGGGGAGGGAGGCCTCAAAAAAGGTTTCGTCAAAAAGACATAAGAAAGCGACTGATTCTAAGGGATCGGATCGCCATAGGCACTCGAAGAGATCTCGATCTAGGAGTAGATCGAGACATTCTTCAGCGTCATCGAAAAAAATGAAGAGGAGACCTAGATCTACCTCATCATCTTCTTCTTCAGAGTTGACAAAAAATGTGTTGTCCGACTAAATCGGATTCTCCCAGAAAGTGGAAGAATTCCGCAAAAAGATGATGGAGGTTTTCGAGAATGCGGCCTCGACCCCCTCAAAAGAACCTCGAAAAAGCCATACCCCTAAAGTCGCTCCATTGGACGACAAAGGGAAGTCCAAGGCTACTATGGCCAAGACCAGTAGCGTCGAGGAATACAAAAAACCTCGAGTCGACGTCAAACCGTCGAAGAATCTTCGAGAGTCAAGCACCTCTCCAGAAACACAAGTCGTCGAAGATAATAATTTTGGCGTCGGAGATAATAATTTCGACGCCAAAGCCAAATGCGTCATCGGCGCCATTATCTAAGTCATCTTCGAAAACTTCGAAGACACCCTCGAAAACTTCGAGGGATTTGCCATTTCCTTCAAAGCAGATGGAAGAGGAAGAAAGGAGATTCACTCCTTTGCCCAGATCAGACTTTTTCAAATCTATGTCTGCAATCTATGAAGAGTCTGCTTCAGAACAAGACGAGGTTACTCCTTTGGGAGTTACTTATGGTACAAGACAAGTCCCTGAAGAACTTATTGACCAGGAATCTAGAATGAGAGACCTGAGTGATACTCTACATTCTGCCAGTGGAGTTGACGCATCCCCAGAATTAGAGTTCGCCAAACCTGATCCTGCATAGCATGCAGATGCTGGGTACAGGGGTCTTATGACCAGGGTAGTTGAATACATGGGTTGGGGTAATACTTCACCCGTTTTTGAACAAGATGACATGACGGATATTATCGTCGAGGGACCTCAGAAGGATCCTGTTCTCCCTTTTCACAGGGCCCTTCAAAGGACTGTGGAGAAAAACTGGGAGAAACCAGAAACTATTGCTGCTGCAGATAGCACTTTTCCAAGAAAATATAGACCAGCTGGAACGGATCCTGAATATTTGAATAAATATCCGACTCCAGAGAGTTTAGTCATTCAAGCAGCATCTACTTCAAAACAAACTGCTTATCCAACTATCCCTCCAGATAGAGAGGATAAAAAAATTGACGCCTGGGCACGTAAAGTTTTCACGTCAGGCAGTATGGCACTTAAGTCGGCAAATGTCACCTGTACCCTATCCAGGTTTACCCATACCCTGTGGGACTGTATATCGGCGGTGACTGATCATATTCCGGAAGGCGAGGAAAGGGAAGGCTTCCTGAATATAGTCAAAGACGGGAAGGAGGCAATGGGGGAATGCCTCCATTCTGGACTGGATACTGCTGATAGTATCAGCAGATCCATGGCTGCAAGCGTTGTGCTACGCAGATTTGTGTGGTTGAGGAAGTCGGGATTTGCACCGGACGTGCAAGCTAGACTCCTCAACATGCCCTTTGATGGCTCGAGGCTCTTTGGCAGAAAGGCTGATGAAAGCCTAGAAAAACTTCAGATCTCGAAAGCGGCAGCTAAATCACTTAGCGCCTCTTTGCGCCAGTCTCTAAAACCCTATTCCGGCTCATCTTCCTGGAGGGGTCGTTCTTTTCGATACTACTCCTCTTTTGGTAGAGGCAGAGGACAGGCTTCTCAAAGGGGCAAAAGGAACTTCCCTCGTGGAGCACGAGGAAGAGGTGCAAAATCAGCCTCAGGAGCGCCATCTGTACCCTCAGCCACTCCTGCAGCCGCCTCCAAATCCCTCTGAGACCTTGTTACACAAAACACCAGTGGGAGGCAGGATCTCTCAACATCTGAAGGAATGGGGGGGCATTACCTCAGATGCTTGGGCACTGGAAACAGTAGCCCAAGATTACAGTCTCCCCTTTCTAAAAAGGCCTCAGAATCATCCACCGGGAGCCAACTCCGCCAAAATTCTGGATCCGCTCCTGTTGCAGGAAATTTTAACCCTTCTAGAGAAAGGTGCCATAGAACTGGTACCTGTAGCGGAGAGGAACAGGGGTTGGTAATCCCCATATTTTCTCATCCCATAAAAGGACGGAGGACTGAGACCCATCTTGGACTTGAGAAACTTGAACAAGTTCCTCAGGAAGGACAAGTTCAAGATGGTGAGACTTTCTCAGATCCTTCAGGCTCTCCAACTCCAAGATTGGTTGGTATCATTGGACCTTCAGGATGCTTACTTTCATGTGCCAATCCATCCAAAGCACAGAAAGTACCTGAGGTTCGCGATTGGCAATTCTCGTTATCAGTTTCGAGTTCTGCCATTCGGGTTGACCTCCGCCCGAGGGTTTTCACCAAACTGTTGGCGGTTGTGGCAGCAAGTCTCAGGAGAGGAGGTATTCACATACATCCCTACCTGGACGACTGGTTGATCAGAGCAAGTTCTCCAGAACAAGCTCAGGAACATCCTTCAATCACCTGCCATTTCCTCCACAAACTGGGCTTCTCCCTCAATTTCAAGAAGTCCCACATGATACCAGCCCAGAAACTCCAATTTATCGGAGCAGTCTTGGACACCTCATCGGGAAAAGCCTCGCCTCCCGAAGTGAGAGCTCTCCACATCCAGCAGATGGTAACAAAATTCCAGAATGCCCAACGTCTACCGGCCTTCAATTTTCTCAGGTTGCTCGGGCTCATGGCATCCTGCATTTTCCTAGTACCAGAGGCCAGGTTGAGAATGAGATCCCTTCAATGGGCACTCAGAACTCAGTGGTCCCAGTTCTCAGGGAATATGTCGGATCTTCTGCAAGTTCCGAGCGCAGTTGCTCAGGATCTTCTATGGTGGGCTTGCAACGACAACATTCTCAAGGGAGAGTCTTTTTGGCAACCATGGCCGGATATAACGGTAGTGACGGACGCCTCACTCACGGGGTTGGGAGCACACAACAACGATCTGACAATCAGCGGTTGTTGGTTTCCATCGGAGTCCAAACTACACATCAACCTATTAGAGCTGAGGGCAATCAGACTAGCTGTGAAGGCCTTTCTGCCCTCTGTACAGGGAAAGAATGTCTTGATAATGACGGACAACACGGTGGCCATGTACTACCTCAACAAAAGAGGTGGTGTAGGGTCACTGCCACTGTGCAGAGAGGCAATGCAGCTCTGGTTCTGGGCAATGCGAGAGGGAATCTCTCTGTCGGCAATTCACCTAGCCGGAGAGAAGAACACGGCGGCAGACGCTCTGAGCAGGCAGAGCACAGTCTCTCACGAGTGGGAGCTGGCTCAGGAAGTCCTTCTGGAGATCTTCGCCCTTTGGGGAACCCCTCAAGTGGATCTCTTTGCCACCGCGACCAACCGGAAGTGCGATCAGTACTGCTCAAGGGAATTTCCTCAAAGAGGAGCTCTGGGAGACGCATTCGTAGTGGAGTGGAAGTTTCCACTGCTGTACGCGTTTCCCCCAGTCCCCGTGATTCCTCAAGTAATCAGGAGGTTGAGAAAGTTCAGGAAAACCATGATCCTAATTGCCCCGGATTGGGCCAGGAGAACGTGGTACCCGGACCTTCTAGACATGCCCATCTGCCCTCCAATACGTCTTCCGCAAAGAGGATCTTCTCTCGCAAGAGGAAGGTCGGGTTCTCCATCCCGAGGTCAAGACACTCAACCTTCACGCATGGTTTCTGAGAGGTTGAGATACAAGGATTGGGATCTTCCGGATGACTTAATGGAAATCTTGCTTTCGGCCAGGAGACCAGCAACAAAGTCTTTGTACCAATGTCGCTGGAATAGGTTTAGTAACTGGTGCAAAGACAAGGATGTGGACCCTTTTCAGTGTGGCACCCCAATGGTGCTTTCTTTTCTGCTACATCTAGCTAATCTGGGGCTCCAGATGTGAACAATAAAAGGATACCTTGCTGCGCTGTCCATTTTCAAGCGCTCCTCGGAAGAGGTTTCATATTTCAAAATACCGTTAATCATTCAATTCATAAAAGGGCTCACTAATGTATACCTTCCAGTACCTTTTCAGGTACCAGCCTGGGACTTAAATTTAGTATTAAAATTCTTGACTTGCATACTTTTTGAGCCTCTGCACACATGTCCATTGAGGCTTTTGACTCTAAAAACTGTCCTCCTTGTGGCCTTATCAGCCCGCAGGGTTAGCGAACTTCAGGCTCTCTCATGCAAACCACCATATACTATTTTTTATAAAGATAAGGTAGCCCTTAAAGTTAAACCTTAATTTTTGCCAAAAGTAGTCTCGGACTTCCTTTTGTCACAAAAAATAGTACTACCTGCGTTTTATCCTCCTCCTCATCTGGGCAAAGAAGAGGAGCGATTACACAGGTTAGATCCCAAGAGGGCTCTTAGTTTTTACATCTCTAGGATGGCTAAATTGAGACAAGATGACCAACTGTTTGTGGGTTACACTGGTCAAAAATTAGGCTTATCTGTAACAAAACAGACCATTTCCCGCTGGATCATATTAGCCATAGTTGAATGCTACAGACTAGCGGGAAAAGAACCACCAGATGGGCTTCGTGCCCATTCTACTAGGGGAATGGCTACTTCTGTGGCTCTAAAGAGGGGAGTCCTGGCAGCAGACATTTGTGCAGCTGCTACCTGGAAAACAATACATACTTTTGTTAAGCATTATTGTTTGGACACTGCCTCCTCTAACAAGGGTTTATTTGCAAAGGCAGTTCTGCATTCTGTCCACAAAAACTGAAATAGTACTCCCACCTCCAAAAAATTGATACTGCTATGGGAGCCTATCACAAGATGAGGAATACGTGGGAGGACACAATCCATTCGAAGAACAAGTTACTTACCAACTGTAACGTTCTTTCGACTGGATGTTCCTCCCACGTATTCCTCATCGACCCTCCCATCCTACCCCACAGTACAGTTTACGTTTTCTTACACTTTCCTCTCACTAAGAATGTATCGGTCATGGGACACACCTGGGTGTTCCTCCTATATATATTTCATCGGAAAAACAGAACTGAAGCAACGGGCGCGGCTCGAGCTACTTATACCATCAGTGACGTCGACAGAGTACAGAGTACGTCGAGGGACAATCGACGCCACGACCTCGAGCACAGCGCCCTCTGCCGAGAAATGTTTTTTCCGAAGCAGCGAAGCTGGAGATAACGATTTATCACAAGATGAGGAATACATGGGAGGAACATCTAGTCGAAAGAACGTTACAGTTGGTAAGTAACTTGTTCTTCTCAAACTTCTCTCTGCCCGGAAACCATCTGGCACCCCCATAGACCCCTGCCCCGCCTCAGTCCTCAAAGAAATATTCTCATCCACCTGCACAGGAGAGTACGCAAGAACCATCATAAATGACTCCCTCTCCTCGGGAATTTTCCCTGACGCCTTCAAAACTGCTCATGTCAAGCCTCTTCAAAAAAACCTTCCCTCGACCCTCTCGACCCCAAAAACTACTGCACCATCTCAAACACCAGGTTCCTTGCTAAACTCATCGATCAAACTGCATACTCCAAACTAAATGCCTTTGTTGAATCCAACAATCTCGTAGACCCTGCAAAATCAGGCTTCAGACCTCGACACAGAACCGAAACCACTCTGACCTCAATCTGGGACAACCTTAAGATCACTGCAGACTCTGCAGGATACGCTGCACTAATCCTTCTAGACCTCTCCGCCGCCTTTGACACAATCAACCACTCAATTCTCCTCGACCGCCTCCACTCCCTAGGAATCCGTGGAGAAACTCTCAAGTGGATAGCTTCCTTCCTCAACAAAGGAAACAAATAACCCTCCTCTCCACCTTTGCTTCCGCCGCCCGACCAGTCAATACCGGAGTTCCACAAGGAGCATGCCTGTCAGCCCTCCTGTTCAACCTCTATATGTCCACCCTCCCAGGAATAATCCGCCCGCACAATGTCCTGTGCTATAACTACGCCGATGACACCCAATTAATCCTAAAACTCCTTAACTCAAATCCCAACTGTCAGCCCGAACTCGCAGCCTGCCTTCTTGACATTGCTCGCTGGATGACCACAAACTACCTCCTCTTAACCCCCACTAAAACCGAAATCATGGTGTGCGGCAACACTGAGTTTCTCCCCCATCCTCTACCATGGGCATCATCCATGGGCAATCCACCCACCACCTCGACCACAGTAAAAAACTTGGATGCACTCTCGACTCTGACCTAACCCTCTCTCGCCAATTCAACGTCTCTAACTCCTGCCATTACCACCTCAAAATTCTTAGACGCATTTTTCCGTACCTCTTCTTTCCCAACAGACTCGCCGCTGTCCAATCTATTGTAATGTCGAGACTGGGCTATGCCAATTCCCTCTACCTCGGGGTGCAAGCATACCACCTCATTAAACTAAAAAGAGCACAAAACGCTGCAGCCAAATTGCTTCTAGCACTTGGCCCAAGAGACCACACCTCTCCAGCTCTCAGAACTCTCCACTGGCTCCCGGTTGGACGAAGGGTGACTTTCAAAACCTTATGCATCTCCCACTGAGCAGTGAATAAAACCGGCCCTCTATACCTACAGGACAAGCTAAAACCCTACTACCCACCGCGCACTCCAAGATCAAGCTGCGCCCTCCTTTTAGTGATACCAAACACCAACTCAGTCAGGTTTGGAGGATCATCATTCTCTGCCCTGGCCCCCACTCTATGGAACTCGCTTCCACCCCACATTCGACACACCGAAGACTACCTGTCATTCTGCAAATTACTGAAAACATGGCTCTTCCCTTAAAGAATCGACACTTAGAGCAAATGGAATGAATAGCCACAACAAACTGAAATCCAAGGTTGTTTGAACAAAGAAAATAAAAGAGCAAAGGGAGTCGATGGAACGGATAGAAAGACTAAAACGGATAGACTGAGTGAAACGGATAGAGTAAGTGAAATGGATGGAAAAGATGGAACAGATAGAGTAGGTGGAACAGATAGAGTAGGTGGAACAGATGGAGTGGATGAAACAGATGGAGTGGATGGAACAGATGGAGGTGATGGAGGTGACGGAGCGGAAGAGTGGACGGAACGGATGGAATAGATGCAGTAGATGGATCAGACAAAGTGTATGAATCAGATAAAGTGGATGGAAAGGATAGAATGGACGGAATGGATGAAACAAATTGTACGGATGGAGTGGATGGAATAGATGGAGCGGATGGAATAGATGGAGCGGACGGAGTGGATGGAACGGACGGAGTGGATGGAACGGACGGAGTGGATGGAACGGACGGAGTGGATGGAACGGACGAAGTGGATGGAACGGATGAGGGATGGAACAGATGAGATAGAACGGATGAATGGAATGGATGGAGTGGATGTAATAGATGAACAGAATGGAACGGTTGAAGTGAATTGAACGGATGGAGTAGATGGGAAAGGATGGCGTAGATGGAACGGATAGAATGGACTGAACGGATGAACTGAATGGAATGGATGGAGTGGGTGGAATAGTTGAAGAGAATGGAACGGTCGAAGTGGACGAAGTGGATGGGACAGATGAAGTGGATGGGACGGATGGAACAGGTGGATGTAGTGAATGGTAAGGACATAGTGGATATATCTCTGTATCTCATATTTATGCTATGTACCTGTATCCCCATGTTGTCTGTATCACGTTTACCCTATCCATCCAGTCGCTTTATATACGTATGCCGCTATGTACGCCCCCTGTCCTGCTCTCATGCTTGGTCGCAAGCGCCTTACTTATAACCACCATATCACACTACTACGCTTACTCTCCCCTATACACCATCATTCAACTTGAACAAAGCTACACTGACACATTCGGCCTAGCTGTTCTCATACTAACATGACCCCAAAAACACCTCCTCATCCTAATAACTCAGCTAGCTGGGCACATACCTGTTAGCTTAGGCGTCTCCTAATGCAGCCAGAACTCAGTCTGGGTGTCCACCCTGCAGACTGAACGCATCCAACTGATTTCCTAAGCACCACACCTACTGCTAAGAAGCAGCTATCGTGCAACAACCACACCAGCTGCACACATATCCGGTTCGCCCATGCACCTTATGACACCCTCTCTCTCTACTGACTAGAACTGCGGTTCCCTTGGCCGTTCAACCTACCAGCGCATTGAGGTCATACCAATGATTCATAAGGCGCTATATAAATGCCAAATAACATAACATATAGGAAGCCCACAACGCAGTGACCGTCTCCAAGGGTATACTGTCACCAGTGTAGCGAGTGAATATTATATACACATATGGTGAGATGAAAGCTTTTACTAGCAAAATGTGATTCTCCAGATTTTCACAAATTATTAGTAAAAAACGATAACTATCAATTTACTGAGAAAAAGTTTGCCTTCCGAATGCTCAGTGAAACAAAACCGCTGTCAACACACACACTGATGGGGAAATGAATGCGTTAATGTGACACTCGCCTAAGGTATAACACATCTTTATGGTTTCCATTGATATTACAACCTGATTTTCAGTATGACTAATACCCAACAATCAGTACATATATAAGCTTCAGATAGAAAGTCTGAATTCCATTGTGGACAAAAGGGCAAAGGCCTGCAGCTTAGGTTTGCATGCTGCAGGTTGATAGGTCTAGTTTTATTGTGGATGCTCCAACATAACCTGGTTTAGGGATACTAGCATTCGGCCTAACTCTTATCTAAACCTAATTGTGAATGCCTTTGTGTGTCGAACTCTGAGCTATGAAACCCTTATTCTTAACTGTTATATAATTGGGGACCTTGGGCTCAGGACCAGGGTTAGAAAATCCTGCTCACTGAATTGTTTTCCTTGAACCTCTGCACTGTTATAGTGATTTGTTTTGTTAGAGCATTTCATGATCAAACCCTATAAGCCTTTATTTTTATTTTATTTTGCATTTGTAAGGCGTCTATACATTAAGTAAATTGTGTTTCAAAGCGCCCACAGGGCAACAGGGATGGAGTATGGGAATGATAAGCAAATATAACAATGAAAGATAGAGGCGGCCCTACAAGGCCTTGTCAGCATTCAGAACATACAAGTGCAGAGAGAGAGAAGGGATGAGGGAGTGGAGGGTGGGGAGAGGGTAAGTGCTAAGTGTACCAAAGAGGGAAGTGCTAATGAAATTGAGAAGCAGTAAATGCCTAGGAGAGAATGGTTAGCTGCCAATAAATAGGTAAGTGCAGGCCTGTGGTGGCATAGGCCATTGGGTGGCAGGCAAGTGCTAGGAGCGGGCGAAGGCTGAAGGCGATTGGGTGAGGGAGGCCAGGCCCCTGGAGGACACATAAGGGCCCTGGTCACCAATCTCAGCAACTGTGGGGTTTAGCGGAGGAAGGGAAGGACGAGGTGAAAAGGAAAGTCTTGAGGAGCTTCCGGAATTTGAGGAGATCCGGCTCAAGACGAAGTGGAAGGGGGAGGCTGTTCCATAGGAGGGAGCCTGCCGAGAAAAGAGATCGGCTACCAGCTCGCTAGTAAGCAAAGCGCTTGACACGCAGAGAGTTGGTGCCGGAGGAATGTAAAGATCTGGTGGGAGAGTATTTAGTGAGAGCCAGTTGTAGATTGTGTGTTCCCCAGCCTTATGGATGATGCAGAGGGATTTGAATTTGATCCTTGCAGCAATCAGGAGCCAGTGGAGAGATTTTAGGGCTGGAGAGATGCAGTCCCTGAGCTTGAGGACAAGGATAAGTCTTGCAGCCCTATTGTGGATTAGCTGGAGGGGTCGTAGAGAAGAAGAGGGTAAGGAAAAGGCTATTTCAGTAGTCTAACCTAGAGAGAACTACAGCTCTAGAGACATTGAGCTTCTGGGGGAAAGTGAGGAAAGGAAGAATTCCTTTGAGGAAGTGGACTTGAAAGTGGGCCGCCTTGGCAAGGTCCTGAATGTGAGGGAGGAAGGAAAGAGAGAAGTCGAAGATCACTCCAAGGTTTCTGGCTTCAGATGAAGAAGGGGGATGGCCAGAGCTAGAGTAAGAAAGAGGGAGCAGGAGTCCCAATAGGATGGATCTCCGTCTTGTTGGCGTTGAGGCAGAGATCATTCGAAGTACACCAGGACTGGATGGCAGATAGGCAGTCAGGAATGATGGAGGAAGTAAGGAGAGGATCAGAGGGACGTTTGAAGAAGAGCTGTGTCCTCTGCATAACACTGGAAGTTGGGAGAGAAGGTGGAAATGAGGTGTGCAAGCGGAGCATGATCGGTGTTGAAGAGCCAGGGAGAAAGGTTGGAGCCCTGGGGGACGCTGCAGGTGGAAATAGGTGGGTGAGGAGAAAGAACCCAGAATAACCTGAGATGGACGGTCATTGAGGAAAGAGGTCAGCCAGTCCAGTGCCCGCTCCGAGATACCTAGGGTATCGTGGAGCTGATTTGAGGATGAAGTGGTTGACCTATCAAATGCAGAGGAGAGATCAAGTAGAATGGGAACAGCTGGAGAGTTGGAGTCAAGAGATGCGAGCAGTTCTTCACAGGTGTCCAGAAGAGCAGTTTCCGTGCCTCTGGATGCTCAGAATCCAGATTGATGGTCGTGTAGGCAACCAACAAGTTCAGTGTGCTGGGTCAGTTGAGGGAAGACCACCTTTCCAAGAGTTTCCCAAGGAATGGGGTGATAGATAAGGGGGGGGGTAGTTGGCTGGACAGGACGGGTCTGCAGAAGGTTTTTTCAGGAGGGGGCGCACAAGGGAGTGCTTGAGGGAGGAGGGGATAGATCCAGTAGCAAGCGTGGATGCAGAAATCAGCAAGTGCAGGGGCAAGAGAGCCAATATTGTCCTTAATAGTTCTGGAGGAACAGGGGTAGACCTGTTTGGAGGAGACTTTCATGGAGTAGACCTTCATGGAGCAGACACATCTGATGACCTCATCAGGTGTGATAGGAGAGGAGGAGGAGAGAAAGGCAGAGGGGGTTGGGAGGCCATAGCAGGCAGGGGAGTGGGGGGGAGAGGTGGGGGCGAGGGACACTGGGATTCTCAGGATATCCTGGGTGTTTGAAGTGAAGTGTGTGGCCAGTGCATTGTAGAGGGCCTGGGACGGAAGAGGTGAGGAGGAGACTACGGAAGAGTTGGCTAGTTCCTTGCAGATTTTAAAGAGTTCAGCCGTGTTGTTGGATGCACCATAGACGAAAGCCTGGATATGGGTCCTTTTCTTGGAGCGAATGGAGAGTCGGTATTGCGTTTGGAGCAGGCGACGGTCCAATTTGTCAGAGGGTGAGCATGAGGTCTGCCACTTACGTTCCACAGCTCTTCACTCGCATTTCAGGTCTGCAAGTTCGGAGTCATACCAGGTATTAAGCTTGGACGCATATTTCAGGCGGATCCTCGTGACTGGGGCAATAATGTCAAGGTTAATAGTGATGGCAAGATGGAGGTTACTAAGAGCAGAGTCGGGTAGAGTCTGTAGTGGGGAGAGAGGGGGGATGAAGGTAGATGCGAAGGCAGCAGCTGATGCTCGTTTCATCGGACTGATGCTTGTGAACGAGGTTGGCAGGGCTGAGAGGACCCAGGTGAGAGGAGAGAATGATCTGACCAGGGGAGTGGGGTGATCAGTGGGGGGAGGGGGAGTGAAAGATCAGTGTGGATGAAGGCATCAAGAGTGTGTCCAACTGAGTGGGTAGGATCCGAAGGGAGAATGGAGAGGGACAGCGAGGTGCAGAGGTCACGGAAGAGAGTGGATGCCGTGATTGAGGAGTCAAGGTGGATGTTGAAGTCACCCAGGCGAAAGAGTTTAGAGGTGGTTGTGAGGCGAGAGGAGGAAAAATCAGCCCATTCGGAGAGGAACAGGGTGATAGAGACAGGTGGCCTGTAGATAGTGGCAATGGTCAGATCGGAGGTGGGAGAGATGACCAGCTTGCAAACCAGGCTCTCGGAGGAAGAGTAAGGCTGGGTGGGTATGAGGGAAGAAGGTACCCACTCAGGGAAGATCGGAGCAACCCCACCGCCAGCACTATTAGGGAGAAGGGAGTCAAAAGCAGTGACTAAGCCGGCACTGAACCACGTCTCGGTAAGAGCAAGGATATCGAGGTGAAGGTCTTCATGGAGGAGGCAGATGTCGGCATAGTGTTTGATGGCAGAATGAGCATTAAGCGTGGCTAGAGGTCACCCCCTTTGAAGGTTTTCCGAGGAGGGGTACAGGGGTGTGGTACCTCAGTCGGTGGCGAGAGGCAGAGAGAGTGGAAATAGTAGCTAGTTTGGGAAGGAAGTTAATGAAGGATGGCAGGCGCCGGTCAAAGAGGAGGAGGAGGAGGAGGAGGAGGTTGAGTTGAGAACCCTGAACCAAGATAGTGCCAGTTGATCGACATTAATGATGCAACTGGATGATGTGAAGCCAGCCGAGAGTACTTCCCATCTAGTGCCACCATTAATGGGTGAAGATGTAAGAGGAGAGAGAGATGAGATGAGAAGTCCATACATCTGGAGAGGGGACAGAAAAGAGGATATCAGAGAAGATCTGTCTGGAAGTTGAGCTGACGTAGGTGTCTGCGTTAGGTAGGCCAGGGTTAGTGGTCAGGATGTCTTTTTTAACCTTTTTTCTTCCAGACTCTGTGAGAAATGGAGGATAGGTGATGGTATTGTGCAAGAGGGAGGATAGGTAATAGTATAGCAATTAGAAAAGATAGGGGAGATGGTGAGTGCCATAGGGGCGGCGGAGGATAGGAGGAAGAAAGAGGTGGGGCTGCAAAGCACAGTACGAGCACAAACTCAGCAGGCCGCCTAGTAGCCAAGGAAAGCAAGTGGACTGATGCACTGGGAATACTTTAGTACCGCAGAGGGGTGCAGAGATGTTATAAAACACACCAGGCTTCGAGTTTGCACAAAATGTGATGAAAGGAGGAGTACATAAGATTAAAGAAGGCAGAATGGCATAGGCACACCTTGGTTCAACAGTTGTTTGGGTTAGTGGAGAAGTAATTACGATGTCCAGCCATAACTCACAGATATTTTGCAGGGGTGCATAAAGTTGCAGAAGCCCAAGTTCATGGGGTAACAAGCTGCCTGCTTGGAGACTGTTCCATGGTGTGCTTCAGGGGTGAAAGGAGGAGGGGGGACCTCTGAGCGCTCCGGGCCCGGAACGCACAGCCAGGGACCTTACCGAGGGGACCTTGGTTGTGGGGGCCGGCTTCTGCCTGCCGGCGCCTCCAATTGGTCCAAGTAGGCAAGGGCTGCCCAATCAGAGAGGCAGAAGGTTTTTTTCAGTAATTTAAAAATCAATATCCCGGTACCTACTGCAATGGTAATACACCTTCACAATAACATGCCACACATAGTTGCAGTAAGGTGGGAAGATTAAAACATTATTCAGGTGTAAAATAGCGAGTGTTGCAGCGCTCGCTTCAAGATTTCCAGATTTTGAAAATTCAGCTTTCAGTGCAGTAATGGACATGCTGCTCCTGCAGCTTCCGACGATGGTCAGTCGATGTTTTCTGCACATGATGCTGCTGTCTTGCCTTCTGAGATGGAATGGGTGATTTCAGGCACAGACAGGGCCCACGATTGGTTCAAGTAGGCAAGGGCTGCCTAATCAGAGAGGCAGCAGGCCCAGCATGGATTGTTTCCTCCACACGAGGATACAGCGGCCATTTCTAAGAGTATTTTCATAATTTGGAAATCAATAGCCCGGTACCTACTGCAAAAAGTAATATATCTATACATCTTCACAATAACATGCCCCACATAGTTGCAGTAAGGTGGGAAGATTATACAATTATTCAGGCGAAAAATAGTGTGCTATATATGTGCTTGACAGCAATAAATAATAGTTTGTTTGCAGCCTGTCACTGTCGAGTTTTATGTTGATCCCTTGCCCTTTGACAGTATGAAAGTAAACAATTTTAAGCTAACTGAGAATGTCCTATCATCAAACAGTCTCCCACTTTTCAAGGTGGAAACGGGACTGTAATTGAATTTACGAAGGTCAACAGGTATGAAAGGCCACTACTACAGCCTTATGATTTGTTTTATTGAGCATACATCTTCCATCCAAATTCAAGAACAAGCCTGTTCCCAGTTTCTCACCTGTGGCAACTGTTAAGATGGCTTTTCAGAACCAGCCCTGGGTGACTGTTCTGAGAGGCCAACCTATTATGGTAAACGGGTAAAAAGACAATTCTAGCCAAATTCCATAAAGCTACTGTAGTTGAGCACTAAGCTTAGTCTTTAGGAGATAGTGGGTGGTGGTGTGGTACAATAAGACACACACAGAGCATCCAAATAAATCAAATTATGAACTATAATAATATTCCGTTTATTAGGCTTTAACACACTCTATGCAATCAACATATCCGGTAAGTAGTACTACCCAATAAAAACATGTACACATATACACCATGGGATGATTCTCCTATAGGTCACCAACACATTACCGTTAAACAGTTATCAGGTACTCAGTTAAAAACACAAGTAATCTGTATGTAGACCAGCAAGTGGAGATTCAAAGAAAGGAATATTGGAATGAATAGCACCGTTATTAAAATTCAGCTTAGAACAATTAAACATACAGAAAAGCACATGGAACAATTAAGCTGTGACTTAAAACAAGGCTCCTGGTATTTAAAAGCTCCTTGCCTGCTAAAGTAGTGGGGTCTGGTTCCCAAAAAAGTCCCAAGCATGTACCTTTGATATGGAGTCGGGAGTTCTTTAAGTGGAGAAGATAAGTATTGGCATCGCCAACAGTTGAGTCAACTGTTCAAGTGGTGATAGAACAAAGGTAACTTCAGAGCTTTAGGGGTTCTCTCCTAATCACACCACAGTAAGGGGGAGCCCATGGAAGGATCCTTGTCCAGAACTCCACCGATCATGACCAGGCAAAGGAGAGGTTGGACTTTGCTCCCGTAAAATCTGATGATCGGAGGAAGGGTGAAAACAGGTATCCAAACTCACCCACCTCAGTCTGATTCCTCTAGAAACCACACATAGCTTTTCTAGATTCGCTGAGCCCACTTCTCTCAGTGGTCTGTTGACAGGGGCTCCAAGGGTGTGGGTGCAGAGGTTATTTTCGGGATCCATATGTGGTCCAGCTAGATGGCGGTTTCGAACTCTGGCCAAACAGTTACTGTGACTTGGAAGTTAGACGACACAGGCACCACAGTTGCAGACCACCACGACAAAGGATACCCCCGGAAATGATGGAAGCAGGCAGCAGCAAAGTTTACCACACTCAAGTGCTGACAGATGACTCAAGTGGCGGACACAAAGAACCTGTTGCAGGAAGGCCCCTCTTTCAGGTTGGAGAGCAGCAGGAGGATTGTTCGTAGACCACAAGCTGGAGACCTGTAGGGTTCCAACTCAGAACGGTAACCGTTGCACATCAGATGCTAAGGATGGAGCTGGTCAGCCCACAGGGTAGTCCCAGGGCGGCTCCAAAGGGTATAATAGGCATGCAGGGGTCTGGACTTGTTGGTCCCACCAGTCCAAGGATCAAAGCATCGATGAGGATTTTTAGAGGATTGGTCCAGCGAGACAGGGCTTCACTGGATATCTTCAGTGGTTGCAGCTCTTTGAAGGGGTCTTGGCTCCAACGACGATCTGAAGAATGGTTGCAGGAGTCCTACTTTAATCATAGATTTGAGCTAGTGTTGTCCTCCAGCCCACCAATGGAATGGATCTGCATCTTTCAAACTGGCAAGGGTTGTATATTACTGTATAGCCTCTTGACCCACATCAGACATCTACCTGGGCTGAGTGTGGAATGGGACCAGATAGTCCCAACCACCACATCTGTCCAGGTACACGCACTACCGCTTTGCATGGGAAATCAGTGGCTTTGCACGAGAAATGCCTTTTCTTATATGGTATTTCCTGACCTGAGAAAGCAGGAAGAGCGCTGATGTACAAGGTGGCCCAAGGACAGGATGAAAAACGTTAGCACAGCCGATTTGAGTATATAATAATCAAAAAGGCATTTTGCGGGAAAGAATACACACCCAACTCGTAGAGGCCAACTCGTCGTAGCCATTTTGCTGCATGTTCTGCTTTGTTTTTAAGGGGGCTGCGAAGTTCGGGTGCATATTTTTTATTTTGGAGGTCAGGGAAGCGCTGGGGGTGTAGATGGAGGGCATAGGGACTTGCCCCCATAAAAAAAATGACACTACAAAATTTGGGAAAACAGAAATGAGTTAGCCTTCTATGGGTTATACCAGATGTGCGGGCAAGTACATGCGCAAAAGAATTGGTCATTTTTTATCTTTTTTTGTCCTTTTTTTTATTGTGTTCTAGCCCATTAATCGACTTTTCACAGTACAATGAAAAAGAAAGGAAATAAAATCTCAATATAAAACAGGATAATTATGATTGTATCCACAACAATAAAATCAGACACAACCATCCTGTCATATCATGAGTAATAAAAATTATACATCTCATTCGGTGATTTGAAACACAATTTACTTGATGTATTTTCGCCTTACAAATGCACAATAAAATAAATAAAAATAAAAACAAAATTTGTATTTACATTTAAAGAAACAGGAAAGAAAGAAGAACCGCAGAGTGAGATGAGTTTATTGGCCTGCTATTAACCTATTCCAAAACATTTCAGAAGGTAGGCTATCCATTCTTTCCACAAATTGACCCAGGTGCATGAGTCGCATCTCCTATGTGCCTCTACAACTGATCATTATGTGCCCTAACAAATGCTTTCCGACCTCCTAACAGAGAGCAAATATTGAGCCCCTTGTGCAATCTTGTACCGGCAGGACTGGATCCCCCGTGTGGATTACATTTAGCCGAAAATCACCAACTCCTGCATATCTTCAATAGTGCAGATCCAGTCCATTCTGCCGAGTGCCTTCTTAACACCCACTGGATTTGCAATCAAGTCCCCCTCAGAGCACTCACAATCAGTCAGGACTTTGACCACAAAATTCTTTAGGTTCGACAAGAAGGGGCTATTCTCCCTATCTAGCATGGAACCTATGTCCTTACATGAAGAATGTACCTGAGGGACCACTATTAGCCTGTAGAGTGAGATGAGCCGCCACTCCAGATGTATCTGCATAGAGTGGATGCCTAGCTCGCATCTCAGGCCCACCATTGGCAAACTCTGATGGAGCCTCAGAACCCTCTTCCAAAGAGATCCCTATAACTTTGTCCAGTTAATTTTCCCGACCAAGGCCCTTATATCCATTCCATAAAGAAGAGATGGCAATCTGTAAATAAATAGACGCTGCCACCAGCACATCTTGTATACATCATACAAGTAGTGAAAGTGTTATGTAATGAATCAGGAGTAGGACTCGGACACAAGGGCATTATGTTGATTGCTATAGACTTTTATTAACACAAAATGGGTTGGAAAAAGACCTATCTCGCCCTATCACTATAAGGGGTTTCCCTTCCTCAACAAAACTAAGGCTGTCAAGTGTCAGAATGTCCAAAAGCAAAATAGTTCTCTGTCCTGTTTCTGAAATCCCAACCTGACCCTTACATCTCAAACCTATGAAAACGTTAAAAGGAGTATAGTCTCTCAAGTAAGCAATTGTGGTTCTCTCAACAGTTTCAACATAAAGTTCCAAAGTAAAAAGGTGCAAAATGAAACAAGTAATCAAAGTTCCACAATCCTCAGGGGTGGGTGGGGCGGGGGGTCTTTCCCCTGTATTTCTCAGCACAAGCACAGTTCTTTTCCTCTCAGATTTATACTTTGCAGTCTAGGATGTATGATTCCCTTTCTCCCGATTTCTCACTCTCAAAAGGCACCCGGTTACTCCTTGCCTTTACAGTTCAAACAACACTATTTCTTCCCAGGGGTATGGCTCCCTTCCTCTGAAGTCCCTAATTCTCAAGAGGTTACTTCCTTCTTCTTAATTCTCTGTGAATTATTCTACCTGGTATACTCACCTGCCAGGACTTTCTGTTACACTTGGGGTGTGGGTCCCAGACTCGCAGTTACACTGCCTGGTATACTCTCCTGCCGAGGCTTTCACTTCATTCCAACAAAAAGGTTTCATCTACTTCAGGGGGCTTTCCTTCCCCATAAACACATTTCTACTGGTTTCCACTTTAAAGGGGTATGGGTCTTCCCTTTTTTTCTCATACTTGGGTGTGAGTCCCTGACTCACTGCATTTTCATCATTATTAAAATGTCCTGATTCTTTCAAACAGTTCACAAATGTTCTCTTCTCCTTATTTCTCTTTGGTCCACAACCCACTCATGTGTGTACCCTCTATTGTAGCGTTCTCGAGCTCTTTTTCGTCCCTGTACCTATTACATCAGGGTGGTTTAATTTTTTTAGAATAACACATCGTTTTTGACGTGATCTTATGTGTAGCAAATGCAGGCATTAACAACAGCCTCTGGGAAAGGGGCTCCCCTCTGGGGAGAAGTGAATCTATCTGAAGGATCGTCAGTGTTCTGAATCTTTTTTTTTACAGTGAGGCATTAAGGAAAGCCTTAGTGAAAGCTGTAACACGCCTTAGTAACTTATCTGGCTGCCCGACAGGTGCATCCCCAAGGTAACCCATTTTGTTGCTGAGTGACATTTTGTGACATTTCCCGGCCAGAAAGTGTTTCGTCATAGGCTGGTGGCATCTGTTTACTTTATTTTTAGCCACAACACTGTGTAGCATTTTTATCACATGATAATCATCCTTAGGCAGGAGCAAAATGATTAGCAAGTGTGGCAGGTCAGAAGAAGGACGCAGACACTCTGAGGACATTTTCACCATATCTTTATTTAAGAATATTACCCATCTTTCCCTATCGCTATGGGGTGTTCCTTACCTACTTTACTTACTAAGGTACTCGTCAGTCGTCGGTGACTGTCCAAAAGGGATAGGTCTGCTGGCCAAAAGTAATCCTAACTGACCTTACTAATAGTTTAATCAACTAAGGCCAGGATAATTACTCTTTTGCACTTGTCTTTCCTGCTTTTATAGTTCTTGTTAATATGCAATATTAAATAGTCTTGCGTTATCCTTTGTATCCGTTCCTGTAATTCCCTTCTTGGACTGGTAGTCTCTCTCCTCTAAATTGCACAAATGTTGATTTGAGTGCTGTTGGGCCCCGGCTCTATGTATATGTGTATCTGTGGAGACCAATCAATTCACCAGAACCTACGAGGAGCATTGCACAAGTATCTGGAGGAGATGAGACATTGCCTAGGATCTTTGTGGCTTGCTGAGTTGCTGTTTCTTGATCCTCCTGAAGGTGTAACTTTGAGCCTCTATACAAGGGAATCTTGCTTCTGGTTCTTCGTCCTCTGGATCTGGCAGGGACACTGGCACCCTCTTGCCCTATAGCCTTGTGTGCCTCCGCCATAGACTACTTTACTATGCAATTCATTGGAACAGAAGTAAAAGCCCATTCGAATGGATTGTCCTCCCACGTATTCCTTATCTTTGATAAATCCACTTTCCAACTTGCTGGTCTCGGGGGGGAAAAAAAAACAATTCCCAGTAGAGGGCGCTGCGCGTCAACGTCCCTTGAGTCGGTGTCCCTCGAAGGCCTCCGTATCGGCGCCAACGTCATCATAGGTATATATAGTCTTGCGCAGCGTCCGTTGTTCAGTTCCTTCTTTCCGCGCTTCGTAAGCCTCAGAGACGCAACGCTCGGTTCCTCAGTGAATCTTTCCTAAACTTTGAATTTTATTGAAAAATTCTAAGAATCTACTATGGCATCTTCGTCCGCTTCATAAACGCTGCGATCCGGTTTAAAAAAATGCCGGGATTGTGGAAAAAAGATGTCGTTAACTGATCCTCACAGGATCTGCCTGTGGTGCCTGGGTTCAGAGCACCAGTGTTCGGAGTGTGAGGGGAAAGCTGGAAAAAGGTAAGACCGTTAAATTCTCTACCCCTTCGAAATTGTCCTCGGCGGAGTCGAGACATTAGTCTCCTCGCCATCAGAGAAAACATTCCCGCTAGAGATCTCGTAGTGGTTCTCACCACTCATCCAGATCGAGACATACTAAGAAGAGGCATCATAGATCACCTTCCTCTTTATCTTCCAACTCACCAGAAAGGGTCACCTGCCCCACTAAACACCGCTCTCCAGCTAAGTGGGAGGAATTTCGCAAAACAATGCTAAGGGTCTTCGAGAACGCGGCCTTGTCCCCATCGGAGATGCCTGGAGGTTATACCCCGGGTGAAAGACCTGAAAAAGAGAAACGCTGTGAGTCGTCGACCTCTGCAAATAAAAACCCTCGAGAACATCATGAACCCTTAAGTAGAGACAAGGGCCCTTCAAACAAGACTGCGTCATCAACGCCGTCTTCGAAGGTGCCTTTGACAGCTAAGACAACGTCATTGATGCCGCCGTCAACCCCGATGAAGCCTCATGCCCCGACCGCACCATCGGCACTCAGGGCGTCGAAGGATCCTTCAAAGGCGTCAAAAGGGGCTTCGGCCACATCGACATCGAGTAGAATTCAGATTTTCTCGACGACATCGAGGCCATACTCGAGTATATCAATGCTGTTTGTACGTTTGTCAAGACCTATGAAGTGTACATCGACAACTACAACCCTATCTCGAGCAGTGTTGACCAATTTGGCTCCCTCATCACTTGAAATGGTTTTTACCCCTTACCCACGCTCTGACTACTTCAGAGCTTTGACCTCTATTTATGAGGATGGGGAAGACTCTGATAATGAAAGGCCGTTTGGCTTACAAACTACAAGAGTTCCTATTCCAGAGGAGCTAATATCGGAGAAAGTCAGATTAAAAGATCTTCAGGAGTCTTTACAGGATGCCAGTGGCATAGATACCTTTCCAGAGGCTGACTTCGGCAGACCAGAACCTGGGGAGCATGCAGAGATGTCTTATAGATCTCTTATGTTGAGAATTATGGAGTTTATGGGGTTGTCAGCACCTGCACCATCTTTCCAACAAGATGACTTAACAGACATCTTAGATAAAGGACCTCAAGAAGACACTATAGTTCCTTTTCATGCAGCATTAAAGAGAAATATAACTGCAAATTGGGAAACACCGGAGGTTACCCCTGCAGTAAACAAAAAGCTCTCTGCGAAGTACAGAACGTCGGCCTCAGATCCTCTGTACTTAACTAAGCATCCGACCCCAGAGAGCTTGGTAGTACAGGCTGCGACTTCATCAAGCAGTAAATTGGCATACCCCACAATACCACAAGATAGGGACGACAAGAAACTTGACACCATGGCCAAAAAAGTCTTCTTGGCATGCAGCATGGCACTTAAGTCAGTTAACGCCACTTGCACGCTAGCGAGATTCAGCCACACCCTTTGGGAGTGCGCTTCATCAGCGGCTGACCGTCTCCCAGAAGGGGCGGAACAAGACGCATTCTTGAATATCATCAAGGATGGGAAGGATCGATGTGCAAGTCCCTCCAAACAGGTCTCGACTCTGCTGACAGCATCGGCCAGTACCACAATCCGCAGAGTTGCGTGGTTGCGGAAGTCTGGTTTTGCTCCTGATGTACAAGCCAGACTTCTAAATATACCCTTTGGCAAGAAAGCTGTTGACAATTTGGAGAAATTGCAAACCTCCAAAGCGGCAGCCAAATCCCTTGGGGCTGCAATTCGTCAACATCTAAACCGCCCCTCAGGTACGTCCTGGAGGGGAAAGCCCTTTCGTTTTTACTCCGCATTCGGAAAAGGCAGAGGGCAGCCAGCTCAAAGGGGCCAGAGTCGATTTACCCGTGGTGGATGGGTCAAAGGTACCAAGTCCGCATCAGCAGGTGCTGCCTTACCCTCAGCATCTGTGTCAGTCTCTCCAAAACCCCTCTGAAGTCTCTCCTCACAAAACACCAGTAGGAGGCAGGTTAACTCAACATCTGACAGAATGGCAGGTTATTACGTCAGATGCTTGGGCATTGGAGACAATTGCCCAGGGTTACTGCCTGCCTTCCCTTCACACTCCTAAGTCATCCACCAGGGAGCAACTCTTTGAAGTTTCCAGACCCGTTCCTTATGCAGGAGATTTTAGACCTGCTAATGAAACGTGCCATAAAACCGGTACCTGTAGCGGAGAGGAACAAGGGTTGGTACTCCCCTTACTTCCTAATACCAAAAAAGGATGGAGGATTGAGACCCATCTTGGATTTACGAGAATTGAACAAATTCCTCAGGAAGGACAAGTTCAAGATGCTAACCCTTTCTCAGATCCTTCAGGCCCTCCAGTTTCAGGATTGGTTGGTATCTGTGGACCTTCAGGATGCTTACTTTCATGTGCCTATCCATCTCAAGCACAGAAAGTACCGGAGGCAGCTCTCACTATCAATTTTGGGTTCTGCCATTTGGGCTGACCTCTGCCCGAGGGTCTTCACCAAGTTAATGGCGGTCGTGGCAGCAAGTCTAAGGAGGGGAGGGATTCATGTCTACCCCTACCTGGACTACTGGTTGATCATAGTAGTGTCCCCCGGAACAGTCTCAGATGCATCTAGATTATGTTCGCCACTTCCTCCACAAGCTGGGCTTCTCCCTCAACTTAAAGAAGTCCCAGATGATACCCATCACAGAGACTCCAATTCATTGGAGCAGTCCTGGACACGTCCCTGGGAAAAGCCTTGCCACCAGATGTGAGGGCTCAAGATATTCTACAGATGGTGATCAGATTTCAAAATGCCCAGCGTCGACCAGCCTTCGATTTTTTCAGGTTGCTCGGCCTCATGCCATCCTGCATTTTTCTAGTGCCAGAGGCTCGCTTGATAATGAGATCTCTCCAGTGGGCGCTAAGGAACCAGTTGTCAGAATTCTCAGGAAGGATGTCAGATATCCTACAAATCCCGAACAGAGTAGCACAAGACCTTCAGTGATGGGCCTGTCGGGAGAACATCTTGAAAGGAGAACTGTTTTGGCAACCATGGGCGGAGATAACAGTAGTCACGGACACCTCACTCATGGGGTGGGGAGCCCATACCAACGACTTAACCATCAGCAGCCGTTGGTCTCCATCGGAGTCTAGACTACACATCAACCTATTAGAGCTGAGAGCAATCGGACTAGCACTGAAAGCTTTTCTGCCATCAGTACAGGGAAAAATGTTCTGATAATGACGGACAACACAGTGGCCATGCACTACCTCAACAAAAGAGGCGGCGTAGGGTCACTGCCACTGTGCAGAGAGACAATGCCGTTTTATTTGGCTATTGCTATTTTTAAAATGGTTCTCTATTTCTTTATTTGTCTAAAGAATGTATTTAGTTGAATCTGTTTTAAGAATGTATCCTGAGACATGTTTTTGTAAAAGGTTGTTTCAACCAAATGCAAAATAAAAAAAATAAAAAAATGCAGCTCAGGTTCTGGGCAATTCAAGAAGGAATCTCTCTATCGGCAGTTCACCTAGCCGGAGAGAAGAACACGGCGGCGGGCGCTCTGAGCAGGCAGACCACAGTCTCCCACGAGTGGGAACTAGCTCATGAACTCCTTCAAGAGATCTTCACCCTTTGGGGAACCCCTTAGGTAGATCTGTTTGTAACGAGTGTCAACAGGAAATGCGAACGATACTGCTCAAGGGAATTTCCCCCGAGAGGAGCTCTAGGAGATGCGTTTGTGGTTGACTGGGAGTTTCCACTTCTGTACGCGTTTCCTCCAGTCCCTGTCATTCCTCACGTAATAAGGAGGCTCGGGAGATTCCGTTAACCCATGATTCTAATTGCCCCGGATTGGGCCAGGAGAACGTGGTACCCGGATCTTCTAGACATGTCCATCTGTCCTCTTATTCGTCTTCCACAAAAAGAAGATCTTCTCTCACAAGAGGAAGGTCAGGTTCTCCATCCGGATATCTGGACTCCCAACCATCACGCTTGGCTTCTGAAAGGTTAAGATACAAAGATTGGGATCTCCCGGATAACGTAATGGAGGTGTTGCTTTCGGCCAGAAGGCCAGCAACTAAATCTTCATACCGCCACCGTTGGAACACATTCTGCAGCTGGTGTAGAGATAAGGATATCAACCCTTTTTCATGTAGTACACCGATGGTGTTATCTTTCCTGCTATATTTGGCAAATTCAGGACTTCAAGTTGGCGCAATCAAGGGTTACCTAAACGCGGGCTTGAAGAACCCTCATGTTTCAGGTTGCCTCTAGTCATTCAGTTGGCTAATGTCTTTCCCCCAACTCCTTTTCAGTTTCCCCTGTGGGATTTAAATCTAGTCTTAAAATTTCTAATGGGCACTCCATTCAAACCTCTTCATTCCTGTCCATTAAGGTTTCTCACTCTAAAAACATTCTTCCTAGTGGCTTTAAATTCTGCCAGAAGAGTGAGCGAACTACAAGCTTTATCTTGCAAACCTCCACACACCATCTTTTACAAAGATTAAGTAGTTCTTCAAGTGACGCCGAATTTCCTCCCAAAGGTTGTCTCAGAATTTCATATCACACAAAAAAATAACCTTGCCTTCATTTTACCCTCCTCCTCACCCAGGGAAAGAGGAAGAGAGATTGCACAGGCTGGATCCAAGGCGTGCCTTGAGTTTTTACATTAACAGACTTGCAAGGATTGGGCAAGCAAATCAGTTGTTTGTGGGGTATGCAGGACATAAACTAGGTTTACCTATCACGAAACAGACCATCTCAAGATGGATAATGCTAACTATCATAGAGTGCTATAAATTGGCAGGAAACTATCCTCCTCAACACCTCAGGGCTCATTCAACTAGGGGTATCGCAGCCTCGTCAGTCTCCACAGAGCAGTTCCAATTAAAGACATCTGTGCGGCTGCCACATGGTCGTCCGCACATACTTTCACCACATTCTACAGTCTAGATTCCTCCACTAGCCAGGAGACTAAATTTGGGAAAACTGTGTCGCACACTGTGCATTCTTAAAAAGTCACTACATTTTACTCCTGCCTCCTGTACACATTACTGCATTGGGAGTCTATCAAAGATAAGGAATACGTGGGAGGATGCAATCCATTCGAAGAACAAGTTACTTATCAACTGTAACATTCTTTCGACTGGATGTTCCTCCCACGTATTCCTTATCGCCCCTCCCATCCTACCCGGCAGTGAAATTTCCCTTGTAGTTGCAGCCTATGCTCCTTCAAGGGTGCTAACAATCTCATACTGGACAAACACAGCACCTCAAAACGGAACTGAGCAACGGACGCTGCGCAAGTCTATGTATACCTATGATGACGTCTGCGCCGATACGGAGGCCTTCGAGGGACACTGACTCGAGGGACGTCGACGCGCAGCGCTCTCTACTGGGAAAAAATTGCTGTGGCCAGCAAGCTGGAAGTGGATTTATCAAAGATAAAGAATACGTGAGAGGAACATCCAGTCGAAAGAACGTTACAGTTGGTAAGTAACTTGTTCTTCTGGAGACTAAACATTGTTCACCCATGGAACCTACTGGGTCAGAACTCTGCAGCTGCTTCTCTTCATCGCGTCCTCCTGTAGCTCTTTGTCCTTACCAGAGCATCCTGTGGCATGTTTTAAAGGGTCACTGTTGTGCTTCCAGGCTCCTGCTTCTGTCAAGTGCAGCACTTTGTGGGCCATCTTGAAGGGGCCTGGCAGTGTTGTAAAGTATGTGCTCTGTTACATGAACAGGTACTGTGACCAAAGCTAAAACTGGATTGCCGAAGCAGACCTCTGACTGGTCCTCCTTAACCTTGTCCAACAGCTTGGTCTGCATCCTGGAGGGTCTTCTGATTTTCAGTCCAGTGCTGGTGATGTCCTTTCAGATGCTTGGGCTTTTCCTGCAGTCCTCGGTCAGTTATGGGGAAAAATCATGATAGCCTTGACCCTCCCAGGCCCCTAGTAAGACCATGCTGTGCTCTAGTAATACACCCCCTTCCCAATTAAGATCCCGAAGCTCTCCAAGAACACCAAGAAAATAACCTGTTCTCGGTCTCATTCACTGGTGTTAGTTGACAGGGTTCTAACATTGTTACAAAAGTCATTTAATAAATGTAAAGGGATGCACAGTGGAACAGGGAGTCACATAGATATAATGTTACCAATTAGCAGATTTCCAAACACGGATTGTATCGCACAGGAAATTACCATTGACTGGCCAAGGATACAATGTTGCAATTCCACAGGGCGCACAAGTTTATTCACCATTAAAGAGTTTAAACACCTTACCAATTGTTTACCCAGCCTTTAATTCACACGCCTGAGTAAAAGAAGACCTAGACTTTGCACAGGCAACATCAAAGTGGGCCGGGGGGGCTAAGAGTAATTTTCAAGATCGCAGACAGACCAGTCATAGACTTGGTCCAACCCCCTAACCTCAGTGTAGCACCAGGTGAACAGCAACCAATCCCACTGCGGTCCCAAATCTAGACCACAGGTGTACCATTAGTATGAGTAGCACCCCACGGAAGGAGAGACAAGAGTGTCAAACCTAGAGGTGTGAGTTGCAGCAGGAGGCTCTATTTGGCAGAGATTGGAAGCTGGAAAGAGTTGTTGCAAGTGGAAGCTGGAGGAGCTTGAAGAGGTGGCAGCAGTGGAGACCCAGAGGAGATGGTGACCGCCATGGTGGAGGAGGAGGAGGTGGTGGTAACATCAGGAGATGAGAGGGTGTATGAAGAGGTGATCACTATAGGAGGGGAAAGTGAGTCAGGAGGAGAGGGTAAGATCAGGGGTACAGGAGGCGGGTGTCCAGCCGGGGGAGATGTGGATGATCACATAAGAAGCTGGAACTGACACAGACGAAGAGAAGAAGGGATTAACATCAGGATATGGAGGTAAAGCAGAACTGGAACAGCGGGTGCTGAAGAAAGAACTCTGGAGAAGGCAACAAACATTCCACTAGTATTGACCTGCAGGTAGAGCTAGTTATGTGCCTCTAAGGTTCTGCCCAATCTGAGTTCCCACATGGCCGCTGGAACCTTCCTAAACTGTCTTATTTGTTGAAATGATGTACCTGTAAATGTATTTATTTCTTGATTCTTTACTTTAACTGAAGTATAGTTTCAGTGATGTACTGTGTGGTCCTTCTTTGTGTGTGCGTGTAAACTGTACTGTACTATCCACCCCCTACACCACCTAATAGCAAAACCAAACTGCTCTGTTACACTAGCCTTGTGAGAGTTCGGGTAGCTTGGTGAAAACATACTTTAGGTTGCTCTTCACAGGCCCTCACCAGAGGACTTGCAGAAAATCACCCTAACAGTTAGGGTAGTGTAGCCCATTACCCTCTCCTGAGATTTCCTAGATCTTCGACTTCTGAATTACTGAGTGGTTCTTCATGTACTTCTGTATTTCAGCAAATGGTGGAAGTGCAGTACATGGTATCATGGTATGCTCCAGTAAGCAAGCTACCCCCTGGATGTAAACATGATTAGAAACAGGAACATGGTGCTGAAAAAAATACCTTTTAAAGTTTTACAGGGTTTTTAATAAATACAAGACATTTGTTTCCCCTTTTGCTATGTGTCTACTCCACCGAATTAAAGATAGTTAGCACTCACCAAAATCCTTGGAAAACTAGAATTAGAATGCGTGAATTGGGAGTGATTTCAACTAAAACCGTTTTAGAAAGCTTTGGTGATGGGAGGTTTTAATCAAATTTGCAAGTAGTGTAGATGACACACATAATGTTTTTGTAATAGACACCAAAATATGATGGAAGGAACGCTTTGAATTCGTTCTAACCATTGAAAGATTTCATTCCGTTATGATTCTGTCTGTCTATGCCATTACAGAAATGAAATTAAATTATTCATGTTAGAGTTCCATGTGCTATTTACCCATTCTTTACCCATTCACATGGTACATGACCTCTATGCACATCAAGACTATTTTGGATAGCTTGAATTTCACCAGTTCTTCTGCAGGTAATTAATAGCGGTTTGTCTTCCAGTCTCCTCATTGGCAAGTGGTGGAAGCCCTGGGATATGCTTTATCACAGCTCCTACAGGCCAAGGACGCTCCAGAGAACATTATACCGTAAGAAACTGATAATGCAATCATTTATGCATTGAGGGCAGTACAGGTTACCCTGTTACTGCTGGGAGATACTGGCTGAATGTTATGGGATATGTAATTATCATTGATCTATTTTGAAGTCCATATCTGTTCTGATGGGTATCAAAATCTTAAGTCAAGGTTGATTGTCACACTTGGTTAAATGTGCTAATGTGGTTGGTACACATCTGGATTTAGATTCTAGGAGATTGTCTACAGTATAAATCTTTACCGATGATACCAAGGAGACCTTTATCTAAACTTCAATGTTATCAAATGTCTCTTCTTTGATTATAGGTTTACAATCCACCTTAGCTGCACACACTGCATACTTTGGATGAGTAAATGGTAGCCAGTTGAAGAGGTGGGTTATAGCAATGTGAGCAGCGTGGAATGGGTATGGTTTGGTGATATAGGACGCAATGCAAGTTGACAACTGCTTGTCAACGTTGGGCTCCAAAATTATAACTGACATTTCTCGCAGTGGGACTTTTCAAGCAACTTAAATGTTAAGCTGCTTAGAAATGGTGGATTTAAGACTAATAGACACAAGGGCTTGGATTAACAGTACAGTTTAAAAAGCATATTGTAAATTGCATGTAAAGCATTTGAAAAAATGATGATTGACCATTGGAGAGCGTCAGGCTATTTTCTGTTTGTAAATATAGTACACAAAATATTAGTGAGGTCAGGGCATCTTTCTTATTATTTTACTGAATAGGTCAGATTAGTGAGGTAAGGACCTATTAAATACTACACTGTAATGGTTATAGATTAAGGATAGATGTATGTTTGTCCTGCCTGCTTCACCTGTTATCACCGCTAGAGGGAGCTGTTGCCTTGCGCATACAACAATAGAACTTGCAGGCGAACAAAATGTGTATTTCAACAATAATAGCATACAATTAGCTGCAGAAAAGGCCCAAGACAGGGATACCACTTTAACAGCATAATTCAAGTTGCATACACTAAGAAAATATGTAAAATAAAATGTAAAACATATAAACAGAAATTAATTTGATTAAGCACTATTTCTCTAACAGAAATTACTTTTTTTTCAATGAACTTACGTATTATGTAATTATTCATTGTAATATTTCTCAGTATGTATTATATCAATAATAATCTTCATGTACGTTTTAAACTTTATTTGACTTGATCTCATCTCTACTTCGAATCATGCTGCACATGAACTGTATCACTCTGACATCCCTCAACATTATATAGTTGAGTCCAAAACCCATAGGTGGAATCCAAGACAACGAGTAGCAGATACAACAATTGGCTGTATGAACTTTCAATGGATTCTGTGAGATTTTGTTTGAGGTTACTACTCCTCCACGTAAAATGAGCAAGATCCTTTACACATTTATTTTTCTATTTACATACATTATGTTAAAATACACCACATAATATATTTACACTCTGAAAATGTCTTCCTTTGCGCACATTAGCCTGTGTACAGGGGCTTTTCCACTAGTATATATAGGATTGGTTATTAATGTTGTCACAAGTCCCCTGCCTAGTTATGAGGACCAAAGGTGTGTGATGGTGGTGGTTTGGGGATAATCCCCTGATCACCCTTCCTTGGTGTCCAGCACAGGACAAGGGCCAATCACAGGAAATCCGGGTGGGACATTGCTGCTTACCTTGACTCTCCCCAGCCCCCAACCCCTGTAGGTTAGTGTGGGATGGTGCTGGTGACCTTGACCTGTTCCAGCCCTCTCCAGGTCAGTGTAAGCCAGATAGAGGAACTCTGACCCTCCCCACTAGGGAGCCGAAAGCCCTCCTGACAGATCTAAAGCCCTAGAAACAACAACACTTCGCTTTAGCTCAAGTCAATTCCGTTTACCCGACACTCGTAGCATTTGTTCTAATCTTGTTGCAACCCAACCGTCATATGAGATGTAATTTCAAAACTGCAGCGACAAGTTCTTTGAGCTTTGGAGGCCCATTCTTGATGCAATTTTGTAAGTTTATGACTTTCCTAACTTTCTCCTCAGAATCATATGACTCACCAAAAACACCCAACAAAGATGCTTTACACGTTTCGGAGACCTCTGCTTAATGCAATGTTGATCGTGTGTGGCTTTCTGACCATGGGTTTTCCCGTGTGTGACGTAAACATACCAATTCATAATCTCCCAGCAGAGCATTCCCATGCAGAGCAAAATATTGCAAATTCTTCATGACTGTGTTTTCTGAACAGTCAAGGCGTTTAAACCATTTGTTTGGAAAACCGTTCCAACTCTGAGGACCCAAGAGCCTTGGGTCCTAATAGGAAACCTTTGCAAACAGGGGTAGTAACCAATCCCAACCCTGGCCCAATTACAAGACACGTTGCAGATACTAACTCGCATCCCAGCCCAGGGGATGAAGAGAACTTTACAAAATCTAAGGAGCCCTGCCAGTGAGTGTGGGTTTCAGGAGACTAGAGTTTAGGGGTGACTGGTGATTGGAGAAAGTTGGAGAAAGTAGAGGATGGAGAGATAAAAGTGATTAGAGATGTAGCAGCAGTGGGGAGCAGGAGATGGTGTAAGAAAGGCATGGTATCAATGGTAAGACAGACACAAGTGACTACGGTTCAAGGGTGTTTATTGAACTTTCACGTGGGTGTGATAAACACCTATCTAAACCTAAATCTACAGATGGGAGCAAGCGACAACCATCAAATAATAATGCAGTCCTAGTGGAGTCTTGTCAAAATAAAAGGGCCTACACTAAAAACCTGTTGCCCGATAATTTACAAATAGTGTAGGGTAATGTTCATGAAAAAGAAAGAAGTGTTCACAAAATATGTCAGGATGTTCAGGCCGTTGGCCTCCCTTCCCCACGTTTTTAGCATGGGGCAAGGCAGTTCACTTGAGCAAAGCACACACTCTGGCTTCTGCGACACGAGGATAAGGTTCGATTTCCAGCAACAGTGTCTTTGGTGCCCAAGTCTCTCTTCTCATCAAAGTCTCTTGATTCAGAGTGCCTGATGTACAAAAAATAAGATACACTGTTCTTTTCTTCTTACAAGTATTTAACTCGGGTGCTCCACCGTGGATCCCCCTCAGCCGGGTTCGGATCCCTGTTATTTTACGACTGTTACTGCGGATCCCCCTCTTCTGTGCTCAGGTCCCTGATATTACAAAGTTCGGAGTATATTAGTTTTCTCGGTTGACTCTCGGTTCACCCCGGATCCCCCTCAGCCGGGCTCAGATCCTTTCCCTTTTCGATTTAGTCTCCCCCAGCCCGACTCGGACCAATTGTAGTTCCCCCTTGGTTTATCGAAGACTTTCGAATGTGTACAGGATTTAGCTTGACCCGTTTTACAATACAGTTGCCAAGTTGGATACCGAACAGAGACCTTCGAATGAGATCCCACGTGGCGTCGGACTACTCTGTATATGGTATCTCACTTGTCCTCCCAAAGTTCATTCACTCCTTTGGTTTCCAATTATATTCGCGTCGCTCATAACATGCGTTTCACACACTATCGCGTTTGGATTTCTTCATACAATGTTGCTGCTTGAAACCTAGGTTCAAACACAAGCTGGTTTGGTATCAGTCTCTCCAACTAACCGGCTGTGCTGTCTTTACTGGCGCTGCTTTGTTGTAGGAGCCAAGGACAGTACCACAGTGACAATAGCTCCTCACTGCCTCGGTTATCGCAGCGGGAGAGCCCCAGATACCTTCGGTGTACAGTACTGGTTTGTTCAGCTTTAGTTCCTGGTCTTAGTCTTCTTACTTTCCAAGGTTCGTGAAAATAACGGTCTTTAAAGGTCAAGGGTACTTCCCTCCTTGCAACCCTCTCTGGTCTCGCCGTCTTTCTCCTTGTATTAAACTGCCATCTTGGAACTACTATTTCCTCGTGTGCTTTTCCTCGCTCAGAATGTGCTTTCGTGCTCCGCCTTTTATCCGTGTGGGGAAGTGTGATGGAAGTCAGGTGTGTGTAATGATCAGTAATTGCCTGACCTTGCCTGATCATGGTATTGTGACATGTCAGGTATACGGCTCTGGTGTTAGTCCATTGTCGCTCACGGTGAACTGTCCGTGAGAAAATGTTTGTGTCGGGAAAGGGCGGGGGGGGTTGAGTTCCTAGGTATCCTACCTGGTAGGATGGGAAAAAGGTGTTACAAGGAAGGGGATACTGCGTCTCACCGTCCGGTGCCCCACTTCCACTCCCCGAAGACCCCTCATCCAGGTGATCCTCCCCCACTGGTCCACCCCCAGGAACTGGATCCAAAAGTGATGGCCGTGTCCTGGCCACTTGGATGACAGATGCCCGGGGTCTACCGGGTGAGGCACCTTCAGGTTTGTTACAGTGGTCAGAGCTGAGAGAATGAAGGATGTGGAAATTCCAAGGGTGCAGTAGGAAGTGGCAACAGGAGAATATATTGAAAGAGAAGTTGTGGATGTTGTAATATCAGGGCTGAAGGTGGTGCAGAGGATGTACAAGTGGTAACATTAGAAGAGGCGGTGGGAACAACAAGAGGTGGGATTGAGAAGGAAAAGAACATTTCAAATGTATTGTTTCCTCCATGTATTCCTCATCTTGTGATATTATCTCGCCAGCTTTGCTGCTTTGGAAAAAAGAAATCTTGGCAGAGGACGCTGTATGCAATGCCGTCCCGTCAATGGCCCTCGGGGGGCCTCCTTCGAGCGTCAACATAAATAGCACATGCAGCGCCTGTTGGCTTCAGTTCCGTTTTTTCGAAAGCTTTCACTTCGAGTGTTTAATTAGTTTTCTTCATAGAAAATGTCTTCATCTTCGACCCCAAAGTCTGGTTTTAAAAAATGCTACGACTGCGGGTCGAAGATGTCTATTACAGATCCTCACTGTGTCTGCCTGTGGTGTCTGGGCTCCGGGCAATGTCCCGATGACTGCGGGTCCTGTCAAGCCATGGCAGAGAAACCTCTCAGAGAACACAGAGGTAAACTGGCAGTGAGGAGGGTGGCTTCGAAGAAAGAAAAAGTCAGGCGAGTCTAGAGACTCCTCCCGGTGTAAAAAAATCAAAGAGGTCCCAATCGAGGAGTCGATCGAGGCAGTCTTCTTCTTCAAAGAAGGCGTAGAAGAGACGTCATAGGTCTCCCGCTTCATCATCCGATTCCTCTACTGAGGTAATCAGTTGCCCGACAAAATCAGATTCCCCAAGAAAATGGGATGTTTTTAGATCTGAAATGATGGAGATTTTCGAGAATGCAGCCTCGACCCCCTCGAAAGAATCGTGCAAGAGCCATGCCCTGTTCGCTCCTTCGGACGACCCAGGGAAGTCGAAGGCTACTACTTGAGCATGAAGCCGGCAATACGTACGTCGAGAGGGTGCTCGACCCGACAAGAAGTCGTCGAGAGTATCGACTCGGGAACCGAGTCCTTCTTCAATACCATCGAAGAAACGCAAATCGTCGAAGAACTCGATGGCTTTGTCGACTCCATCGGAGTCGAACATCTCGACGTCGAAGGCGATACCGAGTAAACCGGTGCCATTTTCAAAGCCATCGTCGACGGCCACTTTGACTTCATCGAAGCCTTTGCCCATTCAAGATAAGGTTTACAAACCTGTTCCAAAAAGTCCCATGTTCTCAATATATGAGGAGGATCAGCCCTCTGAAGAGTATTCCCCTCCTTTTGGGTTACAATTTGGCACTCAGAGTGCCCCTGAAGAGCTCATTAATCAAGAGTCCAAAATGAGAGACCTTTATGATTCTCTCCAGTCGGCTAGTGGTCTTGACACCTCATCAGAACTGGAATTTGGCAGGCCTAACCCTTCTGAACATGCGGATTCCAGCTATAGAAATCTCATGAGTAGGGTCACAGAATATATGGGTTGGAGCAGAGCTCCCCTTACATATGAACAGGATGATATGACAGACATCCTAGACCGAGGCCCTCGGAAGGACCCAATTTTGCCCTTCCACAAAGCCCTTCAGATGCAGGTCACTGCAAATTGGGAAGCCCTGGAATTTGGACCGGCAGTTCATAGAAACTTTGATAGGAAGTACAGGTCTTCCAGCCGCGATCCAGAATACCTGACCAAGCACCCCCCACCTGAGAGCTTGGTAGTTCAGTCTGCCACATCAACCAGGCAATCTGCTTATCCCTCTATCCCCCCAGATAGAGATGACAAAGTAGATGCCTGGGCACGTAAGGATTTCACATCAGGCAGCATGGCCTTTAAATCTACCAATGTCACCTGTACTCTCCCAAGATTCACTTATACCCTGTGGGACTGTGTTGCCATGGCGGCTGATCACATCCCGGAAGGTGAAGAAAGAGACCGCTTCCTGGCTATAGTTAAGGATGGAAAGGAGGCAATGGGAGAGTGTCTCCAGTCAGGATTGGATACTGCTGACAGCATCAGCAGATCCATGGCTGCTAGCACAGTACTAGGCATGTTTGCGTGGTTGAGGAAGTCGGGGTTTGCACCGGGCGTTCAAGTCAGACTACTCAACATGCCCTTTGACAGCTCGAGGTTGTTCGGCAGCAAGGCGGATGAGAGTCTGGAGAAGCTGCAGACCTCCAAGGCGGCAGCTAAATCCCTTAGCTCCTCCTTTCGACAACCTCAACAACCCTAGTCAGGCTCATCTTCCTGGAGGGGTCTTTCTTTTCGTTTCTATTCCTCAATTGGTAGAGGAAGGGGACAGGCCGTACAAAGGGGATAAAGAAGATTCCCTCGTGGTGGATGAGGAAGGGGTGTTAAATCAGCCCCAGCACTAGCAACTTTACACTCAGCCGCTTTTGCAGCTGCCTCTAAGCCACTCTGAGGCTTTGACCCACAAGACCCTGGTGGGAGGCAGAATTTCTCCACAATGAACGGATGGCAGGGCATTACTTCAGATGCTTGGGCAGTGGAAATGGTAGCCCAAGGTTACTGCCTTCCTTTTCAAAAAAGGCCTCAAGATCATCCATCGGGATCCTACTCTGTCAAAATTCTGGATCTGCTTCTTGTGCAGGAAATTTTAATCCTGCTAGATAAAGATGCAATAGAACATGTACCTGTAACGCAGAGGAACAAGTGTTGGTATTCCCCCTACTTTCTCAGTCCTCAGGACGGAGGAGTGAGACCCATCTTGGACTTAAGAAAATTGAATACGTTTCTCAGGAAGGACAAGTTCAAGATGGTTACCCTTTCTCAGATCCTTCAGGCTCCCCAACTCCAAGACTGGTTGGTATCATTGGACCTTCAGGATGCTTACTTTCATGTGCCAATCCATCTCAAGCACAGAAAGTACCTGAGGTTCGCAGTTGGTGGTTCTCATTATCAGTTTCGAGTTCTGCCATTCGGGCTGATATCCGACCTAAGGGTTTTCACCAAGTTGATGGCGGTAGTGGTAGCAAGTCTCAGGAGAGGGGGGATTCACGTCTACCCCTACTTGGACGATTGGCTGATCAGGGCTCGTTCACCCGAACAAGCACAGGAACATCTTAGTGTCACCTGCCACTCCCTTCACAGACTGGGCTTCTCCCTCAATTACAATATGATACCATTCCAAATACTCCAATTCATCGAGCAGTCCTAGATACTTCCTCAGGGAAAGCCTCGCCTCCCGAGGTGAGAGCTGAACACATTCAGCAGATAGTAGCAAAATTCCAGAATACCCAGCATCTTCTGGCCTTCGATTGTTTTGAGGTTGCTCGGTCTCATGGAAGCCTGCATTTTTCTGGTGCCAGAGGCCTGATTGAGAATGAGATTCACTCAATGGGCCCTCAGGACTCAGTGGTCCCAATTCTCAGGGAATATGTGAGATCAACTGCAAGTTCCGAGCAGAGTGGCTCAGGACCTATGGTGGGCTTGCAAAGACAACATTCTCAATGGAGAATCTTTTTGGCAACCATGGCCGGAGATAATGGTAGTGACGGATGCCTCACTCACGGGTTGGGGAGCCCACACGAACGAACTGACAATCAGCGGTCGTTGGTCTCCATCGGAGTCCAAACTACACATCAACCTGTTGGAGCTGAGGGCAATCAGGCTAGCACTGAAGGCCTTTCTGCCATCTGTACGGGGAAAGAACGTCCTGATATGGACGGACAACACTGTGGCCATTTACTACCTCAACAAGAGAGGAGGTGTAGGGTCACTGCCACTGTGCAGAGAGGCAATGCGGCTCTGGTTCTGGGTAACACAAGAAGGAATCTCTCTATCAGCAGTTCACCTATCCGCAGAGCAGAACACAGTGGCAGGATGCTCTGAGCAGACAGAGCACAGTCTCCCAGGAGTGCGAACTAGCTCAGGAAGTCCTTCAAGAGATCTTCACCCTTTGGGGGACCCCTCAAGTGGATCTGTTCGCGACAAGTACCAACTGGAAGGGCTAACTGTATTGCTCCAGGGAATTTCCCCCAAGAGGAGCTCTTGGAGACGCGTTTGTAGCGGCCTGGGAATTTCCACTCCTGTACGCGTTTCCTCCAGTCCCCGTCATTGCTCACGTGATCAGGAGGTTGAGAAAGTTCGGGAAATCCATGATCCTAATTGCTCCGAATTGGGCCAGGAGGGCGTGGTACCCAGACCTTCTGGACTTGTCCATCTGCCCTCCAATTTGTCTTCCACAAAGAGAGGACCTTCTCTCGCGAGAGGAAGATCGGGTTTTCCATTCAGAGTTCAAAACACTCATACTTCACGCATTGTTTCTGAGAGGCTGAGATACAAGGATTGGGACCTCCTGGATGATGTAATGGAGATTTTACTTTCGGCCAGAAGGCCAGTAACTAAATCCTTGTACCGGTGTTGTTGGAATACATTCCGTAACTGGTTCAAGGATAAGAATGTGGATCCATTCCAATGTGCCACACCTATAGTGCTTTCTTTCCTGTTGCATTTAGCCAATCTGGGGTTCCAGATTGGAACCATAAAAGGATACCTGGCAGCGCTTTTCATTTTTAAGAGCTCCTATTTCAAAATCCCCTTGATTGTACAATTTCTGAAGAGTCTTACTAATGTGTACCCTCCAGTCCCATTTAATGTACCTGTTTAGGATTTAAACCTTGTATTAACGTTCTTGTCATGTATCCCATTCAAGCCTTTACATTCGTGTCCTTAAGGCTCCTAACATTGAAAACAGTCATACTTATCGCAATAACATCAGCCCGCAGGTTAAGTGAGTTGCAGGTTCTTCATTGAAAGCCTCCTCATACTACTTTCTATAAAGATAAAGTCATCCTCAGGGTAAAACCATCATTTCTACTGTAGGTCATCTCTGAACTTCCATCTGTCGCAGAAGATAACGCTACCAACTTTCTATCCTCCTCCTCATTCAGGCAAAGAGGAAGAGAGACTACATAGGCTAGACTTGAAAAAAGGGCTCTAAGCTTTTACATTTCAATAATGACTATATTTCGCCAGGATGATCAACTTTTTATTGGGTATACCGGGCCCAAATTGGGCCTGGTAGTAACCAAATAAACCATATCCAGGTGGATCATACTGGCCATTGGAGAATGTTATAGAGTTGTGGGAAACAACCCGCCGGAAGGGCTAAGAGCTCATTCCACAAGGTGCATGGCAACGTCTGCGGCTCTCCAAAGAGGTGTCCCAATAAATGACATCTGTTCAGCAGCCACTTGGTCATCCATTCACAAATTTGTCAAACACTACTGTTTGGATTCTTCCTCCACTCAAGGAGGACTTTTCGCTAAGGCCGTTCTCCATTTGGTCAATGATTAAATTGATTGATACTCCCACCTCCAAATTATTACTGCTTTGTGAGTCGATCATAAGATGAGGAATACATGGGAGGACATAATCCATTAGAAGAACGAGTTACTTACCCCTGGTAACGTTCTTTCGATTGGATGTTCCTTCCACGTATTCCTCATTGCCCCTCCCAGCCTACCCTGCCGTACAATTTGCGTGTATTACACTCTGCGCTTTCTGAGAGCTTGAGGTCTTGGGTACGCCTGGTTAATGCCTCGAAAAAGGCCACGGGAAAAACAGAACTGAAGCCAACGGGCTCTGCATGCGCTATTTATGCTGACGCTGATGTCGACGCTCAACGGAGGCCCTCGAGGGACATCGACGCGACGGCATCGCATACAGCGCCCTCTGCCCTAAAAGTTTTTTCCGAAGCAACGAAGCTGGCAAGATATAATATCGCAAGATGAGGACTACGTGGGAGGAACATCCAAATGAAATGGGTGAGTAACTTTCTTCTGTAGTCAGCCCGAATAGGTACTTTACAGTCAGCTGGGTTGGCCCTCTGCAGGACCAGAACGTGGAATAAACAAGTCAGTACCAGAGGTTACATATAGAGAGGCAAAAGAGGAAGAAACAGTAGGGCTACCGGTTGGAACAAGCCAGAAGGGATACCTATCCAGCTCACCCTGCCAGCTAATCCACCCGACTTTCATGCTTGCAAAGCTATGCTTTAAAAAGTTCATCTTTGGGTAAAGGACCCTGGAAAACCTGCAACTAGGTGAAGTGCAGTTGGTTTTGGTAAACCCTAGAGCCCAAAACACCAAGGGAACTGAGATGGGGGAAATGAAACCTCTTTCTGGAACTGGAAAGACCGAGAAGGGCATTCAGAGCTAGGATGGCCAGGAAGGACATTGTGGGCTCCTGCCATAGGTGGAGAGTCTGAGTTAAGTCCAAGGAGGAGAACCCTACTCACCTTTTGGTTTTGGGAAGATCCAGTTTCTACTTTAAGTTGGCCCCTTGTGTAATGAATTCCCTAAATGAAAGTTAGAACTCAAATCTTGGGTTGAAGCGTACACAGACTTGTTTACAGAGAGCCCTGTGACAATGTGCGGTGAGAATGGAAAGACGATCCGTTCAGCTTTCAACATGATCAGCAGGTGGAGCGATTTCACCCTCAAAAAAATTACCAAAAAGGCAACCCTAGGTTCCCTATTTCAACAGACCACGTTTGGGGTCGATGGATAGTGGTGGGAAGTTCTTGAAGTTGTCAATTTACTTTTTTGCCAGAAACATGCAGACTTTCAGCCATTACAGCAATAGGTGAATAACACTTGTTATGGTTGCAGGTTGGTTTTGGACTCTGGTCTCCTACAGCACATTCTTCGCTTGGTCCAGTCCTACTCAGAAGTGGAGTTAGGATCAGCGGTAGAGTTTGCCTGGTGTCTTCATTACATCATTTGCAGGTAAATCATTTTATTTTCTCGTATTGCAGAACTGTTTATACTGTGGTATACATTAAATACTTGGGTGGGTTTTAGGAATATCAAAAGGTTCGACTGAAGGACCTTTGACTAAATGTCTTATCAAGTTAATGCTCTGCAAAGGCCAGTAGCACGTGGTCCGTAAGACATTTTTAATCTTCTCATTAGTTTTAATATATTTAATGCTACAGGAACAGTTGGGTATTTGAAGTTTTACTATCTCACCTCCATTATGAATATTGCCTTTCCCCCTTTTTGCCTTCTAATCTTTCCTATGACAATAATATTTCTTGCAACTTAGCTTCCAACTTTAGGGCCTATTTAAACTTCTCCCTAACATTCTGATGTTTCCTAGCTGTAGTATGACACATACATAAGTGTGATGCTTCTGTCCCCTATAGAGTTCCACTTAACTCATTGAGTGCCGTTGCTCCAGTCCCAAACTAAGGTCCCCTGATTGGACTGAATTGTAGTCTATCTATGCTGTGGCCTTCACCTCTCCCTTGCTTACCAGCGTGCATCATGCAACAACTCATTAAAAGCCAGATGGTCTAATTCTATTGATTGCTCTTGAATTCATACTTGGTTAAACTCCCAAATTTTTCTTGCGCTTTGCATGAGTTGCAAAAGCTGTAATTTTGTCTTAATCTGTGTACAACACTGTGAAGAGGGGCTTGCCTTGCATTGACATTACATTTATGAAATCTCATCTTCCAGGGCCTCCAATCTAAAAAGCGTGCCTATAATCGGGGGGGTATGTGCTCTCCATTCTACAATTGTATAGGACTCAATAATATGACAGTACTAGCTAGAAGTACCCGTTCTCTGCACAGATTCTGTAGACATGATAACACTTAATGATCCTGTTGGCTGCTGTTCAGAGTCGCTAATCGATTGATGTGCTTTGCAATATGAAGCAACCTGCACTGAGAATGGGCGTGTATGGCTGGCTCACATACCCTGGAGCAGGAGATGAGAGTTGGTGTGCTGCAACATACTTGGACCTTCTGTGTGCTCTCCCCACCTGTCGCCTCACCCTGGTACGGTGCAGTGCATTGATGTGCAAATTTCTCAGAAACGTTGCGTCCTAAGTCCTTGAAACGTGGTTTTCAAGGCCTTCGAGTTTTTTTTCTGGCTTCGAGACACTTATGTTTATGTTTATTGAATTTATATAGCGCTTTACAGATTAACAACAAGATACAACATTTTGAGAAGCTTATTGCAAACGTGAAACAAACCAGAAGTACAGTATATGGAACAATTTACTCAAGGGGAGGGGAGGAGGAGGGAGAGGGGGGAGGGGGAAGGTAGAGGGTATGAGAATCAGGATCGATGCTAGCAGGGTGGGAGATGGGGGGGGGGCAAAAGGGGGAGAGTCCCAGGTGGCCTCTTGCCCTCTAGGTGGCAGTGTCCAGTGAGGTCAGTGGGAGAAGGGGGAGGTGAGTGGAGGGGGGTAGGGGTTTGGGGAGGGGAGAGGGGGGTAAGGAGAGGGTTAGGGAGGGGAGTGGAGAAGAAGGGATTTCAGGGAGGAGCGGAAGGATGAGTAGGTGCGGATGGAGAGAGGTAGAGAATTCCAGTGGAGGGGGGCCACGAGTTGGAAGGAGCGGAAGCGCGAGGCGGCGCAAGGGGCAGGGGGTGCTGTGAGAAGGTAGAGATCAGCGGACCGGAGAGAACGGGAGGGATTCACTTAAAATGAGCTTTGTCCGATCCTTCTACGACCACATTGATGTTTTGCGGATTTCAGGCAACCATCTTGTGTGAAGGGGCTGAAATCTGGGGAAAGGGTTGGGGTGTCCAAATGTCATGTAACCAGTAATGTCCAGAGGGTCCTACCGCGTAGCTCTCCAAAATTTGATGCAGATTGGTGTAACGGTGTGGAATTGTATAAGGAACAAACTAACAGATTTTCTGCTTTATATATACACTAGCAGTTGTACCATTGCTTCGCATGGTAATTCCTACTAAAATTGAAAAGATTTAGACTAAGGTATATTTGTTATACTTTTTACATTTACATTTTTACACCATGGAACCTACCCACACGCCTAATTTCAGGTTTGTAGCATGTTGGGAAGTATTCTGAACCATTTTGAAAACACATGCACACGTGCACCCCCACACACACACACACACACACACACACACACATACACACACACACCCCCACACACACACACGCAACCCCCCACACACATGCACCCCCCCACACACGCACCCCCACGCCTCCCCCTAAGCACATGCACACACACACAACCCCCCACACACACGCACAAACACCCCCCCCACACACATGCACAACCCCTCCCCACACACACACACGGACAACCCCTCCCCCCACACACACACACACACACTCACGCACAAACCCTCCCCCCCACACACACACACACACACACACACATTTGATACCTTTTACATTGTCTAGAACATGGAACCTACCCAAATGTCACATTTGAGGTTTGGAGCATGTTGGGAAGTATGCTGAACATTTCGAACACACACACATATCCACAAATCTCCCCCGACCCAAAAAAAAAAATTAGACAATCCGGTATTTATATTCTATACTTTTTACATTATCTACATCATGGAACCTACCCACGTGCCAAATTTCAGGGTTGTAGCATGTTTTCGAAGAGACACATATCCACAAATTTCCTATATATATATATATATATATATATATATATATATATATATATATATATATATATATATATATATATATATTAGAACACTGACCACTTGAGGTCGATATGGCGAGCGGAAGGTTCTGAAAGAGATACTGACCACTTGAGGTCGATATGGCGAGCGGAAGGTTCTGAAAGAGATGATTATGCAAAAGAGCTAATAGAAGTACTTATTCTACGTTTAATAAGAAGAATCCCACCAAAGTGATTGCCTTGACCACACCATATAATCTCGAAGAGGTTTTAAATCAAGCAAAATAGGCAGCAAGAGCATATAGTTGCCATCACAGTGATTCTGTACTGACACCAAATAGGTTTCAAAGATGAAGCATGACATCAGCCTTCTGAGATCACAACTCTTTGTGCCACTTTTAAAAGTAGTACTTGTCCAACTGTCCATCATAACTTTGCTGCTGTTCTAACATTGAGGCAAGTATTGGCATTGTCACAAAATATTTTAAGTAGTATTTATTTTGGGGCATTCCTTATCATTTACAAAAAAAAGCAACCAACAAAGTTGCACAACAGTTTCTCGTCACTTCTCCCAGAGGGGGAGCCTCTTCCCGTGAGGCCAGGGAGTTGAGGCCGCTACCCGATAGTTTCCCTGGGGGTGGTACTCAGCGGGAGGATCTCATGGGGAGGGACTCCCCCTATCGCTGTGGTCTTCAAACTTTTTGATACCATGCGCCCCTACAGAACAATTATTGGGGGCCAGGCCCCCCCCCCCCCTAGTCGCATAAAGTGTAAATGTTAGTCGAAAGCAATGAGTTATTGCGTGCTGTAGGAAAGCCCCTAGATGCTCACATCAAACAAAATACAACCCACTACAGAAAAAAGGCCAAATACAAGTATTGCAAGTATAACAAGGTTTATTTCCACACAAAAATGGGATGCGCCAACAAAGAACTCTGCTGCCGCAGAACGTTCTGGCATAATCTGCATGAGCAGCACATTAAAAAGGTACACAGTGTCATCAGTGAAATCGTCACATACAGTGTAAACCTGTGCGGCTGGTTGTTGAGACCCTATGCATAGTTCACCTGCTCCATAGGGGATGCCTGCCCTCCTCAGGCCTCTTCTACACCTCTGCAGGGCGTACCTTTGATTTGTACTCCTCCCTGGAAGTCTTTCAAGGACGACAACCTTCTCCATATTGCCAATCTAAACTCTTGCTCAACTGTCGAACACTCCTCTGAGATCTGCCGCCTCCTGGAGGAACTTGAACTCTGTGTCCTTGGTCTCACCGAGACATGGTTCACGGCCAGCTCTGTCACGAGCTTTGACATTCTCCTCCCTGATGACTACAAGATCCTCTCCGTGCCCAGATCCAACCGCTCCCGAGGGGGTGTAGCCCTGATCTTCCCTGTGTGAATTCCTGCCTCTGTCATTCCTACGCAGGTCTACTTCTCTTTCTAATTCCTCATCTGTAGGCTCTCTCTCCCCTGGCCATTCCCTTACTGTGGCTACCATCTATCGGCCACCTGGTCAGATCTCCTCCTTCCTCTCTGAATGGGCGGACCTCTCCTCTTCCCTCCTGGTCTCAACCTCTCAACTCCTCCTTCTCAGAGACTTCAACATCCACCTGGATGCTTCCTGTCCTTTCAATGGACTCTTTCGTGATCGATCTCTTTCTTTCTCTCTCTCTTTCTCTTTGTCTTTCTCCCCCCCCCTTTTTCAGGCCAAGCCAACTCCAGCACTGTCACCTACCTTCTCGGTCATCTCACCCATGAAGCGTGCGTCAGTTGAGGCTTTCGCCGCCACCTTCTCACCCCCCCCCCTCCTCCTCCTCCTCTGGCTGACTCACATCCTGACATAGCCCTTTCCAAGCTCCACTCTGCTATATCTGATACTCTCGATGTTCTTGCCCCTGTCATGAGGATCCACTTGAAACCCAAATCCAAGTGCAACTCTTGGTATAACTGTGACCTTGTCACCCTTAAACGCAAGTGCAGGGTGGTTGAGAGGAAATGGCGTGCTTCCGGTACATCCTCTGACAAACTGGTGTGCCGCCTGCTCCAAAGGCAATACCGGCTCTCTGTCCGCACCAAGAAGAGAGCCCACATCCAAGCCTGAGTCTCCGCGGCATCTAACAACTCGGATGAACTCTTTAAAATCTGCAAGGAGCTAGCCAATCCTGCTGCAGTCTCTACCTCTCCTGTCCCCTCCCAGGCCCTCTGCACGGCCCTGGCTTCTCATTTCATCTCAAAAACTCAGGACATCCTGTCTTCTCTCTCTTCCTCTCCCCCTCCTCCCTCTACTCCCTACTCTTCCTCTGGCCCTTCTTTGGCCACCTCTCCCCCCTCCTTCTCTGCCTTTCCGCTGTTCTCCTCTGATGAGATTTCTAGACAAGTCTGATGTATGAAAGTCTCGTCAAAACAGGTTCACCCCTGTTCCTCCAAAAACATTAAGGACCACATTGACACCCTGGCTCCTGCTCTGGCTGATTTCTGCAACCACTCCTTCACCACTGTAGTCTTCCCCTTTCCCCTGAAGCACTCCTGTGTGCACCCTCTTCTTAAGAAACCCTCTGCCGTCCCTTCCTGCCCGGCTAACTATCGTCCAATCTCCATCACTCCTTTCCTTGGCAAACTTCTGGAAAAGCTGGCCATCTCCCAGCTTAATCTTCACACTGAATCTGTTGGTTGTCTCCATGAACATCAGTCTGGCTTCAGAGCTGCCAGAAGCACGGAAGCTGCTCTCCTGAACATCCGTGAAGACCTGCTCTCCAACCTTGACTCCAACACCCCCTGTGTCCTCATCTTAGTTGATCTATCTTCTGCCTTTGACACGGTCAACCATGCCATCCTGCTCGACCATCTACGTGATAACCCGGGCATCACTGATCAGGCCCTGGCTTGGCTGACCTCCTTCCTCTCCGATCGACCCTCCCAGGTCCAACTTGGTTCCTTCCTCTCCTCTCCTCTATCTCTATTTCTACCTGTGGTGTTCCCCAAGGGTCTAACCTCTCTCCCTGGCTGTTCAACCAATACCTGGCACTTCTTGCCTACCCCATTGCCGCTCTCTGCCCCAACTTTCAGTGCTATGAGGATGACACTCAACTCTTTTTCAGACTCCCTTCTGCCTCCTCTTCTCCTTTTCTCATCTCTGTCTGTCCGCCATCCAGGAGTGGTGTGCTGCCAATGATCTCTGCCTTAATGCCAGTAAGACAGAGATTCGTCTCATCGGCACACCTGCTCCCTCCTTTCCTGTCGCTCTCTGGCCGGCCTCTCTTGGCCCTCTTCCTGATCCCACCTGTGAGGCTAAAAACATTGGAGTCATCTTCTACTCCACACTTTCCTTCTCTCCTCACGTCTGACATCTAATAAGTCACACTACCAGCAGCACCTCCTCAGAGGTATTCTTCCTTTCCTCTCCTTCCCTCAGAAGCTCACTGTCTCCAGAGCTCTGGTTCTCTCTAGGATGGACTACTGCAATAGCCTCTTTCTAAATCTGCCTGCCTCTACTCTCCGCCCTCTGCAACTCATCCAAAATAGGACTGCGAGACTTGTCCTTGGACTCAAGCCCAGGGATTGCATCTCTCCAGGACTGAAATCTCTTCACTGGCTCCCAGTGGAGGCGAGGATTAAGTTCAAAACCCTCTGCATTATCCACAAGGGCTTCTGGGACCTGGGACCTCAATACCTTCAACACTCTCTTCCTAAATATCTGCCCTCTCAAACTCTTCGCGCATCCGCCTCCAACTCCCTCAGGGTCAGTCGCTTCTCCAGGCAGCGAGTTGGTGGTAGATCTTTCTTCTGCTGGGGCCTCCCTCTGGACCAGCCTCCCTGCCTCTGAAACTTGAGGAGAACCATCTCTGGTTCCGGAAGCACCTCAAGACCTTCCTCTTTGCTTCTGCTCTCTCTCCTCCTCTCCCCTGCTGGTCTCCTGGCTGAATCCGAATCTGCACTGGTTACCTGGCTGATCTCGGGCCCAGGTCCCCTCCCCGCCAGTTGCACACCTGCACTGCCCCATGGCGACCCTTGCACTTGGGGACTGTATCTGTATCCCTACAGCCCCCACTAGCACTTGACCCCTGATGTCTGCTCTAAACCTTGCACTTGCCACCAGCTGGCCACTTTTATTCATTGTCTTTATTTATTTTACTGTTATACTATGTACTGCACTGCCCCCTCTTCCCTATGTTCCCCTCCCTTGCCTCGTCGCGCCTTGAAACACTTGTGTATAAGCGCGTTATAAATGCCATATCATATCATATATATCATTGGTCCTAGCCCCGTCTGTCCATCATCTTCCACGTGGGTGATGCTGCATTCGTAATTGGTTCCAAGTCGGGTAATTATTTGCAAACTAAACAACACATCTCTATCTATGTAGCAGTGCACCTGATATGAGCAGACGGGCTAGGGGCATGGGGGTGGAAGCCGAGGTTGCACTAATTGACACACTTCACTCGTTCCCAGGCAGGCCTGCACTTCTCCAAGGTCTTCCACCCTCGTTCTGGGCTATAATTCCATCCCTCCCGCACCTCTCAGCACAAATCACGTGACCTAGATTTGAAGGCAGGAAAGCCCTGCTTTCTGATCTTTTTGATCGATCGGGGGCCTAACAGGTTTATGATCAGTAGTGTGGGGCTGGCTGGTAACTTGGAATTCAGAGGTCCTAAAGCTAGGGCCTTTGGGTGCTATAATTTAGGATTGGGACTGGTGGGGGTCAGAGGCCGTGCCCTCCTTCTCGTGGGATTGTACTGTACAAAAATACCCTTCTCCCATGGCCTTGCAGGGCACATTCTTCCCAGGGCGAAAAGGTTGGCAACTTTTTAGACAATAGGTTTATGGATCTCTGTAGCTCTGGCCTTTCTCATCAGTGCCCGGCAGTGCTCAGGATACAACCTATTGCTTTGCTCGTGTTCTCAGCATAGGCCTGGAGTGCTGACTACTGCGCTGTGTTTAAGCTTTGTGTTCCAATATGGCTGCTAATGAGTAAAATTGCTGCTATTCCCGGATGAACACTACATCTACAAAGCATGCAATAATGTAGTTGTGTAATAGCCTTTAAGAGCACCCCCTCCCCCATGCTCTCTTACATTACCTTTCACGGTCTTGGCCTTATTCTGAAGCGCTTGGGGGTGTGGGTAGATTGTCACCTTCCCAACATTCCCCCTTTCGTGAATTCTACATTAACAAACTCCCCAATAAGCCCATGATTATTTGTCCCCCGGTAACTTTCCTCCTCCAAACTCTCAGCCTCTAAGTAAGGCAGTGATCCCTCCTTTGGAAGCCATACTCTACATTTGTGAAGCAAACTATGTCCAGATTGGGCATACTCCTTAGAGGTATGAGTCATTTATATATACAGACCCCATCACCAGCTAGATCCACCCAGTGTTCTGTATAATGCTTGGGGTCAGGTGGGGGTTTGGTGATAGTGTCAGGAGGATGCAAGTGCTGCTCTATGACCACCATGCGTGGTTTGTTTGGGTCATCCGTTTGCACAGCACTGTCTCTTCTACCACGAGGTGCATTGGATACCCCAATTGAAACCATCATCATCATGGCACTGTTGGGTACTGCTTTGGCATAACATTGGAGTCCCAATTGGAAGGTGCAGAAAAGGACCAACACGAACATGATGACGGGCACCAGCTTTTTCACAATCGCCCCCATTCAGGATGGTGCATAAGCAAAAAGGTCATCCAACCAGTCATCCTCTTGTATACCGGCTTCAGTTTGCATGTGTGAGTTGAGGGTGTGCAGTGCTCCTATTATTTGCATCAGGGAGCCATTCTCTGCGTCGTCTGGTGGCACAAATGTGCAGCAGGAATTGACAATTGTTCAGCAAACCCCTCCTTCCATCGCCTTGAGCAGATCAACTACATATCTATTCTGGAGGGTCATCGGTCTTATGGCGCACATCTGGACCTTGATTGCGTTGAGGCCTTGTTCCGTGTTATTTGCCAGCTGTATGACCTCCCACCGCACAATTTGGAGCCACTTGGAATTTGCTGCTGTCTGAATGCCAAACAGTAGGATAGATGTGAAAAAGGTTTCTTCTTTGCTGAACATTATTTGTTTGAGCAGTTCAGAGGAGTCTTGAGACAGGTAATTCAATCTTCTTCTCCTGCACAGGTTTTGGTTCTTTTCATTTTTTGATAAGAAACTGAAGATGGGGGTCTGCGCCGGACTTCTGGCGGGCCCCCCCTATTGTTGCACTTGGGGTTGGGGCAAGCAAGTTCTTCGATCCCACTGTGAGGTGATATTCAGGGATCATGAGAAGGGCTGAGTGCATCACGGCCAGTGAGCAATAGCCCCTCTGATGCCGGGAGGTGCAAGAATGCCTGCTGTCCACACATCCAATATTAGTCCATTACTGCAGCAGTGCCTTTTTTTTAGGTCTGGAATGAACAATGTTTTATTACATCTTTGGTTGGCCCCTACGAAAACAGTTCCTTCGAATGGATTGTGTCCTCCAACGTATTCCTCATCTTAGATGCATTCAATCCAGCTTTAGCTGCTTCGGAAATTTCTCGGCAGAGGGCGCCGTGTGTCGATGTCGAGTCGAGGTCCCTCGAAGGCCTCCGTCGAGGGTGAAGTCATCGGGTATACAAGTAGCACGCGCGGTGCCCGTTGGCCTCCGTTCCGTTTTTCCGTAGTACGTGTATAGTTCTGTGACGCAGTTACTGAAGATATTCGATATGTCCTCGTCGTCTACCCAGACTACGACCCTGCGTTCGGGATACAAAAAGTGTAAATCCTGCGGTCCGAAAATGTCCATCACGGTCCCGCACCGAAAATGTCTGTGGTGCCTCGGTGAAGGCCACGACATGGAGGCCTGTACGAAGTGTCAGATTATGACGGGGAAGGCCTTGCGAGAAAGGAAGGGAAAACTGCAGGTAGGTCGAAAACCCGACCGAAAAGCCTCTAGCATCGAGTCGAGGTCCCATGAGGAGAAATCTCCTCGACCGGAAAGGCAAAAGCATCGGTCTAGGTCCCGAAGTGGTTCACACCGCTCTTCGTTTTCGATGAAAAAGTCCAAGAAAAGACGCCTCTAGTCTCCTTCCACCTCGTCCTCGGAAGAATCCCCAAAATGAATGAAATGCCCCACAAAACATTCTTCCTCCGAAGAATGGGAAGCATTCAGAATAAAAATGATGGAGGTGTTTGAAAAGGTTATGCCTCGGTCCGCGCCTTCTTCGGAAGCTAGCCGGGAGTGTTAACGTTCCGACACTCGTGCATCCTGGAGCCTGGGTGTGATCGAAGGAGAAAGGATCGGGATCCCTCTGGGACGCTGAGCGAGAAAGACCGCTTGAGTAGAGTCGATCGTTCGAGGTCACCAACGCCATCCGGAACCCGACACACCTCGAACGGTAAGTCTTCAAAGCGCCTCGACGCCCTCGAAGCCAGCTCCGTCGACGACCACTATTTCGTCGGTGACATTGACGCCTTTGTCGACCCCGAAGCCCTCGGCACCAAGTGTTCCAAAGGCTCCAACTCGGCCAACTCAGCCAGAAGCTGTCAAAATAACAGCAAAAAGAGAAGACTGCAAAGGCTCTAATGCCTTCAGGTTCCACTGATATACATCTCCCACCTCTCCCAGAAAAGGTTTTTAAACCTCTACCAAGGAAAGAATTTTTCAAATCCTTATCCTCAATTTTTGAAGAACAGAAGAGGTCTGATGAGGAGAATGCTCCTTTTGGACTGGAATATGGTACCCCAAATGTCCCAGAATGCCTGATTTCTGAGGAGAGCAGGATGAGAGATCTGGTGGAAACCTTGCATAATGCAAGTGGAATTGATACTTCACCTGAAACAGATTTTGGCAGGCCAGAACCAGGGGAACATGCCAGTCCCTCATACCGACAACTAATGACAAAGGTGGTCGAATACTTAGGATGGACTAGACCACCAACTCAGTTCATCCAGGATGATCTGATCGATATATTGGATCATGGTCCCACCGAAGATCCGATCTTGCCCTTCCATGTAGTCTTACAAAATAGGGTGGCCAAAAATTGGGAGACTCCGGACTCTATTCCTACGGTGAATAAGCCCCTTACTTCAAAATACTGCCCTTCCAGTAGCGACCCCGGCTATCTGTCTAAGCACCTTATTCCTGAGAGTCTGGTGATCCAGGCTGCCACAGCTTCAAGTAGGGTGGCATACCCTTCTATCCCTCCGGATAGGGACGACAAGCGTGTGGATGGTTGGGCACGCAAGTTATTTTCAGCTGGGAGTATGGCGTTAAAATCGGCCAACTCCACATGTGCCTTGGAAACATTTTCGTACACTCTGTGGGAGTGCATTACAATGGCGGCGGAGCACATACCAGAAGGGGATGAATGGGAAGGATTCTTAGCCATTGTTAAAAATGGAAAGGAGGCCATGCAGGAATCCCTTCAGTCTGGATTGGACACTGCAGATAGTGTGAGCAGGCCCATGGGCACTAGCACAGTAATGCGCAGATTTGCGTGGTTACGGAAGTCGGGTTTCGCACCAGATGTGCAAAACCGTCTTCTGAACATGCCCTTTGACGGGTCTCACCTTTTTGGCAACAAGGCTGACGAGAGCCTTGAGAGGTTGCAGACCTCAAAAGCGGCTGCCAAGTCTTTAGGAGCTGCTATTAGGCAACCTCAGCCTTTTCATGCATCAGGACAATCTTGGAGGGGACGATCCTATCGTTACTACTCCTCATATGGAAAGGCGATATCTTTGAAGTTTCCAGACCCGCTCCTACAGCAGGAAGTCTTAACCCTGCTGGAGAAAGGTGCTATAGAACCAGTACCTGTAGCGGAGAGGGATGGTAAACCCATATTTTTTTATTCCCAAAAAGGACTGAGGACTGAGACCCATCTTGGACTTAAGAGGCTTGAACAAGCTCCTCAGGAAGGACAAGTTCAAGATGGTCACTCTTTCTCAGATCCTTCAGGCCCTTCAACTTCAGGATTGGTTGGTGTTATTGGACCTCCAGGATGCTTATTTTCATGTGCCAATTCATCTCAAGCACAGAAAATACCTGAGGTTCGTAGTTGGCGACTCACAATTTCAGTTTCGAGTCCTGCCATTTCGGGTTGACCTCCGCCCCAAGGGTCTTCACCAAGTTAATGGTAGTGGTGGCAGCACACCTCAGGAGAGGAGGGATTCACATCTACCCCTACCTGGATGATTGGTTGATCAGGGCACGTTCTGCCGAACAAGCCCTGGATCATCTAAAAGTCACCTGCCACTTCCTCCGCAGACTGGGCTTCTCCCTCAATTTCAAGAAGTCACAAATTACACCTTCCCAACAGCTCCAGTACATAGGGGCTGTATTAGACACCTCCTTGGGAAAGAGCTTGCCTCCCAAGTTGAGAGCTCAAGACATTCTTCAGATGGTTTCCAAATTCCAAAATTCCCAAAATCTCCAGGCCTATGACTTCTTAAGGTTGCTCGGACTCATGGCATCCTGCATTTTCCTAGTGCCAGAGGCACGCCTGAGGATGAGATCCCTTCAATGGGCTCTAAAGACTCAATGGTCCCAGTTCTTAGGTCAAATGACGGATCTCCTTCAGATTCCAAACAAGGTTCGGCAGGATCTTCTGTGGTGGACTTGCACAGATAACATCCTAAAAGGAGAACATTTTTGGCAACCATGGCCGGAGATTACAGTAGTGATGGGACGCTTCACTCATGGGGTGGGGAGCTCATGCCAACGATCTGACAATCGGCGGCCGTTGGTCTCCATCGGAGTCCAAACTACACACCAACCTTTTAGAGCTGAAGCAATCAGACTAGCGCTGAAGGCTTTTCTGTCATCTATCAGAGGAAAAATTGTCCTGATAATGATGGACAACACAGTGGCCATGCATTATCTAAACAAAAGAGGTGGTGTAGGGTCACTACCCCTGTGCTTAGAGGCAATGCGGCTCTGGTATTGGGCAATTCAAGAAGGAATCTCCTTAACGGCAGTTCATCTAGCCGGGGAGAATATGACGGCGGACACTCTGAGCAGGCAGGGCACGGTGTCCCACGAGTGGGAACTGGCTCAGGAAGTCCTTCAAGAGATCTTCGCCCTTTGGGGAACCCCTCAAGTAGACCTGTTTGCGACCGGAATCAACCGGAAGTGCAAAAGGTATTACTCAAGGGAATTTCCCCCAAGAGGAGCCATAGGGGACGCGTTCGTGGTGGAGTGGAACTTCCACTATTATATGCCCCCCCCCCCATTTCCATCATTTCTCAGGTCATCAGGAGATTGAGACGGTTCGGAAACCGTATGATCCTAATTGCCCCGGATTGGGCCAAGAGAGCGTGGTACGCAGACCTTCTAGACATGTCCATCTGTCCTCTGTTATGTCTTTCTCAGAGAGAGAGGACCTTCTCTCACAAATGGAGGGCCAGGTTCTCCATCCAGAGGTCAAGACTCTCAACCTTCATGCTTGGTATCTGAAAGGCTGAGATACAAGGATTGGGACCTTCCAGATTACGTCATGGAGGTTTTGCTTTCGGCAAGAAGGCCAGCAACAAAATCTCTATACTGTTGCCGTTGGAAAAAGTTTTGCAACCGGTGCAGAGAAAAGAATGTTGATCCTTTTCTATGTTCTATCCCAGAAGTTTTGTCCTTTCTCTTGTCCCTGGCACATAGAGGCCTACATTTTGGGACCATTAAAGGTTATCTTGCAGCGCTTTCCATTTTCAAGCGTTCTTCAGAAGAATGTTCCTACTTAAAAATTCCTTTGATAACACAATTCTTAAAGGGACTCACTAATGTGTTCCCTCCTTACCCTTTCCAAGTCCCAGTTTGGGACCTTAACCTGGTTTTGAAGTTTTTAATGTGTGCCCCTTTTGAACCCTTGCACACTTGTCCATTAAGGTTGTTAACTTTGAAAACAGATTTCCTGATTGTTTTAACATCTGCAAGAAGAGTGAGCAAATTGCATGCACTGTCTTCTGGGCCCCCTTATACTGTGTTCCACAGGGACAGAGTGGTATTGAGGGTTAAACACTAGTTTTTGCCTAAAGTTGTGTCTGATTTCCATTTTAAATCAGAAAATTATTCTGCCCGCATTCTACCCTCCACCTCATCCCAGTAAGGAGGAGGAAAGATTGCATAGACTGGATCCGAGAAGAGCTCTAAGCTTTTACATTTCTAGGCTTTCCAAGCTTAGAGTGGATAATCAACTTTTCATTGGCTACACCGGAGGGTAATTGGGTCAATCGGTTTCAAAACAAACCATATCACGTTGTTCTTTGCATTTCAGAATGCTACAGATTGACGGGCAAAGACCCACCAGAAGGCTTAAAGGCCCATTCCACCAGAGGCATAGCCTCTTCCACAGCCCTTCAAAGAGGTGTTCCCATAAAATCTATTTGTGAAGCAGCAACTTGGTCATCGCTGCACACGTTTTCTAAATTCTATAGTCTGAATGCTTACCAGTCAGTCTAAAGAGCTTGCTTTCGGTAAAGCAGTGCTGTATTCGGCCATACAATAAAATTAAAAATCTACTCCCTCCTCCAGAGAGTTTTCGGTGTCCAGTCAAAGTTTCGAATCAAAAGGGTTGAATGCCCTTTTGATTGAAATCAAAAGGATTGAAAATAAAAGGGTCGAATTTTTTAAATTTATCTTTAGTTTGCTATGTGAAAAAAAAATATTTTAAACGAGAAAACGGGGGGTTTGGTGGGGGAAACCCCCATAAAAAAACAAATTAAAAAAAATTAGACCCTTTTGTTCGGTCCTTTTGGTGTAGAAAAAAAGGCATTCGAGCCTTTTGTTTTCAAACCTTTAACCTAGAACCGAGTTTTCTACACTGCTTTGGGAGTCTATCTAAGATGAGGAATACGTTGGAGGACACAATCCATTCGAAGAACAAGTTACTTACCAACTGGTAACGTTCTTTTGACTGGATGTTCCTCCAACGTATTCCTCATCGCCCTCCCATCCTACCCCTCTAGATTTTCCAGGTTATTGCCACCTCAACTCTCGCAAGGCTGACACCTGGCTACCTACACAACAGAGCAAGAGGAGGAAAAAACAGAACTGAGGCCAACGGGCGCTGCGCGTGCTACTTGTATACCCGATGACGCCCCCCTCGACGGAGGCCTTCGAGGGACCTCGACTTGACGACATCGACGCACAGCGCCCTCTGCCGAGAAAATATTTCCGAAGCAGCTAAAGCTGGATGGAATACATCTAAGATGAGGAATACATTGGAGGAACATCCAGTCGAAAGAACGTTACCAGTTGGTAAGTAACTTGTTCTTCTTTGTAGATTCATAAGTCTTTTGCTTTTGCACTTTCACCGGCTTTTCCACTGCTTCAATCCACATCAGATTTGCAATATGTTTGTTGCAGAATGGTGCACATGCTTTGTTCACTCGGGCCAACACTTCGTCTCCAAACCCCATCAGTCCTCCTGCTGTACAGCTCATTGATGTTTCTAGCCACTTGCTTGTTACATATTTCACTACTTGCAATTTTAGGTATGGTCTCCGCATACACTGGATGCTTTTAGGATTTTGAGTGCAGTGCAGCTGGTCAGGGTCCATAACTTCTAGTCGCACACTTCGCGCCTGGTAGATGCCTCAAAACCGACACAGTGCCAGATGAACTAGGCATTGAGCCTCTAAAAGTGCTAATTCTTGTGATTTTAATACCTTATGTGCCCCCAACGCATTTGGTATCAACAAACAAACATAAAAACTTCCATTCGCCCTTTTTTTCCCCACAAGCTCATGTATGCGTACCAACTATTTGAGATTTCTGGATGGTGCACGTCTTCTATTGTATCTAGACCAAGTCCACGGTATTCATCATACTCTTTCTACGTGCTAAAGCTATGTTATATACATTATCAAAAGCGCTGATATATTCATATTCATTGGTACTATTCACAGTATTGTTACTTTTGACCTGGTCACTGACATGGGGGATACGTGGCCATAGTGTTGTGTGTTGAAAAAAATAAGGACACATTTAGGTCTATAATCTTGGTAGTATTCACATGCTTAATACACCCATTACTAGTAACATTTGTTTACTTTGTTATACTCCCCCCCCTTTATATGTCCATACCATATATATCCCTAATCTGAACATAAACATGGCAAATAGTCCAGCAATGAAATGCATAGCACATAAATATGAGTAGGAGAACCTTGACATAGTATCATACAAATTACTCTTCCTATAGTTAACAGAATTGTTAGAGCCAGTTGACTCCATCGCAGAAACCACCTGAAAAGGAATGTTATTAAAAAAGGAGAGAAAGAGGAGAGTGAAAGAGAGAGAGTTAAGCGGAGAAGCAGAGAAAAATAAGAAAAGACAGAGTGAGAGAGAAAATGAGGAAAGTGATAGAAAAGAGAATGGGAACTGCAAGAGTGCACTTCCTGTGCAAATGTAATGCGTAGCAGCATTGTGTAGGGTTTGTGTGGGGATTGTTTGGGTTGGGATACTGGGTAATATTCTTTTATCATTTTAGAAGGAGCATATGGGCCATTGTGGAGGATGGAGTTTGGGTGCTGTGGAGGTGGGCACTTTAATTACTTGGTTTATGCTCGGGCTGGGGGTGCTTTGCGGACCTAAGGGAGGTGTACCCTGTAACATAGTTCCTTCACCTTTGCCGCAAGGGCAGTGGCGTATATGACCTGGAAAGAACCGTTATATCTGGGTTCTGACCATTGGCGGACAAAGTTTTAATGTAAATCCAGTCCCAGGGAACAACTGCAGAGGGGGTGATTTTGCTGACGTGTCTTTTGCGTTGCCGGTTGCTTCCTCTGTCCATGTTGGCGCAATCTGTTGAGAGACAAATGTTATGGCTTTCGTTAGGGAGGACAAATAGCTGCTAAATTCTTCCCCCAAGATGGACGCTGCCCTGTGCGTGGCGGATGCTTGCCTAATAGGAGAGAGACTGGTGTATGCATACAGCGCCATGTTACCACCTTGTGGGGTGATAAATGGCGGTCTTTGCAGGGCTTTGTGCGCAAACTGAGTAATGCAAGTGGCAAACAACCCAGTTCTCCAGCATGGGGTCTGGCATGGATTCACATGCTCATGAATATTCCCCGTCGTCAGGCTTGGAATCCTCGGTAAAGAAAAAATCAGTATCAGTTTCGTTTCTGATCTGTCTTTCTTAGTAGTAACCAATCACTGGTCTCTGGGTCATACTGCCCCCAGCCAATGACTGTCCGCTCCCTAAGCCCCGCCCCTTGCAGCCATCCTCAGATTTTTACCGCACGTTCAAGTGTTGGGAGTCCTCGTGCTATAGCTCTCGAGCTTTTAATGCGTTTTGCGTTTTTTCAAAGAGTTTTATCTCATTTTTTGGTCAATCGAGCCTCAAGCTCCACCGTTTCCACTTCCGATCAACGGGGACCCGTTTCAGATTTTTCTACACCCTTCAAGGGCGAAGTTTTCGTTGAGTTGCGCTTCTTGGAGGATTCCAGAAGATCTGAGGCCTACCTTGTGGACATGGCCCAGGACAAGGGAAGCTCGACACCCGGATCCAAGCTGTTTAGGAACTGCCCTGGATGCGGATTACAGAATGTTTTCAAGGAGGATAAGCATTTGAGATGTCTCTACTGTCTTCAGGAAGACAAGACACACGTGGAAAAGGACTGTGCGTTTTGCAAAAACCTGTCGGAACGGACTATGAGGGATCGTCGGACCCGCCTCGCCAGCTGGCTGGAGAAGGGCCCAGCAGGTGAGAAGTAGTCAGAGCGGTCTTCTAAGTCCTGTGAGGGCGCCCCGGCGACGGGGGGCCCAACAGAAGGCAAAGCACTGCGAGTGCAGAAGGGTCGGGCTCCTCAGCTGCCAGGCAGGGCGCACTCTCACCGACGCCATCAACCACGAGCCAACGCTCTGGCTCGGGGAAGAGAAAATCCAAGAACCTGGCTAAGCTTCTGGAGAGGCCCCGGTCGATCTCGAAGGGATCAGCCGAGGGGGAGAGAGGCGGTGATCCCTCCCCCAAGGTGAAGGCCTCAAGCGCGCCCAAGGTGGTGAAGGCCTCTATTGAGGGAGTCACGGCGGCCCTGGCAAAGCCTGTGGAGGCTAACCCAGTGGAGGCGACCTCGAGGCCCAGAGTTTCCCTGCCACCACGGAGGGAATCCTCTTTTCAGCCTATCGATAAGACCCCCGTGAAGAGCCCGGTGGAAAAAGAGGGGGGGTGGCCGTCACGGACACGGATACAGCCTCTGAGGAGGAGCTGGTTGAAGTCGTGAAGGGCCTCAACAAGAGGTTCGAGGAGGTCTGGTCCCACGGGGGTAACCCCGAGGAGGCGGACGAAGAGAGCGACGGTGGCGCTGACGAGACTCCCGTGGAGGAGGAGCAAATGTCACGCCCGTCGCAGCCAGTGCCCGAGCCTCAGGACAACTCGGTGGCCATTTTGATGGCAATCCAAACGTTATGCACGGAGATGAGGACGAGATTGCCCCTCACCCCAACGGACGTCCCAACAGAACCGGGCCCGTCGGGAAGCCCTCCGAACAAGCGGCAGAGAGTTCATCCCCCCCTTTCCAGCCCTTGCGGCCCACTCAGCCTTCACCTCCCTCCCCTGAGCCTAGGGATGACATGGGAACGGATACGTCCACGACGGAGACGGATGACGACGGGATGGGCCTTTCATCACCACTCCCTCTGGCCTCCCCGCACGACGAAATTGGCTCCTTCCACGCCATGATTGCCAAGGCATCCGTGCTCTGTCGGCTCTTCCCTGAGGAACAGAAGAAGGAAGGTTTCCTCTATCAGCGGCGCAAGGCCAAGAGGAAGACGGTCCTCGCGGTACCATTGATTGACGACATATGGGAGGAGGGACTTGCCCTCCTGAAGAACCCAACCACGACGCCTGCCAAGAGAGACCGGTACGAGAAGAAGTACCAGGTCCCCGATTCCGCCCCTTTGTGCCTTAGGGCGCAGCCAACCCCGGATTCGGTCGTCTCAGCGGCGGCCAAGAAGGCTGCTGGGGCGTCATCCTCAACTTCGACCTCCCCACCTGACGGCGAGGGAAAGAAGCTAGACGCCATGGGACGACGAGTCATCTCGTCTGCGGCGACGACAATTAAGGCGGCCAACGCCCTAGCGATTGTGGCCCGCTACGACAGGGAGCTGTGGTACAAGATCGCTCCCCTGCTGGACTTCCTATCCGACGACAAGAGGGCGGAGGCCCTGGAGATCCTACAGGAAGGTGAGGTGGCGTCGGGACACGCCGTAACGGTGGCCACGGATATCGCCGACACCGGATTCCGCCAGTTGGGCAACAGTGTTTGTCTTCGACGGCAGGGATGGCTCAAGGCAACTGATTTCCGCCAGAACGTGCAAACCAGAGTTTTGGACATGCCCTTTGACGGGAACAACCTGTTTGAGAAAACAGTGGATGAGTCACTCCAGGCCATCAAGACCGACACGGAGACGGCCGTAGCATCGTGCCCCCACCTGAGCACCCCGGTGGGAGGCCAGCTGGCGACGTTCGTCGGCGTGTGGGAGTCCATCTACACCGACCGTTGGGTGCTGGATGCCCTGGCCCGCGGGCACACACTCGAATTTCTAAAAAAGTGCTCCCGCTTTTCTCCCGTTGCCAGGAAGGAAAATCACGTCCCTCAACTGCTGTTAGAAGTAAGGGAGATGCTCAAGAAAGGTGCCATTGAGCTCGTCCTGAAGAGGCTCCGGGGCTCCGGAGTATACTCAAGGTCCTTCCTCGTCAGAAAGAAGACAGGCTGTTGGCGCCCCATCCTGGACCTGCGGCGGTTAAACAAGTACATCAAGGTGCAAAAGTTCAGGATGCTCACCCGCCAGCACGTGCTGGGTCAGCTGGAGGAGGGCTACTTCCTATCGTCGCTGGACTTGGAGGATGCTTACTTCCACATCCCCATTCTAAAAGGACACCGAAAGTTTCTCAGATTCGTAGTCCAGGGACGGCACTACCAATTCAAGGCCCTGCCATTCGGGCTGAAGTCGGCTCCCAGGGTGTTTACCAAGTGCCTCGCACCAGTGGCAGTGCGGCTGCGTCTGCAGGGGATCCACGTCTACCCATACCTGGACGATTGGCTCATCCGGGCAAGGACAAGAGAACTCGCCGTCGAACACAAAGCAGAGACCGTCCAACTTCTCACGGACCTGGGATTCGCCATCGCTCGATACAGTGGCGGGATTGGCCTCGCCGTTGGAGGAAGGATGAAGGCCATCTTGGGCAAGGTACAACACCTGCTGGCCACGGATGTGGCCACGGTGAGATCCATCAAGTCCCTGCTCGGAATGATGCGTCCCCTGCAAGAGTTCCTCGACGCCCGTTGGATACAAGCGACGGGCAGCTTCGAAGACAGGATCCCGCTAAACGACGTTTTCTGCCAAACGATCCGATGGTGGGGCACCCGCATGCATCTCATGGCGGGCAAGGACTTTCAGACCTCGGTATAACCAGGAGACGGTGACGACGGACACCTCCGTGGAGGGATGGGGAGCGCACACCGGAGATCTGCAAGTGAGAGGCCTTTGGCTCCCGGAGGAGAGGTCACTCCACATCAACATCCTGGAACTCAGAGCAGTGTTCTGGGCCCTCAGGTCGTTTCTCCCGTCCCTCAAAGGTAAGGTGGTGAGGATCTTCACCGACAACACCACCACAATGTTCTACATCTGTAAGCAGGGAGGCACCAGATCCCCAGCCCTGTCCAAGGAGGCCTTGGCCATCGCCCAGGGGATAGTTCTGGTGCCCTTCCATCTAGCAGGAACAAAGAATGTCATCGCCGACTCACTCAGCAGGGAGCTGCGCTCGTGCCACGAGTGGGAGCTGCGTCAGGATCAAGTGGATCAATTTTTCCAACGATGGGGCAAACCCCAGATCGACCTGTTTGCGACTGCGACAAACTCCAAGTGCCAGAGGTTTGCCAGCAGGTTTCCCCAGTCGAGGAGCATGAGCGATGCTTTCTCATTCCCCTGGGACGGCCTGTTCCTGTATGCGTTCCCTCCGTTGCTGCTCCGACTCATCAACCAACTCAAGAGATCCTGGTGCAGGATGTTCCTCGTCGCACCGGCGTGGTCGAGACAGATCTGGTTCCCAGACCTTCTGGACTTGTCAGCGTCCCCGCCCCCACCCCCAGTCAGACTGTCGAAAGACGCAGATCTTCTCTCCAGAGAAGGAGGTGCCATCCTCCATCACGACCTGGAGTCGCTGAACTTGCAGGCCTGGCTCCTGCAGCACTAGAGTTTGGAGGATACGATATCCCGGCGGACTGCAAGGAGGTGCTTCCAAAGGCCAGGGTGTCCTCAACTCTAAAGTGCTACGGACACAAGTGGAAGAGGTTCTCTGTCTGGTGCCGTGCACAGAAGATTAACCCTCTGCGAATTACGGCCCCTCAAGTGCTGCCGTACCTGCTGTCTCTGGCCAAGGCGGGGCTAGCTCACACTTCCATGAAGATCCATCTGGCAGCGATCTTCCGTTACACCAGAATTATGGGACGGTCATCCATGCGGTCTCATCACCTGGTGAAGGAATTTATGAAGGGACTGTTCTGATAGTTCCCGCCGGTGAAGGCTCTGGCCCCGGCGTGGGAGCTCAACGTGGTGCTGACCAGGCTCATGGGGCCGCCATTCGAGCCTCTGCATTTGGCACCGTTGAAACAACGTTCCTTGTGGCCATCACCGCCGCACGACGAGTGGGAGAGATCCAGGCCCTATCCTGCAAGCCTCCATACTTGACTTTCCACGAGACGAGGGTGGTGCTGAGGACGCACCCCTCCTTCATGCCCAAGGGGCCGTCAGAATTCTTCCTCAACAAGCCCTTGGTGTTGCCAGTTTTCTTCCCGTCGCCGGCCGAGAGGACTCTGCACTCGCTGGATGTAGCTAGAGCGCTGAAGTTCTATGTGAACCGCACGAAGAGTTTTCGGAAGACGTCCCAGCTTTTTGTGAACTTTGGACCTGTGAATCAAGGGAAGGCCCTCTCGAAGGCTTCCATTTCCAGATGGCTCTCTGGCTGCATCATGCACTGTCATCGTTTGGCAAACCGACTGTTGCCCGGCCGTCCGAGAGCCCATTCTACCAGAGCAATCGCTGCTACTACGGCGTTCTTGTCTGGTGTGCCCCTGCTGGACTTCTTCAGGGCTGCTACGTGGAGGTCGACGCACACCTTCACGAAATTCTGCTACGTCGACCGGGATTCCAGGGAGGAGTGCAGGGTCGGCCAAGCAGTGCTGCGCAACCTGTTCGCCTGAAGGTGGGCCTGGTGAGGAGGTAAGAGTTGCTTAATGTTGAGCCTTTGCCACCTCCCGTGGTTGTGCATGTGTGTACTGCTATGTATTCTTATATTCATGAGCTTGTGAATCCATGCCAGACCCCATGCTGGAGAAGGAACAAGTTACTTACCTGTAACTGTTGTTCTCCAGCATGGGCCTGGCATGGATTCACATGCGAACCCTCCCTCCTACCCCTCTGCGGCTCTTCACTTGGTCATACTGCCACTTTACGTGCTACCAAATCTGAGGATGGCTGCCAGGGGCGGGGCTTAGGGTGAGGGCAGTCATTACCTGGGGGCAGTATGACCCAGAGACAAGTGATTGGTTACTACTAAGAAAGACAGATCAGAAACGAAACTGATACTGATTTTTTTCTTTACCGAGGATTCCCAGCCTGACGACGGGGAATGTTCATGAGCATGTGAATCCATGCCAGACCCATGCTGGAGAACAACAGTTACAGGTAAGTAACTTGTTCCTATTTCTGTAATGTGGTGCACAGTTTCGACAGCTTTCTTTTCAACAGGCCATTGATCCGTTCCAGGATGCTGTTGGCTTGGTGGTGGTAAATAGTGCACATCCGATGCTTGATGCCCAGTAATGCTGACATTTCTTTGAAAAGTTCATTGAAGAAATGCATGCCGTTATCTGACCTCAATACATCGCACACACCCCATTGAGGAAAAACCTCTTGCACTAAGAATTTAGCGGCGCACCTAGCGTCTGGATGTGCACAAGGTCCAGCCTTCACCCATCGTGAGAAGGGACACACAACCACAATGAGGTAACGAGATCCATTGCACCTTTCCCCAGTGTCTGCATAATCAATATGCAGTTCGCGGAACAGCCCAGCAAGGTGCTTCTGATAGTTCTTAATGTAAGCCCTTTATTGTAACTTTGACACGTAGTGCAACAGATGCCCATGTTAAACAAGTTCTCCTGTAGGTTGTGGACAAGCCCGTCGTCCTGCATATCTGCTCCAATGTGCTGTTTAGAAATGTGTGATGGATGGTGTAACTGGTCGAATGCGACCAGCAATAACTCATGTGGCATAACTGCTTTCCCAGATATGTCTTGCCTCCATAACAGATAGGTCGGGGACTGTTTACGCCCTATTTTCACTCAAAGTTCTTTCTCTTCTTGTGGTGCTCGACCCTGTAACTCAATCAGCTGTGCAATTGGTAAGGCATTGTAAGGTATTGGCAACTGTTCAGTGCTGGGTGTTCACACAGGATACTCTGATATTTGGGGCACTGGAACACTGTAAGATAAGCTGCCGTTTTCACCACCGCATTCGCGGCAGCATTAGCGAGTGAGACCTTGTCTGTGTTATTAGTGTGGGCGGTGCACTTTACGATTGCCACTACAGATAGTTGGGACAGTGCATGTATGAGCTTGTCCAATAATGTAGCATGTTGAACATGAGATCCGTCAGTTCTTCTGAATCCCCTTCTCTTCCACCGTGCAAGGCCTGCATGCACTGTGGTGGTGGCGTGTGCTGAATCAGAATAAATGGTCACGTGGCACCCCTGGCACGCTTGAATTAGGCTTGAATTTTGGCTTCAGCTTGAGCCAAAAAATGCATTGGCAATCACTTCTGCACTAGCGTTCCATATTCCCCATCCACCCGACAGGCACCTGCCGCAACAGTGTGCCACAAGCCTGTGTCCTGGTCAATTGTGATTGACCCGTCAATGAAGAAGAACCCTCCCACCCCCGAGTGGTTTATCAATATCTTCTTCTCCCTCAAAAGGTACACAGTCGTGGTTTGCTAAGTCTTCGTCAGAGCACATTTCTGTCAGAAAAGTGGCAGGGTTAACAATTTTGCACCGTACAATGTGAATGTTTGGGCTAGATAAAATAACCTTGCATGCAGATGCTTTCTGCGTGGTCAGTGGATATGGTGAACGCTCTAGAATGGTAAAAACTGCATGCTCGACCTATAATGTAACGAAGCATCCCATAATGATGGTGGAACTTTTTTCAGTGGCAAACGCTGCAGCAGCAAGTGCCTGTTCACATGCAAATTGGCTCTGCATTACTGAGTCTAGCATGCCCACTCAAGACTAAAGTGTAACTGGTTGTAACATCGCCTTGATGCCTCTGGGCTTAGTGCGCTATATAAATGTAAAAATAAATACCACTGTAACAGGCCAATGGCTTGTGGCCCATGGAACTTTACTGTGTCAGGACCGCAGTCACCAGTTGCCCATTGGAGTGGGAGAATAAATAGAACTCTTGCGTGTAGTCTGGGGTGCGTGTAGTCTGGGGTTGCTAGCACTGGTGCTGTCGACATGACCTCCTTGAGGTCATGGAAATTTGTGAGCATGTCCTCCGTCCACGCTATTTTGTTGTCCCTCTTTAGTGCTTCCTTGAGGGCCTGTAAAAGGGGCCAGGTGTATGCTGCATAATCAAGTATCGATTCCCTGAAATATTTGCAGAGTACCAAGACTTTTTGAATTTCCTTCACTATTTTGGGCTGTGGGGTGGTGCGCACAGAGGCGGCACGATCAGGGATGATTCTTTTGCCATTCACAGAGATCAACTGACCCAAGTAGAGTACTTTCTGGAGACAGTACTGAATTTAGCCTTATCAACCTTGTATCCCTTGCGGGCAAAGAGCTGTAGGAGTGTTATGGAGTCCTTTCTGCACTAGTGCTCACTGGCATTGCACACTAGTAAATCATCAACATACTGAATAATTGTACTAGGCGCCTGAATATTGCCTAAATCGGTGTGTAATATCCTGTTGAAAATTCTGGGGGACTCACAGTACCCTTGAGGCAATCTTGTATGTTCGAAGCGCACCCCCCATGCGTTAACGCTGTGAAGTACTTTAAGTCGGGTGCAAAGGGACCGAAAAGTAGCCATTTTTTAGATCTACCACAGTAAAGTGGGGCGCCTCTTTAGGGATGTTACGAAAGATTGTCGCAGGGTTCGGGACCACTGGAAATTCTGCCTGTTCTATGTTATTAAGAGGGTTCAAAAGTGTATATAGCCGTGTTGCATGGGGAGGTAGATGGTACAATAATCCCCTGATTTAGTAGTGCAACGATAGTGTCCTGTATCCTCTTGTCCGCTTGCCTTGATAAAGGGTTACTGCCTGACCCGGGGTAACGCAGCAAATGGCTTGAGTGTTATTCGAACTGGGGTCCAACGTTGTGGGCATTTGTAGTCCGAAGCCTTTGAGGGACCTGCTCTAAGTCCGTCTCAGTGAAAGGGAGCAAGGCCACGAGAGCCATCAGAAGACATTGCACCTTTCGATACTGCACCATAATGTCACATGGGATAGAAATCGCTAGTACAATCTTGCTATCATCGTCAAACAAGTCTGCATCAGTCACTTCCCTGAGAGGCATTGTGGGTCAATACACAACACTGTGCGCTACTCGCAGCCCTCTGAGTCGTTCCAAATCACACCAATGCATTTAGGTGACACTACCAGACCCTGTAAGTCCAGGGTTAGTATTGTCCCTGCCACTAATTTAGGGGTTACCACAGGCCGAAAGTAGAAGTCAGATGGCACTCGCCAACAAGCCTTGCCAATTTAGGGCACTGCCTCGAGAAGCACTGTTATGCCTTACACAAACAAATAGGGGTTGACTGGAATACTGCAAACCACTGCCTCTCCTCCCCTTGCATATATTATGACCATTGCACTTATGGCACACATGCCCAGAGTGGCGCACACTATTCATTGGTCTGTAAAGATGGTGGTCATATTCAATTTGCCTAAAAGGTCTCGCCTCAACAAATTTATCGGCAACTCTCAGAATACAGTAGAGGTGCATGCACCATCTTTCATCCTATTTTGATATCAAGTTCTTTTGTGTAGGGAACCGTGGCGACAGCCCCATAGAAGTCCTGTGTGTCAAGAGTTTCATCTGATAATGGGAAGTTTCCCTCACTGATGCATGATTTAGTGGCACCTGTGTCAACCATGAAGATGAATTGCTTGTTACTTATTTCAGTGCCCTCCAAGGGTTCCTCGTCAGGGTGGACTGTCATGGACAGGACTAGGCACGCAAGAATTCTCTGTGGGCTGTCCTAGTCAGCGTATGTGTTGGTGCCAGGGAACGTGAAAGGGTTATTCCCCACCACGCTCACCCCACGGTAGGGTACGACAGTGCCACTCGGCACTGCGTCGGTCGTTGGCTTGCTACCCCTATACATGGTGTTCTGTTGGGGCATTGGTGGTTGTCATCTGCAGGTTCTGCCCTTGCGCACCTGGGGGTTGTGGTGGCAGCTGAGTGTAGGCCTGATGTATTTCATAGGGTATGGAGGTTGGCCTTGTGAGCTGTACCTGTTGTTGGGGCTGGGGCGGTGAGCAATAACTGCTATAAGGATTGCGTTCCGCTCCCTGCCTGCTCCTACATTCCCTTGCAAAATGTCCCCACTTGCCATAGATCCAGCATTGCGAGGGACCCAATCCTGCCCTCTAAGGTCGCATACCTCCAAACTCCCCTCTGAACCCACCCCGCGTTGCTAACGACCTTGTTGCCACTCTGGGTAGGGGTATTGAGGTACTCTTCCCCACTGTCCTTGTCCTCCTCCTTGCCAAAATGACGCTATTCTCACATCTGGAGGTGCCGAGGTCTGCTCCGCCACCTCCGTTTGCGCACTTGATGATACTGCCCCTTTGACTGCTATTTTTGCTAGCCTTTTCTGTACTAGTTTAGCTTTCTCAGCCTGCAGCCTTTGGGCCGTTTCCTTTTTTTTTCGCTCTTTTATTCTCTTATAATGTTGTATGATTATGATTTGAATCTCAGCCCACCCTTTCGCTTCAATGGCCATTATTTTGTTGAGCACCTTGTGAATTTCCTTGGGTAAAACCCCTTGTAATAACAAAATAAAAAAGAGGACCTGGCCAGTCCCACTGGTCCCCCGTCTGCGCACGCCACATCTCCTGAACCTTAAAGTATTGCGCGGGTTCCTTCTTCATCTCCCATGGTATACTGCATGATAGACTGCAAGTATGGTGTGTCGGGGTACGTTCGCCGCAGCGCGTCCCACACCAGCTCCCTGATATTGTTAAAGGGCGCACCATTGTGTTCCTCATCAACTAACTTTACTCCTGGATACCCTGATTTGACTCTGGAGTCTAGGGAAGATAGCTCAGGGGCAACGCGCTCACCTTGGTAGCAAGAGGACGCGGAGCAACACAGGTTCGATCCCCGGGTTCGCGCTTAGAAACCTCTGGGTATTAAGCGTGTTATAAATAACCAATTACATTTACAATTACCAACACGTCTCCTGCTTGGTCCACCACATTCGCAAGAGGAGACTTTTCGTATCCTCTACAGCCAAGGGAATCCCTGCTGTCTGGTTTTCAAAGGCATAGATCCACTTGCCAGCCCCGGCGGTAAGTGGCGGAAGCAGCTTAATCAAATTATTCTTATCCATTTGCGCCCTGCCTAAGCCTTAAATGCAACAACAGCATCTGGGTAACCATACTCCTCCCTTCTTTACGTCCAGCACTTTTTCCTTGCCACTGCCACCCGACCAAACCTATTCCTTAATCGTCCCCACAAACTTTCCAACTGCGGCGTAACGTGTGGCGCCTGCTGCACATTCCTTTCATCGTCCTCAATCTCATCCAATGTGTCCCATTTGTCTTCCCTCAGCTCTCTGTCTGCATCCCTGTCGGGTAGTGAAAAACACAATTGATCAGGGCATCCAAACAAAGTCACAAAACCCAGTCAATCAATTTTATGATAGATACCACTCTCATGAAGTTTCACAAATTAATTTTAGTAATCAAAAACAAAGATGGTTTGATACATGAAATGGTGACAAATCAGAATTACACAGGACAAAAGGTGTAGCAACTGTACACGTGGGATATGAACTCAGACATTGTTGTCAATACATATTGTGCAAGATAAATAGAACAAATGGGTCCCACACAGTTTTATGGGATCATACAATCTTAATTAAGAAAACGGGTTGATCTAAACAACTGAAAAAAGTAACAGTGTTGACATTAAACACTGAGGAAAAGGATGTTGACACAGGTGTGTTTTGGCCACTGTTAGCTGATCTAGTGTGCTTACAATTGGGTGGCCTTCAGCAAGACGAACGAAAGAATTTGTTAGTGAAGCATTGAATGTAGAATCATGTCTTGCTCGTGTGTTCCGTGTTCAACATAGTGTGTGTAGGAATCCACTCCAAAATGAATGGTGGGTTCTGATCAAGATCCGAGGGTAAAGACTCTTCAAAGTTTGATCTTGTTGATAAAGAAATTACTTATTTCATGGGGATCCAGTAATGCCGCCGGGGTGTGATCAGGCGAGCAAGTGCTGAATGTGCCTCACTGTCCCGTATCCCGTACTTCCTGCTCCCCCATCACCACCTCCCTCCTTCTCAATGTGCACATCCTTTATGGCTGTGCTATCTAACCAAAACAAAAACTCTCCTGCCCTCCATTTTCCAACTCACTCCCCTTTTTCCCCTCTTCCCTCTTGAGTCGCTCTCAGTCGAGCCAATCCTACCCACGTAGCCTTCAATGCTTCTTCTTACTCCTTCTAAGCCTTACTATCCTGCGGCAGGATAGCACTCAGTGTCGCTATGTAGGGAGGTGGAGCAGTCACTGGGGTGGGCATGTATGTCAGGTTTGTATACTCCGTGGCTGGGTGAGTAGGTAAAGCCCTGTGTGTGGGGGTACAGTCCCATTCCCCTATAATGTCACAGACATTGCATCTAGGCAACCCCTTCAGTATTCTGGGTCCCACCCCCATCAAGGTCCTCCACATTCTCTTCCACAAATCCAATATCTCTTTTGAAGTTATTTACCTTTATATATAGCAGCTAGAAATGTGATCTAGTATCCCTCTATTGTGGGTGTCCTGCTCTGGCCAAGAGCGGGGCATCCACCCTTGTGTCTCTACCACCCACTGTCTGTGATACTTCTCTCTTATCCCTGTACAATGGTAATGCACTATACATGTACTCCAATGGCGTCCCCCCTGCCATCTTTGCAATTTGCCCTCAAAAACCCCAACCTTTACAAACATACGCAGCGCACACTTTTATCACAAAAGTCATTACCAGTCCACCACCTAAACCTCCCTGTCACCCCCTGTGAGCACTTCCGCCTCCTCCTTTTACACACGCGCGCATACACACACACTATCACACTACACACACTGAAAACAAATTGTCAACACTGGCCCACCTCTGGCCTCCACCTCTTGCACAAAATTCGTAATACACCAAAACAACAAGCTAAAACAAACTCTACTTCCACTGAGCCCTCAAATGATACGGAGCTCCTATTTTTTCCTTTATTTCCCTGTTACAAAACAAATGGCGCCATCATCTTCCCTCACCACGAAAGGCTCCCACACTCCTGTTTTCCCCCCGTAAAAATCCTCTCAAATTACCAAAAAATAACAATAAAAATAAATCTTGCCACTTTCACTCATGCACACAACACTCCCCCACACACCATACCCCTCGTTATATATCCCAATATGTGTACTCACGTCTGTGTTCACCCGAGCTCCTCAGTCACGGGGTCCCAATAACGGCCTGCACTCACCCAGGAGCCACGACCTGATCCAAAGAGCAGACCGGAATTCTGTCAAAATGGCTCCTGCACACCTCTGCGGTTTGCACGCTTAGTACTGGGCGCTGCAGGTGGGCGTGGCCCCTTCAGAGTAGCAGCCTGGAAGCCTGCATCGTCACAGGGGTTGCTGGGATCACGTCGGGGTCACCAAATGTAGGAAATCCCCTAGACGCTCACGCCAGAAAAAATACAACCCACTAAGGAAAAAGGCACAATATACCTCTTGCAAGGATAACAAGATTTATTTCCACACAAAAATTGGGAAGCGCCAACAAAGAACTCGGCTGCCGCAGAACATTCTGGCGAAATCTGCATAAGCAGCACATTAAGAAGGTACACAGCATCATTAGTGACATCACATACAGTAGAAACCCGCGCGGCTGATTGGTGAGACCCTATACATAGGTCACCTGCTCCATAGGGGATGCCAGGTCATTGGTCCCAGCCGTGTCTGTCTATCTTCTTCCACGTGGATGATGCTGCATTCATCATCGGTCCAAAGCCGGGTTATTGGCGATTATTTGCAAACTGAATTACACATCTCTGTCTATGTAGCAGTGCACCTGGTATGAGTTGGGGCTCAGGAGGTTGGTGGGGAGGGAGCCGGGGCACACTTGCTCCCAGGCAGGCCGGCACCTCTCCAAGGTCTTCCACCCTTGTTCTGGACTATAACTTAATTCCTCCCTGCACCTCGCAGCACAAATCACGTGACCTAGAAGTGAAGGCAGGAAAGCCCTGCTTTCTGATCGATCGGGGGCCTAACAGTTTTATGATCAGTGGTCTGGGGCTGTCTGGCACCTTGGAATTCAGAGGTCCTAAAGCTAGGGCCTTTGGGTGCTATAATTTAGGATTTGGACTGGTGGGGGTCGGAGGCCCGTGCCCTCTTTCTTGTGGGATCGTATCGTAACAAAGATACTCAGCCCTTCTCCCATGGCCTTGCAGGGCACATTCTTCCAAGGGCGCAAAGGCTGGCAACTCTTTAGACAATAAAGGGTTTGTGGATCTCTGTAGCTCTGGCCTTTCTCATCAGTGCCCGGGATACAACCTATTCCTTTGCTCATGTTCGCTATCTAGGCCTGGGGTGCTGACTGCTGCGCTGCGTTTAAGCTTTGTGTTCCAATATGGCTGCAAATGCCTAAAATGGCTGCTATTACCGCATGGATGCTACATCTACAAAGCATGCAATAATGTTGCCGTGTAGTAGCCTTTACGGGCGCCCCCCTTCCCAGTATTGCGTCCTTTCATCGACACCTGTTTTTACGATGCGTGTTTTGCTACAGGATTTTTCCAGAAAACCTCGATATTTTTTGGGGGGGGTGGGAAAGGGTAAATAAAGGGCTGGGGGGGGTCGGGAATAAAAAAAAGTTAAACGAAGAGGGGCTTGGGGGGTGAACCCCCCCCCCAAAATAATGTAAACAAAATTTCGATTACGTTTTTCAGAAAAAACCATGCCGCAAAACACCCGTCGTAAAAACGGGTGTCGATGAAAGGACATAGAACCCCTTCCCCCTCGTCTCTTACATTACCTTTCACAGTCTTTGCCTTATTCTGAAGAGCTTGGGGTGGGAAGATTGTGTCCCCTTCCCAAAAGTGCTAATGTTCAGTAAGTAATCAATTTGCCGTGGGGGGAGGGCAGCTAAAAGTCGGAGACCTGCATCACCTTCCACCTGTCAAAGTGTGTGGTTGGTGATTGGTTGCAGGGGCCTCCTGCCTCTCTGGACCAGGGATGTGATCTGAGGGCTGGCTGCTTGTGCACCTTCCCCTTTGATAAGATGGCGTGTTGCCTGCACATTCAACCCCCTCCCATAAAGGAGAGTATCTAATGTTGATGAGACCAGCTTCGAAATTAAGAAAATGTGATTCAGTTCCTCTTAAATGTCATGCTGTTTTCATTGGGCAAACGTTAAGTGTTATTAATGTGAAAGTTAATGCAGGTGCCCCCACACTTTGTATTGTGCCCATCCTCAATACTTGTGCCACAGTGGCTGGCTTAATGGATGTGCCGCCCTCCTTGACAGTTTGTTACTTGATAAGCACCTTGTAATTGACACTGTTTTAAATTATATGCAGGATATTTTTAATGAAGGCCCCTATACAAATAGACTTAAATTAACTTATCCCATATTTTTCACTAGAGAGACTGTTAAAAAAGGAGGGCTTACCTTTCTCATTGACAAGTTCCAGTTTTTGAAAAAAAATCCTTTTTTTCACACAGAATAACTTTCTACCAAACCTACATCTGCAAACACATTTGATTACACCTTCCAATGTGGCCAATATTCAAATTTAAAGGAGTGCAGCTTCACCTTTCAGTCATGATTTCCATGCTTAGAACCTTGGCAGAGTACCAGGAAGTTTATTTCCCTCCAGCATTGCTTGAAGTATAAGCTACCAATGGTATATACCTCACTGTGTACATTATATACTGAACAACTGCTTTGTAAGCAGCATAAGTTATCGGTGAACTGTGGCACAGGAGTTATTGAATGCAGCTGTTCTGCTCATAATAGTTCATTGTATTTCCTCATTAAAGTTGTCCAAATTGAGTACCAAACATAGTATTCCTAATTGCATCATTCATGCATGCACACAGCTTTTGACACTCTAATAGCCTATATTTCTACTTCTTAAAGTTAGAAAATATAAGGAGAACCAGGGAAACTTTTCTTTCCACAACACTGATATATGCTTTTAACTTAACATGCCACGCCTCTGGGGGTCAAAGAGAGCAATTTATTAAACCAGCAGCTTGTGAAACCCAGACAGACATGGAACATGGACGTATCATGTTTACACATAGAAATTAAAAGAAATTCTGTGTGTTAGTTCTTACGATTTGTCTTTGGTAAAGAAAAATGTGATATTTCCAAGATGCCATTATTAATAAAGTTTCTTTAATGTTACAGATTAGTTGGTGCTGCAGTGCCTTACCTTCGAGCAAAGGCACCCTTACGGCTTTCCTTTGCGCATGGATGCTTTTAACATGAGAGCCGAGGTAGAACAAACGGTGCAGCAAGACATAGTTCACACAGTGTGATCCACTGGACAGCGACGTACTTCCAAAAAGTGTTCATTACTGGGTTTGGTGCCTCGCCTCTTTGACCTCAAGGCCACCGTCGCACTGAGAATGTGCGACAGATGCCGTGTTCAAACTGGAAGAATGCAGCTGTTCTAGGCAGACTACTCGTGACCCTGGAGAGCCCAGGGAACATTTTAATGCTAATTTTGTGGTGGACTCGCGCCCCCGACGTGCCCCACAGCTTGAAGACCTCTGCCCTCTGGGGACAAGGACAACCATCCAGGGAGAACACGGTACAGCACCTCTCACCCTCCACCCACTTCCTTGACCTTCCCTCTGTCCACGAGTCCCACCTTCCCCTACACCCCAAGATCATCCCTAGCCAACCCATGTATATGTGTAGGGCCCTGGAGTTAAACTCTACTGAGATGAAGAACATGGGCTACCTCAGTGAGACTTGTATGATAAATACTAAGATGAGGAAGAGGTACTAAGTAATGAACAACACCCCGTGGAACAAAGATGAATGTTGTAGTCTTCCACTGGGGAGTGTGCAACCAAGTAACCAATTGTTCCATAATAAAAGTGAAGAAGGACTAAAGGAAGTGGAACATGGATCTGGAAGCCACAAGGAAGGAGAACGCGGACCGAGACACTTCGAGGAGGTAGTCCGCAAGGAAGTATCCTGTCCTGTTGGGGAGAGCAGCCGGTGTCCAGCGCAAGAGAGGAAAGCGCAGAACAGTAGCTGTGGAGAAGCAGAACATGGCGGGAAGATGCTGAAGGAGTTCTCCGTTCACCATGAGAAGGCAAACCAAATCTTGAAGCCATGCAGGCACGCCAGCATCACGATTGCAGCAGAGACCAGCTCGCGGAGACGCAGAGGTGCACCCTGAGCCCTGTAAGTCCCAGCGAAGTATCTAAACCCCAGGAGAGGTAAGGGGAGATGCAAAAAAGACAGAGGGGACAAAGGGGGCAACGCACAGGCTAGGGTGGTTCTCCCAGGACCCGGTAACTGCAGGAAAGTTATTGGGAACAACCAAAGACGGGTCTGGGCTGCGTACCCACGGAAAAGGTGTAATATAAGCCATCTTCTTTGTGGCAGTACCTGCCAGGAGAGTAAACCAGGTCTACCAGAACCAAACCATAGAGAAACCGGGGTCTGGGATCCACACCTAAAAGAAAGGAGAAATAGAAACCATCTTCCTCGTGGCAATACTTAGCAGGAGAGTGAACCATGTCTTCCCAAGTCTGAAGAGGAAGAAGCCAGGGTCTGGGACCCTCAAAGTAAAGTCAAGAAAGACCAGGGGAAGAGAGTCATTCCCCCTGTTATTGTGAAGTGGTAAACCAAGTGTATGAAAAGCCTGCGGAAGGGAGTGTTAAGGCATGGCCTCCAGACAATAATAACACTCCTCTAAGGAAAAAGGCTTGGTGCACCGCTTTGCAAGGAAAAAATATTTATTTTGTATACAAAAAGGAAAAAGTATCAGAAGGTCCTGTAGGAACCAAACTGACACAGAGCTCTGTTAGTTCAAAGCAGGTACATCACCTTTAAGGAAAGAACTCGTCAATCATGACGTGAACAATATACAGTGTTATCTCATCACCCTCATTGGTTGCCAGCTATGTAGGTGCTGCCTATACCCCTATCATGCTACCAGTCCCCTATCTGATTGGCCACATCCTAATCTACCGCTAACCTCCAACACATGGTCCCCCATACTGTCAGCTACTGGATTGGTGTTACCTGGAATGCTGCCTGCCCCATCGGCACCTGGTCGTTGGCATGAACTCAGTGGACAACTCTGAGTCAAATTATCCCTTTGAAATCATAGTATGCTTCTCTTGATACCAGACACATAGGTGTGCCAACAATGCCTCCCCTGCTATGGACTAGATTTGTTGGCATCACCTTTTGCTCTTCATATCACAAATCATGAGCTGTTCTGCTGCTCGCTCCCCCCTTATCAGTTGCCCACCCACGGTACACCTCCTTGCTTTCTCGAGGACCACATTAATCAGCCCAATTCTGATGAATTTATCTACTCTATCTTCCAGCCGCCTGGTAGTTCAAATAGGATGGCCATTTTCCCGGGGGGTGCCAGTGCCTTAAATCTAAACCGATCATGTTGGCACTTGAGACCTCTAACGTGGATGTCTCCTTCGGGAAGGCTGCTGTCCTATCCTCGCTATGCCATTCACATTCCAATCTTGCTCCCGGCCCTATAGCTGGATACAATTTATCTGCCTCACTTCCAGCAGTGCTTCAGTATTTCACGCACCACGGCCCGTGTCTGCATGCCATCGTTCCACATTGTATTTCACTACTGCTACACAATATCACCAATGCTCAATACCTGGGCTTACTTAAGTTTCTATCACTACCTTAAGGATACATTTGTTACTTACTTCATAGTTTTGTATGCAAGCTTATCATATAACTAGCTCCCAACTGTGCTCCCCACATCTCTGCTGACACACACCTTTACTTCACCAACTCTGTGCCCTTACTATGATCCCCAGAAAGCGGGAGGAGAATCTGTGTATAGTCTGCATAATTAGTGTAGATGACACCCAGGTGGTCCAAATCATCGAACAAGGGCTTGGTGAAGATGTTGTATAGCGTTGGAGAGACACAAGAACCTTGAGGAACACCGCACAGGTTAGGGGTAAGGTCTGCGGCTGCCGATGGAGAGAATACTCTCATGGTTCTCTCGCTCAGGAATGATTCAACCCATCTGATAGCCTCAGAGGAGAAGTGAGCGGCAGAGTCAAGGTGTCTACAGAGGACCTTGTGGTCCACTAAATCAAATGCAGCTGAGAGATCAAGTAAGAGCAGGAGTACTGTCCTCCCTTTGTCTCTCAGCTCATCGATTTGGGATTTTAAATCAATTAGGGCGGTTTCCGTTCCGTATAGAGGGCGTAAGCCAGATTGTCTGTCTCCTAAGAGTTTATGCAATTCTAGGTGTTTCTGAATTTGGTTGTAGGCAGCTTTATCCAATATTTTAAGTAAAAATGGTACCCTGGTAATGGGACGGTAGTTGGTGGGGAGGAGAGGATCTAATGTCTGTTTCTCGAGGAGAGGGAGCACCCAAGACTGTTTTAGGTTGGCAGGGATTGAGCCTGAGGCAAAGGAGGCATTGATCAATTTGGCGATCAACGGAGATAGTTGTCTGGCCGCATCTTTTATTAGTTGCGCTGGGCAGATGTCGCCTTTGCAATTGGAAGGCTTCAGTGAAAGGACAATTTATTCTACTTTCAGGGTAGACATTTTGATGAAGTGGAATATATTGTTGTGTGCCATCGGTGGGCCACTAGGCAGAGGGTTTTTAGGCAGGTGCTGTAGGTTCAGCGTTTCTTTTTTTTTCTGTATTTTATTTTGGAGCATGTTGATTTTGTTTGCTAGTGCATGTTGGATGTCTGCACATCAGGACTTATCCTTAGTACAGATATCGGCTATAGCTATGGGTGACTCTAGTTCTTTTAGTATAGAGAAGAGTTCCTTCATGCTAGAGTTGGATATGGCAATGCGTTCGTTATAAGAGTTACATTTTGCCCGGCAAACTTCATTCTTATAGTGAGAGGAGAGCAAGGTTAATTTGTCTCTGTTATCATTGGAGGGGCAAAGTCTCCAGTTAGTTTCACTTTTTCTTTTCAGGAGTCTCCGAGTTGTGGGGCGTGAACCATTTATCTAAGTGGGATTTTGGTTTGCTAGGTCTGAGTTTGAGAGGGGCAATTTTATCCAAAGTGGTGAGCATAATGTTGTTAAATTCATGGACTAGGATACTGGGATCTATATTTTCTGGTAATGCATTAAGAGTAGGAAGGATCACAGGGATTACTTTATCTACTGTAATGCTTTTTTTGTTTCTGGTTAGACATGGTGGCGCTGGTAGAGTGGCAGTGAAAGTGGGTCTGGTAGTGGATAGGTGAAAGGATACCAGTGAGTGGTCTGTCCACGAAAGAGGCGTGATGGATGAGATAGTAGCTGTGCAATTATAATCCGCTATCCAATCCAATGTTCTCCCCTTCAAGTGGGTGGGTTTATTAACTTTTTGAGACCAGCCTAGTGCATTGATAGTGTTCGTTATATCTGTAGCGTTTTTATCCATCAGGTCTTTAAGGCCTATGTTGAAATCCCCTAATAAGAGTAATTGAGAGGATGGTTTGAGGTTGTTAGAGAGTATGTTATGCAGATCCTCCTCAAAGGTACCAAGAGGACCCAGAGGTCTGTATATTAGATGAATGGTAAGTGATTGTGAATTGTTTATTTGGAATTTAGCAGATAGAATTTCACAGGATTGTGACAAATGGGTAGGGGCTAGTCTGAAGGAGACACACTTTTTGGAGATGATGGCGATACTGCCTCCTCGTGCGACATCTCGGTCTTGTCTGGCTATTGTGTAGCCATCTGGGATGGCTAACATAAGTGACGGTCCTGCCGCGTTATGTAGGCATGTCTCAGTAATCGCAAGGAAATCCAGATTACCTTCTGTGATTAGGTCAGCAATGTCGAGGGCGTGGCCGACAAGCGATCTCGCATTGAGAAGTGCGCCTTTAAGGAGGCCAGCCTCATTTACAGCTTTGACCTGGATTGGTTGGGCTGTAATAATACCAGTTCTCCAGCATGGGGTCTGGCATGGATTCACATGCTCATGAATATTCCCCGTCGTCAGGCTGGGAATCCTCGGTAAAGAAAAAACCAGTATCAGTTTCGTTTCTGATCTGACTTTCATAGTAATAACCAATCACTGGTCTCTGCGTCATACTGACCACAGCCAATGACTGGCCTCTACCTAAGCCCCACCTCTGGCAGCCATCTTAAGATTGTTACCGCACATTCATGTGTTGGGATCCTCGTGCTATTGCTCTCGAGCGTTAGTGCTATTTTTGCACGTTTTTTCTCAAAAACTTTGTTTTTTCGGTCAAAAGAGCCTCAAGCTCCACCGACTCTCTATCCGATCAACGGGGACCCGTGTCGGATTCGTCTGCGCCCCTCAAGGGTGAAGATTCCGTCGAGCTACGCTTTTGGAGGACTCCAGAAGTTTCTCAGGCCCGGTCATGGCCCAGGAGAAGGGAAGCTCGACGCCCGGAAAGCTGTTCAGGGTCTGCCCTGGATGCCAGCTGCAGAACGTCTTCAAGGAGGACGAACACTCTTTTTGTCTCTACTGCCTACATGAGGACAAGACGCACGTGGAGAAGGACTGTGCGTTTTGCGGCAACATGTCGGAGCGGACCATGAAGGACCGCCATCAACGTCTCGCCAACTGGCTAGAAGGGAAGAGCCCGTCCGGCGAGAAGAAGAAGAAGAAATCTGAGCGGTCTTCTAAGACCTTTGAGGACGCCCCGGCGACGGGGGTCCAACATAAGGCCAAGCACCGCGAGTCCGCTGGCACCGGGAGCGCCGAACGGTCGGGCTCTACGGGCGCCAGGCAGGGCGCACCCTCCCCGGCACCATCAACCACGAGCCAACGCTCTGGGTCGGGTAAGAGGAAGGCCGAGCACCCGGCGAAGCTCCTGGAGAGGCCCCGGTCGAGCTCGAAGGCCCCATCGGAGGGGGAGCGAGGCGGTGTCCCCCCCCCCTCAAGGATAAGGCGGTGAGCGCACCTAAGGTGGTGAAGGCCTTAATCCATCCGGCCAAGCCCTCTATCGAAACTGTCGCGGCGGCCCTGGCTCAGCCTGTGCAGGCTACACCAGTGGTGGCGACCTCAGGGCTCAGTCTCCCTGCCACCTCGGAGGGAGTCCTCTTTTGTGCCCATCGATAGGACCCCCGTGAAATCCCCCGAGGGGAAGAGAAAGGGGGGGCAGGGCGTCGTCGTAGATTCGGCTTCAACCTCGGAGGAGGAACTGGTCGAGGTCTTAAGCCACGGCCTCGGCGTGGAAGAAGACCGGCCCGTCGGGATGGATCCCCTGATCGCCCGTCGGATTCCCCTCTGCCAGCACCGCAAGACAACTCGGCGGCCATTTTGTTGGCTATACAGTCCTTATGCTCAGAGATAAGGACGAGACTACCGTTGCCGACGGAGGAACCTCTCCCGTCGGGGGACCCAGAACCGGGACCTTCTGGTGTTCCCCCTACTAAGAAAAGAAGGATCCACCCTCCACCTCCTTTTCAGCCGTCGCGCCCCGTCCAGCCCTCCTCCCCGTCCACCCGAGGGGATGATACGGGGACTGACACGGCAGCGACGGGTACGGACGACGAGTTATACGACGAGGATGTACCGTCGTCGCCTCCCACCAGGGCTTCTCCGCCCGACGAGATTGGATCGTTCCACTCCATGATCACCAGGGCATCCAAGCTTTTTCAACTCTGCCCTGAGGAGAAGAAGAAGGAAGGTTTCCTTTATCAGCGGCGCGAGGCCAAGAGGAAGACGGTCCTCTCAGTGCCTCTATTGGACGACATTTGGGATGAGGGCCTCACCCTCCTCAAGAACCCTTCCACGACGCCAGCTAGAAGAGACCGGTACGAGAAGAAGTACCGGGTCCCGGACACGGCCCCCCTGTGCCTCCGGGCGCAGCCTACCCCGGACTCCGTCGTCTCCGCGGCGGCCAGGAAGAAAGCGGGGGGGGTGTGGCCTCCACATCGACTTCCCCACCGGACGGTGAGGGAAAGAAATTGGACGCTATGGGACGCAGAGTCATCTCGTCGGCAGCGACGACGATTAAAGCGGCCAACGCCTTGGCTATCGTGGCCCGCTACGACAGGGAGCTCTGGTACAAACTGGCTCCCCTGCTGGACTTCCTGCCGGACGACAAGAGGACAGAGGCCCTGGAGATCCTGCAGGAAGGTGAGGTGGCTTCGGACCACGCCATTACCGTTGCGACGGACATCGCCGACACTGGGTTCCGCCAGTTGGGCAACGGCGTTTGCCTTAGGCGGCGTGGATGGCTCAAGGCTACGGACTTCCGTCAAGACGTTCAGACCAGAGTCCTGGACATGCCCTTCGATGGGAACAACCTGTTTGGGAAAACAGTGGACGATTCCCTTCAGGCCATTAAAGCGGACACTGAGACGGCCCGGGCCCTGGGAGTTCTGCAACAACGACGGACGCCCTTTCGGAGCAGCGGAGGCAAGGGCACCTCCAAAGGTTCCGGCGGCGGTTTCTCCACCTACCGTCAAGCGGCCCGCTCGTCGTCTCAGGAGGCCTACAGAGGACGAGGCAAGTCTGGCGGACCCCGCCGTCGTCGCCAAGGAGGTCAAGGCGGCAAAGCCTCGTCGAAGCAGGATTGAACCGGCCGTGGGGTCGGGCCCCCACCGAAGCACCCCGGTGGGAGGCCGGCTGGCGAGCTTCGTCAGCGTGTGGGAGTCCATCTCCACCGACCGTTGGGTGCTGGACGCCTTGGCCCGGGGCCACGCGCTCGAGTTCCAGAGAAGGTGCCCGCGTGTCCCCCCCGTGGCCACGAAAGAACTTCACGTCCCTCAACTTCTCCTGGAGGTAAAAGCGATGCTCAGGAAGGGCGCCATCGAACTCGTCCCAAAGAGGCTTCGGGGCTCCGAAGTCTACTCGAGATACTTCCTCGTGAAGAAGAAGACGGGGGGATGGCGCCCCATCCTGGACCTGCGGCGTCTGAACAAGTTCATTAAGGCGCAGAAGTTCTGGATGGTCACCCTCCAGCACGTCCTGGGTCAGCTGGAGGAAGGAGACTTCCTGTCGTCGTTGGATTTGGAGGATGCCTACTTCCATATTCCCATCCTAAAGGGGCACCGAAAATTCCTCAGGTTTGTGGTCCAAGGGCGTCATTACCAGTTCACGGACCTGGGATTCTCCGTGAACTACGCCAAATCCCACCTGGTACCCGCGCAAGACGCTCTGTTTCTGGGAGCGAGGCTCAACACAGTGTCCCTTCTGGCCTCCCCGTCGGAGGAGAGGACCAGGACCATCCTGGGCAAGGTGCAGCGGATGTTGGTGGCCGACGCGGCCAAGGTGAGGTCCATCAAGTCCCTCCTCGGAATGATGTCTTCCTGCATCTACCTCATTCCCATGTGCAGGCTCCGGATGCGCCCGTTGCAGGAGTTCCTGGACGCGCGCTGGATCCAAACGACGGGCAGCTTCGAGGAAAGGATCACACTCGACGAGCGATCCGGTGGTGGGGCACCAGCGCATCTGACGGCGGGCTTGGACTTCCAGACCCCAGCCCACCAGGAGACAGTGACCACGGATGCCTCCCTGGAAGGGTGGGGAGCGCACACCGAAAATCTGCGCGCAAGAGGCCTTTGGCTCCCGGTGGAGAAATCCCTACATATCAACGCCCTGGAGTTCCGTGCAGTGTTTTGGGCCCTCAGGTCCTTCCTTCCGTCCCTCAAGGGCAAGGTGGTGAGGATCTTCACCGACAACACCACCACCATGTTTTACATCAGGAAACAGGGCGGAACCAGGTCCCCAGCACTGTCCAAGGAGGCGCAGGACTTGTGGCATTGGGCCATCGCCCAAAGGATATTTCTGGTGCCGTTTCATCTGGCAGGGATAAAAAAACACCATCGCCGACTCACTCAGCAGGGAGCTGCGCTCGTGCCACGAGTGGGAGCTACGGCAGGATCTAGTGGATCGCCTCTTCCGACGGTGGGGCACACCCCAGATCGACCTGTTCGCGACGGCCACGAACACCAAGTGCCGGAGGTTCGCCAGCAGGTTTCCCCAGGCGAGGAGCATGGGCGATGCTTTCTCGTTCCCCTGGGAGGGCCTGTTCCTCTACGCGTTCCCTCCTTTGCCACTGCTAATCCGGCTCGTCAACCAGCTCAAGAGGTCACGGTGCAGGATGATCCTCGTCGCACCTGCGTGGCCGAGGCAGATATGGTTCCCGGACCTTCTGGACTTGTCGGCGTCCCCGCCAATCAAGCTGCCGGTGGACGCGGATCTACTCTCCAGAGAAGGAGGCGCCATCCTCCACCACGATCCGAAATCGCTGAACCTGCAGGCCTGGCTCCTGCAGCGCTAGAGTTTGGAGGATACGACATACCGGCCGACTGCAGAGAGGTTCTTGCAAAGGCCAGGGCGTCCTCGACTCTTAAATGCTACGGACACAAATGGAAGAGGTTCTCTGTCTGGTGCCACGCACAGAAGATTAACCCTCTACGGATTACGGCCCCCCAAGTACTGCCGTACCTGCTGACGCTGGCCAAAGCTGGACTGGCACACGCGTCCATCAAGATTCATCTTGCTGCGATCTCCCGATACACCAGAACCATGGGGCGGACGTCCTTGTGGTCTCATCGTCTGGTGAAAGAGTTCATGAAGGGACTGTTCAGATCGTTCCCGCCGGTGAAGGCTCCGGCCCCGGTTTGGGAGTTCAACGTGGTGCTGACCAAGCTCATGGGACCTCCGTTCGAGCCTCTGCACTCAGCTCCGTTGAAATTTCTGTCGTGGAAAACAGCGTTTCTTGTGGCCATCACCTCCGCACGACGAGTGGGAGAGATCCAGGCCCTTTCCTGCAAGGCCCCGTACTTGACTTTTCACGACACGAGGGTAGTGCTCAGGACGCACCCCTCCTTCATGCCCAAGGTACCGTCGGACTTCCATCTCAACGAACCCTTGGTGTTGCCTGTGTTCTTCCTGTCGCCTTCGTCGCCGGCTGAGAGGACTTTGCACTCGCTGGATGTGGCTAGAGCGCTGAAGTTCTACGTGGACCGCACGAAGTGTTTTCGGAAGACGTCACAACTCTTTGTGAACTTTGGACCTGTCAATCAGGGGAAGGCTCTCTCGAAGGCTTCCATTTCCAGATGGCTCTCCGGCTGTATCATGTACTGTCATCGGTTGGCAAACCGACCGCTGCCTGGCCGTCCCAGAGCCCATTCCACCAGAGCGATCGCAGCTACCACGGCGTTCCTATCTGGTGTGCCCCTGCTGGACATATGCAGGGCTGCTACGTGGAGGTCGACGCACACCTTCACGAAATTCTACTGCGTCGACCGGGATTCCAGGGAGGAGTCCAGGGTCGGCCAAGCAGTGCTGCGCAACCTGTTCGCCTGAGGTGAGCCTGGTGAGGAGGTAAGATGCTTAATGTTGAGTTTGATGTGATGCTTAATATTGAGCCTTTGCCACCTCCCGTGGTTGTGCATGTGTGTACTGCTATGTATTCTTTATTCATGAGCATGTGAATCCATGCCAGACCCCATGCTGGAGAAGGAACAAGTTACTTACCTGTAACTGTTGTTCTCCAGCATGGGTCTGGCATGGATTCACATGCGAACCCTCCCGCCTACCCCTCTGCGGCTCTTCACTTGGTCATACTGCCACTTCACGTGCTTCCAAATCTGAAGATGGCTGCCAGAGGTGGGGCTTAGGTAGAGGGCAGTCTTTGGCTGTGGTCAGTATGACGCAGAGACCAGTGATTGGTTATTACTACGAAAGTCAGATCAGAAACGAAACTGATACTGGTTTTTTCTTTACCGAGGATTCCCAGCCTGACGACGGGGAATATTCATGAGCATGTGAATCCATGCCAGACCCATGCTGGAGAACAACAGTTAAAGGTAAGTAACTTGTTCCTTAGCTTACGTTTATAATTATTAGTTTGGGAGGCGTTGGTATTGGAAATAGAGTGTGGAGGTGACAAGTTGGTATGACTACGTTTCAACATATGTTGGTGGTTTGTTTTCTGGTTGGTGGGAGGTAGAGATTATCTCAAATGTTCATGTAGTTTTGTTACTCTGGTGCGGAGTCTAATGTTTCTATTAGAAGTGGCACATGGTAGAGAAGCATAGGTTGCTGTCCCTGGGCACTGTAATGTGTAGGTGGTATGGATGTGGCATTATACGTGGCTGTATTTGTCAGTTTAGGTGGGCTGGGATCTAGGATAGGTGCTGGAGGGAGCTCAGTGAAGCATACTTGGCTTCTAGTACCAATATGTAAGGTGGCAGCCATTGTACAGAGCAGAATTGTTAGACTTAACATCTTTCTCGAATACACAGCACAAATAAGGCAGTGCCTGTGAGGCATCTGGGCACCTAGGGCAGATCAACTAGGAACCTAGGCCAGATCACAGTTGGGCAGCAGTATTAAGCAAAAAAGGTCAAAGCAGGTGAGGCCCTTGTGCCAGATCTCCGTCAAGCAGCAAGAATAAGGCAATGCCAATAAGGTCGGATGGGCACACTACGTAAACAATAACAAGAGGCTGACACGTGGGCCTGATTCAGGTGGGGCACACTGATAATTACTTAGCAGTTGGGCGAAGATGGGGCACTACATGTAGGACACATGGGTTGGATAACTGTATGTTTCTGTCTTTGGGTGGGCTAGTCCTGATGGTAACAATGGCCATGATTATGAAGAGACCAAACGTGAGAAGGATGGTGGTCTGAGCTTTCTGATTTTTACTCATATCGGGCCGGTTGATAAGTCGCAGTGGACAGTTTGATTTGGGACCTATGTCAAGATTCAGTTGCCGTAGTATAGGGAGGGGGTGCTGTGTGCTACCAGTAGGATGCAGTTTCAGCAACAGGAGCAAAGGTCGCTTGCATACTGTACCTAGGTGCAATTTTCACAATATTGGCTAGAAAGCTATGTTCTAACAACTGGATACAGGCGTAGCAGTAGAGGCGAGGTGTCACTTTCCTGCTATACCTAAATTCAGTTTTCCCAGTATGGGCTAAAGCGCTATGTGCTAACAACTAGATACAAGAGTAGCAAAAGAAGGTGGATGTCACTTTTTCCCTATACCTAAATACAATTTTTACAATATAGGCTAAAATGCTATGTGCTAACAACTGGATACAAGAGTAGCAGTAGAGGCGAGGTGTCACTTTCACGCTATACCTAAATGCAGTTTTCACAATATGGGCTAAAAAAGCTATGTGCTAACTATTAGGCGCAAGAGTAGCAAAAGAAGGCAGATGTCACTTTCACATTATACCAAATACAATTTCACAATATGGGCTAAAATGCTATGTGCTAACAACTAGATGCAAGAGTAGCAAAAAGGCGGCTGTCACTTTCACGCTATGCCTAGTACAATTTTCATAGTGAAGGCAAGATGCTGTGTGATAATAGCTAGATGTAGTTTCAGCAGTAGGGGCAGGGTCACTTTCATAAACTTTCAAGGTAACAATTTTGAATGTAAAAAAGCAAGTACTTTAAACAATGCATAGCTTTACAATGTTAGGACATACAGTATGATGCGGGTTGCAGGTGCCGTAGTGAGAAAAGAGGCGGGCGGGGGTGCCGAGCCTTGCGGGGTAGTAGCATGACGTTGTTTAGCGTGGTGTCAGCCTAGGAGGGGAAGGGGAATTAGATACAAATATGCAGTACAGGCCGGCGAGGAAGTTGGCCCGTGAAGTATATACTTGGGGAGCGAGCAGCGTGGTTTCTGAATAGTGTTCTAGGTGCCAGGGTAACGGGCGCTGTAGCACGCAGCCTTAGAGGCTTCCTTAGGTGGGAGTAAAAGTACCTATGAGCTGAGTTCTCAGGGGGTCCGTCGTGTCCGGCCGACGGCTGGGAAGGCGTGGACAGGCTGGGACAGGATAATGGCCTTAGTGCAGGCCTTGGTGCTGGAGGCCGGCTCCAGGATTGGCCCAGGAAGAGGGCTTGCCAGCCAATGAGACGAGCCAGCAGCCTAGGTGTGCCAGCACAAAGAAGCAGGCACTATGCTAGTATTGGTAGGCCATCTTGGAGGGGCACTATGAGATCCACATGGAATGGATCAGTTCAGGATGTGGCGAGTTGGCACTGCATAGCGTGACTCCGGCAAATGGTGCTATAAATCTTGGCACGGCAGGCAATGCACATTAAATAGCGCTTTTTTGCAAGAATTCCAGCGGTTGCGGGAAGATGAGGGGTGAGCCCACGGGCCTACCTCAGAGAAGGGGGAGAAGCTCCAGCTTCACTCCCATGCGTTGCACTGCTCCTGCAGTGTTTTGGAGGGGCTCCTGCTCCTCCGGTGCATGGGGGTGAGTGGAGTGGAGTGGAGTGGCTGGGACGGGATAATGGCCTCAGTGCAGGCCTTGGTGCTGGAGGCCGGCTTACGCCTGCCGGCTCCAGGATTGGCCCAGGAAGAGGGCTAGCCAGCCAATGAGACAAGCCAGCAGCCTAGGTGTGCCAGCACAAAGAAGCAGGCACTATTCTAGGTAACCCCGTTATGCTCCGTACACGACCACTGAACAATGTTAATTATTTTGAATACCGAATTGATAAAGAAATCTTATTGGCGAGATAAGAACTTTATAAAGAGACAAGAAGGAAAAGATTGCCAGCATTGTTATAAAAGCCAACAACCAAAATTAAGAAAGGGCAAAACTGAAAGTTGATCAAAACCAACATTGCCAAAGTAAAGAGTGGGCAATACTTTACAGAGCTTTTATATATAGGTTTATAACTGTTGTTGCCAGAATGAGAAAGAAACAACAGTTAAGCAAGATAACAACAAGCATTGCTTATGCCAAAAAAAAGCAAGTGTGTGAAAGTAACGTTGTCAGCAGTTTGTGGATGTGAAAGTGGGTAAACAGAAGTGTGGCAGGAGAGGGGCTCTCCTGATTTAGTATTCAGAAGGAGATGAGCCAAATCTTTATTGCCGGTGGCAAAACCAAGAGTGTAACAAACAGCACCAAAGAGTAATATGTTGTCCTAAAAGAAGTTGTGATTGTCAATGTGGTTGAAAGTTAGACTTTCTTCAAGATTTGAAGTGTACCTCACCACAGAGTACTTTTAGTAGTGCAAGGAGCTTTTTGTCCTGACAGGCGAGTATACCAGGATAGGCACATTTTTAGTGGTAGTCCTGGCAGGTTAGTGGACCAGGAAGAAATCATTGAAGTACTATATTGTGATAGAAGGTTTTGTTAAGAAGTGGCAAATTCACTAAAGTTTCATGAACTGTTGTGGAATCATCCTGACAAGATTTGCTGTTAATACAGAAGAATTGTAAAAGTATTTAATTTCTCAAGAAGTAGTTGTCTGTAACTTTTGTTCTCAAGAAGAATTTGTGTTGAACATTTGCAGTAAGTGAAAAGACTAAAACTTGTCATATAATTGAACTATTGGTTAAAATACAAGTGGAAGACTTGGAGCAAGAGAAACTTTATGATTCAAAATTGGATACAAAAAGGGACTTGATTATTTGAACATTTGAGTGAAACCGACGATTTACAGTTATTGGGTCTGTGTTAAACTTAACTGTTATTTCTGTTACATTTGAATTGCCATATATTCCCTTTGAGTTTGTATGTATACGTGTGTGGGACAGATTCCTTTTGTTAGAGTGCTTCCTTTAGCCTATTGTAATAGGCAGGGACATCGTCATTAGGTTTGGGATAGTGAGGCGTTTATCAAACCTTTTTAAGTTAATAAAACCCTTTTCAAGTTGTCCGCCTCACATTTCCGACTCCTCCCATTTGCCTGTGCATGGAAGCTGCATGTGCATCCCAACATCCCTCCCTTTAGTAAATCCTCCACTAACTAACCCAGCATCTCCCCTTCTATTATCATCATCTTTGGCCACCCATACCCTGCACACATGGCGTAAACTCCACCTATCTTGAGCAAATTTTTCTAGGGCACAGGTAAGGTAAAGAGAATCGCTTTCCCAAGCTAAGTCGACCTCCACATTGTTTTCCGGATCTGGTGGGGGCAAAGTAAATGTCCCCAGGGATCTATAGAATGTTCTAATAGGAGGAGCTCCACCTGCCCTTATCGATAACGTAATCATAGCACTGTTGGTCTTGGTGCAGCATTGAAGGACCATCTGGCATGTGCAGAAAAGTAATAGCTGGTACACTATGTTGGAACCAATATCTTCACCGCTATTCCTAGCCAGGTTGGTGCCCAGGAAAACATGACAGCAAACCAATCATCAGCTTGCACTCCCCCTTCTATCTCCATTCCTGTCTTCAACTTGTGTAGGGCCCTATCATAAAGGACACGGGCCCATTGCCGGCATAATTTGGTGGTATATATGTGCAGCAGGACAAACCGATCTTCTTGCAGATGCCCCCTTCCATGGCCGTCAACAAGTCCAAGACATAAACGATTCTGCAGGGGCCACAGCCGTATTGCTCGCTACTCATTCTATATCGAATTCAGACCCTGCTCTGTGTCGTTTGCCAACTGGATAATTTCCCACTGCACTGTCTGCAGCCATTTGGCATTTGCTGCAGCCTGGATACCTGGCACCAAAATCGTGGCAAAGAAGGTTTCTGTCTTTGTATAGAGGCGATATTTGTCTGGGATGGCCTTCAAAGGTTTGGAAAATTCTTCCGACAGGTAGTTAGATTTCTCCTGACAGCATCTCAGAATTTAACATGTTCTGCGCCTCACTTACAGGGGTTGGGATGGCTCTGGTCCTGGCATGTTTACCAGAGACAGGTGTGCATCAGGAACCACTAAGACTGCTGAAGGCAGGGTAGTTGGTGAACAAGTGCATCTCCATGATGGTGGGAGATGCATGCAGGCTTGCTGGCCGCAAACCCAGAATAGGTTCATAAGAGCAGCTGTTCCTTTGCTAAGATTAGGGATGAATAACATCTTGTTGCATATCCTGTTAGTTCCCACAGGTACAGTGCCATTTCTTCAGAAGCAAAATGCATACTCTGTTACTGTCTGTATCTTCACTGGAGTCTCTTTTGCTTTGATCCACTTTAGCTTTGACACATATGCACCCCATATAGCAACACAATTCTTGTTCACAATCAGTATTACATCTTTATCGAATCCCGCCAAACCCCCTGCTGCACAGTTCACTACTGCTGCCTCCCATTTGTTGGCAGCAAACAGTACTCCTTCCATCTTTAGCAATGGGCGTGTCCTGCACCGCGGGTCCTTTTCTTTCTGTGCACATTCTTCTCTGTCCATCAGTACAACGTGTACTTCATGTCCTTGGAACAAGCTTCGTACCCCACACAGTACCAAATGGACTAAACACTGGGCTACCACAGGCTAATAGCTTGGGCGCCTGTGACGCATGAGGGATGAGGGAGCAAACATAACAGCTCCCATTTGGCCTCTCCTTCCCCACTGCACGCTTGTGACTGTACCATAGATTACTGAATTCTGGATGGTGCACGTCAGCCACTTTATCAAACACTACCCCTTTATATAGGTCATTCCTGATCTTCTTCAATCCCCCACCTAATACGTTGTTTTCTGAACCAGGTTTTGTTATCTATCATTCTAGTCCCTTTCATATTGATAACATCGTTTTGAAAAATATCACTTTGTCCACACCCCAACTTTATATGCCCCCACCATATAAACTGACCCAAGGAATATGTGCAATAACCTGCAACAAAACCCAAACATATGTACAATATTGACAATATTACAAGATGTGTGTGGTGCGAAACCTGCAGAGGAAGAGAAGAACGAGACAACCATGCAGTATCACAGTATTCCTGTTTTATATAACTGAATTAACACAATCCTGAAAGAAGAACAGGTGATACTTAAAATGCTTTCTCTAAAACATCAATTACTGACAGTAACACCTAAACAGTTATATCTTTATTCTGTAAATTGCTGTGAGTCTGGCAAAGGGGGGACCTATATGAGGTGCCCTCCGGACATCAGAAAGGTGAACCCAATAGCGTTACTCCTTGACGGCAAATGGTGTTGCATACACAATGGTGTAGAGACCGTTAAATCAGGGTTGACCCCAACAACGGACGAAGTTCCTTAAATTGATGGTATCTCCAGGCAGGAGCTGCCGGGTTGGTAAGCTTACGTTAAGTGCCGTGTTGGCCTCGGAATCCTCTATTTTAGGTGCATTTTGTCGAGAGAGAACTTTTATGCATTTGGTTAACTGATGCAAATTCCCTGTAAACTCCTCCCCCAAAATACTTACAGACCTGTGAGCATCAAATGCACTACGTGTAGGTGAAAGTGGCATGTGCATTCTCCTCCCCGTCACAATTTTGTGAGGCAAGAGGCTATGGTCATTGCAGGGTTGCGTTCTCAAACTGAACAAAGCAAGTGGCAAACAGTGGACACAGTTTTATTTTTTTTAATTATTTGTTTTTGTTTTGGGCCATACACAATTTGGACAGCTTCTCCTTAAGAAGTGCGTTCATCCGTTCAATGATTCTGTTGGCTTTAGGATGATAAATGGAGCACTTCTTATGCCCAAAGCCTAACAGTTCAGCTATCGCTTTAAATAGCTTGTTGAAAAAGTGAGTGCTGTTATCAGATTTAAGTTCTTTGCACACTCCCCAACGTGGAAACACTTTTCGAACTAGAAGTTTGGCCTCTGATTTAGTGTTCGGATGTGCTTATGGCCCTACCTCAACCCATCGGGTGACCAGGCACACGACAATAAGGTGTAGGTATTGCATCTTTCCCTCATATCAGCATAATCTATATGGAGCTCAAGGAACGGTCCACAGGGCGGGGCAATGTGCCATGCATTGTACTCCACGTTTGCCTCGTGTTGTACAGATGACATGTATTAAAGTTGGCTACAAAAACATTCAACAATTCCTGCAGGTTCGGGACAAACCAATACTCCTGAATGTCTGCGGCGATATACTGCTTAGACACATGCACCGGGTGATATAGCTGCTCAAAAGCAACCATTACCAACTCCCGGGGCATCACTACTTTACCTGTAATGAACTGTCTCCAGATAAGATCGGTGGGTGATTGCATGCATCCCCTTTTTTGCCACAGCTCTTTCTCTTCCTCAGGTGCCGGCCCCTGCAGTTCAATAGTTTGAGTAACTGGTACAGCGGCATAGAGAACCTTGAATTGCTCTTGCAAACTAGCTACTTCTGGATATGTCACTGTCTGGCACTGGGAGATAAGCTGCTGCCTAATCTGCCGCCTCATTGCAGAGAGAAATTGGGTCTGTTTTGTTAGTATGGGCGGCGCAGTTAACCACTGCGACAAGTGAGTGCCGCGAGAGGGCATAAATCAATCTGTCTAGTAATGCTGCATGTTGCACTCGGGACACGCAATCGCTGCAAAACCCCCTCTGTTCCACCGGGATAATCCTGAATGCACAGTGGTGGTGACATATGCTGAATCAGAGTATATTGTCACCCTGCACCCTCTTTAAGGGCACAGTCCCTCGCCTTAGGTATATCACCCTCAGGGCCATCATAGGTAACACATTCATGCACTTCGTCCCCTTCATTAATTGGTTCCGTGAGAAACGAAGCTGGATTGACAGTTCTACATCGAAAACAATGTGAATGGATGAGCTTGATAAAATCACTTCATATGCTGAAGCTCTTTGTGTAGTCGGTGTGGATTTGCACCTCCCAAGAATTGCAAACTGCATATTCCACATATAGTGTTACAGAGCACCCCATAGAAATCATAGCAGATTGTTCAATGGCAAAGGCTGTCGCCAAAGCTTGCTCGCATGGGAAGTGACCCTGCATCACTGAGTCTAACATCCCACTATAATAAGCCATGGGGTTGTGACCTATAGTACTTTTCGGTGTCAACATTGCTGTCATCATTTGTCCTTTGGAATGGGAAAATAAATAAAATTCCTATTTGTAGTCGGGGGTTGCTAAAATGGGGGCATTACTGATTACATCTTAAAGCTCTTGTAAGCATGTGCCATGTCTTCTGTCCATGTAATGGGGCATTTCACCTTTTGGGCCTCCTTCAGTCCTTGTAATTATGGCCTAGGGTATGTGGTATAGTCGAAGATCCATGCCCTACAGTAATTGTACATCCCCAGAAACCTCTGCATGTCTTTAACTGTGAATGGCTCTGTGGTGCTGCGCACAGCAGCTGCATGCTTAGGTGTTACTCTCTTACCATCAACGGAAATCAATTGTCCTAAGTATATCACTTCCTGTTGACAGTATTGCATTTTGGCACTGCCCACCTTGTACCCTTTGTCTGCTAACAATATCAACAGTGTGATGGAGTCCTCTCTGCACTGCTGTTCACTTGGTTCTATGTGATATTTATGATATTTTTTTGATATAGGTTGCCTTACTAAAAGACAGATTCTTTTTCGGCGCCCTATAAAAAAAGTCAAAAACCATATTTCCACGACCCCCCCATCAATCCCAACACCCCTCCCTCCCCCTCTGGTGGGATTAACCCATAATCGGGGAGTTTCACCCCCCAAAAACTCCTGCCTCCCCCCACGCCATGCCCCTCCCCACCCAAGACACCCCTATCCCCAATCCAATACAAACACCTAACACACACCCACGCACACATAAACTTAGCTCCTCTCCCTCGACGCCGCTTCCAGGTCCTGGAGTGCCTGTCAGCCCCTGCGCGCACTCGTGTGTGACAGGGCCGTGACAGTTTGTTTTAGAAAGACTGCTCCGTGCGGTCACAGAGCGGTCTTTCTAAATCGATTTCTTGTGTAGTTGTGTTTTTTTTTGTTTTTTTTTTATAAAACAACTTCACGCTGACTTAGGGAACATACACAAGCCCAGTATCATAATCCAATATGTTGATGATTTGTTGCCATGCAGTGCAAGTGGAGTACTCTATTGAAAATACTGGGCGACTCAAAGTACCCCTGTGGGAGCCGAGTATGCTGGAATCTCATACCGCGATAGGTAAACGCAGTGAGGTATTGGGAATCGGGGTGCAGTGGGATGGAGAAAAATGCATTCTTTAAATCAATGACAGTGAAAGAAGTCGCTGTGGTAGGTATGTTACAAAGGCTAGTTGCTGGGTTCGGTACAACCAGAAATTCATCTTGAACCACACTGTTTAAGGGGTTGTGAGAAACCTGACCGTATTATCCCATGTGCTCCCCCGGGATCTTCCATTCAGGTGGCCAGTGAAGGGCCATCACTTTTTGATCCCGACCCTGTGGGTGGACAAGTGAGGGAGGATCACCGGAGTGGAGGGTCACGGGGTATTGGGAGAAGAATACCCAAGGGCAAGACATAGTATCCCCTTCCCAATTACACACCAACCCACTCTCCCTCAGCCCTAATGGGGTATTTTCAATCACACCCCATCGCCCCATCCCCAACCAGTACTGGGACGAGGAAGAGGTGACTGAGAATATTGAAGATTACCCATAGAAACAACATAGGGATACAAAGTGAGGCCTACCATCTAACTCCTTCGAATTGTCCCACTAAGAGTCAGGCAAGGTCAGGCACTTTTCCGCAACTGTGCACACTTGACTCCAGTTGACTCACATGCAATATATAAAGGGTGATTCTGCCAGGGTCATTGAGCGAGCTGGGTTTGCTGGATGGACCATGAGTCCAAGGAGCAGAAGGCTGCAAGGAGAGGAGCCCAGAAGAACCGATGGAGTGCGGGACGCCGAGGCACTGGCCCGGTGTGTGTGAAGGGCTGCAGCGTGGCGAGGGAACTGTGTCTCTAGGGAGCGGGACGGAAGGCAGTCTATCGGCCTTGATCAGGCCAGGGCTTGTTCCCCAGGCACCATGCATCAGTCACCCCTGAATGTAGGGGACCCAGTATGCCATTCCCATGAGGTCATGGCAGCCAAGCCACAGGGAAGAATGCCCCACAAACATGCCCACAGCCTGCCAATCAACGTGCACCACTGAACAGCCCTGCTCGTCGTGCAGCAGTGGCTCACAGAGCCATGATGGGGCCATGGAATAAGGCCCCTCCCCCACCATGTCACTACCACCCGGGGAGGGTATGTGGGGCCATGAAGGCCCACAGTAATGCATGTCATAGGAATCAAACCCTACATTGTCCCCCTGGCCAACCCACACAGAGGCCAATGGCCAACAGGCCATGGGTGCCACACCCATTGCCACTGGCACCCCATGACGGTGGGCCCACATGCAATCCCCCATGGCGAAACATGTCCATTTGGCCACATGTTTGCTGGCACACTCTGTACCATATCAATCATGTAATGCATGCCAAATCACGTGGTGGAACCATACCTGTCGCAATGTCCTATGTCCCCTACAGGCATGCATGCATGCATGGATTGCCAGAGTCCCCGGAGGAGGAGGCATCAGGGCTATCTGGCAGTGGAGCCACAAGGCAATCAAGGTCTGCCTTCAACACCACCCCACGAAGCACCCGGATCCTGTCACCTAGGTGCATGGCCCTCCGTAGCACACCTGCACCCAGCAAGGGCAAGGCTGCCGGTGACGCCACTAGCCCTGCTGCTAAAGCAGCAAACGGACTGGACAGTGCAGGCAAAGCTGCAACCACACCTGCAGCTGTCAGCACGGACAGGGACGCAATGGCTGTTGCAAGTGACACCGGGGAGCCACAGGGGGACAACAGGCAGAGTCCACACCTGGGCAAGACCCACACATCCCAGGGAGCCCTGTAGCAACACCGGAGGCCGATGTAGACGTACCATATTATGGATCGCCTGCATTCAGCCCCTGCCTGACGCCTAGCCCACGTCTCCAACCGCATAGTCTACCCACCAACGTGGTACTGCAAAGGATTGATGCCATGGAGCGTAGGCAGCAGGAGATGGAGGTCATCGCCCATACACACTCTGAACACCTGCATACCATCAGGGACTCAATCCAGGGGTCCACAGGCACGATTGTGTGTCAAATTGTGTGCAGCAGGGTGGAGATAAGTGCCAACACGTCCGCTCTGACAGTACATGCCCAGCGTGTGCAGGAACTCTCTGGCAGGGGAATTAACTCCAGCGCCAGCATAACCTTGTGGGCACCTCCCTGCCATCCACCTCTACGACACCCAAGGAGGGGTCACAAGAGGGCACTCCGCAGCGCCAATCGCGGCGCCTACTGCATCCTAAATCACCTGGTGGAAGAGGCCCCGACAGTGATGAACGCTAGGACACTGCCCACCACGAGTGGCTGTGCTGGGGAGTTGGTGGGGGCAGGAGGAGGGGGGATTGTGTACTGTGGAGTTGGCGGGGAGGAGGGTTAGTTTGTGCAAAATTGTTTTGAACATCAATAATGCCTGGACATTCATGATTGTCTAAATGTGCTGGTAGTGGACAGAGGCAGGGTGTTCTAGAAATAATTGTCTATTAGTGCCTGCCGGGCCACTCTCCCTTCCCTAACGTCATCCCTGTGAGTGTCTACGCTGGGTCCTGCCTCATGCTGTTAATCTGGCTCTTCCTCTGGGTGTGGCCTGTTCGCATCGGGGGGTAGTGGCACATTCCTCCTCAAGCAGATGTTGTGAAGCATTGCACACACCAGGACAATTTTCCCAACTCTGTCAGGGGCATACATTAGGGCACCACCAGTAAGATCGAAGCAACAGAATTGTGCCTTGAGGAGTCCAATGGTGCGCTCTATGCATACGCGTGTACGGCTGTGGGCATGGTTGTAGGCTGTCTCGTGCAGTGTATGTGGGTCACGCACAGGGGGTCATCAGCCACACCTGCTGCGGATATCCAGAGTCAACTGCATGGGGTGGGATACAGACATCAGTTACTTGGGTCTGCTATCACAACATATCATCCCATTGTTGGCCGTGTGCATGCATTTGTACATCCCGCAAATGCTATGTATGTGTGGTGTCTGTGCAGACTTTGTGGATGATGACATGCATACCTTTGCTTGTACATGCACCCTGTGGAAATGTGGCAGGTGTTCTGTGGCATGTCCCAGGTGACTCCACATGGCTGTGGCATGGGTGGACATGCTGTTGGGTGCTGCTGTGTGGATCTGTGCAGTATTCCTGATGCATTTTGGTGCATGCAGTATAATGTCGAAGTGATGTCAGCACTGTGTGTACATCAGAGTGTGCGTCCAAATGTGGGCGACGTGTGCATGCTCCCTTGGATGCACCCTGTTGTTGGTGCGGGTGCTGCCAGTGCATCCATTTGTCATGCCATGCTTCTTTTTAGTGTTGCCATCTCCCTGACCCCCTTTTTGGTGTGGTGCTTCAACACGTGATCAGGTCCATTGTCATGCTGAGTTTACTTAATATATCTCTCCCTAACAAATTCACAGGGGACGCAGCTGAAAACAACAACGGGGCTCGTACGTTTTCGGGTAATTTGTCTATGAATGGAACCGATTTGATTGCCCCAAAGAACCCTTGCGTGTCCATTACTTCAACGGATAAGAGGAAATGCCCCTCCCTGATACATTACTTTGTTGCTCTGGTGTCTACCATAAAAACGAAGTTTGGATTCCGGTTTCCACGCCCATCAAATGGTTCTTCTTCTGGGTTGGCAGTGACCGACAGGACTGGGCACGTTAAAGCTCTCTGTGGGCTGTTCTAATCAGGGTAGGTATTCGTTCCCAGAAACATGAAGGGGTTCCCACCCACCCCACTGGCCCTTGGTAGTGAGGGACTGTGCTGTGAGGCATTGCATTGTTATCTGGCACCTAGGAAACCTGCGGTGGTGGCCGATGTAGGACATAAGCTGGTGTGCTGTTGGGAGCTGGTATGTGCATCTGCGGGTACTGGGGTGAGGCATTTGGTGGGGGCGTGGGCGTTACACCATATGGATCATGCAGAGGCGTTATGGCATATGGCTGTGGATAGGGGCTGGTCCTCCTTGTGTGTCTGGGGGCATGCGTGAGTCATATGCAGCTGCTTGTCTGCTCCTATATTCCCATCAGAAATGGTTCACACTCTTGCATGTCCAACACTGCCCTGCCCTTCTAAACCTTGGGCCCATTCCTACAACTCATCCTCTGCCACCTCTGAATCCTGCAAACCCTCCACCCCCTTTCTCTGGCATACCCCATTTGGGGCCCTCCTTGGTGTTGTCCCTGATACCCAACATTCCAGTTGTGCCCTCCTCCCCAAGTGGGGGCTGGCCGTACCTCTCCCAGAATCCCTCTCTGCTTAGTCTGCCTTCTTGTGGCGCAGTTACTACCGCTCCCTCCACCTTCAACTTTGCTAATACCTCTGTACAAGTTTCACTTCTGCTTTTTGTGCCATCTCTGCCACTTAGTTTTCCTTCTCCCTCACCCTTTTACAGTGGTGTAGAATGATTGACTGTAACACTCTCCACCCTTTTACTTCAATTCCTACCACCTTGTCTAAAGCCTTCCGTACCTCTTTGGGAAGGCCTTGCTTCACAATATAGTAAAAGAACGCTATGGACCGGTCCCCTGTCTCGCCAGTTTCTGCCCTCCTCAGCTCCTGTTTCTGCAATATATACTGCGCTGGGTCCTCATTGTCTCGCATAGTTCGCCCCATTATGGTATGAAGATCTGGCATGTCGGGGTAGGGGTGCTGCAGCGCTCGGGCCCTACAGTCATTAAAATGGGCCCCGTCTTGGCTGTCACCCCCATCTGTACTTTAGGATACCCTGCCTTGACCAAAATGTCACCTGCCTGGTCTCCTAATATTGCGGCGAAAATCTTTTCATATCATCCACAGCTAGTGTAATGCAAAAGGTCTGTTTTTCGAAGGAATATATCCATTAACCTGCACCTGTGGTAAGAGATGGTATTATCTTTATGAAATTGTTCCCGTCCATGTGCGGCCAGGGTACATATTGCGCCCTCCAGAGCCTTTGTGCAATAACGGGAACTGTGCCCCTACCAGCCTTCCTGTCGTCGTCTCCCCCCTCTCCCATTTCCCTTTCACTACCGCATGTGCCCATGGCGAGATCTCAATCTAGGCCCCCACAAACGTTCTAACCGCAGTGATAGCATGGGCGGGGCCTTGTACTCCCCCTGCTCCCCTTCCATATCTCACTCTTCCTCTGCGGCTATGGCAGCATCGTAATGAACCGATCCTCTGCCTCGTCTGCAGGCTCTTTCTTCTGGCCATTCCCTTACTGTGGCTACCATCTATAGGCCACTTGGTCAGATCGCCTCCTTCCTTTCTGAGTGGGCGGACCTCTCCTTTTCCCTCCTGGTCTCAACCACACAACTCCTCCTTATTGGAGACTTCAATATCCACCTGGATGCCTCCTGTCCTCCCACTAGACTCTTTCGTGACCTTTGTGACTCTCTCTCTCTATTCTCCCCTCTGGCCCAACTCACTCTGCAGGGCACACGCTGGATGTTCTGATCTCTTCAGACCTTCCCCTCTCGATCCCTCTCACTACTCTTCTCTCCTGGAGTGATCACTTTCTCCTTTTCTCCAATCTCATCCTCTCTACCCCTCAGGCCAAGCCCACTCCAGCACTGCCACCTACCTTCTCGGTTATCCGACCCATGAAGCGTGTGTTAATTAAGGCTTTGGGCTGCCACCTTCTCAACCACCCCCCTTGGCTGACTCTCACTCTTGACACAGCCCTTTCCATGCTCCACTCTGCTATATCTGATACTCTCAATGTTCTTGCCTCTGTCATGAGGATCCATTTGAATCCCAAAGCCAAGTGCAACTCTTGGTACGACTCAGACCTTGCCACCCTTAAACGCAAGTGCAGGGTGGCTTAGAGGAAATGGCGTGCTTCCAGCACATCCTCTGACCAACTGGCCTGCCGCCTGCTCCAACTGCAATACTGGCTCTCTGTCCATACCAAGAAAAGAGCCCTCATCCAAGCCCGCGTCTCCACTGAATCTAACAACTCGACTAATCTCTTTAAAATCTGCAAAGAACTGGCCAATCCTGCTGCAGTCTCTACCTCTCCTGTCACCTCCCAGGCCCTCTGCACGGCCCTGGTTTCTCACTTCATCTCTAAAACCCAGGACATCATGTCCTCTCTCTCTTCCTCTCCCCCTCCTCCTACTCCCTGCTCTTCCTCTGACCCTTCTTTGGCCACCTCTCCTCTCTCCTTCTCTGCCTTTCCCCTGTTCTCCCCAGACAAGGTTTCTAGACAAGTCCAATCTATGAAAGTCTCGTGAAAACAGGTTCACCCCTGTTCCTCCAAAACCATCAAGGACCACATTGACACCCTGGCTCCTGCTCTGGCTGATTTCTGCAACCACTCCTTCACCACTGGAGTCTTTCCCCCCCCCCCTGAAGCACTCCCTTGTGCACCCTCTTCTTAAATCCTCTGCTGACACTTCCTGCCCGGCTAACTATTGTCCAATCTCCATCACTCCTTTCCTGGGCAAACTCCTGGAAAAGCTGGCCATCTCCCAACTTAATCTTCACTCTGAATCTGTTGGTTGGCTCCATGACCATCAGTCTGGCTTCAGAGCTGTCAGAAGCACAGAAACTGCTCTGCTGAACATCCGTGAAGACCTGCTCTCCAACCTCGATTCCAACACCCCCTGTGTCCTCATCTTACTTGATCTATCTTCTGCCTTTGACACCGTCAACTATACCATTCCGCTCAACCGTCTCTGTGATAACCTAGGTATCACTGATCAGGCCCTGGCTTGGCTGACCTCCTTCCTCTCCAATCGACCCTCCCTGTCCTCTATCTTTATCTCTACCTGTGGTGTTCCCCAGGGGTCTAACCTCTCTCCCTGGCTGTTCAACCAATACCTGGCACTTCTTGCCCACCGCATTGCCGCTCTCTGCCACAGCTTTCAGTGCTATCCAGATGACACTCAGCTCATTTTCAGGCTCCCTTCAGCCACCTCTTCTCCTTCTGTCATCTCTGACTATCTGTCCGCCATCCAGGAGTAGTGTGCCGCCAATGATCTCTGCCTTAATGCCAGTAAGACCGAGATTCTTCTCATCGGCACACCTACTCCCTCCTTTCCTGTCACTCTCTGGCCGGCCTCTCTTGGCCCTCTTCCTGTTCCCACGTGTAAGGCTAAAACCCTCAGGGTCATCTTCGACTCCACGCTTTCCTTCTCTCCTCACATCTCTGACGTCTCTAAGAAGTCACACTACCAGCTGCACCTTCTCAGAGGTATTCATCCTTTCCTCTCCTTCCCCGAGAAGTTCACTGTCTCCAGAGCTCTGGTTCTCTCTAGGCTGGACCACTGTAAACGGCCTCTTTCTAAGGGAAAGAGACACACGGGGCATGAGCGGGGGTTGGGGGGGAAGGGGAGAGAGACACACGGGACATGAGCGGGGGGTGGGCGGGAGGGGGAGAGACACACGGGGCTTGAGCGGGGGTAGGGGAGGGAGAGAGACACACGGGACATGAGCGGGGGTGGGCGGCGGGTGTGGAGAGACACACGTGACATGAGCGGGGGGTGGGCGGCGGGCGGGGAGAGACACGGGCATGAGCGGGGGGTGGGCGGAGGCGGGAAGAGACACACGGACATGGGCGGCAGGCGGGGAGAGAGACACGGACATGAGCGGGGGGTGGGCGGCGGGCGGGGAGAGAGACACGGATATGAGCGGGGGGTGGGCGGCGGGCGGGAGAGACACACGGACATGAGCGGGGGGTGGGAGAGACACACGGGGCACGAGCGGGGGGTGGACGGGTATTACGAGACGAGCGGGGGGTGGGCGGGAGGGAGGGAGAAAGACACACTGACATGAACGAGGGGTGGAAGGAACAGGAGACAGACACGGGCATGAGCGGGGGTGGGGGACTTACTGTGCAGGCGGGATACAAAGCCTCTCATGCGAGGAACAAAGATGGCGGGCGTCTCTGAAGCCAGACGCACTGCACGCTTTCACGCATCCAATGAGAGAGCAAGTCAGATGTCCGCGGACATCACGCAAGCTGCTTGCCCAATCACCGTCCTGTCCGCGGAGCGAACAGGGAAGTGTGTCCGCGAAGCGAACACAGATATCACTAATATTTTTCACTTACATTTTTGTCATTTTTTTAAAAACTACTCGACAGATTTACACCAAATAAAGCAAAGCACGCTTTCGGGACCAAGCCACCGCTCCTGCCGCACATTTGGTGTAAATCAGGCCAGCGGTTTGGGCTGTAGGCGCGAGCAAAGTTTTTTCCCATTCAGTCTATGGGAAAAAAAAAGTTTTGGGACCCTACCCCCCCTATAACTTTGCCCCCCTGGACGAATCCTCACCAAACTTTGCAGACAAATTCAGAGTGACCCAAATACTTTTTTTGCAATGTTTGGTGAGGATTCGTCCAGGGAGAGCGAAGTTATAAGCCGCCCAAAAAGTGCTCTTCCTATGGAAACAGCAACTTAACCATAACTACATGGCCACTACCATGGCCATGTTATATATATATATATATATATATTAACCATAACTACATGGCCGGTAGCGGCCATGTAGTTATGTTTAAGTTGCTGTTTCCATAGGAAGAGCACTTTTTGGGCGGCTTATAACTTTGCTCCCCCTGGAGGAATCCTCACCAAACTTTGCAAAATAAGTATATGGCCAAGTTGGGTCAGGTTTCGTGCAGGGGGGGCAAAGTTATAGGGGGAATCCCAAATTATTATTTTTTCCATAGACTGAATGGGGAAAAACGTTGCGCACGGCTACATTCCGAACGGCTGGACGGATTTTCACCAAATTTGTGGCAGGAGCGGGGGCTTGGGTCAGAAAGCATGCTTTTGGTGGAAATATGACCAGTACTTTTTTGCAAAAGACTGAAATGTACGTCCCAAAAATGTGTGATATCTGGGTCTGCTCCGCTCATTTCCCTGTTCGCTCCACGGATCGAAGTCTCATTGGCCTGCGGTACACCGTGATGTCGACGAACATTGGACACGGCCGGTGGTTAGCTGGAGGGAAGCGTGCTGTGCGTCAAAGTTTTTGGGAAACGCTGCCATAGTGTATCGGAGGACAGTGCGGCGGCAGTAGGGTCTGGAAAATGTACCCATGCGCCTTTGGCGGCAAGAAGGGAGGGAATGGGTGAGGGAGTGAGAAGTGGTTCATGTAACATATGTAGATAGGTGGAAGAAGACGGAGTACTATGCTGTGTGCTGATTTGTTGAAGTAGACCCAATGTTGTGAAAATGTTGTGGTTAGGTTGGCAGTCACACACTATTTTGTTAATGGGTGTGGGTAGGGGTGGTGGAGGCTGTGGTTTGTTTGTGAATTCTGCTAATAGCGACCTGTTTTCGTGAATAGGCGTTTTATGGTGTGGGGGAGTTGGATAGAAGTGCCGCTACCTGTGTATGTTACGTTTGTGTGCAGTGTTAGCTGCCCACATGGTCACATGTATGGATTGATAGTGTTGTGCTGGGTGTGGGGATGGGTGGACTGTTGTGTGCATGGCCAAAGGTGTGCTGGGTGTGCCTGTGGATCGGTTACGTTTGTGTGTAATGTTATCTGCCCACATGGTCTCATGCCTGGATCCATAGTATTGTGCTGGGTGTGGGCAAATGTGGACTCTTGTGTGCATGGCCAAAGGTGTGCTGAGTGCGCCTCAGGATTTTTGTGGTTGCTGAAATAGTACATCCTTTAGCCAAAGTTTCTTATGGAGGGGCTTTGGAAGCAAAGGGAATGTGTTTAACGGTAAATATGGAGTTGTGTACAAAATGATAGTGTGCAATGTAGAGGTTCAGTATGTGATTGGTTGGGTAGGAGTGCTGGTGGCAGTGGTGTGTATGTGGATTGGTGTAGTTGGTGACATGATGACATTACATTGCGGTGGGTGTGTTCAAGGCCTAGACTATTGGGTGCATGGGCGTAGGACTTGAGAAAACCCACGGCAGTAATGCATTTATGAGACTGCGTCAGGTAGAAGGTGGTGACCTGTAAAGAATGGTTGTGGTGCACATTTTTCTGGTTGCGCAGGTGAGGTCGCTGTTACAACATGGTAAAGTTTTGGATGTGTGATTGAGATGGTGCAGTGAAAAGTCATGCAGTGTGGGCACTGGGTGCAGTGTGTGCATACTGTCGGTATGGAAGAGGGTATGGTTGAAGTGCAGCTTAAATGGGTTGGTTACTATGCTGTGTGCAGATTTATTGAAGTAGGGCCAATGTTGTGAAAATGTTGTGGTTAGGTTGGTAGTGACACAATACTTTGTGAATGGCAGTGTGTAGGGGTGGTGGAGGCAGTGGTATGTTTGTGGATTCTGCTAATTGCGACCTGTTTTTGTGAATGGGTGTTCTTATAGCATCCTTAGTTTACTTTTTCAGTCGCAAGTTGAAAAATATCAAGCTGCCAAAATGCTGTTGTCAAAATATCAAGCTGCCAAAATGCCAACACATGTTTCACTCAAGTGTCTAATAGTTTTAGAGATCTAAAGTGAGCTTCTACAGGGCAGTTAGCTGATAAACTGTATCATTTCATAAATTATGTAACACATCAATTTTCTGGTTGACATGTCATTTGAAATAAAAGGAAAACGGAGAAGGAACAAATAAATCATAATCAATTGATTTGTAACAGTAAAGTTATGAAAACTATTTATCAAGGAACATAATTTGTATTCTTATTATTGGTACCTTATTATCTGATTATTCTATTGACTGATGTGCTGGTGATCAATAAGTAGATCCTAAGGTATTTTCGCATCTCCAGTACATTGTTATTTACATCCTTTTTTAATTATATTTATTTCTTTTTGATTAATGATTCTATTCATTGCTGAACATCAGAGAACATCCTTACAATATATTGGGATATGGGAGTTTAAATAATAACTATACTAGATGTTTATCAGTATTTTATATATTTACATTTGCTCAAGTTTGTTTATTAATTTGCAGGGCACACCAAACCCTTAGGTAACTGGGCACAACAGAGTACAAGGATACGTTTAGCTTAGTTACAGGGTAGGGACAGGTAAGGCATACATACATTAAAGCAGTGTCAATACATATATAAGTAACACATTCCAGGCTAGTGCATGCCGGTTAGTCATAGCAGTCATTGGATCGTAACCAGTTGAGTGTATTACGTCTGAAGCTATAGTGGGACTGATCTGTTCTAAGCTCAGGTGGGAGTGCATTCCAGTACTGGGCCACTTTTACAGGGAAGCTGTTTCCACCAGTTTTTTTAGCTTAACTCTGGGTATTTGTAGGCAGTGGGAGTTAACCGTTCTGGAGGGACGGGTGGAGGTTCTTCTGACTATTCATTCCGTGAGGTAAGGTGGGGCTGCGTTGTTTAGACATTTGAAGGTTAGTGACACTGTTTTGGAGAGGATCCTATCACTGATTTTAAGCCAGTGATGGTCTCTCCTTGTGTTGGATACGTGTTCTCTAGTCGGGAAGTTCAAGGCTGTTCTGCGGGCATTGTTTTGTAGTGTCTGAATTTTGTTAATAATGTATTTATTGGCTCCCAAATATAGGGCGTTACAGTAGGCAAGTTTGGATAATATTAGGGAATTAGCTAGGATAATGCAGCTGGCTTGTGTGAGGAATGGCCTACATGATCTAATGAGTTTACAGGTGTAGGCGGTAGATGATGCAAGGGAATGTACCCATTTTTTTAAGGTTAGGGTGGAGTCGAGGTAGAATCCAAGTGTCTTCACTTCTTTGGCTACTGTAATTATGTTGCCATCAATATTGAAGGTGTAGTACTTAGTGTCAAGTTTTTATAGATTAGAAGCAGAGCCAAGAATCAGGATCTGTTTTATCGTCATTTGGGCAGAGGCCATGAGTTGCCATCCATGCTTGAATGAGGGTGTATATTTCACTTACCAAGGCCTTATCAGTGACGAAATTACCCAAAAGGGGAATGAGGATCTGGGTGTCATCTGCGTAGGTTTTGTAGGTGACACCTAGTCTGTCCAATTTGTCAAATAGGGGCTTGGTAAAAATATTATACATAGTTGATGAGACACAGGAGCCCTGTGGGACGCCACATGTTGTTTGAATAGGGTCTGCCGATGCCGAGGAGGAAAAAACTTGCATAGTTCTGTTGTCCGGAAATGACTTGACCCAGGCTATGGCTTCACTCGAGAAGTGGGCGGCCGATGCAAGGTGTTTGCATAAAACTTGCGTGGTCCATCAAGTCAAAGGCCACCGACAGATCGAAGAGGAGCAGCATGGCAGCGTTTCCTTTATCGTTGAGCTCGTCAATTTGTGCCTTGATGTCAATTAAGGCCGTCTCCGTACCATGTTGTGGTCTGAATCCGGATTGGCGGGAGCCCAGGAGCTGGTTAGTCTCAAGATAATTCTGAATTTGAAGATAGGCTACTCTATCTATTATCTTGAGGAGGAAGGGGACCGTGGTAATGGGCCTATAATTAGTAAGGATGGAGGGGTAAAACGCATGACTCTTAAATTGCCCTGGACCATATTGGATGAAAAGGACACATTAATTAGTTTTGCGATGAAGGGGGCTAAATCTCTTGCGGCATCCTTGATTATTTGGGCCGGGCAGTCATCACCTTTGCAATTGGATGGCTTCAAGGATGCAATAATTTTTTCAGTCTCCTGAATGGATACTTTAGTAAATTTGAATGGTGCTCGGCTAGGCTTATCCTTAATATTAAGGATGGTAGTTAGCGTCTTAGTGGAAGGCAAGGAGGCTTTTGTTAGGGCAATTTTAGTTTGCAGTGTTGTTATTTTGTTAGCTAAGGCATTCTGGATGCTAGTGCACCATTGTTTGTATTTGGGTAAGTTGTCAGGAGGAGGTGTGGGTGATTCTAATTCCCGAAGGATCACAAACAGTTCCTTGGTCTTAGAGCTGGCCTTTGAGATTCTTTTGTTGAAAAGATCTTTTTTAGTGCAGATAATTTCTTTCTTTTAGTTGTTTGCCATAAGTTTGAGTTGTAATTTATTTTCGTCCGTCGGAGAATGTCACCATAGAGTTTCTAGTCTTCTCTTTTGCGATCTTAGTTCTTTAAGGTGTGGGGTAAACCAGGCATTAAGGTGAGCCTGCGGTTTACTCTTGCGTAGTTTAAGGGGCGCAATGGTGTCAAGTGCCTTGATCATGGTATTGTTGTAAAGATCCACCAAGGTATAAGGATCAGAGTTACTTGGGAGAGCATTAATGGTAGGGAGGAGGGGTAGAAGTTTGTCAGGGGTAATCATGTTCTTTGATCTAGCGGGGAGAGGAGCTGCCATAATTTTGACTTTAGCTATTTGTCTGTCTAAAGTTAGGTAGAAGTCAATTAAGTGGTGGTCAATCCAAGGTTGGGGGCTAATTTTAGTGATGACGGTGGGACATTTCAAAGTGGCTACCCAATCTAGGGTCCTACCTTTATCGTGAGTTGGCGCAAGGATTTTCTGGTTAAGGTTATGTTCAGTGAGCATAGTTGCTATTGCTTGGGCATGTTTGTCCCCTGGGTCATTGAATCCTAAATTGAAGTCGCCCAGAATAAGTATTTGAGGAGTCTTTGGTATTGTTTGATAGGAAGCTGGATAGCTCCTCTTCAAATGTACCGATGGGCCCTGGTGGCCTGTATATTTGGTGGATAGTTAAGGTGCAATGAGGGGGAATGGGCAATTTGGCAGTAAGTAGTTCACAAGATTTAAGTGGGACTGAGGTTGATAATCTTAGGTTGAGGTTAGCTTTGGCAATGATGGCTATGCCACCTCCTCTGGAATTAGGTCTGGCCATTCTGATTAAGTGATAATCCTCCGGTATGGCTAATGTGAGGGCTGGGCCTGCTGCCTCGTGCAGCCAGGTTTCTGTAATCGCTAGGAATTCTAGTTTATCAGAGGATAGGATAGCAGCTATCTCGGTAGCATGAGCCACTACAGATCTGGCATTAATCAGTGCTCCTGATATCGTGGTTGTGATAGGTGATCTCCGTAGAGGCTAGTATGTGTTGTTTAGGTATAGCATCTGATGTCATACGTGTAGGGGCTTGCTCAAAGTATGAGGTATTAAGTTTGTGGTTAGAGCAAAGGTTTAGGTACTTGTTATTGATAGTTTTAGGCTCATGGAGGTAGGGGAGTCTAGCTTGTAACCTAGTGTCTGTCAGGTGTGGGACAGGGTGCATACTTAATTTGGGTCATGGTTAGGAAGATTATTGGTATGGTGAGCACTATTAGAGGGGACACCAAGGTCATTGTAACACGCATCATTTATGGGTGGGCGCACAATATAGTGGTGGGAGTGTCAGCAAAGTCCAGTCTAGGGGCTAGTCACTAGTGTGAGCCTAGGTATGCTGATCTGATCATAGTAAGGCAGTTGTGGCGCCTTATAGGCTAGTCCGGCATAGAAGTAGCATAAGCAAATTCAATTAGGCTGGACTAACATGAGTAGGATTTATACATTGAATAGGCAAGTCTGTCATATATAGGACCGCTGCAATTTTGAATAGGCTGGTCTGAACTGAGTAAGGCAATAGTGCGTCAAAGTGGTCAGGTATACATAAACAGTGCAAAATGCAGTTACAAATATGCTAATCTAACCTAAGTAAGGCAGTTACACAACAGAATAGTCAAGGTTTACAAAAGCAGAGCAAATGCAGTTTTAAGTGGGCACAATAGGTATACTAGGCAGTATAGCCTAGAAGGCAATCTGACATAGGAGGCATGTATACATTAGTCGGTTAGTTCCTGTATCAAAGTGAGTTCATTTGGCGTGCATTTAGGCTAGTTCTTAGTCACAATAGTCAATAAATCAGTGACACTGAGTGCTAGTTGATCTAGTGTAGCATGGATATCTGAATGGGCTTCAGGCGTTAGCTGGCAGGATATGCAGTACAGATACACTTCAATCTTTGGCAAAAATAGATCACTTAAATGACATTGGTAGGTAATTACATTTAAATTGGTACCAATGGGCGAATGCAGTTAGTAGTGCAAGGGGCATAGTAAGTTGGAAGCAGATATCTCAGTGACTGTCCTGACAAACACACAAAGCAGTGTACTAAAGATTATTTGCAAACATATGGCATAATGGGCGGATGCGGTTAGCAGTACACGGGCATAGTGGGTGAAAAAAAGCAAGTTTCTTGTATGACTGTCATAACAGGCACCGCGGCAGTGCGTGAGGCAGGGTAGGCTAAAAGCGACTTGCTACACCCGAGGTGCTATGGATAATTTCTCTAAGCGGGTACAGTCTGTTAGAGCTGATGGGCAAAGCATCTTGGACAGTTGGCTGGAGAAGCAGTCAGGAGTGCGATAGGCATGGAATCCTAAATGCGGATTGTTTGAACAGCTTGCAGCGTGTGAGAGAATCCGTTCGATACGCGTAAGGCACGGTAGGCTGGATTCGATTCTCAAGACAAGTGGTACATTTAAACATTACGACAGTTAACAGTATGGGAGGCCCAGTGGCCAAGAATTAGTTGCTTGCTCGCATCAGTTAGCACAGCAAGTTTCGGGAGTTGTGAGAAGTGATCGCTAAAGTACGAGGTATTGTTAAGGAGGGTTACGGTGCGGTTGAATCGCACTGACGAGTATCCTGAGTCTCTTTCACGCACCTTACTGCAGGCGTGGAAATAGTCCTGGGGTATAGCCAATGAGAATGGCAGCAGACGGGTTCAAGGTTCACGTTGGTGATATGCAGGCTCAGGGAAGCCGGTGGTAGGTAAGCTGGGTGCGAGATGAGGGTAGCGGAGGCCTTATATACCAGGCCTTATATACCAGGCCTTATATACCAGGCCTTATATACCAGGCCTTATATACCAGGCCTTATATACCAGGCCTTATATACCAGGCCTTATATACCAGGCCTTATATACCAGGCCTTATATACCAGGCCTTATATACCAGGCCTTATATACCAGGCCTTATATACCAGGCCTTATATACCAGGCCTTATATACCAGCCCTTATATACCAGGCCTTATATACCAGGCCTTATATACCAGGCCTTATATACCAGGCCTTACAAGCACCAGGCCTTACAAGCACCAGACCGGCTAGTGCCATCCGCCGGCGCAGGAAGCAGTAAATACTGAGATTGGCCCAATCAGAGCCTTAGAGTGCCGAAGCCTGTTGCTAGGCAACGGGTACACAGATCTTGGCGTCGGCCATCTTAAGGTCAGCTGCACGTGTATGTGCACTCAATTAAGTATATAGAGGTGGGTTAAAGCCACACGGAGGGCCTTAGATGGGAGGCAGGTATGCCAAAGGAGACCAGATAATTCACAACGGTGCTATTGAGGTGTGCACAGCCTTACCCTGGAGTCCTGTGATGATCCCGCATGGTCTGCCTGGCGTAGAGCAGACTGATGAGGCTGTGGAAGCAGGGACAGGCTCCAGCCCTCCACCCTGTAAGTAAGAGCAGCAAGAGGTACTTAGTTAACGGCACTTTATCTTATTTTGACTGATAGGTTGCCTCGTGTTTCAGAGTCATGTACGGGCATGGGCAAGGTTGTATGCCCGCTCCACCTCCATGTGTGGGTGACACACAGGGGTCATGTGCCTCGTGTACTGGGAATATGCAGAATCACCTGCAGGGGAGAGGGAGACGGTATGGGGACAAGGTAAGTCCAGTGGGTGTACAAGGCTCTGTCATCAGTGTCATTTAGCCTTTCATATCATTTGGACTATAACATTGTGGAGTGTGCTGTCCTACGGGCACGATTGAATCAATGGGGTACTCTCCACTTGGTACGCTTATGTATGTGTGTGCAAGAGTACTCATTCAGTTGGCGCTGGATAAGGGGGCACTTCCATCTACTTCTGCATGACAGAAGTGGCTGCCTCATGTGTCATTGCAATCTGCATGACAGAAGTGGCTGCCTCGTGTCATTGCAAATCTATTTGGCTACAGTTGCATTTGCTGGTTGTCACTGCTCTGTATTGTTCTCCATGCATTTCCCTGCACATTTTGGGCACAGTGTTAGTGGGATGAACATCGTCATTACTCGGCCTACTTATGTGTGGTGCGTTTGTGGTTGTGCCAGCTTATGGTTTGAAAAAGAATCATTGTCGGGTGGCCAGGTTGGGAATTCTGTACTGTCAGTGTTCAGAGCCATGGTGTAACGCACACAGGTGGGTTTATTGTGGTGGGTTTTGCAAATGTCACTGTGCCACCACATGTCTTACATCCTGCATGGGTGTGTTCTGCTGTGTGGCACGTGTCCGTGGTTTATCGTGCAAGGTGCTTAATTGTGTATGCTGCAGTAATCCTGCTGACTATTGGGTATGATGGATTCTGTGACAGGCACCATCTGTTGTCGATTGACATGCTTCATGGTATACATTTGCACCCACCCAGTAGCCATGTGTTTTGCACTCGATGCATTTTCATGTACGCCAGCAGGGTACTGTTGCGCAGGGCCATGGAGTCGTGGGTGGATCCTGGGTAGCGGCCAGAGCAGTGGATGAAGGTGTGGTCGGATATCATCTGCACGTTGAGGGAATGGTATTGATTCAGGTTTCTGTAGGCAGCCTCATGTGCCTGGGGTGGTACGTGTGCCACATGTGTGCAGTACAGGGCTGCTGTTACATTCGTGACTTGGCCAATGGCATTGTAATGACACTTCAGCTGGTGCAACTGTGCCTGTGTGGCTGGCAATGCAATGTCTACATTCACATGATTCAACAGTGCATCAGGCACCTGTCCAAGCATGGCACTGAATGTGGACTGGGCCATTCCATGCATCATGTCAACGGTATGTTGGTAGCTGCCAGTCCCAAATAATTGTGGCACAGACACGAGCTTCACTAGGGGAGGTACTGCCGTGCTGGTGCCTATGCGGCTGCCAATGTCAGCCTGGATTGTGTCCAGCTACTGGGTGATGGTGGCTCTGTCCAGCCGATGATCTGTCACCAACTGGCCATCAGTCAGGGCCCAGGGTGTTGGCCTGACCCTGGGCATGGCTGGCTGCCTTGCTGGTGCTGCTCTCCAACTTCTTTTCCTCATCCCCACTGACCCCTGCACTTCCAGGGGCCTGGTCTGGTTGGCTGGCCTCTGTAGCTCCAGGCGCAGCAGCTACTAGTCAACCTCAAGGCTCCCAGCTCAATATGGCAGTATGGTGTTGGGGAGGGTGTGTTGTGCATGTGTGGCTCCTTTTGTAGGCCTCTGATTTGCAGCGGGTCCACCTGGGTCCTTATTGCTGTCTCCTCCCTGCTCCTGCTGGTGTTATGGTGTTGGGGAGGGTGTGTTGTGCATGGGTGGCACCTTTGTAGGCCTCCGATTTGCAGTGGGTCCACCTGGGTCCTTATTGCTGTCTCCTCCCTGCTCCTGCTGGTGTTATGGTGTTGGGGAGGGTGTGTTGTGCATGGGTGGCTCCTTTGTAGGCCTCTGATTTGCAGTGGGTCCACCTGGGTCCTTATTGCTGTCTCCTCCCTGCTCCTGCTGGTGTTATGGTGTTGGGGAGGGTGTGTTGTGCATGGGTGGCTCCTTTGTAGGCCTCTGATTTGCAGTGGGTCCACCTGGGTCCTTATTGCTGTGGCCTGTGTTCTGTTACCTCCAGCTTTTTGCTGGAGGTATTTTCGGCAGATTGTCCGCCGCTTTTATGGCACTAATAGCGCCAACGCAGTACTCGTGATTGGTGATTTTTTAGCGCGAATGGTTCCTGGCGCTGTTATGGCGCCGGCGGTATTTGGAGTCGTGATCCGACGGACCCTTGAAATCGGCGCTAAGAGCGTTACCGCCGATTTTAAGGGTTACCGCCCAAGTCGTGATGAGGCCCTATGTCTAGACTTGTGTACAACGCGGCATGGTTTCCTCGTGTTTCCTGTCAATCCTGTTGGCTAAACGTGGCACCATTTTAGAACTCTTTAAGTAGTGGGGATATTATTGAAACTAAAAGGGGACTCCTTGTTCTGCATAGCAATGCCAAACATTCAGCCATATTGGATTTGCTTCATCATATTGTAATTCTCAAAAAACAGATCCTGCTAGTGTACTAACCTTGAAACCCAACTTGAACACGCATTTATGCGGACAATTTCTCCCCTAGCACAGTTTTTTTGACTTATAAGGGTGAACTGCATTTTCCGCAGAACTCCACCTTGTGATGATGTTAGTCTCCATGCCAGAATGATGGAACAAGAGGGCCCTATTAGATGAGGGCCTTGTTGTTGCGCCTACACCATCCAAACGGTACGACGTCCTTCTGCCAAGTCGTTTTTTCGATGTCATTTTTACCGCAAAAGTTCCATCGAAACAACTCATCGATATATATATATATATATATATATATATATATCGGGGGTCGGGTGGGGTCAATAACGGGAAATGGGAGGTTTGTGGGGAACTCCGCTCAAAATAAAAAAAAATCCATCGAAAAAAACCACATAGAACCCATTCAAACCAGTTTAATACATTTGTAAGTCACTTAATGGGATGTGATATCTAAATCTCCAGAATGCCTCGCATTTAGTCCCAATAGGGGGCTGTTGCTAAACACTCTTTGATGTCTAACAATCCTTTCAGTGCAATGCTTTCTGCCTTTGAGCGATGTATATTTTATCACTTAACTGATCTGGCAATTGCTTTATACAGCCAAGTGAACAATGTACTGCTCCTCTCGCATGATGTTGTGCAGATCCTGGTGAATCTCCTGGTCGGAACGGCTGCTAGTGTCTCTGAAGAGGTTGCTCAGGGACTCGAGCTTGTAAGTAAAATATTTCTAGGCACATGTTTGTGACCTAATTTTAAATATTTTTTTAGTAGAAGTTGGCCCATTTAGGGTAATGTTTGTGAAGCAGCTGTAGGAAAATAATTGGGTTCTGATTAACACTGTTTTTAGGACAACAGTTAGCGTTTGACGATTCTTTGTGAAACATTTTGTGATCTTGTTTTTGCAATACACTCTGTACAAGAGACTGCTTGTTTTCAAATAAGGATCCTTTATCACCTTTGTGGTGGTTTCAAAAGTATACATAGGTCTGCCCTTAACTCACGCACAGGTTTTACACATCCAATTGTATGGCTGAGAATAGGTAAGGTGCTGAATGCTAGCTGCTGTCATTAGAACACATAAAATAGTCTGCTGTGACTCTGCTTTTCCCCTTTGGTTTCCTTTTAATTTAACAATTTTTCACTATTTCAGTTGGTGTGCCCAGCACTGCGGTGTCTTGGTAATCTACTCGCAGATGACAAGATAACCTTGGGTAGAGTACAGATTCCGGATGGACGGCTCTTGGGGGCCATCTTTGTTTTCATGGCAGTCTTTTTACAGCAGCAGCCCTTCATGGTGCCCGAGTGCCTTTGGCTTCTCAACAACCTCACAGGTAATGGAAGTGTTTTACTCCTAGCATGTGGGCGTTTGGTTACTGATCATGAGATCATTAATTGCCAAACTTATGACTAGCTGTGCCTAATATGGGCACGATCTTGGAAGGTTTTGGGGGTAATTTAGAGTTTACCAGTAATTCCGTCGGGATACCAGCAAACGGTATTACCGTTCCCACCGCCTGATATCCCAGTATTACAGGCAATACCGGTACCGGTAACACTGGCTATTTTTTGTCAGTGAGGGCCTGATTTTCTCTTGGCTGGAGCTAAATTGGGTAACCCCCAGTGGCAAACTTGTACTCTGCCGGTCCGGAAAAGTGATGGCATATGGAAATACCCCCATTGTGTTAAAAGTCTTAAAAAAAAAAAAAAAATGATACAGAAGTTCAGTGTACATTGTTGGCACGGGCATTGTTGATGATGACACGTGTATGTTTTTGGTCCCTTCATCCTTGACGGTCCCCACAATTTACTTTTTTACCTAAGATCCAGAAGTCCATGGTGAGGCCACTGGGGAGACCTATAGTCACTTCATCAGGCTCCGTGTTAGAAAATATATCTCGTTTTGTTGATGAAACCTTCATTTGTTTTGTTTCTACTTAACCTTTTTGTGTGACACCAAAGATTTTTTACAACAGGTTAATGGAATCCCTTTGGAAGATTGTTTGATATTAGCAACACTCGACAGCCTGTAAATATTTTCGGGGGACACAATCTCTTAATTTTCTGTCTCACAGTGCATTCATTCTTGAGATGTTAACTTTTTGCCTGAACAAGTTTGTTTGAAAATTCATTTTTTCATCAAGTCAGAGAAGTTGCCATGGGCAGTGCCTTTGCCCCTCCTATGCCAATTTGACCATGGGGTGGTGGGAGGATACCATGCTGAAAGAAGTTATATATATAAGACATATACTCAACAGATTGTTGCATGGTGGTGTTTTATAGATGTATTTGTAATCTGGAAGGGCACTGAATTGAGCTGCGTGGAGTTTAAGAAAGTTAATTGCAATACTGCTAACTTGGCATTTACGGAGACCCATAGTGCATCTGAAATAGTGTTTCTTGATGTCAGTGTGAAATTGGATGGCAATGTTATTCATACCTTTTTATACACAAAAAATCCACCATCTCCAGCCTTCCCTTGCATGCCACCAGTAGCCATCCTGCCAGCTGTAAGAAAAGTATTCCTTATGGGGAATTAGTGCGTTATCGTCGCAATTGTTCTTACTTGATTCAATTTGATTGTTGTTCAGTAGCTGCACATCATTTTGTGTCACAGGGATATTCAACAGGGGTGATTGAAAATGCTTATGTTAAGGCCAGAAATTTGCAGAGGGATCATTTGCTAAATGTCAACAGGAAAAATAAACGATCCTGATAATGATGAACCCCATTTTATTGTGGCAGATTGTGCTGCATCTCAACAAATCAGGATGATAGTTCAGAGACACTGGCATGTCCTCTGAATGGACAAGGATTTATCATCTTTGTCTTTTCAACCTTGCCTCACATTTAGGAGGTCACTATCGTTGAAAGATAAATTGGTTTCCAGTTTTTTTTTTTTTATCTCCCATGAATATTAGACCTATGGAGAGTGCATGGTTATCTCAGCGAGTTGTTGGTTTTCATTATTGCCACGGATGTAAAGTATGTTTGCATGCAGTTTCACAGAAAACATTTGTCCATCCAGTCTTAGGTGCATTGCGAATTATGCAGTATCATATTACATGTGACATCATGTTTATGTTGTATGTATTGAATTGTCCATGTAATACATTTTATGTTGCGAGTACCACCTGTAAGCTCAAAATTCCGATTTTGCTATCAGGAAGGTGGACCCTTCCTATCCTATAGCAAAACATTTTCAAGAACAACATGACAGTAATGTACAGCTTTTAACTTTTTGGGGAATTGATCATGTACCTATACATCCTTGTGGAGGGAATGGAACTCTAAAACATTGGCAAATGGAGACCAAATTGATTCTGGTTCTGGACACAAAATACCTCATGGGCACAATATTGATGAGGAACTGTATACCTTTATTGGTGTCTGATCATGAAGTTAGCTGGTCTGCTTTTTTGCTAAGATTTTTCTTTCTTTAATCGTTTTGTTGATTGTTTTCTCTCTGGATTGCAGCATGGTTTTTATTGTGAATAGATATATTTGCACTATTCCAATTTTGCACTGAAGATATGCTGCTATTTTTACTGCATTTTGCACATTAGCACCATTTTCAATAATTAAGTGTTTTAATTAAGATTGACCAGTGAGTAGCTACAGTGGTGGTCCTGCTGCTATATATGTATTTGCACGTTAATTTCTGGCGATTTAGTTTTGGTGTTATTGGGTCTGATTTGCACTTTCTAAATGTTGCACTGTATGTATAGCTGCTTTTCTAATTGTATTTTGCACATAAGGTCCATCATTGAGACAAGTGCTATTGTGTATTTTTATCTATGTTGCTATATGCAGTTGCACTTTATGATACTCTCTTAAGTACAGGAGTTATTGAGCTAGAATATTGTGCATATTTGTAATGGTGTATTTTATTGTATGTCTGTGTTTTTTAATCTTCACTTGAACAGAGTGTTGGCATTGGCATAGACACTTAGCCTTGACACCATGATTATACGAATGGTTTTGCAATGTACGGAGTGTAAGGAGATTTTTAAGGCATAGTAATGACATATTGGTGCATTAGTCAAATTCCTCACATTGAACATGGATTCTGGTATTATTAAATTATGAAGTATTCATTTGATGGGGCCCCTGTCCTTCATTAAGCCATTACTGTGTTTAATTAGAGGTCATTGTTGTTTTCTGTCAACTTCAATTTATCATTGTCCTGAGGGACCACATTATTATTATGCTTTGAGGCACCATGTTTATTATGTCATAACTGTCCCTGCTTTACCATGTTCTTTACTTCCCTTTCGTTCGTTTGGGAATTGTTTAAAAAAAAAAAAAAAAGTGTGTTGAAGGTTGGTGAACAGAGAAGGACTTACTTTTATTTAAATGTTTGTGTGTCCTTGATCAGTTTATGTGAACAAGCACCATGACGGTGTGAAACGTGTTACCTGTGCCTGCTTCCTTTTGATCAGTGTAATTTGCATTAAAATGTCATTGTTTTATTAACTCGACATGTGTGAATAATATTTCAATTTTTGTCCTCTGGGTGCGGTCCTCCCACTTTGTTGTGTTTTTTTTCTCTTTGAAAAGGGACCTCGAATGGGCTTGTATGTAATACTATCCCTAGTGTGACGTCTGTTGTACCCATGGTCCTTCACGCGTCGAGTCACGTGTTGCGGAGATCGTGGTTTATAGCCTTTATTTAGTTATCATTGAAATTAATATAACTTATCAACATTTTCAACGATCAACACAGCGACCGACTTCTCAAGGGCGTTTTTGACAAAGAAGTGCTTTGACATCCTTTCTGGTGACTGTCTAATTAAGCCATGCTGCAGACTGTACAGTAGGGAGAGAGGGGGGTGTTACATTGGGTTAAGATATATATATATATATATATATATATATATATATATATATATATATATATTTCTGAGGCTTGAGGATCGGCTTAGAATCACATGCTTTGCATAGGCCGACATCTAGTGGAAGTTTCAGAGTATTGCACATGAAGTTTTTCGAAGTTCGAAAAGGGACGTCAACAGTATATAAATATATTCATTCCTCCTGGAGAATGCCTACATTTACGCACTCCCTTTATGCTCTATATTTATTTTCCATGTTCTCCAGTCATGGAAAAAAACTCCATTAAAATTTTGTCCATCCTGCCGTAAAAAATATCCTTGGAAGGATATTCACTGGGTGTGCAATCACTGTCTCGAGAGAGATCATTGTGAGAAACGCTGTGCAGCCTGCCAGCTTTTTTGAACCACAACTTTAAAATATCGATGCACTAAGCGTTGGGCAGCCCACACCATGCAGGTGGAAGCCAGCCTAGACTCCCGAACAGGTGCCAGAGAGTCCGAAGAACAGGGCGCTTTCAGCGCACAAAGTGCCGCCAAAGACGATATGGGATCAGTAGATTCCCGAGTGCTATTCTCCCCCTCTGAGTGCAGACTACCCCGGCGACAGTGGCACACACAAACATACAGAACTTAGGGATGCTCACTCACGTGATAAACACACAACCCTTAGCCAGTCGACAACAAAGTCGTTGAAATCTGGCCACGCGGTACACAAACGCACCTATGGTGCATCTACCTGGACGCAGTCCTCTGCGCCCTTCCCATGGGTGCGACATGACAGCCCTTCAAAACAGGCGTTGAGTGAAAAGTCTTCTGCGCATAAATTCCTCGGGCTACGCTTCGAAAGCGCTTGCCCATGTCCTCTGTTTCGAAGACGCACGCTCTTGAACGTCCATCGAGACTTTTTACACAAGAGGCAGGTTTAAAACAACCGTTGAAACGCCCTCACAGACTAAAACTTCAGCGCAAGGGCATACATTGCCGAAAGACACTCACTACACTGAGGACTTATCTTCTTTGTCAGAAGCTTTACTTTCTGACCCTACACATACACCCTGAAGAGGTTCCATTTCCTCTTAAAAACACTCCTAGGAAGGCTCTTGGACAAAAGAGAGATTTGAGCTAACTAGACAAATTCTCATTTTTTTGTGTCATTTATGGAAAAGTATCCAGTTAGACAAAAACATATTGATTTAGGACTTCTAAGTCCTCAGAATTACATGAGACGGTCAATTCACAGCCCCAAAGTACAGGGTTCACAGAAGATGTCATTATTTTAGACCAAGATAATACTGATGATCGGGGAACTAAAGAGGATTATCTAGGAGATCATGACCAATATGGGGATGATGATGATCCTTATAATCAGGATGACAAATTTCTCCTTCCTTCACCTCAAGGCGAGTGTGGCTGATTCTCCTGTTAATGACCAAATCCTATAATAATGATCTGCTCAAAAAGGCAGCAGACCATTTAAGATTCAAATACAAGTGGTTCCCCAAGATTTAGATTTTGTGGATGTAATGCTAGAAGAAAGAACCTCTATAGGGCAATTCATTCCACTACTTCAGTCTGTATCCAAAAGAATACGACCTTCATTAGAGACACCTTTTTTGCATCAGGGCGGTTGATCCCACGGTGGAGAAAACCTTTTTTTTTTTTTACCCAGGTCCCTCTGATCCATTATATATACACACACAAGGTCAGCTCAAGCCAGATTCCCTGGCGGTTACCTCCACCTGCAAAATGGCGTGCACTCCCTCATCTTCCACGGAAGCTCCTCCTGAAAATGAGAGTAAAAAACTATTCGCCCTGGCAAAAAAAGTGGCTAGTTCAGCTGCATAACAAGTGTGTATTGCCAACAATACCACTCTTCTTTCCAGCTACAGTAGGGCACTCTGGGACAATGTTTAGTCACAACTAGACGCCGTCACTGAACCACTCTAGACTCAGATTTCAAAGACACTGGCCGAGGGCAAACATGTGGCTAACAATATAATTAAAGCTAATTTGGATGCAGCTGACAATGCTGGTAGGATTGTAGCAGAAGCCACAGTACTAAAGCGCCACGCTTGGTTGTGACAATTGGGGTTTAAGCTTGAGACTCAAGCAACCCTACTCAATATGCCCATTGAATCATATGTGTTTTTTGGAAAGGTGGTGAAACTGCTAAGGAGGAGCATGAATCTGTAAAATCGTTAAACCAAATTTCAAACAAACCCTATGTTCAGCGTGATGTGTTTAACACACACAGGTTTTTTCGGGGCCTATCCATGCGCAACACAATCTGCTTTCAACCTGGGTTCATCATCTCCTTGGTACTCTAAGACTTCACAATCAACCCCCTTTCAATCCACCTATTAAAGGGGCTTCAGATGGGGCAGAGCTCGCTCTAGGGCAGCAGCCGCAAACCGCTCTGCTGCCCAAAAACACTGCCAGCTTAATTCAGGTTCCCTCCCATGTTTCCCCAGTAGGGGGTCACATCTCACAATTCACAAGCATATGGGAGGGAATCATTTCAGACAAGTGGGTACTTTCCACCATGTCCAAGGGGTACTCCATAGCGTTCCTTGCAAGACTTTGATACCATCCACCAAAGCATCAGAAAATGTTGCAAGAACACCAGCGAATTCTACAAAACAAGATTCAAACTCTTCTACTAAAAGGAGTAATAGAATTGGTCCCTCCTCACAAGGTAAACTAGTATTTATTCAACCTATTTCCTTGTTCCCAAAAAAGACGTAACTATGTGCCCGGTGTTATACCTACATCCAGCAAACGCATGTGAAACTGCAAACGTTTGGAATGACAACCCTTCAGGAAGTATTCCCCCTCTTAAAACAGGGGGGTACATGGCAACATTGGATATGATGCATACTTTCATGTTTCAATATTGCCAGTGCACAGAAAATATCTCAAGTTCAAAGTCGGAAAGACTCATTAGCAGTACAAGGTCCTCCCTTTGGCATATCCTCAGTGCCAAGAGCATTCACCAAAATCCTTGCAGTCGCAGCGGCCCACCTGTGCAGACAGTCCATCCCAGTGTACCCTTATCTCGATGACTGGCTAATTACAGGAGAGAGGCAGACACACCTCAAAAATGTCGGCAAAGCACCCAAGATACAATCAACCTACTCTTCAGTCTAGGCGTCTCCATCAATGAGAAAAAATCAAGTCTCATCCCAGATAAAACAAACCAGTTTCTTAAGGCCCAAATTCAAACGAAAGACGCCTTAGTCTTCCCCTTTGACGAGAGAGTACAAAATATGCTATTCCAAATTCCACATTATGTAGCTGGTCGTCAGATAACTGTACGAAAGGCCATGCGCTTTCTAGGGATGATGGCTTCCTGCATTTACCAAGTTCCTCACACCCGACTGCGCATGTGTCTTATGCAAGAGTGGCTAGCGAAACCATGGTCGCAAGCAAGCGGTCAGTGAGACGATCTAGTGGTAATTTTGCTAAATTTGTTTCACTCTTTGCAGTGGTGGACAAAGGAGAACCTTATGCAGGGACACAGACACATCATTGTCAGGGTGGGGAGCACATGTCCTCAATCACACTGCCCTCAGCAAATGGTCACAATTACTGACAAAGAAGCACATCAACCTTCTAGAACTATTAGCAGTGCTCAAAGCACTTCAAGCCTTTCAACATCTACTTTAGGGGAAAACAGTCCTAGTCCTAACAGACAGCCCTACAGCCATTTCTTACATAGACAAGCAAGGGGGAATACATTCTCCAGGTCTGTCCAAACTAGCACACAACATATGGAATTGGGCATCAAACACTATGTTCCTAGTGTCCCAACACGTTGCACGGGAACACAACTGCCTAGCCGCTGTGTTAAGCAGAGACTTACAGCTTCCGTCAGAACACGAATGGCAATTGCACAAAGACATTCTGCACGACATCTTCGCAAACTGGGGATAACCGGACTCAGATCTATTTGCAACTCAGGACAACGCATAATGCCCAAACTTTACTTCCAGGTACCCCGCAAACAGGGTCCAAGGGGGGAGGGCGGGGGGGCTCTGTGGATGAGCTGGTCAGAGATTTGCTTACACTTCCACCCCCCCCCCCACACACACACACACACACACACACCACTACTCAAGATAATCCACAAGATGCACCAGGACCAAGTCAAACCCATTCTAATAGCTCCAATGTGGGCATGTCAACCATGGGTCTCACACCTGTTCACAATGTCCCTTTACTCACCAGTGAAAAGTTCCTTCCCATACAACATGCTGTCCCAACATCAGGGAACAACATATCAGTGCCTTCAAACACTGAAATTTGCAGCTTGGCTCCTGAAGTCAGTTTGATCATTTAAACTTTCCACAAAGTTGTATGCACATGCCTAAAGAGGCATGCAAACACCAGACATTTATACTACAATAAATGGAAACGGTTTATCTGGTGCAAAGCTTAAGACAACCCAATTGATTGTTCTCCTTCACACATTGTTCTCTACTTACTTTACCTGTTAGATTCAGGTTTAGTCTTTAACTCTCCATTTAGCAGCACTCTATATATATATATATATATATATACCACCTCTCAAACTAACGTGTCTTGGTGTAAGGTGCCAGTAGTGAAGTCATTCATGGGTTAAAAGATGGCAGCCACCTATTTCCAACCCAACTCCCGGATGGGATTTAAATTTTGTACTTACAAAGCTCATGTGTCCCCCATTTGAGCCAATGCATACAATCAGTCTTAAACACCTCACCTACAAGAGTGCATTTCTCGTTGCCATTGCATCCATTAGAAGGGTCAGTGAACTACAAGCACTCTCAGTTCAAGATCCCTTTGTTTTCATTTATAAAGACAAAGTGGTGCTAAGAACACACCCATGATTTTCTCCCAAGTTAATTTCAAAGTTCCATGTCAACCAGTTCATAGAACATCCAGCTTTCTTCCAAACCCCTACCAATTCAGCAGAAAAGAGCCTCCATACACTAGAAGGGCTGTAATGTATTACCTTAACAAGACAAAGCCAATAACAAATACTGATAGGTTCTTTGTGTCCATAGCTACTGGAAGCGAAGGAGATCCTGTCTTTAAGTCAACTATCTTAAAATAGATAGTCAAGTGCATTCAAATGTGCTATTCCCTTTAACCCCTTAACTGCCCCCTTAAAAGCATTACGCATGCTGACGTGAAACTGACAGAAATCCAACCCCCATGCCGTGAGGAGGAACCTCCTCCTCCTCCTCACATAGCCCGGGGTTTGGATTTCAATTTTGTGCAATCCCTGCTTTGGCACTGCGAACGTAATGTCAAGGACGAGATAGCTCATCCTTGGCACTAAAGAGGTTAAAACAAAACTCTGCCGTTCACGCCCAGAGTACACAACACGTGGCACAGGGGCTACTTTAGCTTTTATTGAAAATGTCCCTTTAGATGCCATTTGCAAGTTCTATACATTTTTTCACACTACATTACTGTCAGATTGCACAGTCCAAACAAGATTCCCAGGTGGGACAAACAGTTTTAAGACATTGCTTTGCTGCAGTACCTTCAAACATCCCACCACCTTCTCCAGGTACTGCTCACTAGTCTATGCAAAGCATGTGGCTCTAAGCAGATCCACAAGCCTCAGAAAGCCTACATTACTTACTTCAATTGTATTTCTGATGCTTGTATTTGCTTAGATTCACATGCAGCCACTCTTCCTCCCCTCTTGGATTTGAAGGTACATAGACATTTTACACCTACTTTATGGACTCACGCAGACACTTCATGCTCCCTCATGTCAGTAACAAAACAATCTGAGGGACCTCCACGCGTGAAGAACAATGGGTACAACAGACATCACACTAGGGATAGTATTGCAGACACACCCAGTCGATGTCCCTTTTCGAACTTCAAAAACAAGTAATGCAATACTCTGCACGTACCCCTGGATGGCAGCCTATGCAAAGTATGTGAATCTAAGCAGATACAAGCATTAGAAATATTAATAATAAGTAATGTATGCCATATATACAGAACACCAAGAAAGTTATGTCAGGTTTGAATAAAACACTTTCACCTGAAATGAAAGTATGATAGTCAATTTGAGCCAAGTCACATATTCTACAATGCCACCTAGTAGCCATTGGTGAAAGTTCACCTCCAGTTCTGAGCCACAACAGCAAGGTATTGTGGGTATGCAAATTAGCACAAATGCAAACCTTTTCTACAGGACATTCTTTGTCTTTGAGGACAGTGCTACTTTATACATACTGCAGCAAGACACAGACAACAGATTCAAAGTTCAAAATAAAATGGTTTATTAAATCAAATGTCAGGATGTTAGACTGCCTAACTTGCCTCATACCAAGGTGGGATTTCCCTGCCGAAACTAAGGAAAGTCTGAGTCAAAGATTTCAACTTGTCTGTCTGTCCAAAATCTATCCTTACCCTCACAACTAAAGCTAAACAATGTGTAGGGATGTCAATAATGAACAATAATGAAATAAATGGTGATCAATACAAAGTTCGGAGCTTCCCCAAGTTCAAGAAAGTTCCACAAAAAGTCTCAAGATTACCTTTAGGTTAAAGGCAATATTATTCCACACAAGCCTCTGGGTTCCCTTCCCCGGGTTCAATGCAACACAGTTCAAACAAAAAGGGGGTCAAGAGAGTATTTGTAGTGCATCAAATCTCAGGGTTGCCTTCCCCAAGATTTAAACATAGCAACTTGTACTGGTTTCAATTTTTCAAGGTTCATCACACATTTAGGTCCACTTGAACCACTGCATATATCGATTATTTTCTGCTTGCCACCAATCGCTTCTCTGTAAAATCCACACATTTTGTTTTGAAAACGAAAACAAAGCGCCAAACACCTTCCGCGTTGTGGATCATGGCAACATCTGTGCTCGCGTCGCAGTTTTCCAGGCCCCCAGCAGCAATCAACTTTTTCATTACCCGCCCACTTACTATAGAGGAGTGGCTGGAAGAGAGCACTTCAGAAACAGAAGAAGGACCAACCACAACACCAGTCTTGCAGCGCAACCTTTCATTTATTTTTTATTTATTTATAAGGTGCTGAAAGCCTGCAGGCATTGGAGTGCAGTAACAAAAACGTACAAAATGAAATACAAAAGGAAACAACACACCTTCATCACAATAAAAAGTACATCCTTCTCAACGAGGGATACAAGCCTTCAAGCTAGTCCACTATAAGTTTCAGATTTGAAGATCCTCTAAACACATAGTTGCAGTTACTAGGGTAACTTGGTATATTGCTAAACCCACATCCGACCAGAACACAGACGAATGGTGTACTCAGGAAAATAGGGACTATTTCCAACCTCTGTAGAATTTTCAAATCTGTGTCCAACCACCCCAGGGCCAGTTCTTGAATGTCCTACCCATATCCAAAAATGCTGGCAGACATATTTCTGTGGCAAACACAGACCTAGATCTAATTGAATTATATAGATCTCAACAAAACACACAATGTGCCACCAAATGGGCAGTTGACACGTTCAAGGCCTGGCTTCTGCAGAAAGGATACTCATCTTCTTTAGAAATGCAGCCATTCAATATTCTTGCTTCTTTGCTATGCTTATTTTATGCAGAAGTGCGAACTGTAAATGGAGTTGAATACCAGCCACAAAGTTTGATTTCACTACGGTCTAGTTTAAATAGTCACCTCAATATGGCAGAAATGTGAACATAATACAAAGTGAACAGTTTATTGCAGCCAACAATGTATTCATCAGTATAATAAAAAGACTGAGCCGAAATGGAAGAGACCAGGCACAACACAAGGCACCAATTACCCATACAGATCTTACCAAACTACGCCCTTGCAGCATTTTCTATAGATTTTACCAAACTACGCCCTTGCAGAATTTTCTATACCGCCTTTCCACATACATTACAGTACAAAGTATGGTTCGACATGCAAATAGACTTGGCAAGAAGAGGACGTGAAGGACTCTGTCTGCTCCCGCCTAATGCTTTTGAAGTAGTTGCTGATGCAAATGGCAAGCAATACGCCACACTTACTTTCAACGAGTTAACCAAAAATCTCCACAATTTATTGGAGCGACACTGCAGTAACCCGAGAGGCAGGAAGTATGCAATTCCCACCGAACCAGACTGTCCTGTGAAATCTCTGCTACTGTACATCTCCAAACTGCCAACGGATGCACCCTGTCTTTCCCTACTGCCTTGTCGCTTCCACCACAATCAGTGCTGCGATGATCCTATATGGTACACAAATTGTCCACTTGGAAAAAACACTCTAGGGGCTTTCATGCAACAAATCCGTCAACGTGCCCTTCAAAGTAAAATGTACACCAATCCCTGCAGTTGGGCCACTGCAATCCAACTACTTTCAAATGCTGGTCTGGAAACAAGAGAAAGTATGTCTGTGACTGGACACCGAAACCCAACATCAATTACCAGTTACTGGCAACCCCAGGCCACACAAAGTAAAGTTTGGTCTGCAGTTCTCCACCAGGGACATGCATCACAATATTTACCTCCTGTATCTGAATCTAAACTCTTTCAATATTGAAATGCCCTGTATTACATCACCTATTCCATCGTCTTCTAATTCATTCTCCACCATTATGTCCAACATCTCTGAAAATAACTCTAACCCCAGTTTTCAAATTAATCCTTTACTTTCCATTGCAATGCTACGCTTGGGCCTCTAACTATGGGCCCCGGGGGCATTACCTTATGCGATAATGGCCCGCCAGCAAGGGGATTATTGCCTAAAGAGAAACCCTACTCCTGGAGGGGTTTACCTACTTCAACTACAATACTAAGGATTCGGTCAGGATGTCCATGTAAATCCAAGAGTTCATCGTCCTGTGTCAAAAACATACTTCTTTCCTTTACACTTAACTAAACTAAAGAGGTAGTTCTTGGTCCAGAAGAACGGCTCCCTTCTTCTGGACAACGGATCACAGTTCCAATTGTTGTTACCTGAGGGAATGACTCCCTTTCCCAGGTCTCAATCCCTTTCCAAGGCACAAAACAAAGTTCCAGGTTGTGATGCTAAAAAGCAGTAATGGTCTCAGTTTCAACTCAAAAGATAAAGTTTCAGTTCAAACATCAACATTCCTTATTGCCCACATGTGTTTCTTTGTTATTGGGTTCCTGGAGATTGCCTCCCTTCTCCAGGTGTCTTGCTCTCAGTATTTTCACAATGCCAGGGGAATGACTCCCTTCCCTTGGCATTGTTCTCACACTCGCTTGGCATTTAATTTCACAACACTAGGGGGATTGTCTCCCTTCCCCTGGCATTTTCACAGGCTCCCTTCACAGTACCAGGGGCAATGTCTTCTTTCCCCAGGGCCCTTTACAGTTCTGACACAGTTCACAATACTAGGGGGAATGTCTCCCTTCCCCTGGCCTGTTTCTATGATTTGTACACTTCTCCTTGTGGGTGTTGGTCCCCGTTCCGTAGGATTCTCTGCTGGTACTGTGGCAGACCTGGTTCACTAACTTACAAGGTACTGCGACTATGAAGATGACTGATGAACCTTCGGTCTTGTGGGTGCGGGTCGCAGACCCGAGCTTTGTTGTTTTCACCCCCTTCGTCCCGGCAACTCTGGTATCTGTCTGAGGTTTGCTGACGCCCTCCGGTTGGTCTTGAGCTGGTCGGTGTTCCCTTTCGGGCTTCTGCAGTGTTTGGTGGCCACCAGCATGCACATTTTCACCTGCCCGCGTGGGCCCCGGTTGTCTCCCGTCTGGACCTCCACTTTTCTGCTTTGGTGGATGGTCCTTCCATGCTGGACCATTCAAGGACACCTCTGCCTGCTCGGTAAACTTGTCTACATGTCCTTTGGTTCGGCGGTGGCTCAAGCATTCCCCACACTCACGGTTCCTCTGAAGAGGGCTGCTCTCCCTCTTCCATTTTCCCTCTTCTGTTTGAATGTGACTCGACTAATAGGAATTTCGGAACCACTTGATCGTTCACTAGTGGTTCCAGGAGTGCTCTTCATGTTTCCCTGCATTGCCTGCTCGTCTCAGCACCTGTCCCATATTCCTTCTTCGGGTAGACTAGACTCTTCATCATCTCAGTATTTGTACTATGCTTCTCTGTTGGGTGGACTAGCTATTTCCTCATCCCATGATTTTAGTTAAATGATACATCTACATGGGGTGACAAGGCAAGGGTGTGGCAGATGAAGGGAATTGGAGTGGAGTATACTGCGTTCTCCTTGGAAAGTCCCTGCTCCCACAGTCGTCCTGCTGAGACCCACCCCCCGAGAGACTATCTGGTAGCAGCCTCGCCTCCCTGGCCTCATGAGAAGGGGCTCCCCCTCGGGAAGAAGTGACGACATCCAAGGATTCGTCACAATATATATATATTTGAAAATGTAAACCAATTTAAAAAATGTCCTATTTCAGGTGATATGGCATTTATAACGCGCCTATACACAAGTGTTTCAAGGTGGTTTTCTTTTTTTTATTTTCACTCTACAAAAGAGCATTTTGTTGCACTTTTATACAGATGTGGATCTGCCCTTGCCTCATTGGAAACGAAACAATGAAATGGACATTTAGGATTGAAGAGCGAAAAAGTAGTGCACGATACGGCAGTCTGTCTGCAGCATTATACCATCATGTAGTGTAGGGAAGGTTTAGCCTCAGTTCTTGTGCTTTAAGTGGGATAAGGCGGTGAGGGGGGGTAGGGGCTTTAATCCGCCATGATGCAGTTCTGGGGCTATCACGCAGACTCCAATCCCAAATAGTTAATAAAGCTTTAAAAAAGGAGTGGCCTGTGTAATTAAAGGAGTGACCTAATAGAGCCAATCGATTTTACATATGTGCAATTAAAGGTCAAACATTCTGGTTTAAAAGATGTATTTAAATATAGTTGATGTGTGTAAACATTTTGACCAGAATAAGTATATTCAAATATGAAACAGAACATCAAATCAAAGGGGGTCAGTACAACATGTAATACAGTTCTTCCGAAAGAAATCCATTATTCATAGATACTACTCAAAGGCATTTTAATGATAACACTTTAATACAATGTATGGAAAAAATCAAACCATGTTTTCTCTTATAATTTCCCTTTCCTGTTCGAAAAGTACCTAATTTCACATTTCTTTAACTGGTGTTGTGATTCTAAACATTACTGAATGTGACATCTACTGGCAAGGAGCAGTATTGCCACTCATTTTTAAAGAAATTTTGTATGGAGGTTAGTTCGGAGAACCCTGGTAGCGACCTGGCTCAAGGACAATATTTGGAGACGGCCAAGGCTGAGCCCTGGCTAACCATGGGCCACTTAAATTTCTGCTTAGTTCTTTTTACCAATCTATCGAGCAAGGCTCTTTTGTTTCACCTGAAGGTTTTCACGCATTTTTGGACTGAAAATCTTCCCAGAATTTAAACATTTTGACTTCCCTCTTTTTTTTATTTTTAACTTCACAAAAAGGTTTGTGGCAGTCATTTTATCCCCTTTTGTTTAGTCTCCTTTCATATGTTTCTAACCATTCCCTCAGCACAATGCAAGCACTTTTTGATACATTTTCCACCTGTGGTGGAAAGAAATTTAATAAAAAAGTACTCACCTTAAAGATTGCTATAAATAGGTATCACAAACTCCCTGAGTCTTACTTTGTGACTACTTCAAAACACATTTTAATTTCAGATATATTCCTATCACTAATCCTGCATACCATGATCGCACATGTACTTTGTCAGTGAAAGGTATAATTTCATACTGGAAAACATTAACTACAGTAAGTGAAGACACCTTTTTGGCACTTAATTCAGTTGGAAAAAAAGAACAAATTCCTGAATGGCTATTATTTAAACTGGAAGAATTAATTTGTGAAGTATATTGGCCCAGAACCAATACAACTAAACTTACAGAGTTGCACTGGACTATTTTCTAAGAAACCAGACAAAGAAGGAAATTGTACTGCTTACAAGAAGGGCTTTTGTACCTGCAATGAAGAGTCAACTACCTGATCATTCTCCTGAACGAAGTGACCAATCACAGCCAACAATTCCATCTCCCATTGGACGTGGCTATAACATGGAGGACAGATAATTAGCCTTCGTTCTATGTGGAATGCCATGTGCTCCAGCAGCATTCTGCACTTGATAAGATGTTCATGTGTGAAGAATAGATGCAGTGTACTTCATAAATGTTTAACAACTTGCATTGTACAGACGTGTGAGTGTGGAGGAAACTAGGAGTTGTGTGCCTCTGATTCTCTCTCACACTGTACCAAACTTGGCACACTCCGACAGTGAAGATGATTTCAGCAAAGGTGATGTTGATCAGAATTAGTGTTGTACTGTAATTATGATAACTTTGTAATTTCACCAGTTCAGTCATAGCATGCTACATCTAAAATAAACAAGAAATTGCTCAAATGTCATATTGATACAAATGAGCTTTAATATAAATATGGATAATTTGTCCTCTTTTTATTGAGTTTAACATATGAAAAACAATCACAGCTAGCATCAAGATATCCAAGATGGTTCTACTTCTGGGGCTTTATAAGTGGGGGTACCTGACGGGCAACCCATTACTGTGATCTACTTTAGTCACAAGAATAGACCTCGTGCACTTGGCTGTTGGGATGAGGGAATAATCAGTGAGTCATTTACATAGTCGCTGCCTGTGGAGCTACTTACCTGCTACATTTGCACTATAGGACACGGCTTATACGATCAGTGATAACCTCACCAACCTGTTCCTGTTGCAATATTATTTGGGAGGCAGTGGGACTCCCCGGCTTACAGGGTGACTGCTATCCCTTACTTCCATTTTCCCCACATAATTTAAATGTTTTATTTTTTTTATATACATGATGATGCACCACTACATGTCAGTCCTCAATACGTAATGATGTCTAAAACCTCTCCTGGGTGTCTGTGCCATGCCTAAGAACGTGACCTAGCCAGTAGCTCATTTACAGGGATCACTGTTGGTTATGTATTGATCCACACAATGGCAGTTGTCTTATCATTATTTGTTTCATTCGCCCCTCTCCACTAGGACAGGAGAATCTGAGGAAATCCTAAATGTGGCTCTTCTTAGCCAGGGACTCTGTTTACAACATCACTCGCCTGAAAACAGTATGTTCCCTTCAACTCCCTCACACCTTCTCCACCTTCTCCTCCTCCTCCTCCTCCTCACAGAAAGTTTGATTCCCTCTCCTATCATGAATAATCAGTCATTGCATCAGTCTGCCAGTCATGGAGTCATTACGATACAGTTACTCCCAGCACAGTGCAGTGCAGAGCCACCCAACCAATGAACGATCAGCATGACCATACACCAGCAAGCTTAACCAGTTAGATCTAAGGCAGCTTCTTCCTCATTACTGGCCAGCTAAAAAGGAAAATTAGGATTATGAACCAGCGAAATTATATTGTGGTTGCATAATGACTTTATCACATGTCACTTTGAGGGACCTCTTCTACATCCTTCTATCATAGATACTCAATCCAAATGAGATGTACACTAAATTCTTGCTTCTTTGCTGTACAAATCATTTGAACCAATGGTATCCTGTAACCTGGATCTACTAACCTTCGAAAAATGTTTTTTCCAGTAGCCACTATCTTCGTTTTCCACAGCGAAACGGTTGTGCTCCTAAAAGTACCCTTTTTTCTTCCAAAGTTGTTTCAAACTTTCATGTGAATCGTGAGATAATCCTCCCAGTTTTATATCCTATATCATATACTTCCACTGGAGAAGCAACTATTCATAATCTTGACATTTGCAGAACTTTGAATTCCTACCTAGAGCGCACAAAAACCTTGAAGTTCTGACAAACTTTTTCTGATGTATCGGTGGACTTTCTCCACGCAATAAGCAGTCCAAGCACATTGCTGGATGACAAGTTAGGTCTCTGGAGGATAGCTCAGGGGCAGCGTGCTTTTCTTGGAAGCAAGACGACAGGAGCAACACAGGTTCGATCCCCGGGTCTGCACTTAGAAACCTCTGGCTATTAAGCGCGTTCTAAATAACCAATCATATATCTATTTCTCAAGTGTAGAACACGAGTGGGATATTGAAATTCCACACTTGGTGGACTCCAACAGGTCCATGGCAGGATTGTGGCCTTTCTTAGTTGGGCATGTCCTAATTTAAGAAATCGGTAGGCCTGCTATTTGGACTGCTCTGGCAGCATTTTGCAAACATTACTTGTTGGATGCCCCTTCTAGAAAAGATGCTTCTTTCAGCCAACAAGTGCATTGCAGTTTGTTTGCTTTAATAGCCACTGGCGTTATAGAAAAAATTATTAACATAACATTTGCTTGAAGCTTCTTCGGTATATGCCATCTCCACAACCCATAATCGTTACTGTGATTTTGTAATCTGGTTTCAAACAATTGGGAATAAGGAGAGCAGGATGACTGAGAAAAGAAAAATAACCAGTTCGGGTTCTGTTGGTCTTTCCTCTCCCTCGTTCACAACACCTCCCTATAACCGACTCGGGTCCCGAGGGATATATACGAAATCTTTGGCCGAAAGCATCTGTCCCAAGAGAAAAGCATTTGGCACATGCAATATATAGAAACACTATGTCAGCAGATCATAGGGACTGGCCTACTGCCACCAGATGTTTAAGCCTAGTAGGTGTTGCCCCTGTGAGACATTTGTGAATAAGACCGTGTTGTAAAATGTATGTTTTTTAAAGTCAAACAGTGCTGAGTCACATGATTTGAAAATATACTTTTTGTATACGAATAACGTACAGCAAACCCCTACGTGCAAGTCTATTGAGTGCTTTAGCCAGCACTGACTTCAGAGATCTTGTAATCTAAATCAGAATCACCCACAGGTCTGATGGTCCTGGCTGCCCGAGACAGAAAAGGTTGAATGAATTAAAGCTTTTTCAATATAATCTTCTGGCTGTCTTGCCACTGTACTTTCTTATACTCACTGATGAACTGCAGCTCATTGCTCAATACTGTGCAGATCATGCGAATCAGTGTGAGAACTACAGACATTGTGTAGGCTCTCTCAGCTACCGACTGGTATGCTCGTGTGTGACTGTCAAATTTGGTCCTCCTGTTTCATGTCTGCCCTTGCCTTACCAGAGCAATTGATGTGACGGACTGCTGGTTGCAGTGGATTGTTTAAAGTGTGAATAAGTTAGCCAGCTATGAAATGCAATTTGATTTCTCCCCCATCCCCCGGAATGCCATTATTTAACACAAAGCGTTGGATTGAGCAATGTATTCTCACAAGATATGACATTAGCCACATTCCGTAAATCACCATGTTTAAATGGAATTGTGTTTTATGTAGAATACACTTGTGAATAAGTGGTCTCGTGCTTAGCAAAAATGTCCACAGTTCTACTGTTTTTGCTTTTGGATGGGATAGTTCAGCCAACCCCAACACTTTACTTCCCTATCTATGGGTCTTCCTAGTCGCAGATTAGACGTGCGCACCGCTAGCAGAGCATTTCCTCTTGTTTGCATAATAGAGACAATAAAACCAACAGTGAGTAGACGCGAAATGTCCCATGTGACCATGCAGTGTGAGAAGAGGTTCCACCACACAGTTTATCACTTAGAGGAACGCAGCTGTTGTGTTTTGGATGGTCAGCGACATCCATGTTACTGGGAAATCGTCTGTCAAGTCTGGAGCATTCCTTTAACCAAACGCCAAAAATTAGCATCGGGAGCTTAGTCCAATTTGCCATTTAAGGATAGCCTAGAATATATAACTACCAGAATGAATACGTTCTTTAAATGAAAGCCCATGGCTTACAAAGAAATGTTCTGCCGCTATGGCGTCAGTTGGTCACTGAATCCATTTGTCATTTCACGTGTCTCTTGTGCTCTTTACAGCGGATGATCCGTTGACCTGCTCTGCGCTGCTGCACTGGGCCCTACTTCCGTCTCTCGTACAGCTCCTGCCAGTTTCCAAGGCAGTCAATCTTCTGGTAGGTTTTCATGGCACAGGCACTCGATGAGTGCTTGCTGTAATGTTCATAATATCTGACACTATCTCATTTGTCCGTGCCATTGTCGGACCTTGCTGCCCCAACACTGTGCAATATCATGTGTGAAAAGTGGGCCAAACCCACAAACCTTGCCATGGGCCATTTTACACATGGCAAAACATATTTAATGTAAGATGCTGTCTGAAAATGTAGCACAAAAACACACAAAACTGAAATGTGTGTTATCTGCTAGATCGTGGTGATTTTGCAGGAGGCACTGCAGTGTGAAGTTGGCCAGGCTTAAAGGGGTAGTCCAGTTAAAAAATGTATTTAAAAAATAGATAGGCAACAAATACTAGCACTTTTTTTTTAAACTTCCTATGTAAAATTTTGAGCTATTAAAGCTCAAAATTCGCAAAAGCAAGCACATGGGCGCATCCATTTTGTGAAATGGATGCCCACCTGTGCTGGCGTTTGCTTTTGCGGCACTAATGAAGGAAAAGCCAGCCAGCTGTAGTAAACAAAAGCTACCGCTGGGTGGCTTTTCCTTCATTTGTGCTGTACGCGGAGGACGGGGACTGGAGACCAGAGCAGGAAAGCTGCAGCTGAATCTCGGTAAGTGCTATTTATTTGTAAATAAATGGGGGAGCACCGGGGACCCAAAGTGATAGCCACGGCAGGCAGAAACACAACGCGGTTGTGTTTGAAAACGCTGCGGTTTTTCTTTCTGAGTGATAGCCACAGCAGGCAGAAACACAACGCGGTTGTGTTTGAAAACGCTGCGGTTTTTCTTTCCGAGTTTCTCAGGCTGCTCCGAGCCGGAGGAGCCTGAGAAACTTGGAAAGAAAAACTGCAGCGTTTTCAAACACAATAACGTTGTATTTAAGTGTGCGGTCGCTTTAAAAGCGACCGCAAACAAATACGTTTTTAAAGCTGCGGTTTTATTTCTAAGTTTTCCGGGCTGCTCCAGCTAGTGCTTATTTTTTTTAAAAAAATAAATAGCACTTACCGAGATTCAGCTGCAGCTTTCCTGCTCTGGTCTCTGGTCCCCGTCCTCCGCGTACAGCACCAATGAAGGAAAAGCCACCCAGCAGTAGCTTTTGTTTACTACAGCCGGCTGGCGGTTCCTTCATTAGTGCCGCAAAAGCCAGCACAGGCGGGCATCCATTTCACAAAATGGATGCGCCCATGTGCTTGCTTTTGCGAATTTTGAGCTTGAATAGCTCAAAATTTTACATAGGAAGTTTAAAAAAAAAAGTGCTAGCATTTTTTTTTAATGTTGCCTATCTATTTTTTAAATAAAATTTTTAGCTGGACTACCCCTTTAATTCTTACCGTCATACAGCATCTACTTAAACAAAATTGGAATCTGGGAATGAGCAGGAAAGACAACTATAATAGAAAAGATGATTTTTCTCGTTGTTGTGCAGTACTATTTTTGCATCAGTGTATTGCATCTACTATTTTTTGCATCATTGTATTGTATCTGAGCGACTGTTCAGTCATTGAAAGTTTACCGAACCCAAAGCAAAATTGCTTTACTTTCAAATGGATTGTGTCCTCCCACGTATTCCTCATCTTATGATAATTTGATAATTCGTTATCACCAGCTTCGCTGCTTCGAGAAAAAAAAAAAATAAATAATCGTCAGAGGGCGTTGTGCTCTAGGTCGTGGCGTTGATTGTCCCTCGATGGTCTCTGTACCTTGTCGATGTCACTGATGGTATAAATAGCTCGAGCCGCGCCCGTTGCTTCAGTTCCGTTTTTCCGATTGCTTCGCCCTCGAGAACGGCGCGCAAAATGTCGTCTTCTTCTACACCTTCGACACCCAAGACTGGGTTTAAAAAGTGTATCGACTGCGGATCGAAGATGTCGATCACGGATCCTCACCGCGTTTGTCTCTGGTGCCTCGGTTCAAATCATCGAACCGGCGACTGTGGCTCCTGTCAGTAAATGACGGAGAAGGCCCTTCGTGAGAGGAAAGGTAAACTGGCGGTGAGGAAGGAAGCTTCTAAAGCCTCGAAGGCTGTGTCAAAAAAAACATTTTTGAAAATCGAGCGATTCGAAAGAATCGGATCGTCATAGACACTCTAAGAGATCTCGTAGTAGATCGAGGCGCTCTTCATCTCCCTCTTCTAAAAGAGTGAAAAGGAGACATAAATCTCCTTCGTCATCTTCCGATTCATCGACCGAAGAGATTCGATGCCCGACCAAATGGGATTCCCCCAGAAAATGGGAGGAATTTCAAAAGAAGATGATGGAGGTATTTGAGCATGCGGCCTCGACCCCCTCAAATAAACCTCAGAAGAGCCATACCCCTAAAGTCGCTACATTGGACGACAAAGGGAAGTCGGGAACTACTGTGGTAAAATCCAGTAGTGTTGAGGATACTCAAAAAACCCGAGTCGACGCCAAGTCGTCGAAGACTCATCGAGAGTCGAGTACTTCTCCGATACCACATTAAAAACAGAAGTCTTCAAACTTCCACGACTTTGTCGACACCGGCTGCTTTGACATCGAAGCCAAAAGCGTCTGACGCCTGTGTCGAAGCCTTCATCAGGGTCTTCGAAGATTCCTTCGATGAATATTCAGGAGGAAGAGAGGAGATTTACTCCATTACCAAGAACAGACTTTTTTAAGTCTATGTCTTCGATTTATGAAGAATCTGGCTCTTAGGATGAGGAAATCTCTCCTTTTGGAGTGCAATATGGCACTAGACAAGTTCCAGAAGAACTTATAGATCCAGAATCTAAGATGAGAGACCTGTGTGAGACTCTGCTAGTGGCATTGACACGTCACCGGAATTAGTTTGCTAGACCTGATCCTGCAGAACATGCAGTTTCAGGGTACAGGAGTCTTATGAATAGAGTGATAGAATATATGGGTTGGGGTAACACTTCAGCCATTTTTGAACAGGATGATATGACGGGCAGAATTGTTAGAGGTTCTCAGAAAGACCCAGTTCGAGGGGATTGGGTCCTCCGACGTATTCCATATCTATGACATGTAATCACCACAGCTGTGCTGCTTCGGAAACTTTTTTCGGCGTCTGCGTCGATGACGTTGATGTGCCGTCGTCGAGGGCCTCGTCCGACGTCATCCGATGTGATAAGGAGGACGCACGACGCCCGTAGCCTCAGTTCCGTTTTTTCCGCGAACGTGTTGCTTCGTGATTCTCGGTTCACGCCTCGACTCTTTGGAGTTCTGTTCTTCTCGGTTCTTCGAACCTGTTCGTTTTGTGTAAATCCTTTGAAGATGTCTTCTACTTCGTCTTCGACCCCGCGTCCGGGTTTCAAGAAGTGCGGGGAGTGTGGGTCTAAGATGTCGGTGACGGACTCGCACGACGCCTGCCTCTGGTGCCTCGGGGAGGCCCACGACACGGATGACTGTATCGACTGCCAGTCGCTCACGTCCAAAGCCTTACGAGAACGTAAGAAGAAATTGTCGGTAGGTCGGGTGTCCAAGCCCAGGAAGTCGAAGTCTGCGGGGCTTTCGACGGATGATTCGAGGGGTGACTCTCCGCGTCATCGTCGGAAGTCTCGTGGGTCTCCTTCTAGGAGTAGGTCTCGCCACTCCTCAGCCTCTTCGAGGCGTTCTCGGAAGCGCCGACACCGGTCGTCTTCCAGGTCCTCGGAGGAGGACTCTGCCCGGCACGTCGCTTACCCCACCAGCCGTGCGACGCCGGAGGAATGGGCTTCCTTCGGGAAGAAAATGCTGGCGATTCTTGAGTCGCAGGGTACTACGCCGTCCGCGCCCCCGAGTGGGGTCGGTCGTGTGAGGTCGAGAGACACCGCTCGCATGAGTGGTCGGCACGAGTCACGGGAGAGGTCCCGTCCGGACAAGGAGACTCGTTCTCGCCGTACCCGTTCCAGGTCCCGGTCCTCGACGCGTTCGAGACCGTGTGCACCTGTGAAGTCTTCGAGGAAGACATCGACGTCTGAGGCGTCGAGGGCGTCGACAGGCTTTCTCGAGGCTCCGGCTTCGAGGAAGTCGTCGAGGCCGTCGACGCTCGGGTCGTCGAGGGACACGCTCGGGGCTCCGGCCTCGAGGGCTGTGTCGACGCCGCCGATGCTGGAGGCGCTGCGTCTGACGTCGACGCCGATTTCCTCGGCGCCGATCCTCTCGGCGCCGATGCTGGTTCTCTCGACGCCGGCGCCGATTCACTCGACGCCATCGACGCCTTTCGTGTTGGAGGTACCCCGTGGCACGGGAGAACCCCCTAGGAAGGCTCTGGTTAAGAGCAAGCACTCTCGGGTGCCTTCTTTTCGCCACCTGGACTATATTTCAGAGGCGGATGAGGATTCTGATGGCCTGGTTCCTAGTCTGGTTCCAGATGAAATTGTCTCGGGCCATAGTCAGTTTGACGATTTGAGACAGTCCCTGCATGATGCCAGTGGACTGGACACCTCTCCGGAGGTGGAGTTTTGTAGGCCTGAGCCTGGCTCTCATGCCGATTCTTCGTACCGGCGCCTTATGGCTAGGGTTGCTGAGTACTTGGGATGGTCTGCTCCCCCAGGGGAGTTTGTGCAGGATGATCTGACGGACATCCTTGATGTTGGTCCCCCAACTGACCCGGTACTGCCGTTCCATATGGCTTTACAGAGAAGGGTGGCGGCGGCTTGGACTGCTCCGGAGAGTCTCCCGGCGGTGGGCAGATCCTTGTCGCGAAAATACCGTCCACCCAGTAGCGACCCCTGCTACTTGACCAGGCACCCCACTCCGGAGAGTCTGGTGGTGCAGGCGGCCACGGCCCCGGCAAAGCAGGCGTCGTACCCTACCATCCCTCCTGATAGGGACGACAAACGTTTTGATGGCTGGGCGAAGAAAGTGTTTTCTTCTGGTGGTATGGCGCTTCAGGCGGCCAACTCCATTTGTGCCTTGTCTCGTTTCACACACACTCTGTGGAACTGTGTTGCGTTGGCGGCTGAACATATTCCCGAAGGGGACGAACGGGATGGTTTCCTTGCTTTGGTCCAGGATGGTAAGGATGCCATGTGTGAGTCCGTTCAGTCGGGTTTGGATTTAGCTGAATGCGTCAGTAGGTCCATGGCGGCGAGCACCGTGATACGCAGGTTTGCGTGGTTGCGGAAGTCAGGGTTTGCTCCTGATGTGCAGTCCCGGCTCCTCAACATGCCCTTTGACGGTGAACACCTTTTTGGCAGCAAGGCTGACGAGAGCCTTGAGAGGTTGCAGACCTCAAAAGCTGCAGCGAAGTCGTTGGGCGCTGCAGTTCGCCAACCTCCGCCTTTTCGTCCTAGGGGACAGCAGTGGAGGGGTGGTTCCTTTCGCTATTACTCATCCTTCAGTAGAGCGAGAGGAGCTGGCAGTCAAAGAGGCCATCGCAGGGGTACCAGAGGTGGACGACAGGGTACCCGTGGTGCCAAGGCCGCTCGGGCAGTTGCCTCTTTGCCCTCAGGTAACGCCGCAGCCGCTCCCACTCAGTCGTGAGGCCATGTCCCATGGTTCGCCGGTTGGGGGAAGGCTGGCGCAGCATCTTGTAGAGTGGCAAGCCATTACTTCAGATGTGTGGGTTCTGGAGATCATAACCCACGGCTACTGTCTTCCCTTTCGGCACAGGCCTCGCGACAATCCACCGGGGAACCTCTCTTTGCAGAGTCCGGATCCGCTCCTTGCGCAGGAAATTCAAGCCCTGCTGGAGAAAGGCGCCATAGAACTGGTGCCTGTAGCGGAGAGGAACAAGGGATGTTATTCCCCTTATTTTTTGATTTCGAAGAAAGACGGGGGATTGAGACCCATCATGGACTTGCGCGGTTTGAACAAACTCCTCAGGTTCAAGATGGTTACTCTCTCTCTCAAGTCCTCCAGGCCCTTCAGCTTCAGGACTGGTTGGTGTCACTCGACCTCAAGGATGCTTACTTCCATGTGCCGATCCATCCCAAGCACAGGAAGTACCTGAGGTTCGCGGTTGGCGACTCGCACTTTCAGTTTCGGGTCCTGCCGTTTGGATTGACCTCCGCCCCGAGGGTTTTCACCAAGTTCATGGTGGTGGTGGCAGCGCATCTCAGGCAAAGGGGGATTCACGTCTACCCATACCTGGACGATTGGTTGATCAGGGGGTGCTCTCCCGAGCAGGTCCTGGATCATCTGTCCGTCACCTGCCGCTCCCTTCACAGGCTGGGCTTCTCCCTCAATTTAAAGAAGTCCCATTTGACGCCAACACTGCGGCTCCAGTACATCGGAGCAGTGCTCGACACTTCCCTGGGGCAGTGTTTTCCTCCCCAGGTGAGGGCTCTTCACATTCAGCAGATGGTGCACAAGTTTCAGCATGCCCAGACGCTCCCTGCGTTCGAGTTCTTGAGGTTGCTCGGCCTCATGGCATCCTGCATTCTTCTGGTGCCAGAGGCTCGCCTGCGGATGAGATCTTTGCAGTGGGCACTCAAGACGCAATGGTCGCAGTCCTCCGGCAGGATGTCGGACCCGGTTCAGGTGCCGCCCTCGGTCGCCCGGGATCTTCTGTGGTGGGCCGTCGAAGGCAACTTGATGAAGGGGGCTCCATTTTGGCTTCCCTGGCCGGAGGTGACGATCGTGACGGATGCATCCCTCACGGGATGGGGAGCTCATGCCAACGGGCTGACAGCGGTCGTTGGTCTCCGTCGGAGTCCAGACTCCATATCAATCTTTTGGAGCTGAGGGCCATCAGGCTAGCCCTGAAGGCTTTTCTGCCGACTGTGCGAGGAAAGAGTGTCCTGATCCTGACGGACAATACAGTGGCCATGCACTACCTCAACAAAAAGGGGGGGGCAGGGTCACTTCCTCTGTGCAGGGAGGCGATGCAGCTCGAGTTCTGGGCCATCCAGCAGGAAGTTTCGATCTCGGCAGTTCATCTGGCCGGAGACGAGAACGTGACGGCGGACGCTCTGAGCAGGCAGAGCGCAATCTCTCACGAGTGGGAGCTGGCTCAGGAGATTCTCCTGGAGATCTTCGCCCTTTGGGGGACCCCTCAAGTGGATCTCTTTGCCTCCAGTGTCAACCGGAAGTGCGAACGGTTTTGCTCGCAGGAATTTCCTTCAAAAGGAGCCTTAGGAGACGCGTTCGTGGTGGAGTGGTCATTCCCGCTGCTGTACGCGTTTCCTCCAGTCCCCGTCATCCCGCAAGTGCTGCAGAGGTTACGGAAGTTCGGTTCCCGGATGATCCTCATTGCCCCGGCGTGGGCTCGGAGGACGTGGTACCCGGACCTTCTCGACTTATCAATCTGCCCTCCACGTCGTCTTCCCTACCGAGACGATCTGCTCTCACGGGAGGGGGGTCAGGTTCTCCATCCAGAGGTCAGATCCCTCAACCTTCACGCTTGGCTTCTGAAAGGTTGAGGTATAAGGATTGGGACCTCCCTGAGGACGTGCTGGAGGTGTTGCTTTCGGCCCGAAGGCCAGCAACAAAGTCTCTGTACCGTTGCCGTAAGTTCTGCGACTGGTGCAGAGTCCAGAATGTGGATCCTTTTGCATGTGACATCCCCATGGTTCTGTCCTTTTTGCTTTCTTTGGCCCACAGGGGCTTGCAAGTGGGTACCGTTAAAGGTTACCTGGCGGCGCTGTCCATCTTTAAGCGCTCGTCTGAAGAGTGTTCTTACTTTAAAATCCCTTTGATTTCACAGTTTCTGAAAGGGCTCACTAATGTGTTCCCTCCGTCACCTTTCCTGGTGCCCGGTTGGGATTTAAACCTTGTTCTTAGGTTTCTTATGGGTGCTCCGTTTGAGCCTTTACATTCTTGCCCTTTGAGACTGTTAACTCTGAAAACTGTGTTTTTAGTTGCGGTTACTTCCGCTCGCAGAGTGAGTGAGTTACAGGCACTTTCAGTTAAGCCTCCCTTCACTGTATTTCACAAGGACAGGGTTGTCCTTAGAGTTCGTCCTTCTTTTCTTCCGAAGGTAGTGACGGAATTTCATTTGGCCCAGAAGGTTGTTCTTCCGGCATTCTATCCTCCTCCGCATCCTGGTAAGGAAGAGGTGAGGCTCCATAGGCTTGATCCTAGGAGAGCTTTAAGCTTTTATGTTTCACGCATGTCCCGGGTCAGAGTGGACGATCAACTCTTTATTGGTTACGCTGGAAAGCGTTTGGGGCAAGCTGTGACGAAACAGACTTTGTCTCGCTGGATTATTTTGGCCATCTCGGAGTGCTACCGCTTGGCGGGTAAGGACCCACCGGCTGGCTTGCGGGCCCATTCTACCAGGGGTATGGCTGCGTCTACTGCCCTGCAGAGGGGTGTTCCTATTCGCAACATCTGTGATGCAGCCACCTGGGCTTCTGTACATACATTTGTGCGTCACTATTCCCTCGATTCCATCTGAGCACAGGATCTGGCCTTTGGCAAGGCGGTCCTTTGCTCTGCTATTTGATTGGCTATTCTAAATCTTGGTTCTAAATTCTTTCCCTCCTCCTTGCTCTGGTACTGCTTTGGGAGTCTGTCATAGATATGGAATACGTCGGAGGACCCAATCCCCTCGAAGAACAAGTTACTTTCTTACCTGGTAACGTTCTTTCGATGGGATGGTCCGACGACGTATTCCATATCGCTCCCGCCCTGCCTTCCCCGCTGCAGAATTTCTTTTGCGATTGCAGCTTACGTTCCGCAAGGCTTTGTGTCTGACTGGCAGTTGACTAGTGTCACACGTTCTGGGGGAAAAAACTACAACTGAGGCTATGGGCGTCGTGCGTCCTACTTATCACATCGGATGACGTCGGACGTCGGAGGAGGCCCTCGACGACGGCGCATCGACGTCATCGACGCAGGACGCAGACAAAAGTTTCCGAAGCAGCACAGCTGTGGTGATTACATGTCATAGATATGGAATACGTCGTCGGACCATCCCATCGAAAGAACGTTACCAGGTAAGAAAGTAACTTGTTCTTCTCCCCTTCCGTAGGGCACTTCAGAGGACAGTGGAGAAGAACTGGGAAAATCCTGAAAATATTGCTGCTGCAAACAGTAATTCTGATCCTGAATACTTAAACAGACATCCTACTCCAGAAAGTCTGGTTATTCAAGCAGCGTCTACTTCTAAACAGACTGCATATCCTACTATCTCCCAGGATAGAGAGGATAAAAAGGTTGATGCTTGGGCCCGTAAAGTTTTTACTTCAGGCAGTATGGCTCTTAAGTCAACCAATGTCACCTGTACCCTGGCCAGGTTCACCCATACCCTGTGGGACTGCATTTCGGTGGCGGCTGATCATATTCCGGAAGGCGAGGAAAGGGAAGGCTTCCTGAATATTGTCAAAGACGGCAAGGAGGCAATGGGGGAATGCCTCCAGTCTGGACTGGATACTGCTGATAGTATCAGCAGATCCATGGCTGAGAGTATTTTATTACGCAGATTTGCGTGGTTGAGGAAGTCAGGGTTTGCACCAGATGTGCAGGCCAGACTTCTCAACATGCCTTTTGATGGCTCGAGGCTGTTTGGTAGTAAGGCTGATGAAAGCCTAGAAAAACTTCAGACCTCAAAGGCGGCAGCTAAATCTCTTAGCGCCTCCATGCATCAGCCTCAGAAACCCTATTCCGGCTCATCTTCCTGGAGGGGTCATTCTTTTTGGTACTACTTCTCTTTTGGTAGAGGAAGAGGACAGGCTTTTCAAAGAGGCAAAAGGAATTTCCCTCGTGGTTCACGAGGAAGAGGTGCAAAACCAGCTTCAGGATCGGCATCTTTGCCCTCAGCCGCTCCTGCAGCCGCCTCCAAATCCCTCTGAGACATTGTTACACAAAACCCCAGTGGGAGGCAGGATCTCTCAGCATCTGAAGGAATGGCGGGGCATTACCTCAGATGCTTGGGCACTGGAAACAGTAGCTCAGGGTTACTGTCTCCCCTTTCTAAAAAGGCCTCAGAATCATCCACCGAGAACCAACTCTGTCAAAATTCCAAATCCGCTCCTGTTGCAGGAAATTTTAACCCTGCTAGAGAAAGATGCTAAGTACCTGTAGCGGAGAGGGACAAGGGTTGATACTCCCCATACTTTATCATTCCAAAAAAGGACGGAGGATTGAGACCCATGTTGGACTTGAGAAACTTGAACAAGTTCCTCAGGAAGGACAAGTTCAAGATGGTGACCCTTTCTCAGATCCTTCAGGCTCTCCAACTCCAAGACTGGTTGGTATCATTGGACCTTCAGGATGCTTACTTTCATGTGCCAATCCATCCCAAGCACAGAAAGTACCTGAGGTTTGCGATTGGCAATTATCATTATCAGTTTTGAGTTCTGCCATTCGGGTTGACCTGCGCCCCAAGGGTTTTCACCAAATTAATGGCGGTGGTGGCAGCGAGTCTCAGGAGAGGGGGGGGGATTCAGGTCTACCCCTACCTGGACGATTGGTTGATCAGGGCACGTTCTCCCGAACAAGCTCAGGAACATCTTTCGATCACCTGCCACTTTTCACAAATTGGGCTTCTCCCTCAATTTCAAGAAGTCCCACATGATACCATCTCAAAAGCTCCAGTTTATTGGAGCAGTCTTGGATACTTACTCATGGAAAAGCCTCGCTTCCCGAGGTGAGAGCTCTCCACATTATGCAGATGGTAACAAAGTTCCAGAATGCCAGCATCTACCGGCCTTCGATTTTTTGAGGTTTCTCGGCCTCATGGCATCCTGCATTTTCCTAGTGCCAGAGGCCAGATTGAGAATGAGATCCCTCCAATGGGCACTCAGAACTCAGTGGTCCCAGTTCTCGGGGAATATGTCGGATCTTTTGCAAGTCCCGAGCACAGTTGCTCAGGATCTACTATGGTGGGCTTGCAACAACATCCTCAAAGGAGAATCTTTTTGGCAACCATGGCCGGAGATAACGGTAATAACGGACGCCTCACTCATGGGGTGGGGAGCACACACCAACGATCTGACAATCAGCGGTCGTTGGTCTCCATCAGAGTCCAACCTACACATCAACCTATTGGAGCTGAGGGCAATCAGACTAGCGCTGAAGGCCTTTCTGCCCTCTGTACAGGGAAAGACTGTCCTGATAATGACGGACAACACAGTGGCCATGTACTACCTCAATAAGAGAGGAGGCGTAGGGTCACTACCACTGTGCAGAGAGGCAATGCAGCTCTGGGCAATATGAGAAGGAATCTCTCTATCGGCAGCTCACCTAGCCGGAGAGTAGAACACGGCGGCAGACACTCTGAGCAGGCAGAGCACAGTTTCCCCATGATTGGGAGCTAGTTCAGGAAATCCTATTGGAGATCTTTGCTCTTTGGGGAACCCCTCAAGTGGATCTTTTTGCTACCGCGATCAACCGGAAGTGCGAACAGTACTGCTCAAGGGAATTTCCTCTGAGAGGAGCTCTGGGAGACGCATTCGTAATGGAGTGGAAGTTTCCACTGCTGTACGCGTTTCCTCCAGTCCCCGTGATTCCTCAAGTAATCAGGAGGTTGAGAAAGTTCAGGAAAACCAGGATCCTAATTGCCCCGGATTGGGCCAGGAGGACGTGGTACCCGGACCTTCTAGACATGTCCATCTGCCCTCCAATACGTCTTGCGCAAAGAGAGGATCTTCTCTCGCAAGAGGAAGGTCGGGTTCTCCATCCAGAGGTCAAGACACTCAACCTTCACACATGGTTTCTGAGAGGTTGAGATACAAGGATTGGGATCTTCCGGATGATGTTATGGAGATTTTGCTTTTGACCAGAAGGCCAGCAACAAAATCTTTGTACCGATGTCACTGGAACAAGTTCAGTAACTGGTGCAAATTCAATGTGACACTCCAATAGTGCTTTCTTTCCTATTACATCTAGCCAATCTGGGGCTCCAGATCGGAACAATTAAAGGATATCTTGCTGCGCTGTCCATTTTCAAGCGCTCCTTGGATGAGGTTTCATACTTCAAAGTTCTATTAATCATTCAATTCCTGAAAGGGCTTACTAACATATACCCTCCAGTACCTTTTCATGTCCCAACTTGGGATTTAAATCTAGTACTTAAGTTTCTAACTTGTATACCTTTTGAGCCTCTGCACTCTTGTCCTTTGAGGCTTCTAACATTAAAAACTGTCCTTCTTGTAGCCATTAGCCCGCAGGGTTAGTGAACTACAGGCTCTCATGTAAACCTCCATATACTACTTTTTATAAGGACAAGGTAGTTCTTAAAGTTAAACATTCCTTTTTACCAAAGGTAGTTTCTGACTTCCATTTGTCACAAAAAATCATATTGCCAACATTCTATCCTCCTCCTCATTTGGGAAAAGAAGAGGAGAGACTGCATAGACTGGACCCCAAAAGGGCTCAGTTTTTACATTTCAAGAATGTCAAAATTACGTCAAGATGACCAACTCTTTGTGGGTTATACAGGTCATAAATTGGGATTATCGTTGACAAAACAAACCATATCCCGCTGGATCATTCAGGCTATAATTGAATGCTACAGATTGGCGGAAAGGACCCCCCCCAGATGGGCTTCAAGCCCATTCTACTAGGGGGATGGCTACTTCTGCGGCTCTGAAGAGGGGAGCTCCTGCAGCGGATATTTGTTCAGCTGCAATCGATGCATACTTTCATCAAGCATTATTGCTTAGATGCTTCCTACCCCAATGAGGAGTTATTTGCCAAGGCAGTACTTCATTCCGTCCATGAAAACAGTATCTAGTACTCCCACCTGCAAAATTGCCACTGCTATGGGATTCTATTATAAGATGAGGAATACGTGGGAGGATACAATCCATTCGAATAACAAGTTACTTACCAACTGTAACGTTCTTTCGACGGAATGTTCCTCCCACGTATTCCTCATTGACCCTCCCATCCTACCCCGCAGTACACTTTGCGTTTTCTTACACTTTCCTCTCATGAAGAGTGCATCAGTCATGAGGCATGCCTGGGTGTTCCTCCAATATTTCATCGAAAAAACAGAACTGAATCAACGGGCGCGGCTCGAGCTATTTATACCATCAGTGACGTTGACAAGGTACGGAGACCGTTGAGGGATAATCGACACCACGACCTCGAGCACCGTGCCCTCTGTCGAAAAAAAAAAATCCAAAGCAGCGAAGCTGGTGATAACGAATTATCATAAAATGAGGAATACGTGGGAGGAACATCCAGTCGAAAGAACGTTACAGTTGGTAAGTAACTTGTTCTTTTCGAGGATGTGGTGAGAGTTGAAAATAAGTTCCCGAAAGAGGTTACTAGGACTTTCTATCAGGGCACCAAACACGCTATCTGGAGCTGGGGATTGGTATCACACAGATATGCAAGACCTTTATTGCAGAGGTGGAAAATCACTGTTCCCAAGCAGTGATGCTGCATCAAGGTTCAAATAACTAAATCCTCCATATGGGGTGGGAGGTGAGGTGTTTCCTGATTTAGACCCAGAGTTTACTCCTAATATCAACCTTCCTCAGCTATGGACCAACATTGAATGGGTTGTTCAAGATACAAGAGCAGATGTAAATCAAGGATTTCAGTACTCCGCCTATTTATGTATTAATTTTGTTACTCGCCCAGACACTTAGGTATCATGGCGAGGTTACAGAGAGCTTAAAAATGCATATATTGAGTGGGCCAATGTGGCGCAGATATATTGGCACAAGATACATGATGTAGAAAACAAAGGAACACAATAACCGATGAAAACATTGTAGAAATATATACATGGAGGAAGGAAAAAATACATATTTACAGGGTATTGAGCTGTCTTTGTTTATTGGTATTGGTTAAATAACGAAGTTTTCAGCAACTTTTTAAAGCCCATAAGGGTGTCCTGATTTTTATTGGAGAGTGGAAGTGAATTCCAGTGTTTTGGGGCTAGATGTTGGAAACTAGAGCCCCCTGCTCTAGTCTTAATGAATCTCGGTCGAACCAGTAGTGACTGGTTGTTAGATCTTAAGGGTCTGGCATTAGTTTTCTCTGGAAATTACCTGATGTAGGTAGATGGGAGCATTTTCATGGAGGCATTTGAAGGAAATGCATAAAGTTTTAAAGATTACTCTGGCTTTGATAGGTAACCAATGGTGTTCTCCTCTGGTTTTGGATATGTGATCAGATTTTCTTATTCCGAGGGCAGCCCTCAAGGCTTTACTTTGTATCAGCTGCAATTAGTTGAGGTTGGTGTTGGCGGTGCCTAGGAGTAATAGTTGACTTAACTGAACGTGCATTTATCAGCCTCACGATGGAGTTGACGCATACTTGTATGTCATGGAGTTTTGTCCTTTTACATTACTTGTAAAGATCTTTTGTGATGAGGGTACTGTTAAATCCATGATCCTCTCCCTCTTTCCAAACTTGTTGGGAAGCATGCTCCTGTGGGAAGCAAGGCTGGAAAAATGCTCCAAAGATGCTGCACAGTGCAGCTCCACAATTTGGAGTTTAGCATCTCCTATATGCAAGCCTCCAATCATTTGCCTGGGTAATCCACTCTTCTACAGGTTAGGTAGCAAAGGCCTAACCACCAATTCCTGTTTTTATACCTCACTGGTCAAAGAATGTCCTTCTTTCAAAAGGGTGTTTTTTCTTTTATTCAACCTTTTTTTTTTTTTGTTGGTTTACTTGGAGGTCCTTTTTGCGTGTGGCTTTTATTTTATGAAAAATACATATATATATATATATATATATATATTTCAGTTGGGGCTTTGACAAAAGTTGTATTTAAATGATGTTGCATTGCCCTTCCGTCTTCATCAGGATCACACATCACATGCCCCATTCTTCAATGCATGTATCTAGTGCATGCATCCTTTGCTGTCTGCTGACATGCAAATACCGTACATCATATGTTTGGGCAACCTAAATCCATTGCAGCATTGTTACTTCTGCTGGGGTAACTGTGCCAAAGTCCTGGACGGGTCCTCTTCTACATATGTAGGTGAAAGAAAAGTATGCATCGGCAGGAGGCCTATTTAGGGTACTTGCTAGGGCCAGCCTACCTCAGAGGCAGGATGAGGGAGTTGGAGGGCCCCAGGCTGTCGCCTGTACATGTGCCTGGTTACGGTGTGAAGGGCGCCGGGTTGGCGCCGCATGGTGCAAGGATTTCTTTGCTGTCTTCTGCTATCAGGTGAAGCCACGCCCCGGCACATAAAACCCACTGCCTAGACCCGGAGCAGTGAAGCCTACGGCAGTGTGAAGGGTGCAGTGTTGTTACGGCATGGTGCAAGGATTTCTTTCCTTTCTGCTATCAGGGGAAGCCACGCCCTAGCCCATAAAACCCACTGCGTAGAACCGGAGCTCTAAAGCACGCGTCTGTGTGAAGAGCGCGGTGTTGGCGCTGCATGGTGCAAGGATTTATTTGCTGTCTGCTGCTATCAGGTGAAGCCAGGCTCTCAGCCCATTAAACCCACTGCCTAGACCCGAACGGTGAAGGCTGCAGTGGTGTAAAGGGCGAGGTGTTGGTGCTGCATGGTGTTCGTGCCAAAGGGGGAGCAAGAGTTTGAGCAGAGGCTCATCTACAAGAACGTGGCAAAAGAGGCTGAGAAGAAAGAAGGAGCCTAAAAGAGCAGACATATCAATCACGGACCCACAAAAAGTAAGACTGTTTTTAGTTGTGAGGGACTAGATGGGAAGCCCGGGCATAAGATCCAGATTGGGGAATAAATCCCAATGAAGCTGTCGATCGGACAGTGCAGGGCGCGCAGTGGGACTGTTTGCCCATTAAAGTCCAGGTCTCAGGAAGCAATGGATGTGGGGAGGCAGACTCTGGGTGCCCCTCGAGCCGATGGGGCATGCCTCGCTCCTGAGAACTGTAAAGTTTGTGCGGTAGCGGGCTGGGACACTTCAGTATGGATTTATTCCTGAGCTTGAAAAAACTGTTAAGAAAATGCCAATTTAACAAACTCTAATGACTACAGCAGTTTGAGTCCTCTTGGCGGTCAGCTGCTAAACGGGCTAGAAGTATCAGACGTAGATTGCTTCAACTTGGATCAGTGGCAGTGAAAACCTTAGTCTGCACAATTGCACCGCCACCACATTGCATGCCATTCTATTATATCACACGTCTACATCTTTTAATAGCTGACTTTTAACATCATGTATTGTTGCTGTGGGTTTAAACTGGTCAATAGACTTATTGGAAGAATTGTTGTATGTCAGCACACTTCTAAGTACCTTACTTTTAGTGTATCCGTGGTAATGTGTAGCTAGAGTACATTTGCATTACCCGGGATAACTGGGGATCGCTGTTCCCCCGTATATCAGTATTCGGATATATTTTATTTTATTGCGTGAGTTTTGGAATTTCAAGCACACTAGCATTTTTACAAACCTGTTTACTGTAGTATGATTGAGGATAATTTTGTGTACTGGTGAACTACAATTTATTAACATTCTAGCACGTTGACGTTGTAGCACCTTAGTACCTAGCACTTTAGAACTCTAGCACCTTAAGCCTATACTGCATTATAGAGCACAGAGTTCCGATTGACGAATCTTGGTACCATGACCATGCAAACAGCCAGTCTGAAAGCAGACGGGAATGTGAAAATCGTTGTGCTCCCTCGAATGAAGCTTCGACAAAACAAAAAAAGTACTTGCAAGAGTATTTTAATAATACAGGAAAGCGCCAGGAGTATCAGGACACCAACTGGAAAGAAAATCGTAAATATAGTATACACACAATATCACACCAAAGGAGACAGGAAGACGAAAAAACAAATCTGGTAAGGCAAAAAAATTGATCGAGAGATCAGAATTCAAGACACGCGAACATTCAAGTTAGAAAGAATTTCAAACAGGGAAGACAACCTGATTCTAAATCGACTAACAATAATGAAACTGTTCGATCATGTCCCAAACATGAGACACCCACCCCGATTATATAAGGATCATAGAGCCCACTCAAAAAGGGCGCAGAGACTGCTCATACCTACATATTCATTTGCCTGTAGTGAAGCATCTGTTGTCGAAAGCCACTGAGAATCTGTGAATATTGGGATATGATCTTACAGAAATTACCCCAGACGGGACTACAAAAAATGAACAAACAGAAAGAACATGATACCGTGGCAGGAGAGACCATTCAAAAAACCACTACCTAATAACAAGAAAGTATACAAGATCGCCAAGACACGATCTTTCATCTGGAAAAATATCTCCTGAGCCTGTACAAAATCAATTCTGTTCACGCAAGAAGAGAGAGCAAAAGAGACACATGCCACAGGAACATTTAAAAGATGACGATGCAATATACACATTAAAGACCTCAAACAACAAAAAACGGACCTGGACCTCTAGGGTGCAGCACTTACAAGAAACCAATTAGCCACTAAATATTGGGAACACAGGAGACCTGGCGCCGGGAAATAAATTGGAGACTACCTCACCAGAGGATGTGAAAATCATAATGGGCTCATGGAACACCAGCGGCTTCGGCCACCTGACCACCGTTAGCAACGTCAAACTGGGAGCCTTTGACGTACTATGCCTACGAGAGACCTGGTTGACATCCAAACCGAGTCTTGACGGCTATGAACTGGCCTTTAGGTCAGCGGTAAAAGGCCCAAAAGGCCGCCCGTCATCAGGTCTCCTTACAGCCATTCGATCGGGCAGTGGGCTACATCTGGTGAGTGTTAAACTATCAACGGAATTAATACAAGCCTCCTTGATTGCCTGGCATGTCCCTAATAAGTCAAAGAGCAAGGTTAAAGTGGAAAACATCCTATTATTGAACACGTACTGGAATCCAGCAACAATTACCATTGAGTGTTACTTAAAGCCATCGGAAACATTATAGAGCAGGCAAACGAATCACATCAAATTCACTATACAATAATCAATGGTGACCTAAACGAAGTTTGTACTGATGAGGGGGAGGGGATTCGCCCCTAAAAAAAACTGTGCACCATAATCGATAAGAGGCAGTAAATGGAACAACTTGATGGACTCAAACGGCTTTACAATCTACATAAGACTATCGATAATGCAAAACCATTATTTCCGACATGGGAGCGTGATGGTATGGGATTGACATTGGACCATACCTATGTTTCACGGGAACTCCTGGTTCTAATTGTGAGCTTTGAAGTAGTTAGAATGAAACATAGTGATCATAATATATTGATTAAAACATGGAAATCCTTCCGCATAAAACCTACTCAAATGTCAAGAGAGGTCGAGAACTGCAACGGTAATACTCGTCTTAGATTAAATGAAAATGCCATCAAGGCCCTCACAGAGAAATACCGGAGATGGGTTATAAAGGAGAACCTGGGTGTTACACAAGAAATAGACTATTACCCGTTACTGACAATCTATAAATTAAAGAAGACCTAAGATTCATCTACCCCTAAAGCTAACAACCACGTGTATAATCAGACACTAGTGGACAAAAAGATCTGAGACAAATAAAACGATTGGCCAGAAAAATCAAGACATGTAAAATTGAGGGGCGATGCAAAGGTAGCTGAGAAAAACTATTGAACCTGGCTACGCCATCAACGACAATCGCTTTACCAGGCGGACTCAGAAGAAATGCTTTGCACGCTAAGCGGGAAGAAATCAAGAGATTTCTGGGCACTAATAAGGTCATGAGCAAAAGAGACAAACTTAGCCCTACAGAATAATGTGGTAGAGCACACATGGGTAAACCATTTCATGACCCTTTATAAAAAACCAGCCAGCGAATCACCAACTTGCCAATTCCATCCTGAATCTGCATGGAAAATTCCATATGATATAGAGCTAATTGAAGATCAGAAAGCTCAACAGCTCAAGAGCGTCAGGCCCTGATGGGATAATAAATTTCGATCTAAAAAAACATCCAAAGGCATGGGCCTCTTTTGTAAGTAAAGTGTTCCAGAATTGCAAAAAAACAAGAGAAATTCCGCCCTCATGGAGGACTGCAAATTTAGTTCATATCTTTAAAAAAGGTGCAAAAGACAACCCTCTGCATTATCGACCTATTGCATTGTTAGATACAATTGGGAAAATCTTTGGATCTTTCGCCGTCGACAATTTTCAGGAATGGATTAACCAAACTGAAAATGATGACCCCCTACCGGCGGGTTTTGTCAGAGGCATGGGAACCACAGCAAATATTTTGCTACTAAGCACCTTGAAGGCAAAGTTAAAGGAGGGCAAACACTGTGTTCTTTTGGCATTTGTTGACCTGGTGCAGGCTTTCGACCAGATCAACAGGGAACCTCTGTGGAGGAAGCTGGGCCATCTGAAGTGCCCAGGTCCAATCTTGGAATCAATAAAGGCCCTGTATTCCAAGACCATGATGAGAGTGAGACTGAGCAGAGCGGGCCTTTTATCAAAACCTATAATCACGGCACGCAGCGTAAAACAGGACTGCCTCTTAGCACTGGCCCTGTATAACTCCTACATAGCAGACTTCATGGACTACCAGAAGGTGATCAGAGCTTTCCCTCCTACGTTAGGAAATCTAAAACTCTCAAGATTACTCTATGCAGATGACATTATTTTAATAGACCAAACACCAGTGGGCTTACAGAGGCAGCTGAATAACCCGATAGCCTACCTGAAAGAAAGCTATCTGGGACTGAATAAAGCAAAAACAAAAGTAATGTCGTTTGAAAAGTCAGTGAAAAAAAAGAGAAATCTGAGATGGTTCGCCGATGGGATTCATCTGGAAAAGGTCCAGAGCTTGAAATATTTAGGAATTATCCTAAACAATAGTGGCATAGAAACACTGATGCAAGAACATCTCTACACAAAGACTAAAGCACTGACTGCCCAAACCAATGCAGTGAACAGAAAGTACGGTCGTTTTTCACTGATACTAACATTGGATTTTAACCAGGCAAAAGTGCTACCGGGTCTAATTTACGGAGTGGAAGCCATGCCAAACATCCTGGTCCACATTTGGCAAAAACTGGAAAGCCTTTTTTGGCGTAGTGTTGGCTCTGCCTCAATCGACCCCCATGGCCTTAATCTGTCGAGAACTAAGCCTAATGTCCATCAAAGCAACAGAAGAACGTAATGGACTAATGCTTTATAGAAAGACCATCCTTCCCTCACCTAAATTGATCTTCGAGATTACCAAAAGAGAAATGGATGGGGGGAAAAACTCAATGTTAACAACATGGAGATCAAAGAATAGGCTGTTGTTGGACAACATAGGAAGTTCAGAGGAGGAGTTGATAACAAATCCAACAAAAAGTGAACAAGAAAATATCAGAATTCGACTGGATACCAACATTGGAAGAAGCAAACAGCTACAAACTCACTGAAGATCTACCGGCGAATCCCAAGAAATTAAATGAAGTCATACCATACTTAGTAAAACTTCCAGACCAAAGAGTGCAGGTTCCTACGAATTCGACTAAACCTGATTAACACAAATGAGATCCTATTAGTTTGTTGGGAGTGAACGAAGAAAGAAATACCTGGCTAGGCCCCTTCTTTAAAGAGCTCCACTCCTACAGCGAAGAGGAATGGTGGGCCCGCTTAATGAGTGGAGAAAAGATCACCTGGGTGATAGCAGTAGTGGGATTCTTCGGAATGATCGGTTTGGATCAAAAAACTGAAAATGGAAACTATGAGATGGGTGCTTCCGCAGGCGAGTGATCCGCATGAAGAAGCCCCGGTCTCCTCTCGTGTTAATCCCCCGGAACGTCTTTCTGCCTTCTTTCTTTTTTCTATACACCTTGGATAAAAACTGGACTTTGGACTAATGAATTAAGAATACCCATGTTCTTTTCTTTTTGTAAAAATTGTTTTATACAATTAAATCAAATAAAAAATAGTACTATGTCTGAATAAGATAATGTTTAATTATTAAGGAATTTATATTTTTTGTTAAACTTGTCTCAGGTTCACAGTAGCTTGCATATTGTACAATCGTGTGGTTAAGAACACTATCCCTGCTACATAAACACTTCCTTCACTTGTGCCTAGCAGAAATCCACCTATTGCGTAGCTGGCAGGCCTCTGCAGTACTGTGATTGAGTATGGATGCCCCACGGCACACCACATACTGTCTAAAATATAAATATTGATGTACTTGGCTTTTGTATAGGGACCCCACTGTTTGTTGAATATTCGCAGCAGCATACTTCTAACAGCTAACAAGTAGTGAAATAGCCTCAAACTCAAAACCCCTGCTGGTATCTTTGCACAATTGTCCTGCTGGAGAGGCATGTGAATAGCATTACAATCATCCTTGTTTCTCGCTCTCTTGAGGTGCTAACAGTTCTGTGCAACATAGCGGAGAAGGGCCCTGCTTACTGTCAGCAGCTGAGGAACAGCAATGTACTGCCTGCAGTGATCACCACACTGCAGGTGCCAGACCTGGAAGTGGCCAGCTGCAGCCTGGAATTTCTGCACCTGCTTTTTGTACACTGTTCCGAGGTGAGTATGTGCGTACAACTGTCGTATGTTAAACCCTTAAATGGCAAAACAACAAGCATGCAGCAGGGAATATGGCAATGTGGTCTTCATCGTATTCTGTTTCTGAATAGGCAGCTGGAGACTTTATGAACCAATCAGGACTGCAGACCCTGAAGCACTATCAAGACCAACAAGACCTCCAGGAGCGAGTCAAAGTGATTATTGGACTTTGTGCGGGTAAGTAGGTGACCAGCATCCTCCATGCAGGGCAGTACCACTCCCGTTGGTTAGGCCTGGCACTGCATTCCTCTATGCCCAGAGTTTGACACCGGACCATGTGCCGAGGCCAGCTATAACCACTGACCCTCATGCATGAGCTCATTATCTACCTTAAGAGTGGGTGGAAACCAATTAAACAGCTGCCTTGAAGTGATTACATAAACATTAGCTGCTACGTCACGCGATCTCTTTCAATTTCCGAGCTGCTTCAGGTGACAGCAGATTAGTTTGAAAGGGTTGTGGTTGAAGTCGGTGCTGTGAACGTTCCTGTTCCATTCAGGGTCGTGGTTGTGTGGCTGAAAAACTGCAGTATCATAGAGCTTGCACTTTTGGGGCTCACATGGGAAGCATCCACTGATACACTCCTAGTCTTTGCCATTTCTCTTCATGCCCCCATATTCGGCACGTATTCACACCTGGTATGTAACAATGATGGTATTACTGAAAAGCATTCATGTACCTCGGGTGGGGTTGGGAGTGGGGGCACTTTGTGGCACCTGCCAGGTTATGCGATGTTATTGAACGACACGTCGTGAAGGGCACGTCGATGCAGCACATTTAGTCACATTCATGTGTTCGAAGCTGCTACAAAGGAAACGTGGTAGGTATGATATTCTGTAGTTGGGGGAAGTACTAGGTTTTCTGCTATGTGTAGAAGGCAGTGCCCCTTCAAAAAGGTTTATCTAATAGATTCCAATCGAAAACACTATTGCAGCGGGTCTAATTAATGATATAGGATTTTATTTGTCGAATGCATTTATTTCCAAACTATGGTCAGTTTACATTAAAAGAATACGTTATTGGATCAGCACATTACAATTCATGGTTATGCAGTTCCACTGAAAGCAGGATAGAGTAGCTTCCAGTGCAACAGTGGCATGGGAAAAACGTGTCTCAATCGGTTGCTCTCGCTGAAGCAAAGAGGTGGTCTGGATCAGCGTGACGCAAGCGAGAGACTTCCCAGCAGACTTATTCCCGATAAGGCTGCAGGGCTATCATTGCCACTCATTAAAAAGGGCAAGCAATACAGTACCGGATTTAGAAGAAAAGTGTCCGTTTATTCTGCAATAACACTAAAGATGCTTCTTTGTCCTTTTCTCTTAGTTAATGATCTCTACCCCCTTGTTGGCACTGCTCCAAGACTTACTAGTGCTTAGAAATTGGGATTTATATCAACTTCGATAATAGGTGGTTGGATGCAACTGCACATATGGTCCCTGCTAAAAATGGAAACGTGGTTTAATGAATTAAAAGAAATAAAAACAACCATATCTTATGGTTATGTTCAGTTACACTTTTATTTTAATCTTTTTACCAAGATAGTTTAGAGCAAGTTGGTAACCTGAAATAAACCAGAACAAAATGTAAGATCATTGATCTTCAGTTCAATATGGAACAAGTTACTTACCTGTAACTGTTGTTCTCCAGCATGGGTCTGGCATGGATTCACATGCTCATGAATATTCCCCGTCGTCAGGCTGGGAATCCTCGGTAAAGAAAAAACCAGTATCAGTTTCGTTTCTGATCTGTCTTTCGTAGTAATAACCAATCACTGGTCTCTGCGTCATACTGACCACAGCCAATGACTGCCCTCTACCTAAGCACCGCCTCTGGCAGCCATCTTCAGATTTGGAAGCACGTGAAGTGGCAGTATGACCAAGTGAAGAGCCGCAGAGGGGTAGGCGGGAGGGTTCGCATGTGAATCCATGCCAGACCCATGCTGGAGAACAACATTTACAGGTAAGTAACTTGTTCCTTCTCCAGCATGGGGTCTGGCATGGATTCACATGCTCATGAATAAAGAATACATAGCAGTACACGCATGCACAACCACGGGAGGTGGCAAAGGCTCAACATTAAGCATCACATCAACTCAACATTAAGCATCTTACCTCCTCACCAGGCTCACCTCAGGCGAACAGGTTGCGCAGCACTGCTTGGCCGACCCTGGACTCCTCCCTGGAATCCCGGTCGACGCAGTAGAATTTCGTGAAGGTGTGCGTCGACCTCCACGTAGCAGCCCTGCATATGTCCAGCAGGGGCACACCAGATAGGAACGCCGTGGTAGCTGCGATCGCTCTGGTGGAATGGGCTCTCGGACGGCCAGGCAGCGGTCGGTTTGCCAACCGGTGACAGCACATGATACAGCCGGAGAGCCATCTGGAGATGGAAGCCTTCGAGAGAGCCTTCCCCTGATTGACAGGTCCAAAGTTCACAAAGAGTTGTGACGTCTTCCGAAAACCCTTCGTGCGGTCCACGTAGAACTTCAGCGCTCTAGCTACATCCAGCGAGTGCAAAGTCCTCTCAGCCGGCGACGAAGGCGACGGGAAGAACACAGGTAACACCAAGGGTTCGTTGAGATGGAAGTCCGACGGTACCTTGGGCATGAAGGAGGGGTGCGTCCTGAGCACTACCCTCGTGTCGTGGAAAGTCAAGTACGGGGCCTTGCAGGAAAGGGCCTGGATCTCTCCCACTCGTGGTGCGGAAGTGATGGCCACAAGAAAAGCTGTTTTCCACGATAGAAACTTCAACGGGGCCGAGTGCAGAGGCTCGAACGGAGGTCCCATGAGCTTGGTCAGCACCACGTTGAGCTCCCACGCCGGGGCCGGGGCCTTCACCGGCGGGAACGATCTGAACAGTCCCTTCATGAACTCTTTCACCAGACGATGAGACCACAAGGACGTCCGGCCCGTGGTTCTGGTGTATCGGGAGATCGCAGCAAGATGAATCTTGATGGACGCATGTGCCAGACCAGCTTTGGCCAGCTTCAGCAGGTACGGCAGTACTTGGGGAGCCGTAATCCGTAGAGGGTTAATCTTCTGTGCGTGGCACCAGACAGAGAACCTCTTCCATTTGTGACCGTAGCATTTAAGAGTCGAGGACGCCCTGGCCTTTGCAAGAACCTCTCTGCAATCGGCCGGTATGTCGTATCCTCCAAACTCTAGTGCTGCAGGAGCCAGGCCTGCAAGTTCAGCGACTTCGGGTCGTGGTGGAGGATGGCGCCTCCTTCCCTGGAGAGTAGATCCGCGTCCGCCGGCAGCTTGATCGGCGGGGACGCTGACAAGTCCAGAAGGTCCGGGAACCATATCTGCCTCGGCCACGCAGGTGCGACGAGGATCATCCTGCACCGTGACCTCTTGAGCTGGTTGACGAGCCGGATTAGCAGAGGCAAGGGAGGGAACGCGTAGAGGAACAGGCCCTCCCAGGGGAACGAGAAAGCATCGCCCATGCTCCTCGTCTGGGGAAACCTGCTGGCGAACCTCCGGCACTTGGTGTTCGTCGCCGTCGCGAACAGGTCGATCTGGGGTGTGCCCCACCGTCGGAAGAGGCGATCCACCAGATCCTGCCGTAGTTCCCACTCGTGGCACGAGCGCAGCTCCCTGCTGAGTGAGTCGGCGATGGTGTTTTTTATCCCTGCCAGATGAAACGGCACCAGAAAAATCCCTTGGGCGACGGCCCAATGCCACAGGTCCTGCGCCTCCTTGGACAGCGCTGGGGACCTGGTTCCGCCCTGTTTCCTGATGTAAAACATGGTGGTGGTGTTGTCGGTGAAGATCCTCACCACCTTGCCCTTGAGGGACGGAAGGAAGGACCTGAGGGCCCAAAACACTGCACGGAGCTCCAGGACGTTGATATGTAGGGACTTCTCCGTCGGGAGCCAGAGTCCCCTTGCGTGCAGATTTTCGGTGTGCGCTCCCCACCCTTCCAGGGAGGCATCCGTGGTCACAGTCTCCTGGTGGGCTGGGGTCTGGAAGTCCATGCCCGCCGTCAGATGCGCGCGGGTGCCCCACCACCGTATCGCTCGTCGGAAACTCTCGTCGAGCTTGATCCTTTCCTCGAAGCTGCCCGTCGTCTGGATCCAGCGCGCATCCAGGAATTCTTGCAACGGGCGCATCCGGAGCCTGCACATGGGAATGAGGTAGATGCAGGAAGACATCATCCCGAGGAGGGACTTGATGGACCTCACTCTGGCCGCGTCGGCCACCAACATCCGTTGCACCTTGCCCAAGATGGTCCTGGTCCTCTCCTCCGACGGGGAGGCCAGAAGGGACACTGTGTCGAGCCTCGCTCCCAGAAACAGTGCGACTTGCGCGGGCACCAGGTGGGATTTGGCGTAGTTCACGGAGAATCCCAGGTCCGTGAGGAGTTGGACGGTCCTTGCCGTGTGGACCACGGCGAGCTCCCTCGTCTTGGCGCGGATGAGCCAGTCGTCCAGGTAGGGGTAGACGTGGATCCCCTCGCGGCGCCGCCACCGGTGCAAGGCACTTGGTGAATACCCTGGGTGCCGACCGTAGTCCGAAGGGAAGGGCTTTGAACTGGTAATGACGCCCTTGGACCACGAATCTGAGGAATTTGCGGTGCCCCTTTAGGATGGGAATGTGGAAGTAGGCATCCTCCAAATCCAACGACGATAGGAAGTCTCCTTCCTCCAGCTGACCCAGGACGTGCTGGAGGGTGACCATCCGGAACTTCTGCGCCTTGATGAACTTGTTCAGACGTCGCAGGTCCAGGATGGGGCGCCATCCTCCCGTCTTCTTCTTCACGAGGAAGTATCTCGAGTAGACTCCGGAGCCCCGAAGCCTCTTTGGGACGAGTTCGATGGCGCCCTTTCTGAGCATCGCCTTTACCTCCAGGAGAAGTTGAGGGACGTGAAGTTCTTTCCTGGCCACGGGGGGGACGCGCGGGCACCTTCTTTGAAACTCGAGCGCGTGGCCCCGGGCCAGGGCGTCCAGCACCCAACGGTCGGTGGAGATGGACTCCCACACGCTGACGAAGCCCGCCAGCCGGCCTCCCACCGGGGTGCTTCGGTGGGGGCCCGACCCCAAGGCCGGTTCAATCCTGCTTGGACGCGGCCTTGCCGCCTTGACCTCCTTGGCGACGACGGCGGGGTCCGCTAGACTTGCCTCGTCCTCTGTAGGCCTCTTGCGACGACGAGCGGGCCGCTTGACGGTAGGAAGCGAAACCGCCGCCGGAACCTTTGGAGGCGCCCTTGCCTCCGCCGCTCCGAAAGGGCGTCCGTCGTTGCAGGACTCCAAGGGCCCGGGCCGTCTCAGTATCCGCCTTGATGGCCTGAAGGGAATCGTCCACTGTCTTCCCAAACAGGTTGTTCCCGTCGAAGGGCATGTCCAGGACTCTGGTCTGGACGTCCTGCCGGAAGTCCGTAGCTTTGAGCCATCCACGACGTCGAAGGCAAACACCGTTGCCCAGCTGGCGGAATCCAGTGTCGGCGATGTCCGTCGCCACGGTGATGGCGTGGTCCGAGGCCACCTCACCTTCCTGCAGGATCTCAAGGGCCTCCGCCCTCTTGTCGTCCGGCAGAAAATCCAGCAGGGGAGCCATCTTGTACCAGAGCTCCCTGTCGTATCGGGCCACGATAGCCAAGGCGTTGGCCGCTTTAATCGTCGTCGCTGCCGACGAGATGACTCTACGCCCCATAGTATCCAATTTCTTTCCCTCGCCGTCCGGCGGGGAAGTCGATGTGGAGGCCGCACCCCCCCCCGCTTTCTTCCTGGCTGCCGCGGAGACGACGGAGTCCGGGGTAGGCTGCGCCCGGAGGCATAGGGGGGCCGTGTCCGGGACCCGGTACTTTTTCTCGTACCGGTCTCTTCTAGCTGGCGTCGTGGAAGGGTTCTTGAGGAGGGAAAGGCCCTCATCCCAAATGTCGTCCAACAGAGGCACTGCGAGGACCGTCTTCCTCTTGGCCTTGCGCCGCTGATAAAGGAAGCCTTCCTTTTTCTTCTCCTCAGGGCAGAGTTGGAAAAGCTCGGAAGCCCTGGAGATCATGGAGTGGAAAGATCCGATCTCGTCGGGCGGAGAGGCCCTGGTGGGAGGCGACGACGGAAAATCCTCGTCGTATGCCTCGTCGTCCGTACCCGTCGCTGCCGTGTCAGTCCCCGTATCATCCCCTCGGGTGGACGGGGAGGAGGGCTGGAAGGGGCGCGACGGTTGAAAAGGAGGTGGTGGATGGATCCTTCTTTTCTTGGTAGGGGGAACACCAGAAGGTCCCGGTTCTGGATCCCCCGACGGGAGAGGTTCCTCCGTCGGTAACGGTAGCCTCGTCCTTATCTCGGAGCATAAGGACTGTATGGCCAACAAAATGGCCGCCGAGTTGTCTTGCGGCGCTGGCAGAGGGGAATCCGACGGGCGAGCAGGGGCCCCGTCGGTATCCTCGACGATGTCGTCGTCACCTGCGTCGGGGTCCATTCCGACGGGCTGGCCTTCTTCCACGCCTAGGCCGTGGCTTAAGACCTCGATCAGCTCCTCTTCTGAGGTTGAGGCCGACTCTACGACGACGCCCTGCCCCCCCTTCTTCTTCCCCACGGAGGGTTTCACGGGGGTCCTATCGATGGGCACAAAGGAAGACTCCCTCCGAGGAGGCAGGGAGATTCTGGGCCCTGAGGTCGCCACCACTGGTGCAGCCACCACAGGCTGAGCCAGGGCCGCCGCGACCGTTTCGATAGAGGGCTTGGTCGGATGGATCAAGGCCTTCACCACCTTAGGTGCGCTCACCGCCTTATCCTTGAGGGAGGGGGCACTGCCACGCTCCTCCTCTGCCTTAGAGCTCGACCGGGGCCTCTCCAGGAGCTTCGCCGGGTGCTCAGCCTTCCTCTTACCCGACCCAGAGCGTTGGCTCGTGGTTGATGGTGCCGGGGAGGGTGCGCCCTGCCTGGCGCCCGTAGAGCCCGACCGTTCGGCGCTCCCGGTGCCAGCGGACTCGCGGTGCTTGGCCTTATGTTGGGCCCCCGTCGCCGGGGCGCCCTCAAAGGTCTTAGAAGACCGCTCGGATTTCTTCTTCTTCTCGCCAGACGGGCTCTTACCCTCCAGCCAGTTGGCGAGACGTTGATGGCGGTCCTTCATGGTCCGTTCCGACATGTTGCCGCAAAACGCACAGTCCTTCTCCACGTGCGTCTTGTCCTCATGAAGGCAGTAAAGGCAGAAAGAGTGTTCGTCCTCCTTGAAGACGTTCTGCAGCTGGCATCCAGGGCAGACCCTGAACAGCTTTCCGGGCGTCGAGCTTCCCTTCTCCTGGGCCATCTCCGAGACAGGGCCTGAGAAGCTTCTGGAGTCCTCCGAAGTGTAGCTCGACGAAATCTTCACCCTTGAGGGGCACAGATGAATCCGACACGGGTCCCCGTTGATCGGATGTAGGATCGGTGGAGCTTGAGGCTCTTTTGACCGAAAGAATCGAAGTTTTTTGTAAAAAGCGCGAAAAAATAGCACTAACGCTCGAGAGCAATAGCACGAGGATCCCAACACATGAACGTGCGGTAAAAATCTGAAGATGGCTGCCAGAGGCGGTGCTTAGGTAGAGGGCAGTCATTGGCTGTGGTCAGTATGACGCAGAGACCAGTGATTGGTTATTACTACGAAAGACAGATCAGAAACGAAACTGATACTGGTTTTTTCTTTACCGAGGATTCCCAGCCTGACGACGGGGAATATTCATGAGCATGTGAATCCATGCCAGACCCCATGCTGGAGAAGCATATTATTACGTAATTTTTTATTAAAAAGAAATGGGCGAGTCACCTTATTGCAGAGCACTACTTATCCCAGACTCATTGTGACTGTACTGTACTGTATGTAAAGTGATCTATTAATTAGCCAGACACTATCCATTTATCAGTTCTACAAACGTTCCACATAGCTCCCCACTTCTCAATAGGCTTCAGGAATATGAAAATGAACGTTTTTATTTACTTTCAACACGTCTTTGTTAAACACATTGTTTAGGGGATATTTCTTACCCCTGTGGTCAGGGTGTTTAAGTCTATCTTATTGATGTAGGTACTGCTGGCGATTTCTTCAAGCTCATCAGGCTCTCTAGGTGGTAGTCTTGACAGTGCAACCCAGGCCTAACTCTCGAGCTGGAGTGGTGTGGTTAACCAGTACATTACACACTTCTCATATACACCCAAAGAGAGATTGTCCACATACTATATTTAGAAGAAAACCTTTATATGAAAGGAAAGGCAACAGGAGATTACATCACTACAATTATAGTCAAGTAAACTATGTGAAATAAGATGCCACAATGTAACAAGTAAAGTTTCAAGAAGGGTTCTGCAGAGTTGAGTAGAAAGAGTCTTTCCTAGAAACGGATTTCCTATCTAGGCCAGTAGGTTAGTAGAGATCAAGGGAGACCAGTTGTGTAGATTTGGGGTAGTCTTTGCTGGGAAAGCCTTATCTCCTGTGAAAGCTTCCCAAGGAGCAGTTTGAGTTCAGGAAGCGCGGGACCCACAGAGGACCTCTGGTTATGAAGAGGGGGCCCAGGGATGACAAAGTAAAACTAAGAAAGAGCTCACCACAGCGCAATAGCCTGGACCGAAAAAGTGGTTCTGCAGAAGACAGCGGTTACAGAGGCAGTCACTCAACACAGTGTTTATCAACCACCCGAGTTTCCAGTATTGACTCATCGATGCAGGCGGGACCCCAAGACTCTTGGGAATAACGATAATTGACAATTTGGTGATTTCCACTCAAGCGTCCAAACCAGAGGAGCTTGGGATTTGGCTTCTGTGGATTTGGTCAGCTCGAGAAGACCCCAAGAAGGAAAGAGTATTCTAGATTTTCTTGTAGAGTTGCACTACAGAGTAGGCAGCCACAGAAGGAGGTCTCTGAGGCTAGTTTAGCAGTGTGGTTGCAGGAACAGACGGTGTAGGCCCCTAGAGCTTTCCAGTACATGGGGGTGGGAGATGAAATCAAGGCACTTGCCTATTGGAATGACGAGTCTCTGGTCGGTTCAACTCTGAGAGTCTTCAGAGTCCTGGATCTGGCCATCTAGGCACGATCGGAAGCTTCAGGAAGACAATACCTTAGAGCAGTAGCTAAGATCCAGTTGTCCCCACTGGACAGAAGCACTGCTGTGTGTTCTTTCTGGTCGTCCTGAAGAGCCAGAGCTTTGCCGTCTGATTCTTCAGAGCTTCCAAGGATGCTGGTGCAGAGCTTTTTTCTTTTGAGCAGCAGGCTTTCCAGAGTGCAGGTACAGAGTTCGAATAGGCAAGGTGAGATGATAAGGAAGTCTGCTTTTATCCCCTTTGGGAGGCAATGAGTGAACACAGCACCCAGTCACACATCAATAATAATTAAAACCGACCAATGGCAGAGCAACTCTGCCAAGTACACTCATGCATTCTAGAAGGGTTGCTAACCCAACAGAATACATCTACACTAGTCCAGACAGGTGTCTGCGTAGGTATCTGGAGAAATGATCGAATTGAAAATAACAAATGAAGAAATTAACGAATTTGTTTACCGATTTGTTCCGAAATTTTGGGACATTTTACTAATATATAGGGTTGGGTACGGGTAATAGATATGGTAGGGTGGACAGAGGCAAGTGCGGGTGGTCTCCCCCGCATTAATAAAAAGAAATGTGTTCATTTCTCCATTCGATCATTTCATGGTAATCGGTCTGCGTATGCCAGTCCGAACTGGCATCAGGCTAGTATAGTCCCCAGTCCTGGGATACAGGCATCCAGTGGCCACTCCCTTTCACACAAAGAGTTACAAGTAATAGTCATGTGACCCCCTTCAGCTCTGTGGCAAACAAATGTAACCTTCATTCTGGTGAAAAAGAGGAGTCTTTTTTCGATCCATACTAGTTTTGCACAGCGACCTGTGAAACCTTGCACTGGTTTTCGATTTGTGCTAGGCTCTCGCAGCAACACGAGAAACTATGTGTGCCTTTTTTTGATACGCGGGGGTGGCGATGTGGATCTAAACCTTTTCTTTTGGGTTGGCTTTACATATTGTAGTTGGCCCTGGTCCAGAAGTATACAGGCATACTTCAAGTGGAATTGCCCTACATTCATTAATAAGAATGCATAGCATGTTGTGCTTCGGTCCATGAAAACTAGGGAGCCAGTGGGCAAAGTTACTCTGACTTAACCCTTGATTTGAATCTGAGGAGGCCTATTCGTTTCACAAAGAAGTTACTTACTCCAGACTTATTCCTAGTAAATCAGTCACTCGTAGTAGGTTCTTTGCGAGTCGGCAGTAAAAAGGGACAACCTTCACAGGCAAATGTGACAAAAGTCAAGTGAAACAGGTTTTCTATTCCAATTCTATTTGTTGTTTTTGGGCATTCTATGAAGTGGATTTTGCCAATTTCACGTTGGCACTTTGGCGCCTGCAAGAGCAGGGTTGGGGAGTTAGGAGTAGAGGACATGAGGAATTTTCGCTATGGAGACAGATCAGAAGAACTCGTTTTTGTCGGTTTAGACTCTACGTATTTTTGGAGACGCTATGTCGGATGAACCCTTGCGTGGGTATGTTTAGTATCAACATGCCATTTGTTTTGAGATTGTGGTCAAGGGTATTTGCAATGTGGGTGGTGAGAAGGGTTAGTGTTGTGGCGGGTGGGTGAAAGCTTAATTGGTGGTACGCACTGGCATTTTGCAAGAAGATGCTAGAGCACCTTTATCTATCCTGCTTACCTGTCAAGAATAAACGTTAAAGATTCTTTAAAAAATCCCAACCCAAATCAGTGCACTTTCCCATGGAACCTAACATTCTTATTGGATTATTTTCAAAGTACTTATCGGGTCTAAAGTTTCTCCTCCTCCCGGTTTTTATTCATGCCCTTGCATACCTATATTGTGTGAAACTCTTGTCTAATAAAAAACAAATCCCCTTCCGTCTGTGAAATAGATTTGCTTTGTTGCATTTTGTAAAAAAGGAAAAGTGCAAATGTCTATTTGCGGCTGTGGTAATGTAACCTTATGCCAATAGTTTACTAATGGCTTTTTTTTAAATTTAGGTTAAATGGAATATTAAGTGACGATGGACGCACAGCAAAAAGATATCCAACTTGGAAACACCAGCCTAATGGAAGAGAAGAAACGGAGCTTAACATGGACTGAACAAGATATCCGAATGAATGAAAACGTGTTCACACACTTTTTATCTACTCTCACTGCACAACACATCAAATGGAATATTCTATTTTTGTAATAAATTTAAAGACGATGCTTGGTTGTACATACATCTTTATTTGTGATTTGCACCCATCAGAGAGGAATATTTAAATAGCATGCGGAGGAGCAGCCATTGTTCAGTCAAAAACGATCTTGACTTGGCCAGGTTTCTTCAGAGTTTGCTGTTCACAAGAGAGTCCAGGGCTTTTGCAACTTGGTCTGCAGTTTGGTTATTCAACAGGACAGTCTTCTCCCGCCCAAATTCTAGAGGAAAGAAACAACACAGAATAAGCATACCATCATCAAAAAAGTTTTTCGGTAAACCAAAGCATACCATAAAAACACGACCAATTTAACAATAAAAATGAAACCATTTAGGTCTTTAAAAGCAAAAATCACAGGATTCATAAACCCACCGGTCTTAGTAAAAATTCTGCACGCCTTAAAAACGTCAGAACAGCCCATCCCACCTGAACCGAATCCACCCTTGCACACTTACTGTAGCTGCTATTGAATGCTACCATCACTTGCTCATAATGGGATGTGGGGCGAATCACTGACGGGCCCAATCGTTCATTTCTTTGATAGCAACAGAATGCATTGCGACAACTGAAATATTGGGCACAATTAGACGGGCAACCCCAGGAAACGATAGTAATAACTGTAACCTTGTTTTTAAACATTCAGAATTTTGGCAAAAAATTGAACAGCGGCGGGTTGGGAATTAGCAGGGGAGAGGGGGGTCAGATCTAAAGTTTTCTGGTTCAAGGGGGGAAAACCTAGCCACTACCATCTCCTTCAGACAAACTTACCAGAAGGCAAGCACAGATGACTATAGTGTTTTGTCGAATTGTTTCAGAGATCCAGAATGACTTCAGAAAAGTTATATTCACGTTATAACAGGCTAACCTTAGGAGGGGAATTTTAGGGAACGGAAAAGAGATGGTGATTTGAAATAATGCTACTATGAATATTCCTTGTAAATTAAGCGCTGCAGGGAGATGGCAATATAGCCAGAATGTTTCAAACACACGGGCCTTGCGGCAGGACTCCCTAAAGCCCAAGGTTGGATATATTTATTTAATTGGAGCATTTTGTTTTGCTTGCTTCCATGGATCAGACCGATGTTTGTGTTTTCATAGACTTTCTTTTATTGAATTGTAAATATGAGATGCTAGTATGGCCCAACTAAATGGCACTGGATTTATCGAATGTATAAGGATGAAAGACAGAATTCGAACATATGCAAGCAAGCTCCACAAAGATTTCTGGGAATATATATTATATACTTAGGGTGAAATACTTAAGTTAAAAGGGGAGTTATGATTTTGTTGACTTAAAAAAAAACTGTAGAAATTCTTTGAAAAATCTTATGCCGCCCAAAACATACCGATGTGCACTGCACATAACACTACATATGCAAACTTAAACATGCATGAACTGGACTTCAGCAAACAAATGCGAGGAGCAGCAAGATAAAAAAAAAAGGGAAGCAATTTTAACAATTGAAAACATTTATTTGAAAACCTGATTTTCTAGAGCGAGGTTATGGGCTGTTGCTTTAAAAAACATATCAAACATTTTATTGTTTTGGATTGCAATGAAAGTCAATTTAATAAATGCTTTTCGTCAGAATTTCAAGGTTTGTTATGGGAAACTCCACCATAATATCCCTTTAATCGAAGTTTTGTCACTGATTGTTTTTATGACATACATCAGACTACAGACAGTGCCTACTAGCGTTGGCCTGTGGCTGTGCTTAGTGCCTACTTTGACCGGTGCAGGCCCATTGGTCATATCTGGAAATCCTCGTGAGCATGTGCTTTTGACTAAGCGTTGCATAGCGTTCATTTGTCTGTCGGCCAAAGCTTATCTACGTGGCCACTACCCATCGTCTTTGGCCATGCCCCACTTCCAAGGCTCCCCAAATAGCCAGTGTTACCATTCCCCCTGTCCTACCAAGCCACTGAAAGTGGCCACAGTGTATGGTTTGAAGCCAGGTTCAGAGGCCACATTTAACCCTATTGGTCGCCGTGATGTCCTTTGGCTAAGACCCAGATATAACCTTAAAACGTGCCTGAGGCCTATGGGCCACCATCCAGTAATCTGCGGACGAGTTGCTATTTTAGTCTTTTTGGGGTCATACTGTTCCCCTCTAGGGCACCCCGTAGGTCTCCATAAAGGCCAGGGTGACCCTGTGAGTTGTACATGGTAGCGTTGTTGCAGCCTGACCCTGATTAAAGTCCAAGGGCCACAATGGCAGCCCACTGAAAGGTTGACCCGCTCTGACAACCAACAACCAACCTGAGCGGTTCATGAAATCGTTAATGCAGGGGTCAAAAAAGTTGCAAGTCACTAGCCAGCCATAAGTCACTCACCACCTCAATTCTGCACAAACTTTTATGATGGTCAAGAGTCAAATATTGCTAGCTAGTGGGGAGTGCACATTTTGCACCCTGGTAAATGTGGTTGCCCCTTTTTGGGTCCGCGCACACCTGGAAGGTGTTCTAAGAACTTGGGCCCCAGGTGGCCAAACCATGGTAGGTAAGGCTGCAGTTTGTTCCGAGAAAACCAGATATAACCAATTGGCTGTTAACCACTTTTGGGTAGATTTAAAATAAACTACAGGTTAATTTGCAACATTCTCAATATCTCCAACTCTGTAATATGTATAGGTAACCCCCTCAGACTGTTTTCTCTTCTCCAGCATGGGCTCTGGCATGGATTCACATGCTCATGAATATTCCCCGTCGTCAGGCTGGGAATCCTCGGTAAAGAAAAAAATCAGTATCAGTCTCGTTTCTGATCTGTCTTTCTTGGTAGTAACCAATCACTGATCTCTGGGTCATACTGCCCCCAGCCAATGACTGCCCTCTCCCTAAGCCCCGCCTCTGGCAGCCATCCTCAGATTTTTACTGCACGCTCAAGTGTTGGGAGTCCTCGTGTTTAGCTCTCGAGTTTTTTACTGCGTTTTCACGTTTTTTCAGGAGATTCTCATTTTTTCGGTTTAATCGAGCCTCAAGCACCACCGTTTCTACTTCCGATAACGGGGACCCGTTTCGGAATTCTTCTGCGCCCCTCAAGGGTGAAGTTTTCATTGAGTTTACACTTCTTGGAGGATTCCAGAAGATCTGCGGCCTACCTCAACGGACATGGCCCAGGACAAGGGGAACTCGACGCCCGGATCCAAGCTGTTCAGGAACTGCCCTGGATGCGGATTATATAACGTTTTCAAGGAGGACGAGCATTCGTGATGTCTCTACTGCCTCCATGAGGACGAGACGCACGTGGAGAAGGACTGTGCGTTCTGCAAGAACCTTTCGGAACGGACCAAACAAGATAGTCGTTCCCGCCTCGCCACCTGGCTGGAGAAGGGCACAGCAGGTGAGAAGGCGAAGAAGAAGTTTGAGCGGGCTTCTAAGTCCTGTGAGGACGCCCTGGCGACGGGGGCCCACCAGAAGGCCAAGCACCGTGAGTCCGCGGGCACCGGGAGCGCCGAAAGGTCGGGCTCTTCGCTTGCCAAGCAGGACGCTACTTCCCCGGCACGTTCGACCACGAGCCAGTGCTCTGGTTCGGGGAAGAGGAAGTCCGAGAACCTGGGTAGGCCGCTGGAGCGGACCCGGTCGTTCTTGAAGGGGGAGCAAGGCGCTGACCCTCCCCCCAAGGCGAAGGCCCAGGATGCACCTAAGGTGGTGAGGGCTTTGATCCACCCGGCTAAGGCCTCTACTGAAGTTGTTGCTGCGACCCTGGCGGAGCCGGCTGAGACTATGCCAGTGGAAACGGCCTCTGGGCCCAGAGTATCCCTGCCACCGCGGAGGGAATCCTCTTTCCAGCCCATCTCTAATACCCCCGTGAATCCCCCGGCTGAAAAAGAGGGGGGGGGGGGCATTACAGACTCGGAATAGGCCTCTGAGGAGGAACTGGTGGAAACAGCGAAGGGCCTCAACGAAAGGTCCATAGGCCTCAACGAGAGGTTCAAGAAGGTTCGATCCCAGGGGACGGTCCCTGCTGACGTGATCGAAGATGGCGACGATGATGACGAACAGGGCCCAGTGGAGCGGCCATCCCATCCGTCGCAGCAATTGCCCAAGCCCCAGGATAGCTCGGCGGCCATTTTGTTGGCAATCCAATCCTTATGTACCGAGATAAGGACGAGATTACCACGCACCCCGACGGAGGAGCCAGAACCAGGCCTGTCGGGAAGCCCTCCGAACAAGCAGAGGAGAGTCCATCCCACTCCGCCCTTCGTGCCTACGATACCGGTGGACCCCTCATCCCCGCGCCGGCCCCTAGAGAGGATACAGCGACGGACGATGACGGCGGCGATGACACAGCGGACATCCTGTCATCACCTCCCCCGCGGGCGTCTCCAGCCGACGAGGTTGGCTCTTTCCAGGCCATGATAACCAGGGCATCCGAGCTCTTCCAGCTCTGCCCTGAAGAACAGAAAAAGGAGGGGTTTCTGTACCAACGACGAGAGGCCAAGAGGAAGACTGTCCTCGCGGTGCCTTTACTAGACGACATCTGGGACGAGGGGCTTGCTGTCCTCAAGAACCCTTCCACGACACCCGCCAAGAGGGACAGGTACGAGAATAAGTACCAAGTCCCCGATGCCGCCCCCTTGTGCCTCAGGGCCCAGCCCACGCCGGACTCGGTCGTCTCGGCAGCAGCTAAGAAGAAGGCAGCGGACGCGGCGGCTTCAACTTCCACTTCCCCGCCGGACAGCGAGGGCAAGAAGTTGGACTCTATGGGACGACGAGTCATCTCGTCGACGACGACGATTAAGGCGGCCAATGCCTTAGCGATCGTGGCCCGCTACGACAGGGAGCTCTGGTTCAAGATAGCTCCCCTGCTAGATTTCCGGCCTGATGACAAAAGGGCGGAGGCCCTAGAAATTCTGCAGGAGGGCAAGGTGGCGTCGGATCACGCCATAACGGTGGCAACTGACATTGCCGATACCGGATTTCGCCAACTGGGCAACAGAGTTTGCCTCCGACGACGAGGATGGCTCAAGGCGACAAGACTTTCGCCAGGACGTCCAGACCAGAGTGTTGGACGTGCCTTTCGACGGCAACAACCTTTTTGGTAAGGCGGTGGACGAGTCTCTGCAGGCCATCAAGACCGACTCGGAGACGGCCCGGGCCCTTGGAGTGCTTCAACAGCGACGGCCCTTTCAGAGCCCCGGAGGCAGACAGGGTGCCTCCAAAGGATCCAGCGGTGGCTCCTCCACTTACCGCCAGGCGGTCCGCTCCTCTTCCCAGGAGGCCTACAGAGGTCGCGCAAGCAAGGGGGATCCCACCGTCGGCGGCAAGGCCGCCTCCAAGCAAGACTGATCCAGCCGTGTTGTCGGGCCCCCACGAAAGCACCCCGGTGGGAGGCCGGCTGACGAAGTTCGTCAGGGTGTGGGAGTCCATCTCCACCGATAGTTGGGTGTTTGACACCCTGGCCAACAAGCACTCGCTGGAATTCCCAAAAAAGTGCCCTCGCATTCCTCCCGTGGCCAGGAAGGAGAATCACGTCCCTCAACTGCTGTTGGAGGTAAAGGCGATGCTCAAGAAAGGTGCCATCGAGCTCGTCCCCAGGAGGCTCCGGGGCTCCGGAGTGTACTCAAGGTACTTCGTCAGAAAGAAGACAGGCGGTTGGTGCCCCATCCTGGACCTGCGTCGGTTAAACAAATACATCAAGGTGCAGAAATTCAGGATGGTCACCCTCCAGCACGTGCTGGGACAGCTGGAGGAAGGCGACTTCCTATCGTCGTCATGATATGGCATTTGTAACGCACCTATAAACAAGTGTTTCAAGGCGCGACGAGGCGAGGGGGGGGGGGGAAACAAGGGGAGGACAGACAACGATCCTACTAGGCCAGGTGTCATTCAGATCGCGCAGCGGTAGGGGGAAGGGAGAAGTGCAAGGGGAAGGGGAGGGGGAAGTGCAGTACAAGAAAAGGGCCAGCTGGTGGCAAGTGCAGGGTAAGTGCAGACAAGTGCTGGGAAGGTGGGGGGGGGGCTGTAGGGATACAGAGACAGTCGCGCAGTGCAGGGGTTGCCAGGGAGGCAGTGCAAGTGGAGAGTGGCTGGGCCCAGGACCGAGGTCGGTGAGAGTGGCCCAGTTGCAGATTCAGTGCAGTTTCAGTGAAGAATTAGCAGGGGAGAGGGAGAGAGAAAGCAGAAGCAAAGAGGAAGGTTTTGAGGTGCTTCCGGAACCGGAGATGGTTCTCCTCAAATTTCAGGGAGGCAGGAAGGCTGTTCCAGAGAGAGGCCCTTGCCGCGGAGAGAGATCTACCACCAGCTCGTTGCTTCGAGAAGCGGCTGACCCTAAGGGATTCGGAGACGGATGAGCGAAGGGCTCGGGAAGGAAGATATTTAGGAAGAGAGTTAAAGATATTTAGGCCCCAGGCGGCCTTGTGGACAATGCAGAGGGTTTTGAACTTTATCCTCACAGCCACTGGGAGCCAGTGTAGAGATTTCAGTCCTGGAGAGATACGGTCCCTGGGCTTGAGGCCAAGGACAAGTCTCGCAGTTCTGTTCTGGATGAGTTGCAGAGGGCGGAGAGTGGAGGCAGGCAGATTAAGATAGAGGCTGTTCCAGTAGTCCAGCTTTGAGAGAACCAGGGCTCGGGAGACAGTGAGCTTCTGGGGGAAGGAGAGGAAGGGAAGAATACCTCTGAGGAGGTGCAGCTGGTAGTGTGACTTCTTAGAGACGTCAGATATATGAGGAGAGAAGGAGAGAGTGGAGTCGAAGATGACCCAGAGGTTTTTTGCCTTGCAGGTAGGAGCAGTAAGAGGGCCAAGAGAGGCCGGCCAGAGCTGCAGGGAAGGAGGGAGTGGGTGTGCCGATGAGAAGAATCTGTCTTACTGGCATTAAGGCAGAGGTCATTGGCGGCACACCATTCCTGGATAGCAGACAAACAGTCAGAGATGAGGGAAGGAGAGGAGGAGGCAGAGGGTAGCCTGAAAATGAGCTGGGTATCGTCCGCATAGCACTAAAAGTTGGGGCAGAGAGCGGCGATGCGGTGGGCAAGGAGTGCCAGATACTGGTTGAACAGCCAGGGAGAGAGATTGGATCCCTGGGGGACACCACAGGTGGAGAAAAAGATGTCAGAGAGGAAGGACCCCAGTTGGACCTGGGAGGGACGATTGGAGAGGAAAGATGTCAGCCATGCCAGAGCCTGACCAGTGATAGTCGTTGGACCTGGAGGATGCTTACTTCCACATCCCCATTCTAAAAAGGCACAGGAAGTTCCTCAGGTTCGTGGTTCAGGGACGCCACTACCAATTCAGAGCCCTACTGTTCGGATTAAAGTCGGCACCCAGGGTTTTCACCAAGTGCCTGGCACCAGTGGCGGTGCGGCTGCGCCTGCAGGGAATCCACGTCTACCCCTACCTGGACGACTGGCTAATCCGGACAAGGGAACTCCCCGTCGAACATATGGCGAGGACCGTCAGGTTGCTCACGGAGCTGGGGTTCGCCATCAACTACCCCAAATCCCACCTGGTTCCATCACAAGTAGCACTGTTTCTGGGAGCGAAGCTCGATACAGTGGGGCAATTGGCCTCCCCTTGAGAGGAGAGGACCAAGACCATCCTGGGCCAGGTGCAGCGCCCGTTAGCCACGGACATGGCCAGGGTGAGGTCCATCAAGTCCATTCTCGGGATGATGTCCTCATGCATCTACCTTCTACCCCTTTGCATACTTTGGATGCGTCCGCTACAGGAGTTCGACGCCCGCTGGTTTCAGGCGACGGGCTGCTCCGAGGACAGGATCCCTCTCGACGAGGAGTTCCATCGGGCGATCCTATGGTGGGGCACCCGGGCTCACCTCACTACAGGCACAGACTTTCAAACCCCAGCGTTTCAGGAGACGGTGACGACTGACGCCTCTCTGGAGGGCCCACACCGGAGATCTCCACGCAAGAGGCCTTTGGCTCCCGGAGGAGAGGTCTCTCCACATCAACATCCTGGAGTTCCGAGCAGTGTTCTGGGCGCTCAAGTCGTTCCTCCCGTCCCTCAAGGACAAATTGGTGAGGATCGTCACCGATAACACCACCACGATGTTCTACATACCGAAGCAGGGGGGCACCAGATCCCCAGCCCTATTCAAGGAGGCCCAGGATCTGTGGCACTGGGCCATCGCCCAGGGGATGTTTCTGGTTCCCTTCCACCTGGCAGGAATAAAAAACACCATCGCCGACTCACTCAGCAGGGAGCTGCGCTCGTGCCACGAGTGGCAACTGCGCCAGGATCCAGTGGATCGACTCTTCCAACGATGGGGCAAACCCCAGATCGACCTGTTCGCGACGGCGATGAACTCCAAGTGCCAGAGGTTCGCCAGCAGGTTCCCACAGCCGAGGAGCATGGGCGATGCTTTCTCGTTCCCTTGGGACGGCCTGTTTCTATACGCGTTCCTCCATTGCCGTTGCTGCTCTGCCTCATCAACCAGCTCAAGAAGTCCAGGTGCAGGATGATCCTCGTCGCACCAGCGTGGCCGAGGCAGATCTGGTTCCCGGACCTTCTGGACTTCAACGTCCCTGCCAGTCAAGCTGCCGGCGGACGCGGATCTTCTCTCCAGAGAAGGAGGCTTCATTCTCCATCACGACCCACAGTCGCTGAACTTGTAGGCCTGGCTCCTGCAGCACTAGAGTTTGGAGGGTACGATATCCCAGCTGATTGCAGAGAGGTTCTTGCAAAGGCCAGGGCGTCCTCAACTCTCAAGTGTTACGGTTATAAATGGAAGAGGTTCTCTGTCTGGTGCCGTGCACAGAAGATTAACCCTCTGCGAATTACGGCCCCTCAAGTGCTGCCGTACCTACTGTCGCTGGCCAAAGCTGGTCTGGCTCACGCCTCCATAAAAATACATCTGGCTGCCATCTCCCGATATACCAGGACTACGGGACGGGCGTCCTTGTGGTCTCATCGCCTGGTGAAGGAATTTATGAAGGAACTATTCTGATCATTCCCGCTGGTGAAGGCTCCTGCTCCGGCGTGGGAGCTTAATGTGGTGCTGACCAGGCTCATGGGAGCCCCATTCGAGCCTATGCATTCGGCGCCTTTGAAGTTCCGGTCTTGGAAGACAGCGTTCCTCATGGCCATCACCTCTGCACGACGAGTGGGAGAGATTCAGGCCCTATCTTGCAAGCCTCCATACTTGACTTTTCATGAAACAAGGGTGGTGCTGAGGACGCACCCCTCCTTCATGCCCAAGGTGCCGTCGAACTGCCACCTCAACGAGCCCTTGGTGTTACCAGTTTTCTTCCCGTCGCCTTCGACGCCGGCCGAGAGGACTTTGCACTCGCTGGATGTAGCTAGAGCGCTGAAGTTCTACGTGGACCGCACGAACAGTTTTCGGAAGACGTCACAACTGTTTGTGCTGCGCAACCTGTTCGCTTAAGGTGAGCCTGGTGAGGAGGTAAGAGATGCTTAATGTTGAGTTGTTGTATTGCTTAATGTTGAGCCTGTTGCCACCTAGCATGGTTGTGCATGTGTATACTGCTATGTATTCTTTTATTCATGAGCATGTGAATCCATGCCAGACCACTACCCCAACAAGACACGCTATGGGCGGGGAAGACACATAGACACCCAAACCTACACATAAGCGAAATCATGCAGGCAGCATTGGAGGTATGGGACGGAGCAACTAAGAAGGGTACCCTAACAAAAGACCCAGCCCCATTCATGCCGCCATTTAAAAACCCGGAATTCCCCCCGGGCTTAGAGAAAAAGGCCTTTCAAAAGTGGGAGAAAGCGGGCTGTTGTATGGATGGGGATATGTATCAGGACCGGCAAATAAGATCCTTTGAAGACTGTACAGACCTAGAGCTCCTGGTGCGGAAGGACAGGTACAAATACGACCAACTGTACCATTGGCTAGACACACCGAGAATACGACAAGCCGCATCCAGAGAACTGACCCCATTCGAACAGTATATCATGTCAAATGACGGGACAAAGAAATTAGTTTCGAACACATAAGCTAATCAATTCCACAGAGAAGGTCACCTGGTTATATATCAAGAGATGGGAAAAGACTCTGAGAAGGACGATCCCAAGGAGTCAGTGGTAATATACGTGGGGGTTGATATCTAAACTTACGAGCGCGATACACTCCAAAGAAATGTGGATGAAAATCCTCCTTCAATGGCACTACACACCAGAAAGGCTCCATGGGATGTTCCAAGACTCCCCTAATGTATGTTGGAGGGCATGTGGAGGTGAAGGAAATTGGAGACACATCTGGTGGGACTGCCCGAATCTACAGCAATATTGGACTGATGTGAAGCACCACATGAACTCAATGTTCCAAGGGGTCAGGGCTTTGTGGAATTTGGGACCCAAAGGACAAAACTCTCACCAAAACACAGAAAAGAAACTTCATGGGACTCCTGATTGGGGGGTGGTTGGAGATAGCCCAAAAATGGAAGCAAAAAACCCCGCCCAATGCAATAGATTGGATACGTAGAGCATGGTCCCACATAACAATGGAACACATCACTTACAACTTGCAAGGGAATTATCAGAAATTCAGGGAGGAATGGTCGGACACTCTGGAATATCTACAAAGTGACTATATGGAGCAATGGTGCCCACACAAAATTAGAATTCTTGATATGTTCAGATAAGAGACTGAGTTACAAACAAGTAATTGACTATTGGGTGGAATATCCCGGGGGAGGGGGGGTGGTGGGGGAAGAGAGACGTTTCTTTTCTAATTGTTTAAGTTGTAAAACTTAAAAAAATAAATGTTTAAAAAAAAAACAATTTACAGAACATGATTTGGTAGCTGCATTGGGGCTTAGTGAATTAAGTAGTTAGGTGGGATAAGTGGCCAGTCGTTTGCAGTCCTAGCTTCAGAATGCTAATGCCCAGCAGGTATTTTACATGCAGATTACGGCTGTCTAGCATAAGGAACAAGTTACTTACCTGTAACTGTTGTTCTCCAGCATGGGTCTGGCATGGATTCACATGCTCATGAATATTCCCCGTCGTCAGGCTGGGAATCCTTGGTAAAGAAAAAATCAGTATCAGTTTCGTTTCTGATCTGTCTTTCTTAGTAGTAACCAATCGCTGATCTCTGGGTCATACTGCCCCCAGCCAATGACTGCCCTCTCCCTAAGCCCCGCCTCTGGCAGCCATCCTCAGATTTGGTAGCACACCAAGTGGCAGTAGGACCAAGTAAAGAGCCGCAGAGGGGTAGGTGGGAGGGTTTGCATGTGAATCCATGACAGACCCATGCTGGAGAACAACAGTTACAGGTAAGTAACTTGTTCCTTGCCACTGCCCGATCTTGGGCAACCCACAATTTTGGGAGTCATCCGGGATCCATTCCTTCAGAACCCATAGTTGAGCTGCTTCATAATATCTCCTAAAGTGGGGTAGTGCACACCCCACGTCTTTTCGGGAGGCTGTTAGAACCGAGCTGGAGACTCTGGGGGGTTTTTCCTTTCCAGATATATTCCATGACTGTTTTTGTTAATGATTTAAAGAATGTCCTTGGAAGTCTTATTGGTAGGGCCTGAAATAGATATAGGAGTTTAGGTAGGATAGACATCTTGATGACCGTTATCCGCCCCCACCATGGTATCGATAATGGTGTCCATCTTACCATGTCCCTTTTGATTTGTTTCAGCAAGTTCGGGAAGTTTTGGGTGTATAATTGCTGTATTTTGTGTGTCAGGGTGATTCCCAGATATTTGGTCCCCGAGGTAGCGACCCTCAGTTGGGGGTCTTCTGCTACCGAATGAATTCGGTTTATTTCGCCCGCTAGTATCAGGATTTCAGATTTTTGCCTATTTATCTTAAATATGGGTCCATATCCGGCCTTATGAATCTCTTGCATTAAGGTGGGGAGAGAGTTTACGGCATCCCCCAATGTTATAAACATATCGTCTGCGTAAGCTACTGTTTTATGGGTGATTCCGCACATGTCTATGCCTTTTATAGTTCGATTTCCCCTTATTCGCATCAGCAGTGGTTCCAAGAAGATTGCATATAGCAGGGGGGATAGTGGGCATCCCTGTTTTGTCCCTCTCTCGATGGATATTTTGTTGGACAAGGACCCATTCACCGCTACCCTGATGTTAGGGGAATTATAATTGGCTTGTACCATTTTAATAAATGTTTCTCCTATGCCCATTTCCCTCAAAATACAGAATAGTAGGGACCATTCGACTCGGTCAAATGCTTTTTCTGCGTCCAGTGTTAGTATTGCCGCCGCCGTGCCCGTTACACCTATTTTTTCCACAATGTGGAGGACCCTCCTGATATTATCATGTGTTTGTCGTCCTGGGACGAAACCTGACTGGTCCTGGTGGATCAATTTCGGGAGCACTTGGGACAGTCTGTAGGCCAAGATTTTAGTGTATAATTTGGCATCTAAGTTTATCAGTGCTATAGGTCTGCAAGAAGCTGGTAATTCGGGGTCCTTTCCCTGTTTGTGTATCACCAGCATCTTGGCCTCATTCATCGTTGGGGTTATATTGTGTTTATCTTTGAAAGAGTTATATAACTCGGTCAAAGTCGGAGCTAGTATGTCCCTGTACTCTTTATAGAATAAAGCTGTGTAGCCGTCTGGGCCTGGAGCCTTATTTCTGGGGAGATCTCTAATTGCCTTATTGACCTCTTCTATTGTTATGTCAGCCTCTAATGCGAGTTTCTCTGTGTCGGATAGCCTTATAAGATCCACCCCCTCCAGGTATGATTTTTGGAGATTCTCATCCGGATGGTCTGAGGAGTACAAGGTTCTGTAGAACCTTTCCAATATCTCCCCCATTTCTGTAGTTTGAGTCTTTCTATTCCCCATATCATCGCGGAGAGCCATTATTGTCCTATCTTGTTGTTTCCCCTTCAATTGTCTGGCTAATAGTTTATCCGCTCTGTTAGCCTTAGTGTAGTACCAGTGTTTTAGCCTCAGCAAGTGTCTTTCTGCTTTTTTTGTAAGGATCGCTTCCAATTGGCCTTGGACATGTCTCAGGGCTTTTTGTAATTTTATAGTGGGGGTTCAGCAATATTTCTGCACGTATGCTAGCGATTTTGGCCTCCAATTCCTTTTCCCAGTGGTGTGTAATCTTCTCTTTTTGGGTCTTTAGTGCAATTATGTGTCCCCGGTACTGCCTTTAAGGCCTCCCTTTGCGTTGCAATCGAGATGTCTGGGTGGTTATTGGTTGTGAGGTACTCAGTAATTTGTTCTCGGACAGTATTCCCCATTACAGGATCTCTCAATATCTCCTCGGGAAGTCGCCATTTCCATAACCCGGACACCCGTGGGGCAAGTGCCATCTCGGCCCACAACGGGGCGTGGTCTGACAGTGATATGGAGCTGATGTCAGTCTTTCGTGTTTTGCCTAGGATTCCGGATGAGGGCCCATAGGTAATCTATCCTAGACATCGTATGGTGTACGTGTGAGTAGTATGTATATCCGGAGAGATTGGTATTTATGTGTCTCCAGATGTCTGCCAGGGGAAGGACACTGCCCTTGTTGTCTGGGATTTGATCTATCTAGTGTAGGGTCCCATGCTATGTTCATGTCTCCCCCCAGTATTATTTCCGCTGCTGCAAAGCTCTCCAGTTTTTCGAGCATGTCTTTGAGGAATCCCTCCTAGCCTGTGTTGGGGGCATAAACGGACGCCAGAGTTAGAGGATAGCCATCTATAACCGTGTTAGCCAGGAGATATCTGCCCTGTTTGGAGCACTTGTACCTTTTGGGAATCCCTGAATGCGATCAGAACCCCCGCCTTTTTTTCTTTTGCATTTGCCTGTATGATCTGATTATATCCCCTCAGCCGTACCTTTCCCCTGTCCTGTACCTTTATGTGCGTTTCCTGTAGCATGATAATCTCATATCTGTCTTGTTTCAGGTAGTGTTCTACTTTTTTTTTCTTTTGACGGGAGAGTTGAGACCTCTGATGTTATGTTAGGACTTTAGTACCCATCACGTTTCTAAATTAAAAGTTTCTGGTTGGTTCCTTTGGTATGTTCTGTGAGATTTATGGTGGTTCCCGGTTACCCTTCCCTCCATTCCTAGGCTAATCCCAACCTGCCTAGTTTCCCCCCTCCCCCTCAAACTGCCCTGGGATGAGCCCTGGTTCCTATGTTCGCTCTGGCGTTGCGCCATGTGCGCCATGCTCATCTGTCCCCAGGGATAACTTGTAGGGTATGCTAAGCCCCTCTGGATTCCAAAAGGTGCCCCGGAGGTCCTCCACCCCCCTCCCCTCCGCACCTTATGTTGTGGAAAACTCTCCTCCATCCGTATTGTTCTCTTCAAGTCCACCTATGTGGGCGGGTCATATTTACGCCACCAGGCGCAGCTGGGGCTTCACCCCTTATTATCACTTCTCTTTTGGTTTTGCTGTGCGTCCCAATGTTTCTGGTCTTGTCCAATGCCAGTCTGCCCCTTTTCTGGGTTCTTTTATCCCTCTTCGCCCCTTGTGGTTCTTCTCCTTGATCTTGTATGCCTAGTATTGGTTTCCCTTCCTCGCATGTAGTTATTCTCCTTTTGTGTCTCTTCCCATGTGAATAGGAGCCCGAAGGGGAATGTCCATTTGTATCTAATCTGTTTAGACGTTAGGGTTTTCACCACTGGGCCCATTTCTCTGCGCTTTTGTACGGTGGACTATGCCAGATCTTGATATAGCTGCACCTCTTCCCCATTCATCCTAATGTGATCCATGTTCCTGGCTTTTCTTAATATCTGCTCTTTTAGGGAGTATGAAGAGAGGGCCGCCAAAACGTCTCTTGGCCTCGCACCTGATTCTCCCGTCCTCCTTGGGCCTACTCTGTGGACTCTATCGATCCCTACTTCTTCATCCTCTTTTCGTCCAGGATCTCTCGTACCGCCTCCTTCAGGTCCTTGTCCTCCACGGATTCTGCCATATTTTTTATTCTTATGTTTGATCTACGTGATCTGTTTTCAAGATCCTCGCAGTGTATTTCCAAATTGTGGGTTCGAGTCAAGAGTTGTTCTTGGACTTCCGCGTATTGTTGTGCCTCCTCATCGAGGTTTTGAGTTATTTTTTCCAAGGTATCCGTTCTCTCTCCCAGGTTTGTGATCTCCGTCTTTAGTTCTTGCATAGCTGTACGCATGTCCTTTTTCATGGTTTCGAATTGTGCCTGTGTCGTTGCTAGGAATTGCGCCTGAAACTCCCCAAACCACGATTTCATGTCTTCCCTAGTTGCCATTTCCGGGTCGAGCGAGTCTGTGGACTCTGTCGTGGGTGGGACCTCTCAGGTCTTTTTCCTAGTGGATGTGGATGGGTTGGCGTGTTCGGGCCCCCACAGTTGCGTTAAGCTTTTTTCCCCCTCTCTTCTGCTGTGGTTGTTGGTCCTGTTGGGCTGCCCTGCCCCTAGATTTTGACATAGGTGCTAGTGAGATCCTGATATCTTGTCGTTGCTGTTGCCCTTCACTGCCTGCTTCTCTGGGAGTTCCCTTTGTGCTGTGTCGGGAATCAGAGAGCCCCTGGTGTGCCGTCGCCGGCTCTTGTGGGTCCTGCTGGGTGGGGTCTCGCCCCTTGTTAAAGGTCGTTGTTGCCCACTCCAGTTCCTTTGTTAGGGGGGGGGGGGTGCCTGTGGTCATTCCTTCCTCCCTGGGTTAACGGGCCGCACGCCGTGTAATTGCTCCACCGGCATGTAGGTTTTAGGGAGTTTGCGTGGTGATTACTGTATTTCCGTTGCCCCCCCGCGGTGTTGCAGGTTGCAGCCCGCTTCCTGTTTTGTATGTGAGGGGAGGTCAGGCTTCTGAGTGAGTGAAGTCCAGCGTATAGTGGGGGCGGGGGGATCCTGGCTGTGCAGTCTTTCGCGCCTATCTGCTCTCCATTAACGATCGTTAGGTCCAGCCCCCACGGCTCCCCGCACCCTGTACCTGGTTGAGTGGCAGCTGCCTGCTGTCGGGAACGACCTCCGTCCTGCGTATGTGTTAGTCGCTGGATCACTGCCGGTGTATCTTCCTCCGGTCCGCTCCTAGTGTTCTCTTTCCCGTTTCTGTTCTGTCCATGATCCCCACGCGCCGTCTTCTCTGGCCCGTCTACTGCAGGGATGGATCGCTGCTTCCGCCTGGGGGTGGTGGTCTGCTGGCTGGGTCTCCCGGCGTCAATCCACATTGCATCACAGGGCCGGGTGTGTTGGGCAGGTCGCTCCAGGTGCTTCCACAGTGGCTGCTGAGAGTTTCGAGTTGGGAACTCCCCGAGCTCCGGTCCGTATTTAGGAGCGGCGCTCCTGCGCTGAGATCCGTGGAGTCCCGGCTTCTGGAAGTCGCTAGCGAGGGGCACATCTCTGTGCCCGGGCAACACGGGTTCGCTCCCGCCCACTCCGGTGTGGGTGTGAGTCGCTCCCGGTGCTTCCTCCCACGTTCGGGTCTTCTTCTGTTAGTGGCGTGGCCCATAGCTTCTTGTGTGTGGGAGGGGGACCGCCTCCCAGAACACCGCGGTTGCCGAGTCTTTCAGCCTGGGGACTCCCTGGGGCACTCTGGTTCGTATTTAGGAGCGGTGCTCCTGCGCTGAGGTCCGTGGAGTCCCAGCTTCTGGAGGCTTACTTGGGTTCGCCCCCTTCTATCTTGGCCGTCTGCTGCAGTCGGTGCCCACTGCTAATCGTGGGGGTTGGTGGCTGTTTTCCGCTTTTTTGGTGTGCTTTATTGCTGCGGCCTAATGGGGGGGACGGAGCGAGCCTCACACACGTCCGCTCCCCATCGCCGCCATCTTGGAATCCCCTGTAAGTTGTTTTTAGTACCTGTAATTTTGTTTCTGCTGCTTGTGAATCTGCTTAAAATCACACGCAGTGCATATAGTCCGACATCTAATGGTAATCGCAGAGTATTGCATCTTTTTTTCGAAGAGGGACCACGATCTGGGCGTGTGTGTGTAACATCCATACTATGACGTGTAGTGTGCCCATGAACCCTCATGCATCGAGCTCCCCCAGATTGTTTTTGGCGCCATACTGGTCGGTAGCTTTAATGCAGAGCTTGGGTTAACTAGATTTATTGCCATATTCATTGCACCTCTGATGCATTCTTTCGATGATTCATAGACGCCATTCGTGTTTCCCGTCCTAAAACACTGGTGGAATTCTCGAGGGCTGGCAGCAGCCTTCACCACCAGGCTTTGGCCTTTACAATAAGGAGAGTGGGGACCTGTATTCTCGACATTACTCTTTAAAGAATACCTTTTCTTTCTTTCCCTTGTCGGTTTTTCCACTTAATAATGGAGAGAACTTTGTTTAAATGTTGTCCTTCCTGTAATGATATATGATATGGCATTTATAACGCGCCTATACACAAGTGTTTCAAGACGAGGCGGGGGGGGGCAAAGGGAGACAGACAACGATCCTACTGGGTCAGGTGTCATTCAGATCGCGCAAGTGCAGGGTGAAGGGGGAAAGGGAGAGGAGAAGTGCAGTACAGGTTAGTTGGAAACAAGATAAATAATAAGAGCCAGCTAGTGGCAAGTGCAAGATAAGTGCAGACAAGTGCTGGATGACAATCGGATGTTTCCTTGGAGGGACACTCTGTGAGAGTGTAATAACTGCTTACCTCGTGAGCATGACCAGCACCACTGCAAGGCCTGTCGACTCTTTAAATAAAGGCGCACAAATCGGTGCAGCCAAAAACCAGCAGCCACAGCTCCAGTTCGGAGGCCGAAGAGACTGTTGCAGAGTCTGCAGACTCACGTGTCTATCCCCAGTCCCACTAGGCATGCCGATTGCACTGCTAGGGGGAGACCACCCACTGGTGACAGGGGCACTAATACTCACACCACCAAGGCTACACACAACCCTTTTGTGGTACCGTAGAAGCCTATGGCACCCCCAGGCCTGCTGAAAGCTTCGATAGGGCCTGGAGAACCTTCCGGTTCTCGACCCTCTGTGCCTCTGCCGCCACGTGTGACGCATGGTACCAAGTCTTTCACTCCACAGGGTGCCTCCCCGAAGGTTTTGGCGCCCGTTTGACACATCGAAACGCACTTCATTTAGTAAAACACACCGTAAATTGAGGAAAAAAACACACTAAGGCCCTTCCACACTGGGATTCACATGTCTCTGGTCCCCAGTCACCCCCATCTTTACCTCAAGGCTATACCCAATCTTCTTCCCCACGGTCAGTAACTACAACGGGCCTAAAAGCCCTATTCAGGCGGATTTAGCTTTCCCACTCCAGAAACTCCAACTACCAGCTCCTGAACTAGGGAAAGGTTTGAGGAGTGCATGGACAAAGTCTCTTGAGTTCACAGATTTTCCAAGCAAAATTTGATGACATTCTTCACAAAAGGACTCATCCCTTCGAGGATAACCCTTGGGCCCTGTAAGTCTCCTAGGCATCCGTTCTCTGTTGTCAACCCTACCTCTGCTGGACTCAAGCTACCCGATCCCTCTGAAGATATGTTTCAGTATGATCAGGATAAAGGGATGTTCTAGGTCCCAGACCAGGATGATGTGTCCCAGGATTCTGTGTCTCCAGACACATGGCTTGATATAGATGACCAGGGGGCCAGGCCCACTACCCAAGAGGCAGAGCTTGACAATATGTTTTGGGACACCACTCCCATCACACAGTCCAGGGAGGCTTCCCTTTTGATGACCCGCTGTTCTTCAATAACGTTCTTAGGAAGACAGCAGAACATTTCAAGATTGTTACTCAGGAAGCAGTGCCCGACTCGCACTTTGTGGAGGACATCCTCAAAGAAGAGATTCCTGTCATACAGGCAATTCCCCTTCTCAACTTCATTAAGAAGCGTATTACCCCTTCTTTACGTACCTTCCCTTAATCGGGCAGTGAACCTGTGCGCTGAGAAGATGTTACGTCCTGCACCCTCTGATCCTGTCTATATTCGGAACACTCCATTCCGCAGGCATTCCTTTGTCTTCGGCTGAGGCTCCTCCCGATAAAGACTGTAAAAAAACTCTACGCCTTGGGCAAAATAATCACTTCTTCTGCTGCTTATAATACCCACTTTGCCAATAACACCCACCTGCTTACCAGCTTCAGTGGGGGCTGGTGCAAGATGTAGTTCAGAGTGTTCCTAAACCAGCTAAGTCACAGCTGCTTGCTAGAGGGACATCAGCTCATGCAGAATATTTTTAAAAGACACATTTGCCACCACTCAGGCGGCTGGCAAGAGTGTTAGCAGAAGGGACTCTTTTAAAACACCATGCTTGGCTAAAAAAAACCTCAGGTTTTAAACCAGATGTGCAAGCCACTCATCAATAAGCCCATAGAAGAGTCGGCTCTCTTTGGAAAAGTGGTGGACAACGCTCTAGAGACGGCAAAGAAAGCACATGCAACACTAAAATCTCTCAACCACATTTCCAGCAGGTCTTATGTGCAGCACAGGGTTTTTGATTCCTGCGGCTCCTTTCGGTGGTAATCCTGCTCTAGACCCACACAGGGCTCTTATGGTACAGGGGGCTTGCTGCGGTACTCTGGCCAAAGAGCATCCAAAGCTCATCAGGCCCCACAAAAGTGGGGGTTTCACGTGGCATAGGAAGGGATAGGAATGCAGCCACCAGAGGCTCACAGCCAGCAAATTACTCTCCGGTCCAAGTCCATGCATCTCCAGTAGGAGGTTGAATAACATGCTTCAGTCATGCATGGGTGGGGATCACTTCACACAATTGGGTGATCACGACAGTCTGCAAGGGTTATTGCATAGAGTTTCTTCAGACAACTCAATACCACCCGCCAAAAGACAGACTGATGTCTCCAGACCATCTCCTCATCCTTCAGCCAGAGGTGGAGGCCCTGCTGCAAAAGAAACCACTCATCCAGTAAACAAGGGTATCTATTCAATAGGCTTCCTTGTACCCAAAAAGGATCTAGCCATGCGCCCTGTATTAGACCTGTGCCTAGCAAACAAGTATGTCAAGCCTCAAATGTTCAGGATGAAACTCTGTAGGAGGTAATTCCACGGCCACCTTAGGCATGAAACATGCATACTTTCATATTTCAATGTTGCCAGCACACAGAAAGTACCTGAGGTTCAAGATAGAGAACACACTATATCAATTCAAAGTACTCCCCTTTGACATTGCCTCAGCCCCATGGATTTTTACCAAGGTTCTGGCAGTGGCAGCAGCTCACTTGCGCAGACAGTGCGTTCCGGTGTACCCTTATTTAGACGACTGAGTCATAACAGGAGACACATCCGGATTGTCTGGAAAACACCCAGAAGACTGTAAACCTACTCCTTCAGCTGGGGTTCTCCATCAACGAAAAGAGATCAAGTCTTGTCCCCCGCCAAGTAAAACAATTTCTGGAGGGGGCGCAGGGAAACATGGCCGAGTACAATAGTTAATTTCACATCCTTACTGTTCATGGCCTGTAAGAAGGTCATTGTATCCCCTTGTTCCCTCCCTTGGCTTGAAGCGCTTTGAAATACATTGTGTATAGGCGCTATATAAATAACCCATCATATCATAAGAATCTGCTCTCCTCCAGCGAGAAAGAGATGAGGAGAAGCTGAACCAGGCCACCCCGGAGCATTAAAGTAGAGCGGAAGAGCAGCGGTGGAGATGCTGGACCCTCAGACGCAACATCAAGGGTCGGTGTGCCGGCCCGCACAGACCAGTCATGCTGCATGGGGCAGTGGCAGAGGCCCTTCCCCATACTGTCAGCAGGCTTGTGCTGTCTCGGGAGAGGATCGGGGGGCCTGCGCCTTCCTGAGGCATCAGAAAGAGGGGGGTGAGGTGGGGCTCCAGAGGGCCGCTTGTCAGGTGTGCACCTCCCGGCACCTCACCTCTGCAGCGGCGGAGCAGACAGAGAAAAGTTGAGCGGGCCCCTGTGAGGGGCGGGCCCGGTAAGGTCGTCGGATATAAAGGAGGAGATCCACGCAAGGGCTGTGCTTGCGATTCCTAGTGTTTGTAGTCAGACTAATAGAATCAAGTGATCGATGGTGTCGAAGTCTGCGGAAAGATCTAGCAGGATGAGAACTGCACAACGCGTTGGCTGTTCTTTTTAGGTCATACCAGATGGCGACTAGGGAGGATTCCGTTCCTCTTAGTGGTCTGAAACCTGATTGCGTTGGATCTAGGAGGTTGTTGACTTCGGCAAATTGGCCAAGCCGTTGGTAAGCCATGCAGTTAATCAGTTTTGCGATGAAACGCGTACTGAAGATAGGTCGGTAGTTTTGGGTGAGGAGTGGGTCAAAAGTCAGCTTTTTGAGAATGGATTTGGTGTAGGATGTTTTTAGGGTTTTCGGGAACAATCCTGATGCGAGTGAGTAAGGGTTGTGCCTGCGACATTACCTCTAAAGGTGGAGGTTAGTATGGGTCTTCCGGGGAGCCTGATGGGCGGCTAACTGCTACAAGTGAGAGGAATTCCTGGTGTGTGATGGGGTTGAGTCAAAATGAAGATTGTGGGGGGGGGGGGTTTGTGTGGGGGGCCTGCGGGTGAGTGGGCAGTGGCGATAGGATTTTTAGTTTGGAGATGATGGAGTTGTCTCTTTCGTTGGTGGCATTGTAGAAGTGGAGCGAGAGGGCATCGCATAAGGCTTGAGAGCTTGGAATGGACAGGCGAGAGCATGAGGGGGATTTGAATTCTGCTATGATTTTATGTAGTTCCTTACTTGGGTTGCGAGCATTTTGGATTTGGTTTCCATAGAGATTTCTTGCTTTTTCTGATTTCCGATCTGTACATTTTGGTTGTCCTTGCTAATGCGGTTTTGTTTTGGGCTGAAGGGTCTGCTCTCCAGGCCCGTTCCAGGCAGTGCTTGAGAGTTTTGAGATGTTTGAGATTTGGGGCTGAACCACCTCGTTTGGTCCAGATCTCTGCGCTGTACATTTTGACGGGGTTAGAGGTTTGAGGGCATTGATAAGCCAGAGGTCGAAGGAGTCTATTGTTGGGAGTCCTTCCGCGAGGACGAGTTAGTTGAGGGAGTTGCGGAGGGTGATTAAGACTGTTCCATAGTAGGAAAGTGGAGGTGGCTGTTGATGGTGGATGTGTGGGGTGTTGGCCGCTGACCACAGTGATGAGTGGTATGGTGAAACAGTGCTGAGCAAGGCATAAATTAGTTTTCAAAAATTGATTACCAGAGTTTTCTAATTAAATTGTTCTTCATTAGCAAACAAACCCATTTGATTAGCAATTTTGGACTAATGTTTTTAATGCCACCAGAAGATGCGTGTAGCCAAGATATAAAATGAGCAACAATACATCAGTTTTGTATACCGCTTAAGTAAGACATTAGTGAGCTAAGTCAGGCCTTGCAAATTATTTCTATAAAATGGTGCCTGTCACCACAAACCCACTTTAGTTTGGCACACTGCCCAGAGGCCAGCCATGCACAGTGAAACCTTTATTTGACATTTACTACAAAGTAAAGTTTAAATAAAAGTTTCCTACATCCCCTGCAAATAGTACTGGCCCTTCTTAAAATCTACTCGACTATGCGAGTGGGCAAAAATGCTTTGCAAGCCCTGGATGAGTGTCTGTAAAAGGATTAGCTGCATGAATGGACACAAATAAATAGATAGGATAAAAAGGCTCTGAAAACAGTTTGACCAGCTCTCTCTACTGCAGGTGCAAATATATAATGCAATCATAACCATAGAGCAAAGTGAGCTCTGAGGCCCACTACAGTGTACAGTTTTGCAGTATGTCTGTAGATGCACAGACCGGATGAAAGTATTGATCGCTACTTTAAGTAAATATAAAGTTACCTTTGTGTATTCATTATGTAAAAGACTAAGCAGAGTGGATGGCTTAGCAGGCAGAGAACTGGGTAAACTAGGCAGAATATTGTAGGTTGCGGCCATCTCACTTTCAGAGTAGCAGGTATAAACCAACATGGTAAGATAGAATGTCAAGGTGGATGAGATTAGCTCATTGGTTGGGCACCAGTTGTAAGCTATCTTTAACCAGCAAGTCACAGGACTAGGTTTGCCATCAAAGCAAGTGGCCGCGTGGGCATGTACATTTTCAGAAGTGTCCAGTTGTTGCTATGATGCATCTCCCAACAAAATGAAAACTAGTTGACACTGATATTTAGATGCACTTCACTGTAAAGCATGGAGACAATGCAGTGTTTTACAGTAGCAATACTGTAATTATGCATTATGTATCCTATTGCATTTTTAGAAAAGGAATTGAAAGCCTTTTGTAAAAGAAAAAAGAACACATACTAGTCTTTGGCAGACAGGATACAGTTAGCTTAATAACAGTATTATCCCGATTATTTCTGGTTTGCAATTATTTGAAAAATAAAATGTGCGTAGCACTCCCACACAGGCCATTTGGCACATAAGTGAAGGGGATGATTACTGCTGCACTCTCTCAATTAGCCCCTTTGAACTTGCAGTAAACGGAGAAAAGAGGGTGGAGAGAGCTCTGAAGGCAAGAGGAATGCAGGGTGAGCTGTGCTTTTATTGAACAGGGTAATTTAAATAGCTAACTTTGCTACACAAGTGCCAATTTAATTAGCAAACCTACAGAATTGCATAGCAAATTGCTCCGTGACACTGCTTATTTTATGCCTTGCTGAGTGATCCGTCCAGGATAGGGGGCGCGTGGGCTGGGTGGATATGTTTGCAGTGCTGAATATTGCGTCGAGGGTGTGGCCTCTCGTGTGGGGAGATGTGGTGTTTCAGGTTGACTGTTTCTAGGCTGTCTGTGAATGCCCTAGTCATAGGGTGTGATGGGGAGTCGAGCCATATGTTGAAGTCTCCTCGGATGGTGAGGGTTGGACATAGGATGAGGTTGGCGACCAGTGCTTCACAAAATATGTCTTTAGTTTTTGTTATAGCTGGGGGGTCTGTAGATGAGTAGGAAGCTGTGTGAGGCGGATGGTGCGAGTTGGAGTTTTACCAGGAGGGATTTGTAGTCTGTAGTGCTGGTGGTTATAAGCTTGAATTGGTCTTTGTGTAATATTGCAAGCCCTCCACCCCTTCGTGATCTGTTCCGGACGGTGAAAATGTAACCGGGTGGGAAGGTGTAACACTCACCTTGTTTTTTCCACAGGGGTGCCTCACGATAGACTGGGATGCTCTCCGGAACCCTTCGCCTGTCCTGGAAGTCGGGTAATCAAGGGTCGACACTAGAAGACGGGAGGTGGAGATAAGCTGCGGTTCCTTCCTTGCAACCCACCTCCCAAGTTCCCCTTGCAGTTCCCCAGAGAACGACTCTCACCTGGTTTTCAATAAGGGTGCGCTCTCTGTCCTGCTGCGCTGGGCGCGTCGAAGTATTGCACCGAACCGCCGAGTTTCTTCACTGGCGAGGGCCGGAGTTCAGACCGGCTGCAACTCCTCCTTTCAGGCAAGTCTTTCAGGTGAAAGCCATGCCTTTAGGTGAAAGCAATGTCTTTTTGAATTTGCAAATGATGACTTTCTCGCTTCTAGTTGCAGGAGATGGGAGCTGCGGTTGAAGCAGAAGCCAAGTTCAAGAAGGTAAGATGAAACGCCAAGCGGCACTGAGAGCGTCTTAGCAAATGGCTAACCTGTGGTTTTGGTTTGTCTTGTAGGCCACGACAACCTGGAGAAGAATGGTTCTTGCCTTGGATGACTCCAAAGCCGAAGGATGCTGCAGAGCAGGTAAGTATGGCGATGGTTCTTCCCTTGGATGACTCTGAAGCCGAAGGATGCGGCAGAGCAGGTACGGATGGCAATGGTTCTTGCCTTGGATGACTCCGAAGGATGCTGCAGAACAGGCAAGGATGACAAGGCAGGAGCTGATGAGCGTTACGCTGCAAAGGCAGAATAACGCGAAGCGCGTGCCCTTAGTCGGGCGTGGTTTAAATAGCAAGGCGGTATCCCAGGTGCCTTTGGGGCGGGCCCCACCCTAGAAGCTAGACCGCAGGATACAGTTCCCCAGTATTCCGCATGGGGGCGGCCATGATTGTCTATTGTCCATAGAAACCACGTCCCAGCAAGCGTCTCCTATGCCAACAGCGCCAGGACTGGCTCCAAGGCATCTGAGGGGAACCGAATAAGGTCCTTAAGGCCCCGTGACCCTTGGTGGGGATAAGATCGTGACAGAAGGTCTCATGCGCGAGAGGTTTGTAGTCATCCGAAAACAAGGTCTCAGTAATTAATAGGTTTTCTTCTGTGATGAGGTCATAGATGTGGAGTTTGTTTTTGGAAACTGACCTGGCGTTGATGAAGGTGCAGGATATTCAGTGGGATGCCTTTGTGGGTAGAGGGTGTGTAGGGATGGGGAGAGCGGGGTCTGAAGGGGGACTAGGAGTGGGGGGGGTATGGGGGGGGGAACAGGTGACTGCCACTGGGGAGGTGGAGTGTGGAGATGAGGGAGCAGTTGGATTGGGCGGGGACGGGGCGTGGGGGAAAAGAGCTAGGACTGGGTTAGGCGGGGAGGTTTCACTCCTATATTGTGGTAGCAGTGGTTGCGAACTGTCAGAGAATGGATGATGGTTGGGGGGGGCATTAGGAGTCTGCGGTCTAGCCCTTTCCTTGCATTATGAGCGGTCATGGGTGTATGGGAGAGTGTGGGTGGTTCTCTGGTGGACGGGGTATTGGCTAGGGCTACTCTTGCTGCACGAAAGGTGGGGAAGTGTGGGTGGGGGTGGTGAGTAGTTGAGTGGGGAGAATGTGCGTGGGAGATGTAGGGGGTCGGTTGCTGGCACGGTTGGAATGTGATGGGCATGTTAGGTGTCTTGCTGCATTCTCTTGTGTGTTCCGTGGGGGGTCAGGGGGGTTGCTCTCTAGTCAGTCTTTCCATCTTGCAGCTCTTATTTGTGCAGAGCGGGATCTACGAATGGGGGAGAGTAACAATTTGAGGCGGGTAGGTGTGGTGAGGGATGAAAGTTAAAGGTACGCTGTGGGAGGGGGGTGGGTTGTGTGATGGTGGGGGTAGTTAAAGACTCCCGTTGGGGCTGGTGGTGCGCCAGGGAGCTGCATTGTTGTGGCCTGTGAGTGACATGGCACCTAGTTAACTATTGCGCAGTTGAGGCCCAAGTTTCACAATGGAGTTGGAGTATAAGGTAGAACTGAACTACCTTTATGTATAAGGTTAACATAGCTAGATTTGAGTGTCCTGTGTGGTCCGAGAGAGGAATACGTCCCACAATGCAATTTGGGTACAGGACAAAACACAGCTAGATTTGAGAGTCCTGTATAGTGGGAGAGAGGCCTACACCTAACGATGCAATTTGAGTACAAGGCTAAACACAGCTAGATTTGAGTACAAGACTAAACAAGTGAGATTTGAGACACACGACACAGCACAGCTAGAATAGATAGTGGGAGGGAGGCAGGCAGTGGAAAGTAATCGCAGTAATGTACAGGTGTAGGTAAGTTAGATCAGTGGCCAGGGTTCCAGGCCACTCTTACCGTACTAGTCTCTGCAGGTTGACGGCTGGCTTCACCTGCAGACACAATATGGAGCCGCCTCTTGTAGGAGCAGCCCTTTGTCTTGGGGCCCTTAGCCGCAGGGGCTACCCTGGGGAGGTCAGTTAAAAGGAGCGAGCATGCCAATCACGGCCTGGGAGGCGGGCGGAGGGAGGGAAGGGGGAAATACAAACACAGGGAGGAAGAAGGGTGCAGACAGGGCTTGGGGGGTCACTAAACAGCCACAAATAAACAAGATTAAGAGGCGCAGGAGGGCCGGCCCTCAGTGTTCTCACCTGGCAGCACCTTGATGGAAAAAGGTTCTCCGGGGCTGCAGCAACGACTAGGCTCGCCAACTGCTGGTCGAACTAGCCAATCACGGCTTGGGAGGTGGAGGGAGGGCGGGGCGAAACACAAACACTGGGAGGGAGAAGGGTGCGGGCAGGGCCCATGAGTCACTAAACAGGCACAAATAAAATTGTGTTGGCCCTCAAGTGTTCTCACCTGGCAGCACCTCGATGGAAAAACAGCAATGGATAGAGATCTATGTAACAGTGAAATTGATGGAGGGGCGCTTTCTTATAATACATGCTGCTTTGGAGGGGGCGAGGGTGGTGCTGGCAGCACTTTACGCCCCCAACCAAGGCCAAGCGATATTCATCCAGGGAGCCCCAGATGCAATAATGGCCACCATGGGAAGACCTCTACATTGTGGGTGGGGACTATAATTCATCAGCGGATGAGTTATGGGACAGAAGGTCGGCAAGAGACCCTAACCCCCTGCTGGGGAGCGGCGGAAGGGGCATCTGGTTCACGACATTGTGGCCGGAGGGTTGGTAGCTGTGTGGAGGATGATGCACCCAGGGACTGTAGGGTATACCTTTTTCTCTGACACCCCCCACCCCCAAACACCACCTATACCAGAATGGACTACCTGCTTCTGAACAGGGACCAAGGTGGATGGGGTGTGCGGGGAGGTTTGCTCAGCAGTGCCATTCGACCTCTGGGGTGGTCAGACCATGACCTGGTTGTAATGAAACTCGATGTAGGAGGGCTTTGTAGAGCGGAAAGCAGATTGCAGTGTAATGAGGGCCTGTGGCGTGAACCGCTCTTTGCAGAGAAGTTTGAGGAGGAAATTGTGGCATACTTTGAGATTAACAACATGGGGGAGGTAGATGTCAATTTGGTCTGGGATGCGGGAAGGCCACCCGGCTGGGACTCCTGATGCGGGTGGGGGCGCGCAGCAACAGAGAGCGGGGACCGCAGGAGGAGTCGCTTAGAGCAGACATTTTGGAATGGGAGTCGCGGATGCACATGGAGGGAGAGTATGAGGTGATGATGGACGCAATACAGATGAAGAGGGCAGAGTTGATGGGGCATCGATTGGGGGAGGTACTTTATGTAAACTCAAGTATCTTAAGCAAAAATTCTATGAGAAAGGAGGCAAGGTGGACTTACTGTTGGCCACGAGGCTCAGTGGTGGTGGAGCTGCGGGTTGAGGAGGGTACGCAGGATGGGATAGCCAAAAGCTTTGCATGCTATTATGAGGGCCTGTATGATACAGAATTCGCAGAGGTGGGGATGGGATCTGAGGAATATCTCCAAGGCGTGGACGTGGTGGCGGTCACTAGTCCAGAGGTTGATTTCCTGGAGAGCCCAACAGCAGCAGAGGAGGTGCTGGAGGCTATTTGGCAGGTCCCGAATGGTAAGGCCCCGGGCGAGGATGGCTACACAACAGGATTTTATAAGCGGTTCTTGAGGGTCCTTGCGGGGCAAATATAACATACTTGAAATAAGGACTGCTCCAGCATACTTTAGTAATGCGCTGATTGTGGCGATACATAAAGGAGAGGAAGTGCTCCTCATACCGTCTAATATCACTACTTAATGTCGATGAAAAAATATATACATGCATACAGGCCACCGGTTTGGAGGGTATGATGCCCCAGTTGGTAAACTCTGATCAGGTGGGTTTTATAGCAAGAAGGCAGGGAACTGACATTGGGAAAATCCTGGACCTCATGGAACATGTTTCTGCGGAATGGGGAGGGGTTCACGCAACTGAGCCTGGATGCCGAAAAGGCATTTCACCAGGGGGATTCTGGTTTGCAGTACTTCGCAAGATAATGTTTGGGGAACGAATGCAGCATGCAGTCTGGCCCATATATGCAGCGCCGAACCCGAGGGTGATGGTGAATGGGTGGACTTCCCAGGCATTTTGGCTTGGCAGAGACACTAGACCGGGATGCCCATTGTCCCGCCTGCTTTTTGCATTAATCATAGAGCCGCTCAGCATCAAGATAAAGCACGATGGGGAGGTGGCTGGTATCAGAGTGGCAGACACAGAATATAAGCATAGGCTCTATGCCGATAATAATAATTCTCCATATTTCTGAAGTGGCCAGCTCAGGCCACTTCAGTCCGGGGAGTACTGGCTGGCTGAGAATGGACACGTATCGGGTTCAAAGTTAATATGGATAAATCAGTTATTTTTCCCCTGGTTCGAGGGGTGCGGAAGGATGGGGACGACCTGACTGACTTTGGCATTCCGATTGCTAAGGATAATAAAGTATCTGGGGATACAGATTCCCAAGGATCTCAATGATCTTTATAGGATTAACTACCCCCGCTGTTGTGCATGCTTTTTGAAGATATGGAGAGATGATCTAGGCTCACCCTGTTGTGGTTGGGCAGTTTCAATGCCCATCAAAATGACGTTACGTTCCTTCGAAGGTGTTAGATTTTTAAAAGGTGCTGCCCATTGCTGGAGAAATGTATACGGCAGGGGTAGAAGCAGAGGGTGCCCTACAGGGTTTTGATACAGCCAAAGGAGAATGGAAGGCTGGGGCTACCAGACATGCGTTTATATTATAGAGCAGCACAGTTTTGGGTGCTGATCCCCGTACCTGCGAACTGACATGCAGCGATAGTGGGTGCACATTGAGAACCACCTGCTGAGGCCAGTAACGGTAGAAGAATGGCTGTGGCAATCCCGCATAAAGTACATGAGCATCGCATTCTGGGACCAGTGTGGGTGCTATGGTGAACTAAGAGGGACATGACAGGAGTTACGACAGGGCCGTCATCGTTAAGTCATATATGGGCGCCCCCGATACGGGATGATATTCCAGATCATGCTGGGTTTCAGGACAGGTATGAGGCAGGGCTGGAAAGGGTGGGGCAGGTTGTAAAGTGAGGAGTTTGCAGCCCTGCCTGTACTGGAACAGGGTTTGGGCACAGGGTCATTTTCAGTGTTTAAATACCTTCAATTAAAAGGGGCATTAATGAAGTCAGACTAGAAGGGGGCCCTACAGAGGGGCTCGATGGCCACTGAAGAGGTACTGGGAATGGAGGTCTCTATGAAGTGTCTGATTTCCAAATTACATCAGGGGGGGACATAGAAATGCACAAAAGAAGATTGTAGAAATATATGGGGATGTATTGGATGCAGGGAAATGGGAAATGCTATCTAAGAATGTGCACAGGACGTCTATTACTTGTCAAAACAAATTGTATGGCATTAAGTTACTATACAGATGGTAGTGGGACCTGGTCAGGTTTTAAAAAATATGTATGCAGGAATAGACCCAAAGTGCTGGAGGGGTTGTGGCCGGATGTCAAATTATTGGAATATGTGGTGGGGGTGTCAGGAGGTACAGAATTACTGGAAGGAGGTCCTGGGGTGAATAGAATCCCTGGACGGCAGAGACCTCTCGCCTCTAGGTTGGTGTTAAGGAGCAGGAGGGGGAGTGGAGGAGGCTTACGCATATGCTTAACATTCTTTTGCTAGCTGCACAGGCATGCCTGGCAGGGGGATGGAAGAGGGCTTTGCTCCCCACTGAGCGACAATAGGCCTTGAAAGCCCTGGACATCTCCGAGATGGAGCTGTTGACTGAACAACTACATGATTGGAGGCCAACATGTGCACTGGAGTGGGCGCCCTTCCTTGATAAGTATGGTCCCGACTAAAGACCCCCATGGGGAATATGTAAGGGAGGTGTGAAAAGTACGGCCTCAGCGCCCATGGAAGGGCAGAGGCTACAGGTAAATGGGGCCCTTGGGCTGGACTCCTGACCTGTTGGAAGTGTGCAGATGCCCTTGCAAAGGATGAGATAGTAGATCGTGGTGTACTGAACTTAGTATATTTTTCCTTTAACCCGCTCTTTTATGCTGCTGTGGGGAGGGTGGGAGGATGAGGGAGAGGTGGGCGCGGCGCACTGCTTTTCAGGGAGAGAAAAATGAAAAGGGCAGTTGTTGGAATGTGAAAATTGCTATCTTTTTATGTATGTGTGTGTTATGTGACAACTGCCAATACAAATTTTAAAAATATAATTATTTCTGGGGGCCCTAATTCAAACAGAAGATGGACTTGTCTTCCCGTCCAACATGTCCAGAACATGTTGTTCCAGATCTCCCAGTATGTAGCTGGTCGTTGGCTAACTGTACGGAAAGCCATGCAGCAATTAAGAATAACGGCAACCTGCATTTTCCTGGTTCCACATGACCGTCTGAGCATGCGTCCTATGCAAGTATCTCTCGATCAATGGTGTCAAGCAAGCAAGCAGTCAGTCAGTCAGTGGGATGATCTAGTGGTTGTCCCGAAAGCCCTCATTCTATCACTGCAGTGGTGGACGAAGGACAACTTTCTGAAGGGGAAATTGTTCACCACCCCCGCAGTAGAGGCCACACTCACCACAGACTCATCGCAGTCAGGGTGGGGAGGCACCTTCTCCACCAGACAGCGACGCACTCAGTAGCAAACAAACATATCAACCTGTTAAAATTACTAGCAGTGTTCAAAGCTCGGAAAGCTTTTCAATAACAACTGCAGGGGAAGACCGTTCTAGTCCTAACAGGCAGCACCACAGCCATGTTTTACATAAACAAGCACGGAGGTACTCACTCTCCAGGGGTGTCCAAATAGTCACTAAGCAGTTGGCAGTGGGCACTCAAACACAACACATTCCAGGGGAAGAAAATCTTCTTGCAGACACGTTCTGCTACCCAGAGAACACAGTGGCGTTTACACAAACATATTTTGCACAATGTCTTTGCAGAATGGGGGCATCCAGACAGACCTCTTTACAACACTGAAGAACGCACAATGCCCAGACTACGCATCCAGGTACCCCAAAACAATGTCAAAGGGGAATGGTCTCTGGATCAAATGGTCCGGGAGATTTGCTTACACTACTTCCCTCCCCACCCCTAACTTCTCTCTTCAACAGGATCATTCACAAGATGTACCAGGAACAAGTTACACTAATCCTGATAGCACCAATGCGGGCTTGTCAACCGTGGTTCTCACATCTCATGAGAATGTCACTTTTCCCTCCAGCAAAGCTGCCTCACCCCTACAACATGCTGTCCAAGATCAGGGGACATCACTGCACCCTTGCCCTCAAACTCTCAATTTAGCAGCATGGCTCCTGAAGTCATCGAGTGTGGGCATCTCCAACTGCCCCAAAGGTGTATGGACATTCTTAGAGAGGCACAGAAACCAAATACCAGGCACTGTTATTCCAGTGAATGGAAACGTTTTGTCATTCGGTGTGGTAACCTCAACCAAATTGACTGTTCACCCTCCCACCCACACAAAGTCCTTTATCTAACTCACCTCTTGGAATCAGGACTAGTTTTTAACTCACTGAAGGTCCACTTTGCAGCACTATCTGCTTACACCACCTCTCAAAGCAAGATTTCCTGATGGAAAGTCCTGTAATCAAGGCTTTCATGGAAGGGGTGAAAAGACTTCACCCATCTATTTCTAATCAAACTCCAGCATGGGACTTGAATGTTATAACCCCTACTTGTGGTCTTGCACTTTGTAGACAGTCATATTGCATTTACCGTAACTAGTGCCTAGATGCCTGAAGGTTTTGTGCGCTGCAATAAAAGCAAAAGAAAAGGTTGTCCTTACTAAACTTATGGGGCTTCCTTTTTAGCCAATGCGCAAAGCTAGTATTAAGGCTCTCAACGATAAGACTGCTTTTCTGGTGGCTATTACTTCCATTAGGAGAGTTAGTGAACCGCAGGCTCTCAGTTCAAGACGCGTGTGATACAATTCATAAGGACAAAGTGGTTCTGCGCACACCCACGCTTTGCACCTAAATTCATTTCCAAGTTCCATGTAAACCCATCCATTTAACTTCCAACTTTCTTTCAGAATCCCACTAACTCAGCTGAAGGAAACCTCCATACACTAGATGTTAGGAGAGCAGTGATGTATTACCTTGACAAAGCCACTTCGAAAGACAGATCAATTATTTGTCTGTTGCCGCTGGTAGAGAAGGTGACTCGGTCTCAAAGTTGGCAATCTCTAGATGGATCGTTAAGAGCCTTGCCCTGTACGCTTAGAGCACATTTTACTTGAGGCACAGGAGCTACTTTAGCTTTCATTGCACATATTCCTCTAGCTTGTATTTGCAAAGCAGCTACCTTTATACAATATTACTGCACATTCTAAGACCAATTCTCAGGTGGGTCCGGCAGTGCTGCTGTTCCTGCATACATCCCACCACCATCTCCTGGTACTGCTTGCTAGTCTATGCACAGCATGCGATTCTAAGCAGATACAAGCACCAGAAATAGGATTATGGTGAGTAATGTATGTCTTCTAATGGATTGTGTCCTCCCTCGGATTCCTCATCTTTGATATAATAAATATCCTGCTCGCAGTTTCAGAAACCTTTTCGACAGTAGAGGGTGCTGTGCAGCATCGGGTTGATGTCCCTCAATGGTTTCCATTCTCGCGTCCGGACGTTACATTGATGGTATAAATAGTATGCACTTCGCTCCATTTCCTCATTCCATTTTTTCTGCATGCAAAGCAAGATCACGGAACGGTTCAACTCGCGACTGCGATTCAATCTATGCATTTCTTTTGGAATCTTTGATAATGTCTATGCCAAAGACAGTCTTTGAGAGATGTGTGGACTGTGACTCGAAGATGTCGATCACAGATCAGCACAGAATGTCTCTGGTGCCTCAGCAAGGAGCCCGAGGTAATCGAGTGCAGATCTTACCAGTCAATGACCAGCACGGCCTTAAAGGAAAGAAGGTCGAAACGGACCATAGGTCAGTCGGTTTCTTTTTTTTTTTTAAACTTCTTTTTATTATTCGGCATGGCAGCAACAAACAAGCAAGCAGCAAGAGGCGCTACAGCATGAGTGCAATATAAACATTGTAGGTAAACAAGAGTCATTACACATAACATAACAGTTTGTGGGTACAGTCACAGACATGAGTTGAAAAAACCAGAGGACCGTTACAGGGAAGAGGACATGGTTAGGTGGGGGGGGTGGACGGGGGGGAGGCATCCGGTGTTGCAGTCACAGCGGACATGTAAGAGCGGAACTTGAACCATACGTTTCTAGGTTTAGAGTGGGCAGGCTGTATATGGGACCAGGCTTCCTCAGAGTCCGAGGCCCAAGTAACTGCTCTCAACCATTGAGCGTGAGTGGGGGGCAAAGGGCGAAGCCAACAAAGTAGGATGGTTCGTACCGCAAGCAGAAGGCATAGGCCAGCTAATTTCTTGGAGTCACGGGAGAGACCTGGGAGATCGTGAAAGAGACACACCAGTGGAGAGGGTAGAATGGGATGGCCGAGAACCGCAGACATTGTCGAGCAAACAGCCTCCCAAAACCGCAACAGGCGAGGGCAGGATAGAATCATGTGAATGTAGTCAGCATCGTCATGATGGCACCTAGGGCAGCTGGAGGGGTGTTCCCCGGACATACGGTGTAATCTGGTCGGGGTGTAGTGAAACCTATGTAGCACTTTGAATTGGATGAGCTTAAAGCGGGAGTTAAAGGATACTTGATGTGTGCGCTCGCATAGATGTGTCCAGCGTTCGTCCGAAATCTCAACTCCCAAGTCCGCCTCCCATTGCTCCCTCAGTCTAGTGAAATCGGGGACAGATCTGGACTGCAACATCGTGTACAACCTAGAGATTTTGCCCCTTGTAGGCCCGGGGGAGGTGAGCTCTTCAATAGCCGGGTCATCCGGGGGTACCGCCGGGAATGTTGGGTAATTGCGTTTGAGGGTTCTGCGGAGGGATGCATATTGGAGCCATGCGCCCCGGTCGCTCCTCAGGGGCAGTGGGAGATCGGGCCATTCAACAAATATACCCTGGTCGAACACGTCTCGCAACAGCTCATAGCCTGCGTCCGCCCAGCGGCGTACAGTGCCTGGTGGGACTTGCGGGACCCCTGGGAGGAAATTCCAGAGGGGGAGGTTGCCGTGAAAAGCATATGTAGTTTTGACTAACTTCCACATTTTTGCCAGAGCAAGGGAAGTGCAAGCAACCGGGCTCTGTGAGTCCGATACTGAGGAAGCGGGGTGTATCACCAAGGAACGGATATCACGGTCACAAACCGCAAGCTTCTCAAGTCGGACATGCGGAGGAGGATCTGTTGTGTTGAACCAGTGAGATGTGTATTGGATCTGGGATACCAACCAGTATTTGAGAAAATTAGGGGCACCGAAGCCCCCGTTAGAGATGGGGGTAGATAAGGTATCGAGTTTTAGACGAACCGCACCAGAATGCCACAGAAAGGAGTTCACAGTGCGGGTCAAGTCCCGGAAAAAATCCTCACCCGGCCACAGGGGTATGTTAGTGAACCTGTAAAGCAACTGGGGCAAAACCACCATCTTCAGCAGCCCTATTCTGCCCGCCAGGGAGATCGGGAGCCTGTCCCATGCCCGGACCTTAGTCGTTAGGTGTGTGAGATATTTCTGATAGTTTTCCTGGAAGGACGATGCCCGTTGGCGAGTAACCGCTATGCCCAGGTAGGTAAATGTAGACTGGGCCCAAGTGAAGCCCAAGGTGTCAGGAGGGGGGAGAGTGCTTTCTGTGAGTGGAAAAAGAGTGGATTTTGAGCAATTCACTTTGAGGCCAGAGATTCGGCCAAACCGGGCAATGTCCTCCAGTATTGGGGGTAAATTGGTAGAGGGAGAGCGTACATACAGCAATGCATCATCCGCATATAGGGACACTATATCCGCCTGGCCCGCCGTGCGAAGGCCTCTGTGAGCGTGAAATTGGCGGAGCATATCAGCGAAGGGCTCTATTGCTATGGCGAAGATCAGGGGCGAGAAGGGACACCCCTGTCTCGTCCCTCTGGCGATCTCGAGGAGGGGAGAACAGTGGTCGTCCGTGCGAACCCTGGCCACCGGGGAAGAGTAAAGCAATCTGACCCAGGAGAGAAAGGAGGGGCCAAACTTGCAGTTGTCGAGAACCCGCCAAAGGTACCTCCATGAGACTGAGTCAAACGCCTTTTGCATATCGAGGGTGGCCGCTACTGCCTGCGTGTCGGGGCTGATTCTGTCGATTATATTGAATAGGCGCCTCAGGTTCAGGGAGGTGGAACGGCCAGGGATGAAACCCGCCTGATCTGGATGGATAATGGATGGTAGAAGGGGAGCCAGTCGGAGCGCCAGGGCCTTGGCATATACCTTGACATCGCAATTTATGAGTGAGAGTGGGCGGTATGAGCTACATTGCATGGGGGGTTTGCCCGACTTGAGTAGTACTGTAATAGTAGCCTCTCGAAGTGAAGGGGGGAACACGCCGGACTCCACAGACTCCTCCCAGAGAGCTAGCAAGTGGGGGAGCAGCTGCGCCTTAAACTGTTTATAAAATTCGACCGATAAACCGTCCGAGCCGGGGGCACGCCCCGAGGATAGGGAGTCGATAGCGTCCGACAGCTCCTCCAGTGTGAGGGGGGAGTCGAGGGAGGCCGCAGCTTCTGGGGACAGGGTTGAGAGAGGGAGGGCTCCGAGAAAGGAGTCGATCTCCGTCACCGGCACCTCATCTGAGTTGGAGTATAGAGTTTTGTAAAATATAAAGAATTCCCCATTAATATCTTGCGAGGAGACAGCCAAAGAGCCGTCAGGTCTCTCGAGCCCGATTATGTGTGGGGACTCTGTCTCATGACGGATCAGACGTGCCAGGAATCGGCCAGGGCGCTCTCCCTCCCCGTATCTCCGCGCCATGCCAGGGTTATCCAGAAATCTTTGTTCACGATCCGTAAGGGACCGAAACGTGTCCAGTTCCGACCCTATGTCAGCCAGGCCGCTCGAGGTAGGGTTAAGGGAGCACACGGCTTCCAGGGAAGATAGTCTGGATTCACTAGCAGCGAGATCCCTTCGGATTGACTTCAGGACCCCATTCTCCTTGGATAGCGCAATCCCTCTGATATATGCCTTGAATGACTCCCACAGAGTGGCCTGGGTCGCTACGGAACCCGTGTTAACCTCAAAGAACTCTTCAATCGACCGTTCGAGTTCCGAGCAGAACTCCGGGTCCGATAGGGACAGGGGTTTCAGCCTCCAGCAGCGTGGCCGGCCAGGATCGGGACCCCAGCCAATAGTTATAGTAACTGGCGAGTGGTCAGAAAGGGTTCTGGGGAGGATCATTAGTTGCGTAACGCTTTTGACCAATGCATTGGAGATCACCCATCTGTCAATGCGGGAATAGGAGTCGTGAACCGAGGAGTAAAATGAGAACACACGGGAGTCCGGGTAAAAAAATCTCCATGCGTCCACCATGGAGAGACGGGGCAGGAATGATAGTGCAGCATAGGCTGCTCTAGAGAGTAGACGGGGCCTGGAACCAGATCTGTCCAGGGCCACGTCAAAAATCGTGTTGAAGTCGCCTCCCCAAAGGATGGGAACTAGGGGGAAGCCTTCGAGGAGGGACGTGACGTGCACATAAAAGTCTGGGTCGTCTATGTTAGGGCCATAAATGTTCATCAGGACCACCTCCCTGTGTTGAAGCGTAGCATGGAGCAAAACATATCTGCCTTGAGGGTCTATTTGTGAGGAAATAAGAGAGAACTGAAGGCTTTTGTGAATAAGGGTCATGACCCCTCGGCTTTGGGTGGAGAAATCGGTGAAATATCGATGAGGACCCCAAGTTTTGGCAAACCGCATGCACTGTTCCACACGGGCATGTGTCTCTTGCAGAAACAAGATCTTGGCGTCATGGCGCTCGGTCTGCAGTTGGAGCTGTCTCATTTTTTTGTAATTACCCAGCCCCCGCACGTTCCACCTCATAAAGGTCAGGTCACTCTTGGTCACAGACATGGTAGTGATCGAAGGAGAACGAGTGACAGCACCCAATGGGTCAGATACATAGTCTTGCCGCACCAAGCCCAGAGCACCACCTCACGGCCTGCCGTCGCTGCCAGCGCCAGCTTTTTAACAGTAGAAACCCCAACATATCCCACCCCCGCCCACATCCCCCCCCCAAACAGAGGGATGACAATCCCAACCCCCCTAAACCAGAACCAAACCAAAGGCATCAACGCCTGGGGGCTTGAGGGCCGGACTGGCCACCGTAGTCGGGGCATCGGCAGATCGGATGAAATAAGGTGTGCCCACAGTGGATCTGAACACATGAGTTGGACAGGATACTGGCACATGAAGATAAGGCACACATTTGTGAGAATGAACACAACAAGAAAAATTACGCAGTGAAGGATCAAGTGACCCCGATGTAGGAGGCGACCCTGCGCGGTCTCTCCCAGTCGGGGACATGAGGAAAAAAGCAGACTAGTGAGAAGAGGGGAGAGTTCAGCCAGGGAAATGTTCGTCCATGAACTTGGAAGCCTCCTCCGGGATCGTGAAAAAGAACACCTGATTGGCATGCTCTATGCGGAGCTTGGCCGGGTAGAGCATGGCGTATTTGACTGAGTGGGTCTGCAGTCTGCGCTTCACAGCCTGAAAGGTCTTGCGTTCGCGTTGGACAGCTGTGGAGAAGTCCGGATAGAGATGAATTCTAGCACCATCCAGTAGTAGCTCCCCTTTGAGTCTGGCCGCCCTGAGGAGGGCATCCCGGTCACGGTAATTCAGCACTCGGGCTATGATGGGCCGGGGCGGAGCCCCAGGTCTGGGCTTAGCCGTCAGGGCTCTGTGTGCCCGCTCAATAGCGAAGTGTGGGGAGAGCTTTGGAGAGTCCAAGAGTGAAACCAGTGTGCGCTCGACAAAGTCCTCCATCGGTCCGTGCACTTCATTCTCGGGAACCCCGATGATGCGGAGGTTGTTGCGCCTTGAGCGAGACTCCAAGTCCTCGTTCTTCTTCTCAACCTCAAGGACTCGGTTGGAGAGAGCGGTGACCTCGGAGCGCAGGGCCCCCAGTGCGTCCTCGGCGGACCCGACACGTGTCTCGACTTCTGACACTCTACTGTCAGTCCGCTCGATATGGGCCTTAATAGAAGATATAGTACCATTCATGTCATCCAATTTCGAGTGCAGTGCGGTGAAGCCCTCGCGAATGAAGTCCATCATATTTTGGGGTTCCGGCACTGCATCCGATGGAGGTGCGGCTGGGGTTTGTTCGCTGGTTTCTCCTGACGATCTCGATGCAGCCTTAGCAAACATGTTGATAGAGCTCTGTTTCCTCGCCCCTCCCTTGGTCATCCTGATGGTGTTGTATGTCCAGTGGGGAGAGGGGGAGGCCCAGGCTCTGTGTCGCCCAAGGGAGGGCGTGGAATATGGCGCTCGACGTAGAGTGAAGCAGGTGAAGACGTGGCCGAGGAGCCGTATAGATGTGGGGTTTGTGGGGGAGCCAACACACAGGGATTGTCCTCAGCACCACACTGTCGCAGGAGGCAGGTATGTGTCCCCTCTGTGGACTGAGAGGAACTGTGGCAACCAAAGGAGATTGAGGGACCCGCAAGCCCCACCAGAGCCGATTCAGCACGCCACGCAGATATTACCGGGGACACGACCACCAGCCCCGGCAAAGACCGCCGACTCCTCAGATCCAATCCGTGGCCACCAGCACGGGCTAGGAGGGTCCAGGTAATCCAGAGAGGCGAGAGGAGAGATGTGAGGAGCCCTTGGGGGCAATAGATTACAGAGTTGGGGGCAGAGGGATCCAGCGGGCAAAATGTGGGCCTGGGCCCAGGTGCGGGTAGAAGAGAGCAATGAGGGGCGGGGGGGTGCCTCCCGGCACAACACCCAGGCGGTGGAGGCCGCGGCCCCGTGAAGCAGATCAGGCCGCCGGTCGGTTGAAAGGTCCAGGCGGTGTAGCAAGTTCACAACGGCCCCCCCCCGAAGGACACTCCGGAGGGAGACGCCGCAGCACACGGCGACCGGCGGAGCGGGAGGATGAGGTAGGCTCCGGGGAGGGGACCGGGATCAGTGTAGGCCGGACTGGCGGCAGATGGGGTTGGTAGCAACCAGTCCTCGGTGTATGAGGGAGGTTAGGCGAAGCCACAGCTCAGGGCAAGTCCGCAGAGGTCCCCCCCGGGACACGTACCTGGCAAAGGGATCCGCCGCACCTCGCGGCACGCCGTCGCGGGGAGGGCCCCGAGCAGCTCCGGCGTGCGCCAGGCCGCGGGCGCCCGATCAGGCCCACGGCGCGCGGACCGAAGGAGTGTCCCAGCCGCCCCCCGGCTACACCTCAGGATCAGGGGGAGGAGAGATGTCGCCTGGCAGCTCACACCCGTCGAGGCGAGGGGGGGGGGGGGGGGGTTTAACGCCGGCCCCGGGGGAGCCCGTCCGCTCTACCCGAGGGCGAGTTTTGCGCGGGAGAGCCACAGCCAGCCGAGGGGGATGATGCAGCGGCGTCCAGAAATCACGGTTCGGGGGTCCGATTTTCGCCGGGATTCGGTCCGCTGGGTCCCCGGGGTGGGCGCTTCAGAAGCGCACGAACCGGGAACGGCTATCCTGTTTTCAAACGTGCCGTTCAGGATTCCGAGATCTGCCGGCTCCGGAGCTCGAGACTCAGGCGGCCATCTTGCTCGGCGCTCAACAGCGCCCCCCAGGTCAGTCGGTTTCTGAGTCTCTGTCCTCCATCACTTCGAAGAGGAAATCTTCTGAAGGCATGAGTTCTACAGGGGACAAATCTCCAGAAAGGTCAAAAAAATGCTCCAAACACTCCAAGCGGTCGAGATCTAGGATCCATTCTGGTCATTTCTCGTCTTTACAAATAGGAAAAAAAGAAATGAAGCAGCATCATCATTCCTCGTCTTCCGACTCTCACCTGACAAGAGACAGGTACTTTTTGATAAGACGGCCTTGGTGGCCGAATGGAAAAAGTTCCTTCAGAAAATTGATGGTTTTTTTCGAAAGCAGTCCCTCCTGGTCCTTCAAATGAGCCGAAAAAGGCTAGTGAACCCACCACGCCCGTTAAGGTTGACAGGGAATCAACAAAGGCTTTGGCCCAAAAGCCAGAGTCGAAAAGCCTCAGGGATGCCTTCTTGGGTAGCGTGGACGGTGTCTACCTCTTGGACAGCAACAAAGTCAAAGGCTTCAGTCACTTCTTTGTCAAAAGACTCAACATTGAAGGACCTTTACATATTGACCTCGGACCCAACTGTGAATTATAAACTGCTATCGAAGAATATTTTTTTCAAATCCTTTCCTTTTTTTGAGGAGGATGAAGAAGATGACGATGACGACGTACCATTTGGGTATGCCTAATGTCCCAGAAGAGTTGATCTTTGATAAGTCTCGTATAGAGGATTTACCTACTTGCCTTAAGGAAACCAGTGGCTTAGACACCTCTGCTAAGGTGGAATTTGACACATCTGACATTACTGTGGAATAGAGAACAATTATTAATAAAGTAACAGATTTGCTTGGGTTGGGGCTATCCTGCAAAGGACATAGTTCAAGATGAGCTTACAGACATCCTTGACAAAGGCCCACCAAAGGAACCTGTGCTTCCTTTTCATTCAGCTCTCAGAAGCCCCATATTGGAGAGTTGGCAAAAACCAGAGACCACTCCTGCTGTGAAAAAGGAGTTGGGTGAGCAAATACAGACCCTCCTCCATTGCCCCCGACTTTTTCTCCCGGCATCCTACTCCAGAATATTGGATGGTACAGGAAGCTACTTCCACGTCAAGGGCTGCTGCTTATCCAACCATCCCATCTGATGGGGATAACAAAAAATACTAGGCTTTAGCCAAGAGGGTACTCTCTGCAGCGGACATGCCTCTCAAAGCCATTAATGCATCCTGTGCCTGGCGAAATGCACAAACACTCTTTCGAATGTTATTTCCTCAGGCAGCAGCAAATAGAGCCAATGGAGAGATCGTGAGTTTCAATAACCTCATCAGTGATGGTAAGGAGGCTTAATGTCAGTCCCTCCAATCAAGGCTTGACGCATCCGACTGCTTTGGCCGATGTATGGGCTCTAGTGCAGTAATACAAATGTTTGCATGGTATCGCAAATCCAGATTTGGTCCCAATGTCAAGTCAAGACTGCTGCACATGCCCTTTGATGGGTTCAACCTTTTTTGTCCAAAAGCTGATCACAGCTTGGAGAAGCTTCAGGCTGCTAAGGCGGCTGCAAAGTCTCTCGGGGCAGCCATTCATCAGCCACAACAGCAATATCCGCCTACGCAAGCTTGGAGAGGACAATCCTTTCGTTATTATTCATTCTTTGGACAAAGAGGAAGAGGTCAGGCTAACAAAGAGAATCATGTCAACTAGGGGATGTATCTCTGTATTTGTTCTCCAAAAGTGGAAAGAGGAAGTTCACACAATGAACCACTCTTCGGGCTATTGAATCTTATTATCGAGTCTCTATAGTTCGAGATCATCGAGTGGGGTCTATAGGTACCCACCACTCAGCACAATTTATAAGTAAATCAAAGAATGAAAGGAACGAAGAGAGAAATTACATTAATCAATATTTGTGTATTGTCTCACCAACAGTAATTTGAATTCATGAAATACAAAGTGTAAAACACAGTTCCATAGTATTTGTAACACTGACATAAAAACAACAATTCTAAACCTGGAGCAGTCGATTATCTCACTTTTTAGTAAAGCAACATTAACATGTATGATGCTCAATGGCGGTTCCAGTAGCCTTAAAACAAACCATATTTAAACAGTGAAACAAATTTGTGTGGAAATTTAGAGATTGGTAAGTAAAAAAAGGAGGGAAAACATTTTTGAAAAAAGACCAATTCAATGATAAGGTATAAAGTGTCATCATAATTTTGAACCATAAAGTATGAAGTGTAAATACCATAAGATATAGAAGATTAAACAAACAAACCTATTCAGGAGGAAAAATTAAGAATCAAATAATTTTCATCTCTACCGTGTCTACTATTGACACTAGGAAGGTCTGGGTCTGATTAGTACCCATTCAAGGTTGAAGGTTGTGTCAGGGTCTCGTTTTGGCGAATATTGTCCTAATCAATATTCTGATAGCCTGGTGAATATGATCCTAGTTCATATTCTGATAGCCATATTCTAATAGCCAACGTGGAAGGATCTAATAGAACTAGATCTTAAACTAGGGAATTGATTAGGTTTTTGTAATTCCCTTGGGGCTTCACGTTTGGGCGGTCACGGGTTTCTCAAATGCCGCCTTCATCAGGGCTCCATGTCGGGAACCGTTTGTAAAGAACAGATGTAGTGTGTAAGGGATGTGTACTCCATACAATGCCTGAGAATGCCAAGCAGACAAGTATGAAAGAGAAACATTGTAAAAGAAAACTCAGGGCTCCAGTAGTGCTCTTACGTACCGGGGCTCAATCCCAATTTTTGCGTCTGAAATGCCATCAGGGAAGACACGTCTGGTTAGGGTGGTCCCATTGTAGATTTGATAAAGGGGGATTGTTTGAAGATAGTAATGCCAGAGGTCTATTGAGGCAGTCGCTCAGCCTGTCATAGAGGCCTCATGGGATCCTGTGTTAGGTCCAGTGTGTGTTCCTATCGGGACCTGTGTGTGAGAAGGAAAAGGGGGAAGGACTTAATAGGAACATGATTTCGGAAAATCAATAGTATCTCTATTAAATAGTTTTAAAGTTCAATACCTTACATGGTAATTATTGATACTGCCTGCCAAAACTTTGTACATTTTCAGAGTACTCATTATGTTACCTGTGTTTAGTAACGGTCTCCATGCAGTTATGCTGCTTTTTTGTAGTGGCTTACGTCCCCTTATCTTGTCTGTGTATGGTTCTCTCCAACCTAAAGGGGGAGAGATGACGGGGTGTCATGGTTGTGCAATTCAAGGGCAGTTTTCAAATTTTTTTAAATGTGTGCGTTTATCTCTGAAAGTGCCGGTCTACGTGTCGCATGCATTCAAGGGGTGCCCATGAGGAGCTGGCCACGAACGACTACTAATTAATGATCTATAAGTATACACAGTCAGCATTGGGGAAGTGCCCTTGGTGGGCCTGCTGGGCATCGCTCCCTGATGGGTCCGGAGTGTCTAGCGAGTACCGACTGTCACCGGCGTTCTAACTGGTAGTCAGATGGAGGAATTGCAGCGCGTGTACTGGTGAGGTGTATAAATGTCTCGTCCTGGTAGCTGCATTTGTGGCATAACTTCGCGCATGCTTACTGGACATGTTGGCGTCTTGTAGCTATAGCAACTTCTCTAGTTGCATGTAGCTATCCCAAGTCTGCAGCGACCCAAGCGAAGAGCTGCCGGTGTGTGTGTGTATTCGGGGTAACAGAAGTTTGATTAGCGCTGAGTAGGCCGTAGAGGTGCTTCAATACAGTGTTGTTACCCGATATACCATGTATCTAACTTTAAGTGGGCTGCCGAAATATACCAACGGCAACAATTTGCAGAATATGCGCATGCTTGCAGTGTGTTCTTACACCATAGCAGCCAATGTTGATGTCCACGGGTCCTATTTCTGTAGTGATTATGATATTGAAGGTGTAGTATGGCCAGCCCGTTATCCAACTCGGGGTGAGAGTGGTGGGTGTCGGGAGGGGGCGTATTCTCATGTATTATAATGCAGTCTTGGTCATGATAGCTAGTTGTGTGGCATTCCCATGTGTGATTGGTATATTACCCATATTGTGGGTAACGGAACTGTTGCAAGGTAGATGGTGGACATGTTGTTCTAATGCTGTGTCTAGATGGAGAAGGGGATTCAGATGCTATCCAAGGTTCACAGCCATGATGAGTTGGATGGGATGATTTGTGATCAAAGTAAAAAATTAACAGGTTGGAACAGTTAATTGAGTCCATGATGATAAGTGTCTAACCTGTGAATCCACCTCTATTCTTTTTCCAGAAGGCTTTGATGAATACCTGGTCCTCCTTTGATTTTCTACCACCCACCACAAAATGTCATTTGGTGTGTGATTAGCCTGCAAAACGTGAGTTACAAGTGGTTCTGAGAGGTTCTTACATCTAATTTTAGATCAGTGTTCCGATATTCTTGTGTTTACCATCGGTGTTATTTGACCAATGTATCTCAAGCCACATGGGCATTGTATACAATAGATGGCGTTGCTGCTTTTACAATTGATTAGATCTCGCAGGATCCATTCTTTGTTGCCAATAGAGAATGATTTTAGTTTTGTAGTAAATTGGCATGCAACAATTACCACAAGGAAAAAGGCCTTGCAGAGGGCGTAAATTCCAAGGGCCGCCGCTAGTTGGTAAAGGGAATGCACTAAGTGTTCCTTTATATTTTTGCCACTCTCTATGCAAACCTGGGAAAAGATTCCTCTGGTAAATTGAACTGCGCTAGGTTCCAATACTTTCGTATGATTTTCTTAATATGGGAAGTACGAGTCCCATAGGTCACGATGCATGTCATGTGGTTTTCCGTGGTCGTTCTTTGTACCGAGTCTGGGTTGAGCAGGAGTTCACTGTTAGCATATTTAGCTTGTTTACTGGCTTGGGCCAATTATTTTTTTGGGTGTGCTCGCAATCTTGTGGCCAGGGCATCTGTGTGTCTTTTGAAATCAGCCATCAAGGTACAGTTCCTTTGTATATGCACAAAAATTGCCCATACAGGAGATTGTCTTTAGTATGAGCAGGGTGGTTACTGGTATAAGTGCAACAGGGTGTTCCGATCTGTGGTTTTCCCATGTAAGTCGCATTCTAATTTACCTTGTTTGGGCCAGAGGACAAGGTCCAGGAATTTGATTTCCGAATTGCTCTGCTCTAGGGTGAATTGAACGTTTTCGCTGCACGTGTGTAACCATGTCCAAAATGTGTTTAGTTCTGTCGATGTGCCTGTCCAGATGAAAATAACATCTATATATCTATACCAATAACTCACTTGTGTTTGCCACCTGTTGAGGTGTGAGAAAAGGAACTCGTCTTTGTATTTGGCCATGTAAAATATGGCAAGATTTGGGACAAAGGCCGCGCCCATTGCTGTACCTTTTTCTGTAAGCAGGTTTGATTATTAAATACGAAGACGTTTTTACATAATGCAATGGTCATAACTTCTATTATAAAGTTTGTTGGGACCCTGGTTTGTGTTGGGTTGCTTGTAAGCTATTCTCGTATACATTCAATAGCACCTGTTTGTGGTATGTTAGTATATAAGAAATTGATGTCCATGGTGACCAGTAATTTTTCTTCTGGGTTAAAGTCCATTCCCTCGAAATTCTTGATTGTATATGTTGTGTCTCGTAAGTAGGTGGGAGTTTGAATACTTATGGGTTGTAAGAATATATCCACAAATTTACAGAGTGGCTCTAAAATGGAGACGCAGCCCGACACTATGGGTCGCCCTGGTGGGTTGTGGGAATCCTTATGCATTTTTGGTAATGCATGAAAGCATGGAGCTCTACCGTGGGTTTTGCAAAGGAACTCTGCTTCCTTTTAGTTCCTCCAGTCTCTTTGTAGTGCGCAATTGACTGACTCTCAGATCTCCTGGCAGAGGTCTTTTGTGGGGTCTATGTAAGATGGTATAGCTGTCCTTGTAACAATGTTAGTACCATCTTGTTGTATTGTGCAGTAGGCATAATTACCAGTCCGCCTCCCTTATCTGCTGGTTTGATGACGATTTCCCTGTTTTGTAGGAACTTAGGGCATTTTTCTCAGATAAGGATAGATTGTGCTGCGTCCTGATTTTGCTGGTTTTCAATTTGTCCATGTCTTTCAGGATACACTTTTCGAAAGTCAGAAGATCACTTGGGACCTGGTTGTCCAAGGGTGTAAGGATTAATGGTGAATGTAAACCAGTATCTTGTACATTGTCCTCTTCCTCCACACAAAGAGAACCAAACAGTGATTCTCACATGCCCCTAGAGGAAAAACTGCACAGGCAGCCACCTCCCAAGTGCCCTATTCCACAGCCCTAAAACCCCCTCCGAGCACTTTGCTCACAGAACCCCCGTGGGACAGGTTGACCCAGTATCTAGAAGAATGGTGTTGCATACTTCTGATGCATGGGTACTTCAGACAGTAGCCCAAGGATACTGCCTCCCATTTCTGAAAAGGCCTCAGAGCGAGCAATCTCTTCGGAAACCAGATCCGCTCTTTCTACAGGAAATTCTTTCCCTGTTGGAGAATGATGCTGTGGAAAGGTTACCTGTGGTGGAGCAATACCAATGTTGGTACCCCACCTATTTTCTGGTTGCCAAGAAAGGCGGAGGACTGCAATTCATCTTGGACCAGAGACGCTTGAACAAGTTCTTCAGGAAGGATGGATTCAAGATGGTCACTCTTCTCCCACGCCCTTCAGCTCCAGGATTGGATGGTGTATCGATCTTCAGGATACTTATTTTCATGTGCCTATACATCCCAAGCACAGAAAATACCTGAGTTTTGTCATTTGCAGTTCTCACTAGCAGTTTTGAGTTCTGTCTTTCAAGCTCACCACCACCATGATGGTTTTCACCAAGTTGATGAAAGTGCTGGCAGCAAATGTAGGCAGGGCAGGGACTTGCATCTTTCCCCACCTAGACGATTGGCTCATCACAGCTCTTTCTCCTGAACAGGCTCAGGAACAGTGCAACATCACCTGCCACTCTCCACAAACTGGGCTTCTCCCTCAATTTCATAAAGTCCCAGGTGACACCTTCTCAGAAACTGCAATTCATTGGAGCAGTCCTGGACTCGTCCTCTGTGAAGACTTTGCTTCCCAAGTTGAAGCATCAGCATGTCTTGCAGATTGTACTGAGATTTCAGAACGCCCAACATCTTTCGACACTCTACTTTCTGAGGTTGTTGGGCCTCATGGCACCCTGCAATTTCCTGGTGCCAGAGGGCAGTCTGCGGATTAGGTCCCTACAGTGGGCCCTCAGATTTCAAGGGTCACAATTCTCAGGCAGGATGACGGGCCTTATTCAGGTTCCGAGCAAAGTCGCATAGGATCTCCTGTGGTTGGCCTGCAAGGAGAATATGATGATAGGGGAACCTTTTTGGCAACCCTGGCCAGAGAACAGTAGTCACAGATTCTTCGCATTATGGGATAGAAGGCTCACATGAACGACCTCACTATGAGAGTACTTTGATCACCATCAGAATCCAGACTACACAAACCTTTTAGAGCTGAGGGCAATCAGATTGGCGCTGATGGCCTTTTTGCCTTCCATACCAGGGAAGAGCATCCTAATAATGGCGGACAACACAGTGGCCATGCATTGCCTCAACAAGAGAGGAGGTGCAGGGTCACTTCCACTGTGCAAGGAGGCAATGGAGCTCTGGTTTTGGGCACTGCTAAGTGGAATCACTCAATCAGCTGGTCACCTAGCCAGGGAAAAAGAACACAACGGTGAACACTCTGAGCAGGCAGAGCACAGTCTCCCACGAGTAGGAGTTGGCTCAAGAAGTCCATCTAGAGATCTTCACCCACTTGGGAACCCCTTAAGTGGATCTGTTCGCGTCCAGTATCAACAGGAAATGTGACCTGTTCTGCTCCAGGGAATTTCCTCAGGCTGGAGCTCTGGGGGGCGGAGGGTGGTGGGTCAGTGTTCATAGTGGACTAGGAATTTCCACTCCTGTACACGTTCCCACCAATCCCAGACATTAGGAGGTGAAGGAGGTTTGAAAAGTCCATGATACGAATTGCTCCAGATTGGGCCAGGAAGACGTGGTACCCAGAACCTCTAGACATGCCCATCCGCACTCCATTCCATCTTCCCCAGAGAGTGGACCTACTCTCACAAGAGGAAGCTCGTCTTCTTCACACAGAAATCAGAACTCTGAACCTTCATGCTTGGTTCCTGAGAAGTTAAGATACAAAGATTGGGATCTCCCAGAAGGCGTGATGGAGGTGTTGCTTTCGGTCAGATGACCAGAAACAAAAGCACTATAGCAGTGCGATTGGAACAAGTTTTGCAGCTGGTGTAGAGCTTAAGATATTGACCCTTTTGCTTTTAATACACCTGCAGTGCTTTCTTTTTTTGCTGGCTACTGTCAAGGGCTAGCCTGCAGCTAATTTTTTTTTTAATTCAAACCAGAGCAAGGCTCTTACATTATGATGCCAATTGTCATTCAATTCCTCAAGGAATTGACAAATACTTTCCCTCTGGTCCTGTGCTGGGATCTAAACTTGGTTTTGAATTGGAAGCTCCATTTGAACCTCTCCATTCCTGTATACTCAGGTCAACTTTGAAGAAAATCTTTCTAGTAGCCATCAATTCTGCGCGCAGAGTGGGTGAGTTGCAAGCCTTGTCATGTAAACCTTTTATTATATTTGCCACAGAGAAGGTAGTCTTGAAGGTTTGCCCCCTCCCATCCTTCCCAAGGTGGTGTCCGAACACCATCTGACAAAAAAAAAAGTACCTTCTAAAAGGAGGAAGAGAGGTTACATTGGCTGGACCCTAAAAGGGCTCTTAGCTTCTATATTTGTAGGATGGCAAATAACGCGATGACCAACTGTATTGATTACACTGGCTACAGGCTAGGCAAAAAAAGTTGTCACTTTGGATTATTCTTTGCATTTCAGAATATGGCTGGAAAAGATGTCTCAAAATATTTAAGGGCCCACTCCACAAGAGAAGTAGCAACCACATCGGCTCTTCAAAGATGTTTACCAGAGGGGGGTGTGGCCAAGCGGCAACAGAGATGGCTGCATAGTCACAGAGCTCCCGGGGAAGAGTAAATATTATACTAATATGAACAGGTAACTCGGCCTGCTCATACTTTATTTCACAACATATTGGTACGGACGGCATAGTTTTATTTATTTTCAAACCCCCTCCTTTGATTGCGGCTACAATAAACTGCATTACCGCGTCACAGCTGGCTTGGAGGCGTTTCATCACGGAGCCCACGTCTCCTGAGGGGCGTTAAACCTTGGTTCCTCCGGCTCACTGATGCAGTGCTTGCTGTCAAATTAACACAAAGCCTGCATCCCATCAGAGGCGTTCTGCATATTTCTTCCTGTTTATGAAGGTAACGTTCTCCGCTACATGCAACTCTTGGGGGAGCATTCCGGCGCTTTGCAATATAGCGTGAGACTCTTTTCCTCAGAAGTGGAACCTTCTTGATATACGTTACTGTTAAAAACACTTTCACTAGAACATAGCGCTTGCTCCGCATACCCTAAGCGCACAGTTTCTTTATTCCTGCGCATTGCTTTTATTTTGGGAATTGTTGTGCAACTTATTTGTGTCAGCTCCAGAGAGGCATCCTTCCTGCTCCATCGGACGCTGAAGCTTTCCTCACACAACCTGGCCCATTTAATACGTCACTCCTGGTTTCAGTGACACAACTAGGCCTACTCAATACTGACTCCCGGTGGCCAAACTTCATAACACGCCTTTTAATATATTTGAATTCCTGTTACTTCTGATTTCAATTATTTCTCACAATTATTCTCCTTTTATCTCCGAATATGGCAGAATATTGAAAATGTTTCATTTAATGCCTGCCTGGAAATCTTTTTGGCGCAACTTGGTAATATTCAAACCTCGATTTCTTTGTTGAATTTCCGCTCCTCCTCCATACAAAACGACCTCAAAAAGGTTTTAAAAATTAAATTTAAAACTTCCTCTGCCAGGCTTGAGGAAGCGGAAGAAAGAGTTGGCATAGTGGAAGAATAGAAGGTCTTGAAAATAAAATATGCAAGTGAGACTCATACAATTGGAAGGGGAAGTTACAGAATTGGAAGACAGGAACCATAGGGACAACCTTCGCTGCTATGGGATTCCTGAAGAAATGAAAGGCGACAATCCCATCTGCTTCCTCACCAAATGGATCCCTTCTGCCCTTGACATCACCTTTTCATCCACAATGGAACTGCAGCGGGCTCACAGGATTAGACCCCGCTTTTCCAGCAACAATACTTCGCCAAGACCCGTTATCGCTTGCTTCTTGCAACATCAGCAAGCGCGTCAAATTCTTCTAACAGCCAGGAAGAATTGTCCCATCCTTTTTCAGGGTAATACAAATCGTCATTTCCCCAGACTTCTCCAAAATTACCCAAACCAAAAGGAAAAGATTCCTGGATTTGAGGCCTCTCCTGAAATCCCTTAACATTAGATATGGACTTTTAGACCCTGCAAGGATGATAATTAACATTCCGGATGGCCCTACCAAAGATTTCTCAGACCCAAATGATCACTACAATCTACTACAAGCTCCTAAAACAATGCAAATGGATACTGCCTCACAGAACCCCTCGGTCAACATCACCAAGCCGGTTAACCTATTTCTTTCTCCTTCGTACAAAAAAATGAAAAACCAACACATCAAGTACACACCTAAGCGCAGCAGATCAACTTCCTCAATTCCATTTGATGTTCCAGCTACACCAACCCATCTGAGAGACAAATCGAGATCTCCCATTAAGTCCACTGAACCTCCTCTTTCAACTTTACAAACTTGATTATCTTCACATGTGGGTTACACCTCATTATTGCCTTATCCGACCATCTATTTATCCTTTAACTAATCTTTCAGTTAATTTCTTAACAGTTCCTTTGGCCTTTTTGCCTGTTCGGTGTCCAGTCATTTGATCGAATACAAAGGATCGAATGACAAAAAGTTTGAGTCCAATGCATTTTGTTTTATATGTTTCATTTTTTTTGATTTAATATAGTTAAAAAAATGTTTGTTTTTTTTAAAGAAAACAGGGGGTTGGGACCCCCCCCATAACAAAAATAAAAATGCATTTGACCCTTTTTTTCCCGGTGCTTCTGACTCGAAAAAATGCTATTCGATCCTTTGTATTTTGACCCTTTCACCTATACCCGCCTGTTCATACTTTTATAAAACTTTTGACGTTAAGCTCTTCTCCCTCTCCTTGCTTCTCTTCGCCTGTGCTTATTCCCTCTCCGTACTCTGGTATCCCCCATGATACCCTTGCTCACTTACTATTTAACTAATCTCACCATTATCCTTTTGTCATTACTTATTCTTATATCATCTCTTTTAGCCACCTTGCTCAGTCTTACATGTTTCTCTCTCTTTGGTTGTACCCCTTTCACCATGTTTTTCCCCTTGTACCCTGACATTACTACAACATTTTGTACTTTTGTGATAGCTTGCAGTTCTGGAATACTCATTAATTGCATTATGTAACAGTTTTATTTCTTACTGTATTTTTCTTTGCTGGTACCATGATGTTCTGTATCAGTACATATGTCTATTAAGTTCGTGACTTGGAATGTCAAAGGGTTGAATCATCCAATCAAACGTAGTAAGAATATCTCAACTTGCCAAACTTAAACCTGTGTTACATCTGGCAGCAGTCCCCTTCCGCACGGTATGCTAAACAACCTGTACGGCATTACTATTCATCTTTTCGGCGTGTGGCCGCTCCTCTCTCGCAGCGTTGGTGCTTGCCATGGCAACGTACCATTGTGATCAGTCAGCTGACTAGGTCCCGAGTTGGGATTGTGACGGACACGCCTCCTTAGTTCGTTTAAAGCTGGTGCATCCACGCAGAACGCTGCTTCTGTTTGTATCGTTCTCTCTTACATTAATTTCCTGATTCTGCCTTCTTTCGGATTCCTACTGCCTAACTTATCAGATAACTTGATTCTTTGGTAAATCTGACCCGTACTTCATCTCGGACTGCCTTGCTACTCGACTGGTATAACTGTCTGCCCATTGCCGAATTCAGCCCGTCCCCGGACTACTATGCAGCTCATCTACACACGTGTGCCACCCTACACAGTGTTATTCTGTATGACTAAAATCCTACGGCTTCCCTCTCAAGTACCAATACTATCAGAGACATCACAGAGCTTCTACTCGAACACTGCGGGTAAGCCTTCCTCCTTTCTTCCGTTTACGTACATTAGGGGAATACCGCCCAAGAGAAAAAGACATACTTTATCTTCTGATAATCTGCATAACCTCTGTTCTACTGCTGCTTGCTATCTGCTGTAATGCTTCCTGGCCAGATCAACCAACCAGGATTACTCTTCAGCTACAGTTACCAAGTCAGTGCACTCTTGGACGCTTTGCTGTTGCTAGTGCACCATCCCGGACCTAGTGCGACCCTCGTGACGCTCGGAGTTACTTATCTCTACTAACTCCCTATTTTTTATTTTATCCGGTCGTTGTTTCCTAACTGCCTTGACTTTGGGAACAAGTTATTCTTGTTGTGGTAAGACACTGTACTTTCCTTTGACACTGTGCAGCAATTCGGATATTCCTATTAACTAGACTTACAGTTCTTTTCTTGTAGGGGTAATCCATCATTATATGTATACCCAGTGTAGAATTAGCAATTGACCACATATTGTCACCCGTGTTATACCGTCATATTTTCCTCCTACAGCCTGGTGGTTTGGCAGTGTGTGGTTTTCCCCTGCTCTTTAATTTGGTCGGTTCCTCTGTCTGTCCTATCCAGCATAGAGGCATATCATAGTAAAGAGTTCCCTCAAGTTGAGGAGGCCTGGTATAAGACGAACCTTGGCTTTTCAAGTCCACAGGATTTCGGCTGTCATCGGCTCTTCACCAGTCTCGGGTTCTGTACTCAACGCCTTGCCCTGAGTGGTGAGTAACAGAAACAGAAGCCGTACTCCTGATAGAGTCCGCAGACACCCAGGAGACCATCATACAGATTGTTTCCGATTTTCGTACGGATCTTACGTCTGCTCCCGACGCATTGCGCCAATGCATCGACTCCCTTCAGGGCATGACTTCACCCCCGACCCAAGGGGCTGGAGTTTCAGGGGTTTCTGCTTCGGGACCAGGGTTTCCTTCCCCCAACCAAGCACCCACCCCTGCCCGGATGACAAACCAATTCCCGCTGACACCACCCGAACGGTTTATGGGTGACCCTAAAACATACAGGACATTCATGAATCAGTGCAGATTGCACTTCTAATGCCATCCTGCCTCCTTTCCCAATTCTACCACCAAAGCGGCTTTCATATTGTCTTATTTAGGGGGTACAGCCGCTGCTTGGGCAAACCCTTTGCTGGAATCTAACAGCCATGTGCTGTACTATTGTGATGCTCTCATCGCCACTACGAGTCGTGTTTTTGATGCACGGTATACTACCCAAGCCACGGATCTAGAATTGTTAAAACTAAGACAGGGTAACAACTCCCTCCGGTCTAATCTGGTGAAGTTTAACCAGTTAGCTGCTAAAACTGATTGGCCTGAAGAGAAGACGCCAGCGGTTTTTTACCAGGGTTTATCGGATGAGCTCAAAGACACCCAGTCTACTGTTCCTGTGATACCTAAAGAATACCCAGAACTGCTAGATTTAGTCTTACAAATCGGTGCCCGTAGGGCTGAAAGAAAGGGTGGGAAGAGAGCTATTCCCGTCCCTGTATACTGGGAGGTCACGACTGCGCATGTTTCTGTTCCAGAACCCATGCAGGTGGGAGCCATACGAGGCCCTTTGACTCTGGCACAAAGGGAATATCGCAGATCTCATAATCTTTGTATGTATTGTGGCTCACCGGATCATTAATTACAAGACTGCCCTAAGAAACCCAAGAGGAAGGCGGGAAACCCCAGATCCCGACAGTAGTCAGGAGTCCCTACTTCGGGAGAGTCATGTCTGGACTCACGTTTGACTGGACACACAACCCTTTTCCAATTACCCGTCACGTTTACTGTTGCCACAGGCGTTCCTTTCCCTGCCACTACTATCTTAGACTCTGGAGCCACTGGCAATTATATGGATCAACTATACGCCCAATCGGCTGGCATTCTAACAGTGACCAAAGACCAACCTGAGGCGATTAATGCCGTAGATGGTTGCGCACTTGTATCAGGTTCAATTACACAAAGAACAGCCCCTATAACTATGTGTGCCCAGGATGTGCATTGTGATATTACCTTTGACATCATTGAAGCTCCTCAATACAAAGTCATCCTGGATCTCCCGTGGCTTCAATACCACAATCCAGGTATTGACTGGGCTTTGCGCATTATGCAGTTTCCTTCCGTCACTTGTAATAGCCAGTGTATGCTTGTGCACGGCATTACAACCGGAACGCTGCGTCAAGCGCTGGTGGCGAATACATCTGTGATTGGTTCTGTCTCCTCTGCTGCTGCTAACACTATACCTCCGGAATATTCAGATTTTCAGGATTTTTTGATAAGGGCATGGCGGAAACACTACCACCACAGTGTTTCAGATTGCCCCATTGATCTCGTTCCTGGGGCAAAAATCCCATCTGGTCAGGTGTATTCTTTGACACTAAAAGGAGGATCAAGTCCTCAAAACATACATCAACAAAGCACTTGAGATGGGGTTTATTCGACCATTGAAATCACCCGTGGCCTCTCCCCTCTTTTTTGTTCCAAAAAAGGATGGAGATTAATGGCTCTGCATGGACTTCCGGGCCTTGAACATGGTGACAATACGGAACCAATATCCTCTTCCACTTATATCCGTTCTCCTTGATAGTGGGCTAATCACAGGTATTCACCAAATCGGACCTCAGAGGTGCCTATAACCTTGTATGCGTCAGGAAGAACGACGAGTGGAAAACCGCTTTCAAGACCAGGTTCGGCGTGTACGAATATCTGGTGATGCCTTTCAGGCTCTGCAGTGCGCCGGCTACATTCCAGGCTTTTATGAATGATATCTTTCATGACATCATAGAACAATATGTTGTGGTTTATCTCGATGATCTCCTTATCTACTCAAACTCAGTATCTGAGCACATTCAACATGTACAAACCGTGCTGCAATGTCTATGTGAAAATCACTTTTGTTAAAGCAGAGAAATGTTTGTTTCATGCTTCTGAGGTATAGTTTTTGGGGTACGATTTAACTAATTTTGGGATCCGTATGAGTAAATCCAAAGTGAAAGCAGTTCTAGAATGGCCTGTATGGCCTGTACCTAAAAACGTGAAATCCTTACAGTCATTCCCAAGTTTCGCAAACTTTTACAGACGATTAATTCACTCTTTTTCAACCATTGCTGCTCCTCTTACGGCGCTAACCAATGCTGAGATTCCCTAGATCTGGTCCCCAGAAGCCCAGGCTGCTTTTGAGGCCTTGAAGGTTGCCTTCTCTTCAGCGCTGGTACTTCAGCACCCAAATCCTGACCTACCTTTCTTTGTCGAGGCTGATGCCTCAGGATTTGCTGTTGGTGCTATCCTCTCGCAAGCATGTTCTGATTCGGGAGACATCCACCCGGTTGTCAATTATTCCAGAAAGTTACCAGTTCATGAAAGGAATTACACCATCACAGAATGTCAACTCCTAGCGATCAGAGATGCGTTTACAGAATGGAGACATATTCTGAGCGCCAAGTGATCATCCGAGTCCTTTAGCTTTCCAGGTTATGAAATGCCTGACTGTTAGGCAAGCGCTGTGGCACCTTTTCTTCTCTCAATTCCATTTCTCGATCACATTCCGGCCTGCCAAACAGGCTACAGCTGATGCTCTATCCCGTCTACATTCAGCGGACCAGCCTTTGCATAATGAGCCACCTCTTCTGTTGCCAAACAGTCGTATGTGGGTGTACAGCAATGCCATCGCTACGTTCTCTGATTACGGAATGGATGGTTGCTCATCCAACTGAGGTGAGGGAGCCCAACTTGGAAGTTATGCAGGGTCTGCCTTACATTCAAGGACAAATCTTTATGCCTCCTGGACAGGTGCGCATCCATGCCCTGAAATGGGCTCATGACTCCATTCTGGCTGCTCATCCTGGGCAACAGAAGACCTTAGAGTCCTTAAGAAGATGGGCTTGGTGGCCGAATATGTCAAGGGATGTCGGTGACTATCGACCTGTGCTGTTTGTGCTCAGTGCAAATCATCCATGTCAAAACCCATGGGTCTCTTACAGCCTCTGCCTTCTTCCATATAACCCATGGCAGAGGTTATCCATGGACTTTGTGGTCAAGTCACCTGAAATCAATGGATTCAACACCATTTGGGTAGTGGACTACTTTTCAAAGGTAGCTGTTTTTGCTCCTTGTTCTGGACTCGTTACTAACTACACCCATTATTGCCAGACTATTCTCAAGAGCATCTTTCGTCATCATTGTTTGCCTTCCACCATAGTGTCTGATAGGGGTATGCAATTCACGTTCTGATTTTGGAAGGCCCTTACTGCATCTCTACTGATAGACGAAAGATTTGCTTCTTCATTTCATCCTCAAACTGATGGCCAGACTAAACGACTATGGAACAGTACCTCCGGTGTTTATGCCTTCAATTCCAGAGTTCTTGGCTGTTGGTTCTATTTCCTGCCGAGTTCGGTTACAATAACTCAGTGCATTCGGCTATGGGCGTTTCTCCATTTTCTACCCTATACCAACATACGCGGTCCATACCTCTGGAACCATTGTTGCCCGATGACAGCCCTGCTGCTCTTTCCTGTATTCACGATCTGGACCAGGTACATAGGGACGTATTGGCTCATCTCTTGCGTGCCCAAGTGTGTTCTAAGAAATACGCAGATGTGCATCGTTCTCCGGCCCCGGAGTACCGTGTTGGCATGCTGGTGTGGTTGTCTACCCGGCATTTGCGTATTCCGGGTAAGCAGAACTTACTTCTGCGCTTCGTGGGTCCCTACAAGATCGTATCTATTATCAATCCGGTGGCTGTCAAACCAACCCTGCCGGTTTCCTGGCGTGTGCATCCAGTCTTCCATATATCCCTGATTAAGCCCTGCCATGCTGCTACTCGCCTGCCTGTGCATCCTGACCCTGTTCTGGTGGAAGCGGAAGAAGAGTATGAGGTTGCCCGGATCTTGGATATCAGGATGCGGAGAGGTCGCCCTTATTGCCTTGTGGACTGGAAGGGGTACGGTCCTGAGGGCAGGACATGGGAGCCATTGTCCCATATTCACTTGCCGGATCTGTTGTATGCTTTCCATACCTCCAGAGGGGTCACATGTTTCTCGCTCTTTGGTTGTGCCCCTTTCCCCCCATGTTTTTCCCCCTTGCACCCCGACATTACTACACCATTTTGTACTTTTGTGATCGCTTGCAGTTCTGTAATTCTCATTCATTGCATTACTTAACAGTTTTATTTCTTACTGTATTTTTCTTTGCTGGTACCATGATCTTCTGTATCAGTACATATGTCTATTAAGTTTGTGACTTGGAATGTCAAAGGGTTGAATCATCCAATCAAACGTAGTAAGATAATATCTCAACTTGCCAAACTTAAACCTGTGTTACATCTGGCAGCAGTCCCCTTCTGCACGGTATGCTAAACAACTTGTACAGCATTACTATTCATCTTATCGGCGTGTGGCCGCTCCTCTCTGGCAGCGTTGACGCTTGCCATGGCAACGTGCCATTGCAGTGCATCGCGTGGCGCTGAAACGAAAGATCATGTGATCAGTCAGCTGACTAAGCCCCGAGTCGGGATTGTGAATGACACGCCTCCTTAGTTTTGTTTAAAGCTGGAGTCTCCACGCAGAACGCTGCTTCGGTTTGTAGCATTCTCTCCTACATTCATTTCCTGATTCATTGATTACCCGTTTCCTGACCTCGGCCTTCTCTCGGATTCCTACTGCCTAACGTATCGGACAACTTGATTCTTTGGTAAATCAGACCCAGACTTCATATTGGACTGCCTTGCTACTCGTCTGGTACAACTCTGGTCTGCCCGTTGCCGAATTCAGCCTGTCCCCTGACTTCCGCATAGTTTCCCTACTACGCCGCTCATCTACACACGTGCGCCACCCCGGACTGATTTCTGTATGGCCAACATCCTCTGGTATACAGCTTCCCTCTCAAGTACCGATACTATCAGAGACTTCACAGAGCTTCTACTCGAACAGGTAAGCCTTCCTCCTTTCTTCTGTACATTAGGGCAATACCGCCTAAGGGAAAAATACATACTTTATCTTCTGATAATCTGCATAACCTCCGTTCTACTGCTGCTTGCTATCTGCTGTAACACTACCTGGCCATATCAACCTACAGGGATTACTCTTCAGCTACAGTTACCAAGTCAGTGCACTCTTGGACACTCTGCTGTTGCTAGTGCACCATCCCGGACCTAGTGCGACCCATGTGCAGCTAGGGGTTACTTACCTCTACTAACTCCCTATTTTTTATTTTATCCTGTTATTTCCTAACTTTCTTGACTTTGGGAACAAGTTATTCTTGTTGTGGTAAGACTCTGTACTTTCCTTTGACACTGTGTAGCAATTCGGATATTCCTATTAACTAAACTTACAGTTCTTTTCTTTTCTTGTAGGGGTAATCCTTCATCAATATATGTCATTCTAACTCATAAGGTATACCCAGTGTAGAATTAGAATTAACAATTGACCACAGATTGACACCCTTATTAATCTGTCATATTTTCCTCCTATAGCCTGGTGGTTTGGCGGTGTGTGGTTTCCCCCACTGCTCTTTAATTTGATCGGTTCCTCTGTCTGTCCTATCCAGCAGAGAGGCATATTATAATAAAGAGTTCCCTCAAATTGAGGAGGCCTTGTTTAGGACGAACCTTGGCTTTTCAAGTCCACGGGATTTCGGCAGTCATCAGCTCTTCACCAGTTTCAGTTTCCATACTCAACGCCCCGGCCTGTGTGATGAGTAACAACCTGATGTAGTTTGTCTCCAAACAACCCACTCGATTTCTGATAGTGAACGTTTCAAGGTCAGAGCCTCTTGGATCAGTCATATACTTTTTTCCAATGCTTTAGACAAGAAAGGTGGTGTCACTACATTAATTAACAAACGTCTAATCTTTACTTTAGTTAATTAAGAAAATGATCCCGATGGTCGTTGGATCATTACAGAAGCAATTATTAATAACCTGCCTGCAACTTTAATCAATATGTATGGTACCAATGCCACTAATCCCCTTTTTTGGTCTAATTTTAACTTAAAGCTCTCACAGAAGATTTGATAGAAATTGTTTGTGGAGACATGAATCAGGTTTTGACTTTACCCTTGACCGTAAATCTACCTCAAACTTTATTAATTCCTAATCCTGTAGTAATTTCCTAAACCTACTTCAAAATCTTAATCTAATTGACTTCTGGCGTTCTTGTGACCCAGCCACAAAAGACGTTATGTTTTATTCCCCTCCCCACCAATCCTTCTCTAGACTTGATTATATTTGTGTTAACTCCTCACTAACTCCTTCTATTTTAAGTTCTATAAATGGCCCCATAACCATTTCAGATCATGCTCCCTTCTCTACCACGTTAGAATGGACACCTATTTCCAAACTTTCTCCTAGATGGAGATTTAATTCTTTTCTACTTAATGATAAATCCTTCATTGACAATACCAAGTCCTTCATTGATGATTTTTTTCTCAATAATCGCCTTGAACATACAGCCATCCATAACAATTTGGATGCTTTTAAAGCCACCCTCCGGGGGTTTATAATTCAATATGCATTGCTGCCACTAAAAAACGACAATCAGAACTTACCCACAACACACTGTTGGCCTCTATCAAAACTCTTGAACAGTCATACTATGACAACCCTGATCCCAATACCTTGCAAGCTCTTATGGCCAAACGTATCAAATTTAATAAACTATGCACAGATAAGGCTGCTAATTCTATACTTGGATCTAGAACTAAACTACATATCGGATCCAACCAAGCTGAGAAATAAATAAATTGCTCATTACCCATATTCTCTCTCCGGATGGTAACAGATTTACCGATCCAAAAGATATCAATAACGCTTTTCACAACTTTTACTCCAATCTATATTGCTCTGATCCTTCTATTAACACTTCTGAAATTCATTTGTCGTTCAGAAAAAAAGTAACTTCAAATCCCATCGACCTCTCCTCTCTTGAAATCCCCATTTCCCTAACTGAAATTAAACAAGCCATCTCAGACCTCAAACCTAATAACGCCCAAGGTCCTGATGGGTTTACCATAGATTTTTACAAAACATTTGTTGCCTCCATCGTTCCAAAACTCTTACAATTATATTCGTACTTTATTGAAATTGGTCAAAGTCCTGGTTCCTTCGGTGAAGCGCTCCTCGTCCTCTTTACCAAATCTGATAACCCCTCCTTAGTTAAAAACTACAGACCCATCTCTCTTATTAATTCCGATTTGAAGGTATTTGCCAAAATCCTAGCTAAACGTTTAGAGCAATACCTCCCTAGGTTCATACATTCTGACCAGTCTGGTTTTAACACGATCGCCATGCTTCCTCCAACAATAGACTCCTATTCAACGCACTTGCTCATTCTCAAAACTCTGATAATCCCCTCGCTCTCTTAGCCCTTGATGCTGAGAAAGCTTTTGATCTTGTCTCTTGGCCTTTTATGTTTCAATACTTAATTTGGCATGGCTTCCCTCCTTATTTTTTAACTAGATCAAAGTCCTATATTCATCCCCTACTACTAGAATCCTAATTAATCATTCTCTTTCCTCTTCTTTTCAAATTAAAAGGAGGCACCCATCAAGGCTGTCCCCTCTCCCCCCCCCCCCATTATTTAATCATGCACTAGAACATCTCCTACAGAGCATTAGATCAAATTCCAACATCAAATGCATCTTCATTAAAAATATTAAGGTCAACCTTTCGGCCTATACTGACATTCTCCTTTATCTCTCTAATCCCGCCTCCTCCATCCCACACTTAGTAACTGCTATGAATCACTTCTCTATGGTCTCTGGTTACAAGTTGAATTTTGATAAATCTGAGATCATGCCTCTCACCAATGCCTGTAATTCTACCAATACCCCACTGTTAAATCGCTAAAGATATACACACTACTATTACGCTAAACGCCACCCTCTTAATTGAAAAAGTTACAGAAATGGTCTCAATATGGTCCCCTCTTTTCTTATCTTGGTGGGGGTGACTTGATGAGATTCAAATGATGATTAGCCCCATTATTCTCTACTATGTCCATGATCCCCACTGCAATCCACTCCCGTTTTTACAAAAAAACTACTCTTCTTCTTAAATTTCTATGGAATCATAAAGTACCACGCATTACTATCAGTAAATTAAGACTTCCTAAAATTTTAGGGGGAGTTAAATTCCCTAACTTCCAATTGTATCGTAAAGCCTTTATTCTAAAACAACTATCTTTAAGCATCTTGAATCCCAACCTGAAATTGCCCCTCTTTGGGTAAAAATTGAAACTAACCTCATCTCTCCTCTCATTTCTTAGCGACTTCCTCTTGGCCCAACATTACTTCATTTCCTACTCTACATTTTTTTTAATCCACATGGAATAAACTTCCTACCAATTCTTTCACTAAAACCAATTTGGGTGAAATCTTCCTTTGGCTTAATAAACAGAAGTCTACCAAATCCAACCCCTTTACTATTTATAGATGGCATTCCTCGAGTATCAAATTGATTAAACAACTTTTTCTTAATTCTGCTGAGATCCCTACTTTACAGATTTGCCAACAATACAATATTCCTCAATCCGATCTCCCCTTTCACACATCCCTGATCAAATCACTGATTCATGCTCTTCCTTCTTTGTCCCAAAAATCTCCTTGCCAGTTTCTGACTTACTTAATCAGCAACCCCTTTATTACACCCGTCAAATTGTATGCATTCTTAAATTATCCTCCCCCATCCAATCTATTAAACAATAGCACAATCAGACTTTGGGAGACAGACTGGAACCTCCAACTGACTCCAACCCTGTGGACCCAAATTTGTAAAATATTTCACTCCACATCTGTCGGCGCCAAACTTTGTTTTTAATATATCACTGCGCCTTCCTCACACCTCTTCGTATTGCCAAAACCATGGATAATTCCCCCAACAATTGCTGGTCTGGTCATGAACCTAATGCTGATTTTCTACATTTAATTTTAAAATGTAAATATGTATACGCATTTGGACTAAGATTTGGTCTCGTTTGCAGCAGATATTTCATTTTACAGAACCATTATTGCTTTCTAACCTTATGATTGGTTCCATTGTTAACCCATAATACAACAAATTGATTCTCCTACTTTATTTAACCTCTTAAGTTCCAAGGGCGAGGTATCTCGTCCTTGGCATTCCCTCCAGGTTGCCAAGGACGAGATAGTCCGTCCTTTTAGGCACTGTGTTTTGTGTGATCCAACCCCCGGGCTATGTGGGGGGAGGGGGGGTGTCCCTCCTCACTGCCCGGGGGTTGGATTACCTTCAGTTTCACGTTGGCGTGTGTAATGCACGCCGACATGAAACTGAAAGTATTTTCACTGCGGCAGCCATTTTCGGCTGCCGCAGTGAAAAGAGAAGGCGAGTGTCCACCTTTCTTTTCTGTCCCTTGAACTCCGGCTGTATTTCAAGCCAGAGATCGAGGGAGGTGTCACTGGAAAGGGGAGATTCTCCCCTTTCCAACAACACCTTTTTTTAAAGCATTTCTGGGCGCGGGTCGGGTGCAGAGTGCTCGATGCGCGCTCAAAAATGCCACTGGACCACACGGGATCAGTTTTTGATGCGGGGGAATTGCTTACTAGGTAAGCACCCCCCCACCCCCCTCCCGAGGCCCCAAACCATGGGGCCTCAGCTATGGAGAACCCTGGGGGCAGGTGGGCGATCATCTGCCCCCAGGGAAGAAAAAGAAAAACGCACACAAAATGAAGATGTGGGGGTCCACCAGGTATTTTTTTGTACATGAAAGGGGGGTGGCCCCCTACCCCAAGTGGAAAGGGGGGCACCTCTTGTAGCCCTCCCTGGGGGCAGATTTCTGCCCCCAGGGCGGAGTACATGAGGTGCTCTCCTATCCATTTGGGGGCGGGGGGGAGGTGCACCCCCCCTTTACAAAATTCCCCGGCGGTTTAGGGTGCCCCTCAGCCTCCCCTAAAGTGCAGCCTACCATTTTACATTTTTTTCTTAGTTTACCCAACTTCCCTTGGCGCAGATGGGCAAATTAGTGTGCCAATCTGCCCCCAGGGTGCCCAAACCCTAGTGCCCCATCCATTGGGGGGGGCCTGTCCGACGTTTTGGGGTGGCCCTGGATTTCTGTCCCTAGGACGGGGCAAATGTGTTTTCACCGGGGGGGTGAGGTTCAGTAGATCACCAGAGATGGCATTAAGGACCCCCTCATTAAAAAAAACCCTCCCTTGATCCCTGCTCACCTAACAACTATGGGCCCCTTCCTTCTCAAGATTCTGGACAAAGCAGCATATCTACAGGTTCAAAAATGTATTGAGGCTAACAAACTTCTCGAGCTACGTCAATCAGGTTTCCGCCCAGGTCACAGGACTGAAACAGCCCTACTTGACCTAAAAAACCAAATGGACGATGCGAGAGACGCAGGGAAACCTGCTCTCCTCCTCGACCTATTGGCGGCATTTGACCTCATAGACCACCAGGACCTATGCCACCACCTATCCACCACAGCCAACCTCTCCCCTAACGCCACTGCATGGATTGCCTCCTTTTTGCAAGGTAAGACCCTGCAAGTATTCCCAGACCTGGCCTCAGCCTCACCCACCACTATCCTATGTGGCGTCCCACAAGGATCATGCATCTCGCCCACCCTCTAATATTTTCACACGGCCCCTCTTCCTCATCCTCGACTCCCTGGGTATTGCGTACACAAATTACACTGACGATATCCAGATCCTCCTTACCCTAACAGGAGATTATGACATTGACTCTAAGACACTTAACCACATATACAGCACAATTCAAGCATGGATGGCAGCCAATGGGCTATGCCTGAACTCGGACATAACCAAGCTACTTATGGTTGGCTCTAAAGAAACATTTAAGAACCTTGACGCCCAATTTAATCACTTTATGATCAACGGCATCAAAATCCCAGTGGCTAACTCAGTAAAAACACTGGGTGTCCATCTCGATTCAAATCTGACAATGACAAGGCAAGATAACGCCATCGCTTCTACAGCAGCCTACCATGCCAAACTTAACAGCAGCCAGACCCCTTCCTCTCCAAGGATAACTGCATCACAATTGCCAGAAATATTACAGGATCTAGACTACTGTAATGCTCTGTTCCTGGGCACCGCCACAAAAAACATGACCAAACTTAAAACTATACAAAACAGCGCCCTGAGAGCAGCCACTGGAATATCCAAAAAAGAACACATCACCGCAGCCAGGAAACAGGCACACTGGCTCCCAGTAAAGGAAAGAGTCTTCTTTAAAGCCCTTGCCCTTACTCATAAGTGCATCCACCTCACTGCTCCACCCTACCTCTCTGAAAGAATTCATCCTAATAGATCCACCAGAACACTGTACGCGAACCTGCTCACGATCCCCAGAGTCAAAAGAGCCAGAGGGGGAGGTGCCAGCTTCCCATACCTATCAGCGCTTCAATGGAACACCCTCCCACCACCCCTGCGAGGAGAAGTCTACCACCTTGCATTCCGCAAAGCTGTGAAAACCATGTTCAACAAAAACCTATTCAAGATATGCACTATCATACACCGTAGGACTAGCATACTCAAGCACCCGCATAATGTATCTTATTATCAATCTGTATTTGTTTTACCATCTGAATGAAGGAATCTATGTGATCACTGCGACGGCCGAAATGCCGACTTTCTTTTTTTAACCCTTTACACCACATATATATGCAGGGGGAGACCTCCCTCATCCCCCCCATATTAATATCATACCCTAAACCCCCCCACTATATATATATATATATATATATATATATATATATATATGGTGTAAGGGAGGGGTTAGAAGAAAATAAAAGTCGGCATTTTCGGCCGTCGCAGTTCCCAGGTCGACATTCTTGTACGATTCCGAATGAAGATACCCATATGCCCTGACCTTTATCATCAAATGTATGTAACTCCTTTGTAACTAATTGCCACAAGTAACAGTGCCGCAATGCCTTCGGGCTGTATGTGCGCTATATAAATGCAAAAAATAAAAAAGGAAATTATTAGTGAAGATTTGTTTTTGCTGCGGTGACCGTAGGTAACAAATGTTTTTTTGTTTCGTTTACAGCTTTTTCTACGCGAGCAGCTGCAACGTTATGGGAGTACTGTTTTTTATTATTCTACGGTTAGGGCCCACTGTCAGTGGGGTGTGTGAGACTGGGGCTGGATTGTTGGTGGTGTGGGTGGGAATGGGCCGTCTGGGGAGATATTTTGGTGGGCAGGGAGACAATGGTCGGGGCAGGCCAAAAATTGCCCCCCATGCCAGCAGAACATTGGCGTTTCCCTGGGAGCGAATGTCTCCCATGTGTGTTGACCGTCTGCAAGCCCAGGCTGCACCTCTGGCTGTGCTACGTTACAGATGTCACCTCTGGGGAGGAATGGAGATCCTGCCGGGGCTCCCTGGAGCTGCTGCTGTGCTTAGGGGACGGTACACCCACATGGTAAATGGATGTCAAGGCCGGGGACATCACCTCCAACCATCCTGGAGTTATGGCTGGGCTGCATTACAGCTTTTCCCTTCAGGGAGGTATTGGCACACTGCAGGGACATACCGAAATCACCAAAAAAGGCCTTGGCACTGGGGAGGGAGGGCCCATGGCAGTTAAGGGGTTAATCTATTTACCAGTATTGCGTTCCATAATATTATTTGTAACTGGAAGAACACATCTAACTTATCTTTTAATTGCTGGTGGAATTCCATATGCTCTGCTCATCGGTTTGAAAAGTGCCATGTTTCTTCCTATGACTGTTTGCACAAATTTAACAAAAAAATGTAAAATATTTATTCAATGCTCAATAATCCTGACTAAGTACAATTACGTCGTCTTAATTTGACTGTCCCATCCCATCCCTTTCCCTTCCTTATTGTCTTCTTTGTTGTTTCCTCGTCCTTGTCGGTCTCAATATCCATCTAGTAATTTAATCGGTTTGAAGATTTCGAATACTTTGCTTTAAGAGAATATGTTTGGTAAAATCTGTAAAAACCTATAAAAAAATGTTTACCATTTTTTCTTATATCACTTATTATTTACCCAATTACTAAACAAAACAATAAAAAAAGAAGAGGTACCAGTGCAGGAAATGTGTAAGGCTGCAACTTGGTCCTTACTACACACTTTTTAAAACATTACTGTTTGGGGACACTGTTGGATCAGGACGCTCTGTTTGGAAGGCAGTTCTGCAAAATATAAACCATTAGCACCCTGGGCGGGGGAGCCAGCCAATCAGGTGGCTAGGAGGCTTGAACCGCTGGTGTAAGCCTGCGTTCCAAGCCGCCTGACAGTTTCCCCCGCCGCCATTTTTTACCTACCTGCACCTGTTTTTTTTTACTAATCACCACTTATCTTATTACGGCTGCGGCAGCCCTCGCCACCACAGCCGCACCTTCCAACAGCCGCAATGGAAAGGGGAGCCTTCCCTTTCCATGGCGGTCATTTTGGGAAAGGATTTTCCTTCCTACAGCGGGACGCCAGACATCCCGTTGTAGGAAGGAAAATCCTTTTTTAGCACCCCAGTTTACCGCTTTGGTAACCCGGGGTGCTAATGGGTTTCATCCCCCATTCCAGGTGTTGGAACAGGGGATAATGGCCCAGAGCCCTTGATATGGGCCCTCGCTTTGCTTGGGCTGATAACTTGCAGTGCTAGGCCGTTATCCCCCATTCCAGCCCCTGGAACGGGGGATGAACGCTACAGTAATGAATACTTCACCAAAAGGTCCACTTCCATATATAAAACTGCTCTGGCAGTCCTTCAAAGGTGAGGAATCCGTGGGAGGACAATCCATTATAAGAACAAATTACTAACCCATAGTAAAGTTATTTCTACTGGATGTCCCTCCCACAGATTTCTCATTGCCCTTCCAGCCTACACCGCCGACTGTGGTTGATTTATTTTATTTTTTTTAACGCCCAAGTGGGTTTTAGTAATCCTCAAGGTGGCTGTGCAGAAAGTGGAAAAACTAGAACTGAGGCAACAGGCACAGTGTGTACTATTTATACCATCATCAACGTCATGTCTGGATGCGCTAATGGAAACATTGAGGGACATAGACTATGCCACACAATGCCCTATGCTGTTGAAATGTATTCCGAGACTGCAAGCAGGATATCGAGATATCAAAGACTAGAAGGTGTACCCATGCTTCGCCCTGTAATTCCTGCTTCAGTCCTAGTTTATTTAATGAACTAAACACATGCTTCTTTGTAGACAATATTGCTAGTCTTTCCTGTAGCAGCTAGTGTGAACAAATTGTCTTCGTTTCCAACTCTGGAGCAAGTCACGTAAAGCTGACCATGAGAAAAGCATGAATCCTGTGAAGCGGTTCCAGCTACTTTGAGTTGGAGCATACTGGTGTCCCAATCTACAGTCGAGGCAGCAGCGACCTCAACATGAGTGCTGTACGTGTAGAGCTGGAGTGTGTAAGCTTCGTACTGGCATACATTCATCAACTTCCGTGGGAAATTAAGTTCCTGTAATTATCACAAGAGATTTGCTACGATGTGACAGAACGTCATTGCGGACACTATTGAAGAGACATGCACCATTTCCTGTCACCCCCCATTACTACAAAAGCACTGTATTTTGTCACCCGCATGACTTCAAAAGTGAGTGCCGCTAATGTCCGCTAGAATGACGATAGTGTGGAAAGTGTAGGAACAATGAACTGCTGCACTTTACGCACAATGAACGTAGAACTACGGCAGAACTACAGCGCAAAGAGCCATATGGCAGGGGTAAGCCTTGCAGACCACTTACACACAAGAAAATCCGAAAGCATGTTGGGAAGCATGCTGAACATTTTCAACAGACACACATCTCCAAGCATTGAAGAACCCTTAAAAAAAAAGAAAAATTAGAAACCGGTTTATTTTATACTTTGTACATTGTCTAAACCATGAAACGTACCCACACGCCCAATTTCAGGTTTGAAGCATGTTGGGAGGTATGGTGAACATTTCTAACAGACACACGCACACATATCCACAAATTTCCCTTTTCTATATTTATATATAGAGATGAGGAATCCATGGGAAGAACTTCCAGTAGAAATAACATTGCCAGGGGTAAATAATGTGTTTATTGCTATACATACAGCTTATAAATGTAGGACTACACGCACGAGAGTACAATGTCATCAGAGCCTACAACCAGGTGTGCTTTATTTCACACTTAAAACATGTGCAGCTGGAGATCCTGCCCCATGAGTTGTACTACTTTCAAGACTTATAAATGCCACGGAGAAGGAGCCTGTGTAATAGTTAACACCTTGTAGCTCTTTGGCATATGCATACAGTTCCTTGCAATGAATAACATGTGCAGTTGAACACAAAAGATGAGGTGGTTTGTGAGCACCAAACCGACACAGGATGTTGGAGGAACACTGCCTTTATATTTCAACTATGAAAACATACCATATTGAGAGACCACCAGAATAGGGCATTTCAAAATGGAGGGGTTTGTGGATCATGTGAGGAGATGGGAAAATCACAAGAAATACACGCATGTTAGTCAAATTAAAGGTTGCCATGGGAATACAGCCTAGACACAACTGAGAGCCATGCACTTAAGAATGACTTCCGGCTTCCTGGGTCACTCACCGTATCTTGCCCAGAGTTGGGGCTGCACTCCCGAGCACTCTCGGATCAGGATGGGAAATTCAGGATTCGCCTTTTTCAGCTCAACGTAATGCTGTTCGATAAAATCCCTGCAGACAAATAAATCTCGTTAACCAAACCATAATGTTAGAGCTACAAAATGTTGGTAAAATACCCATCGCTTTGCCTTGAGTATTAGTGAATTATTTTGTGTGCACCATTACATAAATTCTCCTCTAGGCACTTCCATATCAGCAGATACTTTTACAACGTGACTTCCCCTTGCTAAAGAAAATATTCTGCGCTTAGAAATGTCTTTGAAACTCTATCCGCGACCACCTCAATCCATGCATACAGTTGACACAAATTATGAATGCAGCCAACTGTGCATCTACAGCTTTGGTAATAGCCCACATGCTAGCGCATGAAATGAATGGTAGCAGATATGAGCGACTTGGCGAATGTAGCATGCAATGTATCAGGACAGTCTTCTTTGGAACTGCAAACTTGAAAATATCTCCCGTTTTAGCCCAGGTCCCTTCCTTGCATGTGTCGGCATTTTTGTCATAAGAATGTCATCTTGCAAACTTGTGTGATGAAGCCATGCCCCAGTCTTCGTCCCAAGTCCAGGAAGAGTCCCTGCACCACAGGAAAGCCAGCCTACCAAGGTAGTTGAGATATCGCCATGCTAATCCCTATGGCAGTCCCATCCAGTTCCTGCACAAAACACCTCCTCATGGGAACACGTTGGCCTTACTTTAATCAAGCATTACCATCAAACCTTGCACTCGAAGTGCCTGCCAGTGTTTTTTAAAGCAGTCTTCCGAGAGTTAATGACTTAAGCGGAGATGTAAACCTGCTACTAGTGTAATAAAAATGTCTTAACCAGGTTGGCTTCAGCTAATCTATTAATAAGCACTCTGTTTTCTTCAGTGAAGTCCTATTCAAAACAAGCATTAGCTTTGCCAACAGTGTTGGCTTGCATATAAGTACTAGGTATTTGCCAGGCATTGCTATTAGATACCCAGGTACTTGCACCTGCTACTATCAATGGCCAGTTAATACCGTTATCGGGTAATAAAATCGCGGCAGAAATGTTGCTGGTAAAATAAATCGTAGCAAAAATGCTGTGGTTTGACCCGGTAAAGGTGTACCCCATTATACCATTTAAGGGGAGCGGGGGGTGTCCCCTGCTCCCCTTAAATGTTATAATGGGACCAGGGGTTGAGGGGGTGTCCCCCGCATCCTTTACATGATTGTGGCGGCAAAACCACAGCATTTTTGCCGCAATATTTTGTATACACAGCCATTTTTGCTGTGATTTTCAGGCATGGAACCGTTAATACCACTAGGGCTTTGCCTGGCAAGTGCCTTTCGCATGCCTACACAAATGCCCAAACTGTTGGCATTGTTAATGCTTGTTTATATTATGAGAGTGGGAGAGAAGGGCACTATATCCCTTACAAATGAGAAAAGGGCAAGACAAACATCATAGTGGGGAAGAGTACTATATCCTTTATATGTAGAAAGGAAGAGGGGAGAGAAAGAGGTAGGGGGAGATTCCTCGAGAGGTTAGGACATACCTCCTTTCATCACAAAGGGCACAGGTATACTATAGCCGCGATCAGTAAGTATTTTTACCAGTCACCGTCCTTCAGCTGTGGATTATAAATACTAACAGGGTGCTATACCGCTGCGAAGAAGATACGTGGCAAAGTAGCGGCTGGGCACTATATACCTGCGACTGTTTTGTCCAGAGATCCTTGGATAACCAGTAACCACAGGCTAGGAAGATCTCGGGTGTTTTTGTCTCAGTAAGCCACTTTTGAGTTAAGCCAATTGCCAGGAGGAAAACCTTGTTTTGTTGCAGATAACCACTGAATCCCTGTAGGCATTTATCCCAGTTTATTAAGAGTGTTGCCCCCCCATAAATAAGGTTTGGAATGTAAACCTTGCCACTGAAAAGAACAAAGGACTACTAGCAGCAATGAAACTGTGCTTTTGGAAAATAAAACCTTGTGTGTTCCAACTAAAAAGGTACATCAGACTTTGTGAATGTGATTTAAAATGATTTCTAAAGGAAAACCAGAGTAAAGGTAGAGTACCAATGGTGTCAAATTACCAATTTTTCCTACCAAGTCCTGCCCCCAGTTTGAATTAAATACCTTTTCATATGGATTGCTCCCTTCCACGGATTCCTCATCTACGATACCTTTAGCTGCAGTGGGAGCGCAACATGCACAACAGACATAGCTACACTAACCTTCCCCCGATCTCTTACTCTTTTGAATATCATTTCTCATCCCTTTTTACTTTAATTTCTCATTATTTACTGCCCTGTTATTTCCGATCTTGATGCCCTGCTCTCTACTATTTTGGCTTCTGACTCCTCTTTTTCTACTTGGCGACTTTAACCTACACCTAGATTCTATTGGTTTTGTCTTCTGCTTTTTTTTTTTAACTCTTCTTTGTGTGTATCTTTTTCCTCTGGACTGGCCCCTTCCCCCCCAGCACACTCTTCAGGATCTTCTCTTGATCTTATTTTCTCCTCTGTTCTTTGTAACACTCACTCTTGGCCCGTCCCATTTACTCTTCTGATCACCCTTTCCTTCTTTTACCCATCTCCTCACTTCTCCTTCCCCTTATACCTTTCTACGTCTGAATCTTTGTTCCTTTGATTCTCCTACCTTTCTTTCTTCTTTGCTCTCCTCTCTTCCTCCTTCCCATTCATTCTCAAAGCTCTGTTAACTCTGCACTTCTCGTCAATCAGCTTTTACCTCTACTATGGACTCTTTACCCTGCACATTCTTTAACCTCCACTCACACAAACCGCCTTGTCCCTGGGTTACTCCCCCTCTTGTTGCCCTGCGCTCTTCTCTTCAGAAACTTGAGCGCCACTGAAAAGTCTCAATCCTCTCACAATCTGGAGTTACTTTCCTACGCCAATTCTTATGACTAGTCTTAGTTTTTCTTCTCTGGCTTTACCCGCATCTCATCACCCACGTCGTCTCTGCCAACCTCTTAACACTATTCTCTCCATGTTCACTTGATCCCTTTCACTCTTATTCACTTTCTGCTATTGATCTTGCTATTTCACAACTAAAGGTTCTAACATTAGTGCCTCTTTTGTCCATTCCCCTCCATCTTCTCTCCCTTCCCTTTTCCCCTTCCCTTTCCCCCATCCCCTCCTCTCCATCTACCTTTTCTGCTTCTCTCCCCTTCGCCCACTTACTGATACCACTAATTTTCTCTCTCATGCTCATCCTACAGATTCCCCATCTGATCCTATCCCATCTACTCTTATCCCTTTAGTTCATCCTCCGCTTCTTTCCCAACTTACTATTCTTATTAACCTTTCTCTGTCCTCTTCTGGTTTTCCTGACTCAAGCATGCTACGGTTTTTCCTATTCTAAAGAAACCCTCACTTGACCCCTCAATTCCTGCATATGTTCGGTCTATTTTTCGTCTTCCTTTGCTATCCAAGCTACTTGAGCTTATTGTCTATTCACAAATTTCATTGTATCTTGATTCTTTTCTTCCCCCTCTTCAGTCTGGTTTCAGACTTGTCATTTTACAGAAACTACTTTCTTGCATGTGTCCGATTCCCTTCTTTCTGCAAGTCACAATAAGTGTTCTACCATCTTGATTTTACTTGAATTATCTGCTGCTTTTGGTACTGTCGATCTCCCTACTTTACTTAGTTCTCTGGACATCTGTGTTCCCCTCTGGCATGGTTTAAATCTGATGTTTCTGGACGGTCTTATTCAAAATCTTGGGCTGCTAAACTTTCCCCTCCACATTCACTGTTGTATGCTGTTCCCCAAGGCTTGGTCCTCTTGTTTTCATTGTATACTATCCTTTTTTCTTCTCTCATCCCCTTCAGTCTGTCCTATCACTTCTACGCTGATGATTCTGTGAGAACACTGAAGGTGTCTGTTAGGGAGAATTCTCATTTCTGTGCAAAGTCCCTTCAACCTTAGAAACTTCAGGCTCTTTTGCTGAACTGAACCTCAGGACTTTCCATTTTAACCCTGGAGTGAGTGATACCTTTTTCTCACTCCCTCATGTGTTTTGACCAGATTTGGACTATGTGTTTCCTCTGTTTTTGGAGTCCACAAACGCCACAGGCATCTATTTTTTGTATAGTGACACCTTCAGTGCAGTGTAACAGAGAAATCCTTTAGATTTATCATAAGGTTTAAATACCTTTCCTTGTTTCAACTACTGTTCCCAAGAATAGTAAAGGGAAATTGACTTTACTTACCTTTTCTCTTTGTAGGTCCAGCATACCCATCTTGTGTGGAGTGCTGGGAGGTTACCTAGTAGCTCCTTATCCTACATTCTCATGTAACATTTTCTTGTTACCCTAACTACTTTAAATGGCTGGTGGCAGTGGTTTAATTGTTCTACCATTGTGCGTTTCTACCGCAGGCTGAACCATTTGCTGCAGTACAGCACCCATGGGTGACCATTTTGTCAAAATGGCCCCGGTCTTCTTTTTTTGCCATTTTCTGTTTGAGGTCTTTCTTGGATTTTACTCTGTGCGTTGAGCCAGGTTTGAGCCCTTTGTTCGATTTGCCTTTGGCAGGCTTCAGCCCTGAATCCCGCCTCTGGCTCCAGTGTGTCTCGAAAGGCAGGATGCGAGGGAGGTTCCCGAAACTCCCCTGTCCTTAATTTTCCTACCATTGTGGATTCTCAGTACAGCCACCCTGCTGTGTGATGGACAGCCTAGGCTGTGCATGAATGGAATAAACCTGCTTAAAAAGGCACGGGTTTTGGGACTAGAGGCAGAGGCGACCACTGGGAGAAATACCTGACGAAGAAACAGTGAACAAAGCTTGCTGCATCCTCCTGGACCTTTGAATTGCCCGGTGAAGCCCTGCTGCTGTGCTGAAACTCCTTTTTCAATTCGACAGAGAAGCTCCAAAAGGGACGACTTCTTCCCTTGGGTTAGTGGGACCAACTAACCCCGAGACAAACTCCACTGCACCATCTTCCCTGACTGGCTGCTGCAAGAACCGAATGCCAGGGGTCGAGAAATCAGTAGTCGAGTGCAACGTCTAAAATCCAGCCAGAAACTCCAGGAGTCTCCCAAGGACCCTCCAGAAGCATGACGGCCAGAGATTGATTCCCCTCACTAGAGTGCAGGATCCAAGGAGTGAAGGAAGCCTAACCGGTATCTGAGAACCACAAGGGTGTTGTTTACTAAGCGCTGAAACCGCAAAGTGCCGCTGAACCGAATAGAGCCGGTAGCTGCCGACGACCTCCAAACTACTACCGCAGGAACACTCCAGACACCCTCCCTCTTGTCCCCACGACTGAGGCTCAGTAACACGGCATCTGCACCGATATAACAGGAAAGTATCCAGCTGGACCACTATTCTTCAAGCCAGAGATCCTGTTTAGACTTGGGGTACTTACCTCACTGTCCTTTGGCTGTGCTCTTCTCAGTTGGAAATTGCACTGTCTTACCTTTAGAGTTGATTCCCAACTCTCCTTCTACAGGCTTCACAGCTTGTGATCCTACAAGTGATTCTATTTTAACAAACTCAGTAACTTTGTGCAAGATTTTTATTCTAAGATGTGCCATAGCTCCATAGAGTGTTTCAAATTGACTTTGGCTGTCCTGGCTCCCTGCAGACTCTTCTAGCCCACCAACTGTCCCTCATAGGCGGTAACTTGTTTTAGACTGTTATTGCTGGGAAAGGCTTGTCTAGATTTCATTGGAAGATTTAAGTGTTCTCGCATAAACTGAGAACCTGTTTAACCTTTTGCCTTTCTGCAACATCCGAATCTGCAAAATATAACTAGTGCGATATATAAATGCCAGTACTGTTCTTGTGATGTAAGTCGCCTAAGGGTGTAGGAATTGTGCATGAAGCATACCAAAGATTAGCCACTAACTTGTGCTCTTGCTTATAAGTATTTTTAAAGTACATTTTTATTGTTACATAAACTACCTTTTTAATAAATGCTTATCTAAAACTTGATGTTAAATACTTATTTATAACTGAAACCTTGAGTGTGTTACTTGGTTACTTGTATTGACGAATTTCATTGCTACAGCTCACATTTACTGCGAGTACATCAATTCTTACCTAACAGTGTCTCACTTTTTAGTCCCCGGGGATCGGTCGTCCAGGTTACCAGGACTCGGCCATCGCTATTGGATCCAGTTCCTGGGGGTGTATCAGTGGGGGAGGATCACCTGGATGAGGGGTCCTCAGGAATGGAAATGGGACACGAAGGGTGAGACGCAGTATACCCTTCCTTATGACACCTTTTCTGCATCCTACACCGTAGGATATCTAGAAACTCTAACCCCCTTTCTAACACAAACACTTTCCTACACTGTGACAAACAATGGACTAACACCAGAGCCGTTTACCTGACATGTCCCAACACAAGAGTCAGACAATTGCCAATAATTACACACCCGATGGCCCATTCTCTTCCCCACAGGGATAAAAGGCAGAGCCCGAGAGCACACTTCGAGCAGGGCCAAGCGCATGAGGAAGCAGTAATTTCGAGACAGCAGTTCAAATGGAGGAGAAAGGCGGCAAGACCTGAAAGGATGACAAGGAGGAAGTGCCCTTACCCTTTTCAACCCAGACCCACAAAGTCTCCAGGAGAAGAATCATAAGACCGGGAACTACAGCTGGCGAATGGTGTGACAGATGTCAACGGTACATGGGCCCCTCCCGCAACGATGGCCAGGGCAGGGAGAAGCGACTGCCAACATGTTACCGTCCTTGACTCCAGCGGCAAAAGAGAAGTCAAGTTCAGCACAGACGGTGAGTCAGAGAGAGCTGATAGTAAACCGGACTGTGTTGAGCCAAAGGTTGGAAACGGCAACATTAATTGAACAAAGAACTTGTATGTGATTGAACTTTTAAGAAAAGCCAGTGAAGGACCAGCTGCAGAGTGGTCCAGGGCGAAGTGGGCGCTTATTGGCTGATCCCCTTTTTTGAAACTACAAATACCAAGAGGTCGGCATGATGAGCCAGAGGCTCATACAAGGGTCGGGTCAAACCCCTTGCACAATCGAAAGCATTCAGAAGAACCTAGCTGGGTGCTTAAAGGAAAGCCGGACTGCGGGCTGAGATCCGGACTTAGGTAAAAGGAAGGAGCTTAAGGGTCTAAAAGGCACTGTCGTGTGAATTGTGGCAAGTGTGAACCCGACAGAGGGATGCCAAGAGAAAGCTTGGGAAAGGGGCCACGCTTTCTAATAAGATGAGCAAATCATGAACTGTATTAAAAAATCATGAACTGTGTTAGAATGGCTATGTGAATGCAACAGAGGGATGCCAAGAGGAAAGCTAACTAGAGTGAATCCCGCATTGTGAGAAAGCAAAGTGAACTGTGTATTTGGCAAACGTGAACCCAGCTGAGGGATGCCTGCGAATTGGGGTGAAGCATAATACATCTGTGAACATTGTGTCGATAAGAGAGATACCGGCTGAGGGTTGTCCACAGCGAATGGTTGTTTAAAAAGACATTGAGACTCTGGAATGTTACATTGTGAATTAAATGCCCTAGTGAACCCAACGGAGGGAGGCCCACGTTCTAAGAGGGTTCGGAACCCCGGAGAGGGGCATACAAATGCGAAGAGTAATAGCCCGATGAAGATTTATTGAAAGAACTTTTGTTTTTGTTGATTGTAACACATCAGGTCCTCTGAGGCAAGATACTTTATGTGAAAGACTTGGCCACAGAAGGCCTTGATATTTTGGAAACGAACTGTGACCTTGTGCTGGCAAGGCCCAGGAGTGTGCTGTGCTTAAGAGTCCCGCCTTGTCCCGTGCTAAAAACGTGGGGCAGGGAGACCCGAGGCATAACATCCTGACTTATCATTTTGAGAACACTTCTTTTTCTGATGAGCATTATCTCACACCATTTTGTAACTTTGCAGTAAGGATTGGCAATAGTTTATTTTTTATATAGGCCCTTTTTGTTTGACAAAACGCCACCAGGACTGCCTTATTATTTGATGGTCGTAGCTTGCTTAGATTTAGGTTTAGCGTTTTCCCTCACCCATTTATACAGTTTAATAAACACCCTTGAACTGCGATCACTTGTCTGTCTTTACTGTTGCCACCATGCGTTCCTTACAATTCCCACCCCCCACCCAGTCTCCCCCCAGTTTTCTGACTCTTCATACTCAAGTCTATGCTTACTTTTCTTCCATCCAATCTTGGATGAGCTCTCACTTCCTTCATCTTAACCCAACTAAAACGGAAGTTCTTTTCTTCACCCTCCCTATTTCTTTTTTTTCGACCTCCCCAGCTCCCTTTGTCTTCCTCCGCTAGGAATCTCTGCGTACTCCGACTCCTCTCTCTCCTATTCCTCCCACATCTACCTTACTGCACTTAATTGCCATTTTCTTCTTTTCAATCTTAGTTATGCTCGTCCTTTTCTTTCATGCCACTAAACCTCTTAGCTCCGCTTTATTTTTTTCTGGTATTGACTATTGTTCTTCTCTTCTGATTGGACTCCCAGCATCTCGTCTTACCCCTCTACTTCCATTTAGAATTTGGCTATTCATCTACTTTTTGGTCTCTCTCTGTTCTTCCATTTCTTCCTCAATCTTTGCTGCCTCTATTCTTCCATTTGAATACCTTCTTCAGTTTTATTTTCCTTCCATTGTTTTTAAATGTCTTCATAGCCTTGCTCCATCTTATCTTGCCTCTCTCATTTCCTTTTATTTCCCTGCACGAGCTTTACGCTATACCTATTTTCTTGTCGTTCCCAAATCTCCTTGTGCTTCCTCTCGCTTTTGTTCTTTTACTCTTCTTGCTCCACTTCTTACTATTCGTTCTTCTTCCTATCATTTTTTCTGCACTAGCTTGAAAGCTAGTTTTATCCTCTATGTCCACCTCATAACGTTTCTTTTCAATCTCGATTTGTAGTTTTGTACGGTTTGTCTTTTGTAAAGGTGCCTTGTGAAAGCGGGTTATAAATTTCAATAAATACAAAATGACGTCTTGGCCAGTATATATTGAGGCGATGTGACTGCAGTCCCTTTTTCTGCACACACAGTTCACTTCAAGAACACGCTCTTCAAATATTTTGATTATCTTGACGCCATGCTGAACCCCAAGTCCTCAGGATCAAACCTTGTGTGGATTGTGGCCAGCAGATATCGGTACCAGATCTGCACAGATTTGTCTTTTTTGCTTGGACAAAGACGACACCCAATACTATGGGTTATGCCAGTCCATGCACCCAAAGGCCTTACAGGAAAGGGTGATCATCTTCACATATGTCCAGAAGGAGAAGGGTGAAGTCATGCTGAACGCCGATCCAAAGAGATTGTCTCTACACAAGGAGAAGGAAAATAAGAAGCACTGCAAGAGTCTCATTGTCCTAGCATATTCCACCAGCATTTTTCTACCTCGTGGAAGAAAAAGGCATCGCGCTCTGGGGATTCCCCAGACACAGCAACTCATGTACCTTTTTCAACCCAATCCTCCACCCCAAGGAAAGGGAGAAATTTCGCCTGAAAATGCTTGAAATTTTCACCAATGCATCAGCATCTTCAGTGACTTAGCAGACTGCTTCGGCATCAATGGTACCTCTGGCACAGACAGGACCCACCACATCTTCCAAGACCAGCAGGGCAACTGCAAGGGCTCACGCCCGCATGCCTACGGGCTCAGGCCTAGACGCCAAGGGAGCCGAAGTCTCCTGATGCCGACATGCTCTGCTTTCGGGCGTCGAGGCCTCAGTGCCTGCTCTGACTTCGGTCTTCAGCGTTGTTGATGCTGGGGCTCTCCTGTAGCATGCTCCTCTCACTATGAAACTGTTCATGTCTAAGAAACATGTTCCCTTTGGGTTGGAACCCTTTGTCTCCAGGGATGTGGAATTCTATGGGGGTACCTATGCTCTGGACTCTATTTCCCTTAACCTCGCCTAAGGTCAAATTCAAACTTGGATGCAAGCCAACAGGCTTGCATTCAATGACTCTAAAACCAAGCTCATGGTGGTAGGAACTGCTCCCCAACTATGGAAACTAAGCCAAGAGTATTGCTGGTTTGATATTGCAGGCTGCACCATTAAAGCCCAATCCAAGGTTAAGACTCTGGGAGTCACCCTGGATCAAAGTCGGTCCATGAAGGCGCAGGTGAGCAGCCTGGTCTCAAGCTCATCGTATTACCTGAAGCTGTTGGCACAGCTATGGACGTTCCTGAACACCTCTAACAGTGCAATGATCGCATGCGCCATCATAGAGGCAAAATTTGATTATTGCTCCAGCCTGCTGCTAGGGATTGCCGAAGGGGAACTTTCCCGGTAACAGGTAATTCAGAACAATGCTGTACGCATTTTGAAGGGGCTGCACATAACAGACCATGCCTCTTCGGCCAGAAGAGCCTTACACTGGCTCTCTGCGAAGAGCTGTATACTGTTGTGTGTACACTGCATCACCCATCGCTGCCTCCACTGTCAGGGCCATGAGTATTTGGCCAAATGTCTCTCCTGGCTGCCTGCCCTCAGAACCCTGCAGTCAAATAACACGTCTCTTTTGGTCACCCTAAGGACCAAACTCACCTGTGTGGCAGAAGGGTCCTTCCTCCATGCAGCCCCTAGGCTCGGGAATGCTCTCTCACCTGATCTGCGAGCTTGTACATCGCTTCCCATCTTCAGACATGGACTGAAAACGATTCTATTTTGCTTATCTTTCTCTTCCTGGCCCTCTTTTCGGATTCTCTGTTATCTGTTGGTCATGTTTAGCGCCCCCATGCCTCCGGGCTTTGTATCACGCTCTATAAATGTATAAAACAATATTTTTAAAGTATCTATGGGGAAGAGGAAGGGGAAGACGTTGATGTGCTGGCCGTTTATCTTCAGGAAGCCAGTGGTCTGGACATTCTCAGAACTGGATATCCTTCCAGACTCCATTCTGGGGAAAACCTCAGGCATCCTTGCAGGGGCTGATGGCCAAGGTCACCGATACCCTGGGGTTACTGACCCAGAACGAAAAGTAAATTTGAACAAACTGACATTCTGGATGAAGGACCCAAAAGTGAGACCTTACTGCCATTCAACATGCTATCGGAAGCTCCTGTGCTCGAGGTGTGAAAAAGGCCTGCCTCCGCACCTACAGTTGACAGGGAGCTGGCTAGAAGCATAGCCTAAGCCCTCAGACCTGGCTTTTTTGTCCACTCATGCCTCCACAGAGACCCTAGCATTACAATCCGAACTTCATATCTAAAATACACCTACCTTCCTTCTCTCCTCCCTGACAGAGTAAGAGACTAGACGGCTGGGGTAAGAAGGTGTTTGCCTCGGGCAGCCTAGCCCTCCAGGCAATCCACCCCTCCTGCACCCTGATGAGTCTTGTTTGGCCTATGGTCCGGAGTGGCCAACACAATAGACTACGTCCTTGAAGGGGAAATTGGAGGGAAGTTTAGCCATGGCGAGGTCAGGCGTCCCTAGAGAGACTGCAAAGCAGGCACTTCCTGAGTGGTAGAGGCAGAGGTGCCCCTAGGGGAGGATCGGCTGCAGCCACCATCCCCTCGGCTACCCAGAGTCCAAAACCTGTGATATTGCTTTGCCACAAGTCACCTGTCAGAGCGAGAAATGGCTCTGAATGGTCTCAGATCACGTCCGATGCATGGGCTTCACAGGTCGCCCAGAAGGGTACGGTCTCCCTTTAATTCAGCATCCCCACTTTCCTTTCAGAACCGCCAGATTGCTTCCAGACCCCATCCTCTTGGAGGTGGTCAGTCAGCTTCTTTTGAAGAGCTCAATAGAACTTGTTCCATGCTCGGAACAAGGCAAGGAGTGGCACTCTACTCATCTCCTAGTTCCGAAGAAAGATGGGGGCTTGCACCAAATATTCAATCTGAGATTTCTGTATTTGTACCTTCAAAAGAACAAGTTCAAGATGATGACTCTAGCCCAGATCCTCTAACAGCAGGACTGGTTGGTGCTATTGGACCTTCAGGATGCCTACTTTCACATGCCAATTCATCTAAAGCACAGGAGATAGCAGAGGTTTGTTGCGGGCCAGCATCACTACCAGTTCAGAATCCTGTCGTTCAGGCTTTCTTCGGCACCCAGGGTTTTCATCTAGCTGCTGGCAGCGGTATCAGCTCGCCTCAGGAGGCAAAGCATTTATGTCTTTCCCTACCTAGATGACTGGCTCGTCTGAGCCCTCTCCCAAGACCACACATCAGTACATTTGTTTGCATGTACAGCATGTTGCACAGCTTGTGTTTTTCCCGGTTTGGGGTTGAATGACCGAGGTAGGAATGTTCAAGGGAGAAAAGGATGAAGATCATTTTTCGAAATAACCTTCAGTCTTTTCTCCCCTCATCACTTCTGACTTGGCCCACACCCCCAACACACCCACACCCTACCCACAGCCCCCTACTTACCTTTCTTCCAACTCGCTGGGCTCTGCAATGCCTGTTCCCTTTCACTTCCGTGATCGGGAACCGGCGATGCAGGGTGCTTCCCTTTTTTTGTTTTCCTCGGGACATCAGCAGAGGTGTCCCCCGCAAACCAGGCTCACAATATAGTGAGTAAGTGTGCAGGGAACACTCTCGCAGCTTTTTATGTTTTTGGGATGGCACCGAATGCGTGATTTGGTTGAACTTTTCAGCCGTTCAGATTTTACAAACGTCCGAAATTCGGCCAAATCTCAGTCAGTATTTTTTTCTGAACATTTTAGGCGAACCAGTTTTTCCCAGAACTTCAAAAAGGCTCAAGTTTCGCCGTCCCAGTCACTCAGATTCATCGGAGCAATCTTGGACACTCACCTAGGCAGAGCCTTTCCACCCAGGACACCAAGTAGCGAACATCTCTCAGATTGTAGATGTCCTTCAATCCCAGGAGCATGTTCCTGTGTCAGCGTTCTTGTGTCTGCTGGGTTTCATGGACTCCTGCATTCTGGTGGCCCTGGAGGCCCGGCTGTGCATGGGTCGCTTCAATGGCTGCTCTAATGCCAATGGTCACACTTTCAGCTACACATGTCAGATCTACGCAAGGTGTCGAGAAGTGGCTTGGGACCTCAAATGGTGGTCCATGAGGGACAATCTGCCGAAAGGCGTGTTTTGTCAACCTTGGCCTCAGTGATGTTAGTCATAGTTGCATCCCAGACAGCTTTGGGTGCCCACTTGTCGGACCGGACTTTGGTCTCCTTCTGAGCTTCGGGAGCACATCAACTCTGAAGAGTTGGTCTGTGCTTATCCTGACGGACAACACAGTGGCCATGCGTTCCCTTAACAACCGAGGTGGTGTGGGATCTTTGCTACCAGGCAGGGAAGCTATGCAACTGTGGTTCTGGACTCTGGAGAACCACCACTTTCTCACAGCTGCACATCTTGCCGGAACAGAGAATGCAACGGCGGATGCCTTGAGCAGACGGATTTCGGCCTCCCATGAGTGGGAGCTCTGTCAGTAAGTTTTACACTGCGGAACTACTCAAGTGCATCTCTTTGCTTCCATTGTGAACAGGAAGTGAGAGTTGTTCTGCTACAGGGAATTTCCTGAACCGGGAGCTCTTAGGGACACGCTGACTGTGGTGTGGCCTTTCGACCTCCTTTATGCATACTGTAAGGAACACATGGTGGCAATAGTAAGACAGACTCAAGTGACCACAGTTCAAGGGTGTTTATTGAACTTTCTCAGGGGTATGATAAACGCCTATCTAAATCTAAAGATGGGAGCAAGCTACGACCATCAAATAATAAAGAAGGCAGCCCTAGTGGAGTCATGTCAACATACAAAGGGCCTATACATAAAAAAAATTAAAAAAACATTGCCAATCCTCACTACCAGTTACAAATAGTGCGGGGTGCAGCTCATGAAAAAGAAATAAGTGTTCACAAAATGATAAGTCGGGATACTTGGCCCGTTTGCCTCCCTTCCCCACATTTTCAGCACAGGGCAAGGCGGTTCACTCGAGCCAAGTGCACACTCTGGCTTCTGCTATACGAGGATACAGTTCCAGTTTCAGAGTCCACAAAATGGAAGATCTTCGGTGTTCAAGTCTCTTGATGCAGAGGGCCTGCTGTAACAGAAACGACATGCAAATGTTCTCTTTAGCATTCACAGAATTCACTTGTATTCATGCTGGATCCCCCTCTTCTGGGCTCAGAATCGTTCAATGTCAGATCCCCCTCTTCCGGGCTCAGATCCCTTTACCAAAACAAGGTTCAATTAGTCTGCCTCAGTCGGACTCGGACCAATTGGATTTACTTTATACTGTCGAAGACTTTCGAATGTGCACAGGTTTTTAGCAAGACCTGTCGCATGACCACTTCGATCTTAATATTTCTTTCACACTCAGGATCAGTTGGATACCCAATAGAGACGTTCGAATGAGCACCTATGTTGTGCCGGACCACACCGTGTATGGTATCTTGTCTTGATTTCCACAGATTTAAATTAAGTAATTATTTCTGGTTTTCAATAACAGTCGCGTCGCTCATTCCAAACGCTTCATACAAGGTTCCCTTTATACAATGCTGCCGCTCACAACCTTGTTTCAAAACACAAGCTGGTTTGGTATCAGTCTCTCCGATTCATCGGCTGTGTTGCTTTTTCGAACACTGCTTTCTTGCAAAAGCCAAGGACAGTACTACAGTGGCAATCGCTCCTCCCCACCTTGGCTGTCGATGGTGAGAGCCCTGGGTACCTCTGATACACCGCGTAGGCTTTTTGATCAGCCTTAGGTCCTGGTCTTCGGTTTCTTATTTTCCAAGGCTCATGGAAATTACCGTCTTTATAGGTCAAGGGTACTACTTCCCTTCTTGCAACCCTCTCCGGTATCGCCGTCTTCCACCTTGTATTAAACTGCCATCTTGGAACTGCTGTCTCCTTGTGTGTTTTGCCTTGCTCATAGTGTGCTTTCGTACTCCGCCTTTTATCCGTGTGGGGAAGTGTGATGGAAGTCAGGTGTGTGTGATGATCCGTAATTGCCGGACCATGGTGTTTGCACATGTCAGGTATACGGGTCTGGTGTAAGTCCGTTGTCGCTCACAGTCGGCTGTCTGTAAGAAAGTGTTCATGTCCCACTTCCACTCCCCAAAGACACCTCATCCAGGTGCTCCTCCCACACTTGTCCACCCCCAGGAACTGGATCCAAAAGCGATCCCCCACTCCCCAGGGACTAGCGTGGGAAACACCTTCAGGTTTCTGACAGTACCCGCACCAACTGATCCGTCATTGCACTGGTTCTCAGGAGACTGCGCATTTTCGGGTCCACGTTGATTCAGATTGCTCCGGACTGGGCTCAGAGGACGTGGTACACTGAGTTACTGGGCATGTCTGTCTGCCCTCCCTTGTGCCTCCTGCGAAGAATGGATCTGCTTCCCCAGTCAGAGGGGCAAATTCATTTGTAGCCAGAAGAGGAATTTTGATCCTTTATCCAGTCCTTTATCCCTGGTTTTCGATATTTTGCTGTCTCTAGCCCAATCGGGCTTGCAGATTGGCACTGTAAATAGATACCTCTCTGCTATTTGTTTTTAAGAGGTCCCCGAAAGAGGGCTCGTTCTTCACAATCCCAACTGTTAAGCAGCTCTTGCGAGGATTGTGTATCCAGTTCTCCACGCCATCAAAGAAGAGTGTGGGAGTTCCTCTACTGAGGACGAACATGGTTCAAATAACCTGATCTATTGAAATTCTTCTACTCAGGAGGGTCTACAACCACGTTTTATCTCACTACACACGTCACAGAGGAGAAATATCCATTTGCATATCAATCTGGTCCCACCCACAAGGGGAGTCCAGCACCAAAATGCTAGGCAATTCTCCTCTGAACAAGCATACCATCAGCAACCCCAGACATGTGTTTCAGCCTTGTTGGGCATCTCAATGAGGTGAAGCTGATCCTCTCTAAGGATCAGTGAGCAAGGGGTACAGGTCTGGATTAACCAGGGTTACTTGGGGTGAAACCCCAAGTTTTACAAATTAAAGAAGAGTGTAGTAGCGGCACCGGATTTAGTTTTGACATACCTTTAAGAGGGCTTGGTTTGTGCTCTTCCATTCTTTATTTGATTAGTCATCTTGTCAAGTGATTTTCCTGGTCACCATCACTTCCGCTAGACGGGTGAGTAAGCTCCAACCGTTATCTGCAGGACTCAAGTCGAGGGACCACGCAGGTGGACAGCGCCCACCGTGTATTTTACAAATAAACATTTAAAAAAAAAAAAAAGAATAGGCTGCAGCCAGGTTTCAAACCATGAATGGGAATAGAACCCTAGACTTGTGCCTCTGAAACGAGACACCTAACTGCAAGGCTATCAAAGCATCTCAATCTGTCAACATTCAAGAGAAGTATAAAAACCGTACTCCTTAACTCACTGATTAATGATCTTGTTTTACTGGGCCTGATCTTTCACTTATTTGGACTTGCTGCTTTTCTTTCTTGCTGCGCTCTGAGGCCTTCAGGCATCTAGCACCCTACCAAAAAACTAAAATAAATCAATAGTACTAATGGACCTCGGTGTGACCTGCATAGGGCACACCACAAAATTGCATCCCCAACAGGCCCCTGGTTTCACATTCTTCTACTAGACTTAACTGACTACATTGAACTACCTTCACATCCTTAACACACTAAATCAAGACCAAACCCTGGAAACCTGACGTCGACATTGAAACATGGCTGCGGAACAGATCCAAAACTGCACCTCACTTCCAAATCTGCTCACGTCTGCTATTTTCACTTCACCATTGATTCAGGTCAGCCAGTGAAGCACAGTTCCAGGGTTAAATGTCTGTTGTTGCATTACCATACACTTCAAAATACCTTGGAACCAATATCATTGGTCACCACACATATATAACCCTGTAGAAGAACTTGCAATCAGATCACTCTAGATCAGTATTCTTCAAAGTGAATGGGAGGACGCTGCCTGAGCATAGATCAAGATGGCTGCTGCTTCTGTGAGCTCCTGTACACCATAGCAATATATGTCCTTTGGAGAACACAACACAGAGCAAAAAGATTACGTATCCACTGAAAGAACAGCAAAGAAAGAGAGGGTATGAGTTTCTAAGAGGCCAAGACTTGGGCTTGGGCAATGTTTGATGGCTTCAATATTTCAGAGTCAAAGAAAACTAAAATTGTTTCTTAAATTAAACTCCGATAATGGTGTCAAATCATATCTGTGCTAAAATAGTGGTACTCCCATTCCTCCCCCACCGGCTGAAAGTAGCGGTTTTAATAAGGGGCTTTATTTTTTGCAAAACAAACGCAAATATAAAAATGTTACTTTGTAGCTGATAAAAAGACTCAGCATTTTCACTACAATAATAATAACATGGGACCCTTGTAACTCCCACCCAATGCAACACTGTGTATCTGTTCGAAACAAACTACTCCTTCAGTTCACACACACCTGCCAATCATGTAGTTTTGATAGTCTACTTCAATGTAGGGGGAGGGGTAAAGGACCAAGTGCAAGGGTGAACTGAGCTCCCTTTCTTCATCAAATGTCAAGCTCCTATGGGCCAGGAAAGCCAACATGAGGTCAATGCACTGGTATTGCGGACCAAATGGTGGAGATGAGAAATTGCCGCCCCTGCCTCGCCTTTTTATTTGAACACCAGAACAAATCTCCAGCAATTAAATTCACTTCATCTTCTTGGGGACCTCCCCACCACCCCAAGAGCCCATCATTAGTCTAGTCTAGTGAGGTAAATTGGTCAATGGTGCTGCCTGAAGCATCGGATTACTGTTAAAATGTGCGTCACGTGGACGCTGCATACCTGCGTTCCCAGGAGATGTCCGTACCGGAGTAGCCAGACTGGTTGATCCGTTGGCAGGGTGATTAAAGGCAACGCAAGGAACCAGCCCCAATTCCGCCCTGACGAGACAGGGTTGAAAGGGGACTAGCTCCTGACGCCACGGATAAACTCTTCCCTGCGGATTAACGTGACGCCAGGACAGTGCAAGCACTGACAGGGAAGGTTACAGCTGTTGGTACTCTGGATAGGATGAGAGGAGAAGTCCAAGTTCGCAGAGCTGGAGGTAGCAATGTCCACAGGAGCAATGGTCCAGGCAAGGTAAACCGCTAAAGTGTAGAATAGAGAGGAAGTCCACTGGATGCTGGTACCCAAGCAAGACAGGAGGCAGATTAGGCAGTCCAAAGGATGGGGGACTCCAGGGTAAGACTGACAAGAGAAGAGGAAGGAGACCTAGCAAATCGGGAAGCAGGATCCAGCCACCCCAGAACAAACAATGGGAGATCAGGACCCACAAGGCACACTGGAGGATCAGGGAACCAGGAACCACAAGGCAAACTGGAGGATCAGGGAATCAGGACCCTGGAGGGGAAACAGAGCGGACCCAGGAAAGGAGAGAGAAGAAAGGGAAAACCGGAAGCCACAAGGCAAGCAGGGCAAGGAGTCTGGTAGAGGAAACGGCAAGCCAAAATTTCTGGAACGCTGCGGTGGGTCAGGAACCAACCGCGTTGAGACGCAGTTCATTCCGGACCCGACCGCTGTTTAAATTACTCAGCATGAAGCCGAGGTTTGGCCCACAAACCTTGCCCACGCATGCGTGTTGGCCGAGCAGAAGCGAGAACGAGGCTTGAAACGCAAGCTCATCTCATTGCAACCCGTGAGGCCAGCGCATGCGCACAAGCCCCTGCGCGAACGGGGCGTGTGAGTGCAAATCGGGGGTAAAGCTTCCAGACCCGGGAGCGTCGCACGGGGCTAACCTGGTAGGTGTCCTAAAATTACAGCCACTATGGATGCAGAGATTGGAAGCAGAGTGGTCAGTAAACAAACTGCTGGAGAACTTTAATACAGCTCTGATCCACACATACTCGGGAGGAAGCACATGTCATTTGAAGCCTATGGAACAAACTGCTGCAGATAATTGTGATTAGTGTGGTAGATCAGAATCGGGAGGTAGACAGGGTGGCATTTTGATTAAATGTTTCGTTATTAGAACACACAAGGCATAAGCTGTCCCAAATCTCCAAGTTTCTCTTCCCTACCCTACAAGGGTGTGATGTCTTACAAAACAAGAAGAGTCGTCTGTCCGGAATCCTATGCTTACCCGAATTCTGTCCCCATCACTACCAAAGGGAAAAACATGAATTCAACAAAAAGGTACAGTTTGGGACCTTTCCCACACAAAACAAAAGGGGCTGGTTTCTGACCTCCACACCCTGGTGCGTCTATCAAAGGGGGCTCCTCGCCCAGTTCATGCAAGTTCGCTCTCTCTCTCTCGTGTGTTCTCTCGCTCGTGTGTTTTCTCTCCCTCGTGTGTTTTCTCTCCCTCGTGTGTTTTCTCTCCCTCGTGTGTTTTCTCTCCCTCGTGTGTTTTCTCTCCCTCGTGTGTTTTCTCTCCCTCGTGTGTTTTCTCTCCCTCGTGTGTTTTCTCTCTCTCTCTCCCTCTCGTGTTTTCTCTCTCTCTCCCTCTCGTGCGTTTTCTCTCTCCCTCTCGTGTGTGTGTTTTCTCTCTCTCTCCCTCTCGTGTGTGTTTTCTCTCTCTCTCTCTCTCTCTCTCTCTCTCTCTTCTCTCCCCCCCCTCTCCCCTCTGGTTGGTCTATGGTTTGTCTCTTCTCTCTGCTGTACCAAAGTTTTATCTTAGTCTCTTGTCTTCTAGCCCACTTGGGGACCGCTGGCTGATTCAGATCCACACTTGGGTGAGCACCTTGTGTTCCTCCCCCAAGGAAACTCCTGGAGCGCTCTCCAGCTGTGCACCACCAGGTATTTACCCCACCTTGGGGGTCTCGTGGGTCTTTTTCCTCTCACCCCGCCTTGGGGTCTCGCGCCCTCCTCCTGGTTCCCGAGAGCCACAGCGTACCTCTGGTTTCCAGGTGGCGCTCCTCTGGAGAGTCTGGTAGCTCAACTGACACAGCAGCACCATTTTTCAGGCTTACTGAAAATGCGGCGGGTGTGGCTTGCCCTCCCTCCCCGCTGGCTTTTCGGTGAGACTTCATAGGCGGCTTCTCTGCACAGCGGTTGTCTGATTTACGGTCAGCGTTTGCTCCTCAGTACTCTTCTAACCCGGTCTCTTCCCGATTCTGGCCTAACGGGAGTCGTGAGCATTCCTTGGGCTACGCCACGGCTCGGTCAGCCACACCTGGAGTATGCTCCCTCTGTCCTGCCACATCTCGCAAATCTGGAACATTTACAGATTCAAAACGTGTTGTGTCATATTTGGTTGTCCACCAACCTGTGCAGCAACTAATTTCTCAACATTGTCTTCATGATGAAACATATTATGGCCCAGTGAACTGCACAGAAGTATGGCATTATTTAATTCCATTAGTTCTTATTTATTGATTAGTATGTGGGATGTTCGGTACAGCAAAAGCACTGTACAAGAAATCATCATGGGCAAACCTCCTAGTCAAAGTCCTGAAGAAGCACAAATGCACACTTTTGCACTGTATTCCTGCTACATTCAATTGTTCTTGAAGAAGTATCCATGTGTAGAAAAGCTTAATTTGAGAGAGGAATTACAAACCAAATCTATCAAGAGTTGCAATATTAAAGATCTGCTACCGAAGAAATGTAATATGTCTAAAAAAACGAAGGAGTTTGATAACGTACAAGACTGTCTTTGTCTAATATTTTAAAATAATGCAGGGATCTTTGCTGCAAGTAATAAGGTCTGTTAGATGTGATGACTGGAATACACGCATTTCATCATTGGACGCAAATTATTGGGTAGTTCTTTGTAATAAACTTTCAAAATTCCTCTGGGGTGATGGCATGCGTATCCACAAGATGGTGCATAGTTTTATTTGATTTTGCATACTATGGTCTTTCATATCGGGGCGTCCCTGTGAAAGTGCATTGTGCTCTGTGCTGTTCACACCGAGATATTAACAAAAGGCCTTGCATTTTATTAGTGTCTCACATCTAACCCTGAATGGTGTGCTGTATTGTTTCTTAGTTGTGCTCTTTTGCATATACACAAATCGGCATCCCTAGATAGTACTGGTTGTTTTTCACAGATGGGTGTCCTGGGAAAGACACATTGAATCGATTCATTTTATGTACAATTGTGTTTATCATCTAGGTGTCCATGGGAAACTGCATTGCCACATATTAGGTTTCAGGTTATTGAGACCTTTGTATACCTAACAAAAAGGCGTGCATTGTTTTATATACTGTCTCACATATAAATAGCCCTAAGAAAGCATGCTGCATTGTTCCTAAATTGTACTATTATTTACACACCCTTAAAACAAGCACATTGCTTTGATAAATATTGGGTCTTCCCATGTTTCACATCCAACTACCCAAGTACTCAACTACCAAAACCATTTCATATTCCACACCTAGAGTGTAAAGCACGCTGCATTGTACCATCCCGTTCCAAGCACCTACAGCTATGACATAACAGTCAGCTTCTAGAAATTCCAAGCCCTAAGCGTACAACCGAATGCAGGGACAAATCGACCACCCAAGGAAGGATTACTGGGTCAGATGGGAACTAAGCAACAGATGCACCATCCATACTACAAACATGCACCATCCCCCGACTAGCTTGCATATAGAACACCCAGCAACAATGACCCATGTACCCCTGGAGGAGAAAGGCTACATGCCAGATCAACCCAGTTTTGTTTCACACTACCTCCCCACCTACTGAAACTGCCCAGGCCCGTCACGGAACACAACTGATTCAGTTTGCTCCTCGACCTAAATGTTGAAGCCTCAAAGGACCATTGGATGTTTGTTGTATTACTAGATCAGCGAAGGTTATATAGGTCAGCCGGTTGGTGGATGGTTAGGCGGCCTTTGTAGTATTGATGGTGGTCTTGTTGGTTAGCTCTCTTACAACTTGGCTGTTCTTACTTGGATATCCCACTGCCACTGCGACCATCTAATGATTCCTTTTACTTCAACATGCCAATGCATCAACTCACGACTTACACACAGCCACCAGGAGAAGCTGGACAACTCTAAACATGGAAGAACTAAGAAACCTTATGGAAGAGACCAAGCCCAACTAACTAGACCTTTAATTACCATATTTTTTTTGGGAAGCTAAAAGAAACAAAGAAATCTGTATACCCAAGGCACCTGACACCCTCACCGAAAAAAGGCTGAATCAAGATGATAAACACCCCACGTACAGAAACTGAAAAAAATATATTTCTAGAAGGAATATGGGTGAAAACCTTACAACCCACAGGACATGCTCGCATACCAAAGACAAATCCGCCTATAACATAGCAGACATCCTTAAAGTAAAGACATTTTACGGTTCTGAACAAATCAATAATGCACCTCAACAAGAGAAAGAACTGGACCAAATCATTAATGAGACGAGAAATCCCGCTTTCTGCAACTAAGTACCTTCACATTTCAGAAGCAGACTATTAAACATACAGTAAGCCGGGGGCGCCGTTGAGCTGCAAGGAACAAGTTACTTACCTGTAACTGTTGTTCTCCAGCATGGGTCTGGCATGGATTCACATGCTCATGAATATTCCCCGTCGTCAGGCTGGGAATCCTCGGTAAAGAAAAAATCAGTTTCAGTTTCGTTTCTGATCTGTCTTTCGTAGTAGTAACCAATCACTGATCTCTGCGTCATACTGACCACAGCCAATGACTGCCCTCTACCTAAGCCCCGCCTCTGGCAGCCATCTTCAGATTTGGTAGCACGTGAAGTGGCAGTATGACCAAGTGAAGAGCCGCAGAGGGGAAGGCGGGAGGGTTCGCATGTGAATCCATGCCAGACCCATGCTGGAGAACAACAGTTACAGGTAAGTAACTTGTTCCTTCTCCAGCATGGGGTCTGGCATGGATTCACATGCTCATGAATAAAGAATACATAGCAGTACACACATGCACAACCACGGGAGGTGGCAAAGGCTCAACATTAAGCATTACATCAAACTCAACATTAAGCAATTCTTACCTCCTCACCAGGCTCACCTTAGGCGAACAGGTTGCGCAGCACTGCTTGGCCGACTTTGGACTCCTCCCTGGAATCCCGATCGACGCAGTAGAATTTCGTGAAGGTGTGCGTCGACCTCCACGTAGCAGCCCTGCAGATGTCCAGCAAGGGCACACCAGATAGGAACGCCGTGGTAGCTGCGATCGCTCTGGTGGAATGGGCTCTCGGACGGCCAGGCAGCGGTCGGTTTGCCAACCGATGACAGTACATGATACAGCCAGAGAGCCATCTGGAAATGGAAGACTTCGAGAGAGCCTTCCCCTGATTGACAGGTCCAAAGTTCACAAAGAGTTGTGACGTCTTCCGAAAACACTTCGTGCGGTCCACGTAGAACTTCAGCGCTCTAGCCACATCCAGCAAGTGCAAAGTCCTTTCAGCCGGCGACGAAGGCAACGGGAAGAAAACAGGCAACACCAAGGGTTCGTTGAGGTGGAAGTCCGAATGCACCTTGGGCATGAAGGAGGGGTGCGTCCTGAGCACTACCCTCGTGTCGTGAAAAGTCAAGTACGGAGCCTTGCAGGAAAGGGCCTGGATCTCTCCCACCCGTCGTGCGGAGGTGATGGCCACAAGAAACGCTGTTTTCCACGACAAGAACTTCAACGGAGCCGAGTGCAGAGGCTCGAACGGAGGTCCCATGAGCTTGGTCAGCCCCACGTTGAGCTCCCAAGCCGGGGCCGGAGCCTTCACCGGCGGGAACGATCTGAACAGTCCCTTCATGAACTCTTTCACCAGACGATGAGACCACAAAGACGTCCGCCCCGTGGTTCTGGTGTATCGGGAGATCGCAGCAAGATGAATCTTGATGGACGCGTGCGCCACTCCAGCCTTGGCCAGCGTCAGTAGGTACGGCAGTACTTGGGGAGCCGTAATCCGTAGAGGGTTAATCTTCTGTGCGTGGCGCCAGACAGAGAACCTCTTCCATTTGTGTCCGTAGCATTTAAGAGTTGAGGACGCCCTGGCCTTTGCAAGAACCTCTCTGCTGTCGGCCGGTATGGCGTATCCTCCAAACTCTAACGCTGCAGGAGCCAGGCCTGCAAGCTCAGCGACTTCGGGTCGTGATGGAGGATGGCGCCTCCTTCCCTGGAGAGAAGATCCGCGTCCACTGGCAGCTTGATTGACGGGGACGCTGACAAGTCCAGAAGGTCCAGGAACCATATCTGCCTCGGCCACGCAGGTGCGACAAGGATCATCCTGCACCGTGACCTCTTGAGCTGGTTGATGAGCCGGATCAGCAATGGCAATGGAGGGAACGCGTATAGAAACAGGCCCTCCCAGGGGAACGAGAAAGCATCGCCCATGCTCCTCGGCTGGGGAAACCTGCTGGCGAACCTCCGGCACTTGGAGTTCGTCGCTGTCGCGAACAGATCGATCTGGGGTGTGCCCCACCGTCGGAAGAGGCGGTCCACTAGATCCTGTCGTAGTTCCCACTCGTAGCACGAGCGTAGCTCTCTGCTGAGCGAGTCGGCGATGGTGATTTTTATCCCTGCCAGATGAAACGGCACCAGAAACATCCCTTGGGCGACGGCCCAATGCCATAGATCCTGCGCCTCCTTGGACAGGGCTGGGGACCTGGTTCCGCCCAGTTTCCTGATGTAGAACATGGTGGTGGTGTTGTCGGTGAAGATCCTCACCACCTTGCCCTTGAGGGACGGAAGAAAGGACCTGAGGGCCCAAAACACTGCACGGAGCTCCAGGACGTTGATATGGAGGGACTTCTCCGTCGGAAGCCAAAGGCCTCTCGCGTGCAGATTTTCGGTGTGCGCTCCCCACCCTTCCAGGGAGGCATCCGTGGTCACTGTCTCCTGGTGGCCGGGGGTCTGGAAGTCCATGCCAGCCGTCAGATGCGCGCGGGTGCCCCACCACCGGATCGCTCGTCGGAAACTCTCGTCGAGTGTGATCCTCTCCTCGAGGCTGCCCGTCGTCTGGATCCAGCGCGCGTCCAGGAACTCCTGCAACGGGCGCATCCGGAGCCTGCACAGGCGGATGAGGTAAATGCAAGAAGACATCATTCCGAGGAGGGACTTGATGGACCTCACTCTGGCCGCGTCCTCAACCAGCATCCGCTGCACCTTGCCCAAGATGGCCCTCGTCCTTTCCTCTGACGGAGAGGCCAGAAGCGACACTGTGTCGAGCTTCGCTCCCAGAAACAGTGCGTCTTGCGCGGGCACCAGGTGGGACTTGGCGTAGTTTATGGAGAATCCCAGGTCCGTGAGTAGTTGGACGGTCCTTGCCGTGTGCTCCACGGCGAGCTCCTTCGTCTTCGCTCGGATGAGCCAGTCGTCCAGGTAGGGGTAGACGTGGATCCCCTCTCGGCGCAGCTGCGCCGCCACCGGTGCGAGGCACTTGGTGAACACCCTGGGTGCCAACCTCATTCCGAAGGGGAGGGCTCTGAACTGGTAGTGACGCCCTTGGACCACGAACCTGAGAAACTTTCGGTGTCCCTTTAGGATGGGAATATGGACGTAGGCATCCTCCAAATCCAACAACGACAGGAAATCGCCCTCCTCCAGCTGACCCAGGACGTGTTGGAGGGTGACCATCCGGAACTTCTGTGCCTTGATGAATTTGTTCAGTCGTCATAGGTCCAGGATGGGACGCCATCCTCCCGTCTTCTTCTTCACAAGGAAGTATCTTGAGTAAACTCCGGAGCCCCGAAGCCTCTTTGGGACGAGCTTGATGGCGCCCTTCTTGAGCATCGCCTTTACCTCCAAGAGAAGTTGAGGGGCGTGATGTTCTTTCCTGGCCACAGGGGGGACGCGCGGGCACCTCTTTAGAAACTCGAGCGCGTGACCCTGAGCTAGGGCGTCCAGCACCCAACGGTCGGTGGAGATGGACTCCCACACGCTGACGAAGCTCGCCAGCCGGCCTCCCACCGGGGTGCATCAGTGGGGGCCCGACCCCACGGCCGGTTCAGTCCTGCTTCGACGAGGCTTTGCCGCCTTGTCCTCCTTGGCGACGACGGCGGGGTCCACCTGACTTGCCTCGTCCCCTGTAAGCTTCCTGTGACGACGAACGGGCCGCTTGACGGTAGGTGGAAAATCCGCCGCTGGGACCTTTGGAGGCACCCCGTTTGCCTCCGCCGCTCCGAAAGTGCGGCCGCCGTTGCTGGAGAACCCCAAAAGCCCGGGCCGTCTCCGTGTCCGCCTTGATGGCTTGAAGGGAATCGTCCACTGTTTTCCCAAACAGGTTGTTTCCGTCGAATGGCATGTCCAAGACTCTGGTCTGCACGTCCTGACGGAAGTCAGTAGCCTTGAGCCATCCACGCCGCCTAAGGCACACGCCGTTGCCCAACTGGCGAAATCCAGTGTCAGCGATGTCCGTCGCAATCATAATGGCGTGGTCCGACGCCACCTCTCCTTCCTGCAAGATCTCTAGGGCTTCCGCCCTCTTGTCGTCCGGTAGGAAGTCCAGCAGGGGGGCTAGTTTGTACCACAACTCCCTGTCGTAGCGTGCCACGATAGCCAAGGCGTTGGCCGCCTTAATCGTTGTCGCTGCAGACGAGATGACTCTGCGTCCCATCGTATCTAATTTCTTTCCCTCGCCGTCCGGCGGGGAGGTCGATGTAGAGGCCGCGCCCCCTTCCCCCCGCTTTCTTCCTGGCCGCCGCGGAGACGACCGAGTCCGGGGTCGGCTGTGCCCGAAGGCACAAGGGGGCCGCGTCGGGGACCCGGTACTTCTTCTCCTACCGATCCCTTCTCGCCGGCGTTGTGGATGGGTTCTTGAGGAGGGCGAGGCCCTCACCCCAAATATCGTCCAGTAGAGGTACAGAGAGGACCGTCTTCCTCTTGGCCTCGCGCCGTTGATAAAGGAAACCTTCCTTCTTCTCTTCCGGGCAGAGCTGGAAAAGCTCGGATGCCCTGGCGATCATGGAGTCAAACGATCCAATCTCGTCGGGCGGAGAAGCCCGGGTGGGAGGCGACGACGGCAGATCCTCGTCGTAAACCTCGTCGTCTGTACCCGTCGCGGCCGTGTCAGTCCCCGTATAAACCCCTTCGTGTCGTGGACGGGGAGGAGGGCTGAACAGGGCGCGATGGCTGAAAAGGAGGTGGAGGATGAATCCTTCTTCTCTTAGAGGGAGGGCTCCCAGAAGGGCCTGGCTCCGGGTCCCCCGTCGTGAGCGGTTCCTCCGCTGGTGGTAACGGCAGTCTCGTCCTTATCTCCGAGCACAAGGACTGTATAGCCAACAAAATGGCCGCCGAGTTGTCTTGCGGCACTGGTTGAGGGGAATCCGACGGGCGGTCAGGAGCCCCGTCGGCACCCTCGACGTTATCGTCGTCTCCTACGTCGGGGTCCCTCCCGACGGGCTGGTCTTCTTCCACACCGACGCCGTGGATTAAGACTTCGATCAGCTCTTCCTCAGAGGCTGAGGCCGAATCCACGACGACCTCCTGCCCCCCCCTTTTTCTTCTCCGCCGGAGGTTTCACGGGGGTCCTGTCGATGGGCATAAAAGAGGACTCCCTCCGCGGTGGCAGGGAGACTCTGAGCCCCGAGGTCGCCACCACTGGTGTAGCCTCCACAGGCTGAGCCAGGGCCGCCGCGACTGGCTCGATAGAGGCCTTGGCCGGATGGATTAAGGCTTTCACCACCTTAGGTGCGCTCACCGCCTTCTCCTTGGGGGGAGGGTCACTGCCTCGCTCCCCCTCCGATGGGGCCTTCGAGCTCGACCGGGGTCTCTCCAGGAGCTTCGCCGGGTGCTCGGCCTTCCTCTTACCCGAGCCAGAGCGTTGGCTCGTGGTTGATGGCGCCGGGGAGGATGCGCCCTGCCTGGCGCCCGTAGAGCCCGACCGTTCGGCGCTCCCGGTGCCAGCAGACTCGCGGTGCTTGGCCTTCTGTTGGACCCCCGTCGCCGGGGCGCCCTCAAAGGTCTTAGAAGACCGCTTGAGAAAAAACATGGAAAATAGCACTAACGCTCGAGAGCAATAGCACGAGGATCCCAACACTTGAACGAGCGGTAAAAATCTGAAGATGGCTGCCAGAGGCGGGGCTTAGGTAGAGGGCAGTCATTGGCTGTGGTCAGTATGACGCAGAGATCAGTGATTGGTTACTACTACGAAAGACAGATCAGAAACGAAACTGATACTGATTTTTTCTTTACCGAGGATTCCCAGCCTGACGACGGGGAATATTCATGAGCATGTGAATCCATGCCAGACCCCATGCTGGAGAAGTATGGTTGCTTGAGACAACAGCTCTGCGTCTCGGATTATCCTTGTCACAGAAGATCCTCTAGTAACAGAACAGTGGAGGGCTGCGCCCCGCACGCCTGGATCGGCGGGCATAGGCATTACCCGGTCGTAGTTTTTGGCTGAAGGCCCCCTACATTTCGGAGACTCCTGCAGTAGCAGAAGGCACCGATTGAGGACCCGCTCTGTCCCGCTGGGAGTGTGCTGCGGCAGAGAGCAGAGCCAGGCCAGAGTGAAGGAGGTCGGCAGGGGAGGACAGGCTGCGGACTGTGCCCCGCTCTGATCTCCTGCCGAGGGCTCGACTGGTGCCTGAACAGCTGCCTGGCCACGGAGCCCGATTGTCAATGCAGACCCCGAGGAGACGAGCGCGGCCACCATTTTAACCGCAACGCTGCTGGAAGGATCATCAAGGGTAATCCATATCATACTGCAAAGTCCAAGTGGCCCTGGATCTGCTCCCATTCGCAGCACATAACTGGGAAATGGTCCTATGTGTATTCCAACCATATTGGAACAGTAATTACTGAACAGGCTTAGATAGAGATATAACACGGATTACGCATGCAGCCTGTGTCCTCTGCCAGACTGATCTGCCTGCTGGAGATGAGGCCAATCCGGTTACCCTCTTTTTCTGGGCACACACTGAGGCGTTATTGCCATTTTGCCTGAAGTGAGCTCCCATTTGAGTGATACCATATTGATCCCTTGGCTGCAGCACTCAACATTGCACTGAACATTATTTGCATTAGTGACCCTAACTGGACTGGCCTCTGCACTGGCCCTCTGTCCAGATGACGGGTGGCAGTGGGAAAGGCAAAAGAAGACCCATGGACTCCTACACAAGCACCCACATAAGTATGCTGCAACTTGCGATGCCACAGTGGAGGGCACTGGAGAGGGCCCTCCTCTCAAGCACTAACATGGATCCCTACATTTCAGCGATGCAAGCTGGCTTTGCATCTGTTAATTCTAAACTCAATGTCCTGGTGTCCACTATTCACTCCTTCAAAACTAAGCTTGATAAGGAGGGTGGTTGCATCACAGCTGGGGAATCGGGGGGGGGGTAGGTGATCTGGAGGCCACGGTGGGGGAGGGACGACCAGGATCTTCAAGCATTGAAGAAGGAGCTACTGGCGGTACAATTGAAATGTGAGGACCTAGAGTCACGCTCCCGTTGGAACAATATCTGAATAGTGGGAGTCCCTGAGAAGGCTGTGCGTGGCCCTGTGGAGCAGTTTGTGGAAGGTATCCTGCAGTCCATCTTTGGGGAGGGGCAGTTCCCGGTTGAAAGGGCACACCGGAAACTGTCCCTGGCCCTGAAGCCTGCCCCCCACCACACAATTATCACTAGGTTTTTAAACTATCGTGATCGAGATGACCTAACCCAGTTAAGGCCCGAAAGGTTCTTTCATATTTAGAACAACATGGTCCTAAAATAATTATGTTACAGGAAACTCATGCGCTGCAGAGGATCCATGAGGTGTTTGCACGTAAATGGGGCCCCTTGCGGATCTACACTGATTACTCTTCACAATCCAGAGGGGTCCTTATGCTAATTCACCCTTCTCTGGGATTCAGGGTTTCCAGGAGCATGGCTGACCCCTCTGGACTGATATGTTATAGTCTGGGGAACAATGGCAGAGCATCTGACTGTTTTTGTCACTACGTATGGTCAGAATTTTGAACTACCCCGAATTCTACCAGCAAGTATAATTTTTAAGACTCTCCATAGTTCCTTTTTAATGTTATCCTTTTGGCACATACTGCCTATTGTTGCTGGGATACCCTTGAGGCTCCTCTTAACTTTCTCTGGTTAACCTTGTAAGAACTACAGTTCCAAAGGCTAGAAAGAATCTTTGGATCCCTTTTACATTTTATCAGGTGTGACCAGTACTCCCCACGTTATGTGGAGTGCTTGGGAGATACTGGGTATCCCCTTTCTCATTCTAAATGTGACATTTATGTTACAAGGACAAACTTACCTTTAATGGCACCAAAATGGCCCCAGTCTTTTTGCCATTTTAGTGTTTCTTGTCCTTTCTTGCTCCTTCCCGACATTCAGAGCGGGAAAGTCCTTTGTGTGATTTTTATCTTCGGCGGGAATCCTGTGGATTCCCCGCTCAGGCTGCATATTGTCTGAAGAGAGGGAGGAGTCCAAACCTTCGCACCCCTTTGTCTTCCAGCCTGACTGCGAGAAACCAGTTCAAACTGCGAGGCTGGCTGTCCTTAAAGGACTGCCAACCTCCTTCCATCCCAACCCCCCAAATGTTACTTACTTGAAAAGGAAGTTGGTTGGTAACTAACTGAGAGTGAATAGTTACAAAGGTGCTTACTTACCCGTTACACTCACCTGATTCCCACAGGGGCGTCGGTCGGACCCGGACAGCTGCGGTCTCCACCAACATGATGCATAGTGAAGAGATGACAGTCTGGACTGGCCCGCCTAATCTTGTCTGCTGGACTCATAAAAGTATTCTCCTGCAAGTGGAGAAAGGGATTCAGCCACCCATGGACTTTAGTGATGGCCCCCCAACAGTTCTCGTTCTCCCCACTAATCACCTCCGATATCCCCTTTTGGTAACCTCACCTTATGTTTTTAAATGATGAGCTCTCCATCCTGCATGGCATACAGGGGCGCGTAGATACCAGTTACTTCACTGTGTTGAAGGTACTGGAGGAGTTCCGGAGGAATATTGACTCCAGTGTCTATAAAGTTCAGACAGTTCAATATGTCCGATGTTCACTCTTGTTCCATTCCCTCGTTAGGTTGCAGCTGGGTCCAAAAGAATATTGCCTGGAGGCAGCTGATGGCATTCAGGTAAGAGTCTGTATTACCAAACACTGTCCGGTAAAAGTTGCATGAGTTTAACTTGCTGTCTTCTCTCCCTTTATAGGTGCAGCATAGGAAGATGCAGCGAATTAAAGAATACCACCTCTGGTGGTAAAGCAGGTAAGCCTATGGTTGCAAGAGATTGTCTTTGTCAGTTTTCTCGGCTCATCTTGTTATTCCTTTTGTTTTCCTCCCAGGTGCTGGGTTTCGACAAAGAAAATGATGGAGACAGCGCTGAGTCGAAAGATGCGGTGGACTGGCGAGTATAACACGGCGCTGCTACTGGCGAAGCGACGCGTGCTGAAATAATGTCCTTTCCAGGCTTGGAGATGTGCTGGGTCCGGAATCAGGTAAGGAATCAAATAATGTCCGTGATCTAACCTCTTCTCCTTTCTTTTCCTTTTGTCTAGGAGCTCCGGATTCGAGGAAGGCGTGGCAGAAGGCTGGATGCCGACTTGCAGACACAGTGAGCATCACGCTGCTGGATGCAGAATAACGCAAAGCATGGGCTGCTGGTCGGGCGTGGTTTAAATAGCTTGCAAAGTAGTCCCAGGTAAGAAGTTCCCCAGAACCACACCCTAGTAAAAAATAGTCCCTGTAATAAAATAGTCCCATCCAGGCCTCACGTTGGCTTGGACTCATTTGCAGCATGGTCTGCATAAGGTACGTAAAGTCTATGAGCCTGGCTCCTATGGCGCCAGGACTGATTTTCTATGATGAGCCTGGCGCCTAAGGCGCCAGGACTGAATCCAAACAGGGGTTTTAATGAGTATCTGGATGCCTGCTCCCGGGGCTGATGGACTCGATCCGGATGCCCGGGGGTAGGCATCATGACATTACCTTGAATGTGTGTTGCACTATTCTAAAACGTATACACAAGATTAATTCAATCATCTGAATTGGTTGTGCCTCTTCCCCAAAAGAAATGCTGTTGGTTTCACTTTACTATTCCTGTTAGGATAAATGTATGAGTCTTGCTTCCCCTAACTTGCTGTTAGCCTGTCCAGAATAAGTCTGCCTAAGGTTATATTTACATTTAAGTTGCCGACAGCCCCTTTAAAAAGTATATAAGTTTTACTTACCTTGTGTTAGCTGTGTGCCATCCTAAAACAAGTTAAAGAGTTATTGCTTACCTCAATCTGTGTTGCACCGCTCTAAAAGGCAACTGTAATAGTATGTTACAACATTCGGTTTTACCTGCCTAGAATACTTGTGCGCCATTCTTGAATAGTGTTCCTTTAGGTGTAGCTCACTTTGGTCTGCCTGGTGCATCCACAATTAGTGTAAAGAGCTCTTGCTTATCTCGGGGACTGTGTTCCACTGCGTGACAAGCAACTGAAATTGTATATCACACCAAAAAGGTATTACTCAAAATACCACCACTGTGTGTTATCACATAAGTAGAGGTATATACTGTCCCTTCAATCTGTGTTCCACTATTCAGAAAAGTATATTTGCAAGTTGGTTTACTATGTGATTTCCTTGTTGAGTGTCTCTGCATAACAGACAGGGTCTACTATCCTTGAATTACTGCAAAGTAATCTGAAAGTAACTTATGGTTTTACTCCAAGAAAAGGTGTGACCTATACTGAATGTGTAGGATAAGGTTTGACTTCCCTAGTAAAGGCCTGGGTGCTGATGGTTTAGGGATAGAGCTTTACAAAACCTTCCTCCCGGAATTGGTCCCAAGCTTACTGCGGGTATGGGAAGAATCTCGTGATGGGTGAAGTCTCCCGGTCCATGCGAGAGGCATTTATAACTGTGTTACTGAAGCCCTGCAGACCCTTGCATGACGTGTTCTCATATAGGCCTCTGTCATCAATTAACGCGGATGCCAAAGTCTTTGCTAAAGTTCTGGCCATACACCTACTTCTGCTCATGCCATAGCTGGTACAGTCAGACCAGTCTGGCTTTATTCCCACAGGATCCACGGCCTTAAACTTACGGTGACTCTTTTGTGTGTTATCTCAAATAAATCCCCAGGCTAAAGTGGTGGCAGTGTCTCCTGGGGACACCTTTTTCAGGATCTCTGCCGTTTTGGGTGCATGCCCGTACTTTTTACAGTGTCCAGTGGTTATACTCCAGTCCAGTGGCTACAGTCCGCACCAACAGCACCATTTCTGCCCCATTCCCATTGAGGCGTGGCACCAGACAGGGTTGCCTACTTTCCCCCCTGTTATTTGCACTCACGATTGAGCCACTGGGAGCACTGATATGGGATGTACACGGACAGAGTGTTAAGAATATCGGGACCTCCCCAGGTCATCTCGCTATATGCAGAACACTCGCTATTATTTGTCCACGACACAGATCAAAATTTGGACCCCATTATGCAAGACATACATAAATTCATGCAATACTCTGGGTACAAGATAAACACTAAGTCAGAACAGTTACATTTAACACCAGCCACTGAGCGGCCAGTGGAGCTTTGGGTGGGAGCTGGGGGGGAGCTGGGGGGGGGAGGAGGAAGAACGACAGGGTTTGCTGGGCCTCATCGAAATGTCAGTACTTGGGTGTCGGGATCTCCAGGGACCATCAAGCGCTATACCTGGAAAATCACAAACTATACTTGCAACAATTGGCAGCAAAACTGACTTTATGGGCTGTTCTCCCGATCTCCCTGTATGGGCGGGTCTCATTACTCAAGATGGTGGTCCTTCCCAAACTGCTATTTTTGCAATGTTGCTCTTTGGCCGGGTAGAGCTTTTTTTTTTTTTTTTTTATTGTGTTTGATTAACAAAATAACCTTTACAATAATTTACAATTTAACATAAAATTATCTCTTTACATCTTAATATTCATTTTCCTCAGTGTCTTACAATTTTCTTTTCATTAGATAGTGCTAAAAATAAATACAAAAGTGGATACATTACATATTTCAGATTCACATGTATAACCAATCAATCAGAGAATTCAATGTTTCCTTCATATGTCGACCTGTGACAATTTTAGGTTAAGCACCTTGAGAATTTTGGTCAGCCTAATAATCAGATTAGTACTATTACCCCCACATACATCTGTTCCATAATGAGGTTCTAAAATTAAGTGAACCCGTATACCAATAGTTCCCAAATTCACTGATTCTCAAGGATTCAAAGCTTGTACAAAATATTACTTGATGTTTTAGGGTCTCAGCCAGATTTACCATACCACAGAAACCCGTTTTTCACACGATCAAGGGTAGGAAATTGATTTGTATTTACGCTTTAGATTAAGTCTCTTTCTGCTGGACCAGGAAATTTCAAAATGTAGCTTGGTAAATCGCCCAATTTTCTTCTATATAATAGGCTTTATAGTTCCCGATCCTATCAGACTGCATACACCAGTAAAATAGTTGAAATTTCCTTTTCTTAGCTGGTAGGCATGTTATAAGTTCTTCTTTAGACACATTGATTAGTTCCAAAATCATATCCATTTTCCTCACAAATTTAGTGAGTGAAATTGAGGAGCCAGCGGCTATCATGATTTTTAAATCCTCATATAATTAATTTTTTGGCGGGGATAGCATTATTATTAAGCATGCTCCAATTTCTTTTAGCTGAGAGTGGTAATAGGCCAAATTCTTGCCGGATAATATCATTAGGGATAGATTTTGCTAACCCTAATGTTTTTTTCCATAGTTTACCTTGAACGGTGTCAAGCAGATCCTCAATCTCGACAGTGCAAATGTCAAGACAATAGAGAATAATAGGTTCAATTTTTAGTAAATAAAATTGAACCAACGGAAGAAATGAAAAATTACAATATTTTCCTCGGATAATACACATCTGAGAGGTTAAGGGCTTTAGTTTTTCATTTATCAGTTCTTTCCACCAATTGATTGAATTCTGGTCAGTTAGAGCATATCCCAAGTACCCAATTCTCTTAACCTGTAGAAGACTGACCATACCAATAGACCAATGGAATCTATGCATCCTCGACTTCCCCTCCCTGAAGATAATAATCTGAGATTTAGATTAATTTATCTTCAGATTATGGGATTGGGCATATTCATATGTACAATTTAGTTTGTTCTGCAGCCCGAATGGTGTTCTGTCTATCAACAGTATATCATCCGCAAAATGTATAGAATTAATTTTGAGGGGATTCAATCTGGCAGGATAGCTTATTATATCTCTCCAGTACCAATGAAAGTCTGAAAGATACAGATTGAATAAAACTGCCGCTAAGGATTGCAGTATTAATAGGATCAGACAGGGTACCCGTGGTGTTAATACAATCCCTGTAAATTGTCCGAGTATGCAATAGTGCAATGAGAGAGGTTATATGTATCGGAATTCCCAAAAGAATATTTTTTCCCCACAATAACTCTCGAATCGCAGTGTCAAATGCTGCACATAAATCCAATGTGGGCATATAGATTGCTCCTGTCTGTTTGTCCTTGGTTTGACACTGGAGAAGAGAAATTAGTGTGGCATTGAGTGAACATCCCATAGACTTTCTGAAGCCCATTTGAGATTTTGAGAGAGTGTTATTTTTTACTAAGAAATTTTGTAGGTCAATGAGGATAAGTTGTGAAAATACTTTATAAGAAGCATCTGTGAGCGCAATTGGCCTATAGTTTTCAGGGTCCTTGGTGTTTCCTTTTTTATATACTGGGACAATAAGTGCAGAACACCAGGAGATCGGAATCTGTCTAGTTGCAAACATGTTGTCAAATTTATTTTTTAGAATTAGAGAACATAGATGTGGATCACTTTTAATTAAGCATGGCGGAATCCCGTCCAGGCCTGATGTTTTTGAGTCTTTTAATCTCGATATCGCCACAACTATATCCTCAATAGACCAGGGGCAATGCTCAAGGATACATTTGGAAAAATCACGCAGACCCATGGAAGTAAAGGAAGCTGGTAGTTTAAATTTAGCAGTAAAGTAGGTTTCCCAAGTAGAGACTAAAATGGCTGGTTGATGAGTATGTAGTGTACGGATTGTTATTGTTCTTAGGAGAGTCCAGATCTTACGTGTATCATGTTTGAGAATGATGTACATCATGTATTGATTGTCTTTCAAAGCAATACCCTGTTTTAGATTCTTAAATTTGATTTTTATGTCTCCGGATGATGCGATTTTTCTCCATTTTATGCAACTCCGAATCTAATTCGAGGTTTACCAGCCGTCATAGATTAGCGTTTTTCTTTATTTTTAATTTACAAATCCATCAATTGAATGCACGTTTGTGCTGTGTACGACTCTGCACCAAAGTAGCACTCAATGACAAGGTATTAATATGCTTAGCAATACAATTGTTCAATTCTCTCTCCATCACTGTGTTCACACAAATAGGGATTTGAGTATACCTAATAAAGGATGGATCCTCTCTAATCATTTTAAGTACTTTCTTACAAATGAGAGGATTCCATCTTAACAATATCCCTGGTCTATCAATCTCAATAAGTTGCATAGCAGTATCTGAAGGATAAAGCCAATTTGAGAGACTTAATCCTATGGATATTGCAAAATGATCACCAAAACCTAGATCAGAAATCTTAACTTTTTGACAACAGTTCAACATGGAGGAGGAGATAAAGAAGTAATCAATATAGGACTGTAAATCTCCACGCCTCCAGGTAATTGGGTTCGCTTCTTCCTGGGGGGGGGGGCACCAATTGTATGTCCCATCCTAGGAGATAATCGACCCATTGCTGTTCATACTTTAACGAAGGCAATAGCTTTTTTTAATTCTTTTGTTCACATTTCACATGAGTAGTAAAACATGTGGAGCTCGGATCTCCACCTAATATCACTGCCACACCATTGCTTCTAACAAATATCCCTTCAAGAAGTGTATCTAGAGTGTTCTCAATTCTTTCCCATGCAGTTGTTGCTCTGTTCCAATAAATACATATAATTACAATCTTGATATCTGCAGAGCGATAAGGATTAAGTTGTAAAGCCAACACAGAGGTATCCTGATGGATATGTTCAACATCAAATCTGCACATATTTTCACCAATACAGCGAGACCCCCAGAGGGTCGTCCCTTTAATCCTTTGGATGCAGGATATGTGTAACACGCATAGCCAGGTACGTCAAAAGGTTCAGCATACATAGTTTCCTGGAGTAGGATCACTTCTGGAAGATTGGATGCCTCATTCATATTAAGCCACCTTAAATAATTAGCCAGACCACCGCTATTCCATGACATTATACATAGGGACTTCTCATTATGCTAGTGTCCCAGTTTCTCTTTTCTAGGCGCCATCTCAATGGTTTGTGCTAATGATGTAATGCTGTTCAAGGATGCTGCCAATGCTAGTATTTGTTTGATGGTTTCATCATTAAGTTTAGATAAGGGCACATTCAATTTTTCCTCATTGTTAGCGCCCTCTCTTGCAAGTGGTGTTACCAAGAAGGCCTCCGCATCTTGTTCATTCTGAAATAAGAATGGTACAAAGCCAATCATAGAGAAATTCTCTCTCTGGTCCCAAACCATCCTTGCAATGATCGTGGAGTGAAATCCACATATCATGCGGGGATTGTAGTTATTGGCCAACCGAATCCTCTCTATATCATCAGAATGTAAGGTTCTGAGAGGAGGGATCGCTTGGAAAGCTATTAACATGAAAGTTCTGTTTAGGCTAGTTCTACCATTGATTGCTACGTCACTCTGCCATACCATGATAATCGGTATGCTTGGTTCAAGAATATCTAATAACAATGGTTTCCCAATTTCTGGCTTCTCTTTATTACACTCTCCATGTATTGTCTGTCCATTAATCTCCTCTGATATGGGCTTTCTATCTGGGATACTGCTATGAGGAGTATCTTTCATATGGCGGTGGGCTTGAGAGTCAACTACCTGGAGTTCCTCGTCATCTTCCTCACTGCTTGTCAGCGGTTCTTCATGTGCTGCTATCGCGCATGTGGCAGTTTCCACCTTCTGCACTCTCCCATTCTTTATATCAGGTGGCCTGGTGGGGCAACCCTGGACAACACCCATGATGGGATTGTTGATAGTCTTAGCATTGGTCTTTTTATTTTTAATTTCATAAAATTGTGAAAGTGCAGTTTGTACTCCTAAAGGAGCAGTTTTAGTCAGAGCCATTTTCAAATCTTTCTTGGATTGACAACTTCTTGCCTCAGGCCCAAAAACTGGGAGTCTAATTGAGTTAGATGTTTGGACTTTTTTTTTTGTTTTTTTTGGCTGTGCTTGCAATACACTCTGGCAACAGATTCAGATGTTCCTTTGAATCCTCATCAAGTTGCTGTAAATCAAAGCCATTATCATTTTGCTTATCGAGGGCTTCACTCTTTAGGTCACCTGTGTTAACCATTTTTTAATTCCTTTTTTTTGATGCAATGACCATCTTTTTGTTGCGAGCGTTTCTTTTTTATGCTCTAGCAATTACTCTTTTTTCTCTACGGTTAATACCACACATTCTTTATCTATCAGTTCATCCACAATAGGAATATCCATCGCCTCTCCCAGTTCTTTCATATCCCCGTCAGAGAGGTCAATCAAATCTAACAAGTCTGACGGGCTATCTCTACATTCCACAGTGGGATTGGGAATGGGATTTGATGGTTTGGGAGTTCTAAAGATTTCACATTGACCATTAGTTATGGCGATTTTGATATCCGCAATATCTGCTTTTATTTGCTCAATTGCGGTCACAATACCCTCCACAATACCACAGTATGGAGGTGTAGAATTTGGAACTGCTGTCTTTATACTGGTTGCTGGTAGAGCTGCCATTTCCGTAAATGATTTCATTTCAGCATCAACCATTCTAGCATCAGCTGGAGTTTGTGTAGACATATTGGCCAACGTTGCTTTCTCTTTAAAGTCACCCACTAAGGTAGATACAGCTCGACATGTAAATAGCATACCTTGCACCTTTGTTAATTTTACATAACATCTCAGTCATAGCTGATTTTAGGTTGCCCACTTCGAGATGTGTCAGCTCATGACCCTTGTCTAGCAGATTTAAGATTCTAGATATCACAGGGAAATTCATACCAAACCTATCCATATCACTCGCTGGGAGATCAGTCTTCATCATTATCACCACGCCCGTGATGCTTACCTCTCGTCAGTATCCCTGTTGTCAGGTCAAACATATCTATTTGTTCCCTAGACATAGAATGGGATTTGCACTTACTCATAGACATATTGACATGTGGAACCTGATCATATTGTTGTGCATGTTCCCTATGCCATTCCTTTTTGCTCCAATCAGCATCATTCATGTCACATGCAAATGCATAGGTGCCCTGTTTGTGCTGTGGGGGGAAGACTGAACATGTGTACATCCTCAATTCCAAATGCTCGTTTTGATAATGGGGTGGAGGGACTGAGGGAAAATCTCATCCTCTTCCCTACTTCCGCTTCAATAGCGGGACCCAGAATGGAACAATCATTTAACCCAACATTAGCAGCTTGAATGATTTTACTAACTGTTTCTTTATTACACAACCTTCCCACCTCCTCTGTCATAATTTTATTAGTCACATCCATGATTGTTATATCATTGACTTCTGTTACATTAAATTTGATATCATTTCACATTGCTTTGAGTTAACATGACTACCTCCCACAACTTCAACAATATTATCCGTAATTTGAGATAAGGATAAGGGGCTCGGTTCATTGCATTCAAAGTTTACAGTCTCAATCTGAGGGTTTACTTGAGCCCCCATCTCTTCATTGGGGGACATTACATTAAGCATTTCACCCTGCAGCATAGTAGGGCTATGTACATTAGTTAATTTCCTACCACTTCTTAGGCCGTTTACCATAATGCTGTATCTACTATGAGAGTCTACTATACGGTCCAAAACACCCACTCGCCGGAGTCAGCGAGTAGAGAGAGGGAAGGTATTGCAGACACTTATACTTCCTTATCTATAAGCCAAATAAGCACCAGAAAAGCACCAAATGGTAACTACTGCACAGTTTTTGTAACAATAGTACCCAGGGATTCAAATGTGAGGTGTACAAGTAGATACTTCAAATATTTGCTCTAACAGTCTTAGTTATGAAGAGGATCACTTCTCACCTCAAAGTGGTATCGCAAACCCTCGTCCAGCTCTGTAAACTTGACCTTATACATCTTGTATATAACCCTGTTTTAAGACTCTAGATGACAAACTGGCGGTATAGCCTCCCCAATCCGTCAATCCGTGACCCGTCCCACAGTCCAACAGTAAACGTGCACTTCCGGTGCACTTCCTGGATGCGCGCGCTGGATGCGCAAGCACCAGGATTATGTAGCTAGTGACAAGGGTCGAGTGGCGGGACTCGGGTGGGGGGCAGGCACCAAACACAGCCAATCAAAAGAGCCCTATTCAAAAGAGAGAAGCAAGATTCAGATGGGCGCAAGGAGCGCAATACAATGCAGCATGCAGCATGAATAAAGCACAATCCAAAAAGAAGCTGCACACTGTAACTCCACACGAGTCCACACTAGTCCGTGTTGCGCGGCAGTATACCACTCAAAACTTCACCTTGCCGACTCGTCTCCGACGTGCTCCACAATTCCGTATGTCCCAACGCCAACTCAGGCAGCGTGGAAGATCAGTCCAGTCTAACAGTAAACATGCACTTCCGATGCACTTCCTGGATGCGTGCGCTGAATGCGCGAGCACCAGGATTATGTAGCTAGTGACAAGGGTCGAGGGGTGGGACTCGGGTGGGGGCAGGCACCAAACACAGCCAATCAAAAGAGCCCTTGCCGACTCGACTCCGACGTGCTCCACAATTCCATATGTCCCAGCGCCAACTCCGGCAGTGTGGCAGATCAGTCCAGTCTAACAGTAAATGTGCACTTCCGGTGCACTTCCTGGATGCACGCCAACTTTTTTCACTAAAGTTAGGACGCTGGTTACTAGATTTGTCTGGAGAGGGAAGAGGAGTTGCCAGGAGATGACCGAACCATATGACCGCGGTGGCCTTGCAGCTCCTGACTTTGAACTTTATTACTTTGCGTCCCCAACACATTTCACTAAATACTGGTACACCACTGGCACACAGGTGGTTCATCTACCGTTGGAGCGATACGGAGCATTCCCCACTGACCTTCAGCCAGTGCTGTTCTGTGACAGGTATATAGATGCTTGCACTTATGACCTTGTTAGAACCACGGTCAATGCTTGGTCCAGGATCTTTCGGAAACTGCAGATTCAAACTCCCTATCATAAGGCAGTCCCACTTTGGGACTTTCCGGGCTTAACGCCCATGTTCGACAGGGAACTAAAAAAAGCTTGGGACCAAGCTGGGCAACTGACCCATGGGGATATTTCCTAGAGGGGAGATTTGTACCCCCCTGAAGGGTTTCCCTCAGCGACTGGGGGGTAGCCCGCTCCAAATGCTGCAATATTACCAAATACAGGCAGCGTTTCGGAAGAGGTGGTCTTCCTGCCCTGCAGAGCAAGAGATGCGCGAGTGCATCAATTCAATAGAGTCACCAGATGGGGCACGGCATGTGGTGACTACATTATACTGCATACTACAATCACACATACAGTCAGAAAACTGAATGAGGGTAGTGTGGGAAAGGGATTTGGGTATTGAAATAGTAGATAGCATCCCTGCCATTGATCATCCCTCGACTAAAACCGCTAGCCTCATTCCATATGTATTGGGCCTGCCCCCCCATTCTAGAGTTTTGTAGGAGTGTTGCAGGGATACTGGATACCATGTTACATATTCCACCATCCCTCTCACCGATAAAGTACCTACTGGGAGACATAGGGAAAATGTTTGTAACTCTCGACTTCTGTTTAATGCGGCTAGCGCAGTTGCCAAGCGATGTATATTGAAGTATTGGAAGTCGAGACATTCCCCTAGTAGTGCTGATGGGCTGTGTGCATTGATTGGAGTGAATGACCAAGTGGAGAGCTATGTAATTGTAGAGGAGGAACCAAATGCCTCTACAAAAAAGTCCCACCCCTAATCTTCCTATATTTTGGAAGTCGGAAATTTGTGACATGCACAACACCAATAATGGTACCTATCCCACAAAGAATCCTCGAGACAAGGTATCCATTGAGGAAGCCCTATATGATGTATTCGCTGGGAAATGACAGTCTTTTAAAGGAGGTTCCTGAAGAAGTGTGAAATGTCACATAAAGCAGGGATGACACACCAAGAAGAGATGCCAAGGAAGAGAATATATAAACCTTATAGAATCTGATGACGAAGTAAAGAGTTGAGTAACATTTCATGTGCGGGAATGAAGATTGCACTTGCGAAGAGCACTGAAGAAAAATGCAAATCGCTTTATAACTGTACAGATGCTGTAACGCAAATAGACTAAGTAACCATGAAGGCTGGCTATACGTAGTGAATAGACTGCAGGCGGTGCTGCCATTATATATATGTATAAAGAATCTGTATGTTCCATGTCGTATTTTAGCAAAGTAGGACCCCGTGAGCAGCAAAGGCTAAAAGTGTGGCGCAGTAGAGAAAGACGGCTGCCGATGAAGGAAGATTTGAGAAGGCTTGTCTGGCCCAGTGTCGTTGGGGCAGCCAAGAATCTGGCTATCTATTCGATACACTGAATGTGAGAAGCGATGCGAGCTCCTGTTGAGGTGCAATGGAAAAACACTACGAGTGCAAAGTTTTATTCATTTAATAGTATTAAAGGCGAAGGAGGAGCTAAAACACGGTCTCCTGTCACATGGTGTAAATGAAAACAGACTTTGGGCAAGCTACATCGAGACCGAAGATGTGCTCACACTCCCCTTCTCAGGCACAGCGATACTTTGCAAAGCCGAGTTCAAAGACAATTTGAATGGCAGACAGCAGGAGTGATGATGGGCTAATTGGGTGGGAAGACATGGTCAAGTCCACCCACAAGCACTTGGGGTAGAAGCTTGCATGCTGCTAGCGAGTGGAATATTCCAGAAGGGTACAAGCGTGCCAACCAATTACAGAGGGACACGTAGCAAAGAGCCCTACGTCAATGAAATGTCGTGTATTCTATGACACTGAGGATGACTTGCACTAGGGGTGGGTATACGTTGTCCACCTGTCTGTAGAGACCCAATCACAATCCTATTCCCCATAGAAAGCATACCTAGATGTTCCCCATAGACCAACCACAACCCAACTTAGGTTTTCTTATTTTGACACATAGTGTGACGTCAATGACGACAAGTTTTTACTATAGAACTGTGTTTTTTCATGTAACATGTTGAGAAACACCGAGACGTCCGTTGTACTCCAGGTTTTAGATAATTGCAGATAAAACAGCTAAGTTTTGCCAACTTCCCAAGTCTGTCCTATTATTGGTTTAAGAGTAAATTCTGCATCCTCATCCATACGATAAATCGTTACTTCGCTTAAAGGGCCTACGGTCTCATAATGCGGTGCCATCTATGAGTCGGCCTAAGTATATCTGGGACCCGCTCAGGGGATATTGGACGAATGCCAACTCCGATGACCCAGCGGTGTGGGATGACAATTATGCCCTGGCCTCCGATATACATCCTATACTTCTTTGTGCATTCTTTGTGCATTGCTGTTTGCATATGTAGTTGCTCTTTGGACCCAATGCCATGTTTTCAATGTGATATATGTGTGTATTGGGCCATGTCTGCTCTGCGACTGTCTCGTAAATAAAGTTTACACACAAACAAAAAAACATACAGTAAGCCATTACTGCTGCAGTAAGGAGCAGAAATGGAAGCAACAATCAAATCCCTAGCAAAGACGTCCAGCCCACAACCCAACCAATGAACAGTCAAACCAATATCTGAACTACACTTAAATACAATGGTAAAACATAGCAACAAGTTGGCACTCAAATGGACAGCTACAAAGATTCTCAACATGTGGAACATATGGAAATTAGCATTCTTTTGTCGCAAATACCATACCTAGTGCCGCAGAAGGCTTAAAAGAATAGTCCAATGCTCTGAAGGTTCATGTTTTTTTTAAATTAAATTCTTGTAGGGGTTCATGGCCATCCCTCACTCCTAAAAAGCACTCTCCTCCCTAGCCAAAACATCCCTGCACCCCAGTTCAGTATATTCAGCAGATCCCACCCTACTGTCTATGTTCTTACTTACGCTAGGCGTGAAGACCTAAAGGGTGGTTTGCATTCTCTAGCCAAACTCTTTTAGGGACTTCCTAACACGCCCTACACTATCCAGGTGTTAGTTTTCTAAAGGGGTTACTGTGATGCGCCGTACAGACACACTGCCCAATTCAGTCTCTTTCCCTTCAAGCCCACCTTTGCCACACTTCCCGATGGTCCCTATTCAATACTCTCCTCCTACCGGCTCCACCCTCCTTACTCCATCTACTCTCTTCCATCCCTCTGGTACCTCACCCTTCTAACCAATGAAAATCACCTCCACAGTCTTTCCTCCTGCTGGTCTCTTGGTCTGCCACCTACACAGCCTCTGTCCTCACCCAAACAATCCACAACCACCTCCTTTCTGTTGCCATTGGGTGTCCAGCACTATCCAATCTAGACCCACCTTTCCCTCCAGTTTGTTGTTACACAGAGAAACATTGATAAACTGTGGGGTAAGCCCCACCCCTTTTCTCTGAGGCTGTCCACCGAGACTCAACAACGGTGGCTCGTGTTTTGCCAAATGCACTGCAACGTTAAAGGGTCTCAGGCCTTCCCCCAGGCCTTCCCCCATGGAAGTAAGTCTTTGTTGAAAGAATCAAACAAAGTCTGGAAAGCATCTTGCTTATGGGACGAGACAATATTGTACTGCACAGAAATATAGTGGTGAAAGAGGGCAGGAACTGGGATCATCTTAACGGCCACTGTCCTCCTCGAGGGAAGGGCTGGCTCTGGATTGCTCGCTGGTAGGCCTTCCACCCCATCTGAGAGCGATTCCCATCCCCTCTTGAAAATGCCAGGAAACTGGCTGTCAACCTAGCCTTAATTCTAGTGCAGGATTCGAAATTGCTGAGGGCCATTTAGCTTCTGCTTCTACCTGCTATCCTACGCCACAACGTTGATGCCTTCAGGACTTTAAACCCGGCCTACTGAACCCTCTGTGGCAAAGCCCGCGGTGTTGAGTACCGCATGTGTTTGGCGACAAAGAGGTTCGCAGTCGTCGACCTTCAGTGACCGAACCTAAGACATTGTGAAACAAACCAAGGAGAAGCGCTGTAAGCGAACTGTTGATGCAAGCCAGAAGGAGGGTCAGGTTGACCTAGAGTTGTGTTGAACCATTTGAAAAGAATAAAAGTAATACAAGTGGCTGAATTAGAGTGTTGGGGAAGGGAACCCCTAGACTTAAGGAACTGCAAATATCTTGAAAACGAAGCCTCAAGACCCATTTTGTTTGATCTGTGTTCAACACCGAGAATTGTGTGGAACTTTCTTGAACTTGGGGGAAGGGGAGCTGAAGAGGAAGCTAAGAGCTGAAAGAAGCTCAGAACTATGTGTTAATCACCATTTATTGAATTATTGACCTCCCTACACATTGGTTAGCTTTAGTTGTGGGGGCAAGGATAGGTTTTGGACACAGACAGAGACTTTTAAGTTGAACTCTGACTCAGACTTTCCTTAGTTTCGTGCAGGTAGGGAAATCCCACCTTAGCATTGGGCAAGTTAGGCCTTCTACCATCCTGACATTTGAGGTAACACATTATTTCTGTTTGAATCCGTTGTCTGCGTCTTGCTTCATGATGCCTTCACACGTGGTCCCATCATTTAGCTATGGCACAAGTAAGAAAACCCCGGCCCAAAACCCCCCTCCCCCATGCGGCGAGATCCTTAGATAGGAAGGGGCCAGAGAGGCTACAAACTTGAGATTGCAGTCTTATTGGAAAATCCATCATACCCCTCAGTCCCAAAACCCCCATCTGTCACTGCCAACAAACTGCTCTTCACCATCCTGCAGCCATAGCATGTCCCGGTCCCTTTTTTAGGGCAAGGTGCTGCACATTTTTTAAATTCCACCCTCCATCTTTTCTGCTCCAACTTGCATTGTGAATAATCTCCTGTGGGGTTGCAGCATCACTCTGATAACGAACGCCTGGCACCACCTCAAAACCTGGTGAGTTTGTGTTTGGTGGTGGTGGTGGTGGTGGAGGAGGGAGGATCTCATTTTAGACTGTGTGATGGGAATTCGAGGCTTGATGGAGACAGCAAGGAAGATGGGAAAGAATTTGGGCCTGACCAATGCCTGACACATTTGTGCACAGCCCAAGACAGTACATGCTCAAGACAGGCCCTGTCCTAATAGGCAGAATTCCCAGTTGGCCACGGAGCAAAACTCCTGAGCATGGTAGAGTGACCTTTGAGGCATCTCTCAGCATCCCCATCTGCATGCTAAGCAAGGCAACATGGGCGACTGTGGCCCCAAATCTAAAGCAGCCCCTTCTCTGAAGCAAATATTTTGCTTCACATAACCATTAGCTTTTGGTAATCTGCCATCTCACAGATGCTCGTTTTATTTCACACAGCATACAATATATTGATGTGCGAGAGGAGGGATTGACAGAGGCAGGTTGAGTGAATGAACCTGTATGTAAGAGGCCAGTGGTGGGAGTGCAGGTTTTCAGGCTATTTTGTCTTGTAAGGCCTACGCCCCCATCCCCCACTAACCATCTCAGCTGTAAGATCTGCTGCCATCTTACAATGCACGCAGAAACCCCCACAGATGGTCACCACATCCTTGGCTCTCCCCTTTAGCCCTTTCACACATCAGCGGCTAACTAGACCCAAGCCACTGTAGTCTATCAGATCTTGGGCTCTTTCACTATGTTAATGTTAAAGGATATTTATACCGCGCACGGTCACCGCCGGAGTGGTCCCCTGGTGGCTCTGAAAGGCAAGAGGATAGGGTAAGTTAGTAGGACAGAGCAGGAGAAAGAGCAAGAGAGCTGTGATGTGTTGTTGGCAGCTTCGGTTGGGTTTACACCATTTGCTGAGCTTAGGTGTATTCTTTCAGTTAGTTGCCTTCATGTGCTGTTGTGTGAGGCTATGCGTGGTTTGTTTTGTTGTTGCGGCACTCAAGAACCAGGTACTTCCGACAGGAACCCATCAACACCCCTGGTGTTGCATTGGTTTTCCCACTGTCCCACTAAGGAACATCAACGCCCCCCACTTTTTTTTTTTATCAGAACCCACACAGCAAGGAAACCAATAGTGGTAGACCGGTGCTGTGCAAGACCCCCATGTTTAAGAAATCCACTACTGACACAAACAATCCCTTCTTCTGCAAGCCTGTCTCTCTCTCCTTCACCACCACTCCTAAATCCTTGAGAGGGATGTCTTGTTCCATATTTTCAGTTGCCTGGAGACTTGCTTACTCTGATTCCCGACAATCATTTTTCAGGAGCAAATGGCCGATCAAAACCATTCGCACGCCATCTCCCACTCTCTCCTCTATCCTCATACTACTTTAGCTCTCTGCAGTCTTTGATACCATGAACCATCCGTTCTTCCTTCATACCTTCTCCCTCCCTTGCTTTAAGAACACCACCCGCGACTGCCTAGCCATCTACATCTCTGCCCACTCCATCTCAGGGGAATTCAGCACCTCCTCTCCCACCAATTTCCTTTAAGAGTTCAACCAAGTGTCAGACATTAGTCTACTCGGCTTCACACAAACACCTCCCTTCTTGGGTTAACTCACCCCTTCCTTTGGCTTCCAATACCAGTAGTTGATACCTAGATCTTTTCCCCGTATCTTTCACTTCTGCTATTTGTGAATGCATCCAAACTGCTTCACAGCCATCCACCACGTATCCAGTGAAAAAGTCGCTAGGAGGCAACATTTCCCCAAATGCGCACTCCCAAGAAATGCAAGCACTTTCTCCAAATATTCTAGATGGGGAGTATATAATAGTAAATAATACCTGTCCTTGAAAAAGTGGGGGGGGGGGGACTTTTAGGGTTGCAGGAAAAAGTGTTACATACCTGGCACCTTTTCCCAGGCAACATTATCACATGGAACTTCTACCACTGGATGGCCACAAAATGCCTGATGCTATACTCCTCTAAGACTAAGTCGTCTACCTCCCTTCCTCAAAAGGTAAAACGCACTCTCACCCTTCCTCCTCATATCCTCACCCAAGTCTTGTAACTTTGGGTCCTAATTGACTGCCACCTAAGACTTCAACAGTTTATCACAGCAACTGCTGCCTGAATAAATGTTCTCGATGTAAGGGAAATCCACTGCACTGTATCCAAGACTTGGCCAAAATGCTCATCTCTACCCATGTAATCAGCATCCCCGTTACACTTTCTTTCTCGCAAACTAATTCTTCTTTATTAACATTCTCAAATACTCAAGGTTAATGTCACATTTACAAGTTTGGAAGGCACCAGTTGGCCTGAGCAGCCAAAAGTAACTCCTGGTAGCTTTTGGTTTTAAGCTAACCAGGATCTAGTATGCTAGAAGCAGGAGCTAAATAGCTCCCAGCTCCCCTCAATTTCGAACCCTGCATAACCATCCATCCATAACCCTGCACCCCCACTTTCCAAACTGCATCTATCTCTACCCTCGTAGTCTTAAAGACATAACGTTGGTGGAACTGTTTAAAACCAGACAGAAGTGCTATTTGTGCTAGCCATCGAAAGGACATCCTCTCATCAGGGCTCACTAACCTACCCTATTTCATACTCCCCCAATAAATATCACCCATGTATGTACAAATATTAGTGTGCTCTGGAACTAGGCCATTGGTGTCATTCTTATTTATGTCTGTTCCCTGTTACAATTCCCAGTCTCCCTTCATCAACTTGTCTCCACTCAGTCAATGTACCACTTACATTATAAAGCCACCATACGCAGGGACTGCCCTAGCCCTGCGCCGTTATCTGCAATTCATCGAAATAACCCATTTCTAATAGAAATTACAACTATAATGTTTAATAAATACAAGAACAACATAGGAAACGTAGGTTTGATTCTTGTAACATATTATTGACGGTATAACTGTGATGTGCCTCAATCATGATTCATTGATATATTCCAGCATGCAGGAATCACCTGGTTCCTTGGCTCCCGGCAGATTTCTGGCACAGGTGAATTCGGATCTCCTTCAGGTTCTTGCTCAGTTTTGACCCCAGAGTCCTCACCACTGCTGCTGCCGTCGCCATGTTTCCACGAGAACCACACACTGCAGTGGTCCTTTTTCAGTTTTTACGTTACCCGTGCGTGATCAGTGACTGCAGTATTCTTTACGTTTACCCTTTCGGCGCCATGCATGAGCTCATCCAGTGTATGCGACCAGCCAGAAACCTATTATATTAATATCATGTACATCTATAGTTATAAATAAGAAGTCGATGTTATATCTACAAATTTAGGATTTGTGTTTTTTTTGGGAATGTGTTGAATGGCGTGCACATTTTATGATGTACTGTTTAGATAACTATGATTTCCAGACGGGCTCTTCGCTTGGTTTATTAATTTCTCCCCATTCCAAGATGGCCCTCAGGGTTACAGACAATGTGTTCTATAGGGTGGGCTGTGTTTGCTTCTCCGAGTGCGATTGGTTTGTCTTGATATCTCGCGCTAGGTGTAGTGGGAGGAGGTTCGAATCGTTTATTCTTGGATTTCGGTGGTGGTTGTAGAACGTAACTGTTGTCAAGATGCCGGAAAGAGAAAGCAGTAAGTGTGTGTCGGGAGGAGTTATAAAGGACGGCGAACATGAGTAGGGCAGGATAGCAATTGAGATAGCATAACAGTCGCGATGCATTGTGGGAATCCAATTATCAAAACAATATAATGCCCTCTTTTAGTTTGGGGTAATGGGATACCACTGCATTTGCCAGAAGTATATATCAAACCGCGGAGTACACGCCTACCCACTTAGTCTAGAGCAGTGGACGGACTTGCATGATATATAACCAGAGGCTTCACAACATTATGAAAGTTTGCATTTTACACAGTTAGGCAAGGCATTTTCACAAAAGTGGTATTCTCGGTTAATGTCAAATGTTTGTAATCTTAACATCTGCACGAAAAGAGATCTTCATGTGGCGATTGCTTCTATAAAAGCATTATAACCTAAAGTATTAAACCCCTGCTGTAAGTTGTTGCATTTCTTTATGTATTGTTTGCTTGTTAGGCGCTTATACAATAAGAAAATACTGTTTCAAAGTGACCACAGGGCAAGGAGGCAGCGATGGTGGGAAATAAGTCAGAACACAATATTTAAGAGCAGAGGGGGGGAGGGACGAACCTACTCTGCCTTGTGAGTATTCAGAACGTGCAAGTGCAGAACAGAAGAGGGGGTAAGTGCTGGGGAGTCCGAGCTCGTGGGTGAGCCATAGACGAAGTGCTAGGAATGAATGCTACACGGCCTGGCCCACGGGAGGTGTAAGTGCGAGCCTCCAGAGCGCAGGGTGTGCAGATGCAAAGTGCTGTGGAGAGACAGGAGCTGGGAAGAATTGGTGTGAGAGATCAAGGCCCGAGGATGCGTAAGGGCCAAGGACACTGATTCAGCAACTGTGAGATTAGCACAGGAGGGAAGGGGGAGAAAAAGAGGAACTTATTAAGGAGCTTCCGGAATTTGAAAAGATTCTGCTGCAGGGGTAGCGGGAGGCTATTCCACTTGAGCTGGTGAAATCTCCATTGACGCCTATGGACGGTAAAGGAATTAGCGGGTGTCAGCCACCAAAAGCAGGTTAATTGACAGGTATGCTGTTAAGCTAGTTGATCACAGGGCACGTGTCGCTTACCTGCTCAAAGGCCCAGCTCAGAAAACTTAGTGGCTATAGTCGGAGGGCCTGGATACAAATACCACAGCAATGTGCTACCAGATCATTCACATGTCATACCTCATTCTCATTTGCATTGGTTTGAATTGGGCAGTTGAATCTCCTGCTACAAGGACTGCTACGTTGTTAAGTAAGAAATTGGCGGATCACTGCTGAACTAATATATTTTCAAAAACATCTAAAGGAAACAAACTTTCCACCCTGTGGTCTCATATAAATGATGATAAACCGTATGCACAGGATCCCTGCTTGATCACATTTTAAGTATGATATGTCATTTATAACGTGACTGTACACAAGTGTTTCTAGGTAAGGCAAGGGAGGGAATGCAGAGGGAGGACAAGACAAATGATCTTAGTAGGCCTTGTGACATTCAGATCGTGGAGATCCCACATCGTATCCCTGACGTCTGAAAATGCCAGGGGTCCCCTTCAGGGAGAGACTTTCCCCCAGAGAGCGCTGTCTGCAAACAACTTGTCAGACCAGGGGCTCAGGTGAAAAGGCCGGGCAGCAACGGAGCTAGAGTGGAAGGAAACACATAGGTACACTGATCACGCTATGAAACAACAGAAAATATCAATCCTCCCACAACACACTCGCCAACTCTTACCTGTGATCCGTGAGTGATAGGTCAAGAACCTACAAGTGCGCGCCGGCCTTGGATGGCAGGAATCTTCTTATGTGGTGCAGAATGGAAGTAACTGACCCGGGCTGAACGAGGGCGCAACTAACGAAACAAGAGTCAATGTCAATCCATAATATCCCAGTGATGGTGTAAAGTCTCCAGAGCAATCCGTGAGTAGATGAAGCAGCAAACACCTGAATGCTGTTACTCATGTGCACAAGATGAAAGATTAGAGGCACCCCTGTAATGTGTTATGCGTAGACGGGAAAGCCAGGGTGCACTCGTTGCCCTTGAGGGTTCAGGGATCACAGGTTAAAACAGGGACCATGCGCAAAAAGTGGATTAGTAGAAGAAGGAGATCCGACAGTGGGGGTCAAAAACCAGGAAGACGGCTCAGGAAACGAGGGAGCCGAGCTTCCTAACAAGAGGGCAGGAAGCCAGAAAGCAAGTCCAATAAGCGAAGCGAAAGGTCCTGGAAACGGGGGAAAATCAGCTGTAATAGTTGCGAGGACAAGGAAGAACGAAAGCAGCAGCCTTGCCGGGCGAGACGCGATGGTTAAAGGGGTAGCCCAGCTAAACATTTTATTTAAAAAATAGATAGGCAACATTAAAAAAAAATACTATACTAGTACTTTTTTTTTTTTTTAAACTTCCTATGTAAAATTTTGAGGTATTCAAGCTCGAAATTCGCAAAAGCAAGCACATGGGCGCATCCATTTTGTGAAATGGATGCCCGCCTGTGCTGGCTTTTGCGGCACTAATGAAGGAAAAGCCAGACAGCTGTAGTAAATAAAAGCTACCGCTGGGTGGCTTTTCCTTCATTGGTGCCGTACACGGAGGACGGGGACCGGAGACCAGAGCAGGAGAGCTAAGTGCTATTTATTTTTTTAAAAAAAATAAGCACTATCTGCGTTTTTTTTTCTACGTTTTCCAGGCTGGAGGAGCCCGGAAAACATAGAAATAAAACTGCAGCTTTAAAAATGTTGTATTTATGTTTGCGATCGCTTTTGAAGCGACCGCACACATAAATACAACGTTATTGTGTTTGAAACCGCAGCGTTTTTAAACACAACCGCGTTGCTTCTGCCTGTTGTGGCTATCACTTTGGGTCGCCAGTGCTCCCTCAGGGGAGCACCGGAGACCCAAAGTGAAAGCCAAGGCAGGCAGAAACACAACGCGGTTGTGTTTACATGCCGCAGTGTTTCTGCCTACAGCTGATTTCCCATTTGGGACTCTCGGGCTCCCCACGGGGGGCCCGAGAGCCCCAAATGGGAAATGCTAAATGCTGCAGTGTTTCTGCCTAAATCTGCTTTCCCATTTGGGGCTCCCTGTGGGGAGCCCGAGAACCCCAAATGGGAAAGCAGATTTAGGCAGAAACACAACCGCGTTGTGTTTCTGCCTGCCTTGGCTTTCACTTTGGGTCTCCGGTGCTCCCCTCGGGGAGCACCGGAGACCCAAAGTGATAGCCACAGCAGGCAGAAATACAATGTTATTGTGTTTGAAAGCGCTGCGGTTTTTCTTTCCGAGTTTCTCAGGCTCCAGAACCTTGGAAAGAAAAACCGCAGCGTTTTCAAACACAATAACATTGTATTTATGTGTGCGGTCGCTTCAAAAGCGACCGCAAACATAAATACGTTTTTAAAGCTGCGGTTTTATTTCTAAGTTTTCCGGGCTACTCCAGCCCGGAAAACTTAGGAAAAAAAACGCAGCTAGTGCTTATTTAAAAAAAAAAAAATAGCGCTTGCCGAGATTCAGCTGCAGCTTTCCTGCTCTGGTCTCCGGTCCCCGTCCTCCGCGTACAGCACCAATGAAGGAAAAGCCACCCAGCGGTAGCTTTTGTTTACTACAGCTGGCTGGCTTTTCCTTCATTAGTGCCGCAAAAGCCAGGACAGGCGGGCATCCATTTCACAAAATGGATGCACCCATGTGCTTGCTTTTGCGAATTTTGAGCTTGAATAGCTCAAAATTTTACATAGGAAGTTTAAAAAAAAAAAAAGTGCTAGAATTTTTTTTTAATGTTGCCTATCTATTTTTTTAAATACATTTTTTAGCTGGACTACCCCTTTAAGGAGTGTCGCCCGGCACTTACGCGATGCCCCTGAAAAAGACGCCAGGGCACTTGCCATTGTTTCCACGCTGATTAGAAGGGCAGCCTTTTACATGCTGTGCAGTACTTTCTGACAAATGGAGAGGCGGAAAGTGCCAGGGAGAGGGAAAGTGGAAGTTCAAGTAGGGCAACATTGCTCTGAAGAAATGCAGCGGCTCAGGGTAAGTGCAAGCAGGCATGGGGCTGTAGAGGTTACATTTAAAACCCCTAAGTGCACGGTAGGCCTGAAGGCAGTGCAGGGAAGACTGATCATGGAGGACCCTGGCAACCAGTGAGACTCTGGGTAGTCAAGCAACTAGTCAGCGCAGCAGACGGGTAGGTCAGCAGAGAAGGCGGAGGGGGGAGCAAGAAAGACGAGGAGAAAAGGAAGGCCTTGAGCAACTTCCAGAACTTCAGGTGGTCCGGCTCAAGTTTGAGAAGGGCAGGGAAGCCATTCCAGAGGGAGGCACCTGCAGAAGAGAGAGATGTACCCCCACCCCCACTCTCTGCCTGGAGAAGCGTCTGACCCTCAGGGAGTTGGAGGTAGCTGAGCGAAGGGCTCAAGAAGGAATGTATTTTGGAGAGAGAGTTGGATGTAGTGCGGGCCCCAGCCCCAGAAAGCCTTGTGGATGATGGAGAGGGTCTTGAACTTGATCCTGGGAGCCATTGGACCGATTTCCGGGCTGGAGAGATTAGGTCCCTGGGCTTGAGGCCAAGGATAAGTCTCGCAGTCCTGTTCTGGATTAGTTGCAGAGGGCAGAGAGTAGCGGAAGGCAGATTGAGAGAGAGGCTATTGCAGTAGTCCAGCCTAGAGAGAGCCAGGGCTCTGCCGACAGTAAGTTTCTGGGGTTACCTAATATAATGAAGACTACCTCTGAGGAGGTGCATCTGGTAGTGGGCCTTCTTGACAAGGTCTGTGATGTGAGTAGAGAAGGACAGAGTGGAATCGAAAATGACTCCCAGGTTTTTTGCCTCACAGGAAGGTGAAGGAAGAGGGCCCAAGGAAGGCGGCCAGAGTGAGGGAGGGAAAGCGGGAACAGGGCTTCCAATGAGAAGGATCTCCGTCTTGCTGGCATTAAAGCAGAGATGGTTGGCGGCGCACCAATCCTGAATAGCGGATAGACAGTCGTGAATGAATGAGAGAGGAGGCAGAGGGGACCCTGAAAGAGAGCTGATCATTAGTTATTAGCTAGATTGAATATTCTTTAAGTGAAATTTGCTTTAGTGCAAATATTTAGCCAGTGCAAACCCCTACCCCGGCCACCTGGTCAGTGTTTTTCACCTTTACCAACTGGAATATAATTGTTCTCATAACCTTGCTTCGTCAAAGGAAACAAACGATCTGTGTGATCTTTCAACAAACTATTGCTCTTCCAGTTTACAGTGTAGCCCTGCAATATTCCAGGAAAGTACAGATATAGAGGTCAACAACCTGTTCTATTCACTTTCATGTGGAAAGTGCATTCCTGGCGGGGTGGGGCAAATTTTCATGTACTCCAAGGTCTGTGAATACCAGTAGAAACTTGCATTTGTATAGATGGCATTCAGTACTATGTTTATTGCAATGGCTATCTAGACATTGTAGAGGCACTGGCTTTCTAAGGTCGGGTCTAGTCTAACGCAGTTCAGTTTGAATTAACTCTGGAACTCTGACCTGCCATTCCCTTTAGGATTACAAATTGAATGAATTTATTTTTGAAGATTGGAAATTTAAATGACCTGTAAGGTATTTTCCCAGTTTCGTTTTGTCTTCAGAATATTTGATGTACAGGACGATTTGTGGTTCTGAACCTTATTTGACTTGATTAAATAATCCTTGTACAATATCTTTTTATTAAAATTAGATTTGTACGGCAAGTTGTTGTGGGGTGTAATTGTTACATGGGTGTGACGTCGTCTCTATCACAGTGTGGAATGGTGGAATGACACTGGAATGCTGCTTGAGGGTGATCTGAGGTTCTGTAAGTGGAAGTTAGATTACTGGAATAATACTTGGTAAGGACCTGCCTGGTGGTGGTGCCAGCTGTCTGATATTACCCATTCACCTGTCTACAAGGACCTGTAACTACAACAATAAAGAAGACATGGTCACACCACTTACCTGTGTCTCTGTGTGCATCCTTCAAACTTAACATTGGCGACAAGGAGAACGAAGAACCCTGTGCCAGGGCTGCTGCGGGGGGCAGAGAACAGATAGCCGCCCCCACCACCCAGGGTGAGAAGTCTGGAGAGCAGTCAGTCTATTGCCGGCAAGGAAGGAAGAGGGGTGAGTGCTGGAGTGAGCTCGGGGCGGGCGGGCGGGCGGTGGGACAGAATACTGCGTGGGGAGAGTGGAATTGCATAGAGCCGCCTTGGGCTTTCCAGCATCTTGCCTGCACTCCGATTGCCCTCTCTGCCACCGGGGTGGGGACTGCAGCAGAGGCTGTCAGAAGTGCTGCTACAACGTGGGGAGTACCAGCCAGGTGAGCGCCACCAGCACAGGCCTTCAAGCGCTGGTGGGGGCTGCAAAGTCAGAGGTGCTTTAGGGAAGCCGAGCAGCAAGATGCTCCCGTTCTGTTATCGAAGGGGAGTGTCTGACCGCCAGAGGATTTCCGGAGTTCCAAAGTACTAAGCGAGCATCGGAACATGTGAAATCATGCTGATTTTCAAGCGTAAAATTGAGAAATCACAGAGAAATGTTAATAAAGCAGTTTCAGCATTCATGACAGACCACAACCAATTATGGATTGCGAACAACAACCCACATGGCCAATTTCTATAGACATGACGGAGTACACCTAACCGATGAAGGAAATGCAGTGTTCCTTCATAACATGAAAACAGTACTCCTAATGTGCTAAAGTTCTACACTCTGTGTACCCCAAATCAGTCATTGTAAGGACTACTTATTGTATAAAAAATACAATAAATAATCATTTTTTATTATAACTGCGGCTACAGTTCCTTGACTTTTATCATAACCGCAGTTACAAAAAGTCAGTTGACAAGGGATTGACTTTAAGTTTTATACTATTTAAATGATCAATACCGAAGAACACTACTGCTGTACTTATGTAAAGTAACTGGAAAAAAAGAAACCATAGAAAAAAACATAACAGTAAACTAAATAGGTAAACCTTGCACACCCACACAACATAATACCATAAGCGAGAATACACAACCTAAAATACATTGTATGGCACATCTAAAACTGGACTAAAATTGCTCCTTTTTATAAATTCCCTCTTTCTCTAAATCGTACATGCTCAAAAGTCTGAAAACACACATCCAAAATGAAAAAGACTGAAGGTGTCTCAATTACTAGTCCCTGGGGATCTGTCATCCAGGTGGACCAGTGCGGGAGGATCACCTGGATGATGGGTCCTGTGGGAATGTGGAGGTGGAACACCGGCGGGTGAGATGTGGTATCCCCTTCTTATAACACTGTTTTCCCATCCAACTACGTAGGATACTCAGAAACACTGTCTCCCACACCCCTTTTGCCGACATCACTTTCGCACACCACGGAAGACAACGAACTAACCCTAGGGCCGTTTACCTGACATGTCCCAACACATGGGTCAAGCAAAGCCAGGCAATTGACCAGAATCACACACACCTGACGGCCCTTGCCCTTACCCACAGGGTTAAAAGGCGGAGCACGAGAGCACACTACGAGCAAGGCAAACCGCACAACGAGACAGCTATTCCAGGGTGGCAAATCCAGAGGAGGAGAAAGGCGGCGCTAACCGGGGGCGAGAAGGAGGGAAGCAACCTTGCCCTTTCCGATCTAGACCCATGGAAGCCTTTGTGGAAGGAAGCATAAGAGCGTTTGTTACAGCAGATGTCAACTGTACATGAAGCCCTCCTATACAGTTAAACAGGACAGGGAGAGACGCTTGCTACCGTCGTACCAGCTCTCCAGATAAGGAGCCGTATGGGGGCTTTTTACACAGTAAAATAATGTCAATCGGCCACATTTTATTTTTATTTGCATACCATTTACGCAGGCTGGCCACTGTACTTTTTTGAGAATTCCCCTATTCTTTCTTTCTTTCCAGTATATGGCGCTGGAACACATATTTAGCAAATGCTAGCTTTGTGTGAACTGCTGTGCCATATTACTGTAATAGGAGTAGGACGCACACTTTTGGACATGGTGGAAAGGGCATGTGCTTAGCACAGGAATCGCTGCAAGCGGTTGCATTTTTTTAATCCATTCTTCAAAATGCACAGGTTCTGTCTGGTGAGTTTGATTGGAGACGGCGACCGGCCTGAAACGGAAGTACCAACGATGTCATTCATGGCCCTGGATTTATTTGGCTGATCTGAACAGGGTTAATTGCTACCACTCATGTTCGATCCATGGAGAAGGGACATAACATGTTTTTATTTTGGATGTGGTATGTTAATTTTGCCTAGACAAAAGCCCAATCTTTCGGTAACTCTTTAACGGGATCATCCCCCAAGCAGACATAACTCTCTAAAAGGTGTTCTTCATGGACTATCTTCCGTTTAAGGAGAACACTAAGCATGTTTAGAGCTATGGAATAAATGACAGGGCTCTGCAGCGGCTAATGTAGCCTGTGCAATTGTCCATGTCCCTCACATATTAGTGCTGTCTCTAGCAGACTGTGGAAATACAGCTTCTGGGTGGTGGGACCTGTGTGATGCCTACAGCACAGTGTGTCAAATGACTAAAATCGTGTTCAATGCAACCACGTGTCAAATGCAGCCTTTTGCATGTGACTTGCAAAGGAGTTGATTAGCAATACACATTGTGTAGCACACACGTTTGTTTATAGTTTGTGTCCTTGTTTTTTACTATGACTTCATATTTACTTTTGTAAACAGCATTTGGACCATTCTACCAGTAAAAGCAGTATAAGTATCTCCTCTAAAGGGCCCATTGACCTGGAAAAGCATCCGCCACCCATCGGATTACTGCAATGAGATAATCCTGCTAGCCTATGGGGATTAAACTATCAGAAATAACAAAACGCATACAGAGCCCAGAAATGTAAAATGTGTATTGACATAATTGATATCAAAAACATGAATGCTATGTACCATCCTCCCTTAATGTAAGACAATGTGGATTAATTCCAAAGTACTGGGACGAGGAAGAGGTGCAGGTGTAATTTAGGAAGATTACAAGCAACAAAACATTGCATGTAGAACTATAACGCTGTTTATAACTTGCCTTAATACATAGAGTTTACTTCCAGAATGTATGCAGTTTCGTAGCTGTAAATACATTCTTACTGTCAACCAAGCATGCATCACATATAGATAGAATTGTGAAGATTAGCTTGCATCACATCTAGCCAGAACTGATTAGCTTGCATCACATCTAGTCAGAATTGTGAAGATTAGCATGCGTCACATCTAGATAGAACTGTGAAAATTAGCCTTGCGTCACTTTTAGGTAGAATTGAGAATATTAGCTTGCATCACATCTAGATAGAATTGTGGAGATTAGCATGCGTTGCATCTAGATAGTGATACCGCTAACCAACCCTAAAACTCACTCGCCACTCTGCATACACCTCTCAAACTCTGACTAAACACAATCATACCCCGAAGCACAACAAACCGCACGCATTTCACTACTCTGCAACTACAAAACAGACCACACATAGTCCACGCACAACAGCACATGACGGCTACCAAACGAAAAGCACACCTAAGTACAGCGAACGGTATTAACCGAACTGAAGCTCCCAACAGCACATCACAGCTCTCTTGCACTTTCACACTCAAGCCTACTAACCCATCCTACCCTTTTTCCATTCAGATCCGCCAGAGTGCCAGGGGAACATTCCAGTGGTGATAGTGCACAGTATAAATAGCCTTTAACATTAACATTGAGTTGAATATGATTTATCCATCTTCAGGGATAGAAGCAGGGCCTTTAACCAGACCGCTAATTGTGACCCTAGCAAACCCATTCATAGCTTTGTAACACCGTGCAGCACAATTAGTCACACAATCCTGTGCATTTACAGCTGACTTTAACAGTGCAGTAAATCTCTTCAAAGGTCGGGCAATTACAAAGAGTCTGACCTAGCAGCCTCACAAGTGGAATCTGCAAATTGTCCAGGTGATGCAGGCGCTTGAACATCAATAACAGGTGGATTCAGCCACTGTGCGACTGTTTCTCCCTGAGCCCCTCCTTCCTATAGGAAGAGCCAATCGTCCAGTAAATGTGTGTGAGCAGTTAACTGTTAACCACAGGCACATCACAGTGCAGCAATAATGCAATTCTATATGGAGCATATAGAATTGCATTATTGCTGCACTGGCCCTCCCCCAGTCTCATAACACTGGATTTGATAGACAGTCTCACCAGCCAGTCACTGCAGCAGAGATTCTAGTATAGCGGACTGTGGCAGAGCCAACATTACATTTTCTCCCCTGTTGCTCCCAGCCACTGACGTTGCTTGGGCCATGCAGAGAACCGCCCCACTCTCTGCAATGTCCTGTTATGCTATGATATTGAATCTCTCATTGCACTCCATCTGACATTTTCACACTTTCTAGGACCTTCAGGATCTGCAAGAAGTGGGTGTTTCAGACTTAAATTGAGAGAAATAACTAATTGTAACATTGAAGCTGCACTGGAATAGTCTCATTAAAAGGAGTAATGTAGTTAGATGCCCCTACACAAGTAAGTTTGCCACTCCTCCACCGTCTCTGAAGTTGGTGCCCCTCCCAACATTTGAAGGGTTAGCCCCCGCCTAAATTTTAGATTAGGTGCACCCCTGGATGTGCGCACTTGCATTTTGTTAGGCAGAGAGGCGAGGGAAGCCTTTCCCCGAAACTGGCAGTGTTAAAGTTTTACTGCATTTGTTCAGAAAAATGTACTTGGAACAAACGCAGTAAAACTTTAAAGCTGTTACTTTCAAGTAAGACTTCCATCACCTCTCTGCATATTGCGCTTTAAAATATACTATTCGTATGTGTTGGATATGTTTTACTCTCTTGCAGAGGAGAACTCATTTTTGCTCTCTTGATATTGCATTTACTCTCTAATTTGAAAAAGCATACGTAAAATACTCCCACCTCAAAATCTTATCTGGAGCACTGCGTGGTACCATCCTTGACTCCAGAGATAAGAAAAGCCAAGCAGTTCATCACAGCTGATAAGTCGAGGGGAGAACCGATAAGAAACCGAACTGTGTTGAACAAAAGCAGCAAATTGACAAATTAAGGGAAGTTCAAACATTTTTCGGGAAGACCAGCTGCAGAGGGTACCGGCACCACGTGGGTGCTCACTCGAGAGACTCTGGATGATTCCCCTTGTTTTCGTTGAAACTACCAATACCAGAAGGCCTTAGGAGAACCGCCAAGAAACTGTCAAAGTGGTCATAAAGGGGTCTAGCAAAACCCCCTGTACAGTCAAAAGTCTTTGACATGCACGTCATTGGAAAACTAAGGGAGACGAATCCTGCATAGTAAGAAAGGAGAAGGAACTGTATGGTTGGCAAGAGTGAACCCGACAGAGGGATGTCCACAGCAGATTGTTTAAAAAGACATTAAGACTTGTGAATGCGAAAGGTGAAAATATTTTGGATTATAAGCCGTAGTGAACCTGACGGAGGGAGGCAAACGGTCAAGAAGGGTTTGAGCCCGGAAGAGGGGACCCTACATTTGAGAGGGGTTTGAGCCCGGAAGAGGGGGACCCATAGGTGAAGAATCATCATCCTAAAGTGCAATCAGAAAGGAATGTTTTTTTGTTATTTTGAACATCCAAGGCCCTTGGAAGCAAGAGATTTAACCACAGAAGATCTGGATATCGTTTGGAACATTTGTGGTTCTGAGCCCTGAAGAGGGGGACCCAGGTGTGAAAAGTAATCACCCAACGTCCATACGGAAAGGAACTTTGTTATTTTGAACACATCAGGTCCTTGGCGGTAATAGACTTTTTTTTTTTTAGAAAAGAGACTTATCCACCGAAGGTCCTGATACCGAAGAATGGAATTGGAGTCTTGTGCTGGGAAAGCTCAAGCGTGTGCTGTGCTCAGGCGTCTCACCTTGTCCCATGCTCAAAACGTGGGAAAGTGAGACCCCAGGCTACTGCTTCTTGACATATCATTTGTGAACACTTCTTTATTTCTCGTGAACCCTATCCCGCACTCTTTTAGTATTTAGTTGTAAGGATTGGTAAAAGGTTTTTCTTAGTATAGGCCCTTTTTATTTGACAAGATGCCACTAGGACTGCCTTATTATTGGATGGTCGTAGCTTGCTCCCATTTTAGATTTAGGTTTAAGTGTTGTTCCAACCGACCTATACAGTTTAATAAACACCATTGAACTGTGATCACTTAAGTTTGTCTTTACTGTTGCCACCATGAGTTACTTACACTGCCAGGTCACTGACCATGGGCAGAAATTTTTCACCCCCGACATCACTATGCCTAAACAAAGTACTTCCAAACAAAAATAATATAAAAAATATAGCCGCGGATACCGAACTACACATACCCTTGGCTATCTGTAGTCCTTTGTAGCCTCAGATATAGCTGCAAATATCGGTAAAACTGCCAAAAAATGACTTAGTGCCCCCACACCTCACCAAGTGCACCCGCATCTGTGCCAGCTCCCCCACTCCCCAGATGGCTTCCTCCCCTGACCTCTCCCTTTCCCCCACCACACATGCTGCCTCTGTGACGCAGTTTGCTATGAGATGTCAGCTATTCGGGAATATAGCAGAGGCTACTGAAAGCTTTGTGTTGCAAACTTGGTCCCTGTACCCCCTCCAACTCACAAATTTCACTCAGTGCCCTCTAGCCATCCCCCCACCTCTACCCTGACAGCATTTGTATGTTTTTTTACCTGCAAATAGCTTTTAACTGTGTTTCATTTTCCCATAACCTCGGCTATAGACGCAAATCTCTCTCGCATCGAGAGAAAAACAAGATGGCAGTCAGTTCATTTCTGAAAACCATGACCCTGCAATGCACAATGGGAGATATAACTGCACTTTTTGAAAACATTTATTTTTGGGACGCTTAACTTTTTAACTTTTTTTTAACAAATCTTTATGAAACTTTGCAGTCTGTGGCGGGGAGGGCGCAGACTTTTAATCACTTTAGAAGTTTCGACCAAATCCGTAACTCAAATCTGTGTCTCCAACTAACCTTAACTATAGGGCGACCACCGCCGCCCTGTTATATATATTCGGTGAAAAAACGTTGTTCAAGGGACGTTATGGTTACAAGTAAAACCGAAAAACCTCAGAAATTCGCCATTTATGGTAAGCTAAGCAACCAAAAATCGCGCCACCACCGTGCACTGCTAAGACTAACACCCAGGACATGAAAGATGACATCACAAATGTGATTGATGACATCCCTGAGGGTACACCTCAGTCACCAAAAGTTCTTTGTACCTACATTATGACACTTGTCAAAAAATAAAACGCGGGCACATTTGCAAAACCATGCTTTTAGGTCCTTGCCATTGCTCCTTACATGAGTTTGCTGGAAATCCGCCCATGTTCTATATTTTCAAACGTGTCAAAATGTATGTACATACAATAGTCATATAACGTAGCCCCCACTTGACAAAACCCATTCAGACTTTACACAAACATTCAAGCTTGGGTCTATAATCTTTTGGAAACCTTTGTCCACATTCGTCAAACGGCAACAAAGTTATAAGCCATTTAAAAATGTTGAGACCCCCTCTAATTTAGCCCCTCTTGACAAAATCCCACCAAACTTTACAAACACATTTATATCTAGATCTGTAATCTTTCTGGAAACTTTTGTGTAGATTCGTCAAATGGCACCATATTTATAAGCCTTTACATTATTTTGGGACCCCCCCTCTAATTTTGCCCCCTCTTGACAGAATCCCACCAGACTGTGCAAAGCCATGCAGTTCATTGAATGGTGCTTATAGGCCATCCAAAAACTACTTTTCACCAACGATGTAATGCAGAAATAGGCATAGATGCCCCAAACATCTGAAGTGTTCGCGAACATCACAGGACTGTTTGCAGACTTTGGGGTAAAACACAAGTTTTTTTTTTGGCTTCTTACTGCCATATCTCATCCTCATCACTCCTCACCTCCCCAGAGATTGTTTGATAAGTTTGACAAGTGCAATGTTGTGTTTTTTAATATGTTTTTACTGCAATGTCAGTGGACACTGGTCACTGTCCGCGAATCCAACTTGGCGGGCTTTTCCAAAAATCTCACGCGCTTCATGCTTTTCACCATCCAATCAGTGGCCGCGTCCGATATCCGCAGACATCACATCGCTCTTAGGCCAATCGGATGGCCGTCCGTGGACCGAACAGGGAAGTGGGTCCGCGGACCGAACCCAGATATCACTAATTTCTTTGGACCTGCTTTTAGCCCGTTTTAATGAAAACTACTGGACGGATATACACCAAATGTACAAAAGCACGCTTTCGGGACAATGCCGCCGCTTCTGCCGCAAATCTGGTGAAAATCCGTTCAGCGGTTTTAGGCTGTAGGCGCAAGCAAAATATTTTTTCCATTGCGTCTATGGAAGAAATTAAATGTGGGACCCCCCTGTAACTTTGCCTTGCCCTTGAAAAAACCTCACCAGACTTACCAAAAAAATTCAGAAAGGGCGATGTACTTTTTTGCAAAATTTTGTAAGGATTCGTCGAGGGGAAGCGAAGTTATAAGCCACCCAAAAAGTGTTCTTCCTATGAGTTGAGCAACTTAACCATAATTACATGGCCGCTACCGGATATGTGCTTTTATAACTCCTTATCGATTCTACTTCTGGTGTAATTGTGCTTTGCATGACTTCTTTCTTAGCAATTGGAGCTCTGTTAGTGTGATTTATCCTACAGAGGGCAGTGTTGCACCTTGATCATTTGGTCTGAATGAGCATATTCCTCACTGCTTCATTTTCGGTTCTTCCTAGTTTGTGACCTTCATCATGGCATGTTTTGGTGTACTGCTTAGGAACATAAATTGTTATATCTGTTTTGAACAAGGGCTTGGGAACTCGGCTAAACTGATGTGTTTTGACCAATCAGTATGCAGTGACTTATCCTTTAGTCCTGGGGTTTGATATCTTTCTTTGTTGCTCTTTCATGACTTCACTACTGCAACTAAGGCCTCAGAAGATATTTGCTTCCCTTGCCTTAACCAATCACTACACAGCATTCAGTTTTGTGCTCCCGGAAGTTGCAACTTGGGATGTGTGCATCTCTCTGCAAGGGCGTGGCTGATGTCCCTTGAGTCTGCTCAAAGTCCAGGTAAAAATAATTTGACACCTGAACAAAGGGGTAATCAACAAAGGTCGTCACTTCCTGGACATGTTAAGATTGAGGAGAGGGGATGTCGGAGGTCTTCAACCTAAATTAAAAAAACTAGGTGATGGCAGTGAAGGGGCGAATTACGCCCATCTTTTTCATGAGTTCAGAACATTGGTTAACCCCCGCAAAAACAGGGGAAGAGATCATCTGCACACCTATGATGTCAAGTGGCTAGAGAGAAGAACCCTGAGAAAAGATATTGGAGCCTTGAAACAAAGGGAAGGGGAGGTAATCGGTAGACTAATAGCTAGGAGAAAACAAAAATATAGGAATTGGGCAGCAGTCTATAAAGCCAAGTTACAGTAGTCAAATTCAGAGGCTATCCTTAACACAATAGTGAGAAGAGACTCGCAAGTAACTTGGGAATTGCTTAACAAGATGGGAAACAGCAACAGGTTGCCGGTGGTCAACATGGTGTCTGAGGACAAATGGGTAGGCCACTACGGGAAAAAGGAAGGAACTCCCTCGGCCAGGTATAAACAGAAGGGGGCTGAAGGGGTGGCCCCTCCATTTTGTTGAGGATGACTTGTTCACACTCCTCAGGAAGTCTAGTAGGTCTTGCCAGCATGATGCTAAAAGAAGCCCTGGAAGAATTGGTGGCCCTCATGTATCCCCTATTCAACAATCTTGAGGTCTACTATGCAGACTCATGGAAATCGTCAGTGATTGTCCCGATCCACAAGGGAGGGGATAGGGCTGATCCTGAAAACTATCGCCCCCTTGCACTTCTGGATGTGATGGGAAAGATCTTTGGGGGGATCTTGCCATCATATGTACAGAAATGGATAGCATCAACAGGTAGAGCCGATCCTAGGCAGACAGGCTTTGTCAAGGGGGTGGGGACCGACTTAAACTTGTTTCTCCTGAACATCCTAAAGGGCACAACTTTGGGAAGAGGGACTTGAATATATATGGCCTTCATCGATGTCAAAAAGGTGCTTGACGGCATCGACAGGGAACGGCTCTGGAGAAAAATGGAGAAGTGGAGTTGCCCTGCGAGTCTGATGTTTGCGATTAGATAATTATACCAAGATCCTAACGTTAAAATCAGGCTCAATGCTATCCTATCGAGCCCCATTCCCATGGATAGAGGTTTGAAGCAAGGATGCCCACTTGCCCCAAACCTTTTCATACTGTTTCTCTCAGATCCACCCATTGCATTGGACAGGGTGAACGCCTTTCCCCCCCAAATTAGGCACACGCAAGATCGGTAGATTACTTTTTGCTGATGATCTGGTCCCGTTAGACAAGACCCTTTTTGGACTGCAGCGATCGTTGAGTGCGCTGCAGAAATACATGAGGGAGAAAGGTTTAGAAATCAACCCAGTAAAAACGAAAATATGGACATTTGGGAGTAACCAGGGGGGCACATCGGGTTACAAATGGTTCCTAGAAGGTACACCGTTAGTAGAAGTCCAGTCAGTGACCTACTTGGGTGCATTAGTCAACAATAAGATAGATGATGGTCCTAGGTGATTGTCCTTAAATAAGAAAGCCGCCATGATGACTTCTCGAGCAATACTGCTTCATAGGAAATTTGATACATTTTCCTTACATCCATTGGTTACCTTCTATGAGGCAAAGGTTTCTCCGTCCTTGATTTTTGGAGCAGAAGGCTTCCTTTTTACATCATAGAAGGGTTTGGACGTCGCTGGACGGGAACATCTGGAGAAAGCTCCTAAAGCTGCCAAATCTAGTACCAACTTCGGTAATGAGGTACAAACTTGGTCTTATCTCGTTAAATGCGAAAACTTTATAGAAGGCACTTTTGCTATTTCGGAAGTGCTTACTGGTGCTGTCAGCCCTGCCTTTTGAAATACTTGTCCAGCTAGCGGGTGAATGTAACCTGGAATATTGGTCAAATGGAAGGACAGATGTCGGCTCTATTGGAATCAATGGGAGCAGGTACTGAACTTTTATTGGTCAAACCAAGTAAAGTCAAAATGAAAATCTGGGCTCAAGACTGGGTAAGCACTCTTGAGGACAGAAGCTCCCATAGGTGGCAACAGGGAATGTGTAACGAATCAAAGGCTTTTGGTAAAAGGCCCCGCTACCTAAGGCTTTTTCCGTCCCTGTGGTATAGAGCACAGTTTGAGATTGAGATTCAATTTGCTCCCCACCAACGAAGTCCTGAAGAAATATGGCAAATGTAATACTGATATGTGCAGATTTTGCAATCCTGTTTACCAGGTAGAAACACTCTGGCACATCCTAGCGGGGTGTAAGGGTTTGACCGAATGTAGAACAAAGTTCTTGGGTGAATGTCTGACTTTAAGACACTGTGAAGAGGTGGAACACTTTCGGACACGTCTCTTAGGTGGCGAAGATTTTGGTCAAATGTTCGCTACAATACAGTTTTTGAAAGAAGTCCTTTGAGTGAAAAGCGATGGACTAATTGCAAAATGGTTGTGTGATATGACTTTGTTGTGTTACTATTGCCCTGTTGAGATTGTTTTGATGAGTTTTAAAGGAATTGATAATAGTTTGTAAAAAAAAAACTATGCATTCAATAAAAAAAGAAATTGGACATTTAAAAAAAAAAAAATGATTGTGCTGCAGGCATAGTTTGTGATATTTGCAAACGTTGTTGTACGGATCATTACTAATTGCAGATTATTTGCTAATCATTCTATTTCCTGTTTTGCAGTTGACATGTTTTCGAATCCTCTGGCCCCCGATGGGCATGAGGTGGAGGATCTGCATTCCTTCCAGTGAGTATTGAAACGTGTATATCTTTTGTTATGGTAGGGCCATGTTTTTTATTTGGATAGAGAGAAGAGGACAGTTAAGTAATAACACCTGCACAGATGCCCATTCCCAGTTGACAATGTCCAATACCACCCGACATGTATGTAGGGATGTTATTGTTCAGCATCAGCGACTGTAACTTGAGAAACGTTGCGCCAACTGTTTCTGAAGTTAAAAAAAAAACTGAAAAAGGGCGGCCTCTGAGTAAATGAAGAGGTGAACTACTCGTACCCTCTGTTTTTATTGCTCTTCCTTTAGTAGTGTGAAGTGAGGCGTGGAGCGGGAAGGGAGATGGGTTGTGTGAGGCAATAATCAAATGCATCATGAGGGCCTGTGACAAGAGCAGGATGAGCACAGCAGTGGGAGCCAAGCAGAAAAGAAAATGACAGTGGCTTGCCACATGCAGGCAGTGTGGCAAGCCGTTACAGAGAGCTCAGATTTCAAGCTCATGCCATGAAGTAAGGCCTGCATGCTGAGCCTTCCCATTTGATCCCTTGCACCTCTCTAGTGGTACTGAAAGATATCCCATAAGCAATCCCTCTACAATTATTTGGTACTGAAGTTCTTTCTCACACCCTGAAGATATGTGGAATGGTGTCACAGCTGGTAAGGCAGCTTGTATTTAGGCCAGATTGTAGGAATCTAGAAGTAATCTGATCCGTGACATCTGGCGCATGAAACAATTTACCACATTTCACTGTAGTGTTTTTATTTTATTTCTTCGAATCCACCCACACCTACCCTTCTCCCCAAACCATAGTCTATCATTCCCTTGTCCTCTTAACCATTCACCCACCAAACCTACCTTGGAGAAATGTGGTATGTTGTCCCTGTGATCAATGTGTTCTACCTGATGGCGGATGCCCAGTAAACCGCCTTTCATTTCATGGAGTTTAGTTATATTAAGAATATAGTTTAAGCAGCAAGGGAGTATTCAAACGGTTCAGTGCATTTTATGTTGGTCAATGAGAATTGCTCCTATTGTTTTTAATTAGCAAAAGTTTAACCTTTTGTCTTTCACTAGGTCTAAGCTGACAAATGAAGACTTCAGGAAGCTTCTTATGACCCCAAGATCCACTCCATCGTCAGCCCCACCAACCAAGTCATCTCAGCAACATGAGTAAGTGTGGAAGGGATAAAATGCATTAAAACTGCTTTAGGCCGACTAAAGCTTAACGATTGACTCCTTGTATCACAAGTCTCACCTGTTTTTGTTGAGTACTTGCCACCTTCTGGGATTTCTTCTTTTTTACGGTCCGGGATTTGTATAGACCCGAACGCTGATCTTCGGCGTCCAGCGTGAGGATAGCGGTTCTTCGGCGTCCAGCATGAGGATAGCGGTTCTTCGGCGTCCAGCATGAGGATAGCGGTTCAGTTTCCAGGAGCGTTAAGAAAGTCCAGGGTAACACCAGGAAGCAAACAAGTTGCGCTCGGAGGCACGGAGGACCGTGACTTGAGCGCAGAAGGTTTTCCAGGAGATTGGAGATGGTAGGAATAGGACCGGGAATCAAGGAGCTGGGAACAAGGAATCAAGCGAGAGCCCCGATCGAACTCTGGCAAAGCACGTCCGACTACAGGTAGCGGTAGCGTTCAGACGCGCAGAGCCGCGGGGGCGTGTCTCTCTTGTAGGATGAGCAGCGTGGAACGCATAGACTGATCCGGAGCGTTCCGTTCCGAGCGGCCATATTGGAAGGAATACTGCATGCAATCCTCTGCGAGTCAGGGACCAGGAGGACCAGAAAGGACGTAGACGACGGTTCATGACACCTTGTCTGCACTGTTGAAATCGTCAGTTTCAGAAAAGCTTCGGAGGTGTAAGATCAAACGCAGCGGTGATGGTTGCAGTATATAAATGCCTTTTAACATAAGATAGGCAGAGCAACAAAACCTTTAGAAGGTCACAGATGGCTCAGGATGACTCCCAGTCTGAGGTGTTTCAACGGTTTTATTAAACCTTTTGTGGGACATAGACCCCCCAAACTCCCCTCTCCCTCCCTTTGTTTTCTGCCCAGTCTTCCTTATCCTGAGTAGTCTTACCAATTGTTTCTCACTTGGTATGCTAAAATGCTAGGTGAGCTGCGATCAAGCCCTAAAGACACTAGGGCGTATCTCTCTAAACTCCTGCAAGGACTTCCTACCTCTCCCTATTCTATCATGTGCAGTACCCTTTGGGAGACTACAGCAACCTTATCCTCCTGGCAATAGGTAACACAACCTTTGGTATAAGTCTGTACTACACAGGTTGGTAGTGTGGCTGAGCAGCCAGGCTTATCTCAAGAGGGGTCAATGTGAGCAGTAGGGTTTTTACACGGAGATTCACTGTGACTAGTATCCAAATAAACTCTTACACTCCAGGTTTCTTGATTAAACAATAATTAATTAATTTAACAGTCAGTTGAATAAGCCTTCTTCAGAAGGGAGCAATTATATATGTAACACAAAAATACACTTCAAAATACGCCTCTTAGTTTCTCTAAATCAGCAAGTACCCATTTGGGATGGCACACAGATGTTTCCTACACCCTGAGGTGACATAAATAACTAGGACACTGTGGACATTGATCTCACTGGTACATTTAGAGCAATACGGTGTCAAAGGAAAGGGTTTTCAGAACAAAGCAGAGATCAGACAAATATTGTGAAGCAGGTAATTACTTTTGAACACCCCCCCCCACCCCACCCCAATGCAAAGTAAGTTAACCCTTTCCAGGAGGAAAGGTAAAGCATACAGTCGAGGGAAGACGAGTTCTTCAGGGGACCAGGCTAGCCAATGTTAATTGAGCAAAAGTCTAGGTGAGCTGAAGCACTTCTTGCAGGTAAGTAAAAAGTTGTTCACAATGTTTAATAGGTCTTTGTAGAACAAAATAGAATCACTGTAATGCCACAAACTGGGAGGCTTGTGAGGAGCAAAGCTGCAAGCTACTCTGCAAAGACAACCAAGACAAGTCTCAACTGAGAACAAGTAAGGCTACACAACAAAAGGTAAGTCCCCTTAGTTTCACAGTACCTTTGGTTAGAAGAAATGGTTCCAGCTGGCTTCTGTTTCTGTGTAGCTTTGCAGATCCTGTTGTTCCTGGGCCTCAGTCGTGGGGACAAGAGGGAGGACATCTGGGGACTCCTGCACTACAAATTTAAGGTTCGCGGCAGCAATGGGCAAACTTCGATTCAGCAGCACTTCGCGGTTTCAGCTCCTCGCGTCTATAGCAAATAGCACCACTGCGGTCTCTCGGATACCACTCTGGACTTTCCTTGAGTCTGGGGTCCAGCACTCTGCTGAGGTGGCTCAGGCTTGGTCAGTCCTGCTTCAAGGGAGTCCGGAGGATCTTCCTGGAGCTCAGGTCCGACTTAAAAGCGATGCACTCAGTCTTGTGTTCCTCTCCCTAGCACTTTGGCTCCTGCAGCAGCAATGGAAGTTCAGCCAGCCCCGAGAGGATGTCCCGACGAGTTCACTTTGGGGTTGATTGGTCCCACCAACCCAAGGGGAGAAGTCGTCTGTTGCAGGGCTTCTCTAGTCGTGGTGAATTTGGTGCTTCAGCACAGCAACAAGGCTACACTGGGAAAACCAACAGTCCAGGAGTTGCAGCATGCGTCTCTTCCAAGTTCTTCTTCGGATTCCTGTGTCCAGTGGTCGACTCTGCCTTCCAAATAAAAAGCCTTGCCTTTTATGCAGCTTTCTCCCATTCATTTCAGCCTAGCTGTCAATCACATAGCAGGGTGGCTGTCCTCCAAGGACAGCCAGCCGGCCAATCACCTTGGGGTGCATTCCTGTAACCAAGGGGAATTACGCACAGGGAGTCTTGGGCACCTCCATCACTTCCTGCCACTGCCAGACACAGTGGAGCCAGAGGTGGGCTTCACCAGTGAATCCCACCAAAAACCAAACAAACAAAGGGACCAAACCTGGTTTGGCCCGCAGAGTAAATCTCAAGAAGGATCTTTCAAACAAGAAATGCCAAAACAAGACCGTCGGCCATTTTGACAAAATGGGCACCCATGGGTGTCTTGCTGCAACTGCAATTGCAGCCTGCAGTAAAAACACACTATGGTAGTAAAAAGTAAACCACTGCCACCAGCCATTAATTGTAGAAAGGGTAACATAAAAATGTTACATGAGAAACTAGACGAAGGGGATACTAAGTAACCCCTCCAGCACCCTATTGTAAGATAGTGTGTGCTGGGTCTAGAAAGTTACAAAATGTAAGTAAAGTCAATTTCACTTCACTGCTCTTGGAAACAGTAGTTTCACCAAGAGAAGGTATTTAAATCTTTGGGAAATCTGAGAGACTTCCCCGTGCCACTGCACCGACAGTGCTGTGTGTCACAATGTAAAGATGATGCCTATGGAGTTTGTCAGGCTCCAAAGTCAAAAGAAACAGTCCAAATCGCAGTAAAAAAAATGAAAGTGGGAAAGAAAGGTCTCGCTCTCTCCAGGTTAGAAATGAAAGGTGCTAAAGTCCAGCAAAAGTGCTGGGGGTCTCTAAGGTAGAAGGGAATTGGCACATTTCTGAGAATTCTCCCCAACACTATCCAAGGATTAGTGTTCTACTGGGGATTGGGAGAATGCCTTGCCCTTCTTCTGTAAATTGAGGGTGGTTTAACCACAGCCATGCTCATCTCTTCCCTTACTACCTCACCACCATCTTACTCTTCCCACCATTTGTCCCTGCGATGGTTCACAACTCTTAGTTCTCGCCTCCACCCTTTGATGTTACTTCTGCGCCCACTCCACTACTTCTTAGTTCTCGCCTCCACCCTTTGATGTTACTTCTGCGCCCACTCCACTACTTCTCTACTATTACTCTCCTATTCCCACCACTACGCTCCTCCTCACACCAACTGCTGAAACCATCCCCCTTTCACCCTTTTTCATTCAATTAACAATAATTTCTTACACTAACCTCTCTACTTACACCTAAACATGCACACTTGCACTGCAGAACCACTGGCACTCTTAAGCCAATGCCTCACCTGGGCCACATCTCCACAAGCTGCTGCTCACTTGGTCGTCCTTCACTTTTGACCTCACACAAAAAGAGCACACTTCCTCTTTCCTGCCCCTTGCTTTTATCCTCCTCCCCCTGTGAGGATTGGCCACCTTTCCCTGGCCAATGTGGCCATTACTTCCCCAGCCGTCACATGCATGTGCAAGGGAAAGTCAGAATAAGGGGATATGCCCCACTCACTTTCTCCATGCATGCTCACGCATACCAAAGATGGCGCATAGGCAGTCCAGTGTTCCAGTTCTCATGGGGGTATCCCAGTACGTTTTAGATAAGGATGGGTCTTGTTCTCCGTTTGGCCCCTGGTGGTCTTGAGGCCCGGTATTTGTTGTGTGAACTCGCCAGAAGACTCTGCCAGCCCATTGACATGGGTCTCTGTGCTGTGCATGGCTGCAGCAAGTCATGGCTGCAGCAAGTCTCTATATCTCTCGCTCTCTGGGCAGTGTACTACTGCGCTTGGGTCTTGTGACTGGTTTTTCTTCTCCGCCCTGTACAAAAGCTGCTCTTCTTGTTTGGCTTTTGCTGATGGGATCCTGCATCAGGTTGGTGGTCTCTGCAAATGAAGAGACAATGGCCAGTATTTGATACATGAGGTGGAGGCAAACATGCTGATGCAAGGGGTTAGGGGACAGGATTTGCGACCCTCTCTGCAGCCACTGTGCACCTGTGCACATCCAAGGTAAGACTGCCTCTGGATTCCTCCCTACTCTTCCAACCTCATGCAATAAAGGTAATCCCCAACCCCTATTGAGAAGACCAGTTTATGGGCCTAGTCACACACATTTCTCTGCTATATCATTCTGAGATTATGGTCCTCTTATCAATCACTGTGTGAAATTCTCTTCCCATCGATAGAGGCCACACGCTTTCGGTTTATGTTGGCAAATGTACCTTTTGAAAGGGTGACATTTTAAGTTTAGGGACATTGCTCTCTTTCTTGCACCAATCCTCCCTAACCCAGTCATCCCTACTCCCCAAGTTAGACAGCAGGGTAGAATCTTCATAATATACTAAGTTCTTATTACTGCTAGAAGTGCAGACCTAGAGGCAGAATGTCTTCTTTGTCTAATCCCCTGCAAGGACTTCGTGGACTGTTCATACACTACCCAGTGGTTAGTAAACTAAAAGGGAAATTGGCTTGTGCCTTACAGACATTCTACCTGATTTGATCTCTTTTCTATCACACTGACTTGCTCCTTGCCCATCATTATGTTCTACTCTCACTACTATTCTCCAACCGTTCCTGCCTTCATTCGATTTACTCCCTGCAGCTTCCTCCTCTGTTCTTCCAAAGTCTTGCTCCTTCTAAGCCTTACCTCAGGCCTTTGATGTTACTGTTTTCTCCCTGATGTCGCTACTCCATCCTTCGCACTACTGATCTCTCCACCACACTGCCACTCCCCCTGCTACACTACTACAACTTCACCCCACCTTCTGGACAACCACCCTCCTTTCACCTTTTCGCCTTGCCACTCTTTTCGCCTTGCCACTCTTTTCGCCTTGCCACTCTTTTCGCCTTGCCACTCTTTTCGCCTTGCCACTCTTTTCGCCTTGCCACTCTTTTCGCCTTGCCACTCTTTTCGCCTTGCCACTCTTTTCGCCTTGCCACTCTTTTCGCCTTGCCACTCTTTTCGCCTTGCCACTCTTTTCGCCTTGCCACTCTTTTCGCCTTGCCACTCTTTTCGCCTTGCCACTCTTTTCGCCTTGCCACTCTTTTCGCCTTGCCACTCTTTTCGCCTTGCCACTCTTTTCGCCTTGCCACTCTTTTCGCCTTGCCACTCTTTTCGCCTTGCCACTCTTTTCGCCTTGCCACTCTTTTCGCCTTGCCACTCTTTTCGCCTTGCCACTCTTTTCGCCTTGCCACTCTTTCACGCACACTCGCAACACAGTACCACTTGCACTCACTAACTGATGTCTTACCTGTTCCACAAATTGCCTCCACAGTCCACTCCACTGTCCTTCCTCCTGCTGGTCGTCTCTTGGTCTGCCACCATGACCTTCTCTGACCTCACCTGAACAATGCACAACCTCCTGTTTGCTGGGGTTTCTGTTAACCCTCTCGCTGTCTTTTGGTTGGTTGCTTTTCCTGACCAATGTGGCCCTGTCTACCCTGCCAGGGTGGTATTAAATGCAGAAAAACTTCATATAACCCCTTAAGACCTAACCCCTTCTTCTGCACTTGCCCACCGCAGAACAACAATGGTAGTTTGTTCGTCTCAATGACCCAGTTCCTGTTAAGGGGTTTGGACTGGGGCTCCCATAAAATAACTCCTGATTGAGATTGATGGTGTTTGTTTTTATGTCCCTGCAGGTCTACGGGGCCTGCACCGGTCTGTTTCCCGGCCGGGCCTGAACGAGTAAGCGGAGCACGGCTTTGCTCCGGTCGCTGTCGAGGTCCCGTTCGGACAAGGCTCTGAGTAATTGACAGAGACATGCCAGGTCCAGGTCGTGGTCCCCGGGCGGAAAGATTTCAGCAGAAACCGTCAAAATCTGGTAAGGTGTTGAGGAAGGTGTCGATGCCATCGGCGACTGGCCCATCGAGTGCGGCTGTCGGACCTGGCCCTTGATCAGGCACTCGGAGCTCTCTGCGCCATTGTCGAAGCCGTTGGCGCCCTTTACGCCATTGGGGCCTACAGGTCTGAATTTGCCTGTGGAGGCCCCTAAAGCTGTGGATCCTCCGAGAAAGGCTCTGTCCAACTCTGTGAGGCCTGCACTTGATTCCAGGTCGACTCCTGTTCCAAGGAAGGAGTTATATCATTCTCATCAAGATATTTATGAGGTTGATGTCGAGGGTTACGGAGTATCTGGGGTGGTCCGGGCCTCGAGTTGAATTCGATCAGGATGACCTGGCTGACATTTTAGATCGGGGTCGGTCCACTGACCCAGTGTTGCCTTTTCACATGGCGTTACAGAAGAGGGTGGCTGCTGCTTGGAACGCCCCAGAGTCTCTTCCGACAGTCAACAAGTCGTTGACTAAAAAATACTGCCCATCTAGTAGCGACCCCAGCTAACTATCCACTCATCCCACTCCTGAGAGTTTGGTGGTTTAGGAGGCCACGGCCACCTCGAGGCAGGCGGCGTAGCCTACCATCCCTCCAGATAGTGACAACCAGCGCCTCGATGGATGGGCACGCAAGGTATTCTCGGCTCAGAGTATGGCCCTTAAATCAGCCAACTCCACATGTGCCTTGGCCAAGTTTTCGCACACTCTGTGGAATTGTCTCCTTAGCGGCTGAGCATATTCCCGAGGGGGAAGAAAGGGATGGGTTCCTTGATATTGTGCAGGATGCCAACGATGCCATATGTGAATCCCTTCAATCCGGGTTGGACACGGCATATAGTGTTAGCCGGTCCATGGCTGCGAGCACCGTGATACGCAGGTTTGCGTGGTTGCGGAAGTCGGGTTTTGCACCGGACGTGCAGAACCGTCTTCTCAACATGCCCTTTGACGGCTCTCATTTGTTTGGCAGCAAGGCTGACGAGAGCCTTGAGAGGTTGCAGACCTCCAAAGCAGCTGCTAAATCTTTGGGCGCAGCTGTGCGTCAACCTCCGCCTTTTCGTCCTGGGGGACATCAGTGGAGGGGTTCCGTTTGTTATTACTCCTCCTTTGGTAGAGCGAGGGGAGCAGCCAGTCAGAGGGGCTTCCGTAAAGGGTCCTCGCGGTGGACGGGACGGGCTGCCAAAGCCGCAGCCTCTTTGCCTTCAGGCGCTGCCGCAGCCACTCCGAAACAGCTATGAGGCCAGGACTCATTGTTCGCCGGTTGGGGGCAGACTGTCTCAGCATCTAGAAGAGTGGCGAGCCATTACTTCAGATGCGTGGGTTCTGGAAACAATTGCCCACAGCTACTGCCTACCTTTCCTAAATCGGCCTCACGACAATCCACCGGGGAAACTCTCTTTGAAGTTTCTGGATCCGCTCCTTGTGCAGCAAATCTTGACCCTGCTGTAGAAAGGCGCTATAGAACTAGTGCCTGTGGCAGAGAGGAACAAGGGCTTGTATTCCCCATATCTTTCTGATTCCCAAGAAAGACAGAGGACTGAAACCCATCATGGATTTGCGTCGCTTGAACGAGTTCCTCAGGAAGGACAAGTTCAAGATGGTCACTCTTTCCCAGGTCCTTCAGGCCCTTCGACTTCAGGATTGGTTGGTGTCATTGGACCTACAGGATGCTTATGTTCATGTGCCGATCCATCCAAAGCACAGAAAATACCTGAGGTTCGCCGTTGGCAACTCGCACTTTCAGTTTTGGGTCCTGCCATTCGGGTGGACCTCCGCCCCGAGGGTCTTCACCAAGCTCATGGTGGCGGTGCCGGTGTATCTCAGGAGAGGGTAGGATTCACGTCTACCCCTACCTGGATGATTGGCTAATCAGGGCACGTTCTCCCGAACAGGCCTCGGATCTTCTCCGCCTCATCTGCCACTCCCTTCACAAGCTGGGCTTCTTCCTCAATTTCAAGAAGTCGCACATGACACCCTAGAAGCTCCAGTACATCGGGCTGTGTTGGACACATCCTTGGGGAAGTGCTCGCCACCCAAGGTGAGGGCTCATCAATTAAATTTCAAGATGCCCAGAGTCTCCCAGCTTTCGAATTCTTAAGGTTGCTCAGCCTCATGGCATCCTGCATCTTTCTGGTGCCAAAGGCCAGACTGCGGATGAGATCCCTTCAGTGGGCTCTCAGAACACAGTGGTCTCAATTCTCAGGCAAGAAGTCAGATCTCCTTCGGATTCCGCTCAAGGTCTCACAGGATCTTCTGTGGTGGGCCAGCAAAGGGAATCTGATGTAGGGAGAGCCGTTTTTGCAACCATGGCCGGAGGTGACGGTAGTGACGGATGCCTCCCTCACAGGATGGGGAGCTCACGCCAACGGGCTGACCGTCAGCGGTCGTTGGTCTCCGTCGGAATCCAGACTTCACATAAATCCTTTGGAGCGGAGGACCATCAGGCTAGCTAGTGTCCTGATCATGATGGACAACACAGTGGCCATGCATTGCCCCAACAAGAAGTCTGGTGTAGGGTCGCTCCCGCTGTGCAGAGAAGCGATGCAGCTCTGGTTCTGGGCAATACAGCAAGGAATCTCGCTCTCAGCGGTGCATCTGGCCTTAGAGGAGAATGCAGTGGAGGACGCTCTGAGCAGGCAGAGCGCAGTCTCCCACGAGTGGGAGTTAGCTCAGGAAGTCCTTCAGGAGATCTTTGCCCCTTGGGGAACCCCTCAAGTGGATCTGTTCTCGACTGGTGCCAACCGGAAGTGCGAGAGGTATTGTTCAAGGGAATTTCCCCCAAGAGGAGCTTTAGGGGACGCGTTCGTCGTGGATTGGTCATTCCCACTTCTGTATGCATTTCCTCCAATCCCCGTCATTCCTAAGGTTCTAAGGAGGTTGCAGAGGTTCGGGTCACACATGATCCTAATTGCTCCAGATTGGGCCAGGAGAGCGTGGTACCTGGACCTTCTAGAAATATCCATCTGTCCTCCACGCCGTCTTCCCCACAGAGAGGATCTCCTCTCGTGAGAGGGGGGTCAGGTTCTCCATCCAGAGGTCGAGAGACTCAACCTTCACGCTTGGTTTCTGAAAGGTTGAGATATAAGGATTGGGTCCTCCCGGATGACGTGATGGAGGTGTTGCTTTCGGCCAGGCGTCCAGCAACAAAATCTCTGTACCTTTGCCGTTGGCGTAGGTTTTGCGACTTTTCCTTAGGAAACAATGTCGATCCATTTCAGTGTTACATTCCAATGGTTCTTTCTTTCTTGCTTTCTTTGGCCCACAAGGGTCTTCAAGTGGGTACCATTAAAGGTTACCTGCTGGCGCTGTCTATTTTCAAGTGCTTGTCTGAAGAATGTTCTTAATTTAAGATTCCTTTGATTACCCAGTTTCTAAAAGGGCTCACAAATGTGTTCCCGCCGTCCCCTTTTCCGGTGCCGGTTTGGAATCTGAATCTAGTCTTGAAATTCTTGATGGGTGCTCCATTTGAACTTTTGCACTCTTGTCCTTTGAGACTGTTGACCTTTAAGACTGTTTGTTTTCTTGATTGCGGTTACATCTGCTCGCAGAGTCAGCAAATTGGAGGCACTTTCGTCTAAGCCACCCTATACTGTGTTCTACAGGGACAGGGTTGTACTGAGAGTACGTCCGTCCGTCCTTCCTTCCTACCTAAGGGAGTGTCTGCGTTTCATTTGGAGCCAGAAGGTGGTACTTCCTGCTTTCTATCCTCCTCCTCACCCTGGTAAGGAAGAGGACAGTCTCCATAGGTTGGACCCTAGGAGAGCTTTGAGCTTTTACATTGCTAGGATGTCCAGGGTCAGAGTGGACAATCAACTTTTTGTGCGATACACTGGACACCGATTGGGCCAGGCTGTTACAAGACGGACCTTGTTCCAGGTGGATTATCCTCACCATTGCTGAATGTTAGATTGGCTGGCAAGGACCCTCCTGAGGGTTTGCGAGCTCACTCCATCAGGGGTGTGGCTACATCCACGGCCCTGGAACAGGGAGTTCCTATTAAACAAACATTTGTGAGGCTGCAATGTGGTCTTCCATCCACACCTTTGTCGAGCATTACTCCCTGGATACTTTCCATGGTCAAGATATGGCCTTTGGTAAAGCAGTGCTCTATTCTGCCATCTGATTGGGTATATCCAAATTCTTCTCCCTCCTCCACTCACTAATACTGCTTTGGGAGTCTGTCAAAGATGTGGAATACGTTGGAGGACACAATCCATTCGAATAACAAGTTACTTACCAACTGGTAACGTTCTCTCAACATATTCCACATTGCCCTCCCAGCCTACCCTGCTAAAGAATTTCCTATGCTATTGCAGCTTGTGTTCCCACAAGGCTATGTGCAGTCAAGAAGGCTTGGTGTGCAGTTATGGCACACATTGTGGAGGGAAAAAACTTGAACTGATGCTATGGGCGCAGTGCGTCCTACTTATAACATCCAATGACGTCACCCTTGACGGAGGCCTTCGAGGGACATCTACCCAACGCCATCGACACAAGGCGCCCTCTGCCGAAAAGTTTCCGAAGCAGCACAGCTGTGGACGTTACATGTCAAAGATGTGGAATACGTTGGAGGAACATCCAGTCGAAAGAACGTTACCAGTTGGTAAGTAACTTGTTCTTCTAACCAAAGGTACTGTAAAACTGAGGACTTGCCTCTTGTGGTGTAGCCTTACTTGTTCTCAGTTGAGACTTGTATTGGTTGACCTTGCAGAGTTGCTTGCAGCTTTGCCCCTCACAAGCCTCCCAGCTTGTGGCCCTTCAAGTGAATCTTATTCCTACAAACATTTCTAAAAACATTGTGCAAGACTTTTACTTACCTGCAAAGAAGATCTTCAGCTCCCCTAGACTTTGCTCAATTAACATTGGCTGCCCTGGTTCCCAGACAGACTCTTCTTACCTCTGACTCTGTGCCTTTTACCTTTCCCCAGGAAAGTGGGTAATTGACTTTGCAAGAGTGTATTTGAATAATTGTCATTGTGTAAAAGCCCTACTGCTCACATTGACCCCTCTTGAGATAAGCCTGGCTGCTCAGCCACACTACCAATCTGTGTAGTAAAAACCTGCACCAAAGGTGGGGTTACCTATTGCCAGGAGGAAAAGGTTGCTGTAGTCTCCCAAAGGGTACTGCACACCATCTTCCCTAACGGAGAAAAAGGTCTTTCACTCTAGGATACAAATTTCAAAGTCATAAATTCCAGCAAAAGAGCTGGGGGTCTCTAAGGTAGAAGGGGATTAGCACAGAAATGAGAATTCTCCCTAACGCAAAGGGATTTCTCTGTCACCATACAAAAATTGAGCTTCTGAGGGAAGGAGAGGAAAGGCAGAGTGCCTCTAAGGAGGTGCAGTAAGAAGTTTGGCTTTTTAGAGATGTCAGAGATGTGCACTGAGAAAGTGTGGAGTCATATATGACCCCAAGATTCTTAGCCTTGCCGGTAGAAGTAGGAGGGGGCCAAGGGAAGCCGGCCAGAGAGTGAGGGGAAAGCATGGTGGAGGATCTCGGTCTTGTTGGCATGTGTACAAAGATCGTTGGCGGCACACCAATTCTGAATGACGATTAGGCAATCGGAGATGAGGGAAGGAGAGGAGGTCTCTGAGGAAAGCCTGAAAATGAGTTGGGTGTCATCAGCATGGCACTGGAAGTTTGAGCAGAAAATGGAAATGCAGTAGGCAAGAGTTGCCAGGAATTTGTTGAAAAGCCAGTGTTGATGTTGTAAAAGGAGGGGGGATAGAGTTCCTAAATATCCTACCCTGTAGGATGGGGGTAAAGGTGTTACAGGGAAGGGGATACCGCGTCTCACCATCCGGTGTCCCACTCCCCAAAGACTCCTCACCTAGGTGATCCTCCCGCACTGGTCCACCCTCAGGAACTGCATCCAAAAGTGATGGCCGTGTCCTGGCCATCTGGATGACAGATCCCTGTGGACTAGTAGGTGAGACACCTTCTGGTTTCTCACACAGTGTAACTACTTATACGACTTTTAGTTATTATTACTCACAGGCTGTCAAATCAGCAGTGCTAACGCACAGGAGTGCCACCATTCTGCTCGAATGGTGGGCTCCTTTTTTCTCAATTTCTCGTTTGCTTGTTGTTTCTTATGTCTTCTTCTGCCATTCTAGTCGGGAAAGACCTTGGTTGAAGTTTTGTCTTCGCGGGAAGTTTTTGTATTCCCTGCCGAGGCTCCAGAGTGTCTGTGAAGGTAGGACGCGAGGGAGGAGTCCAAGGCCTTGCAACCCTTTATCTTGCTCCTTGCCTGAAAGGAGCCAGTTCCCACGAGGAGCTGGCTGTCTTGATCGGACAGCCAGGCTGCCCTTTTCTGTAAACTGAAGGGAGAGTTTGCAGAAGTTGTGCTGTAGTTCCTGATACATACGCTGATTCAAAGCTGCTGACAAGTCGACCACTGGAACCAAATTCGAAGAGGAAGATGAAGAAACGATAGCTGTAACCGTTTCCACTGACCGGAGAGCCTGCTGTGTAACCGGAGCCCGAAGTAATCCTTCCTTCCAAGGGTCCCGAATGTGACTACTCCTATCCAGAGGCTTTTGAGTTTGACTAGTCTCAAGAAGACCTGCATAAGGAGCCATCCCTAAACGTGCCGTGACCTTTCTGGGCTGCAAAACGGCAATACCAGGCGACCTCGTGCCAGTGTGCGGTGCATGGTCTTCCGAAGTCCGATTTCGTCCGAAACTTTGGTTCACTCCTGCTGGACCTCCAGAGACACGATTTGAATCCCTGCAGTCCCCTCACCAGAGTGGTGCAGGACTGAGAGATTGAAGAGAATCCTACCAGCTATATTTGTTCTTCATTTGTTTCCTGTAAAAGGGCGCCAAAACCACAGAGCCACGAGAAGCCTTGAAGAATCCTTTGCTGGAAGCCTCCTCTAGTGACTGCTACTGCATGTTCCCATCCAGTGTCTGTTTCTTTTTTCTCCAGACCGAGAATCCAGGGACCAAGTCATGTGTTGCTGCATCCTGAAGGCATCCACCCAGAAGCTCTTCTTTTCTGCTGAGGTACTATGTTGGACTAGGGTAATGCTTACCTTAAGTCTTGTGTGAATCCTGGGAGACTGAGTGGGTGATTCATGTAGTTGGGAGGCCTAATGCTGGAACGAACGCATATAGGGTGTCTTCTGTGAAGTCCCTGAACACTTTCAACTAACTCTAAAGTGAATACTTACTTGTCTGAACAGATATACTCTGGAACTATGACTTTCCTGCAACTGAACCCTATCCTTACCTGCCTAGAGCTAGCTCCTAGACCACCAGGGTACTTCTTCTGCCTCTGAGAAAACACACGCTATATACTAGGGAAGGACTTTAAAAGATAAGGATTCTGTCTTGAAAACTATAACAAGTGTAAAAGGTACTTACCTCCTAAATATGTTAGTGGTAACTGTATCTCTAATAGAATAAGTTACAAAGTGTCCTGAAGTTTATACTTACCTTTAGTTGCTGGTTGCTCCTTTAAAAAGTATTAAAGTTATTTTACTTTGAATGGTGTTTCCCCCTTCTAAAATGTAATAAGTGTTGGTAGTCATTTCTATAGTGAATGAGTGTAAAAGCTTACCAATAGGTTTTACCTACCTTGAATAACACATTTCTTAAAGTATACTATTGGGTTTTGCTTTCCCTGATCTGCTTTAGTGCATTTCTCAAACAGTCTTGTAGTTAATACTTGTCTACGAGTTGCTTGAAGCCCGTCTTAAAAGTATCCTAGTTCTTATTACCTATGAATTGCTGGATGCCATTCTTAAATATATTATATTTTCCTTACATACCTTGAAATTCATTGTCTTTCTTACTGTTTATAATTGGGTTATGCTTTCCCTGAACTGCTTTAGAGCATTTCTAAAATAGTCCTAAGAGTTCTTACTTACCGTAGAATTGTATTCTACAGTTTGTATCTGTTAGGGAGAATTCTCATAAATGTGCTAATTCCCCCTACCTTAGAGCCCTCCAGCTCTTTTGCTAAACTTGGGGACTTTTGAACTTTTTAATTCTGTTTCAGACAACTCCATAGGCATCATCTTTGCATGTGTGTCACACAGCACCCTCAGTACATTTACACAGGGAAGCCTTTTAGGCTGCCCCAAGGTGTAAATACCTTCTCTGTGGTAAACTACTGTTTCCCAGATAATGTAAAGTGAAATTGACTTTACTAGTCTTTCCAAATTCCTAGACCCAGGAGGGGTTACTTAGTATCCCCTATGTCTAGAAACTCATGTAGCAGTCAAATGCTATCCTTTCCTATCGAAATGGCTGGTGGCAGTGGTTTTACAACGAACTACCATGATTTTTCCCGACCGCAACAACGCTAGCGTTAAATCGCAGGAGCCATGTTTTTCAAGATGGGGTCTGAACCCCCTCTGTAAAAACAGGTCCCGGTCTTTTTTTTCGCCGTTTCTTTTTGGAAGGGTCCTTCAAGAGTTTGTCTCTGTGCGCCAAACCAGGTTTGGTCCCTTTGGCGGGCTTCAGGAATGAAGACCGCCTCTGGCACCCGAGTGTCTGGGGTGGGCAGGAAGTGGGGTAGGTGCCTGAAACTCCCTGTGCTTAGTCACCTAGGAGACCCAAATGTACTCTGGTGTGATTGGCTGACTGTCCGGCAAGGACAGCCACCCTGCTGGGTGAGTGGCAGCTAGGCTGGAATGAATGGGAGGAAACTGGATAAAAGGCGAGTCTCTTGGCTTGGAAGGCCGAGTCGACCACTGCTGCAACTCCTGGACCGTTGGTTTGCCAGGTGATGCCCTGCTGCAGGTCCAAATTGCCAAGTTCAGCTCAACAGAGAAGCCCTTCAAGGATGACTTCTCCTTTTGAGTTGGTGAGACCAATCAACTCATAAGCCACCTGGACACCATTCTCGAAGCTGGTTGTATTTTCCTCAGAGTGCTGCAGGAAACCGAATAACCATGGAGAAGGACTTGACAACAGCTACCAGAATTGAAGATTTGCCTTTGCCAGCTTTTTTACCAGTCCCAGTGCAGTGCAGGAGTCCCCCAACCTCCCCCCTCTTGTCCCCACGACTGAGGCTCAGGAACAGCGATATCTGCAGGAACTGCCAGGAACAGACGTCTTCAGCTTCATCTTTTTCTTCATTGTAAGGTACTGTGAAAACCCGACCGAGAGAACTTGCCTCACTGCGAAAGTGCTCGAAACCTTGGCAACTTGCAGGCCTAGTCAGCTTGTGACCCAACACATGAATCTTTCTTTCTTTTACTAACTACTTCTGAGAACTTTTCCATTTAATTACCAGAACTGCTTTATCCTATGCAAGACTTTAGCCCATTGACTTTGGCCTAACCTATTGCATTGAATCAACTCCTCTGGCGAACTCAAACTATTTGCACTGTTTGAGATTAATTGTACTCTTCTTTTTATTAACTTATGCCTTTTTGCTCCTACTTCAAATGCTCTGAATGCCATTTTGCTCCTCTTTCAAAGTAGTTTAAATGCCTCAGAACCTGATATTGTGAATTACTGAAGTATATTTTTGTGTGATATAGATTGCCTCCTTCTAGTGAATGTTTTATAACTGACTGAAATTAATTAAGAAGTGTTTTACCAAGAAACCTTGAGTGCAAGAGTCTATTTGAATACGTTTAACTATAGACCTCTTTGTAACATCCTTACAGCTCACATTCCCTCTTGAGATAAGCCTGGCTGGTCAGCCACGCTACCACAAAACTGTATAGTACAGACTTATACCAAAGGTTGGTTTATCTTACACCTGTAGTCCTAGTTGTGTGTAGTGGTGCCCAAGGGAACTGCATACCAACTTTGCCCAACAGTATCCTTGGTTAAACTATCTATTCAGTGGACAAAAATAGTGTAATAGTTTAAATACCAAAAGGTTATACTGACCTTGAATAGCTGCTGCTCTTCTGAAACTGTTACTCTGTGTTTTTTGTATTCCTTGTATTGCTTTAGTGCAATTCTACAATAGTTTACGCGCATTTCGAGCAAGGGCTGTTTCGTAAGGGCTGATTGTGCTGATCGTGCTGGAAGGGTTGGAGGGTAAGCCTTTTTATTGTATTTAAGCAGGTTGTATTAATTGTATAAAAGGTGTTGCTTCACAAACAAAGATAATCTAATATAAATGGTTAGATTGTACACCCTACGTACCAACATGCCTCCTGTAGAACCTCTAGCTAACCACCCGAACGATTTCCATACTACACCGAAACGAATCGCACAGGGCACGCCTCTGCAAGGTTCAACTCGGGCCGAGCAATGTCTCATACAAGCGACATTCGAAAATTTTATTCTGAATATCCGGCCTTATGGATAAAAGCACAGATGAGTGAGTCTGGTAAGCCAGCAAGCGTTCTTAGTGACCGGGGGACGCCGGCAGCTGACGAGGCAGTGGTTGCCGTCCCGAGGGAGACTCTAGTAGACAGACTTATGTACGCCATCAGACTCGCTGCTGGCGGCTTTCACGGAAAAGGATTTACAGGGCGATTATGCCTTACCCACAAATTCTAAAACAAGGCCTTGATACACATACCTCCCAAACAAACGCAAGAGGATACCATCATAGACCTCATGAGCCCTCCGGCGAGGTGCAGCGAAAATATACAGGAAGTCGTGCCACTGCACCGCCCCTCCCTATGAGCGAGGAAACTGACAAACAATTAAATGATCCAGTGGATGAGGAACACTTATCACAATCCCCAGTAATGTTTCGAGACTCTTCCTTGGAGTCTTCTGTGCTTTCTATTTCATTCACACAACCCTCACCGTCGCACTCGAAACATAATACGGAAGGGTTGTTGAGACCAGCAATACCACTCATGGACACACTCAATGAAGCGACTTTGCAAGCTATGAACGTGGCTCTATTGTCATTGGTGAAACTATATGAAAACTTGGATTCAAGAATGATGGATCAAAATTTTCTTTTGAAAGAATTACTGGAAAATCAAACATCACAATTACTCGGGCAAATTCCCTGTCTGTGCCAAATACAAGTGGGCTGCAGGATAATAAAATAGACCCAAGATGTCTGACAAATACAGATAAGAATCACGAGATAGAAGCTGAGCCCGCACAAAAGGAGGAGAAGGAAAAAATGTGGCACGAATGAGAAGACGAAAAATGCTAAGAAAGAAAAAAACGTAGGGAAGGGGTGTGTGCTGCAAGAGAATGGTGGAAATGAGATAAAGGAACTAGACGCGTCCAGTACAACAGAACCTGTAACAAAATTATCACCATTAAAGGATAGTTCCGGGACTTTTTTTTTATTGTCCCTACGGGTCGGCCATGTGTTTGTAAGCATAAATCGGTAGATCGTAGGAAACTTTCCTATGGACCTTACCCGACTTTTCGCCCATTATCGCACTCGAAATCAGCCTCCATTTTGTGATAATCCTATCATTCCGCCGCATCGACCTGGCTCACCTGCCTTTGCGGCACTAAATCAAATCCCCCGCCCCTGAAACAGACTTTATCAAAACATTCATATTCCCCGCCTCTATCCGTGACGTGACTGAGCTGCGTAGGCAAACGCGCCCAGGCGTCTTCTACGCGACTCCACACAGACCCCGGAAATCAACACAGATCAGCTCACAATACAGCGCACCACAATTCGGAATATGAAACTGTACTTTGAAATCAAACCGCAAGATTGTAAATGTGGTAAAGTACATTTATTTGACATCAAATGTTTAGAGAATATTCAGCGATTTGCATTTTTATTTGCTCATGTTCCAAAAAGTTCGTATTGAGGAACGCGATGGTCCTTTGCTGTACACAGGGTCTTAGAGCATCTCACAATACAGCACCACAATTCGGAATGTGAAACCGTGGTTTAAAAGCAAACGGCAAGATTGTACATTTGGCAAAGTACGTTTATTGGACATCAAATGTTTAGAGAATATTCAGCGATTTGCATTTTTCTTTGCTCTCGATCCAAATTAGTTCGTCTTGAGGGAAGCGATGTTCGTGTGCAGTACACAGGGTGTTGGTTTACGATAAAAATAAGCTCTTCTGTCGCACTGATAATCGCATGGCTGTTCCAACAACGAGGCACTAGGCCACCACAACGGTAGGTATGTTGCATCTAACCGTTAGTACCGCGTAAGGGCATACTTGTACTTGGCGATCGTCCCATAAAATGGTCAGGGTGGTAACGTTGTTCACGCGGAGAAGCAACTGGCGGCTGTAGAAGCCGTCCGCCGGTGTCTGGTACTCGTGACACAGACAGTAGTGAATGATGTACCTAAAAACATAAAAAATGAAATTAGTCTCACCATCAGATCCTTATTAAAATTATTCATTTCATAGCGAGGACAGCGCTACTGGGTGTACACAAGTGTTTAAAGGCGTGGCGAGGCATGGAGGGGGGGGGAGTGGAGTACAAGGTAAGTAGCATAAAATAATAAATAAATAGGGCCAGCTGGTGGCAAGTGCAAGGTAAGTGCAGAACAAGTGCTGGGAAGGGGGGGCTGTAGGATACTGAGACAGTCCCCCAGTGCAGGGGTTGACAGGGAGGCAGTGCAGGTGGAGAGTGGAAGGGCCCAGGACCGAGGTCGCAGACAGTGGACCAGTTGTAGCAGGGGAGAGGGAGAGAGAAAGCAGAAGCAAAGAGGAAGGTTTTGAGGTGCTTCAGTAAAAGCAGATGTTTCTCCTCCAGATAGTGCGCGGTAGAAAACACTATGCCACATAGAACGAACAAGTACAACTGAACCCGTCTTTAAAGCCACTGTATAGTAATGAAATTGCGGTATAAACTCATCAAAAGTTACTTACATTATATTTGCATTTTCCATTGTGTCTCTGTGTAGGGCAGACCCGAAACACCACTCCTTCTTTGCCGACGTTACTTCTTCTAATGAACGTGGCTCATCGTTTCGTTTCTGAAATTTTATTCATTCTCTTTTCTTAGTCTTTCAGGATGGTCCCGGCCTGTCAAGGTCAAATCACAATAGAACCTTATATTGGGTCGTGGGCCGTTCCGCCACCCGAGCAAAACATCAAAGCAGCTGACCTTCACTTTGAGCGAGCACACATTTCTAGTTAGCTCCAGTTAGTGTAAGGGCATCTTGTCTGCGTGCCTTTTTTTTTATTGTCCCTATGGGTCGGCCATGTGTTTGTAATACGGAAACATTCTATAATTTTTGTAAAAATGATTTATATTACTGTTTGGTTTAATTGCAATGGGCCTGCAACATGAGGAGACTCGAGAGAACAGACAATCGAATTACAATCATTTAAACCGTGATGTGTATTTCTCAATGAGCTCTGCTTTAGGTGGACATGGAACAGAGGCAATGTTGGGTGGCAATGCAGTTGTCCCCTGCATAGGTTCGTTCACCACTCCATGTATGTGCCTATCGAGGACATCTACGATAAGTCTCTCAATAAACTCATATTGCATATCCTCAAACACTGGTTTGATCACCCATTGTTTACTTCTTTTAGTGAAGGCCTTATTGTAGCGAAGCGTCCCTAAAGTTCCGGTCGTCCTACTTTGTTGACGGCCAACATTATGGTTATGTGCCAAGACCGCTAGAAGAGTCCGATTTATCATGCCTTCCATGCCAAAATGCAATCTTTTGGGCCTGTACTTTAGGCACATATTGTGGAACACCTCCAAATCTCCAGTGTGGCAGAATTCCGTGAGTCCCCTCAAATCTCTTGTTATAGTTTTATCAAATACAATCTTTTCAATGGCCTTGTGAGTGGGTGATGAAGGAATCAACCACTTCTTCTTCCGTGCCTCCTCTGTGGACAAATGGCCATGTTCACATTTGTGGAAATGCTCATTTGTCGACCATCGATGTACGTTGCTACAGTGCAACATTACTGACCGCCATTTTTCCAGTAGAATTTCCAACGACCCTTCACATGTTTTTGAGCTCCACCAAAGATGGTTGCTGATTGACTTGGACCACTGTGAAATACCTTGCATATCTTTTTTTTTTCCTGCAGCCGACAATTTTTTATTGATTGATTTTGCAAGATGCCAAACGTCAAATTGGTGATTTATATTTTTGTACTGTTCTCTCATTGTCTTGGCAATTGAAACGTGTCTGTCCGTGGCTATCAGGTCGATCACCATTCCCCGCGATTGTAGTTCTTGCAATGATGCTACAAAGCCAACTTTCTCCATGGCCACTGAGGATGTACTTTGTGACACCTGCACGACCACCGAACTCACAATTTTCTTACATTCCATGTCCTGAAAGTGGTAGGTGCAGTACTTGGCTGAAAATCCTGGACTGTCGCATTGTCCATCACCGGCTAGCCTGAAGCGTTTGCCCGCGAATGTACTTTCCATTGACATTTTTTCCATTCTCCAAGCTTCGCTGATGGCTGGAAATAGATAATCGGTTTGGTATTTGTAGAACTGACTTTTCGCAATGAAATGGATTCCCACAAACTGAAAGAAATACTGTAACTTTTTAAAACTTGAACCACTAAAAAGTGCGGCCGCTGCACAAAGTAGATTGCCTGCTGGCAGTTGCCCCAGCATGGGTTGTGCAGACCATGCGAACGGATGATATTGTGTACAGGTGGCATGTATTTTAAGGTTAGTGCCTCGAATTGCACGAGTCACATTAATCAATGGCTCCCCACATACTTCCCCACCAACCCAATGCCCACATTTCATCATCATAATAATATCCATCAAACAGCTATCGAATACAATGAATTTGGCCTCTTTCCTTATACTGTCACTCTGCATCCCAGCTGGTTCGGCCTGTAACGTTGAGGACATGTCACTCGCATGAAAGGTACAATCTCTGATATCGTCTTCCGCTATGCTGAGTGATATTGATGGTGTTTCATTGTCGTCCACTTCATTCTCTTCCATTGCAACATCTGTTCCTTGTCCGGAGATGGGAGAAAAAAACAATGTCTTCAACTTTCGCGTGCTCTTATTTTTTGCGGGTGTGGATTCTGTGAATTGATCTACGACTGCATCCAAACTACCAGGAGGACATTCACTATCAATGGCTGGTGGTGGTATAGCTCCGTTGTCAATCACTTCATATTCTTCCCATTGGCACAATGCATCTCCAGTCTCAAGTCCCTGCCAAAAGGTTTGACAAGCAACATCTCTCGTTCGCTTCACTGTCTGTGTAGATCTAGTTCTTACACCCACTCGCAACTAGAGGACAGATTAGAAAAGGGATGTTCAGTTTAAACACAACTTACAGTATTGAACTATTGACAGTGAAAGACAACATAATATAGTGAACAGGACACTAACCTTCTTTTGCTTTCTTTTCTTTGAAACTTTCTTTCCTCGAACTTCAACATCTGGACGCTGTTGCTCCGACTCGTGTGTGCATGTCTCCACTTCCTCTCGCGCTGCAACGACTATACTTTCATGATAAGCACATCCATCACTCACTGAGGCTCCATCGACTCGCTGAAACATAGAACTTTCATTAGTATGTATAATAATATTGAAAACACAAAATGTACTTGGGGACCAATACCCATACGTACATCTCAATAGCAAAACACGAATGAACGCATTGTGTAGAACATTCAAACGACAATAGTTCACGCATTGTTGATCTAGTTAGATTGAACTGTCAAGATCCATACCTCGGGCTCCGCATAGACTTCCATTGATGATATTATTGAAGATGACGCTTCAGCAACTCCCTGAAACACAGTAATTGCATTAGTATGGTTTTCTATTTTGTTTAAAAGAACATAAACTTTCTGCAGGCGTCAACTGCTCATCTAAATAGACCTGCACAAATGATCAGTTGTCTAAAATAAATAATGGATATCCAAATATGATTCGATTTGCTCCATCGTTGGAAGTGTCACCACCCAGAGATCTGCATCAACTACTAGGGGTGATGTTCTTGTTGAAGAAGCTCCGTCAGCTCCCTGAAACATAGTACTTGCGTTAATAAAGAAGGAAGTATAGCGGATGTAATCACATCATTTGATCTCGCATGATTGATCTGTCAGTATCCATACCTCGAAATGCATAAGAACATCAAGGGACGCTGTAACTGCGGTGCACACTTCTGCAAGCTGTTGCGCCGACCCGTAACTGCATGCTCCCCCTTCCTCTTGGACTAATGCTCCATCGACTCCCTGAAACATAGGACTTTCATTAGTAATGAACACAATATTGAAAAAAGAAGACACATAGGAGGGCGACGACAGAAGGACATACCAATGGCTAAAAACGAAAGAAACATTGTGTGTAACAATCACGCTACAAGAATGCAAGATCTGATGATCTCCATCGATGGAACTGTCCGGAAACGTACCTCGAGCATCTGAGTGACATCTACGGTTGTCGTCAATGCGTTGGACTCCTCAGCATCTCCCTGAAAGACAGTACTTGCATTATTTTGGATAACAATAATTATAACTGAAAACAAAGACTAGAGGACGAGTACTGTGGTGTACCATTAGGTAAAATAATTACACGATCAATTAAAACTATTGATTTACATGCCTAAAACAAGTCAGTGTCAGAATAGCTAAGTAAGATTACCCGATAGGCGCTTGAAGTGGCTGATGACTGCAATAACGACACGGATGGAGAATCTTCAGCCTTCATATTGAGTGGATACATAAATGGGGAAATTATTGTTAGCTAATGCTACACACTACCGCAATGCCGAGAGATAAATACGTAAACTTGACTCACCAGTGGAGGGATGTGGACGAATAGAGTGGGAATAGCGGTTGAGAGCAATTTTCGCCTCGCTCGCGGTGTTTTCGTCCTTATTAGCAATGATGTGGAGTACATGTCTGGGCTAAAGTGCCTGCTGCAGATGCGGTATCGATCACCCCTCTTGTCCGCAAAGACTTCTAGGACTCTACTTTCTATCTCAGAGGCTGGATATCCGCAATATCGGACCCATTCTCTTATCTGATCTATTGTCTTAGGGAAAACATGCATTATAGTACCTTCAGATTTGTTATGGGTCTTCGAAGGGCAACCGCCAATGGAACAGGCAGGCATTATGGAAAGTTCTGAAAAGTAAAGATCAACAATTCTCTATGAATACCAATGTGTTAAAACATTAAATGACACATAAAAGGTTCAATGCAAGGTCCGTTTTGGTTCTTGGAACTATACATGTTATTCACATGCGGATAAGTATTTCAATAACTTTCAAAAAATAGAAAAAGTAATTTGACTAAACTCAGAACATGTGACTAGTTCCTTGCATGTACTGTCGTGAACGAAAAGAAAACATGGATGCAATTTGATGACTACTAGCAAATAGATATAAATTAAAAAATTGGACGCAAAATGATTATGGTATATGGACTTACCTTGACGAACAAACAGTTAGATGCAGGGATCAGAGTAGTTTATTGTCGTAGAACAGGGAGCAGTTCACAGGTTGCAAACTGACGAGTTTGCTCAAAGTGGTCACGGAAGTTCACAGAGACGAAGAGCAGATAACCAGCACCTTCACGGGTTGACTAGCAAAGCGCAAAGAAGTTCTCATTAGAAATATGAAGTGGGTTATAAAGAATTCGAAACAGGGGTGTGTTTGTGAATGAATGACGTGTATATGTCGTGGCGTTATGCGGTCTGCAGGGGGCCGTCCAGCGTGAGCGGGGATGCTTGGCAGGAGACACGGGGTCTGGAGGTAGACATGGGAACAACAACCCATGCTCTATAGACCACTTTGAAGTGTACATGGTCTTTGGCACCTCTTGGCCTTTATCGCTCCCTGACAGCTCCACTTGCCAGCACAAGTACCCCGGTGCGAACTGCCTTTGATAGGGCGGGGGGTGGATCGGGGCGGTGGTCGTGCAGACAAGACACAGGAAGACTCGTGAATGGAGACACACTTATGTGGATTGCAGGGGGCCGTCCAGCGTGAGGGGGGATGCTTGGCAGGAGACACGGGGTCTGGAGGTAGACATGGGAACAACAACCCATGCTCTATAGACCACTTTGAAGTGTACATGGTCTTTGGCACCTCTTGGCCTTTATCGCTCCCTGACAGCTCCACTTGCCAGCACAAGTACCCCGGTGCGAACTGCCTTTGATAGGGCGGGGGGTGGATCGGGGCGGTGGTCGTGCAGACAAGACCCGTTTGCCGCAGGGCCTCACCAAGGAGAGGCCATCTAACTGAATGTAAGAGGATGGCTGCAGGATCTACTACATGGAATGCAGGGGGGTGAGTTTATAAATACCTCACCCTCCCAGGAGAATATACACTAGATTCATTTAAAAAATCAAAACAACCATTGTTAAAATATATGTTGGGCTTTATTTTAGATTTTAATTAAACATAAATAATAAACATTACACATTGTAAAGTTGAGGTTGCAGCACATCGAGGGAAAATCCGCGGTATTGTCCACTGTCACTGGGGAAATGTTGTCTAATGGCAAGTACCGCACAGGCAGGTATTACTCTCCGAACGCGGTGTCCGAGCCTTCCGTGAAGCCACCAAGTGAAGCAACGATAGGCCACCAGCCTGTACCACCTGTGAAAAAAAAAGATGCAAACTGTATTAAACTGACCAAACTTTCTTATCAATGTCGATTCAGGTAACACATGTCATTTTTCTTAGAAAAAAATTATATCTAGAAAATGCACTATATGGAACAAATTTACATGCGTTCGAATGATATGTAAATGTAATTTTATATGTGGGAGACGACCATGAAATAGTGGTGGCATCACTGACATCACAAACAGAGTATACTTACTCGTTACTCGGATTACGCGGACGAACAGTGCCGCGAAGTTCGTGCATAAGCACCATCATCATCCTCAACACGGTCCGTGAGAGGCAGGCTTCCCTGAACTCTGGCAGCTCGGTGATGCATTGCGGACTTTGCTCGCCTTCCTGCAGACTTTGCTCGCTTTCCGAAATGTAGGCCAAGCACCCGGAATTTTCACGGCAGCAGCAGTTCTCCTCCTCAGTTGGCATTAGCTCGCACCGATTGCACGTGCACCAGGTGGAGACGCCGTCCATGCGACATGGTCCAGGCTCTTCATCCGTTGACTGGTCCTCCCAACTGCCGTCCGAATCCCCATCGTTTTCGCGTGCTTGACTTTCCAGTAGTTCTTCCTCGGTGTACTCGGGCTCGTACATATACGGCATTATTGTGGCCATTGTGCGGTAAAGATAGTAAAATAATTTACAGAGATGGTACAGGTGTTCACACGGGCTACAAGCGGCGAAGGTAGCTGACCAGAGCACTGAAACGAGTCACAGAATACTCAAAGTAACACAGAGAGAGGAATGGAATCGAAAATCTGCTGCTGTGTGTTGTGAAACGGTCTGTTTATACTTATTGGGGAAAGAGGCGTCCTGCCATTTCCATGGCAACACGTCAATAGCTGAGGCGCAGCGATTGTTGACACGAGACGTGCTTGAAATGGGCAGTACGCGTCTGCTGATGTCAGGCTCAGGGGCGGGGGATTTGATTTAGTGCCGCAAAGGCAGGTGAGCCAGGTCGATGCGGCGGAATGATAGGATTATCACAAAATGGAGGCTGATTTCGAGTGCGATAATGGGCGAAAAGTCGGGTAAGGTCCATAGGAAAGTTTCCTACGATCTACCGATTTATGCTTACAAACACATGGCCGACCCGTAGGGACAATAAAAAAAAAAGTCCCGGAACTATCCTTTAAATGTGCCAAGTTGCGTGAGTGATTCCCTAAATAACATCTTCAGCGCTAATACGAAAAACAAACACAACAGTGACTTACCGGCGGCAAAGAAAACCAAAAATTAACGAAACTACAAAGAAACTCAAGACAATTTGTGAAATTATTATTCATTGCTGATAAAAGGGCGCAGGGAAAGAGCGCAGCAATAGTGCGTAAATACACAGCACTGTCACGGAGCAAGGCCAACTCTCCAAGTGGGAAACCGGAAGTCAAGGAAATAGCAACTATTCCCGAAACAGATCTTAAATATGGCCCACTAGACCGGTTAGTAGAAGAAGTGACGAAAATAGAAAAACCAGGTGCCACGTTGAAAACATGAGAATACAAACTCCATTTTAGAATCGAGTCCTGGCAAAAAATACCAACCGGCAAATTAATATAAATTAAACCGGCGGTGTGTTCGAGGCTATGAGAATTAAATAATTAAAGTTGGTAGCCTCGAACAATGGGAAAATCCCATAGGGATATATTCGCGGTCTAATATAAAAAGTAGTTTCCACTGCCACCAGCCAAAACTCGATCAGGGGGGACGGAGACGTGCCCCCTTGACTAACAGACTCCAGGGCAATCGAATTGCCCCGACCAGTACGTCCACAATATGATGGTTCGTACTAGTTTCTGTTAATAATTTGGGACTAGTAAAGCCAATGGTGACTTTACATGCCCTGGGAGACAGTAGTCAGTCCCAGAGTATGGAGTCTATGGTGGGGTGTCACTATGACACCCCTGTGTTACTGCACGGAGGGTGCTGTGTAACACATAGTAAAAACACATGAGACCCTATGGAGTAAAGGACCCCATAGCCCATAAAACACATTAACAGTCAAAGGAACACCATAAATCATGTCCAAGAGTGGGAGAAAAAGAGTCTCATTCTTGGCAGGAGAAAAAAACAAACTCCAGAAATCCAGCAAAGCTGCTGGGGGACTCACTAGGTTAGGAAATTCAGCCTCAAGAGAGAATTCTCCCTAACACCACCCCCACCCCCCCAAGCCAAGCCATTCCTCTCCTGAATTCTGTTAAAAGGTTGGCTCCCTCCCTGGTCACACCAGCACAGACCCGGGCAGTGAATCCAAGAGTGGAAAAACTATTTCGGCCATCTCCTACTGACCCTCAATATATTAAAGGCCACGCCACCCCCGACTCCTTGGTAGTGACTACCACCCGGAAAAGGGCAGGGGTACCCCTTGATACGGGTGAGGCACCCCCGGATAAGGAATCTAAAAGGTTGTATGCCATAGGTAAATGTTACCTCGGCACATGCGTTCACCACACGCATAGCAAAAAACACCAAGTTGCTTGCCAGTTATGCAGACGCACAATGGAACCTTGTACAAGAAGGTCTCCAGGAGGTTCCTGAATCCGCTAGGTCCAGACTACTCGCCATCGTGGCCGAGGGCAAGCAAGTAAATCAGAATATAATTAAAAACACTGTAGACACTGCAGAGACGGCAGGCAGGTCCATGGCCCAGGGCACACTACTCAAGCGGCACGCTTGGCTCCATAACTCGGCGTTCAAGCCTGAAACAGTCCACTCTTATTAACAAACCCATACAAGAGACCAATCTCTTTGGTAAAGTGGTCTACGATGCTCTGGAGACGGCCAAGAAAGAGCACGAGACTCTGAAGTCATTACCACAAATAACACAGAAGCCTTCCCTCCAGAAGGGAGGCGGTTCTCGTAAATCCTTTCGAGGGCAATCCCGTTCAGGTCAAAATAACTACAATACGGGAAACTAGAATTCTGGACAAGCATCCGGAAGCCCCGCCAACTGCCCACCTAGGGGTCAACGATGCAGCAGAGGCCCCAACCCCAGAGGAGCTGCAGCCTTTGGCCAGAAATGACCAACGGATCCAGGTCCCCTCCCATGTCACCCTGGTCGGGGGGCGCTTAACATCTTTCCTTGCGGCATGGGAGGGGATAACTTCAGACCAGTGGGTCATAAAGACGGTTGCCCACGGGTATTGCGTGGAATTCGCCCGATCACCACAGTTCAGACTGCCACGTTCACGACGTCTCACGCCGGACCATCTACAGATCCCGATTCTAGAGGTGGAAGCGCTTCTGGGAAAGGACGCCATAGAAGCCGTCCCTATTCTTGAGGTAAACAAGGGTATTTATTGAGTGTACTTGCTTGCACCCAAAAAGGACCTCACCATGCGCCCTGTTCTAGACCTGCGCCCCAGCGAACACATTTATAAAACCTCAAAAGGTTTGTATGGTAACGCTACAGGAAGTGATCCCACTGTTGAAACAGGGGGACCGCATGGCAACACTGGACATGAAAGATGCATACTTTCATATTTCAATGTTGCCAGCGCACAGGAAATATCTAAGGTTCATAATAGAGGACAGACGCTACCAATTCGAGGTGCTCCCCTTCGGCATCGCCTCAGCACCAAGGGTGTTCACAAAGGTCCTGGCAGTAGTGGCAGCACACCCGCGCAGACTATCCGTCCCGGTTTACCCTTACCTCGACGACTGGCTCGTAACGGGACTCTTACGACACATGCTTTTTGAACACCCAGAAGACCGTAGACCTTTCTATCAATGAGAAGAAGTTCAGTCTAGTCCACAGTCAACTAAAACAATTTCTGGGGGCTCTAATCCGGACGAAGGACGGCCTAGTCTTCACCTCCAAAGAAAGGGTTCAGAATATGCTTTTTCAGATCCCTCCATATTTAGCCAGTCGGGAGGTGACGGTACGCAAGGCCATGCAGCTGCTAGGTATGATGGCGTCATGCATATACTTGGTTCCCCGCGAGCGCCGGCGCATGCGTCCCATGCAAGAGTGGCTCAACCGTCATTGCTGTCAGGCCAGCGGACAATGGAAAGATCTGGTAGGTGTCTCGCCAGCCCTCGTTCTCTCTCTGCAGTGGTGGTCGAGGGAAAACTTCTTGAAAGGGAAGTCATTCACCACCACCGCAGTAGAAGCCACTCTCACGACAGACGCATCTCTCACGGGGTGGGGGGGCCTCACCTGCTTCAGCAGACAGCGCATGGAGTGTGGTCCCCACAAGTAACATCCAACCATATAAATCTGCTAGAGCTATTAGCAGTGTTCAAGGCACTAAAAGCCTTTCAGACTCCACTACAAGGGAAGACCGTTCTGGTTCTGACGGACAGCACCACAGCCATGTATTACCTAAACAAACAAGGCGACACACACTCTCCAGGGCTATCCAAGCTGTCCCAAAACATTTGGATGGGGGCTCTCAAACACGAGGATGTACCAGGAACCAGTCACCATGATATTGGTGACCCCCACGTGGGCCCGCCAACCCTGGCTCGCTCATCTAATGGAAATGTCCCTCTCCCCACCAGTAAAACTACCCTGCCCGTACAACATGTTGTCTCAGGACAGGGGGGGAGACCCTACACCCATGCCCACAAACTCTGAACTTAGCAGCCTGGCTCCTGAGGTCATAGAGTTTGGACACCTACAGCTCCCTCAGAGATGCATGGACATACTCCGGGAAGCTAGGAAACCTAACACCCGCTGTTGCAGTAAATGGAAACGCTTTGTCATCTGGTGTAATACCAAGGGCGTCAACCCCATCGATTGCTCACCCACACACATTGTTCTGTACCTAACCCATTTGTTAGACGCAGGACTGGTCTTCAATTCCCTAAAGGTTTATCTTGCTGCTGCTCTCAGCCTACACCACGTCACAGCGGGAAGTGTCATGGTGGAAAATACTGGTTATTCAGGCCTTTATGGAAGGGGTTAAGAGAATCCACCCCCCCCCCATTTCTCACCGAGCTCCTGGATGGGATCTAAATGTGGTTTTAACCAGACGCCTGGGATCGCCCTTTGAGCCAATGCATAAAGCAAGTCTAAAAGACCTTACTTACTTACAAGACAGCCTTCCTAGTGGCTATCACTTCTATAAGAAGGGTTAGCGAACTACAGGCCCTTTTTGTTCTAGACCCTTTTGTTACAGTCCACAGGGATAAGGTAGTTCTGCGCACTCATCCCAGATTTGTGCCTAAATTCATCTCGAAGTTCCATGTGAACCAATCGATCGGACTACCCACTTTCTTCCAGAATCCCACTAGCATGGCTGAAAGAAGCCTACACACACTAGATGTGCGCAGGGCAGTCATGTTTTATCTGGAAAGAACGAAACCACTGAGGAAGACAAACCAGTTTTTCTTTCAGTGGCAGCTGGTAGAGAAGGGGATCCTGTCTCTAAATCTCAAGGTGGATTGTCAAATGCATCACACTATGTTATACTCTTGCTAAGAGTGAACTGCCCTTCAAGCCTAGAGCACACTCTACTCGGGACACTGGGGCTTCCATAGCATTCATTGCAAATGTTCCCCTGGAGTCCATTTGCAAAGCGGCAACCTGAAGTTCTGTACACACCTTTACAAAACACTATTGCTTAGACACTCATTCTAGATATGACTCTCAGGTGGGACAAGCAGTATTAAGACTTCTTTTCTCTACTGTTCCTTCTCACAACCCACCTCCAACTCTGGGTACTGCTTGCTAGTCTATGCTCAGCATGTGATTCTAAGCAGATTAACAAGCATCAGAAGACATGCATTACTCACTGTAATTGCATTTCTGATGATTGTATCTGCTTAGATTCACATGCGCCCTTCCTGCCTCCCCGTTTGTGGTGGAAGGAACATAGACCTCTTTCTACTTTCTCTCTTCATGTACTCACTCGCAATAGCCTTGGGCTCCCTCATGGCAGAAAAAATACAATCCTCTGCGCGTGAGGGATTTTGGGTACACTACACGTCCCGAAAGACAAGATGCAATACTCCACGGTTACCATTGGATGTCGGACCATATGCAGAGCATCTGAATCTAAGCAGATACAATCATCAGAAATGCTATTGCGGTGAGTAATGCATGTCATATTGGGACCAATAGGGCCTACTGCCCTTGAATTATTTATTGTATTCTGAAAGTATACCTAACCTGGTTTTACTCAGAATAGTTGCTTACAATTCTGAATGTGTTATAGGTTTGACTCACCTTGACTGCTTATTGTAATCTAAATAGGATTTTACTTTGGTTTGTATACCCTTAGTAATGAGTTGGTTTTTTATAGTTGTGTTTATATGATATGCAATAGTACTTAACTTCCCCAAGATTTATCTTGGCCTACTGTATTTAAAACCTTTATTTTTACAATACAAACCTTTTCAGTGTTTCTTTGGACCATATGTATGCTACAATTTCTTTGTAACAAGCTACAGCCCTCTCTCCCACCTAAGATAAGCCTGGCTGCTCAGTCTACGCTACCAATTGTTCCGAGGTGGTTCAGGCTTATACTAAGGGTGGAGTTTTGTACTGCCTCAGATATTATTTTATGAAGCCCTTAGTTGGACTTTAGAAAAACTGTCCTAACAGTGACAAAAGGAGGGATTCTGGAAGGTATATCGCAGTAGTAGTCGAAAGAAAGGACTCTCAGCAAAGGATCCTTTGTAATACCACATCAGTCTGCACCTCCTTAGCCTCACAGAGAAGGGCTCCCTTTTTGGGGAGAAGTGACGAGATCCCCTTAATCGTTACACCAACCATTTTCTCACACTGCAGTTCAACATGTTTTGATCACTTAATGTGAACTGTAATGAGGTAGGGAATAAAGTTGACTGTAAGTGGTGGTGTGAGCAGGATTCCCAGTTGTTGGAGTGGGCAGTAAAGGTCTATAAATTGTTTTCATATATAAAGTCTATATCTAGCAAGGTGTCTCTCTGTTTGAGAAAGTGGTGCATGTTTGGTAGACAACTTTTTACCTGTACTACAAACTGGCTATTCTGGGTTTTGCAATTTATTTTTCGCCCAGCCAGGTTTAATCCCAAGGCTGACTAAGTGTGCCTCTGTTTTTGCATGCTCTGCCTTAAGGGCCCTTATATGGTGTTCAAGTCACTAGGGTGCTGGTGGATTGTTTTACATGTCTAAATTGGTTTCATAATCCATTTCACGTGGCTAGATCATTTTTGACTCCTTCCAGCCCCCAGCCATTTCACAAAATAGTTTGCCCGTTTTCTTTAAATATCAGAGGGTTCACATGACTATCCCTTATTTCTCTTTCTGTGTGTTTGCGAGGAAGGACCTTTGTCGGCCTGTATCTGAAGACTGCGGGCTGTAGTCGACTTGAAACCAGTCCAGACTGACATATGCTGATGCCTGTCTGGAATAGGGTGGATTAATTTGTTTGAGGAAGAATTTTCCACAACCCTCTGGTGATGGATGTGTAACCATCTAATCTAATGGTAATACAGTGTTTGCAAGCAAAAGCAAAGTCCCACCCTCCAGTGGTACCTGTAGCAGAGCAGTCCAGCTAAACTTCAGGAGGCAGGAAGATTGGCAGTGAAGTACTGTTAGTCCCAATGGTGATCCCCTCCCAAAGTATTTTTTATTGGCCTTTGATTTATAGGAGTGCTCTTTTTCTGGTTCATTGTACAATTACACCACTCCCGTATTGCCTAAGGTTTTGCCTTACGGCTCTGCTACACTGCTTTGGAGTTTGGCTAGACCTGCCCACTACCCTGTTCACTAACTAGGGTGGCATCTCGGAACCAGCCCGCACGGATGATTCTGAAAATCTTTCCTAACAAAATGAACACTCTATCGCTCGCATGTTACTGCATTTTTCCATCTAGGAAACTTAACTGTACTCTTTAAAGAGTTTTTACTTAACTGATAGATTATGGTACATTTATTATATAGTTGACTTACCTGTGCGAGTAGTGATTTCTTGTGTCATCTTTATTTATATAAAGTTTATATATACATATATTTTTTAAAGTGTGTGGACATTCTCTCATTTGGTATTAATAAAATGTGTGCACTGTACCTTTTAACAACCATACCCCTTTCCCCAAGAGATTGACCTTATCTGCTCTGCCACACTATCACTTCTGTACTGTCAGTAATTTCCCTCAAGCTCACCAGGCTCTATAAGGCAGAAAGATGCACCTAAAGACACTCACTACAGGAATTAAAGAAAACCTCCCTTTTCGATTTATTAGTAACTTACAATTGTTTCTCATTTTCTCAGAATGCCCCGGGAATACAATGAGGAGGAGGATCCAGCCGCTCGCAGGCGGAAGAAAAAAAGGTAAGTGAAGCAGTGTGTGAGTTGCCTTGAATTTCGTGGGCGATCAGGCCTCTTTTATGGTAATGTATTGGACTTAAAATAAGTGACTTTGTTTATAAATCCTACAGAAAAGTGTTACTTCATTTTATAGGGGACATTAGAAACTTAAACTACTACTTTACTGTGCTCCTAGTTCATAGTAAACTTGCAGAGGACAATGGACGTAGAGGAGGGTTGGATTTTTGGAAGTTGAAGCAATGACTCAAGTTATACTCTTGCCTTGTCTGCAGTTACTATGCCAAGCTGCGTCAACAGGAAATTGAACGAGAGCGTGAGCTGGCAGAGAAGTATCGGGACCGAGCCAAGGAAAGACGTGATGGTGTCAACAAGGACTACGAGGAGACTGAGCTCATCAGCACAACAGCAAACTACAGAGCTGTGGGGCCTACAGCAGAGGCGTAGGTGTTCTAGCCAATGTCTTACCCTCCCCTGTAGCAGCAATCTAAGCCTAGTCATTTACCATTACTAGTTTGGTGGGTGATTCTCACTAATCCTTCCACGCCCTTTCTCTTTAATCCCACCCCCCTGTTCACAGATGGTGTGCTTGTACCTCACTAATCACAACTGGCCTGCATTTGACCACTGCCCATTATTTCACTTATGTAAGTGAAATAATGTAGCAAAGGAAAAAGCCCTGTGGAATCCTTCCAATGTATTAATCGGGAGCAATTCATTATATGTGCCTAAAAAAATTGCGGTCTCATTTTGAATATTCCCCCCCCCTCCAAGACCACGTCCTTTATACTTCTAGGAAATGGACCTGGGTTGTGACTCAGGTGGAAATGCATCTCTCCCTCCACCCCTCGCTTCTTCTCTTACATTCCATATCTTTTACTGATTTAGGGATAAATCTGCAGCTGAGAAGAGGCGGCAGCTGATCCAGGAGTCCAAGTTCTTGGGTGGTGACATGGAGCACACTCACTTGGTGAAAGGTCTTGATTTTGCTCTGCTACAAAAGGTGAGTGAGGGCCTGATTGGGTCGAGGGTGGGCGTCGAATTATGTGCAAAGTGTGGTCTAAGAGCATTGAACCATTACAACCCCCACATGAGTAGAGGTCCCTCTTCTTCCCATTAAGTTTTTCTGATTGGTGTTTATTAAGAGGGATTTTGGGAGGCCAACCTATTTTGGTGAACAGGATAGAAACTGATGTCTAGCCAAACCCAATCAAGGTAGGTAGTAGATTGGTATGCTTAGACTCAGGAGGGGTGTGGAAGTGGTTTTGGGCTACAATGAAACCCACTGAAAGTACTCCAATAATAATTCCAGTTAAACAAAAATGTACAATGATTTATTTGCCATTTAAAATGCACAATAATCAATAAAACCTCTAGGTCAGTATTGTCACTTAACTACTATAGTTATAGAACTGGGTGAGCTCCCAGTCCAAATCTTGGATAAAAGGACTCCACCTGCATCCATTCCACATAACGACATAGGAGCCAAAGCCACTATGAAGAAATGTAGCTGCTGATGACCAGCATCAACTCCAGTGAAACTCTGCTCCTCTGTCAATCTCGGGTAGACCCTAGTCTGTGCTACAACCCCTGGACCGGTGGGAACAACCAATCCCAACCACTGCTGGAGGATCCATGCCTTCTGAGCCTTCTGAAGGGTATGTGGACGAACCAGTGGCCTGACCAGCTCTCTCCTGGCTACTCCCCTGCAGCCGTTGCCATTTTAAGTACATTCTTGGAACTTAGAAGTCTTCACCATGTGCTATAAGTCACCTGTTCCTGCAATGTCAGCCTTCTAACCTCAATGGAAGCCATGCAGGACCTGCTTCTTTGTTCATCCATTGAGGATTGACTGTCACAGGTGTTGGGTGGAGATTTATCATTTTTAAGCTTCATCCCCTCTCCCAGTGAGACCCCCAGCACTCTTTGCACGACTTCTGGACCTTTTTCTTTCTATCCTGAATGATGGGAGCCTTTTTCCTCCTCATCCATTCTTATTTGCTCTAACATTTGCAACTCTGTTCTATGTGTTTTATCTTTACTATGGAGTCTGCTTTCCCCCATACCGATTTAAAGGCACCTGTTTTCAACTTTTGCAGCACACAGCATTTTATGTGCAGTGTTGCTGTGAACCTTTTGGGTTCTCCTTTAAGGTTCTTTCTTTACCCTTACTAACTACAGTTCCTAAGGATAGAGGGATACTTTGAATCCTTCCTACAACTGTTAATGTTAATAGGGCATGGCCTGGGCCCATGTGGTGAGGCTGTGAACTTGTACAGCTCCCATCCTGATCTTCAATAGATCCTGATGTGCGGCGGTGGGCATCCCAGGTCACACATCCATTCAGTAAACTGGGGGGGGGGGCACCAACGCCCGCGTCAGGACTAAAATCAGAGACGCTGGATGGAGTGAAGGCGGTTGGAAACTCAGCCCTGTGAGGGAGAAAATGCCAGACGGGGCCAAGCTGTAGTGAAGAGGTGGAGGTGGAGGAGGAGCGGAGAAGCGACCATGGAATACAGCGGTCCCTGCCTGACTGGTGGGTCAGAACTGCTAGAGGTGCATGGAGCGGGGGACTGCCAACCCCTCCGTCCTCCTGGCTACTGCCGAACTTAAGCTGGAGCGGGAAGCACCGGGCCCTGACACACGCAGTACCCGAATAGTGGAACGAGCGGGCCGTTCTCGCTGATGGTAGGACTTAGATGCTGCCTCACGCCGTTGGAGCGCGGCTGACAGTGCACCCCACCCTGGGAGGAGTACGGTGAGGGGACCCGGATCAGACCCAGGGCGAATTGCTGGGTCGCTGGATACCTGGAAGCGACCCAGATTAAATGCAAGAGAAGAGTGGACAGCACGGATTGCAGGACCCGGGCGGCCTCGATTTCCCTGGCATTGTTTGAAATTGGGGCCGGCTGGGAGAGTGCTTGGTTGGTGGAACAGTTGTGCCGCTGAGTAGCGGGTAATCACCGAGACCCTGGGGCCTCAGGAACTGGGCACTTGCAGTCAATAAATACCTCGAAAACCGGAAGGGGCAGCCCCACCTTCACTCATTTTTAGTGGCATATCAATTGCTAGTATTGAATAACTAAAGACTGTATCATTCGTGCTTATGATATCCACCCTGTGAAAGAAGTGGAAGGCGCAGCACTTTGTGGGAACTGGCACACAGCTGTGCGCGACAGAGCAGCCCCCAGCCCAACTTCTGGTCACACACACTGAGGGGGTGATCGGCTCCGTGGGCTGGCTGAAGAGTGGTAGGTGAGCAGGGCCTATGTCCCCGGTCGACGATACCTGTCTTGGTGACCACTGGGAGTGCACCTGACAGTCATTGCAAGGAGTGGGGCGGCAATAGGCACCACCTGTTGTTTGGCGGCTACAGAGTTTGCTGGGTGCTGTAGTTGACAACGGAAAGGGCCAGCGGAGTTACAGGGGCGCAGAGGACTCACGACGACACTTGGGGTTGCAGGGCTGCCTTGGTTGTTGGTGGTGCGCCTGGGTCTGGATTGGGATTTTGGTCACGACCTACTCGGCCCTCACTTGAAGCATGTCCCCTTCCAAGGACCAAAGTAAATCCACAATAATGGACTCATTTAGCAATGCAAGCAAGCCTCGGGACCCTGCGCAGACTGCCCCAGTGCTGCAGACCGAGGCAGGGGCTTCAGGCACGGGCACCCAAGGAGACCTGGTGCTGGCTTCAATAGCAGCACTGAGATCCTCGGTGGAAACAAAGATAGACGAGGTCAAGGTAGATGTTTAACTGCTGCGGCAGGACCTCTGCAATCTAGCTGAGAGAGTTAAGTCGGCTGAGAAGACCTGGAAAGTCGGGTCAGGTAGCTGGAGAGAAAGAACCCCACCTTGGCTCTGCGAGCGGAGGTGAGGGCCCGTCGAAACAATGCCAGGTTGCTTCGGCTCCAAGAGGGCCTCGAGGGCTCAAACCCCACTCCATACGTCGAGAACTTAATGCTACAAGAAGTCTGTCCTGGGAACTTGTCTCAAGGATTTGCAGTTGAGCGAGCTCGTCATCTCGCTGCAGAAGAGGCCCCCACTGGGGTGTCATAGCAAAGATCTTTAATTTTCAGGACAGGGAGGTGATTCTGAAATACTCCAGGGAAGGAGGTGAGATCCAGCGCGACAACTCCAACATTGCCATTTATCCAGACTACACACCAGCTGTCCAGAGGGCCAGGAATTCTTTTGTGCCGATCAAAGCGAGGCTCCGGCACCTCGATGTTAAATATATGCTTATCTATCCGGCAAGGCTAAAAATCTTCTATAAGGGCAAAGTGCATTTCCTGGAGACCCCTGCAGCGGCTAACATGTGGTTGGAACATAACAATCTGGTCGGCGGAGAGGAACCTAACACCTGAGGCATAGAGTGCCGCTGCTGAGGCAGGACGCCTCTGTTGGCAGAGTGGTGCTCTCTGTGTACCGGATTATGAGCCTCCAGCTGAAACCTTGTGTATAAGTGTCTATTTGAATACTTGTCACTGTGAACCTCTGTGTAACACCCCTACAGCTCACATTGACCCTTCTTGAGATAAGCCTGGCTGCTCAACACGCTTCCAACCTGTGTAGTACAAGCTTATACCAAAGGTTGGGTTCCTATTGCCAGGCGGTCAGGCTTGTTGTAGTGCACCCAAAGGGTACTGCATACAATCTTGCTTAACACTGTTGGCAGGCGGTGAGGATCTATTGTAGAGTTGTTACACTAAGAATTTACTCGGCTTTTGTTCAACTAAAAACCTTCAAGACTAAGCTCCACTAGAAAGCAATTGTAACATGGCAAATATGGATAACTTCCGGCAAAAAGCCCTGATCTTTTTCACAGTGGAGCAACTGAAAGAAATGTGTAAAATCAGGAATCTTCCTGTTACAGGAAAGAAAAATGGCCTGTCGCACCTACTAAACCAGGAAATGTGGAAAATGATAATGAGGATGATAATTCAGAGTTTAACTCTAATATTGTTGAAGAGTCAGAGGAGTCTTAGGAAGAGAGCCCCTCTTTACCCCAACAGGCCCTTTTGCCTCAACCTGTATCCACAGGGACCCCACAATGTCCATCACTGAGTCCAGAAATTAGACTTGATTTAGAATTCAAAAGATTACAAATCCAAGCTGAAACCAAACATCAGGACATCAAACTAAGGGAAATGGAAAAGCAACATGCTCTTGAAATGAAGAAATTGTCTCTTGAAAATGTTTCTATCTCATAGTCTTCTAGGTCTTCCAGTCCAAAGAGACCTTGCATGCCTAAAGAAGCAGTGAGTGTATATATGATGTGAAACATCATATTTTGGATTGGTTGGGTGCTTTTGAATATAACTATGGGATTCAGGGTTTCACAGGGAATCAGTTGATTCCTTGGCTTTTGTGTAGGCTCCCCCAGGTTGCAACTGATGCTGTAATGGAGGTGGGGGAACTTGAAAGATTGAAATATGAAAATGTGAAGCTAGCTTTGATAGCTAGATTTGGGGAAACTCCTTCCCAGTACCTTTAGAGGTTTAGGATCCTCAAAAAGACTGATGGTACCCCTTGGGCTACCTGGGTGTGTCAATGTTTGAAAAACGTAGATGGTTGGGTTAAGGGTTACAGAGTGAACTCCTTTGAAGGAATGAGAAATCTATTTTTTGGTGTTTATTTTTGATGCCTGCTCTCCTGAGCTGAGACAGTTCTGAAAAGAGATTTACCACAAGAAGCTAGCAAAATCTGCTGACTTGTGGGTTGCCAACAGGGCTACTCACAAGGATTCTGGGGCCACTCATAAAAAGGATGAGGGGGGGGATTCCAAGATGGCCGTCGACTGGTGAGCACCGCGGCACCTGAGCTGCCTGATCCGCTCTGGGCCTGGCGGGTCCCAATAGAGGCATAGGAGCAGCGAATGGCCCTCCCCAGCTGATTTCGCCTCCCCCTTCAAACACCCGGCGGGCAGAGTGTCGGGCGGACTGGGAAAGTGCAGAGAGCATGGGTAGCGGTGAGGTGAGGGCACCGGAGCAGCTACGACAGAGAGCAGGCACAGACACCCCGGAGGCGGCAGCTTTGCGGTCCATTGCGGGTCCCTACCTGACATAATCTGAGGGCTCCCAGCACTGTATAGAAGCTTTCAACAACGCTTGGGGACCCCCGCGGCGCAGAGCATCGGAGGTGGCGGGCTGCCCCCACCTAGAATGCCACGCAAATCGAACTGACCGGTCGTGCGGGGGACACTGCTGGCGGACCGTGGAGTGGGTGCAGCCCATCACGGAGGTCGGCGACTGGAAGAGGTAGCAGCAGCCAGCCCTAGGGGTGTCCCCAGGTGTAGGCGAAAGCACGAAGTGCTCAGGCGGAGGGGCTGCCCCGGCCCTGCATGAAACCGTGCCACTAATCGGGCCCAGAAACAAGTAAGGAGAGTGGAGGGGGGGGGGCCTTCGAAAAGCTTCCCTTGGTCGCAGGCCTCACTTGGCCACATCTAGAGGGGGGCACACCTTAATCAGAGTTGCCAGCCAACACTCGGGACCATATTACTGTAGGGAGATTGGGGCCGGGGGCCCTCAGGAAGTTTAACAGCTAACAAAGCCAGAAGGCGATTCCCCCAATTGGGCCCACTGTGACCAGGCAGGTGCTGCCCTGCGTTGGAGGAGCATTAACTCTAGAGGCGAGGGGAAGGCACCCCGCACCCGCCGCACCTAGCGGGACACACAATCTCGCCCGATCCGCCGGGCTCTGGGGCTCGGACCAAGCTGAAACAAAACCTCTGGGACTCCTGGACCCACTGAGGCCTTACCGACAACTCCAGTAGAGGGTTCTCACTAGAGGGTGCCGCGCTGGGAGCCCCCTAACCCACAGTAACTGCATGCCAGGTCTTTAGGGACATTTACTGTATCCGGCCAAAAAGCGCCCTGCTCCACCAACACCAGCTGGATCAGTGTGGGGGACGAGAACCCACGCCAAAACCCAGGGTTGAGGACAGCCGACGGAGGGTGGCGGTGCGGCACCCGGCAGTACCCGTTCAACGCACCAACACCAGCCCATAGACTTTTACAGCCAGGGGTGTCCGGATCTGAAATTACCCCCTTCTAAAATGCCAAGGAATAGATCCAAAGGTCCTTCGTCTGCGACAAAGAGCATAAAAAAGACCCAGGATGGGTCACTCACCAGAATCTGGTCCAGGGAGCCCGACGCGGAGGGCGACTCTCACAGGGAACAAGGAGCTGGTGACACAAGTCAGGACTCCAGCCATGGCCCCCAGGATGTGCTGGTCACGCATGCAATGCTCAAACAATTCCTAGGAGAGATGGTGGACAAGATCACATCAGCAGGCCAAAGGCAGAACCCTGAGGTAGGATCTTGCTGAAGGACTTGGAGAAATCAAACGGGATATTAATAAAATAGAGGAGCTGGTTGACACTAATGAACGGGCCATACAGGGGATGACAAACCTGTGACTGCAGGCTGAGGAGTTGGAGAACCGCTCCAGACGAATCAATATACAGGTTAAAGCCCTACCAGAGGCCATTCAGGCCCAAGATCTCACGTAAACCCTAACAACCATATTCACGGATCTCCTAGATGAGGAATCGGGCTTAGATGTCCAATTTGATAGAATTCACAGAGTGGGGATTCCCCGGGCGGAGCCCGGCGCTAGGCCAAGAGATGTCCTAGTGGCATTTCACAGCTTCACGACAAAGAAGATGATATTGGAAAAGGCTAGAAAGGCGGGTCGCATCACCTACAACGGATCTGAGATCTTCCTGTATCAAGATCTACACAGGCGACTCTGGCTAAAAGGAGACGAATGTGGCCAGTTTTGACGCATCGGAGAGCACAATAAGTTAGGTACAGATGGTCTCAGCCGTTGGGCTTGATCTTCACCTGGCAGGGCAGGCAACACGAGATCACGACATGCGAGCAAGGCATGGATTTGCTGGGAATTGAGGAGCAGCAATCGGCAAGCGCTGCAGAGGCACCACCACCCAGTGGACCACAGTAAGGTTCAAACGGGCAACGAAAACTGACCACCCCCCACCATGACACAATGAGCCAAAAAAAAACATCGCTGTCGGTCAAAACGGTTTGGCAGAGAGTCCCACTGGGTCCAGCCTCTCTAAAGAGAAGAGTGGTAGCACGGCGAGTCCGGGGAGGGCACTCTCTATATAAGGATGGGGCACCGACACAGGCAAAATTCAGTTTCACAGGAAGGCTATTGCGGCGAAGCGGGGGCGGGGGGGTTCTTGGAATGGGATGGGTAGATCCCGCGTGGCTCAGGACTGGGAAAAGCATTAGAGCTCAGCTCTCGTCGATACGACACGGGGGGGCTGGGGAGGGGCACTCTGCCAGCTGAGTTCTCCCAGGGGGTAGGATGGTGGACGTGGGGGGGGGGGGCCAAGGCTTATCCGGGAGGCAGAAATCTTTTAACAGGCGCACTGAATCGATCAATGAGCTCCCGACAACAGGAATTACCATAGACCCAGGCTACAGGACATACCAGACACACTCCAAATTCTTCATCATCTTCTATCATGGGGCAATCGACGTTGCTGTCCCTGAGCGTAAATGGGTTAAACTTGCCACTCAAAAGACAAAGTGGAGAGGTTTATACGTAAGGAAAAGCCACACGTGGTCACATTACAGGAAACCCATATCCAAACTCAAGACTCACACAGAATTAGATTTTGGGGATACACTAGATTGCTTCAGGCCACTCAGCCTGCCAAAAAAGGGGGGGGTGGTCATCGCTATGAGAGATGGAGTAGGCCTCGCAGAAGGATTCCCAGGGAAGATACCTAGCAGTGCTGCTGGAGGACAGGAGGGAGGTCTACACAATCTCGACAATCTATGCACCCAACATGGGCCAAGACCCCTTTCTAATAAAAGCCCTCACCAGACTGGGCAATTTTGCTGCAGGCCGCATCATACTAACCAGAGACATCAGTATGGCTTGGGAACCTCACAGGGATAGGAGTAGGCTGGTATGAGGCTCACATGGCAGCCCTCGGGGGGACCTAAAGACGAAAATAAGAGACCTGGCACTGGTGGATGCTTGGAGGGAAACCCAGGAGAACTCTCACGGATATACATTCTACTTGCACGCACACAAAACCCACTCCCGGATCAACTACGTCTGGGTATCTAATTCTCTCTTGGGAAACTTAGTAGACATCACACTAAGTCCCATCGCGATATTTGATCACGCTCCCATTGTTTTGGCGATAACCAGGCCACGAGGGGCACCGGGTCTGTGGAAGTGGCGGTATCCTACATCACTATTTAAGGACGCTATCCTAGTTAAGGAAATTGATCAGGAACTAGAAGATTTTGTAACACATAATATACCTGGGATGACACCACCACAGACATGATGGGACGCCCTCAAACCACGATAAGGGGTAAGATTATAGCGATCAAAGCGAGAAGAGAGTGGGAGCTGAGACTGGAAGAGGAACAGCTAGGTAATAGACTTAAAGACGCAAGGGCACGAATGGCGGGGAAACAATCGAGGGCCATTGAAGGAGAGCCCAACTAAATCTCATCCACACCAGGGAAGCGGAAAGAAACTTATCACGCCTACGTCAAAAATGTTACATTAAGGCGAACAGATCCGATCGATTACTTGCCAGAGCGCTCAGAAAAGAGGAGAGGGACAATAGATTTTGAAAATCAGGGGGGGGGGGGGCTGCCCAGACATACACCACTTCCAACAGTGAGATAGAAAGGGAGTTCCGTCACTTCTATACAAATCTATATTCCTCAAGTAATCCAGAATCTAGAGCGCATGAGATGTATCTAGATTGAGTGAATCTCAGGTCCGTATCGAGGAGAAAGGGAACGGTTGAAAGAGGAAATAACCATAGATGAGGTAAGAAGGGCGGTGTCTACCCTGGCAACTAATAAATCCCCATGCCCAGATGGGTTTGTAGTGGAGTTCTACAAGCTACATAAGTAATTCCTAATTCCCCATCTCACTAGACTATTTAAATAGGGTCTACCAGAGCTCTGCCTAAGTCAATGGAGGAGGCAAAGGTAATTCTTATACAAAAGAAAGGCAAGGACCTGGAGTTAAGCGGGGCGTTTCGCCCAATAGCCTTAATAAATGTGGACGCCAAGATACATACTAAGATACTGGCGTCCAGGTTAGACGCCATCATGCCCACAATAGTTCGGTCTGATCAGGTGGGCTTCATAAGAGGCCGCCAGACCACTGACAATGTAAGGAGAATAGCTCATCTGACTGAAAGTGCACCGGAAGAGGATCCCGGCTCTCCTCCTGGCAATAGATGCTGAAAAGGCGTTCAATCAGGTGGAGTGGAGCTTCCTCTTTGCCACGATGAACAGGATGGGGTTCGGTCCCAAATTTATGGACCGGGTCATGGCCGATTATCAAAATCCGACCCTCAGGCTGGCAATCAATGGTCGAATATCCGGCCAGGTGATGGTGGAGCGTGGTACAAAACAGGGTTGTCCGTTCTCTCCGCTGCTGTACACCCTCCACTTGGAAGCTTTCCGGGCAGCGATTAGGGTGGCAGCAAACATAAAAGGCATACCGTTCGGGGGGCAGATGCATAAAGTGGCCGCCTTTGTGGACGATTTACTTCTCACGCTGATAGAACCAAAGTCATCTCTCCCAGCGGTCAGTGAGGAGCTCGACCGCTTCGGACTTGTGGCCGGGCTGAAAATGAATCCAAACAAGTCAGAAATACTCCGCCTCGGACTGTCGCCTTCCACCGAGCAGCATATCAAAAATGCCTATTCCTTCAGATGGGCATCTAAGGATATTAAATATCTGGGGGTGCACCTCACTAAGACCGTGGGAGAACTCTATCGGGCAAACTATCTGCCCCTGATGGAGAAAATTAAATCAAAATTGGTTGATTGGGGGCTGCTAAACATTTCCTGGCTGGGATGCATTAACGTCCTAAAAATTATGGTTTTGCCACAGCTTTTATACCACTTTGCTGCCCTGCCAATTGTAATCCCATGTAGCTACTTCAAAGCCCTTCATAAGGTCACAAGTCAGATCACATGGAACCGAAAGAAACCGAGATTGGCGGCATCTGTTATGAGAACCCCAACCTCCCTGGGAGGAATGGGGGAGCCCGACTTTAGGGCATACTATTTCGCAGCTCAAATTAGAATCCTTAGGGACTGGCAGAAGGACGATTGTGACAAACCATGGCGGCCAATGGACAGAGCGTTGGTAGCTGGGCATCTAGAGGGAATGTTATGGAAACCAAGGGTAGACAGAACCCCTCAAATGTATGCAAGTGATATCACATCGACTATAGGGGAAGCATGGGACACTGCAGTGAAGTGGGCCCACATCACCACATTCCCCTCCCTCTATACCCCCCTGTTTGAGAACCCACAATTCACTCCGGGTTGCAAAAACATGGGATTTGATGCATGGTACCGGGGAGGATGTCGGATGATACGCAATATGTATTAAGATGGCACAGTGAAGGACTTTGAGAAGTGCAAGTCCGATTTTAACCTAGATGAGAGGCACAGGTATGGGTACATACAACTAAGACATTGGCTGCCCCACCCTGAATTGAAGCAGGCAGGCACACAACCTCTAACCCTATTTGAGAAATATCTGGACATGCACTCCGGGGACAAGGGTTTAATGGCGGCAATATACATACACATAAAGGAGGGGCAACCCACCAAGCAGAAATTACATGAGGAAATGGGAGGTGGAAACGGGCACCGAGATAGGAGAGCGGGACTGGCAACTCCTGTGGGCACAAATACCGAAATTAACTAGGTCTCTCTAGATCCGCGAGATCTAGCTAAAGCTGATGGTCCAGTGGCATCTAACACTGGTCAGACTGAACAAGATCTATCCGCACTCTACTCAGGGATGTTGGAGAGACTGTGGGGGAGTTGGCACATGGGCCCACATATGGCGGGAATGTCCAAAATTTGACACGTTCTGGGGGGGAAAATACATCATGTGGTGGTGCAGACACTAGGGAATGTGGGGAACAGGAACAGGGGCCTGGACATGATATGCTCATAGACAGAAATGTGATTGTTAGCATATGCCACACCTAGATGGAATTCTCAAGCTTAGCCCGCGTTGCATCTAGATGGAAATATTATTGTTAGCATATGCCACACTCATATGGAATTTCAGAAATGTGACTGTTAACATATGATTCTCAGCATGCACCACACTTAGAATTCTGAACCTAGCTTGCGTCGCATCTAGATAGAAATGAGATCTCACCTTGCTTTTAATGTTGGAGGGGGTCCACTGTGCCCTCTGCAGTGTCTGTGGCGCCACCGTCACTTGAGCGATCCCGCGTCCTCAGCCTCGGAACTCTCTGAACTTCCGGTCGGCTTCTTTTTGTCCTGCCAGAGGATTCGAGTGAAGGGCAGCAGGGGGGCCCGGCCGCTGCTTGCACCACTTGCCCGTTGCTATCCTCACTGCATTGTTCTCCCAGCTCTGGGGGCTGCAGTGTTTCTCTCCCATTCTTCAGCATTCTAGGACCACCCACCAAGGCCGCCACACTCCGCCTCTGCTGTCTTTGCTGTTTTCTCCTCAACCCCTGGGTCCAGAAAGACCGGGGTTGGACCGGGGGAAGACTTGTTGCTTCGGCCACCTCGGGGGGCGAGGGGGGCTGGGGAGGTATGTCCGCCTTGGGGCTTTTTGGCCTGTGAGGCAAGGAGACGGACGCAGAGGCGTTACATCGTCTGCGCCCCCTGGTGGTCCTTCCGACCCCCAGCTGTTTTACTGGATTCTAGTACTGTTTTATTTTAACCCTGGAGTGAGTGAGACCTTTTACTCACTCTCTCGTGTTTTTACCTAATTTGGATTATGTTTCCTCTGTTTTTGGAGTCTGACAAACCCTTTAGGCATCTACTTTTTGTCTGGTAACACACAGCATCTTCAGTGCAGTGTCATAGAGAAATCCTTTAGATTTCGCATGTGAGGCCTACTGTTCTCAAGAATAGTAAAGTGAAATTGACTTTACTTACCTTTACTCTTTGCAAGTCCAGCACACACCATCTTATGTGGAGTGCTGGGTGGTTATCTAGTCACCCCTTATCCTACATTCTCATGTAACATGTTTTATGTTACCCTCATTACTTTAAATGGCTGGTGGCAGTGGTTTAATTTTCCTACCATTGTGCTTTTCTACCGCATGCTGAATCCTCAGCTGCAGTATAGCATTTTGTCAAAATAGCCCTGTCTTCTTTTTTCCCCATTTTATTTGTGTGAGGACTTTCCTCATGGTGAAGCCATGTTGCTGTGCAGAAACTCTTTTCAATTCGACAGAGAAGCTCCGGAAGGGACGACTTCTTCCCTTGGGTGAGTGGGACCAACTAACCCAGAGACGAACTCCACTGGACCGTCTTACCCGACTGGCTGTAATTCTTTGCTGCTGCAGGAACCGAGTGCCAGCGGTCGAGAAATCCGTAGTCGACTGCAACATCTGAAATCCAGCCGGAAGCTTCAGGAGTCTCCTAAGGACCCTCCAGAAGCAGGACTACCAGAGCTAGAGTCCCTCACCAGAGTACAGGATCCAAGTAAGCCCAACCGAGATCCGCGACGGTGCTGTTTATCGAGAGCAGAAACTGCAAAGTGCCGCTGAACCGGAAAGAGCCCGTAGCTGCGGACGAACTCCAAACTGCCGCCGGAGTACCCCAACCTCCTCCCTCTTGTCCCCACGACAGAGGCTCAGGAACCCAGGGTCTGCATCGCTGCAACAGGACAGAATCTAGCTGGACCACTCTTCTTCAAACCAGAAGTACTGTTTAGACTTTGGGTATTTACCTCAGTATCTTTGAGCTGTGCTTTTCTCAGTTGAGACTTGCAGTAGCTTACCTTTTTAGAGTGGATTTCAACTGTGCTTTTCACAAGCTTCACAGCTTGTGACACTACAAGTGATTTTTCTATAAACTCTCTAACTTGGCAAGACTTTTAATCTAAGAAGTGCCTCAGCTCCACAGACTGGGCTCCAATTGACTGTGGCTGTCCTGACACCCTGCAGACTCTTCTAGCCCTTTGCCTTTGTTAGGGAGAATTCTCAGAAATGTGCTAATTCCCTTCTACCTTAGAGAACCCCAGCTTTTTTGCTGGACTGTAGGACTTTCAGTTTTTATCCTGGAGAGAGTGAGACCTTTTTCCCACTCACTCATGTATATTTATTTGATTTGAACACTGTTTCTTTTGGTTTTGGAGTCTGACAAACTCCATAGGCATCTTTTTACATTGTGACACACTGCACCTTCAGTGCAGTGTCACAGAGAAATCCTTTGGATTTCTGCTAAGGTTTAAATACCTTCTCTTGGATAGACTACTGTTTCCAAGAGTAGTGAAGTGAAATTGACTTTCTCCAGCATGGGGTCTGGCATGGATTCACATGCTCATGAATATTCCCTGTTGTCAGGCTGGGAATCCTCGGTAAAGAAATGTTCAGTTTCACTTCTGAACTGTCTTTCTCTTAACAGCCAATCACTGGTCTCTGGGTCATACTGCCCCCAGCCAATGACTACCCTCTACCTAAGCCCCTCTTCTGGTGGCCATCTTCAGATTTCTACCACATGTTCGAGGGGTGGGAGTCCTTGTGATTAGCTCTCTGGCTTTTTACTGCATTTTGCACTTTTCCAGAGTTTTACTCTATTTTCGGTCAATCGAGCCTCAAGCTTCATCAACCCATCATCCGATTAACGGAGACCTGTTTTCGGATTTTCCAGCGCCCCTCAAGGGCTGAATTTCGTTGAGTTAGGATTCCAGAAGATTCTTCCAGGCCTACTATGCGTGGACATGGCCGAGGGAAGGGAGACTCAACGCCTCTGTTCAGGGTTCGCCCAGGATGTGGCCTACGGAACATCTACTTGGACGATGGGCATTCCCTGTGCCGTTTATTGCCTACATCGGACCAAACGCACGTGGAGGAAGACTGTGTGTTTTGCAAGGAGATGTTCCCCCGCACCGTGAAGGATCGGCGCAGGCGTCTCACCGAGTGGCTCCAGGCCAAGGCCCCTGCTACGGGTGATTCCCGGCGGCATGCCTCCTCCAGCCTCAAGAAGAAAACTGAGCAGTCTTCTAAGTCCTTTGAGGGCGCTCCGGCGACAGGGGCTCAACATAAGGCTAAGCACTGCAAGCTCACCGGTAGCTCTGTTGCGACGGGCTTCCCGGCGGCCAGGGTGAGCTCAGTGTCGCCAGCACCTTCAACCACAAGCCAACGCTCAGGTTCGGTGAAGAAGAGGAAGCGGGACCACCCGGGGAAGCTTCTGTGGAAGTCCCGGACGGGCCCTTGGTAGAAAGCGGGGTGCTGACCCTCCCCCAAAGGTGAAGGCCTCTAGCTCGACCAAGGTTGTGCAGGCCCAGATTCACCCGGCAAAGCCTTCCATTGAAGGTGTGGTGGCGTCCCTAGCGAAGGCCGCAGGCGCGGGTTCGCAGGGTGCGGCCCCTAAGGCGAGAGTTTCCCTGCCTGCCAGGAGGGAATTGTCTTTTCAGCCCATAGAGAAGACACCGGAGCAGGCAATGCCCTTCTCCCCGAAACAGTCTCCCCTGGTCGCAGAGAAGGGGGGGGCACGGACATCTCCTCTGAGGAGGGGCTTTCTACTCTCCAGACCACTTTGGAAAAGAAGTTCATTGAGGCCAAGTCCTATGGGAAGGATCCCGACGAGGGAGACGTCGAGAGTGGTGACGAGACCGAGGAGGAGCAGGCCGTGGAGGATTTAGAGAACCCTACAACGCTGACCCCATTGCTCCCACTTCCGCCACCTCAGCAACCACCACCACCAGCGGACATTTCGGTGCAGATTCTCCTGGCACTTCACACCTTGTGTTTGCAGATTCAGACGAGGATGCCCCTTCTGCTGATGGAAGATTCTGCGGCACCAGAAGATCCCGCGGCACTGGGGCCATCAGGCGCGCCCCCTGTCAAGAAGAGGAGAGTTCACCCTCCACCGCCTAGTCGCCCGTTGCCCCCTCTCCTCCACCGAGACAGGATACAGACCTAGACACGGCGACAACAGGCACAGGCATGGACGACGACAGCGGGTTAGGAGACCTCCCGTCTGCACCGCCCAGAACCTCGCCGCCCGACGAGCTAGGCTCATTCCATGCCATGATCTCTAGGGCCTCAGACCTGTTTCAGCTGACCCCCGAGGAAAAGAAAGAGGGTTTCCTGTACCAACAGGCGAAAAGAGGAAGACCGTGCTGTCAATCCTGCTGTCGGACGACATTTGGGACGAGGGACTGTCCCTTATGAAGAACCCGTCCTCGGCCCCGTCAAAGAGGGACCGATCCGAAAAGAAGTACAGTGTGCCGGACTCTGCACCCAAGTGTTTGAGGTCCCAGCCTTCCCCGGATTCAGTGGTCTCAGCGGGGGCGAGGAAGACATTTTCTGGCTATTCCACGTCAACGACCTCCCTCGGCCGTGACGTCGGGCCCCTACCTGCACACCCCAGTGGGAGACCGGCTGACGAACTTCATCAGCGGTTGGAAGTCCATCTCCACTGACCGTTGGGTGCTGGACACTCTGGCCCACGGACACACCCTGGGATTCCAATGAGTGTCCTCTCATACCACCAGTGGCCAGGCAGAAAAACCACGTCCCTCAGCTTCTGCTGGAGGTGTGGGCCATGTTGAAGAAGGGCGCGATAGAGCTTGTTCCAAAGAGGCTTCGGGTCTCTGGAGTGTACTCTGTACTTCTTCGTCAAGAAGAAGACGGGCGGTTGGAGGCCCATCCTAGACCTGCGCCGTCTGAAGAAGTACATCAGATCCCAGAAGTTTCGGATGGTCACCCTTCAGCACGTGCTAGGACAGCTGGAAGAAGGGGATTTCCTATCGGCCCTGGACTTGGAGGATGCCTACTTTCACATCCCCATTCACAAGGGACACCGCAAGTTTCTGCGCTTCGTGGTTCAAGGGCAACATTACCAGTTCAAGGCCCTTCCCTTCGGATTGAAGTTAGTGCCAAGGGTTTTCCAGTTGACCCTGAAGATCGAAAGGGTGAGGTCCATCAAGTCCCTTTTCGGCATGATGTCATCATGCATATACCTCATTCAGCTGTGCAGGCTGCAGATGCGGCCACTGCAAGAGTTCCTTGGCGCCCGTTGGATTCAGGTATCTGGAAGCTTCGAGGACAAGATCTCTCTTGACAAGAGTTTCCATCGAGCGATACGGTGGTGGGGATTCCGTGCATATCTGTCGGCAAGGGGCAGACTTTCAGACCCCACCTCATCAGGAGACTGTCACGATGGACGCCTACCTGGAAGGTTGGGGCGCGCACACCAGAAGTCTCCACGCAAGAGGCCTGTGGCTACCGGAGGAGAAGTTGTTGCATATCAATGTACTGGAGCTGCGGGCAGTGTTTTGGGCCCTCAAGTCTTTCCTTGCGTCCCACAAGGGCAAGGTGGTACGGGTCTTCACGGACAACACCACCACGATGTTCTACATCCGGAAGCAGGGGGGCACCAGATCCCAGCGCTCTCCAGAGAGGCGCAGGACCTATGGCACTGGGCCGTTGCCCAGGGGGTGTTTCTCGTCCCGGGTCATCTGGCAGGAGTGAAGAACACCATTGCTGACTCTCTCAGCAGGGAGCTGCGCTCTTGCCACGAGTGAGAGCTTTGGCAGGACCAAGTGTATCTTCTGTTCCGTCGATGGGGCAATCCCCAGATCGATCTGTTTGCGACGGTTACAAACACCAAGTGCCGGACATTCACCAGCAGGTTTCCCCAGCCGGGGAGCATGGGGGGACACATTCTCATTCCCCTGGGACGGCCTGTTCCTGTATGTCTTCCCTCCGTTGCTGTTGCTTCTTCGACTAGTCGATCAACTCAGACGGTCCCGGGGCAGGATGATCCTCGTCACACCGGCGTGGCCGAGACAGATATAGGTACCCGGACCTTCTAGACTTGTCAGCGTACCCTCCAGTCAAGCTTCCGGCGGCCGCTGATCTTCTCACCAGAGAAGAAGGTGCGATCCTGCACCACGACCCAGGGTCGCTGAACTTGCAGGCCTGGCTCCCGCAGTGCTAGAGCTTGGAGGATACGATATCCTGGCGGACTGCAAGGAGATGCTTGCCAAGGCCAAGGCTTTGTCTACACTGAAATGGTACGAATATAAGTGGAAGAGGTTCACCGTCTGGTGCCGTGCACAGAAGATCAACCCTCTACGGATTACGGCTCTGCAGGTGCTGCAGTATTTGCTGTTGCTGGCCAAAGCAGGGCTGGCTCATGCCTCCATCAAGGTTCATCTGGCGGCTATCTCCCGCTACACCAGAACTCCAGGACGGCCGTTGTTATGGTCACACCGCCTGGTCAAGGAGTTAATCAAAGGACTTTTCCGTTCGTTCCCGCCGGTGAAGGCTCCGGCACCGGTGTGGGAGCTCAATGTGGTGCTGACTAGGCTCATGGGTCCACCGTTCAAGCCTATGCATTCGGCAGCACTGACATTTTTGTCGTGGAAAACAGCTTTGCTTGTGGCCATCGCCTCCGCACGATAAGTGGGATAGATCCAGGCCCTCTTGTAAACCACCTTACTTGACTTTCCACGAGACGAGGGTGGTGCTACGGACGCACCCCTCCTTCATGCCCAAGGTGCCGTTGGACTTTCATCTAAACGAGCCCTCGGTGTTACCTGTATTCTTCATGACGCCTTTGTCACCGGCTGAGGGGATGTGGCTAGAGTGAAGAGTTTTCGGAGGACGTCGCAACTTTTTGTGAACTTTGGCCCTGTGAAACATGGGAAGGCCCTCTCCAAGGCTTCCATTTCCAGCTGGCTCTCCGGCTGCATCACCCATTGTCATCGGTTGGCAAACCGACCGTTGCCTGGCCGTCCAAGAGCCCACTCGACCAGAGCGATCGCTGCAGTTACGACGTTCCTGTCTGGTGTGCCCCTGCTGGACATCTGCAGGGCTGCTACGTGGAGGTTGACGCACACCTTCACGAAGTTCTACTGAGTCGACGGGGATTCCAGGGAGGAGTCCAGAGTCGGCCAAGCAGTGCTGCGCAACCTGTTCGCTTGAAGGTGAGCTTGGTGAGGAGGTAAGAGAATTGCTTAATGTGGAGTCTTGCCACCTCCCGTGGTTGTGTATGTTTGTACTGCTATGTATTCTTTATTTATGAGCATGTGAATCCATACCAGACCCCATGCTGGAGAAGGAATAAGTTACTTACCTGTAACTGTTGTTCTCCAGCATGGGTCCGGCATGGATTCGCATGCGAACCCTCCCGCCTACCCCTTTGCGGCTCTTCTCTTGGTCCTACTACCACTTTACGTGCTAACAAATCTGAAGATGGCTGCCAGAGGAGGGGCTTAGGTAGGCAGTCATTGGTTGGGGGCAATATGACCCAGAGAGCAGTGATTGGTAGTTGGGAGAAAGACAGTTCAGAAGTGAAACTGAAACAGATTTATTGTTTACCGAGGATTCCCAGCTTGACGACGGGGAATATTCATGAGCATGTGAATCCATGCCAGACCCATGCTGGAGAACAACAGTTACAGGTAAGTAACTTGTTCCTTGCTTCCTTTTTTCTCTTTGTAGACCCAACACATACTATCTTACAATCGGGTGCTGGGGGGGTTACTTAGTATCCCATTTGTCTACCGTCTCATGTAACATTTTTGTTACCCTTTCTACAATTAATGGCTGGTGGCAGTGCTTTACTTTTTCCTACTGTTGGGCAAGATTGTATGTTGTAACCCTGTGGGAGACTCCCACAGACTTGTCCTCTTGGCAATAGTTAACCCAACCTTTGGTATAGGCCTGTACTACACATGTTGGTAGTGTAACTGAGCAGCCAGGCTTATCTCAAAAGGGGTCAATGTGAGCTGTAGGGTTGCAACATACAATTTCACATTGACAAGTATTCAAATAACACTTCTACTCATGGTTTCTTGATTGAATAATTATTTATTAATTTAACAGTCAGTTTTCAAATCGCCCTTCTTTAGAAGGGAGCAATTGGCAACAATAAAAACACACTTCAAAATACACTCCTTCAGTTCAGTAAAGTAAGTAGCTACCCTTTTGGGATGGCACACAGATTTTCCTACACCCTGAGGTGATTTCAATAATTAGGACACTGTGGACATGAATACTGAAGTTGTGGCAAAAAGGAAAAGGTTAGGGAAGGAAACGATGGTTAACAAGTTTCTCAAACAGGTAAGCACTTTTGAACCCACCAATGCAATGTAGATTAACCCTTTCCCAGCTATACAAGTAAGGTATGTATGACGTTTTGGAGGGATAGTAAAAACACAAAGTCAGAGGTTAGAAGAGTCTTCAGGGAACCAGGACAGCCAATGTCAATTGAGCAAAGTATAGGGGAGCTGAGGCACATCCTGAAGATTAGCACAAAAGTCTTGCACAATGTTAAGAGAGTTTGGGTGTAAATGAAATCCCTGCTGGGCCACAAGCTGGGAGGCTTGTGAAGGGCAAAGCTGCAAGCAACGGGAAGCAAATGCAAGTCTCCACTGAGAGCAAGCAAGCTACACACAAGAGGAAAAGTACCTCTTTGTTCACAGTACCTTGAGTCTGAAGAAATGGTTCCAGCTGGCTTCTGTTCCTGTTGTAGTCCTGCATATACTGTTGTTCCTGGGCCTCAGTCGTGGGGACAAGAGTGAGAACGTCTGGGGACTCCTGCACTACGGTTCGAAGGTTGGCGGCAGCAATGGGCACAATTAAGATCAGCAGCACTTGGCGGTTTCAGCTACTCGCAAATAGTACCACCGTGGTTCTTGGACACCTTGTGAACTTACCTTGCTTCTGCGGTCCAGCATTCTGTTGAGGTGGCTCATGCTTGGTAAGTCCTGCTTCGAGGGAGTACGGAGGATCTTCCTGGAGCTCGGGTCTGGCTTAAAGTCGATGGACTCGATTCTGGTGTTCCTGTCCCCTGGCATTCGGTTCCTGCAGTAGCAATGAAGTACAGCCAGCAGAGAGAGGAGTTGCACCAGTCCTTAGTGATAAATAAATGCCATTAATGTCCTTGTGAATGAAGTCACCTTAGGGTGTAGGAAGGGTGTAAAAAGCATATTCACTAACTTGTTTGATTCTGAAAAGTATTTTTAAAGTACATTTACAGTGTTACATACTTGCCATTTTTAAAGAACGCGTATTTAAAAATTGATGCAAATAAAATAAATAACTATAACTGAAACCTTGAGTGTAAGTGTTACTTGTATTTGCGAATTTCACTGCTACAGCTCTACAGCGCACATTTACCCCTCTTGAGATAGACCTGTCTGCTCACACTACCAACTTGTGTAATACAGACCTATACCAAAAGGTGGGTTACCTAATACCAACTAGACAAGTGTTTTTTAGTCTAACAGTGTTACAACATCAATTCTTGCCTAACACTGTTGGCGCGTTAGAAATAAATAAGTCCCTGAGTCAGTCCCCAGTCTAGTGAGCGCATTGAGCATCCGCTTTCCCACTGGTGGCTGCCGCCTGTCTTTGAGATGGCCCTGTGATCAATTGTCTATGCCCTCAAAGGATTGGATAGGTTCACTAGTGTTTTAGCAGGAGGTGGATTGGTTTGCCCTGGTTTGTTGGTTTGTGATTGTGAAATTAAAGTAAGGGACAGGGAGGGATCCATACATATGAAAGTGATGCAACCGTGACAGTTATTTGTCTTTTGATCTGACTGACTTGTTTTCTACCTTTCTCAGGTGCGTGCTGAGATTACCAGCAAAGAGAAGGAAGAAGATGACCTAATCGAGAAACCTCAAAAGGAGACCAAGTGAGTGAGAAAAACGCATTAGTGTGTACTACCAAGCAGCATATGGGGAGCGTTTGTTTGCAATCGTTACATGTTTTGCTTTATTTTCCCAGGAAAGATGAAGATCCAGAAAACAAAATTGAATTTAAAACCCGCTTAGGTAAGTGTTTGAGGGTCATTTGATTTTAGAACTTGGAAGGTCACCACGAAAGTGGATTCCTCCTCTTATTGCTACTCCTTTAGACCTGGTGATTATCTTTTCAATGGTTTTGCCCCTCAGCCCTTTTGTGTTACTGTCTTATGATATGTTCAGTATCAGTTTATTTCTTGCTCTCTCACAGGCCGCAATATCTACCGCATCCTGTTTAAGAGCAAAGCATATGAACGAAGCGAACTGTACCTGCCAGGGAGGATGGCATATGTGGTGGATCTGGATGATGAGTACGCTGACACAGACATCCCTACCACACTTATACGGAGCAAAGCCGACTGTCCAACGATGGAGGTAATGTGATACATATTACTGCATGCCATTGTTGACTGGCGAAGCAAGAGCCATGAGGCTTGAGTCCGAGTTCACTTCAAAAACCCTTTAGAAAAGTAATTTCTCTGCTTTATCCTCTCATAAATTATTATGCTTGTATTCCCTGTTGTCTGCTGTGTGATTCAAACTCGCATTTCAATGCCCGACTTACTCAAATTCTCAATGTCATTATGTAAAGCACTTAAAAAGGCCCCAATTAAATTGATGTCGAATTTCCAATATTCAAATACGTGAGGATTTGTGCTGTTCACATAATTTCATTGACAACTAGTGAGGGCAGATTGAGCCAGTCTGTCGGACCGACCCCACTATAAAATATTTTGAAGCCTGAACCATTGTGTTTTATTTTCCAGGCTCAGACAACCCTTACAACGAACGACATTGTCATTAGCAAACTGACGCAAATTCTCTCCTACCTGCGTCAAGGGACGCGCAACAAGAAGATGAAAAAGAAAGACAAAGGTAAGCAGGGGAAGTTATTGCAGTCACAGTGGTTCACAGGACTTTGGCTAAGTTTTGGGAGGCATAGAAGCATGAAAGCAGACTATAGGGCCTCGTAGAAGGATCAAAATGGGTGTTTGGAAAGTTTTTATTTTTACAACTTTCCTGCATTGTCTTCCATAGAGTCCCCCAGTATATCTGTTTTTTGTCTGGATCCTAGCTGGTTTTTGGGTTGAGGACAACCCTTATGACTCCCCTCTCTAATTTTATTTGGTCTGCACTGGTTAGACCCTAGGCTACCAGTGAGGTGAATGTGTCTCACAATACTTTCCACCTGTTTTTTCACTGCAGCACAAGCCTGACTTGCTAGATGCTGTCTGCCCCTCTGCTCCCGCCCACTCTGTACAGCTGTACCCCTTTGTATCCTACCCCCCGCTATATATCTGGTCTGTTACCTCTGAAAAGCGCTCTGTTAGGCATCTGTACTGTTGTATACCTCAGTAAAGTGCTCTGTTGCTTCACGAAGCTAGGTCCGCGCTCAATAAATACCATAATTTAAAGAAAATAAAAGCCACTTACCTTCTGTAGACTGCTGCAAGGACGTTTTGGTTAGGGAGATGTATCATTATTATGTTTCACCCCCTCTCCGAGGAAGAACCCCAGCACTTTTTGCTGGACTTCTGGACCTTTTTCCCTTTAATCCTGAATGAGTGGAGCCTTTTTCCACTCATTCATTCTTATGGGCGCTGTCTTTTGGAACTATATTCTTTGTAATCTACCTGTACTATGGAGTCTGTTTGCTCCATAGCTCTTAAAGGCATCTGTATTTTACTACTGCAGCACACAGCTCCTTATTGGCAGTGTTGTTGGGGACCTCTAGGGTCCTCCTTTAAGATTCTTTTTCTATATCCTTAAGTAACTACAGTTCTGATACTTGGTGTCTCTCCCAAAACTCTATAGTCTGAGAGATTGGCACACACCACCTTCAGTGGAGTGCCAAAGGGATACTTAGTATCCCCCTTCTCTCTGCTCCTGTGACTGTTTAGTCACATAGACAATAACCTAGTTATGGCTGGTGGCAGTGGACGTGTTCTACCAATTATTGTGTATTTTTTATACCGCAAGCTATATCCATAGCCCTGGTAGTGCACAATTGGGGCACCCAAGTACCAAATTGGGGGCTACCTTCTTTTTTCACCATTACTAGCCTCGTTCTTTGTTAGCCCTTCTTCTACCATTCTGGGAGGGTGTTTTGCCTTTGGCGGGAACCAGTACGTATCCCCGCCTAGGCTCCAGAGTGTTTGGGCAGGCAGGAAGTGGGGAAGGAGTCTTACACCTCACCCCCCCCCCCCATGTTCTTTGTCTGCCAGAATGCCTGAATAAGACCAACACCCACAGGGAGTCTGGCTGTCCTGATTGGACAGCCAAACTACCCTTTCTGTAAAATTCTGGGAGAGATTGCAGAGGGGTGTGTGCTGCAACTGTGTAAAAGGTGAGGCTTCTGGAGTGTAAAGCAAGTCGACCACTGGAAACAGAAGTAACCGACGAAGAAGACAACCAGAGACTCCTGCAAACCATTTACAAGACCACTGCTGTTCTGGCCCTGTTTTCTAGGCGACAGAGGAGCTCTGAAGAGGACTCCTTCCCTTTGGCTTGTGGAAACAACCAGTCCCAAGACGAACTTTGAAACAAGCCATCTCCCTAGGTCCTAAGAGCTTCCAGAGCTGCAGAACCCCAATACCAGGAGACCTGCTGCCCATTTCGAGTGCATTGTTGTGGAAAGGCTGAATGCGTCTAAATCTGTGCTGAGCCCTTAAAGACACTACCGAGATCCGATCCAACTCACTCGGACTCCCTCACCAGAATTTGGGACTGCAGGAAGTTAAGATGATTAACCGGGGTATCTGTGTGCTTTGTTGGTGCTGCTGAAAAGGCGCCAAAACCGCAGAGTGAACCAATAGGTTTCTGAAAGTCATGCTACAGGTCTTCCATCGATACTGCTGCTGAGAGACACCGTCCATTTTCCTGCCTTTTGTCACCAGACCAAGGAATCTGGAGGTTGGGTCCAGAGCTGCCACATCGCAGAAGAGCCAACATAAATGCTTTCTTCAAACCAAAGGTGCTGTGTGGGGGGGAAAAAGGTATTGCTTACCTGATTACAAGAAATCGCTCCAGACGGTTGCAGTGCACATAGAGGTGTCCAGGGCAACCCCCTGCCCCCCATATCTCCTACCCAAGCTGCTGCTTGTGTCCCCTTATCAAGTTTGTTTTTAGGTCTCCTTTGTTAGTTGCTCACTTGCTGCTTCAATAACTTTAGACACTAGAAGACATTTTCAGGAACTCTTCATTATTCGCTGTTTGTTAAGACTTCAAGCCCTCTCCGAACTGCCTTTAGCTAGGGTTGTGTTTTTGGACTTAAGACTTGTGTAGGTGCCTTTCCCCGGCTAACTACGTGTAAGAAAAAATAAAATAACCAACACAACCCCTGTCGGGGAAAGAGGCACTGAGAACCGGCTGCAAGAGTTCAAAGGATGGTTTATTTCTCCAGCTAGGTAATCACCCAAAAAATGCCCACACCATTTGCATCATCACATATGGGCGGTGTGGTGGTGTGGGTGGTATCTCTTCCTTCTGATTGGCTGGCGAGATGATGGACGTCAAATATCTTGTGCTCCACGTAGGTCAGGGTCCGGTCACTGTGGTCACTACCTAAACTAATATGTTGCATTCGTAAAACACTAAATAACAAATTATCTAAATATTTTATACTTCTTTTCATATTTCTACACAAATCACACATAGTATTTGTCAGTACAATTGGGTCATTAGTAGCTTTAATTGGAGGCCTTGACCTTTATTGTGCATGTAAAAAGAGTCAAGCTGTCTTTCACATATCTCCTAAGCTGTAGACCTATTAGTATAAGTAAAAACATATATATTGTGCCAAAGTGCTTAAGGTTAGTAGTGGGTGTGTTGGGTGGGTTTCGCAGCGCAGGCGAGGGTCTGGCACTTGAAAGAAATACCTTACAGGGAGCGCTGGGTCAGGATGGCAATACATTAATCTAAATGGGGGTGGGTGGCTTGCATGTTTATGGGGACGAACGAGCAAAAAGTGCTTAGCTCATCCTGGTTCACATGCTGGTTCTCATGCTAGCAGTGATCTCAGAGGAAGAAAACTGTATCATATTGGTTGTTGCAACTTTCTCCAGCTTCAACGTGAGAATGGGAGCGCAGAGCTTTCCTTCGCAGGGGGAGTGCAAGGGTGGAGGCCAGCCAGCTGCCTACGCGCCTTGTGTGTGTGTCTCTGTCCTTGGCTGTTGCGGTGGAAGGGGAGCTGAGCCTTGCTGTACTATCGCAGTGAGGCCTGTTTACCCAAGATGGAGTCGAAAGGGGGCACAAAAGATGGATGCCCCGTGTCCTGCTCAGTAGTCCCATCTATGTAGCGGTCAACCGTGGTTAACTTTACATAAGGGCAAGGGGCAATCCCACTACTGGAGGCACGTGGTCCAAGTCCCGTACTGAGGAGTGTACGGCGCGAGGGGGCCTGAGGGCCCCTCGCTCCCATACATTCTCCCCTTTCGTTACATCTAAAGTAACAAACTAATTATCTCGTTCTTTCCGTTCTCCCTTCGGTAGCGCTCAGCTTCGGCCACAGCCTCATCTCAAGCAGCTGTACCCTTTATGGGCATCCATGCTTTGCACACACTTCTTAAGCTGTTACCCCTTCTTGCGTATTCTTCTGGGGTGGCCATTAAGTATATCCCACCATCCCCATCCAAATCTATCCAAACCTCGTTATACCACAGCAAGTCCTTTCGTTCTTTCATGGTAGTGTGATGTAGATTATCGACCACGTCCCCATACTGCCTATAGATAGCAGTCATTCTATACTGCCGTGTGGTGTATTCTCCAGTTTGTACTTGGGCATCTATCTTGGTAGCCACCGTTGTCTGTCGGCCCACTTCACAGCATCTTAGTCCCAGTTGGCACACACAGAATATTAGGAGAAGAAAGACAATAATGGGAATGAGTATGTTTGCTGCTATGTTCACCCATGATGGTATCCAGCTGAACAGATTGTCGAACCACGTGCTGTTGTCTGCTCCACCTTCCGTTCTAATTCTTTCTCCTAAATTATGCACTGCTGTTATCACGTGTGACAGTGTCCCGTTATCAGCATCTAAAGTTGGTATGAACGTGCAGCACGCCCCCCAATTTTTTTGCAAACACCGCCGTGATAAGATCTAAGACATATCTGTTTTGCATCGTCATCAGGCGCAGTGCACGGAGCTCTATTTTTATGATGTTGAATCCTTCTTCAGTGTCGTTAGCCAGCTGGATGAGCTCCCAGCATGTTATCTGCAGCCATTTCGCATTTGTGCTTGCTTGAACGCCTTGTGCTAGAAATGATGCTAAAAATGTCTCTGCAGATGAGAAAAGTTTGTACTGCTACGGGATTTCAGCAAGGAGTTCTGCCGATTTGCACGAAATATAATTGGATCTTTTGCTGCATGACAACTTGGTTCTCAATGTTTCTTCTGACAATAGTTCGTATGCTGGGGGCTCCGTGATTGTCTCATCGGGCGCTGTCGATGGTTCAGCCGATTGGCCTGCTGTCGAACCGTCAGCCGAAGGCCTTGCTGTAAACTGAACATGGCTCTCTGGTATTACCATTAGTGCTGAGTGAAGTGTGGCTAGGGCACAAGTTCCTCTCCAGGATGCTGGGAGATGCAGGTAAGCTCGTTTGCCACAGATCCAGTATATGTCCATTAATGCGGCAGTGCCTTTTTTCATATCTGGTATTATTAAAGTCTTATTGCACTGCTGTGCGTTTCCCATATTCACCTTCCCTTCTCCATGGAAGCAAAGTTCGTGCAGTATTTCCTTTTGAATCTTTATGGGTCTCTCCAGTGGTGTGACCCATGTCAGCTTGGTGATATGCTGTGACCAGATGGGGATGCACGTTTCTTTTGCCCACTCGTATGTTTCGTCTGGCAGCCCTCTAAGCCCCTCAGCTTTGCATTCAATCGTTTCATCATGCCACTTGTTGTCTGCATACCTTGTCCCTTTTATGATGAAAAATGGCTCTTGGAGGCAAATTACTCCTTGTCGGCTGCTGGTGCATGTTTGTTTGTTTTAAAATTTTTCCATGGTGACTGTGTGTGCCTGAAATGTGTCTTTTATTCTACACAGCATCAGATGAATCAAACATTGGGCTTCAGACAAGGGTACTTTCTGTGGAATTAAAATATTTGGGGTTCCAGTTGCATGACGAATAAGTGAGCACACGTAGCAACTTTCATTACTTGCTTGCTGCGGTGCTCATGTCTGAATACCATTTATTTGATTGGTCAGGGTGTCGGGGATCCTCTATTTCATCTAACCCCAGGTTATGATAAATATCATATCTGTTTTTTCCCGCCCCCCTTTTTCTCCTCTCTTTTGTTTAATTGGGTACCAACTCGTTGATATTGCAGCGGGAATATTCTGGACCATGCATCATCAATTTTATTCATAGTGACATGTGTGTATTCAGTAGTGGTTTCTGGTGCCGCGAGTGTGTGCATGCTTGTATTTCTGGAGTTAGTCAACCAATAGTAACCATCATTTACATCCCACCCAGGCTCTATTTCCTTGGCCATAGTATTACTCAACAATGGATAGCAGTTTTGTTTACATGCAGTTCGTTATAGGGTGGCGTTGCATTTATACTATTCGACTCAATGTTATAAGTGTCCTTCCAAATGGTTGTTACTCCAGTCCATATTACTTTAGACCCTGGTTTTATCATGTTAGCCCCGCTCCCCCCTTTGTTCATTTTATTTGCCACAAATAAAACGACGTTATACCAAATAAAATAAAACATAATTATTGCAAATAGTATGGCAGCATATTTTCTAACGCATTCCACATTGCTCAATCTACTGGCCCTAGTGGCATCCCTATTTCTATCTAACATTTCAGTCTGCTCAGCCGTTTCATCGCATTGGCTCATGTTGAACCTATGTGGGCGAGACAAATTCGTTAAGTCATCATGAAAAGAAACATATTTGCAGTTCATTCTTTTTCATCTTTTGCTTAGTTAGGCATTTAACAATTTCTTTCCATTTATCATAAAACAATGAAGAAAAATAGGAGAAATAACACAATTCATATGAGAGTAAGGGGGAAAAGAGAGAGGGAGAATATAAAAAAAGAAAACCTTTTTGCTTTTCTACTATACTTTTCCTCTCTTAGTTGCAGTTTTCGTCATGTCAGGCTGTGTTAGCAGTGCCATCCACACAGTCTGTTTCATTTTGGGGGAGTGCGACACTGCGCGCCCTTCTCACGTCCGAGAGGTGCACCCAGTATTTTAGTCCCTTCACCTTAACTGCAGTTGGTGTGCTGTACACCAATGTGTATGGACCATGAAATCGTGGTGAATTCCACCTTCTTACAAAGCTTCTAACATAGATGTGTTCCCCTGGCATTAATGGCCCCTCTGGGCTATCTGCTGCTGGCATGGAGGTCTGTTTATTTATTTATTTATTTTATTTATATATTTATAATGCGCCGAAGCTCGCAAGCATCAGGGCGCGACAAGAACACGAGAAGAAGAGGTCACGGGACTACATGGAAAAGAAAAGAGAAGGACTCCGGGAGTCCGAAGCTGAATATATGACAACTTACCGAAAAAGTAAAGTTTTCAGCTGCTTTCTAAACGAGGAGTAACTATTTTCCAATCTAAGATTGTCCGGAAGTTCGTTCCAGAGGGCAATAGCTTTGGTGGGAAAAGCCCTCCCAAGTCCAGTAGCTTTGACTCTGATAAGGCTAGCTTTGAGTAGCCCTTTTTTGGCTGATCTTCGACTGCGGCTAGGTTCGTACCAATGGAATTCTTTTTTAAGGTATGATGGAGCCGTACCGTACAAACAGCGGTGAACCAGCGTCAGGGACTTGAATTGAATGCGCTCCTCTATGGCGAGCCAATGGAGGCCTGTTCGGTCTTGAGTGATGTGTTCGCGCTTGGATTTCCCGGTGATGGATCTAACAGCGTTATTTTGAATTATCTGGCATTGTTTAATGCAGGTATTACTTGAACCAAGCATCAATGCATTCCCATAATCCAAACAGGACAGGATGGTGGCTCTAGCGATGGTGGTGCTATTTTTAGCGTTGAGGTATGGCCTGGTGCGGCGTAGTAGTCTCTGGTAGTACTGGCAATTTCTTTTGAGATATGAAACCTGTGCTTCTGCTCCTAATGAGGATTGCAAGTATATGCCAAGTGTTTTAACTTTATTTGTGACTATAATATTGGAGTCTTTCATGTTGAAAGTGGAATAGGCTGGGCCCAGATTAGATGGGGCTTTTGTGGATCCAAATGTCATAAGTTCAGTTTTCAAACCATTTAGGCACATCCAGTGAGCCTTCATCCAGCTCTCTATGGTGTTATAGATGGCTGATAGTCTGTTGTTATCTGTGGTGTGGTCTCCGCAGAGTTCTATAATCAGTTGTGTCTCATCTGCGAAGTTGGTGAAATAGATCCCCATGCTACATCTTCAGTAAATGGCGGAGCAATTTGTTTTGCTATGCTGCGTACTGCGTGCGTTAGCTGTGCTAGGTATTCCTTAAACTCTTCCCCCAGCACTGTGGCATCTCTGTGTGCATCAGACGCCCTCCTAACGGGAGAGAGCGGCGTGTGCATTCTTCTCCCCGTCACGATTTCGTGGGGGCTCAAATGGTGATCCTTGCATGGTTGATTTCTGAGTTGGAACAGTGCTAGGGGCAGACAATATATCCAATTTTTTTTTCAACGTGCTGCATAATTTTGATAAATTGCTTTTGAGCAGCCCGTTGATCCTCTCCACAACTCCATTGGCCATTGGATGATAAATCAAACATAGTTTATGTTTCACCCCCAGAAGGGAGGTTACTTCTTTGAAAAGATCATTCATAAAGTGCGTGCCGTTATCTGACCGGATCACGTCACAGATTCCCCACCGCGGGAATACTTCTCGCACAAGGAACTTGGCAGCACATTTTGCATCAGGATGGGGGCAAGGGCCCGCTTCCACCCACCGTGAAAAAGGGCATACCACCACAATCAAGTATCTCGCTCCATTACATCTTTCTCCCATATCGGCGTAGTTGATATGTAGTTCTCTGAATGGACCTGTAGGGCGTGGCAAAGTGCCACGCAGAGTTCGTAATGTCATTCCTGAATTGTAAGTTTGGCATGTAGTACATTCAATCACAAATTTAGACAAGTATTCGTGCAGATTGGGAACAAACCAATCCTCCTGAATGTCTGAGGCGATGTGTTGTTTTGCAACGTGAGGTGGGAAGTGCAGTTGTTGGAACGCTACTTCTAATAATTCTACAGGCATTGCTACCTTGCCTGTCGTTTCCTGTCTCCAAATGAGATCTGTGGCTGATTGTTTACACCCTCGTTTTCCCCACAACTCCTGCTCTTCCAGTGGGGCCCTTCTCTGGAGTTCTATCAATTGTGCTATGGGCGTGTTACTGTATGCTTCTGCTGGTTGTTCTGCTGTGGCTGTTTTTACAACATACTCTGATGTTGGTGTCTTATTGAAGTACGAGGCTTCTTTCGCTGCTGTGTCGGCTGCCGCGTTCCCCAATAAAACAGCGTCTGTGTTATTGGTATGGGCTTGGCATTTAACCACTGCCACTACGGATGGCTCTGCTAAAGTTTCTATTTGTTCATTTAGCAACGTGGCATGTTGTACGGGGGACCCGTTGGCTCTTCTGAACCCTCTCCTCCGCTAACGTGATAGCCCTGAGTGAACTGTGGTGGTGGCGTAAGCGGAGTCTGAATATATTGTTACTGCACAATCTTTGGCTGTGTGTAACGCGCTGCTTAGTGCAGTCAGTTCGGCTGCTTGTGCAGAGTAGTGTGAGGGGAGGCGCTTTTGAACAATTACTTCGTATGTATCTTCTTCCATGCCCACTACTGCCATCCCCACATGTTTCTCTCCTGTCTCAGAGTTTATGGATGCTGACCCGTCTATGAAATAGATTTCTCCTTCTGTAAGGGCATTTTCTCTTGCTTTGGGTATGTCATCGCCCTCTCCCTCAGACGTGCTACAATCGTGTTCCTATAAATCTTCAGTTGTGCATGGCTCTGTAATGAATGTGGCTGGGTTTACTGTCTTGCATCTGACCACGTGTACATTTGGACTGGATATTATTATTTCATAAGCAGATACTCTCTGTGTTGTGAGAGTAGATTTTGATCTTTCCAGGATAGCAAATAATGAGTCTTCTGCATATAGCGTCACTGAACATCCCATTACGATCGTGGCACTTTTCTGAATGGCGAAGGCCGCTGCAGCGAGGGCCTGTTCACAAGCGAAATATCCCTGCATTACTGGGTCTAATATTCCACTGTAGTATGCTAATGGTTTGTGGCCTAGCGATGTCTTTTGTGTCAATACTGCTGTCATCAATGGTCCATTGCTGTGTGAAAACAGGAAAAATTCCCTTTCATAATCTGGATTTGCAAGGACTGGGGCGTCTGCAATAAGGTTTTTTAATTTTTAATCTGGAGAATTGGGCAATTGTCTCATGTGTCCATTTTATTGGGGCCCTGTTCTTCTGTGCTTCCTTCAGGGCTTGTAGCATTGGCCGTGTGTATGCTGCATAATCGAGGATCCATGCTCGGCAATAGTTACATATGCCAAGAAATTTCTGCATGTCCTTCACTGTTTTTGGTGCGATAATCTGTCGAATGGCCGCTGCTCTGTCTGGTAGTATTCTTTTTCCATCTTTAGATATTTGCTGGCCGAGATATACGTCTGAAAGGCAGTATTGTAACTTTCCTTCATCCACTTTGTATCCCTTGGCAGCCAATACGTTAAGCAGTGTTATCGAGTCTTCTCTACACTCTTCTTCTGTTTTGCTGCAGACGAGTAAATCGTCTAAGTACTGTATAATGGTGCTCCCTACATCTATGTTACCGATGTCTTCTCGTAGTACTCTGTTAAAAATGCTTGGGCTCTTGCAATACCCCTGTGGGAGTCTGCGGTGTTCATATCAGCTCTTTCCTAATGTAAAGGCTGTAAGGTACTGTGACTCTGGTGCAAGTGGCACAGAGAAAAAAGCATTTTTTAAATCAATGACAGTGAAGCAAGTTGCCTCTTTTGGTATACTGCACAATATTGATGCCGTGTTAGGCACTAATGGGAACTCTTTTTGGATGACGTCATTGAGTGGGCGGAGATCCTGGACCATTCTCCACGCCCCTCCTTTCGCTTTTTTAATCTGAAAAATCGCTGTGTTGCATGGGGAAGTTGATGGCACTAAGATACCTTGGCTTAGGAGTGCATTCACTGTTTCTCTAATACCTTCCTCTGCTTCTTTGGATATTGGGTATTGTTTCACTCTGGGTGGGAGGGCACCTGGTTTCAGTTTTATCTTTATGGGACTCACCTCATGCAATAATCCCACATCGTGTGGCCCTGTAGTCCAAATTTCAGGTGCTACCCTGGCCATGTCTTCCTCAAATATTGTCAGTGGGGCCTTTATGTTAGCCATGAGTGGGTTGTGTATTTCTCTGTATTGGATCATAATGTCACATGGTATGCTTATTTCCATTATTATTTCTCCATCCCCCTCGTAATCGGTAAACAATTCTTCATCAGTTATATCTTTTAGCATTATGTTCGGCTCTATGCATAGTACACTTCTCCACTCGCGTCCCTGCGCGTCCAGGCCTATGACCACAATGTGTCTGTCGGAAACTTGAACTGCCTCAATGTCTATAGATATAATTGGGCCTGGCACTACATCTGTTGGTGTGATTGGGCGGAATATGAAGTCTGATGGTATTCTCCACTCTTTTTGTGTTATTTCAGGCACTACTCGGGCTAATACCTGTATTCCATAGACGAACATGTCCATGTCAATGGGGATCCCTCTTACTGCAACTTGCTTTGTAATCGTGCTTATTATCAGGAGTGCTCGTACTGGGCATACCCCTGGCGTTGAGCACACTATCCCTCTGTCAGTAAAAACTATGGTCATGTTTAATTTACTGAGCAAGTCTCGTCCCATCAAATTGATTGGCGCGTCTTCGTAATACAATAAGGGTGCGCGCACTGTTTTTCCCCCTACTGTTACATCAAGATCTTTTGTGCAAGGAACTTTTAAAATGGCCCCAGAGAACCCCTCCGTTTCCAAATTTCTTCCCGAGAGCTGAAACCGCCCTTCTGTAAGACATGATCTTTCTGCTCCAGAGTCTACCATAAAGATAAACTGCTCGTTTCCTATCTCTGCCGCCACTAATGGTTCCTCATTTGCACTTTGTGTGGTGGATAGGACTGGGCACGCAAGTACTCCTGTGGGCTGTCCTAGTCTTGGTATCTTTGCTGACGTGGCACTGTAAAAACGTTGTCACCTACGACCGTTATGGTGCAAGGGCACCGTTTGCAGCCGCTGCAAAAGGGTTATTGTTTTATGTTCCCTACTGAGTTTTGTCTTGCCATGGGCTGTAGTGCGTTCTGCTGTTGTGGCTGCTGCTGTTGTGGGGCTGGCTGTCTTTGTTGCATTTGGGGGGTCTTAGCGGTACTGATCTTGTTGTCCCCCCCCCCTCTCCATTGGAGCTCCACAAGGGCTACCTGGGTGTGGGCAGCCTCACCCCTGTTCATTGTTCATGGGCTGCTGCTGCCCCTGAAAATACCCTGATGGTCGCATTCTACAATCTCGTGAATAATGTCCCCACCTTCCACAATTCCAACATGACCCCTGTTGTCCTCCTCTTGGTCCTTGCCCACCATACCCTCTGTTTCCCATTCCTCCGTATCCTCCCCTCTGCCCGCGGTACCCACCTCTTCCTTGGGCCTGCCTGTTCTGCCACTGTGATCCTTGGCATGGCTGTTCCTCTCCGTTCCACTGTCCTTGGTCCTCTCCAACCCACTGCGCTGCTATCCCAACGGGCCTTCCTCCGGCGTTTTCATCTCCTTCGTTTCCTCTGTCTGCGGTTACACTGGCAGTAATGGCGGCGACCTTCACTAATTTTGTCTGCACTAGTTTTGCTTCGTCTGCCAGCCTCTTTTGTTTGACCTCCTTTTCATTCTCTTTGATCCTCCTCCAATGGTGTACAATTATGCTCTGAATTTCAGGCCACCCTTTGGCTTCGATCCCAGCTATTTTGTCCAAGGCCTTCCGCACCTCTTTCGGCAACCCCTTTTTAATGATAAAATAAAATAAGGCTGTTTATTGATTCCATGCCGTACCAGTTTCACTTCTCCATAAGTCTTGCACTCGCAAAATGAATTGCGCAAGATCCTCGCTCTCCTCCATCGTGCACTGCATCACTGCTTGTAAGTCTGGAACGTCTGGAAATGCACGTCGCAATGCATCCCACACTTGTGCCCGAACATTGTTGAATGGTGATCCATCGTGGCGATCACAGCTCATTGTTACTCCCGGGAGCCCTGCCCTTTCCCAGATTGTGTCTGCTTGGTCTCCGATCGCTGATACTAATAAGCTTTTCACATCACCTATAGCTAATGCACGCCTGCCGTGTTCTTCTCAAATACATGTATCCACTTACCTGCTCCTCCCGTCAGCAGGGGGAGGAGTTTTAACAGGTGGTTTTTGTCCATTTGGGCCCACGGGATATAGTTTGGCCTACCTGCTCCTTTATGTATCAGTGGCATTTGTAGTTTGTTTCTTTCCTGTTTTGCTCGTTCTCCCTTTTTTCGTTTTACTTACCAGTATGTTCCCTGTCCTCCCTGTTCGTTGTCTTAATCTACCCTGCCATAATGGTGGTGATAGTGTGTCTGGGTAACGGCAGTTTGGCAGTGGGGAACCCTCTGCAGCAGCTGCCTCTTCGTATTCATCTAAATCATCCCATACATCTTCTATTTCTGACTCTGGCTCGTTATCCTTCCAGTTTTCCTTGGGTTCACTTCCTTGTCTTTCACCCTGATCTCCACTTTGTTGACTCTCTGGTGTATCTGGGCGTATACTTCTCACTGGCTTGTTATTCAATTGGAACAGGAACTGTCCTGACTGCCACTCTTGTTCTTGTCTTTGCTGTGATGACGTCCCTTGTGATGCTATAGATTGCCCTGATACTGAGACTGCTGGTGTTGCATTGCTTACTGCCCCTATCGGGGGTGTGAGATCTGCCAGTGACAGCGGGGGTACCTCCCCTCCCCCTGCCAGCATTTGCCCTTTGTCACATAGAGCTCTTAACCGGGTTATTTCCATTTGTGCGTGTGCTAGCTGGCGATTTAAATCGCCTGTTAAACGTGCTAAGTTCACAGGAGGTGCACCCGTGGGGCCGTACAGGCCTCCGTTGTCATATGGTGGGGGTTCAGGGGCTGTTGCCCCGCACGGAGCATTGGGTGTGTGTGTGTGGTATATACATGGGCTCACTGAACCATACTGCTGGCCTGGTCATTAAGGGATAGATTTTTGTTACTTCGTTCTCGGTTGTAGTTGTTGAGCACTCCCCTTTTACTTCTTCAGGTAGTTACCCCCACGGCAGAGGTATGTACCAGCCGAATGATAGAAAAGCAGAAAATACCTGAAGAAGTAAGCGGGACACCAAAAAGGGAGTGCTCAACAACTACAACCGAGAACGAAGTAACAAAAATCTATCCCTTAATGACCAGGCCAGCAGTAGGGTTTAGTGAGCCCCTGTATATACCACCCACCCCCACTGCTCAGGGCAGGGCAACAGCCCCGAGCCTCCACCATATGACAAAGGAGGCCTCTACGGCCCTACAAGTGCGCCTCCTGTGGACGTAGCACGTTTTACAGGCGATTTAAATCGCCAACTAGCACACGCACAAATGGAAATAACGCGGTTAAGAGCTCTATGTGACAAAGGGCAAATACTGCCAGGGGGAGGGGAGGTACCCCCGCTGTCACTGGCAGATCTCACGCCCCTGTTAGGGGCAGTAAGCAATGCAACCCCAGCATCCTCTGTATCAGGGCAATCTATAGCATCGCAAGTGACGTCATCACAGCAAAGACAAGAACAAGAGTGGCAGTCAGGACAGTTCCTGTTCCAATTGAATAACAAGCCAGTGAGAATTATACGCCCAGATACACCAAAGAGTCAACAAAGTGGAGATCAGGGTGAAAGACAAGGAAGTGAACCCAAGGAAAACTGGAAGGATAACGAGCCAGAGTCAGAGATAGAAGAAGTATGGGATGATTTAGATGAATACGAAGAGGCAGCTGCCGCAGAAGGTTCCCCACTGCCAAACTGCCGTTACCCAGATACACTATCACCACCATTATGGCAAGGTAGATTAAGACAACGAACCGGGAGGACAGGAAACATACTGGTAAGTAAAACGAAAAAAGGGAGAACGAGCAAAACGGGAAAGAAACAAAAACTACAAATGCCACTGATACATAAAGGAGCAGGTAGGCCAAACTATATTCCGTGGGCCCAAATGGACAAAAACAACCTGTTAAAGCTCCTCCCCCCTCTGACGGGCGGAGCAGGTAAGTGGATATATGTATTTGAGGAGAACACGGCAGGAGTGCCGTTAGCTATAGGCGATGTGAAAAGCTTATTGGTATCAGCGATCGGGGACCAAGCAGACACAATCTGGGAAAGGGCAGGGTTCCCGGGAGTAACAATGAGCTGTGATCGCCACGATGGATCACCATTCAATAATGTTCGCGCACAAGTGTGGGATGCATTGCGGCGTGCATTTCCAGACGTTCCAGATTTACATGCAGTGATGCAGTGCACGATGGAGGAGAACGAGGATCCTGCGCAAATCATTTTGCGAGTGCAAGACTTATGGAGAAGCGAAACTGGTACGGCATGGAATCAATCAACAGCTTTATTCTATTTTATCATTAAAAAGGGGTTGCCGAAAGAGGTGCAGAAGGCCTTGGACAAAATAGCTGGGATCGAAGCCAAAGCGTCGCCTGAAATTCAGAGCATAATTGTTCACCACTGGAGGAGGATCAAAGAGAAGGAAAAGGAGGTCACGCAAAAGAGGCTGGCCGACATAGCAAAATTAGTGCAGACAAAATTTAGTGAAGGTTGGCTCGATTACTGCCAGTGTAACAGCAGACAGAGGAAACGAAGGAGAGGAAAACGCGGGAGGAAGACCCGTTGGGATAGCAGCGCAGTGGGTTGGAGAGGACCGAGGACAGTGGAACGGAGAGGAACAGCCATGCCAAGGATCACAGTGGCAGAACAGGCAGGCCCAAGGAAGAGGTGGGTACCGTGGGCAGAGGGGAGGATATGGAGGAATGGGAAACGGAGGGTATGGTGGGCAAGGACCAAGAGGAGGAGAACAGGGGTCATGTTGGAATTGTGGAAGATGGGGACATTATTCACGAGATTGTAGAATGCGACCATCAGGGTATTTTCAAGGGCAGCAGCAGCAGCAGCCCATGAACAATGAACAGGGGTGGGGCTGCCCACACCCAGGTAGCCCTTGTGGAGCTCCAATGGGGGGGGGGGCGCAACAAGATCAGTACTGCTATGACCCCCAAATGCAACAAAGACAGCCAGCCCCACAACAGCAGCAACAGCAGCAGCCACAACAGCAAAACGCACTACAGCCCATGGCAAGACAAAACCCAGTAGGGAACATAAACAATAACCCTTTTGCAGCGGCCGCAAACAGTGCCCCTGCACCATTCCGTGGCGTAACGGTTGTAGGTGACAACTTTTTTTCAGTGCCAGGTCAGCAAAGATACCAAGACTAGGACAGCCCAAAGGGAGTACTGTCCAGTCCTATCCACCACACAAAGTGCAAATGAGGAACCACTAGTGGCGGCAGAGATGGGAAACAAGCAGTTTATCTTTATGGTAGACTCTGGAGCAGAAAAATCATGCCATACAGAAGGGCGGTTTCAGCTCTCGGGAAGCAATTTGGAGACGCAGGGGTTCTCTGGGGCTATTTTAAAAGTTCCTTATACAAAAGATCTTGATGTAACAGTAGGGGGAAAAACAGTGCGCGCACCCTTATTGTATTACGAAGACGCGCCAATCAATTTGATGGGACGAGACTTGCTCAGTAAGTTAAACATGACCATAGCCTTTACTGAAAGAGGAATAGTGTGCTCGAAGCCAGGGGTATGCCCCGTAAGAGCACTCCTGATAATAAGCACGATTGCAAAGGAAATTGCAGTAAGAGGGATCCCCATCGACATGGACATGTTGGTCTATGGAATACAGGTATTAGCCCGAGTAGTGCCTGAAATAACACAAAAAGAGTGGAGAATACCATCAGACTTCATATTCCGCCCAATCACACCAACAGATGTAGTGCCAGGCACAATTATATCTATAGACATTGAGGCAGTTCAAGTTTCCAACAAACGCATTGTGGCCATAGGCCTGGACACGCAGGGACGCGAGTGGAGAAGTGTGCTATGCATAGAGCCAAACATAATGCTAAAAGATATAACTGATGAAGAATTGTTTATTGATTACAAGGGGGATGGAGAAATAATAATGGAAATAAGCATACCATGTGACATTATGATCCAATACAGAGAAATACACAACCCACTCATGGCTAACATAAAGGCCCCACTGACACTATTTGAACAAGACATGACCAGGGTAGCACCTGAAATTTGGACTACAGGACCACACAGTGTGGGATTGTTGCATGAGGTGACCCTCCATAAAGATAAAACTGAAACCAGGTACCCTCCCACCCAGAGTGAAACAATACCCAATATCAAAAGAAGCAGAGGAAGGTATTATAGAAACAGTGAATGCACTCCTAAGCCAAGGTATCTTAGTGCCATCAACTTCCCCATGCAACACAGCGATTTTTCCGATTACAAAAGCGAAAGGAGGGGCGTGGAGAATGGTCCAGGACCTCCGCCCACTCAATGACATCATCCAAAAAGAGTTCCCATTAGTGCCTAACCCGGCATCAATATTGTGCAGCATACCAAAAGAGGCAACTTGCTTCACTGTCATTGATCTGAAAAATGCCTTTTTCTCTGTGTCACTTGCACCAGAATCGCAGTACCTCACAGCTTTTACATTAGGAAACCGCAGATATGAACACCGCAGACCCCCTACAGGGGTACTGCGAGAGCCATAGCATTTTTAACAGAGTACTACGTGAAGACATCGGTAACATAGATGTAGGGAGCACCATTATACAGTACGTTGACGATTTACTTGTCTGCAGCAAAACAGAAGAAGAGTGTAGAGAAGACTCAATAACACTGCTTAACGTATTGGCTGCCAAGGGATACAAGGTGGACAAAGGAACGTTACAATACTGCCTTGCAGACGTTGTATATCTCGGTCAGCAAATATCTAAAGATGGAAAAAGAATACTACCAGACAGAGCTGCTGCCATTCGACACATTATCATACCAAAAACAGTGAAGGACATGCAGAAATTTCTTGGCATATGTAACTATTGCCGAGCATGGATCCTCGATTATGCGGCATACCCACGGCCAATGCTACAAGCACTGAAGGAAGCACAGAAGAACAGGGCCCCAATAAAATGGACACAAGAGACAATTGTCCAATTCTCCCGATTAAAAGACCTTATTGCAGACGCCCCAGTCCTTGCAAATCCAGATTATGAACGGGAATTTTTCCTGTTTTCACACAGCAATGGAACATTTGTGTCAATACTGCTGTCATCAAAGACATCGCTAGGCCACAAACCGTTAGCGTACTACAGTGGAATATTAGATCCAGTAATGCAGGGACATTTCGCTTGCGAACAGGGTCTCGCTGCAGTGGCCTTCGCCATTGAGAAAAGTGCCACGATCGTATTGGGATGTTCAGTGACGCTATATGCAGAACACATTATTTGCTATCTTGGAGAGATCAAAATCTACTCTCACAACACAGAGAGCATCTGCGTATGAAATAATAATATCCAGTCCAAATGTACATGTGGTCAGATGCAAGACAGTGAACCCGGCCACATTCATTACAGAGTCATGCACAACTGAAGATTTACAGGAACACGATTGTAGCACGTATGAGGGAGAGGGCGATGACATTCCCAAAGCAAGAGAAAATGCCCTTACAGAAGGAGAAATCTATTTCATAGACTGGTCAGCATCCATAAACTCCGAGACAGGAGAGAAACATGTGGGGATGGCAGTAGTGCGCATGGAAGAAGACACATACGAAGTGATTGTTCAAAAGCGCCTCCCCTCACATTACTCTGCACAAGCAGCCAAACTGACTGCACTAATCAGTGCGTTACACAAAGCCAAAGATTGTGCGGTAACAATATATTCAGACTCAGCTTATGTCACCACCACAGTTCACTCAGGGCTATCACGCTGGCGAAGGAGAGGGTTCAGAAGAGCAGACGGGTCCCCGTACAACATGCCACGTTACTAAATGAACTAATAGAAGCTTTAGCAGAGCCATCGGTATTGGCAGTGGTTAAATGCCAAGCCCATACCAATAACACAGACGCTGTCTCATTGGGGAACGCGGCAGCCGACACAGCAGCGAAGGAAGCCTCGTACTTCAATAAGACACCAACATCAGAGTACGTTGTAAAAATAGCCACAGCAGAACCACCAGCAGAAGCATACAGTAACACGCCCATAGCACAATTGATAGAACTCCAGAGAAGGGCCCCACCGGAAGAGCAGGAGTTGTGGGGCAAGCGAGGATGTAAACAATTAGTCACAGATCTCATTTGGAGACAGGAAACGACAGGCAAGGTAGTGATTCCTGTAGAATTATTAGAAGTAGCGTTCCAACAACTGCATTTACCAGCTCACGTTGCAAAACAACACACCGCCTCAGACATTCAGGAGGATTGGTTTGTTCCCAATTTGCATGAATACTTGTCTAAATTTGTGATTGAATGTACTACATGCCACACTTACAATTCAGGAATGACATTACGAACTCTGCGTGGCACTTTGCCACGCCCTACAGGTCCATTCAGAGAACTACATATCGACTACGCCGATATGGGAGAAAGATGTAATGGAGCGAGATACTTGATTGTGGTGGTATGCCCTTTTTCACGGTGGGTGGAAGCGGGCCCCTGTCCCCATCCTGATGCAAAATGTGCTGCCAAGTTTCTTGTGCGAGAAGTATTCTCGTGGTGGGGAATCTGTGACGTGATCCGTTCAGACAACGGCACACACTTTGTGAATGATCTCTTCAAAGAAGTAACCTCCCTTCTGGGGGGTGAAACATAAACTATGTTCGATTTATCATCCAAGGGCCAATGGAGTTGTGGAAAGGATCAACGGGCTGCTCAAAAGCAATTTATCGAAATTATGCAGCACGTTGAAAAGAAATTGGGTATATGGTCTGCCCCTAGCACTGTTCCAACTCAGAAATCAACCATGCAAGGATCACCATTTAAGCCCGCACGAAATTGTGACGGGGAGAAGAATGCACATGCCGCTCTCTCCTGTTAGGAGGGCGTCTGATGCACACAGGGCTGCCACAGTGCTGGGGGAAGAGTTTAAGGAATACCTAGCACAGCTAACGCGTGCAGTACGCAGCATAGCAAAACAAATTGCTCTGCCATTTACTGAAGATGTAGCAACAGGCATCTCCAGGCCGGCAGCAGATAGCCCGGAGGGGCCGTTAATGCCAGGGGAACACATCTATGTTAGAAGCTTTGTAAGAAAGTGGAATTCACCAAGATTTCATGGTTCATACACAGTGATATACAGCACCCCAACTGCAGTTAAAGTGAAGGGACTAAAGTACTGGGTGCACCTCTCAGATGTGAGAAGGGCGTGCGGTGTTGCACTCCCCCAAAATGAAACAAACTGTGTGGATGGCATCGCTAACACGGTCTGAAACGATAAATTGCAACAAAGACAGGGAAAGAATAGTGAAAAAGCAAAATGTTTTTTTTTATATATATATATTCTGTCTCTCTTCTTTTATCTTTTTAAATCTCATATGAATAGTGTTATATTTTCTAATTTTCTTCATTGTTTTTATGATAAATGGAAAGAAATGGTTAAATGCCTAAACTAAGCGAAAGATGAAAAAGAATGAACAATTGCAAATATGTTTCTTTTCATGATGACTTAACGAATTTGTCTCGCCCACATAGGTTCAACATGAGCCAATGCGATGAAACGGCTGAGCAGGCTGAAATGTTAGATAGAAATAGGGAGGCCACTAGGGCCAGTAGATTAAGTAATGTGGAATGCGTTATAAAATATGCTGCCATATTATTTGCAATAATGATGTTTTATTTTATTTGGTATAACATTGTTTTATTTGTGGCAAATGAAATGAACAAAGGGGGGAGCGAGGCTAATGTGACAAAACCAGGGTCTGAGATAATATGGACTGGAGTAACGTCCATTTTGAAGGATACTTATAACTTTGAATCGAATAGTGTAATTACGTCACCCTATGAACAATTGCATGTAAACAAAACTGTTATTCCATTGTTGAGTAATACTATGGCTAAGGAAATAGAACTTGGGTGGAATGTAAATGACGATTACTATTGGTTGACTAACTCCAGAAATACAAGCATGCACACACTCGCGGCACCAAAAACCACTACTGCATACACACGTGTCACCATGCACAACATTGATGATACATGGTCCAGAATATTACCGCTGCAATATCAAAGAGTTGGTACCCAATTAAAGAACAAAATGAGGAGGAGAAAAAGGGGGCGGGAAAAGACAGATATGATATTTACCACAATCTGGGGTTAGATGAAATAGAGGACCCCCGACACCCTGACCAATCAAATAAATGACATTCAGACATGAGCACTGCAGCGAAGCAAGCAAGTAATGAAAGTTGCTACGTGTGTTCACTTATTCCTCATGCAACTGGAACCCCAAAAATGTTAGTTCCACAGAAAATACCCTTGTCTGAGGCCCAATGTTTGATTCATCTGATGCTGTGTAGAATAAAAAAGACATTTCAGGCACACAGTCGCCATGGAAAAATTGGAAAACGAACAAACATGCACCAGCAGACGACAAGGAGTAATCTGCCTCCAAGAGCCATTTTTCATCATAAAAGGGACAAGGTATGCAGACGACAAGTGGCATGATGAAACGATTAAATGCAAAGCTGAGGGGCTTCGAGGGCTGCCAGACGAAACATACGAGTGGGCAAAAGAAACGTGCATCCCCATCTGGTCACAGCATATCACCAAACTGACATGGGTCACACCCCTGGAGAGACCCATAAAAATTCAAAAGGAAATACCGCACGAACTTTGCTTCCATGGAGAAGGGAAGGTGAATATGGGAACCGCACAGCAGTGCAATAAGACTTTAATAATGCCAGATATGAAAAAAGGCACTGCTGCATTAATGGACATATACTGGATCTGTGGCAAACGAGCCTACCTGCATCTCCCAGCATCCTGGAGGGGCACTTGTGCCCTAGCCACACTTCACTCAGCACTAATGGTGCTACTAGAGAGCCACGTTCAGTTTACAGCAAGGCCTTCGGCTGACAGTTCGACAGCAGGCCAATCGACTGACATATCGGCAGCAGGGCAATCAGCTGAAACATCGACAGCGCTGATGAGACAATAACGGAGCCCCCAGCATACGAACTATTGTCAGAAGAAACATTGAGAACCAAGTCGTCACGCAGCAAAAGATCCAATTATATTTCGTCCAAATCGTCAGAACTCCTTGCTGAAATCCCACAGCAGTACAAGCTTTTCTCATCTGCAGAAACATTCTTTGCATCATTTCTAGCACCAGGCGTTCAAGCAAGGGCAAACGCGAAATGGCTGCAGATACACGCTGGGAGCTATTCCAGCTGGCTAACGACACTGAAGAAGGATTCAACATCATAAAAATAGAGCTCCGTGCACTGCGCCTGATGACGATGCATAACAGATAGGTCTTAGATCTTATCACGGCGATGGACGGCGGTGTTTGCAAAAAAATTGGGGGGGGCGTGCTGCACGTTCATACCAACTTCAGATGCTGATAACGGGACACTGTCACACGTGATAACAGCAGTGCATAATTTAGGAGAAAGAATGAGAGCAGAAGGTGGAGCAGACAACACGTGGTTCGACGATCTGTTCAGCTGGATACCATCATGGGTGAACATAGCAGCGAAGATACTCATTCCCATTATTGTCTTTCTTCTCCTAATATTCTGTGTGTGCCAACTGGGACTAAGATGTTGTGAAAATAATATGCCTAATTCAGCGATGATGATGGTAACAGTGGGCCGACAGACAACGGTGGCTACCATGATAGATGCCCAAGTACAAACTGGAGAATAAACCACACCGCAGTATAGAATGACTGCCATCTATAGGCAGTATGGGGACGTGGTCGATAGTCTACATCACACTACCATTAAAGAACCAAAGAACTTGCTGTGGTATAACGAAGTTTGGATAGATTTGGATGGGGATGGTGGGATATACTTAATGGTCACCCCAGAAGAATACGCAAGAAGAGGTAACAGCTTAAGAAGTGTGTGCAAAGCATGGATGCCAATAAAGGGTACACCCGCTTGGGATGAGGCTGTGGCTGAAGCGGAGCGCTACCGAAGGGAGAACGGAAAGAACGGGATAAGTAGTTTGTTACTTTAGATGTAACGAAAGGGGGGAATGTATGGGAGTGAGGGGTCCCCAGGCCCCCTCGTGCCGTACACTCAGTACAAGGCTTGGACCACGTGCCTCCGGTAGTGGGATTGCCCCTTGCCCTTATGTATAGGTTGACTGCTACATAGATGGGACTACTGAGCAGGACACGGGGCATCCATCTTTTGTGCCCCCTTTCGACTCCATCTTGGGTAAACAGGCCTCACTGCGACAGTACAGCAATGCTCAGCTCCCCTTCCACCGCAGCAGCCAAGGACAGAGACACAGACACACAAGGTGCGCAGGCAGCTGGCTGGCCCCCACCCTTGCACTCCCCCGGCATCTCTTCCTTCTGGTTGGCTGAGTGGCTGACGAGATGACGGGCGTCAAATATCTTGTGCTCCACGCAGGTCAGGGTCCGGTTACTGTGGTCACTACCTAAGCTAATATGTTGCATTCGAAAAACACTAAATAACGAATTATCTAAACATTTTATGCTACTTTTCATATTTCTACACAAGTTACATATAATTATTGTCAGTACAATTGGGTCATTCGTAGCTTTAATTGGAGGCCTTGACCTTTATTGTGCATGTAAAGAGTCGAGCTGTGTTTCACATATCTCCTAAGCTTTAGACCTATTAGTATAAGTAAAAACATATATATAGTGGCAAAGTGCTTAAGGTTAGTAGTGGGTGTGTTTGGTGGGTTTCGCAGCGCAGGCGAGGGTCTGGCACTTGAAAGAAATACCTTACAGGGAGCGCAGGGTCAGGATGGCAATAAATTACTCTAAATGGGGGTAGGTGGCTTGCACGTTTATGGGGACGAACGAGCAAAAAGTGCTTAGCTCATCCTGGTTCACATGCTGGTTCTCATGCTAGAAGTGATCTCAGAGGATGAAAACTGTATCGTATTGGTTGTTGCAACTTCCTACAGCTTCAGCGTGAGAATGGGAGCGCAGAGCTTTCCTTCGCAGGGGGAGTGCAAGGGTGGGGGCCAGCCAGCTGCCTACGCGCCTTGTGTGTGTCTCTGTCCTTGGCTGTTGCGGTGGAAGGGGAGCTGAGCCTTGTTGTACTATCGCAGTGAGGCCTGTTTACCCAAGATGGAGTCGAAAGGGGGCACAAAAGATGGATGCCCCGTGTCCTGCTCAGTAGTCCCATCTATGTAGCGGTCAACCGTGGTTAACTTTACATAAGGGCAAGGGGCAACCCCACTACTGGAGGCACGTTGTCCAAGTCCCGTACTGAGGAGTGTACGGCGCGAGGGGGCCTGGGGGCCCCTCGCTCCCATAAACTTGCCAGGCAAAGAAACAGTCTCTAGAACCTTGAACTATGCTCATGTTTCCCTAACCACTTATTTTCCTCCCTTTAAGTGACTTTTCTATATGTGTTTGCAGAGTAAATGCATTACCGTATGACCTGTTGAAAACTGCATGAGTGCGCAGTTACCAATAATACGATAACCTTGTCTTTTCCCTTTCTAACGTTTCTACAATTGTAACCGCGAACAAACACAAAAGTGACGGTGCCCTTTGAAGTGTATTATCTAGTATTCCTAAGTGTTCTACCGTAAACATCTGAAGTATTTTAAGTGATTCTGGTGTAAATATAATAAATATATATCTTTTATGTAAATGTATGTGTAAGTGCTTCTTTGCTGTTTCTGTCTAACTAAGATTCAGAGAGAGTACTTACCTACTGCTCACTTCTTCCTATTAAGATAAGCCTGGCTGCTCTGCCACATAAGCAAGGTCCTGAGCTAGTACAGACTGATACAATCACTGGGATCGCTAACTAAAATCTTGCTGCCAGTAGGACGTTAGGAAAACTCTTCTTACAGTTTACAATTCACTCTACACACGAATGGCAGCGTATAGAGGGGCCATGTGGATTTGGGGAGGAGATTTCAACTGTAACCTTAACCGAGTCATGGATAGCTCAGATACATTCCGGATGCCCGCCCCCCGGCCAATGCCTTAGGCTCCCTGTTGAGACACTTGAGTTAGAAGATATATCTGGAGAATGACACACAGCAATGCCCGTGGTTATTCGCACTACACGGCTTTATATAAGGTGCACACTCGAAACTCCCTGTGCTTAATCCCCTTGGTTACAGGAATGCACCCAAAGGTGAGTGGCCGGCTGGCTGTCCTTGGAGGACAGCCACCCTGCTGTGTGATTGACAGGTAGGCTGGAATGAATGGGAGAAACCTGCATAAAAGGCGAGGCTTTTTGGCTTGAAGGCAGAGTTGACCACTGGATGAAGGAATCCGAAGAAGAACTTGGAAGAGATGCCTGCTGCAACTCCTGGACCGTTGGTTTGCCCGGTGTAGCCCTGCTGCTGTGCTGAAGCTCCGAATTCGTTTTGACTAGAGAAGCCCTGCAAGGACAACTTCTCCCTTTTGGGTTGGTGGGACCAATCAACCCCAACGTGAACTCGTTTGGACCTCCTCTCCGACCTGGCTGTACTTCCACTGCTGCTGCTGATGGAAACCGAAGTGCCAGGGAGAGGAACTCCAAATCGAGTGGATCACTTTTAACTCTGACCCGAGTGCCAGGAAGATCGTCTGTACTTTCCTGAAGCAGGACTGGCCAAGCCTGAGCCACCTCAACAGAGTGCTGTACTCCAGAAACGAGGAAAGTCTGAAGTGTTATCCGAGAACGGCGATGTTGCTATTTGCTGTCAGTCGTGAGAAGCTGAAACCGCGAAGTGCAGCTGAATTGAAGTTTGCTTATTGCTGCTGCCGACCTTCCCACTGCAGTGCAGGAGTCCCCAGATGTCTTCCCTCTTTTCCCCACGACTGAGGCTCAGGAACAACAGGACCTGCAGAGCTGTACAGGAACAGAAGCCAGCTAGAACCATATCTTCTAACCAGAGGTACTGTAAAGTCTAAGAGAACTTGCCTCTTGTTGTGTAGCCTTACTTGCTCTCAGTTGAAACCTGTCTTGGTTACCTTGCAGAGTTGCTAAAGCTTTGCGCCTCACAAGCCTCTCAGCTTGTGGCCCTTCAAGTGTTCTCTTTTCAACAAACATTTCTACAAACATTGTGCAAGGCTTTTTACCTGCCTGCAAAAGAAGATCTTCGGCTCCCCTGGACATTGTGCAATTAACATTGTCTGTCCTGGCTCCCTGAGAGACTCCTCTTTACCTCTGACTTTGTGCTTTGGAAGGTGTTTAGAAGTACTTACCCGCTTATGAGTTCTTTGTTAACCTTGGTTTCATTCCGCTATTCTATCTTTTTCACCTAACTCAGTATTGCTCTAAATGTACCAGTGACAAATCAATGTCCACGGTGTCCTAGCTATTTAAGTCACCTGAGGGGGGGGGGGGTGTGTGTGTGTGTGTGTGTGTGTGTGTGTGTGCGCGCCCGCCCCCCATCCCCAATGGGTGTCCTCTGAGTGTGTTTTGAAGTATATTTAAGTGTTATGTTTTTCTCCCTCTCTGAAGAAGGCTTATATAAATGAATAAGTGTTTTATCAAAAAACCTTGAGTGTAAGTGTTTATTTGGATAACTGTATTGTGAAACTGTGTCACAACATTACTGCTCACATTGACCGCTCTTGAAATAAGCCTGGCTGCTCGACCACACTACCAACCTCTGTAGTTCAGACTTATACCAAAGGTTGGGTCTCTATTGCCAGGAGGTCAAGGTTATTGTAATGCACCCAAAGGGTCCTGCATAAAATCTTGCCTAACACCGAACAAGCCGGTTACGGACTGTGGCTCATACAGGCCCCTCTCATTACTGAATCAGCATAGGAAGATTCTCACAGCTTTAATGGCAAACGGGCTCAAACCGGCCATCGCCAAGCTTATACACTCAGACCAAACGGGACACGTCCCACACAGAAATATCACGAATAATCTGATAAGATTGCACCATATAATAGATTGCACCCGAGGAGATGGGCAACAATTGGCGGTGGCGTCACTCGATGCAGTAAAGGCGTTTGACTCCGTCAGATGGCCTTGGCTATTAGCGGTGCTAGAGAGGTTCGGTATGGGACCCACGTATATCAAGTGGGTGTGGTTGCTGTACAATGAATCGATTGCGAGGGTCAAAACAGGTATGATCATCTCAGAGCAATGGCAGTTAAATAAGGGCACGAGGCAGGAATGCCCGTGGTCCCCGATGCTATTAATTTTAGCACCGGAGCCATTAACGGTTTACTTACGGGAAGAGTATAAGGAGGATGGAATAGTCACACCGGGTTGTGGGGGGACAGTATAGGAATTTCATTGTACGCGGGTGACATGCTCCTGTACTTGCAGCACCCCGAGCCGAATTTTCAATACATCCTGGACGTGATGGAGCGCTATGCGGCTTTGTCAGGCATAACAATTAACCCACCAAAGTCCAGTCTGTTCCCTCTGGGAGGGTATGCCAGGAGGCCCGTGCACAGCTCGTCGGTACTACCAATTAGATGGAAGATCGATGTCCACTCCCATGTACCTAAATGTGTCTATCATGATCCCAAGACAGAACACACACACACTCTAACACAGTGAGAGCAGTAGACCGAATTGAGCACTCCATTTCACTCCAATTCTGGGTCATATTGCCATTATCCATGATGGGGCGAGCAGCACTGCTGAAGATGGTGGTGCTACCGAGACTCCTTCATTATTTTGCAAATGTCCTGTTTGCGGTACCGAAAACCTTTTTCAAAAGGCTGAATGGTATATGTAGGAGCTTCTTATTGGCATAATTCGAGGTGCAGAGTGGCATTGTGGAAGCTTCAGAATTCGTTTTAACAGAGGGTAATACTGGTGCCTAATTTTGAAGTATATTTTCATGACAGAGGCCCAGGAACATGGGATCTGCAGAGCTGCACAGGAACAGAAGCCAGCCAAAGCCCTTTTCTTCTAACCAAAGGTACTGTAAAGTCTAAGAGAACTTACCTCTTGTTGTGTAACCTCACTTGTTCTCAGTTGAGACTTGTCTTGGTTGCTTTTGTAGAGTTGCTAACAGCTTCTTTACCTCACAAGCCTAATCAGCTTGTGGCACTGTTTTGATTTCTTCTTTTCTACAAAGACTTCTAAAACAACGTGCAAGACTTTTAGCTACCTGCAAGAATTGCTTCCGCTCACCTAGACTTTTGCCCAATTGACTTTGGCCTAGCCTGGCTCCCTGAATTACTCTTCTTCCCTCTGACATTGTGTTTGGTCTTCCTTCGAGGAAGGGGTTAACTAACTTTGCATTGGGGTTTTTTCTCAAAAGTACTCACTGTTAGGCAAAGTTTGTATGCAGTACCCTCTGGGAACACTACAAACAACTCTGACCACAGGTATAGGAAACCCAACCTTTGGTATAAGCTTGTACTGCACAGTTTTGGTAGCGTGTTGAGCAGCCAGGCTTATCTCAAGAGGGGTCAGTGTGAGCTACAGGGGACTTACCCTTAGATTCACAGTGGCAGGTATTCAAATAAACTTTTACACACAAGGTGTGATTTAAAAAGTATTAATTTTTGTATTAATTTATTTAACAGTTAGTTAAAGTTAGCAGCCTTCATTGGGGACAATAAAATAGTAACACACAAATACACACCACAAGCCACACTCTTCATATTTCTAAACCAGTAAGTACCCTTTTGGGATGGCACACAGACACTTCCTACACCCTCAGGTGACTTTAGTAACTAGGGCAATGTGGACATTAATATACCACTGTTTGCATTTAGAATCAGGCTTAAGAGTTTGGCAAAGAAAAAGGTTATTAAAACAGAACAAGAGATCACACAAATATTCTGAAGCAGGTAAGTACTTTTGGTAACCCCCAATGCAAAGTTAGTTAATCCCTTCCTGGGAGGAAGACAAAACACAATGTCAGAGGGAAGAAGAGTCATTCAGGGAGCCAGGCTAGGCCAAAGTCAATTGGGCAAACGTCTAGGTGAGGTGAAACACTTCTTGCAGGTAAGTAAAGGTCTTGCACAATGTTTTAGAAGTATTTGTAGAAAAGAAGAATTCAAAGCAGGGCCACAAGCTATTTAGGCTTGTGAAGTAAAGAAGCTGTCAGCAACTCTACAGAGCAACTACAACAGGTCTCCCCAACCGAGAACAAGTGCAGGTACACAACAAGAGGTAAGTTCTCTTAGACTGTACAGTACCTCCTACGTTGAAGAAAAGTCAGCAGATTACTTCAGTTCCTGTGCAGCTCTGCAGATCCTGGTGTTCCTGGGCCTCAGTCATGGGGACAAGAGGGAGGACGTCCGGAGGACTCCTGCACTGCAATGAGACGGTCACCGACCGCAACGGGCAATCTTCAAACAAGTGGCACTTCAGTGTTTCGGCTCTTCGCGTCTACCGCAAATAGCAACGCCACGGTACCTGGTTGTCGAGATGGGCTTTCCTTGCATCTGGGGTCCAGCACTCTGTTGAGGTAGCTCAGGCTCGGTCAGTCCTGCTTCCTGGGAGTCTGGAGGATCTTCCTGGAGCTCTTGGCCAGTTTAAAAGCAACGCACACAATTTGGTGTTCCTCTTCCTGGTTATTTGGTTTCCAGCAGCAACTCTGTAGAAATTCAACCAGCTCCGAGAAGATGTCCAGGTGGCTTACTCTGGAGTTGATTGGTCCCACCAACCCAAAGGGAGAAGTCGTCCTCGCAGGGGCTTCTCTGTTGATACGAATTTGGAATTTGAGCACAGCAGCAGGGCTTCACCGGGAAAACCAACGGTCCAGGAGTTTCAGCAGCTGTCTTCTTCTGATTCCTTCCTCCAGTGGTCGACTTTGCCTTCCACGCCAAAAAGCCTTGCCTTTTATGCAGGTTTCTCCCATTCATTCCAGCCTAGCTGTCGGTCACCCAGCCGTGGTAAAAACACCCAATGGTAGAAAAAAGTAAACCACTGCCACCAGCCATTAATTGTAGAAAGGGTAACATAAAAATGTTAGACGAGAAGTTAGACCAAGGGGATGATAAGTAACCCCTCCAGCACTCTATTGTAAGATGGTGTGTGCTGAGTCTAGAAAGTTACAAATTGTAAGTAAAGTCAATTTCACTTCACTGCTCTTGGAAAAAGTATTTATCAAAGAGAAGATATTTAAACCTTAGCAGAGATCCAAAGGATCTCTGTGACACTGCACTGAGGGTGCTGTGTGTCACAATGTTGGATTTAAAGGATATTTGTACCGTGCACTATCACCACCAGAGTTTGTCCCCTGGTGCTCTGGCGGTACTGAAAGAAAGAAAGGAGGGGTGGGGGAGTTTGGGGACGAGCTGGAGAAGCGCAAGAGAGCAGTGATGTGCTGTTGGCGGCCTCAACCCAGAATTCCGTTGGCTGGGCTTGGGTTGTTATACTGTCGGAGGGAGTAGTGTGCTGTTGTGCGGGTCTATGCGTGCTTTGTTTTGTTGTTGTAGTGTGAGGTTAGTGCGGATTGCTGTGTTGTAAGTTTGTGGTTGTGTTTCGTTAGAATTTGAGAGGTGTATGCCGAGGGTGAAGTTGTTAGTGGGTTGGTTAGTTGGCATTCATGGTTTGAAGTGAGGTGCAAATTCCGTATTTCTAATCAGGTGGGGTATTCGTGGTCTCCGTGTCTATGTCCAGCTCGGGGGCTGAACAACACTCACGGTCCCTTTCCAGTATGGTATCCGTTTGTATGCATAACCTTGCCCAGGTTGGGCAACCGGCTGCCTAAGTGGCCCCTGTTTGTATGCAGGGCGGGCCGGCATTGGTGGGTCCCTTACAGTCTAGCCCAAAAAGCATTCCTAATCTACTAGGTCGGCATCCGTAGGCCCGGTTTACTCCCTCCATGTGTTGAGGCCTGCTCTGCATTCATCATCTTATTCGGTTGCTCATTCAAGTTACCACTTCTACCCTCTTTGGTATGTCGGAATGCTAACGCTTGCACTTATGTCAAGGGGCGGCGTCTGCCTGCATTAACCACTCTCTTTGGACCACGCCCCTTCTAGTATTTGTAGCTTATTTAGTGTGGCATGTGCTAATGTTCACCCAACTTCATAGAGGTATGATCTATTGCAGCATTTATCGAGCGGGTGAAGGTTGTTTGCGGGAAGCTGGCTAGGGACGCTGGATTCTGTTCTTATGTGTGTTGCCTCTCTTGTTGTAGTAAGAGTTTGTGTCCTATTAGATATAGTGTGGTCTCTTTTTGTAGTAGGAGTTTCTTTATTTGGTTTTAGATGTTGTCATTGTCATCCTATATTTATCATCCTTTCCATTGTGTTTCTCATTTGGTGGTTTTGGTTTTTCAGTTTGCATCTGTGATGTTGAAGAGCAAGGTTTTGATTAATTTCCTGAATTGTAAGTGGTCTATGATGTTTATTTCTTTCGGGATGTTGTTCCAGGTTTTTGTGGGTGAATGAGGAGCCCCCACGTTTTTTCTTAAGGTATGGTTTTTCTTCCAGGCGGATTTTGTTGCTTGATTTGAGGAGTCTCATTGGCTTGTAGATTGTTAGTTTCTTTTGCAGGAATTCAGCTCCTTGTCTGCTGATTGCCCTGTGAGTTATGCACATTGTTTTGAAGGTGATGCGATGTTTGACTGGAAGCCAATGCAGAGTTTTTAGGGCTGGAGTGATGTGGTCTCTTCTGGTTAGTTTGAGGAGGAGTCTGACTGCTGCATTTTGGATCCGTTGTAGTTTCCTCAGGAGATATTCTGGTATTGCATAGTCGATTCTTGACATGATTAGGGTGACAATTGTGAGTGTTTTGTGGGTGAAGGAGAGGAAAGGTAGGATTCTTCTTGCCGTGTGAAGGAGGAAGAAGCATTTCTTAATTATTGCATTGATTTGTGGTTCTAAGGTTAGAGTGTTGTCCATCAGGACTCCCAGATTTTTTACTACCTTAGATGGAGCTGGTGCAGTTCCCTTTTCCGTTGGCCATGGAATATGGGTGGTGTTCTCTTGATTTTTGCATGATTTCAGTCTTTCCTGGGTTGATTTTCAAGTTGTTGGCATTCATCCAATTAAAGACTTCTTTTAGGCACTCCATTAGGGTTGAGTGATCTGCTTGATTGTCTTCGATTTTGTAGATGATTTGAGGGTCATCTGCGTAGCTGTAGCATGTAATGTATTTTTTGGAAGATTCTTATTAGTGTAGTTTGGTAGATGTTGAAGTACAGTGTTGATAATGAGGACCCTTGTGGTACTCCAGTCGTTGACTCGTGGTGTGGATTTGAAGGGTTTTAATCAAACGGTTTCTGTTCTGTCTGCTAGGAAAGATTTAGTCCAGATTAGTGCTATGTCTGTTATGCCTATGTCTTCTAGTGTTTTGATTAGGGTGTCAAGGTTAACTGTCAAAAGGCTGCGGAGAGGTCGAGTAGAATCACGGCTGAGGTTGTGTCGGAGTCCGCGTTTGTTTTTAGGTCGTCCCAGATGGACAATAGTGCTGCTTCTGTTCCTTTTGCGGGTCTGAAGCCGACTTCTGCTGGGTCCAGCAAGTGGTGTTTTTCTATGTGTTTTTGGGTTAATTTGTAGACCTAGGTTTCCAGGAGTTTTGCTGGGTAGGGAATGTTTGAGATCGGCCTGTAGTTGGAGAGGTCTTCTATGTCGCCACTTGTGTTTTTTAAGAGTGGTTTGATATATGCTAATTCAAATGTTTTTGGTATGGTTCCTGTTGCTAGTGAGAGGTTTAGCAGGTTTCTGTAATATTCCGATGGTGTTCCTTGTGTGAGGATTGATTTGTAGATGTCAGGCGGGCATGGATCCATGGTTTAACCTGATTTCTTGCTCTGTTTTACCAGCAAGACCAAAGCCTCTGCCAATATTTCAGGAACATTTTGGAGTTTGTGATGTGGTTCTGTGGTAAGTTCGGTTTGTTGGAGTTTATGGTTAATTGGTCTGTTTCGTATGATTTGTCGGATGTCGTTGATTTTGTTCTTGAAGTGGTCTGCCAGGTCATTGCAAACATTCTCAGAGGGGGTTGGGGTGTTGTCGCAGCCTGGTGGGTTTCTTATTTTTTTGATGTTGAACATTTCTTTTTGTGAGTTTGTCGCATTGGTGATTGTCGTCATAATTCCTTCTCTTTGCTTTTTGTATTTCCTTCTTGTATGCTCAGATTTGTTTCTGGAACTGTTTTTTTCTTCCCTGGGCTGTATTCTTTCCTCCATTCCAGCTCCCTTTTCTTGTTGTCCTTTTTGATGGTGCTTAGTAGCGGTGGGAACCATTTTGCCATTGCTCTTTTTTTTTTTTATGGGGTGAATGGTTTTTCTTGGGCGATCTTTTCGATTGGATCAGCGATCCATTTGTGTAGCAGCTCCACTTTCCCGTCTAGGTCAGCCAGCTAGTTCTGTAATTGAGGGTTTGGTTGTCTCCAGTTATTTGAAGAAATTGCTTGTTTTGATGGTTTTCCAGTTTCTTTTTGTGGTGGTTGCTGGTTTAGGGGCCTGGGGAACAACTTACCAACAGACGCTGGAGTCTCTCAACAGCACAATGCTCCTGCTACAACGTCTAGGCTTCGCCATCAACTACAGCAAATCCTACTGGACTCCCTCAAAGAGTTTGGTCTTTCTGGGGCCACAATTCCGGACAACCCACAATCAAGTGAAACCCTCGGAAGAGAGAATAAAGAATCTCTTGTCCCCAGTGGGCTCTTTTACACCAGACAAATCTGTCGCACTCTGCTCTTATGTCTTTCGTCAGCACCATGTCGTCTTGATTGATATTTTATTTCTATCGCGCTCATACACAAGTGTTTCAGAGCGCGACGAGGCAAGGGAGGGGAACAGGGGAGAAACAAAACGGCGATCTTACTAGGCTCAGTGACATTGAGAACGCGCAAGTGCATGGGAGAAGGGGAGGGGAAAAGTGCATGGAAGGAGGGAGAAGTGGAAAGTGCGAAGCAGAGGAGAAACAGATAAATAACAATAAATTAATAATAAAGGCAACAAACCATGGTAATGCAGCCAGCAATTTGCAAGTGCTAGGTTTAAGGCAGCAGACAGGGTAGGTCTGATAAGTGTAGGAAGAAAAAGGGGGGGCTGTATGGGTACAGATACAGACCCCAGTGCAAGGGGTGGCCCGGAGGCAGTGCGGGAGGGTGGCAGGGTGAGCAGGTACCTGGGCCCGAAGGACAGAGGGTGGCCAGGTGCACAGTGCCAAGAGAGAAAAGATCAGCAGGGGAGAGGGGGAGAGAAGGCAGAAGAAAAGAAGAAGGTCTTGAGGTGCTTCCGGAACCAGAGATGATTCTCCTCAAGTTTTAGAGTGGCAGGGAGGCTGTTCCAGAGGGTCCTCGCAGAAGTCTTCACGCTACATCCTGTGACCAGAAGGACGTAGTTGTCTTCGCCAAGAAGGGTTGCCTCAAGCCCCACTCAGTCCAGCCGGTTAATAAACGCCTGGCTACCAAGTACAAGCAGATGGAGGGGGGATACACTCTTGCTATCGAACCATCCTCGTCCACACTTCTCTGTGATTGCTGCATCACCACTATACTCAAGTTTCAGTCGTCCTCAGCCTCCTCTGCGGCGCTGCTAGGCAAGGAGAAGATCTTGGAGGCGTACGGAGAAGAAGCTGTATTCCAATGCGTCCTGGCAGCCGTTAACCAGAGGCTCTGGCAGGAAATTGCTGATTTCCTCCCAGAGCTTCCGGCACAGAGCCAATCATGATTCAAGGCGGGATTGGCAGAGGCCAAGATGGTGGCGCAGGACATCATGGAGTCCACAGTGGCCCACATTGTCACCTCTGGCCATGCCATCTGCATTGCCACGGACATGAGAAGAACGGCCTGGCTCTGCGCTGCGAAATTCAACCCGGATGCCCAGGAACGCATCTTAGATCTTCCGTTCGAAGGGGATGACCTCTTCCACTCCACAACGGACGAGGAACTGGACAAAAAGAAAAACGGCTCACAAACGACCAAGTCTTCATCCATCCTGACAAAGACCATGCCCAAAACTTACCCCCAGTCACAGCAGCGCTTTGACAAGGGACGTACATACGGAGGGTTCCGCGGCTTCCAGGATTGGAGGTCCAGGCAGCCTGACTGTTCGCCGACTCAACCGCGGCGCAAACAACAAAAAACAAAACGGGTGTGGGGGGGAATAAGGGCTTTTTCCATTCCCCTCCTCCGCAACAGCCTGAGAGGGAAAGAAGGCATGACGCGCCCCACGGGGTCCCCGTGTCTCCAGTGGGGGGCAGGCTTGCTCTCCATGCACATTTCTGGTGCCAGAATTTCGCGGACCCCTGGATCCTCTCCATAGTCTCCACAGGGTACCGCCTCCCTATCCCAGCCTCTCCTCCCTCTTCCCCTCCACTCCCACAGGTTGGGACAGCAACTCTTTTGGCGGAGATCCGGTCGCTCGTTGAGCGCCAGGCAGTGGATGAAATCCCAGCCTCCCAGCGAGGCTTGGGCTTTTACTCCAGGATTTTCGCCATTCAGAAGAAGAACCTGGCAGGCCTGAGGTTTGTGCTGGACCTTTCCACCCTCAACCTCTCCCTACCTCTACAAAAATTCCAGATGGTTACGCCAGTTTTGATAGGAAACATTGTGCAAGGGAGACTGGATGTACTCCCTGGATCTGAAGGAGCGTACCTACACGTCCCAATCTAGCAGCCTCATTGTTCCTTTCTACGATTCAGGATCATGGGTTACCATTTCCAATGCAAGGTGCTTCCTTTCGGCCTCAACTCAGCCCCCAGGGTCTTTACCAAGCTGATGAACACAGTGGCGGCCCTTCTCATGTTGCAGTGCCACCACATCTACCCGTAACTCGATGGCTGGCTCGTCAGAGCGACCTCTCCGGAAGCAGTGCACCATACTTCCCACGCTCTTATGATCACACACTGCACAAGCTGGGTTTTTCACTCAACCTCAAGAAGTCGCAGCTGCAGCCCATGCAGAGGCTGACCTTCTTGGGTCTCATTTGGGAAACGTGCTCCAAGAGAGTGTTTCCGTCGGAGGACAAGATCACGGCCCTCAAGACGGCCACTGAGCACTTCCTCAGCAGAGAAGTGACCTCGGCCTGGTGGTACGAACACCTACTGGGTCTCGGCAGTCCTCTTGGCCATCCCCCACACGAGACTCAGGATGAGGAGGATTCAGCTGCACTTTGCATCCTATTGGAACCAGGAGCGAGGCTTTCAGTCAGAGATGATCAACGTTCCTCCATCACTTCGCCCGGACCTCACATGGTGGTCCAGGGACTGCAACCTTTGGCTGGGCAAGCCTTTCCGGTAAACTACCCCGCAGGTCACCATCACCACAGACTCCTCTCTCGAGGGTTTGGGGGCCACCCTGGACAACCACTGCGTCCATGGCACCTGGACCCGGCAGGAGCAGGAGTTCCACATCAATTGGCTGGAACTGAAGGCGATCTGGCTGGCGCTCAGAGCCTTCCTGTTATCGAGGGCAAGGTCTTCCTCATTCAGACAGACAACTAGACCAGCATGTTCTATGTCAACAAGCAGGGAGGTACCAGACCCCCCCCCCCCCGCACCCCTTCAAACCCCCACTGTGCAGGCTTGCAGTCAGCATGTGGGAATGGGCCCTGTAGAACAACATTTACCTCATGGCTGTCCACCTGTCGGGGGGGAATCCAACCGGGAGGCAGACAGGCTCAGCAGATTGGGTGCAGAGATTGGGTGTGGACAACTATGAGTAGCAGTTGAACAACCTGGTACTGCAGGAAATCTTCTACAAGTAGGGACACCCCCAAGTGGACCTATTTCCCTCCTGGGACAACAGGGAGTGCCAACTGTTCGCTTCCTGGTAGGGTCGGGGCCCGGGCTGCCTGGGCGATTCGTTCCAGATTCAGTGGGACGGAATGACAGCATACACCTTCCCGCCCAGACCACTGATACACAGGGTGATATGCAAGATCAAGATCAAGGAATCTCGCCACCTCTGCATCATTCTAATAGCACCGTGGTGGCCAGACAGGCCATGGTTCTCGGAGCTGTTCAGCCTCTCGGTGAGGCCACCCATTCACCTCCCGACAGGCCCAGCACATCAGTATCAACCCCCTTGCATGTACTTTGGACAACGTGCTCTCCTTCTCGGCGCACCTCGCCCACTCAGGCGTGCAGCTGGACACTTGCCGCACTTACTTGGCAGCCATCGGGGCTTACAGAAACTCGGAGGAGATTATTTCCTCTTCCAATCCGATTGTCCAGAAAACATTTGACGGGACTCGCCAGACTCTTCCCGCCCATCAAGAGGCCACACCCCGTGTAGGACCTAAACATAGTTCTGGGTGCCCTGGCGCACAAACCATTTGAACCTGTGGTGTCCGTGGACATCAGGCTGGTCACCATTAAGACAGCCTTGCTAGTCTGCCTCACCTCGGCTCGCAGAATCTGCAAAATACAGGCGCTGGTCGCCTCAGAGCCATATACTACATTTCACAAGAATGAAGTAGACCTGCGGACACACCCAGCATTCTTGCCCAAAGTGCCTTCTGCATTCCATCTGAATGAAGAAATGGTGCTACCTACGTTTTTTGCTGAGCCCAAAGACGAGGCACAGAGTTCTGCACTGCCTGGATGTCAGGCGTGCCCTGAAATTCTACTTTGACAGGACCAAGTGCTTCCGCAAGTCGGACCCACTTTTTGTTCCCTTCGGTGGATCAAGACCGGGTTATCGGGCCTCTGGTCTCGGCTATCAAAAAAGCTTACGAGGGACAGCACAAGCCACTGCCGGCCAACATGCACACCCACGCGGTCATAGCCAAGGCAACGGCCATCGCTTTCCAGCGGCATGTCCTTTGGCAAGTAATAAGTAGGGCGGCCACATGGGCCACCCCTTCGGCTTTCTGCAAGCACTACTGTTTGGATGCCGATTCTAGATCAGACGCGGCTTTCGGACAGGCGCTTCTTAGAAACCTGTTTGCTTAAGGAGGGTCTCCTCTCCACTCTGCAGCTACACTCGGTTGTAATCGCCCATGCAGTATGGAGGAAAGGGGGCAGGACGTAAGAGTAATTATAAGTTACTCACCGTAGTGACTAATGTATTCTTAGTCCTTATCCCTCTTTCCTCCATACGTCTAACCAGCCTCCCCCCTAATAAAACTGGTGTCATTAGGCAATGTTAATCTATTGACGCGTTTATGGGGACTGAGGTGTGGCGCCGGAGGGTGGAGTCAGGGCAGCGCATGCTCCCAGGGTTGCACCCCCCCGCGCGAGTCTAAATTTAAATGGGTTGAAGGTTTCTTCTGGTGAAAAAGGTTCCATCTCCCGTCCCTTGGAAGGGACGCGCATGCAATATAGAGGAAAGGGGACTAAGGAGTAAGAGTACGTTAGTCACTACGGTGAGTAACTTATACATTTCCTAACGCTTCTACTCCGGCTGAAAAGGCTCTCCATTGTCTGGACGTTAAGAGAGCTGTAAAGTACTACTTGGATTGCACAAAATCGTTGAGATCCTCCAATCAGCTCTTTGTGGCTTTCGGCCATTCCAATAAAGGTAGGCCAATTTCAAAGCAGGGTTTCTCACGCTGGGTGGCGGCCACCATTTCCTTCTGCCACACACAAGCCAACAGACCACTACAATAAGCTCCCAGAGCTCATTCCACAAGGTCCACGGCGGCCTTAGCAGCTCTATGGGCGGGCGTACCAATCGGGGAAATTTGCCAGGCAGCAACATGGGCAGTGCCTCACACGTTCACCAGGCACTACTGTCTGCATCAACAACATTCGAAGATGTACAAATGGGACGGGCAGTCCTACAACTCCTGTTCCAGTAAGGTAAACCCTGCAGCTTCCAGGGTTTTTTCTGCGCCTGTTCATTACCTTAAAGGTATATGTTTTTTTCTTATTGTCATATTACTGAAGGCTTGCATTCAGTCTGCCTGATGAGCATTTCTACTGCTACAAAGTCTATTCACAGCATATGAATCCATGAAAGATCCAATGCTGGAGATGGCAGTAGTTTCTTAGCTGTAACTCAATTTCTCCAGCGTTGGTATCTTTCATGGATTCACATGCGCCCTCCAGCCTTCCCCCTCAGGCAAACATCCTTCTTAGGACTTCCTCCTTTTGGAGAGGTTTAAATCGGAGGGGAAGCTGCGGAGGCAGAGCTATACACTTGACGTCCCATTGATGCTGCCCAAAGCACCCATAACGACGTTGATGGGACACTCAAGGTGTCAACGTTTTTCCATAGGAAAATGACTATATTAAAGTTACCAGTGTTTTCCCAGCCTGACGACAAGGAATATTCACAGCATGTGAATACATGAACGATACCAGATGGAGTTACAGGTAAGAAACTACTCCCTTCTTGGGACCATGTGTGTACTGCAATTTCTTTCTACTGCTTCTATAGCCCTCTCTCTCTCCTAAAATAAGCCTGGCTGCTTTGTCTAAGCTACCATATACTCAGGTGGTACAGCCTTGTACTAAGAGTGGAGGCATGTACTGTCTCAGTTGAATGGTTTTACTAAGCCCTTAGTTGGACTTCAGAAAAACTGTCCTAACACCTGGACACCTACTTGCACTTCTTGGATTAAGGTAAGCAATACCTTTTTTTTTCTTCTCTGGACAGTAACGTTGGTTTGAAGAAAGGTTTGTGGATGGATTCTTCTCGATTGGCAGCGCAGGACCCAAACTCCGGATTACTTGGTCTGGTGACGAAAGGCAGGACAATGGACGGGATCTCTCGGCAACAGTCTCATGGGAGGACCCCGGCACGGATTTCCTCAGCTTCTCTGGTCAGTCTGCGGTTTTGGTGCCTTTTCTGCAGCACCAACCAAGGAAACGATTCGCCCTGTGAATCTTCTTAGATTCCTGGAGTCCTGTACTCTGGTGAGGGCACTTGGATTAGTCGGATTGTGTCTCTGGAGGTTCACCTGGAGCTCATCAAAGACTTGTACGGATTTGACCTTGGCAAGAAGATGCACTACGATTGGGTCGGATATCTTCTGGTATTCACGGTCTGCAGCTCTGGAACGCCACAACACCTCGGGAGATGGCTCACATTGTAGTTTGTCTCAGAGCTTGTTGGTCCCTTCAGCCAAAGGGAAGGAGCCGTCCTATTCGCAGCTCATATGTTGCATAGAACAGGACAGCAGTGGTTGCTTCACAGTGTTGCAAAGGGTCTGCAGGCCTCTCTGGTCGTCGTCTTCTTCTTCGGTTACTAGTTTCCAGTGGTCAACTTGCCTTTCACCTCATGAACCTCACCTTTTATTCAGTTTCAGCACACTCTTCTGCAATAAATCTCAGCAGTTTACAGAAAGGGGCGGGTGGCTGTCCAATCAGGACAGCCAGACTCCCAGTGGGAGCTGGTTGCATTCATGCACTCAGGCAGACAAAGAGCAGGGTAGTGAAAAACAACACCTGCACTTCCCGCCTGCCCAGACACACTTGAGCCTAGGCTTGAACACCCAAGAGTTCCCGCCAAAGGCAAAACCCACACACACAAACCTCTCCCTCCCAGAATGGTAGAAAAAGGGCTAACAAAAAAACATTCTAGAAATGACGAAAAAAGAAAGGAGCAACCAAGTTAGTACTTAGGTGACCCTGTTGTGTACAACCAGGACAGTGAATACAGTATGCAGTAAGTAAAATAGCACAATAGTTGGTAGAACACGTCCACCGCCACCAGCCATAACTAGAGAGTTGTCTGTGACTAAAAAGTAACAGGAGTAGAAAGAAGGGGAACTAAGTTCCCCTTGGCAATCCACGTAAGGTGGTGGTCTGCCAATCTCTCTGAATATAATGTTTTAGGAGAGATACAAAGTATCTCTCTATCTTTAAGAACAGTAGAAAGTAATGATAAAGAGAGAATCTCCAAGGAGAACCCAAAGGGTTCCCAGCAACACTGCCCATAAGGAGCTGCGTCCTGCAAAAGTAAAATACAGATGCCTTAAAAGAGATATGGAGGAAAGTAGACTCCATACAAAAAGTGAAACACAGAAAACAGAGTTCCAAAAGGTAGAGCCCATAAGAATGAATGAGTGGAAAAAGGCTCCACTCATTCAGGATATAAAAAAAAGGTCAAACAGTTCAACAAAAAGCTGTGGGGGTCTCACTAGGAGAGGGGATGAAGCATACAAATTATAAATCTCCCCGTTAGGCAGGATTGTATGCAGTACCCTGTGGGAGACTGCTCCAGCCTTGTCCTCTTGGCAATAGTTAACCCAACCTTTGGTATAAGCATGTACTACACAAGTTGGTAGAGTGACTGAGCAGCCAGGCTTATCTCAAGAGGGGTTAATGTGAGTTGTAGGGTTATCACACAGCGATTCACAGTAACAAGTATCCAAATAAACACTTACACTCAAGGTTTCTAGATTGAACAATTATTTATTTATCGGTCAGTTGAATAAGCCCTCTTTAGAAGGGAGAAAATATATGTAACACAAAAATATACTTCGAAATACATACTCTTAGTTTCTTTAAATCAGTAGATACCCATTTGGGAGGGAACACACACTTCCTACACCCTTAGATGACTTAAATAACTAGGACACTGTGGACATTGATATATTACTGGTACATTTAGAGCAATACTGAAATCCTGAGTGAAAAGTAAAAGGGGGGGGAATAAAACGATGGTTAACAAATATTCTTAAACAGGTAAGTACTTTTGAAACCCTCCAATTCAAAGTAAGGTAACCCTTTCCTGGGGAATAGTTAAAGCACAAAGTCAGAGGTAAGAAGAGTCTTCAGGGAGCTAGGATAGCGAGACCCCTCAGAACGGCTTACAAAGACTGCCTCTCTGTCCCAAATTACAAACTCGCCACCATAGGAGGTAACAGCTTCCCGGTAAAAGCAGCCAAACTCTGGAACTCTTTGCCCCCTAACCTTAGAGCAGACATGCCCTACCTGAATTTCCGCTCTAAGGTCATCTCTTGGCTGAAACTGAAGACCTCCCAGACAATTAAATGCCAATGTTATTCCTCATGTGATCCGTACTAGTATGCATGCCACCTCTATTGTGTATATATTGTATATATTGCTTGCTTTCTCTGCTGTTCTGTACATTCTCCCTACGCCAATTCGTACTTTTACACCTTGTAACCAAGTTTCGCATATTCTTGTACATGCTGCGCCCTGATACCCCTGGGTATAACTGCGCATTATAAATAATAAACTAAACTAAACTAAACTATAGCCAATGTTAATTGAGCAAAAAGTCTAGGTGAGCTGAAGCACTTCTGGTCGGTAAGTAAAAGTCTTGCACAAAGTTTTAGAAGTCTTTGAAGAAAATGAAATCACTGTAGGGCCACAAGCTGGGAGGCATGTGAGGGGCAAAGCTGCAAGCAACTCTGCAAAGCAACCAAGACAAGTCTCAAATGAGAGCTGGCAAGGCTACACAACAATAGGTAAGCAACTCTGTAGTTTTACAGTACCTTTGGTTTGAAGAAAACTGGTTCCAGTTTGCTTCTGTTCCTGTGTAGGTCTGCAGATCTTGTTCCTGGGCCTCAGTCATGGGGACAAGGAGGATGTCTGGGGAGTCCTGCACTGCGAATGTAAGATTGCCAGCAGCAATGGGCAAATTTCAGATCAGCGGCACTTTGCGGTTTCAGCTCTGCGTGGCTCTCGCAAACAGCCCCACTGCGGTTCTCGGATACCTTTATGGACTTTCCTCGCATCTGGGGTTCAGCACTCTGTTGAGGTGGCTCAGGCTTGGTCAGTCCTGCTTCATGGGAGTCCGGAGGATCTTCATGGAGCTCGGGTCGGACTTAAAACCTATAAACTCGATCTGGTGTTCCTCTCCCTAGCAATCTGTTCCTGCAGCAGCAATGGAAGTATAGCCAGCTCAGAGAGGATGTACAAACGAGTTCACTTGGGGTTGATTGGTCCCACCAACCCAAGGGGTGAAGTCGTCCGTTGCAGTGTTTCTCTAGTAAAGGCAAATTCGGAGCTTAGGCAATGCAGCAGGGCTTCACCGGGCTAATGTTAGCATGTACCACACTTGGATGGAATTCTCAATTTTAGATTGCGTTACATCTAGACAGGATTGTTAATGTTAGCATGTACCACACTTAGATGGAATTCTCAATTTTAGCCTGCGTCGCATCTAGACAGGATTGGTTTTTTTTATATACACTTTATTATTGATTTTATAACAAACGAACAAATACAAGCACACTACAAAAGAAAAGGGTGTACACAGCCAGAGGATGATCAGCAAAAAAGGAACTGTGAGGCCACCTGGAAAAAATCCCCCTCAGCCGCGAATAAACTCAAACTTTCCAAACTAGCCACACTCTACAAAAAAGAAATCTACCTGGCTAAACAAACCTGCTTTGACTCTCGTATATCCCAAGCAAAATCAAACATGAAGGAACTATTCTCCATCCTTAAAGAAGTAGAGACCCCTATAGTACCTCGTGACACCTGTACTAAAGACAAAAACTGGTGTTCAGAAATCCAAAGCGCCCTAGCTAACAAAACTGCGACCCTCCAAAGTAAAATCTCCCGCCAAAAAGTGTCCCTTAACGACACGCTTCCCTCAAAAACACCAGATATGCCCACGCTCACAGATCTCCCTCGCTTTAACTTCTCCAAACTCACGATTCTGGAAGTAGAAAAAATCATCCTGTCTCTGAAACCCTCCAGCTGTCAGGAAGACCTGTGCCTGGCACAGCTCATTAAAGATGCCGCCCATGACCTCTCCCCCTTCATCACAAAACTGATTAATGCCTCCTTCGCCCCTGGCTCCATCCCCACCAATCTGAAACAATCCTGGGTACTTCCACTATAAAAAAAAAACCCCACACTCGACCCAGCCACACCCACAAACTACAGTCCCATAACGACCGTTCCCTTCCTACTAATAATCCTGGACAAGGTCGCCTATGTACAAATACAGAAGTATCTGGAAGTACACCATCTATTAGGCTCAAGACAATCAGGGTTCCGCCCTCAACATGGGACCGAAACCGCTCTCATTGACTTGAAAGCTCAGATCGATACTCTCGGAGACCATGGCCAAGTTGCCCTACTCCTCCTCGATCTGTCTGCAGCTTTCGACCTGGTCGATCACTCTGTCCTATGCACACACCTCCACACATCAGCTCACTTCTCGACCGAGGCCATCACCTGGATTACCTCTTTTCTCAACTGTAGAACCATGAGGGTCTTCTCACCTACTGCGGTGGCAGATCCCATACCCAACACTTGTGGCGTCCCAAAAGGCTCTTGTGTTTCCCCCACATTATACAACATATTTACCAAGCTCCTTTTCGATGATTTGGATCATCTCGGTATCACCTACACCAACTATGCAGATGATACCCAGATCCTCCTTCCCCTTTCTGGAGATTATGTAAAGGATTTGGCCTTGCTAAATAGGGTGTACATCATCATCCAGGCATAAATGGCCATACATGGACTATGCCTGAATGATGATAAAACTGAACTCGTCATCCTAGGCACCACATCCAGCTTAAAGAAACTTGGCCCTGCCTAACTCTTTCATGATCGATGGTAACAACATCAAGGTTGGACAAGAGGTCAAAACTATGGGCTTTTACCTGGACTCTAATTTCTCCTTCAGAAGACAGGTGAGCTCCCTGGCTTCCTCCACAGCATATACGTGTAAATTAATCCGCACAGCTAAACCATTTCTGTCTGACACTAGCTGCCTTACCCTCGCCAGAGCCCTTATACTGTCCCGCCTAGACTATTGTAACGCCCTCTATCTGGGATCATCCAAGGCTACCACTAGCAAACTACAAACTCTCCAGAATAATGCCCTCAGAGCGGCCTTGGGCATCTCCAGAAGAGAGCACATCTTGGGATTTAGTGAACAGAACAACTGGCTCTCTATCAACGACAAAATTCTCTTAAAAACAGCATCGCTCACTCACAAATCCCTCAATAACGCTGCCCCTACCTACCTGATAAATAGATTCCACAGACAGCCCTCCCTGAGACCTACCAGAACTACTTACAAAGACTGCCTCTCTGTCCCTAACTTTAAACGTGCCACCATACGGGGCAACAGTTTCCCAGTGAAAGCAGCCAAACTGTGGAACTCCTTACCGCCAAATCTCAGAGCGGACCTGCCCTACCAGAACTTCCGATTCAAGTTAGTTTCATGGCTGAAAATGTAGGCCGTCAAAGATACTCAAGTGCCAGACTGTCCCCTTTCGCACTACCCGCACACACTGTAACCACGTGCGCTAACTTGTTTATATGTATAGAATAGCTATGTAACACATTGTTGATATGTATATAATATCGGTGTACCTTATTGTCTCTTTGTATATTCTATGACTACTGTAACCAAGCGTCGCATATTCTTGTAAAGGCTGCGCCCCGATACCCTCGGGTACGCTCGCGCATTACAAATAATAAAACAAACAAGCAATGCTAGCATGTACCACACTTAGATGGAATTCTCAAATTTAGATTGCGTTACATCTAGACAGGATTGTTAATGTTAGCATGTACCACACTTAGATGAAACTCGTGACTCTAGCCTGCGTCGCACCTAGACAGGATTGCTAAAGTTAGCATGTACCACACTTAGATGGAATTCTCAAATTTAGCTTGCGTCCCATCTAGACAGGATTATGAATGCTAGCATGCGCCACACTTAGATGAAACTGTGAATGATGACAATCATGATCACTAGCCTTCCTCACATGTAGACAGAATTTTGAAATTAGCAAGCGCCACACACTCAGAAGGAATGGTGAATTATAGCAAACATCACACCTAGACACACTTGCAAGGACTGAAAGGCCAACTAACCAATCCATTAACAATCTCTTCTCTCTGCATACACCGCTCAAACTCTAACCAAACACAACCACAACTCTAATACGCAGCAATCCGCACAAACTTCACTACACTGCAACAACAAAACAAACTGCACATAGACTTGCACAACAGCACACGACGACTACGGACCGCAAACACCCCAAGCCCAACCAACGGACCCACCGGGCTGAGGCTGGAAAGGTGCAAGAGAGCAGTGATTTTTGGCAGCAAATCACTGCTCTCTTGCACCTTTCCAGCTTATTCCCACTAACTCACCCCCCCCCTCCATCTTTCAGAGCCGCCAGAGCGCCAGGGAACCACTCCGGTGGTGATAGTGCACAGTATAAATATCCTTTAACATTAACAAACCAATGGTCCAGAAGTTGCAGCAAGCGTCTCTTCCAAGTTCTTCTTCGGATTCCTTCGTCCAGTGGTCGACTCTGCCTTCCAACCCAAAAGCCTTGCCTTTTATGCAGGTTTCTCCCATTCATTCCAGCCTAGCTGTCCATCACACAGCAGGGTGGCTGTCTTGCAAGGACAGCCAGCCGGCCGATCCCCTTTTGGGTGCATTCCTGTAATCAAGGGGATTAAGCACAGGGATTTTCGGGCAGCTCCCTCACTTCCTGCCCCTGCCAGACATGCTGGAGCCAGAAGTGGGCTTCACAAGTGAATCCAGTCAAAGACAAAACTAACAAAGGGTCCAAACCTGGTTTGGCGCGCAGAGTAAATCTCAAGAAGGACCTTTGCAACAAGAAATGGCGAAGAAAAAAAAAAAAGACCAGGGCCATTTTGACATAATGGGCACCAATGGGTGTGTAATTGGGCATTGTACGATCGGACCAAAAAAAAAGCTCAGACCGTACAATACGACTGAAAAATGATACCACCAAAGGTTCGAACACCAAAAGTTCGAACCGTTGGTGGTAGCATTGCAGGTAAGTAAAAAACAGACTGCGAGGGTGTACCCCGCAACACCCCGCTCACTATACTGTGTGGTATAGTGAGCGGGGTGTTGCAGGGGACACACCCGCAAAAAAAAGGGGGGGCTGCAGGGGTTTCCCCACAACGCCCACTCACTATACCACACAGTATAGTGAGCAGCGGTTGCGGGGGAAACGCCTGCAGCCCCCATAGTATGTAAGTGTGTTCGCATTAGAAAGGTGCAAACTTTTGGTAGTTTGCCCCTTTCTCATGTGAACTTTCTCATGCGAACTTTCCAGCCGCGGCAAAATCAATGGACTTGGAATCGTGTAACTGCAGCTGCAATTGCACTGGTAGGAAAAAGTAAACCAGTGCCACCAGCCATTAATTGTAGAATGGGTAAATAAACATGTTACATGCAAAACTAGACAAAGGGAATACTAAAGTAATTCCTCCAGTACTCTACTGTAAGATAGTGTGTGCTGGGTGTAGAAAGTTACAAAATGTAAGTAAAGTCAATTTCACTTCACTGCTCTATGAAACAGTAGTTTCACCAAGAGAAGGTATTTAAACCTTTGGGAAATCTAAGACTTCCCTGTGTCACTGCACTGAAGGCGCTGTGTGTCACAATGTAAAGATGATGCCTATGAAGTTTGTCAGACTCCAAAGTCAAAAGAAACACTGAGTCCAAATCACAAAAAAATACATGTGACGGTGAGAAAAAGGTCTCACTCTCTCCAGGTTAGAAATTAAGTCCAGCAAAAAGAGCTGGGGGTCTCTAAGGTAGAAGGAAATTGGCACATTTCTTAGAATTGTCCCTAACACATGCTCAAAGCAGTAGTCGGGGCCTTGATGCACGCTGACCAAACTGGGTATGTCCCGACCAGGAACACCACATGCAACCTGCTGAGACTTCACCTGACTTACTTGGGTTTAGTGGGAGAAATCGAAGCGAGATGACCAGACTTCTGGGAAGGCATTGAGAGTGGCTGGTGCTCGACACCTTGTATGCTGTAGCTAAGGGGGGCCATGTGGTCTCTAGAATATACGTATTGCTCATGTCTAAACGGAGTGCACAAGATCTCGCAGTACGCTGTAAGTGGCAGGAAGACCTGGGTAAGACATTTACAGATGTGGAATGGGCTAGAGTTCTAGTATACACTAAAAAGGTCTTCAGGAACTCCAGATTTAAACGTATACAACTGTACATCACGTACAGTGCATATCTAGCCCTCTCGCCCCACAGGATATCATGGTTCTGGGGTGCAGGAGTACTGAATTGTCCCAGATGTGCCGATGATGTAGATGATTTTATACACGTTTTGGACCTGTCCGGTAATCGGACAGTTCTGGCTAGTGATTGCAGGCAAAGTTGTGAGCCCCCGGAAGATTGCTTATAGGGGTTGTTCCCGAAAGGGAAGAAATGCACGACACACCTCACCAGGGTGAAGGATTTGAAATGCATCTTGGCCAAGCATAGAATTGCAATGGCTTCGAAGTCGGCAGAGGAGCCCAGAATTGAAGCATGGTGGGCGAACCTAAAGCATTGGTCGGTTGCCGAAATGGCAGCCTGTCACAGTGCAGTGTATAGTGGAACAAGAAATGTGAGCACAGATGTTGCTGATTGGGATGTTCTAACGCAGACAATGTTTTCCTGCAAGGATACATAGCCCCTATGAATTGTCCTACCTGTGAGACACTGTTAACAGGTGAGATGCATATCATAGACAGAGGGGGCGGGGGTGCCATCAAGACTAATTGGAGCCAGCATTGAGTGCTTATAGACTGTTGAACTGTAACCATGCAGCAAGTGCATCACAGATCCCTCCAAGGTGCGTTGTAAGTTCTAAAGTCCATGTAGAACAGTGGTTCAGAGCATTGGTCTCAATCACCAACTGATGTTATGTAATGGAAGTGGATACCTGTTGTGTGTTACTGTATGTGGATACACATTGTTTACAAAGAAAACAGTGAAACCGGGACCAGTGGAAGGGGTTCATTCCCCCTGAGTATCACTGAGGGTAAAGTGACTGTGAAACCAAGATACCAGTAGAAGGGAGTCATTCTCCTGGTAGTGCTACATTCACAGGGAAAAGCCAAGACGCCTTGGGAAGGCAGTCATTCCCTAAGGTTGGAGAAAAGCCATAGTCAAGAGAAGCAAGTCCTTCTCTTGACAATTAAGAGGATGGAGTATGGAACCTGGGGACCAGAGGAAGGGAGTCATTCCCCCTGACAAGACGAGCACTGTTTTGAGCACAAGTGATCCACCTGGAGTGAAGAAACTGTGAACTTTCTGATAGTGTTATAGTATTGGCAGTCCTTTGTGAAGTATTGAGACCAGGGGGAATGGAGTCATGCCCCCTGGTTAAGAACATACAACCAAAACTGTGCCACCCAGTCGAGGAGAAGGGAGTCATTCTCTTGGACCAAGAAAATTGACGCAACCTTCTAGTTTAGTTAGAAGTGTAAGGGACAGAATTAGAGATTTTGACACAGGATGGTGAACTTGTTAGTTTACAAGGACATTCTGACAGACTCCTTTAGCATTTTGGTTGAGGTAGGGAACCCCTCTTAAAGAAAAAAAAACATTCTCCATTTTCTGAGCTAATAAGTCTTTAGCCACCACTATGCCACCTGGGTCAGTCTCCTCCTCCTGAACACTTACAGCACGTATACAAATAACCAACATTCTCTGTAAAAAAGATAGGGTTATACAAAAGTATCCCCATTGCACTGCCTTGTAAGTTGCTCTGTGCAATGTTAAAAATACAAGGATAAAAAAGGGAAACCTAGTTTCCAGTATTGATAGTCGGAAGGACTGATCAGTATCCCCATAACATGTGACCAAAAGGCAAGAGAAGTGAAGCTGAAGGCTTCACTTCACTTCCCTTCCTTTAAAATCAGAATAGGGGAAAACAAAGCAAAAAGAATGATGTCCCATAGGAAACTATGAATGGAAAGTTGCAAAACAGCAAAATCTTTACTAACACTCTCCCACACAGACGCTCGATAAACACTGGTTCTCATTGGAGGCCTTTTAGGATAGTTTTTCTGAAGTCCAACTAAGGGCTTAGTAAAACCATTCAACTGAGGCAGTACAAGACTCCACTCTTAGTATAAGGCTGTACCACCTGAGTTCATGGTAGCGTAGACAGAGCAGCCAGGCTTAATTTAGGAGGTAGAGAGGGCTATAGAAGGTTTCATGTAATAATGTCGCCACAAAAATATCGCCATACAAAAACATCGCCAAAAAATGGTCGTTTTTTGTGGCGACATTATTGCATGGAACATGCGGGGGACACCCCCGCAACCCAAATATATTTTTTTTAATTTATTTTTTTTAATTTTTTTGTTTTTGCCCCTATCGCCACATATATGGTCACCCAAATAACATCGCCACAACATTTTCCCGGCGATATTATTTACGGCGACCATATATGTGGCAATATTAATTCCTGATACCCTATAGAATAAGTACACATGAAATTGTAATACAAATGGTCCAAAGAAACACTGAAAAACTATGTATGTAATAATAAAGGATTTATTTAAATACAGGTAGGCCCAGATAAATCCAGGGGTAAGTAAGCACTAACACATTATATGAAATCACAATATAAAAACACATTATACTTGAAGGTGCACAGACCAAAATATAAAAGTTATTTGGAAATACCTAACAGTAGTTGTCGAAACCGTGTCATACACATTCAGTATAGGTCACACCTATTCTTGGGGAGTAAAAACCAATGGTTACTTTCAGAGTTACATTCAGTAATGCAAAGGCAGTAGACCCTACCAGTTGTACACTGACTCTTAGTACAAATCACTTAAATAGTATACTGGAAAATATACTTTTTGTGAATAGTGGAACACTATTTCCAGGTGCAGTAAAAACCTATAACTGCTTTTGTGATAACACAGTTATAATAAGTGAGTAAAACCTAAGGAATTACATGTACAATTACATGAGCTTTTGAGATGAGTGAACCATAGATAGAGATAAGCAGTAACTCTTGTAACTTATTTTTGGATGGCACACAGCTAACACAAGGTAAGTAAAACCCACATACTTTTTTAACCTAACAATGAAGGGGAAGATAAAACCCAATGTTACACTTTACTGAATGACTCAGTTATTTTAGTTAGGCAACAACCTAATACAGACTTATTCTGGACAGGCTAACAGCAAGTCGGGCGAAGCAAGACCCAGTTGGGGGAAACTAGTACAATTATCCTCAAAGGACTAATCTGGTGATACCAACAGTTGGAGGACACTCATACAATCACCCTGCAGGAATAATCTGGTGAAACCAACACTTTACTTTTGGGAAGAGGCACAACCTAATCAGAGGAGAGTAAAATACCTTCACATCTACTTTCTATTAGAATGGCAAAACAGTTTCTAAGGAAGAAAACATGTTAACCATACTTTTGAGAATATTGCATCACACATTCAAGATAAGTAAGAACTTTTAGAACTGTTCACTCTTAGAATTACAGTTACCAACCAACTCTTTACAAGTAAGTAACTTTTAAACACTTATTTTCTTTTCTAGGCAAAAGGCCCAATCCCTTCAAAGTCTTTCCCTTGTTCTTGGAGCATGAGTGTTCTCAGTGGCATAAGGTACGTCACTAGGGCTAGTGACCAACAGACAGTGTCAGAATAGGTTCTTTAGTAGCAAAAGTCAGAGTTCCTTAGGAAAACTGGGCAAACAGGTGAGTAATTTCCTTCGGAGTTAGAAGAGGGTCCAGGGGCTTCGCAGAAGACACCGTAGCAGGTTTCTAGCAGTGGGACTGGGTGTACTGGATGAGAGGCCTCCCCATCACAGAAAACATCCCACAGCTACACAGAAATCCAGGCTTACGCTAAGTACATACCCAAGCCAACACAGTATTTCAGCATTGAAGAAGATTTTGCAGCAGAAGGACTTCAGGGTCTGCAGCCAAATACCTGGTCAGCAGATTCCTTGTCGTGGTGACTGAAAACAAGACCTCAGAAGGAACTTTGCAGCAGGGACCGATGAAGAAGGCTCTAGGCAAGGTTTCCCTCGCAGCTGAATGCTGTTCTGCGGATTTGGCGCCTTTTCAAAGAGCACAGAAGAAGACAGAAAATCACGGTTGAATTCTCGTTGTTACAAAGGTCCAGCACTCTGTTGGCACTTTTTGGACTCGATTCGTGTCTCTGAAAATCCACAAGGATGCCTGCGAAGTTTCAGCGAGATTCGGAATTCGGAAGACGTGCTTGCACCGCACGATGGCTTGGGGTCCCAGGTTATTGCAACAGCATAAGGTCGCAGCGATGCGTGGGATGGCTCAAAATGCAGGTCTCCTTGAGTCTAGTAGATCCAACCAGGCTCTGGGTCGGGGTCGTTGTTTTCAGAGTCCCCAGGTCGATTGGAAGGAAGGGCTACAGCAGGCTGCCGTTACACAGCATTCTCTCTGGTCGCTGGAAATCGTTTCAGCCGCTTCTGCTTCATCTTCCTCTTTGGTTTCGGTTCCAGTGGTCGACTTCTTTTCAGCTTCCAGGTTCGCAGTATTTATCAGGAACTACAGTACAACCTCTGCATTCTCTCCCCGCATTTTACAAGAAGGGGCAGTCTGCTTGTCCAATCAGGACAGCCAGCCCCCCACTGGGATTTGTCCCCATTCAAGCAAGGCGTAAGACCTCAGACAGACTGGAACCTGGGCGTGGAGTCCAGGTGACTCCCGTCGGGGATAAAAATCGCACAAAGGAATTTCCCGCCCTAGAGAAGGAACAAGAAATGACGAGAACTAAAATGGCGAAAAAAAGAAGACTGGGGCCATTTTGGTAAGATGAGCACGCTTGGGTGCCTTTACTGCAGCTGTGCACACAGCCCGCGGTAAAGGTGCATCAAATTAATGCAAGGCAACACTGCCACCAGCCATTGAAGGTAAGTTTGTCCCTGTAACAGAATCGTTAGTTTTAATGTGAAAGGGGATACATTGAATCTCCCCAGCACTCCACATAAGGTGGGCTGTGCTGGTTTCACAGAATAATAATGTAAAAGGGATCCAAAGATCTTTTCTACCCTTGGGAACTGTAGTTCACCCAAGGTTAGCCAAAGAAAGTTAAAATGGGGAGCCCTTAGGGCAACCCAGCAACAACAGGCACTTATTGCCAATAGGTTGTTAAAGAGGATAACGTTTAAAAGACTCTATGGAGAGTCTTAAAGATGACACCTAGAACAAGAGTTATAAATTATGTGAGTGTGGGAAAAGGTTCCCACTCACTGAGGTATTAAGGAAAAATATCCCACTAGTAAAGCAAAAAGTTTTGGGGTTGACCCAGGTCAGGAAGATTTACTAGTTTTGTGAAAATCTTACCTAACAAGGCCTAACATCCCAAACTGGGGCCCAAACTGTTGAATCCTTTGATAGTATTTTTATATGCTATCCTGGTTAGGCAACGTTTGTATGCAGTACCGTTTGGGTGCACTACACACAACTCTGGCTACAGTCATAGGAAACCCCACCTTTGGTATAAGCTTGTACTACACAGTTTTGGTAGCGTGTTGAGCAGCCAGGCTTATCTCAAGAAGGATCAATGTAAGCTGTAGGGGAGTTGCACAGGGATTCACAGTAAGTATTGAAACAAACTCTTACACCCAAGGTTACTTGAATAAACAATTATTAAGTCAGTTATAATAAGCCTTCCTCAGAAGGGAGCAATATAAAAGTAACACACAAATACACTTCAATACTGTACACTCTTAGTGTCTAAATCGGTAAAGACCCTTTTGGGATGGCCCACATACACAACCTACACCCTCAGGTGACTTCAATAGCGAGGGTGCTGGAAACCTTAATATCGTACTGTTTGCATTTAGAATACTTTTAGAAGTTGGTAAAAGGTAAAGGTTATTAAAACAACAAGAGACCACAATTATTCTTAAACGGACAAATACTTTTGGATCCTCTAAACAGTCATTCAGTATAACAGGCTAAGCCAACATTTTAGCTTGGCTTAACACAAAAGTGGCCCCTAATTGTGTTAGATCTGCAGACTTTAGGCTCCTTCGGAGAATCCACATTGAGGACTGGTGCACTGTGGAAAATACTGATTGCATTGTGGTGGGATGTGGCTCTAGTAGCTTACCCATGTTTTTGCATACAATTACTAAAGTTAAACACCTACCTTCGACCTCAAAGGTGACCATTGTATTGAATTGACTTATCTGATTTAACTGTCCCCCACTGTTATTTTTTTCTTTGATAGCATAGGACTGTATTATTATGGATATAATTAGTACCTTTTTATGTTTAATTGTTGTCGATCTTTTGTTGTACGTCCTGTTGCGCCATCATGCCTATGGATAAATCTACAATGAGAGGTAAGTTCTCTCAGACTTAACAGTACCTTTGTATTGAAGAAAAAGTGCAGCAGATGGCTTATGTACCTGTGCAGCCCTGCAGATCTCGCTGTTCCTGAGCCTCAGTCGTGGGGGACAAAAGGCAGGACTTCTGGGCACTCCTGCATTGCAATGGAACGGTCACCACTTGCAACCGGCAATCTTTACAAGTGTCACTTCAGTGTTTCAGCTCCTCGGGACTACCGCAAATAGCAACACTCTGTTTCCTGGCTGTCGAGATGGTCTTTCCTTGCTTCTGGGGTTCCATACTCTGTTGAGGGGGCTCAGGCCGTCCAGTCCTGCTTTCTGGGAATCCGGAGGATCTTCCTGGAGCTCTTGGCCAACTTAAAAGCAATGCACACATTCTGGTGTTCCTCTCCCTGGCTATACGGTTTCCAGCAGCACTCGGTGGCAATTCAACCAGCTCCGAGATGGATGTCCAGGTGGCTTACTTTAAAGTTGATTGGTCCCACCAACTCAAGGGTAGAAGTCGTCCTTGTAGAGGCTTCTGTCGATACGAATTTGGAGTTTCAGCACAGCAGCAGGGCTTCACTGGGTAAACCAATGGTCCAGGAGTTTCAGCAGGCGTCCTCTTCAAGTTCTTCTCCTCTTTTATTCAGTTCTCTCCCATTCATTCCAGCCTAGCTGTCAGTAACCCAGCAGGGTGGCTGTTCTTGACGGACAGTCAGCCAGCCAATCACTACAGAGTGCATTTGGGTCTCCTAGGAGACTAAGCACAGGGAGTTCCAGCACCTCCCTCACCTCCTGCCCACCCCAGACACCATGGAGCCAGAGGCGGGCTTCACTTGTGAATCCCGCCTAATGCAAAGCGAACAATGGGGTCAAACATGGTTTGGCAGAATTGCATGCAGTACCCTCTGGGAACACCACACACAATTAGGACTACAGGTGTAAGCAAGACCAACCTTTGCTAGATGTGTTTCCCACACAGTTTGTTGGTAGTGAGCTGAGCAGCTAGGCTTATCTCAAGAGTGAATGTGAGCAGTACAAGAAGTTACACAGAGGACTTTCAATCACAGTGGTTCAAGTAGACACTTATACTCAAGGTTTCTTGGTAAAACACTTTTTAATTTATTACACAATCATTTAGAAAACATTACACTAGATGGAGGCAACTTAATATTATATACCAATACACTACAATACAAAACTCTAAGCTTTTGAGACAGTTTGAGCTCCCCTGAGATAGGAGCCAAATGGCAGTTGTTACTTACCAGTGAGCAAAAAGGACAAAAGTAAGTAGAATAGATTACATATACTTTGTAGGCAGTGCAAATAGTTTGTTCACCAGAAGAGTTCAATTCAAGTCAATAGGCCAGGCCAAAGTCAATGGGCTAGTGTTCTGAATAGGAAAGAGCAGTTCTGGTATCAAACGGTAAAGTCTGTGCAAAAGTTCTCAGAAGTAGTTTAGGTGAAAAAGGATCATTTGTGGGGTCACAAGCTGATTAGGCCTGCGAGTTGGGAAAGTTTCACGGACTTTCACTGCGAGTGGCGTTCTCTCAATCGGATTGGCACAGTACCTTTACATGAAGAAACGCATGTTGCTAAAGTCGTGGTTCCTGCAGATCTCGCGGTTCCTGAGCCTCAGTCGTGGGGACAAGAGGAAGGACGTTGGGGGACACCTGCACTGCACGGGATTGTTGAAAATGTAGTCACTTCAGTTCCAGTAGCTGTAGATTCAAGAACACAAACTGGTGTCCCTATCCCTGGTTAATCCGAACCAGCCTTGAGAATGGTATCCAGGTGTCTTATGAGTTGGTTGGTCCCACCAACTCAAAGAGAATAATAATAATAATTTGGCATTTATATAGCGCTACAAACCCTCGAGTATTTGAGCGCTGCTTATTACCCACGGTGTGTGGTGCTCATTTATCGACCTACGAAGGATGAAAGGCTGAGTTTGGCCCTGCCGGGATTCGAACCTGCGTTAGCAAGCTCTGCACGGATGTCAAATCAAGCGCTCTACTCGCTGTGCCACTTGACCAGCTGTCCTTGAAGGAGCTTCTCTGTCGAATGGAGTTTGGCAATTCGGACCTGCAGCAGGGCTTCACCGGGCAAACCAACGGTCCAGGAGTTGCAGAGTGCATTTGGGTGTGCTATGAGACTAAGCACAGGGAGTTTCGGGCACCTCCCTCACTTCCTGCCCACCCCAGACACACACGCCAAGGGCGGCTTCAGTCCTGAAGCCCGCCAAAGGCACACAAAGGGACCAAACCTGGTTTGGCGTGCAGAGACGAACACTAGAAGGACCTTTCCAAAAAGAAATGTAAAAAAAAGACGACCAGGACCTGTTTAAACAAATGGGCTTAAGGCGCCATCTTGAAAAACATGCTCCCGTGATTTTTAGATACCGGTGTTCGCGGTCGAGAAAAATCATGGTATTTCATTGTAAAACCACTGCCACCAGCCTTTACAATAGGAAAGGGTAGCATTTCACTGCTACATGAGTATTTAGACACAGGGGGTACTATGTAACCCCTCCAGCACTCCATTGTAATATGGTGTGTGCTGGGTCTAGGAATTTGGAAAGACTAGTAAAGTCAATTTCACTTTACATTCTCTGGGAAACAGTAGTTGATCCCAGAGAAGGTATTTAAACATTTGGGAAGTATAAAAGACATCCCTGTGTCACTGCACTGAGGGTTCTGTGTGACACACATGAAAAGATGCCTATGGAATTATCTAAAACTCCACAATCAAAGAACACAAGTGTAAAACATGCATCAAAACACATGAAAGTGTGGGAAAAAAGGTTCACACACTTTCCTGGTAAAAAAAAAGCAAGTCCTCAAAATCCAGCAAAGTTGCTGGGGGGTCTCTAAGGTGAAGGGAATTAGCACATTTATGAGAATTCTCCCTAACACATGCAGAGTAAATCTCAAGAAGGACCTTTCCACAAAGAAATGGTGAAAAAAGACAGGGCCATTTTGACAAAAATGGCACCCTTTGTTGCTTTTACTGCAGCTGCGAACGCAGCCCACAGTAAATGCACACCACGGTAGTTAAAAAGAAACCACTGCCACCAGCCATTCGGTGAGGAAAGGGTAACATAAAAATGTTACATGAGAAGCTAGGCAAAGGGGATACTAGGTAACCCCTCCAGCACCCTATTGTAAGATAGTGTTTGCTGGGGCTAGAAAGTTACACATGTAAGTAAAGTCAATTTCACTTTATTGCCCTTGGAAACAGTAGTTTATGCAAGAGAAGGTATTTAAACCTTTGGGAAATCAAAGACTTCCCTGTGCCACTGCACTGAAGGTGATGTGTGACGCAATGTAACCAATGTCTATGGAGTTTGTCAGACTCCACAACCAAAAGAAACGCAGAGTTCATAATCGCATTTAAAATACATGAGAGAGTGGGGGGAAAAAAGGGTCTTGCTCTCTCCAGCTAAAAAAATCAAGTCCTCAAAATCCAGCAAAGTTGCTGGGGGGTCTCTAAGGTGGAGGGAATGGAGGGAATTAGCACATTTCTGAGCATACTCCCTAACAACAATCCTGAATGAATGTGTGTCCTTAAGTATCTTTATATTTATATATATATATATATATATATATATATATATATTTATATTTGCAACTGATTGATTTCAGGCATGAATTGGCACACCTTAAAGTGGATGCTCTGCCCATTTAAATCCTTGCTCATCCAACTTCCTACACAGATCAAGGATAAGTTTAACTGGTCCTGAATTTTGAGCCTCCTCGAGCTTCCCCCATGACTTCAGCCTCACATTTATTTATGCTATAGCTTTCAAGGTGCACCTCACTTGAGAATAACTCACTGTGAAATATGTAGTTTGGCATGTTTGCTGCTATCCTTTGTAAGTTAAATAAATGATTTTAGATTAATCTTCATGGTTCCCTGTTTCTAGTTCACAAGGAAAATTGCATTGGTGTTTTTGGATGTTAATGAAACGTCAGTTCTTTCATATTTTTTTTTTATTGTACTGAAAGCAAATAGGGGTACTTCACCACTGATCACCTCTTTCCTCTGTCATTGCAGGAAAACTGGATGAAAAGAAAGCTCCGGAAGCTGATCTGAGGTAAGGTTTTATTGTTGGCATATGGCACTGGTTTGTAGTTTTCAATTGTGATCCAGTGCTAGAAGAAATGTGGGAATGGATACGATATCTGGCTTCTGAGCGGTTATAAAGTAGCTTTGGGTATCCTTCTCAAATTGTGTCTTATCGTCTGGAATTCCTTGCACTTTTGCTCTTGGTCCAAGCCCACTTTAATAGAGATCTCAAGAACTATCAGATGGCAGATTACCTAAATATTCCATGTGACATGGCATCCCTTCTGAGGGTCGAGGGCTGTTACAGGGTTCCCTTCGTCGCCGCTGAGGAGCAGCAGAGTCCCATGTGCCCGAAAACACCCTCCAAAGTAAAGCATGTATATGGATGGGGATGAAAGCTCCCTGTGTGCTCCTTCTGTCTCTGGGCATAACAAATAGGCATGGTTCTTAAAATCACCAAAGGGAAGACACAGAAAGCCAGACAATTGTTCAGTTATTTTGTTTTGCCTGGTAGTCCGACCACAAAGAGGAGCAACATTTAAGACCTGAGTAATCCATATGAACACATTGTATATGTTTTTGTTAGGTAAGATTTTCATAGCACAGATAAATCTTCCTGACCTGTATCAACCCCAGAACTTTTGTTTTTACTAGTGGATTATTTTTCCTTACACCTCTGTGAGTGGGAACCTTATTCCACACTCACAGAATATTTTACTTTTTTTTATGGGTGTCCGTTTTGAGATTTTCCACAGTGTCTTTTAAAGGTTGTCCTTATTAGGGCCAATTTTCATGTCTGTGCTAAATTTCTCCCACCTTAGAGACACCCAGCTCTTTTGCTGGACTTGGGACCTTTTAATTTGAACTCCTGAGTGAGTGGGACATTTTTCTCATGCTCTCATGTGTTTTCCCTGATTTGGATTTTGTTTTCACAGTTTTTGGAGTCTGACAAACTCAATAGGCATCTGCTTTTTGTATAGTGACACACAGCACCCTCAGTGCAGTGTCGCTGAGAAATCCTTTGGATTTCTCTTAAGGTTTAAATACCCTTTCTTGGGTGAACTACTGTTCCCAAGAATAGTAAGGTGAAATTGATCTTACTTACCTTACTGCTTTGTAGGTCCAGCACACACCATCTTATGTGGAGTGTTGGGGGGGGTTACCTAGTAGCCCCTTATCCTTTTTTCTCATGTAACATATTTTGTTACCCTAGCAATGATAAATCATCCTGACCTGTGTCAATCCCAGAACTTTTTTGCTTTAGTGCTGGATTATTTTTCCTTATACCTCAGTGGGTGGGATCCTTTTTCGACACGCACACGGTCTTTTACTCTTTTTATGGGTGTCCTTTTTTAGACTCTCCATAGTGCCTTTTTAATGTTATCCTCTTGGACAAGCTTGCGACAATAAGTGCCTGTTGTTGCCCCAGGGGCTCCCCTTTTAACTTTCTCTGGCACCTTGAGAGAACTACAGTTCCCAAGAGTGGAAAGGATCTTTGGATCCCTTTTACATTTTATTAAGTGAGACCAGCATCCGCCACCTTACGTAGAGTACTGGGGAGATACTGAGTTTCCCCTTTCTCCTTTTTAAATGTCACATTTATGTTACAAGGACAAACTTGCCACTAATGGCTGGTGGCAGTGATACCTTTATTAATTTGGTGCACCTTTACCACGGGCGTGTGCACCCCCCTCGGTGCTCATTTTACCAAAATGGCCCATGTCTTGTTTCTTTCGCCATTTTAGTGTTCCTTGTTCTTTCTTGTTCCTTCCCCTGACATCCAGGGCGGGAAATTCATTTGTATGATTTTTTATCTTCGGCGGGAGCCCCATGGACTCACCGCCCAGGCTCCAGTCTGTCTGTGAAGGCAGGAAGCGAGGAAGGAGTCCAAAACTCCCCAGCCCTTTGTCTTCCTCCTTGCCTGAATGGGGACAGATCCCAGTGGGAGGCTGGTTGTCCTGATTGGACAACCAGATCGCCCCTTGTTGTAAAATGCAGGGAGAGAATGCAGAAGTTGTGCTGAAGTTCCTCTTAAATACTCCAAACCTGGAAGCTGAAGACAAAGTCGACCACTGGAACCAAAACTGAAGAGGATGATGAAGGAAAAGCGACTGAGACGATTTCCAGAGAGCCCGCTGTGTAACCGGAGCCTGCTGAAGCCCTTCCTTCCAATCGACCTGGGAACACCGAAAACGACACCGACCCTAGTGAGACCCACTATATTCAAGAAGACCTGCATTTTTAGCCATCCCACGCCATGCTGCGACCTTGCAGGACTGCAATACCATGGGACCACAAGCCATCACGCTATGCACGGTCTTCCGAATCACACAAACTTGTGGCCATCCTGCGGGATCTCCCGAGACACGAAACAAGTCCGAAAAGTCCCCTCACCAGAATGCTTGACCTTTGTAATAACGAGAATCCAACTGGTGATATTCAGTCTTCTTCTGTGCTCCTGAAAATGCGCCAAATCCACAGAGCTGCGTCCAGCAGCGAGGAAAACCTTGCCAAGAGCCTTCCCTGTTGATTCCTGCTGCAAAATCCCTTCCAAAATCCCTTCTCCCGAGCTGTGAGTCCCCCAGGATGTTTTGCTGGACTCTTGGATTTTATCTGACTCTCTTGAGTGAGTGGGAACCTTTTTCCACACTCCTTCTTTTATTCTGTACTTGGGAACGCTTTTTTTAAAATCTCGTTATACTTTTTCATGGAGTTATGCCTTCCTCCATATTTTCTGGCCATCTACCTTTTACTATTGCAGCTCACAGCACTTTCTGTGCAGTGTTGCTGCAAGCTTTTTGAGCTTCTTTTTTTATTTTACATGGGTTAACTTATGTTACCAGGGCAAGGGGGATACACTTCTGTCCCTCCTGTATTTTATCTTGTGAGATCAGCACACCCCACCTTATGTGGAGTGCTGAGGGCTAACATTGTCTCCCTTTTCTTACTGTTTCAGTAACTTTTAGTTACAGTTACAAGTTCAACTGACAGGCTGGTGGCAGTGTACCTTTTTGCATGTCTTTTTGTGTACTTTTACTGCACGACTTTTGTCGCAGTCTGCCATCGCAGCTGCCACAAGGGACACTAGGGTCACCATTTGCCTAAAATGGTGGCTGTACTTTTTTAAGCCCTGTTCATGCTGACTTGCTCTTCAGTTCAATCCTTTATTCAATTTGGATTTCTCCATTAGCAGCAGAACAGTTAAATTTAAATACATACAGACATACACCATATTATTACAATTTACCTTCACTTATACAGTCATTAGAATGGATGTCCTTCTATTGATTGCTCTAAAAACATAATTATATAAGTCATACAAAACTTCCTCATCATTATACTCCATAATAAAACGAAATGCAACACGGTAACATTGAATATTTAGTACTTTAAAATAATTAGAAAACGTTTTTGCAAGTAAGTACTGTGGGCATAAAAGTAATGTGACCCAGGTCCTCAACACGATCCTGAATAGTGGCATTTCCTAGACCTATCTTTATGCTCCCACCTCGTTCTCTCCTTCAAGGTTAACAGATTCAACCTCGTCATTGTTATAAGTCTTCTGCAGGGCCGTGATCTGACTGAACAAATTTGCCTGCCCCATATGTGAGTTATCTTAGGGCTGCAAATGAAGCAAGTGAGGGGCAGTAAATGTGCCACCCCGCCATTTCTCTCCAGGTCCCATTTCCTTACTTTCCGCTTTGCCATGCTTACAATATGCGACAGCATACAACTAGACGGACGAACCTTATAAGGGATTTGCTACGTATTCAGTGACTTGTTAGTTGAGCCTTCTACCTTCCTGAGGTGTAGGGGGTAGTCTTGGTAGGTCTTTTGTCTTTGACAGGCTTTCCCTAGAAATCTGGCCAAAGTGCTTTTGAGTGCCTCAAAGAACAGGAAATGGGGGGAGGTAACCGAAACTCCCCATGTCTTTGTCCTGCAGTGTGCCTGCCTGGAACGAGTTTGTACTGGGAGGCCGGCTATCCTCATGGACAGCTGGACCCCCCCGATTTGCATGAAAAGCTTGAATGGTGATTTATGGGGAGAATTCTCAAAAATATGCCAATACCCTTCACCTTGGAGAACCCCAGCAACTTTGCTGGATTTTGAGGACTTGATTTTTTTACCTGGAGTGTGAGCCTTTTTCCCGCTCTCTCATGTATTTTGCTGTGTGTTTTATTCTTGTATTTTCTTTGGATATGGAGTTTAACCAACTCGCATTCATAGAAGGACTTCCCAGCAACTTCCAAGCGACCGACCGAGCCGTTGTTACTGCTGAAGACCCGACCCCAAATTCCGAGCGACAGGGAAGATCTCTTGAAGACAACTTCCTCCCATGGAGTGGTGGGACCAACCTGTCTGAAGCCCACCACAAACCGCCGTGCCATTTTGCTGTGCAACTTTGTATGAAACGCAGATCCGGCTGTTAGGCAAGATTTTGTGCAGTACCCTTTGGGTGCACTACAACAACCTTGACCTCCTGGCAATAGGAACCCAACCTTTGGTATAACTCTGTACTACACAGGTTGGTAGTGTGGCTGATCAGCCAGGCTTATCTGAAGAGGTGTCAATGTGAGCAGTAGGGGGGTTACACAGAGATACACAGTGACAAGTATTCAAACAAACACTGTCGAGGTTTCTTGATTAAACAATTATTAATTTAACAGTCAGTTTGAATAAGCCTTCTTCAGAAGGGGCAATATAATAGTAACACACAAATACACTTCAAAATACACACTCTTAGTTTCTCTAAATCAGCAAGTACCCATTTGGGATGGCACACACACTTCCTACACCCTCAGGTGACTTAAATAGCTAGGACACTGTGGACATTGATTTGTCACTGGTACATTTAGAGCAATACTGAGATGAGTGTTAAAGTAAAGAGGTTTCAGAATAAAACAAGTGATCACACAAATATTCTGAAGCAGGGAAGTACTTCTGAACCCCCAATGCAAAATAAATTAACCCTTTCCTGGAGGGAAGGTGAGACACAAGCAGGAGAGAAGAGTCATGCAGGGAGCCAGGCCAGCCAATGTCAATTGGGCAAAAGTCTAGGTGAGCTAATAATAATAATAATTTAGCATTTATATAGCGATACGAAACTTCAGGTATCTGAGCGCTGCCTATTATTACCCATGGTGTGTGGTGCTCATTTATAGACCTCCGAAGGATGCAGTGGCGGCTGGTGAGTTTGAAAGCTGGTGGGGCGTAAATTTCCCAGGGCGAATTTAGCAGCGAGCGTGCGAGCCCACCCCTCCAAAGGGGTTACGGGGGAGTATGGGGGGGTTCTCCCCCCCTTGACATTTTTGGAAAAATGGCCTACAAAATGTGCAATTTACTGTCCAAAAAACCCACAGAAATATGAAAAAAGCATTCGGTTTTTCTTACGTGTGCAAGTGTGATGGTGTATTTTACAGCAGCTTGTATTGAGAATAGCTGGTACTATGGTGTATGCATAAAGAAATTCATTATATAGTCAGTAATGATGGAAACATTTGCACCAAGCACTCATTGTCAACACATCTGCACATTCTGCAGGGTGTGTGTTGTTTGCCGTAGGTCAGTGTGTTATAATGTGACCCTCTCACTTCCTGTTACTGAACTTGCACGATCAGAATGTCACAAGGCCTAGTAGGACCGTTATTGTTATCTTTCTCCCTTGTTCCCCCCCCCCCCATTTGTTTGTCTTGTGGCGCCTTGCAGCACCAATTGTTGCATAGGCACCATACAAATATCCAATAAAATAAATAACTAAATCTGGCATATTCCCATTCACCCCCATTGCTGCAGCGCCTGCGCCCATAGCCAGAGCTCCGTGATTTGATTCAGCAAACTAATGCGATTCTCTCCTCACCTTATCACTCTTGAAATCAAAGCTAAAGCTGGGCCTTGAGGTCCTGGCGCTGTGGGCCTTAAACTGAATTTTCAGCCCCCTGACAACTGGCCCGATACAACAGGCCCACATCGGAGAACAAGATGACAAAGCATCCCAAGAGTTGACAATCCTCAGACAATAGGAGCAACACCAGACAAGAAATCAAGAAGTTAGTACAGCGGGCCAGATCCCCACGCCACCCACCCCTGACCCACTCCTGAATGCACCAGCTATAAAATGCAACTTTCAAAACCTGTTACAGGACTGAAATACATGCGAGAGAGGTAGAGCTTTCTCAAAAGATCTCGAGGACAAGCTGGTAGCAGAGGTGGAGAGGCGTGAGGATGATCTCGAAAATTCTGCATGTGAACAGTCCTATGATCTGGCAATGTTATCCACGAGAACCTCGAAGCCTTCAACAAACAACTGCTCCTAAAGCAAGAGGACATAGAAAATCCACCTAAAAGAAACAACGCTCAAATCATGGGTTTACCCAGCCAGGACCGGAACCTGGAGGGCTATGTTCAAAGTCTTCAAAAAGACTTTGAACAAAGATCCTCTCTCTCCCAGATGAGGAACAGATTGCTCTGCACCACACACATAAAGTGTACCCAACCTTTCAATGGAGCAATGGGCTAACGTCTGAGGTACTCACAAGAGTTCACTACTACAATGTCTAAGAAAAAAACTCTTGAAGCCATCATGACCAAGAGTGACATTTGTTACAGGGAGAGCAAGTTACTTCTCTTTCAAGACAGTGGATACATGTTGCTCCTTCACAGACATAACCTCCTGGCCCAAGGGTAAAAACATTGTGCATCAGTGGGGATTCCTTTGCTCACTGCTTTTTGCTCTACCTATTGTCACTATACCCTACTAACCCCCTCCCTCCTCCCTGCACACTTTTTTCAGATCCACCAGAGCGCCAGGGGACCATTCAGATGGTGATAGTGCACGGTACAAGTACCCTTTAACATTAACACCTTTGGAAGTGTGCATTGTCCAAAGTGTATTCTGCAGGGCTGCTCCAATTCACGCAGGACCGTGCTGCTCAGTCTTTCTAGTGAGGAGAAAGGGGATGCCGTTGTTCCAAAGAGCGTTATTTGCTGACCAAAAACACAGGTAACCAAATACAATCATTAGAATATGAGAAACGCCTCTGCATTCACAAATGTGTCTGCTCGTCAAGTGGTATGCTGTACAGAATGTAGCATGCATGCCAGGTAGTTGCAAAGCTGGCCTCTACCCACAGGATGGCATTGCCATGTGCACGCAGTGTTAAACAACCACCTCAATAAATAAGTAAACACATACATGAGCGCATTCATTAAGCACAGCAATTAGTGGGAAAACCAAAGACATCCTTAAAATGCGACCCGAAGGTTGGCCACCAGGGGGCGCGCGGATGCAGTCCTTGTCCGCGTGAGCTCCCGTCGCACGGTCCCCTAAATTGGATTGAGCCCCCGTTTTTAGGGACCCCCCCGGACTGGAACTGGGCGTAGGGGTGTCGGAAGAGCCCCCCCGCAACACAACGAAATCCCGACCAAAATCGGCCAAGAACTCCTGGAGAAAAAGCCCTGGGCGTTTCGCGCCGGAAAACGAAACCAACAGTGCCCAGAACGAGCACCACGCTGCAGTGCCCAGAGTCCCCGGCAACTTTGCGCGCTTCGACCCACGGTGCGGGGACAACGCCCAGACGCCCGCGCACCCCACCCACGCAGGAACGACCCGCTGATGGAATCCGTGTTCACCGGCACAAGGCGGGAGACGAACCTCCACGCGATGCGACTCCAGCGAACCCCGCCGAGATAACAAGTAAGTGCGTACATTGGCACTTCCCGCCTGCTCTCGCACGACTCTACACCTGCAATTCGCCCCCCCCCGCCGAGGAGCAAACCAGCCCAGTGCAGTGGGTCGGGGCCCCACGCGAAGCAGCATAGACCCCGGAGTCCCTCCTGCACCCGGCTTCACCGGCGCTTCGACCACACAGGCCTGCACAAGCAGGGCCCCGCTCTGTCAGGCCCACGGAAGGCGGCGGCGGCATCGCGGAGCACCCGCGACCTCCCTGCGTCACACGTGGTGGTCAGAAGGTGGTCCCCCGTCCACCCAGACGACACCGTAGAACAAGACTTCACAGGGTGGACCCAACTTATCACTTCGGTCCGGACCCCACCAACGGAAGGCCCTCATTACGCAGCCAAAGAAAATAGTCATAAGGAGGGGGACGAACCCAACACGGCGTGACCCGCAAGAAGAGGGTGACCCCGAGACACGTATACCGCACAGATCCAATGACCGTCACGACTCCAGAGCTCTACATGGGGGGCACTCTCTAGCCCTAACTCTCCTTAAACACACTGGAGAACTGCCTTGTCACGCACCGCTGGGGGAATGGCCCCCTGACTCATCGCTGTCCCCTCGGGCACACCAGCGACTCCAAGAAAGATACAGGGGCGTGTGCCTCCTCAGCGGTATCCACAGCTAACTCACCCAAAAGTCCAGAACGGGTTCTCACAAGCGCATGAACCCCCAACAGAAACTCGCCATCTACGCCTACAACGCAAACCCCGGCCCTGCCGGCGACCTGGGGATGGCGTCTCCAACAACCCCGACCCCGGATGGGGACACACCGGCAACGAAAGGCGACATTGCAGGCCTGCTCGCAGAGATCAGGAACATGGGTGCCAGCATTGGTGGGAAAATTGATAAACTCACACAGCGGATTGACAACATTGAGAACAGGGTCGAAGGGATTGAAAATAACCAGGTAGCAATTGATACCCTTGAGACCCAGTTGTCACTGAGGATAAGCGACCTAGAGAAGAAGGAACAAGAGTGCAAGCTGAAGATGGACGATTTGGAGAATCGAGAAAGAAGAAATAACCTGCGATTTTTCGGCATCCCAGAAAAAGAAGGGGAAACTGAAGAGGACCTGAAAACGACCATACATGATATCATAAAGCTCCTTGTTGCCGACGACAATATAGATGAACCCAAAACGGAACGCGTCCACAGGGCGGGAGGGCCACTCGGGGGACCCCGGTCCGTCCTGGCCCGATTTCACCATTATCGAGACAGATCGAGGGTGTTAGAAAAGGCAAAGAATGGAGGCAGCATCACCCTGAGCGGGGCACACATAACGATTTATCAGGATCTCTCCTCCTTAACCCTCGCAATGAGGAAAATGTGCAAACCGCTCACCACATGGCTTAAATCTCGAGACATAAGATATAGATGGGGATACCCCTTCTCCCTCTCCTTCGAACACGAAGGATCGAGAATCAAACTGTCTTCGGAGAGAGAAATTAAGGCCTGCATCCTCGACCTATTAGGTGATCACTCTCAAGAAGAGGAGACCGACCACGCACCCCGCGAAGATAGGGAATGGCGAATACAAGGCCCGAAGAGGAGGAAAGTTAAAGGCTCGAGAAAATACCGCAGAGGAAATGGCTCACCAGAGGGATTGAGTTGATCATACTCCACCGCACTTCCACTCATCTAATTTGCAAGCTAAAATGAGAGCGAAGGACATTGCTTGTGTAGGGTGTTTCGACCCTACCCGTGCTCACCTAACAAGTACACTTGGAGGGGGGGTTCCAGGGGGCTCTAAAGTTGATATTGATGTACAAACTGCAAGGGGACTGTGAAGCAACGGTCTCCACTGGTGGTTCGGTTATGAGCCAGTGCTGCCAACTCGGCTCAATCGAACGCCACCGAACACATGGGGGGAGGGGGAGGGAAGGAAGGGGAAGGGGAACGGAAGCTGATTACGTGTCAACAACATGGATATGCGGCTCACTCAGGGAGATAGGTACGTGGCCCCCCGGTTACCACGGGGAAACAATAAAAGGATCAGCGCGACCAGGTGACCTGAAACACCACCGTCGTGATGACGGCTGAGGCATGCCCCAGGGGCAACATGAGGGTGGGCACATTGAATGTGAAAGGCCTGAACTCGCCCACAAAAAGGTCCCTCGTCTATAGAGAGTTCCGGAGGTCGGGACTTGATATCCTTCTCCTACAGGAGACGAAATATGTGAGAGGCGAAGAAAGATCGATCTTGGGGAAGCGAACGGGGCTGGAGTTCTGGGGATCGGGCCCACTGCGCAAAGGTGGGGTGGGGATCTTGGTCAGAAAAGGAATAGATCTGGTGGTCACGAAGGTTTGGGCGGACGTAGAGGGCCGAGCGCTACTTGTCACGGGCACCATAGGTAAACTAGCTATTACAGTGGCCACGATTTACTCCCCAAATGCAGGTCAGATCCGATACCTCTCCAAAACAATACCCAAGATCATGCTGGAAGCAACCGGCCATGTAATATTAGGTGGGGACTTCAACATGTGGGCGGACCCCGACATGGATTGGCACCCTGGCAATCCCCAAACAAAGGTCAAACCCACTGGGGACTACACTCAATTTAATAAGATGGTGGAATTGTATGGCTTGATGGACGTGTGGCGTTGTAAGCACCCCACAGATAAACGGTATACCTTTTTCTCAGCCCCACATAACACACACACCCGCATAGATTACCTCTTCCTTTCAAGAGACATATGTGATACAGCCTCTAGCTCAGATATCGTTACAATTTCATGGTCAGATCACGATATGGTACGAGCCGAATTGTCACGGGGCTCCCTTCCAGTGGGGAGGGGTAGATGGTGTTGTAATGAATCACTTTGGAAGGATGCAGTTTTTAAACAAGAAATGCAAACCGCAATTGAGGAATACTTCCAACTGAATGACAATGGCGAGGTCGCCAAGCAGGTGGTCTGGGAGGCGGCCAAAGCCACATGGAGAGGGGTTTTAATAAGGGAAGGGGCCAGTAAAAAAAGGGAGAGGGCTTTGATTGAAAACAGGCTCCGCAAGGAAATTACCCAGCTAGAGACGGGAACCCCCACTAATGGGGTTGCGGACTCTGAACGGGTCTTAGAAGCTAGGAAGAAAAGGGAGGAACTCCGTCTCCTAGAACATGAACTAATAGCCCGCAAACTTGTCCTCTTGAAGCAGAAGTTTTACGAGAAAGGGGACAAAGCTGACGCGCTATTGGCAGCTAGACTACGGGCCCAGCAAGCCGACAGAAGGGTACACGAACTATCTGATTCCGAAAATACCCCAGAAGAGCCCCAAACCACCATCCCTGAAAAATTTGCCAACTTTTTTGAAGCCTTGTACACCCCCGACGGAGAACCCGACATACCAAACATCCAAACATACCTGAACGACATCGACATGCCCGAGATTACAGTCACGGAAGCCGAATCCCTTGACAGCCCCATAACAAGTGCGGAGATCCATGAAGCAATAAAGAGACTCACATCAGGTAAATCCCCGGGGGAGGATGGCTTCTCGGCAGGATTTTATAAAACGTTTGCAACACAACTCACTCCCTTCCTCACCGATCTCTTCAATCAGATCCTGAAGACAGGGAAACCCCCCGATTCATTCACGAGGGCGATCATTGTGGTTATTCCAAAGGAGGGGAGAGACCCCGCGAGATGTGGCTCCTATCGCCCAATCTCTTTATTAAACTTAGACGCGAAAATATACGCCAGGGTCCTAGCCGCTAGACTCGAATCGTTCCTCCCCCGTCTCATCCACGCAGACCAAGTAGGTTTCATATTAGGCCGTCAAGGCGCTGACACTATGCGCAAAACCCTTCACTTGATACACACCTCCCATACCCTCCATACCAACCCTGCGCTGCTCTCTATTGATGCGGAAAAAGCGTTCGATAGGGTAGAGTGGGACTTCCTAATGAAGGTCCTTCAGAAGATAGGACTTGGCCCCAACTTAAGAAAGGGAATACAAGCAATATATTCAGCTCCCTCGGCATCGGTCCATGTGAATGGAGAATATTCTAGGTGGTTCCGACTGACGCGTGGTACCAGGCAGGGATGCCCCCTCTCAGCTATCTTGTTCGCCCTATCGCTAGAACCAGTGGCATGCAAAATCAGACAAGACCTTGGTGTAGAGGGCATACGTCTGGGAGGCGTAGAGTACAAACTAGCGCTATACGCGGACGACATACTACTACACGTAGTCAACCCAGAGATCTCCATCCCTCGAGCCATTTTCCTACTTGAGGAATACGGCCGCTTGTCGGGGTTCAAGATCAACCGCGCTAAGTCAGTCCTTTTCCCCTTACAAGGTGACCCAACTACGAACGTGGAAAGATATTCCTCCCTGGGGCTAACGATCGAACACCACACATTACAATACCTAGGGATTCGAATCACCAAAAATATTGCCTCTCTCTACGAAGCAAATTTTCCCCAGCTCTTAACTAAACTCCGGTCTGACCTCGCTAGATGGGGTAAACTCACGATATCGTGGTTGGGCAGGCTCAATGCGATAAAAATGACTTGCCTCCCCCGGTTCCTTTACCCATTCCAGATGCTCCCAATCGAGATCCCTCAAAGGTACTTCGTAGATGTCAGGAAGGAAATTCTAAAATTTCTCTGGCAAGGAAAGAAGCCCCGTATAGCATATGCCACCCTTACAATGCCCAAAGATAAAGGAGGGGTAGGACTACCTGACCTGAAAAAATACCATGCAGCAGCCCAGCTCCGTCTACTCGTCCCCCACCTGCGCAACTACAGTGAACCACAATGGGTAGCAATGGACAACCACTACCTTGCACCCGCAACACTTGGAGAATGGATGTGGGCACCACGGAAACGGGTCTTGGGAAGGACAAGAAACCACCCACTATTTGTAGCCCTGTGGGACATCTGGAGGGAGGGAATGGACATGAAATGCATTACAACTTGGCCGTCCCCACTAAGCCACTTATGGTCACCAGGCATCAACAACCATATCCCCAACGTAGAAAGATTTCAGACCTGGTATGAGGCGGGACTTGAGCGGGTGGGTCAGCTTCTCCGCACCGACTCCTTCATCACCTTGCCAGCCCTAACAGAGATCTTAAACATAGGAACTCTATCCGCTTTTCACTACCTCCAAATTAAAGGAGTCCTGACGAGGGAGGTGTGGAAGGATAAACTGAGCAGAGATCTCACCCCATTTGAAAGACTGCTAGACTCCAAGACTGATAGGAAGGGACTGATCTCAATGATGTACAAGCTGCTGTTGGAGGGAGGTAATGGGTCGACATATACTCTTCGAACACGATGGGAAAATGACATGGGGATTGAAATTGAAGACGAACTATGGGACAAAATGTGCTCCATGGCCACACGCACCTCTATATCAAGCCAATACAAATTACACTCCATCAAGCTCCTACACCGCTGGCAATATGACCCACACAGACTATCAAAGATGTATCAAGCATCATCCCCCCTTTGTTGGCGCGAATGCGGTCAAATAGCTGATTACTGGCATATGTGGTGGAGCTGCCCTGGGGTCCAGATTTTCTGGGATGAGGTGCTGGGCTGGATAAGGCACACGGATGGGATCCAGAGAGCCCTGACCCCGCAACTGGTGCTGTTTAGTCTTGAGGCGGAGGATGGCGAATGGACGAAGGTCCAGGGAGTAGTCCCCCACTTATTACTTGCGGCGAGGGCACTGATAGCGACCAAATGGAAATCATTGTTGACCCCTAGTAAGAAAGAATGGATTAATGTCGTCTTAAATCTTTGCACGATGGAAAAGATAACGGCATCACTCCATGGCAGAACGTTACAATGTGAGCTCTTATGGTCCGACTTCCTGAGCGCATACACGTCCACTACGGAACCAACCCACAGCGAAGATGACTCTCTACCCTGAAAGGACAGGACCAGACCACCCTCCTCCTCCAGGGACGGCCCCACCACCGCTTCGCCATAGATCTTCCCCCATCCCAGTAGACACAACCATCCCAGGCCTGTAGCCACACCCCCCTCATGAACACGCCCATAGCAGAACTCATCTGACCTAGCACTGACCCACAACAAACACCCTGACCATGATGCCAAAATTTCCAAATGACCAGTCTTCCATTCCGGGGGGGAGGGGGGAGGGAGTATTGATTTTAAATTTGTCGGGGGAAAAGAGATGACATACTTGTATGTGTTGTTGGCCCCCCTATGTTCTTCCGTTTATGTATGCTCTATAGCTGCACCTCACGATCACCAGGAAGAACCTGACCTGAACAGATACTCGTTGTTATTTCAAACGACATTCTCAGTCTGTACTTCTCTGTTCATGTGCAATGTTTACTTTGAAAATTCAATAAAAACAAATTTAAAAAAAAAAAAAATGCGACCCGAAGTTGCCCGACGTCACGTGTGTAGCAAGGCAAACGTGAACACACACACACACCTGGCAAGTATGGGTACCACATCCCAAAGTTTTACGCGCAGTTGATGTTGTAGAAGAAAACGGCAATAACGTCAATTAAATGCACCAGCGTCGTCAGGCGAAGACAAACTTTCCAAAGCAATATTCCTGTCAGCAACATATATTGAGTAATTCTCTAAGCTCCTGAACATCTGCCCCGGGTGCATCCTACAGCTCTGCTCAACTCCCCGGCATCTGCATCATGGCAGTGGGCAGTGTCATTGTTAAAAGGGAAACATGCAGTCAGAAAGTTTGCACACGTGCCTCAGGAACGAACCGGCACTGCTGAGTTCCAGCAAAGCTGCAAGGGGTTCAGCGCTGGCAGCGATGGAAGAGACAAGTCCGGATTTACCAGAGGGTCGGAGGAAGGCAGCCGGGTGGCGTTCAGCCCCACCAGAGAAGGCAGAGTCTGGGACATCCAGTTGGAAATCATTGCGCCCAGCTTGAGAAGGGCACTCATCACTGTGGAGCTGATCAGCCGCGGCCCGCGACCACTCCGCATCATGCTAATTGTGCCGTTTTATATTTTCTGCATTTTTCGACAAAAAATGCCGAAAATATAAAACGGCACATTTTGGATGGATTGGAGATTCTGTAACGCGGCCCGCACTGGGCAGCAGCAGCACGCCTGCCTGGGTCTTGCTGTCCGCGTGGACCAAGGCCGTTGGGCCTTGGCACACGGACCTGGGGTAAAAAAGGCCCAGGCCTGGCGGCCCCCGCCTTGGTGGTAGGCGGGCCCGGGCCCGCTACCACCAGGCCCGCCCGCCGGAGACTCGAAAACAAGGCCCCATTAAGTTGACCGCAGTCAGTAATACTGAAAGACGTAGGCCTGGCCTACACGTCTTTCAGTGTTGCTGACTGGGGCTGTGGTCCGTGGGCCACGTCCCCGCCCGGGCCCAAAAACACAAACAAATCTGCTGGGACCACCTGGCTACTACTTACCCGCCGGCTCCTAGCCAGGGTCCAGGCCGTCTCTGCTGGGCTGGTGGATGGTCTTCAGGGCCGGGCAGCTGGGCTTGCGTCGACTCGTGACTCCTGCCGTCGTGTCGTCTAAAGAGAGTGTGAAGGTGGCGCAGGTACACCCACACACCCCCAGCACCAGAGATCTGCATAGATACAGTAATGTCATTGGCTGTTTGCCAGCCAATGCAAGGGTTGTCATTGGCTGGCAAACAGCCAATGACATTACTGTGTCCATGCAGGGGAGGGGAGGGAATTTCAGTGACGAGGGACGACCCGGACCTAGTGCGCTGTTTACGCACATTTTAGACTGGCGGGGCCACCCCTGAAGCGCCCCACCAGCCTTCTAATTAAAGGGGGCTTACGTAGAGTGCGTGGAGCTATGAGCTCCACTCACTTTACTATTGAAGAAAAAAGCGTAAAACGGGACGCGCCCCGCTGTGTTAACAGCCGGGCCCGGCCCTTTATCATTGTTGCCTTGCCACAGCGCCCCCGCGCTGTTGGCAAAGGAAATGCAAGCTAAAAGAGATTCAATCGGAGAAGTTCTCAGATTGAATCTCTTTTAGCTTCCTCTTTCTTTTCTCCTTCTTTTCTGGGGGGGCGGCGCCCGGCCGCCCCATGATAGCAGCCGCCACTGGAAGGATGAAAGGCTGAGTTTGGCCCTGCCAGGATTCGAACCTGCATCAGCAAGCTCTGCACAGATGTCAAAGCGAGCGCTCTACTCGCTGTGCTATCGGACCGGCTGAAGCACTTCTTGCAGGTAAGTAAAAGTCTTGCACAATGTTTTAGAAGTCTTTGTAGAAAAAGTAGAATCAATGTAGGGCCACAAGCTGCGAAGCTTGTGAGAGGTAGAAGATGCAAGCAACTCTACAGAAGTAACCAAGACCAGTCTCAACTGAGATCAAGTAAGGCTACCACAACAAGAGGTAAGTTCTCTTAGACTGTACAGTACCTTTGGTTAGAAGAAACGGTTCCAGCTGGCTTCTGTTCCTGTGTGGCTCTGCAGATCCTTGTGTTCCTGGGACTCAGTCGTGGAGACAAGGGGGAGGACTTCTGGGGACTCCTGCAACACAACGGGATGGTCGGTGACAGAAAAGGATAAACTTGTATTCAGCAGCACTTTGCGGTGGTTTCAGCTCCTCGCGTGTCAGCAAATAGCACTACTGCAGACTCTCGGATACCACTCTGGACTTTCCTCGCATCTGGGGTCCAGCACTCTGTTGAGGTGGCTCAGGCTTGGCCAGTCCTGCTTACTGGGAGTCCGGGGGATCTTCCAGCAGCTAGGGCCCGACTTAAAAGTGATGCACTCTGTTATGCAAGATTGTATGCAGTACCCTTTGGGTGAACTAAAACAACCCTGACCTCCTGGCACTAGGAACCCAACCTTTGGTTTAAGTCTGTACTACACAGGTTGGTAGCATGTTGAGCAGCTAGGCCTATCTCAAGGGGGGTCAATGTGAGCTGTAGGGGAGTTAAACAGAGATTCACAGTGACAAGTATTCAAATATACACTTAAATACAAGGTTTCTTGAATAAACAATTATTGATTTGTCAGTTAGAATAAGCCTTCAGAAGGGAGCAATGTAAAAGCAACACACAAATGCACTCTGAAACGATACACTGTTAGTTTCTAAATCAGTAAAGACCCTTTTGTGATGGCCCGCAGTCGCAACCTGCCCCTTCAGGTGACTTCAAATAACTTACTGTTGCATTTACAATGCTCTTAGAACTTGGTCAAAGAAAAAGGTTATTAGAACAACAAGAGACCACAAATCTTCTTAGGCAGGCTGTGACAGACCACTCAGACAAGGTAGATAAGTTTAACCAAAATCAGTCTTTATTGACTAATTTTTAAGAAAAGAAAAGGAAAACGTTAATTCAAGTATCAGTTCTCTTTCCAGCCGAGATGACTCATGGGGTTTCTGCGAGTGTAAGGCTGAAATCTCTGTTTAGTGTTCGTAAGCCCACTGGTATGGACTTGTGGACTCCTCGCTTCCAAACCGATTCTGAAATGAGAAAGAGAACTCCCCATCAGTCCTTCGTCTCTCTTTGCTTTATATAGGGCCCGGCCACTCTTGACCCAATCAGGACTCTCCTTCTATCCGAGGATATAAAAACCCTCCCAAGCCCCGCCCCCTTCCTTCCGTGCTCCCAGTCGCCATGATGTCTCTCCGCCATGTGCCACGAGGTGAAGATTGGGGTTTTTACAGTCAGAGGTCCCTAGCTTTGGTAAGGATAAAGACCTTCTAATATCCTTCTTCTTGGTCTCTTTTCTCTGTTTTACGAGGGTGAGGTTATACGGTTCTTTTGCTTCTCTTTGTTCCGTTCCCCGTTTGTGCCGTCTTGGCCCAACAACCTCTCCCCGTTGGTCGTTCGTACTGCGGAACACGCGGCACACCCCGGCAGACCCTTGTTCCATCTGGTCGCCTGTGTTGTGGTTTCTGCGTTCCTTGCCCGTAGGTTCCTCGCCATTTCTCAACGCCGCTACCGGCCGTGTGTTAGGGTTTCCACTATCCGCATTCAGGCAACACAATTCGCGGATTGCACCCAGGTCTACCCCCGACCACAATTGACTGTTTCCTTCAGTGTCTTCCTCCTCCTCCTTTCGGTTTGTACGTTCAGGTTCGAGTTTTGTTTTTCCAGTGTCCACCTCACTGCTTCCCGCAGGCCCCTCCGTTGTTTCCGGGTATTTGGTGTTCGCATTGCGTCCCATGGCCTCTGATGCAGTCTGGCTGTTACACAGGCAAATACCTTTGGATTCCCTAAGCAGAGTCATTACAGGCTAAGCCAAAGTCAATGGGCAAAAGTCTTAGATACAGGATGAAGCACTTCTGGTAGGTAAGTAAGAAAAGTCTTTTCACAATGTTTTAGAAGTCTTTGAAGAAAAGAAGAATCTATGTAGGGCCACAAGTTGTTTAGGCTTTTGAGTAGTAGAAGATTCAAGGAACTCTACAGTAAGAGGTAAGTTCTCTCAGACTTTACAGTACCTTTGGATTGAAGAAAAAGTGCAGCAAATTACTTCTGTTCCTGTGCAGCTCTGCAGATCTCTCTGTTCCTGGGCCTTAGTCGTGGGGACAAGAGGGAGAACTTCTGGGGACTCCTGCACTGCAATGGGACGGTCACCGCTCGCAACCGGCAATCTTCAAACAAGTGGCACTTCGGTGTTTCAGCTCCTCACGACTACCAGAAATACAATGTGGTTTCTGGCTCTTCGAGATGGACTTTCCTTGCTTCTGGGTCCCGCACTCTGTTGAGAGGGCTCTGGCTCCGTCAGTCCTGCTTCCTGGGAGTCTTGGCCAACTTAAAAGCAACGCACACAATCTGGTGTTCCTCTCCCTTGCTGTTCGGTTTCCAGCAGCAACTCTGTGGAAATTCAACCAGTTCCGAGAAGATGTCCAGGTGGCATACTTTGGAGTTGATTGGTCCCACCAACTCAAAGGGGAGAAGTCCTCCTTGCAGGGGCTTCTCTGTCGATACGAATTTGGAGTTTCAGCACAGCAGCAGGGCTTCACTGGGCAAACCAATGGTCCAGGAGTTGCAGCAGGCGTCCTCTTCAAGTTCTTATTCGGTTCCTTCGTCCAGTGGTCGACTCTGCCTTCCAAGCCAAAATCCTCGCCTTTTATTTAGTTATCTCCCATTCATTTCAACCTAGCTGTCAGTCACCCAGCAGGGGGCTGTCCTTGCCGGACAATCGCCACAGAGTGCATTTGGGTCTCCCAGGAGACTAAGCACAGGGAGTTTTGGGCACCTCCCTCACTTCCTGTCCCCACCAGACACCCTGGAGCCAGAGGTGGGCTTCACTCGTGAATCCCGCCAAAGGCAAAGCGAACAAAGGGACCAACCCTGGGTTGGCGCGCAGAGTAAATCTCAAGAAGGACCTGTCCACAAAGAAATGGCAAAAAAAGAAGACCGGAGCCCTTTTGACAAAAATGGCACTCTTCGGTGCTTTACTGCAGCTGCGAACACAGCCTGCGGTAAATGCACACCACAGTAGTTAAAAGTAAACCACTGCCACCAGCCATTCATCGAGGAAATGGTAACATAAAAATGTTACATGAGAAGCTAGACAAAGGGGATACTAAGTAACCCCTCCAACACCCTATTGTAAGATAGTGTGTGCTGGGTCTAGAAAGTTACAAGATGCAAGTAAAGTCAATTTCACTTAACTGAGCTTGGAGACGGTAGTATATCCCATAGAAGGTATTTAAACCTTTGGGAAATCTGGAAGACTTCCCTGTGCCACTGCACTGAAGGTGCTGTGTCACAATGCAAAGATGATGCCTATGGAGTTTGGCAGACTCCCAAGTCAGAAGCAACCGAGTCCAAATCACAGAAAATACATGAGAGAGTCCAGCAAAAAGATCTGGGGGTCTCTTGAGAGGAATTAGCACATTTCTGAGAATTCTCCCTAACAACAAGGCTGGTGCAGTCTCCCACAGGGTACTGCATACAACCTTGCCTAACAGCCCACAGCGAACTCAAGGTAAGTAAAACCCATATACTTTTTTAACCTCACAATGAAGTCCAGGTTAGATCTTTCCCAGATATACAAGTACCTTATGTATGACCTATGAGGGACAGTTGAAACCAAAGACACTCTCTGTGAGTCGGTCTACAACAGTACAGGGAAAGCAAACCCCAAAGTTACACTTTACTGAATGACTAAAAGTTATTCTAGGTAGGTAAAACCTAATGCAGACTTATTCCTGACAGGCTTTGCAGCAAGTCAGGGGAAGCAAGACCCAGTTGGGGAACACTCCTACAATTATCCGAACAGGAATAATCTGGTGAAACCAACGCATTACTTTTGGGAAGAGGCACAACCTAACCACAGATCAGTAATATACCTTCACATCTACTTTCTATTAGTATGGCTACACGGTTTCTAAGGAAAGAAAGATGTTAACCATACTTTTAAGAATAGTGCATCACACATCCAAGGTAAGTAAGAACCTTTGTAACTGTTCACTCTTACACTCACCAACCAACTCTTTTACAAGTAAGTAACTTTTAAACACTTATTTTCTTTTCTAGGCAAAAGACCCAATCCTTAGACGTCTTTCCCTTATTCTTGGAGCATGAGTGCTCTCAGTGGCAGAAGGGGGGGGTCACTAGGGTCTAGTGGTCGACAGACCGTGTCAGAATAGGTTCTTAACTAGCAAAAGTCAGTTCCTCAGGAAGACTGCTCAAACAGGTGAGTACTTTACTTCTAGAGTTAGAAGACGGTTCAGGGGATTCACAGACCTTAGCAGGATTCTAGCAGTGGGACTGGGTGTACTGGACGAGAGGCCTCCCCATCACATAAAACATCCCACAGCTACACAGAAATCCTAAGAGACTTAAAGGTAAGTACATACCCAATCCAACACAGTACCTCAGCATTGAAGAAGATTTTTTAGCAGGAGGCCTTCAGGATCTGCAGCCAAATACCCAGTCAGTGGATTCCTTGTCGTGGTGACTGAAAACAAGACCTCAGACGGAACTTTGCTGCAGGGATCAATGGAGGCAGCTCTAGGCAAGGTTTTCCTCATGGCTGAGGATTTGGCACCTGTTCAAGGAGCACAGAAGAAGACAGGAAATCGCAGTTGAATTCTCGTCGTTATAAAGGTCCAGCACTCTGGTGAGGGGACTTTTCAGACTCGATTCGTGTCTCTGGAGATACACCAGGATGCCCACGAAGTTTCAGCGAGATTCGGAATTCGGAAGACCGTGCACCGCACAATGTCCCGAGGTCCTAGGGTATTGGGGTATTGCAGCCCTGCAAGGTCGCAGCAACACGTGGGATGGCTCAAAAGGCAGGTCTTCTTGAGTCTAGTCGGTCTCACCAGGCTCTGGGTCAGGGTCAAATTTTACGGAGTCCCCCAGGTCGATTGGAAGGAAGGGCTACAGCCGGCTCTCTGGTCTCTGCAAATCGTTTCAGCCGATTTTCCTTCATCCTCTTTGGTTCCAGTGGTTGACTTGTCTTCAGCTTCCAGGTTCGCAGTATTTAACAGGAACTACAGCACAACTTCTGCATTTTACAACCAGGGCGGTCTGGTTCTCCAATCGGGACAGCCAGCCCCCCACTGGGATTTGTCCCCATTCAGGCAAGGAGGAAGACAAAAGGCTGCAGAGCTTTGGACTCCTCCCTCGCTTCCTGCCTTCACAGACAGACTGGAGCCTGGACGGGAATTCCAGGGGACTCCTGCCGAAGATGCAAATCACACAAAGGAATTTCCCACCCCGGATGTCCGGGGAAGGAACAAGAAAGGACTAGAAACACTAAAATGACGACGGGGCCATTTTGGTAACATGAGCACCCTTCGGTGCCTTTACTGTAGCTGTGAACACAGCCCCCGGCAAAGGTGCACCAAATTAATACAAGGTATCACTTCCAGCAGCCATTGAAGGTAAGCCTGTCGATGTAACAGAATTGTTACAGTTTTAGTGTGAAAGGGGATACATTGTATCTACTCAGCCCTCCACATAAGGTGGGGGGTGCTGGTTTCACTTAACAAAATAAAATGTAAAAAGGATCCAAAGATCCTTTCTACCCTTGAGAACTGTAGTTCTCTCAAGTTTAGCCAGATTAAGTTAAAAGGGGAGCCCCTAGTGCAACCCAGCAACAACCGGCACTTACTGCCAAAAAGTTGTTAAAGAGGATAACTTTTAAAAGGACACTATGGAGAGTCACACCCATAAAAAGAGTAAACGATTCTGCGAGTGTGGAAAAAGGTTCCCACTCAGAGGTGTAAAAGCAAAAAGTTCTGGGGTAGACCCAGGTCAGGAAGATTTACCATTACTGTGAAAATCTTACCTAACATCTCTTCATTGGCTATACTTTATCTGATGGCTCCACCTGAGACCACCTCTAAAATGATGATAATGAAAAAATGCAATTTCTTTACCTCTGGATTGGTCAGTACATTTATGTTGGGGAGAATTCTCTGTTAAGGCTAATTTCCCAAACCTAGTGAGTCCCCCAGCAGCTTTGCTGGATTTTTGGGGTTTATTTTTTTCTCCTGCTAGGAGTGAGACTCTTTTTCTCCTACTCTTAGACATGATTTGAGGTGTTCCTTTGACTTTGTATGTGTTCTATGGGCTATGGGGTCCTTTACCCCATAGGGTTTCATGTGTTTTTGATATGTGGGTTACACAGCACCCTCCGTGCAGTAACCCAGGGGTGTCGTAGCGACCCCCAAACATAAACTCCATACCCTGGGACTGACTACTGTCTCCCAGGGCATGTAAAGTCACCATTGGCTTTACTAGTCTCAAATTGTGAACAGAACCAGTACAAACCATCATATTGTGGACGTAGTGGTCGGGGCAATTCGATTGCCCCGTGGTCTGTTGTTCGAGGGGGCACTGTCCCGTCCCCCCGACCGAGTTTTGGCTGGTGGCGGTGGATACTACTTTTTATATTCAACCGCAAATATATTCCTATGGGATTTTCCCATTGTTCGAGGCTACCACTTTTTATATAGCCTCGAACATACCGCTGGTTTATTAAATGAATATAAATGCATCGGTTGGTATTTTTTGCCGAAACTTGGTTCCAAAATGGTGTTTGTGTTCGCTTCTGTGACTCCAACCCAAGTCGAGCCCTTTGTTCCACTTTTTGGCGGGCTTCTCCACAGAAGCCTCCAAAAGTGGAGCCACTCTGTCTGGGTACCACAGGGGGTGTGGGAGGGGGTTTAGGCACCCTGGACTGAGTTGCCTAGGCAACTCAAGTTGCACTCTTGTGTGATTGGCCCAAGTGGTGAGCCGCCCAGCTCACCACTTAGCATGTTTGAGTGACAGCTAGGCTGAATGAATGGGGGTTTTCTGCATAAAAGCAGGGCTTTGGGGACTGGAACTTCAGAAGTCGCCACAGGACCTAAAGAATCCGAGGTGGGAGAAGCCGAACCGACCTGCAACGACGAAACCACCGGTGGAGCCCTGCTGAACCGTCTCACAACTTTTCCCGACGACAGAGGAGATCTCCAACCCGGAGAGTCTTCTTCCTTTGACTGGTGGGGATAACCAGTTTGCCCGTCTTTTCGCCTTCCTGGACCATATCGTGGCTGCCTTGCCCGTGCCAAGCACCCCGGCAACCGGAATACCATGGTTTACCACCACCGCGAAGAAAAGGGAAGTACCTTGTAACCGGGAAACTCTGCGGCTGGTTTCTTCCCTGGCAGTGCAATGACCTTCAACTTTCCTCCACGTCGAGACCTCTTCCTCTGGACGAAACTCCGACTTGCACCCGCTGCCAGGAACAACTGTCCCCGCTGGAGCGTTCTTCCCATTATCATCTACTGTGTCCCGCCTGGCTTCCCTTGCGACAGATCGTTCGGGGTGACAGTAAATCCTTGACTTTCTAACCTGGGTTACCCTGGGGCCTGTTAATTAACTTTTCCTGACTTGATCTCAATCTTTTATGAACTATCTACAAAGACTCTTTGGGCATAACCCCACTGTGTGATCCTGGACACATTTTGCTGGCTCTCTCTAAGAGTGGGCCTGGCATTTGAACTTACTTGCTCTCCAGTAGACTTTGCCTAACCTGCCTCACTGTGGTTCTTAGAAAAGTATTGAAATTTGTGTGCTTTCATAACTTTGCCTTTTCCCCCCCTTTTTCTATAACTTATCAGAGTGCCATCTTATTTTAAGCGCTCACCTCTGTCTGAAAATAAGTGGTGTTTCTCATTAAGACTTGTCTAATAAGTAATCAGGGTTGTATATATATAATAGTGACTGTGTTGAAATTACTTACCTCTTTGTGTGCTAGTGTAATTTACAAGTGTGTCTTTAAATAAATAATGATATACTTTTACACCAAAGCTCTGGTCATTGTTTGCTTGTGCTACTGTATCTCTGTACCTATTGTGTATACTCTATATACTGCCTAACTCATCTTGAGAGAACTCTGACTGCTCAGCCACAGCTACCAGGTAAATCTGGGTGGTACGGACTGCTACCAATTGGGTTTACTGCCAACCACCTTTAGTCCTAAATCTTTTGCAGTGGTCCCTAAGGGAACTGCACAGGTTTCTGCCTAACAATTTACTTATGAGATATTGTTAATAGAAGCTAAGTATTAGTTGGCATGGAATTTACCAGCCTCGATTGATTGGCTGGTCATCAAAACATCATGAGTAGCTGTACTGGCAGGGTGAGGGACATTGAGAGGCTGCTTTACCAATTAAATCTTCCCTTCTCTAATTCTCTAGGCCATGAGCCAGGGCTTCCAGCTTTGAATTTAACCTTGTACTGTATTGTGATTCAGAGAACATTTAAGACATTGCTGACCGGTGCATTCCTGCATCTCGCCTTAATGAATAGGCACTGTCTTTTCCCCCCCCTCACCCCTTAGGTCACATGGGGCGACACCACATTTTGAATCGCACTGCTTGTTTTTACTGAGATTTTCATCCATTTGGTTATGGTTATCTTGGCCCTTCTTGTACTCTAGCGACTTGGTCGAGCTGCTTTTCTTCAATATTGTCTCCTAATTGATGAGTAACTGGTCTTCGATGAGTTGTTTTTCCTTGACTTAATCTAAGAGAAATGTTTTCGTCCTTGGGCATTATTATGATATTTTATTTATATTGCGCCCATACACAAGCCAGAGCGCGACAAGGCAAGGGGGGGGAACAAGGGAGGACAAAACAATCTTACTAGGCCCAGATCTTCCATTCTCCATGGTGCCGGCACAAGACTCTCCTTTCTATTTTAACCCTTGCAGGAGCAGAGCATCTGACTTCTGCGTTGTCCAGTGTTAGGACATTTTGTATGTAGTAACCCTGTGGGAGACTACACCAGCTTTGTCCTCTTGGCAATAGGGAACCCAACTATTTGTATAGGTCTGTACTACACAAGTTGGTAGAGTGACTGAGCAGCCAGACGTATCTCAAAAGGTGTAAATGTGAGCTGTAGAGATGTAACAATGAGATTCACAATTATAAGTATTCAAATAACACTTACACTCAAGGTTTTCAAGTAAAGTTATTATTTATTTAACAGTTGATTTTAAATGAGCCTTCTTTGGAAAGGGCAACAAGTCACAATCCAAATACACTTCACAACACTTCCTCTGATTTAAGTTAAGCAAGTAGATACCCTTTTGGGATGTCACACACACACATACTTCCTACACCCTTAGGTGACTTCATTTACTAGGGCTCTGTGGACATTGATATATCAATTTTGACACTTAATACTGAGGTTGTGGAAAAGATTAAGGAAGTAACAAGGTTAGCAAGTTCTCAGAACAAGTGAATACTTTGCAGTATTTCCAATGAAGTCTAGGTTAGACCTTTCCCAGCAATACAAGATAAACGTATGCACCACCTATGAGGGACAGTTAAAACCAAAGTCAATGGGTCAGAAGAGCCTACAGGGAGCCAGGGCGGCCAAAGTCAATTGAGCAAAGTCTAGGGAGCTGAGGCAGATCTTCAGATAGCACAAAAGTCTTGCACAATGTTATTAGAGAGAGTGTAGCAAAAAAGAATCACTGTAGGGCCGCAAGCTGTTAGCCTTGTCAAGGGCAAAGATCAAGCAACTCTGCAAAAGGCAGCTACTGCAAGTCTCCAGTGGGAACAAGCAAGCTACAGGCCAAAAGATACAAGTACCCCTTCACCCAAGACAGTACCTTAGGTTGGAAGAAGAGGATCCAGCTGGCTTCTGTTCAGGTTGCAGTCCTGCAGTTCCTGGGTCTCAGCCGTGGAGACAAGAGGGAGAACGTCTGGAGGACTCCTGCACTGCAGTTCGAAGGTTGGCGGCGGCAATGGGCTCTTTGCAAATCACTGGCACTTCACAGTTTCAGCTACCAGCAATTATCAACACTGTGGTTCTTGGACACCTTATGGGCTTCCCTTGCGTCTGGGGTCCAGCACTCTGTTGAGGTGGCTCAGGCTTGGGTCGTCCTGCCTCAGGAGGGTCCTCAGGATCTTCCTGGAGCTCAGGTACGGCTTAAAGACGATGCACCCGTTCCTGGTGTTCCTGACCCCTGGCACTCGGCTCCAGCAGCAGCAAGGAAGTAAAGCCAGCAGGGAGAGGGTTTCCAGTAAAGTTAGGCTTGGGGTCAGTTGCTCCCACCAACCCAAGGGAAGAAGTCATCTATTCTGGGCTTCTCTAGTCGATACGAAATTCGGAGCTTCAGCGCTGCAGCAGTGCTTCACCGGCCAAACCAGCGTTCCAGGAGAGTGCAGCAAGCTTCTCTTCTCAGGAGGATAGGTCAGGGGCAACATGCTCGCCTTGGAAGCAAGATGAGACAGAGCAGCACAGGTTCGATCCCCAGGTCCGCGCTTAGAAACCTCTGGGTATTAAACACGTTATAAATAACCTATCATATCTTCCAGTTTCTTTCTTTGGATGTTTCGTCCAGTGGTCGATTTCTGTTCAAGAGACCTCGCCTTTTATGCAGGTTTCTCCCATTCATGCACAACCTTGCTGTCACTGACACAGCCGGGGTGGCTGTCCTCCAAGGCCAGCCAGCCAGCCAGCCAGCCAATCGCGACTAAGTGCATTCAGGTATGTTAGGGAGAATTCTCAGAAATGTGCCAATTCCCTCTACTTTCGAGACCTTCAACAACTTTTCTGGGTTTTGAGGACTTGATTTTCTTTTTAACCTGGAGAGAGTGAGGCCCTTTTTCCCACTCTCTCATGTATTTTAATGTTTTTTTCTGTACTCTGTGTTTCTTTTGGTTGTGGAGTCTGACAACTCCATAGGCATCATTTTTTACATTGTGGCACACAGCACCTTTAGTGCAGTGACACAGGGAAGTCTCTTAGATTCGCCCAAGGTTTAAATACCTTCTCTGGGATAAACTACTGTTTCCCAGAGCAGTTAAGTGAAATTGACTTTACTTACATTTGTAACTTTCTAGACCCAGCACACACTATCTTACAATAGGGTGCTGGAGGGGTTACCTAGTATCCCCTTTTGCCTAACTTCCCATGTAACAATTTTATGTTACCTTTTCCTCACTGAATGGCTGGTGGCAATGGTTTTGTTTTTACTACCGTGGTGTGCATTTACCGTGGGCTGCGTTCGCAGCTTCAGTAAAGCACCCAAGGGTGCCATTTTTGTCAAAATGGCCCCCGTCTTCTTTTTTCGCGATTTCTTTGTGGAAAAGTCCTTCTTGAGAATTACTCTGCGCCCCAAACCAGGTTTGGCCCCATTGTTCGTTTTGCCTTTGGCGGGATTCACCCACCTCTGGCTCCAGGGTGTCTGGGGTAGGCAGGAAGTGAGGGAGGTGCCCGAAACTCCCTGTGCTTAGTCTCCTAGGAGACCCAAGTACACTCTGTAGTGATTGGCCGGTTGACTGTCCACTAATGAATGGGAGAGAGCTGAATAAAAGGCAAGGCTTTTGGCTTGGAAGGCAGAGTCGACCACTGGACGAAGGAACCGAAGAACTACTAGAGGACGCCTGATGCAACTCCTGGACTGTTAGTTTGCCCGGTGAAGCCCTGCTGCTGTGCTGAAACTCCAAATTCGTATCGACAGAGAAGCCCCTGCAAGGATGACTTCTCCCCTTGCGTTGGTGGGACCATACAACTCCAAAGTAAGCCACCTGGACATCCATCTCGGAGCAGGTTGAATTTCCACAGAGTTGCTGCTGGAAACCGTAGAACCAGGGAGAGGAACACCAGTTTGTGCGTGTTGCTTTTACGTTGGCCAAGAGCTCCAGGATGATTCTCCGGACTCCCAGGAAGCAGGACTGACCAAGCATGATCACCCTCAACAGAGTGCGGGACCCCAGAAGCAAGGAAAGTCCATTTCGACAACCAGGAACTGCAGTGTTGCTATTTGCGGTAGATGCAAGGAGCTGAAACACTGAACAGCCACTGATTTTCAAGATTGTCGGTTTACGAGCAGTGACCATCCCATTGCAGTGCAGGAGTCCCCTGGAGTCCTCCCTCTTGTCCCCACGACTGAGGGCCAGGAACAGTGAGATCTGCAGAGCTGCACAGGAACAGAAATCATCTGCTGCACTTTTTCTTCAATTCAAAGGTGCTGTAACAAAGTCTGAGAGAACTTGCCTCTTGCTATATAATTCCCTGCATCTTCTACCCCTCACAAGTCTAACAGCTTATGGCCCTACATTTGATTCTTTTCTTCAGAGACTTCTAAAACATTGTGCAAAGATTTCTACTTAGCTACCAAAAGTGCTTCATCGTATATAAGACTTTTGCCCATTGAATTTGGCCTAGCCTGTTATACTGAATGACTCTGCTGTGGGGATCCAAAAGTATTTGCCTGCTTAAGAATATTTGTGGTCTCTTGTTGTTCTAATAATCTTTTCCTTTTACCAACTTATAACAGTATTCTAAATGCAAACAGTAAGATATTAATTTCCCCAGCACCCTAGCTATTGAAGTCGCCTGAGGGTGTAGGTTGTGTCTGTGGGCCATCCCAAAATGGTCTTTACTGATTTAGAAACTAAGAGTGTACAGTATTGAAGTGTATTTGTGTTACTATTATATTGCTCCCTTCTGAAGAAGGCTTATTCTAACTGACTGATAGATAAATTAATTGTTTATTCAAGGAGCCTTGAGTGTAAGTGTTTATTTGAATACTTGCCACTGTGAATCTCTGTGTAACTCCCCTATTGCTCACATTGACCCCTCTTCAGATAAACCTGGCTGCTCAGCACGCTACCAAAACTGTGTAGTACAAGCTTATACCAAAGGTTGGGTTTTCTATACCTGTAGTCATTGTTTGTAGTGTTCTCAGAGGGTACTGCATGCAAACTTTGCCTAATATCGTCCAACAGGGCTTCACCGGGCCAGACGCAGGAAGGGATGCAGGGTCTCTTCAGGAGGTTTCTTCGGATCTTTAGTCAGCCGTGCTCCTGCAAGTGATGTTTGGCTACAATGCTGATCTGGAGAAATGGATGCAGGAGTTCTCATCTTATCCAAAACCCTGGCTGGAAGCAAGTCTAAGTCCACCAATGGAACGGATGTGCACCATTCAAACAGCCAGCTATGGTCTAATCACTATTGCTTTCACGCATGTCCCACACCCAGACTTTCAGGCACCACGAATGTGAGGTGGGACCAGACAGACCCACCCCCTTCCTGAGACAAATGGACACAGACCCTTGGTGGCGTGGCCATTTGAGGGGACTAGCCCCTTTTAGTAGGCATACACGGTAAACGTGAATGTGCACACTAGAAGTAACACAAAAATTGTACACTATATTTGTGGCCACCTGCTTGTCTTTAGGCACATGTAAAAGTAACCAAAATTCCCACGTGTAAAAGACTGGGGTGATAAGTATCCCCATTGCACTGCATTGTACGATGCTGTGTGCAAGGTTAAAAAGTTAGAAAAGTGTACATAAGAACATAGTTTCCCAGTACTGCTAGTCTGAAGCACTGATCAGTTTCCCCCTAACAAAACAGACAAAAGGCCAGGAGGGAGTGAAGCTGAAAGCTTGATTTACCTGCAAAATATCAAAACATGTTCACAAAGAAAAGGAAAAAAAAGAAGATTGGTGCCATTTTGACAAAATGGTCACCCATGGGTGCCTTACTGTAGCTGCGATTGCAGCCCGCGGTAAAAACACACAATGGTAGTAAAAAGTAAACCACTGCCACCATCCATTAATGAAAATATTACATGAGAAACTTGACAAAGGGGATACTAAGTAACCCCTCCAGCACCCTATGGTAAGATAGTGCGTCTGTCAGGGCAGGAAGAGAGGGAGGTGCCTGAAACTCCCTGTGCTTAATGATATGGCATTTATGACGCGCCTATACACAAGTGTTTCAAGGCGCGACAAGGCAGGGGAGGGGGAACAGAGGGAAGACGGAGACGACGATCTTACTAGGCCAGGTGACATTGAAATTGCGAAGGGGAAAAGTGTGGGGGTAAGGGAGCAGTGCAATACATGGGATCGACAGTAACAGTAAAAAAGAAAAAATTGCACCCAAAGGTGATTGGCTGGCTGGCTGTCCTTGGAGGACAGCCACCCTTGCTGTGAGTGACAGCTAGGCTGCGAATGAATGGGAGAAACCTGCATAAAGGCGAGGTCTTTTGGTTGGAAGGCAGACCACCACTGGGCGAAGGAATCCAAAGAAGAACTTGGAAGAGGCGCCTTCTGCAACTCCTGGACCGTTGGTTTGCCCGGTGAAGCCCTGCTGCAGTGCTGAAGCTCAGAATTCGCCTCGACTAGATATTAAGGATTTCAATCGAGCGGCACACACCTTGGTCTCGGCCTAGTGTGTAGCGCACAACTGAGATGTCTTTCTCTTTATTTTATGCAGATTCAATTTGAGATGGTACACAACTCGTATCACCCCCTAGCCCCCCCCCCCCCTCCCCCCCACCCCCTTTCCAGATACCCCAGTTCACAATGAACCAGGCCGGTTGGTGAAATGCAATATTTATTTATTTTAAAATTCAAAAGAAATCCTACAATTTTTTTTATATGGGGCAGCAATCGCCAATGGGGTGATAATTACAGTGAAAATGAAATCAATGCACTTGGTTAACCTTCTCCTACAACATATACACTACACAATTGAATAGGAGCACTTTTTGATGTTGGGAAACATGGCACCCAAGTTAAGGTTTCCCCCTGCAATGTTCCCTCAACCCACAATCAGATTCTGAGTGGATAGAAAGAAGCAGCAGGTAGTCGGGATTAACAGGAAGGAAACCGAATCAAAATCCGACCTTCCCTCACAGAATAAGAGGCAAAAATGGACTTTAAACCCTTTGCAAAGGCCTGAAATGGCACTCGGATTTTGATAAATAATTGTGTGGTTAAATGTGTGAGGCAAATATGATTTCTCACCACAACAAGAATGCATAAACACTAGCAATAATAAGGCAAAGGATCAACAAGAAGCATACAATGCGAAATGAGTGAAAAGTTAAAACAGCTGCAGCCAAATGACACGTTCAAAAAATTTACAATTTACTCAATTCCCGCTTTAAATTACCCAAACAGTTTGTAATAAAAACAGGTGAAATTGATTTCGAGTGCGGTTTTTGGGCTGGGGAAATCAGATATATCACAGGGACAATATAGAGGTGAAAATAGGTCTCTAGCTGGTAAATTGAGAGGGACGTGGAAGGTAGAGCGAGGTTCGTTTTTAGGTAAATCGAGCAGTCAAAAGTGAGAATCGGTTTTGAAAGAAAGGAAAATGTTACTTACACTAAATTATCTAGGCTATATTGTTAAGGAGGAACACGGTAAACTCCAAGGTTGATTCGCGAGGTCAACCTTGTCACCCCAGTGCTCAACCCCAACAATAAAATATATGGAGATTAGTTTGATTACTCCAAATATAACTAAGGGCTTATAATTCACACCAGAAAAAATTGAAAAGAGATGGTGCTAGCACTTAAACATTAAGGACAGGATAAGGGGAAAATTCAACAAGTTACCAGGGTGTAAATATGACTACTAGAGAGTCGGATAAGGACAAAGGCAAGACAAGATAGGCTATGTGTCTCTATGCGGTGGGGCTTATACTCGGTCCACTTTTTAGTTTTTGGATTTTTGGACAGTCAACAGGGTCTGGTCACCACACGGCAGCGTACCTGCCAAAAGTCAGCTGGGCAAGGTCTGCTCACTGAGTAGCGAACAGCTGGGCGATTCGGGTCACTGGATGGCACAGGTACCGCTGGATGCAGTTAGTGGTCCGCAAGCCGGTCTGATTTCAGGATGCATAGGGTACCACAGCTCTTCCCCTTTTTAATGGGAGTCTAGTGGATTTTTCTGGATCATTGGCCTTGCTGGAGCAGGAATCGGATATGCTTGGGTTTTGCAGTGGGCTCTGGAGTAGGGTCAGCAATGCTTTGGCCTTGTAGTTGGAATCAGCAAGATGAATGGAGCAGATCAGGAACGCAGCGCAGGAACTTCAGGAAGAGTGTGTGTCTGTAGTTCTGTCAGCTACACTTTATATAGAGCATGGTGACATCACAGAATTATTGGTGGGCAGAACTGAGCTAGGCCTACCTCCAAGAAGCATATAGGACAATCAATGTTGGTTGCCTCCTCGGGGAGGAGTACCAGTTTATGAGTTAACATTTTATGAGGTAAAAAGCCATCCCACAGTCTTTTTGCCCAAAATCAGTCATAACCTAATTTACACATTTATACATTTGTGGCATTTTAACAAATCACATGGGCAGATTACATATTGTATGTAGAGCATAGCAGTCCAATCCTCACGATTGTGGAACCTTGTTTTGCCCTTCTACCAGTTTTTTTCGCAATGGCATCATGGATCCGTATGATACCCAATACTCTTTCTATTCCCTATGGGTCAGTGAATGCTACAGTGTCTTAAATTATAAACCACAAAATCACATTTAAACAGTGACCTTTTCACATTTTTGCAAAGTCCTGTTGCAGAGATAAAAGTCTTAAAGGGGTAGTCCAGCTAAAAATGTAATTTAAAAAATAGATAGGCAACATTAAAAAAAAAATACTAGCACTTTTTTTTTTAAAACTTCCTATGTAAAATTTTGAGCTATTCAAGCTCAAAATTCGCAAAAGCAAGCACATGGGCGCATCCATTTTGTGAAATGGATGCCCGCCTGTGCTGGCTTTTGCAGCACTAATGAAGGAAAAGCCAGCCAGCTGTAGTAAACAAAAGCTACCGCTGGGTGGCTTTTCATTCATTGGTGCTGTATGCGGAGGACGGGAGCAGGAAAGCTGCAGCTGAATCTCGGTAAGTGCTATTTATTTTTATTTTTTTAAATAAGCACTAGCTGCGTTTTTTTTTCTGCGTTTTCTGGGCGACCGCAAACATAAATACAACGTTTTTAAAGCTGCGGTTTTATTTCTAAGTTTTCCGGGCTCCTCCAGCCCGGAAAACTTAGAAAAAAAACCGCAGCTAATGCTTATTTAAAAAAAAAAAAAATAGCACTTACCGAGATTCAGCTGCAGTTTTCCTGCTCTGGTCTCCGGTCCCCGTCCTCCGCGTACAGCACCAATGAAGGTAGCTTTTGTTTACTACAGCTGGCTGGCTTTTCCTTCATTAGTGCCGCAAAAGCAAAAGCCAGCACAGGCGGGCATCCATTTCACAAAATGGATGCGCCCATGTGCTTGCTTTTGCGAATTTTGAGCTTGAATAGCTCAAAATTTTACATAGGAAGTTTAAAAAAAAAGTGCTAGTATTTTTTTTTTTTAATGTTGCCTATCTATTTTTTAAATAACATTTTTAGCTGGACTACCCCTTTAAACATTTTTATTAATACATAATCTTTTGAAAACAAATGCCAGTATTGTTCTCCATGTATGGGTATGCCTTTCCAAGGCTACCCCCTCACCCCAGGTTGTCACAGAGATTTCCTTTGAAGCTTCTGGTGGAAATCACGAGGAGGTGTGAATTTTCACTTCGCACTTTAGTGTCCTAGAATTCTATTGTACAAGGCTGGAGCACAGACAACAGTCTGTCCAACCATGCAATTATCACTTGTGTGTTCAAGGAGTTTACTGTGGGGTCCTTATGTTGCTAGCATCCTCCCAGCAGACCTGTTTGACTGGTTATCCCCCCCATGTAGTCACTGCAGAAACCTATTGTCGGGCTGACTCCCTCCCCCCCCACCCTCCAGACAGCCATTGCAGTTTGATTCAATTGTATTTATTTTTGCTGTGAATTGGAAGAAAACCTGCTGAATAGAACCATTTAATACATGTATTTTCACATCACAATCCCCTTCACATTTCTAGATAAGGGCAGGGCCTTATCTAACATGCCCTTTTAAAACATATATTTTCCTTTATTTTGCAAAAGTACATTTAACATGTGGTGACTGAAAGTTGCATTTTTCTGTTTTTTCTATCTAGATTCCCACATTGTTTTGCAGCCATCGGTAGTTTCTTGTATACAACAGTATGTACAAGGCAAAGGTCTCCTGGAGTTGACACGTGCACAGAAAGCTCTGATTTTCTTTTCAAGCAGTGATTTTTGACATTTTGTAGCACAATTTAAGCGTTTCCTGTGTAGCTGAAGGAAAGCTTTTGTTAATGTTCTCAGGTTTGGCCGGCACAGCCTGTCTATTCAGGAATAAGGCTCTTTTCTGATGGAGCACAATGTGAATATAGCTGGGCGTGACAGAGTCTTTTTGAGAAAAGCAGTTTGTTGAAAACAGGGAAAATAGCATCAGAGCGGCATCATTTTAGAGGTGACCTATTCCCTTTTTCAATGGGAATTTTGGGCGTGCAGCAAAGCAGCGCTGCTTTTTCACTCCATTTCTTTAAGACAAACAATAACACACCCTAGTAGCCTTTCTCAGGGTGCTTCCTGTTCCATCTTGCCCAATGGCGCTTGGCAAAACAGTGCAGCCATCTTTTTGTTGCTGCAAAACGCAGTTTTGGTGCAATGGTGCTCACTGGAGCCAGCGCGACCATTTTGCTGTTTCTGCTGAAGCGCAGCTTGGTTATGGAGAAATTCTGTTCAGTGGGTCAATGTAGCCCACATAGAGAAGCCCTGCAAAGGATGACTTCTCCCCTTGGGTTGGTGGGCCCAATCGACTCCAAGCCAAACTCGTCTGGACATCCTCTCGGAGCTGTCTGTACTTCCATTTCTGCTGCAGGAACCGATTGCCAGGGAGAGGAACACCAGAATCGAGTGTCTCGTCTTTAAGTCAGACCCGAGCTCCAGGAAGACCCTCCGGACTCCCATGAAGCCGGACTGACCAAACCTGAGCCACCTCAACAGAGTGCTGGACCCCAGATGCGAGGATAGTCCATAAGGTATCAGAGAACCGCAGTGGGGCTTTTCGCGAGAAGCTGAAACTGCGAAGTGCTGCTGATCTGAAGTTTGCCCATTGCTGCCACCGACCTTCAAACCGTAGTGCAGGAGTCCCCAGACAGCCTCCCTCTTTTCCCCACGACTGAGGCCCAGGAACAACAGGATCTACCATACTACAACTGGAACAGAAGCCAGCTGGAATCAATTTCTTCAGACCTAAATTACTGTAAACTAAGGGATACTTACCTCTTGTCGTGTAGCCTTGCTAGCTCTCAGCTGAGACTTGCCTTGGTTGCCTGTTGCAGAGTTGCTTGCAGCTTTGCCTCTCACAAGCCTTCCAGATTGTGGGCCAACAGTGATTTAATTGTCTGCAAAGACTTCTAAAACATTGTGCAATACTTTAGCTTACCTGCAAGAAGTGCTTCAGCTCACCTAGACTTTTGTTCAATTAACATTGGCTGTCTTGGCTCCTTGAAAGACTCTTCTAACCTCTGACTTTGTGTTTTAACTATCCCTCAACAAAAGGCACACATTCTATAACTTGTGTAGCTGGTAAAGGGTTCATTTACTTTGCACTGGGGGTTCAAAAGTACTTAACTGCTTAATAATATTTGTTAACCATTGTTTTAGTCCCTCATCTTTTCCTTTTGACACTAACCTCAGCATTGCTCTAAATGTGCCAGTAATATATCAATGTCCAGTGTCCTAGTTATTTAAATCACCTCAGGGTGTAGGAAGTATCTGTGTGCCTTCCCAAATGGGTATCTACTGATTTAAAGAAACAGTGTGTATTTTGAAGTATATTTTTCTGTTACATATATTTGCTCCCTTCTATAGAAGGCTTATTCAACAGACTGTCAAATAAAGAAACCTTGTGTGTAAGTGTGTATTTGGATAACTGTCACTCTGAAACTCTGTTGCAACCCTACAGCTCACATTGTCCCCTCTTGAGATATGCCTGGCTGCTCAGTCACTCTACCAACTTGTGTAGTAGATGCTTATACCAAAGGTTGGGTTAACTATTGCCAAGGGGACAAGGCTGGTGCAATCTCCCACAGGCTACTGCATACAATCTTGCCTAACAGAGGTCTAAGGGAATGGAACACTGAGAATAGAGCTGGGTCCCATGCCTGGGGAGATCAGCTCCAGCCAATCCGGTAACACAAATGCAGGGGTGGATGGCAGTGGTAATCCTGCGACCGTGAAACAATGTAATAGATAGTTTCTGGGGAAGGATCAGGCAAGCCACCTGACATGCAAGGGCCAGTCAGACAACCTCTATATGTGCCGGTCATAGGTAATACCACTCCAACCACCCAATCACTCATGCTCTTATGTTTTTGGGGTTGAGCCCTGATTTGTAATGTCAGCCTCTAACAAAAGCCCCTGACACAGGCTCAGGAGCTGTGATTGCTGGAGAATTCCATGTTCCTGTATTATCCCTGTCTGTTATGGAAAATAAAGGACAGTTCTAACTTGCCCTTAGCTGAGTCCTCTGTTTGTATGCCGGGGAAGGGTTTGTTGGGCCCTGGGTGCCCTAAACAGTGAATGTGTGGTGTGAACCCCGGTACACTCTGGCATACCTACACAAGCTGTAACAATTGTAACAGTGAACAACTACAAACTAAGCAGTGGCCTTTGAAAAGTATCTACAATTATTCTAAAATGTTTTGGTTTAATGGTTTTAAGTATTTAAAAGTATATCTTGTGCAAGTATAATATATATTTTAATATACATTTGTGTTTCTTTGAATTGCAGTACAAACTAAGTTCAATGTAATTAGCGACAACTCACATCGTCCTCCTATTTTAAGCATGACTGCGATGCTAGGAGTTGGGGATCTACAAACCATTGGGATAGTTTTATGAAGTCTTACTTCACAGTGGACTTTAGGAAAACTCCCCTAATAACATTTATGCAGGATCCCAGCCATTCAACATGCATGCTGTCAGTCAGACTCGCGGTGGGGGCTGTCCTTTTAGGGGAAGAAGCCTCCCAGTTAGCACTGTATCTAAGCAGGCACACTGGAGGACAAGTCCTGTGGAATGTTTGTGTCCTCCCAGCTTCCTGTCCTCCCAGACACACTTGCACCTTCACAAAGGGATCCCAGCAAAGATAAGACACACAAGGACCTCCCCCACCAAGCACGCCTGAAGAAGGACCAAGAAAGAAACCAATATGAGTTGGCGACAAAAGAAGACTGGAACTCTTTTGGATCAAAGGTGTCCCATGGATGCCCAACTACAAATGCAGCCTGCGTTGTAAGTTCCACAAATTTAGTGGAAAAAGTATCGACTGCTGTAAAGACAGATTTCTGAACTCTGACCTGGTAGGCAGAGGTTCACAAGGCCAGCCTAGTTTCTTGGAACAGGGTAACATTCTGGACAAGCCAGACCAATCAAGGTAGCATTGGTGACGGTCAAGACTAGGTCTCAGGAGGGAAGACCTCAATGAGCACACACAGTAAAAGGACACTTACAAATCACTCCCAGTCAGGTGTATATATATTAAAAATACAAATACATTTATTTCAAGGCCTTTGAGTTTCAACACACAAATCAAATCACAGTAATACTTTTAAGCCAAAACAATCCTATCAATATACATATATACAAGACCAATTGGGTCTAAAGGGTTAATGCACAAAATGGATCCACAACCTAAAAGGGGAAGGAAACGGGCAGTGCAAGTAGTCTTTAGTCCCTTCTGCATCAAACACAATCCTAACTGAGACATTCCAATCCCTAAGAAGAATGGAGCCTATTGCTCAAATGTACTTGCAATGTTGACGCACGCAGTAATACAGATGGGCAAAATGGGGTCTCTTCAAGGGTCTGTAGCAACTCAAGAAGGTGGGTGAGGTGATGAAGAATAAGTTCCCACTATTCGTGGAGGGTCTCCCCAACAGGGCAGAACAGGTTCCAGAGTTCAGGAATAGTTCGCTAGTTCGCACTAGCAGTGGAAAGGAGAGGGGCCCTCAGGGGCCACTTGTGCATAAAAATGGATGGAGGCGCATGCACCACTGCCAAATCTCCACAACCCAATTCGAGACACACTTTGCCCAACTCCTCCCTACCCGCATCCATTCATGACGTCCTAGCCATCATACCCAAAGATAGCACGATAAGAGGCGCCTTGGTCAACGCTAGGTCTCTCCCCGCACACACGCGCTTGACATTGCTGACCTCATCGCCACTCAAGATCTTGATTTCCACTACTCTCCCTTGCCATACCGACAGGCTATTCCATCTCCAGATGCGACCGCAATTCCCCTCAATCGAGAGGCGGCGGCGTCGCCTTTATCCATAAAAACTCATTGGGCCTTAGAGGAATGCCTAACCAGCAGTTTCCTTCAGTGGAGCTTCTTTCAGTCAAACTCCCCATTTCACCCAACCAAACTGCCCCCTTACATTTGATCTACAGACCTCCCGGCCCTATTACCACCTTCCAGGATGACATTACCTCCCTATTAGTGGTTAAATCCAAAATCAATTCACAAATCATCCTACTAAGGGATTTTAATCTGTACTTCCAAGACCCTAACAACCCCACTGCAGCTGACATTGCTAACTCACTAACAGACCTAGGTTTCACCCACCACATACTTGAACCTACCCATACCAAAGGGAGGACACTTGACTGGTTAGCTAACTCTAATTGCAACATCAGCCTACAGTCTAACTCTCCCTGCGCATGGTCAGACCACCATATTATCACCTTTAATATAAAAGCTAACCAATGTAACAAGCCTACCACTGCTCCTGCCTTGCATACCAGAAACAAAAGGGGCATTCCTTGCGATAAACTTCTGCCTCATCATTCCTACCCTTAACAAAGCCATTGTTTCTTGCTCGGACCCCATTGTACTAATTGACATGTACAACCATGTCATACTTACAGTACTAAACTCCATTGCCCCAATTAAACTCAGGAAATCTAAACCATGTGCACATCTAAATTCCTGATTTACACCACACTTGAGTGAAAACGTACTGCCGAATCCTGATGGAAAAGTCATCCTTCTGATCCAACAAGGGTAGCCTCATCATAGCATCCCTTCGCTACAAAGAGGCCATTATCCAAGCTAAAAAAAAAGATTCCTACAACCTACGCATCACACAAGCGGATTCTAACACTAAAGAACTGTTCAAAATTCTGAAAGAACTCGAATCCCCTGCAACCCCACCTGACTCTTGCACCAAAGACAGCATTTGGTGTTCAAACATACAAAAAGCACTTTTAGACAAAATTGCCACCCTCCAAGCTAAAATCAAAACTAAGCAAAACTCCTTGCAGTTGGACCTGCCTCTGAATCCCCCCACTTGTCCCATCATCCAGGCCACACTCACTCATAAACCATTTAGCTTCTCGCCACTCACTATCGCTGATGTCGAAAGTATCATCAACAAGCTAAAACCGTCCAACTGCCAAGGTGATTCTTGCCCAGCCCCTATCATCAAAGAAGCCTCTCACGACTTAGCCCTGTTCATTACCTCCTTCATAAACTCGTCCTTCGAATCAGGTTTAGTACCAAATAACCGAAAGGACGCATGGGTCATCCCTTTGCTTAAAAAACCATCTCTCGATCCCAGTATAGCAACAAATAATAGGCCCATCACCACAGTCCCTTTCATGCTTAAAATATTGGACCGAGCTGCCTATCTGCAAATCCAGGGCTACCTGGAAGTCAACAAACTCCTTGGCCTGAGGCAATCTGGTTTCGGCCCAAGGCACGGGACGGAAACTGCTCTCATCGACCTTAAAACTCAGATTGAGGTCCTGAAAGACAATAGGAAACTAGCACTGCTACTTTTATTTGATCTTTCAGCAGCCTTCGATCTGGTCAACCACCAAATTCTCTGCCAACACCTCAAATCAGCTGCCTACTTTTCAGATTCTGCCACCGCCCGGATCAGATCCTTTCTAGATAACAGATCTATGCAGGTGTTCTCCCCCTCAGCATCTGCAGAGCCTTCTCCCATTCACTGTGGTGTTCCCCAAGGTTCGTGTGTATCACCGACACTTTATAATGTGTTCACAAAACCACTTTTTGATATCCTTGATTATCTGGGTGTCGCGTACACCAATTACGCTGACGACACCCAGATACTTGTACCTATCACATGCGACCATAAAGCGGACACTAAATCTCTGAACGAGGTCTACACTGTCATACAGGCGTGGATGGCTCAACATGAACTTTGCCTGAACGATGACAAGACGGTACTCCTCCTTTTAGGTTCCCATCAACGTCTTAGTAAACTTGACCCTTCCTTCAAGTCATTCATCATTGATGGCAACGCCATCAAGGTCTCTAAGGATACCAAAACCTTAGGAGTTTATCTTGATTCCTCACTGTCGCTGTCTAGACAAACTAACGGTCAGCTCAGCATCGGCTTATGCCTGCAAACTTATCACAGCGTGCAGACCCTTTTTGACCACGGCCAAAAGCATCACTTTGGCCAGAACCCTTGTAATGTCTAAGATTGACTATTGTAGCGCCTTGTTCTTAGGGACCAGCCAAAGCAATCTAAATAAACGAGTCAGAATAATGCTATTAGAGCCGCCTTGAACATTCATAGAAATCAGCATATCTTGGACCACAGACCCAATCTACGATGGCTCCCTGTTGCACAAAGAATCTCCTTGAAAACGCTTGCACTTACACACGTGTTTGGCGAATCAGGCCCCTCCCGACCTGGCGAATCGACTTACCCCTCCCCCCCCGCACACAGCTACCCGACCTCTGAGTACTGCCCAAGTCCACAGCCTCTCCCTTCCTAGATACAAGCTCCAAAAAGCGGGTGGGATTAGCTTCCCGCTACTAGCCACGAAATTATGGAATACCTTACCCAACGTCATCAGAGCTGAACCATCCTTTCACGCCTTTAAGAGTAAAACCAAACTCTGGCTTTCAGCTCAAGACATCCGAGACACCACGCCACTGTCACCTAGGGCCGACCTTGCACTGCAACTGTTCTATGACATCTCCTGCATTCAACTCGGTATCATCTTTGTATATTGACCACAGACTGCACCTTTTGTACACTACTTCTACGTAACCATGTTGACTATTGTGACCACCTCTCTGTACCCTACTTGGATGTTATTCCTACACTCCATGTTATGCTATGTTGACTTTAATGTACTATTTCCTATGTCATGTTTATAAAATGTTACCTGTCTGAGTAACCTTAAGATATGTGCCCAGATACCCTGGGGCAAGGCACACTATACAAATAAACAAAATACAAATAGACGTGCATACCATACTTGGACTAATCATGGACCACAGTGGTCCCAGGCATTCACAGCACACCAGACTCTCTGGTACCCAGGATGTGTATTGCAACCAGACAGTCCAGCCCACATCCTGGAAGCACACACACAAGGGATGCAGAAGCCTTCGAAAGCTTGCCCAAATAAGGACTGACCCGGGTCGGCTCGTCCTGGGGAAGGTGAAAGGGCAAGATGGCCAAAGGACAGGGCAAAGCACCTCGCAGTGAACCACGGTTTACATGGCAGGAGAGGGTTAATAATATACGAAATGATAAGCTGCCACCAGCCGTGTCCAAGGCACATCTGCATTTTTTCCTTAAAAAATCCTTTGAGAGTATCTAAGGCCTTTGAAAATTACTGTTAGACCCAAGGGCACTGTACTGTAAGGTACTTTGTGCACTTGTTACATGCTGCAGAAAAGTTGCAATATTGACCAGGACTAAGGGAAAGGACTAAGGGAAACAAAGTCTCCCAGTACTGACTGTCTTGAAGGGAATGTCAGTATCCCCATAAAAAATGCGCGGAAAAGCCCAGGGGAGTGCAGCAGAAGGCTGTGCTTCTCTGGTAAAGTCAGACTATGGTGTTTTAACAAAGATAACATTTGGGGGGTACACAACTGGAGGGAAAATTACACATGAAATGGAAATCTTTCTTAACAACTGCCACCAGCCACTCAGATGGAATTGTTACTCTATAACCAAAAGGTTACAGGAGAAGGGGGAAAATGGGAGACAGTTTTCCCTCAGCACTCCTCCACATAAGGGGGGGTGGGGCTGAGTGTACAAGAAAAGTATAGGTAGGATAAAAAGTACCCTCCTATCCTTGGGAACACTAGTTCTCGCAAAGAATACAAAAACAACCAAAGAGGGAAGCTCAAGGAGCTTCCAGTAACACTGCACATAAAGTAGAATTAATGCAGTCCAACTGGTGTGGAACTACACAAGACTTATCTCTTGGTATTGGGTAACCCACCTTTTTAATATCATCCTATATTACACAAGTTGGTAGTGTGACTGAGCAGCCAGACTTATTTTAAGAGGGGTAAATGTGAGCTGTGCAATGAAACCAGTACATTCAAGTATCCAATTAAACACTTATAATAAATTATGTATTTATACACAAAGATATTTAAAGTATTCTTTAAAAGGCAGTAATTAGCTGGAATCCCAAGTTAGGATTCAATTAAAAAAGTGAACAATAAAGCAGGTGAGTAATTCCTTCATGTGCTACACATGTTGCAGCACCCGCAGGTGACGTCATTTGAGGTCAGTATATCATTTATATAGTATCACCTTTTCAATATTGAGTTTTTCAGGAAGAAGGGGTTAGGGTTAGATCAGAAACAGACTAATAGGTTATAAGAACAGTTATATTCTCCCAAAGGGATGCAGGCAGTCGATTATCCCAGCATTAAAGTGTTCACCATTTAAAATCTGTAAGGGAACAGGACCTGTCAAAGCCAATAGGTTCAGAAGGAGGCCTTTAGGGAGCCAGGACAGCCAAAGTCAATGGACAAAGTCAAAGGTCTGATGTTCTTCGTCTTAAAAAAATTTACTTAAATAGTCAGTGTTCAAAAGAGAAGTCACAGCAACTCAAGAGGAGTCACCTTTAGAAAGCACAAGCTGTAAGGCCAATGCAGGTAAGTTGACATCAACTTGGTGTTGGGTTGAATCGCACTCCCATATGTCAAAAGGATAAACTACCCCAAACCCCACAGTACCTTGAAAATGAACAAAGTGTTCCAGCTGGTTGCCTTGACGATGCAATGCAGTAGTGCCTTGTTCCGGGTCCTTGGTCATGGTCACAAAAGGGAGGATGTCTGACGGGCTCCTGCGGCAGCACTCGAGAGAGCGACTCGGCAGCAATGGATTTCCATCAATTCAGCAGCTCTTTGTGGTTTTGGTACCTTTTTTTCTCAGCGCCAATTTAGAACAAAAAGCTCTGGTTAGGATTTCCTTGATCCCTCGGTCCTGGACTCTGGTGAGTGGACTCTGGCTGTTGATTGCTTGCTTCTCTTGATACCCAAGAAGATCTGGCTGGATTCGGACTTGGGAAGCCAATGCACTTACAAGTGGTCGAGGTACCCCGGGTATGGGGCTTCTGCAGCCTTGGAAAGTCGCAGCAAGTCGGTGGTTGGCCAAAATCCAGTTTGTCTCGAGACTAGTTGGTCCCACCAGCCTAAGGGAGGAAGACGTCCTTTACGGTCTTCACTGTCGATTTGAAAACTGGGTCGGCACAGCTGCAGGGCTTCACTGTACAGGAGGCTGCTGCTGGCGTCTTCTGCTTTGGATTCTGTCCTCCAGTGGTCGACTCTCCTAGTCCCAAAAACCTCGCTTTTTATGCAAGTTCCCATTCATTCACAGCCCTAGGGTGTCAATCGCACAGCAGGGTGGCTGTCCTTCAGGACAGCCAGCCGACCAATAGGAAATGGTTTTGCTCAGGCACACCTAGAGACAAAGGGCATGGAAGTTTTTTGGACACTCCCGCACTTCCTGCCTTTCCAGATACACTGGAGCCTGGGCGGGCTTCGGGGCTGAAGTCCGCCAAAGGCGAACTACACAAAGAACTCAAACCTGATGCAAACAGAGTAAAAGCTTAGAAAAAACTAACAAGAAATGGTGAAAAAAAGAAGACGAGGGTCATTTTGGGAAAATGATGCATGTCATTAGGTAGTAAAAAAGAAACAACTGCCAACAGCCATTCAAGTGAGTTATTGTAACAAAATGTTACATGAGGAATGGGTTAAAGGAATTACTAGGTAATCCCCCAGCGCTCCATATAGGGTGGTGTGTGCTAGACCCATAAAGTAAAGGTAAGTAAGCCAGGGGTCATTGTAGTGTTTTCTTTTTATACAATTAAAAGGTATGACATTGTATATAAATTAAGTAGATTTATTCAGGAGAGCCCCCGAGCGGGCCATTTCACCAAAGCCACATCTTCGTGTATGATGCCATCAACATTCTGGAATCATACACGAAGATGTCACCATAGTAACAATAACATAACATTCTCACATCTCCCTACCTAAACACAAATAAAATTATATAATATTATATTTGAAATTTAACTAAAAACACCTTATAATGAAAAAAAAACATAACATTTTATCATAACATCTATACCAATAAAGGATACAAAATCTTCCAGATTTTAGATAGACAGCCAGTCTTGGATCATGTCACGAATATGAACTTCTCAATAATATACATAGTCTTGTTTGTAATTCCATATTCTTTTCCTACATCTTGATCCTGACTGAGCACTGTCATTTCTTCCTTCAATTGAATTCTCCTGTACATCCTTCCCTTGTGACTTTCCTTTGACCAGTACGTTGGGTTCATCAAAACCATACTTGAAATTCTCAACCTCAACTGAATCATCTCCTCCATATCTCATCACTTCCTTCTCCTTTGCTAAAACAACATCATCACATGACCATTTCTTGCCATCCTCTAGTATCACAGACTTTCTTGAGCAATCCATCACTCTCTGAGGAGCGCGAAACCTTGACTCTCCTTTCATCACACGTTTTGGTTCTCTCACTCTCACCAAATCACCTTCTCTTATTTTACTCTCTCGGACATTCCTATGTTTGTCATAATAACTTTTATACTTCTCTTGTTTTCTTTTCACTGTGTCAACAATGTCATCCATGTTAATTTTTCTACTTTCATTGCTCATCATCCAAGCAGGCCTCAACCTATTTGTGAAAAGTCTTCCTCTCATCAACGTGAATGGTACTTCCTCAGTTATTGAATGCGGCGTGACCTTATATGTAGTGAGAGCTTCCTTAAGTGTCTCCTTCCATGGTAAACCGTTCACACTAGCTAACTGTATAATTCCTTTAATGAAACGGTTCATTCTTTCTACAAGACCGTTACCCATTGGGTGGTACAACGCTGTAGTACTGTGTTTAATAGATCTGTCCTTTAGAAATCCTTGAATTTCCGACGACGTGAACTGGGCTCCATTGTCTGACACAATTTCTTGCGGGTCTCCTTCTCTACTAAAAATTTCATCCAAGAACTTCACAACTTTAACAGCTGACACCGACTCCTCTACGATGCCACACTCCACCCATTTGGATGTATAGTCAACCAACACTATAAGATAGATCTTTTGAGACTCTAAAGATTCATATGGACCAGCTATATCAATTGCCAATTTTGTCCAAACAGTAACAGGAATGTTCACTGGTTGTAATGGAGTCGACCGTATGGATTTGCTCTTATCGCTTACAGCACAAGCGGTACAATTCCTAACCAGGCTTTCCATATCACCCCACATGTTGGGCCACCAGTAAGCCTCTCTTACTCTTCTTTTAGTCAACATTCTACCCACGTGGCCCTCGTGGGCAATGTCCATGATCCTCTTCCTTAAAGCTGTCGGGGGGTATTATACGATCTCCTCTATAAACATATATTTCATCACTGGACAACTCATCCTTAAATCTTTTCCAGGACCTTAACTTGTCATCAGTATCTCTCCAACCAGCTTCAATAGCTTTTCTCAGCATTTCTTGTTCAATGTCACTGTCCCTTGCTTCTATCCATTCTTTTTTCGAGAAGCTAGGATGTACTTGAGCTATAATACAATCCATGTTCTGTTCCTCCATTAACACTTGTCCATCCTCACAGTCATCTACCACACCTTCACATGGTAACCTGGAAAAACAATCCGCAACCACATTGTTCCTTCCCGGAATGTACTTTATGGTCACATTAAATTGCATAATAATCAAAGTCCATCTTCTTATGCGCGGAGACATCATGTGAGAATTTTTCGAGTTCAAAACATGAACAAGAGGCTTATGGTCTGTTCTAACATCCACAGGAATGCCCCAAATGAGACTTTTAAAATGTTCTAATATCCACTTGACTCCAAGAGCCTCCTTCTCTATTGTCGAATAACTTCTCTCAGCACCTCTTAATGTCCTTGATGCAAATGCAATGGGAACAACTTCGCCATCTTGAACTTGTTCTAAGACACCACCTAAGCCTACATTGCTCGCATCAACTGCTATCCTTGTTCTGGCACTCGAGTCAAACATTTTCAAAGCCGGTGCTTTATTAATCATAGTCTTTATCTGTTCAAATTCCTTTTTGCATTCTTCAGACCATTTAAACTTCATTCCTTTACTCATTAGATTCCTCATACTTTCGGTGTTATCAGAGTAGTGATCAATGAATTTGGCATAATATTCTGTGAGTCCCAAAAAACTCCTCAGCTGGTCTTTATTACTTGGTTCTGGAATTTTGAGAATAGTGTCTACCAATGATTCTTTAGGCATGATGCCCTTGGTATTTATGCGATGTCCCAAATATGTCACCTCATTTTTCTTTATTTTGCACTTTTCAATTTTGAGTGTCATTCCTTTCTGCTGTAACACTTGCAGAACAGCTAACAATTTTGCATCATGCTCCTCTTGAGACATTCCTGACACCAATATATCGTCCTGGAAGTAATATACTCCTTGTAAACCTTCAAACAGATGATGCATTAACCTCTGGAAGACAGCAGCAGCCGAAGCTAACCCAAAAGGCATTCTCTTGTACCTAAAGGCTCCCAACGGCGTTACAAAAGATGTCAAATGTCTAGATCCTTCCTCAAGTACCACCTGATGGTAGGCCGACGACAAATCCAGAGTCGTAAAATACTTTGCAGGACTCATGGTGGACAACATCTCTCCAATATTCGGCAAAGGATGACGATCCACCCATATGTTGGCATTTAAATCTCTTAGAACGACACACATCCTGATAGATCCATCTGTTTTTTTAACTAACACAATAGGCGATAACCACTCCGAACTCTCAATTGGCTCAATGACATCTTGCCTGCATAGTCTTTCTAGTTCAACCTTTAACGTATCTCTGGTGCCGATGGGTATACTTCTCACTTTATGTACAACAGGTGTCACACCTCTTTTGAGAATGATGCGATGTTCGAAGCCTTTGAGCAAACCAATCTTGTCATTGAAAACTTTTGGAAAAGCTCTTGCCAAACTCTCTGCATTGTCACAAACATTCTCAGAAATACAAAGGATGGGTACACTCTCTCCTGGATGAATCTTGATATTCAAAGAAGCTTGCTCCCACCATCCTACTATTGAAAAACCATTCTCTGCCACATACAGTCTGCAGTAGGTTTTTCGCCCTTCAAATTTCAATTTCACCCAAACACACCCTACAATATTGATAGGTGTCTTTCCATAACCTGTTGCTCTGGTGTTTGTCCTCTGTAGGTCTTCCATCTTCTTCTTTAAAACATTGACATATGTCTGTACATCGACCATAGTATATGGAGAACCTGTGTCCACCATCACTTGTAAAGTTATCCCATCAATATCCATTGGAACCCAAGATCCTACACCATCATCTCTTGGTGTGACTGTAAGTATCTGAACTCTATCTTCAGTCTGATCCGTTATTGCTATCAGGTTACTGGGACCAGCAATTTCCTCCACAGCTCTCACACCCTCGTAGTTGCACCTCTGCTTCTATAAAATCGACCAGTATTTCTACCAAATCTGCCATTATATCTACCTCTCCCTTTGTTGCTGCGACACATCTTTCCAAAATGTCCCGTATGTCCACACCTAAAACACTCTGCCGAGACTGCCGGACACTCCTTTTCCGTATTTTCATGTTTGTACCATCCACAATATGTACATCTATTACTTTGCTTGAATGCACCTCCTCCGTCTTGTCTGTATCCACTAGATGCATCTGACCTGACCATTCTCTTAACCATGGCAATCAATTTTTCTTCTTGGTTGTTATGCTGTTCATCATTTATCTCTTGGACTGACTTAATTCCAGTGTCTTCCAGTTTATTTTGAACTTCTCATACATTTTTCACCCATTTCAATTGACCTGGCTATCAACAGTTTTATCTAATGTAGGACTCTTCGCCTGCCATAGGCGTTGCTGAATGCGCGGATCGGCGACATGCAACACTATCTGATCTCGCAAATATTCATCAGTAACCCCGGTGAATGCACATGTGGCCATTAATCCTCTCAATGCAGCCAAATATGAATCAATACTTTCCTCTTTGCCCTGTTTTCTTGTGAAAAACCTGTATCTTTCCAATACAATGTTGGATTTATTTCCAAAATGTTTATTCAATTTAGCAACTGCTATATCATACTTTCTAGAACCACTTGATGCTTCACCCCATGTTTCCTCATGTTCTAGTTCGGGCAATGACCTGAATATTCTCAATGCTTCTGTACCAATGCAGTGCAACAGGGTTGCTTCCTTCTGATCATCATTAAATTTTGCCCCTCCTATTGCTCTCAAATACACTTGGAAATTGTCTTGCCACTGCTCCCAAGGGCATGTTGGATTCCCAGGTGCCGATAAGAATTTTATTGGAGCAGCCGTGTTTTGCATGACTAGAGTTTGATGTTGATTCGTATGCAATGTCCCCCTCATAAGTAGTATGCTCCACCAGATCGCTTGTTCCTTCCTTTATATTGATATTTTATTTCCTCTTCACCAACAGTTTGCACGTAATATTTCACAATGTCATTTAAAAACTCCTCAAGCATCCATCAACATCACAACTGTCAAGAGAACCGATTTCAGTGCCTCTGTGCAAACGCGTTCGAGCGTTTGTTTATTTTTCACATACTTTGTTTACATAGGCCCAAACAGCTGTTCGTCGCATTCATGAAACGCAGGATTCCGGCCTTGTTTCTTCTAAAATGGCGGCACGCATCACACGCTCGAAGGTCCTTTATTCTAATGTCTAAGGACGGTTGATCCACACTCGCGCACATCCCAATGCAGCTCTTGCCAGATGAGTTCAGCGTTTATGATTTTCCACAATATCATGCCGCTCACCTGCCCTTCGTCCATATGTATTTTACTCAACCACTCGTAGCCGCGGGCTCACACACTTCGTCACACGCATCGGGTGACGGCCGTACACCTCATTCATCGTAATCATGTCCGGGGGCTCCCTCAATCAGCTAGATCCTCGTCGCCAATTGTAGTGTTTTCTTTTTATACAATTAAAAGGTATGATATTGTATATAAATTAAGTAGATTTATTCAGGAGAGCCCCCGAGCGGGCCATTTCACCAAAGCCACATCTTCGTGTATGATGCCATCAACATTCTGGAATCATACACGAAGATGTCACCATAGTAACAATAACATAACATTCTCACAGTCATCTTACTATTCTTGGGGACAGTAGTTCACCCAAGAAAATGTAGTTAAACAAGAGAAGTCGAAGGGACTTCTCAGTGGCACTGCACAAAAGGTGCTATGTGTCCCAATGCAAAAGCAGAGGTGTTTACTGTATTCCATAAAACAGTAAGGAACATAGAAAATCATAGCCGGGAAAACGCAGGAGTGAGTGAGAAAAAGGTCCCACTCACTCAAGAGTAAAATTTTAACCCTTTAACTGCCATGGGTATTTCCCCCCAGTGCCAGGGCCTTTTTTGGTGATTTTGGTATGTGGCCATTCAAGGGCTCGTAACATTTTTGTTACATGAGATATCTCGGCCAAATTTGGCTACTTTTTTTCCCACATATAGGCGGTCGTAACGCCACCCAGGAATCCTAGGTTGCTGTAGGGGGAGGTGAGAGAAAATAAGCAAAAAGGGGGAAAATGTGTTTTTTTTTTCTTTCAAAAAATGCCAATAAAATGATGTACAAAAAAGCCTGTGGTTTTTTCCTTGTAAGAGCTAGGAACAAATGGTTTGCTGTGCTGAATTCCCCAATTTCCTGGCTTTCAAGAACAGGTTGAGTGGAAACGGGAAAACATTATTTTGGTGTGGTTATTAACTGTTTTGTGAGAGGCGATTTTTGCCAATTGGACATGCATGGACGGAATGGGAGAAAAGGGTAGGAAAGCCTAATTGGAGGACGGAAAGGCATATATTTCTGAAGTAGACAAAATTCCAAGTTTTGGAAGGGATGATTTGCGTAGGTCAGGCAAACACTAGGTAGGGGAAAATGCCATAGATTGGGGGAAAAGCGGGAAAATGACCGAAAAAAATGTATGTGTTGGACATGGTTGGCTTGGTAAGGCAATGGCTTCTATGAATTTTGAGAAAAGCAATGCTCCGCTACATTCCCCCGACTCTTGCAGTTAGGAAAGCACACATTTTTTGTAGTGTTTTACAAAACAAGCAATACCACAAGCCAAACACTGAGCCATGGTACACAGGAGTTTTACGCTCACGACCTGAACAGACGCACTTAGCATGTGTAAATCGGGAAAACCAATGTGGTGAGGAACGGCAAGCAAACATTTTTTGAAAGAGCACAGGCAGACTTTTGCAAGGGTAGGTGACTTATGCAGGTTACAAAAGTGTATGGTGCCTAAAGCAGCGACTAAATGTAGGGCACATTTGGGAAATTAAAGGGTTGTGTGACAAAGGGCACCAGCAAATAGGTCAAAACGTCATGAAAACCACACAAACACAACACATGGCCTACCGTCCCACGTTCCCACAGGTGTCCCGATGAAAACGGTACCTCACATGTGTGGTTGCACCTACCTGGCCGCCAAGGGGAAAGCCTAAAACACAAGTAACCCCAAGTCTGTTTTCAGACCGGAATTTCAGACGCTCTGCCGACCGGCACAACATACAGATATGGGCCTCGGGTGTCCAAGCCACCAAGGAAAACAGGGAACCCCATGCATTTCCGAAAAGAGGACACCCGTGGGAATGCGCAGAGGTATGATTTGTGCAAATCGCCCCAGAATTTATTACCCAGACACCCCTGCAAAGTCCGAAATGTGGGAAAAAACCCACATTTTTCACTTTGTCGGGGGTTCTGGGTAAAACATTCTGGTCCGCTTCACGCAAGTTGGACCTCTGTGGATTCCTACTGGTGCCCTCTTTTCAGAAATGCATGGGGTTCCCAGTTTTCCTTGGTGGCTTATGCCCAAATCTGTAGGTTATCTCCCCAAACCCTTTTGTGGTTACCAGTGGGTTAGCCTTTTCCCTTTGCGGCTAGATTGGTGAACCCACACATGTGAGGTACTGTTTTCGTCGGGACACCTGTAGGAACGCGGGAAGGTATGACATCTGTTGTTGGCGGCGTGTTTCGGTGGTTGAGCAGAGTGAAATGTCTGGAAATTGTGTTTTTCACCCCCAAATTTGGACATTGCCGGAGGTTCTGGGTAGTAGATTCTGGGCCACTTCGTGCAAGTCAGACCTCTGTGCATTCACACGGGTGTCCTCTTTTGGGAAATGCATGGGGTTCCCCGTTTTCCTTGCTGGCTTCGACATCCTAGGCCCAAATCTGTAGGTTGCCCACATGAACAAAATGTGCCGTGGCGAAAGGCTTGTGGTTACCAGCGGGTTACCCTTTTCCTTTTGCGCCCCCGGTAGGTGCACCCACACATGCGAGGTACCTTTTTCGTCGGGACACCTGTGGGAACGCGAGAAGGTATGACATCTGTTGTTGGCGACGTGTTTCGGTGAGTGGACACAGGGAAATGTCTCTGAAATTGGCCGGAAATGAACACAATTCTCAGACATTTCGCTCTGGCCACCCACCGAAACACACCGCCAACACATGGCCTACCTTCCCGTGTCCCCACACGTGTCCCGATGAAAACGGTACCTCACATGTGTGGGTGCACCTACCGGGGCGCAAAAGGAAAAGGGTAACCCACTGGTAACCCCAAGCCTTTCGGCACAGTCCATTTTGTTCATGTGGGCAACCTACAGATTTGTGCCTAGGGTGTCAAAGCCAGCAAGGAAAATGGGGAACCCCATGCATTTCCCAAAAGAGGACACCCATGGGAATCCACAGAGGTCTGCCTTGCGCAAATTGCCCCACCTCCCCCCACCGCATTCAAAGACATCCCTGGTGTCTAGTGGCCATTGCTGCCCGCGCATTGAACGCCCTGCTCCCGATCCGCGGGCAGCAATGCTGTCACACAGGGTGTCCTTGGAAAGGGGAGAATCTCCCCTTTCCAAGGACACCCTTTCTGAAAAAATCTCTGGTGGCTAGGGCCCCCTAACCCCCTCCCCCCTACCCATCACTTTTTTTTCCCTTTGATTTTTTTTTTTTGCCCCCTTCCCTGGGGGCAGATGATCAGCCTAACCTGCAGGCCCCATCCTTTGGTGGGCCTGCACACTTCTTCCTGCTGGCCCTCCACCTACCCCCAAATGGATGGGGGCCACCTCATGTACTCCTGCCTGAGGGCAGAAATCTGCCCCCAGGGAGGGCTACAAGGGGTGGCCCCCCTTTCCACTTGGTGTGGGAGGGCCACCACCCTTTCAGGGGTGGGCAAAAAAATCTTGTGCCCCACGCCACCCCCATCCCGTTCCATTTCATTGTTATTTTTTTATGCCCTCTCCCCTGGGGGCAGATGGTCTCCTGCCTGCCCCCAGGGGTCTTTATATCTGTGCCCCCATGCTTTGGGGAGAGGGCTGCTTACTGCAAGCTGCCCCCCTCTACCCCCACGTAACAAACGTTTCCCTGGTGCCTAGTGGGCATTGCTGTCCGCGCATCGAGCGCTTTGCGTCCGATCAGCGGGCACCAATGCTGTCACACAGGGTATCGTTGGAAAGGGGAGGGTCTCCCCTTTCCAACGATTCCCACCTCGATCTCTGGCTTGAAATACAGCCGGAGATCGAGGGGGAGAAAGGTGCCTGAAATGGCTGCTGCAGTGAAAATTACTTTCAGTTCTCCAGCATGGGGTCTGGCATGGATTCACATGCTCATGAATATTCCCCGTCGTCAGGCCGGGAATCCTCGGTATAGAAAAAATCAGTATCAGTTTCGTTTCTGATCTGTCTTTCTTAGTAGTAACCAATCACTGGTATCTGGGTCATACTGCCCCCAGCCAATGACTGCCCTCTCCCTAAGCCCCGCCTCTGGCAGCCATCCTCCGATTTTTACCGCACGTTCAAGTGTTGGGAGTCCTCGTGCTGTAGCTCTCGAGCTTTTGCTGGGTTTTCACGCTTTTTCAGGAGATTTTTCTCATTTTTCGGTTAAATAGAGCCTCAAGCTCCACCGTTTCTACATCCTATCAACGGGGACCCATTTTGGAGTTTTCTACGCCCCTCAAGGGTGAAGATTTCGTCGAGTTACGCTTTTGGAGGATTCCAGAAGTTCCGAGGCCTACCCCGGACATGGCCCAGGAGAAAGGAAGCTTGACGCCCGTGAAGCTGTTCAGGGCCTGCCCTGGATGCCGGCTTCAGAATGTGTTCAAGGAGGACGAGCATTCGTTATGCCTCTACTGTCTCCATGAGGACAAGACGCACACGGAGAAGGACTGTGCGTTTTGTGGGAACATGTCGGAGCGTACCATGAAGGATCGCCACCTCCGTCCAGCCAACTGGCTGGAAGGGAAGAGCCCGTCAGCCGAGAAGAAGAAAAAGAAGTCCGAGCGGTCTTCTAAGTCCTGTGAGGGCGCCCCGGCGACGGGGGCCCAACAAAAGGCCAAGCTCCGCGAGCACCGGGAGTGCCGAACGGTAGGGCTCCTTGGCTGCTAGGCAGGGCGCCTCCTCCCCGGCGCCATCAACCACGAGCCAACACTCTGGTTTGGGTAAGAGGAAGTCTGAGAACCCGGCGAAGCTTCTGGAGAGGCCCCGGTCGATCTCGAAGATTCCGGCAGAGGGGAGCGAGGCTCGAACCCCCCCCCCCTTAATTCACCCTGCTAAGACCTCGATTGAGGATGTCGCAGCGGCCCTGGCTCAGCCTGTGGAGGCTACGCCAGTGGAGGCGACCTCAGGATCCAGTGTCTCCCTGCCACCGCGGAGGGGGGAGTCTTTCAGGCCCATTGAGAAGACCCCACGAAGTCCTCGTTGGAAAAGGAGGGGGAGGGGCAGGTGGCCATCGTGGATACGGACACGACCTCTGAAGAAGAGATCGAAGTCGTGGAGGAGGCCCAGCCCATCGGAAGGCATCCCGACGAGGGCGACGACGAGAGCGACGGTGTCGCTGATGAGGTTCCTCAAGAGCCCTCGCGCCCATCGTTTCCAGTGCCGCAGGACACCTCGACGCCCATTTTGTCAGCGATTCAGTCCTTATGCTCGGAGATAAGGACAAGGTTGCCCCTCCCCCTGACGGAGGTACCTGAGCCAGACCCGACGGGGGAACCGGAGCCGGAGCCGGGACCTTCGGAAAGTCCACCGCATAAGAAAGGGACGATGCATGCTCCGCCACCTCTTCCACCTCTGCGGCCTGCTCTGCCTTCCCCCCGGTCTACTACCCACGGGGATGATACAGGCACGGACACGGCTACGACAGGAACAGATGACGACAGAGGCGACGACGGGACGTGTCCCCCGTCATCCCCTGCTCGGGCATCCCCGCCCGACGAGATTGGATCCTTCCATGCCATGATTTCCAGGGCATCCGAGCTCTTCCAGCTCTGCCCAGAAGAGAAGAAGGAAGGGTTCCTTTACCAACGGCGCGAGGCTTAAAGGAAGACGGTCCTCCTCGTACCACTTCTTGATGACATCTGGGATGAGGGGCTCGCCCTCCTCAAGAACCCTGCCACGGCGCCTGCAAAGAGGGACCGGTACGAGAAGAAGTACCGGGTCCCTGACGCTGCCCCCTTGTGCCTTCGGGCGCAACCTACCCCGTATTCGGTCGTCTCGGCGGCGGCAAAGAAGAAAGCTGGGGGGGCATCGGCCTCGACATCAACTTCCCCGCCGGACGGCGAGGGCAGGAAGCTGGACACGATGGGACGACGGGTCATCTCATCCGCAGCGACGACTATCAAGGCGGCCAATGCCCTGGCTATCGTAGCCTGCTACGACAGGGAGTTGTGGTTCAAAATCGCCCCTCTGTTGGACTTCCTTCCGGACGCCAAAAGGGCTGAGGCCCTTGAAATCTTACAGGAAGGTGAGATTGCTTCGGACCACGCCATCACGGTGGCAACTGACATCGCTGACACCGGTTTCCGTCAGTTGGGCAACAGCATTTGCCTGAGATGACGAGGATGGCCCAAGGCGACGGATTTCCGCCAGGACGTACAAACCAAGGTTTTGGACATGCCCTTCGACGGGAACAACCTGTTTGGGAAGGCGGTTGATGAGTCCCTTCAGGCCATCAAGACATGGACGAAAGGTGTGCCTAGAGTACAAAAATAAAAATGGGTGAGTGAGGAAAAAGATTCCCGCTCTCTCATGAGAGACATAAAAACCCAACAGTCCAGCAAAAAGTGCTGGGGGACTCACTAGGTCACGAGAATATCACATAAGATGGAAAATCTACCTAACAGAAACAATCTGAGGACGTTGATACGCGAGGGATCATGGCTACATGTACACATAGACTTGGGATACTATGAGAGAAACTCCCCTCTCGTTGCCCCCTTTTTCGAACTCGGAAAAGGAAAACAAGATGTCACACTCTGCACCAACCACGAGAAAACAGCTTATGCAAAGCATTTGATTCCAAGCAGATACAAGCCACGGAAAGTAGGTATTATTGGTTACATAGCTGGTTAGTCTTTTTCCAAAAATACTTGCATCAGATGTTCTTTGCTTTTGAAAATTAAAATTATTGCAAAACTTTGTTGGTAATCCGTTTTTGCAACTCTGACATAGTGCCGAGCATACTAATACATTTGTTTCCAATTAAGAGTTTTCCCTTCTCTTTGCAATGCGAAAGATATGATTTTGGAATATGGATTGTCAGGACATGGCCTCTATGAAAAGCACCTTTCGATTATTGAAAGATGTGGGCCTGCAGGCATCCCTACAGATAAGTGGTGTATTGGTCACTTTTACTCCCTAAAAATTGCCAAATACACAGAAGAAATTCTAATGGGGAGTAAAAATACTCCCAACAAAAAAATCTGGGAATGGACCCAAAGAATCTTGTCCCCTTGTTTTCACGCACACAGGTCCACGGATAGGTTTTGACCAGTAGTACATGTAGTACCACAGGAATACAATACTATTTTAACTGCCTGATTGACAGAAATAAACATGCATCTTTTAATGTGCATGAATAAAAACTAGGTGCAAAGAAATCAATATTACAAAAACATTTTTGTTTTTCAGTTAAAACATGTTTACTCGCTTATAAATACTCTGATTGGGAATTGGACTTACATTTTTACTCCCAACTTAAAAAAATAGGGAGTGAAATACTCCTACTTCCAAATCTTATCTGGAGCACTGTCTGCAGGATTATAAAATCTTTAGAGTCTGTAGGCCTTGCAATGAACTTACATGTAAGAGTCTGCTGGATTGTTGTTTCTACATGGTTTTGCACCTTAATATGAAAAACATTGTGTCCTGATATTTCTTTCTATTCTGAAAATCTTTTGCTTGTTCTACCTTTCCCCTGACAGTATTTTCGAAGATATTGGGGACTATGTGCCATCAGCTGGAAAAGCCTCGCGAGAACGGGAGCGTGAGAAGTACCGGGAACGGGAGAGAGAGCGGGAGCGAGACCGCGAGAGGGAGCATGAGATAGAACGTGACCGAGAGCGTGAAAAGGAGAAAGACCGAGAACATGACCATGAGAGGGAACAGGAGGTGAAGGAGGTAGTTGAGGAGGAGGAAGATGAAGAAGAGGAGGAAGAAGAGGAAGAGGCAGAAGAAAGCCAGAGGCGCAGCTACTTCGAAAAACCCAAAGCAGATGAAGATGAGGTAATTATTGGAATGTTGGCAGATGAAGATGAGGTAATAATTAGAATATTAGTGGAAAAGCCCATGTACACGGGCTAACGTGCATAAAGGAAGACATTTTTCAGAGTGTAAATATCTATGAAGTCAAAGTTTAAAACGTACATGAAGAATATTATTGATATAATACATACCAAGAAATATTACAATTAATAATCTACCCTATAACATGAAATCACAAGTGATGATTTTGTATAATGTTTCATATGAGTCTGGCGACATTCCCTTCCACATGCATCCAACTATGATGGTATATGTTAAAGAGATTTATCATTTTTATGTGTCATCCTCTCTCCAATGAGACCCCCAGCAGTTTCTGCTGGACTTCTGGGCCTTTTTCTTTCAATCCTGAATGAGTGGAGCCTTTTTCCTCTCATACATTCTTGTGGGCTCTGCCTGATGGAACTCTAGCCTTTGTACCGTGCCTGTACTATGGAGTCTATCTGCTCTATAGCTCTTAAAGGCACCTGTGTTTTTACAACTGCAGCACACAGCTCCTTATGGGGAATGTTACTGGGGACCCTTAGGGTGCTCCTTTTAAGATTCTTTTTCTATATCCTCAAGTTCTCCAGCATGGGGCCTGGCATGGAATCCCTATTGTCAGGCTGGTAATCCTCGGTAAAAGAAAACCGTTCACTTTCACTTACAAAACTGTATTTCTCCATTAAACCATTCGCTGTCCTCTGGGTCATACTGCCCCCAGCCAATGACAGCCCTTCCTCTGGCACCCATCTTCACGTTTTTACCACACGCTTCAGTATTGGAAGTCCTCGAGTTTGCCCTGCAAGCTACTTCTAGGTGTTTTTTTTCGTTGAAAAAGTTCTATTTTTGTTCCAAAAGAGCATGTGTGCTTTTCTCTCCATCTGCCGACATTGGGGATCCTTTGTCAGTGAAGTTCAGCGCCGCTCAAGGGTTAAGATTGTCAAAATTTCCCGAAGGCCATCAGGCCTACTTTGCGCCCTCCGACCATGACGGAGGAGAAGTAAGAAGGAAGATCCCTCTTAAAGCCCTGCACCAACTGCGTCTCCGGAACGTGTTTGTGGAGGACAAGCCCCTACAATGCCTCTACTGCATCCGGACCACAAGGAAGAGGATTACGAGGCCGCTGATTCTCATGGAAAGACCACAAAGTGCAGGCACAGTAGACTGGTGGCGTGGCTGAATGCCAAGGCCTCTGCCCCGAGCAAGGGCATGCCTCACCCAAGGCCGGTCAGTCCAAGGAGCGGGCTTCTGTCCTGTGAGGGCGCCTCATCCGTGGGGGCCCAAGATAAGCCCAAGCACCTCAAGTCCGGGTCCTCTGGGGTCACTGCAGAAGCGGGTCCTACGGCAGGCAGGGCGCGATAGACATCACCCTCTGCCTTAATTGCCAGCTGGCAATCTTGCTCCTCCTAGAAGAGAAAGTAGTCTACTTTGCAGGAGAAGCTGCAGACTGAGGAGAAGCCTGAGCTGCCCAAGAAGGCCCAGGCGGCACAGGAAAAGTCTTAGTCTACGATAGAGCTGGTGGCTGCTCTTTCGAAAGCTAAAGGGGCTGTCCCCAAAAGGGTAGCGCCCACAGCACTGAAGGTATCCCTCTCTCTGAAGCAAGAATCCGCCATTGTAACTTTGACAAGGTCTGCCAGCACACCGGAGAATGGGACACCCCCTCAGACTCCGGTTCCAGCCCCTGAGTTGGTGCAATTGTTTAACTTTTTTGGGGAGCTCAGCCCTGTGCCTGGTTTAGTACAGCAAATAGTCAATGTAATCACTCTACGCCAATTCCACCGCCTGCCACCAGTAAAGGGTAAGAATTGCTGTAGTAACACTGTGTGAGACTACACAACACTTAACTACGTGGTATTAGGTAACCCACCTTTTGGTATAGGTCTGTACTACACAAGTTGGTAGTGTGACTGAGCAGCCAGGCCTATCTCAAGAGGGGTAAATGTGAGCTGTAGCAATGAAATTCACAAATACAAGTAGCCAGGTAACACACTCAAGGTTTCAGTTATAAATATTTAACATCAATTTTTAAATAAGCGGTCTTTCAAAAGGGCAAAATATGTAACAATCAAATATACTTTAAAATACTTTTCCAGAATCCGCATATGTTTTAGTGGATACTCTTTAGAGATGCTTTTTACACATTTCCTACACCAGGAGGTGAATTAATTCACAAGGACAGTAATGGCATTTATATATAACTAGTTTTACTTTCCAGATTCTGAGGTTGCACCAAGGAAAGGTTAAAGGAAGGAAAAAGGTTAAACAGATTCTCGCGGCATGTGAGTATTCTTAAATCTTCCAATGAAGTCTAGACAAACCTTTCCCAGCAGCAACAGTCGAAAAACAAGTTACCACCGATGAGGGACAGAAATATAAAAGTCAAGTCTAGAAGAGTCTGCAGGGAGCCAGGGCAACCAAAGTCAATTGGAGCACAGTCTATGGAGCAGAGTCACTTCTTTGATAAAAAGTCTTGCACAAAGTTAGAGAGTTTTGTAGAAATCACTTGAAGGGTCACAAGCTGTTACACTTGTGAAAAGCAGAGTTGACATCAACTCCAACAAAAGTAGCCAATGCAAGTCTCAACTGAGAAGAGCACAGCTAAAGACACTGATTTAAGTTTCTCAAGTCAAAACAGTACCTCTGGTTTGAAGGAGAGGTGCAGCTAGATTCTGTCCTGTTGCAGCGATGCAGATCCTGGGTTCCCCAGCCTCAATCGTGGGGACAAGAGGGAGGACGTCTGGAGGACTACTGCAGCAGCAATTTCGTCGGCAGCTATGTGCTCTCTTTGGATCGGCGGCACTTTGCGGTTTCAGTGCGCTGTAAACAGCACCACTGCAAATTTTGGATACCGGTTGCGCTTCCTTCACTCCTTGAGGGGGTGGGGACTCATGCTCTGGTCGTCCTGCTTCTGGAGGGTTCTTAGGAGACTCCTGGAGCTTCTGGCCAGATTGCAGATGTTACACCCGACTACAGATTTCTTGACCCCTGGCACACTGTTCCTGAAGCAGCAAAGAAGTACAGCCAGTCGGGGAAGATGGTCCAGTGGAGTTAGTCTCTGGGTTAGTTGGTCCCACTAACCCAAGGGAAGAAGTTGTCCCTTCTGGAGCTTATCTTGTCGATCAGAAAAGAGTTTCAGAACAGCAGCAGGGCTTCACCGGGCAATTGAAAGGTCCAGGAGGATGCAGCAAGCTTTGTTCATGGTTTCTTCGTCGGGTGTTCTTCCCAGTGGTTGACTCTGCCTCTAGTTCCAAAACCCTCATCTTTTAAGCAGGTTTCGAGGGGATTGGGTCCTCCAACGTATTCCATATCTATGACAGGCAATGTCCACAGCTGTGCTGCTTCGGAAAATCTTTGGTGTCTGCGTCGATGACGTCGATGCGCCGTCCCCGAGGACGACCTCCGACAGCCGACGTCACCCGATGTGATAAGTAGGACGCACGACACCCATAGCCTCAGTTCCGTTTTTTCCGCGAACGTGTTCGCTTCGTGAATCTCGGTACGCCTCGACTCATTGGAGTTTGCTGTTTTCGAATTCTCGGTTCGTTAAACCTTTTCGGTTTTTTGTGAAGCCCGCGTCCGGGCTTCAAGAAATGTGGGGACTGTGGGTCCAAGATGTCGGTCACGGACTCGCATGACGCCTGCCTCTGGTGCCTCGGGAAGGCCCACGATACGGACGACTGTGTCGACTGCCAGTCGCTCACGGCTAAGGCCTTGCAGGAACGCAAGAAGAAGCTGTCGGTAGGCTGGGTGTCTAAGCCCCGGAGGTCGAGGTCTGCGGGGCTTTCCACGGATGACTCGAGGGGCGACTCTCCGCGTCATCGTCGGAAGTCCAGTGGGTCTCCTTCCAGGAGTCGGTCTCGCCACTCCTCTGCCTCTTCGAGGCATTCCTGGAAGCGCCGGGATAGGTCGCCTTCCCCGTCCTCTTCCGAGGACTCCGCCCGTCGGCGGGTCGCTTATCCCTCCATGCAAGCGACACCGGAAGAATGGGCTTCCTTCGGGAAGCAGATGCTAGCGATTCTTGAATCACAGGGCACCGGTCCGTCCGTCTTCCGAGCGGGGTCGGTCGGCACCTGTCGAGAGACAACGCTCGTACGCCTTCGGGTTCAGGTGGTCGGCACGGCTCGCGGGAGAGGTCCCGCTCGGACAAGGGTGGCCGTCCTCGCCATGCCCGTTCCAGGTCCCGATCCTCGACGCGCTCGAGACCGCGTGATCCTGTGCCGTCTTCAATGAAGACGTCGATGCCTGTGGCGCCGAGGTCGTCTACGATTTCTCCCGAGGCTCCGCCTCCGAGGGGGTCGTCGGCGCCTAGGTCGTCGAGACGCGCTCGGAGCTCCGGCTTCGAGGCCTGTGTCGACGCTGCCGGCGTTGCAGCTGACGTTGATGCCTTTTCTGTCAACGCCGACTCGTTCGGCGCCCTCGACGCCTAGTGTCGGAGGGGCCCCGTGGCACGGGGTTTGCCCCTAGAAAGGCTCTGGCTAAGGTCAGGCACTGCTTTGGTCCCCAGAGGTCTTCCTCTCCTCCCCTGGAGTACATTTCTGAGGGTGATGAAGACTGATGACGGCTTGGTTCCGGTTCCAGATGAGTTTATCTCGGGCCATAGCCAGTTTCATGACCTGAGGCAGTCACTGCATGATGCCAGTGGATTGGACACCTCTCCGGAGGTGGAGTTTTGTAGGCCGCAGCCTGGCACTCATGCCAATTCTTCATATCGGCGCCTTATGTCTCGAGTCACCGAGTATTTGGGTTGGTCAGCTCCCCCAGGGGAGTTCGTTCAGGATGATCTTGCGGACATCCTTGATCTCGGTCCCCCCACTGACCCGGTTTTGCCGTTTCATATGGCTCTGCAGAGAAGGGTTGCGGCGGCTTGGACTGCTCCGGAGAGTCTCCCGGCAGTGGGCAAGTCTTTGTCGCGAAAATACCATCCAGCCAGTAGTGACCCCTGCTACTTGTCCAGGCACCCCACTCCGGAGAGTTTAGTGGTGCAGGCGGCTACGGCCCCGGCAAAGCAGGCGTCGTATCCTACCATCCCTCCAGATAGGGACGACAAAGGTTTTGACGGCTGGACGAAGAAAGTGTTTTCTTTGGGGGGGTATGGCGCTTCAGGCGGCCAACTCCATATGTGCTTTGTCTCGTTTCACACACACACTCTGTGGAACTGTGTTGCATTAGCGGCTGACCATATTCCCGAAGGGGACGAACTGGATGGTTTGCTTGCTATGGTTCAGGATGGCAAGGATGCCATGTGTGAGGCCGTTCAGTCGGGTTTGGACTTGGTAGATTGTGTCAGCCGGTCCATGGCGGCGAGCACCGCAATGCGCAGGTTTGTGTGTTTGCGGAAGTCTGGGTTCGCTCCTGATGTGCAGTCCCGGCTCCTCAACATGCCCTTTGACGGTAAACACCTTTTTGGGAGCAAGGCTGACGAGAGCCTTGAGAGGTTGCAGACCTCCAAAGCTGCAGCGAAGTCGTTGGGCGCTGCAGTTCGCCAACCTCCGCCTTTTCGTCCTAGGGGACAGCAATGGAGGGGGGAGGTTCCTTTCGCTATTACTCGTCCTTCAGTAAAGCGAGGGGAGCTAGCAGTCAAAGAGGCCATCGTAAGAGTGCCAGAGGTGGAACCAAAGGTACTTGAGGTTTCAAGGCCGCTCGGGCAGTTGCCTCTTTGCCCTCGGGCAACGCTGCAGCCGCTACCACTCAGTCATGAGGCCAGGTCCCATGGTTCGCCGGTTGGGGGAAGGCTGGCGCAGCATCTTGTAGAGTGGCAAGCCATTACTTCGGATGTGTGGGTTCTGGAGATCATAACCCACAGCTACTGTCCTCCTTTTCGGCAGAGGCCTCACGACAATCCACCAGGGAACCTCTCTTTGAAGTGTCCGGATCCGCTCCTTGCGCAGGAAATTCAAGCTCTGCTGGAGAAAGGTGCCATAGAACTGGTGCCTGTAGCAGAGAGGAACAAGGGATGGTATTCCCCTTATTTTTTGATTTCGAAGAAAGACTGGGGATTGAGACCCATCATGGACTTGCGCGGTTTGAACAAACTCCTCAGGAAGGACACGTTCAAGATGGTGACTCTGAAGTCCTCCAGGCCCTTCAACTTCAGGACTAGTTGGTGTTTTTCGACCTCAAGGATGCTTACTTCCATGTGCCAATTCATCCCAAGCACAAGAAGTACCTGAGGTTCGCGGTTGGCGACTCGCACTTTCAGTTTCGGGTCCTGCCGTTCGGATTGACCTCCGCCCTGAGGGTTTTCACCAAGCTCATGGTGGTGGTGGCAGCGCATCTCAGGAAAGGAGGGGATTCATGTCTACCCCTACCTGGACGATTGGTTGATCAGGGGGAGCTCTCCCGAGCAAGTCCTGGATCATCTGTCCGTCAACTGCCACTGTCTTCACAGGCTGGGCTTCTTGCTCAATTTAAAGAAGTCCCATTTGACACCAACGCAGCGGCTCCAGTACATCGGAGCAGTGCTCGACACATCCCTGGGGCAGTGTTTTCCTCCTCAGGTGAGGGCTCTTCACATTCAGCAGATGGTGAAAAAGTTTCAATTTGCCCAGGATCTCCCTGCGTCCGAGTTCTTGAGACTGCTCGGCCTTATGGCATCCTGCATTCTTCTGGTGCCAGAGGCTCGTCTGCGGATGAGAGCTTTGCAGTGGGCACTCAAGCTCCAGTGGTCTCAGTCCTCCGGCAGGCTGTCGGACCCTGTTCAGGTGCCGCCCTTGGTAGCCCGGGACCTTCTGTGGTGGGCCGTCGAGGGCAATCTGATGTAGGGGGCCCCATTTTGGCTGCCCTGGCCGGAGGTGACGATCGTGACGGACGCATCCCTCACGGGATGGGGAGCTCATGCCAACGAGTTGAGTCAGCGGTCGTTGGTCTCCGTCGGAGTCCAGACTCCATATCAATCTGTTGGAGCTGAGGGCCGTCAGGGTAGCCCTGAAGTCTTTTCTGCCGACTGTGCGTGGAAAGAGTGCCCTGATTCTAACGGACAACACGGTGGCCATGCACTACCTCAACAAAAAGGGGGGGGCAAGGTCACTTCCACTGTGCAGGGAGGCGATGCAGCTCGAGTTCTGGGCCATCCAGCGGGAAGTTTCAATCTCAGCGGTTCATCTGGCCGGAGTCGACAACGAGACGGCGGACGCTCTGAGCAGGCAGAGCACGATCTCTCACGAGTGGGAGCTGGCTCAGGAGATTCTCCTGGAGATCTTCGCCCTTTGGGGGACCCCTCAAGTGGATCTCTTCGCCTCCAGTGTCAACCGGAAGTGCGAAAGGTTTTGCTCGCGGGAATTTCCTCCAAAAGGAGCCTTGGGAGACGCGTTCGTGGTGGAGTGGTCATTCCCACTGCTGTACGCGTTTCCTCCAGTCCCCGTTATCCCGCAAGTGCTGCGGAGGATACGGAGGTTCGGTTCCCGGATGATCCTCATTGCTCCGGCGTGGGCCCGTCCATCTGCCCTCCACGTCGTCTTCCCTACCGAGACGATCTGCTCTCACGGGAGGGGGGTCAGGTTCTCCATCCAGAGGCCAGTTCCCTCAATCTTCACGCTTTGCTTCTGAAAGGTTGAGGTATAAGGATTGGGACCTCCCTGAAGACGTGATGGAGGTGTTGCTCTCGGCCAGGCGGCCGGCAACAAAGTCTCTGTACCGTTGCTGTTGGAGAAAGTTCTGCGACTGGTGCAGAGTTCAGAATGTGGATCCTTTTGAATGTGACATTCCCATGGTTCTGTCTTTTTTGCTTTCTTTGGCCCACAGGGGCTTGCAAGTGGGGACCATTAGAGGTTACCTGGCGGCGCTGTCCATATTTAAGCGCTCGTCTGAAGAGTGTTCCTATTTTAAGATTCCTTTAATTTCGTAGTTTTTGAAAGGGCTCACTAATGTGTTCCCTCCGTCACCTTTTTTGGTGCCAGGTTGGGATTTGAATCTTGTTCTTAAGTTTCTTATTGGTGCTCCGTTTGAGCCTTTACATTCTTGCCCTTTGAGGCTGTTAACTCTGAAAACTGTGTTTTTGGTTGCGGTTACTTCCGCTCGCAGAGCGAGTGACTTACAGGCACTTTCAGTTAAGCCACCCTTCACTGTGTTTCATAAGCACAGGGTTGTCCTTAGAGTTCGTCCTTAGAGTTCGTCCGAAGGTGGTTTCGGAATTTCATTTGAGCCAGAAGGTTGTTCTTCCCGCGTTATATCCTCCTCCACATCCTGGTAAGGGAGAGGAGAGGCTCCATAGGCTTGATCCTAGGAGAGCGTTGAGCTTTTATATTTCGCGCATGTCCCGGGTCAGAGTGGATGATCAACTTTTCATTGGTTACGCTGGAAAGCGTTTGGGACAAGCTGTGACGAAACAGACTTTGTCTCGTCGGATTATTTTAGCTATCTCCGAGTGTTACCGCTTGGCGGGTAAGGATCCTCCAGCTGGCTTGCGGGCCCATTCTACCAGGGGAGTGGCTGCGTCTACTGCCCTGCAGAGGGGTGTTCCTATTCGTCACATCTGTGATGCAGCCACCTGGGCTTCAGTACATACTTTTGTACGTCACTACTCCCTTGATTCCATCAGAGGGCAAGATCTGGCCTTTGGCAAGGCAGTTCTCTATTCCGCAATTTGATTGGGCATGCAAAATTTGTATTCTAAATTCTTTCCCACCTCCTTGCTTGGTACTGCTTTGGGAGTCTGTTATAGATATGGAATACGTCGGAGGAGCCAATCCCCTCGAAGAACAAGTTACTTTGTTACCTGGTAACGTTCTTTCGATGGGATGGTCTGATGACGTATTCCATATCGCTCCCTCCCTGCCTTCCCCGCTGCAGAATTTCTTTTGCGATTGCAGCTTGCGTTCCGCAAGGCCTTGTGTGTCTGACTGGCAGAAAACTGGTGGCACACGTTCTGGGAAAAAACTATAACTGAGGCTATGGGCGTCGTGCGTCCTACTTATCACATCGGATGACGTCGGCCGTCGGAGGAGGTCCTCGGGGACGGCACATCGACGTCATCGACGCAGGACGCAGACGCCAAAGATTTTCCGAAGCAGCACAGATGTGGACATTGCCTGTCATAGATGTGGAATACGTCGTCGGACCATCCCATCGAAAGAACGTAAGAAAGTAACTTGTTCTTCTCCCATTCATGCACAGCCAAGGCTGTCACTCACACAGCAGGGTGGCTCAAAGGACAGCCAGCCAATCAGGACTGGGTGCATTCAGGCATTCCTAAAGACAAAGGACAGGGGAGTTTCGAGAACCACCCTTACTTCCTGCCCTTCCAGACACACTGGAGCCAAAGGCAGATTTCAGTACAGAAGCCTGACGAAGGCAAAATGAACAAAAGGCTCAAACCTGGCTCAGTGCGCAGAGTAAAACCTAAGAATAATCTCACAAACAGAAAATGGTGAAAAAAGAAGACCGGGCCATTTTGACAAAATGGTCACCCACTGGTGTTATACTGCAGCTAAGGATTCGGCCTGCGGTAGAAAAGCACAATGGTAGTGAAATAAACCACTGCCACCAGATACTAAGTAACTCCCCCAGCACTCCACATAAGATGGTGTGTACTGGGCATACAAAGAGAAAATGTAAGTAAAGTCAATTTCACTTTACTATTCTTGGGAACAGTAGGTCACACAAGTAAAGGTATTTAAACCTTAACTCTGTGACACTGCACTGAAGGTGCTGTGTGTCACCATACAAGAAGTGGATGCCTATGGAGTTTGTCAGACTCCAAAAACAAAGGAAACACAAATACAACTTGGCTCAAAACACAACGGAGAGTGAGAAAAGGGTCTCACTCACTCCAGAGTTAAAAATTAAAAAGACCTAAAGTCCAGCAAAAGAGCTGGGTGTCACTAAGGTGGGAAGAATTAAGCACCAAAATGAAAATTCTCCTTAACAGCTGTTGAGGTGCTCACAAGCGCCATTTGCTTGTGGGTGGTAAGCTGATGAGAATGTGTGCTTTATACCCAGCAGGATAGTGATGTGCTTGAATACCACATTTACAAAATGTGGTCCATTGTCTGAGTACTCTGCACACCTCCCCACCTTGGAAATACCTCACGTATGAGAAACTTCACAGCACATGTGGCATGTGGATGTTTTCATGGACCGACTTCGATTCATTGAGAAAGTGGACATACGACTAGTAGCATATACCTGTAGCCTTTAAAATGTCGAGCATATCTATGTAGTCGATATGCAAAAAGTGAAATGATCAGTAGGACGTGGTATATTGCTTGTCTCACTGTTCAGAGTGTGCCCAGCAGTGAACGTTTGGCATGTTAAACAATTTATGGCAAAGTTAGCTATGTGTTCTGCCAAATTGGGGACAAACCACTCCTCCGAAATCAGAACTGCAAGACACTCTCTCGATGGATGTGCTGGGAGGTGTAATTGGTCCAGTGCTACTGTAAGCAGCCATAGAGGCAGAACTGATTATGGCGCTGTCTTGCCTCCACATTGCATCTGTGGGGGACAATGGGCACCCTCTTCGCTTCCATAACTCCTGCTCTTCTGTTTGTACCATCCTCTGTAATTCTGTTATTTGTGCTATGGGTTGTGCGTTGAACCCTTCTTTTATTATCATTTTGCGTGCGCGTGTGTACTTGTTCGGTGCAGTCGCAATGTCTGATGTTTTGGGGAAAATATGCTGCTCTTTTTGGTGCTAGATCGGCGGCCTCATTGCCGTGAGAAATTAAATCTGCACCTCTGGTGTGTGCTGTGCACTTTACCACAGCGATGGCTGATGGCAGTTGAAGTGCGTATGGGCCTGTCCGGTAATAGCGCATACTGCACTGGCCGTTACTGCCTCGTCTTCATGCATTTTAAGTTCTAAAAGAAGCTCTACCAATTCTGCCAAAAAATGTGCTGGCAATCTTGCGCTCATCACTGTTTCAAATTTGTCATTCTCCCCTGCCTTTGCTACTGCTGTGCCAGTGTTATCTTCTATTGACGATGACCCGTCAATGAAGAGTATGATCCCCCCACCCCCGGGCATGTTATTTAACATGGAGTATTTCATTGTGATATTCAGTGTACTTTGTGCAATCATGGACGTTATCTCCCTCCTTCACTAGTTCTGCTATGAATCTGGCTGGGTTTACTACTCGGCATCAAACAATTTTGATCGATGGATTTGATACAGTTACTCTATAGCCCGACGCTCTCAATTTGGTCAATGTACTTTTGGGCTTCTCAAGCATGGCAAATAGGGCATGCTCGACATATAATGTGACTGTGCTGCCCATAGTTATACTAGCAGGTTTCTCAATTGCAAAGGCTGCCGCCAATGCTTGTTCACCTGTGTAGTGACCTCTCGGTACTGGGCCTAGGATCCCACTGTAGAATGCTAGGTTTCTGCCCCATAATGGTCTACTGTGCAAGGACAACCATCATTACTGCTCTGTTTGAATGGGAAAATTAAAATAATTCTTAATTATACTCGGGTATCTATGTGTGTGTGTGTGTGTGTGTGTGTGTGTGTGTGTTCCATGTGTTTGACTTTGGATCAAACCATCCAGCCCATTGTGCTGGATCGAATGTTAATAAAGAAAAGAAATGAAAACAAAAGTAATAGAACTCCCCTGCTCAAGAATGGGCTGGCCAGGGGAGAAAAGAATCCTGAGAGGATTGAAGTAAATTGAGAGTGGAGAACAGTGATCGCTCTTGCTGAAGGACAAATTGACGGACTAACCGAGTTTGTTTACAGATCACAACTCTGATAACAAAGTGATGTGTAATAAAAGTCTTGCGTATCAGCTGAAATTTGAGAATAGAGAGGTGTTAGGGAGATTTATCATGATTGTGCTTCATCCCCTCTTCTAGTGACACCCTCAGCACTTTTGCTGGACTTCTTTTAATCCTGAATGAGTGGAGCATTTTTCCACTCGTTCATTCTTGTGGGATCTTTGCGAACTCCATTCTTTGTAATCTACCTATACTATAGAGTCGGTCTGCTCCATAGCTTTTAAAGGCATCTGTGTTTTACTACTGCAGCACACAGCTCCTTATGGGCAGTGTTGCTGGGGACCCTTAGGGTCCTCCTTGAGATTCATTTTCTATATATTTAAGTAACTACAGTTCTTAAGGATAGAGAGTTTTGGGAGAAACACTAAGGATAGAGAGTGAAAGTGCTCTTTGAAGTGTATTATCTAGTAAATGTGAATGCCAAATGACTCGTTAAAAGGGGAGCCCCTAGGGCAACCCAGCAACAACAGGCACTTATTGCCAAAAAAAATGTTGAAGAGGATAACTTTAAAAAGACACTATGGAGAGTCTAAAAACTGACACCTATAAAAAGTGTAAAAGATTCTGTGGGTGTGGAAAAAGGTTCCCACTCACAGATGTATGAGGAAAAATAATCCACCAGTAAAGCAAAAGGTTCTGGGGTTGACCGAGGTCAGGAAGATTTACCCTTTCTGTGGAAATCTTACCTAACAGATGGGTATGGTTGTGTTCCACTCCTAGGCACCCGACTTGGAGGATGGCTGAGGGACAGTGCGTTTGTCTTGGAAGCAAGACAACAAAGGGTGTCACAGGTTTCGATCCCAGTCCCGCTCTTAGAAGCATGATATAAAAGCGCAATTATTTCCTTTTTTTTAATACAATTGGGTAGATATGTGCCACACTGTTTCATGTATTTGGATGTTATAGCCAGTAAGAACATTAATGGGGAGGTGTTTGCACATTTTAAAGACCTTGGTATCAGGCATTTCTCAATCATTAACTTTTCTGTTTTCCTTTTCTCTTTTAGCCCATTGATGTTGATAAAGGTGAGTGTCAGTTTTGCCTTCTTCGGAGAGGGTTGCTATATGTGAAGTCTATTGAACTAATATCAGCACTTGGCTCTTTGCAAAAAATCTGTGGTAACTGCTACTTCATCTGCCAACTCCCAGAGAATTGAAAACCAGAATTCTTCATCTTAGGGTCTCCATTGGTATACATAGTCCTGGAAACACAGACCAGCCCTTAGCCGCCCTAGGGCCCCTACCTGCAAGGGACATCTCTCCTTATACTGTGACATTCAAGAAATTAAACTCTGACTGGTCTGATTACTCAGAGTCATCTCCCACATCTCCTCTGGCCTGAATTTCACCAATGCAATATATAGTGTTCAGGGATTTGCAAAGGAGGGGTTGCTTTAAAACTGAACATTCCGACCTTTACATATAGAGGACATCTATAGTGTTTGAGTCTTTGCAACCAAGGGAGCCCGCAAGACCTCGGATTTCTCTGGTGTCTGGGATAACGTAACCCCATGAAGGAAATATTTTCCTCCCCAACTGTCATGCACAAGCAGAGGTGGGGACAAATGTACAGAACTCAAACTCTGACCCTTTGTTCCTGGGATAATTCTACTCCACACTCCCTTTTAGTAGTGACTGGTAGAACAAGGTTTTTAAGCTCTTCCACAGAACCTCCTGACATGAGTTGCAGGATGAACTTGGTGAGAGCTGTCCATTCCTTTGCCTTGTTGGGCTGATATGACCGCTCACTTGGGCACTCTATTGTTAGGAATTCCTAAACCTAGCAGGCGCCACATCTAGATGGAATTGTACATATTAGTATATGCAGCACTTAGATGCAATCCTCAACCTAGCCTGCGTCACATTTGGATAGAAAAATAATTCAATGATTGATATACGAGACTCCTGCCAAGCCTGGACCAAGTGTGCAAGCATGAATCCATAACCAACCCACTTACAATTTCACTCCTCTGCATACACCTCTCAAACTCGAACCAAACACAACTACAAGCCTTAACGCAGCAAACCGCACCAACTTTGCTACATTGCAACAACAAAACAAACCACACATAGACTTGCACAACAGCACACGACGACTACCGACCGTAAAACACCCCAAACCCAGCCAACAGGCCCACCGGGCTGAGGCTGCCAACAGCACATCAATGCTATCTTGCACTTTTCCAGCTCATTCCCACTAACTCGCACCCCCCCTCCCCCTCTCCCTTTTTCAGAGCTGCCAGAGCGCCAGGGGACCACTCCGGTGGTGATAGTGCGCGGTACAAATATCCTTTAACATTAACATTGAAAAGATGATGGAGTTTCTGCCTGAATACAAGTGGTAAGATTTTATGGAGGTGGTGAAAGAGGACTGTCCCATCTCAAACTTGGTGATCAGTACCTTTAAAGACATAGCGATTTAGTGACAAATGGTTACTGCCATTGCATTTGGGATATCCTGGGCTTATCTCACCAGGATGAAGGTGAATTCTTAGGAAAAGTTGGGTATTCCATTTACTTTGGAGTTCTCATTTGGTTCCCGGTTAGATGAGGTCACCAGAACGAAAGCACATGTCGGCCTGCAACCCAAGAGGTAGGAGCATAGATTCTCTGTTCGCTTTTCTCCCAGGTAAGGCAAGCCTTGTATGCAAAGTAACCTCAATCCCATCAGATATACCAACACAGACCTCCCCGAATGCAGAGTTTTCAGGCTAGGAGTGGAAAGAAGCAAATGCCAGCAGCAGCAGAGAAGACGGGAGAATTCTCAGAAATGGGCCAATTGCCTCAACCTTGGAGACCCCGAGCAACTTGGTTGGATTTTGAGTACTTGATTTTTTTTAACCTGGAGAGAGTGAGACCCTTTTCCCACTCTCTCATGTATTTTAATGTGATTTCTGGAATCTATGGTTCTTTTGGTTATGGAGTCTGGCAAACTCCATAGGCATCACCTTTACATGTGGCACACAGCACCTTTAGTGCAGTGACACAGGGAAGTCTCTTCGATTTCCCCAAGGTTTAAATACCTTCTCTGTGATAAACTACTGTTTCCCAGAGCAGTAATGTGAAATTGACTTTACTTATATTTGTAACTTTCTAGACCCAGCACACACTTTATTAATTTGTTAAACTACATTACAGTATATTGAAAATGATATCCAACTGTGTTTAGAAGTGTTAATGCTCCTAGCAGAGCACCCCAAGGGGAATGTATATACCTTAGTAATAACACTATTATAGTGTGTTACTTACCTGTGATTTTTAATTAATAATAGTTGTCAAAGGCCTAAATAAATAACAATGTTTATACATTCTGCTTAAATTGTATTTTTAAGTGTGCTCTGCGTATGCTTAACTGAACTCTTCACCACTCTCATGCCTGCTTACGTTCAACCCTTGCTGTTTGTCACATTGCCCGGATAGAGTTTGGCTAGACATTAGTGTGTGTTCCTATTCATCAGAATAGGGTGGCCTCTCATAATCTGTCCACAGGGATGGTTCTGAAAATCCATATCAACATACCCTAATGGTGCAATGAAACCAGGTGCTCATGGAACTAGCTGATGTGGTCTATCAAAGTGATGTGATCAGGCATGGTGTCTGCAGGAACTGTGAGAATAACTATCTAACAAGACAGGCACAGACTACAACAGAGGAAGAAATAGTTACTTGTAAATACAGTTCTTCTTGCTGGATATTTAACACTGATTTCATAGGCACAAACCCAAACTACCCTCAGCCCTACTGACTACCCTCAGACCCTACACACCTCCAAGGAACATTTCCCCTACTCATACTGCCACATCCTGCTTCGACTGATCTAGAATAGGCCTCATCTGGTCAGAGTCCTTTCTGTACAAGAAAATAACGGAGTATATTCCTTTTCCATGCTGCTACTTTGAGACTCTTTCTACAGCTCCTTTTTAACACTCTTCGTCTTTGTAATTTTAAATGTAGAAGGAGATGACAAACGGAACGTTTTAGAGGGAGCGAAGGGGGAAGATTTGGGAATCTAAACCTGCAACCAGTTTATACAATAATGCACTGAATGTTTGTTCCTGTATGTTAGGCAAGATGGTATGCAGTACCCATAGGGTGCACTACAACAACCCTGACCTCCTGGCAGTAGTAACCCAACCTTTGGTATAATTCTCTACTACACAGGTTGGTAGTGTGGACGAGTAGCCAGGCTCAAGAGGGGTCAATGTGAGCTGTATTGGAGTTACACAGTGACAAGTATCCAAGCAAATACTTACACAAAGGGTTTCTTGATAAAACAATTATTAATTTATTTGCCAGTCAGTTAATGTAAGCCTTCTTCAGAAGGGAGCACTGTAAAACACGACACAAATATACTTCAAAAGTATACACTCTCTTAAGTTCAGAATCAGTAACTACCCATTTGGGTTGGCATAAGGCAGAGACCTACATCCAAAGGTAACTTCAATTGCTAGGGTGCTGTTAAAATTAATGTATTACTGTTGGCATTCAGAATTAGTTAAGAGCAAGTAAAAAGGAAAATATTACAGCAAACAAGTTACCACAAATATTTCTTAAGCAGGCAAATACTTTCAGATCCCCCAATAAGAGTAATTCAGTTAGAACAGGCTAAGCCAAAGTCAAAAGGCCAGAGTCTATATGGTCTCATGCACTTCTTGGAAGGTAAGTAGAAAGGTCTTCGAAGAAAAAGATGAATCAATGTAGGGCCACACGCTGTTAGACTTGTGAGTAGTAGACAATGCAAGCAACTCTACAGCAAGAGTTAAGTTCTCTTAGACTTTGTACAGTACCTTTTAAAATGAAGAAAAGATGCAGCAGACAACTCCTGTTCCTGTGCAGCTAGGCAGATCTCACTGTTCCTGGGCCTCTGGGCCTCAGTTGTGGGGTCAAGAGGGAGGGCGTCGGGGGACTCCTGCACTGGGACATTCAAAACTTGCTACCGGCAAACTTCACTTTCAGTGGCTATTCAGTGTTTCAGCTCCTAGCGTCTACCGCAAATAGCAACACTGCGGTTCCTGGCTGTCGAGATGGACTTTCCTTGCTTCTGGGGTCCCGCACTCTATTGAGGGGGCTCAGGCTTGGTCAGTCCTGCTTCCTGGGAGTCCGGAGGATATTCCTGGAGCTCTTGGCCAGCTTAAAGGCAATGCACACAATCTGGTGTTCCTCTCCCTGGCTCTACGGTTTCCAGCAGCAACTCTGTGGAAATTCAACCAGCTCTGAGATGGATGTCCAGGTGGCTTACTTTGGAGTTGATTGGTCCCACCAACTCAAGGGGAGAAGTCCTTGCAGGGGCTTCTCTGTTGATGCAAACTTGACGTTTCGGCACTGCAGCAGGGCTTCACCGGGCAAACCAACGGTCCAGGAGTTGCAGCAGGCGTCCTCTTCAAGTTCTTCGGTTCAGGCTATTGCCAAGAGGACAAGGCTGGTGTAATCTCCCACAGGGTTACTACTTTTAAAATCTTGCCTAACAGACCGTCACCCTTCTTTTACCGTTCTTGACCACACCACCTCTTGGCTACCCTCCCGAGCTCTGAAAGGAATTTCACAAACTCACTGTTTGTTCTTGCTTACCTGCCTTTGTGTATTTGTTCTCTGACCTGCCTGTGTGTATTTCTTCTCTCTTGGAAACAGTAGTAAATGTCTCATGTTGAATTCCGAATCTATGATTTGGTTCAAGATAAAAACTCAACCTTTTTTTTATAGATCACAACTTGATTGGTGTGTTTTGGGTAATTTAGTTCTGACTGTATGTTTTTATTGATTGTTAGTGATCACTATATGTATCTTTGTATGCCCCGTTCTTTTTCCAGCTGGGTAGAGCGAGAAGGAAATGATGGATGCATAGATCTTGATTTAGCATATGCGCCTTGACACTAGTTTTATTTATTTGTATACTTGTAGAGCGCACAAAGCCCAAAGGCATCTAGGCGCTGGGACTCAAGAAGATGGTTACAATATTTGGTAACTTTGAGTAAATGCATTTACACCGTAAGAGGATTTACACAGTCGGAACAGAAAATACGTTACACATTCAAAGTATACATGCTGATTTGGCAACAGCGGATAGCAACAAGTATGATGGTTAGGCTAAATGTGCTTTAGGGGTTGTCATGGTGGTGGCTAGGGCGACGCAATGAGTGTTGCGAGCTGAGTGGCAGGAGGGCTATTGTGTAAGGTCAGATCTGAATAATAGAGTTTTAATTTTAAGATTTTTCCTGAATGACCAGAAGGAAGAGTCATTTCTTAGATGAGTAGGGAGGGAATTCCATGTTGAAACACTTGTGTAAAGGCGCGTTATAAATGCCATATCATATCATAATTTTGCTGCTATCGACGGAAAATTAGAGCCTCCCGCTTTCTGCCTCCTATATCTAGGTGTGATAAGCAAGTTGGTGTAGGATGATCGAGTGGGTCTGTTGGATTGAGTTTTCCTGATCAGGTTGCTAAAATAAACTGTTGCATTATTCGAGATACGTTTGTGTGTGAGCGAGCATCAGAATTTTAAATTTGATCCTGTCATGGACTGGGAGCCAGTGAATGTTTTGCCTGATGGGTGAAATGTGCTTGTGGAGAGGAATATTCAGTGGCGCTCTGATGGCATTATTTTGTACAGTTTGAAGTTTTTATGTTTCTAGTACTGGTTCCCGCAAATGGAGAGTTACAGTAATCCATCCTGGAGAGTATCAAGGCTCTGGCCAGGGTGATAGAATTGTCTGTAGAGAGGAGAGGCCTGCTAGCTCTTATCAGTTTGGCCGTATAGGCAGAAGAGGATACTGGCGTTAACCTGTCTGTTTAAGGTGAGGGAAGAGTCAATGTAGACCATTGGCGACTATGATAGTATTGCCGTCAATAAGGAATGATTTGTACTCTTGTGGTAGGTTGCTAAGGTTAGATTTATTGCTGATTAAGATTAACTCGGTTTTGTCGTCATTGAGGCACAATTTGTTAAGGGCTATCCAAGCCTGGATTGCCAGATAGATATTGTTTGTTTTTGACATCGGTGTCATAACAGCCAGTGATCGGTATGAGTATTTGAGTATCATCCGCATAGTTTGTACACATGATACCCAAGTTATCTACCTTGTCAAATAGGAGCTTCGTGAATGCATTGTAAATAGTAGGCGACGCGCAGGAACCTTGCAGTACGCCACAGGGCACCGGTGCAGGGGGGGGGCTGCTGCGGTGTCGGAGAAGACCCTTGTAGTCCGATTGGAAAGAAAGGATTTGATCCATTTGATGGCTTCAGGTGAAAAGTGGGTCGCTGTTTCAAGGTGCTGGCATAGAATGTTGTGATCGACTAAGTCAAACGCAGTAGAGTGGTTTAACAGGAGAAGGATGCAGAGGTCGCCTTTATCTTTAAATTGGCCCATTTGCATTTTGAAGTCTAGAAGGGCTGTTTCTGTCCCATGGCCTGGTCTGAATCCTGATTGTCTGAGGCTCAAAAGGATATTGCATTTCAGGGATTTTTGTATCTGCAAATAGGCTGAACAATCGAAGATTTCTAGTAAAAAAGGGACTGTGGTGATGGGACGGAAGTTGGTAGGGATGATAGGGTCTAAAGTTTTTTTTGTTGGCAAACAAACTATTGATAAGGCTGGTAATGAAAGGCACAAATTCAGACGCACATTCTTTTACCAGGGTAGCATGGCAGGTGTCACCTTTGCCTCTAGATGGTTTTAGGCCTTTAATAATGTTAATGGTGTCTGGGGTGGACAGTGGGGTGAAAGCAAATTTGTTAACCTTGAGGAGTTCTATTGAGGGGGTGGGAAGGTAGATGGGAGGGTCGAATTAAGGTTAAGTTTAGATTATTTTAGTACTATTTTATGTTATAAAAATGTGCTGGTGAGTTTAATGCTTTTGTGGCTAGTGTCCTTTTCCCTTGACTTACTGTTTCTTCTTTTCATTATTTCTAGGCCCAGGCTCAGCCAAAGACCTCCTGAAATCCATTAATGAAAACTTTGCTGGCGGCCCCGGTTGGGAAGCAGCAGAAGCATATCCTTTTACATTGCCGGCTCCACTGATTTCTTTGGCACTAATTATTTTAATTTCATTGAAGTGCGTACCCTATTTGGGCTCAAGTTCTCTCAATAAGGCTACCAGTAGTGCTAACCACATGAGTATGGAGATTGGATTTGCAAGAAATAATCAGACATTCCTCCTGTACCCATTACAGTCTTCTTCTTGATGGGGTGGGAAGAGAACCATGTACGCATTTTGTTTTGGTTTTTCAAAACTTCTGTAGATCGAGAATTGCATAAAAATGATAAAATGACTGAAGTATAAAATGAAGATCTCGTTGAGCACAAATACATCCCTTCTCGCCTGGCCAACCACTTGGGTCTATGTAGCATTTCTCTAGTTTACTAATTTAGGAAAGATTGTGTCACAATAGGTGATATTAAAACGCAGCATTTTAATGTTTGTCCTTGCACTGCCATACTCCGTAATTCATAGAGCTGAGCTCAGATGGATGTACTGTAGACCATCCCAAATGTTGCCTCTAACCTTTAACAATGCTTTAAGGCTGAATTACCAGTCACCAAGCTCATAAGCCTCGACTTAGTCTGCCTTTAATAAACTTTCCTGTCTACGAGGTCAAAATACATTTTGTGGAATGATTATTCTTCTGTCAATCCAAACTCTCAATGTGTGTGTGTGTGTGTGTGTGTGTGTGTGTGTGTGTGTGTTACACCTTATACATTTCCTACACTTAACAGCCTGCTGCCTCAAGGTGCGTATGGAGGGTACCCCTTTTCAATTCTGCCCCAAGTGCAACCGCAAATACCCTTGGGTCGACAGGCACGCCACTTGCAATCTCTGCTTGCCGAGGGACCACCCCGAAGCGAACTGCAGAGCGTGTAGTAGGTTTAAACCTAAGACACTTAAGGACCGTTCGACGAAGCGTTGGGCCCACCACGCCAGGCAGGCGGCCATGGCAGCGGAGGGCGGCTTCAGCGATGGCAGCGACGCCGTACTTTCGGACGGCGAGGGCATTACGGCGTCGAAAGACAGCCGAGCGCAGGTCCCCGACCTCGGAAGGTCGTCCGGCAGGGCGGCTATGGGGAAGACCCCCGGCGACACAAGCGCTTCACATACTACACACACTAAACACACAGTCCAACCGAGACTCGACGACGTCGAGTTCTCGGAAAGAGGCACAGACCGAACGGTCCGATTCGGTGTCCTCTGGGCGCTCTCGATCAAGATCGCCGCATGACTCCAGGCAATCATCCACTCTTGCCAAGAGTGCCTCGCTCCCTAGGCTAACAGAAGTTCGATCGTCGGAAGACGAAGACGACTTCCACCCCCAGGCCGCGCTCCAGGAGGCAGAGCCCGCAATTAAAGCCAGCGAGGCCCCACGCTCGAAGGACAGGGACACCTCTCCCGATCCTCGACGGCAGGCGTCGAAAAACTCCGGAGCCACTAAGGGACAGGGAAAACATTTTTCTACGCACGGGGAGGGGGGAAAACAGCAGAAGAAACTACCTGTACATTCTTCCACACCTGTGAAACACTCCACCCCCCCCTAAACAGACAGACAAGCCCAGGTCTGCTGATAGGTCCACAACCAGCAAAGCTACTCAAGATAAATCCCATAGACTTGCTGAGAGAGTCATTCACAGTTCCAAAAAATGGTCCAGTGAAGACATAGATAGGGTCATGTCAAGAATGTCTTCTTTGGCTGATTTTTTATGATAAAAATCCAGAACATTTCCTCTCGTATGATCCACAAGGGGCCACACCCTCAGGCTCTACTGATCCTATCCCCCTGAGTAAGAAGGCCCGGTTTGAAACCCCGATGAGGTCTGAACCCTTCGAGGTACAACCTTACGCAACACCATACTCACGGTATCAAGGAGAGGCTTCCTTTTGTGGAGACCAAGTATTTGGTATGATAGAAGAGCAAACCGGGACGGGCTACTATGGGGATGATGAGGACCAGGAAGAAGAAGAGGATGACCTGGAAACATACAGAGTAGATTCCCCGGTAGAGAACGAAGCCCCGGTTACCGACTCCCCGGTCGATAACCAACCCCTCCTAAATGAGGTTCTCGATCGCGCAGCAGAACATTTCCACATTGACACCCACGGTGTACAGGAGGAAAGGGACTTCGCAGAAGAGTTAGTGGGAGAAAGGAGGCCTGTTGCCCAGACCATCCCTATCCTTAACTCCATTCAGCAGAGAATAGATCCGTCCCTGGTGAACCCAAACCTCACCAGAGCAGTCAATCCCAGGGTTGAAAAACTTTTCAGAGCAGCTCAGTCTAACCCTCTCTATATAAGAGGACATCTGAAGCCAGACTCACTAGTTGTTACCAACACTCGTAAGAGGGCTGGAACACCCTTGTCTTCGTGAGAAGCTCCTCCCGACAAGGAGAGCAAAAAACTATACGGTTTCGGCAGGAAGGTAGCCTCAACGTCCGCCTATCAAGCAAGGATTGCTAACTCCACCACCCTGTTGGCCAGCTACAACTGCCATCAGTGGGAAGAAGTCGCGGCTCTCATAGCCTCTGCTCCGGAACCGTTAAAGGGCCAATTAGCTCGGATTTCCGCAGAGGGTAGAGCCGTGTCTGGTTGCATTTTGAAAGCAACCTTCGACGCCGCGGACAACGCAGGCAGATTGATAGCAGAAGGAACTGTTATCAAGAGACATGCGTGGTTACGGCAGTCTGGTTTTAAGGCAGAAACTCAGGCATCATTGTTAGACAAACCGGTGGAAACCAATCTGTTGTTTGGTAAGGAGGTCGAAGACGCACTGAAAAATGCCACGGACGAATACGAGACACTCAAATCCCTTGGCCAGTTAACCAATAAACCCCCTAACCAGAGAGGGAATAGTAATTTTCGTCGCCCACGCGGCCAAAATTCCCAGAGAGGATCTAACTATTCCCAGGGGCAGGGTACACAGTGGAACAACAACCAACAGTCTACCCAGGGTTACGGCAGAGGTAATAGGAGAGGTCGTGGTAAAGGCAGAGGCAGCCCCAGCAAGGGAGGCGGCACGCCTCCACCAAAGCAGTGACGCTCAGTTCAGGGTCCCTTCTCACGCAACCCCAGTAGGGGGACGCATTTCAAACTTCACCCAGGCTTGGGAAGGGATCACATCAGACAGGTGGGTGCTGTCAACAGTATCCACGGGATATTGTATAGAGCTACTGCAGCGTCCCCGGAACCATCCTCCACGACAAAGAGTACATTCCCTAGAACATCAGAAGATTCTCCTCGAGGAGATCGCCATTCTTCTACAAAAGGACGCAATAGAACTCGTCCCGGGACACCAGGTAAACAAGGGTATTTATTCAACTTACTTCCTTGTGCCAAAGAAAGACTTGACAATGCGCCCAGTATTGGACTTACGGCCTGCCAACAAGTATGTCAAGCCCCAAAAATTTCGTATGACCACGCTACAAGAGGTAATCCCCCTCCTAAAAAAGGGGGATTACATGGCAACCTTGGATATGAAAGATGCTTATTTTCATATTTCCATGTTCCCAGCGCACAGAAAGTACTTGCGCTTCAAGGTGGACAGTCGGCACTACCAATTCAAGGTACTGCCCTTCGGGATAGCTTCTGCACCAAGGGTATTCACCAAGGTACTGGCGGTGGCGGCTGCACACCTACGCACGGAGGCAATCCCAGTGTACCCTTATCTGGACGACTGGCTCATAACTGGGGAAACCCCAGGAATTTGCAGGACAAACATTCAAAGGACTATCGACCTCCTCCACGAGTTAGGCTTCTCAATCAACGAGAAGAAGTCGAGCCTGGTGCCAAGCACCTCAAAACAATTCCTAGGAGCAATCCTGGATACCCAGGAGGGATTGACCTTTCCTTCAGAAGAAAGAATTCGGAATATACTACTGCAAATTCCGCATTATCAGTCCGGTCAACAAATAACGGTACGCAAAGCAATGCGTTTACTGGGCATGATGGCATCATGCATTTACCTGGTTCCCCACGCGCGCCTGCGCATGCGTCCCATGCAGGAATGGTTGGCGAAACAGTGGTCTCAGGCAAGTGGTCAGTGGGACGATCTAGTGGTCGTTTCGCCAACACTGGTACAAAGCCTTCACTGGTGGACAAGAGAAAATCTCGCACAGGGGAAACCCTTTTACGATCCCGAAGTACAGGCAGTAGTCACTACAGATGCATGTCTGACGGGGTGGGGAGCTCACCATCTCCACCACACAGCTCAGGGTCTCTGGTCTCACTCAGTGGCCAAGAACCACATCAACCTGCTAGAGCTTTTGGCAGTATTCAGAGCGCTTCAGGCGTTCGAGCCCCACCTACTAAACCTGTCAGTGCAAATCCGGACGGACAGCACTACAGCCATGTTCTACCTAAACAAGCAAGGAGGGACTCGCTCGCCAAATCTGTCCAAGCTTGCCCAGAAAATCTGGATATGGGCACTCAGACGGAACATCTTCCTGTCATCACAACATGTTCCAGGGGAGCTCAATTCCCTAGCGGATGCTCTGAGCAGAGACTCCCTCCCAAAGGAACACGAATGGGTTCTTCACAGAGAGGTCGTAGAAGATCTCTTCTCTCAGTGGGGTTTCCCCACTATAGACTTATTCGCCACAAGCGAAAACAGACAATGCCCAGGATTTGCATCCAGGTTCCCCCAAACAGACTCCCAGGGGAACGCCCTGTGGATGAACTGGTCAGGGATGTTTGCGTACGCTTTTCCACCAACTCCTCTCATCAGGAAAGTGGTGAACAAGATGAACAGGGAATCGATGACGCTCGTCCTAGTTGCTCCCATGTGGGCAAGACAACCCTGGTTCCCACACCTACGCAGGATGGCGGTGTGCGAGCCCATCAAACTTCCAGCCTGGTACAACCTACTGTCCCAGCACCAAGGTCAAACAGTGCACCAGCAACCCAACTCAATGAACCTGGCAGCATGGCTCCTGAGGTCATAGAGTTTGGACACCTCAATTTGCCACAGAGGTGTATGGACATCCTAAAGGAATCTAGGAAACCAAACACAAGGCACTGTTACTTTGACAAGTGGAAGAGGTTCATTATCTGGTGCCAGAGTAGACAAATCAACCCAGTTGATTGCACTCCTTCCACTATTGTTACATACATGCTCCACCTGCTAGATGCAGGATTGGTTTTTAACTCACTGAAAGTACACCTGGCAGCCCTCTCGGCTTACACCACTTCCCATAGCAAGGTGTTGTGGTGGAAAGTACCAGTAGTTAAAGCCTTCATGGAAGGAGTAAAGAGACTCCACCCTCCTATTTCAAACCCACCACCAGGGTGGGACCTTAATGTGGTGCTAGCCAAGCTCATGGGCCCCCCTTTCGAACCCATGCATAAAAGCAGTCTCAAACACCTGACTTATAAAACGGCCTTCTTAGTAGCTATTACTTCTATAAGAAGGGTCAGTGAAATTCAGGCTCTGTCAGTGCAGGATCCCTTCTTTACTGTCCATAAAGACAAACTGGTTTTACGCACACACCCTAGGTTCTCACCTAAATTTATATCAAAATTCCATGTAAACCAGTCCATCGAGCTTCCGGCTTTCTTCCAGAACCCGCAAAGCTCGGCTGAGGTGAAACTACACACCCTAGATGTGCGTAGGGCGGTCCTCTACTATGTAAATAAAACAAGACCGCTAAGGAAAAACAGATCAACTGTTTGTCTCTGTAGCTACAGGCAGAGAGGGGGATCGCGTCTCTAAAGGTACCATCTCGAAGTGGATTATTAACTGTATCCAGCTGTGTTACTCACTCTCTGAAAAGACTCTGCCTTTTACGCCAAGGGCCCACTCTACTAGAGGCATTGGGGCCACTCTGGCTTTCATTGCAAATGTACCCCTTGACACCATTTGCAAGGCAGCTACTTGGAGCTCTATTCACACTTTTACTCAGCATTACTGCATTGACACCCATTCCAAGGCAGATACACAAGTGGGACAAGCGGTTCTAAGACACTTATTTACTCACTTCTCACATCCTTCTTCTGGTACTGCTCGCTAATCTATGCACAGCATGTGATCTAAGCAGATTCCACAAGCCTCAGAAGGGATACATTACTCACCGTAATCGTATTTCTGATGCTTGTATCTGCTTAGATTCACATGCGACCCACCCTTCCTCCCCTCCGAGAGAAGGCGCATGATTGCTTGTAGTCTTACCTTTCTGTCTATCTGCTTGGATTATCTGTACTCACGCTACTCCTCATGCTACCTCATGTCAGAAAAAATACAATCTGAGGATCCTAGACGCGTGAGGGATCTTGGGTACAGTGGACGTCACACTAGGGATAGTATTACTGGCACGCCCTGTGTCGACGCCCATTTTCGAGTTTCGAAAAACAAACTGTAATACTCCGCAGCTTCCACTAGATGTCGGCCTATGCACATCATGTGAATCTAAGCAGATACAAGCATCAGAAATACGATTACGGTGAGTAATGTATCCCAAAAATTTCTGATGTTTGTTAATCTGCTTAGAATCACATGCTGTGCATAGGTCACTGCGGAGTATTGCATTTTGTTTTTCGTAGTCGAAAAGGGGACGTCGACAAGGCATGTCTGTAACACTATCCCTATAGTGACGTGCGTTGTACCCACAATACCTCATGCGTCGAGGTCCCTCAGATTGTTTTTTTCCGCCAGTTACTGGTCGCCTTTATGCAGAGCTCCTCGAGAGACATTGCCAAATCATTCCTTCGACCTTGGGTCATTTATTATTAATATTAATAACATAGATCCCTCCCTCGACGCAGAGCTGTTTCTCCGCCGAGCAAGATCTTCGATGGAAGGACGAGCGGAGGAGATCCTTCGGCGCTGCCGAACACGTGGCCTGGCCTCGTCGGCCTTACACAGTAGGGAGAGTGGGGTTGTGTGGTATTTCTTTTCTCTTTGAGAATGCCTTTCTCTTTCCCCTCCCTCTCTTTCGAGGTCGTAATCGCACTTCTGGCCCTCAGCTATGGAGAGGACGGCCTTTAGGTTTTGCCCGCTTTGCAAGGGTAAATATACCTGGAAAGACAAGCACAAACGGTGCAACCGTTGCTTGCCCCTCGATCACAAGGAGGACGGCTGTGCGGCCTGTAAGTTACTGAAGCCCAAAACGTTAAAGGACCGCAAGGTCAAAAGGTGGGCGGCCTACGCCATGTCTAGGCCTGACTCCTCGCCCGCCGCCGCCAAATGTGATGAGGACAGTGATTACACGGCCCCCGTAACGGAGGTTGTAGACCTCTCAAAGGAGCGTTCACGCTCCTCGTCCGTCCCCCGGCCCCGACAAGCCTGGCTCACGCCCAGCTTATGGGGATGAACACCCCGGCGACTAGGACGCACACAAAAAAGCACAAAAACACATACCCCCTTCACGCATTCGTCGAAGACGAAGGCAGCCATAGCGCCAACGGGTGCGCCTGGTCCACCGGCGTCTTCCGCCGACCGTAAGGGTCGTCAGCCCTCCCCGCCACCGCTTGCGCGACAGGCATCCGGGCATTCTAAAGATAAGGGCGCTAGCACCAAATCCTCCGGCGACGCGCCTCGTAAGAGTGCTCACGTTACCAGTAAAGACTTGACGTTACCTAGCGCGACGGCGACCGATCCCTCGGCAGAGAGAATGATCGCCGAAAGCCTCGTGCGTATATCCACTAAAGACGCCCAGAGACGGACGGCGAGCGATACGCCGAAAACCGCGCACAAGGCCAAAGAAACGCCGAAGGCGCAGGAAAACAGGCCAGGACAGCTCCCGCCGTCGACGGAAAGCCCAAGCCTGCAAGAAGGCTACTCAGAAGGCGAAGGTTTGCTTTCTTCGACGTTATGGGACAGAACCAAGCAACTACAGGGAGAAGAAAATCCTTTTTCATTCCCAGACTGCTCTGGCCTACCTCAGTGGACCTTAGAGAAGTTCCAGTCCTGTATGGATAAAATAGACAGGTTCATGGCCATCCCAGAAAATTGGGCACCCAAGAGACCAAGGGAGGCACCCCAGGAGAGTCCAATGGTTAAATACCCAAGGTTCTATAACCCCATACACGAAGACATGGACTCTTACGACCTCACTGAGGAGGACACTCACTTCCAGCAGGAAGATTAGTTCATTAATGATGAAGACCAACAAGAAGAAGGGTTTCATGAGGACTCTAACATAGGTGAGGAGGGGTACGAGGAGGACACAGGCGAGGGTGACCCAAATCCCTGGCAGTCACGAGCTAGGTCTACAGACACAGACAGTATAGTCATCAGGTCTACTGAGACTACACCAGTCAGGAACCCTTCGCCTGTTGATGATCAGCCCACCTTCAATGCGCTACTGAAGAAGGTAGCAGCACATTTCGAACTCGAAACCGGGGAGGTCACCCCAGATACTGACTTTGTGGAAAGGATTATCAAGGAAAAACCTCCAACTAGCCAAACAATTCCCATCCTCGCCTCAGTTAAGACGTATTACCCCATCACTGTCCACTCTGGCACTGGTGAGAGGGGTCAATCCGAGAATTGAGAAATTGTTCTCACCCTCTCAGTCAGACCCACTATATATTAGGGGTCATTCAATCCCGGACTCCTTAGTGGTGACCAACACTAGGAAGAGGGCTAGGGTCCCACTGTCTACCAGCGAGGCACCCCCAGATAAAGAGGGGAAGAAGCTTTATGCCCTGGCCAAGAGAATCACCACCTCTGCAGCATTCTCAACCAGAATTGCCAATAATACATTATTGGCAGGCTACGCAGATGCTCAATGGGGAAAGCTTAAGCAGGACATCGAAGAGGCCCCTGAACCCCTTAAAACTCGATTATTGGCTACAATTAATGAAGTCTCTCTGGTCAACCAAAGCATCGTTAAGAATACACTCGATGCAGCAGAGACGGCTGGCCGTACTTGGTACAGGGAATTTTGCTGAAGCGTCATGTCTGGCTTCGCAATTCCGGGTTTAAGGCAGAAACGCAAGCGTCCCTCATTAATAAGCCCATCGAAGAGTCTAACCTCTTTGGTAAGGCAGTTGACGACGCTCTGGAGAATGCGAAAAAAGAATTTGACACAATAAAGACCTTGGACCAAATCTCAAAGCCCCCTAACAGGCGGGGATTTGGTAACAAGTGCTTTTTTCGTGGCCAACGCCAGCAACAAAACCAGCAACAACAGTATTCTGCCAACAACTACCAAGGTAATAGTGGCCAGTACAATCAGAGAGGCCAACGCCGTGGCAAGGGGAGAGGCCGCGGTTCCACCCCTAGAGGCTTCCAAGCCACCAACACCACCAAGTGACGCGAAGATTCGGCTCCCCTCCCATGCATCGCCGGTGGGGGGCCGGCTAACATCCTTTCTTCCAGCATGGGAGGGAATAACATCAGACCGCTGGGTACTATCCACCGTAGCCCGCGGCTACTGTATAGAGTTCAACAGTTCCCCAACATACAGACCCCCGAGGGGACGACGCATGACACCAGTACACCTCGCCATCCTTCTCCAAGAAGTGGATCAGCTACTGGAAAAAGGAGCTATAGAGGTCGTGCCTCTATCTCAGGTAACGGAAGGTATTTATTCAGTGTACTTCCTTGTACCCAAAAAGGATCTAACCATGCGCCCTGTATTAGATCTGCGCCCAGCAAACAAGTTTGTCAAACCCCAAATGTTTCGTATGGTGACCTTACAGGAAGTGATCCCACTGCTATCACAGGGAGATTACATGACAACACTGGACATGAAAGATGCATACTTTCATATTTTAATGTTGCCAGCGCACAGAAAATACCTCAGGTTCATGATAGAGGGCAAACACTACCAGTTCAGAGTGCTACCCTTCGGCATAGCATCTGCACCAAGGGTATTCACGAAAGTACTGGCAGTGGCAGCGGCCCACCTGCGCAGGTTATCTATCCCAGTATACCCTTACCTCGACGACTGGCTCATAACAGGGGAGTCTTACGAGACATGCTTCTCAAACACCCAAAAGACTGTGGACCTTTTGTTCCAACTGGGCTTCTCCAACGAGAAGAAGTCCAGCTAAGACCCCAGCCAAGTCAAACAATTCCTAAGGTCTCTAATTCGAACAAAGGACGGCCTCGTCTTCCCCTCCAACGAGAGGGTCCAAAACATGCTGTTTCAGATCCCCCAAAATGCAAAATGTGGCAGGTCGAGAGGTGACGGTGTGCAAAGCGATGCGCTTGCTAGGAATGATGGCGTTGTGTATTTATTTGGTACCTCACGCGCGCCTGCGCATGCGCCCAATGCAAGAGTGGCTCTACAGCCAGTGGTGTCAGGCCAGCGGACAATGGGACGATCTAGTGGTGGTCTCTCAGGCCTTGGTTCTCTCGCTGCGGTGGTGGACAAAGGAAAACCTGGTAATAGGGAAACCTTTTGCCACACCCGCAGTGGAAGCCACTCTAACCACAGACGCATCCCTCACAGGATGGGGGGCTCACCTATTCCATCAGAATTGCTCACGGAGTGTGGACTCTGAGCGTAGCATCCAAGCACATAAACCTACTGGAGCTACTGGCGGTGTTCAAAGCACTAAAAGCCTTCCAAGAACCACATACAAGGGAAGACAGTGATGGTCCTTACGGACAGCACCACAGCCATGTACTACATCAACAAGCAGCGGGGCACCCACTCTCCAGGACTGTCCAAGCTGTCCCAGAATATATGGAAGTGGGCTCTCAGACACAACATGTTCCTACTGTCACGACATGTACCAGCAGAGACTTCCCTCTGCCCTCAGAGTACGAATGGCAGTTGCAAGAAGGCATCGTTTTCGACGTCTTCACACAATGGGGATTCCAAGAAATAGACCTGTTCGCAACTCTGGAGAACTCACAATGCCAAAGTTACGCCTTCAGATACCCCCAGAACCAGTCCAAGGGGAACGGTTGGTCAATTCCATGGTCAGGGAGATTTGTTTACGCTTTTCCCCCGACTCCCCTCCTCAACAAGATCGTGCACAAGATGCACCAGGAACAAGTCACCATGATACCAGTGGCCCCTATGTGGGCCCGGCAGCCATGGTTCGCTCACTTGATGGAGATGTCCCTATCTCCCCCAGTGAAACTTCCCTGCCCGTACAACATGCTGTCACAGAACAAGGGCAGGACATTGCATCCATACCCTCAGAACATGAACTTAGCAGCCTGGCTCTTGAGATCATAGAGTTAGGACATCTAGAACTCCCGCAGAGATGCATGGACATCCTCAGGGAAGCTAGAAAGCCTAACACTCGTCACTGCTATTCAAGTAAGTGGAAAAGATGTGTCATCTGGTGTAGAGGGAAAAGCGTCAACCCAGTTGACTGCTCACCCACACAAATTGTTCTGTACCTGACCCACCTATTGGACTCAGGTCTGGTGTTCAATTCTATTAAAGTCCACCTAGCGGCACTTTCTGCATACACCACTTCCCAACTTAGTGTCGTGGTGGAAAATCCCAGTTATCAAAGCCTTCATGGAGGGAGTAAAGAGAATACTAACCCAGCTCCCGGATGGGACCTAAATGTGGTACTTACCAGACTCATGGGCTCGCCCTTTGAACCCATGCACAAGGCAACTCTTAAGCACCTCACTCTTAAGACTGCTTTCCTAATAGCTATCACCTCCATTAGGAGAGTAAGTGAACTACAGGCTCTTTCAGTTCTAGACCCCTTCTTAACAGTTCACAAAGACAAGGTGGTTCTATGCACACACCCAAGGTTTGCACCGAAATTCATCTCGAAATTCCATGTGAACCAGTCCATAGAACTACCAACGTTCTTTCAAAACCCTTCAAATCTGGGAGAAAAAAGCCTGCATACACTCGATGTGCGCAGAGCTGTCATGTTTTACATGGAAAGAACCAGACCACTGAGAAAGACTAATCAGTTCTTTGTCTCGGTGGCAGCAGGAAGAGAAGGAGATGCAGTTTCAAAGTCCACTATATCTAGATGGATTGTTCAATGCATCACTCTGTTTCTCTCTTGCTAAGAGAGACCTACCCTTCAAGCCAAGAGCACATTCTACTCGAGGCACGGGGGCATCCATAGCTTTCATTGCAAATGTTCCCCTTGAGTCCATCTGCAAGGCGGCAACCTGGAGTTCGGTGCACACCTTTACAAAACACTACTGTTTAGATGCACACTCTAGATCTGACTCCCAGGTGGGACAGGCAGTATTAAGACATCTTTTCTCTACTGTTCCTTCTCATAACCCACCGCCAACTCCGGGTACTGCTCGTTAGTCTATGCACAGCATGTGATTCTAAGCAGATTAATAAACACCAGAAGACCATGCATTACTTACCGTAAAAGCATTTCTGATGGTTGTATCTGCTTAGATTCACATGCGCCCACCCTTCCTCCCCGCTCGGATGGAATGAACATAGACATCTTTCTACATCTCTCTCTTTTCTGTACTCACTCAAGTATAGAAGGCTCCCTCAGGGCAGAAAAAATACAAACAGACGGTCCTCGACGCGTGAGGGATTGTGGGTACAACGCACGTCACTATAGGGATAGTGTTACAGACACGCCTTGTCGACGTCCCCTTTTCGACTACGAAAAACAAAATGCAATACTCGGCAGTGACCACTGGATGTCGGACCTATGCACAGCATGTGAATCTAAGCAGATACAACCATCAGAAATGCTTTTACTGTAAGTAATGCATTGTCATGTATATCTACACACGCATTGAGAGTTTGGATTGACAGAAGAATAATCATTTCACAAAATGTGTGTGTGTATATATATGTATGTATGTATGTATGTATGTATATATATATATATATATAGCTGGCAGGTATGATAGGAAAGTATTCGCTGTTTTCACAGTCATGCCTAGCTGCTGTTCGCTCGTAGCATACACTTTGTGAAATAGCTACATAAGTCATAAAGAAAGCTTAGAGTGTCCCACCAGGCAGTCGTGTGAATAGCCAAGTCGTTCTAGAGCAGATGTCCTGCAGCAAAGACTTCTCATCATCTCTTTGCTACAAGCCCCACTCGAGTCACTGCAAAGGGAGGCAGAATTCTCTCATGGTTTCCTTTGTCTGACAGAACACATCCAATTTTTCCTGTATGGTCCAACTCCAAATAACCTCCATCTTCCAGCCAGAAAACCGGTTTTTAATGTAATGCTTAGCGGTGTCTTTGTGAAGAAAACGTACGTTTTAAAACTCTCTCTGGGTACGGTAGTGTTTTTCCAATAGCAACATCAATCTTAAATTAGAAAAAGTTGAGGGGGAAAAAAAAGTATTCTTTGATTTATTTAATCTACGGAAATCTGCCAAAATGCATTACTTTCCACTACCATCCACACTCCTTTTTGTCTCCGATTTGTGTTTTTGTGTTTTTTTTCTGACTTTTTTTTAGGAACGTCATGAAATAGGTGGTAGGAGGGAACAAGCAGCCCCAGGCGTCGTACTGGCAGGTGCCCTGCAGGGGGCCTTAAGGTCACCCTCTTGTCGGTGTTTTATGCAATCCTAGACCAGGTCATGCAATTTATCACAGGGAAGCAGGATTGCGCACAACAAAGGCAGAGTACATTAATTAACACCTACCTCTGAATGTACGTGCGCTTTACCACGCACACCAGAGCAGGGGCTTGCTGGCACCATCAGTCTGGTGTCCACTCCCTTGCGCATTAGCACCTCTTATTGCTCTCCAGCAGCGACGTGGCAGGGTTCAGACTGGCTGCAAAAGGCACATGACTACAGCTCCCATTGTGCACCTTTGTCAGCTGTGCTCTGCACACAGAGATCACCTCCCTGCCAGCTAGACTCTGCAGCTTGACCTGCAAGAACCTGGGCGGCCTGCTTCCTGCATGATCTCTGGCTTTATTCCGGTCTGTGATCCCAGACCCCACCTATCTTATTCAATTTTGAGGAGGAAGCAAGCCCAGTGCAGTTATTTTGTAGGTATTTCTCATGTGATTCATGTGATCAGATGCATGGGTTCTAGGGGGCATAAGAGGACAGTGGCGTGTGGAACTTGCAGTTCCTGATAACATTAACAAAGTCTGCAATATATAAGTCTGATATATTTCTGAGGCTTGTGGAATCTGCTTAGATAGCATGCTGTGCATAGGCCGACATCTAGTGGTAGCTGTGGAGTATTACAGTTGTTGGTTTCAAAACTCGAAACGGGACGTCGACAGGGCGTGCCAGTAATACTATCCCTAGTGTGACGTCCACTGTACCCATGATCCCTCAGGTGCGAGGTCCCTCCAGATAGTTTTTTTCTCTATTCTAAACGGATGTGTATAGCAGAGTTCCTCATTCGGCGTAAAGCCATTTTCTTCAATTACCAATAGTTCATTCTTTCTATCCTTTACTTCACCGACCATCGAAACATCACACCGGTGAAGACAAAGAAACTGCTCATCGAAAGACTACCGCAACGGACCGTTCGGCCTTGGAAGGCCGCCCCGGCCAAGACAGTAGAGAAAAGGGGGAGGTCATTTTAGGATGTATATGCCCCTTTCCTTACACTATTTTTGCCCAGCTGGCATAGTTTGTAGTTATGGACAAGACCCCATTTAAATTTTGCCCCAAGTGCAATCGAAAATTTCCTTGGGTCGATGAGCATTTAGTCTGTAAATTGTGTATCGCAATAGACCACGTCGAGGGGTCTTGTCGAGCGTGTAGGTTCTTCAAGCCCAAGACTTTAAAGGACTCAACAAAATGCTGGGCACACTACGCCAGGCAGCTCGAGGCCATGGAGGTAGAAGGTGCTTTCAGTGATGGCAGCAACGCCGCCATTTCCGACAGCGAGGGCGACTCGGTGGCTTCCACTACCCAAGCGCATGCCCCCGACCCCAGGAGACAGGCCGGCGGCCCTGTTGTGGCGACTACACCCGGCGGCGGAAGCGCAACAATTCCATGCACCAGTAAACGCACAACCCCACGTCGAGACTCGACACATGGGTCGAGCGGTCGACAGCGCACGACACCCAGGGTAAGGTCTGGGTCCCTGTCCTCTGGGTGCACTCGCTCGAGATCGCCGCACGACAGGGCCCAACCGTCGAAAGACGGCGCGGGTGTCGCAAGTAAAGCTCCATCTGATGGCCGATCGTCTGCGAACGAGGCCTCGGGCTCTTCCCACACCCGAAAGTCGACGCTCTGCATCAGATCAGGTAGTAGGCCCCAGAGAGTCGGATAAACATGGCTCTGGGTTGCGAGGGGGGGGGAGAACACTAGAAAGTCCTCAAAGACCCCTCATCGGGAGAAAACTCCTCATAAAGAGAGACCTAAGGAAACTAGGCCCATCCCTCATAAGGATAAACCTGTAGAGACTAGGCCTAAACAATATGGGGTTATTTCTCCCACAGATGAAGACTTAGGCCATCCTTCCCAACCCTTGGTAATCCCAAATTCAGCAGAATGGTCTTCACAAGACATAGACAGGGTCATGAGGAGAATGTCCTTTATGGCCATTTTCGACGAAAATGACCCTGCATACTTCCAGAGTTGCCACTCCACTCCCCCCCACCACAGCTCCCTCTGGGTCTCAAGTCTCTGCTCAACCTTCTCAACCCCCTTCTAAAAGGGCTTGTACCGATATTACAGTGCAAGGCACAGTCGTAGAGCTCTGTGACCTGGAGTCGGAACACAAGGGCTTCTCTATTGTAGAGGCAGCTGACCCTCAGTACGAGGAGGATACAGCAGACCCTTACTATGGGGATGATGAGGACCAAGAGGCTGACCCAGAGGCCAATATGCATCCTTTACTCGCCTATTGATCAGGACCCTCCTATCATCGATTCTCCTATTGACAACCAACCCCTTCTTAATGTGGTGCTAGCCAGGGCGCCAGAGCACTTTCAAATTGACACCCAGGAGGTACAGGAGGATAAGGACTTTGTAGAACAAATCCTTGGGGACAAGAAAACAATGGTACATTGTATTCCTCTACTCAAGTCAATCTAGCGCAGGATCCAACCTTCATTAGAAGCCCCAAACCTCACACAGGCTGTTAACCCACATGTAGAGAAGCTATTTTAACCCGCACCTTCAGAGCCACTGTATATTAGAGGGTAGCTGAAGCCAAACTCATTGGTTATAACTACAACTAGGATAAGAGCAGGCATCCCCCCCTTGCTTCTTCTGAGGCCCCACCCGACGAGGAAAGCAAAAAGATTTACACTATGGGTAGAAAGGTTGCCTCCTCCGCTGCTTACCAGACCAGAATTGCAAACAGTGCAACCCTTTTGGCCAGTTACAACTGCCACAAATGGGAGGAAGTGTCGGCTTTACTATCGTCTGCCCCAGAACCACTCAAGTGCCAGCTAGCACAGGTGGCCGCAGAAGGGAGGGCAGTGTCAAGCTGCTTACTTAAAACCAACCTTGACACTGCGGACAATGCCGGAAGAATCGTTGCTCAGGATACTGTTATTATACATCATGCGTGGCTGCGGCAATCAGGTTTCAGACCAGAAACGCAGGCCACCCTAATTAACATGCCTATTGAACCCAATGTGCTCTTCGGCAAGACCGTAGAGGATGCCCTTGAGACAGCCAAAGACGAGTATGACTCACTTAAATCGTTGGGTCAACTCACCAACAAGCCAGCCGGCCAAAGGGGTAATGGCAATTTTCACTGTTTTTGCGGCCAAGGTTCTCAACGGGGGTCCAATTACAGTTATAACCAAGGCTCCTCCTGGGGAAATAATCAGGGTCAGTCCTCCCAGGGCTATCCTAGAGGACAGCGCAGAGGTCGTGGGGGGGGCAACCCCTCTCGAGGTGGCACCCCACCTCGGAAGCAGTGACTTTCCGCTTCAGGTGCCCTCTCATGCCTCTCCAGTAGAAGGGCGCATTTCCAGCTTCACCCACGCATGGGAAGGAATCACCTTGGACAGATGGGTGCTGTCTACAGTAGCAGGCGGATACTGTATAGAGCGCATCTAACGACCCCACGACCACCACCCTCGACAAGATAATTCAAAAGAACACCAGCGCATCCTCCTCGAGGAGATAGCCACGCTTCTACAAAAGGACGCCATCGAAGTCCTCCCGGCCAACCAGGTAAAAAAGGGTATTTATTCAACTTACTTCCTTGTCCCAAAGAAAGATCTAACAATGCACCCAGTATTAGATTTGTGCCCGACAAACTAGTATGTCAAGCCACAGAAGTTCTGCATGACTACACTACAAGAGGCAATCCCTCTACTAAAAAAGGGGGATTACATGGCAGCACTAGATATGAAAGATGCCTATTTTCATATTTCAATGTTCCCAGCGCACAGAAGATTCTTGCGTTTCAAGATAGCGAACCAGCACGATCAACTCAAAGTGCTGCCCTTTGGATTGGCATCTGCTCTGAGGGTATTCACAAAGGTACTGGCGGTGGTGACAGCGCACCTACGCAGGGAGGCAATCCCAGTGTACCCTTACCTGGACGACTGGCTCATTACAGGGGAGTCCCCCATAATTTGCAGACAAAACATCAACCTTCTCTTTCAATTGGGATTCTCCATCAATGAGAAAAAGTCAAGCCTAGTGCCCAACACTTCCAAACAGTTCCTAGGAGCGGTCTTAAACGCACAAGAGGGGTTGGTCTTTCCGTCAGAGGAAAGAGTCCAAAATATGTTACTGCAAATACCGCATTATCAGGCCGTCCGCAAGATAAGGGTGCGCAAAGCTATGCGTTTGCTAGGCATAATGGCATCTTGCATTTACCGGGTTCCTCACACGCCCCTGCGACCCATGCATGAGTCGTTGGCGAAACAGTGGTCTCAGGTAAGTGGTCAGTGGGACGATCTAGTGGTTGTTTCGCCAACACTTGTACAAAATCTTCGCTGGTGGACAAGATAAAATCTGCTGAAGGGGAAACCCTTCTACGATCCACCGAGGTTGGGGGCTCACTACCTTCACCATACAGTTCAGGGTCTGTGGCCCTGCACGGCAGCTCAGAACCACATCAATCTACTAGAGCTCAGTATTCAAAGCCCTTCGGGCATTCGAATCCCATTTGACGAACCAAGCTGTGCAAATCCTGACAGCACTACAGCGATGTTTTATATCAACAAACAGGGGGGGACCCGTTCTCCAAATCTGTCCAGACTTGCGCAGCAAATTTGGAAATGGGCACTCAAACGAAAGATGTTCCTATCGTCACAACATGTTCCAGGAGAACTCCACTCTCTAGCGGACTCATTGAGCAGACATCCCCTACCAGAAGAACACGAGTGTCATCTACACGAAAGAGTCTTAGAACACCTCTTCTCTCAATGGGGTTGCCCCACAATAGACTTGTTCACTACAAGCGAAAACAGTCAATGCCCAAACTTCTTGTCTATGTTCCCCCAGCCAGGCTCCAAGGGGAACACCCTATGGATGAACTGGTCAGGGAAATTTGCTTACGCTTTTCCCCCCTAACACCTCTCATGAGGAAAGTAAGGAACAAGATCCACAAGGAACCGATGACGCTCATCCTAGTTGCTCCTATGTGGGCAAGACAACCATGGTATCCACATCTGCGCAAACTGGCGATGTGCATTCCCATCAAACTCCTGTGCCCGTACTATCTACACTCTCAGCACGAGGGACTAACAGTGCACCCGCAGCCGCACTCAATGAACTTGACAGCATGGCTTCTGAGGTCATAGAGTTCGGACATCTTAACCTCCCACATAGATGCATGGATATCCTAAAAGAATCAAGAAAACCAAACACTAGGCACTGTTACTTTGACAAATGGAGAAGATTCGTAATTTGGTGCCAGTCTAAACAAATTAACCCCCATAGAATAATCCTTCCCACATTCAAACTTATATGCTCCATTTGCTAGATGCAGGGTTAGTATTGAACTCCCTAAAAGTCCACCTGGCGGCTTTATCAGCCTACACCACTTCCCATAATAAGGTCTCATGGTGGAAGGTACCTGTCATCAAAGCATTCATGGAAGGTGTAAAGCGACTCCACCCTCCTGTTTCAAACCCGCTGCCAGGATGGGACCTCAACGTGGTACTCGCTAAACTCATGGGACCCCCTTTCGAGCCGATGCACAAGTCTAGTCTAAAACACCTGAATTACAAGACTGCTTTCTTAGAGGCTATCACTTCCATAAGGAGAGTTAGTGAAATACAAGCATTGTCGGTGCAGGATCCTTTCTTTGTTGTACACAAAGACAAGCTGGTTTTACATACTCACCCTAGGTTCTCCCCTAAACGTATTTCCGAGTTTCATGTAAACCAGTCAATTGAGCTACAGGCCTTCTTCTAGGAACCCAACAGCTCAGCTGAGGTAAAACTCCACACACTAGATGTGAGGAGGGAGGTCCTCAACTATGTAGACAAGACCAGACCGCTAAGGAAAACAGATCAATTGTTTGTCTCCATAGTGCCAGGCAGAGAAGCTGACCGCATTTCAAAAAACTCCATCTCTAGGTGGATAGTCAGATGTATACAACTGTGCTATTCCCTATCAAATAAAACACTGCCTTTTACACGCAGGGCTCATTCCACAAGAGGCACAGGAGCCAACCTGGCTTTCATTGCAAATGCCCTTTAGACCGCATCTGCAAAGCAGCTACTTGGAGCTAAATACATACTGTCACTCAGCACTAATGCATTGACAATCATTCCAAGATAGATACACACGTGGGACAAGCGGTTCTTAGACATTTATTTGCTCATGAATCTTCTCACATCCCACTTCCTTCTTCCAACACAGCTTGCTAATCTATGCACAGCATGTGATCTAAGCAGATTCCACAAGCCTCAGAAGGGATACATTACTCACTGTAATCATATTTCTGATGCTTTTATCTGCTTAGATTCACATGCGCCCACTCTTCCTCCCCTCAGAGAGAAGGCGCATGGATGCTTATGAGCTTGTCTGATAGTATCTGCTTGGTTACAACTGTACTCGCGTTACACCTCATGCTACCTCATGTCAGAAAAATAACATTCTGAGGGACCTCGACACGTGAGGGATCATGTGTACAGTGGGCGCGTCACACTAGGGATAGTATTACTGGCACACCCTGTCAACGTCCCTTTTCGAGTTTAGAAAACAACAACTGTAATACTATGCATCTTCCACTAGATGTCAGCCTATGCACGGAAGGGAATCTAAGCATATACAAGCATCAGAAATAAGATTACGGTGAGTAATGTATCCCATATATCAATTTATCTATTGGTATTATCTGGATTTTTGTTCCCTGAAAGCTGTGTAATGGCGCCATCCACTCACTGCCAATGCATTTATACCCCAGTCTCGTGCAGCTTCAGACATGCCGGTACAAAATAAGATTCATATATCTCAAAAAGGCAAAGAAACACTTGGAGACTATTTTTTTACAGGCATGTCTGAAGTTGACTAAGAGTAGCAGAAGTCACATTTAAAGCAACACTAATGTAAGATTGATGTTATTCTGAACATATGCTTGGATTTATTGTTGGTAACTATTGCGCTTTCGCCAAAGCACTTTACATAAAAGACTCTTAAATACAATGATTTCCCGGCAACCTGAATTAATACTAATTTGTCAACCTCAGAAGGCTGAAAAGGTTAGTAGATCTTGCTAGGATTCAAACCTGTGACCTACAAATCCGCACTTACCCTCCTGCTTTATTTTAACAGCTATTTCTCCTTATATGTGCATACCACAGCATTTGGTAATTCACTGGGGGTTTCATTTCTTAATAATATAACATTTATCATCACAGTGCTTGGAAGCAGGAGGAATGTCATGGTCCACTAGTAAACGTGATAATAGTGTTCTATTTTGTTTTTAAAAGGACTGAACGGGACAGTAGATGAGGTGGTGGGTAGATATCCTAATAAATGTTTCTTCTTAACTTCACAGTTGATTACAGAAATGACTGTGTGGCAGTTGGATCTCTCAGCAAGTAAAAAGCTCAACTCTGTCGTGTGCCGGCCTGCACTTTCAAAGTGCATACTTCAGCAGTGCTGAATCGGCCACTCATCATTCTGAGGTTGTTAAATGAAGTTCTGTTACATTTTGTAGTGATAACAGCAGCTATTTTAAAGCACTTAGAAGGCGGAAGAGTCCGACCTGAAGTTCTACACATCAAATTTAATTGTAGGTGCCTACTTTTGATTTTTGTAAGGGGAGTAAAAATCCCCCCCCCATACCCCGCTGCTCCCCCCTCCCCAGACCCCTGAAAATGACCAAACGACCAAGCTCGACTCCATTTCCCAGTTGGCAGCAGCATTTTAGAGCATGTTTTACAGAAAGAATTTGGTAAAACATGAAGAATTTATAGAATGATCTCAGCAACAGTTACCTAACCTGCTGTGCTACCTTGTTGCATTCTGCTTTGGGGACTGTCGCTCAGCTTTAAAGAATTCAACTTTGCAGGTAGATGTCCGATACTGCTTAAAGCCACTGCATAAGCAACAGGACAGTTCATGTACATAGCTGAAAAGCCAATCATGTTTAATTTCTTGAAGCAATGACATTTCGTGCAGTCTCATTTGTGAAGTACCTATGCTATGCCATGCCATGGACCAACAGCAAGATTTGAGCTTAGCGCAGCCTTCAACGGACCTAATCAACATACCGAGACCCTCCACACACAATCAAATTGAGGTTTTGCATCTCCTATTCATGGTGCCACTAGTGCAGTGCAAAATAATATCAAGGAGACCTCACCAAACCCTGTGACGGCCCTGTTTCTATATGGTTTAACTCTGGGGGTTTACTCAGGGAGTGTGTTCTATTCAGAGAATAGCCATGTCCCCTTTCTTTTGATTCAGGGTGCCACTAGCGTTGGAGAGTTGAGGGGGTGGGGGTCGAAAAGGACTCTAATTAGGCTGATTTTGGGACCTGGATGTTCGGGGAAGACTGGCTGTGGCATTTGCCTGAGCCGCATACAGATTGAGGTATGGTTTACTGGCTAGCCTCTGGAATGGATGGGGCTAGGGCAGGCATCTGCAACCTTTTGACTCTCCAGATGTTTTGAACTGCAACGACCATCAGATGTAGCCAGTATAGTCATGGGCAAGGAATCCCGGAAGTAGTAGTCCAAAACGTCTAGGGAGCCGCAGATTGCAGACCCTTGCGGCAGGGGACAGGCAGTCTTACACGCACTTCACATTGGGGGGAGGGGATGCCCAGATGGAGGGTGGTTGGCAGCCCCAATGTCCTGGTTTTGAGTCTTTGAAGTGTGACACATCCTAGGATGTCGTCACTTCTCCCACGGAGGAGACCCTTTCTGTGAGCCCAGGGAGGCGAGGCTGCTATCTGATTGTCCCCCTGCAGGCTGGTACTCAGCAGGTTGATCTCATGTGGCGGGAAGCTCCCTATGGGATTAGTGACAGCCTGGGGAGGACATGACACTTTCCCTAGTGTTCCTATATGTTTCTGTCATGCCACAAATATAGGAATTACTGCGACAAGGAAGAGTGTGGACTACTCAAGGAGCATGTGTCCCTTAAGTAATGAGACGAGCAAGAGACCAATTGACTCACTGGAAGACCTAAAGATCAGTACTGGCAGTGCGGTAGCATAGAGAGCACTCGTGAGAACCTAACTCAGGCTAATGTTAGGGGAGATTTTCGAAAGTCCCACTTGGAGGTAATACTATCCCAGTGGTTTGTAGATCCCCAACTCTTAGTATCATTCTGTACAACTAAAGGACCTTGGTAGCGTGGCAGAGCAGTCAGGCTTATCTTAAGAGGAAGATGTGAGCTGTAGGTAAGCATACTGAACCCAGTCAGTAATGCACATCAAATAAACTCTTACACATAAATGTATATTAAAATATAGATTTATTATATATACACAAGAGTCACTGTTAAATACTTAGTGCAATAAACCAGCGCACATAGGTATACTTTTCATTACTTTCAAAGGGTCACTTCTTAGTTGGTAGTTGCTGTACGTATACAATTGTTAGAGGTTTGACAGTTCTATCTGTAATAACGCGAACCCACAAAGTAATACAGTAATTTAATTTAGTCTGCCTACAAATACAAGATGGTGATTTTTGGGAAGGAAAACAATTGGTTAATTTAATCCTTGCAGAGCTTGAGGTTCTAGAGGCAGTTTCGCGACACAGCAAGTCTTTTAAAGTCGAAAGCGCAACCCTAGCTAAAAGGCAGTTCGTGTCGGCTAAATGTTTTGCAAAGCAGTCGAAATCAAATGTTCATGTGGATTCCTTCTAGTCTTTAGGAAGGAAGATAAAAGAAGACTTAACCAACGTTGCAGGCCCTGTTAAAGGACTCTAAAGGGAGTCAGCAACCTCTCTCGCCACTTTGTGGTTTTGGCGCCTTTTCTGCAGCACCAACAAAGGACGTGATTCGCCCGGTCAATCTTCTTCGCTTTCTGCATTCCCACACACTGATGAGGGGGTCTGGGTGAGTCTGATTGAATCTCTGGAGTGTCCTTGAGGGCTCAGCAAAGACAATGTACTCGAAATGGGCGGCAGGTCTCCTGGTATTGCGGTTAACACCGCTCTGGAAACTCACAGGACCTCAGGAGATGGTTCAAATCAAAGTTTGTCTTGGGATTGGTTGTTCCCACCAGCCAAAGGGAAGGAGACATCCTCCTCTGAACTCCTCTGTTGCACAGAAAATGGGGTCAGGACAACAGTGGTCGCTTCACGGTGTTGCAAAGGATCTGCAGGCTTCTCTGGTCGTCGTCTTATTCGGTAACTTCAGCTTCAAGTGGTCGACTTGCTTTTCACTCCAGGAGCATCACCTTTTATACCGTTCCAGCACACGCTCCTCTGCAATCTCACTCAGCAATTTACAGAAAGGGGCGTTTGGCTGTCCAATCGGGACAGCCAGACCCCCAGCAGGAGCTGGTTCTATTCAGGCACTCTGGCAGACAAAGGACAGGGGGTGGAAAACTCCCCCACTTCCTCCCTGCCTACTACACTCTGGAGCCTAGGCAGGGATAGCCAGAATGGTAGAAGAAGGGCTAACAAAGAACAATCATGCTGGCAACAAAGAAGGGAGGCCCGCAATGTACTTGGGTGCCCCTATTGTGCACTACTGAGGCTATGGACTGTAGTACAACAATCACACAATAGTTGGTAGAACACGTCCTCTGCCACCAGCCATTACTAGGAGATTGTCTGTGACTTAAAAGTCACTGGAGCAGAGAGAAGGGGGGGGGCAATACTAGGTATCCCTTTGGCACTCCCCATAAGGTGGTGTGTGCCTATCTCTCAGACTATAACGTTTTAGCAGAGATACTAAGTAACTCTCTATCCTGAAGAACTGCAGTTAACCAAGGATAAAGATAATCTCAAAGAAAGACACCAAGGGTCCTCAACAACACTGCCCCTAAAGAGCTGTGTGCTGCAATAGTAAAATAAAGATGCCTTTAAGTGTTATGGAGAAGAATAGACTCCATAGGACAGGTAAGTTCCCAAAGACAGAGCCCATAGAATGAATAAGTGGAAAATACTCCACTCAGGATTTCAGAAAAAGGTCTAGAAGTCGAGCAAAAAGTGCTGGGGGTCTCACAGGGAGACAGGATGAAGCATACAAATTATAAATCTTCCTTGCAGCCTTCTCCTGCTATTTGACAGTGAGGTGGCACTTGGAATGGTGCCTTTGGGTGCTGGGTAGGAAGCCCTCTGTGGGGGTTACAGAGGTGGAGGGATCTGACCCATGGGCCCGGATGAACTGCAGGGCCGGCTCAATGGCCTGGTTGAGTGACTCAGAGGCCGAAGAGGGCTCGGTATGCTCCCGCACTGTATCCCAGTGGCATGCCCAATTGACCGGGCTATCCTGCGGGTACACCTCTGCAGGCACTTAAACATGGCTGCATTTCAAGCAGCTGCTGGCCTGCAACTGCCTCTATGGATGGCTGGTGTTGCTCAATGGCCTCCAGCCACTCACATACTGCTGCCATGTTGGTCACGGGCAGAGGTGACGGCTCTGGGATGAAGCATAGAAATACATCAGCCATGTCGTGCTTCTCACCCTCTTCCTCATCGGTGGTAGGTAAATGTGCCCTGCCATGATGTACCAGTGGCTGTGCTGCACGTGATGGAGATGAGGGTGTGATCGAACGCTGACGACTGTGCACCACTGCTGGGATGGCTTTGGTGTGTGCCATGGCTTTGGTGTGTGCCATAACTGGTGGTCTATGTGGCATAGCAGTGGTGGCTGTGGTGACAGCTGTGTCAGCTGCCTGGCTGGTGGATGGGGTCACACTGCATCACCGTAGGGATGGCGTCTCCCTCAACAGTAGATGGTGTTTCCACTGTGGTCTCGGGTGGTGGTGGCAGCGGAGGATGTGCTGGTGGTGGTTGCCTTCTAGCCCTGCTCTGCTGCCACTGGCTAGCGGTCTGGCCTGTGCAGGGGTGATGGCAGCTGATGTGCCTGCAGTGGAGGGTCCTGACTGGTCACTGTCTGTGGACTTTGTACCTGTTGGAAATAGAATGGCATGCTGTCTGTCATCTTGCGCACGGATTTACGAGCTTGCAGGACACTCGTATGACATTTGTGTGTGTTCCAGGGACACACTCTTTCATGATTGGCAGACTTTTATTGGTTCAGTGGTGCTGCCTGCTGATGATGTACACAGTGTATGCATATGCTCATTATCTGTTGGGCTGCCAAGGTGGCATGTTTCCGTGTGTGTGCAGTGAGGCATCACTAACATGGACGTACATGGCACGTATAGGTGGTTCTCATGTGTCCCTGAATTGATATACACGTGTCGCCTATGGTGCATGTACGTGGCTTTGTTTCCCCTCATCCCCTGGCATATGCGTGTCCTCACTGTTCATTTTCTGTGATGTCCATGTGGTGACACATCTGCCCATGGTGTATGTCTCTGCTGGGGGACGCTTGCTCATGGTCACGGCATTCACATGTACATGGGGTCAGATGGACTCGCCTGCATCACCATTTGTTGGGTAGATTTTTCCTTTCTATGCTAAATCGCCTTGACCTGTAAGACCCCCAGCACTTTTTGCTGGGCTCATTGATTTTTGGTCTGTGTCCTGAGTGAGTGGGACCCTTTTCCCCACTCACTCATTGTTTTACTTTGTTTATGGAAATCCTTGTTCATTACTTTTATTCTTAATTTTTTATGGAGTCAGGTTTTCCTCCACATCTGAAAAGGCATCTGTAATTTACTTTCGAATGGATTGTGTCCTCCAACGTATTCCTCATCTATGACATGTAATGTCCACAGCTGTGCTGGTTTTGAATTTTTTTCGGCAGAGGGCGCCCTTGCGTCGATGGCTTCGGGTAGATGTCCCTCGAAGGCCTCCGTCGAGGATGACCTCATCGGATGTTATAAGTAATAAGCACAGCGCCCGTAGCCTCAGTTCTGTTTTTTCCGCAAACGTGTTTGCTTCGAGAACTTGGCGCGCCTCGTGTCTTCTACTTCGTACTGTGCGATTATATCTTCTTCTTCCACACCGACAACCCCGCGGTCTGGCTTCAAGAAATGTCGGGACTGCAGGTCCAAGATGTCCATCACGGACCTGCACCGTATCTGCTTGTTGTGCCTGGGCGAGGACCACGCCATGGATGACTGCTCGAAGTGCCAGTCGTTGACTGCCAAGGCCTTGCTGCTGCATAAGGGGAAATTAAAGGTAGGCCGTGTTTCCAAACCCCGTAAATCCAAATCGGCTGGTATGTCGACCGAGTCTCCTTGTCGGAAGACGTCCAGACGTTCTAGGTCGCGGAGTGGTTCGCGCCACTTGTCCTCTTCGTCGTGGCGGTCCTGGAAGCGACGTCACTGTTCGCCTTCCTCGTCGGATGTCGTGCCCCACTAAATCCGCTACCCCAGAGGAACGGGATGCTTTTCTGGAGCAAATTTTACAGATTTTTCAGTCTCATGGCACAGTTCCGTCCGCAAATTAACAAGGGGGTCCTGGGAGTCCCTCTGCCAGACATTAGTCCTGGTTACGAGAGACTTACCCAGAGTCTTTAGCTCACTATCTTTCACAGAGAAGAAATATCCAAACATATCAGTCTTTGTCCTGCCCTGGGGCAGTCCAGCACCGAAATGCTAAGCAATTCTCCTCTGAACAAGAGTACCAACAGCATCCCCAGACACGTGTTTCGGTCTGGTTGGACCTCATCAGTAGGGAGGAGCTGTGCCTCTCTAAGAGTAGTGAGCAAGGGGTCCACGTCTGGATTCCCCTAGTAACTTAGGGTGAGACCCAAAGTTACTTAAATATGCAAATTAACAAGGGGGTCCTGGGAGTCCCTCTGCCAGACATTAGTCCTGGTTACGAGAGACTTACCCAGAGTCTTTAGCTCACTATCTTTCACAGAGAAGAAATATCCAAACATATCAGTCTTTGTCCTGCCCTGGGGCAGTCCAGCACCGAAATGCTAAGCAATTCTCCTCTGAACAAGAGTACCAACAGCATCCCCAGACACGTGTTTCGGTCTGGTTGGACCTCATCAGTAGGGAGGAGCTGTGCCTCTCTAAGAGTAGTGAGCAAGGGGTCCACGTCTGGATTCCCCTAGTAACTTAGGGTGAGACCCAAAGTTACTTAAATATGCAAATTAACAAGGGGGTCCTGGGAGTCCCTCTGCCAGACATTAGTCCTGGTTACGAGAGACTTACCCAGAGTCTTTAGCTCACTATCTTTCACAGAGAAGAAATATCCAAACATATCAGTCTTTGTCCTGCCCTGGGGCAGTCCAGCACCGAAATGCTAAGCAATTCTCCTCTGAACAAGAGTACCAACAGCATCCCCAGACACGTGTTTCGGTCTGGTTGGACCTCATCAGTAGGGAGGAGCTGTGCCTCTCTAAGAGTAGTGAGCAAGGGGTCCACGTCTGGATTCCCCTAGTAACTTAGGGTGAGACCCAAAGTTACTTAAATATGCAAATTAACAAGGGGGTCCTGGGAGTCCCTCTGCCAGACATTAGTCCTGGTTACGAGAGACTTACCCAGAGTCTTTAGCTCACTATCTTTCACAGAGAAGAAATATCCAAACATATCAGTCTTTGTCCTGCCCTGTGAAAGATAGTGAGGACTAATGTCTGGCAGAGGGACTCCCAGGACCCCCCTTGTTAATCTGCATATGCAAGTTGCATAATCTGCATATTACCAGGGATAAACTCTTTGAAGGTTCTGGATCCGTTCCTGTTGCAGGAGATTTTAACCCTGCTGGAGAAAGGCGCTATAGAACCAGTGCCTGTGGCGGAGTGGAACAAGGGTTGGTATTCCACTTTATTTTTTGATACCCAAGAAGGACGGAGGACTGAGACCCATCTTGGACTGCTGATACTTGAACAAGTTCCTCAGGAAGGACAAGTTCAAGATGGTCACTTTCTCAGATCCTTCAGGCCCTCCAGCTTCTGCATAGGTTGGTGTCATTGGACCTGCAGGATGCTTATTTTCATGTGCCGATCCATCTCAAGCACAGAAAATAACTCTGGTTCGCAGTGGGCGGATCCCACTATCAGTTTCGGGTCCTGCCTTTCGGGCTAACATCTGCCCGAGGGTCTTCACCAAGCTCATGGTGGAGGTGGCAGGGCATCTCAGGAGAAGAGGGATTCACCTTTACCCCTACCTGGACAATTGGCTGATTAGGGTGTGTTCTCCCAAACAAACCGTGCATCTTCTCTGCGTCACCTGCCACTCCCTTCACAAGCTGGGCTTCTCCCTCAACTTCAAGAAGTCGCATTTTACACCATTCCAATGGCTCCAGTACATAGGGGCCGTGCTGGACACTTCCTTGGGGATGTCCTCCCAAGGTGAGGGCTTGTCACATTCTTCAGATGGTCACGAAATTTCAACAAGCCCAGACTCTTCCGGCTTTCAAATTCTTAAGGTTGCTCGGCCTCATGGCATCCTGCATTTTTCTGGTGCCAGAGGCCCGCTTGAGAATGAGATCCCTTCAGTGGGCTCTTTGGACTCAATGGCCCCAGTTCTGGGGCAAGATGTCGGATCTCCTTCAGGTTCCATTCTCAGTCTCGCAGGACCTTCTGTGGTGGGCCGATGAGAACAATCTCATGAAAGGGGAGCCTGTTTGGCAGCCATGGCCGGATGTCACGGTAGTGACAAATCCTTTCCTGACAGGGTGGGTAGCTCATGCCGACTATCCATCAGCGGTCGCTGGTCTCCACCGGAGTCCAGACTTCACATCAGACTGGCGCTGAAGGCTTTCCTGCCGTCTTTTCAGGGGAAGAATGTCCTGATAATGACGGACAACACAGTGGCTATGCATTACCTCGACAAGAGAGGAGGTGTAGGTTCACTACCTCTATGCAGGGAGGCAATGCAGCTCTGGTTCTGGGCAATCCGCGAGAGTATGTCCCTTTCGGCAATTCATCTGGCCGGCACAGAGAACATGACGGCGAATGCTCTGAGCAGGCAAAGTGCAGTCTCCCACAAGTGCGAGCTAGCTCAGGAAGTCCTTCGAGAGATCTTCGCCCTTTGGGGAACCCTGCAGGTGTACCTGTTCATGACCAGTACGAACCGGAAGTGCAAACGGTACTGCTCAAGGGATTTCAATGAGATTTTCTCCGAGAGGAGCTCTAGAAGACGCGTTTGTCGTGAAGTGGCACTTCCCGCTTCTGTACGCGTTTCCTCCGATCCCCGTCATCCCTGAAGTTCTCAGGAGGTTGCGACGGTTCGGGATCCGCATGATCCTCATTGCTCCGGATTGGTCCAGTAGAGCGTGGTACCCGGACCTTCTAGACATGTCCATCTGTCCTCCAATGCGTCTTCCACAAAGAGAGGATCTTCTCTCACAAGAGAAAGGTCGGGTTCTCCATCCAGAGAGACTCAACCTTCATGCTTGGTTTCTGAGAGGTTCTGATATAGGGATTGGGACCTCCCGGATGACGTGATGGAGGTGTTGCTTTTGGATAGACGGCCCGCAACAAAGTCTCTATACCGTTGCAGTTGGCGTAAGTTTCGCGACTGGTGCAGAGGAAAGATTGTGGATCCTTTTCAGTGTTCAATTCCGGAGGTTCTCTCCTTCTTGCTTTCTTTGGCCCACAGGGGTCTTCAGGTGGGCACCATTAAACGTTATTTGGCAGCGCTGTCTATTTTTAAACTCTCTTCAGAAGAATGTTCTTATTTTAAAATTCCACTGATCACTCCATTTTTTAAAGGACTCACAAATGTGTTCCCGCCATTTCGGGTACCGATCTGGGACCTTAATTTGGTTCTGAAGTTTCTGATGGGTGCTCCTTTTGAACCATTGCACGCTTGTCCTTTAAGGTTGCTGACGCTTAAAACTGTTTTCTTAGTTGCACTCTGCTAGAAGAGTGAGCGAGTTGCAGACACTTTCTTCTAAGCCACCCTTTACTTTGTTCCACAAGGACAGGGTTGTATTGAGAGTACGTCCGTCCTTTCTTCCTAAGTTTGTGTCTGAATTTCATTTGAGTCAGAAGGTGGTACTCCCCACTTTCTATCCTCCTCATCATCCTAGTAAGGAAGAGGAACGACTCCATAGGTTGGATCCTAGATGAGCCTTGAGCTTTTATATCAACAGAATGGCCTAACTTAAGTGGACGACGTGCTCTTTGTGGGATATACTGGACACCGTTTAGGACAGGATGTTTCTAAGCAGACCTTGTCTAGGTGGATTATCCTCACTATTTTAGAATGCTACCGGTTGGCCTGTAAGGACCCTCCTGAGGGTTTACGGGCTCATTCCACGAGGGGAATTGCTACTTCGACAGCCCTCCAGAGGGGTGTGCCGGTGTAAAATATCTTTGATGCTGCAACGTGGTCATCTATTCACACGTTTGTTAAGCATTACTCGCTGGATACTTCCCATGCTCAGGATGTTGCCTTCGGTAAGGCAGTTCTCTACTCTGTATGTCGTCTAAATTCTTTCCCTCCTCCAATTATTATTACTGCTTTGGGAGTCTGTCATAGATGAGGAATACGTTGGAGGACACAATCCATTCGAAGAACAAGTTACTTACCAAACTGGTAATGTTCTTTCGACTGGATGTTCCTACAACGTATTCCTCATCGTCCTCCCAGCCTACCCCTCTAAAGAATTTCCCATGCCTTTACAGCTTACGCCCCGCAAGGCTATGTGCAGTCGATGCTGTGTTATGGGCATGTCTGCCACACGTTGTGACGGGGGTAAAAAACATGAACTGCGTGCTACTTATAACATCTGATGACGTCACCCTCGACGGAGGCCTTTGAGGGACATCGACTCGACGCAAGGGCACCCTCTGCCGAAAACATTCCCGTTGCAGCACAGCTGTGGACATTGCATGTGATAGATGAGGAATACGATGGAGGAACATCCAGTCGAAAGAACATTAACAGTTTGGTAAGTAACTTGTTCTGTTGTAGCACACAGCACCTTTTGTGGAGTGCTACTGGTAGCCCTTTGGGCTTCCCTTTGTATTTTATTTTCCTTGTGGAAACACGTGTTCCTAACGGTAGTGGCATACTTTTTCTTTCTCCAGCATTGGGTCTTTCATAGATTCACATGCTGTGAATATTCTCTGTCGTCAGGCTGGGATTCTCGGTTACTTTTTGATTCCCCTTGCCCTAGGCAAGAAGAACCTAGATTTTGTAGCCTAAAACCCTTGTTATGGGTGCTTTTGGTCCCTGCCAATGGGACCTAGAGTAGCCCTAGACTTGGACACTCCTCTTCCCCTCAGATTCTAACCGTTTGTTCAGCTGAGGGAGTCCTCTGGTTTTCCAGTCAGAGTGTAGGTTAAAATCTTCAAACCTACAAGTTTTCCAGAAAGAAGCATTTTCTTCTACTTCATTTGTACATCAGGGCTACTACTTCAAGGGGTAGAAGCTTTCTGGGGATGGAGAGCAATAGGAGACCCCTTTTTGAGCCCTGTGCCACTTGTGGCATGAAAAACGTATATGAGGGAGATAAGCACTCCGACTGCATATGCTGCCTGTACCCCCACCACACGGTCAAAAAGTACACTATATGTTGAGGTCTTAGCTCCAAGACTCTCAAAGATGGAAACAGAAGGCTGGTCTGCTGGCTCAATGAGGGGAACTACCCCAGGTACCCCTCCAAAGTCGAATGGCCGCACCCACAGGTAAACGACTGCGGCCGAGGGAAAGAGCCAGGTCCGAAGAGCAGCCAGTGAAGAAGACCAAGCACAAGATCGCCCACGGCTACGAGCGGGGGCGGCGGGCAAGATAAGACCGAGGGGGCCAGACAGGCCATCGTCGCCCATAGGCCAGTCGTCGCCGGGGCAGAAGTCGGGAGCAGAAGGCAACAAGTCGATGGAAAAACCTAAGCACAAACATAAATCAAGATTGGTGGGAGAGGTGGCGAGGCCTCGTCAAAGTCACAGAGTCCACAGGGGGTGCACAAGGGACACCCGAAACTCCCAGGGCTGGTCACAGCCATCATAGCCGTAGATGTGAGCACCTTGTCGTCGGCCACTCCGAAAATGCTCAAGCACATGTCGATGAAAGCAGTCGTGGCACGGAAGGTGCATAAGCACCCAACTGCAAGCATGGAGTATGAGCGGCAAAGGTCACGTAAGATCAGCCCGTCGACAACAATGACCATGAAGCATCGGGCGTCCAGCCCTTCCACTACGCCACATGACGACACTGCGCAAATCTGCTTCGTCCACGACACATCAGAAATCGAACTCATCGACAAAGAAACTCCTAGAAAAAGCAACACAGACACGGTCCCATCATCCCGGCTTACAACCTCTGCAGCAATGAAGGAGACACCTCGAGCCACAAGAAACCAAGGAAAGAAGGCTTGTCACCGACACAGTCGACGACAACCCCGTCAGCGGAAAGACAAAAGCTTCCTCAGGAGGTGCAGCCTCCTCAGCCAGATGAGCCCACACAACCACAATGCATCAGCCAGATCTCCCCTATCCAGTACTCCGACGTAATGCCAGCGGAGATATTCTAGTACAAGGTTGACACGGACTTCGAAACCTCATCAGCAGGCAGAAGAGTCAGACTCTGAACCTTCAGTTGTAATACAAGAGGAGACTCCAGCTAGGCCACCAATGCCAGGGAGTCATTGCAGGAAGGAGTCCTACCAGCCGGACAGCCGCAGGAAGAGTCAGGTCCAGCACCGCACACAGGGCCCACCCTCCAACAAATCCAACAAAGGGAAGTGAGGGCACTGTTAACCAACCCACAGGCCCTAGTATTGATGCAGGTACTCTCTTCTCTGCAGAAAGTCATCACTCATCTCAATGCAGCTTGGATGAGACCAATGATGCCAGCTTTGAAACTGCCTCAACCAGCAGTACCGCAGCACTCTCCTCCCAGACCCAGATCTACATCGCGGGTAAGATCGCTAAGGTCCTCCAGAGGACACTTGCAATCCAGGTTGTTTTCCTCCTCCCTGCCAGCATCCCCCGCTCTTCAACCGATAAGCAGGGGCAGGAGTACATCACCTATGCTAATCACACGCAAAATGAACCTGTCTCACCACCAGTACCTTTGGTGCCAGAAGAAGGGGAACTAACAGATACGAACGCGGCCCTGCAATACTACATCTTCTTCATCCGACTCGTAGATGCGGGACGACTCAGACACCTATTCCCTACAAGAATTTCCCCAGGACGAGGAATTGGCAAAACTGTGTCCCCCTGACAACATCACAGTGTTCCATTCTACCGTCATGAAGGCGTGCAAATAGTTTGCCTCCTCGCCTCTGAAGACGAGAAGGAATGCTTTTTATTTGATCCATATGGGTAAGAAGAGAAAGGCAGTCGTCTCGATTCCCATCCTCGACCACGTCTGGCAAGACGGGCTGAAAACAATGTAACTACCATTCACCATTCCAGCGGAGAAAAAGTGCCTAGATTAAAAAGTACAACCAACTGGAAAATGCACCAAAATGTCTTACTTCTCAGCCATCTCCCAAGTCGGTGGTCTCAGCGGCAGCAAGCCGGAAAGCAAAATCTGAAATGCCAGAAATGCCCAATACCACCAGACAATGAGGTGCGAAAACAGGACGCGTTTGGGAAAAAGCTCTTAGCAATTGTAGCCAAAACAGTCAACTCCCTAGCCATCATAACCATATATGATAGGCAGATGTGGCATCAGCTCGCTACAATTCTGACGCACCTACCAGAAGAGAAGCGTAAGGAGGCGAAGGCAGTCCTAATAGAAGGGGAAGAATTGTTCAACATGGCGGTGGACCTGTGGGAAACGGGTTTTAAGCAAGTGGCCAACGGCATGGTCCTAAGGAGGCAATCGTGGCTCTGATGTACAGATTTCCGGCCGGATGTCCAAAATAACATAGTGGACATGCCCTTTGAGGGGGATGAGCTGGACCCAGGATCGACAAAGCTCTAAAAACTATTAAAACAGACACCGACACAGTCAGGTCATTAACATCTCTGCAAAATCGTTGGCCATTTCGTCAGTTCAGAGGAGCGGCTGGTAGAACATCTACATACTCATCCAACAAGGGACATCAATGCTCTAGGGGTTCAACATATTATTCATGGGCGTACAAGAGAGCTTACCAGGGGTACCAAAAATCTAAAGACTATAGACCAAATCGGCGCTGCAATCAGTCCTCCGGACCCCAGAGAGGACAGCAGGGAAAGGCCCAGATATCGCCCAGGTTTTCCCAAAACTGGAGAAAAATAACAAAGGACAAATGGGTGCTGGATGTGGTATTATACGGGCACCTACTACAGTTCAAACAAACACCCCCTCCCATACCTCCAAACCAACAACCGCAGGCGCTCAAGACCACGCTACTACAAAAAGTGCAGCTCATGCTGCAAAAAAGGGTCATAGAAAAAGTACTCTGGGAGCAAAGGGGAAAGGGAGTATACTCCTGATATTTCGTCGTCCGCAAACTGGATGGGAAATGGAGTGCCAGTCTAGACCTAAGAGGGTTAAACAAATGTATAAAGCACCAGAAGTTCACTATGGTCACGTTGCAACAGGTCATAGATGCAATGCAGCACCATGACTACCTTGCATCCCTGGATCTCCAGCACACATATTTTCACGTTCCCATCCATCCAGGCCACCGTACCTACCTCTGATTTGATTTCGGAATGTCATACTACCAATTCAAGGTCCTTCCATTCGGCCTAATGTCCGCTCCATGCACCTTCACGAAGTGCCTCGCTCTGGTGGCAGCCAGCCTGTGCAGACAGGACACCACGTCTGTCCTTATTTAGACGACTGGCTGGTGCACGCCCCATCCATGAAAGGGGCACAGTCTTCTGTGGCAGCGACCGTGAGTCTATTACAAACGTTGAGCTTCAACCATCAATTAAAAGAAATCATTTGAACTGCCATCCATGAAGCTTGTATTCCTTGGATCGGAATACTCCACCCAGGAACCAGCGGTGCATCTGTTAAGTAAGATTGTATGCAGTACCCTTTGGGTGCACTACAATAACCCTGACCTCCTGGCAATAGGGACCCAACCTTTGGTATAAGTCTGAGGTACACAGATTGGTAGTGTGGCTGAGAAGCCAGGCTTATCTCAAGAGTGGTCAATGTGAGCAGTAATGTTGTGACAGAGTTTCGCAATACAGTTATTCAAATAAGCACTTATACTCAAGGTTTCTTGATGATAAAACAATTAATTTATTTCACAGTCAGTTATATAAGCCTTCTTCAGAAAGGGAGCAAAACATGTAACACTTAAATATACTTCAAAACACACTTTTAGTTTCTCTAAATCAGAGGACACCCATTGGGGATGGCACACAGACACTTCCTACCCCCCCCCCCCTTGGGTGACTTAAATAGCTAGGATACTGTGGACATTGATTTATCACTGGTACATTTAGAGTAATACTGAGTTTGGTGAAAACGATAGAATAGAGGAATAAAACGAAGGTTAACACATTCTCGGATACCACTTCAGTCTTTCCTTGTATCGGGGGTCCAGCAGTCTGTTGAGGTGACTCAGGCTTGGTCAGTCCTGCATCTGGGAAGTCTGGAGGATCTTCCTAGCGCTCGGGTCTGACTTAAAAGCAAGGCACACAATCTGGTGGTCCTCTCCCTGGCTCTTTGGTTACAGTAGCAATGGAAATGCAACCAGCTTCGAGAGGATGTCCAGACGGGCTTACTTTGGAGTTGATTTGGTCCCACCAACTCAAAGGGAGAAGTCGTCCTTGCAGGACTTCTCTAGTCGAGGGGAATTCAGACCTTCAGCACAGCAGCAGGGCTTCACCGGACAAACCAACGGTCCAGGAGTTGTAGCAGGCATCTCTTCCAAGTTCTTCTTCGGATTCCTTCGTCCAGTGGTCGACTCTGCATTCCAAGCCAAAAAGCCTTGCCTTTTATGCAGGTTATTCCTATTCATTCCAGCCTAGCAGCCAATCACACAGCAGGGTGGCTGTCCTTGCTGGACAGCCAGCCGGCCAATCACCTTGCGGTGCATTCATGTAAGTAAGGGGATTAAGCACAGGGAGTTTTGGGCACCTTCCTCACTTCCTGCCCCTGCCAGACATACTGGAGCCAGAGGCGGGCTTCACTAATGAATCCCGCCAAAGGCAAAACGAACAAATGGATCAAACCTGGTTTTGCGCGCAGAGTAAATCTCAAGAAGGACCTTCCTGACAAGAAATGGTGAAAAAAAAGACCACAGGCATTTTGACAAAATGGGCACCCATGGGTGCCTTACCGTGGCTGCAAACGCAGCCCGCTGTAAAAACACACAATGGTAGTAAAAAGTAAACCACTGCCACCAGCCATTAATTGTAGGAAGGGTAACATAAAAAATGTTACATGAGAAATTAGACAAAGGGGATACTAAGTAACCCCTCCAGCACCCTATGGTAAGATAGTGTGTGCTGGGTCTAGAAAGTTACAAAAATGTAAGTAAAGTCAATTTCACTTTACTGCTCTTGGAACCAGTAGTTTATCCAAGAGAAGGTATTTAAACCTTTGGGAAATTTTTGCGACTGCCCTGTGCCACTGCACTGAAGGTGATGTGTGACACAATGTAACAGATGATGCCTATGGAGTTTGTCAGACTCCAAAGTTAAAAAGAACACAGAAATTAAATCACATTAAAATAACATGAGATAAAATGTCCTAAAGTCCAGCAAAAAGGCTGGGGGTCTCGAAGGTAGAAGGGAATTAACACATTTATAAGAATTCTCTTTAACACTGAATAACCCCCAAAGTTTACAATAACAGTGGTTTTACTTTATTTATTTACTTGTATTGTGCACCAGACCCTGGGGTATCGGGGGGCATTGGAATCAGGAAGTCTTACATCTTAGTTACACATCAGATTAAAATACAGATAAAGAAAGTGCAGGTACATAATACAAAAGAGGAATTACAGGTAGGCATATATAGTGAGGGAAATTACAAGCAATAAACCACGGGCTATAAAATAGGGCAACATTCAACACAACATTCTGAAGATTATTTACAATGTGGAAGTGAGTGGGGCAGTAGCATTACTGGTCATTATCCTTCAGCTAATTGATATTATGCCTGAAGATGGAGTATGTTTAAATTACAATCTGTCTTTTACATTGGGGTTTACTTACAAGAAGTATTGCATTGGTTTTATTTATATTGTTAGCTTATTGTGATAGTTCTTGCCTTTCTGAAGAATTATTGTAAGTGTTTCTTTGTGGACCATATGTAGGCTGCAAGCTCTTTGTATCTCCCTACAGCCCTCTCTCCCTCCTGAGATGAGCCCGACTGCTCTGCCATACTACCAGACCCTTGAGTAGTACAGATTTACACTAGAAGTTGGGACTCTGTAATGCCAAGTAGAATAGTTCTCTTAAGTCCTTTAAGTGGACTTTAGAAAAACTGTGCTAAAAATGTAGGACCCCGCTTCGGCCTTCGTGCTACATAGCCCCTCGATGCCCTCCATGTGGAGGATGGTGCTGGTCGTCTCCTCCCATGGCATTAGTGTTAGGGACGTTTTCCTAAATTCCACTTGGAGTTAAGACTTTATAAAACTATCCCTTGGTATACAGGTCCCCAACTCTTAGTATAAGTCTGTACTACCCAAAGGGTCTGGTAGAATTAGAATGGCAGAACAGCCAGGTTTATCTTAGGAGGAGGATATGAGCTGTAGTTAAGTGCACTACGTACACACTGAAAGTTATAATAAAAAAGACATTTATTTTAAATACACAAGGCAAGTAAGTAAATACTCTTTTAGATTAACCAATACACATAGGAAATATCAACAATACTTTTAAAAGGTGACTGCTTCAATAGGAGTTGTTTGCGCTTACAATTGTTACATAAAATGACATTAATGACAGTTCTACAGTATAGCTTGTAGTGCCGCGCACCCAAAATTGTTACAGGGAAATGAGTTTCATTCATTTATAAAGTCACACAAAGTCTGTAGGAAGGAAAAGTGGGGTTGTTCAACCCTTAGCAGTAGTATATTTCACAGCAACATTTTTCAAGGCTTCTAATGCATTGGTAGTCCATTCCCTAACTATCCAAGAGTTCATCAGTGTAGGGGTGGAGCAAACGTCTTATGCAGCAGCAGAAAAGGCAAAGATCCTCAGGATACTTTAGTCACTTAAATAAAAATGCTTTAGTAGATAACACAAGTTATAGGGACCCTGCAAAGGACTTCCTAATAGGGCACAAGTTGCTAAGCCTGGGCCAGAGGTATGGGTGGACATGCTAACACCTTGCAATGCACCCCAGTCACACTGGAGCGGCTATTCGGCTTCAGGTAAGTTCTACCTTGAGTCCCACAGTACCTTAGGTTTGATGAAGTAAATGCAGCTGGATTCTTTCCTGTGCAGCAGCAACGGACCCAGTCTTCTAAATCCTCGGTCTGGTGACAAAAGGAAGGACTCAGTATTTCTTCGGTCTCATTGGTCTTCATTTTTGGCGCTTTATCAGCTCCAACAAAGGCCTGCACTCTGGTGAGGGGACTTGGATGAGTGGGATCATGCCTCTGGAGGTCCAACCGGAGCTCACCAAAGTTCTGGGCAGATTCGTCCACTCAAAGACTTTGCACTGCAAATGGGTCAGAGGTATTCACGGTTTGCAGCCCTGGAAGGTCACAGATCCTTGGGGGTTGGGAGGAGTGGTGGAGTGGGTGCCTCGATCTGCAGTTCGTCTTGGGGCTGGTTGGTCCCACCAGCCAAAGGGAAGTAGTCATCCTCTTCAGAGCTCCTCTGTCGATAAGAAAACGGGGTCAGGACAGCATTGGTCACTTCATGGTTACTGGAAAGGCCTGCAGGCATCTCTGGTCGTCTACAGCTTCGAAACTTCTGTTCCAGTGGTCCACTTGCCTTCTGCCTCAGGAACCTAACCTTTTATTCAGATTTCCCATTCACTCCCATGCAAACTCTATCAGCAGTTTACAGAAAGGGGCAGGCTGCTGTCCAATTAGGACAGCCAGTCCCCCCACCCCCCAGTTGGAACTGGTTCCATTCAGGCACTCCGGCAGAAAAAGGGCAGGGGGAGTGTAAAACTCCTCCCCTGCTTTCTGCCTTCGCAGGCACCCTAGGGTTCCCGACAAAGGCAAAACACACATTCAGGCCCCGCCCTCCCAGAATGGTATAAGAAGGGTTAACAAAGGACATTCACACAGGAAATGTCAAAAAAAAGAAAGGAGCCACCATGTTAGAACATAGGTGACCCTTTTGTGCATAACGGAGTCTGTGAATACAGTCAGTGGTAGAAAATAGCCAAATAGTTTGTAGAACACGTCCACTGCCACCATCCATAACTATATGGTTGTCACTGTGACCAAAAAGGCAAAGGAATAGAGAGAAGGGGGATGCTAGGTATCCACCTAGCACTCCACATAAGGTGGTGTGTGCTAATGTCTCATAAGTTAGGAAGGATATAAAGTATGCCTCTATCCTTAAGAACAGTCGTTTTTAAGGATAGTCAAAGAATATCAAAGGGTTCCCAGCAACACTGCACATAAGGTGCTGTGTGCTTCAAAAGTGTAACAAAGATGCCTTTAAGAGATATGGAGAAAAGCAAGACTTGATAGGATAAGGTAAAACAAAAATGAACAGAGTTCCCAACAGTCAGAACAAATAAGAATGAATCAGGTGAAATATGCTCTCCTCATTGAGGAGAGAAAGAAAAAGGTCCAGAAGTCCAGCAAAAAAGTGCTGGGGTCTCGCTAGGAGAGGGGACAAAGCAAACAACTGATAATTCTCCCTTACAATTAGTTTGAAGGGTTCAACTGCTGTTGCAGCACTCTGCCTCCTGTGTCTGGCCATTCGCCTATGGCAGTCCCTGGCAGTGCGGGGTACGGTGCCCACTGCTGACACCCTTTCTATGATCTAGACCCATATGCCGGTCTTCCTCTGTGCAGAGGTCTTTCGGTGTCTGTACACAAATAGATCCTTGGAATGCTCCAGACAGCATCAGCTAGTGCTGTCAGCTCTGCCTTTGTAAACTTTGGTTTACGCTGGCACAGCTTGGGGAGCAATGCCTCCTTTTGTTGTGCCATACTGCTGGCACAAGTTCGGCAGTGGGTGGCGACTGGATATGGTGGATTCTGAATAGATTGTCTTTTTAAAGATGGGCGCTGTAGCACATTCCCATTCCGGCTTTATTTCTGATAATACCGGCAACGGTAATGTAATACCTGCTTCTCACATTAACACAGTCTCAGCGCCTCTTACTGCACCTTTTTATGTCTTTTATGTTTGTGTTCTGTCAGCGCCCTGAGGCCCGCAGGCGAGTCAGTGCTTTATAAAAAATTATATAGAATCGAATATAGTGCTGGTATCGGTGATACTGCTGTTTCTATGGCAGTGTTACCGGTAATTACATCTTTTTGCCAGTCATATCAATAAGGTGGTATTACTGTTACCTGGGGGGTGGTGCATGTGCAATGCAAGGACATAATGCAGCAGTAATTCTGCTAGTTACCTCCTGGTAACAGTAACACCGCCTTACCGGTATTACCACCTTTTTACCGGTTAAGTCGCAATGGGCCCCAATGTGATTAAAAATGTTAGTTTATCTTAAAAAGCTATTACCCTGCGCCCATCAATACATTTGTGGTCTTAATGCACCAGGGCTTGCCATGCTCTGGGGAAGGAAAGAAATGGGGAATGGGTGAGATGACAAGAGAAGAGGAACGAGTATGCTAGAAATAAACAGACAAATGGAAAGGTAGAAGGAGATGAAGCAGTTGGGCGTATGCTTTAGGGGTGCTTGTGTAATCGTTGATAGCTGGATCAAGCAAATGATTAAAGGGAGTAATCTAACATGTGATGGAGAGCAATTACCCATAAGGACAGTTTCTAGGTTTTTAAACGGCCCTCCATGTAAACCAGGAGGATGATCTGGGGGTCCCAAGACACCTGACAGAAGTGCCATGACCAATAGTTTGCTGTGTAAAGATGAAAGCGGCTAACACAAAAGGGGGACAAGAAGGGGTAATCTTGATCCTCCAGGAGCCATTACTGCTTGGCAACTTGAAGAGGGATGAGATTGACAGATCAAGCGTGGGGAGAAGCCTTTCAAATTAAAGTAATACATACCCATCTATAGTGAGAAAATCTGCCATGAGCTTCTTATCCAATCTCCTTTCAATAGACTCTGAAAGGCAATGTGGATGTGTGACAAACAGGCTAGGTAAAGAGCTATGTGCCAGGTGTGTCTCCTTCTGTATGCAGCGACAATCTGCCACCCTTTGTTCTGATGACGTGGGTATGTTGTATGTCTTTAGTACAGAGGTGGCGATGTTTTTAAACCTTCCACAACCCCAGGATGAGATTTAGCCTGTGTGTGTTGAAACCATGCCCAAGGGAATAGGAGACAATTTCATATTTGTAGTCGGTAGGCCACAAACTGGCAGTTTCAATAGACTTTAAAGCTGTGAGGAATAGGCAGTTTATAAGGATTGGTTTTAAAATATGGCTGAGAGAGCAAAGCCCTGTACCAGGCTTCTTGGATGTTCTTGAAGCCTGCTCTGAACTTTATGGAGATAGTGTTATGGTAGGCAGGATTACTATTGGGGCTAAGGCTGGGTTCTTCTGGAGTTAATCTACATAATACAAACTTCTCCAGCATGGGGTCTGGCATGGATTCACATGCTCATGAATATTCCCCGTCGTCAGGCTGGGAATCCTCGGTAAAGAAAAAACCAGTATCAGTTTCGTTTCTGATCTGTCTTTCGTAGTAATAACCAATCACTGGTCTCTGCGTCATACTGACCACAGCCAATGACTGCCCTCTACCTAAGCACCGCCTCTGGCAGCCATCTTCAGATTTTTACCGCACGTTCATGTGTTGGGATCCTCGTGCTATTGCTCTCGAGCGTTAGTGCTATTTTTTCGCGCTTTTTCACAAAAACTTCGATTCTTTCGGTCAAAAGAGCCTCAAGCTCCACCGATCCTACATCCGATCAACGGGGACCCGTGTCGGATTCATCTGTGCCCCTCAAGGGTGAAGATTTCGTCGAGCTACACTTCGGAGGACTCCAGAAGCTTCTCGGGCCCGGTCTCGGAGATGGCCCAGGAGAAGGGAAGCTCGACGCCCGGAAAGCTGTTCAGGGCCTGCCCTGGATGCCAGCTGCAGAACGTCTTCAAGGAGGACGAACACTCTTTCTGCCTTTACTGCCTTCATGGGGACAAGACGCACGTGGAGAAGGACTGTGCGTTTTGCGGCAACATGTCGGAACGGACCATGAAGGACCGCCATCAACGTCTCGCCAGCTGGCTGGAGGGTAAGAGCCCGTCTGGCGAGAAGAAGAAGAAATCTGAGCGGTCTTCTAAGACCTTTGAGGGCGCCCCGGCGACGGGGGCCCAACATAAGGCCAAGCACCGCGAGTCCGCTGGCACCGGGAGCGCCGAACGGTCGGGCTCTACGGGCGCCAGGCAGGGCGCACCCTCCCCGGCACCATCAACCACGAGCCAACGCTCTGGGTCGGGTAAGAGGAAGGCCGAGCACCCGGCGAAGCTCCTGGAGAGGCCCCGGTCGAGCTCTAAGGCAGAGGAGGAGCGTGGCAGTGCCCCCTCCCTCAAGGATAAGGCGGTGAGCGCACCTAAGGTGGTGAAGGCCTTGATCCATTCGACCAAGCTCTCTATCGAAACGGTCGCGGCGGCCCTGGCCCAGCCTGTGGAGGCTGCACCAGTGGTGGCGGCCTCGGGGCCCAGAATCTCCCTGCCTCCTCGGAGGGAGTCTTCTTTCGTGCCCATCGATAGGACCCCCGTGAAACCCTCCGTGGGGAAGAAGAAGGGGGGGCAGGGCGTCGTCGTAGATTCGGCCTCAACCTCAGAAGAGGAGCTGATCGAGGTCTTAAGCCACGGCCTAGGCGTGGAACAAGACCAGCCCGTCGGAATGGGCCCCGACGCAGGTGACGACGACGACATCGTCGAGGATACCGACGGGGCCCCTGCTCGCCCGTCGGATTCCCCTCTGCCAGCGCCGCAAGACAACTCAGCGGCCATTTTGTTGGCTATACAGTCCTTATGCTCCGAGATAAGGACGAGACTACCGTTACCGACGGAGGAACCTCTCCCGTCGGGGGATCCAGAACCGGGAACGACAGGGAACTCTGGTACAAGATAGCTCCCCTGCTGGATTTTCTGCCGGACGACAAGAGGGCGGAGGCCCTTGAGATCCTGCAGGAAGGTGAGGTGGCCTCGGACCACGCCATCACCGTGGCGACGGACATCGCCGACACTGGGTTCCGCCAGATGGGCAACGGCGTTTGCCTTCGACGTCGTGGATGGCTCAAGGCTACGGACTTTCGGCAGGACGTCCAGACCAGGGTCCTGGACATGCCCTTCGACGGGAACAACCTGTTTGGGAAGACAGTGGACGATTCCCTTCAGGCCATCAAGGCGGATACTGAGACGGCCCGGGCCCTTGGAGTACTGCAGGCTGGCGGGCTTCGTCAGCGTGTGGGAGTCCATCTCCACCGACCGTTGGGTGCTGGACGCCCTGGCCCGGGGCCACGCGCTCGAGTTTCAAAGAAGGTGCCCGCGCGTCCCCCCCCGTGGCCAGGAAAGAACTTCACGTCCCTCAACTTCTCCTGGAGGTAAAGGCGATGCTCAGAAAGGGCGCCATCGAACTCGTCCCAAAGAGGCTTCGGGGCTCCGGAGTCTACTCGCGTTACTTCCTCGTGAAGAAGAAGACGGGAGGATGGCGCCCCATCCTGGACCTGCGACGCCTGAACAAGTTCATCAAGGCGCAGAAGTTCCGGATGGTCACCCTCCAGCACGTCCTGGGTCAGCTGGAGGAAGGAGACTTCCTATCGTCGTTGGATTTGGAGGATGCCTACTTCCACATTCCCATCCTAAAGGGGCACCGAAAATTCCTCAGATTCGTGGTCCAAGGGCGTCATTACCAGTTCAAAGCCCTTCCCTTCGGACTACGGTCGGCACCCAGGGTTTTCACCAAGTGCCTCGCACCGGTGGCGGCGCAGCTGCGCCGCGAGGGGATTCACGTCTACCCCTACCTGGACGACTGGCTCATCCGCGCCAAGACGAGGGAGCTCGCCGTGGTCCACACGGCAAGGACCGTCCAACTCCTCACGGACCTGGGATTCTCCGTGAACTACGCCAAATCCCACCTGGTGCCCGCGCAAGTCGCACTGTTTCTGGGAGCGAGGCTCGACACAGTGTCCCTTCTGGCCTCCCCGTCGGAGGAGAGGACCAGGACCATCTTGGGCAAGGTGCAACGGATGTTGGTGGCCGACGCGGCCAAGGTGAGGTCCATCAAGTCCCTCCTCGGGATGATGTCTTCCTGCATCTACCTCATTCCCATGTGCAGGCTCCGGATGCGCCCGTTGCAAGAGTTCCTGGATGCGCGCTGGATCCAGACGACGGGCAGCTTCGAGGAAAGGATCAAGCTCGACGAGAGTTTCCGACGAGCGATACGGTGGTGGGGCACCCGCGCGCATCTGACGGCGGGCATGGACTTCCAGACCCCAGCCCACCAGGTGACTGTGACCACGGATGCCTCCCTAGAAGGGTGGGGAGCGCACACCGAAAATCTGCACGCAAGGGGACTCTGGCTCCCGACGGAGAAGTCCCTGCATATCAACGTCCTGGAGCTCCGTGCAGTGTTTTGGGCCCTCAGGTCCTTCCTTCCGTCCCTCAAGGGCAAGGTGGTGAGGATCTTCACCGACAACACCACCACCATGTTTTACATCAGGAAACAGGGCGGAACCAGGTCCCCAGCGCTGTCCAAGGAGGCGCAGGACCTGTGGCATTGGGCCGTCGCCCAAGGGATTCTTCTGGTGCCGTTTCATCTGGCAGGGATAAAAAACACCATCGCCGACTCACTCAGCAGGGAGCTGCGCTCGTGCCACGAGTGGGAACTACGGCAGGATCTGGTGGATCGCCTCTTCCGACGGTGGGGCACACCCCAGATCGACCTGTTCGCGACGGCGACGAACACCAAGTGCCGGAGGTTCGCCAGCAGGTTTCCCCAGACGAGGAGCATGGGCGATGCTTTCTCGTTCCCCTGGGAGGGCCTGTTCCTCTACGCGTTCCCTCCCTTGCCTCTGCTAATCCGGCTCGTCAACCAGCTCAAGAGGTCACGGTGCAGGATGATCCTCGTCGCACCTGCGTGGCCGAGGCAGATATGGTTCCCGGACCTTCTGGACTTGTCGGCGTCCCCGCCAATCAAGCTGCCGGCGGACGCGGATCTACTCTCCAGGGAAGGAGGCGCCATCCTCCACCACGACCCGAAGTCGCTGAACTTGCAGGCCTGGCTCCTGCAGCGCTAGAGTTTGGAGGATACGACATACCGGCCGATTGCAGAGAGGTTCTTGCAAAGGCCAGGGCGTCCTCGACTCTTAAATGCTACGGACACAAATGGAAGAGGTTCTCTGTCTGGTGCCACGCACAGAAGATTAACCCTCTACGGATTACGGCTCCCCAAGTGCTGCCGTACCTGCTGACGCTGGCCAAAGCTGGTCTGGCACACGCGTCCATCAAGATTCATCTTGCTGCGATCTCCCGATACACCAGAACCACGGGCCGGACGTCCTTGTGGTCTCATCGTCTGGTGAAAGAGTTCATGAAGGGACTGTTCAGATCGTTCCCGCCGGTGAAGGCTCCGGCCCCGGCGTGGGAGCTCAACGTGGTGCTGACCAAGCTCATGGGACCTCCGTTCGAGCCTCTGCACTCGGCCCCGTTGAAGTTTCTATCGTGGAAAACAGCTTTTCTCGTGGCCATCACCTCCGCACGACGAGTGGGAGAGATCCAGGCCCTTTCCTGCAAGGCCCCGTACTTGACTTTCCACGACACGAGGGTAGTGCTCAGGACGCACCCCTCCTTCATGCCCAAGGTACCGTCGGACTTTCATCTCAACGAACCCTTGGTGTTACCTGTGTTCTTCCCGTCGCCTTCGTCGCCGGCTGAGAGGACTTTGCACTCGCTGGATGTAGCTAGAGCGCTGAAGTTCTACGTGGACCGCACGAAAGGTTTTCGGAAGACGTCACAACTCTTTGTGAACTTTGGACCTGTCAATCAGGGGAAGGCTCTCTCGAAGGCTTCCATCTCCAGATGGCTCTCCGGCTGTATCATGTACTGTCACCGGTTGGCAAACCGACCGCTGCCTGGCCGTCCGAGAGCCCATTCCACCAGAGCGATCGCAGCTACCACGGCGTTCCTATCTGGTGTGCCCCTGCTGGACATATGCAGGGCTGCTACGTGGAGGTCGACGCACACCTTCACGAAATTCTACTGCGTCGACCGGGATTCCAGGGAGGAGTCCAGGGTCGGCCAAGCAGTGCTGCGCAACCTGTTCGCCTGAGGTGAGCCTGGTGAGGAGGTAAGATGCTTAATGTTGAGTTGATGTGATGCTTAATGTTGAGCCTTTGCCACCTCCCGTGGTTGTGCATGTGTGTACTGCTATGTATTCTTTATTCATGAGCATGTGAATCCATGCCAGACCCCATGCTGGAGAAGGAACAAGTTACTTACCTGTAACTGTTGTTCTCCAGCATGGGTCTGGCATGGATTCACATGCGAACCCTCCCGCCTACCCCTCTGCGGCTCTTCACTTGGTCATACTGCCACTTCACGTGCTTCCAAATCTGAAGATGGCTGCCAGAGGCGGTGCTTAGGTAGAGGGCAGTCATTGGCTGTGGTCAGTATGACGCAGAGACCAGTGATTGGTTATTACTACGAAAGACAGATCAGAAACGAAACTGATACTGGTTTTTTCTTTACCGAGGATTCCCAGCCTGACGACGGGGAATATTCATGAGCATGTGAATCCATGCCAGACCCATGCTGGAGAACAACAGTTACAGGTAAGTAACTTGTTCCTTCTCATCTCAACCTGGGCTGCAGTTACGTTGTCCTGTTTAGAGAGCAACATTGAGAACGTGGGCCAAACAAAGTGTAGTGTCTGCTTACCAGCGTACGCTTGCACAAATACTTTTGGTGTTGTAACCCTTTTCATGAATGGAGTGCTGCTCATGTGTATTATTTCATTATTCAGTAGTTTTGGGAAGTGCTGTCACCTTCTTGCTGCATTTAAGATTTAAGTGATTGGCGGCCTTGTTTGAAGAAAACATTTTTTTTTAAATGATTTTATTAATTTTCTGCAAACAAAACAATACAAACCAAACAAGCAGTATAATTGTAACAATTCCATTACACACCGTTTTATCTTAGTCACTGCTCCCCCAGTCCCACCCCCCTCCATGAGCATATTTGTTATTCACATTCAGTGTCTGCTACATGCGGCAGGGTCTCATTTTCCTCAGATTCTGTTGGATCTGATATTACTCCAAACAATTCTGCTATTAGTGATTTCCATGCCATCAAGGTGCCCGCCTCCTTCTCACCACTCACGCTGCGCGCTTCTTGCCATGCCACTGTTTCAACCTCGCTCATTTCTGCAATTCCTTCCACCATACTTCCACCCGTGGCTTGTGGCATTTCTTCCATCCCATGGCAATCCTCCGTTTTGCGAGCACATATGCCAGATCTTTCAGTTTCCCAACATGCTTAAGTTTCCGTGATGTGGGGAACCCGCCCAGTAAACAGGCCCAGGCCGTATCTATGACGAGCGTAACCCCCTTTCCTGCCAATTTCTGTGCTACTTCTACCCAAAAACACTCAATTATTGGGCATGACCAAAGCATGTGTGTCATGTCAGTGTTTTCTTGGTTACATTTAGGACACGCTTTTCTTCCAGTATTACAGAACTTAGATATCCTCAAAGGGGTCATGTATGCTCTATGCGTTATATACAGCTGTATTTGTTTTAGTCTGGCGTTTCTCGACACCTTCTTGTGATAACCCAGGGCACGTTCCCACATCCCATCCTCTATCGGGGCTCCCACTTCCGCTTCCCAATCCAGTCTCAAATGTATCAATTCCTTCCCCACCTTAGTCATCATCATCTCCTATAATCTAGAGATCTCATGCCCCCCTTCTGATATGTCGTATATTGCCCCCACAACTGCATCTGGTTCCTCTGTCAAAACTGTTTCTGGCCATATTTTCCGAATCTTCTGCACCATCCTATTATACGTAACATATTGGCCCGTATGTAGTCCTGCCTCTTCGTTAAGTTCTTTAAAATCCCTGATGGTCCCCTCCTGCCAAACGTCCCCTAGCGTTACCAACCCCACCGATTCCCAGTAGGTCCTGATAATCACTCTCATCTGTTTATCCCCTCCCGTCAAAGGAACCAGCGGTATCTGCGGGGAGCATGGGAATGGATCCTCCATCAACCTGCATGCTCGACGCCAGATTTTCCACCCAAGCATCATCATCCCAGGGCGCTCCTTCATTTCGGTTTCAGGCAACCAAATCATTTCCCTCAAGAAAAACGGGGTACAGTCCTGCCCAAACAACCTGAGTTCAGGGGTCACTTCGTCAGAGAGCCACTTAGCCACATATTGTAGTTGACCCGCCAAATAATAAACTTCAAAATTAGGCAGTCTAATACCTCCTTTTTCGTAGAAGTTCTGCAATTTCCATAACGCCACTCTATTTCTGGTGCCATGCCACAGGAAGTCCCTACACATACTATTCAACTTAGTAAAAAACTTCTTGGGTATCATATATGGAATGTTACTTAAGTAATGCAGGAGCTTAGGTAGGACCACCATCTTGAGCATAGCCCCCCGTCCCATCATTGCTAAGGGCAGCTTATCCCAAAACTTCATGCTGTTCCTAATTTTCCCAATGGCTATTTCGGTGTTGTATCTATGTTCCTCTTCCACCGTGTGGTACACGTCTATTCCAAGGTAACGAAAGGAGCCAATCGCCCATGGTATTTGTAGTAACGGTAAACTATCTACAGGGGTTCCCCTATAGCTACCTAGCGGGAATATGCTGGACTTTTGAGGGTTCACCGCTATACCTGACAACTTCGCATACCTCTCCATCACTTCAAGTATGTATTGGAGATTTTCTTCCGGGTATTGCAAGTATAATAATAAATCGTCTGCATACAAGGATATCAGGTGTTGTTCTCCCCCTACCTCAATACCTATCGTATCATATTGTTGCCTGAGGTATATTGCCAAGGGTTCCAGGGCTAGAATGTAAAGCACAGGGGACCAGGGGCACCCTTGCCTGGTGCCTCTAAGTTGCCATCCCTCAGATATCACCGATCCTGTTCGGACTCTGGCTAGCGGCTCACTGTACAGCATCTTTGCCCACCTGATGTAACCTGGCCCCACTCCGTACCCTCCCAGGGCTGCCAATAGCCATGAACACTTAACCGAGTCAAAAGCTTTTACTGCGTCTAAAGACACGATCGCCATTTCACCCTCATTCCTGCTACCCCATTCGACCACCCGGTGGAGTCGTCTATGATTGTGAGTTATATTTCTATTCGGGACATGGCCCGTTTGGTCAGGATGTATTAATCTACCAATTACTTTCCGCAGTCTGTTTGACAGGACAGCCGTCAATATCTTGCTGTCCTGGTTCAGCATCGACAAAGGTCTATAGGAGCCGCAGCTATGCCCTGGTTGTTTGGGTTTGGGAAGCGGTATTATGATCGCTTCTCTGAGCGACTCCGGCAACCTTCCCATCTCAAACTCTTCATTAAGCATTTCTAGCATTGGGGGGAGCACTTCCTCTTTGTATACTTTATAAAATTCGCTAGGGAACCCATCTGCTCCTGGGGTCTTACTAGTAGGCAACTGCTTCACAACCTCCACTAATTCCTCCAAGGTAATTGGCGCATCAAACTCCTCTCTCTCCTCTTCACTGATCTTGGGCAGTCCTATATCTTCTAGCGTTTCGATTATCTCCTGTTGGTCACCCCCCACCTCGTCCCCATATAGCACCTTGTAGTAATCCGCAAACTCCTTGTTGACCCCTTCTTGAGTGGCCACTACATCCCCATCTTCTCTAGTTATTGTCCTAATCGGGGGCCTAGGTGTCTCGTTTTTATATAGCCAAGCCAGAAGGCGGCCTGTTTTATCTCCACCCGCATGCTGCATCTCAATATACTTTTTGTAATTGAGGTTACAGGGCCTTCCCCAGTGCTCTGCACACTGCTGCTGTAGTATGAGTACCAGCTCGGTGTCCACACTGCCACTCTTTAATGCTGTTTCTAGCTCATCTTCTGTCCTCTGTAGGTCAGCCAAGACCCTGCCCTGTAGTCCTTTGGACTTAGCAATGGCAACCCCCCGCATCACCACCTTAAAGGCTTCCCATAATGTGCCTGCATAATCATCGCTACCAGTATATCCCTTATATCTTCTCTAAAGACTGGATCTTTAAGCGCCTCTGCTCGGAGGCGCCATGTAGGGATCCTCGCCCTCGGGGGGGGGGGGGGGGGCAATATTGCCATCCAAGAATCAGAAGCGAGTGATCCGAGATGACCCTCGCCTTATATTCGATTTGAGTAATCTCTGTTATTACATCTGCTGTGGAAAAAACATAATCAAGCCTTGTATGCAGTTGATGCGGGGCCGAATAATGCAAATATTGCTTCTCATTAGGATGTTTCATTCTCCACGCGTCCGTCAAGCCAAAATCCACTAGCAGTGTCTGCAACGCTTTTGCCGCTGGGGTGGGCCTATCCATCCCGCCATCAGATCTGTCCACCATAGGGTTTAACACACAATTAAAGTCCCCCCCCCAAATCACTGCACTCCCCAAACACATACTAAGTTTGGTGCACAGAGTTCTGAAGTATGCCGCCGTGTTTTGGTTGGGGGCATACGTATTTACAATGCATACTACTTTGTTTTCCACCAGCCCTCTCAGTATGACCATCCTCCCATCTGTCTCAACCACTTCCTGTATTGGTTGGAACGGGACATGCGGCGCCATCCAGATCAACACTCCTCGAGCGTAGGTGGAATATGGCGAACCCACCACAGTCTCCTTCCATTTTTTCTTCACCAGTTCCAGCTTCTCCCGCGTCAAGTGCGTCTCCTGTAATAGTGCAATATCTATTTTTTGCCTTCTTGGATATAGCATGACCTTATTTCTTTTTAAGTAACTGTTAAGGCCCCTGACATTCCACGTTATTATCTTGCGATCTCCCATAGGTCGTTAATATCCTTCTCCCTGATTTCCAGCTGATCCTGCCCATTCATGTAGTGCAAATACAACACTCTGACTCTTGCATGTAGGCTCATGATAAAACTTAAACTCCCCGTAACCATATATACACTCAACTCTCCGTCTCTCCCCCCTCCCATTCCCCAACTTCAAACCCCTGTATTTCTTTTCCTCCCGCCCACCTACCCCCCTCCCCCACCTTCACCTACCCCTACCCCAACAAGTGCCCAGCTCCATCCCGGGATCTCAGGCCCCCCGTGTTTGGTTCTGCCCTATGCTCCGGCCCAGAACCCAGCAGGGTGTCACTGAACTATCAGTGACCTAACTAAACTATTCGCTATGGGGGTGTGAGGTTATGCTCCGTTTAGCTCCTAATTCTATATCGAGGTTTACAGTGCCACCGTGTCATATTTATAACTGTGGCTCTAAGCACACTCCTTTGCCGGTATATGCAATGCTATATTCAAGTCCCATTGTCATGAGCAGCAGCACCCAGGGCACCTGTCGACGCATGTTACTTATCTCCGCCATCTGCTCCTTGGATATCCGGTTCTTGGGGACAGCTTTGCGCATCTAGCCACCCCATGTCGTTCTCTGGGGTGTCGAAAAACAGGGTTCTGCTCTTGTAGAAAATCTTTAGTCTAGCCGGATACAGCAGCATGTACCTATGGCCTGCTTCCCGCAATCTTCTTTTCACTGACCCAAAGTTCATGCGGCTCCGCTGTACTTGCAAGGTATAATCCGGGTACGCCGTCACATTCGCAGAACCTTTATGTATCGTGCCACCCTTCCGAAAGTGTTCAAGGATTTTTTCCCGATCTCGGTAGTTTAGGATTTTCGCCATCACCGGCCTCGGGGGGGGGGGGTTCCCCGGCAGTGGTTTCCTTATCAGGGCCCTATGCGCCCTCTCTACAGTGAATCCCTGGGACAGGACTCCTCCGGTTATCTCCTGTAATAGCATAGTCTCGATGTATTCCGTAGGGTTGATCCCCTCAGCTCCTTCCCGCAGTCCGACAATGCGAATATTGCTCCTTCGGGCGCGTCCCTCTGCCTCTTCCGCCCTGATCTCCAGATTGCCCACACGTTGTACCAAGGCGTGGAGTTCAGATTTATGGGCAGCACAGGCCGCCGTGTTCGGGGCCCCCTCTTTTTCTAGGTCTTCCGTGCGCTCAGCCAACAATCGTACGTCTTGCCGGAGAAGATTTACGTCCTCCTGCACCGCTCCGACTTTGAGTTCAAGTGCAGATTTCATTTTCGGTGATTGCCAGGCCCAGTTTGGTCTCCAAGGTCACTTTCAGATCAGCAATAGCCGCAAGTACCTCCTGATTGCCCATAATGTTTGGGTCCCCAGCAGGGGTCCTGTCTTTCTGTCTGGCCCCTTCAGCGCCTGGTGGTGTTTTAGCAAAATCGTCCAGCGTGGACTGCTTGCCTTTCTGTCTGACGGATTTATTGGACATCTTGTTATGTCTTGGGTGAAGCGAGTTAGCTCCAATACGTGCTGTCTTCTTCTGGAACGTGCTGAGTTGCCCAAATGTCTAGGCCTAGCCTATTCGCTCTTTGGGTGACCTTCAGTGACCTCCTCTACTTCCAGAACATACTGTATCCTCCCACGTACCAATGTGGGTTCATTCCTTCTTCGCAGGACTAAGGACCCTGCCCCGGTCGGTCTGGTTCCCCGGGCTGTCTGCTCGGCGCTGATGTGGCTCTGCGGGTTTTGGTGGCCTCTCTTACTGGTCACCACTTTCATGGGGCGGCCCCACACTTCATCGTCCGCGGTTACCCCCTGTGGCCTCCACGGGCACATAGTGCATGTCTCTTGTACTTGCTTCAGGTGGCTGCGAGTTTCTATGTTCCTTCCTAGGCCTGTCTGTGCTCTTCAGGTGGCAGGGTGAGCTTTCTTCTGTTGTGTTTGCCAGCCTCCACAAGGTGGTTTGGCGGCATTGCATTGCAGGTTGAGTTACAGGTGTATGCTTGTGCCTCTTCTTCTCCTGGAGAGGCGCTGGGTTTATTATGTCCTGGGCATTTCGGTTTATCATCAGATGAAAAGAACTGGCATTCGTTGTTAGGGGCTGCTGTCACGTCTAGTCAGGGCCCCCAGGTGTGTCTTCATCAAATCTCAGGCAACCCTTAGGCTGCGCTCGGCTTTGTCGCCAGTGAGGCCTGATTGCATCTGTTTTGAGCACTCCCAATACGCAGCTGGCCCTGTGCCTCCGCGCTGTCGCGTTATCTCCAGTTTGAGTACTCTCCAAAAGGCTGCCCCGTCTCAGGCCTATCTGATGGCCATGTTTCCGCTTGCATCTGTAAGCAAGCCGCCCGTGATGCTTCGGCAGCTCACTCGCCGTCACTTCGCAGCAGCCAATGGGCACACTGGTGCCGCGTATGTGTCGCTCGTATACCGCCGAGGCAGTGTATGTGGCGTGGCGATCCTTGGTAGGTGAGCAGTCTCGCAGTCCCGCACCCATGCAAGGTATCTCGGAGTGCCACTCCCGTTTTATCACGTGCCGGGCATGCACTTTCCAGGCACGGCACTATTCGTTGTCGTTTTCGTTCCGTTCTGTTTCCACGTTGTGCTTCTCCCCCGGGCTTCGCATTGTAATTGCGATGGATTCTCACAGCTCTGCTCACGCCCTCTCCTGGCAGGCACAATCCGAGCGCAGCTCGCTCTCCAGCTACGGGCCTGCGAGTTCGTTTCACTTCACATATCTTTGTTACTCTTGACCGAAGGGTGTATGTGTCGGCTCCCTTTGTTGAGCCTCAATGTTGCGCACTCTTAATGGTGTCGTGCAATGGAATTGGCACTCGACACCCAACAGCAATGCCAATGCAGCCCTCTTGTTAGCTGCGGTGCAGTAGAAATGTAGCCAGTGTGTCATTGGCCTCCAGAGCTTGTGAAACAATGTAGCGCCGCTCGGTCCAGGGCACAGCAGCGTGAACCGGGCCGCTCCCGGGGCTGTCTCAGCATGCATGCTCCATCTTGCTGTGTTGGTTTCACCCAAGCTTCGGTCGGGGTATCTAATTTCCGTTAATGTTATGACGTGCACGGCCGACGCTGTACACAGTTCCTGTCACTTCCAGTGCAGCACGTCTGAGGATTTCAGCCAGGCAATCAATCCCGTCATGTTCGTCGGTCTTCCTTTGTTCGACGGGCGGCAGCCATCTTCTCTGCCTTCACGTCTGAGCCCCGGGATCTTCCTCAGCGCCGAACTCCGTAGTTCCTTCGTGAATCAGCCCCACAACGTGTCAAAACACTCCCAGAGGCATCCCACACACGATCCTCAAATTATACAGCTTTTACATCATTTTTCACGCGGTCACACCAGGATGATTGAAGGATTTACAGGAGCTCTGACGAAGACACGTCCTCTTACATGGCTCCCAGCCACGCCCCCCCCCCCCTGGTTGAAGAAAACATTAATGTGAAAAGACACAACAAAACATGACATGGTGCAAACTGACATAACACAACGTAACAAATTAATATAACAAAACCAGTATCATGCTAAAAAACATGAATGGCAAACAAAACAAAAAAATGAGCAAGACACCCATGAAACAAAAAGAGCAATTTGGTTACAGAATTGTAATTGGGAAAGGAGCATTAAAGGAACAACACAAGCTGATTAATTCTATGAAGTCAAAGCTCTTATACTTGTTCTGTGGCAAAGACGATCACTCTGTTTTAATGATACCTCAGGCAGGTAGGTGCCGTGAGTGAAATGGCTTGGTGCAAGACTGATGCCCAGCCACCCTCTACAAGTACTCCACATCAACATAAGGTGGCAGACTAAGGTGGCAGACTGGTGTGCGAAGACTAGTGTGCGAAAGAGGGAGGAACCCTCCCTGCTTGCACACCAGTGATAGGTATTGGAGAAATTGGTATATCAAAGTATAATGATGAATGACTCAAGGATTTTCCCTTAACTGTTGCACACATTGAAGAAGCACGAGGAGAAGAAGCAGCAGCTGGGTGATTTCTTCGGGATGTCCAACAGCTATGCAGAGTGTTACCCTGGGACGTAAGTAGAATCGACATGAGTGTTTAAATAGACTGTCGTATTAGTCATTTACTAACTATTACAAATGAGTGCTATGTTGAAAACTGCCAGATTTCATTAGAGGTGAGAACAAAACTGACCGCTGAACCGCCAGCAAATGAAACATGGGCTCTTTAATGTACTTTTTGTTTTGAGAATTTTGTTTTCTTTGCCTCTAATTGCATGGCATGCTATTCATGGCTGTTTCTATCTAGACATATACTCATTTGGAGTGGGGGCAACTAGAATGGGGTTTTGGACACCTATTAAATCTCCCTCAAAGATTTGATGCATCTACAGAGAGGGTTATGGTCTAAGCGTCTGCTTAGATGGGACTGGCTGCCCTAATGAGGCAGAGAACCACGAGGTGGAATTAGTGTCCACAAGCAAAATCTATTTTCCATTCCTTCAACAGAAAGACTGTAAACCTGATGTTCTCTAGAACAAGTGTAGCGCCCACCTATTCAGGCTTTTGTTTTGGTGGGGGTGCTGCAACTTCTCTTTTTGTCAAAATGGCCCGGTCTTCTTTTTTCGCCATTTCTTCTTGGAAAGGTCCTTCTTGAGATTTACTCTGCGCGCCAAACCAGGTTTGGTATCTTTGTTCGCTTTGCCGGGATTCACGAGTGAAGCCCGCCTCTGGCTCCAGGGTGACTGGTAGGGGCAGGAAGTGAGGGAGGTGCCTCAAACTCCCTGTGCTTAGTCTCCTATGAGACCCAAATGCACTCTAGTGATTGGCCGGCTGACTGTCCTGCAAGGACAGCCACCCTGCTGGGTGACTGACAGCTAGGCTGGAATGAATGGGAGAGAACTGAATAAAAGGCGGGGCTTTTGGCTTGAAAGGCAGAGTCGACCACTGGATGAAGGAACCGAAGAAGAACTTGAAGAGGACGCCTGCTGCAACTCCTGGACCGTTGGTTAGTCCAGTGAAGCCCTGCTGCTGTGCTGAAACTCCAAATTCATATCAACAGAGAAGCCCCTGCAAGGACGACTTCTCCCTTTGAGTTGGTGTGTAAAGGATTCCAGTTGGGCGTCGCACACAGGACCAGGATTCTTGCCCTTAGCCTACGATGTAACGCTCAATTAGAATACTTTTTCTTTATTTTCAACGAATTCAAATTGAGCTGGCACCCAACCCGTATCACACCCCCTTTTACAAATACCCTGGGTCACAATGGACCATGAACCAGGCCGGTTGGTAGGAATACAATATTTATTTTAAATTCAAAGACAATCACACAGTTTGAATATTGGGCAGCAATCGCCAATGTGGTGATAGTTACAATGTAAACTAATGAAATACACTTAGTTGACCTTCTACAAGAACATATCCAAAGCACAAATATATAGGAGCACTTTTTCTATTCGGGTAGATAGCACCAGAGTTAAGATTTCCCCTGCAATGTTCCCTCAAACCCCAATTGAATTTTGCAAGAAGTCAGGGACACTATGCAGCAAACAGAATCACAATCTGACCTTCCCTCACAAAATAAGAGGCAAAAACGGATTTTAAAACCCTTTGCAATTGGATAAAATGACACTCTGAGTTGACAAATAATTAAATTAATGTGCAGTTGAATCAAGGAGGTAAATATTATTTATCACAGTATGAGGGATATAACATCACCAGCAACTACAAGGCAAGGTATCAACGAAGGGCATACAGTTCAGAATGCAACTTTAAAGCAAAACCACAGTGCAGCCAAATCAAACGTTGAAAATTTGCATTTTACACTTTTTCAGTTTTATAATGTCAAAACGTTCTTTTTTTTTTTTTTTTTAAACGGGTGAAATAATCCGAATCGGAATTTGGTTTTTAGGCTGGGTGATAGGTGTGCATCACAGGAACAATATAGAAGTGAAAGAGTGACTATAGCTGAATACCTGGATGAGATTTGCAATGTGGAAAGAGATTCGGGTTTGGGAAAATAAAAAAAATGTGGTTCGAAAGAAAGACAAATTTCATTTACACTAGATTTAATGGCTAGAAAAGAGGAACGCCACCCGTGAATAGAAAAGTTATGCTGCAGTTGTAACCTTTCTTGCAGTGTGCTCCTTTTCTTTAGGGCGAATTAATAAATGTAATGAAAATATTGGTAAGGACCAACAAGACAGGAGTGAATGGTAGAATGGCACTAACGCTTAGACATCATGGACAGGATGCACAAAGAATTCTGATAGTTTTAAACAAGTTATCAGGGTATGGATAGGATTACTCAGAGTGGAACAAAGACAAAGTATCAAGATGGGGTATGCTATTTGGTGCTATGGGATGGGGAAATACTCACAATCCGCACATGAGTTTGGTATTTGGGACAGTCAACCGGGTTCTGGACTCAAAGGCTCTGGTCACAGCAAGGCGGCGGACTCTCCTAGCAGAACAGCAGCTGGGCCTGTCTGGTCACTGGATCACAAGGGTACAGCTGGCATGCAGGTAGTGGGCAAACAGCCGGTCTGGTCACAGGATACTTCCAAAAGGGTGCCACAGCTTTTCCCCCTCTTCCCTGAGTTAGTGGTATTTTGTTATGGGGTTTAGTTATGAAGGGTGGTTCTGCCTAGATAGGAGGGCCTGAACCAACTATCCCTTTTCTGGCAGTGGAGTCTGGAATCTGCAGGGTGGATCTGGAATGTCTGAACACGCAGGTGCTGGAAAATTCAAAATCTCCTCCTGTGCAGGCGCGTAGGAGACCCATAAAATCTGGGGGGACAGGGGACACCTTGGGACTTGTCTTTTTAAATGTATTTGTTTTTTAGTCAAACTCTACTTTTCACAAAATAAAAATAGCAGTGCGTTTTAAATCACATAGATCATCACCGGGTAAAACCAGAGAAAAGAAAAATACAGAAGAAAATTAAGAAAAAGAAAAGCATTTCAATCAGAGTACAAAATCCACATACGAATATCTTTTGTGTGGCGCACGGTATAAGTTGTCCTGTGTCAATGGAATGCATGAGGCTTTCTGCAATAACTACAAGTACATCTCGCTGATTTCATGGCTTCCTGTGCTGGGGAGCAGCAGGACTCCTACTGTTTGACATATGGTTCAGGTTGGTCCTGTTTTATAATGGGGTTGATGAGCTAAATAATTAAGTAATTGAAGTGGCCCAGAGGGATTCTGAGTAGCTATGATTAACTCTAAGCTTTTCATGCATCACTTCTTGGTATTAATAGAGTTAGGTCTTCATTATACATTAGGTACAACCAATAGTTTCTGCACAGGGTCCAACATGCAGTTGCTTACTACTTGCTTTCAGAACAAGAAGAAGGTCCTAGTGGACTAGTGCAACTATAACTGGGCTGACCTGACTTTTGTCGTCGTCCGTGTCCATCTCATTCCGATAAAATGCCTGCACTTTCAAACACGTCCACCATATGTGACTTATGTATGATGGATGGTGTCATGCGACATTCAGTAAATGCAATTTCATAAACAGTTTCAAAACCCCACCCTCGAGCCCCCCTCCCCCACTCCCCCAAGTGTGCTGCAATAACTCAGGGCTGGGGGAGGACGACGACTCTGGCTGTCCAGGCCTGGCAGCATCCAGGGTCCTAGTGCCTTTACCCGACTTTCTTCTGTATATTATCAAGAAGGAAAATTATTTATTTCCGTCTGCATGTATCTACGAGGCCCCTTCCTCTACGGAAATGGGAGGATAGCGCACACAGCAAGCTCGTTGTCTTAGCCCCTCCCATCAAAGGAAGGGAAACCAGAAGTCGCTAAACGCGTCCCGTCTCCTTTAGGTTTGTACATGGAGGGTTCAATGATGGACCGGGTTATCCATTCATTCAGTGATGAATCCATCCCAGCGGATGCCGCCTTCTCTGCCGGGGGAGGCAACACCTGTGGGCAGGGCTGTCGCAGGCCTGCAGGTAAAAGCTCCTGGCAGCATGCAGAGCATCTCGCTGGTGAGGTGAGGCGGGGAGATCCTTGCAGAAACCCACCACAGAGTGCCAAGATGGTGTGCCGTGCATGGGGGCTCCTGCTTCTGCTGATGCCAGCCGCCCTGGAACTGGACGAGATGTATCTGCTGGATGTTTTCACAATGGACGAGACCGGGGCAGAGTTATTTTCAGAGTCTTATAACAGCACTGCCAAAATCATCCTCTTTAATGTCATGAATTCCAGCTGGGTTTACAACACCAACCTGACTGTGTACAACCAGCAGCGACAGGTAGGGTGGGGGCTGGCCCGGCGCCTGTGCGAACGCCCTGAGTTTACTTGGTGCTTAAAACAGCTACAAGCCTCTTTCTAGGACCTCACCATCTTTGGCGGATAAGGGTACTAAGGCATTTAGAAATAATGGGATCTGCCCAGGATCACACACAGCTCTTATGTGGGTAAGTCGGCTTTCGGTCCACACGACCACAACTCTTGCAATCACTTAACGACATCAAAGCCTGGGCCAGTGATATACTCGCAACACTATGACATTTCACACTTCAGTGCCTGGCTTAAACCGACTGGTCTCCTTTACCGTGCTCGACCCCCTCTATGTGAACCGTCTCTGGTACGGTTGAAGACAGAGGGGTGTACAAGTTGGGCAGGGCAGTGGCCAGGGTGTGTGCTCCGTTGCAGCCGAGTAAACATGACTCATGTAAAAAGGATCTGCGGAATCATGACCAGGGGTGGACCAAAAGAGGCCCTGGAAATAATTTTTAAAGTGGCCCCGTGTTACACATTTTCAGCAAACCCAACCCCTTTCCTATGACAAAATGTGGACATTCCACACACAAGAGGCACAGGGTGCAGAGGCCGACAGGGAAATCTCCAGACTTCCTTATAGGCCAGTCCACCCTTAATCATGACCAGGATTCGCATATCTGGTGTGAGTGAATTTTTTTATCAGTAATATCTGCCTTTCAATTAAAATGGTCGTAAAATGATTTGCCCGGCCTAACAAATGCCTTTCAAAGTTGGCAATTATGGGAGACAACTCTTCATGGCCAATCGGCACACGGTTCCTCATTTGAGCTAGGCGGACAGTTGGGCACGTGGAACAGTCATACCATAAAAGAAACCCCCGACATTTTCTGTACAGTTCTTATTCATTAGAGCCCGCTTCCACTGCGTCATTGCGAGGGAGGGGTGGGTTCTGGAGCATTGCACCTGTCTTTCAATAGGAGGTAATTAACGGGCACGGTGGTATCCACAGCCCCCTCCCCCTAAACATCGCTCCCAGGAGAGCAACTCCTCACAGGGACCCATTAGGCCCACCATCCCCCCAGCCGACTGCTCCGTGTCCGCGCAGCATGAGTAATGCTTTTGGGAGGTCGATCGATAAACAAGCGCCTTGTTTTATCCCCAAACTATTGCAGCCGGAGGATCGATTGGCTTGGCCTCCTCTATTTGTCTTTGCCGAGCGGGCCTGCCTGCTCGCTGAGGGCACGTATTTTTAGAAGGGTTTCTTTTTTCTCAACTTAAAATTGATCGTTGCAGTCAAACGCTCTGTGGTTCATCTGGGCAATAAGAGGGCGTCTCTAATTTGTCTGGGAAGCTCTCTCGTTTTCCATTGGACCCACTGCCCGCCCGCATTATAAACAGAATTGCACTCTAGCCAGAAAGCAACACCTCCCACCTCCCCATTCCAACCCGATGCGCGCCGCCCCAGCGCCGTGGCACGGCCTGCACTTAGGGGGGCCACTTTGACTTACCTTGAGGTCACCGTCTCGTCGAATCTCTGCCTCTCAGGGGTCGGCTCAGCATGACAGCGTCGCAGGAGCAGTTGGACAGTCAGAGTCACACACTCTCAGCATGCGTCGCTGCCTGCTGGCCATGGCTTCTGGAAGGTGAGGGGGAGGAGGCTGCGCAGCTGTGCACTGCACACTCAGGGCTGGCACGTGCAGTATGTTCCCGGGCCCGGCCTGGGCACACGTGATGCTCCAATACGCAGGCACGTGGGGTGTGCAGGGGGGACGCACAAGTTCTTGTTGTGGTAACAAGATTCTAATCTTCTTTCAAGAATCTTCAATACCCACTGCTGCTGCTGAAGTAGCTGAACTGCGTGCAAAGTAAACTTCAGAGTCGTTTGCACGCATCACTCTGCACACACATATGGGGAAACTGTGGGGGATAAATGCCATTGTATCCCCCCACTTAAAATTGTGGGGGGTTGTCCCCCCTGTCCTCCCCATGTCCTACGCCCATGCCCCGGTCTCTGTCAGCTTCCCCTTTTTATAAGGCGGATGATTCACAGGATTTATTGTTGGGCAGGACTAAGCTAGACCTACCCCGAAGAACCGGATAGGTCAGCCTATGTTGGTTGCCTCCTCCAGGAGGGGACTCCATTTATGGGGTTGTGTTTTATGAGGTGCAAAGCTATCCCACAGTAATTTTTGCCTAAAATCAATCTTAACATAAATCACACATTTATACAGTTGTGGCACTTTTGCAAAATACATAGGCAAATTGTATATTTCATACAGAGCATGGTGTTCCCACGCCCATGTCTGTACGACATTATTTCGCCCTTCTAATCGTTTTTCGTGCTTTTTAGTGGGAACCGCTTTACCCAAAATCCCACAATTCCAAGCATGTATACATATGATCATAGGGCATATTTCCATACATTTTTACCATTCCACCATATGTACTTTTCCCATGATTCACATTCTCCTAGCGTTTACGTCCATACATGCTATGGACAGCCACGTTATCGTGTTTGAAAGCCACAAAAAATTACCTTCAAACTGTAAAGAATGTACATTACTGCATTGTCCGGTTATAGAATTAACAGCCTTTAAAGTGTATTCATAAAATAGTCTTTGAGCCAAAATGGGCTGGCCTTTGTCCTCCAACTGGGACCATTTTTTTCCGGGCTACCAATAAATGTCAGTTTAGCCCAGGGCTGCCCTGCAGTTTCCCCAGTTTGAGTGACTGGTAGGTGTCACTTCTAAAAGTAACACGTAGGTGTCCCAGAATCTATTGTCTCAAGCTGAGGCCCAGACAGAAGTCTGATGGTATTCTTCCTCTTGGCCATTCTAAGTTTTCAAGGGCAGAAATTAACACGTATGTGTCCCAGAAATCCCTTTGTGGCTCCTTTTGGGGGGAAGCCACCCCTGTTGTCAGCACATGTAAACTGAGCAGGAAACCTGTTTGACTGGTTCCCCAGTACAGCCAATGCATTTAATTATTTATTTTATTTTGTTCGGAATCAGAAGCAAGTCTGTTAAAATAAAACATTATCCAGATTTTACTCAAGCCCCCTTACATTTCTAGGCAAAGGCAGGGCCTTAATCACACTGTACTTTTAAAACAGGCTGTTTTCTCTTTTGCAAAAGCACATTTTGACACGTGGTGAATTCTGCTCGGATGGCCCCTACAAATTCGTTTTTCTCTCCCATCTGGATTTCAAACATTGTTTGCAGCCCTAGTCCGTTTCTCTTATACAGCAGTATGTTCAAGACAAATGTCCACTGAAATTGACATGTGTACAGAGAGCTAGGGTTTCTTTTGAAGGGTTTATTTTTGACACTTTATAGCAAAAGCCAAGCGTTTTTCCGTACGGCTGAGAGTAAAGTTTCTGGTGATTTCCCAGATCAGTGATAATGTCTCTTCTGCTGGGGCACAATCTGAATATGGATGGGCATAGCAGGCTCTCACTGATAAAAGCAGTGTAATAAATGAAAAGAGCATTAGAACGGCATCATTTTAAATGTAAAATATTTCCTTTTCCAATGGGAAATTTTGAGCAAGCAGCAAAGCAGCGCTGCTTTTCAATTCTCTTCCTTGGTGCATATAAGACAACACACTGGCAGCCTTTCTCAGTGTGCTCCCTGTTCCATCTTGCCCAATAGGTGTTTGGCAAGACCGTGCAGCCATCATTTTGTAGCTGCAAAACGCTCAAAGGAGCCAGCGCAGCCATTCTGCTGGTAACTGCTGAAATGCAGCTTGAAGATGGAGAGGAATTCTGCTGAGTGGGTAAATGTATCCCACAGATGGGACCAATCAACTCCAAAGTAAGCCACCTCGAGATTTTCTCGGAGCTGGTTGAATTTCCACAGAGTTGCTGCTGGAAACCGAATAGCCACGGAGAGCAACACCAGATTGTGTGTGTTGCTTTTAAGTTGGCCAAGAGCGCCAGGAAGATCCTCCAGACTCCCAGGAAGCAGGACTGACCGAACCTGAGTCCCCTCAACAAAGTGCGGACCCCAGAAGCAAGGAGAGTCCAGGGAGAGGAACACCAGATTGTGTGTGTTGCTTTTAAGTTGGCCAACAGCTCCAGGAAGATCCTCCGGACTCCCAGGAAGCAGGACTGACTGAGCCTGAGCCCCCTCAACAGAGTGCGGGACCCCAGATGCAAGGAAAACCTAGACATACAGGAACATCAGTGTTGCTATTTGCGGTAGACTCGAGGAGCTGAAATTGAAGATTGCCACTGAATTGAAGATTGCCGGTTGCGAGTGGTGACCGTCCCATTGCAGTGCAGGAGTCCCCAGACGTCCTCCCCCTTGTCCCCACGACTGAGGCCCAGGAACAGTGAGATCTGCAGAGCTGCACAGGAACGGGAGTCATCTGCTGCACATTTTCTTCAATACAAAGGTACTATAAAGTCTGAGAGAACGTACCTCTTGTTGCAGAGTTGCTTGCATCTTCTACTACTCACAAGTCTAATCAGCTTGTGGCCCTACATTTGATTCTTCTTTTCTTCAAAGACTTCTAAAACATTGTGCAAAGACGTTTCTACTTACCTACCAGAAGTGCTTCATCCTATATAAGACTTTTGCCCATTGACTTTGGCTTAGCCTGTTGTACTGAATGACTCTAATTAGGGGATCCAAAAGTATTTGCCTACTTAAGAATATTTATGGTTTCTTGTTTTTTTAATAATATTTTCCTTTTACCAAAATCTAACAGTATTCTAAATACCAACAGTAAGATATTAATGTCCCCAGCACCCTAGCTATTTAAGTCACCTGAGGGTGTAGGTTGTGTCTTTGGGCCATCCCAAAAGGATCTTTACTGATTTAGAAACTAAGCGTATGTAGTTTTAGAGTATATTTGTGTGTTGCTTTTATATTGCTCACTTCTGAACAAGGCTTCTGCTAACTGACTGATACATAAATTAATAATTGTTTATTCAAGAAACCTTGTGTGTAAGAGTTTATTTGAATACTTTTCACTGTGAATCTCTGTGTAACTCCCCTACAGCTCACATTGACCCCTCTTGAGATTAGCCTGGCTGCTCAACGCGCTACCAAAACTGTGTAGTACAAGCTTGTACCAAAGTTTGGGTTTCCTATACCTATAGTCAGAGTTGTTTGTAGTGTTCCCAGAGGGTACTGCATACAACTTTGCCTAACACTAGACAAAAACCAAGGAATCAACTGATTATCTGTGAAACCTTGTATCCCATAGTTATATTCAAAAGCACCCAACCAATCCAAAATATAAAGTTTCACATAATACATACTCGCTGCTTCTTTAGGCATGCAAGGTCTCTTTGGACTGGAAGACCTAGAACACTCTGGGATGGAAACATTATCAAGAGACAATTTCTTCATTTCAAGAGCATGTTGCATTTCCATTTCCCTTAGTTTGATGTCCTGATGTTTGGTTTCAGTTTGGATTTGTAATCTTTTGAGCTCTAACTCAAGTCTAATTTTCTCAAGAGGCACAAATTCTGGACTCAGTGATGTGGGGGGTCCCTGTGGATACAGAGGTAAAGAGGGGCTCTCTTCCTGAGACGACTCCTGACTCAAAAAAAGAAGTCTGGGTCCATTTTGACCCTTGGGTGCTTTACTGCAGCTGCGAACGTAGCCTGCGGTAAATTCACACCACGGTAGTAAAAACGTAAACACTGCCACCAGCCATTCAGTGAGAAAAGGGTAACATAAAAATGTTACATGAGAAGCTAGACAAAGGGCATACTAGGTAACTCCTCCAGCACCCTATTGTAAGATAGTGTGTGCTGTATCTACAGAGTTACACATGTAAGTAAAGGCAATTTCACTTTACTACGCTGGCAAACAGTAGTTTATCCCAGAGAAGGTATTTAAACCTTTTGGGAAATCTGAAAGACTGTCCCAATGCACTGAAGGTGCTGTGTGACACAATGTAAAAGATGGAGTTTGTCAGACTCCACAACCAAATGAAACACAGAGTTCAAAATCACATTAAAATGCATGAGAGAGTGGGTAAGAAGTCTCACTCTCTCCAGGTTAAAAAAAAAATCAAGCCCTCAATATCCAGCAACGTTGCTAGGGTTCTCTAGGGTGGAGGGAATTAGCACATTTCTGAGAATTCTCCCTAACATCTAGGCTCCCCCAGGTTGCAACTGATGCTGTAATGGAGGTGGGGGAACTTGAAAGATGGGAGTATGAAAATGTGAAGCTAGCTTTGATAGCTAGATTTGGGAAAACTCCTTCCCAGTACCTTAAGAGGTTTAGGACCCTCAAAAACACTGATGGTGCCCCTTGGGCTATCTGGGTGTGTGAATGTTTGAAAAACCTAGATGGTTGGGGTAAGGGTTACACCTTTGAAGGAATGAGAAATCTATTTATGTTGGAGTCTATTTTTGATGCCTGCTCGCCTGAGCTGAGACAGCACTTGGATGACTCAAAAGAGATTGATCCCAAAAAGCTAGCAAAAGCAGCTGACTTGTGGGTTGCCAACAGGGCTACTCACAAGGATTCTGGGGCCACTCACAAAAGAAAGATGACAAAGAGAATTCTAAAACCTGCCATCCAAAAGAGGGCCACAAACATAAGAAGGGTAAACACCATGGGAAACCAGGTCAGTCTAGTGAAACCACTGGTGCCAAACCAGAGGGAGGTCAGCAGAAGCCCCCATTTGTCACACTGAAAATGTGAAAGGGGATCCCAGATGCAAGGGTAAACCTTCAGGGGTCCACACTGCCTCCTTAGCTCTCATCCCTGAGGGAGAAGTACATATGGCAAGTGGAAACTTTCAACTATTGCCTGAAGACCCCATTGGAGTCTCTGCCAGTGTTTCTTTAGGGTCCCTGGGTCTGTGGGAACAGCGGAATGTTGGTATGTATAACTCTATACCAGATAACACAAAAGAATAATACAAGGACAGTGTACTTGTAAATGGTCAGGAGACCCCTGCCATTAGAGACACTGGGGCCAGCATCACAGTGTTGGATGAAACCTTTTTCAAACCTGAGGATGTTGCTAAGCCACCCAGAGGCCCTACTAAGCTTGCTGGAGGCCCTATCCAGATGGTTCCAATACTACCAGCTCTCATCCAGTGCAAGAATATGACTGTAAGAATACCTGTCAGTGTACAAGGTGAGGTGCCTGGGAGAGTACTGCTAGGGAATAACTTAAAACCTCTTGGAGTTGTATCAAGCACCCCCAGGCCTCCAAGTAAAAGGAAGCAGGAGCAGACTAGGAAGGCCAAAGAGCTCACTTTGAATGACTCTCAATGGGTTGTTACAGAAGAACCTATAACACCCAGTCCACAGAAAGAGCCAACTTCTATTTCCAGGAAGAAAGAGACCAAGGGGAAATCCAAGGTCTCGGGAAACAAGAAATATAGCACTCCTGTGCATCAAACCAGGACATCCCTGAGAGGACAGTCCAAGGTCACACCTGTGACTACTCCACCAGCTGAGGCTGAGTGCGAGGTTGAACCAGTAGGTGGTGAATCAGCTACTGATGACACAGAGCTGGAAGTAGACCTCCCCCCCCCCCCTGTTGGAGATCTGGATCCTAAAGACCGTCCTGAGCTGCAGACTTTGCTTGCATAATATGGCTCCTGTAAGGCAGACAGCAGAGGTCAGAGATTGTCCTACTCTTAAAGGACTTTGCCAACAGACAGCTTCCCTGCTGTTAGGGCGAGGGCCAGGGAAGCACAGGTTGTACTGGGAGGATGGCCTCCTCTACAGTGAACCTATTGAGTCTACCTCAAGAGACTACAGAAGACTTGTAGTGCCTCAGGAGGTAAGGCCTCAGTTTCTAGAGTTAGCCCATGAGATTCCTTTGGCTGGTCACTTAAGCTTTAAGAAGACCAAGGAAAGGCTTTCTCTTTATTTCTACTGGCCTAAGATGGGGTCTGATGTAGATACATTCTGTAGAGGTTGTCACACTTGTCAGACTTCTGGCAAGAGTGGAGCCAAGAATGTGGCATCTTTTGGTGCCTCTCCCAGTGATGGGAGTCCCTTTTGAGAGGGTAGGAATCAACATTGTCGGTCCCTTCGACCATCCAACATCTTCAGGCAACCGATTTATATTGGTTGTGGTAGACCATGCTACCAGGTATCCTGAAGCAATACCTATGAGGACTTTTACTGCACAGGCAGTGGCTAAGGCCCTACTTTGTATTTTTACCAGAGTAGGTTTTCCTAAGGCGGTTATCTCTGACAGGGGATCCAACTTTATGTCCCACTACATGCAAGCCATGTGGAATAACTGTGAAGCGACCTACAAGTTCTCAAAAGCCTACCATCCCCAAACCAATGGGTTGTTGGAGAGGTTTAACAGAACTATGAAGCGCATGATGGGTGCTTTAGAAGAACCCCTTAGAAGAAAGTGAGACCTTCTACTGCCATGCCTTCTCTTTGCTTATAGAGAAGTCCCTCAGGAAGGGGTTGGATTCAGTTGCCCCCGAGCCTCTCTTGGTCATCCGGTTAGAGGTCCATTGGCCCTATTCAAGGAGGGGTTGGAGAGTGCTCCTTCCCACAAGCCAGTGAGAGTCACTGACTATGTGTTAGGTCTCTGAAGGAGAATGACACACATGATGACAGAAGCTTCAGATAACTTGAAAGCAGGTCAGGCTCCGGTGGAGTATTGGCATGACCAGAAGGCCAACATGGTTGAGTTTACTCAAGACCAGCTAGTTGTAGTTATGGTACCTACGAGGCAGAGGGCCTTACAGGACAAATGGATTGGACCCTTCAAGGTTGTGGGAAAACTTGGAGGGTGTAGGAAGTATCTGTGTGCCATCCCAAAAGGGTACTTACTGGTTTAGGAATATTAAGAGTGTGGATTTTGAAGTGTATTTGTGTGTTACTATTATATTGCCCCCTTCTGAAGAAGGCTTACTCTAACTGACTGTCAAATAAATGAATAATTGTTTAATCAAGAAACCTTGTGTGTAAGAGTTTATTTGAATACTTGTCACTGTGAACCTCTGTGTAACTCCCTACAGCTCACATTGACCCCTCTTGAGATAAGCTTTGCTACGCAACACGCTACCAACCTGTGTAGTACAGACTTATACCAAAGGTTGGGTTCCTATTGCCAGGCGGTCAAGGTTGTTGTAGTGCACCCAAAGGGTACTGCATTCAATCGTACCTAACACCGCCTCTCGCAAAGGACGGCCTCCAAAGGGTTCATGCTCCACCCGAAGTCCTTCAAAAGCCAAAATAACTCTCTTCAGCGCAAATGGCCAACATCTAAAACCCCTCTCAGCATATCTATGTTCTCCCGCCACCACCATAATTACAAATCCAAGATTCGAAAGGCCTATTACATTAAAGGAATCCTAAACTGTTGCAACAGCAGCAAAGAGCTCCACAGGATCATCTCCAAATTCGTGAAACCCTCCTGCACCTCTGCCCTGACCACGCAAACGCTCTGCGACTCCCTCTCCCTCCATTTCTACAACACATCACTAGACAGGATGGCAACCCTTAATACCAAACTTTGTACCCTCACCCCCTGCCCCATGCCTGCCCGTCCTGACTCCACTGCTCCGACCGCTGCAATGCCATCTTTCGACTCTTTCATCGCCATCTCGAGAGACAAGTTCCTTGATCTACTATCCGGCAGCAGAACCTCCGGATCATCCCTTAACTCCTGTACGGCCTCTTTTCTGAAAGAAATATTCTCCTCCACATGTGCAGGAGAACAAGCAAAGTCCATACTAGACTTCCTCACCTCTGGCATCTTTCCCGAGGCCTTTAAAGTAGCGCATGTTAAACCTCTTCTGAAAAAGGCATCCCCTGACCCTCTTGAGCCTAAGAATTACAGGCCGATTTCCAAAACCCGATTCTTGGCGTAACTCCTTGACTGCGCTGCATACTTTCAGCTCAACCGTTTTGTAGAATCCAACAACCTACTCGACCCAGCTCAATTGAGCTTCATGCCGCCCCATGGAACAGAAACCACTCTGATCTTTATCTGGGATGATCTCAAGGTCTCGGCAGACTCGGAGGGCTGTGCAGCGCTGGTTTTCCTTGATTTGTCAGCCGCTTTTGACACAGCCATTCTATCCTCCTTGACCGACTCCACTCGCTAGGAATCTAAGGCTCGGTTCTCAAATGGATTGCCTTATTCCCCAACAAAGGGAAACCAGTCACTTTCCTCTCCCCTTTTCGCTCAACCACTCGCACCATGAACACTGGAGTACCACAAGGCCCCTGCCTCTCAGCTCTCCTTTTGAACCTCTATGTGACCACTCTACCAGGGATCATCAACTTGCACAACCTCACCTGCTACAACTATGCTGACAATACCCAAATTGTTCTGAGAATCCCCAAAAAAAAGCGTCAACCTACAACCCGACCTTGAAGCTTGCCTCAGAGACATTGACTGATGGATGACAAGACACCACCTCCTTCTAAACGCAGATAAAACTGATATCATGGTGTGCAGTAACCCTACCCTTCTCCCGCAACCAATCCCATGGCCCCCTCCATTGGCAACCCCCCGACCCCCTCCTACTTCCAAAATAGTCAAAAACCTTGGCTGCACTATGGACTCGCGCTTATCCCTCTCCCATTAGATCATTAATGTATCAAAATCCTGTCACTACCACCACAAGCTCCTAAGAGGCATTCTCATTTACCTCACCTACCCCAACAGACTCGCAGAGACTGGACTATGAGAACTCCTTATATCTGGGTACACCGGCATACCAACGTAAACTCAAGAGCTCAAAATGCTGCCGCCCGACCCCTTCTTGCATTAGGACCTCCCCCGCTCTCCGCATTCTTCACTGGCTCCCTTTTGGGCGAAGGGCCACTTTCAAAATCCTATGCATTACCCACCGAGCAGTGCAGAAGACCGGCCCAGCATAACTACAAGAGAAGATTACACCCTACCACCTATCACGCACCATAAAGTCAAGCACTGTCCTCTTACTAGTGATTCCAGCCTCCAATTCAACCAGGATTGGAGGGTCCGCCTACTGAACCTTGGCTCCAACCCTGTGAAACTCACTCCCTTCTCACATTCGACACACCCAAGAAGACATGGCCTTCCGTAAAGATCTAAAAACCTGGCTCTTTCAGTAAACCATGATTAGGACCGTCTAAGGCCGCCGAAACTCATCCAAATTTCTAGAATCACGAGTTTCAATGACATTAAATGAAAAGTAATTCCAGCCAGCCAACAAGTGTTCCTAGCGATACCGATGGAAGGGACATCAGAAACCGACCTATAAGACATCAAGGTGGAATTAAGTAAGAGCTGTGAGGCCACAGTTGGCAGCTTTAGTGTCCTGCAAGCTCTAGGATATGCACCTGCTGACTCTTAGCTTCCCAATTCTATTACACAGGCCTGACAGCTTCTCCTGCCATCATGTTTATCATACCCATTCACTCCCTACCTTGCCCAACTACATACCTAACATACAAACCAACCCACGGCACTAAAACAACTGTGTTCTACAATGCCTCTGTCCAGCCTGTCCTTTAGCACCACTATCTTGGTAGGGCTACGTTGCGGCGAGATATATCCTGACCTATAACCAGTATCCTGCCAAGACCTACCCTATAACCCACCATAAACCACAACCAGGGACCCAGAAAATATGCTCCCTGACACACAGTGCTGAGCCGAAGAATAATGACCCTCTGACTGTGCAAATCATAACTTACCCCGGTACAACCTGTGAATCTACCTCAGAGTATCGCTACAGCAAAACACGAGGACGATTACTACCAGCTCATCCAGAAAGAAACCAGGAACAGTGTGATCCTAGGAGTAAATCATCCACTCCAGACACTCACTTCTCCTACCACTACGCTCACTCTACACTTCACACCAACAAACAGTCGAGCGCAGCTATACCCCTCTATCAACTTGAGCCTAGCTCCACACATACGAACAACTCTCCATGAACACCTCAATAACCTACTAGAACGCAGCTATACCCCACGAATAAATCGGCCTAGTTGCACACATAAACATCCTACACAAGCCTAATGCCGCCTGAATGCAATCTTGGTGACAAACCAACTGACTGCACACATTCGACTGATCTCTCACTACCACTGCACCCAGTGTTAGGATGCAGCCTCCATCAAGCAAATCACACTGGCTGCACACACATTGAGTACACCCAAGCACTGTATCCTATCCTGCCCTGCCCTACCCTACTTTCTCGACTGACCTGGACTACGGTCCCCAAGGGCGTTCAACCCACAAGCGCTTTGAGATCATACCAATGATATATAGGGCACTATATAAATGCCAAATAACATAACCTAACACAGGTTGGGAAATCCCACCTTAGCATAGGGCAAGTTAGTCCTTCTACCAGCCTGTCATTTAAGTTAATATTGTTTAAACGTAAGTCTGTTGACTGTCTTACTTCATGATTCCTTCACACTACACAGTAGCCCCTTTCTCACTGCTCCTGTAACATTTTGGTTACAGTGACAAGCTAATCTGAATGGCTGGCTGGTGGCAGTGGTTTATCTTACCTACATATGTGCATTATGTACTCCCAGCCTATACTCTCAGCCATGGCAATGCACAGAAGAGTCACGATTGACCCAAAATGGTGATTGGGTTCTTTTTTTGCCAATAGCTTGTCCCTTCTTGGTCCTTCTGCCGTGCTGGGTGGGGGAGGTCCTGGGTTGACTTTTGTCTTCAGCGGGATACAAGGGTCCAGTGTGTCTGTGAGGACAGGAAATAGGGAAGGACTAAGAAATCCCACTGTTTTGTCTTCTGACGTGCCTGCCTGGCACCAGTTCCAACTGGGAGGTTGGCTGTCCTAAAAGGACAGGCACATTCAGAGTTTGAATGATGCATGGGTGCTGAATGGCTGGGTTCCTGCATAAGAGGCATGGATCCTGAGGCTGATAAGCTGACCCCTGTAACAGAAGTATCGACGAGGAGGAAGAGAAGAGATGTCCCCAGCCACTTCCAGATGACCAGAGATGCATTCTGAGTAATCGCTGCTGTCCGACCCCTTCTTCCAAGCATGAGAAGAGCCCCGAAAAGGACGAGACTCTTCCTTAGACTGGTGGATCCAAAGGGCTCGAAATGCAGGCCGATCATTCTGAAGACGGCCTGCATTTCGAGCCATCCCACGACAAGGTGTGACCTTAATGGGCTGAAAACAGTCAATACCCTAGGACCTATGGCCACTGTGCAGTGCATCGACTTCGGAATAGAAGAGTTCCCCGAAACGTAGGCCGACTCCTTCCAGAGGCAGGATTCCACTCCTTGAAGTTCCCTCACCAGAGTGCTGGACCGAGAAGGCGAGACGACTGGGCGTTTATCATTCTACACTGGTGTCTTAAATCCACTCCAGTGTCCTTTCTTTCGTCTGCCTGACCAAGAATCCGGTGACCGGGTCTGCTGCTGCATCGTAGGAGCATTGTGCTACAGACTCTTCTTCACTCCTAAGATACTGTGGTAGGACTTGCCTACAGTTGCTTTGCTGCTCCTGTGCTGCTGGAGTGCTGATTGGTATGGTATTGTTTATTTGTAAAGCGCCTATAGACAAAGCAAGTGCTTCAAAGCGCTCAAGGAGTGAGGGAACAAGGAGGGGGGGGGGGTCATTCAAAGCCCTTGAATTTCTGAACAATGCAAGTCTGCACAGGCAGTGTGGGTGAATAGAACAAGTGCATATACTACAATCAACAGTGTAGATAACAGCAAATAGGTCTTACAGCGATTCTGCAGTTTTTCATAGTGCATTGAGACGCCACCATGCAATGAGGGTAGACCAGGGAAAAACAGACGATCTTCAAGGCATGGTGCATTCAGATTGTGCAAGTGCGCAAACAGGTTCAGGAGAGGGGAGAGGGGACAAGTGCAGGGGGTGGGATAGGGAGGCTGCGAGGCAGGGAATCAAGTGAACCCAATCAGAAGCTAGGGTAAGTGCTGAGAGATGCCACTCTCATGTGTCATTGACAAAGTGCAGTAATGATGAGTTAAGTGCAAGGCCCGGATGCAAGTGCGAAAGGACTGGCGAGCTTGGGGACCTGCGAGACTGAGGTACACCAGTGTTAGGCAGAAACCTGTGCAGTTCCCTTGGGGAACACTGCAAAAGATTTAAGACTACAGGTAGAGCAGTAAACCCCTTTGGTAGCAGTCTGTACCACCCAGATTTACCTGGTAGCTGTGGCTGAGCAGTCAGACTTCTCTCAAGAAGAGTTAGGCAGTATGTAAAGTATACACAATATGTACCAAAACACAATAGCACAAGCAAACACTGACCAGAGCTTGGTTTCAAAAGTATATAGTTATTTATTTAAAATACACATAAGTTAAAAACACTCTAGCAAAAATATAGTAAAAGTACTTCAACACAGTTATAATGAAAGTAGATTCAATCCTTTCTCCTATCTAGACAACTCTAGGTAAAACACCACTTAATTAAAACAGAGGTGAGTGCTTAACGTTAGATGACACTCTAGTAGTTTCCAAGAAAGGGAGAGAAAAAGCAGAAATAGGTTAAACACACCACTCTAAGGTCCAGAACACTTGCAATAGGCTTACAGAAGAATAAAGTCACAGGTGAGCAAAAGTCACTAGGCAGGGCCCACTCTTAGAGTAGCCGGAGCGAAAATGTGCCCAAGATCACACTGTTAGTTAGAGATTCAAAGTCTTGCAAAGAGTCAAAAAGAGGTTAGAGTGGCTCAGAAAGTTTAGCCAAAGTGTCCCAGGCACTCCCAGGTTCGAAAGCCGGGGACTAAATCTACCCCGTACAGTCGGTAGCAAGGGAAGCCAGGCAGAACACAGTACCTTAAGCGGAAAGGATCCTCCAGCGGTGGCAGTTGTTCCAGGCAGTGGCAGCAGGGCTCGACGTCGGTCAGGGGAGAAGAAGTTCTCGCTGAAGAGCAGAAGAAGAGGGTCGTTGCACTGCCCGGGAAGAAACCAGCCGCGGAGTCCTCCGGTTAAAGGGTTGGTGCCGACTTTCGCGGTATGGGGGTAAAGTGGGGTATTCCGGTTGCCGGGGTGCTTGGCACAGGCAAGGCGGCCACGAGATACCTCAAAGAACGGAAAGAAGGCGAAAACTGGTTGTCCCCACCAGTCAAGGGAAGGAGCCACTCCGTTAAGAGTTCTCCTCGGTCGTCGGGAAAAAAAAGTGGTGAGACGGTTCAGCAGGGCTCCACCGGGTGGTGTCGTCGAAGCAGGTCGGCTCAGCTCTTCCCTCGTCGGATTCTTGGTCCTGTGGCGACTTCTGAAGTCCCAGTCCCCAAAGCCCTGCTTTTATGCAGCAAACCCCCATTCACCCAGCCTAGCTGTCACTCAACCATGCTAAGTGGTGAGCCGGGCGGCTCACCACTTGGGCCAATCAGGACGGAGTGCGACTTGAGTTACCAAGGTAACTCAGTCCAGGGTGCCTAAATCCCCCTCCACCCCTCCTAAGTACCCCAGACAGAGTGGCACCACTTTGGAGGGCTTCTGTGGAGAAGCCCGCCAAAAGTGGAACAAAGGGCTCCACTTTGGGTCAGAGTTACAGAGGCGAACACCAACGCCATTTTAGAATCAAGTTTTGGCAAAAAGTCCCAACCGGAGTTATAAAAATAAATATATAACCCGGTGGTATGTTTAAGGCTACCGTAAATAAATAATTAAATGTGTTAGCCTAAAACAATGGGAAATCCCATAGGGAAATATTCGCGGTCGAATATAAAAAGTAGTTTCCACTGCCACCAGCCAAAACTCGATCAGGGGGGACGGAGACGTGCCCCCTCGACTAACAGACCCTGGGGCAATCGAATTGCCCCAGCCAGTACGTCCACAATATGATGGTTTGTACTGGTTCTGTTCAGGATTCAAGACTAGCAAAGTCTTTGGTGACTTTACATGCCCTGAGAGACAGTAGTCAGTCCCAGGGTATGGAGTCTATGTTGGGGAGTCCCTAGGACACCCCTGGGTCACGGCACAGAGGGTGCTGTGTGACCCACATCACAAAAATACATGAGGCCCTATGGAGTAAAAGACCCCATAGCCCATTCAACACAAGGTTTAACCAAGAAAACACACTTCAACATGTCCAAGAGTGAGGGTAAAAGAGTCTCACTCTTGGCAGGAGAAAAAAATTAAACCCCAGAAATCCAGCAAAGCTGCTGGGGGACTCACTAGGTAGGGAAATTCAGCCTAAACAGAGAATTCTCCCTAACACTCGCCCCCCCCAGACTAAGGGACAGGAGGATTTAATCCACTCCTGGATGAACCTCATACCTCTAGTCGATGATATACATCCTAGAGAGTCCATCAGCATTTTGATGGTGACACCTTGACCTATGTTCGATGGAGAACTCAAAGGTTTTCTTTTGCAAGCTAACGGACCTACAGACCCTTTGAGGAACATCAGTCTTTTTGTTATAGGGGATCTGGTTGACCAGTCCCTCAGAAGTTGGTACAACTTCTGAACCTATGTTAGGCTTTTTGAAGGGGTCCTTATAAAGGATTCCCTTAGATCTAGAGGGGCCTCCAAGGTTCCTCACCACCTCTCTTGTGGGAGCAGGTTGGGTCTTAGGCCTCTTGGTTGGAGGGGTTGGGGTTAGGCAATGTACCTGCTTCCCCTTCCTCTTAAATCTACCCTTACCTATTTTAGGAGTTTCCCCCCTAATATTAGGATTTAAGTTGGGGTCTTCAGTAGAAGGTCCAACACTCTGAAGGTTTTTGGCCTTAGACTTTTCTTTTCTGGTTTTCCACCAGCACTGAGAATTACCAGTTCTCTCAGGTCCAGATAGGGGCCTAGTTGGTCTATCCACCTCTTCCTCAGAAGCAGGGGGAGTCAGAGACTCTGAGACTAGGGGAACAATGATGGAGCTTGGTTGGGGCGCCCATGTTCCTAGCATACTATCCTGAAATGTGCCTGGGTTAGAGGTCAACTTACTAACACCAGGGCTTGTAGTGGGGTTCTCAGTAGAGGGTCCCACAGGCTTAGAAGGGTCCTTCAAGGTAGCCTTTCTAGCCAATTTGGTTAAGTTCTGCTTCTCCATACTGGGAGGCCTGGGGGTATGTGACACTACTCCTAGAGTTCTTAGGTCATTCCCTAACAGGACCTTCCCAGGTACCTCAGCCTGAACACTGACAGGGATCCTTACTGTCATGTTGTTACATTGAATGAGGGCTGGTAGAATAGGAACCATTTGGACAGGGCCTCCAGACATCTTAGTGGGACCTTTGGGTGCTTTGGCCACATCCTCAGGTTGAAAGAAGCTTTCATCCACTACTGTTCTGCTGGCCCCAGTGTCTCTCCTGGCAGGAGTATCCTGGCCATTGACAAGAACACTGTCCATATAATACACCTTAGAGTTAACAGGTAGGGAGTTATACACAACCCTATTCTGGGGACTAACCAGACCCATAGGCTCTAAGTTTACAGTTGCTTGAAGACCCAAGGGTTCTTCAGCAAAGAGTTCAAAGTGGGCACTAGCCATCTGTACTTCATCCTCAGGAGTGAAGGCTAAGGAGACTGTGCTGATCCCTGCAGGTTTACCCTTGCACTTGGGATCTCCTTTGATATGGTCAGTACCCTGACAGACATAGCATTGTCCAAATGCTCTCTGGAAGGGTGGCTTGTTCTGACCTCCTTCTGGCTTGTGGCCAGAAGGTACAGTAGCCTGACTTGGTTTCCCTTGTGGCTTACCCTTATAGTTTTGTTTGGGGCCCTCTTTGGAATTTGTAGTATTAGAATTCTCTTTGGAGTCCTTCTTAGACTGTTTTTCCCCATCCTTCTTCTGAGTTACCCCAGAATCCTTGTGAGTGGCCCTGTTGGCAACCCACAAGTCAGCAGCCTTAGCTAGCTTCCGGGAATCTAATTCCCTGGAATCAGCCAAGTGTTGTCTGAGCTCAGGAGAGCAGGCATCATAAATAGTCTCCAACATAAACAAATTCTTCATACCTTCATAAGTGTTCACCTTGTAACCCTTAATCCATCCCTCTAAGTTTTTCAAACATTCATTCACCCAGGTAGCCCAAGGGGTACCATCATGCTTTTTGAGGCTCCTAAACCTCTTAAGATACTGGGAAGGGGTCTTCCCAAACCTAGCTATCAAAGCTAGTTTCACACATTCATAGTCCTTCCTATCCTCCTCCCCCATCTCCATTACCACATCAGTTGCAACAGGGGGAAGCCTAGAGAACAACCAGGTGAGTAAGTCATTTCCTGTGATGTTCTGGAGCCCATGATTATATTCAAACAGAGACAACCAATCCAACACATCCAACTTAGGCTCATACATACCAACCAATTCTTTAGGCATCCGGGGTCTTTTAGGACTGGAACTTCTAGAGGAGCCAGAGAGAGAAACATTCTCAACAGATAATTTCTTCATTTCTAAGTCATACTTGAGCTCCATTTCCCTTAGCCTTAGTTCTTTGTCAGTTTGAGCATTAAGTTTCTTATACTCCAATTCTAGCTTCATTTTCTCCAGTTCAAAGTACTGAGGACTAAATGTGGGACCTGGTAAAGGTCCAGTAGGCACAGCAGGTAGAGCAGGCAGAGGCCTAGGGGGGACAGTTACAACAGCCTCACCCTCCTCTTCTGACTCTTCCTCAGAATCATCAACATTTTGCTCCATGTTAATTTCAACACTGTCATCTACAGTTGCTGGAGTGGTAGGTTCCTCTGAACCATCACCCAGACTTTGGTTAGCTAACAATCTTTCAATCAGCTCCATTTTCTTGCCCTTAGTCAGGAGATCCTTATGTTTACAGAGCACTCTTAAACAATCAGCAGTTTTGGCTGCAAGGGACTCTTGACTATAGCTTTCTATAACTGACATGTTAGAGGTTTTACTTTTTCAGTGCTAAGCTTTGTGGTTAGTTGCACTAAGGTATCTAAAGCACAATAAAATGTATACTCAATACAAATCCCACCGCTGTACACCAGTGTTAGGCAGAAACCTGTGCAGTTCCCTTGGGGAACACTGCAAAAGATTTAAGACTACAGGTAGAGCAGTAAACCCCTTTGGTAGCAGTCTGTACCACCCAGATTTACCTGGTAGCTGTGGCTGAGCAGTCAGACTTCTCTCAAGAAGAGTTAGGCAGTATGTAAAGTATACACAATATGTACCAAAACACAATAGCACAAGCAAACACTGACCAGAGCTTGGTTTCAAAAGTATATAGTTATTTATTTAAAATACACATAAGTTAAAAACACTCTAGCAAAAATATAGTAAAAGTACTTCAACACAGTTATAATGAAAGTAGATTCAATCCTTTCTCCTATCTAGACAACTCTAGGTAAAACACCACTTAATTAAAACAGAGGTGAGTGCTTAACGTTAGATGACACTCTAGTAGTTTCCAAGAAAGGGAGAGAAAAAGCAGAAATAGGTTAAACACACCACTCTAAGGTCCAGAACACTTGCAATAGGCTTACAGAAGAATAAAGTCACAGGTGAGCAAAAGTCACTAGGCAGGGCCCACTCTTAGAGTAGCCGGAGCGAAAATGTGCCCAAGATCACACTGTTAGTTAGAGATTCAAAGTCTTGCAAAGAGTCAAAAAGAGGTTAGAGTGGCTCAGAAAGTTTAGCCAAAGTGTCCCAGGCACTCCCAGGTTCGAAAGCCGGGGACTAAATCTACCCCGTACAGTCGGTAGCAAGGGAAGCCAGGCAGAACACAGTACCTTAAGCGGAAAGGATCCTCCAGCGGTGGCAGTTGTTCCAGGCAGTGGCAGCAGGGCTCGACGTCGGTCAGGGGAGAAGAAGTTCTCGCTGAAGAGCAGAAGAAGAGGGTCGTTGCACTGCCCGGGAAGAAACCAGCCGCGGAGTCCTCCGGTTAAAGGGTTGGTGCCGACTTTCGCGGTATGGGGGTAAAGTGGGGTATTCCGGTTGCCGGGGTGCTTGGCACAGGCAAGGCGGCCACGAGATACCTCAAAGAACGGAAAGAAGGCGAAAACTGGTTGTCCCCACCAGTCAAGGGAAGGAGCCACTCCGTTAAGAGTTCTCCTCGGTCGTCGGGAAAAAAAAGTGGTGAGACGGTTCAGCAGGGCTCCACCGGGTGGTGTCGTCGAAGCAGGTCGGCTCAGCTCTTCCCTCGTCGGATTCTTGGTCCTGTGGCGACTTCTGAAGTCCCAGTCCCCAAAGCCCTGCTTTTATGCAGCAAACCCCCATTCACCCAGCCTAGCTGTCACTCAACCATGCTAAGTGGTGAGCCGGGCGGCTCACCACTTGGGCCAATCAGGACGGAGTGCGACTTGAGTTACCAAGGTAACTCAGTCCAGGGTGCCTAAATCCCCCTCCACCCCTCCTAAGTACCCCAGACAGAGTGGCACCACTTTGGAGGGCTTCTGTGGAGAAGCCCGCCAAAAGTGGAACAAAGGGCTCCACTTTGGGTCAGAGTTACAGAGGCGAACACCAACGCCATTTTAGAATCAAGTTTTGGCAAAAAGTCCCAACCGGAGTTATAAAAATAAATATATAACCCGGTGGTATGTTTAAGGCTACCGTAAATAAATAATTAAATGTGTTAGCCTAAAACAATGGGAAATCCCATAGGGAAATATTCGCGGTCGAATATAAAAAGTAGTTTCCACTGCCACCAGCCAAAACTCGATCAGGGGGGACGGAGACGTGCCCCCTCGACTAACAGACCCTGGGGCAATCGAATTGCCCCAGCCAGTACGTCCACAATATGATGGTTTGTACTGGTTCTGTTCAGGATTCAAGACTAGCAAAGTCTTTGGTGACTTTACATGCCCTGAGAGACAGTAGTCAGTCCCAGGGTATGGAGTCTATGTTGGGGAGTCCCTAGGACACCCCTGGGTCACGGCACAGAGGGTGCTGTGTGACCCACATCACAAAAATACATGAGGCCCTATGGAGTAAAAGACCCCATAGCCCATTCAACACAAGGTTTAACCAAGAAAACACACTTCAACATGTCCAAGAGTGAGGGTAAAAGAGTCTCACTCTTGGCAGGAGAAAAAAATTAAACCCCAGAAATCCAGCAAAGCTGCTGGGGGACTCACTAGGTAGGGAAATTCAGCCTAAACAGAGAATTCTCCCTAACAACCAGGCGGCCAGTCAGCAGGCTGCGCCGAAAAGGAGGGAGAGGGGGATAGAGCAGAGAGAAAGGTTAGCAGGGTAGAGAGGGGGAGAGAGAAGGAAGAGGAGAAGATGAATGTCTTAAGGAGTTTCCAGAACATAAGGAGATCAGGCTCAAGACGGAGTGTGGCACGGAGGCTATTCCTGAGGGAGGCCCTTGCAGAGGATAAGGATCTCCCTCTGAATCTCTGCCTGGAGAACCGGCTCACTCGTGGAAGGTTAGAGGTAGATGAGCAGAGGGCTCCGGAAGGACAGTATTTAGGTAAGCAACGTTGCAGATAATTGGGTCCCAGGCCCCAGAAAGCCTTGTGGACAATGCACAGGGTCTTGAACTTGATCCTTGCAGCCACGGGGAGGCAGTGGAGGGATTTCGGCGCCAGAGAGATGCGGTCCCTCGGCTTGAGGCCAAGGATAAGTCTTGCGGTTCTGTTCTGCATGACTTGCAGAGGGCACAGAGCAGAGGCAGGGACGTTGAGAAAGAGGCTGTTGCAGTAGTCCAGCCTTGAGAGAACCAGGGCTCTGAAGACAGTGAGCTCCTTGGGGAAGGTGAGAAAATGAAGAGTACCTCTGAGGAGGTGTAGCTGGAAGTTAGACTTTTTAGAGATGTCCGAAATGTGAGTGGAGAAGGAGAGAGTGGAGTTGAAGATGACCCCCAGGTTTTTTGCCTCAAAGGTGGGTGCGGGCGCAGGGCCAAGGGAGGCTGGCCAGAGTGAGAGTGGGAAAGTGGGAGCAGGAGTCCCAATGTGAACGATCTCAGTCTTACTGGTGTTGAGGCAGAGGTCGTCGGCAGCACACCATGACTGAATTGTGGACAGACAGTCGGATATAAGTGAGGTAGAGGAGGTGTCTGAGGGTAGCCTGAAGGAGAGTTGTGTCTCATACTCATAACACCGAAGTTAGAGATGAAAGTGGCAATCACACATGCAAAGACATCCATGTAGACATTAAAGAACCAGGGGGATAGGTTAGAACCCTGAGGAACGCACAGGTTGAAAGAGTGATAGTACAGAGAAAGGACCCAAGTTCCACCTGGGTATGAGCGGTCGGAAAAGAAGGAGGTTAACCACCGCCAGAGCCTGACCTGTGATTCCTAGGGTGTCATGTAGATGTACAATCAGGATATTGTGGTTTATGTGCCAAAGCAGAGGACAAGAAGAATGAGGACAGAGAGGAAGTGTTAGTGTCGAGATTTGAGAGCAGGTCTTCACAGGTGTTCAGAAGAGCAGTTTCCGTGCCTCCTGGATGCTCTAAAGCCAGACTGATGGTCGTGGAAGCAACCAGCAGTTTCAGTGTGGAGGGTGAGCTGAGAGATAGCCAGCTTCTCCAGGAGTTTGCCCAGGAAAAGGGTGATGGAGATAGGGCAGTAGTTTGCCGGAATGGAGGGGTCGGCAGAGGGTTTCTTAAGTAGAGCATGCACAAGGGATTGCTTACCTCCGCAGTTTCACGTCTCTGTAAACAGCTCCACGGCGGATACTGGATACCAGTTGGGCATCTTTAACTCCATGAGTCCTGCACTCTGGTGAGGTGACTCAAGCTCTGGTCGTCCAGCTTCTGAAGGGTACTTTGGTGACTCCTGGAGCTTCTGACCAGATTTCAGACGTTGCACTCGACTACGGATTTCTCGACCCCTGGCACTCGGTTCCTGCAGCAGCAAAGAAGTACAGCCAGTCGGGGGAAGATGGTCAAGTGGAGTTCGTCTTGGATTAGTTGGTCCCACTAACCTAAGGGAAGAAGCCGTCCCTTCCGGAGCATCTCTTGTCGATCATAAAAAAAGTTTCAGCACAGCAGCAGGGCTTCACCGGGCAATTCAAAGGTGCAGGAGGATGCAGCAAGCTTTGTTCACGGTTTCTTGGTTGAGTGTTTCTCCCAGTGGTCAACTCTGACTCTAGTCCCAAAACCCTCACCTTTTAAGCAGGTTTCTCCCATGGCTAAGCTGTCGCTCAAACAGCAGGGTTGCTGTCCTGAAAGGGCAGCCAGCCAGCCACTTAGGGCTGGGTGCAATCAGGGATTCCTAGAGACAAAGGACAGGGGAGATTTGGGCACCGCCCTCGCTTCCTGCCCTTCCAGACACACTGGAGCCAGAGGCGGGTTTCGGTACTGAAGCTCGCCAAAGGCAAAATGAACAAAGGGCTCAAACCTGGCTTGGCACGCAGAGTAAAACCCGAGAAAGACCTCACAACCAGAAAATGGTGAAAAAAGACGACCAGTGTCATTTTGATAAAATGGTCACCCATGGGTGCTATATTGCAGCTGAGGATTCAGCCTGCGATAGGAAAGCACGCTGGTAGGAAAATTAAACCGCTGCCATCAGTCATTTAAAGTACTAAGGGTAACATATAAAATGTTAGATGAGAATGTAGCATAAGGGGCTACTAAGTAACCCCACAGCACTCCACGTCAGATGGTGTGTGCTGGACCTTCAAAGAGAAAAGGTAACTAAAGTCAATTTCACTTTAGTATTCTTGGGAACAGTAGTTCACACAAGAAAAGGTATTTAAACTTTCTGAGAAAGCTAAAGGATTTCTTTGTGACAAGGCTTTCAAGATGCTGTGTGTTACCATACAAAAAGTAGATGCCTATGGAGTTTGTCAGACTCCAAAAACAGTGGGAACACATAATCCAATTCAGGTCAAGACACCTGAGAGAGGGAGAAAAAGGGCTCACTCACTCCAGAGTTAAAATTAAAAAGTCCTAAAGTCCAGCAAAAGAGCTGGGGGTCTCTAAGGTTGAAGGGAATTAGCACAGACATGAGAATTCTCCCTAACACTGCTCCCTGGAGACTCTTCTAGTCGATTGACTTTGATATTTCTGTCCCTCATAGGTTGTAACTTGTTGTTAGACTGTTGTTGCTGGGAAAGGCTTGTATAGACTTAATTGGAATATTTCAGTATGCTCACATGCCCTGAGAACCATTAACTTGTGCTGATTCTGGAAAAGTATTTTAAAGTATATTTGAGGTTTGACTATCCTGCCGTTTTTAAAGAATGCTTATTTAAAAATTAATGATAAATATTTATAACTGAAACCTTGAGTGTAGGTGTTACTTTGCAAATTTCATTGCTACAGTTCAACAGCTCATATTTACCACTCTTGAGGTAGGCCTGGATGCTCGGTCACACTACCAACCTGTGTAGTACAGACCTATAACAAAAGGTGGGTTACCGAATACCAAGCAGATAAGTGTTGTGTAGTCTCACACAGTGTTACTACATCAATGCTTACCCAACACAAGCCTGGCTGCTCAGCCATTGCTACCAACAAAACATGTGTGGTTCAGGCCTATACTAAGAGTTGGAGCCCTGTGTCCCGAGTGCAAGTCTTCACCAGTCCTACTATTGGTGGACATTTGTAAAACTCCCTACAAGTTCATTATTTATATCTGAGACCCTGTAAGGTGCTTAAACCAGCATAACTGATTTAGTATGAAGACAGTTAGCAATTGTAAGCATGACCTAAATATTTTCTTAAAGATTTTACAAACAATTCTGATGCTTTACATACTTCTGTTCCTTCTCAGAATGGATGATATGGCAGTGGACAGTGATGAAGAGGTGGATTACAGCAAAATGGACCAGGTATGATTGCCTTTAAGGATGCATGGTTCCCCACACTGTCATATTCAGATATTGGAAATGTGTTTCAAATTAAGAAGAGCAAAATAATGAGATTGACTGCCATATGTGAATTCAGATTCTGTGGGACATGTAGATTAGGGCAACATACATTTTTATTACAATAACCATAGTATTACAGACCATTTACCTTTTCAGTAAACTGTCTTGGTTAATTAAGACCAACCAATGGAAGTGCATTTGTTTCCTACGGTTGACTAGCAGATGGTATGTTATATGGGCTTTATAAAGTGCATTTTTGACATGTATTGACATGATCGTGTCACTGTTGACCATCTTCTACTAGTCTGCGTGATTTATGCGAGTAGTCCTTGTAAGAGAGCGGGAGGGGGGTCTGGTCCCTATGGCACTTCTCCAACACCCGCTAGCTCTAGTTTGTTAATGTGATGTGCCAGTCTAATTACTAATCTATGCTTTTGAGCAGGATATAAAAATACCCCTTTGTCTGCCTGCCTGCCAGAGTGACATGCATGCCTGCTGTGGTTAAAGTGAATAGTCGTGGCAGGCAGGCCTAGTATTTACATCATCTCCCACCGCGCACTATCACCACCGTAGTGGTCCCCTGGCGCTCTGGCGGCTCTGAAAGAGGAGGGGAGGTTGAGTTAGTGGGAGGAGGCAGGAAAAGTGCAAGAGAGCAGTGATGTGCTGTTGGCGGCCTCAGCCCGGTGGGTCCGTTGGCTGGGCCTGGGGTGTTTGCGGCCGGTAGTCGTCGTGTAATGTTGTGCAAGACTATGCGTGTTTTTGTTTTGTTGTTGCAATGTAGTGAAGTTTGTGTGGTTTGTTGTGCTGTAGATTTTGGTTGTGTTTGGTTTGCAGTTTGAGAGGTGTATGCAGAAAGGGAAATTGTTAGTAGGGTTGGTTAGTTTGTGTCTCTATGCTGAATTCAGGCGCTCAGCTTGCGCAGTCTCCCCTGGTGCGGCTCTGTCCTGATCTGGGTCCGACTGGCATACAAGGTTCCTTACTCCTCTGGCACCCACCTCTAACATGCTCTCTCATAGCTCCCCTTATCCTCCCTTCATACTCCTGTGGCCAGTGCACCTGCCAATGTCAACCTCTCAGGTAGAGTGATGATTTCCAATATCTCGACAATTCCACACCACTGTGGTACCTGGCGGTAACTAAGGGACGGGCGAAAGTGTTGGTGGGATTGTCTGGGGGTGTTGGCTCAGTCTTCGTGCGTGCCGCCTGTGTTCCAGTCTATCCGGTGTCACCCGTCCAGGTGCCGTGGGAGCTACCCTCTCGGGTCGGGGATGTCCGTGTCCTTTCCGGATTAGTCATCTTTTTTCCAGTTTCGGTTTCCAGATTTAGTCTGTGGTGTTGAAGAGCCAGGTTTTTAGTGATTTCCTGAATTTTAGGTGATCTTCAGTGTTTATTTCTTTTGGGATGTTGTTCCAGGTTTTTGCGGCTAAGTGGTAGAAGGAGGTGCCTCCAAGTTTTTTCTTATAGTATGGTTTGAGTTCCAGGTGGATTTTGTTGCTTGATCGGAGGGGTCTCGTTGGTTTGTAGACTGTTATTTCCTTTTGTAGGAATTCTGCTCCTTGTCCGCTGATTGCCCTGTGCGTTATGCACATTGTTTTGAAGGTGATGCAAGGTTTTACTGGGAGAATGTGTTTCACTTCTGATCTATGGTGGTGTTCAGGAGAGCGAGTAATCCATGTGTCTTCCCGATCTCCTGTTTTAAGAGAGTTATGTGAGTTCTCCTGAGCCTAAGAAAATTACCTTAACAGTCTCAATTTCCATGGGCCAGGCATACCAATTGACTTTGTCCAGGCATACCAATTGACTTGGCTTACGGGATGTTCTCTTTGTGTTTCTGACTCTCTGTGGTAGAATGATCACCACAGTCAAGGCAATCCGCCAAAAGGTATGAGCTGGTTCACAGTACAATAAATACATTTGCATAATGTGATGAATCAGTAGTGATATATCTCAGAATCTTGGCCTGGGACTCTTCTCATGTGGCCAGGGGAAGGCAAACGCTTCCTCATCCCGACCCTGGGGGTGGTGTTCGGCGAGAGGATCACATTGGGGTGTGGAGGGGAACAGGTCCAAAGGAAGGGGAATACCCCTTGTTTAATTTCCCCAAAACCCTAATCTCTTAATGGCTTATTGTAAAGTGGAAAAGGTTAAGAAAACTAACTTTGTTGACAGGGACTTCAAGTCCCGTAATTCCCTCAGTGCTGGGACAAGGAGGATGGATGCAGAGCAATACTGCTGTAGGAGTGGTCAGCTAATTCTTGTAAATGACCTACACCTGAGGGAGACTGAGATACTTAAAAAGCACCCTCAGGTGCAGGCAGAAGAGCAGCAGCAGGAGAGGAGAAAGCTGTGCGGGCCACGTTTGTAGACTAAAGTGTAGCTGGAGGCGATAGACACTGGGGCCACTGTGAAGCCAAACTGGTGACGGGTCCTGAGCGGGTCTTTGCCTCAAGTTATCCATGTTCCAGAGGTCTCGAAGTGGGAAGCGTGAGCAAAGGATGCTTGCCCATTGAAGGCTCGTTGTGCAGAGGTCGGCCAGCAGGAATCAGAAGTGGCCAGATAAGTATGCCCTCTTTAAAGGCTTCAAATGGCTGGGTTGCACCTGAGCCTCTCCAGAGCTGGGAAAGCTCCATTTACCAGTGGCGTGAGCTGAGGTGGACCAGAGAAGTGGCTGTTCGCCCAATCCCAATGACCCAACAGCAAAGAAGACCAAGCAGAGCATGAGCGATCGACTTACCCGGTGAGTTCACAACTTGTAAAAGACTCCGGAGTGCACCGATGCTGTCCGTGTGTTAACGGCAGGCAGTTTCACTTGCGTGCGAGTGAAAGAAGCAATAATACTGATTTAGAATACCAAACTAGTCGGAAACAGCAAACGTTGCACTGGTGAAAGGCCCAAAAATCCTGTGGGGAAGCTTTGGTACAGACACAACCCAGCAAGCAACACCCAAGCCAAGAGTATTTAGAAACTCAGCAATCCAAATATAACAGCCATTGCTCAGGGCAAGGGGGGGAATATTGGGAACCTCAAAGGCTATAAGACTTGCTGTTCATGTGTTGTGAAATACAGACCATCGTATGATATAAACACACATTGCTAAAAATAATACAGAATTAGAGTAAGACCATATCCCGGTCATTATTTGGTTGTTCGTATAGAGGTGAAAAGAAAGGTGGCCAACAGGGTGTACTTTTGGAGAGGATTATCCACAGGAAGAGCAGCATAGGAGTCATAAAGAGAACTAATGTGATTCCCTGTTTCCCCAAAAATGGTTCAAAGTTGTGATGTTAACAAAACCTTTTGAAGTTGTTGTTCTAAGTTGGAAGTTACCACAGAAGCACACATTGTTCTTTTGTGAAGTATTGAATGGGCAGGAGGGTACACCTGTATGGTAAATTTTTTTTAATTTTTTTTATTTTTTTTTTTACAACCTGTATGGTAAATTGTTGATGTACAAGTCCTGACATGGGTACAAGCCTGGACGTAATTGATGAAAGGAAAGTGCTGAACTGTGGTTATGTTAGGGAGAATTCTCAGAAATGTGCTAATTCCCTCTACCTTAGAGACCCCCAGAAACCTTGCCAGATTTTATTAACCTGGAGAGACTGAGACACCCCCCCACCCCATCCCCCGACTCTCATGTATTTTAATGTGATTTTGAACTCTTGTTTCTTTTTGGTTATGGAGTCTGACAAACTCCATAGGCATCATCTTTTACATTTTCACTTTACTTACATTTGTAACTTTCTAGACCCAGCACACACCATCTTACAATAGGGTGCTGGAGGGGTTACTTAATATCCCCTTTGTCTAGCTTCTCATGTAACATTTTTGTTACCCTTTCCTCGATGAATGGCTGTTGACAGTGGTTTACTTTTAACTACCGTGGTGTGCATTTACAGCTGCAGTAAAGTACCGAAGGGTACCATCCTGGTCTTTTTTTGCCATTTCTTCTTGGAAAGGTCCTTCTTGAGATTTAACTCTGTGCGCCAAACCAGGTTTGGTCCCTTTGTTAGCTTTGCCTTTGGTGGGATTCACGAGTGAAGCCTGCCTCTGGCTCCAGGGTGTCTGGCCGGGGCAGGAAGTGAGGGAGGTGCCCGAAACTCCCTGTGCTTAGTCTCCTAGGAGACAGGAATGCACTCTATAGTGATTGGCCGGCTGACTGTCCGGCAAGGACAGCCACCCTGTTGGGTGACTGACAGCTAGGCTGGAATTAATGGGAGAATCCTGAATATAAGGCAAGGCTTTTGGCTTGGAAGGCAGAGTCGACCACTGGACGAAGGAATCCAGATAGAAGAACCTGAAGAGGACGCCTGCTGCAACTCCTGGACCATTGGTTTGCCTGGTGAAGCCCTGCTGCTGTGCAGAAACTCCAAATTCGTATCGACAGAGAAGCCCCTGCAAGGACGACTTCTCCCTTTGAGTTGGTGGGACCAATCCACTCCAAAATAAGCCATTTGGACATCCACTCAGAGCTGGTTGAATTTCCACAGAGTTGCTGCTGGAAACCAAAAACTACAGATTGTGTGCGTTGCTTTTAAGCTGGCCAAGACTCCTGGGAAGCAGGACGGACCGATCCTGTGCCCCCTCAACAGAGTGTGGGACCCCAGATACAAAAAGTCCATCTCGACAACCAGGAACCGCAGTATTGCTATTTTCGGTAGGTGCGAGGAGCTGAAACACTGAAGTGCCACTTGTTTGAAGATTGCCGGTTGCGAGCGGTGACTGTCCCATTGCAGTGGAGGAGTATCCAGAAGTCCTCCCTCTTGTCCCCACGACTGAGGCCCAGGAACAGTGAGATCTGCAGAGCTGCACAGGAACAGAAGTAATTGCTGCACTTTTCTTCAATCTAAAGGTACTGTAAAGTCTGAGAGAACTTAACTCTTATTGTAGAGTTGCTTGCATCTTCTACTACTCACAAGTCTAACAGCGTGTGGCCTTACATTGATTCTTCTTTTTCTTCAAAGACTTCTAAAACATTGTGCAAAGACTTTTCTTACTTACCTACCAGAAGTGCTTCAGTCCATATAGACTTTTTCCCATTGACTTTGGCCTAGCCTTTTCCACTGAATGACTCTGCTTAGGGGATCCAAAAGTACTTTGCCTGCTTAAGAATATTTGTGATCTCTTATTTGTTCTAAATAACCTTTTCCTTTGACCTATTCCTAAGAATATTCTAAATGCAACAGTGATATATTAATGTCCCCAGCACCCTAACTATTGAAGTCACCTGAGGGTGTAGGTTGTGTTTGTGGGCCATCCCAAAAGTGTACTCACCGATTTAGAAACTTAAGAGTGTGTGTTTTGAAATATATTTGTGTGTTGTTACATTACTCCCTTCTGAAAAAGACTTATTCGGTCTGATAAATAAATAATTGTTTATTCAAGAAACCTTGTGTGTACGTGTTAATTTGAATACTTGTCGTTGTGACTCTGCAGCTTCCACTAGATGTCGTCGTGACTCTGTGTAACTCCCCTACAGCTCACATTGACCCCTATTGAGATAAGCCTGGCTGTTCGACACGCTACCAACCTGTGTAGTGCAGACTTATACCAAAGGTTGGGTTTCTATTGCCAGAAGGTCAGGGTTGTTGTAGTGCACCCTAAGGGTACTGCATACAATCTTGCCTAACCAGTGCTAACAAAGACAACTTGGACAAAGACTGCTGTGGAGGAGTTGGATTTTATTCAGAAATTAAAGTTGTGGCAAATCATCCTGACAAAATATTTGTGATTGTTTTGAAGAAGACAAATGTAAAACTTGTGCTTACTCCAGGATGAGTTGGACAATACTATTTCTTTTGGTACACTATTGAGACAACAGACCCTTTTTGTTATCAAGTTTAAGTCCTCAGGAACTGTGTTGGAACTTTGTGCCAAACCAGGAATTCCTTATTTCTTTTGAACTGTGAAGAAAAAAACCTTGCTCAGATCTGAGGTTATGAGAAGAGACAGTGGTTCTATTGTGGATTTGACTATGATATATATATATATATATATATATATATATATATATATATATATATATATTTCTGAGGCTTGTGGAATCTGCTTAGCTCACATGCTATGCATAGGCCGACATCTAGTGGAAGCTGCAGAGTATTACAGTTGTTTTCAAAACTCGAAAAAGGGACGTCGACGGGCGTGCTCGTAATACTATCCTTAGTGTGACGTCTATTGTACCCATGGTGCTACATGCGCCGAGGTCCCTCAGATTGTTTTTTTCCGCCATCATTGTCAGTCACTCAAAGCGTAGTTCCTTCTGGCTATTGCCATTACATATAAAAATGTACTTCTAGCATACTCTTACTGTCCTTTGTTAGCTGTTCCCCTGCAAGTCCTTCAGCAATGGTTTCGAGGACTGCTTTCATCGACGACTGCTTCAACTCGTTTCCACAAACTTCTCAGAAGGCCTCGGATGGCCGCACCAGGCCTCACGCTCACAGCAGGGAGAGTAGGGGGGGTTAATTTCTTAGTTTTCCTAGGAGAATGCATATCTCTACCCACTTAATTCGCCAGGTTGCCTTCCCCATACACAATGGAGAATACACCATTGGGCTGCAGTTAATGTTTGCATCAGTTCTTTGGAAATCTGTGGCTATGATGCAGAAAATGTAACTGGAGACATCAGCCACAACTTATCACATTCTTAACTCCATTGTAGGAAAGCCCTAAGTAGGCTTGCTCAATCAATGGATCGGGAAGATTTGTGTTCAATTGACTTATTCCAGTATTGAAATGGACACACTCCTAAATGGTAGGGAGAATTCTCGAAAATGTGTCAATTCCCTTCACCTTAGAGACCCCCAGCAACTTTGCTGGATTTTGAGGACTTGATTGTTTTACCTGGAGAGAGTGTGAGCCTTTTTCCCCACTCTCTCATGTATTTTGATGTGTGTTTACCCTTGTGTTTTCTTTGTAGATGGAGTCTAACCAACTCCATAGGCATCATCCTTGTTTATTTGTGTTACACAGCACCTTCAGTGCAGTGACGCAGGGAAGCCTTTTCAGGCTTTCCCAAGGATTAAATACCTTCTCTGGGATCAACTACTGTTTCCCAGGACAGTACAGTGAAATTGACTTCACTTAGTCTTTTAAATTCCTAGACCCAGCACACCCTATCTTACAATAGAGTGCTGGAGGGGTTACTTAGTATCCCGTGTGTCTAAATACTCATGTAGCAGTCAAATGCTACCCTTTGGTCCCGAAATGGCTGCCTGATGGCAGTGGTTTTGCAACGAACTACCATGATTTTTCCCGACCACGAACAAAGGTAGCGTTAAATCGCGGCAGCCAGGTTTTTCAAGATGGCGTCTGAGCCCCCTTTGTTTAAACCGGTCCGATCTTGTTTTTTCACCATTTCTTTTTGGAAAGGTCCTTCTAAAGTTTGTCTCTGTGCGCCAAACCAGGTTTGGTCACTTTGTTCCTTTGCCTTTGGCAGGCTTCAGGACTGAAGACCGCCTCTGGCACCCGAGTGTCTTGGGTGGGCAGGAAGTAAGGGAGGTGCCCGAACTCCCTGTGCTTACTCTCCTAGGAGACCCATATGCACTCTGGTGTGATTGTCTGGCTGACTGTCCGGCAAGGACATACCCCCTGCTGGGTGAGTGACAGCTAGGCTGGAATGAATGGGAGAGAACTCAATTAAAGGCGAGTCTCTTCGCTTGGAAGGCAGTCAACCACTGGAACGAAAGAACGGAAGACGAGCTGGAAGAGGACAGCTGCTGCAACTCCTGGACCGTGGGTTTGTCCGGTGAAACCCTGCTGCAGGTCCGAATCGCCAAGTTCATCTCGACAGAGAAGCCTTTCAAGGACGACTTCTCCTTTTGAGTTGTATTTTCCTCAGAGTGCTGCACGAAACCGAATAACCAGGGAGAGGGACACCATTTGTGTACTTTACTACAGCTACCGGAATTGAAGATTTGCCAAGTGCCAGCTTTTCGACCAGTCCCAGTGCTGTGCAGGAGTCCCGCGAAGTCCTCCCGCTTGTCCCCACGACTGAGGCTCAGGAACAGCGAGATCTGCAGGAACTTTCTTCATTGTAAGGTACTGTGAAAACCCGACCGAGAGAACTTACCTCTGACTGTGAAAGTGTGTGAAACTTTTGCAACTCACAGGCCTAATCAGCTTGTGACCCAACATAGAATTCTTCTTTTTACAAACTACTTCTGAGAACTTCTACAGAGACTTTACTGTTTACTTACCAGAACCCTTTTATCCTATGCAAGACTTTAGCCCATTGACTTTGGCCTAGCCTATTGAATTGAATTGACTCTTCTGGTGAACTCAAAGTATCTGCACTGTCTAAGAATAATTGTAATCCTTTTATGTTCTGAACCTATTCCTTTTTGCTCCTCCTTCAAAGTATTATGAATGCCATTTTGCTCCTCCTTCAAAGTAGTCTGAATGCCTCAGAAACTTAGAGTACAGTACTGAAGTATATGTGTATAATATTAACTGCCTCCTTCTAGTGAATGTTTTATAACTGACTGTTGAATAAATGTTTATTTGAACACCTGTGATTGTAGACCTCTAAAACATAATTTTGAATGGATTGTGTCCTACAACGTATTCCTCATCTTTGACATGTAATGTCCACAGCTGTGTACTTCGAAAACTTTTTCGGCAGAGGGCGTTGTGCGTCGGATCAATGTCCCTCGAAAGCCTTCCTCAAGAGCGACGTCACCGGATGTTATAAATAGGACGCACAGCGCCCGTAGCCTCAGTTCCATTTTTTCCGCAGACGTGTTTGCTTCAAAGACTCGGCGCGCCTTGTGTATTCATCGTGAATATGTCTTCTTCTTCGACCCCTCCGACTCTGCGGTCTGGCTTCAAGATTTGGCGGGACTGCAAGTCTAAGATGTCGATTACCGACCCGCATCGCATTTGTTTGTGGTGTTTGGGTGAGAGTCACGACAACGACGACTGTTCCAAATGCCAGTTATTGACTGCTAAGGCCTTGCAGGAGCATAAGGGAAAACTTCAGGTAGGTAGGGGTTCTAAACCCAGTAAGTCCCGTAAATCTAAGTCCACGGGTATGTCCACCGACGAGTCGAGGGGTGACTCTCCGCGTCAGACGGAGTACCGAGGGTCTTGGTCCCGGAGTGGTTCCCGCCATTTGTCCTCCTCGTCTCGGCATTCTAGGAAGCACCGTGACTGGTCGCCTTCCCTGTCCTCCTCGGAGGATGGAGCCTCAAGCAAAGTGGCTTGTCCAACAAAGTCCTGGACTCTGGAGGAATGGGCTGCCTTCAGGGAGCAGATGTTGGTGATTTTTTGATCGCAGGGCACAGTTCCGTCCGCGCCTTCTGATGAAGCTGGCAAGGATTGGTCTTGATCAGTGGCTTGTGCGCCTTCCTGCTTGGGTCCTCAGCGCAATCCTGATCGGGAACCTTCAAGGTCCCTTTCGGACAAGGCTAAGGACGGTCGCAAGAGACGTGCTTCCAGGTCTCGGTCCTCATCCCCAGCGAGACCGCAAAAACCTGCCAAGGGCTCGAGGTCGGCGTCAACTCCGTCGGCGCCGTGTCCGTCGGATACGGACGTCGAAGCTTTGCCTTCGTGTCAGCCCTCGGCACCAGTGTCGACGTTGACGCCGAAGCAATCGCCGCTCTCGACGCCAAATCCATCGGCGCCCTTGACGCCTTTGGGGCCTTTCGGCCGGGAATTGCCGTCAGAGGTCCCTGAAGTCTGTAAGGCCTGTTAAGGACTCCAGACCCTCAGCTGTCCCGAGACAGGACTTTTACCTCCCTCTGGATGACATCTATGAGGAGGTGGAGAGGTCAAATTTAGATTTTGGCCCTGTTGAGCCTAATGAGGTTCCTGTCTTTTCAGGTGATAGTCAATTGGAAGAGTTAAGGCAATCTCTTCATGTTGCCAGTGGCTTAGACACTTCTCCTGAGGTGGAATTTGGCAGGCCTGAGCCTTGGCTCCTGCTGAGTCGTCCTACAGGAGACAGATGGCCAGGGTCACAGAATATCCTGGTTGGTCCACTCCTCATGAAGCTTTTGTTCAGGATGACTTGACAGATATTTTGGATCAAGGTCCATCCTCTGACCCGGTGTTACCTTTTCACTTGACCTTGCAGAAAAGGGTGGCAGCTGCTTGGAAGACCCCGGAATCTCTTCCGGCAGTTATCAAATCGTTAACTAAAAAATACTGCCCTTCCGGTAGCGACCCCAGCTACCTTTCATCTCACCCCACTCCCGAGAGTTTGGTGGTTCAGGCGGCTACGCCCACCTCGAGGCAGGTGGCGTACCCTACCATCCCTCCGGATATGGACAACAAACGCTTTGACGGTTGGGCACGCAAGGTGTTTACTGCGGGGAGTATGGCGCTGAAATCGGCCATCTCCACTTGTGCCTTGGCAAGATTTTCACACACTCTGTGGAATTGTGTTTCTCTTGCGGCTGAGCATATTCCGAGGGGGAAGAAAGGGGTGGGTGATGCCATGTGTGAATCCCTTCAGTCGGGTTTGGACACGGCCGACAGTGTTAGCCGGTCCATGGCTGCGAGCACCGTTATATGCAGATTTGCGTGGTTGCCGAAGTCGGGGTTTTCCCCAGATGTGCAAGCCCATCTTTTGAACATGCCCTTTGATGGCGCGCATTTGTTTGGCAGCAAGGCTGACTAGAGCCTTGAGAGGTTGCAGACCTCAAAAGCTGCACCTGTCATGCGATGAAGTATTGGGTGCTTGGCAAATACCCTCCTTGGTTCCCTCCTCCTTCTCACCTGTACTGGGTTCTTCTGAGGAACTGTCTGTGTCTATGGCTCTGCCTGCTGGCAGACAGCAAGGCAGAGGGGGCCCTCCGGGAGTCTGCCCCCAAAACCAGGGAAAAGTGTGGCTGAAAAACCCTGGTGTGCTGGAATGTAGTCAGCACTACGGATGTAATGGCAGGAGGCTTTCCGTTGAAGAAGAAGAGAGGACTTCAATTCCCAGAAGACACTGCTGGAGGCGGGCTAGCGTGGGTATCCGGAGCGGCTGCTTGGAGAGATACAGTAGCCGAGGAATGAGGAAGAGGGCTGCAGAATGCTGCGGTGGAAGGAGCGTACAATGGCAGCTGTACGCACATAACAGGGAGAAAAACATGGAAAAGCACTCGAGCGGGGGAAGGAACAAGGGCTGCTCGAGCGGGGGGAAAAGAGGAGAGGAGGAAGCACCAGGAGGGAAAAGGGCTCCGAGCCGAGCAGGCAATCACTGCGGGCGGACAAGAGGAAGCAATCGGGGAATCACAAGCGGAGCAAGAGAGGAGTACTAGCGTACGAACCTGGCGAGGAAAGCAAGGTTGCAACGCGTCGACTTCCGTGTGTGACGCCTATTTGTATGCGTCATGACGGTGACGTGCAGGGCGTGGGAGATTGGACCGCTGGTGGAGGTACGGGATCAGCCCTTCCATTGGCTCCATAGCTTCCACTGAGCGCGCGTCATGACAGCACCATAATCTTTAAGCGCAGCTGTGAGTCAACCTCCACCTTTTCATCTTAGGGGACAGCAGGGGAGAGGAGGTTCTTTTCGTTACTGCTCCTCCTTTGGTAGAACGAGAGGAGCCGCCAGTCAAAGGAGTCAGCGTAAAAGTATGTGTGGTGGTCGGGGAAATAGAGGTGCCAAAGCCGCTCAGGCAGCTGCCTCTTTGCCTTCAGGCGCTGCCGCAGCAGCTCCAAAACAGTCATGAGGGCATGTCCCTGGTTCGCCGGTTGGGGACAGACTGTCTCAGCATCTCGAAAATGGCGAGCTATTACTTCGGATGCGTGGGTTCTGGATACAATAGCCCACGGCTACTGCCTTCCCTCCCTAAAGCGGCCTCACAACAATCCACCGGTTAATCTCTCTTTGAACCTTCCACATCCGCTCCTTGTGCAGGAAATCTTGACCCTGCTAGAGAAAGGTGCTATAGAACTGGTGCCTATAGCGGAGAGGAACAAGGGATGGTATTCCCCTTATTTTTTGATTCATGATGGTCACTCCAGGCCCTTGAACTTCAGGATTGGTTGGTGTCTCTGGACCTACAGGATGCTTACTTTCATGTGCCGATTCATCCCAAGCACAGAAAGTACCTGAGCTTTGCGACTCGCACTTTCAGTTTCGGGTCCTGCCATTCGGAAATGGACCTCCGCCCGAGGGTCTTCACCAAGCTAATGGTGGTGGAAGCGTATCTCAGGCGAGGGGAGGATTCACGTCTACCTCTACCTGGACGACTGGCTGATCCATGTGCGTTCTCCCGAGCAAGCATTGGATCACCTCGGTCTCACCTGCCGCTCCCTCCACAGGCTGGGCTTCTCCCTCAATTTCAAGAAGTCGCATCTGACACCTTCCCAACAGCTCCAGTACATCGGGGCTGTGTTGGACACGTCCTTGGGGAAGTGCTCGCCTGCCAAGTTAAGGGCTCATCACATTGTGTAGATGGTGGACCAGTTTCAACATGCCCAGAGTCTCTCGGCTTTCGAATTCTTAAGGTTGCTCGGCCTCATGGCATCCTGCATTTTTCTGGTGCCAGAGGCCAGGCTGAGGATGAGATCCCTGCAATGGGTCCTCAAGATGCAGTGGTCGCAGTTCTCAGGCAAGATGTTGAATCCTGTTCAGATTCCAATCTCGGTCTCCCAGGAACTTCTGTGGTGTGCCAACGAGGGGAACCTGATGAAGGGGGAGCCGTTTTGGCAACCATGGCCGGAGGTGACTGTAGTGACGGACGCTCCCCTCACAGGATGGGGAGCTCATGCCGAAGACTTGACCGCCAGCGGTCTTTGGTCTCTGTCGGAGTCCAAACTCCACATCAACTTGTTAGAGCTGAGGGCCATCAGGCTGGCCCTTAAGGCTTTTCTGCCATCTGTGCGGGGAAAGTGTCCTGATCATGACGGACAACACAGTGGCCATGCATTACCTCAACAAAAAAGGGGGCTAGGGTCACTCCCGTTGTGCAGAGAGGCAATGCAGCTCTGGTTCTGGCCAATCCGATCAGGGAATTTCGCTTTCGGCAGTTCATCTGGCCGGAGAGTACAATGCGGAGGCGGACGCTCGGAGCAGGCAGAGCACGATCTCTCACGAGCAGGAGTTGGTTCAGGAAGTCCTTCTGGAGATCTTCGCACTTTGGGGAACCCCACAAGTGGATCTCTTTGCCACCAGTGCCAACCAGAAGTGCGAGAGATTCTGCTCAAGGGAATTTCCTCAGTGGATTGGTAATTCCCACTGCTGTACGCGTTTCCTCCAGTCCCCGTCCGGGGTTTCGGATCCCAATGATCCTCACTGCTTCGGATTGGGCCAGGAGAGCGTGGTACCCGGACCTTCTAGAAATGTCCATCTGCTCCCCACGCCGTCTTCCCTACCCAGTGGAGCTGCTCTCGCGTGAGGGGAGCAGGGCAGGTGGGGGCTCAGGTTCTCCATTCAGAGGTCAGGACTCTCAACCTTCATGCTTGGTAGCTGAAAGGTTGAGGTACAAGGATTGGTACCTCCCGGATGACGTGATGGATGACGTGATGGAGGTGTTGCTTTCAACCAGGAGACCAGCAACAAAATACATGTACCGTTGGCTTAAGTTTTGCGACTGGTGCAGAGGACAAAATGTTAATCCTTTTCAGTGTTCCATTCCTGTGGAGTTGTCTTTCTTGCTTTCTTTGGCCCACAGGGGCCTTTAAGTGGGTACCGTTAAGGGTTACCTGGCGGCACAGTCTATCTTGAAGCGCCTGTCTGAAGAATGTTCTTACTTTAAGATTCCTTTGATTTCCAAATTTCTTAAAGGACTCACTAATGTGTTCCCTGCCATCCCCTTTCCAGGTGCCGGTTTGGGATCTGAATTTGGTTTTGACATTCCTCATGGGTGCCCCGTTTGAAGCTTTGCACTCTTGTCCTTTGAGATTATTGACCTTCAAGACCGTGTTCTTGGTTGCGGTTAGTTCCGCTCGCAGAGTGAGTGAATTGCAGGCACTTTCATCTAAGCCGCCCTTTACTGTGTTCCACAAGGATAGGGTTGTACTGAGGGTACGTTCTTCCTTTCTACCTAAGGTAGTGTCTGAATTTCAGTGGTTCTTCCTTCTTTCTATCCTCCTGCTCTGAGCTTTTATATTTGTAGGGTCAGAGTGGACGATCAACTCTTTGTGGGGTATGCTGGTCGCTGATTGGGCCAGGCTGTTACAAAACCGACCTTGTCCAGGTGGATTATCCTCACCATTACTGAATGTTACCGTTTGGCGGGCAAGGACCCTCCTGAAGAGTTGCGAGCTCATTCCACTAGGGGCGTGGCTACTTCCACAGCCCTGCAGCGGGGAGTTCCTATTAGGAATATATGTGATACAGCCACATGGGCTTCTATCCACGCCTTTGTTAAACATTATTCCCTGGATACAATCCATGGGTCAAGATATGGCCTTTGGTAATGCAGTTCTTTATTCTGCCATCTGATTGGGTACTCTACATTCTTTTCCCTGCTCCATTTTCTGATACTGCTTTGGGAGTCTGTCAAAGATGTGGAATACATTGGAGGACACGATCCATTCGAAGAACAAGTTACTTAGCAACTGGTAACATTCTTTCGATTGGATGTTCCTCCAATGTATTCCACATCGCCCTCCCAGCCTGCCCCTCTGGAGAATTTCCTATGCGATTGCAGCTTACGTTTCCGCAAGGCTATGTGCAGTCAAGCAGGCATTGGATATGTGCATGTCGCACTTTCTGGAGGAAAAAACATAAACTGAGTCTACGGGCGCTGTGCGTCCTATTTATAACGCCGGGTAACGTCACCCTCAACCGAGGCCTTCGAGGGACATCGACCCGACGCAGGACGCCCTCTGCCGAAAAAGTTTCCGAAGTACACAACTGTGGACATTACATGTCAAAGATGTGGAATATGTTGGAGGAACATGCAATCGTAAGAAGGTTACAAGTTGGTAAGTAACTTGTTCTACTGCTCACATTTCCCTCTTGAGATGAGCCTGGCTGCTCAGCTCCGGTAACAAAAACTGTGTACTATAGACTTATACCAAAGGTTGGTTTGCTTACACCTGTAGTCATAGTTATGTGTAGTGATCCCAGAGGGTACTGCATACAAACTTTGCCTAACATCCTCTCTACCTTAGAGACCCCCAGCACTTCTGCTGGACTCTAGGACTTTTTAATTTTTAACCTGGAGAGATTGAGACCTTTTTCCGCTCTCCCATGTATTTTTGTGCGATTTGTTTCTCTTTGGAATTTGGAGCCTGACAAACTTCATAGGCGTCATCTTTACATTGTGTCACGCAGCACCCTCAGTGCAGTGACACAGGGAAGTCTTCCCGATTTCCCAAAGGTTACCTTCTCTTGGATAGACTACTGTTTCCAAGAGCAGTCAAGTGAAATTGACTTTACTTACATTTGCAACGTTCTAGACCGAGCACACGTTATCTTACAATAGGTTGCTGGAGGGGCTACTTAGTATCCCCTTTGTCTAGTTTCTCATTTAACAGTTATGTTACCCTTTCTACAATTAATGGCTGGTTGCAGTGGTTTACTTTCTTTTTTAACCATTTTGTGTTTTTACCACAGGCTGCATTTGCAGCCTTGGTAAAGCACCTATGCGTGCCCATTTTGTCGAAATGGCCCCGGTCTTCTTTTTTCGCCATTTCTTGCTGGAAAGGTCCTTCTTGAGATGTACTCTGCGAGCCAAACCAGGTTTGGTGCCTTTGTTCGCTTTGTCTTTGGCGGGATACACGAGTGAAGTCCGCCTCTAGCTCCAGAGTGTCTGGCAGGGGCAGCGAGTGAGGGAGGTGCCATAAACTCCCTATGCTCAATCCCCTTGGTTATAGGAATGCACCCAAAGGTAATTGGCCTGCTGGCTGTCCGGCAAGTACAGCCACCCTGCTGTGTGATTGACAGCTAGGCTGGAATGAATGGGAGAAACCTGCATAAAAAGCAAGGCTTTTTGGCTTGGAAGGCAGAGTCGACCACTGGACAAAGGAATCCGAAGGAGAATTTGGAAGAGACGCCTGCTCCTGGACGGTTGGTTTGCCCGGTGAAGCCCTGCTGCTGTGCTTAAACTCCGAATTCGCCTCGACTAGAGAAGCCCTGCAAGGACGACTTCTCCCCTTGAGTTGGTGGGAACAATCAACACCAAAGTGAGCTTGTTTGGACATCTTCTCAAAGCTGGCTGTACTTCTGCTGCTGCTGGAACGAAGTGCCATGGAAAGGAACACCAAACGAAGTGCATCACTTTTAAGTCGGACCCGAGCACTAGGAAGATCCTCCGGACTTCCCTGATGCAGGACTGATCAAGCCTGAGCCACCTCAACAGAGTGCTGGACCCCAGAAGCAATGAAAGTCTGGAGTGGTATACGAGAACCGCAGTGTTGCTATTTGCTGTCGCCGACCGTCCCGTTGTGTTGCAGGAGTCCCCAGAAGTCCTCCCTCTTGTCCCCACGACTGTGGCACAGGAACAAAAGGATCTGCAGAGCCACACAGGAACAGAAGCCAGCTTGAACCATTTCTTCTAACCAAAGGTACTGTACAGTCTAAGAACTTGGCTCTTGTTGTGTAGCCTTAATTGATCTCAATTGAGACTTGTCTTAGTTGCTTTTGTAGAGTTGCTTGCATCTTCTACTTCTCACAAGCCTCCCAGCTTGTGGCCCTAGATTGATTCTACTTTTTCTACAAAGACTTCTAAAATGTTGTGCAAGACTTTTATTCACCTACAGGAAGTGCTTCAGCTCACCTAGACTTTTGCCCAATTGACATTGGCTGGCCTGGCTCCCTGAATAACTCTTCTTTCCTCTGACATTGTGTCTTGCCTTTCCTTCCGGGAAGGGGTTAACTTACTTTGCATTGGGGGTTCAAAAGTACTTACTTGCTTCAGAATAATTGTGTGATCTACGGTTTTATTTCTATAACTATTTTCTTTGACATGCTCCCAAGTATTGCTCTAAATCAGGCATGTCCAACCTTTATGAATGTGGGGCCAAAGCATTAACTTTTTGTCACCCAGTGGGCCAGCGAGCCAAAAGTCAACAACCTCATCCAAAGCAGTATATTAAAAAGCAATATTGTGTGATCTTTGACACAATAATATGATGGGTTATTTATAACACGCTTAATACCCAGAGGTTTCTAAGCGCGGACCCGGGGGATCGAACCTGTGGTGCTCAGTGTCGTCTTGCTTCTAAGGCGAGCACGTTGCTCCTTAGCTATTCTCTCGAGACAATCGCAGGCAGTGATAGCCATACAGTCCCAAAGATAACTTGGTGTCATGGGCAGTGATCAAAGGTTGGTTGCTTGTGATTTCTTTCAGTGTGTATGTGTTAATATTTATCAGAAATAGTGGGGGCGACCGAGCGTAGCGAGTGAGCTATAAGGCTCTAGGGAGGGTCACCCTCCCCAACCCCCAAGAATTTTTTTTTTCAAAGATGGGCTTGAAATGGTGCATTTTACAGCAGAAAAAGTGACCAAAAAGCCATAGATTTACAATCAGTTTTAAAGGGGCACGTGATAGCCATGCTGTCCCAAAGATAGCTTTTGGTGCCAGGGGCAGTGATCAAAGGTCAGTTGCTTGTGATTTCTTTCAGTGTGTGTGTTAATATTTTTCAGAAATAGTGGGGGCGACCGAGCGTAGCGAGGGAGCTATAAGGATCTAGGGGGGGTTTGGGGGGGTTGCGCCCCCCAGAATTATTTTTCAAATATGAGGTTGAAATGGTGCATTCAGCTCGTGGCCATGTATTGGCATCCTCATCCTGCTTGATCTCTCTTCTGCCTATGACACTGTCAACCATGCCATCCTGCTTAACCGTCTCTGTGATAACCTGGGTTTCACTGGTCAGGCTCTGGCATGGCTGACGTCGTTCCTCTCTGACCGACCCTACCGGGTCCAATTTGGGTCCTTCCTCGCCTCTATCTTTTTCTCTACCTGTGGTGTCCCCTAGGAGTCTAACCTCTCTCCCTGGCTGTTCAACCAATACCTGGCACTCCTTGCCCACAGTATCGCAGCTCTCTGCCCCAACTTGACACCCATCTCATTTTCAGGCTACCCTCGGCCTCCTCCCCTCATCTCTGACGGTCTGCTATCCAGGAGTGGTGTGCCGCCAATTACCTCTGCCTTAATGCCAGTAAGACTGAGATTCTCCTCATTGGCACACCAGTTCCCTGTAGCTCTCTGGGCGGCCTCTCTTGGTCCTCTGCCTGCTCCCACCTGCAAGGCCAAAAACCTCACTGTCATCTTCGATTCCACACTCTCCTTCTCTCCCCACATCTCCAGCATCTCTAAGAAGTCGCACTACCAGCTGCACCTCCTCAGAGGTATTCTTCCTTTCCTTCCCCCAGAAGCTCACCGTCTCCAGAGCTCAGGTTCTCTCTAGCCTGGACTACTGCAACAACCTCTTTCTAAATCTGCCTGCTTCTACTCTCCGCCCTCTGCAACTTATCCAGAACAGGACTGCGAGACTTGTCCTTGGCCTCAAGCCCAGGGATCGTATCTCTCCAGGACTGAAATCTGCACTGGCTTCCAGTGGCTGCGAGGATTAAGTTCAAAACCCTCTGCATCATCCACAAGGCCTTCTGGGGCCTTGGGCCTCAAAACCTTCAACTCTCTCTTCCCAAATATCTTCCTTCTCGAGCTCTTTGCTCATCCACCTCCAACTCCCTCAGGCTCAGTCGCTTCTCCAAGCAACGAGTTGGTGGTAGATCTTTCTTCGGCTGGGGCCTCCCTCTGGAACAGCCTCTCTGCCTCCCTTAAACTTGAGGAGAACCATCTCAGGTTCCGGATGCACCTCAAAACCTTTCTCTTTGCTTCTGCTTTTTCTCCGCCTCTCCTCTGCTGACATTCTGGCTGTAACCGGTACTGCACTGGCTACCTGGACACCATCTGATCGCGGGCCTAGGTCCCTCCCCTGCCAAGCGGCACACACCTGCACTGCCACCCTGGCAACCCCGGCACTTGGGGACTATTTCTGTATCCCTACAGCCCCCCTTCCAGCTCTTGACACCGGATGTCTGCACTTAACCATGTGCTTGCCACATGCTGGCAGTTACTTATTGTTATTATTTATTCCCTTGTATTCCACTGTCCCTGCCCCCCTCCCACGCACTTGCACGATCTGAATGACACCTGGTCTAGTAGGATAGTTATCCGTCATGCCTTGTTCCCCTCCCTTGCCTCGTCGCGCCTTGAAACATGTGTATAGGCGCATTATAAATGCCATATCATATCATAAATGTCATGTCATATAACAGCAATCTGAAATGCACGTTCAAATTTGAAAGAATTCCCCTTTCCACGCTCTGATTTCAAAAAATGTGGACAGGGTGCAGAACAGGTCCCAGAATAAAGAAATGTATGTGAAGATAAAGCCCCCTGGGCCTGTGCTATTGCCCTTCACCTTGTGGCTGAGTGTTACTGCAGAGGACGCCTGCAGATGCCGACTGTCATTCCAGTTATGTTTTTCCCCAGCCATGTACCCAGGCTCAGTGTCACAGAACCTCTCTTCCTGCTGCCCACCCCTCCCTACCCAGCACCCCCAAGGCAAGTCTGGAGAGAAGGCAAGCGCTCTCCTAGCAGACTGTATCACATTTCAGTTTATTTATTCATGCAATGATTGTCGGATACCTGTTTCCGAAAAACATTGCATAAATAAATAAACTAACCAGGTTGTGGTGTTTCAGTCCTCAGCCACGACCTGGATAAATTAACCGCGTCATTGCTGAGGACTATAACTTCCTCTGATGACCGCATCCATGGGGTCATCAGAGGAAGTTACAGTTCGTACGTAGGCACTTTTTTTTCTTTACTGTTCAGCCTCGCGGGCCACATCAAACTGCTTGGAGGGCCGCATTGTGGCCCGCGGGCCGTAGGTTGGACAACCTTGCTCTAAATGCAACGGTGCTATATTAATGTCCACGATGAGTATTTGCTGATTTAGAGAAACTAAGAGTGTGTATCTTGGAGTGTATTTGTGTGTTACTATTACATTGCCCCTTTTGAAGAAGGCTTATTCAAACTGACTGTTAAATAAATGAATAATTGTTTAATCAAGTAACTTTGAGTGTAAGTGTTTATTCGGATACTGGTCACTGTGAATCTCTGTGTAACCACCCTACTGCTCACATTGACCCTTCTTGAGATAAGCCTGGCTGCTCAGCCACACTACCAACCTGTGGAGTTCAGACTTATACCAACGGTTGGGTTCCTATTGCTAGGAGGTCGTGCTTGTTGTAGTGCACCCAAAGGGTACTGCTACAAATCTTGCCTAACACAGCCCATCTCAAGTTCCTCTCGTGGAAAACGGCAATCCTTGTGCCCATCACCTCTGCCAGGAGGGTGGGTGAGATCCAGGCCCTATCCTGCAAGCAAGCAACCATACATGATGATCCACAAATCGAGGGTGGTGCTGTGGACGCACCCCTCTTTTCATGCCGAAGATTCAGTCAAAATTCCACCTCAACGAGACTTTGATGTTACCCGTTTTTTCCCCGAAACCTTTGTCACCAACTGAAAAGGCCTTACCACTCGCTGGATGTTGCTTGTGCCTTGAAGTTCTGTGTGACGCGCACAAAGACTTCACAACTGTTTGTGAACTTTGCTCCTGTGAACCATGGGAAGGCCATGTCCAAGGCTTCCATTTCAAGGTGGCTCTCCGGCTGCATCATTGCCATCGGTTGCCGAACCGACTGCTGCCCAGCCGTCTGAGAGCCCATTCCACCAGAACGATCACTGCAACAACGGTGTTCCTATCTGCTTGACATCTGCAGGGCTGCTACGTGAAGGTCCATGCACACCTTTACAAGGTTCTACTGCATCGACAGGAATTCCAGGGACGAGTCCAGAGTCGGCCAAGCAGTTCTAAGCAACCTGTTCGCTTGAGGTGAGTCTGTTCCGGAGGTAAGAGTTAATTGCTTCTGTTGAGCCTTGCTGTTGAGACAATAATTACACACCACTTTACTCTTATGTCCCGTCCCCTTTCCTCCATACTGTATGGGCGTCCCTTCCAAGGTACGAGAGACGGAACCTTTTTCACCAGAAAAAACCTTCTTCCCCTTTAAATTTAGAGGCGAGCAGGGGTGCAGCCCAGGGAGCATGCGCTGTCCTGACTCCGCCCTCTGGCGCCACAACTAAGTCCCCTTTTCAGCGTTGACAGGAACGGGCAGAATTCACCAACGCTCCTGGGTTTGGCTTTGGCCATGTAATTCCACGCGTGAATACTTCTTCTCTTTGTCTTTTCTATCATTCAGGTACTCGTTTCTCAGGCGTCGTGCTCCTCCCCGGCGCATGTCGACTTCTACAGGGTTCAGCAGTTGTCCATCCTGCAATGGGCTCTTCCCAACTTCAGACCCCCACGCCCTCTGCCTACGTCGCCTTGGCCCCTTGGCCCAGATCACGGTTGGCAATCATGTTCGGCGTGTGACTCGCTGTCCTCGAAGGCGCTGAAGAAATAACTAGCCAGGGGGAAGCAACTCTTTTGGCAGAGATTCAGTCGCTCGTAGAGAGCCAGGCAGTGGAGGAAGTCCCAGCCTCCCAGCAAAGCTTTGGCTCCAGGATTTTTGCCATTCAGATGAAGAACCAGGCGGGCCTGAGAGTTGGGCTGGACCTTTCCACCCTCAACCTCTCCCTACCTCTACAAAAATTCAAGATGGTTACGCCAGCTTTTATAGCGGAGACATTGGACAAGGGAGACTGGATGTGCTCCCTGGATCTGAAGGCCACATACCTACAAGTCCCGATTTGGCATCCCCATCATTCTTTCCTACGGTTAAGGATCATGGGCTACCCTTTTCAATACAAGGTCCTTCCTTTTGGCCTCAACTCGGCCTCCAGGGTCTTTACCAGGCTCATGAATGCTGTGGCGGCCCTCCTCATAGTGCAGGGTCTCCACATCTACCCATACCTCGACGACTGGCTCGTCAGGGCTACATCTCTAGAAGCGGTTCTCCACTCTTCCCAGGCCCTTATGAACAATCTGTTCCTGGGCCTCATCTGCGACACGTGCTCTGAGAAGGTCTTCCTGTCGGAGGGCAAATCTCGGGCATCAGGAGGACCACCGCCCACTTCCTCAGCAGAGAAGTGACCTCGGCATGGTGGTACCAACATCTCCTGGGTCTTCTTGCAGCGGTCCTATTAGCTGTGCCGCACACAAGGCTAATGATGAGGAGGATTCCGCTGCACTTCGTGGCCTCGTGGAACTAGGAGCGTGGCTCTCAATCTAAGATGATCAACGTCCCTCCATCTCTCCACCCGGACCTAACCTGGTGGTCCAGGGACTGTAACCTACGGACGGGCAAGCCCTTTCGGCTGCCCTCCCCGCAGGCCATCATCACCACAGACTCCTTACTCGAGGGCTGGGGAGCCACCCTGGACGGCTGGAATACCACATCAATTGGCTGGAGCTGAACACCATCTGGCTAGCGCTCGGAGCATTTCTTCCTCTTCTCAGGGGCAAGGTTGTCCTCATCCAGACAGACAACTCGACCAGCATGTACTATGTCAACAAGCAGGGAGGCACCAGATCCTCTCCCCTGTGCAGACTGGCGATCAGCATGCGGGAGTGGGCCCTGGAAAACAACCTTTGCCTCATGGCAGTCCACCTCGCGGGGGGATTCCAACCTGGAAGCGGACAGGATCACCAGGCTGGGAGCAGACAATCACGAGCGGCAGCTAAATAACCTCGTTGTTCAGGAGCTCTTCAACAGGTGGGATCACCCCCTTTGCCACCTGGCACAATAAGAAGTGTTCCCAGTTTGCATCCTGGCAGGGACAGGGCCCCGGATCTCTGGGCAACGCATTTCACCTCCAGTGGACCGGCATGAAGGCCTACGCCCTTCCGCCCACTCCCCTGATCCACAGAGTAATTTGCAAAATCAAGGAGTCTCACCGACTCCTCATTATTCTGATAACTCCATGGTGGCCGGCCAGGCCATGGTTTTCGGAGCTACTCAGCCTCTCGAAGGTGCCCCTGATTCACCTTCTGACGGGCTCAGCACATTTTCTGGCACTGCAGGGGGGAAGATTCATCCACCAGGGAAACTGGCTCTCACAGCGTGGTACCTGAGCAGATAGCACTTCGGCACCTTAGCCTCTCACAGGCCAATCTGGAGATTATACAGGGCGCCAGCAGCAAAGCCACCAGGGCCCAGTACAAAAGCAAATGGACCAGATTCTGCCACTTGGCAGACTCCATGGGTATCAACCCCTTGGCGTGCACTTTGGACAACGTGCTCTCCTTTTCGAGGCACCTCGCTCATTCAGGCATGCAGGTTGACACCTGCCGCATTTACCTTGCAGCCATTGGGGCTTACAGGAACTCGTAGGGCATTTTCTCCTCCTCCAACCCTATCGTCAAGAGGCTGCACCCCGTGTGGGACCTTAACATAATCTTGGGCATCCTGGCGCACAAACCATTCGAGCCAATGGCGTCCGTGGACATCAGGCTGGTCACCATCAAGACTGCCTTACTAGTCGGCCTTACCTCGGCTCGTAGAGTCAGAGAGATCCAGGCGCTGGTCGCCTCTGAACCATATACCACCTTTCACAAAGACAAGGTAGTCATGCGGACGCACTCGGCTTCCTGCCCAAGGTTCCGTCTGCTTTCCACCTAAACAAGGAAATAGTCCTTCCAACGTTTTTTCCCGATCCCAAAGACGAAGCACAGTGCTGCACTGCTTGGATGTTGTGCGTGCCCTGAAATTCTACTTGAACAGGACCAAGGGCTTCTGCAAATCGGACGCTCTGTTCGTCACTTTCGGAGGCTCAAGACCAGGCCTCTAAGGCTTCCATATCCCGCTGGATGGTGTCTGCCAACAAAGAAGCTTACGAGGGCCAGCACAAGCCGCTTCCGGCCAACATGCATGCCCACACAGTCGGGGTCAAGGCAACGGCCATCGCATCCCAGCGCCTTATCCCTTGACAAGTCATAAGCAGGGCGGCCACTACGGCCTCTCCCTCGGCTTTCTGTAAGCATTACTGTTTGGATGCCGGCTCTAGATCTGTTGCGGCCTTCGGACAGGCGATTCTCAGGAACCTATTTGCTTAAGGAGGGTCTCCTCTCCACCCTAGGGCTACATTCAGTTGTAATCGCCCATACAGTATGGAGGAAGGGGGACGGGAAGTAAGAGTAATTATAAGTTACTCACCGTAGTGACTAACGTACTCTTAGTCCACAGTCCCCTTTCCTCCATACGTCCCTCCAACCTCCCCCCTAATAACACTTGTCATTAGGCAATGTTAAATCTATTGTCGATGCGTCAATGGGGACTGAGGTGTGGCGTCGGAGGGCGGAGTCAGGGCAGCGCATGCTCCCGGGGCCGCACCCCTGCACGCCTCTAAATTTAAAGGGTAAGAAGGTTTTTTATGATGAAAAAGGTTCTGTCTCTCGTCCCTTGGAAGGGATGCCCATACAGTATGGAGGAAAGGGGAGTATGGACTAAGAGCATGTTAGTCACTACGGTGAGTAACTTATAATATCTGCTTGGTGTTAGGAAACCCACCTTTTGTTATAGGTCTGTATTACACAAGTTGGTAGTATGACTGAACAGCCAGGCCTATCTCAAGAGGGGTAGATGTGAGCTTGTAGAGCTGTAGCAATGAAATTCGCGAATACAAGTAGCCAAGTAACACTTACACTCAAGGTTTCTGTTATAAATCGTTATTTAAATATTGATGTTAAATAAATAAATAAGCGTTCTTTAAAAAGAGCAAGATATGTAACACTGTAAATATACTTTTAAATACTTTTCAGTATCAGCACAAGTTTTGTGGATACTCTTTAGATATGCTTTTTGCACACTTCCTACACCCTGAGGTGACTTCATTCACAAGGACAGTAATGGCATTTATATATGACACTAAATACACTTTGCAGATTCTGAAGTTGCATAAAGGAAAGGTTTAAGGAAGGAAAAAAGGTTAAACGGGTTCGCAGTATGTGAGGACACTTTAATCTTCCAATGAGATCTAGACAAGCCTTTCCCAGCTAAAACAGTCTGAAACAAGTTACCACCTATTAGGGACAGAAATGTCAAAGTCAATGGACTAGAAGAGTCTGCAGGAAGCTAGGACAGCTAAAGTCAATTGGAGCACAGTCTATGGAGCGGAGGCACTTCTTAGATAAAAGGTCTTGCTTAAAGAAAGTTAGTGTTTGTAGAAATCACTTGTAGGGTCACAAGCTGTGAAAAGCAGAGTTGAAATCAACTCTAAGGTAAGCTAATGCAATTCCCAACTGAGAAGAACACAGCTAAAAAGACACTGAGGTAAGTACCCCAAGTCTAAACAGTACCTCTGGTTAGAAGAAGAGTGGTCCTGCTGGATTCTGTCCTGTTGCAGCAATGCAGAACCTGGGTTCCTGAGCCTCAGTCGTGGGGACAAGAGGGAGGACGTCTGGAGGGCTCCTGCGGCAACAATTTAGAGGTTGTCGGCAGCAGCACTTTGCGGTTTCTGCGCTCAGTAAACCGCACTGTCGCGAATCTCGGAGACCGGTTGGGCTTCCTTGACTCCTTGACTCCTTGGGTCCTGCAGTCTGGTGAGGGGACTCGCGCTTGGGTTGTCCTCCTTCTGTGGGGTCCTTGGGAGGCTCCTGGAGCTTCTGGACTGATTTCAGACGTTGCATTCGACTACTGATTTCTCGACCCATGGCACTCGGTTCTTGCAGCAGAGCCAATCAGGGAAGATGGTCCAGTGGAGTTCGTCTTGGGGTTAGTTGGTCCCACTAATCCAATGGAAGAAGTCGTCCCTTCCAGAGCTTCTCTTGTCGATCAGAAAAATGAGTTTCAGCACAGCAGCAGGGCTTCACCGGGAAATTCAAAAATCCAGGAAGATGCAGCAGGCTTCGTCACGGTTTCTTCGTCGGGTGTTTCTCCCAGTGGTCGACTCTAGTTCCAAACACTTGCCTTTTAGGCAGGTTTCTCCCATTCATGCATAGCCTAGGCTGTCACTCAAACAGGGTGGCGGTCCTGAAAGGACAGCCAGCCAGCCAATCGGGACTGGTTGCATTCATGCACTCCTAGAGACAAAGGACAGGAGTTTTGGGCACCTCCCTCACATCCTGCCTTTCCAGACACACTGGACTCAGAGGCGGGTTTCAGGACTGAAGCCAGCCAAAGGCAAAATGAACATGGGGCTCAAACCTGGCTCAGCGCGCAGAGTAAAACCCAAGAAAGACCTCACAAACAGAACATGGTAAAAAAAGACCGGGCCATTTTGACAGAAATGGTCACCCATTGGTGCTATACTGCAGCTGAGGATTCAGCCTGTGGTTAAAAAAAAGCATAATGGTAGGAAAATAATTAAACCACTGCCACCAGCCATTTAAAGTAGTGATGGTAACATACCATCATTTTGTACATGAGATTGTAGGCTAAGGGGCTACTAGGTAACCCCCCAGCACTCCACATAAGATGAGAAAAGTTAAGTAAAGTACATTTCACTTTACTATTCTTAGGAACAGTAGTTCACACAAGAAAGGGTATTTAAACATTCTGAGAAATCTAAAGGATTTCTCTGTGATACTGCACTGTGTGTCACCATGCAAAAAGTAGATGCCTATGGAGTTTGTCAGACTCCAAAAGCAGAGGAAACATATGACCAAATCAGGTCAAAACACATGAGAGAGTGAGAAAGTTCTCACTCATTCCAGGGTTAAAGTTAAAAGGTTCTAAATTCCAGCTAAAGAGCTGGGGGTCTCTAAGGTTGAAGGGAATTGGCACATAAATGAGAATTCTCCCTAACAACTTGCACTGTTCGACCTACTAGATGCTGCATAAAAGCTTGCAGAGCCTTGAGAACCACCAGGTGTTCTAGAAGATGTGTGTGGTTCTGGACTGTGGTGTGTGTCCACTGGCCGTGAGCCGTGTGGTGACGGTAGTGGGCTCCCCATCCGGAGAGTGAGGTTGTTAGGGAGAATTCTCAGGAATGTGCTAATTCCCTTCTACCTTACAGACCCCCAGCACTTTTGCTGGACTTTAGGTCTTTTAATTTCTAAACCTGGAGAGAGTGAGACCTTTTTCCCACTCAAGTTTTTTTCTGTGATTTGGACTCTGTTTCATTTTACTTTGGAGTCTGACAAACTCCATAGGGATCATCTTTGCATTGTGACACACAGCACCTTCAGTGCAGTGGCACAGGCAAGTCTCTTAGATTTCCCAAAGGTTTAAATACCTTCTCTTGGATACACTACTGTTTCCAAGAGCAGTGAAGTGAAATTGACTTTACTTATTTATTGTAACTTTCTAGACCCAGCACACACTATCTTACAATAGGGTACTGGAGGGGTTACTTAGTATCCCCCTTGTCTAGTTTCGCATGTAACAATTTTGTTACCCTTTCTACAATGAATGGCTGGTGGCAGTGGTTTAATTTTTCCTACCATTGTGTGTTTTTACTGCGGGCTGCAATTGCAGCTGCAGTAAAGCGCCCATGGGTGCCCATTTGTCAAAATGGCCCTGGTCTTCTTTGTTCGCCATTTCTTGCTCGAAAGGTCCTTCTTGTGCTTTACTGTGTGCCAACCCAGGTTTGGTCCCTTTGTATGTTTTGTCTTTGGTGGGATTCACATGGATCCTTGTCACTGTGAATCTTTGTGTAAAAGCCTTACTGCTCACATTGACCCCTCTTGAGATAAGCCTGGCTACTCAGCCACACTACCTACCTGTGTAGTACAGACCTCTACCAAATGTTGGGTTACATATTGCCTGGAGGACAAGGTTGGTGTTATCTCCCAAAGTGTACTGCCCACAGTCTTGCGTAACAGATGCGTCTGTAGTTAGTGTGGCTTGAACTGATGAATTGCAAAAGGGTTTTCCTTTTAGCAAATTGTCTTTGGACCACCAGCGAAGAGCCTGTACTAGGGTTTGAGAAATAACCACTAGATCGTCCCACTGACTGCTTGCCTAAGACTATTGTTTTGCTAACCACTCTTGCATTGGGCGCATGCGAAGCCGCGCGTGTGGAACTAGGTAAATGCATGAGGCCATCCTCCCAAGCAGGCGCATTGCCTTGCGTACGATTATCTGGCAACCAGCTAGATAGTGAGGTACTTGCCACAGCATGTTTTGTACTCTCTCGTTTGAGGGGAAGACTAACTCTTCTTTTGTTTTTATGATAGCTCCCAGGAATTGTTTTGATTGGGTACGAGACTTGATTTTCTTCTCGTTGATAGAGAATCAATTGGAACAGGTGGTTGATTGTTCTTTGGTTGTTGTATTTCCAAATTTGAGGAGACTCCCCTGTTAGCCAGTCATCTATATAAGGGTACACTGGGATTGACTCTCTGCATAGGTGCTCACCTACCACCGATAGTACCTTTGTGAATACACGTTGAGCTGAGGCTATGCCGAAGGGGAGAACTTTGAACTGGTAGTGTTCTCCCACTATTTGGAAGCAGATATTTTCTGTGCGCCAGGAACGTTGAAATATGAAAGTATGCATCTTTCATATCCAATGTTGCCATGTAATCCCCCTGTTTTGAGAGAGGAATTATCTCCTGTAGCGTTGCCATGTGAAATTTCTGTGGCTTGAGATATGTGTTCGCTTGGCGCAGGTCTAGTACTAGGCACATTAAGTCTTTCTTTGGCACAGTGTTTACCTGGTTTGCCGGGACGATTTCCATTGCGTTGTTTTCCAGCACGGTTTTGACCTCGTCCAGTAGAATGCGCCTCTCCTCTGGTGTCATTTTTCTGTCTTGGTGGGTAGTTGGATGGTATCTGTAGAAGCTCTATACAATATCCCCCCGCCACGGTGGATAACACCCACTTGTCTGAAGTAATTCCCCTCCCATGCATGGGTGAATTGTGAGATTCAACCTCTTATTGCAGTAGCATGGGAGAAGACCTGGAGCGGGGTGTCATTGCTTGAGTGGGGTGGAGTCTTTGGAGGAGGAGGCTCTACCTCTGCTCCTAGACCTTTTTGTAGCTTGTTTGAAAATTGGAGGAGGACTGTCCCCGAGAGTTGCCCCATGATGGTGACTGGCTACCCTGACCCTAATAAGAGGAACGTTGTGGGCCCTGCCTACAGAAAAATGTCCTTGTATTAAAGGAACCCCTTTGGACAAAAGGTTTGTTGGAAAGTTGTCAGAGATTTGAGGGTGTCCAATTCCTCTTTGCCAATCATAAGAGCATCCTCAACTGCCTTACCGAACAGGACATTTTGCTCAATGGGCATGTTCAATAGCGTGGCCTGCGTTTCCCACTTAAACCCTGACTGCCTCAATGGTTTAGAAGTCTTTGTAGAAAAAGTAGAATCAATGTAGGGCCACAAGCTGGGAGGCTTGTGAGTAGTAGAAGATGCAAGCAACTCTACAGGAGCAACCAAGACAAGTCTCAACTGAGAATAAGTAAGGCTACTAGACAAGAGGTAAGTTCCCTTAGACTGTACAGTACCTTTGGTTAGAAGAAATGGTTTGAGCTGGCTTCTGTTCCTGTGTGGCTCTGCAGATCCTGTTGTTCCTGTGCCTCAGTCATGGGGACAAGAGGGAGGACTTTGGGGGACTCCTGCAACACAATGGGACGTCGGCGACAGCAAAGCACAAACTTCTATTCAGCAGCACTTCACGGTTTCAGCTCCTCACCTTTCATCAAATAGCACCGCTGCGGTCCCACGAATACCACTCTGGACTTTCCTCGCATCTGGGGTCCAGCACTCTGTTTGGTGTTAGTCAGAATTCTCAAAAATGTGCTAATTCCCTTCACCTTAGAGACCCCCAGCAACTTTGCTGGATTTTGAGGACTTGATTTTTTTACCTGGAGAGAGTGTGAACCTTTTTCCCACTCTCTCATGTGTTTTAAAATGTGTTTTACTCTTGTGTTTTCTTTGGTTATGGAGTCTAACCAACTCCATAGGCATCATATTTTCATGTGTGTCACACAGCACCCTCAGTGCAGTGGCACAGGGAAACCTTTTCAGGCTTTCCCAAGGTTTAAATACCTTCTCTGGGATAAACTTCTTTTTCCCAGAGTGTATGTAAAGTGAAATTGACTTTACTAGTCTCTTTAAATTCCTAGACCTAGCATACCCTATCTTACAATAGATTGCTTGAGGGGTTACTTAGTATCCCCTGTGTGTAGCTACTCATGTAGCAGTCAAATGCTACCCTTTCCTCTCGAAATGGCTGGTGGCAGTGTTTTTACAACAAACTACCATGATTTTTCCCGACCACGAACACCGGTAACGTTAAATCGCGGGAGCCATGTTTTTCAAGATGCCGTCTGAGCCCCCTCTGTAAAAACAGGTCCCGGTCTTCTTTTTTTCACCATTTCTTTGTGGAAAGGTCCTTCTAGAGTTTTGATCTGCGCGCCAAACCCGGTTTGGTTCCTTTGTTCATTCGCCTTTGGCGAGCTTCAGGAGTGAAGACCGCCTCTGGCGCCCGAGTGTCTGGGGTGGGCAGGAAGTGAGGGAGGTGCCCGAAAATCCCTGTGCTTAGTCTCCTAGGACACCCAAATGCACTCTGTGGTGATTAGCTGGCTGACTGACTGGCAAGGACAGCCACCCTGCTGGGTGAGTGACAGCTAGGCTGGAATTAATGGGAGAGAAACTGAATAAAAGGCGAGTCTCTTGGGTTGGAAGGCAGAGTCGACCACTGGAACGAAAGAACCGAAGACGAGCTTGAAGAGAACGGCTGCTGCAACTCCTGGCCCGTTGGTTTGCCCGGTGAAGCCCTGCTGCAGGTCCGAATCACCAAGTTCACCTCTACAGAAAAGCCCCTTCAATGACCACTTCTCCCTTTGAGTTGGTGGGACCAATCAACTCGACAATAAGCCACCTGAACACCTTATCTCGGAGCTTGTTGAATTTCCTCAGAGTGCTGCAGGAAACCGTATAACAAGGGAGAGGGACACCAGTTTGTGTGCTTTACTCACAGGAACCGAAATTGAAGTTTGCCAAGTGTCAGCCTTTGACTGTCCCAGTGCAGTGCAGGAGTCCCTCGATGTCCTCCCTCTTGTCCCCACGACTGAGGCCCAGGATCAGCGAGATCTGCAGGAACTGCCAGGAACAGAAGTCTTCAGCTGCATCTTTTTCTTCATTTGTAAGGTACGGTGAAATGAGACAGAGTACTTGCCTCTCGCAGTGAAAGTGCTTGAAACTTTTGCAACTCGTGGGCCTAATCAGCTTGTGACCCAACATATGATTCTTAAACTACTTCCGAGAACTTTGGCAGAGACCTTTCTGTTTACTTACCAGAATTGCTTTATCCTATCCAAGACTTTAGCCCATTGACTTTGGCCTACCCTATTGAATTGAATTGACTCTTCTGGTGAACTCAAAATATCTGCACTGTCTAAGACATTGTAGTCTTTTTATATTCAGATAACCTATCTAGATATCACATATCTAGTGAATGTTTTATAACTGACAGTTAAATAAATGTATAAGTATTTAACAAAGAAACCTTGAGTGTAAGAGTTCATTTGAACACCTGTGATTGTAGACCTCTGTGTAACATCACTACTGCTCACATTCCCCTCTTGAGATAAGCCTGGCTGCTCAGCTCCGCTACCAAAAACTGTGTAGTACAGACTTATACCAAAGGTTGGTTTTGCTTACACATCTAGTCCTATTTGTGTGTAGTGGTCCCAAATGGTACTGCATACAAACTTTGCCTAGCACTTTCTCAGCCCTCCTTCAACGGTGTCCGGGGGATCTTCCTTCAGCACAGGTCTGTCTTAAAAGTGATGCACTCCAATCTGGTGTTCCTCTCCCTGCCACTTCAGTTCCTGTAGCAGCAAGGAAGTACAGCCAGCTCCGAGAGTATATCCAGACGAGTTAACATTTTAGTTGATTGGTCCCACCAACTCAAGGGGAGAAGTCATCCTTGCAGGGCTTCTCTAGTCGAAACTAATTTGGAGCTTCAGCACAGCAGCAGGGCTTCACTGGGCAAACCAACGGTCCAGGAGTTGCAGAAGGCGGTTCTTCCAAATTCTTCTTCGGATTCCTTTGTCGAGTGGTCAACTCTGCCTTTCAAGCCAAAAAGCCTCGCCTTTTATGCAGGTTTCTCCCTTTCATTCCAGCCTAACTGTCAATCACACAGCAGGGTGGCTGTCCTTGCCGGACAGGCAACTGGCCAATCACCTTTGGGTGCATTCTGTAACCAAGGGGATTAAGCACAGGGCGTTTCGGGCACCTCCCTCACTTCCTGCCCCTGCCAGACATACTGGAGCCAGAGGTGGGCTTCACTCTTGAATCCCACTAAAGACCAAATTAACAAAGGGGCCAAAATTGGTTTGGCGTGCAGAGTTAATCTTAAGAAGGACCTTTCCAGCAAGAAATGGCAAAAAAGACGACCGGGGCCATTTTGACAAAATGGGCACCCATGGTTTACCAAGGCTGTAATTGCATCCCGCGGTAAAAACACAATGGTAGTAAAAAGTAAACCACTGCCACCAGCCATTACTTGTAGAAAGGGTAACATAAAATTGTTATATGAGAAACAAGGCAAAGGGGATACTAAGTAACCCTTCCAGCACCATATTGTAAGATAGTGTGGGCTGGGTCTAGAAAGTTACAAATGTAAGTAAAGACAATGTCACTTCACTACTCTTGGAAACAGTAGTTTATCCAAGAGAAGGTATTTAAACCTTTGGGAAATCTGAAATACTTCCCTGTGGCACTGCACTGAAGGTGCTGCGTGCCACAAAGTAAAGATTATGCCTATTGAGTTTCAGACTTCACAACCACAAGAAACGCAAGTCCGAATCACATTCAAATACATGAGCGAGTGGGGAAAAAGGGTCTCGCTCTCTCCAAGTTAAGAATTAAAAAGTCTTAAAGTCCAGAAATGCTGGGGGCCCTAAGGAGCAGTTCATTATACTGGAGCTGATTGTCAATTGGTAAATCAGCCACCGACTGATCTTGATTATCTGGGGACTGAATGACATAGAGGTCATCATCATGGTAATACTGGTCCTGACCATACTGGTCTCCCTGGGAACTAGGATCTTGAGAACCTGAGGGGTCTACAATGTAGCTATTCTGAGAGGGGTCATGTAGTTGAGGAATGGCACGAGTTTGGCTGAAGGTGCTAGGCTCAGAGGTGTCTAAACGAGGCACCTTAGCAGGAGGTTCATCCCTGGCTGTCCATCCCTTCTGTAACAAGCCCTGAGGGTTTCTAAATTCTTCAGGGTGGCGGTCCATGAAGTCCACAAAACAGGAAATCCACCTCATGACCTGATACAAAATTCTCTGGGTTCCACTCAGTTGACTTTGGAAAGGCTGAGGGGATAGGAGTGTCCTGCAATGTTGTAGGTTCCTTGTGATATAGGGCCCCTGAAAGGGTGTCTTCAGAGGGACCATAGCTGCTATCCTGGGAGGTAGATGGCTGGGAGGTTAGGGGTGTCAAAGATTTGGGTTTCGAAGGGATTGTGTCCTCCGACGTATTCCTTATCTTAGTTCTTAGATAGAAATCCTTCAGCTTTGCTGGCCTCGGAAAATTTTTTCGCCAGAGGGCGCTGCGCGTCGATGATCGCCGAGTCGATGACCCTCGACGGCCTCCGTGCCGACGTCGACGTCATCCTGCCTATAAAGGCCGCGCGCAGCGTCCGTTGCTCAGTTCCGTTTTTCCGCGCTTCGTTGTGCCTCGGAACACCGTTGCTCAGTTCTCGTCAAGATAACGTATATAATAACTACTATTTACCTCGATATCGATGGCATCCTCCTCCGACCCGACGACCCCTCGGTCCGGTTTCAAAAAGTGCCGAGACTGCGGGAAGAAAATGTCGTTGACGGACCCTCACAGGGTCTGTTTGTGGTGTCTGGGAATCACGCACCAGAGTTCGGAGTGTGAGGAATGCCTTTCCATGACGGCGAAAGCCTTGAAGGAGCGTAGGGGGAAGCTCGAGAGAGGTAGGTCAACTTTAACTTCCTCGAAAGCTTCTTCGGTAGAGTCGAGACGTTCGTCTCCTCACCATAAAAAACACTCTCGATCTAGATCACGAAGTGGCTCCCACCACTCGTCGACATCGAGACACTCGAAGAAGAGACGTAGGAGATCCCCTTCGTCATCTTCGTCGAGTTCTCCTGAGAGAGTTCATTGCCCCACAAAACGCAGCTCGCAAGCTGAGTGGGAGGAATTCAGGAAAAAGATGCTAAGCGTCTTCGAGAAAGCGGCCTCGTCCCCCTCGAAGACAGCTGAGGGTGATACCCCGGGTAAAAAACCCAAAAAATCTAAACGCCGCGAGTCGCAGTACCCGGCGGAAAAGTCAACCCGAAAGCGCCTCGAGCCATCGGGAGATAAAGCATCATCGACGCCATCGTCGAAAACTCCTTCGAAACAGAGGTCGGCGCCATCGACGCCGTTGTCGAAGGATTCATCGGCGCATCAGTCGATCGAGTCGACGCCGACGTCGACGCCGATATCGACGCCGGTGAAGGAAAAAACCACGGCTACTCCACAGCCAACGGTTAGACAAAAGACCTCCGACTCGACGCCGAGAACGTCGACGTCGTTCTCGAGCAGGACTCCGATCCTTTCGAGTTCTTCGAGGCCTAGTACACATTTCTCGACGCTTTTCACGGCGCCTTCGAGTACTTTCACGTCGGTGTCGACGACATCGACGTTTTCAAGGCCTGTGATGATGGCTCCTTCTGCATTGGAAATGGGGTTTATACCATTCCAAAAACCAATGTATCCCCCTTTAACCTCGATTTTTGAGGAAAGGGAGGATTCAGACCAAGATATTGATTTACAGAGGACCACATCACCAGAGCCAGAGACTTTCGCCTCTGAGGAAGGAAGATTAAAAAATCTTCAGGATGCACTTCAGGAAGCTAGTGGCTTGGACACTTCTCCTGAAGCAGAATTTATCAAACCAGACCCAGGAGAACATGCGGAGACTCCATATAGAGCTCTGATGTCTAGAATCATAGAATTTATGGGTTGGTCTGCACCTTCTCCTGCCTTTCAGCAGGATGACCTCACTGACATACTGGACAAGGGCCCACAGGAGGATCCTGTGGTTCCATTTCACTCTGCTCTACAGAGAAGGATTTTGACAAACTGGGAAACGCCAGAAATTATCCCGGCAGTAAATAAAAAACTGTCAACAAAATACAGGGTGGCTAGTTCTGACCCTGAATATTTGTCAAAACACCCTACTCCTGAGAGCTTGGTTGTACAGGCTGCAACCTCATCAGGCAGCACATCTGCATACCCCACTGCTCCGCAGGATAGGGATGACAAAAAGTATGATGCCATGGCTAAGAAGGTTTTTTCTGCCTGTAGCATGGCGTTAAAGTCTATTAACGCGACCTGTACGCTCGCTAGGTTCAGCCACACTCTTTGGGAGTGCGCTTCATCAGCGGCTGACTGCCTCCAAGAAGGAGAGGAAAGGGACGCATTTTTAAACATCATCAGGGATGGTAAAGATGCGATGTGCGAGACCCTACAAACTGGCCTAGATTCTGCTGACAGTATCAGCAGGGCCATGGCGGCAAGTACCACAATCCGCAGGCATGCGTGGTTGAGGAAGTCTGGTTTTGCCTCTGACGTGCAGACCAGGCTTTTGAATATGCCCTTTGACGGTTCTACCCTCTTTGGAAAGAAGGCGGATGACAGTTTGGAGAAACTGCAAACGTCCAAGGCAGCAGCCAAGTCATTGGGAGCTGCTATCCGTCAGAATACCTTTCGTCCTTCGGGATCATCGTGGAGAGGACGGTCCTTTCGTTACTATTCCTCATATGGAAGGGGCAGGGGACGACCGGCTCAAAGAGGCCAAGGAAGATTTACCCGTGGTGGACGGGGTAGGGGAAAGAAAGCCGCACCCGCAGGAGCAGGAGCCACTTTACCTTCGGCAACTGCATCAGCCGCTTCAAAACCACTCTGAGGTCTCCCCTCACAGAACACCAGTAGGGGGCAGGTTAACTCACCATCTGACGGAATGGCAGGCTATTACGTCAGATGCTTGGGCTCTGGAGACAGTGGCCCAAGGTTACTGCCTGCCCTTCCTACATATCCCTCAGAGTCATCCACCGGGGAACAACCCTTTGAAGCTTCCAGATCCGCTCCTCTTGCAGGAGGTTTTAGACCTGCTAGAGAAAGGTGCCATAGAACTGGTACCTGTAGCGGAAAGGAACAAGGGTTGGTACTCCCCCTACTTCATAATACCGAAGAAGGACGGAGGACTGAGACCCATCTTAGACTTACGGGAATTGAACAAATTCCTCCGAAAGGACAAGTTCAAGATGGTGACTCTCTCTCAGATCCTTCAGGCCCTCCAGCTTCAGGACTGGTTGGTATCTCTAGACCTCCAGGACGCTTATTTCCATGTGCCGATCCATCCCAGGCACAGGAGATACCTGAGGTTCGCAATTGGCAGCTCTCATTATCAATTTCGAGTTCTGCCATTTGGGCTAACCTCCGCCCCGAGGGTCTTTACCAAGCTAATGTCGGTTGTGGCTGCAAGTCTAAGGAGGGAAGGGATTCATGTCTACCCTTACCTAGACGATTGGTTGATCAGAGCTGTATCTTCGGAACAGGCTCAGAGACAACTAGATTATGTTTGCCACTTCCTTCACAAGCTGGGCTTCTCCCTCAATTTAAAGAAGTCACAGATGATACCATCACAGAGACTCCAATTCATTGGAGCAGTCCTGGACACTTCCCTGGGAAAAGCCTTGCCACCAGAGGTGAGGGCTCGAGATATTCTGCAGATGGTCATCAGATTTCAGAATGCCCAATATCTCCCAGCCTACGACTTTCTGAGGTTGCTAGGCCTCATGGCATCCTGCATATTCCTCGTGCCGGAGGCTCGCCTGAGAATGAGATCCCTCCAGTGGGCACTGAGAACTCAGTGGTCACAGTTCTCAGGAAGGATGACAGATCTCCTTCGGATCCCGGTCAAAGTAGCCCGAGACCTTCAGTGGTGGGCCTGTCGGGAGAACATCCTGAAAGGAGAAATGTTTTGGCAACCATGGCCGGAGATAACAGTAGTCACGGATGCCTCACTCACGGGGTGGGGAGCTCACGCCAACGACTTGACCATCAGCGGTCGTTGGTCTCCATCGGAGTCCAGACTACATATCAACCTGTTGGAGCTGAGAGCCATCAGACTAGCGCTGAAGGCTTTTCTGCCGTCTGTACGGGGAAGAAACGTCCTAATAATGACGGACAATACAGTGGCCATGCACTACCTCAACAAAAGAGGAGGCGTAGGCTCACTACCACTGTGCAGAGAGGCGATGCAGCTCTGGTTTTGGGCAATTCAGGAAGGAATCTCTCTATCGGCAATTCACCTAGCCGGAGAGAAGAACTTGACAGCGGACGCTCTGAGCAGGCAGAGCACAGTCTCTCACGAGTGGGAGATAGCTCAGGAAGTCCTTCAAGAGATCTTCGCCCTTTGGGGAACCCCTCAAGTGGATCTGTTCGCCACCAGTATCAACAGGAAGTGCGACAGATTTTGCTCAAGGGAATTTCCCCCGAGAGGAGCTCTAGGAGATGCGTTCGTAGTGGACTGGGAGTTCCCACTTCTGTACGCGTTCCCTCCGGTCCCTGTCATTCCTCAAATGATCAGGAGGTTGAGAAGGTTTCGGAAGACCATGATCCTAATTGCCCCGGATTGGGCCAGGAGAACGTGGTACCCGGACCTTCTAGACATGTCCATCTGCCCTCCAATTCGACTGCCATACAGAGAGGATCTTCTCTCGCAGAAGGAAGGTCAGGTTCTCCATCCAGCCATCAAGACCCTCAACCTTCACGCTTGGTGTCTGAAAGGTTGAGGTACAAGGATTGGGACCTTCCGGATGATGTTATGGAGGTGTTGCTTTCGGCCAGAAGGCCGGCAACTAAAACTCTATACCGCTGCCGTTGGAACAAATTTTGCAGCTGGTGCAGAGAAAAGAATATTGAACCCTTTTCTTGTGGTACACCTATGGTGTTGTCATTCTTACTTTACCTGGCTAATTCAGGCCTACAGGTTGGCACAATTAAGGGCTATCTCGCAGCGCTATCAATCTTTAAGCGCACTGCAGAGGAGCCTTCATACTTCAAAATTCCATTGGTAATACAATACCTAAAAGGATTAACTAATGTTTATCCCCCGAAACCTTTTCAAGTTCCCTTATGGGATTTAAACCTAATTTTAAACTTCCTAAAGGGTGCCCCTTTTGAACCACTACACTCTTGTTCATTGAAGCTTCTCACCCTCAAAACTGTTTTGCTAATAGCATTGACATCTGCTAGAAGGGTTAGCGAGTTGCAAGCCTTATCGTGTAAACCTCCACATACAATCTTTTACAAGGACAAAGTTGTTCTTCAGGTGAAGCCTAACTTCCTCCCGAAGGTAGTCTCGGAGTTTCACATCACTCAGAAGATTATATTACCTTCTTTCTACCCTCCTCCTCATCCGGGGAAGGAGGAAGAGAGACTGCACAGGCTGGACCCTAAGCGAGCCTTGAGCTTCTATATCAGCAGATTGGCTAAGATCAGACAAGCAGACCAACTCTTTGTAGGTTATGCAGGACATAAGTTGGGCCTTCCAATAACAAAACAAACCATCTCCAGATGGATTATTTTAGCCATTCTGGAGTGCTACAAATTGGCAGGAAAGGAGCCTCCTCAAAATCTAAGGGCTCATTCTACCAGGGGTATCGCAACATCCTCAGCCCTTCAAAGAGGGGTGCCAATTCGAGATATATGTGCGGCTGCCACATGGTCGTCCGCACATACATTTACCAAATTCTATAGCCTGGATTCCTCCTCTAGTCAAGAAACTAGATTCGGCAAGGCTGTGTTACACTCTGTCCATTCTGGAAGGGTAACATAACTTTTATTACTCCCGCCTCCAGTCACAATACCACTGCTATGGGAGTCTATCTAAGATAAGGAATACGTCGGAGGACACAATCCCTTCGAAGAACTAGTTACTCTTACCTTGTAACGTTCTTTCGATGGGATGTTCCTCCGACGTATTCCTTATCGACCCTCCCATCCATCCCCGCAGTATGACTTCCTGTGGGTTTGCAGCCTATGCTCCTTCAAGGTGATTAGTCTAATCCAAAAACATTACTGGGGACTACAAAACGGAACTGAGCAACGGACGCTGCGCGCGGCCTTTATAGGCAGGATGACGTCGACGTCGGCACGGAGGCCGTCGAGGGTCATCGACTCGGCGATCATCGACGCGCAGCGCCCTCTGGCGAAAAAATTTTCCGAGGCCAGCAAAGCTGAAGGATTTCTATCTAAGAACTAAGATAAGGAATACGTCGGAGGAACATCCCATCGAAAGAACGTTACAAGGTAAGAGTAACTAGTTCGTCTAAGGCGTCTTCGACCGTAAAAGTGTGACAGAGACATGCTTTTTAATGAGTTCCCTCATTTTGAATGTGTTAGAAGGGGGGCGTCAAAACTCCTTTTGACGCATCCTCTTTTGCATGTGAAAGGTGTGCCTTTTTAGGCGCAGGGTCTGAAACGGGCCTGGTCGGCACCTGTTTCGGAGACCTGTCGTGTGACAAATGCGAGCGCGATGGCCGTGAGGACAGGGGTGACTTGGAGGACCTCTCCTTAGACACCGCGTGGCTATGAACGGTCGACAACGTCATTTGATGTTCAGCCGTGAGGTTTGTTTAGTGAGGTGTGAGTGCCTTTCCTGCCGGGTGATCTCTCCGTCACAGGACCGCTGGCCTGCTTGCTGGAGTCGGGGGGGCTCACACATGGGATTCTATTCTATCTGAACCTTATCGCCCTCAGCGTAGATGGCCCAGCGCTTGGTTCGAGGATCCTTCAAGGTTTTTGTGTGGAAAGGTTTGCAGGACTTGCAAGACTTTTCGGGTGATCCCTTGGCAGACTGAGATTGCCCACTTTTTCCTGTTGCAACCATAGCGAGAGAAAAAGGCAGTGCAGCGACGAAAGGGAAGATAAGGGGTCAGAAGATGTTTAAGATCCTCCCCCACACTGCCTACTCTTAATGGGCCGAGACCTGTGTAGGGCACAGTTTTTGATAGTCAGGCAGTTGTAGCGTTGCCGGCGATGCACTCATCTGTCGAAAGCTGCCGAAGCAGTTGGTAGTGCGGCAGACAAGGGGCGGTTGTAGAAAGGCCAGGAAGAAAGGCTAAAAATAAACTTTGTCTGATCAAAGGCGTTAGCCAGAACAACTCTGCACACTATCGACCGACCACGATGGGGGTTGGTGGGGGCAACGATCTGAGGGACCTCAACGCGTGAAGGACCGTGGGTACAGTAGACGTCACACTAGGGATAGTATTACTAACGCTCCCAGTCGACATCCCTATTCAAGTTTTGAAAACACTTCATGTAATACTCTGTGACTACCACTAGTTGTCAGCCTATGCATAGCATGTGATCTAAGCAGATCCACATGCCTCGGAAATATGTATGGGATACATTACGCGCCATAATCGTATTTCTGATGCTTGTATCTGCTTAGATTCATATGCTGTGTATAGGCCGACATCTAATGGAAGCTGTGGAGTATTACAGTTGTTGTTTTCGAAACTCGAAAATTGACATCGACGGGGCGTGCCAGTAATACTATGCCTAGTGGGACATCCACTGTACCCATGGTCCTTCACGTGTCGAGGTCCCTCAGATTGTTATTTTTCTGACATGAGATAGCATGAAGTGTAGCCTGAGTACAGTTCTGTCCAAGGATATACGTATCAGAACAAGCTCATAAGCATCCATGCGCCTTCTCTCGGTGGGGAGGAAGGGTGGGCCCATGTGAATCTAAGCAGATACAAGCATCAGAAATACGATTACGGTGAGTAATGTATCCCTTCTGAGGCTTGTGGAATCTGCTTAGATCACATGCTGTGCATAGATTAGCAGTGTTAGGAGAAGGTGGTGGGATGTGAGAAGGTTCATGGGTGAACAGATGTCTTAGAACCGCTTGTCCCACCTGTGTATCTGTCTTGGAATTAGTGTCAATGCACTAATGCTGAGTGAAAGTGTGTATTGAGCTCCATGTAACTGCTTTGCAAATGCTGTCTAGAGGGACATTTGGAATGAAAGTCAGAGTGGCTCCTGTGCTCCTTGTGGAGTGAGCTCTAGGCGTGAAAGGCAGTATTTTGTTCTATAATGAATAGCACACTTGTATACATCTCACTATACATCTGGAGATGGCATTTTTGGAAATGCGGTCTCCTCCTCTGCCTGTAGCTATGGAGACAAACAGTTGGTCTGTTTTTCTTAGCGGTCTGATCTTGTTTACATAGTAAAGGACCGCTCTCCGCACATCTAGTGTGTGGAGTTTACCTCAGATGAGCTGGTGCGGTCCTGAAAGAAAGCCGGTAGCTCAATAGACTGGTTTTACTGAAATTTAGAGTTGAACTTGGGGAAAACCCTAGGATGTGTACGTAAAACCAGCTTATCCGTGTGTACTACAAAGAAAGGATCCTGCACTACAATGCTTGTATTTTACTCACTCTTCTTATAAAAGTAATAGCCACTAAGAAGGCAGTTTTGTAAGTTAGGTGTTTAAGACTACACTTAGGCATCGGCTCGAAAGGAGGCCCCATGAGCTTAGCGAGTACACCATTGAGATCCCATGCTGGCGGCAGATTAGAAATTGGGAGGTTGAAGCCTCTTTACCCCCCTCCATGAATGCTTTAATGACAGGCACCTTCCATCATGAGACCTTACTGTGGGAGGTGGTGTAGACTGACAAGGCCGCCAGGTGGACCTTCAAGGAGTTGAATACTAATCCCAAATCTAGCAAGTGGAGCATAGAAGTTAGAATGTGGGATGAAGTACATTCTACGGGGTTAATTTGTTTAGACTGGCACCAAATTTCAAATCTCCTCCATTTGTCAAAGTAGCAGTGTCTAGTGTTAGGTTTTCTTGCTTCTTTCAAGATATCCATGCACCTTTGTGGTAGGTTAATATGTCCGAACTCTGACTTGAGGAGCCATGCTGCCAAGTTCATTGAGTGTGGTTGAGGGTGTACTGTTAGCCCCCCGTTCTGAGTGAGTAGGTTGGACGGGCACGGGAGCTTGATGGGATCGCACATCGCCAGTTGGCGCAGATGTGGATACCAAGGTTGTCTTGCCCACATAGGAGCAACTAGGATGAGCGTCATTTGTTCTTTGTGAATCTTGTTGACCACCTTCTTCATGATAGGTGTTGGGGGGGGGGGGGGGTTTGGGGGCGTGAGCGTAAGCAAATTTCCCTGACCAGTTCATTCATAGGGCGTTCCCCTTGGAAACTGGCTGGGGGAACCTGGATGCAAAGTCTGGGCATTGACTGTTTTTCGCTTTCTAGCGAAGAAGTCTATTGTGGGGTAACCCCATTGAGAGAAGATGTGCTCCACGACCCCTGCGTGCAGTCGCCATTCGTGTTCCTCTGGTAGGGGATCTCTGCTCAATGAGTCTGCCAGAGAGTTGAGTTCCCCTGGAACGTGCTGGGACGATAGGATTATCTTCCGTTTCAGTGCCCATTTCCAAATTTGTTGCGCAAGCCTGGACATATTTGGTGAACGTGTGCCCCCCCCTGTTTGTTGATGTAGAACATCGCTGTAGGGCTGTCTGTCAGGACTTGCACAGAATGGTTCACTAGGTGAAACTTGAATGCCTGAAGGGCTTTGAATACTGCCAGTTCCAGCAGATTGATGTGGTTCTGAGCAGCTGCCCGAGACCACAGACCCTGAGCTGTGTGGTGAAGGTAATAAGCCCCCCACCCAGTGAGTGAGGCGTCTGTCATGACAATCGCTTGTACTTCCGGATCGTGGAAGGGTTTCCCCTTCAGCAGATTTTCTCTTTTCCACCAGCAAAGATTTTGTACTAGTGTTGGTGAAACGACCACTAGATCGTCCCACTGACCACTTGCCTGAGACCATTGTTTTGCCAACCACTCCTGCATGGGTCACAGGCGCGCGTGTGGTACCAGGTAAATGCAAGATGTCATCATGCCTAGCAAACGCAAAGCTTTGCGTACCCCTATCTGGCAGCAGACCTGATAATGAGGTATTTGCAGTAACATGTTTTGGACTCTTTCCTCTAATGGAAAGACCAACCCCTCTTATGTGTTTAAAGACAGCTCCTAGGAACTGTTTGGTTGTGCTTGGCACTAGGCTTTATTTTCTCTCGTTGATGGAGAAACCCAATTGAAACCCAATAGAAGATAAGGTGGATAGTTTGAATGAATGTTTAGCCTGCAAATTAGAGGAGACTCCCCTGTAATCTGCCAGTCGTCCAGGTAAGGGTACACTGGGATTGCCTCCCTGTGCAGGTGTGCTGCCACCACCGACGGTACCTTCGTGAATACCCTTGGAGCAGATGCTATTCCGAAGGGCAGCACTTTGAATTGGTAGTGCTGGTTCGCTACCTTGAAACGCAAGAATCTTCTGTGCGCTGGGAACATTGAAATTATTCCACTTGGATGAGTGGGTATTGAGCTCCGGTGTAATTGATCATTGCCTGGCAGGATTTTGTGAGCGCCTGAGCACGGTAGACCAAAGTCTTCGACTGCGCTTGATCTGTGAAAAGTATTCTGTTCTGAGAAAGGTCAGCATCTATGTTGTGTTTGTGGACCTCTGCACAGCTTTTGATACGGTCCCACAGACATGCTTGTGAAAGCTCCTGGAGGAGCTTGGGCTCTCTGTTGCTCTGCTTACAGCAATTCAGAGTCTTTATACAGAGAACTCAGCGGTGGTCCGCTGGAGCCAAGAGGGAAGCACTTCCTGTAGTATTGCTATACAGAAGGGAGTCCGCCAGGCATGTGTGTTGGCGCCGAAGCTGTTCTGCATTTTCATTAATGAAGTTTTGAAGAGGTTGTTGGCCGCCCAGACTTGCGCCCCTTTGCTAGCAGACAAGTTTCCTGCATTGTTGTTTGCCGATGATGCTGTGCTCCTCTCTCTCAAGCCGGCTGGTGTGTACAAACAACTGGAGATTTGTCTTTTGCAAAGAAGAATGGGCTTGCCTTGAATATCACAAAAACCAATGCCAATTTCAAGAAAAAGCACAAGCTCTTATCTCTCTTTGTTGTGGGGGGTGCAATTGAGCAGGTTCAGTGCTATGATTATCTAGGTATGAGAGTTATAGCATCATGCAGTTGGAAAATGCAAGTTAAGAAGGCCAACCTCACCTTGGATAGATATAGCAGGGCCCTCACTAGATTCACCAACAAACATGGGAATGGGGCAGTGCGGGTCTCGCTGGAGGCCTTCAGAGCACAAGCACGTCAGGCAGCATTGTTTGGGGTGGAACTCTGGGGGCACGTGGAGACAAGGTGCCTTGCAGTGACTGAGACAACATTTCTGAAGACTATCCTTGTGTTGGCCACTGTGGCCCCGAACATCCCAGTGCTTTTGGAAACTGGATTGGAGGGGTTTGAGATGATCTGTAAATTACGCCTGGTCCTTTACTCGGCTCGCCTCTGGTCTAATCCTCACCTTCGTAAATGCAAAGAGGCAGTTAAAGATGTTTTGTCCCAGCAGGGGGGCAGCTCCTTAAAGTGGGCTGCCCATGTGAAAGGTTATCTGGGTTTGCTGGGTTTGGTGTATTACTGGTGAAATCTCTCAATCATCACATCGGTTGCAAAGGAAACAATCAAGAGCGCAGCAGGTGCAAAGGTGCGGCAGGACATCCAGAGAAGATCCAGGGTTTCTGAGCAGCTGGCCGGATATCTTTCAATAAAGACGCGTGCGGGCTGTGAAGAATACCTGGACTATGTCTCACCCAGGTGGGAAAGAGCATTATATTTAAAGTTTCGTATTGGAATCTTGCTGACTTCTGCATTTCGACATAGATGGAATATTGCTGTTTCCGCGTCATGTATCCTTTGTGGTGAGTCTGAAGAGACGGTACAACACCATTTGTTGTTCTTTCCAGCCCCAAGCCTATGAGGAAGTGCTCCCTGAAGCCTCTGTTAAGCCGTGGATGTAGTTCCCTAGCTGGTGCTATGGTAATTTGCCTGGACGCCTCAGATAAGGAGGTTGTGCTTTCCACTACAAGTTATCTGCGCTGGGCAAGAAAAATGTATATGAGGAAGGCTAAGTTGCTATGGGGTAAAGACATCTTTCTGTACAAGCTGCTCTTGTCTGTATAATGTTGATCTGTTTTTATTTGGTTTTAAGGTAAAGCACTGATTGTGTAATTTTAGTGGAGTAATTATGAGCAAAGTGATTGTGACGATGTAACTAATGTGTTTTTGAACTTTTCTGTGAACTGCTTTTATGACTATTTTGTCGAAATAAAGCTATAAAAGTAAAGAAATCTGAAAATAGGCATCTTTCATATCCAGTGTTGCCATGTAATCCCCTTTTTTAGTAGAGGGATTACCTCTTGTAGCGTAGTCATGCAGAACTTGTGTGGCTTGACATATTTGTTTGCAGGGCGTAAATCTAATACTGGTCACATTGTTAGATCTTTCTTTGGCACAAGGAAGCAAGTTGAATAAATACCCCTGTTTACCTGGTTGGCTGGGACGATTTTGATGGCGTCCTTTAGGAGAAGCGTGGCAATTTCCTCGAGGAGGATGCCCTGGTCTTCTTTAGAGTGGGTCTTTTGGAGTGGGAGGTGGTTCTGGGGTCGCTCAAGAATTTCTATACAATATCGGCCCGCTACATTGGACACCACACACCTGTCTGAGGTGATTCTCTCCCATGCTTGGGTGAAGTTGGAAATGTGCCCTCCTACTGAAGAGGCATGGGAGGGCACCTGAAGCGGGATGTCACTGTTTCTGAGGTGGTGTACCACCTCTGGAGGAGGGTCCCCTACCCCGACCCCGAGATCTGCGCAGTCCTCTCTGGTAATTCTGAGAGGCTTGGCCTTGATTATTCCCCCATGCTGTTCCCTGACCTTGGTTATAACTGGAACCCCTCTGGGAAAATTGTCTGCGTGAGCGACGAAAATTGCCATTTCCCCTTTGGCCAGGAGGTTTATTGGTCAATTGTCCCAATGACTTCAGTGTGTCATATTCTTCCTTGGCTGTTTTCAATGCGTCCTCGACGGCCTTGCCAAAGAGAACATTAGGCTCGACAGGCATGTTAATGAGAGTAGCCTGCGTCACTGGTTTAAACGCGGATTGGCGTAACCACGCACAATGCTTAATAATGGTACCCTCGGCTATGATTCTGCCGCCGTTGTCTGCTGCGTCAAGACTTGCTCTTCAGCAAGAAGCTGGAAACTGCCCTTCCTTCTGAAGCCACCAGTGCTAATTGAGACTTGAGGGGTTCTGGAGCTGAGGAGAGCAATGCGGAGACCACGACCCACTTATGGCTGTTGAAATTGGCTAATAGAGTAGAGCTATTAGCTATTCTGGTCTGGAAAGCAGCGGAAGAGGCAACCTTTCTGCCTTTGTGTATAGCCTTTTACTTTCCTTGTCTGCAGGAGCCTCAGAGGAGGCTAGGGCAGTACCTGCCCTTTTCCTTGTCACAGTAACGAGGGAGTCAGGTTTTAGTTGACCCCTGATGTTACAGCGGGTCAGATGGGGCAGGGCTGAAAAGGTTTTCTATGCGGGGGTTCACCGCTCCTGTCTGATTTTTTGTTCTAGCGAGGGTTGTACCTTTCGCTGGACAGATTTTAGTAGGGGAATAAATTGAGACACAGCCTTTTTATCTCCCAAGATCTCGTCAACAAAATCCTTGTCCTTCGGATCTTCTTGAGTAGATTTTTGGAAGTGCTTGGCCGCCTTAATGAGTACTTTGTTTAAAAGAGGCTGATTATCTACGGGTGAGTCGACCACAGGAGGGTCATTATCCAATGGGGAGTCGATCTAGCACTGGCACACTGGGGAGAGACCGTTTAGCAGGGGATTGAACAGGGTTTAGAGACACAAAGGCAACTGTTGGGGGAGGGGTGGAATGAAAACTTGCAAAGTAGTTGGGGTCCTTTTCTTAAAAATTTGCCATGAAAGACATTCTACTCATGACCCTATCTATATCTTCAGATGACCATTGGGCAGAACTAGGAAAGACCCTAGGTTGAGGTGGGAGACCTAAGTCTTCTGGAGTGGGTGGGAGTATAGTAGAAGGCGTAGACATGTTCTTTAAGGTTGAAGATAGGGAATTGTGAGGTTCCTTACTCTTGTGAGGGGCCTTCTGTGATTTACCTCCATGAGGGGGTCTTAGAAGAACTCTTCCTAGACTCATTTGACTTAGTAAGGCCTGCTGGGACATGCTTTTCTATTTGATGGGCTAGTCCCGCCTGTATGGGCTCTTTAACCGGTTTCGACGTAGGACGTCGAATCTTGGCTACGAGCCAATCCAAAGTGTCTTCATCTGATTCATGATCTTCAGGAATTTCTTTATCCACAACGTCTGATCTGCCTTTCGACAGTCGGGATTTGTCATGTGGCGATCTCGATCTGGAGAGCCCAGAGGACAAAGAATCAACTGACCTTTCCCTGGACGTTGTGTGTTGCCGTTTGCTCGACACGTGTGTGGAGTCTCGGCGGTGGGTTGTGTTTGGTGTGGGGGTAGTGGGAGTGCTTATGCCGCCGGGTGTTGTCCCTCTAACAGGGCCGCCGACCTGTCTGTTGGGGTCGGGGGCCTGCGCCTGCGAAACCAGAGTAACCCGTCGGATACCGCGGCGTTGCTACCATCGCTGAAGGCACCCTCCACTTCCATGGCCTCAAGCTGCCTGGCGTGGCGGGCCCAGCATTTAGTTAATCCGTCCTTCAGTCTTGGGTTTGAAGAGTCTACACACTCGACAAGAACCCTCAACGTGGTCTTGCGGGAGACACAGATTACACACAAGGGGTTTATCGACCCACGGGAACTTCTTGTTGCACTTAGGGCACCATTTAAAAGGGGTCCTTTCGATAACGAATGACACGGCAGCTGGGCGAATTTAGTGTACGAAAAAGGGTATACACATTCTAAAATGACCTCCCCCCCCCCCTCTCTTCCTACTGTTAGGGCCAAAGCAGCCTTCCAAGGCTGGAACAGATCTGTCGACGGGAGTCTTTCGACGGTCGTTTGTTGTTCTTCACCGGCTTCTGGTTATATCGATAGTCGGGGAGTATAAAGGATAGCAAGAACAACTATCGATAATGTGATAATAATACATGGCGATAAGCCGAAAGAGGAACTCGGCTATAAGCGTCCGTCTATGATGGCGGAAAAAAACACTCTGAGGGACCTTGACGCGTGAAGGACCATGGGTACAGTGGACGTCACACTAGGGATAGTATTACTGGCATGCCCTGTCAACGTCCCTTTTCGAGTTTCGAAAACAACTGTAATACTCTGCAGCTTCCACTAGATGTTGGCCTATGTACCGCATTTGATCTAAGCAGATTCCACAAGCCTCAGAAATATATATACACAAGTGGAGATACATTCTACAGAAAGTCAAGTACTGTCAAAATAAACACAATACTTCTGGTAAGTGAACCAGAGTGTAAAAGACTTATAGGATGGCAGGATGCAATTCAAGGTAAGTAACCACTGTGTAGTATACTTTGTAGTTACTTTTTAGAATACTAAACACAATTCAGAAGTAAGAAAGAAACTAACAATTAGTTTTCAGAATGGCCTTGTGCAATTCAAAGGCGAGTTATAACTTGGTAAGTCATTCAGTTTCAGGAGTACATGACGGTGCAAGACCAACACAAGCAGGTAAAGACTTTACAGAGCTTGTGGTTACTTTTTGGAATATAAGTAGGAACTTCGCAATATGTTTCAGAATGACTGTTTGTAGTTCAAAGGTGAGTAATAATTTTGTAATACTTTTTTGAATAGTAGACACAATTGAAAGACAAGTAAGAACTTGGTTTCTGATTTTTATGGCAGGAACCACACCAACACAAGGAAAGTTACTTTAACAGTCTTTTTACAGAGCATGGGCTTTATGCGTCCTTCCCTATCTAGTTGTGAGTCTCTTTCAGGGTCAGATTGGAGGTCCAAAAGGCAGGCACAAACTGTACAAAAGTAAAGAGTGCCTGTTGAAAACATCAGTAGCCAGTAAGTAACTGTTTATGTCGGTAAAAGGATTCAGGGACTTCAGAGAAGGCTCCCTGCATGCATTGCAGCGTTGGGTCTAGGCGAATGTGTTTGGTGAACTCCCAAATATACAACTGAACCCCCTAGCCCCACAGGAGCGATACAATGACTCTAGGTAACTACTACTTCGAATCCCACTGTACTTTAGGAGTGATGACGCTGCAGTCGAGAGGCGGGACTCCGAGCAAAGGATTAATTGTGCTCCAAAGCGGATCTGTGGTTTTGGTGCCCTTTCAGAGACACAAGTGAAGAACTGTTCTCGTCCGTCCGATCGATTTGCCACGCTTGCCAGGTCCTGCATTCTGGTGAGGGGACTTTGAGGAGTGGAATTTTGCTTCTGGAGGTCCAGCAGGAGTCCACCAAAGTTTTGTGAGAGTTAGTTCACGAGAAGTGTATTGGCGGTTTGCAGCCCAGGAAGATCACAGCACGTCGTGGGATGGCTGAAATTGCAGGTCATCTTGAGACTGATTATGCCCACCAGTCCATGGGAGGAAGTCTTCCTTTTCTGAGCTTCACTGTCGATTTGAAAATGGTGTCAGGGCAGCAGTGGTCACTTCAGAAGGCATCACCAGTTACTGGAAGGGGCTGCAGGCTTCTATGGTCATTATCTTTGGTTCTTTAATCCAAGCCATTTATCCGGAAACGCAGCCAATCAGCACTCAAGCTACATTCAAACTTTTGGGAATTGGAACTGGTTGCAGACAGGCATGCCAGAAGACCAAGGACTGCAGAGTTTTGGACTCCTACCTCGTTTCCTGTCTTCACAGGCATACTGGAGCCTGGGCAGGCTTCACAAAGGATTCCTGCCAAAGTCAAAAGTCAAACCAGGACCTCCCCCACTCAAGACGGCAGATGGACCACCAAAAAAGGACAAGCACACAAGAAATGGCATACAGCCACCAATGGAGACCCTTCTCTACATTACCGGGTTTGCGAGTAAAAATAACACAAAAGTCGCTAGAACACGTCCATTGCCACAGGCCACTCAGGTGTGCTGATCACTGTAACAGAAATGCTACAGGAGCAGTGGGAAAGGGGATACAGGGTAACCCCTCAGTACTTCACATAAGGTGGGGTGTCCTTATGTAGCACGGATACAAGTATGCGTCTATCCTTGGGATGATGGGTTCACACATAGTAAATAAAAGAAAACACAAAGGGAAGCCCAGAGGGCTCCCAACAGCACCCCATACATCTTGAAGAAAATGCTGACCAAGTTTTGTAATATGAACTGCCACACTTTACAATGTGGGCTTCCATTATTGCAACCCTGCACAGAGAAAAGGGGCCAGGTTCAAGATGCTGTTTGTAACTTCCGCTGATTGCAACATCTGTCAGGCAGGAAAGACAAGGTCAGTAATCCAATTGGAAAAGGAGAGGGAAAATAAGAGGGGCAATATGAAACAGGAAGTTGTGGGTTGTTCGGGTGAGGCCAGAGGAGGGGGTGGCAGACCAAGAAACCAGCAGGAGAAAAACGACAGATTTGAGTGTGGAGGCAAGTTGGAGAAAAGTTGAGGTATTGATTGGAGAGCAGGCGCTACTGTGTGGAGAGTGAGAGTGAGAGTGTGTAGGGAGTGGGTGAATCATGAATATGAGTGAAAGGAGGGTGACTGGGAAGACAGCTGTGTGGAGTGATAGTGTGGGAAAAGGAGTAATAACATCGAAGGGTGGAGGTAGGTATTAGGAGCAGAGAGAAACATCAGAGGGACAGAGGAGGAAGACGTAGGGAGAAGGTAGGTGGAGTTGGAGGCAGAAGTTTATCAAGCAGAGAATAGCATTCAGATACAGGGAGAGGAACATCAGGGCGTGAGAGGAAGGAGACTGAGTCGGGTACAGTGTCTGAAAGGCACAACCCTATAATAATTTCAACCACTAATGACATCAGTATTGTAGGGACAGTTTTAGAAAAGTGTTAAAATATTCGATTTGCTGGCTTCCTCTCAGACGTCTATAGGACAACCTTTTTTTGTGTGCTTTGTTTAGACTCCTGACTTTTTGCAGTTAAGTAAAGCATTCTGCTTTACCTCTCTTGCTTTGTGCCCATTTGTATGGAGATACTGCGAAGTCCATAAGACTATCAATGCTTAGAGACTGTCACTCTTTATGGGTTTCTTGTATTTGTACAACTGCACACATCACCCTAAAGTGAAGTGCCGTTAAGATACTTTCTATGTTTATAACCTTTCCTTTTGAAACGTTGTGGTTACAATGACAATGACCAGAATGGGCTGGTGGCAGCTATTATTTTTCTGCCATGTTTTTAACTTTTTACGTGTGCGCTTTTGCATTTTTCTGCCTAATATCCATAAAGTGCAATTTACTCTAAAAGGCTCATGCCACGAGATGCTTGCCTTTACTTTGGCCATTTTTTGTGTGTGTGTGTGTCTGTGTGTGTGTGAGTCAGATATGGGTGCTGGGACTGTCTTGTCTGAGTCCACATCCGAGCCACAGAGTGTCTGCTGCTGGGAAACGTTTATGGCCTGCAGCTACCCACGATTGGATCGCCATTGCCAATTTGAATGGTGCAGTTCCTTACCATTGGTGGACCTGGGCAAGCTTCCGGTCCAAATCCTGGATAAAATGAGGACTCCTGCAACCATTCCACAGATAATCATTGGAGCCAAGACCCCTATGAAGAAGAGCAGTATTGACCTCTGGACCTCTGGACCTTTGGAAACAACCGATTTAGACCTCTGCTCGATGATATGTGCCTTTTTAGCCTCACCTAATTTCTCCCTAGCATGACTGGGATCAGTGGTGGTCCGGCGATGGATCTCCCTAGGGCATTCCCTTGAGTGCTAGGACAGGTGGGGGAAACCTTTCTGACCTTACTCTAACTTTGGAACACTTAGCTGCAGCCTGTGTTGTTTGGGGTAGCTATTGTCGCAAACTCGCCTGAACAGTGCATTTTGTTGAATTTGTGACTTTTTTACGCGATCCCTCATTCCCTATCAGGGATGGACTTACTAAGCGATAGGGACCTTGTTTTAGGTTTATTTGTAGGTGTTCTACCTAAATTACGTATCTGTGATTACTGGTACTGAAATTATTTTGCAGTTTCTCACTTACTTTACTAATGACAGTTATTAGAAGTGTTGCTTCTTACTCTGATACAATTGCATAACTGTAAAGTGTCGGTGTTCTGTTAGTAGAACACCCAAAAGTGAATGTATATATGTATTTGATAATACTAGTTGTGTGAGAATATTTACCTACAGTTTTCAGTTGCTTAGAGTGCATCTTAAAGGCCTAATAAATGACTGCATATTTGTGTTCTCGTCTGACTGAAATTATGGGAGTGTTCTGTGTTGTATTGCAGCCCTATGCCAGTGTCTCATCCCTTTCTGATTTTAAACCTTACTGCTCTGCTACACTACCTTGCCTAGGTTTGGTGGTACCCACAGACCCTATGCATAGGACTGGGATATTCTTCCTAATAGCAAGTGTTAGGGAAGATTTCTCTTTTGGCAACCTTTCTTCCATGGTCCTTTGGAACCCCCCGCCACCAAACCTTTTGTTTTTTAGCCTGTCCTGGCTTTTTGCAGGGAGGTGAAGCCTTATACTTCACTCCCATGGCCTTTTGCTCATTTGTGATGGGGAACTGATCAGTCATCCAGACTGTCAGTACTGGGAAAGTGTTTCCATTTTTGTCTTTTAATTTTTGTAACTTTTTAACATTGCACATGCAGTGCATGCAATGGGGACACTTTGGTATCAACCTATTCTTTCACACTTGGGATTTTTGGTTACTTTTATATGTGCCTAAAGACAAGCTTGTGGCAGCAGATCTATTTTTTGAGTAGTGTGAGGCGGCCACCTCAATTTAAAAAAAAAAATGATTATCAGATTTGATCAACCATAAACGGTATTTGGGGTCCACCAAAACCTGGAATACATACTGTTCCAGGGAAATAACTATCCAAGCAGACTGGTGAATCTAATTCATTCCAATTGGTGACTGCCTTTGTAGCAATCACTACTACATTCTTGATACAGTTATAACATGTGCTTATTAATACATCTCCTTAAGAACATAAGCAATATTGTCAAATGTAATTGCTTTGCTGAAAGTCTTATCTTGGCATTCCATCTCTCTTCTTTAAAAAAATTCAAAGGGGCAGAACCCAAAAGCTGATGCATTTTGGACTAGAACAGTCCATCCTCACGGCCATGTCTGCTACCTACTACATGATACCATCTGGAGGAATTGTTCTAACACAGATGTGGCACACTACTTTACCAAGTAGTCCAGTTACCAGCACAAAGTTTGTGGTGATGAAAAGTGTATTCATTAGCAGATATGGACATCAGGATGGACTATTCTAGTCAGAAATGCAATAGTTGTCTCTTGTTGGACAACTTTCTATCCATAGTTTCTATGGACCCCAATCGTTTTGCTTTGTTTTTGAACCAGTTCTGTCTTTTTGAAGGGAAATAAAACCTTCAGCTTCACTTGCTGGGAAGCTTTTTCCCCTTTTTAACTTTTTACATTTTTATTTAACAGTGCACACAGCATTTTACAATGCAGTGCAATGGGGATACTTTTGTATCATTCTAGCTTTGTAAACTTGGGATTTTTGGTTACTTTTATGTGTGCCTAAAGGCAAGCTGATGGCAGCAGATATATTATTTTTAGTATGCATATTCGTGTTTACCGCGTATGGCTACTAAATGTGGCTAGTGCTCTAAAATGACCACACCTTGTTGTTTTCACTTCTTTGGCCATATTGTAGTTTGGCCTTCTTCCTGCCTTACCAGGTCAGGAAATCCTATATAAGACCATTCCTGTGTGTCCGTGTATGTCTGTGTGTGTCCCCGTGTTAGGCAAGATTGTGTGCAGTACCCTTTGGGTGCACTACAACAACCCTGACCTCCTGGCAATAGGAACCCAACTTTTGGTATAAGTCTGTACTACACAGGTTGATAGTGTGGTCGAGTAGCCAGGCTTCTCTCAAAAGTGGTCAATGTGAGCTGTAGGGGAGTTAGAGATTCACAGTGACAAGTATCCAAATAAACTCTTACACACAAGGTTTCTTGATTAAACAATTATTAATTTAACAGTTTGAATAAGCCTTCTTCAGAAGGGAGCAATATAAAGCAACACACAAATATACTTCAAAATACACACTCTTGGTTGTTTTCTAAATCAGCAAGTACCCATCTGGGATGACCCACAGACACTACCTACACCCTCAGGTGACTTCAATAGTTAGGGTGCTGGGGACATTAATAGATCACTGTTGCATTTAGAATATTATTGTGAGGATTGTCAAAGAAAAGAGGTTTCAGAATACGAGTGTTCACACAATTATTCTCAATCAGGTAAGTACTTTCAAACCCCCCATGCCCCCTTCCTTAGTTAGCAAAAGTCAAGATGAACTGAAGCACTTCTTGCAGGTAAAGTCTTGCACAATGTTTTAGAAGTCTTTGTAAAATAAGAAGATTCAAAGTAGGGCCACAAGCTGATTAGGCTTGTGAAGTAAATAAGCTGTTAGCAACTCTACAGACTTAACCATGACAAGTCTCCAACGAGGATAAGTGAGGTTGCAAGAGGTAAGTTCTCTTAGACTGTAGAGTACCTTTAGGTTGAAGTAAAGTGCAGCAGATGGCTTCTCTTCCTGTGCAGCTCTGCAGATCCTGGTGTTCCTGGGCCTCAGTAGTTGGGACAAGAGGGAGGACTTCTGGGGACTCCTGCAATGGGATGGTCACCAACCACAACCGGCAATCTTCAAACAAGTGGCGCTTCAGTGTTTCAGCTCCTCGCGTCTACCGCAAATGGCAACACTGCGGTTTCTGGCTGTCAAGATTTGCTCTACTTGCATCTGGGGTCCAGTACTCTGTTGAGGTGGCTCAGGCTCGGTCAGTCCTGCTTCCTGAGAGTCTGGAGGATCTTCCTGGAGCTCTTGGCCAGCTTAAAAGCAAGGCACACGATCTGGTGTTCCTCTCCCTGGCTATTCGGTTCCAGCAGTGAAATTTCAACCAGCTTTGAGAGGTTGTCCAGGTGGCTTACTTTGGAGTTGATTGGTTCCACCAACTCAAGGGGAGACGTCATCCTTGTGGGGCTGCTCTGTCGATACGAATTTGGAGCTTCAGCACAGCAGCAGGGCTCACCTAAGAGTGCATTCCTGTCTCCTAGGAGACAAAGCACAGGGAGTTTCGGGCACCTCCCTCGCTTCCTGCCCCTGCAGACACCCTGGAGCCAGAGGCAGGCTTCACTTGTGAATCCCGCCAAAGGCAAAACAAAGGGACCAAACCTGGTTTGGCACGCAGTGTAAATCTCAGGAAGGACCTTTCCACAAAGAAATGGCGAAAACAGACCTGGGCCATTTTGACACAAATGGCACCCTTTGGTGCTTTACTGCAGCTGCAAATGCAGCCCGTGGTAAAAGCACACCACGGTAGTTAAAATAAACCACTGCCACCAGCCTTTCATCGAGGAAAGGGTAACATTAAAATGTTACATGAGAAACTAGACAAAGGGGATACTAGGTAACCCCTCTAGCACCCTATTGTAAGATAGTGGGTGCTGGGTCTAACAAGTTACAAATGTAAGTAAAGTCAATTTCACTTTACGGCTCTTGGAAACAGTAGTTTATCCAAGAGAAGGTATTTAAACCTTTGGGAAATCTGAAAGACTTCCTTGTGCCACTGCACTGAAGGTGCTGCGTGACGCAATGTAAAAGATGATGCCTATGGAGTTTGTCAGACTCCAAAAGAAACAGTGTTTAAAATCACATTAAAATACATGAGAGAGAGGGAAAAAGGGTCTCGCTCTCTCCAGGTTAAAAATGTAAAAGTCCTAGAGTCCAGCAAAAGTGCTGGGAGTCTATAAGGTAGAGAGGAATTAGCACATTTCTGGGAATTCTCCCTAACACCCTGTGTGTCTGTGTCCGTGTCTGCGTGTCCGTGTGTGTCTGTCCGTGTGTGTCTGTCCCAGTCTGTGTGTCCCAGTGTCTGCATGTCCCTGTGTCTGTCCCCATGTGTCCTCGCGTGGCTGTCTTTGTCCTTGTCCTTGTATGTGTGTCTGTGTCTCCTCGTCTGTGTTCCTGTGTCCAGTGTGTGTGTCCCATTGTCCATCTCTGTGTCTGTGTGCCTCTGTGTCTGTGTGCCTCTGTGTCTGTGTGCCTCTGTGTCTGTGTGCCTCTGGGTCTGGGTGCCTCTGGGTCTGGGTGCCTCTGGGTCTGGGTGCCTCTGGGTCTGGGTGCGTCTGGGTCTGGGTGCGTCTGGGTCTGGGTCTGGCTGCGTCTGGGTCTGGGTCTGGGTGCGTCTGGGTCTGGCTGCGTCTGGGTCTGGGTGCGTCTGGGTCTGGGTGCGTCTGGGTCTGGGTGCGTCTGGGTCTGGGTGCGTCTGGGTCTGGTCTGTGTGCGTGTCTCTCTGGGTCTGGTCTGTGTGCGTGTCTCTCTGGGTCTGGTCTGTGTGCGTGTCTCTCTGGGTCTGGTCTGTGTGCGTTTCTCTCTGGGTCTGGTCTGTGTGCGTTTCTCTCTGGGTCTGGTCTGTGTGCGTTTCTCTCTGGGTCTCGTCTGTGTGCGTGTCTCTCTGGGTCTCGTCTGTGTGCGTGTCTCTCTGGGTCTCGGTCTGTGTGTTTGTCTCTGGGTCTCGGTCTGTGTGCGTCTCTGGGTCTGGTCTGTGTGTGTGTGTTTGTCTCTGTCTGTCCCTGTCCCAGGAAGTGGGTAACACCATCTGGTTCCATTCCACATCCATGGTGCCAGTGAATCTAGGTTTGGGGCATGAGTGAAACCAATCGTTGTCCCTGATTGCACAACTACTGGCTGTTTGAATGGTGCAGATACTTTCCATTGGTGGGCATGGACTTGCCTCCAGGCTGGGTTTTGGATAAGAAGCTGACTCCTGCAGCCATTTCTTCAGATCAGTGTTGGAGCCAAGAATCCCTCATAGAACAACAGCGGGCTGAAGATCTAAAGGAGACTCCTGAAGAGGCCCGGAATCCCTTCCTGTGTCTGGCCCGGTAAAGCCCTGTTGTACTACCTGATCTGCGAAGGCCCTGTGCGGTGCTTAAACACCTGCACTGGTGGGATCAACCAGTCTCGATGTGTTGTCGAGGATCCAGGCATCCTAAGCCTTCGAAAGTGTCCCTGGACAACCCCATGGACTGACCATCCATCTCTCCAGTGGGCTACCACACTAGAACCATCGCAGTTCCACGTTTGCAGCCGGAACTTTGGTGGTCGCCAGCTTGTGGTGTAAGTCGCCTTCCTGGTGAATTTCCCTCCCAGCCTCAAGGGATCCTGCTCTGGAAGGACTGTGTGCGGTGGCCGTAGCTGGAACTACCTTATTGCATCCTCTGAAGTGTCCTGAAGAGGTCTGCATCAGTGCTTTCTGCATTTCTCCATCGCCGAGGGTTGCACTCTGCTCCTGGGCCCAACCGGAAGAATCCTTGCACCTGCAGCTCCCGGGTACCTCTCACCAGAACCAATGGCAGGAAATACAACCTCCTCCCATCCAGTCCTCTGGGAAAATTGGAGTAGGGCTGGGGGGAGCGGGGCAAGAGCATGTGTCTCCCCGTGTCCTCCATAGGATAACATTGAGAACAAATCTCTTTGTATGCTTCCATTCCACTGCTTTTTTGATCGTCGCACCTGAGCAGTAAAACCTGAAAGATGAGAAAACATTTACTTTCCAGTAACTTAGTAGGATCTCTTCTCTTTAACATTCCCCAACACAAGTACTTTACCTACATCAGCGGCATTCAGGGGAGAAGCATTGTGACCTTTGGGTACAAGGACCCACTTTTCATACGGACGGGACTTCAGAAGCTAGGGCATATTTCCTGTGACTTGGTTCCATCTTACTGCATCACTTATCTTCTTCTATTGATTTAAGTCATTGAATGCATTTTAAGAATCTGTGGTGACTGTATGTGTTTATAACTGAGTTGTGTGCAATATTATCACCTGCTTGTTTCATTCTTTAGTCTGTGTGTTAGGACGGTTTTTCTGAAGTCCAACTAAGGGCTTAGTACAAAATTCAACTGAGGCAGTTCAAGACTCCGCTCTTAGCATAAGGCTGTACCACCTGAGTTCATGGTAGCGTAGACCGAGCAGACAGGCTTATTTTAGGAGGGGGAGAGGGCTGTAGAATCAGTACAATTGAAATTGTAATACAAGTGGTCCAAAGAAACACTATGTATGTCCAAATGATTTATTTAAATACTGGTAGGGCCAGATAAATCTAGGGGTAAATAAGTACTATCACACATAAGTAATCACAATTCTAAAAACACAACACTATACTTGAAGGTACATAGACCAAAGTATAAACCTTATTTGTAACACCTAACAGTAGTTCTAGGGAAGTCAAAACCTTTTCATACACATTCAGTATAGGTCACACATATTCTTGGCGAGTAAAAACCAATGGTTGCTTTCACATTTACATTCAGTAATGCAAGGGCAGTAGACCCTACCAGTTGTACAGTGACTCTCAGTACAAATCACATAATCAGTCAACTGGACAATATACTTTTTATGAATAGTGGAACACTTATTCCATGTACAGTAAAAACCTATAAGTACTTTTGTGATAACACAGTTATACTAGGTGAGTAAAACCTATGGGTGTAATATTCAATTACAGGTGCTTTTGAGATCAGTGAAACAGATTGGGATAAGCAGTAACTCTAGTAACTTATTTTTGGATGGCACACAGCTAACTCAAGGTAAGTATGTTAAGCAGTACCCTTTGGGACCACTACACACCACTAGGACTACAGGTGTAAGCAAAACCAACCTTTGGTATAAGTCTGTACTACACAGTTTTGGTAGCGTTGCTGAGCAGCCAGGCTTATCTCAAGAGGGGACTGTGAGCTGTAATGATGTTACACAGAGGTCTATAATTACAAGTATTCAAACAAATTCTTACACTCAAGGTTTCTTGGTAAAACACTTATTAATTTATTTCACAGTCAGTTATAAAACATTCACTAGGATGCAATCTATGTCACACACAAATATACTTCACACTATCAGGTTCTGAGGCATTTAAACTACTTTGAAGGAGGATCAAAATGGCATTCACAGCATTTGAAGTAGGAGCAAAAAGGCATAGGTTTATAAAAAGATTAGTTACTCTTAAACAGTGCAAATAGTTTGAGTTCACCAGAGGAGTCAATTCAATACAATAGGTTAGGCCAAAGTCAATGGGCTAAAGTCTTGTATAGGATAAAGCAGTTCTGGTAGTTAAACGGAAAAGTATTTTCCAAAGTTCTCAGAAGTAGTAAAAGAAAGATTCATATGTTGGGTCACAAGCTGACTAGGCCTGCAAGTTGCCAAAGTTTCAAGCAATTTCGCAGTGAGAGGTAAGTTCTCTCGGTCGGGTTTTCACAGTACCTTACAATGAAGAAAAAGATGCAGCTGAAGACGTCTGTTCCTGCAGATCTCACTGTTCCAGAGCCTCAGTCGTGGGGACAAGAGGGAGGACGTCGGGGGTGACTTCTGCCCTGCACTGGGACTGGTGGAAAAGCTGGCAATTGGCAAATCTTCAATTCCGGTAGCTGTAGTCAAGCATACAAACTGGTGTCCCTCTCCCTGGTTATTCGGTTTCCTGCAGCACTCTGGAAAATACAACCAGCTCCGAGAATGGTATCCAGGTGACTTAGTGTCGGGTTGATTAGTCCCACCAACTCAAAGGGAGAAGTTGTCCTTGCAGGGCTTCTCTGTTGAGATGAACTTGGCGATTCGGGCCTGCAGCAGGGCTTCACCGGGCAAACCAACGGTCCAGGAGTTGCAGCAGCCGTCCTCTTCAAGCTTGTCTTTGGTTCTTTCGTTCCAGTGGTCAACTCTGCCTTCCAAGCCAAGAGAGTCGCCTTTTATCCAGTTTCCTTCCATTCATTCCAGCCTAGCTGCCACTCACCCAGCAGTGTGGCTGTCCTTGCCGGACAGTCAGCCAGCCAATCACAGCAGAGTGCATTTGGGTCTCCTAGGAGACTAAGCACAGGGAGTTTCGGGCACCTCCCTCACTTCCTGCCCAACCGAAACACTCGGGCGCCAGAGGCAGTCTTCAGTCCTGAAGCCCGGCAAAGGTGTAGGAACAAAGGGACCAAACCTGGTTTGGCACGCAGAGACGAACTCTAGAAGGACCTTTCCAAAACGAAATGGCGAAAAAAGACCAGGACCTGTTTTTACAGAGGGGGCTCAGACGCCATCTTGAAAAACATGGCTCCCGCGATTTAACGCTACCGTTGTTCGCGGTCGGGAAAAATCATAGTAGTTCGCTGTAAAACCACCGCCACCAGCCATTTCGAGAGGAAAGGGTAGCATTAGAATGCTACATGAGTTTCTAGACACAGGGGATACTAAGTAACCCCTTCCCCCAGCACTCTATTGTAAGATAGGGTGTGCTGGGTCTACAAATTTGGAAAGACTAGTAAAGTCAATTTCACTTTACTTTCTCTGGGAAACAGTAGTTTATCCCAGAGAAGGTATTTAAACCTTGGGACAGCCTAAAAGTCTTCCTGTGTCACTGCACTGAGGGTGCTGTGTGACACAAATGAAAAGATGATGCCTATGGAGTTGTCTAAACCTCCATAATCAAAGAATGCAAGAGTAAAACACACATCAAAATACATGAGAGAGTGGGGAAGAAAGGCTCACTCTTCTCAAGTAAAAAAATAAAATCCTCAAAAATCCAGCAAAGTTGCTGGGGGTCTCTAAGGTGAAGGGAATTGCCACATTTGTGAGCATTCTCCGTAACAAAGTAAAACCCATATACATTTTTAATCTCACAAGGAGTCCAGGTTAGATCTTTCCCAACTATACAAGTAACTGATGTAGGATTTATAAGGGACAGTTAGAACCACAGACTCTGGGTTAGATAGTACAGGGATAGTAAACCCTAACGTGACACTTTACTGAATGACTCAAAGTTATTCTAGGTAGGCAACAACCTAATACAGCCTTATTCTGGACAGGCTAACAGCAAGTCGGGGGAGGCAAGACCCAGTTGGGGGACACTCATACAATTACCCTGCAGGAATAATCTGGTGAAACCAACACATTACTTTTGGGAAGAGGCACAACCTAATCCCGGGTGAGTAATATACCTTCACATCTACTTTCTGTTAGAAAGGCAAAACAGTTTCTAAGGAAAGAAAGATGTTATCCATACTTTTAAGAATAGTGCATCACACATCCAAGGTAAGTATGAACTTTTGTAACTGTTCACTCTTAGAGTTACAGTTACCAACTAACTCTTTTACAAGTAAGTAACTTTTAAAACACTTCTTTTCTACACAAAAGGCCCAATCCCTTTAGATGTCTTTCCCTTATTCCTGGAGCATGAGTGTTCTCAGTGGCAGAAGGGGGTCCCTAGGATCTAGTGTCCAACAAGCAGTGTTAGGATAGGTTCTTAAGTAGCAGAGTTGTTTAGGAAGACTGGGCAAACGGGTGAGTACTTTACTTCTGAGTTAGAAGAGGGTCCAGGAGCTTCACAGAAGACACCCTAGCAGGATTCTAGCAGTGGGACTGGGTGCAGTGGATGAGAGGCCTTCCCATCACAGAAAACAATCCACACCTACAGAGAAATCATAAGACTTAAGGTAAGTACATACCCAAGCCAACACAGTACCTCAGCATTGAAGAAGATTTTGCTGCAGGAGGACTTCAGGGTCTGCAGCCAAATACCCGGTCAGTGGATTCCTTGTCTTGGTGACTGAAAGACCTCAGAAGGAACTTTGCAGCAGGGATCGATGAAGAAGGTTCTTGGCAAGGTTTTCCTTGCGGCTGAATGTAGTTCAGCGGATTTGGCACCTTTTCAAGGAGAACAGAAGACCGAAAATCGCTGTTGAATTCTCGTTGTTACAAAGGTCCAGCACTCTGAGGGAACTTTTAGGGCTCGATTAGTGTCTCTTACCAGGATGCCCACGAAGTTTCAGCGGAATTCGGAAGACCGTGAACCGCGGCTCGAGGTACCAGGATATAAAGGTATTGCAGCAATGCAAGGTTGCAGCAACGCATGGGTTGGCTCAAAATGCAGGTCTTCTTGAGTCTAGCGGGTCTCACCAGGCTCCGGGTCAGGGTCGTCGTTTTCGGAGTCCCCATGTTGATTGGAAGGAAGGGCTACAGGAGGCTCTGGTTACACAGCAGGCCCGGTCGCTGGAAATAATTTCTGCCGCTTTTCCTTCATCATCCTCTTTGGTTTCGGTTCTAGTGGTTGACTTGTCTTCAGCTTCCAGGTTCGCAGTATTTAACAGGAATTACAACACAACTTCTGCATTCTCTCCCTGCATTGTACAAGAAGGGGCGGTCTGGTTGTCCAATCAGGACAGCCAGGCCCCCCCCCCCACTGGGATTTGTCCCCATTCAGGCAAGGAGGAAGTCAAAGGGTTGTGGAGTTTTGGACTCCTCCCTCGCTTCCTGCCCTCAGACTGGAGCCTGGGCAGGGAGTCCACGGGACTTCCACCGAAGATAAAAATCACACAAAGGAATTTCGCGCCCTGGATCTCAGGGGAAGGAACAAGAAAGGACAAACAATAAAGTGCCAAAATAAAAGAAGACGGGGGCCTTTTTGGTACAATGGATCACCCTTAGGTGCCTGTACTTCAGCTGTGAACACAGCCTGCGGTAAAGGTGCACCAAATTAATACAAGGTATCACTGCCACCAGCCATTTATGGTAAGCTTGTCCCTGTAACATAATTGTTAGTTTTAGTGTGAAAGGGGATACATTGTATCTCCCCAGCACTCCACATATGGTGGGGTGTGCTGGTTTCACAATTTGTTTTTAAAAAGTTATCCAAAGATCCTTTCTACTCTTGGGAACTGTAGTTCTCGCAAGGTTAGCAAAGGAAAGTTAAAAGGGGAGTCCCTAGGGCAACCCAGCAACAGCAGGCACTTTTTGCCAATACATTGTTAAAGAGGATAACTTTAAAAAGGCACTATGGAGAGTCAAAAGGTTCCCACTCACAGAGGTATCATGGAAAAATATCCCACTAGTAAATCAAAAGGTTCTGGGGTTGACCCAGGTCAGGAAGATTTACCATTTCTATGAAAATCTTACCCAACACTGTGTTTGGGCATAGAATAAACATAGTATTTTTTTTTTACATTCCTGTCTAAATTGAATTATTGTTTGCTTCACTGTGTGGACTTATTGTGGACCCATGAACCTCTCACACTCTCCTGAGAATAGCCTTGACGTCTCTCCATTGCTACTTTGATTGGGTTTTGGCTAACCTTTGAGTTCCCCTGTTCACTATTACTAGGGTGGCCGCCAAAATTATATCCACTAGGCCAGATAGAAATCCATCTTAACGGCACATCTCCCATTCCCTGTGGTTCCTGCAGATTGTATTGCAAGTTGTATCTCTTTCATTGAGCGAATAGTTTACCATCATAACAGTAAAAAAGCTACTTAACATACTTTGACTCTTTGGTTTTATTAAGGTTGATTTCTCCTGATCCTCTGCAGATCATTGATCGATGAAGTTATAGAAAGTTCACGCCTCACTTATGCCTGACATATGAATAATAGTGACATGGCAGTTTCCACAATGTCCAAATGTAGCGGCATTAATCTTTTTTTTTTCTTTTCTCGCTGCAGGGTAATAAGAAGGGTCCTCTGGGACGTTGGGACTTCGACACTCAGGAAGAGTACAGTGATTATATGAACAACAAAGAGGCCTTGCCAAAGTGAGTATCTATTTCACCAATGTGTCCCATTCTCCATACACTGAACATTTACAGACCAATCGCAACCCCCATTTCTGTTTTTACTTTACCATTATGTTGGGGAGATTTCTTTCCCAGCTCTCAGTTAAGAGAGCTATGTGATCATCTCGGCTAATAGTATGACACTGTGTCTCCCAAAAGGAAAGGCCAGATTCTTCAATGGCAGCTGTAGCAGAGCAGTCAGGCTTAATTTCTGGGGGGAGGAAGGCCAGCAGGGAGATGCAATTAATCCCAATATACACGTTATAAGACTACACATAAAATTATTATGATAGGAAAAATTAAATAAATATTCAGCGTAAACATAATGTGCTGTAGCACTTTGAAGTGTCCTATGTGCTAGATGGAATTACCAATAAATATCTTAAACAAATTCACCGGACAGACCCAAGGGAGATGTTAAAATACTGCTTTAATATCAATGAAAGAAAGCCGGGGGCTGTACAGCTATAAAAATAGATGCATGCAGAATCACACTTCCTCTTGTGCATGCAGAGCTTGTATATCTTTTCGTAAGCCATCTGTGATGTCATCCTATGTGGCATTTTACAAAACCTATTAACGCGAGGGATTGAATTAGGGGAACAAATCTTCTTATAGAGACATATAATTGTTAACATTACATTGGTTGCCCCTTGTCTGTAGGACATGCCCTGAGCTACTTCTGCATGCGTACTATACTGATTATAGTAGAGAATATGGCAGCGAATTGGTAACTGCAACATTGTATGTGAAAGTGCATGGCAGACCTTATGATTGGTTGGCAACCCCATCCAACCTTGGACTTTCAGCTTGTTTAGCAGCATGTGAGTAGAAACTAAACCTAGGTGCTCGAGATGCGGCAATTCATTTCTTGTTTTCTCAGTTAGTCCATCATGTGTCATCGACCTGACCCTTAGCCATGGCCTTCTGTTTGTAGTTGACCTCGTAGTCTGCTCATTGTTCTGGAACATTGAGCTGGTATAAACAGACCACTATCCATCTGGGTTTTAATGAATAGCCCTTGTTTTCGACTTCTGAGTCACGTTTTAGAAGATCTCGATTTTTGTCCATTTCAACCTCTTATTTAGGACTATTTGATTTTATTAAACAGGGTGCAATTACCCTCTCTGGCCTTTAGAGACGTGCTCACTCCACGACACACAGGCTTTTGCCCTCATGATTGTTCAGTATTTGGCACTTAATGTCCTTGTCTCTCCTAATCTTAGCAGAAATGTCTTACGCACGTGGTCTGTTCCTTCTACTCCCTTTGTGCCTTGCACCCATCTCTCGAATAGTCTTCTTGATCCTTGGCCAAGCTACTCCCTTATTCTGCAAGAGAAAGTAGCTTCTTCATCAGTTCTTCAATTTGCAATCCTAGGCTTGTGTTTTTGAGGTAACAGGGTTGCTTCTCAACACAGACGTCCATTTTCTTCTAATGGCCGTCCTAAACGTTATATGTATACCTCTTTTTAGCAAGCTGTTATGTATCTTTTCTACCTTGCGTTACAGCGTATTTACAGTTATTGGTCAGCACGTTATTTTATCTTATATTCACAATTACTTTGTCTTTACGTACATGTTTCTCTTTGTGCTTAAGTTACATTGTCTATTTTAAGTATTTTCATATTGTTTCAGCATAGATTCATACATCTCCTTTATGACATTATTCTGCCATCTTCAGACTTTGTTTAGAGTTCATCCATATTACTCATAATGACATCCTGACATCTTGGTAGTGGACACCCTTCCTGGTAGAAACTCTTACTGGTAGCAACCTTCCACTGTGTCAACATGAGGGTATCTTCTGAATGGCTGTCTGAGTGCATATAGTCATTCATACAGTTGACGCGGTATGGGCATGTTGCATAAACTCGTGAATGGGTTCCCAAATGTAGCTCTTCGTCTGCTACTCCAATGAGATGGTGGTGAGGGGGGTGGGCACCGGCGGAGAGGCATCCACCTACTCCTCTACAATACCACATAGCATATGAAAGTGTACATAAAAAGATGTAAATGGCCAGTTAAAGCCTAACGAAATAAATAAATTGGGTACTTCTATCACAATTGATGCTGGAGTCCAGCCTCTAAGTGCACGGCCAGGTTTCAAAGCTGTGCAGCTCTGCGTTGTCTTGCTTCTAATACAAACACATTGCCCCTGAGTTATCCTGCTGACCTTAAGTCCCTCCTTAACGTAACACTGAAGCCCCATACTTCGTGGCCAGCACTTTACATGTAGACTTTCAGGGGTAAGTTAAAGAGTAGCCCCCTGGACAGTATCCCACACATTAATTACCATCATGTTCAGGATCCACAACACATAACCTAGTTACAGGTTTCCTGATGCACTCTAAATATAAGTATGATGCATTATACATATGCACATAATACCATTGTAGCACTTCAAGATATAGCACATAAATAGGGGCAGAACCTTACACCCATGTAACTCTATGGAGGACAGGGTGGAAAAGAAACCGGTATGTTAACCTACCCCCTGACTCTTATTTCTCCAGGAACCACTGTTGAGGTCCCGGAATCCATTCGGGGCACAGTCTTCTGTGCTTGGTCCAATTGAGAGTGCAGAGGTCACTTTAGGGTGTGGGATTTAGTTTGTCATTCGCAGTGCTTGAATCTCAGTTCCAGGCACTTTCCAGCTGAACACCCTTGCGAAGACGAGATAAAGACTTCTGCAGACAGGTCACATCAGGAGCGAAGAAGACCGATTGCAACAGGGGTCACCTCGGTCAGGCGTCGACAGGCAACCTTCAATGGGTGAACAAAGGAGCAGGTCCTTCTTTTGATGCAAGAAGGCTGAAAATGCAGGAGCAGGCATCCTGTAGTACAAACTGGAGTTCCTCCATGTTCCAAGGAGCGACTTGGAACAGCCATTACTGTAACGAGGTAGCTCAGGAGAGAGCTGGTCAGTCCACCCGTTGCTCCAGGGACACTTCCGAAGGCACGGATCCTTGAGCAGGGGTTGAGACTGGTTGTTCCCACCGGTCCAAGGGTCTAAGCATTGTTAATAAGACAGTTTTTCTGAAGTCCAACTAAGGGCTTCATAAAACCATGCATCTGAGACCGTACATAATCTCCGCTCTTAGTACAAGTCTGTACCACCTGAGAATGTGGTAGCATAGCCAGGCTAATCTTAAGAGGCATAGAGGGCTGTAGCTTGGTACAAAGAAATTGTAGCATACATATGGTCCAAAGAAACATTGAAATGCTAGGTATTGTAAAATTTAAAGGGTTCATTTAAATACAAGTAGACAAAGATAATTCTTGGGTAAGTAAATAATAATATCATATTAACACAATCGTATAAAACCAACTCAATACCTATTGCATGCAAACCAAGGTATAACCTTATTTAGTGGAGCAAGAAGCAAGTCAAGGTGAGTCAAACCGAAGGTTATACATTTAAGGATAGTAATATATTATTCTTGGGAAATAAGACTAGGTTAGATATACGTTTAGGATAAAATCAGTATTTCAAGGGTAGTTGACCCTGTCAGTCATGCAGTGACACTCAGTTATGAAATCACATAATAAACCAACCCTGTGATAAGTGTACTCCTTGCAACATTACTCTTTATAACTCTGTTTAGAGCTGGTAAAACAACTCATGTACTTTCGTGAGGGGCCTTATGATATATGTCATTTATAACGCGCCTGTACACAAGTGTTTCAAGGCGCGAAAGCATACTTATCCTTAAGCTACTCAAGGATAAGTATGAACACTCAATAACTTTTTTAAAAATCAAAACGGGGGGGGGGGGTCTGGGAAACTCTCTACCAGCAGGAACACAGCCCATTGACTTGTTCTTGGGTGGATGACCCCTGGGAGAGTCTCAACCAAGTCTTTAGCTCACTGTTCTTTTCACAGAGAAGAAATATCCCCCATATCAGTCTTTGTCCTGCCCAGGGCAGTCCAGCACCAAAATGCTAGGCAATTCTCCTCTGAACAAGAGTACCACAGCAACCCCATACACGTGTTTCAACCTTGTTGGGCAACATCAATGAGGTGAAGCTGCGCCCCTCTAAGAACAGTGAGCAAGGGGAACCCCCCCTTTGTTTTGCATAAATTAACTTTGGGTTTCACCATAAGTTAACAGTGCGATCCAGACGTGGACCCCTTGCTCACTGTTCTTAGAGAGGTAACAGTTTCACCTAACTGATGATGCCCAACAAGGCTGAAACACGTGTATGGGGTTACTGTTGGTACTCTTGTTCAGAGGAGAATTGCCTAGCATTTCGGCACTGGACTGCCCCTGGGCAGGACAAAGGCTGATATGCGGGGAAATGTCTTCCCTGTGAAAGGGACAGTGAGCTAAAGACATGGTAGAGTCTCTCCCAGGGGTTAATCACCCAAGAACAGGTCATTGGGCTGTGTTCGTGCTGGTAGAAGATTCCCAGACCCCCCCCCCCCTTTTTGTTTATTTCAAAATGCACTAAGCAATTCAAGGAAAGCCAAACTCAATTACACTTTAAGAATGGCACAATGCATTTCAAGGTAAGTAATTGGCCTATTGGTACATAACTATCCGCTATCTAGTAGCTATTTATATCGAGTATACTTTTAAGAAGTGTATAATACAGTTTCTAAGGTAAGTAAGAACTTTATTAAACTATTTTAGAATAGCACCAGAGCAATTCAGGGAAGCATAAGTGTTACAACCCATGGTTACAAGTTTAGATGAGCAGCAGCCATTCAAGGTAAGACCTATATACTTTTTAACCCCTTAAGTGCCAAGGACGAGTATGCTCGTCCTTTTTGCATAGATTTGCATAATAGCCTGGCAGTTCCAGCTACTTAAAGGTATGTATGAACCCTAAGACTGTTTTAGAATCTGTATAAAGCAGACCAGGGAAAGCAAAATATATTTCAAGGCAGGTAAATCCTATTGGTAAGCTTTTACACTCATTCAGTTAAGCAATGATAAAACAGTACCAACACAAATTACTTCTTAGAAGGGGAAAACACCATTCAAAGTACTTTAACACTTTAGAGGGGCAGAATGCAACTCAAAGGTAAGCATAAACTTAATGACACTTTGTAGCTTCTTCTTTCACAGAGATAGTTACCACGCTAACTTCTTTAGCAAGTAAGTATTTAACACTTGTTATACTTTCAAGGCAGAATCCTTTTCTTATCCTGTCCTTCGAGGGGATTGGGTCTTCCGACGTATTCCATATCTATGACAGGTAATCCCCACAGCTGTGCTGCTTCGGAAACTTTTTTCTGCGTCGATGCGCCGTCGCCGAGGACCTCCTCTGACGTCATACGATGTGATAAGTAGGACGCACGACGCCCATAGCCTCAGTTCTGTTTTTTCCGCGAACGTGTTGCTTCGTGAATCTCGGTTACGCCTCGACTCTTTGGAGTTCTGTTCTTCGAACCTGTTTGTTTTTGTGAGAAAATCCTTCGGGTGAAGATGTCTTCTACTTCGTCTTCGACCCCGCGTCCGGGAAGAAAATGCTGGCGATTCTCGAGTTGCAGGGTACTAAGCCGTCCGCGCCCCCGAGTGGGGTCGGTTGTGAGAGGTCGAGAGACACCGCTCGCAAGAGTGGTCGGCACGAGTCACGGGAGAGGTCCCGTTCGGACAAGGGGACTCGTTCTCGACGTACCCGTTCCAGGCCCGGTCCTCGACGCGTTCGAGACCGTGTGCACCTGTGATGTCTTCGAGGAAGACATCGACGCCTGAGGCGTCGAGGGCGTCGACAGGCTTTCTCGAGGCTCCGAGGAAGTCATCGAAGCCGTCGACGCTCAGGTCGTCGAAGGACACGCTCGGAGCTCCGGCTTCGAGGACTGTGTCGACGCTGGCGGCGCTGCATCTGACGTCGACGCCGATTTACTCGACGCCGATCCTCTCGGTGCCGATGCCTGTTCTCTCGACGCCGGCGCCGATTCACTCGACGCCTTTCGAGGCCGGGGTGTCGGAGGTACCCTGTGGCACGGGGGAACCCCCTAGGAAGGCTCTGGTTAAGAGCAAGCACTCTCGGGTGCCTTCTTTTCACCACCTGGAATATATTTCGGAGGTGGATGAGGATTCTGATGGCCTGGTTCCTAGTCAGGTTCCAGATGAGATGGTTTCGGGCCATAGCCAATTTGACGATTTGAGGCAGTCACTGCATGATGCCAGTGGACTGGACACCTCTCCGGAGGTAGAGTTTTGTAGGCCTGAGCCTGGCTCTCATGCCGATTCCTCGTACCGGCGCCTTATGGCTAGTGTCTCAGAGTACTTGGGGTAGTCTGCTCCCCCAGGGGAGTTTGTGCAGGATGATCTCACGGACATCCTTGATGTTGGTCCCCCAACTGACCCAGTACTGCCGTTTCATATGGCTCTACAGAGAAGGGTGGCGGCGTCTTGGACTGCTCCGGAGAGTCTCCCGGCGGTGGGCAGGTCCTTGTCGCGAAAATACCGTCCAGCCAGTAGCGACCCCTGCTACTTGACCAGGCACCCCACTCCGGAGAGTTTAGTGGTACAGGCGGCCCCGGCAAAGCAGGCGTCGTACCCTACCATCCCTCCTGATAGGGACGACAAACGTTTTGATGGCTGGGCGAAGAAAGTGTTTTCTTCAGGTGGTATGGCGCTTCAGGCGGCCAACTCCATTTGTGCCTTGTCTCGTTTCACACACACTCTGTGGAACTGTGTTGCGTTAGCGGCTGAACATATTACCGAAGGGGACGAACGGGATGCTTTCCTTGCTATGGTCCAGGATGGTAAGGATGCCATGTGTGAGTCCGTTCACACATGGGTTTGGACATGGCTAAATGCATCAGCAGGTCCATGGCGGCGAGCACCGTGATACGCAGGTTTGCGTGGTTGCGGAAGTAGGGGTTTGCTCCTGATGTGCAGTCCCGGCTCCTCAACATGCCCTTTGACGGTGAACACCTTTTTGGCAGCAAGGCTGACGAGAGCCTTGAGAGGTTGCAGACCTCCAAAGCTGCAGCGAAGTCGTTGGGCGCTGCAGTTCGCCAACCTCCGCCTTTTCGTCCTAGGGGACAGCAATGGAGGGGTGGTTCCTTTCGCTATTACTCGTCCTTCAGTAAAGCGAGAGGAGCTGGCAGTCAAAGAGGCCAACGCAGGGGTACCAGAGGTGGACGACAGGGTACCCGTGGTGCCAAGGCCGCTCGGGCAGTTGCCTCTTTGCCCTCAGGTAACGCCGCAGCCGCTACCACTCAGTCATGAGGCCATGTCCCATGGTTCGCAGGTTGGGGGAAGGCTGGCGCAGCATCTTGTAGAGTGGCGTGCCATTACTTCAGATGTGTGGGTTCTGGAGATCATAACCCACGGCTAGTGCCTTCCCTTTCGGCAGAGGCCTCACGACAATCCACCAGGGAACCTCTTTGCAGAGTCCGGATCCGCTCCTTGCGCAGGAAATTCAAGCCCTGCTGGAGAAAGGCGCCATAGAACTGGTACCTGTAGCGGAGAGGAACAAGGGATGGTATTCCCCTTATTTTTGATTTCAAAGAAAGACTGGGGATTGAGACCCATCATGGACTTGCGCGGTTTGAACAAACTCCTCAGGAAGGACAAGTTCAAGATGGTTACTCTCTCTCAAATCCTCCAGGCCCTTCAGCTTCAGGACTGGTTGGTGTCTCTCAAGCTCAAGGACGCTTACTTCCATGTGCCGATCCATCCCAAGCACAAGAAGTACCTGAGGTTCGCGGTTGACGACTCGCACTTTCAGTTTCGGGTCCTGCCGTTCAGATTGACCTCCTGTCAGGTACGTTGTCTTGCGCGGAGGTAGCACGTACACCTGCCTCCCCGTTGGGTCTTGGCGCCTGAGATATTCAACACTCAGGCATCCGCGACCCGCCGGGGAAAGAGGGTTAGGGTCCGCTGGTTTGGATGGGTAGGGGGTATTAGGTAAACCGGGTTGAGGGAAAGGGAGAGGTTTTGGATAGGGTTGGGGTAGTTCAGGGAAAATAAGGTTCAGCCCTCCTGGGCTATCCGTGGACTCTCAGATACTGCCAGATTCATGCACCTTGCACTTCCTCGTGCTTACCAATTCCAACACCCAGATTACTTCTCTAGGCTTGGATGCATTAGACAATACCATATCACATTCATACATTCATACATACATAGATTCTTAGATTTGACCATAGCGTATTACTCAGAGAGCTCCCATAGATTCAGATACACAGGTAAATGCCCCCAAAACATTAACACAAGAGCATTTTGATCACACAAAGGTTTAAGCACTTAGCTTCAGAAGTACGGGATTCTGTCATGGATCGATCACTCCAATGTTCCTTAACGAGGCCACGTAGCCGGCGTTCTGCCACTATAAGAAATGAGACACCTATGAGCTTGGTGCTTAACAGCGTTAGACATAGCATGCGGCGTGCAACCTTAAGAATCAAGGGTTAATGGTGCCGGTTCGCTACAACATAGAATCCAGCATGCGGCTCTGCCAAGCAAGGGTTGACGATGCCGGGTGCCTCGGTTCACTACAATATTGGAGTCCGGCATGCGAGTCTGCCAACCAAGGGTTAATGGTGCCGGTGCCGGAGCCCAATCCGCGGTGTTTCAAGGCCCCGAGTCGGAGCGGGTTAGTAGCACCAAAACTCCCCACACGCCCTCGTTCCCAACCAATGAGTGAAAGCACTTATCTCAAGCAAGCAGCGGGGCCTGCAGTGTTCGCAGGCGGGGAATGGCCCCGCTGACAGCAGCCTGCAGGAGCCCACGGAGACACGTCTTCTCCGGCGAAGAGTCTGTAGCGCAAGCGGGGATCCGTGCGGGTTCTGCGCGCATGCGCGATTGATCGGGCGTGGTCCCAAAGCTTCCCAGAGGCTCGCGGTCGCGCGGGGCCTCTGGGAAATGTAGTCTTCTGTTTCTTTTCAGGTGTTTGTGGACTTCTATGCCAGGAGGGCTGGTCCCAAGTCATTTGCCTGCACCTTGGACACAGGAGGGCCCTGAAATAAAGGCATTTATGTCTGTTAGGCAGTTTGGCAACAGTATATGCCCCAGCTACTCGCACAGGAGTGGGGTTCTTGACAGTACTCCCCCTCCCAACAGGTCCCGGTTTGGCAGGGTTGTTGACATGAAACCGTCGGACCAAACGAGAGGCATGGACATTGGTCGCTGGCTCCCAAGATCGTTCTTCGGGTCCATACCCCAGCCAATCTATTAAATATTGTAGTACCCCATGTTGTATACGTGAATCCAAAATAGACTATCTCATATTCTGGGTTTCCCTGTACGTCGATGGGGGGAGGTCTCTTCAGGTGGATGGACGTGGGTGCCGGCTTTATGAGAGACACATGAAACACTGGGTGTATACGCATCTGCGGTGGTAAAGTTAGGCGGATAGCTACTGGGTTTATGACTTTCTCTACCAAGAATGGGCCTATAAATCTTGGCTGAAACTTCTTGGGACCATGTAAGTGGAGATTCCGTGTAGCCAACCAGACCTTATCACCAATTCTGTACTGGGGGCCTGGTCGTCTTTTCTTATCAGCAGACTTCTTGTATGCTAGTTTTGCTTTGTTTAAATTTATAAGGATATTTTTCCAAATCTTTACTAAGTGTTCTCTGTGTGTTTGAGCCGCAGGCACCATGTCAACGGCCCCATGGGGAACAGGTTGGAATTGTGGATGATAACCATAAGTACCATAAAAGGGTGTTATTTTGGTAGATGAATGTACAGCATTATTATAAGCCAATTCTGCCAACCAGAGAGTATCAGCCCAAGAAGCATTATTATCATAGGTCATGCATCATAAATACTGTTCGAGTGTTTGGTTGACTCGTTCAGTTGGTCCGTCTGTTTCTGGCTGGTAACTGGTAGACAGTCTCATGTCAATACCAGTTGAAGTACAGAAAGCCCGCCAGAAACGAGATGTAAAATGACAAAACCCCGATCAGATACCATACAATGAGGGATGCCATGTAACCTTACGATGTTTTGGAGGAAAAGCTCGACTAATTCTTTGGCCGTAGGAACCCCCTTACAAGGTATGAAATGAGCCAGCTTGCTGAAAGAGTCTACTACTACTATAATTGTGGTGAGGCCATGGCTAGCGGGTAAGTCCACAATCAAATCCAAGGAAACAGTATGCCAAGGCGTTGGTGGTGTCGGTAATGGTTGCAGCATTCCGGCAGGTCTTTGATGGTCCGCTTTGTTCCTTAAGCAACATTCAAAATTTAGTACATACCGCTGGACGTCTCGTCGTAGCTTAGGCCACCAGAAATGACGCCTCAATAATTCGCAGGTTTTCGCAACCCCTGGGTGTCCCACATATGGCAAATCATGACACCATTTAATAGCTTGTAGTTGTATGGCTGTGGTAGGTAAATATAAAGTCGCACCTTGGAAAGGAAGTCCTTCTTTGATGGTTCGTGAATTCTTAGGGTCATTCCATCGTGCTAGTTCCTGAGCAGTCATTGCATTCCTAATGTCATTGAATATATCATCCACAGTGACGCTGCCTATGATGCGTGCGGAAGGCACGATGGGCCTTGGTTCCTCCTCCTTAAGTGTTTTAGGATCTGGTTTGGGGTAACGAGATAGGATATCGGCTTTCTTATTTTCAGTTCCAGGACGATAAGTCACAATAAAATCGTACTCAGCAAATAGCATCGCCCAACGTAGTTGTCGGGGGCTTAGGGCCTTGGCTGATTTCAGGAATTGTAAATTCCTATGATCCGTTAATATGGTGATAGTGTGACGAGCACCCATCAAGTAGTGACGCCACTCATCGAAGGCCACCTTAATTGCAAGAAGTTCCCGGTCTGCTATCACATAGTTACGCTCTGCAGGAAGCAGCGAGCGCGAATAGTACGCAACCGGATGCAGTTGACCTGAATTGTCCCTTTGTGACAGAATTGCCCCCAGCGCGTAGCTGGAGGCATCAGTTTCTACTATGTAGGGGCGATTGGGGTCTGGGTGAAGCAACACAGGGGCCGAAGCAAATGCGTTTTTCAGGGCTTGGAAACCGGTATCTGCAGCTGCATCCCAAAGGAACGTGATTCCCTTTTTGAGCAGACGGGTAATAGGTTGCACCATCTTTGCAAACCCATTAATAAACCGTCGATAAAAGTTGGCAAAGCCTAACACCGTTTGAACTTCCTTCACTGACGTAGGAGAAGGCCACTCCAGGATGGCCTTCACCTTCTTATTCTCCATGGTGATGCCGTCTGGGGATAAAACAAAACCTAAGAACTCTATAGTAGACTGATGAAATTCGCACTTTTCTAGTTTTGCGTAGAGTTGGTGTTCTCTTAGGCGTTGTAGGACTGCTTCCACATGTTTTCGATGTTCCTCCAGGTTGTGAGAATAAATAAGGATGTCATCGATATACACCTTGGTAAAAACGTCTAGATACCCCCGCAAAACTTCATCCAGGAAGTGCTGGAAAGCGGCCGGTGCATTGCAGAGCCCGAATGGCATGACTTGATACTCGTAAAGGCCAAACTTGGTCCGAAAAGCAGTCTTCCATTCGTCACCCTCACGCACCCGCACAAGATGGTAGGCTCCTCGTAAGTCTAATTTGGTGAATATCTTAGCGTCTCGCACCTGATCCAACAGAGTGGATATTAACGGCAGGGGGTACCTGTTCTTTATGGTTATACGGTTGATGGCTCTGTAGTCAATGCATGTCCTCAAGTCCCCGGTCTTTTTTGGGACGAAGAATAAGGGGGACGAGACAGGTGACTTAGAATGGCGTATAAACCCATTGGCTAGGTTAGTTTCGATGTAGGCTTTTAAGTGTTCATTTTCTGCTTCTGTTAGAGCATATATTCTGCTGCAAGGCATGGATGCACCAGGTTCTAGGTCGATCCTGCAGTCGAAGGTTCGGTGGGGCGGCAAGGTCTCGGCAGCGGTTTTACTGAATACATCCCTATAGCTCTCGTACACTGCGGGTAACGTAGTTTCGTTACTTCCTATTACTTGTTCTTCCTTCGTTGACACCTTCCCAACATGCAGACAGGTCTTAAGGCAGTGGCTTGATGAGAAGCACAACGACGCTTGAACCCAGTCTACGTCTGGATTATGGGTACCCAACCAAGGTAACCCTAGAATCATTCCAAATTGGGGTGCTGCGATGACATCGAACCTGATGTCCTCATGATGCTGCGCATCGCATTCCAAATGCAACCACCTGGTTTGCTGAGTTATGCGACCTGAGATTAGGGGTGATCCATCTACGGATTTCACTTCTTCCTCATGCTTTTTAAGGGTTAGAGGAATACCCAACTGATGTGCCAAGGTTGTGTCAATGAAGTTCCCGGTAGCTCCTGAGTCTATCATCAGCTTAACTGGTATACGCTGATCTTCCCAACCAATGTGCCCGGAGATCACAAAAGCCGAACGAGCCTGGGAGGTACGAAAGACATTTGGCTTAGTAATAAAGTGCAACTGGCATTGCATGATGAACTGGTTGAATTTATGTGGATCCCCATGATACCTTTCGGGGGCTGACAAGGGAATAGGGGCTTCCGTGGTCACTGATACCTGAACTGGGGCAGGTGGAGTTGGGTCCGGAGGCAACGGAATAGCTTGGGCATTGGCTTGCACCGTAAGGGCTTGGACCTGACCCGCCAAGTTTGCATAATCATGGCGAGTAGTTTGCAATTCGTGTTTTAAATCACGTAGGGCATGTAAAATCTCCTCCATGGCGACGTGCTACCCAGGCGCTCGGCAATACTTGGGCTTGCGCTCCTGTCAGGTACGTTGTCTTGCGCGGAGGTAGCACGTACACCTGCCTCCCCGTTGGGTCTTGGCGCCTGAGATATTCAACACTCGGGCATCCGCGACCCGCCGGGGAAAGAGGGTTAGGGTCCGCTGGTTTGGATGGGTAGGGGGTATTAGGTAAACCGGGTTGAGGGAAAGGGAGAGGTTTTGGATAGGGTTGGGGTAGTTCAGGGAAAATAAGGTTCAGCCCTCCTGGGCTATCCGTGGACTCTCAGATACTGCCAGATTCATGCACCTTGCACTTCCTCGTGCTTACCAATTCCAACACCCAGATTACTTCTCTAGGCTTGGATGCATTAGACAATACCATATCACATTCATACATACATAGATTCTTAGATTTGACCATAGCGTATTACTCAGAGAGCTCCCATAGATTCAGATACACAGGTAAATGCCCCCAAAACATTAACACAAGAGCATTTTGATCACACAAAGGTTTAAGCACTTAGCTTCAGAAGTACGGGATTCTGTCATGGATCGATCACTCCAATGTTCCTTAACGAGGCCACGTAGCCGGCGTTCTGCCACTACAAGAAATGAGACACCTATGAGCTTGGTGCTTAACAGCGTTAGACATAGCATGCGGCGTGCAACCTTAAGAATCGAGGGTTAATGGTGCCGGTTCGCTACAACATAGAATCCAGCATGCGACTCTGCCAAGCAAGGGTTGACGATGCCGGGTGCCTCGGTTCACTACAATATTGGAGTCCGGCATGCGAGTCTGCCAACCAAGGGTTAATGGTGCCGGTGCCGGAGCCCAATCCGCGGTGTTTCAAGGCCCCGAGTCGGAGCGGGTTAGTAGCACCAAAACTCCCCACACGCCCTCGTTCCCAACCAATGAGTGAAAGCACTTATCTCAAGCAAGCAGCGGGGCCTGCAGTGTTCGCAGGCGGGGAATGGCCCCGCTGACAGCAGCCTGCAGGAGCCCACGGAGACACGTCTTCTCCGGCGAAGAGTCTGTAGCGCAAGCGGGGATCCGTGCGGGTTCTGCGCGCATGCGCGATTGATCGGGCGTGGTCCCAAAGCTTCCCAGAGGCTCGCGGTCGCGCGGGGCCTCTGGGAAATGTAGTCTTCTGTTTCTTTTCAGGTGTTTGTGGACTTCTATGCCAGGAGGGCTGGTCCCAAGTCATTTGCCTGCACCTTGGACACAGGAGGGCCCTGAAATAAAGGCATTTATGTCTGTTAGGCAGTTTGGCAACAGTATATGCCCCAGCTACTCGCACAGGAGTGGGGTTCTTGACACCTCCGCCCCGAGGGTTTTCGCCAAGCTCATGGTGGTGGTGGCAGCGCATCTCAGGCAAGGAGGGATTCACGTCTACCCCTACCTTGACGATTGGTTGATCAGAGGGAGCTCTCCCGAGCAAGTCCTGGATCATCTGTCCGTCACCTGCTACTCCCTTCACAGGCTGGGATTTTCCCTCAATTTAAAGAAGTCCCATTTGACTCCAACACAGTGGCTCCAGTACATCGGAGCAGTGCTCGACACTTCCCTGGGGCAGTGTTTTCCTCCCCAGGTGAGGGCTCTTCACATTCAGCAGATGGTGCACAAGTTTCAGTATGCCCAGACGCTCCCAGCATTCGAGTTCTGGAGGTTGCTCGGCCTCATGGCATCCTGCATTCTTCTGGTGCCAGAGGCTCGCCTGCGGATGAGATCTTTGCAGTGGGCACTCAAGATGCAATGGTCGCAGTCCTCCGGCAGGATGTCGGACCCGGTTCAGGTGCCGCCCTCGGTCGCCCAGGACCTTCTGTGGTGGGCCGTTGAAGGCAACTTGATGAAGGGGGCTCCATTTTGGCTTCCCTGGCCGGAGGTGACGATCGTGACGGATGCATCCCTCACGGGATGGGGAGCTCATGCCAACGAGCTGACAGTCGGCGGTCGTTGGTCTCCGTCGGAGTCCAGACTCCATATCAATCTGTTGGAGCTGAGGGCCGTCAGGCTAGCCCTGAAGGCTTTTCTGCCGACTGTGCGAGGAAAGAATGTCCTGATCCTGACGGACAACACAGTGGCCATGCACTACCTCAACAAAAAGGGGGGGGGGAGGGGCAGGGTCATTTCCTCTGTGCAGGGAGGCGATGCAGCTCGAGTTCTGGGCCATCCAGCAGGAAGTTTCGATCTCAGCAGTTCATCTGGCCGGAGACGAAAACGTGACGGCGGACGCTCTGAGCAGGCAGAGCTCGATCTCTCACGAGTGGGAGTTGGCTCAGGAGATTCTCCTGGAGATCTTCGCCCTTTGGGGGACCCCTCAAGTGGATCTCTTCGCCTCCAGTGTCAACCGGAAGTGCGAGAGGTTCTGCTTGCGGGAATGTCCTCCAAAAGGAGCCTTAGGAGACGCCTTCGTGGTGGAGTGGTCATTCCCGCTGCTGTACGCGTTTCCTCCAGTCCCCGTCATCCCGCAAGTGCTGCGGAGGTTACGGAAGTTCGGTTCCCGGATGATCCTCATTGCTCCGGCGTGGGCTCGGAGGACGTGGTACCCGGACCTTCTCGACTTGTCCATCTGCCCTCCACGTCGTCTTCCCTACCGAGACGATCTGCTCTCACGGGAGGGGGGTCAGGTTCTCCATCCAGAGGTCGGATCCCTCAACCTTCACGCTTGGCTTCTGAAAGGTTGAGGTATAAGGATTGGGACCTCCCTGAAGATGTGATGGAGGTGTTGCTCTCGGCCCGATGGCCAGCAACAAAGTCTCTGTACCGTTGCCGTAAGTTCTGCGACTGGTGCAGAGTTCAGAATGTGGATCCTTTTGCATGTGACATCCCCATGGTTCTGTCCTTTTTACTTTCTTTGGCCCACAGGGGCTTGCAAGTGGGTACCATTAAAGGTTACCTGGCGGCGCTGTCCATCTTTAAGCGCTCGTCTGAAGAGTGTTCCTACTTTAAAATCCCTTTAATTTCACAGTTTCTGAAAGGGCTCACTAATGTGTTCCCTCCGTCACCTTTCCTGGTGCCTGGTTGGGATTTAAACCTTGTTCTTAAGTTACTTATGGGTGCTCCGTTTGAGCCTTTACATTCTTGCCCTTTGAGGCTGTTAACTCTGAAAACTGTTTTTAGTTGCGGTTACTTCCGCTCGCAGAGTGAGTGAGTTACAGGCACTTTCAGTTAAGCCACTCTTCACTGTATTTCAAGGACAGGTTTGTCCTTGGAGTTCGTCCTTCTTTTCTTCCGAAGGTGGTTTCGGAATTTCATTTGGACCAGAAGGTTGTTCTTCCGGCATTCTATCCTCCTCCGCATCCTGTAAGGAAGAGGAGAGGCTCCATAGGCTTGATCCTAGGAGAGCTTTAAGCTTTTATGTTTCACGCATGTCCCGGGTCAGAGTGGACGATCAACTCTTTATTGGTTATGCTGGAAAGCGTTTGGGACAAGCTGTGACGAAACAGACTTTGTCTCGCTGGATTATTTTGGCCATCTCGGAGTGTTACCGCTTTGCGGGTAAGGATCCGCCGGCTGGCTTGCGGGCCCATTCTACCAGGGGTATGGCTGCATCTACTGCCCTGCAGAGGGGTGTTTCTATTCGCAATATCTGTGATGCAGCCACCTGGGCGTCAGTACATACATTTGTACGTCACTATTCCCTCGATTCCATCCGAGGACAGGATCTGGCCTTTGGCAAGGCGGTCCTTTGCTCTGCTATTTGATTGGCAATTCTAAATTTTAATTCTAAATTCTTTCCCTCCTCCTTGCTCTGGTACTGCTTTGGGAGTCTGTCATAGATATGGAATACGTCGGAGGACCCAATCCCCTCGAAGAAGAAGTTAATTTCTTACCTGGTAACGTTCTTTCGATGGGATGGTCCGACGACGTATTCCATATCGCTCCCTCCCTACCTTCCCCTCTGCAGAATTTCTTATGCGATTGCAGCTTAAGTTCCGCAAGGCTTTGTGTCTGACTGGCAGTAGACTAATGTCACACGTTCTGGGGGAAAAAACTACAACTGAGGCTACGGGCGTCGTGCGTCCTACTTATCACATCGGATGACGTCGGACTTCGGAGGAGGTCCTCGGCGACGGCGCATCGACGTCATCGACGCAGGACGCAGACAAAAGTTTCCGAAGCAGCACAGCTGTGGTGATTACCTGTCATAGATATGGAATACGTCGACAGACCATCCCATCGAAAGAATGTTACCAGGTAAGAAAGTAACTTGTTCTTCCCTAGTCTATTGCATGTGGTCTCTGAGGCAAAAAAGGGACCCTAGTGGTCTAGGTGCCAGCTGTAGGCAGGCTGAGATAGGGTTACGTTTCAGGAAAGTCAAAGTTCCATAGGAGATCGTCGTTAAAGTGTTCAGGTACTTAACAGAAGGCTCCCTGTATGTGTTCCAGCATTAGGCCTGGGTAAGTGGTATGGCCAAACTCCCAACCACTGAAACCAGCCACTCAATTTAAGCCTCGTGTGCATCCTGTGAGGCTAAGTAATACCCAAGCTCACATAGTACATTAGGAGAAATGAAAAGTTTCAGAGTGGATACCTTCAGGATGCAGTAGCACAGGACCCGGCCCCTGGATTCTTGGTCTGGAGACAAAAGAACGGGACACTGGATGGGAACTTTCAGCAGTCGGCAGAGTAGGCTTCCAGCAAAGGTTTCTTAATAGATTCTAGTGGCTCTGTGAATTTGGCACCTTTTTACAGCAGCCAGATTAAGAACCACTATCGCCGGTTGGATTCTCTTAACTCTCTCAATCCTGCACTCTGGTGAGTGGACTTCATGGATTCAAATTGTGTCATGAGTTCACCAAAGGTTTTGATGGATTTGGCACTTCGGAAGGCCATGCACCAAACTCGGGCTCAAGATCCCCGGGTATTGGCGGTTTGCAGCCCAGCAAGGTCGCAGTTTGTCGTGGGATGGCTCAAAATGCAGGTTTTATTAGAAATAGTGTATCTCACAAGACTCTGGGTAGGAGTCGTCGATTTCAGGACCCCCAGATCAATTGGAAGGAAGGTTTACATCAGTCTCCTGTTGCACAGCAGGCTCTGCGGTTACTGGAAATCGCTACAGACATCTTTTCTTCATCTTCCTCTTCGGTTTCAGTTCCAGTGGTCGACTTTGTCAGCAGCTTCCAGGTTCGGAGTATTTATCAGTAACTACAACTCCTGCAATCTTTCTCCCTGCTGTTTACAGAAAGGGGCGGTCTGGCTGTCCAATCAGGACAGCCACCCCTCCGTTGAGACTGGGTTCCTTTCAGGCAAGGTGAAAGACGAAGGGCTGCAGAGTTTTGGACTCCTCTCTTGCTTCCTGCCTTCTCAGACACTATGGAGCCTGGGCGTGGAATATAAAGGATTCCCGCCAAAGACATTTCCACTGAGGTTGTCCTCCTCCCCACCCCCTAGAATGGCAGGGGAAGACCTCAAAAACTACAAGCAAACGAGAAATGATGAAAAAAGGAGCCCTCCATTTTAGCAAAATGGTGGCCCTTCTGTGCATTATCGGGTCGATTTAACAGGCCTGCGATTATTAAGACTAAACAGTCACTAAGGTAAAACCACTGCCACCAGCCATTCAAGTAAACTTGCAATTGTAACAAAAGAGCTACAGGTAAGTAAGCAAGGGGATACATTGTATCCCCCAGAACTCCACATAAGGTGGGGTGTGCTGGCTCACTATATAAAATGTGAAGGGGGATGAAAATCCCTCTGTATCCATTGGAAACAGTTCATCCAAATACAAAGAGAAATTAACAGAGAAGCGCAAAGGGGCAGTCTAAGCCCAAAAGTTATAGGAAACTATAGCTCCAACCATACACTATGGAGAGACATAAAACAGTCACCCATAAAAAGAGTAAAAGGGGGGGCGTGGCCTGGAGCACCAGCGATGTGGCAGCTCCTCTAATGGCCTCCGCACGGGGCCGTGGCAAAATCAGTTATATCCCCGTTTCCTGCTATGCCCAAAGAGCAGGAATGATGGCTTGAGGCGGCGGAAGGCCGCGACCACAGCAACCTGGGTGCTGAACGGAGGGTAGATCCCCGAAAATGTGGCGGGGAGACCTGACGGTGGCGTTCGCCTGGAGGATCCAAGATGGCGGGCGCCCCGCGGTAGCCCTGCCTCTGCAGTCTTCCGACAGCCTACGCTGGCACTGCGATACCCCTGATGTCGGACCTCCGCTGGGGCTCGCTTGATGGTGCCCTTGCCACGGCACTCGGAGGCCACCTGGGCTCCCAACTCGGCGTCTGAGACCTGTAGCCCCCGCCATAGCGACTGCCTCGCCTTCCCGCCGGGAGACTCCGGAGAGTCTTGGCGGCATCCTCCTACGCTGCAGCACTGAGCCCGGAGCCCTGGGACGTCCCTCCCACCGCCCGTATTCCTGCGGCGGTCCCCCTGGCACGGGGCTCGCGCCTGGCATTCATTGGAGAGCAGGGCTGCTCTCGCTTCGAGCCAGCGGGGGTGGCCCTCCCTCCCAGACCACAGCCAGCCGCCTGGAGAGGTGGCTCATCCGGAGCTGTCGGTACACTTCAGCTCCTGCTGATCCCGGGCACTTACGGGGTCTGACACCAGCCTTGGCGAGGTGGGCCCCGATCTGGGCTCCGGTGGCCTGGACCCGACAGCGCTTCTCTTCCCTGGCTTCCTGGGGTGTCCCTGCCCACGTCATGCCCCCACCTGCTGATGGGGCCTCAGCCCCTCCGACGGACACTATATACCAGAGGCGGCCCACTCACCGGCAGCCCATAACATCGGACACCCGCTGAGGCCCTCCTGGAACCTTCTGGCAGCACCGTGGCCCCGACCCTTGAGTGGGGGTCACGCCCATTATTCAGGTGAGCCCAGCAGCCCCCCCCAATTTAGGCCTTCCTGCCTACTTATATCCGCCTTGGTGGGGACCCATATCAACTACTACCTCAAGGCCTTCTGAGTCACCTGGGCCCCCCCTCCTCGCGAGGGCCCTGGAGTCCCCTTACTGTTGGCCCCCAAGGCATAGAGTGACGCCTCCTCTGGCTTTCTGGGGCGCCCCTGCCCACCTCCTCTTTCCTTCAGCCGGGTGCGCCTGGCGTCGCCATCTGCTCTCTGGAAAATCTCTCTACCTGGCTGATCTGCCCCACTACGGTGAACCTCACCTTCCCCAGAGCCATGTCGTCCAAGACACCGAAGCCCCCTAAATCAGCTGACATTTCAACCATGCTGCAGGCCTTGGAAAAGAAGATCGACCTCCCCCCTAAACTCACACCCCAGAAGGCGACCGACGACAGAGGGACGCTCGCAACTAAGGAGGACCTCCGGGCCTTTGTCTGACATCAAGTCGGAATTTAGGACCTGTATGATGGAACTCGCGGCCAAACAGGAGCAAGCAGAACAACGGGTCAGCAGCATTGAGGAAAGGGTGGGGGAAGTCAAGGACCGGACCACGGACCACACCAGCTCACTAACCGGGATGCAACGCGCCGTCCAGTCGTTATTGGAGAGAACCGAAATTCTTGAGCATAAACGGGAAGATATGGAAAATCGCTCTCGCCGCAATAACCTGCGCATCCGAAGGGTGCCCTCTTCCATTACCGACAAGGAGCTTCCCGAATACGTCAGCACCCTTTTTCAGTCTCTCCTCCCGGATCTAGATGAGGCACAGCTCTTGCTAGACAGAACCCATAGACTGCGCCCCCGCCGGGAGGTGGACACGGACCCCCCTCCGGATGTAATCACAAGGGTCCATTTCTACACCACCAAGGAGGCCATCGCGGCGATAAGTCGCTCGAAGGACGAGCTCTCCTTCCAAGGCATCCCTCTACAGATCTTCCAGGACCTCTCCCCACTGACCCTTCAGAAGCACAGAATGCTACGCCCGCTCTCGCTCTTCCTTCGAGATCAGCAGATTCGCTACCGATGGCTCTTTCCCACGGCGCTGCAATTCTCGTACAAGGGCACCCCGTGCACCATCAGCCACCTCGATGATGCAGCATCGATACTCCGTCCGGACTCCCCTGGGACTTCAGACCCATCCTGCCCTGGCCGTACGAGCCCGGCTCCAAATACAACCTCCCCAAAGCCGAAACGGGCTCCCTGGTCAAGAGTGCAGAGGAACCGCAAACCCAAATGATATGCGAGGATGCCCATATGGGGCATATAGCACCGGAACCCCCCCTAAACCCTTTGAAGCTTGACGCGGATCCCATGCGGTCCATACCCCCATACAAGGTGGATGCCATCACGTTACCCTTGGAGAGACCCCCAACCATGTTGGTTCTGCCGAAGGACTGCCTGGGCGCACAGGGGCCATGCCGATAGTTCAAAATCGGCCCCCCTGGTCGCAGTTTGGGCCTCCCGTTGGAGGCCGTTGTTGGACGTATTGAGTGTGAGTATCTCCCGTTGGAGACCAGTTCAAAAACCTTCAACCACAGGAGTACCCGAAATAAACATGCTCTCATGTCCTTGGCTGACTTGACTCCCCCACAAACCCCCACTCTTCACCCCCCCAGCAAGTGAATCTTCCGGACCAACCCTCGCATCTGAAACTTAAGTTCACCACCTTGAACGTTAGGGGCCTGAACTCCCCCCTCGAAGAGGAAATCAATCCTACAAAGGCTACAAGACAACGGGACCTCGATCGCCTTCTTGCAAGAGACCCATTTAATCCCAGGGGCCTTTCCTCGCTTGCGGAGCAGACTCTTTCCGCTACAATTCCTCGCCTCTAACGGAACTAAGAAGGGTGGCACCGCTATTTTATTCGCAAAAGACCTGACGCCCCAGATCCTTGACTCGCGGCGATGCCAGGAGGGTCGCTTCATTGCAATCAAATGCACCATTCATGGCCAGCTCTATACCCTCATCTCGGAGTACGCTCCGAACGAATATCAGGAGGGCTTCTACCAAGACCTAGAGGACTCCCTCCTCCCATTCATTGAGGGACATGTCGTCATGGGAGGAGACTTTAAAGGTCTAAACGGTGAAATAGGGTTAGCTTACGACTCTCTTCTCCCTGTAATTAATGGCTTTTTGAGTCAAGCCCCTCTTTAACAAAAAAGAAGGCACTCGGCCCCCTCTTTTCTATAGTCTCTAGGACAACCCTTTGGTTGTTGGGCTTCATTAATTATCTATCCAATAAATGGAAAATGTTAATATCATTAGTTTTACTGACGATTTATATAAAAAACTCCTAGAAAAACCCTCACTGCTGGGCAACAAATCTCCAGTTGTCACACCAGTCCAGAATACCTCAAATAATGACCTGGATACTCTATTTGCAAAGAAAAAGAAACTCGTAAGAACTGAGTCCCACGGGCATCTAATGCTCGAATACCTGAAAGCAGGCGTAATCCCAGAAGGTCTTCAGGTCAAGAACATTCCAAGAGTCTTTCTCGACAACCCCTGGTTCATGACAAAATTCAGTGGAGTGGGCAATAAATGCTCCCGTGATTGGGTAATCCTAGTCATAAAAACCGCCAAAGAAGAAACCAAAAGCCAAAAAGAAGCACTCAAAACTCTCGAAGAAAAAATCAAAACAGAAAACATAATCCCAGACATAAAAATACAACTTGAAAGAATCGAAGAAGAAATTAAAAAATTTGAAAAATTCACCATCGACAAACTCTGGAAGCTACAAAAGGACGTTAAGAATTACAAAGATGAAAGAACATACCCATACCTAGTACCTGGTTTCTACAATCAGATAAACCAAAACACTCAACAAAACATACGTAACCCACGTCGAGCTCAGATGAAATTCGTAACTTTTTCCAATAGCTCCAACAGTAGTGGTTCCAATAGCGACTCCAGTTGCGCAACATCTGCACCTTCAAGTTCAAATCAACAACACCCTTTTCAGGGATGGGGACAACAAGGCCGACCGAGACTATATCAACAACACCCCATGCAAACACGGCAATGGATGGCCCCAGGGAACCAATCATGGTAATACCCATCTTTAATCTCAGCGACCACATCCTAACCCACGAAGAAACCAACGTTCTAAGCAAAAGATTAAATTTCGTCCCCACTATACCCGCCAACAGATTCCAAACAGAAGTCGAACTCCGCAAATTCTTCCGGACTATCAGACTGAAATTCTTCTTCATCAACAAACCAGAAAAAGACCCTCCAAAATCCACTGGCTTGAGACCGCCTTCGACTTTCACTCCACTATCTCACATGGTCTGCCCAGAGATTCTGGCTTTCGAAAACCATATCCTTCTAGAAACCAACAAACTCTTAGAAAAAAACATCAGATACCCCGACAATCTCAATAAAAACGAACGCACAGCCCTGAAAAACCTTGAAAACAATCTCACTTTTTTGATTAAACCTGCCGACAAAGGCGGAGGTATCGTCCTATGGGCCAAAACTTTATACGATACAGAAGTCCTTAAACATCTCAACAATATTAAGTTCTATCGCCAGATACCGGTCGATCCTCCCACCAGACTCCTTAACGAAATAGAAAGTCTTATGTGCCATGCACTCCAAGAAGGCTGGATAGACGACGATGAAAAATTATTCCTGACAAACCGGCATCCGATACTACCCGCATTTTATCTACTACCAAAGATCCACAAAGACGCCGATAATCCACCAGGTCGTCCTATAGTAGCAGGTACAGGATCCGTCCTAGAACCGCTGTCAATTTACATTGACTATTTTCTACGCCCATTCATTAAACAAATGAGGTCCTACGTGCAAGATACTACCTCGACCATCAAAAAACTTGACACCCTAACCATCAATGAAGAAGAATTATTAGTGACCCTGGACGTCGAGTCACTATACACTAGCATTCCTCAACGTGAATGCATCGATGTGTTGGCCACATACCTTGATAAAAGAACCAATAACCTACTGCTTTCATTCTTGAATGCATCCGCATCATGTTAACCGGCAACTACTTAATTTATGAAACATCTTTTTACCAACAATGTCACGGGACCTCAATGGGAGCAACTTTCGCACCAGACGTAGCCAACCTGTTCATGGACTTTTTTTAAAACAAATGTATCTATGACATCAACAACCCTTTCAAAGAAAAAATTAGCTTCTGGATCAGGTACATCGATGATATTTTCATGACATGGAAAGGAAATAATACAGAACTAAAAAGTTTCTTCACATGGCTCAACAATCAAGATCCCTGTATCAAGTTCACAATTCAGGCAGATAAACACTCGATTCCGTTTCTAGACCTCACAGTCTACAAAACCACCACCAACACCCTAGCAACAACCCTCTACAGGAAACCAACAGCCAAAAATACACTTCTGAAATTTAAGAGCTTCCACCCTCCTAGTCTCAAAGAAAATCTCCCATTTGGCCAATTTCTGCGACTAAGGCGTAACTGTACAAAACGAGAAGATTTCGATCAACTAGCAGAGAACTTACCACAAGACTTAAAGAGGCTACCCCAACCACACGATCCGTCAAGCCAGAAAACGAGCAAAAAACAGAAGCAGAGAATCATGCCTTGAACCTACCCCATGAGAGCCTTGCAAGGACAAAAGCACCTGTGTCACTACTTTCTCACCACTCGGCAATCAAATAAAGAAAACCATACTTAAACATTGGAACATTCTCCAAACAGACTCATTTAAACCTACCAAACTCCGTTTCGCATTCAAATGGAGTAGAAATCTCAAAGATCGTTTGGTAAACACCTATACGGAACTGACCAAGCTAAAAGAACAACTCACCCTGTGGAATCTACCTGCCGTCAAAAGCCACTTTAAATGCGGCTCATGCTCAGTCTGTTTTCTGACAAAAAACATGAAATCCATTGATCTAAACGGAAAAAATTGGAATTTCGAGTCGTTTACCAACTGTAAAAGCAAATGGACAGTATACGCAATTCAATGCCCCTGCAATTTGCTATACATCGGTAAATTTAAGAGAGAAGTCAGACAACGTATTTGTGAACATCGCTCATGCATCAAAAATGTTGTTCCAGACAAACCTATGGTGGCACACTTCCAAGAGAAACACCACACCCACAATGACATTTTCTGGTTTGTTCTAGAAATAGCCAGAAACCCATTCAGAGATGGCGATAGAGACCTCTCACTTCGAAAGCTAGAGCAGAAATGGATTTTCCGCCTCAATTCTGTCAAACAGGGCCTTAATATAGCCATTGAATGGAATCTTTTCTTTAAATAAATCCCTATTTTTAGCGTTTTTATAACATGCCTTGTGAAGTATTTTAACAGGCCACTGGGTCTCCTCCCGCCTGAATACCCTCACTACAAATTATGGTTTTTGTCTTTTTAAACTGTAATGCTTCAATCATGTATCTCGAACAAAGATCTTTTCTTGCCTTCTTTTCTGCATGGACGAGACCAAAAAGCCTGTTTATGCAACACGTACCACTCTCTCAAATGTATGTTTAACCAGAAGAATCTGTCGAAATAACATCTGTGTTTTTTGCTCCTAAAGAATGCCCATGTCATTCAGTTATACTAACATTAATACATGAAGTCACCCTTGTTTTGCCACCACGGCAGTCATTTGCTTTCAACACTATTACCTATTAGTGTCCTTATCGCCCATGCGTGTAAATCAACCCATGATGCATGCGCGCCCCTTTTTCCAAACATAGCGTCCCCAGGAATGCCGCCATTATGCATGCGCCACACCGGCCGTAATTGTATTTACACTACGCGCCGCTTCCAATAGTAATCATTTGGTTTCCGGATTTGCAAGGCAGACATTTAGCCGCCTCACGCTCCTTTTTCAGGTAAGAAATCGAGCCCGCCATGACCCATCAATCACTTTGCTAGTTAAATACTAGACTGCCTACCGCTAATACAGAACCGCACCGCGATTATTTCGCTTAAACTAAATTGTACCCTCTTGTTTGGCATACTTTAGCCCAAACCACCGCCGCACCGCGAGCACATACCTAATCGGATGGCAGGCCCTAGCCCTAATTACTACCACAATCACGTACAACCAACAATAGACAGTACAGACGTGAACTTCCCTCACGCTTTACTGGACATTCTCTGGTTCTGCACCATTAAATTCCAGTCTCTATTGACAATGCCCACGGAAATCACAATTCAACACGATACCACCCTTTTGAGCCCACTCAGGCACCCATTAATTCACTGCCCTAATAATCACCATAGACATTTTGCCTGCGGGCAACACTTACCTTCACCATCCGTGGTTTCCCCTTTTTTTAAACAATAAGGACACCTCTCCCTAAATCGTTTGTAAGCACCAGGCATAATACACAACTTTAGCCAGTAAACTATATCCTTTTCCTTCCTACACAGCGGCATAGGCTATGTTTCTAACCTGAAAAAGCCTCCAAGTACACGGAAATTGTACCCGTGTGAATAAAACAATTCGAAAAAACAATTTCATTTTGGATCGCATACCATCAACTAAGGTATGCTACACTCTCGTTATTTGTTCCATTATGTATGATCCTTCATACCATCCAGGCGCATTCATTGCCACCTCTTTCCTATTGTAGATTACCTCCACGGACACCAGACCAATCTATTTGTCTTCCTGAATTCAATTCAACGGTTGACAGAACATAGGTAGGTTTCCTATAGTGCAGCACTCTTTTCATACGGATTCCTCCGTGTGGTCACACTTTTTCCTCTCGACATATTCTCCTCTCTCTCCCTCCCAATAGGCGTTCCCAACCACGTCCTAATGAAAGTTCGGACCCTTCATCTGTGAACATTATCTACCCAGTGAAGGTTGAATACCCTCCGAACCAGAAACACCCATAATGTGTCGACCACTATGACATACTACCAATCTGATTGTAGTATTTGAGATCCACAATATATGTTACTAACCCTCACCTACCAAACTGTGATGTAACAACAGTTTTGTACTTATTTCCATTTTGTGTATTCTTTTGTTACAAGCCAAACTAGGCTTGCATGTGATCTTTCATTTCAAACTGTGTTTGCTTTACTATGAATTCTATATTCTATATGTATGTCTGAATAAACCATTTTTCTATCCATTCCCATTTTTTGTGACTTTCGATAGCTAGCATTTACAAACTAGCTTCCTGCCATTTGAAAACCTACCGCAGTCTAAACAGTGAAATAGGGGTAGTTTATGACTCTCTCTTCTCCCTGTAATTAACGCCTTTTTGAGTCAAGCCCCTCTTTAACAAAAAAGAAGGCACTCAGCCCCCTCTTTTCTATAGACTTTATTGGGGCCCCAGGCCCCCTCAAGGACAGATCCCACCCCCCGACACCCAGAGACCTGAAGTTGGCCGCTGGCCTGCTCCACCTATTCCGCACGCTGAACATTGTAGACTCCTGGAGGGTGCTGTCCACAGATGAAAGGGACTTCACCTTCTACTCATATGTGCATCGTACTTTCTCCAGGATCGACCTGATCTTGACCTCCCCGCAGATCCTGACCTTCACTTATGATGTGGTAATCGCCCCCCCCCCCATCCTCTCGGATCATGCCCCAGTTACATTGACCTTGCGGTCCCACGACCCAGAGCCCCCTCCACGCCGCCGGTGGTGCCTATACGACCCTATTCTGGGGGACATGGCACTGAGAGACTCAATCGCCAGCTCCATAAAGCATTTCGTCGCTGAAAACCGGGACGAGGACACTTCCCCGGCCAACACCTGGGATGCCATGAAGGCAGTCCTCAGAGGTGAGCCGATTGCCCAAGATGCCGCATTTCACAAAAGAAAGCGGGCGACTCGAGCCATCCTCGAAGCCGAAGTCCGTGAAGCTGAAGCTACTCACAAAAGGGAGGGTTGGGCCCCCAAATCCTACAGGATCTTACAAATGGCCAGGAAAAAGCTTGAAGCTCACTACGCTGAGGCTACAGCGAATTTGCGGACCAGAACCAAGCAATGGTACTACGCCCATAACAATAAGGCCAACAAACTCTTGGTAAACAAACTGGAAAAGGTGAAGAGTCGGAATTCTATCCTGGGCCTCCACGATCCGCGGGGGGTGATCCACTACGCGGACCATGAGAAAATACGCCTGGCAACCGCCCACCACCTGGAAATAATGATGGCGGCCCCGAAAGACCCGATCAAGCAGCGTTCCTACATTCGAGAGGCGACCCTCCCGCATCTGACCCCGGCGGCCAGGGAAGACCTTGAAGCACCGATTACGACCGAGGAGGTGGAGCAGCCATTAAGAGCTTAAAACCTAGAACCCTGGGCCCAGATGGATTCTCCACCCGCTTTTACAAAATCTTCCGGCCCCAGTTAGTGGCCCCTCTGGCCCGCCTCTTCAATTTGTTCGTGGCCACTGGAACGGTCACTCTAACAATGCAAGAATCTATCACAGTTCTTATCCCCAAGCCTGGGAAGGACCCCCCTGACATCAGCTCATATAGACCCATTGCCAATATATATTCCAAGATCCTGGCCAATCGCCTAGCACCTATCCTCCCAAACATCATAGACCCGGATCAAACAGGGATTATAAACCACAGGTCGACAAAAGACAACATCCGCAGGGCTCTGGACCTAATAGAGATCGCCACCCCGGACTCCCAACAGCTGGCCTTACTGGCGCTGGACGCAACCAAAGCGTTCGACAAGGTGGACTGGTCTTACCTGCGCCTCACTCTAGAGGCCTTTAGCTTCGGCCTGACTTTCCGGAAAATGATCCTTGCGAACCATCAGGCCCCTAGGACTAGGCTGAGAATCAACGGCCGCTTCTCGGACTCGATCTCCCTCACATTCAGAACGAGACAGGGATGTCCTTTGTCCCCTTTGCTTTTTGCTTTGGCCGTGGTGCCGTTGGCTCAACGAGTTCGGAGAAACCCCGGAATCGGTGGCCTGAGGACCGGCTCTGTGCAACATAAAGTGGCCCTCTATGCGGACGACGTTCTGCTCACCATTACAAACAGAGGGATCCATGAGCGAGGCCTTAACTGAAATCCACAGTTTTGGGATGGTCTTGGGATTTGCGATTAACTTCCAAAAGTCAGCGGCGCTGGGAGTGGGCTTGACCCCAGCTGAATGAGAGTCCTTAGAGGAGAGAGGTCCCTTTCAGTGGAGCATCAAATCGATCCCCTACCTGGGGGCCCAGATCCCCGCACATCCAATGAAAATTTATCGGGCTAACTTTCTGCCACTCTTCGAGGAACTAGAAAAGGATCTGACCCGCTGGCAATCGCAAGAGATCTCCCTCCTAGGCCGTATCACGACATGCAAAATGAACTTACTTCCTCGCTTCCTTTATGCCTGTGCCGCTCTCCTGATAACCATTCCGCTTCCCCCCCCCCTACAGCAGCTCCAAAGGAGGATGGTGGACTTCATCTGGAGGGGGAAGAAAGCGCGCATCCCGCGGAGAACAATGATGGCCGGCACGAGACTGGGAGGCCTGGGGGTGCCCGACCTCCGTAAATACCAAATGGCGGCACAACTGGCCCACCTTCAAGCTTGGGGGCTTGCTACAGGTCGGCCGAAATGGGTGGAGATCGAACAATCCTGCCTCTCTCTCCCTCTTCGCTTTCTCCCGTTCCTACCCACAGCATTACGCCGAAGCTGGCCGGGAACACTAACAGCCACAAAACAAACAATAAAGGCCTGGGAGTGGGCTCGCAGATACTGGGGCGTTCCAGGAGACCTGAGCGCGCTCTCTCCAATCTTCCTCAACCCAGCTTTTTCCCCCAGGGCCCATCCCCAAAGCTTCAGAAACTGGGTCGCAGGAGGCCTTGCCACTCTAGGGAAACTCTTCGAAGGGGACTCCCCACTAACCTTTGCACGCTGTAAAGTGACTTTTCAGTTAACGGAAACGGATAGGTACTGCTACGCCCAATTTAGGCACTGTTGCTCCCACCCGCAGACACGCGCGGCGGTCGCAAGGCCCCTTACCTCACTAGAGCCGATGGTGAACGACCTACCGGCCTGGGGTAAGATCTCTGCCCTATATAGACTGCTGCAGGAAGACCCTCTTCAGTTTAGGCCTTCATATATGTCTCAATGGGAAACGGACCTCGGGCACACCATTGAGACAAGAACACGTTCGGCATCCTGCTGCGTTACCAACTGGGAGTGTGCCATAAGCTACTCCTGCGCTGGTATTACCCCCCTCTACGCCTTCACTTCCAACCGGCACTAGACCCCTCACTGTTGGCGACTCTGCGGCCTCCCAGGATCCTACTTCCACATGTGGTGGACCTGCCCCCGAGTGAAGGAGTTCTGGACTCTCTGCTTAGCTACCATACAGGATGTCATCCAGGTGACCATTCTGCTCACGCCCGAACAGGTCCTCCTGAGGATCCCACTGCCGGGCTCATACCCGAGGTCGGGGAGAAGAGCTGCCCTGGTTTCCCAGTTCTTGTTAGCGGCTAAAATCACAGTGACCCGCACCTGGAAGTCTGCGGACGGGCCGTTGATGGCCCTCTGCTGGGTCAGACTCTGGGATATTTTGATAGCCGAGAAGGTCACGGCAGCCAAAGCGGGATTGCTTCACCGATTTCGAGACATTTGGGCGCCAGTACTGGACTATGACCTGAACTACCCTGCCCTGACCCACAAACCGTGCCTGATTGCAAGTGCTCTTCACTGTATGGACAACCCGCAACCGCCACCAAAACAGTCCGAATGAGGCCCGAGAACTATGCCTGCCAGGGAACGCAGGGGGTGGAAGAAGGGGACTCTGTGTCTGTACGATCTGAGAAGCTACATGTAATGTCTCCTGTTTGTTGATTTCTAAATAAACACATTTTTAAAAAAAAGAGTAAAAGACTAGGCGAGAGGGGAAAAAGATTCCCCTTCACCTAGGGAGATGGGAAAATAATAACCAAGTCCAAGCAAAAGGTTCTGGGGTTGACGGGTCAGGAAGATTTATCACAAATATGAAAATCTTAACCAACAAGCACTGACTAGGTGGTTCTTGAGATCAGGCAGAAGAGCAGTACTTCACCCGGACATCACTGGTGTTGGTGCTGGTCAGCTACAGAGTCTTCCTAGGGTCATCAGTGGGCTGCACGTCGTCTTAAGGTTCTTTGCTCCAACAGTAATCTGTGAAATGGCTGTAGGAATCCTCCTTTTATACAGGATTTTAAGCTCGCCCTGGGCCACCAGTGGTATGGATCCTCACCATTTAAACTGACAGTGGCTAATCATGGATAGCCACTGGCCATGCATCGGCCCAGGAGCAGACATTCAGGCACCAGGATGTGGACCGGGACCAGACAGTCCCAGACCCCACATCCAGCCACACACCCATCCCACCCCTTTCTCTGCGCAAGCAGCAACTTTCCCTCGGGAAAGGGTATTCCATCTACAGCAATTCTGGCCCTCAGGGGGCAGGAAGAAGGCCAAATAACAATATGGCCAAACGTAGGCCCAGTTTTCCAGCACTACTCCGGGAAAAGGTGTACACCCCCGACCAGGGACATTTCCCATGGACACCGCCACCCCACCCCTGCTGGATAGGGAGGGGCGCTACACCTGCCAAATAAAATCAGTTAAGAAATCGGTGTGAAGCCCATCTCCTATTAATTACCAATTCACACATGCACTATAGTGAATTTTACAAGAATACCCTCTTTAGTTATAAAACAAAGCATATACGTTGAATGCCTTTTCCCGTTTCAAAACCTGGGATTCCCCTGGCGTGAGCACCAACTAAACGGGCACCTGCTATGTCAGCTTACCCATCCTTGGAAGGGTCTTGGGGACCTTTAGGGTGAGTCTGTCACAACAGACACCTTAACTAAGCTCAAGTACCAATCACATGGAGTTTGAGGACAGAGGATGGCCTCTTTGGGCGGTCCCATCTCACTAGGCAGCCTCAGGCAGGCTGCCACTTTCTCCCACTACTTCACGCCTGGGTACCTTACGTCTACCCCCCTTTTATTATAATAACAAAACAGCTGTGATGAATCGCAGGTATTCACCCCTTCTCCCTAAAGGGGAGCCCACTCCCTGTGAGGTAAAACCCTCCCTAGGAGTCGAGGCAAGTGGGACTTCACCGGGAGAGACTCCCCCTTTGGGGACAAGGACTCCCGTTCCTGTGAGGAACTCCTTACACCAGCAAATTAAATGGCATACATGGGACTACCTGATTAGGAATGTGGCATCCTTGTCATTGTCTGAAGGCAATGCAAAATTAAATCCAATGGCACGAGAAAAGGAGGATGTCTTTTTAATGCGAGATGCTTATTTATTTAAGAAAGAGGAGTGAGAAACCTGATGCACATGGGAATCCCCCTGACATAATGACACCGGGAGGATGTGGAGCACAAGCTAGACGCAGAGCCTGCGATTTGTGGAGAGGGTGAAAACGTGACGCTTGAGAACTGGCGTTTGCAGATACAGGAAGAGTCTCGGGTGGACCGAGAGAGAAGCAAGCAACCCAGTGGTGGCATGACCACGAGCTGGACATGGTGGTCAGGACACACCAAAAACAACGCTGATACCGCCCGTGAAGCAAGTGAGGTGCACTTCCTACCAGCAGCACTAGTGCAAAGCAGGAGTCCAACACAGACCTGAGAATGTGAAGGTGAGAGAGAAAGGCAACAGCCCCGAGCGAGAGCCGAGCCCAACCACCAGCCCCTACCAAGTAAGAGGTACGTGGGGAACCTGGAAAAGCAGGAGGACCGCGGGACATCACTATCACTCAGAGAAAACTCATCCCAGTCACACCACCTTGAGAGCATGGCTAAAGTTATGTGATGGGAGTTGGAGACAAATAACAAGTGACTGAGAGAGGGAAGAGAGTTATTACATGAAGCTGTCACCTCATCCCAGTACAAAGGATGAACAGTCAAATATGCAACAAAGCTAAGTAAGAGGTGAACGGCCTAGAAGAGAAGGGCTGAGTCCACACAAGTGTTGTAATACAAATAATACCAATAAGCAAAGAGATGCACAACCCAGAGGTGAAAAGCTTAGAAGAGAAATGCTGAATCAATACAGCTGGGATATACCCAGTCAGATCAGAGACATAAGACTGAGTATTACTGGTAATAATAAAAACTTTGATAGGGCAGAGGAAATCCCTAATCAAGTACTCCCAGAGGGAAGACCTGGGAAGAAACTACAAATAACAATCTGACTATTAAGAAAGGTTGTCTTGGAGGACATTCTAAAAAGCAGACCACAGAAAGCACTAGGAAGAAGAGTGTTCTTGAGGAACTACAAGAGTTGATCAGACTATCAATTTTTCCAAGAGGTCATATAATTCAAGGAGTTATTGAATGACCTGGAGGAGAGACCAGGTGAAGAATAATTCCATTGGTCTATTTAAGTTAGTTAACATTAGTGGCAGGGCCAGATAGGGTAGTTTGGATGTAGGACATATACTCTTTGTGACTTTTTGAAAAATGGACAAGCACCGATTCTTTAGATAGGTAGGTTGTTCCCTTTAGTGATAGGGAAAGTTAGGCCTTCTACTTTTAATTTTCATTAAAAGAAATTGCATCATGTCTTCAGTGTGTCCATCACCACCTTCCCACTGCTACAGCCTACACCTACTTGACTTACTGCATAACATTACTATTAAAAACCTGTACTCCCTTCATAACATCCTATTTAACATTAATATACATTATGACAAATCTAGGGAACTCGCCCTTCTCCCCAAGAGGGAGCCCCCCCCCCCTCCATGTGAGGCTAGGTAGGTGAGCCTGCTCCTCAACACCCTCACTAGGGGTCGAGGCAAGCGTGATCTCACTGGGAGAGGCTCCCCCTTTGGGGACAAGGACTCCCGTTCCCGTAAGGAACTCCCTGAGGCTCTCCACGTGATGGCTTGTGTAATACACCACAGTGTTACCAGTTTCATGACAATACAGTGAGCCAATATCATCAGCAACACGAAACTAAGGAAATCACTTTAAATCAGACTGCAATGGACTGTGCAGAGAAGGCTGATAAGGGATGATATGCCAGAGAACCAGAGAAAAAGAGGGCATAGAGCAGAGAGCGGGCAGAGAGCTGAGAGCACACCAAACGCTGAGCGAATCAGGGGGAAGCCCCATGTGCGTAAGAGAACGGAAGAAATTGGGGTTATCATAGAATGTGGAGCCCGCGTATGCCAGAGCAGCTCTGACATAGAGCGAGAAACTCTGGGAGACCAGCGTGTCAGAGCGAAGCAAATCCAAGTCCGGTCGAAGAGAGAGATTGGTGGTGGCGTGACCAAAAAGCAGTCGTGATGGGCAGTCCACCCATACAACAATGCCGACACCACCAGTGGGCGGAACTCACTCCCAATCAGTCACAGCACCAGTGACATTTAGAAGATGAGAGCGAGGCACAGAAGAGAGGCAGCAAAAAGTAAGCCGCAGAGCTACAAAGCAGACGAAAGAGAATTCGATGTCCACCAGGTACTGCCACTGTTGGTTCTGAACACCAAAGGCAATACGGGGAATGGTAATACCGAAGGGCAAGAGGGAGTCAATGTAAAGCACATGTACCTCGTCACAGTATTGGTGTCAAGGGTATTGGAAATGAAGTAAAAAAACAGAACTGTGTTAATGAAATAGAAAGAAACACAAATACTATAAGGTTGGTGGGGAGAAAAGTTGGAAACTTCTCACATTGGGGAAAAAGCAAACTTGTATCCCGAAGGTAAAAAGGAGAATATAAAAGGAAAAAAACACTTTGGGAATACAGTCATCTCACCGCAAGAAGATGAACCTCATACATGAACCAGCACTCTGGGAATTATAACTGGAAATTGAGTATTCAGAGTATACGAGAGGTGAACAATATACAAGGGGACCTGGAACCCTATAAGAGACAGCGATAACGAACTGGAATGGAGCTAAGATAATTAGAGAGAAAGAGCAAAAGGAAACTACCAGTGTTCTAAGGGAGCTACAGCAATTTACAAAAAAGATAACAAAACACTATTTACATTTGGTCTACTTAGTGGAACAGAAGACTAAAAACTGACTGTGAGAAGAACACAGTAACCAGGAGAAGGGAGTCCTTCTCTTGGTCTTAGTTACATTAGTGGTAGGGTCAGATAGATTAGATTTGGGGAGAGGACGGACTAGTTTTGGACATTTACACTGACTGACGAGCACCTTTAGTAAAATAGGTAGGGTACACCCCATAGTCCTAGGGAGAGATTGGCCTTTTATTTTAAATAAACTTCACAGTAATGTCTTTACTGCTTCTTCGTCCTTCTTCTGATCCTTCACAACATATAAATATACTTCTGATGCTTGTTAATCTGCTTAGAATCACATCCTGTGCATATGGTCCGACATCAAGTGGTAACCGTGGAGTATTGTATCTTGTCTTTCGGGGACCGAAAGGGGAGGTCTGCATAGGCGTGTCTGTAACACACTCCCTTTCGTGACGTGTAGTGTACCCAAAATCCCTCACGCGCCGAGGTCCCTCAGATTTTTTCCGCCCAGATAACTGGTCGCCCTATAGCGTATCTCTTCATAAGAGACATTGGGGGTCATTATGAGGTTGGAGGTAAGGGATTACCGGCACCGGTAAGGGTGCCGATGCCGGTAATCCCTTACCTCCGTATTCAGAGTTCCCTTTGTGGGTCCTTCCTTACCTCCTGCTTTTAGCAGGAGTTAAGTACGGGACCCGCAAAGGTACCTCGGAGGTAATTACGGTACCGTAATTTACAGTGCCGTAATTACCTCCTTCCCCATTCCCATTGAGCCCTATGAAAAAGGTGAATGGGGAATTACCGGTCCCTCCAACCCTGGAATGGACCGGTAATTACTCCATTCACCATGCCGGATTTGGGACGGTTTTGAAGGCAACCATGGAGCTAATTACTCCATGGTTAGCTCCAAATCCGGAATGAGGCCCATTGTTTATTATACCGACTTTGTCGGTTATTTCCCCATAAGTCACTTCGACAGCAATTCAAGCAACTTCGGCGAAGACTGCTGGAGGTTTTGACGCCAGTGGATTTCGGCGCATAAAATACGGCGGCTGAGGCATCCACGTGGCCGGGCCCTCTGGCCAGCCTACACAGTAGGGAGAGTGGGGTCGGGGTGGCCATATCTTTCGTTCTGTCTTTCCTCTTACCCCCTCTTTGCCCTCTTGGTCTGGTCATCTTTGTCTATACCTTTCGCTATTGAAAGGACACCATTTAGGTTCTGCCTTAAGCGTAGGGTCAGGTATCCGTGGAAAGACGAGCACAATACGTGTAATTCTTGTCTACCGCTAGATCACGACGAGAAGCGGTGTGCTGCCTGTAAGCTCCTTCGGCCTAAGACCCTTAAGGAGCGCTGTGTAAAGCGGTGGGCCGCGTACAGTATGTCGTGGGCTGAACCCTCTTCCCCCACCGCCACACCCACCAAAAGTGACGGGGGCACTGATGATGATCAGACATCCGTGTCGGATGTCATCGACTTGGAGGCAGACGCTTCTAGGTCCGTCACGCTCATCCCCGACCCCTCTAGGCCTGACATAAGTGTCGCTTTGGGGACAACACCCGGTGACAAGGGCGTACAGAAACCACACACTCGGCACACAACCCCATCACCGATTTCGACAGTTCTGTCGAAAAAGGTGAAAGCGCCAACAGGACCACCGAAAATTTCGACGGAATCCTGTGATCTGGTAGATCAACAGCCTTCCCCGCATTCGCAGCAGCGTCTTGGCGACTGGGCACTCCAAAGCTAAGGGCGCTACCTCTAAATCTGGTTTGAATGCCGAGGCGCGATCATCCGACGCTCTGGTGCCCCGGGAAGGCCCGAAACCTACTCCTAGGCCTCCTAGCCTTTCCGCAGCCGAAGAATCTACAGCTAGGCCCCCGAGGACAGTATCGCAAGGACTACTTCGGCGGTTGGGCTGACGCCTAAGACACAGACGAAACACATGGAGCGTGCCGCGGACAGGTCTAAAGACATGCCATGGCGCCCCAGTACTCGCGAAAGCTACGAGGACAGTCAGGAGCCTCTGTCCAACACCTTTGGGGACAAATTTCAACGCCAACAAGAAGGCAATGTTTTTCCACCTTTTGACCCTTAAGGATCTTGTAAGTGGACCAGGGAAAAGTTTGAAGGATCCATGGGCCGTCTAGAAAGGATTGTCTCGCATTCAGAGCATTCCCCTAAGAGATCTTGTGAAGACCCTCTTTTGGTGTCCGCTTAACGTTTCCATGAAAATCTTGACACTCAAGACCCTTCGGCTTCTGTCCACCATGAAGATGTGGTCCAGATGGACACTTACCATGACATCTATGACGAGGAAGAAGACCCTTCCTACCTGCAAGACTACCCTGATGACCAGGCAGATGCCATGGGCAACTGGGAGGAGAACCAGCAAGTGGAGACGGAGCCATGGGCGCTCCCTATGCAAGATCAGGACACTGATGTCCTATGCCTGGATTCCCCTCCCACCACTCCGGCCTGTTAGGCTTTGCCTGTGGACGATCAAATGGCTTTCAATGCCATCCTCAGAAAGGCAGCAGAGCACTTTAAGATCACCACCCAGGAGGCGGTACCCGAACAAGATTTTGTGCAGGACATTCTCAAAGAGAAACCCCCCCCTCAACCAAGCCATTCCTCTCCTGAACTCTGTTAAAAGAAGGTTGGCCCCCTCCCTGGTCACGCCAGCACAGACCCGGGCAGGAATCCAATTTTGGCCATCTCCTACTGACCATCAATATATTAAAGGCCACGCCACCCCCGACTCCTTGGTAGTCACTACAACCCGGAAACGGGCGGGGGTACCCCTTGCTACGGGGGTGGCACCTCCAGATAAGGAATCTAAAAGGTTGTACGCCTTAGGTAAACGTGTTACCTCGGCAGCTGCATACACCACACGCAAAGCGAATAACACTACGCTGCTTGCCATTTATGCAGACGCACAATGGAACCTTGTACAAGGAGGTCTCCAGGAGGTTCCTGAACCCGCTATGTCCAGACTACTCACCATCGTGGCCAAGGGCAGGCAGGTAAATCAAAATATAATTATAAACACTCTAGACACTGCTGAGACGGCAGGCAGGTCCCTGGCCCAGGGCACACGACTCAAGCTGCACGCTTGGCTCCGCAACTCGGGGTTCAAGCCTGAAACACAGGCCGCTCTTATTAACAAACCCATAGAAGAGACCAAGCTCTTCGGTAAAGCGGTCGACGATGCTATGGAGACGGCCAAGAAAGAGCATGAGACTCTTATGTCCTTACAACAAATAACTCGGATGCCCCCCCCCCCACAGGGGAGGCGGTTTTCGTTGGTCCTTTCGAGGCCAATCCCGTTCAGGTCAAAACTACAATACGGGAAACTGGAACTCTGGACAAGCATCAGGAAGTCCCGCCAACTACCCACCTAGGGGTCAACGACATGGCAGAAGCAGAGGCCCCAACCCCAGAGGAGCCGCAGCCGCTGGTCAGAAATGACCAACGGATCCAGGCCCCTCCCATGTCACCCCGGTCGGGGGGCGCTTAACATCTTTCTTCGCGGCATGGGATGGGATAACTTCAGACCAGTGGGTCATAAAGACGGTCGCTGACGGGTACTGCGTGGAATTCGCCCGACCACCACAGTTCAGACCGCCACGTTCACGACGCCTCATGCCGGACCATCTGCAGATCCTGATTCAAGAGGTGGAAGCGCTTCTGGGAAAGGACACCATAAAAGCCGTCCCTATTCTTCAGGTAAACAAGGGTATTTATTCAGTGTACTTCCTTGTACCCAAAAAGGACCTCACCATGCGTCCTGTTCTAGACCTGCGCCCAGCGAACAAATTTATAAAACATCAAAAGTTCCGTATTGGTAACGCTACAGGAAGTGATCCCACTGTTGAAACAAGGGGACCACATGGCATCATTGGACATGCAAGATGCATACTTTCATATTTCAATGTTGCCAGTGCACAGGAAATACCGAAGGTTCATGATGGAGGACAGGCACTACCAATTCAAGGTGCTCCCCTTCGGCATTGCCTCTGCGCCAAGGGTGTTTACAAAGGTCCTGGCAGTAGTGGCAGCACACCTGCGCAGACTATCCATCCTGGTTTACCCTTACCTCGACGAATGGCTCATAATAGGGGACTCTTACGACCCATGCTTTTTGAACACCCAGAAGACCATAGACCTTCTGTTCAGTCTGGGATTCTCTATCAACGAGAAGAAGTCCAGTCTAGTCCCCAGTCAAGTAAAATGAGAGGGTTCAGAACATGGTTTTTCAGATTCCTCAATATGTAGCCAGTCGGGAGGTGACAGTACGCAAGGCCATGCGGCTGCTAGGTATGATGGCGTCATGTATATACTTGGTTCCCCACGCGCGCCTGCGCGTGCGTCCCATGCAAGAGTGGCTCAACAGCCAGTGGTGTCAGGCCAGCGGACAATGAGAAGATCTGGTAGTTGTTTCGCCAGCCCTCGTTCTCGCTCTGCAGTGGTGGTCGAGGGAAAACCTCTTGAAGGGGAATTCCTTTACCACCCACACAGTGGAAGCCACTCTCACGACAGACTCGTCTCTCGGGTGGGGGTTCACCTGTTTCAGCAGGCAGCGCATGGAGTGTGGTCCCCACAAGTAGCATCCAACCATATAAATCTGCTAGAGCTATTAGCAGTGTTCAAGACACTAAAAGCCTTTCAGACTCCACTACAAGGGAAGACAGTTCTGGTTCTGACAGACAGCACCACAGCCATGTATTACCTAAACAAACAAGAGGGCACACACTCTCCAGGGCTATCCAAGCTGTGCCAAAACATTTGGATGTGGGCTCTCAAACACAAGATGTTTCTGTTTTCCCAACACGTTCCAGGGGAACTCAATCTTCTGGCAGACATGCTCAACAGAGATTGCCCAATGCCCGTAGAATAAGAATGGCGTCTGCACAAAGACATTGTCTCCAACGTCTTCGCAGAATGGGGCTTCCCAGAGATTCACCTGTTTGCAACTCAGGAGAACGCCCAATCCCTAGACTATGCCTCCATATACCCCCAGAACCGCTCCAAGTGGAACGGACTCTGAATAACATGGTCAGGGAAATTTGTCTACGCTTTTCCCCTGAATCCCCTACTCAACAAGATAGTGCACAAGATGTACCAGGAACCAGTCACCATGATATTGGTGGCCACATGTGGGCCTGCTAACCCTGGTTCGCTCATCTAATGGAAATGTCCCTCTCCCCACCAGTAAAACTACCCTGCCCGTACAACATGTTGTCCCAGGACAGGGGGGAGACCCTACACCCATGCCCACAAACTCTGAATTTAGCAGCCTGGCTCCTGAGGTCATAGAGTTTGGACATCTACAGCTCCCTCAGAGATGCATGGACATACTCAGGGAAGCTAAGAAACCTAACACCCGATATTGCTATTCCAGTAAATGGAAACGCTTTGTCATCTGGTGTAATACCAAGGGCGTCAACCCCATCGATTGCTCACCCACACACATTGTGCTGTACCTAACCCATTTGTTAGACGCAGGACTGGTCGTCAATTCCCTAAAGGTTCATCTTGCTGCTCTCTCAGCCTACACCACGTCACAACAGAAAGTGTCATGGTGGAAAATACTAGTTATTAGGACCTTTATGGAAGGGGTTAAGAGAATCCTTCCCCCCCCCCATTTCTCACCCAGCTCCTGGGTGGGCTCTAAATGTGGTTTTAACCAGACCCAATGGATCGCCCTTTGAGCCAATGCATAAAGCAAGTCTAAAAGACCTTACTTACAAGACGGCCATCTTAGTGGCCATCACTTCTATTAGAAGGGTTGGCAAACTACAGGCCCTTTCTGTCCTAGACCCTTTTGTTACTGTCCACAGGGATAAGGTAGTTCTGCGCCCTCATCCCAGATTTGCCCCTAAATTCATCTCGAAGTTCCATGTGAACCAATCGAACTACCCACTTTCTTCCAGAATCACACGAGCATGGCCGAAAGAAGCCTGCACACACTAGATGTGCGTAGGGCAGTCATGTTCTACCTGGAAAGAACGAAACGACTGAGGGAAACAAACCAATTTTTCGTTTCAGTGGCAGCTGGCAGAGAAGGGGATCCTGTCTCTAAATCAGCTGTCTCAAGGTGGATTGTCAAATGCATCACACTGTGTTTCTCTCTTGCTAAGAGAGAACTGCCCTTCAAGCCTAGAGCACACCCTACACTGGGCACTGGGGCTTCCATAGCATTCATTGCAAATGTTCCCCTCGAGTCCATTTGCAAAGCGTCAACCTGGAGTTCTGTACACACATTTACAAAACACTATTGCCTAGACACTCATTCTAGATCTGACTCTCAGGTGGGACAAGCAGTATTAAGACTTTTTTTCTCTACTGTTCCTTCTCATAACCCACCTCAAACTCTGGGTACTGCTCGCTAGTCTATGCACAGCATGTGATTCTAAGCAGATTAACAAGCATTACTCACCGTAATAGCATTTCTGATGATTGTATCTGCTTAGATTCACATGCGCCCTCCCTGCCTCCACGCTCTGGGTGGAAGGAACATAGACGTCTTACTACTTGATCACTTCATGTACTCACTCACAATAGCCTTGGGCTCCCTGATGGCAGAAAAAATACAATTGGAGGGACGTCGGCGCGTGAGGGGTTTTGGGTACACTACACGTCACGATAGGGATAGTGTTACAGACACACCTATGCCGACGTCCCCTTTCGTTCCCCGAAAGACAAGATGCAATACTCTGCGGTTACCACTGGATGTCGAACCATATGCACAGCATGTGAATCTAAGCAGATACAATCATCAGAAATGCTATTACGATGAGTAATGCATGTCATACATATATGCATTGACCAAATTAACGCTACTGTATGTAACACACTGGGAGTACATGACCCCACATAGGCTATCATACATAACGGGGAAAAGAGGTCGGGTCTGCCCGAGATGCACACAAGAGGGGGCGGACATGATGCACATGTTCTGGACGTGCCGGAAGATTCAGGAATTCTGGGGGGAAGTGATGGAGAGAACAGAGACGGGGAGGGGGGTTCATCCAAATGCAGTTGTGGCCCCCTGAATATTGCTTGCTGGAGTTGTTTCCGAGAGGTAGGTGTCAAAATGCACATACCACCAAAATTAAATATCTGATCTGCATACTCGAGAAACACAGGATTGCAATGGCCTGAAAAAGGCAGCGGGTCCAAGGCTTGAGGCCTGGTGGGCGGAGCTAAAGAGATGGTCACTTCCGGAAACTGCAGCATGGCACAGAGCACTCGGGAGAGGAATGCATGAGAGAAGTGCAGGGTGGAGGCTTGGAATGCATTGTTACAGAGCATGTTCGTCCCTGATAAGGGCGTGCCCAGTGGGGAGGAATACAGTGAGATAGTACTCAATGAGGCAGTGTCCTTGGGAGCTGAACAAAAGACGTGTGATTGCACATGTGAGGACCGCAGGGGTTTAAGGAGCAACTGAACTGGATGGGAGGCGGGAATTCAGGCCATGAAGAACTACAACACGTAATCATTTTGCATTTGACATATGCCCACAGACCTGTACTGGCACAACTGAACCGGTCTCTATAATGTCACAATTGAACCTGTCTTTTTGTTTGTGGCTATCACTTTGGGTCTCGGTGCTCCCCGGAGACCCAAAGTGAAAGCCAAGGCAGGCAGAAACACAACGCGGTTGTGTTTGAAAACGCTGCGGTTTTTCTTTCCGAGTTCCTTGGGCTCCTCCAAGCCGGAGGCGCCTGAGAAACTTGGAAAGAAAAACTGCAGTGTTTTCAAACACAATAACGTTGTATTTATGTGTGCGGTCGCTTCAAAAGCGACCGCAAACACAAATACGTTTTTAATGCTGCGGTTTTATTTCTAAGTTTTCCGGGCTCCTCCAGCCCGGAAAACTTAGAAAAAAACCTGTAGCTAGTGCTTATTTAAAAAAAAAAAAAAAATAGCCCTTACCGAGATTCAGCTGCAGCTTTCCTGCTCTGGTCTCCGGTCCCCGTCCTCCGCGTACAGCACCAATGAAGGAAAAGCCACCCAGCGGTAGCTTTTGTTTACTACAGCTGGCTGGCTTTTCCTTCATTAGTGCCGCAAAAGCCATCACAGGCGGGCATCCATTTCACAAAATGGATGCGCCCATGTGCTTGCTTTTGCGAATTTTGAGCTTGAATAGCTCGAAATTTTACATAGGAAGTTTAAAAAAAAAAAGTGCTAGTATTTTTTTTTTTTTAATGTTCCCTATCTATTTTTTAAATAAAGTTTTTAGCTGGACTACCCCTTTAATAAAAACAAATAAAAAATCATATATGCATTGACGTCCACCATATATACAGCATATAACATCCTATGGGCCTCATTATTAGTCCAGCTGTAACCCTGCTGGTGTTTCCGGCGACTTGCCGCAAGACTCGTGACATTTTACTGGCACCTAGCTTGCCGGTGCCACCGGGATATTACAAATCCTGTTGGACCGGCAAGCTAGGTGCCAGTAAATGTTGTTCCCCATTCCCATGGAGTCTCATAGGACTCCATGAGAATGGGTTCACTGAAGCACTGGCACAATTGCTAATGGTGCCGGTGCTTCCATGACGGCTCTACCTACAGTGGCCTCTGCACCCGGAAGGATCAGACGTGTCGGGCGCAGCGGCCCTGGCAGGCAAACTTGTAATTTACCGGCAAGGTCGTATTGAGGCCCTATGTCAAAGTGAGGTGACTGCTGCAATCAGTCACCACCCTCACTGTACCTTCATGGGTCTGACCTTGTGGCTGGCTGACTGATTGGGTCCTGGTCCCCGATTAAAATTGGGGCTTGGGCCCCCCCCCTTCTTTCTTCAGGGTGGCCTGTCCACCACATTGGGCCACTTGCACTCACCGCGCAGCCCGTGCTCTCCTTATCTTCTGGGTGGCCCCCTCCATGAGTCTGGGTCTTGCCGCCATCACCACCGCTCCTGCTGCCCTTCTGGATTCTTCTGAGTGGCCATGTTGGCGTGGGAGTCACCCTTGATCACCACTGCGCCCACTGCCCTGTATAAATCTTCTAGAAGGGCCCCATTGGCTGAGGGGGTCCACCTGCACTCACCGCACAACCGCTGCCTGCTTTAAAATCTTCTGGGTGGCCCCATTAGCGTGGGGACTGTTGCAATGGAGGCCACCCTAGTTATAGTGAACAGGGGAAACTATAGGAGCTCAACCAAACCAATCACGGTAGCATGGAGAGTGTTCAAGGCTTAGTCTCAGGAGAGGTGGGTGGTGGTTAGGGGTCCACAATGAGTCCACACAATGAGCAATCAAGGATTACACTAAGACAATAAGCATGCAAATACTATTTTTATTACTGGCCAAAAAACACTATAAAAATGACTTGAACAGGTAATATCGCACAATACTAATGTAAAACATAATTTGAGGTATCATGAGTAAGACTCGGACACAGAGGCATACTGTTGGGGAGAATTCTCAGAAATGTGCTAATTCCTCTCTAACTTAGAGACCCGCAGCAACTTAGTTTGATTTCGAGGACTTTCATTTTTTAACCTGTAAAGTTATGCAGTACCCTTTGGGTGCACTACAACAACCCTGACCTCCTGGCACTAGAAACCCAACCTTTTGTATAAGTCTGCACTACACAGGTTGGTAGCGTGTTGAGCAGCCAGGCTTATCTCAAGAGGGGTCAATGTGAGCTGTAGGGGAGTTGCACAGAGGATCACGGTGATAAGTATTCAAATAAACTCTTACACACAAGGTTTCTTGAGTAAACAATTATTAATTTATCAGTCAGTTATAGTAAGCCTTCTTCAGAAGGGAGCAATATAAAACAACACACAAATACACTCCAAAAATACACAGTTATCTAAATCAGCAAATACCCATTTGGGATAACACACAGGCACTACCTACACACACAGGCACTACCTACACCCTCAGGTGACTTCAATAGCTATGGTGCTGTTGACATTAATATATCACTGTTGCATTTAGAATATTATTAATGTGAAAGAGGAGAGTTCAGAATGAAACAAGTATTCAAGCAGTTATTCTTAAATTGGTAAGTACTTTCAATACAACCCCCCCCCCAATGCAAAGTCAGTTAACCCTTTCCTGGAAGGAAGGCAAAACGCATAAACAGAAGAGAGAAGAGTCATTCAGGGATCCTAGGCCAGCCAGTTAGCAAAAGTCAAGGTAAACTGAAGCACTTCTTGCAGGTAAGTAGAAAGTCTTTTCCAATGTTTAAAAAGTCTTGGTAGAATAGATTAAAGTCAAAGTAGGGCCACAAGCTGATTAGGCTTGTGAAGTAAAGAAGCTGACAGCAACTCTACACATGCAACCAAGCAAGTCTCCAACGAGGACAAGTGGCTACACAACAAGAGGCAAGTTCTCTTAGACTTTACAGTACCTTTAGGTTGAAGGAAAATTGCAGCAGATGACTTCTGTTCCTGTGCGGCTCTGCAGATCTCGCTGTTCCTGGGCCTCAGTCGTGGGGACAAAAGGGAGGACTTCTGGGGACTCCTGCACTGCAATGGGACGGTCACCGCTTGCAATCAGCAAACTTAAAACAAGTGGCTGCTCGATGTTTCAGCTCCTCGTGTCTACCGCAAATAGCAACACTGCATTTCCTGGCTGTCGAGATGGGCTTTCCTTACGTCTGGTGTCTCGCACTCTGTCGAGGGGGCTCAGGCTTGGTCAGTCCTGCTTCCTGGGAGTCCGCAGGATCTTCCTGGAGCTCTTGGCAAGCTTAAAAGCAACGCATACTAATTTGTGTTCCTCTCCCTGGCTATCTGGTTCCAGCAGCGACTGCAGTGGATACTCGACCAGCTTTGATTGGTCCCACCAACTCAAAGGGAGAAGTCGTCCTTGAAGGAGCTTGCAAAAAGCCTCGCCTTTTATGCAGGTTTCTCCCATTCATTCCAGTCTAGCTGTTAGTCACCCAGCAGGGTGACTGTCCTTGCCAGACAGCCAGCTGGCCAATCACTTAAGAGTGCATTCCTGTCTCCTAGGAGACTAAGCAGAGGGAGTTTCAGGCAACTCACTCGCTTCCTGCCCCCGCCAGACACCCTGGAGCCAGAGGCAGGTTTCACTCGTGAAGCCCTCCAAAGACGAAACAAAGGGACCAAACCTGGTTTGGCACGTAGAGTAAATCTCAAGAAGCACCTTTCCACAAAGAAATGGCAAAAAAGAAGACCGGGCCATTTTGAAAAAAATGGCACCCATGGGTGCTTTACCGTGGCTGCTAACGTAGCCCCTGGTAAAATCCCATAATGGTAGTAAAAAGTACCACTGCCACCTGCCATTCAGTGAGGAAAGGATAACATGAAAATGTTACATGAGAAGCTAGACAAAGGGGATACTAAGTAACCCCTCCAGCACCCTATTGTAAGATGGTGTGTGCTGGGTCTAGAAAGATACCAGTGTAAGTAAAGTCAATTTCATGTTACTGCTCTGGGAAACAGTAGTTTCTGATGTTTGTTAATCTGCTTAGAATCACATGCTGTGCATATGGTCCGACATCCAGTGGTAACCGTGGAGAATTGCATCTTGTCTTTCGAGGATCAAAAGGGTACGTTGGCATAGGCGGGTCTGTAACACTATCCCTAACGTGACGTGTAGTGTACCTAAATCACTCACGCGCCGAGGTCCCTGAGATTGTTTAATTCCGCCCAGATTACTGGTCGCCCTAAAACAGAGCTCTTACATATATATAGCGTAATTGTCATTATTATCGATTTTGTCGTTATTCCCATTAGGTCAATTCGCCTGTTGAATCCTGTGAAACAACTCTGAAGACTGCTGTGGACTTTCAACGCCTGTTGATCTTGGCGATGCCGCCGTCCACGTGGCCGGGCCTTCCGGCCTACACAGTCTGGGAGAGTGGGGTCAGGGTGGACATATCCCTCTCCTCTTTCACCCTCTCTGTTCCCTGAGTTTCGTCATCGCTATAATTGTCTTTCGCTATAGAAAAGATGCCATTTAGGTTTTGTCCCTCGTGTAGGGCCAAATATACTTGGAAAGACGAGCACGCTCGGTGCAACAATTGTCTGCCCCCAACCACAAAGAAGCGAGTTGCGCGGCCTGTAGACTCCTGTGCCCTAAGACGCTTAAGGGAGTGCCGCTTAAAGCGCTGAGCGGCCTACGGCATGTCGCAGGCCGAATGTTCTTACCTCGCTGTTGCAACCTCCGAAAGTGATGGGGGAACTAGCGATGACCAGGCCTCCGTGTTGGAAGCCATTGACCTGACTGCGGACCACTCTCGGTCATGACACCGGTCCCCGGCCCCATCAGGCCTGACGCGAGTCACGCTACGGGGAAAACATCCGGTGACAGAGGCGCACACGATCATAACACCAAACACACAAACCAAGGTTCTGCTTTGGCGACTATGTCGAAGCGTTCCAAAGCGCCAACGGAACTGTCGAAATCTTCAACAGGATCCTCTGATCGGCAGCCTTCCCTGCAACCGGAGTCGCGGCCTGCGACTGGGCAAACCAAAGTGAAGGGTGCTAACCCCAAAAGACACGCAGACGTCGAAGTGCTCCAGGACGACGCACAGACGCTGCTTAAGGGCCGAATGGGGATAAAATCCACTGCTCAGCCCCCGGTTCACCCCCGGTACATCCGGTGGCGTCATAATCTTCTGTTCAGCCTTCGGTGGTCCCGGTGGCGGCGAAATCCTCCGCTCAGCCACCGGTTCAATCGGTAGACCGCATGGATTTTCCTACCATTGCCGACAGCATCGCTAGGATTACTTAAGCAGTTAAACTGAAGGAGCGGTCTGTCAGTCTGTAAAAACCAAATCCCTAACCATTGTGTTGCCCCCCCTCTTGTGCAAGCACGCTCCGGTCTATGTGCACTGTGTTTACTCCTAAATTACTTCTAACAACAGAATAACAAATAACATGAGACACAACACAAAGATAACACATGAATCGATTCAATTACAACAACGGGATACATTTATTTATGATCACACAGCTAAGCATAATGCATAACAATGCAGGCAATCCTAATGCTATGTCTAATTTGCACCTTTTATACTTCTGGTGCAAAGCTACTATGCAATAACTATAAGCCTCTGAGGTTTCCAATGTAAGCCTGTGCTGCAAGTGTGTGGTTCTAATGCAATCTAGTGCAAGCGCTAGCATCCATCACCTCCATGGACAAATCCACACCATCTTCACACCCTCACTCTAGACAATACCTTGGCTGGTTTCCCCTTCATCCAAAGCTCTTTGTGTGTGTGTGTGTGTTCTAATCATCAGTTTAGCCTAGGCCAAAACTATACTTCCCATTCTGTTTCCAGCTCTGTCTTTGCCAGGCCTCAAGATCTCAAGGCACGACTCTGCAATCAGTCAGTCAGTCAGTGGCACCAAGACACCTCTCTCTCTCGCTCTCTCTCTCTCTCTCTCTCTCTCATCTCGTCTTGCACCACCTCCAGCCAACTCTCTGCAACTCTCCCGAACTCCCCTTCAGCAACCAACAACTCCAACTCTCTGGCTCTCTCGATCTTCAGTGCAGTCCCCTCTCCTTACTCGGTTATACTCTTCAAATGACGCACACATCACTATGGTTCTGTCACTGTATTATGATTATCATTCTTCACTTGTAACTATGCCTGTAATTATGTATCCATAAGACCTCTCGTCTCATGCATATCTGCTGAATTAAGAATCCAACACTTACTTGTAACAGCGCCTCGATGCCCATGGGCTGCAAGTGCGCTATACAAATGTGAATAAATAAATAAATGGTTACTTTAAACATTCTCTCCCTCAGCGTTTAGCAAAATGCCTGCCTGTCTGTGTTATGTTCTTGTCGTGTGTACTTTCACGGCATTTTCTGTCACTTCGTGTGCTGTCAGCGTGACCTCATATCTCTCTGCCTTGGCCTTCCGAGTCTGTTGCGAAAAACAGCATCTATTTCCCCACTCGTACTCATTCTCTCCACTGTTGGCACTCTATGCATTACGAAATGCACTTTTAGGACCTGTTCTTAAAGCACCTCTTCTGTGTGAAAAAGCTTCCCTCTCTCCTCTCTACCCACGCCATGTCGCGACCCCTCCCACCTTTGCAGTCTCCGCAAACCACATCAGCCAAGCTGATAAGCTTCCTTCTCGGACAAGGGTTCATGTTATCTGTGTGCCAAGCAAATTCCTTCTTAGTGTAATTCATAACAATTCTCTGCACTGAGCCCAGTGGCGCAGGCAACTTCTGTCCCATCAGAATGGATTCAAATGCCAGCCTAATGCTTTCTAGCGTTTACAATTTCTCTCACAATGCAAGCACTAACTACATAATTCTAAGTGCCTCAACATACAAACATACATACATACATGACAGTCTCTAAGTGTGTCTCTACAAAGCATAACAATGTGTGTTATTCTAAATGGCTTTACGTGCATTTCAAATATGACAGTGTGTGTCATTCCAGGCCTAATTCGTTCTGCTCTAGTGCAAACATAAGTTTCTCTCACAGCCTAAGCGCTATTTCTAATGCAAATATAGATGCATAGCATATCATGGTGCAAATATACTGTGTCTCTAAAACACTACCATGGCACTTCAAATATATGGCAGTGCAAATGTCATTCTATTGCAAATGGCAAAGTGGCAGCCTAAATGGCAAGCACTATATGCATACAGTATCATTCTAAAAGCATATTTTAAATGCATACAAAGGTGAAAGTCTAATATTGGATATTGTCTACTTCAGTAATGTACTAATCAGAACTAAACAGAATGCAATAATGGAATGAGTCCATAGCAAAAGAGTAATGATTGGGTAATGGTGATTCTAATGATACTCTAACAGTGAGTCTAATAATGGGTAATGGTTCTCTACAGATAGTACTTATGATTCATCTAATGATAACAATCCCAGGCTCCTCATTTCATCCAATTCCACAGGTCAAAGGAGGCGGCAAAACACAAGGAACGAACGAGAGATGTGTCGAAAGACACACCACAACGCCCAGAACCCCGCCAGGACTACGGAGAGTCCTGTGTCTTTATCAGGCACATTAGGGGAAAAATCTCGACACCACAGGGAAGAAGATGAACCCTTTCCTACCCTGGGCCCCTCTAGTTCATCCTCATGGACCATGGAGAAATCTGAAGGATGTATGGACAGATTAGAGAAATGTGTCTCCTATTCTGAGGCCCTTGCTCCCAAGAGACCTCGAGAAGACTTTCCTTCTACCCTTGTATCTAAGTTTCGAAGGACCTTGGAGGAGGAGGATCCACATGAAGAGTTTGTGTCCTCACAGATGAGGATGTTATGGACACTTATGGCCAGGATGAAGATGGCACCTTTCTGGAAAACTACAACGTGGATGATCAGACTGGTTTTATGGACAATTGGGAGGACAGCCGTCAGGTTGATGCTCAGCCCTGGACGTCCCTACTCCCACCCAGGACCCTGATGTTCTATGCTTGGATTCCCACCCCCCCTCCACTCCGGTTCGGCAAACCTCCACAGTGGACGATCAGATGGCGTTCAATGCCATCTTGAAGAAGGCGGCTGACCATTTTCAGATCGCCACTCAAGAGGCCTTACCAGACTCTGATTTCGTGGAGGATATACTCAAAGAAAAACCTCCGGCCAGCCAATCCATCCCCTTGTTGAACTCGATCAAGAGGAGGTTGGCACCTTCTTTGTTGACACCAGCCCAGACCAGGGCGGTAAACCCTAGGGTGGAGAAACTGTTTCGGCCTTCTCCAACTGACTGCCTATAGCGAGGGTCATGCCATTCCGGATTCGTTAGTGGTTACCACCACTAGGAAACTGGCTTGTGTTCCCCTGTCTACAGGAGAAGCACCACCCGATAAGGAAAACAAGAGACTTTATGCACTGGGGAAAAGAATAACGACGGCTGCTGCGGTTACCATGTGTATAGCCAATAACACCACGCTATTGGCCAGCTATGTGGACGTCCAGTGGAACCTTCTACAAGAAGACCTCCAGGAATTGCCAGAACCTGCAAGGACCAAGTTGCTCGCCATCATTTCCGAAGGCAAGCAGGTAAACCAGAATGTGCTTGTTAGGCAAAGTTTGGCTGAAGTACCTTCTGGGAACACTACACACAACTAAGACTACAGGTATAGGCAACCTAACATTTGGTATAAGCTTGTACTACACAGTTTTGGTAGCATGTTGAGCAGCCAGGCTTATCTCAAGAGGGGAAATGTGAGCTGTAGTGGAGTTAGACAAAGATTCACAGTTACAGGTATTCAAATAAACTCTTACACTCAAGGTTTCATGCATAAACAATAATGTATTTGTCAGTCAGTATAAAGCCTTCTTTAGAAGGGAGCAATAGCATAGTAACCCACAAATATACTTTAATACTGTACTGAGTTTCTGGATCAGACAAGGCCCTTTTGGGATAGCCCACAGACACAACCTACACCCACTTGTGACTTCAGTAACAAGGGTGCTGGAGACATTAATACCTTACTGTTGGCATACAGAATACTCTCAGTAGTTTGTAAAAGGCAACGGTTATTAGAACACAAGAAATTACAAATATTCTTAAGCAGGGCAAATACTTTCAGATAACAAGAGAAGAGTCATTCAATAGGCTAAGCCAAAGTCAATGGGCGAAAGTCTTTGTATAGGATGCAGCACTTCGGGTAAGTAAATGGAAAAGTCTTTGCACAAGTTCTAAAAAGAAGAACCAAATGTAGGGCAACAAGCTGATTAGACTTGTGAGTTGCAGAAGTTATAAGCACTTCCACAGTAAGAGGTAAGTTCTCTTAGGCTAGTTTTACCTTAGTAAAGAAGAAAAAGATGCAGCTGAAGACTTCTGTTCCTGTACAGCTCTGCAGATCTCACTGTTCCTGTGCCTCAGTCGTGGGGACAAGAGGGAGGATGTCGTGGGACACCTGCACTGTATTGGCACCGTCAAAGCTGGCAACCGGCAAACTTTACTTTCAGTCTCTGTTTCGAGTTTCATCCCCTTGCGGTACAGCAAATGGCAATAAACGCAGTTCATGGCTGTCAAGGTGGACTTTCCTCACATCTGAGGTCCCGCATTCAACTGAGGGGGGGGGGGTGTCAGGCTTGGTCAGTCCTGCTTCGTGGGAGTCCGGAGGATCTTCCAAAAGCTTTAAGCCAGTTTACAAGCGACGCACACAATCTGGTGTCCCTCTCCCTGGCTCTACGGTTTCCTGCATCACTCTGAGGAAATGCAACTAGCTCAGAGATGGGTGTCCAGGTGGCTTACTTGGGAGTTGGCTGGTCCCACCAACTCAAAGGGAGAAGTCCTTGAAGGCCTCTCTGTCGATGCAAACTTGGCGATTTGGACCTGCAGCAGGGCTTCACCGGGCAAACCAACATTCCAGGAGTTGCAGCAGCTGTCCTCTTCAATGTCTTCTTCGGTTCCTTTGTCCAGTAGTCGACTCTGCCTTCCAAGCCAAGAGACTCTCCTTTTATTCAGTTCTCTCCCATTCATTCCAGCCTAGCTGCCACTCACCCAGCAGGGTAGCTGTCCTTGCCGGACAGTCAGCCAGCCAACCGCCACAGAGTGCATTTGGGTCTCCTAGGAGACTAAGCACAGGGAGTTTCAGGCACCTCCCACACTTCCTGCCTATCCCAGACACTCTGGAGCCAGTGGCGGGTTTTACTCCTAAAGCCCGCCAAAGGCGAAGGACCAAAGAGACCAAACCTGGTTTGGCGCGCAGAGAAAAACTCTAGAAGGACCTTTCCACAAAGAAATGGTGAAAAAAGACGACCGGGGACCATTTTAACAAAGGTGGCTCAGTGCCATTTTGAAAAACATGGCTCCAGCGATTTAACGTTACCGTAGTTGCGAACAGTTTGCGGTCGGGGTAAATCATGGTAGTTCATTGCAAAACCACTGCCACCAGCCATTCTGAGAGGAAAGTGTAATTATGAATGCTACATGAGTAACTAGACATAGGGGATACTAAGTAACCCCTCCAGCACTCTATTGTAAGATTGGGTGTGCTGGGTCTAGAATTTTATAGGACTAAATGAAGTCCATTTCAGTCCACTGCTCTGGGAAACAGTAGTTGATCCCAGAGAAGGTATTTAAACCTTGTGCAATCTGAAAGACTTCCCTGTGGCACTGCACTGAACGTGCTGTGTGACACAATTGTTAAAGATGATTCCTATGGAGTTGGTTAGAATCCATAACCAAAAAGAAACACGGTTTATAAAATCACAGTAAAATACGAGAGGGTGGGGGAAAAGTGTCTCACTCTCTCTAGGTTAAAAAAAAATCAAGACCTCGAAATCCAGCAAAGTTGTTGGGGGTCTCTAAGGTAGAGAGAATTAGCGATTTTTGAGAATTCTCGCGAACAGTGTTCAAAAACACTCTGGACGCTGCCGAAATGGTGGAAAAAACCCTGGCACAAAGCACCTTGCTCAAGAGACATGCATGGCTAAGGAACTCCGGTTTCAAGCCAGAGACCCAGGCATCTCTAATTAATAAACCCGTTTGGTAAGGCAATGGACGATGCTCTTGAAACAGCTAAGAAGGTGCATGAGACACTCAAGTCCCTTCAACAGATTACCCAGAAACCCTCTCCTCAAAGAGGAAGCGATTCCCGCCAGTCGTTTCGTGGGCAATCTCGTTATTCCCAAACCCAGTATAATGCAGGAAACAACTGGAATTCGGGAAAAGGGTCCAACACCTCTGCCTCTTATACACCCAGAGGACAGCGGCGTGGGAGTGTAGAGGGCTAGGTTCCAACCCCAGAGGTGCCCCGGCCTCTGGTCAGAAATGACCTATGAATCCAGGTCCCCTCCCATGCAACCCCGGTCGGGGGACGTATAACATCTTTCCTTATCGCATGGGAGGGGATAACAGACCAGCCAACGGGTACTGTATAGAATTTGGCCAACCATCCCAATACAGACCGCCAAGATCAAGACACCTGGCGCCGCACCACCTGCAAATCCCACTGCAAGTGGTGCAGGCCCTTCTAAGAAAGGACGCCATAAAAGCCGTCCCTATTCTACAGGTAAACAAGGGTATTTATTCAGTGTACTTTTAATACCTAAGGTTCATGATAGAGGACAAGCACTATCAGTTAAAAGTCCTCCCCTTCGGCATTGCCTCGGCACCAAGGGTGTTTACAAAGGTACTGGCAGTAGCGGCAGCGCACCTGCGAAGACTATCCGTTCCGGTTTACCCTTACCTCGACTACTGGCTCATAACAGGGGTGTCCTACGAAACATGCCTATTGAACACTCAGAAGACAATAGACCTCTTATTCAGTCTGGGATTCTCCATCAACGAAGAGAAATCCAGCCTAGATCCCAAGTCAAACAATTCCTAGGGGCTCTTATTCAGACAAAAGACGGCCTCGTCTTCCCCTCCAACTAGAGGGTTAAAAACATGCTGTTTCAGATCCCTCAATATGTGGTGACGGTATGCAAGGCCATGCGACTGTTAGGGATGATGGCGTCCTGCGTCCCATGCAAGAGTGGCTCAACAGCCAGTGGTATCAGGCCAGCGGACAATGGGAAGATCTGGTAGTTGTCTCGCCAGCCCTCGTTCTCTCTCTGCAGTGGTAGTCGATCGAAAACCTCCCAAAGGGAGAAGACCTTTACTACCCCCGCAGTAGAAGCCACTCTAACGACCGACGCATCACTTACAGGGTGGGGGGGCTCATCTGCTTCACCAAACGACGCACGGCGTCTGGTCGCCACAGGTAGCGTCCAACCACATAAATCTGTTGGAGCGGTTAGCGGTATTCAGAGCACTGAAAGCCTTTCAGACACAGTTACAAGGGAAGACAATCCTGATCTTAACAGACAGCACCACAGCCATGTACTACCTGAACAAACAAGGGGGCACACACTCTCCTGGGCTATCCAAGCTGTTCCTAAACATTTGGATATAGGCTCTCAAACACAGGATGTTCCTGCTGTCCCAACAGGTTCCAGGGGAACTCAATCTTCTGGCAGATGTGCTCAGCAGAGATTTCCCACTGCCCATAGAGTACGAATTGCAACTACACGAAGACATTGCCTCCAACGTTTTCGTAGAATGGGATTTCCCAGAGATCGACTTGTTCGCAACTCTGGAGAATGCCCAATGCCAAGATTACGCCTCCAGGTACCCACAGAACCACTCCAAGGGGGGAACAGGCTCTGGATAACATGGTCAGGGATATTTGTTTACGCTTCTCTCCCCCTCCCCCCACCCCCCCGACTCCCTTACTCAACAAGATTGTGCACAAGATGCACCAAGAACCGGGGGCCGTGGTCAACCGCCATGTAAGGAAGTCGTGTTCGAGACAGCTCCGTCGATGCGCCCAACATACTGCCGCCAATCTGTACCTTCGCCGTGGTAAAACTTCTGCAGTAACCCGCGAATCAAGAGTAGAATGCCCCGAGATCCATCGACTGAAGTCTTAGACCCCTGCGAGCCTCGACTGACGAGAAACACCTTGCGAGAGGAGAAGGGGCGAGCCCGAAAATGGCGCCCTCCTGCTAACTGCCTGGGAGCCAAGCTCCGCATCCGGCACTGAGGCGTAGCGAGAGCGGAGGGGCTTGCCTCGGCTGCAGTCGAACCGGCTGAAACAACAGGAACTGTGCTACTAACCCAGCTACCCGGCTGCCGGCTGATGTGAACACTGCGCCGCGGCCAACAGACCAATGCCGGGACCTGCACCTGAAGACCCTCCTCCAGCGCAGGTCCTGAAGCGAGGAGAGGACGACGGATCCGGCAACCGCACATCCAGCGGAGCCGTGATCCAGCAACCGAAGGCGCCTTTAAGCGGCATCGAGACGAGAGGTAATGAGCGGGAGGCGGGGGCTGGGAAGATGGCCCATTACTGAACCAAGCAACGAAGCCCTCCGCCCGCTCCTCCATAGAGGCTCCGCTGGTGGTCCTGCATCCCGAGGGGGCCGCGCGAACAATCTAGCCCAAGGCAGCAGGCGGAATTCGTACAGCCCCGCTAAACGGGTCAACAGGTGGACTGTAAAGTGGCTGGGTGGACATAGCTGCATAAGACCGCGAAAGTATGGTGCCCCTGGACTGACCTCCCCGCGGCTCCCCAACAATAACACCAGCTCCCCCAGGGGCTTTATCTACATCCATCGATAGGCTGTGCATAACAGTCCCCACGGGACAGCAGCCATCCGTATAAGCTGAAGCACAGGGTGCAAAACGCCAGGAAACGCCCACTGCCAGGCGCACCGAGTGTGCTAGCACCCGGCGTGGTAGCTCCGGACAGCAGCTAGCTGTAAAGCAATAAACTGGGCACAACAAGTTGAACAAATGGTTTATTGCTTGTAGGGATAAGCTGGGTATTAGAGACCCCCAACCATCTGCACAAGTAGACTGACTCCTCAAAGAATAACATTCTAACACAAAGCTCAGGATTGCTCTGATGTCATCAATAGCTAGGATTTCTATTTACACAAAACAATTTATAATACATGTAATTCGAACGATGGCATTATATAGAGAAAAAGGTGTCTGTTTGCTCAGCAATTTTACCTCCTCACCTTCGCAACCCTTGACAGGCTCCAGACCTGTCCACTCTCCAATTTCACAAAACGGTCAAAAACTTGTACAACCTTAACCGGATCCAAATACAACGGATCACCCCTTTTCTTTATAACAGCTTTCCTTATTCTAACTAGATCGCCCACTTCAACTATAGTCTTCTTTCTTGGAAAGTTTTCATTAACTTTCTCAGCACACTTCCTCTTTCGTTCATCCATATTCCTTTTCACTTCATCCACCACCTCATCCGTTTCTCTGGCCCTGCCTAACCAAGCTGGGGATAACATTGTGTTACTTCTCCGTCCTCTCATTAATTCAAATGGACTCACTCTTGTTTCGGCATTAGGAGCCATCCGCAACGCATACATTTGTTCCTTTACCGCAACTTTCCTGTCCAACCCACACGCATTGGCATTCCTAATACCTTCCATTATACAGCGGTTGACCCTCTCGATCATACCATTGGCTTGAGGGTAACACAATGCAGTCTTTTTATGCTTCATTCCACATCTGTACATGTACTCTTGAAAGAAACCTCCAGTAAACTGTGGACCCTTGTCCGTCAACACTCTCCTTGGCAAGCCCTCTCTCTCAAATATCTCTTCCAGAAATGCTACAATAGATTGACCCGTGACTTCTCTCAATATTTTGAACTCCGTCCACCTTGAAAACATATCTACTATGGCCAACACAAACCTACCACGACCTCTGCCCATATCCACTGGGCCTAAGATATCCATGGCAAGGTCTTGCCACACACCCTTAGGACCTTCAACTCCTTTCAGAGGTTGCACTACAGCAGATATGCTCTTCCCTGACTTTATGCAGTCTACACATCCTCCCACTGTTTTCTCAATCTCGCGGTCCATACCCGGCCACCAATAATCGACCTTAATTACTCCCTTGGTTTTATACGTACCAATATGGCCTTGATGCGCAATAGCAATTAGTTTTTTTCTAAAACATACTGGAACAACAAGCTTATCCCATCGATATATAAGACCATTCTTCACAGATAATTCCTCTCTCACCTCCCACAAAGCCCGCTCTTCTCCAGATAACAATCTTTTCTCTGGCCAACCATCCTTGATAAAATTGGTTATCTGCCTCCACATTTCATCAGACAACAATGCTTCAACCCATTCTTCTTTGTGAAGTACACCTTCCACCGTAGCAAATACCATACTTTCAACTTCAACAGACTCCTTCTCATCTTCCTCATCACTAATCCTTACTCTAGATGCATGATCGGCCTGCACATTGTCCTTACTGGCTACCACTTCAATGTTAAACTTGTGACATTGCAATCTTGTCACCCAACAGGCAACTCTCCTTGAAACTTTGTCCAACCCTTTGCTTTCAAATATAGCCTTCAGTGGCTTGTGGTCTGTTCTTAACACAAATTCCTGACCCCACACAAAGTTTTCCAGTTTTTCTATACCCCAATGGCATGCCAAAGCCTCTTTTTCCAAAACCGAGTAGTTCAATTCAGGACCTCTCAACATGCGCGAGGCATGTAACACCACGGATTCTGCACCATCCATTCCCACTTGCGACATAACCACTCCAATACCAGTTTCACTCGCATCAACAGACAAGATTGTCCTTTTTTTAGTATCATACATGGCTATGGGATTTGCCATATCAATCTCAGACTTAATCTCAACAAATTCCTTTTCACACTCTGCATTCCAAACAAATTCCACTCCTTTTCTCAATAATGCTCTCAGCAAGGTAACCTTATCCGCATATTTTTCAATGAAACGATGGTAAAACTCTATTGTCCCCAAAAATTAACGTAACTCTGCCTTATTCTTTGGAGACTCCATTCTTTTGATTCCATCTACCAACACTTTTTTGGGCCTTAAACCTTCCTCCGATATTTTGTTTCCTAAATACTCTACTACTTGAGTAGAAAAGACACATTTCTCACTTCGTAAGGTAATACCTCGTGTTCTGAAAATTTCTAAAACCTTATTGAGTTTCCTTTTTAAATCTTCTTCAGTACTGCCACAAACCAACACATCATCCTGGAAGCACCAAACATTGTTAATACCTTTGAATAATCCATCCATGACTTTTTGGAAAACTGATGAAGCTGATATTAATCCGAAAGGCATGCGCTGAAACTGGTAAATGCCTTCGTATGTGATAAAAGCCGTCAGTTTTCGTGACTCGGCATCAAGGTTAATCTGATGATAGGCGCTCGCCATATCCAATTTGGCAAAGTATTTGGCATTTCCTATCCTAGACAGAAGTTCTCCCATATTTGGAAGGGGATGGCGGTCAGCAACCACACATCGATTCAATTCTCTTAGATCTATGCATACTCTCAAATCCCCACCAGACTTTTTCACAACAACCACGGGGGAAATCCATTCAACCGCCTTCGCTGGTTCAATAGTGCCAGCTTTCTCCAGTTTCTCCAACTCCACTCTCTCAGCATCACGCAATGACATTGGTAACGGTCTACGTTTTGCCGCCAGGGGCCTGGAACCCTCCTTCAGCACAATTTTGTGAATCATCCCTTTCAAACACCCAATGCTATTATTAAACACATCTGGATACTTGGCAATGAAACTTGTATAACTATCATCCAAACTACAGTCCATGGATAGTTTTTCTACATTTAACTCTTGTTCTTTACTATTGGGATCTAATTTAATACATAGTCCCCTTTGTTCTCTCCATCCCAACAGCGTCTCACCCTGCTTGGTGATATATATTTTTCCGGACGTAATCCTGTCTTTAAATTTAAAAATTGCAGGACAACATCCTACCACATCGATCCTACTGCCACTATAGCCCCCAGGTGTCTTGTCTGACGGGCTTAAATCGTCCATCCTACCTCCCAGCACATTTTCATACACCGCCTTTGACATCAAAGTGATTTTGGAACATGAGTCCGCTAGCATTTTAACTTGGCAACCATTCACTTCCACCCAAGCTGAAGGATGCTCGCATTCATCCATTCCGGAACATTGAACCATATTCACAGTAACAATTTCATTTTCTGAACCTTCATATTCATCTGAGGATGGCCCATCTGGCTCCTCAACCAACATAACGCTCCTCCCAGCACTGACACTGTAATTGGCACAACAATTTGCAAAATGTCCCCATCTTTTACAGATGTTACATATAGCTCTTCTTCCAGGGCAGATCGGAGAATTAGATAGGTGGCGGGCACTCCCACACCTAAAACACAGGCGCTCCCGTCTCCTTTTTCCCACTTGTACATTTTCTTCTTGCACAGAATTATTTGCTATTTGGTTACCATTACCACCCTTGCTTTGATACATGTCAGTCGATTTGGCCGTTTTGCCCTTCTTTTTCTTTTGGTCTTTTGCGCTTTCTATCCTCTTGTCACCTACTTTCAAGACCTCAACCTGTTGGACAGCTTTGGATTCTTTCACAGCAAGTTTTGCCACACATTTCAAAGTATGCTCAATTCTTTTTGCAATCCCAATTACTTCATCTAAGCAAGGGTCATCTTTTAGCCACACTTCCTCTCTGATCCGGTCATTGGCACAATGTAACATGAACTGATCTCTAATATGTTCGTCCAGACTTACACCAAATTTGCAGTTCAGCGATAAATGCCTAAGCGCAGTGATGTATTCCTCTACAGTTTCACCCTCATGCTGAGATCTCATACCAAAGTGATAGCGTTCCAACACAGTACTTATCTTTAGTTCAAAATGTTTATCCAGTTTTGCCAATGCTGCATCAAAGTCATTCATACCTTCCTCAACAACTAGTTCGCTCAATTCAGGTAAAGTTTCAAAAATGTGCTGCCCCTCATACCCCAGAAGATGCATAAGCATAGCCAACTTTCTTTCTACTGACATGCCATTGCCACATGTGGCTTTCACATAATGGAGAAAACCTTTTTTCCAGCGCCCCCATTTAATTCTCGGGGGGCCCGGGGTCGGTAAAAACATCTGGGGACCCGGGATTCCGGATACAGCCATGGTGCCAATCCAAGTCTGTAGTGCTCTCCGAAATCAGCTACCAATCCACCAAAAGCGAAAAACAGAATGTCACTCACTTGCCACCTGCAGCCAATGTTTAAAAATATAAGCGCTCACCTCCTGTAAAAACACTGCTCTCCTCTTAACAATTCCACCATGTGATATCAAAACCAAACATGCGCAATATTGCTTGGAGGTCTCCAGAAGGTAAGCTCAGAGAAGGTTCAGCGCACTTTCCCTTCAGTCCAACGTCGTAGGCCAGATCGGGGGGGGGCAGCTCCTCACCCGTAGGCCTGGCGGTTGGGGGTCTCAGTCCGGCTCCAGCTCCTCAGCTCCGGATAACTACTCACACTCCAGCTGCTGCTTTCCTCTTGCAGCACATCCCATCCTCGTCGCCAATGTAAAGCAATAAACTGGGCACAACAAGTTGAACAAATGGTTTATTGCTTGTAGGGATAAACTGGGTAGTAGAGACCCCCAACCATCTGCACAAGTAGACTGACTCCTCAAAGAATAACATTCTAACACAAAGCTCAGGATTGCTCTGATGACATCAATAGCTAGGATTCCATCAGTAGAACAAGGAATGGGAATCAGATAACACATTAACATATAATAGAAAAGACATCAACATAACACTAGCGCCCGGGCAGGGTACAGGCAACACACGGCCAACCAGCCCAGCATACCAAGCAGGACCCCCCTGGGGCCACACCACTGTACCCTGTAGGGCAAATCCCGAGCACACCACATGATAGAAGGTAGACACGCTTGTGCCACGGAGCTTGCCATTGTGCAAGAGTAGCGCTGATATAAGCAAACCACTGATACCATTTGCACAGCTGGAGTAGGACACGGCAAGCCTGCCTGTACACAAGGGGATGTCCGTAAAAGGCACCAGAGGCAAGCACAGGCAGACAACCATGGAGACCTTCGCAGCCACAGGCATTACCAGACTAGATGCCACATCCACCTCCTTACCTGCTACGGGGGACGGGCCTCCCGAACCAGCCAACTCGCAGCTCCTGGAAGCCATCATGGCACTACAAAAAACAATGGAGAACAAAATGGACGCCGTGGCCATTGACTTGAATTTGCTTAGACAAGACGTGCCTTCCATTGCGAGCAGAACGGAGGCACTGGAGTCCCAGGTAAAGGAGAACACCGAAGCCAAGACCCACCTCTTGAAAGAAGTGGACGCCTTAACCCAAAAAGTAAAGAATCTCGAAGACAGGGCAGATGAGGCAGAGGGGCGCGCACGCCGCAACAACATTCAAATTATTGGACTGCCGGAGGGAATTGAAGGAAATGACCCCACTAATTACGTAGAGAATCTGTTATTGCAAGAAGTCTGAGCCGGCAAACTATCACAGGGTTTCACTATTGAAAGGGCGCATCGATCCCTCACCAAACGACCACCAGGAGGAAATCTGCCAAGGCCAATAATTGCCAAAGTCCTCAATTATAAAGATAGAGAGGCGATGTTAGCCCACTGAAGATTAGATGGCCACATAGAAAGAGACTCTGCAAAAATTGCCATCTACCCGGACTATACCCTCCAGGTCCAAAGAAGCAGAGCCCAATATTCCCACATCAAGGCCAGACTGAAAAATGCGGGCTTGCGATACATGCTACTATGCCCAGCGAGATTGAAGGTCATCCTAAATAACAAGACTCACCTATTTGATACACCCACAGAAGTAAACGAATGGATGGACAGGGAACAGATCCCAGACATAGAAGGAAGACAACGTAAAGCGCAGTAAAATGGCACCCCCAAAAAAAACAACCAATACCACCCTCTGATAGGGTAACAGAAAGTAGCCACACCTTGCAGATTGCGGCAACACTGAGCTACCCGGAGCTGGCCGAACATGTCCTGCCTGGTAACGGACACTACTGAGGCAGTTTTTCCTGCACCCCCAGAATCTCTTTGGGTAGTTACCCGCCCACAGGGCACCAAGAGACCGTAGGTCGAATGGAGCGGAAACTGGATAGTCAGAACGGGGGGGAACCCCGCTAGACTAGTTTTGTTAGTTGAGAGTTCAAAGTTTAGTGTTCAATGGGAAGGGAACCCGCATGTTGAAATCCCGATTGGAGTTTTTAATGGGGCAAATCAAGACCACCAGAAACACCACATACTATTAGATCAAGTGAGAGTCGCTATAAGAGTATGCCATGACCACAGACTGATAGACCAGGAGATAGAACCACCGCGTAACCCACCCATGAACCCATACCCACGCCACATTCATGGATAATAAAGTCAGTCATGTCATGGAATGTTAGAGGCTTGAACAGCTATATCTAGCAACAGAGAGTCCACACCTTTCTCAAACGCCACAAAATAGGAATCGCCCTACTGCAAGAGACCCACCTGAACGCACAAAAGCTAGCAGCGATGGCCAAAATTTGGAGAGGAACCCTGATGGGCACCACGTATTCTAACTATGCTCGTAGAGTACTAATATGGATCGCCCCTTCCATTCCCATTAACCTGATCCACACTAATACTGACAATGAAGGTGGAATGGTCCTGATACGAGGTACCATTGAAGGAAGAGAACTTTTCCTAGTGAATACATACACCCCCAACCACGACGCCACAATCTTCTTCCGCTCGTTGTACACCCGGCTGAGCCTGTGCAAGAATGGCATGTTAATATGGTGGGGTGACCACAACTGCACCCTAGATCCATGCTTGGACAGATCGACAGCAAACACTCCCGCCCTTCCCCTCCCGCCAAAATATTAAATGCCCTCATACAACAGTACGCCCTGCAGGATCTCTGGAGGGCCCAGCACCCAGAAGGTAGAACGTACTCCTTTTACTCACCTCCACATGCAGTACACACCAGAATTGACAGTATAGTAGTGAGCGAGGAACACTTAGATGCATTCGAGGACACACATTACCTGGCTAGAGTACTATCGGACCATTCCCCCCTGATATCCTCATGGACAATAAGGCCACCCAGACCCCCTATACCCACATGGAGACTCAGAAGCAAAGCACTGTTAGACAAGGCATTTTGCGAGCAAATAAGACAAAGTACAACAAACTACTGGCAGACAAATATAGACAGTGTCCAGCACATCAGTACGGCATGGGAGGCATATAAAGTGATGATTAGAGGGGAAATGATAGCCGCCACTGGGGAAGCCCAAAAATCCATCACGTCAAAGTTAGCGCGCGCTGAGGAAGAGCTGAAACAATTAGAAACCATATCCTCTTCTGACCCTGCTCACATACACAGAACAGTCGAACTAAAGCAGGCTTGCTTGCAACATTGGGAGGCACTAGGGAAACTTAGCTACGCGAAACACTTCGAAAGAAGTCACGCCCTGGGAGATAAACCAGGGAAGCTGCTAGCGTGCCTTTATAAGCGAGAAGCCCCTAGAAAACCCATCTGCCTAATCCGCGATGCAGGCTTCCTAGACACACACTCACAAGCAGGCATAAACCACACATTCACGAAGTACTACCAGGCCCTCTATACCGATTCCTCACCACCAACTGACACAGAGATAGAGGATGTACTGGAAAGCATTAGGCTACCACACCTAGAGGAACAAACCGCAGAGTCCCTAGAAGGCCCTTCACCCCTGAGGAGGTTGCAGCCGTCATCAGATCACTACCCTCCGGGAAAGCACCTGGACCGGATTGACTCCCAGGAGAGGTTCTACAAGACCTATGAGGACATATTAGCGCCGTTACTGTCCCAAGTGTTCAATGAGGCATACGAATCAGGCCGACTCCCAGATACCATGAGGGAAGCAGTCATCATCCCACTGTTAAAACCCAACAAAGACAGCACAGAGTGCGGCTCATATAGACCCTTGTCCTTACTAAATGCGGACAACACGATTTTGACGGCAATACTGGCTATGAGGTTACGCAGAGCCATCCCGATCCTAATCCACCAAGACCAAACTGGGTACGTGCCTGGTAGAACCATCACCGAAAATGTACGTAAGCTGCATCATGTAATTTACAGTACCAAAGGTAGATGGGAGAAATGTGCAGTGGCGTCCCTAGACGCCTCTAAAGCATTCGACTCGGTCCGCTGCAAATGGCTTCTGGCTACCTTGTCCAAGATGGGAATAGGGCCTAACTACATCAAGTGGGTCACACTCATTTACACTAACCCTGCTGCCAGAGTACGCACCAATAATACCTTCTCTGACAAATGGAGGCTATCCCGGGGCACTAGGCAAGGATGCCCCCTATCTCCCATGTATCATTGCCATTGAACCAGTTGCGGCATACCTTAGAGAAGAGTATGGAGACGGGGGCATAGAGATAGACGGGGTGACCCACTTAATTTCTATGTACGCAGACGACATGCTCCTCTACCAAAAAAAAAAAAATTTAAAAAAAATAAAAAATTTAAAACCCAAACACATACTGCCTTACATATTAGAGACCTAAGATATACTGGGATCCAGATTAACCATAGTAAATCCTGCCTGTACCCCCTGGCGGCCCTGAGCGAGCCTGAGGCTGAAGCTCTCCCAACACTAGCCCTAAAATGGGAACCAACCTCCTTTAAATACCTGGGCATTAAGGTCCACCGAGACCCCAAGACCGAGCACGCTCTTAACACAATCAGGGCGAAGGAAGGCCTGGGAAATCAATGGATTTCTGGAGCAAACTACCACTCTCGATGGCAGGCAGAGTGGGTCTGCCCAAAATGGTAATACTACCCAGACTTCTCTACTTCTTCACCAACGTACCATACAATATACCATAACAATTCTTTAATGACTTGCACAAGCTCTGCAGGAAATTCCTGTGGCAAGATGGTAGGCGCAGAGTCGCCTTGGAGACAATGCAGAGACCCTATGACAAAGGAGGCCTCAAGGTCCCCAATTTCAAACTTTACTATTTGGCTGGACAATTGAAACACGTGATCCAATGGATGGCCGACGACGCCTCAACAGACACACGCCTGCTGCAGCCTGGAATCGCCCAAATGCTACTCGGGGATCTGCTGTGGACTGCACCAGGAACAAAACACCAATATCCACACTTGATCCTACTAGGAACTCAGATATGGAAAAGAGCCTGCAAGGCTACTAAACTAATAGATCCCTACTCCCAGCAGATCCCGATTGCGGCAATCATGGCAAATAGACCGGGGAGCCACAAGACAATAAGAGACATATGGGAGCCATGTGGCGTTGCCACCCTAGGAGATCTGGTGGACAATCAGGGTATCCTAAATTTCGCTGAGCTGCAGGAGGCCTCTGGGATACACACGGGACAGTTCCTACTGCACAACGCTGTAGTGAAAAGACTAGCAGCCCGCTGGTCCACAATGGAAAACCTAGATACCGGCCACGACAACATCGAGAGCCTGCTGGGGGCAGCGGAGGGGGGGGGGCCACGAGACCTCCAGAATCTACGAAACACTGCTAGACAGCACTATCCAGCACAGCCTCTGCGAAATGGGAACTGGAATTTGACCTACAGTTTGAAGATGCAGAGTGGGAGGACATAACACGATACCACAAGAAAGAAAGTATCTAGAAACGCCAGGTTTCAGATAATACAATTCTACATTATGAACAGAGCATACCTCACCCCAGACATCATCTCTAGATTCAGCGGGGCCGATGCCACGGGATGCCCCAAATGTAATGAACGCCAGGCAGGAATGGCTCATATGTTCTGGGGATGCCCTGCAATACAGACCTTCTGGGCACAAATCAAAGCCAAAGCGGCAGAGGCCGACATCACCCTGGAGGTGCACACGCCTAAAGCATGCATCCTGGGAAGATACCCCAGGAACAAAAAGAATAAGCCACTGAATAGACTTAAGGACTTAATGTACATACTAGCAAAAAGACGCATCGCCATGTGCTGGAAGCGCCCCAAGACCCAGAGCTTATCAACGTGGTGGGAATACCTCCGAAGATGGTCAACGGCCGAAACGGGAGCCTTGGAGACTGCCCAATGCCAACAAAGACTGGACACTTCTAATGACCTACTCCAATGGGTGGTGCTCACAGTGACGCTGTTCAGCCCGAAGGAGGAAGGCTCCTCAAGTGATGACGCGAATAACTCACAATAATTACAGTGCACGGAACTTGTGGTGCAGAACGCTATGGTCTTGAAAGTTGGGAGGGAGGACAGGGAGTTATCGGATCGTTGTAATTGACCAGGTGATGGTCTCTGTTGTTGTATTGTTGAGAAAATAAAAACAAATTTAAAAAAAAGAAAAGATGCACCAAGAACCAGTCACCATGATATTGGTGGCCCCCATGTGGGCCCGCCAACCCTGGTTCTCTCATCTGATGGGGATGTCCCTCTCCCCTCGATGAAACTGCCCTGCCCGTACAACATGTTGTCTCAGGACAGGGGAGAAACACTGCACCCATGCCCGCAAACTCTGAACTTAGCGGCCTGGCTCCTGAGGTCATAGAGTTCGGACACCTTCAACTCCCTCAGAGATGTATGGATATACTCAGGGAAGCAAGAAAACCCAACACCCGATATTGCTATTCCAGTAACTGGAAATGCTTTATCTGGTATCAAGGGCGTCAATACCATTGACTGTTCTCCTACTCGCATTGTATTGTACCTGACCCACTTACTGGATTCAGGCCTGGTTTTCAATTCCTTAAAAGTTCACCTAGATGCTCTCTCAGCCTACACCACGTCACAGCAAAAGGTTTTGTGGTGGAAAATACCAGTTATTGAGGCTTTCATGGAAGGGATTAAGAGGATTCAACCCAGCTCCCGGATGGGAGACAGCATTCCTAGTGGCTATCGCCTCTATTAGAATGGTTAGTGAACTACAGGCCCTTTCAGTACTAGACCCTTTTGTTACTGTTCAGAGATGAGGTGGTTCTGCGCACTCACCCTCGATTTGCGCCTATATGTATTTCCAAGTTCCACGTGAACCAGTCTATAGAACTGCTCACTTTCTTCCAGAACCCCACTAACATGGCCGAAAGGAGCCTACACATGTTAGATGTGCGCAGGGCAGTCATGATTTACCTGGAAAGATCAAAACCACTGAGAAAAACAAACCAATTTTTTGTTTCAGTGGCAGCTGGCAGAGAAGGGGATCCTGTCTCTAAGTCAGCTATCCCAAGGTGGATAGTCAAATGCATCACACTTTGTTACACTCTTGCTAAGAGAGAACTGCCACCCTTCAAGCCTAGAGCACATTCTACTCAAGGCACTGGGGCTTCCATAACATTCATTGCAAATGTTCCCCTAGAGTCTATTTGCGAAGCGACAACCTGGAGTTCTGTACACACCTTTACAAAACACTATTTCCTAGACACTCATTCTAGGTCTGATTCTCAGGTGGGACAAGCAGTACTAAGACATCTTTTCACTACTGTTCCATCTTACAACCCACCTCCAACTCCGGGGACTGCTCGCTAGTCTGTGCACAGCATGTGATTCTAAGCAGATTAACAAGCATCCAAAGACATGCATTACTTACCATAATAGCATTTCTGATGATTGCATCTGCTTAGATTCACATTCTCTGCATATGGTCCGAATCTATGCAGATACAATCATCAGAAATGCTATTGCGATAAGTAATGCATGTCTTATCCCAGAGAAGGTATTTAAACCTTTGGGAAGTCTGAAAGACTTCCCTGTGTCACTGCAGTGAAGGTGCTGTGTGATGCAATGTAAAAGATGATGCCTATGGAGTCTCCACAACCAAAAAGAAACAGTGTACAAAATCACATTAAAATACATGAGAGAGTGGGGAAAAAGGGTCTCACACTCTCCAGGTTAAAAGGGTCTCACTCTCTCCAAGTTAAAAATAAAGTCCTCAAAATCCAGCAAAGTTGCTGGGGGGGTCTCTAAGGTAGAGGGAATTAGCACATTTCTGAGAATTCTCCCTAACACTTTGCTTGTATTCAACACAGTTCAGGGGTGAGTCTCCTGACTCACAAACAAAAGGGGCCTGGTGTACTCTCCTGCCAGGACTTTGCCAGTGTTGTAACACTCATTTGTTCATATTCTTTTCCATGCAAGTATTGGGCCTTTGCCTGTCTTTCATTCACAACTTCACGTGCTTGCCAGGTTCCCCGGGCCCCAGCTTGGGTTCGGCCAGGCTTTCCAATTGCTTTCAATTGGCGTAACACCTAGAAGTACCCCAATCTCCATGTGTGGGCACACTGGTCTCTACTGGCTTCGGAGTTCTCTGCGGTCTGTACGTTGCCCAGCGGTAAGCTTTGTGTTCCATCCAGCGTTGCGTAAGCTCCCGGTCCTCGCACTACAACGGCTCTCCCAGTAGACCGTCTCTTGCTCCTTGCTTCCACAAAGCGGATCTCCGGTCTCGGAGCCTTCACTTCGACACTGCCCCAATCTCATCTGCTCGGCATCTCTCCAGCTTCCCAACTGGCCTTGCGTTTGGTGTGTCTACCTTCCCGGCTTGTCGGGTGTTTTAAAGTTTCAAGTATTGGTTAGCTGTGTGGAACAAGTAGCCTGCACTGTGTGGTTCTCAACAGGCGTGATCTTCATTACTTGGGCCCTCTTCCTCATCCCAGTAGGTCCTAGAAACAAGTATGTGTTTGTCTCTGGTTTTAAACAGGAAGTTCCATATTACAATATGCCATACATAGCTGGGAAGGCAATGACTGGTGACTATTAACCCCTAAAAGGGGGAAGGGCAATGACGGGTCTTCTAGTGAGCCCTCTTCACTCCAACAAGGTTGGTGTCCCCCTCCCACCCCCCCAGATTCCCCCATGTGGTCCTCCTGCATATAGCCACCCCCAGAGTTGGAGTCCTTCCCTGGCCACATCGGGGAAGACCCTCCCCCGCGGTCTAGTGATGACCTTGCCAGATTCGTCACAATATATACAGTCACAGTCTGTGCAGAATAATCAATTCACCCCCCATAATACCTAAAGGGGAAGGGAAGTAATTAGTTATAGCACCAACAGTCCACAGGAATAATTTGACCAACCCTAAGTTGAATGGGGCCTTCTACGTTTCCAATAGTTTTAGGAGTTTGGAAAAAGTTAGGGAAAAGGGTCCTGTGGATGTGAAGATTGTTCCAAAAGGTTGTCAGAGGAGTTTACTGGTGAGTAAAATGCTTTTCTAGCTTTTGGAGGGCTTTTGTAACAAGTGTTGGCAAAGCCAAAGTATGATAACGCAAATCGAAGTTCTTCACAAACTTTTAAAGGTTTGAGATAGGGGCACCAGTAAGTGTTGTTACTATTCACCACCCATACTCAGATTTTTCCTCAGACTTGACAGGTCAAAAGAGGATCGCTGGAGGTTGGATTTCCCGCAGTTGGATCCAGTAGCAAATGCTTAGAAGCTGCGGGTCCAAGCAAAGTTCCTGTCCGGTCCAGGAGCAGAATGCAACCCTTTGCAGTGGATAAATTCAGCAGGCACCGATGCAGGACTCTTCTGAATACTCTACCAGACGGGAGATTGCCAGTTCTACTGATTGTCATCATGCATGGCGACAGCAGGCATCACAGTTATCCTGGTCGAAGAAAGCCTTCTATCTCTGGACCCGTTGATGGTGGGGTGCTTACATTTTGCTGGAAGGCTACTTGCAGGACAAGCTAAAGACCGCCGAAGTTCTGAGTCAAAACGTGGAACGGCGACTCTTCTACCGCAGTAGCGCAAACTGGAGTCGGTCAGCCCACTGGATGACCCAGGGACAATTCCGAAGACACCAAACTGCACAGCCACGAGAAGACGCCGAGACTGGTTATTCTCACAAGTCCAGAGGGTCAAAACACCAACTACAGTCTTCTGAGATCAGTAGCCAGACAGGGCTCCACCCGGACAGTAGCAAGATTTGGTAGCCAAGCCTCTTCAGGACTAGTCCACGAGTCTTTGTTCGTCTGCACAGTTACCAGGATACTTGGTTCCTCTTCAGATCTAGAGAAATGGCTGCAGGACTCCTCTTCTTATCCTAAAATCCAGGTGAGCATAGAATCTCAGCCCAACCAATTGAAGACCTGTCCCACACAGACACCGCAGCAGTGTTCCATTCAGGGACCACCGATGGAGAAACTCATGCAAACACTCACGACATACTGAAACCAGTTTGTGGATTGGGACCAGACAGTCCCAGCCCACATCCTGGCTTCCAACACACATGGCCTGCAGTAGCCTGCGAAAAGCACTGCTTTCACGGGCAAATGCGTGACCTTAAAAGGAAATTCCTGGCAAGGCAGGAAGAAGGCCAAAGAAAAAGCGAAAAACCTTGTGGCACGGCCATGTCAGGACTCTAGCCACATTTAGTGGCTAGAGTCCTAACCTGGTTAGTTAGTGGCTAGAGTCCTAACATGGCCGCGCCACAAAGTAACTGCTGCCACCAGCTTGTCTTTAGGCTCATTTAAAAGTAACCAAAAATCATTTGAGTGTAGGTATATGGTGATACACAAGTATCCCCATTGCACTGCATTGGAAGATGCATTGTCCAAAATGGTTACCCAAAATCAGTATGTTAAAAGAAAAAGGGAAACATATTTTTTCAGTACTGACCGTCTGAAAGACTAGTCAGTTTCCCCACAATAAATGAGCCTGTGCCCTGGCCTTCACCTGGGCTGCTTCTATGGGGGTCATGCATGCAACCCCCTACTAGCCAGGCCTTGTGGCGCCTGAGCCGACACAAAGGACAGGTAAAAATCTCATGTGACAGCCATCTTAGATTGCTAGCCTCTCTTCGTAGCCATTTGCGGTAAATGCAAAGGTGCACAAGTAAAAAGTTTACAATATGGTAGGAAAGCATCCACGGGCAGCAACCCCCCCTCCAGCCCCCCTTCCCTCTCTCCCTCCCCATCCACCTCTGGTCACATTGTATTTGTAATCCAAAAGCTGCACACAAAAAATATAAGGATGCAAAGTATCCTAATGACACTTCACTTTTGGGTGATGGGTGCAGTTTTAAAGAAATACTAGAAATCCATAAAGAGAGCGAGTCGCCCAGCACTGATAGTCTTATGTACTGATCAGTCTCCTGTGGCGGGGCAAATGGAGGAGTCACCTTGGACATTTTTGACTAGTTTATTTATACGATGGTAAAAATGTCTAACTCGCCCTATCGCTATGTTCCCTACCTAACCAAACTAACCAAGGGTGCTAGTCTATTGTCACAGGTCCAAAGAAAAATGTGCTCAGTCCAAAACATACTTCTATCTGACAATACCACTAAAATGAATAACTAAAGATTGCCAAAATCTGTCTTCTGGTACCTTCCCTAAAGCTGTGTCTCGTAGCTTTATTTCAGAGTTTTTCCACTTGCAACAAGTTTGATTTTTCCACTGACTGAAAACAAGTTAATAGAAACTATTGATCCTGGTTCCTAGTGTCTTTCATGAGCTTGTCTAGTTTGTGCTGTATATTCATAGGTCGGCTATCCCAGAGAGCGCAAGACCTATCAATGTCTTTCGTTCTGTCTTTCTGGGTGCAGCCTTTTACATTCCTTCCTCTGTATATTAGTCCTTCAGACTCTTTATACTTGGTGGTTAGGGTTTGGTATACCCCTAATGATGGTATGGCACCACCAGTCCCGGGTCCTCTCTAATGGGTTCCCCTTTCTTTGTCTTTGATTTTTAAGATTGAAAACAGCTCTTAAGTTAAGTTCAAGTATCAAAGTCTCTTAGTAATGGCTTCCACTATTCCTCAACAATTATACTTGGTAACTTTCTCGCTCCTTCCCCCATATACACATTTGTGCTTTCTCAATGATCTACAGTCCTCTTTGCAGTTCCTTTCAATTAATATATGTGGTTCCGGTTGCCCCCCCCCTTCTATTTTCAACCCTGGTACCTTCACTTGTGGTGGGACGATTTTCAGGACTTGGTGTCGGCACAGGTCGCTTTCCTTGACTCCGTCTCCTCTTTCTTAACTCCACTGTGGACTCAATCTTGGCGTCTTGCAGTGTCTGTGTGCTCGGCGTATGGCTGCCGACGGGAAGTTTTGTTCCTCCCATCCTCTCCAGTTTGTGGTGGTGTTCAGGCCCCAGGCCCACCACAACTTTTCCGTGGTCACGCCACCACATTGGATGGTCTCCAGTATTCTGTCCTGGCAGCGGTCTCCCCACGGTCCGTTGCGCCAGGTGTCTTCCAATTGGGTTTCTTCCTTCATGGGCTGCTGCATGCTCCGCAGCTCTACACTGCTCCGCTCCTCCACACTGCTCCGCTCCTCCAAGACGTTGCTACATCAGAGGACTTCCCCTGCGTATGGCTCACTCTCATCTTTATTGAATCATCCCTTCAGGTGTTGCATTGGATCCAATCCCATATAGGCAGATAGTGTTGTTTGCATGGGGAGTTCCTTGTGGAATGAGAGTCCTTGTCCCCTGGAGGGCAGTCTCTCCCAGTGAGGGCCTACTTGCCCAGACCCCTAGGGGGGCGGTCTTGTGGAGCAGACACACCTCCCTAGCCTCAAAGTGGTGCCTCCCTCGTGGGGTGAAGGGGCGAATACTCTTGATTATTTATACTCCTCATAAACAATTTTCACAAAGCAAAGGAAGTAAAGCAGAAGGCTTTACTTACCTCAGAAATGTCAGGTCAGGATTGAAAACAAAGCAAAAAGTAAGGGTGTCCCATAGAGATCTATGGGAGGAAAGCAACAAAAAGAACATGCAGCCACCAGCCTACCTCCTAAATGGCTGGTGAAATAATCACGCTAGGGCACAAAGGGATGCTTAAGAAGCACCCTATGCCTAAGAACCTCATGGACGACCCGCAACCATATACTCTTTAAAAGTAAATACAACGGATGTAGTGGCTGGGGGACTTCAGCAAAAGTTCCTCTGACCACCAAAATGAATTAGAAAACCTAAAAGATTAAGGAGGGGGCAACAAAAAGGGTAGGGGTCCCATAAAATCAGATTGCAGTACTCCCAAAAATTGAGTTGTACCCTACCACATCACCTCTACCATATAAAGATGTTGTATACTGCACTCTGTTATACTGGGCTGGAGCCACCTGAATCCCCAGCCGCTAACGCGCCCATCATCTTTCCAGTAATTACTTTAATACCCGAACCGCCTCTGCTTGCATTTCTGAAGATTAGTCACATAAACCTTGTTCTGACCTCAGTATGGCTCAATGGTTCTTCTACACAATTTCCTCACCCAATTAATTTCTTTAACATAGAAAAATGGGACCAGAAAAGTAGCAAGTTTTTCACTGCCAAAACTCTGCTCCCCAAAGTAACCTTTCTGAGGTTAATAACGAATAAACATACAGGACCTTTTCAGTATTCGCACTGCACCACAGCACTTGATCCGCATGAACTAATTTTAAAATGTACTTACTGAAAATAATCCACATTTTCCTAGCCAGAGTTTTAAGTGTCTTGTAGTATGTTGTTACTGTGTCTTGCTACAGCGTGACACATATACAAGCTATCCATTCCGCACTTAGCTTCCCTCACCTGGGGTTTAGGCACAGTCCAGCACATGAAAGCAATCCTAGTCTGTGGGCATACTTTCCCCCTTGCTTTCGGCCTTGTGACATAATTTAATTTTTCACTTTTCATCACCATCCTTTCTCTGCAGAGCTGCTTTTCAGTATGGCATCAAGATGTCTGAAGGGCGTAAAACACGGCGTTTCAAAGAAACCAATGAGAAGGCAGAACTGGACCGACAGTGGAAAAAGATCAGTGCGGTGAGTGCTTGACAGCGGCCATGCCAGACAAATCTTCCTTGGGGTCTTCTCACTGAGAAAAAGCAAGGACGACAGATGAGGCTGTTGTGACTTGATGTCATTTTTTACTCCCTTGTTAATGTTTGAACAATGTTATTTGCTATTGGTGGTCTAAATGTTTCCTGATGTAGCTTATTCTCCCATTCTCATCTGCACATTCCTCTCCCCATCAGTTTTATCCACGATTTGGTGATTCCCTTTGGTGGTGGATCTTGTAGGAATCCTTTGCATATTCTTTTGCCTTGTATTTAGAAGAGTGGATAGTGATGTGGATGAAATTAACAAACCTGAAAAAAGGATCATAGGTGCTATTATGAAAGGAAAACTGGAATAATCATTACAAAAAGATAATCCCCTTTATAAATTTTACTTGTTTTTCATCCCGACTCTATGCCTGGTTTAGAGCATACGCAGAACGTGTACATACCCGAGCCTGCAGCAAACTCATGAATTGTTGCTCACCTCTTTGGACCTAGTCAACCGAGTGTGACTAGATCCTGGAACTGTATATCACTGTTGCCCAAGGTAGCAGAGCGTACCTCAGGTTGGGTGTGCGTCTGAGCCTGAGCCTCTGACATGATTGGACCAGAGTCTTATAAACGGATTCATGCACCTTGACCTGCCTCTTGGTGTAAAATACGAGAGCTGCCCATAGGCCTTTATCATTGATCAGCACTAGGTTCAAAGTCACATTTTGGCCACAACCCAATTATACCAGTCTTTGCTTTCTCGGGAAGTGACCTGCCCTTTGAGTTTCTGTCATGGTTCTTCAGCTGTCTGGTTGTACTACATTTTGATTATTCCAACTGTGATGTTTTTTTTTTTTCTTTGCAGATTATCGAAAAGCGAAAGAAGCTGGAGGCTGATGGGTGAGTGACAATATTAATAGGGGTTTCACAGAAGTGTTCCTGTGTTAGGTAGCTTTCTGAGCAAAATCATACAAAGGTGAAGGGGGATGCAGGTGATTGTACCAGGCAACCTTATTCAGGAAATGGAGATTTTAGGATTTTCCTTAGAGAAAGGCTGCAAACCTCAAAGTGAAGGACACTAGATGCCGAAGCATAATCATGACATGGCATCCTGCTCAGTACAAATCCCCCAGTTGTTTCTCGGCATATAGGGACCCCTGTGTCCAAATGACGGGAGGATCTCACTAATCTCTAGTTTCTGGAAGAACCAGGACCCAATGGCAATTATTCGGTCCTTTCCCCATTCTTGAGCAAATCAGAGCTAACAAAATGGCTGGTGCTTTTCAATAGTCCTCACATCAATGAAGACACAGCTTTCCTCCTTTCCTCATCTAACCCCATGCCTATTTACCCTCCAGAATCCTGTTTCCCAACTCAGATTCCCCTGAGTCACAGCACACTGTATATTAATATTATTTTATCATCCTTGAAAAGATCCAGTAGCATGCCTAAAAGTCACATATCCTAAATTGTTCACAAAGCACCTGGTGAAATAGCGCATGATGGGAGAGGTCTCGTGGCTCATTCAGAAGAAGGTAAAAACTGATACCATGTCAAGCAATTCTCCACATTCGTGACCTGCTTGTTGCTCTTCAACTGTGAGATCTCTGTGCTGATAACTGTTTAACGACCGCACACTCCTGAAGTTAGGGAAATCCCTGTTCAATGTCTTGCATTGTTCCTACCTAGAAGGAGCACATGGGTTTTACTCAGCAAGGATGGAGTGGTATTAACTGCCATAAGTGAAAGGATTCATCTTCGGGCAAACTGTAATCTGTGAATGTGCATACATTATTTCCTGTCTCGTCTTACTACAGCCTCTGCGATGCAAGCTCTTCCCTGTCATTGAGATTAACTCTGTCATAAATGGTCGTTTCATCTGGAATTCCAAGTGCGTTAATGCACCAGGAGTAAGGGTGGTCATGTAGGGATCAATGGGGCCCCACATTGGACCCCATTCCTTGCGTCTGCATGCTCCATTGTGAGCCAGGCATCAGTGAATATGCCCATGTAAGTTCTAAAGGTCAGTATGATGCTTATTATAAATAATCAATGTTTTCGCTGTTTCTAAGCACAACAGCGGAGCCTCCAGCCTTCTGAGAATGTTACTAGGCATTTGAGTTTTCAAACCTTGATAGTCTATCTTTTGTACAGCGCTCAGATGCCCAACTGGTTGAATCTTTGTGCTGTGGAAAATCCATTAATAAATTGCCCACAACCTGCAGGGGAAGAAATCTCCAGAATTCTATCAAGAAGCCAGAACTATTAAAATTAGGTCTACACAAGGTTCCACCCCATTGACCAAAAAATACATAAACATTAAAGGATCTGTAATCAGGCAGCATAGCGTTGAGAAGGACAACTGTGCTTCGTTCTTTTGAAAGAGAACATTTCTTCAACACCTAACACGAGCGGGTTGCTTGTATCCAATTATTGACAAGATTCGCAGCATGCACACTAGTGACAGGGCAGTAGCCCTCTTACAATTCTTCACATTGGGAACTCCTTCCCAGTGGGCATGGCAGAAAACGGCCTCTTGGGGGCCAACCACATTACACCAACCCCAGTGCAGAGGACAAAAGGCTCAAATGCACAGTACACTCGAAAGCAAATAAGTATCCGTACAGTGTTGGAACACTCAATTTGAATGCACCGGTTTGGAATATTTTGCTAGTGTTGCTTTTTGACTGTGTAGGGCAGTCCACGGCAGTCCATTCTCTAACTAGAAACCTTCCTTGCAGATCCAGCTTTGCAGCAGCTTTTTTGCCCTTGTTTGTAATGTACACAATTTCATTACAAGCAGAGCTTGTAGCTTAAATGCACGCCAAGTTTAGTGTCAAAACGGCATTGGAAGGCAACGTTCTAAACCACCTCCCAAAATGTTCAGAAACTTAGTCTATTAATTTCATACTTGACCTTCACCTTGACAGTCACCTAATGCTGAGGTGTCATTTCAGAAATATGTTAGGACAATGAAGAACAGGCATATTTTTAATTTTGTTTGTTACAATGTCATGCATGTACATCCATTCTTCTGCTTCACTTTTACTCCCTCTTGTTTGTGATCCTTTCACTCTTCTTTTCACTGTCCTCCTTACACTTAAAAATTCAAACATGGAGAGCTATAAAATCATGTAGGGTTTCATCAGATTTATCGAAATCTGTGAATTAACTTGGAATCGGTAATTAACGGGATTATTCTGTTTTTTTTTTTACCCGAGATGACTTGTAGGACATGAGTCTTCCAGTGGGGACTATGGAGTAGATTTTCTGTCGCTTATTAGGAGAATAAATGTCATCTGAATTGATTTTCACATTTTTGTTTCTCTTTCAGGGTGGAAGTGAAGAGGCCAAAATATTAAAAGCAGCCTGTCTGTTTTTATTTTACACTTTCTTCTGAAGTCCAGAAATCGCTGTTTCATTGCACTCATTTGTCTGTGGATTTATTTTATTTTTTCAAAATACTATTGGCTTCAGAACAATGATATCTTTGTATTAAAGCAACAGTGGATTTTGGCTGGGCCAGCACAATGAAAACACTTTCCTCTATATCTTCAGCGACTATGTTCCTTCAGAGTCACACATTTCCAGACTGTTTTACTGCAGAATATTATTTTGCAATTACGCGTAATTAAAGGGCATCTTTGCAAACCTTCTGATATAAGTCCAACTACATGATGTATAATTTATTCCTTAACATGAGTTGTTTTCTTGCAGAAATGATCAATCTTCCATGAAGTGCGATTGTGATGTAACCTTTCCATGTAATGGTTTCTACATTTTTGCAATAAACCTCCTGAATTCATCAGCTAGTTTTTGTCTTATGCATAATATCAGCTGTAACCAGGTTGTATGAGCAGCTTTTGCTAACCAAGCATCTTTGAAATGCAGCACTGCTGCTTGTTGAGTGGGATCCAAGATTTGTCTACAAGGTGTACCAAGCACTCTGCTGTTTGGTTTAAACATCTCCTTTTGGTCCGCTTACTACACGTTGTGTTTTGTGCTTCTCGTCGGTACTCCAGTGTTGCATGTTTTTCTATCCTCCACTCCACTACTGGACTCCGATATGATTGCACTGCGCCAGAGCAGTTTAAATAGTTCTTCTTGAAAAAATGAAGGCTGAGCATGGAAGTGCTACTAGAGGAAGTATCTACACCTACCCACTCCCCTTCTCATTTTCTCTTTTTAGTATCATGTACTGATTCCCTTTTGCGAGAGTTGTATTTAAACGTTTTTGCTTGTGTCCTTGTTGTTTTCCTGTCATTCCCATCTCCCTCCATGGCTCTGGTAATCTTCTATACTTGTTCTCGCTGTCATCTGAGTAAGCTGGGGAAGCCATTAGTTGTCCTCTAGTGGATGTTTTCACACTCGGAGCTAGTGAGCAGTGCCACAGTGGGAAATGGTCAGTAATGTAGTCCCTGGTCTCTGGGCCTAATCTGGGTCCCTGGTTGATTGATGGACTAGGGCCAAGAAAGTTATTGGTGTGGGGGAACATCATCATCATTGGTCAGGCATGTCTGGTGACCTATTGACAATGGCTGCTAAGCAGCTGAGAGAGCAGGAGATTTCGGGGGCAAGCTTGAGGTCTGTTGGATGACCTATCCCTTTACTCCTTCTGAATTTTTAGGCTAATCTTGAAAGACAAGTAAGGAGGGTAACCTGCGAGAGGAGCTCTTAGGCTAACTTTGCGAGGTGGGGCTTGTTAAGCTGTAATTACATAAAAATAAATGTATGCTCAGAAAACCTACCTGCAATGTAGATTGTTACTACACAAGTGACAACGAGGGAACCCTGCAGTGCCGTTTCCAAAGAAGTTCACATCAACATCCATGAAGTGGTCGCTGCACACCGTCAAAACTTGGGGCACAGTCGATGAGGTGCCTCCATAAATCTGCACAGGTTCATACCAAAGGAAGAACCAATAAGGTAAATACGCATGCCACCCCTCAGGCAGTAGCATGTGCGTTCCGTGGGTGGCAGCTCATTGTGAGGCATGGGGCGAGACACGCAAGGGGAAAGCACCTTGCCACATGCATTTGTATGTGCCGTTGCTAGGCAGCACCAACCAACAACAACTATGCAGAGATTGCAACCTAGCAGCATAAACCCATGGATGCCACGCGGCTGCTCGGCAACCACCACCAATAACATATTCTGTGGATTTATTTGCGAACTACGTCATATAAGAAAAAAGAAAAGGAAATGCATGCAACTCTGAACTGAAAAAAAGCAAAGAAATCCACATAGAACAGCTGAGAGAACTTTGGGACATGGCAATCACATGCTACAAAACATATCACCCCCAATAACGCTTTTCCCTTGCTTGGAGAATCACCTGTCCCATGAAAGAGGTGGAAACATTCCTTTGAACATTATGCTGCTGCAGTGTAGTATTCTGGGCGGAAAAAAGCAATCTGAGGGACCGCGACGCGTGAGGTATTTTGGGTACACTACACGTCACTATAGGGATAGTATTACAGACACGCCTATGTCGACGTCCCCTTTTTGACTTTCAAAAAACAAGATGCAATACTCCGCAGTGACCACTGGATGTCGGACTATGCACAGCATGTGAATCTAAGCAGATATAACCATCAGAAATGCTTTTACGGTAAGTAATGCATGTTATTCTCTCGGCACTGCAGACCAAGACAAATTTGCTGAGCTTTGCGATCTTCTGCTGGATGAAGCAGATGAAATTAATGAATATGAGAAATGCATTGCAAGAATTGACAAACATTACTAGACCAGAATCAGTGTAATATTAGGAAGATATAAATTTGGCAAACTGACACAAGGAGAAACTTTGAAGCAATTTATAACTGCACTGAGGGGTTTAGCTAGAACCTGCAGTTTTGATCCTTAGACAGAAGGACTCAGTGATCCATTCATGTTAGAGTTTCAAAGACTGGACGATAAGGGAGCAACTTTGGTCAAAAGGCAATCCCAGTTGGAAGAACTTTTATGTATAGCGAAAGAAGTGGAACAAACTAACCAGTGCGCTACTTGAGAGAACATACTCGTAACAACTGTCATTAAATGGAAAGAAAACTAAGTCCGTGCCTGCAAATGCAGTATTGTTGAGAACACCACATAAAGGTAATATAAACATACGTTTCCCCAAGCAGATGAATGTGTACTCCAGTCAGGGCAGCTCGCAATGTGGTACATCGATACAAAAACGATGTTACCGGTGTAACACCCCTGACCACTTTATTAGTAGGGCTTCATGCACGTGTAACAAGGCAACTTGGTGAAGTGTTGTAGAGCACAACCCATCAATATTGTCAAGTACATGAATGATGATCCAGAAGAAGCTGGGTTTGCCGTAGGCAAAGAGGGTCTTGATGGGCCAAGGTATTACGTGTAAATTTGCTATAAGGTAATTGAGATAATGGTAGATTCAGGGGCTAAATATACACTCCTTCCAAGATTGACATTTGACTGGTTCTTTAAAGACAAAGAGCTGTTTGATGTGAATATTAGGCCTACTGCCCGTGAATGCACGGAAATAGGAGTTGTGGGATGATTCCCAGCAGACTTTGAGTTTAAAGGAAGGCTGCAGGCAAGGTATATGTTACAGACAAGGGTACCACTCTTCTGCTGAGCTGGCTACAGCAAAAGAAACTTGTTATAAGGCTAAACCCCCAATGCAACAGAAGCAGTAATGTGATCCAATAGACATCCCCATTTCCCAAGAGGATTCAACTGAGCACACTACTGTAGACCACTTAGCTGCTCACATGATCACCAAACCACTTGTGATACCTGCCGGGACACAAAAAATCGGGACCCCCCACTTTTACCTGTTGACACCCTACGTTGTATGTTACTCAATACAATATCTCTGGTCAAACATGCGCATGAGGTGGCAGATTATATAGAGCACCACCACTTAGACATCTGTGCCCTTACAGAAACCTGGGGTTCAAGCTCCGCTGGCCGGTCCTTGCATCTATCCATTCCAGCAGGTTATAATATGCTGAGACAGGATAGAATCGCAGGTAGGGGAGGAGTCGCTGCATTAATTCTAAAAAACACACTGTCTGCATGGGAAGTACAAGGCCATCTCATGGAGGGGGTTGAATTCATGCATGTTAAAATGGGAATGAATGCCAGAGCCACGATTAACATTATACTAATCTACCGCCCATTTTCCCTTACAGAAAATGTCTCCTTAGCGCTCTAGCTATCTACGCCCTCTCCTTAAGCCTAATGCACGCATCATAGTTTTGGGGGACTTCAACTATTGGCTAGGGCATGCAGATGACCCCAGGGCCTCAGAGATTGCATAATCGCTCACAAACCTTGGTCCGAGTCAAGTTATTCAGGATCCTACTCACACATTTGGGCATACCCTGGACTGGATATCAGTTGCCAATATTCTTTTTCATGATGTTTTGGTATCCCCCTGTCCCTGGTCAGATCGTGCCTTTGTGCATTTCTCCTTTACAGTACCATTCCCTATCAAAATTAAGACAGATTATGTACACTCTGGATTAGTACATAATGTTAAGCACTTGACCTATGAAAGAATTGAACCAATCCATATGCACTCATCAGTTGTCTCGGATGCAAAGGCAACAGATATTATGGCCATGAAACTCAAGACTACCTTGGAACTTGTTGCAAACACCCTGGTCCCTCCCAAACGTAAAAAGAAATCAGTTGAGATTAAAAGAAGTAAACCATGGTTTTCCCCTGAATTACAAACCTTAAAAGCCTCCTCTCTCAAGCTATTATATATCTGGAAGGCCAACCAAACATCGTCAGCACTAATGACATTTAAAAGCGCCTCTAAGAACTACAAGACGGCCATAGTGGCAGCTAAGAAGATCTACCATAATTTAAGAATCCCTCAGGCAACCTCAGGTTTGAGGGAATTGTTTAAGATTCGTAAAGAGCAGGAGATCACACCCCAACCGAAGGCATCTACGATTATTAAAGACGATAAGTGGTGTACCGAAATTCAGAATGCTATGTCCCTGAAATTGGAGGGGATTCGAGAAGGCATTTCAATAAAAAAAAAAGCTCTGACCTTGTAATGGGGACATTAGGGAGTGCAAAACCTTTGTTAGAGAGTAGGCTATCCCCATATTTAACTTTAGTCCAATCACTACCGAGGATTTAGCGCTGGTAATCGCCAAGCTTAAGGCGACTAAATGTACGGCGATCCCTGCTCTTCTATCATCAAGACCTGCCCATCCTCGCTAGTCCAGTCGATTTGCACATTTATTAACTCATCTCGTACAACTGACATGGTTCCCGACGATCTGAAAATGGCTTGGGTTACACCACTGTTTTAAAAAAAAAAAACGTCCTGGACCAAAATATACCCGCTAATTATAGGCCTATAACCAACACCCCCTTCCTTCTCAAAATCTTGGATCGAGTTGCCTATTCACAGATTTCTAAACACCTCAATTGCTTTCCTATCTTAAACCCTCTGCAATCGGGTTTTAGACATGGTTTCGGGACCAAAATCTCTCTTTTAGATCTAAAATCGAAGCTATTAAACAGAATGGATAAAGGTCTCGCCTCCCTGCCTATTTCTTTAGATCAATCCACGGCTTTCGACCTTGTCGACCATACCATCTTGGCCGAATGGCTGAAGGAAGTGGCAAACTTCTCTTCCGCAGCAGTTCAATGGATGTTAACCTTCCTTTCCAATAGAGTCAGTAGGGTCAGTGCAGATGATGCAATGGCTCTGCCTATCTCTGTGCTTTTTGGAGTACCGCAGGGTGCCAGAACGTCACCGTGCATTTATAACAGCTTCAGGTCCCCTTTCTTTGCGCATCTTGAACAGGAAGGGGTCCTATTCTCTAACTATGCGGATGATCCACAATGTGTCATTCCACTTACAGGATGTCACCATCAAGATGAAATGGAATTGAATAGAATCTTTGCTATTATTGAGCGCCGGATGATGGAGAACAACCTGGCGCTCAATCGTGGTAAAACAGAATTTATGGTAGTGGGGTCAGTAGGAACACTTGCCATGCTGGACCCAGCGTACAAGCACTTTCAGCTGGGGGATGTAGACATCTCTACGCTCCCTAAGGTTAAAATCATGGGAGTCATTATTGACCAGATGTTGAATATGAAACTTTATGTAGGATGCACGGTCGCATCTGCAACATATAAATTGTTAGCTCACCTTAGACCATACATCTCCCAAGATAATGCGGAAGCTATCGCACGAGCAATAATAGGTGCCAATATTGATTATTGTTGCAGTTTACTAGCAGGAGCTAACATAGCAACCATCAACAGACTCCAAGTGGTCCAAAATGGCGCTGTTAGTCGTCACAGGTCTCACCTTACACTCTCGTGTAACAGTCTCGACGCACGCTACATTGGATCCCTGTGGAAGCACGAATCTCTTTCAGGCTACTTGTCATCACCTTCAAGTGTCGAATGGGTACCATGCCGACCTATCTTCAAGATCATATTATGGAAAAACCCAACCACAGAAGTCTGAGATCCAGTAACCAAAACTTCCTAGTCCTACCAAAATGCAAAACTAAGAAGGTTCAGGGAGGAGCATTTTTTGGCATAGCCCCCACATTATGGAACTCCTTACCGGCATCGTTGAGAGGTTCATCGTCTGATTCTGTTTCAAGACCTGGTTGTTCCGATAAGTAGTCCATCTTTTCTTTTTCTCTTTTTCCCAGCTCTATCAGGTGGTAGGAATATCCCCTCATTTCCTGGACTCTACGTGTTGCTTGTTTTGTGAGTCCTTGTCGGCTCCCTCACACCCACGGGTTTATGGATGCGCATTATAAATAAACTAAAGTAAAGCATTGTGATGTGAGAGCATGTGTATTTAGTCAGAAACCAAGGTGCCGGAAAGGATTTGTGCATCAGATAAGTCTTCACCCACGTACAGTGCCAGCAGTGCACAAAGTAAGGTATATTCCCTTGACAATCTGAGAACACATAAAGGAAGAATTCTACAATCTAGAGAAGGATAGAATAATTGAGAGAATTGAAGCTGCAGAATGTGTGAAAGATGAAGACAAGCAGCAAATTGAGACTCTGCGTCAATCTTAAGGCGCTCCACACATGTGTGATACATGATCACCATTCTTTGGCGAGCATCATAGAAATACTACCCACATTGGGCAATGCCTCTGTATTTTCGTCATTGGATCTCACATCGGCATACAATCAAATAAAACTGCATCCACAATCCCAAAAATGTATGTCTTTTTATAACGCCAAAGAGCTTATTCCAATTCTTGTGCATGTTTTCTGGGCTAATATCGGCAACATCAGTATTTCAGAGGATAATACATAAGTTGTTTAGGGAGGAACCTGGAGTAGTTTGCTTCCAAGATGACCTATTAGTTTATGGCAAAACCCAAGAAATTCATGATGCCAGGTTGCTAGATGGGAATTGATGCAGTCACACTGTGTGAGACTACACAACACTTACCTACTTTGTATTAGGTGACCCACCTTTTAATATAGGTCTGTACTAAGCAAGTTGGTAGTGTGACTGAGCAGCCAGGCCTATCTCAAGAGGGGTAAATGTGAGCTGTAGAGCTGTATAAATGAAATCCGTAAATACAAGTGTCATGTATACTGTCGGGCGGCGTTTTTGGGATTTGTGGAGATGCCATTAATATGTTCCATTACGTCGGCGGCTGTCTGTAAACACCGTTCTAGTGTTTTTTCCATGATGGCCGCCAACGTCCTCTAGTGCCGGCTCAGTGCAGCGTTCCTCGCCTTGCACCTTCACTGCTCTCCTTCTACGAAGGTAACGCTGTGTTTTCTACCCGCTCTGCTTGCTTGAATCCGGTTTATCCTCCTTGGTATTCTTGCCGTCCTGTTTTCTTTCCGGTATTTCGCCTCCTACCTCTGCCTTTCGTTCTGCTTCCTCCTTTTCTCGCCTCCAGTGGCAGCCCAGCCTCTCCATCTCTTGTGCTCTGTTCTTTTTTCTCCTTTCTGTTTTCTTTCTATTCTATTTCGCCTGCCCTTACCAACTCCTTTGGACCTCCCTTCCTCTAAGTATCCTGTTCTTTATTATAATCCAGCTAACATTTCTTGCCACTGCTACTGCCGGAACTGCTCAGCCATGGAGGATTAAATATCCAGTCCTGCATCTTACTCGAGACCATCTTGCCCGAACATCCACTGCAGGGTTTTTTCTGCTGCTGTGGCTTTTTCCCTGCTCAGGAGCCGGCCCCCGGGAGTCCCTGCTGTTCGGTTCCTCAATCACCCGACAGAGTGGCATCCTGGGGAGCTCGCCCCTACTGACACGAGAAAAGGGGAGTCAAGAAGAACAGTAAAGGACAGACCCGGAGACGCTAAGGAAGGAAGCCGGACCCTCAGGATAGCTCAACTGACTTTTCAGGTGAGGAGGAAGGGAGGGAATCCCTAACAGACCCTGACGGAGTGCAACGCCAAAAGATTCCAATGGCTTCTCTCAAACAATATCAAGAATTGGTGGCAGCCATCCAGGGTCTAACGGTTGAAGTGCAATCACTTCAAGCCGAGAACCAATCCCTGCGACAACAGGTAGCAGCCCGTGATGAAGCCCGTGGAGACTTACCTCCTCTTCCTTGCGGGAAGTACGATGGAAATCCCAAGACACAAAGAATTTTTGGATGCTTGTAGGCTATATTTCACTTTCCGTCCTCACACCTATGAGACAACCAAGGCCAAGGTGGGCTTCCTAGTCTCCAATTTAACGGGGAATGCCCTAGCGTGGGCTTCGCCCCTAGTTCTACAGTCTGATCCATCCACTAACGATTACGATCAGTTCGTACAACTTCTAAAGTCTCGTTTTGAACGACCCGAGGTACAGTATGCATCGTATGAAGCAATCCTTGACGTCAGACAGGGTCCTCATGATGTACAAACTTATGTCACGTCTTTCATGCAGCTAGCCACTAACGCCGGATGGCCTGATTCTGCCCAGCAAACTTTATTTTGTCACGGATTGCATGAGGACATAAAGGACGAACTGGCACGCATTGCAAGACCTCAGACTTTTCAGGAACTCGTGTCACTCGCACTACAGATCGAATTTAGATTAGGAGAAAGAAGGCAGGAAAGAAGGCGGCCTCGACCCTCTCCCTTTCCTTTCTCCCCGCATCTCTCCAAGGATCATGCTGCTCCATCTTCTGGAGAGGAACCTATGCAAATTGGTACTGCAAGAGGACCTTTAACATCCGAAGAGAAGAAGGGAGTTGGGTCTCTGTATGTACTGTGGGTCCAGTAAACACCTACTCCGCAACTGCCCGGAGGTTCCCCCACGCCACCAGGGAAACAATTCTCCCCGAGCCTAATCAGGGGTAGGTCCAGGGGACTTGGAAGAAATCCCTGTACCAATACTTTGACTCCTCCACCCAGAGAAGACAACTGTTTGATGGTCTTTCATATCAAGTTGTTCCAGGGTTCCTCCGCTGTCTGGGAAGCATTAGCCATGCTGGACTGTGGGGCAGCAGGGAACTTCATCGATGTTACTTGTGCCCAAGATAATGATGTGCCTATCCTTTCAAAGAATCAGTCCATTCCTGTGGAAGGGATGGACGGCCAACCTCTGTCCTCAGGACCCATTACTCAAGAGACTCTTCCTCTTCAAGTCCATTTGTTTCAGCATCAGGAAGAAATGGCGTTTGATATTATTAAGGCAGCACATTTCCCAGTGATTTTAGGGATCACTTGGTTGCGCAGACACAACCCGTTGATTTACTGGTCGAACAATACCATACAGTTTCGGTCATCTTTATGTCTCAATGAATGCCTGAACCGTTGTCATCCCCTTGGTCCCTCGAACAAGAGGGATTCCATGTTGGCAGCATCTCTCCATTTGGTACCAGAACACTATCGAGACTATCTAGAGGTCTTCATTGACAAGCAGCCACATTCCCTTCCTCCTCACAGAAGAGAAGACTGCGCCATTGAGATCCAACCTGATGCGTCTATCCCTTTTGGAAGGATGTTTCCATTATGGCTACCAGAGCGTAAAGCCCTTAAGGAATACTTGCACAGTAATCTTCAAAACGGACTCATCCAAGAGTCCAAGTCTCCAGCAGGTGCTTCACTATTTTTCATATCCAAGAAGGGATCATCTGAACTCCGCCCTTGTATCGATTATCGAGGCTTAGATCGTTTTACCATTAAAGACCGATATCCGATGCCTCTAATCAAAGAAATATTAGAGGCTGTACAAGGTGCATCCATCTTCACAAAGTTGGATCTCAGGGGTGCGTATCACCTGCTCCGTATAAGACAGGGGGATGAATGGAAGACTGCGTTTAGGACACCACTTGGGCATTTTGAATACCGGGTTATGCCCTTCGGTTTAGTAAACGCACCCGCAGTTTTCCAACGATTTATGGACAAGTTGTTTGCCGACCTCCTATTCTCCACAGTGGTGGTGTATTTAGACGATATTTTGATTTACTCTTTGTCTCTTCCTGAACACAGAAGACACGTCCGCCTGGTGTTGGAACGACTGCTAGAGAATAAGCTTTTGGTAAAGCCTGAAAAATGTGTCTTTGAAGCACCTTCGGTATCCTATTTAGGATTTATCCTTTCACAAGAAGGTATCCGCATGGATCCCAGCAAGATACAAGTAGTAATCCGCTGGCCAACCCCTGGAAGCGTTAAGGAAGTACAACACTTCCTAGGATTGGCAAATTGTTATCGCCAATTCATCCCTGGATTTTCCAATTTGGTCCTTCCTATCACCTCGCTGCTGAAAAAAGGGGTTTTGTTTTCTTGTACACAAGAAGCAGAATCTGCCTTTCAAGCCTTGAAAGAGGCATTCACCTCGGCGCCCATCCTTGTGCAGCCAGATCAAACCTTACCCTTCATAGTAGAAACTGATGCCTCAGGAGGAGCTATTGGCGCAGCCCTCCTGCAGAAGGGTAAGGATGGTCTTGAGCATCCTGTGGCGTATTATTCCAGAACCTTGTCCCCTAGTGAGAAGAATTACTCTGTCATCGAAAGGGAATTGTTGGCGATCAAACCTGCCTGTGATGAATGGCGATATCTCCTTCAGGGAGCCATGCATAGGTTCACCGTACGTACAGACCACAGTAATCTCTGCGTTCTCCAACAGATGGAATGTCGCAATGCCAGACACGCACGTTGGGCATACTTTTTCTCTCAATTCGATCGTGAAGTTACCTACCTACCTGGCAAACAAAATATCTTAGCCGATGCCCTTTCCCGTTGTCATGGTTCAGACTGTGAGGCGGAACATAACCATGATTTATTGTTAGCGGGCAAGGAAATCCAGACAGTGGCCAACACTTTCCTACGTGAAGTCCAGATCAAACAACCCAGCACCGCAATCAGGACAGATTTAGGAGCGGAATCAGAAGAAAGAGAGGGGCTCTACTTTAAGGGCCGAGCTTTATACCTACCTGACAAGACGCATCAAAGACTGGCCCTCTCATGGTGTCATGATTCTCCCATGGCCGGGCATAAGGGCCACCAAGGATCTCTTGTCCAGACTGTTCTGGTGGCCCGGATGGAATTGAGATGTGCAGTCCTATGTATCTATCTGTTCCATCTGTGTAGCTAACAAGTACCATTCCTCCAAGCCCATAGGCTTACTGCAGCAGCAATCGACACCTAAACAACCATGGACCCACATCTCTACTGATTTCATTGTAGAACTGCCTAATTCTGAAGGGAATACGGCCATCATGGTTACGGTGGATTCTCTAAGCAAATTAGCCCACTTTACACCCTTGAAGGGATTACCGACCGCTCCCGAGATGGCCAAGATATTCTTGAAAGAGATTGTGCGTCTTCATGGCCTTCCGGAAACAATAGTGTCCGATCAAGGCCCTCAATTCACTTCCCAGTTTTGGGGATCTCTTTGCAAACAATTGATTCAACGAGCCCTTTCGTCCGGGTTCCATCCACAGGGCAATGGACAGACCGAAAGGCTCAATCACACCCTAGAACAATATCTCCGCTGTTTCTGTAGCAGAAAGCAAGATGAATGGAATGCTTTTCTCCCCATGGCTGAGTTCACTTATAATAACACCAGACATACAGCCATCACTATGTCTCAATTTTATTGTACCTTTGGCTACCATCCGAAACATATGCCTTTGGCGGAGATCCGTCATTCGAGGTTACCCGCCATCGAGCATCTCCTGAAAGAGCTTAAAGACACCCATTGTTAGTCAGTGAGACCCTGAACACTAGTCGACATGTGTATATGGTATGGGCCGATAAGAAGAGGAAAGTAACACCCCCTTGGGAGGAAGGAGATAAGGTCTGGTTAGCAACGAACATCTTACCCCGATGGACACACATTGGGAAGTTCGCACAAAGGTATATGGGACCTTTTCAGATCACTAAGAAGGTGAACCCTGTTGCTTTCCACCTTAAATGACCCTCCTCTCTCAAACATGTTCACCCCGTGTTCCATTCCTCTCTTTTGAAACCCTACCTACCTGATCCTTACAAAAGAAGATCTAAAAGACTGCTTGGTAATATTAAGTTTCATATCTAGTAGATTCTCGTTACCATCATGGAGTTCTACAATACTTGGTTCATTGGAAGGGTTATCCTATTGAGGAACGTACATGGGAGCCTAAAAGTCACATTCACGCCCCCTGACTCATCAGGAGGTTTCATAGATTGCATCCGGGCAAACCAGGAGGCCCCCCAAGTAGAAGGGGTCATACTGTCATGTATACTGTCGGGCGGCGTTTTTGGGATTTGTGGAGACGCCATTAATATGTTCCATCACGTCGGGGGCCGTCTGTAAACACCGTTCTAGTGTTTTTCCCATCATGGTCGCCGACGTCCTCTAGTGCCGGCACAGTGCAGCGTTGCACCTTCACTGCTCTCCTCCTACGAAGGTAACGGTGTGTTTTCTACCCGCTCTGCTTGCTTGAATCCGGTTTATCCTCCTTGGTATTCTTGCCGTCCTGTTTTCTTTCTGGTATTTCGCCTCCTACCTCTGCCTTTCGTTCTGCTTCCTCCTTTTCTCTCCTCCAGTGGCAGCCCAGCCTCTCCATCTCTTGTGCTCCGTTCTGTTTTCTCCTTTCTGTTTTCTTTCTATTCTATTTCACCTGCCCTTACCAACTCCTTTGGACCTCCCTTCCTCTAAGTATCCTGTTCTTTATTATAGTCGTCCAGCTAACATTTCTTGCCACTGCTACTGCCGGAACTGCTCAGCCATGGAGGATTAAATATCCAGTCCCGCATCTTACTCGAGACCATCTTGCCCGAACATCCACTGCAGGGTTTTTTCTGCCGCTGTGGCTTTTTCCCTGCTCAGGCGCCGGCTCCCGGGAGTCCCCGCTGTTCGGTTCCTCAATCACCCGACAGAGTGGCATCCTGGGGAGCTCGCCCCTACTTACATGAGAAAAAGGGAGTCAAGAAGAACAGTAAAGGACAGACCCGGAGACGCCAAGGAAGGAAGCCGGACCCTCAGGATAGCTCAACGGACGTTTCAGGTGAGGAGGAAGGGAGGGAATCCCTAAAAGACCCTGACAACAAGTAGCCAAGTAACACCTTTTGGGTAGAAAGGTGATCTACTTGGCACGACAATGATCAAGGCAGCAAATGATCTTGCGATCCTGGCCAGGTACGACAGGGGGCTGTGGTACAAGATGGCCTCACTGCTGGAATTTCTTGCGACGACAAATGGGTTTGAGGCGCTGGAAATTCTCCAGGAGGACGATATGGCATCAGACCATGTCATCTCTGTGGCCCTGGACATCCCAGATACAGCACTCGCTGGATGTGGCGCGTGCTGTGAAGTTCTATGTGGCACAAAGAGTTTCCGGAAGACGTCTCAACTTTTTGTGAACTCTGGTCCTGTGAACCATGGGAAAGCTTTGTCCAAGGCTTCCATTTCCAGGTGGCTCTCCGGCTGTATCATGCACTGTCGCCGGTTAGCAAACTGACCGCTGCCCGGCTGTCTGAGAGCCCATCCCACCAGAGCAATTGCTGCAACAATGGCGTGCCTGTCTGGTGGGCCCCTGCTGGACATCTTAAGGGCTGCTAAGTGGAGGTTTATGCACACCTTCACAAGATTCTACTGTGTTGACAGGGATTCCAGGGAGAAGTCCAGGGTCGCCAAGGCGTGCTACGCAACCTGTTGGCTTGAAGGTGAGCCTGTTCCGGAGGTAAGAGTAATTGCTTCTGTTGAGCCTTGCAACCTCCTGTGGTTGTGTAATGATTTACTGCTATGTATTATTTATTTATGATCATGTCAATCCATGCCAGACTCCATGCTGGAGAAGGAACAAGTTACTTACCTGTAACTGTTGTTCTCCAGCATGGATTCACATGCGAACCCTCCCTCCTGCCCCTCTGCAGCTCTTCTTGGTCATACTGCCACTTTACATGCTACCAAATCTGAAGATGGCTGCATGAGGAGGGGCTTAGGAAGAGGGCAGTCGTAGGCTGGGGGCATATCATATCAGAGCTCAGTGATTGGTTTATAGGAGAAAGACAGTTTGTAAGTGAAATTGAAACCGTTTTTTCTTTTACAGAGGATTCCCGGCCTGATGGGGAATATTCATGAGCATGCGAATCCATGCCAGACCCATCTTGGAGAACAACAGTTACAGGTAAGTAACTTGTTCCTTTTCAGAATCAAAACAAGTTAGTGGATAATCTTTGGATATGCTTTTTACACAATTCCTTCACCCTGAGGTGACTTCTATCATAAGGACAGTAATGGCATTTATATCTCACACTATTTATAATGTTCAGATTCGGAAGTTGCAGAAAGGAAAGGAAAGGGAAGGAAAAAGGTAAAATAGGTTCTCAGTATATGTGAGTACAACTACATCTTCCAATAAAGTCTAGACCAGCCTTTTCCAGCAGTAACAGTTCACAACAAGCTACCACCTATGAGGGACAAACAATAACAAAGTCAATGGACTAGAAGAGTGTTCAGGGAGCCAGGACAATCAAAGTAAATTGGAGCACAGTCTATGGATCTGAGGCACTTCTTGAATCAAAGTCCTGCACAAAGTTAGAGAGTTTGTAGAAAAATCACTTGTAGGGTCACAAGCTGTGAAGTCTGTGAGAGAGCTGAAATCAACTCTAAAAATAAGCCGCTGCAATTCCCAACTGAGAAAAGCACAGCTAAAAGACAATGAGGTAAGTACCCAAGCCTGAACAGTGCCTCTGGTTTGAAGAAGAGTGGTCCAGCTGGATTGTGTCTTGCTACAGCGGTGCAGACCCTGTGTTCCTAAGCCTCAGTTGTGAGGACAATAGGGGGTAGGATGTCTGGTCCTGCAGCAGTACTTCGGAGGTCGCTTAGTAAACGGCACCGTCGCAGATACCGTTTGGGCTTCCTTCACTCCTTGGGCCCTGCACTCTGGTGAGGGTACTCTGGATCTGGTCGTCCTGCTTCTGGAGGGTCCTTAGGAGACTCCTGGAGCCTCTAGCCGGATTTGTTACTGCTTCAGACATTTCACTTGAATACGGATACTCGACCCTTGGCATTGGCCTTCCGAAGCAAGAGAGGCACAGCAATTGGGGGGGTGATGATCCAGTGGAGTTTGTCTCGGGGTTAGTTGGTCCCACTAACCCTAGGGGTGATGTCACTGTGGAGGAGCTTCTCTGTCGAGGTGAAAAAGGAGTTCCGCACAGCAGCAGGGTTTCACCGGGCAATTCAAAGGTCCAGGAGGATGCAGCGAGCTTTGTTACGGTTTCTTCGTCGTGTGTTATTCCCAGTGGTCGACTCTGCCTCTAGTCCCAAAACCCTCGCCTTTTTACGCAGGTTTCTCCCATTCATGAACATCCTAGTCTGTCACTCAAATAGCAGGGTGGCTTTCCTGAAATGACAGCCAGCCAGCCAATCGGGACCGGTTGCATTAAGGCATTCCTAGATAAAGGACCGGGGAGTTTCGGGAACCTCCTCACATCCTGCCCTTCCAGACACACTGAAGCCCACAACAGTCAAGACAAATAAAAAGGGCTTGAATCTGTCTCAACGCACAGAGTAAAATCCAAGAAAGACCTCACAAACAGAAAATGGCGAAAAAAGAAAACGGCTATTTTGACAAAATGGTCCCCCATGGGTGCTGTACTGCAGCTGAGGGTTCAGCCTGTGGTAGAACAGCACAATGGTAGGAAAAATTAAACCACTGCCACCAGCCATTTAAAGTATTGAGGGTAACATAAAAATGTTACATGAGGGGGGCGTGGCCTGGAGCGCCAGCGAGGAGGCAGCTCCCATTGATGGCCTCCGCGTGGGTCCGCAGCCATAACTGAAACCTTGCCGGTTCCTGCTATGCCTGCCGCCCGTGCTTAACAGGATAATGCGGCAGAACATCACCCGCACCAACTGCTGCAACCTGGGAGCCTAACGCCCTCAGGATCACAGAAAATGCGGCGAGGGAACGTTCCACCAGTGTCCCGCGCCACAATCCAATATGGCGGCCGCAACTTCAGGTCCTCACCCCTGCAGCCCGGCCGGCTTTGCCTCGCCAGCCTTGGTCCGACATGGCGAAACGGACCTCCTCCGACGCGCACTAAATGCGCACTGACAGCGCCTACTCTCTCCCGCCCGCCAGCTTCATCCGGCGCTCGGTTGGTGCCCGCCCAGAACCCCGGCTGGCCCTGGACCCCTGAACGTGTCCGCACCCTCCCAGCCGATCTTGCCTGCCTTCGAGAGCCGGGACGCTCTGGCTCCTCTCCTCACCTGGGCCTCTCAGCCCGAGGGATCTCGCTGTGGCTGCTCCCGCTCCCCCACCCCCTCCTGGAGCCAGAGCCCGAGCGGCTCCTACTGAAGCCTGGGCTCCGACGTGGCCCGCCACCAAGATTCCTGCACCTTCCCTGCTGGAGGCGGGGGCAGCGATCGCGCGACTGCAGGGCGTCCTCCTGGAGGGGGGCTCCTGGCCATCACCTGCAACGTGCCCTCAGTGCCTAGGGGGGGCATACACCACACAGGTGAGCTCCTGCTGACCCTCATTGTGTGGGGCGGGCTCCATCTACTCCGGCCCGGAGCTCTCTGAAGACCTGCCTCCCTCCTCTCTCTGGCGCAGGGTCCCCCGGCTCTCTGCTGCAGCCTAGCCGCCACCAGCCTCCTCCTGGGGTCTCCTGCTGTTGGGAGTCGACTGGCCTCTCAGGGGCCCGCTAGAACGCCCCCCCCTGCTGGCTGAGGTACTCCAGCCCCCCTCCGGGTCGCCGAGGCCCCTGATTCTTCAGCTGTTGCCCCCCCAGCAGTGGGAGTAGCGCCTCCCTCAGCCTCCTGGGGCGCCCCTGCCTACCTTCTATCCTCGCCAGGCGGAGAGACCCTGCCTTCATCACCCTCATCCTGGATTCCTGCTGCGGAGGGTGAGTTGTGAGCCCATAGCCACCTTACCCCGCGTGACTTCTCCACTAAAGCAACTCCATTACCCCTTGAAGGCGTAGAAGCAGTCCCTGCCCACGCAACCTCCTGGGACGCCCCGGCCCACTCCATCTCCTGCTACCGCCATTTCTGAATCTCACAGCTATTGGCGGAGATTGCCGTACGCCGACACTGGGCCAACTCCCCAGGAGTCGCCTCCTCACCCCGGAGCCATGACCAAAGCATTGAAACCCTCTAAATCTGCTAACATCTCCACTATGCTGCTGGCCCCGGAGAAGGGAAAGAAAACGGATCCCACTAAACTTACACCCCAGAAGGCCACCGACGACAAAGGGACGCTCGCAACCAAAGAGGACCTCCAGGCCTTCATGTCCGATTTCAAATCAGAATTTAGATCCTGTATGACGGAACTCACCGCTAAACTAGAGCAAACAGAGCAACGGGTCAGCAGTATCGAGCACAGGATGGAGGAGGTCGAGGAATAAGCCGTAGATCATTCTAACTCACTAACGGAGATGCAAAGCACCATCCAGACACTAATGGATAGAACCGAAATCCTTGAATTTAAGCAGGAAGACATGGAAAATCGCTCCCGGCGCAACAACCTACGCATCCGAGGGGTGCCCTCATCAATCTCTGACAAGGAGCTCCCCGAATACCTAAGCAACTTCTTCCAGTCTCTGATGCCGAATCTGGATGAGATTCAGCTCCTACTTGATAGTACCCACAGGCTGCGCCCCCGCCAGGCAACCGACGCAGACCCCCCCTCCGGACATAATCACAAGAGTTCACTTTTACCACCACCAAGGCGGCCATTGCAGCGATAGGCACCACCACCAAGGCGGCCATTGCAGCGATAGGCTGCTCAAGTGATGAACTATCTTTCCAGGGCTCCCCACTTCAGATCTTCCAGGATCTCTCCCCTCTATCTCTCCAGAAGCATAGAATGCTCCGTCCACTCTCGCTCTTCCTCCGAGACCAGCAGATCCGCTACCGGTGGCTGTTTGCCACAGCACTACAATTGTCGTACAAGGGTACCCCCCGCACCATCAGCCACATTGACGATGCAGCATCAATCCTGCGCCCGGACTCCCGGGCGCACAGAGCCGCCCTTCCCGAGCCGAACAAGCCTTGCTCCGGACGCAGCCTCGCCCAAAACGAAACGGGCCCCCTGGTCAAGAGTGCAGAGAAGCCTCAAACCCAAATGACGAGTGAGGACACTCCTGAAGAACACATAGCGTTGGAACCACTTAAACTCCCTTAAGCTCGCCGCGGACTGCATGCGGTCCATACCCTCCTCCAGGGTGGATGTCACCATATTACCCCTGGAGAGAATCTCAACCATGTTGGCTATGTTGCCTGATGACAGCCTGGGTGGCTGGGGGAGGCACCGACAGTTCAAAATCGGTTCAGATCTCCCGTTGGAGACTATTTCTAAAACCTTCAGCCACAGGAGAGCCCAAAACAACTGATCCCTCGCAGCTATGGCGGACCTAACTCTCCCCCAATCCCTCTCCCCCACCCACAGCAAACTAGCTCAGAGAGCCAGCCCCCGCATCTAAAACTAAAGTTCACCACTCTGAATGTCAGGGGCTTGAATTCCCCCGCGAAGAGGAAATCCATCCTACAAAGGCTACAAAATGACGGGACCTCAATCGCTTTTCTGCAAGAAATGCATCTAATCCCAGCTGACTTTTCTCGTCTGCGAAGCAGACTCTTTCCCCTACAATTTTTGGCATCCAACGGAACCAAGAAGGGAGGTAACGCCATTCTCTTCGCAAAAGACCTGAAGCCCCAGATCCTAGACTCGCTACGATGCCAGGAGGGTCCCTTTATGGCAATCAATGCATCATCCTTGGCCAACTTTATACCCTCATCTCAGCCTACGCCCCAAACAAGCACCAGGAAGGGTTCTACCAAGATCTGGAAGACTCCCTCCTTCCATTCATTGAGGGGGAAGTCTTCATCGGAGGAGACTTTAACGGGGTCCCGGACCCCCTCCGAGATAGATCCCACCCTCCACATCCAGGGATCTGAAGTTGGCAACAGCCCTGCTCCATTTGTTTCATACGCTGAACATTGTCGACACCTGGAGGGTGCTATCTCTGGAAGAGAAAGACTTCACCTTCTATTCGTATGTGCACTGTACCTTCTCTAGAATCGACCTGCTGCTGGCCTCCCCCCAGATCCTGGCCTTCACAGACGACGTTACGATTGGCCCCCGGATCCTCCGGACCATGCTCCAGTCTCACTCACCCTGCAGTCCCATGACCCAGATCCTCCTCCTCCTCGCCGCCAGTGGAGCCTATATGACCCTATTTTGGGGGACATGGCAGTGAGAGACACGATCGCAAGAACAATAAAAAAACGTCTTCAACTGAACCACCAGGGGGCGCAGAGATGCACTGACGCATCTGCACTAGTCTCCTCCGAAGGGCGCCATCAGCGGGACCTGAGCCCCCCCCAGACCCTCAGGAGTCAAGTGCCGACCCCCACCGCAGCCTGCTGACATCTCGGAGCCCCCGAGCGCCCCAACTCCGGTTGTCCGACGCAGAGATTTGGCTGAGTTCTGGACTCCTGGAGATAGGAGGGAGAGAGAGCCCCACCTTCCCCCGCGTCGCGGCTCCGCATGAAGTAACGGAGAGCCGCGGCTCAGGTGGGGCCCAGGGAGCGACCCCCCTCCACACTGAACTTCATTGCGGCGGATCCCGCATTCCCTGGAACCCGAACCGGGCCACAAAGCACCTCGGGCGGTTTGCTGCTCTGTACCGGGAGGCAGAGTGAGCCCCGCCTCCCCCAGCACAGCGGCTCCGCACCAAGCACCGGTGAGCCGCGGCCTACGTGAGGCCCATAACTTCGCCGGACGGCGCGGAAGAGCACCCCCTCTCCCCCCTGGACTTAGCGGTGGGGGCTTCCGAACCTATCGGAGCCCGGGTGAGGCCACACAGTGCTTTGGGCACGACGGCTTGCACTCCCCCCGTGGACTCCGGCAGGCCCGGGAGCTGGTGCAGGAGCGCACACAGTGGGAGCGGATTGCCCCCCCAAGATCTTCGGCCCCCTTACTACCCGCGGGGCCAATCTTCATCGGGGGCCCCCCGAGAGCAGAGGCCCCCACCGGCGGAGCAAGAGAGCGGGTGCTCCCCCTTGCAGCGGTGCCCATAACAGTCCCTCCACCCCTCCCCCATCGGGCCTTCCCTAGATCCCACACTGCTCCGGAGATGTGCGACGAGAGCTCTGAGAGCCCCACGCGGTGTGAGGGCGCCCCAAATCATTAAACAGTATTAAGGGCAAAGGGGACCATCCCTGGGCTAACTACCGCACCTGCTGTCAGGCTCCACAACAGTGTCCACCCCCTTGAGAACCGTTCGTGCAGAGGTGACCTGACATAACTGTCAGTATGCACACAATAATGGAGGAGAGGAATCGACACTCTTCCCCCGAACCACAGAAGCCGAATGAATTCGACCCTCCACCCGTGGTTGGCACAGGCGCCTGATTATAGACACAGGACACCACGTGGCAGCCAATGGGGGGAAGAGGAGTTAGGAAGAGGTTGTGGATAGGGAAGGGATGTAGGAACACCGGATAGAGGGTTAGGGAACTCCTAAGGTGGATAGGAAAGGGGAAGCACAGGGAAAAACCTCCTTGTCTAGTTCTTTTATTAAACAAAACACATAGGGTATGCGCTATTAATCTTGCCTCCAGCCTACCTCCAAAATCGTATAAACACACCTTAATACGTGTGAACATGTAACAAGATAAACATATAGCAAGCATAGATGAACACCAACAATGGACTTAGATTCCATACATGAAATACATGACACATGGCCCGTTGGGCAAGCTGAAGCAACACTGAACACATATAGCCATAATGTACATGCCCAGACAGGGACACAGATCACTGTTGTGCCTAAACAGCCCCTAACCCTGAATCTCCTGTAACGTATGTTGCTGATTTAGCAACCCTCAACATGGTCCGCACTCTGCCGTGTGCCTTTAAACACACGAGTATTAAGCATCGAAGTCCTTAACAAGGATTTACTGAAAACCCACACTTTGCTGTAACCTCGTAATGTGCCCAGTACTTATCTGAGCTCCGAGCGGCCCCACGGGACCACTCGGAGTTTGAAGAAAATGCCGTAACCAATGTCAGCCAGCCCGCCCGCATTCCTCCTGCTCCCAGTATTTACCAGCGTAATATACCCATTACTTATCTGAGCTCCGAGCGGCCCCACGGGACCACTCGGAGTCTGAAGAAAACGCTGTAACAACTGCCAGCCAGTCCGCCAGCTTCGTCTTGCTCCAAAGTCTTACGGGCTGTAAGGAAAGCTTCACTCACGTCTCGCTCCGACCGCACCCATCCAGGAACACAAAAATAAGCCACACCTGCGGTTGCGAGCGTGTTGGCTTTATGCTGCCCTTCATTACTTGCAGCTGGCAACGCGCGGCAACTCGCGCTGAACTACAGGTCCTCCCCGGAATGCTGGGAAATGTAGTTCTCTTTACCAATGCTTAATAAGCAAACTTAGTTACTCCCCGGCGGGTCCAGCCCTTATTCCTGACATTACCTCCTCTCCCAGGCCTCTTTCCAGGACCGGGTTTTTCTGGATGTCTCAAATGAAATAATTTCACCAATCTGGGGGAATGTACGGCCTCTGCTGGTTCCCATGAACAGTCTTCTGGTCCGTAACCCACCCATTGAATGAGGTACCATAGATGCTTCTTCTTCCTTTCCAAAATCCTTTTAACCTCGTATTCCTCTTGTCCATCTTGTACAATGGGTGGAGGCCGTTTGGTCTTCATTCCGGGAGCTGCAGGTTTAAGTAAAGATACATGAAATACCGGATGTACCGGCACAGTCTTTGGCAAACGCAATTTCATAGCAGTATTTGATACACACTTACATATTTCATAAGGACCAATAAACTGAGGCATAAATTTACGTGATCCTACCAATGAAAGATTGCGTGTTGATAACCAAACTCGATCCCCCACTTGATACTGCGGACTCTTTTGTCGATCTTTATCCGCCTGTCTTTTATATGCTTCTTTGGCTCTCTCCAAATTTGTGCGTGCCCTCTGTCTGACTTGAAGAAGCAACTGTTTTCGCTCTTGCAACGCTGGCATATTTTCCATGTTTGGGAGTTGTTCTGGTATCATGTTTTGTTCATGCCCATACAAACATTCATTAGGTGCCATTCCCAAGGAACTGTGAAAAGTGTTATTATATGTAAACTCCGCCAACCACAGTGCCTGCACCCATGATTCTCTCCCATCCCCAAGGTAACCTCTCAGGTATTGCTCCAATGTCTGGTTCACTCTTTCGGTCTGCCCATCGGTTTGAGGATGATAGCTAGTGGACAGAGCACAATTGATTCCCAACATCCGACAGAAAGCACGCCAAAACCTGGATGTAAACTGCGAGCCCCTATCCGACACAATGCTCTTTGGCAGACCATGCAATCTGACTATATGTTGCAAAAACAACTCTGCTAACTTGCCTGCTCCCGGAATTCCCACACATGGAACAAAATGGGCTTGTTTGGACGGAAAATCTACCACCACCCAAATGGTATTGAACTGATTATCGGGTGGTAGGTCAGTAATGAAATCCATTGACAGGTGAGTCCATGCTCTTTCAGGAGTGGCCAATGGTTGTGAGAGCCCTCTCTTTTTTACATGCTCAGACTTATTACGCGCACAATTTTCACAATGTAATAAATATTTCTCTACATCCTTTCTTAATGTAGGCCACCAAAAGTACTTCTGTAACATAATTTGCATTTTCCTTTGCCCAGCATGTCCTGCTAAAGGAGAATTATGGCACCAATACAACGCCTTTTCTTGTAATTCTTTGGTGGGTAAGTACAAATGCCCATTATGGTAAGGCAACCCCTCCCGCACCATTCGTGTTGCATCCATATTTTTCCACTTCTGCATTTGACTTGGTGACAACACCTTCTTTATTTGGTCAGTTATGTGTTTAGTGACTGCTCCAATAACTTTTTCTGGGGCAATAATTGTTTTGACTTCCTCTACTAGATTGTCTGTAGTTTGTTGTCGGGATAAGGCATCCGCCTTACCATTTTTACTGCCTGGTCTGAATGTTACACACAAAATCAAACTCATTAAAATACTGGGACCATCTCAGTTGTCTCTGGCTCAGGGTTTGTGCAGTTTTAAAACATTGCAAGTTCTTGTGATCTGTTACCACCACCACCTGATACCGTGCCCCTAGTAAATAATGTCTCCATTCTAGAAAGGCTGCCCGAATGGCCAACAATTCCTTATCAGTAATGGAGTAGTTCTGCTCACAACCGGTCAATTTTCTAGAGAAAAATGCCACTGGATGCCATATTCCATCCTCCTCTTTCTGTGACAGTATAGCTCCTATGGCCACATTGCTAGCATCTGTCTCCACCTGAAAAGCTTTCTCAATGTTTGGATGTCTTAACACGGGTGCTGTAGTAAAGGCCTTCTTTAATTCTTTAAAAGCATTTTCTGCCTCAGAATTCCAAACAAATCTTACTGCTTTCCGAAGTAATTGTGTGATAGGAGAAACTATCTTGGAGAAATTACTAATGAAACGCCGATAAACATTGGTGAACCCTAAGAATGATTGGATATCTTTAATGCATTGCGGGGAAGGCCACTCAGTTACTGCCTGCACTTTCTTGGGATCCATAACCACTCCTTCTGGAGTCAGAATAAATCCTAAAAATTCAACCTGTTTTACATGGAATACACATTTCTCCAATTTTACACTCAGTTGGTATTCCTGCAGACGCTTCAACACGGCCTGTACATGTCCCACATGTTGTTCTAGGGAATCTGAGTATATCAAAATGTCATCAATGTAAACAATAACAAAAATGTCAATGAAATCTCGCAATACTTCTTGCATAAAAAACTGAAAGGCCGCCGGAGCGTTACATAAGCCAAATGGCATTACAAGGTACTCAAACAACCCAAACTTAGTTCTGAAGGCCGTCTTCCACTCATCACCCTCCTTAACTCTTATCAAGTGATAGGCACCTCTCAAATCAAACTTAGTGTAAATCTTTGCGGACCGTACTTGATCCAACAAGACCGAAATCAAAGGTAAAGGAAACCTATTCTTAATTGGGACCTTATTTAGTGCACGATAATCAATGCATGTTCGTAACGTGCCTTCCTTTTTGGGAACAAAAAATAGGGGGGAAGAAACAGGGGAAGTTGAATGTCGGATAAACCCTTTAGCCAACATCTCATCAAGATATTCTCTGAGATGTTTGTTTTCAGTTTCAGTGAGAGCATATATCCGACTGCAAGGCAACTTGGCCCCCTCCTCTAATTCGATAACACAATCATATGGTCGATGCGGTGGTAGTTGTTCCGCTCCTTTTTTGTCAAAAACTTTAGCAAATTCCATATACTGGGCAGGGATCTCTGTTTCCACCGCTCCTACTACTGGCATATCCAGTTTCCTTTCCGCCAACAATGCTGCCGGTCCCAATTCTGATAACATATGTTCCTTACACTCCTGTTCCTCGAACCACAACCTCTGCTTTACCCAGTCAATTCTTGGATTATGTTCTTTCAACCAAGGCATTCCGAGGATCACACCAAACTGAGGCGCTGCTATCAAATCAAATGTGATTTCCTCTCTATGACCTGCCGCACATATCATTTCCAATTTCTCAGTTTGTTTCCGAATTGGTCCGGATATCAACGGGGACCCATCCACTGACTGCACACCTTCCACCCTTTCCTTGTCTTGCACAGGTAATCCTAAATGTTCTGCCAAAGTAATGTCTACAAAATTTCCTGTAGCCCCCGAATCCACCATTGCCCATACCTCTTTTTTGGACAACGCAAAACATAATGTCACCAAGATATAAAAATGAGAGGTTTTGCTTCCAACCGTGTTTGCTACCCATCTAGGGAACCTTACTTCACTCGGGCCAGACACCTGTGTTCCCCCTAAGGCCGGCCCATCTCTTTTACCGTTTCCTTCTTGCTCTTGTCTCCCCCGCCCCCTTTTCTGAGGAGTATTAGGGCAATTTCGGATAAAATGCCCTGCTTGTCCACAATAGAGACATAGATTGTTACTTTTACGCTGCTCTTTTTCCGCTGTTGATAAAGGTCCTCTGATACTACCAATCTGCATGGGTTCCACCTCACTCAATCTTCCTCCTCTACTTCTATCTAGTCTCGCAAACGAAACGGCCTCCGGTTTTTTTCTTTCACCTCTTCTCTCGTTCAATCTGTGATCTAGTCTCAATGCCAAATCAATCATAGCTGTACATGTTCTAGGTTGCGGCTCCACTTGAGCAATGGCATCCTTTAGTTCATCCTTCAATCCTTGAAAAAATAACACTGTTTGTTTAGCCTCCGGCCATTCTGTTTCAATCACCAATCTATTAAATTGGGTCACATAAGTTACCAAATCTTTAGCACCCTGCTTCAACCCTAATAATTCTTTATCTTGAGCCAAAGACACTTCCCGCCGATCAAACAACCTTCCAAATTCTGCCAAAAACCCATCCCAACTATACAGCAAAGGATCATCCTTTTGAACCAAGGGCATTGCCCAGGCCGCCGCATCTCCTGTCAAGTATGATATTACAAATGCCGTTCTGGCCTGAATGGTCTCAAACGCCATGGGTTTACACAGAAAATGCAATCTACATTGTGTAAGAAACATCATATACTTCCTAGGATCACCAGAAAACCGTTCAGGTGCTGCTAACGGTACATTACTAGGAGATTGAACAATAACGGTAGCATTTTGACTAGTAGCTGGTTCTCTAACATTAGACCCACTAGCCCCCTCCAAGGGGGTTCGCTGAGCCATCAAACCTTGTACTTGTACTTTTAAGTTGTCTGACTCTTGACGTGCCTGTACTAATTCTAACTGAATATCTTGAAGAGCCTTTAGCACATCGGCTAAAGGCGGAGTCGTATCCATTTGGCTTGGGTGGTTTTAGTATCCCAATATGGGGGTGGCTTATTATGTCAGTATGCACACAATAATGGAGGAGAGGAATCGACACTCTCCCCCGAACCACAGAAGCCGAATGAATTCGGCCCTCCACCCGTGGTTGGCAAAGGCGCCTGATTATAGACACAGGACACCACGTGGCAGCCAATGGGGGGAAGAGGAGTTAGGAAGAGGTTGTGGATAGGGAAGGGATGTAGGAACACCGGATAGAGGGTTAGGGAACTCCTAAGGTGGATAGGAAAGTGGAAGCACAGGGAAAAACCTCCTTATCTAGTTCTTTTATTAAACCAAACACATAGGGTATGCGCTATTAATCTTGCCTCCAGCCTACCTCCAAAATCGTATAAACGCACCTTAATACGTGTGAACATATAACAAGATAAACCTATAGCAAGCATAGATGAACACCAACAATGGACTTAGATTCCATACATGAAATACATGACACATGGCCCGTTGGGCAAGCTGAAGCAACACTGAACACATATAGCTATAATGTACATGCCCAGATAGGGACACAGATCACTGTTGTGCCTAAACAGCCCCTAACCCTGAATCTCCTGTAACGTTTGTTGCTGATGTAGCAACCCTCAACATGGTCCGCACTCTGCCGTGTGCCTTTAAACACACGAGTATTAAGCATCGAAGTCCTTAACAAGGATTTACTGAAAACCCACACTTTGCTGTAACCTCGTAATGTGCCCAGTACTTAACTGAGCTCCGAGCGGCCCCACGGGACCACTCGGAGTTTGAAGAAAATGCCGTAACCAATGTCAGCCAGCCCGCCCGCATTCCTCCTGCTCCCAGTATTTACCAGCGTAATATACCCATTACTTATCTGAGCTCCGAGCGGCCCCACGGGACCACTCGGAGTCTGAAGAAAACGCTGTAACAACTGCCAGCCAGTCCGCCAGCTTCGTCTTGCTCCAAAGTCTTACGGGCTGTAAGGAAAGCTTCACTCACGTCTCGCTCCGACCGCACCCATCCAGGAACACAAAATAAGCCACACCTGCGGTTGCGAGCGTGTTGGCTTTATGCTGCCCTTCATTACTTGCAGCTGGCAACGCGCGCTGAACTACAGGTCCTCCCCGGAATGCTGGGAAATGTAGTTTTCTTTACCAATGCTTAATAAGCAAACATAGTTACTCCCCGGCGGCTCCAGCACTTATTCCTGACAATAACGCTGGGACAGAGAGGCATAGGCCCTTATTTGCCGTGGCCTGGAGATTCAGCTCGAGCAACCTCCCGCCCTAACAGAGTACAAAGTCAGGGACGCATACAGGGAAGACCCCCTTGTTGTCCTTCTTTTAGAGTTGCTTGGAGGCCCGGCGACGCAGCCCACTGGACCCGGGGCGTTCAGGAGGAGATCTTGTGGAGATGGTCTGGGGGAGCCTATGAACTGGAAGGAATCCCTGCAGAGATTTCGACGCCTGTCCCCACGCTCGCCAATTTGCCCTGAGATGGCGGCCCCGACGCATCAGGAATTATCTGATGCTAGCACAGTCACCAAAGGTATGGCTGCCCTCCTGGAGGAAATAAGGGGCTTCAGAGCAGACATAGCGGTACGGCTGGACACCCTGGATAAAAAAGTGGACAATATAGATGACAGGGTCCAAATGCTTGAAAACAACACAGCCTCGAATGACATTTTTGAGACTCAATTCGACATGCGCTTATCGGAGCTCGAGAGGAGGGAAGAGAAATGCTCCCTAAAACTTGATGACTTAGAGAATAGGGAACGCCGCTGTAACCTGCGTTTTTTCGGCTTCCCTGAGTGTGAAGGTGAAACGCAAATGGACATTATCAAAGCTGTTAATGCGGTGGTGGGATCACTCTTCGAAGGCGTGAACACGAATGAACCAACTATTGATAGAGCTCATAGAGCGGGTGCGGCCAACAGAGGCCCCAGATCTATTCTCGTACGATTCCATTACTTCACAGAGAAAAGCAAAATCCTGGAACTGGCACGCAAGAGGGCTCCGGTGGGTTGGGAGGGGGCCCAGATCTCGGTGTATCAAGATCTGTCCGCCTTTACCCTGGCAAGACGTCAACTCTGCTCTCCGCTGACGAAAATGCTCCAGGCCAAGGGGGTCCGATATAGGTGGGGATACCCTTTTTCACTCTCCTCCGAGCTGGAAGGATACAAATATGCCCTGGTCACGGAGGACGATATTTGTAGGGTGTCGGGAGAACTCCTGGATGAACCAAACATGGAGGTAGGAGAGCAAGAGCGCGGGAGAGCCCCGGTTGGCCCCGGGGGGACAAAGGCTCCACAGGAGAGGCGTAAAGTCCGAGGCCACAGGAAGTTTAGAAGAGTGACACAGACATCCCCTGGTCAACCTAACATTTGAGGTGCCCCAGGAAGCTTCACGATCAAGTTGGTACTTTACTCCGAATGGGGGAGCACTGTAATTGTTCACAATCTGAATGCGACAGGGGGGTGGGGGTGCTCAAGTTGTTGTTATTGAAGAGTCCAAGAGCCCGGAGGGGGGAGACAATGGTGGCCTGGCTCAGCGACAGGATGAAGCCGCTGGTCTACCAGGCGTTCAGGGGGTGGGGGGAGGGAAAAGTGGGGGTTTGTTCAACGGAGATTTAGTTGGGACAAGCCAAGTTTTCTGGTCTGTTTTGTAACTTTAGATTTGTTTTTTGACTGCAGCAGGGGGCGGAAGTATTGCGGGAGCACTGAAATGTGTTGCTCTACGGAGGGAGACATGAGCTTTTACCATCGCTATGATGGATGATTCACTCCAATTTTTGACAGTGGGCTCGTTAAATGTACAGGGGCTCAATTCTCCTACTAAAAGGTCGTTGTTGGTGAGGGAATTTTCAAGGCTCCGGCTCCACTTCCTATTCGTACAAGAAACACACTGGGTCCGGGGCAAGGAATCAAAGTTGAGGGCTAAAACCATTGACCAGGTGTATGTAGCATCCTTTCTGGCTAAGAAACGTGGAGTTGCCCTACTGGTCTCTCCCGGGGCTCATTTCGTACTCAAAGCTCAGAGGTCAGACCCGGAAGGACTATATATCATGGTCAAGGGGGTAGTGAGTGGCCGGTTGTTTACTCTGGTTTGTATATATGCTCCAAATGAGGCGCAAGATGGCTTCTGGGTGGGGATGAAAGAGAAAATTATAGCATTTTCCGAGGGCATTCTACTGGTTGGAGGGGATTTTAACATGGTTCTCTGCCCCGAACGGGATAGGAGGTTGGTCAATCCATGTCCTAACCTGCGTCTCCATAAAAAATTGGCTGTTGCTTTTCAAGCAGTTAACGAGGAACTGGGTTTGAGCGATACACACCCCACTAAGCAAGGCCGTGATCCCGACTTCACCTTTTTCTCAAAACCTCATGCTACATTTTCCTGTATTGAATATATCCTAGTTGACTCCACACTTCAGGGAGAGGTCACAGACTCGGGGGTGGAGGTTGTTCCTTGGACGAACCACAATTTGGTCAGAATAAAAATGGGTATTCCCCCTGCCCCTGCATCCGGGTCCCTGTGGAGGTGCAATGACTTCCTTCTGCACGACGAGGAAGTACGCCAATCCCTCCTAACAGCCATTACAAAATACTTCTCCATAAACGACAATGGGGAGGTCGGTGTCATGGGAGTCTGGGAGGCATTCAAGGCTACCACTAGGGGCATTCTTATTGAGACAGGTTCGAGGAAAAAGAGGGAGAGGGGCCATGAGGAGAAACTATTGAAGGAAAAAATAGAGGCTATTCAACCGGGCGGGAAATTGAAAATGCAGATGTTCCCTGGAAAGTGGGAGGAGCTCCAAAGGTTGCGCTCAGGGTTGGCAGACCTCCAGGTGGGACAAACGGAAAGAAAGCTGTCCTTCCTGAAACAGAAATATATGGAAAAAGGGGAAAAAGCGGATAAGATATTAGCTTGGAGGCTTCGCCAGCTCAGAAATAGTAGGAGGGTGAATTCCATCCGTTCCCCTGAAGGGGAATCGACGGTAAGAGATAGTAAAATAGCTGAACAATTTCAGCAATATTACGAGCACCTGTATTGCTCGGAATACGCAGGGGACGGAACCGAGATTGACAACTTCCTGGACTCCCTCCCGATTCCTGGCCTCTCACCCGGGAAAGCAAGTATACTAGAACTCCCGATAACCCCGGAGGAGATAATGGACACCATATCCTCTTTGAAGAGTGGAACAGCCCCAGGGGATGATGGGTACATGGTCAAGTTTTACAAGACCTATCGGTCAACGCTAGCCCCGTTTATGGCCAAGATGTTCAACTCCGTACTGAACAGGGCACCCTCGTACCCACGATGATGTCCGCGCTGATAGTAGTAATCCCCAAAGAGGGGAAGGATCCCTCCCAGTGTCAATCATATCGCCCTATATCCCTTCTCAACGTTGACGTTAAGGTCCTGGCCAAACTTTTAGCAAATAGACTGGCGAAGCTCCTCCCCTCCCTAGTACATGGAGATCAGGTAGGCTTTATTCCGGGACGCCAGGGTTCGGACAATATACGGAACACCCTGGACCTCATGCATGAGGCTTCGAGGCAGGGGGTCGAGGGCTACTTGCTTGCATTAGACTCTGAAAAGGCCTTCGACCGTGTCAAATGGCCTTATATGGGTAAAGTGCTTCGGAAAATGGGTCTGGGGACAATTTCTGTGGGTGGGTCTCAGCATTATATAATGGCCCTATAGCAAGAGGTCTGGTCAATGGCGGCACATCGGAACCCCTGGCTCTATCTAGAGGAACCCGTCAGGGCTGTCCCCTGTCACCCCTCTTATATGCTCTTGCAATGGAGCCCCTGGTCATAGCGATAAGAGCTGACCAAGAAATCACAGGGATAAGCTGTGACGATTGCGACTTCAAACTCTCCGTTTGCAGACGACATTTTGGGCTACCTAACCAACCTCCAGGCCTCTCTACCCAGACTGTTTGATCTTATAAACTACTTTTCGGGGCTTAAGATAAACACATCCAAGTCTAGTATTATGCCTATGGGTCCCGGGGACCAAGATATTGGGGGTCACTCTGAAATACTGGGAGTAAGAATAGAACGAGTGTCCACTATGTATCTGGGTACCTGCATTCCTAGGGACCTTTCACAACTTTACCAGTGTAACTTCCCGGAGATTTTGGCTAAGATTAGTAGCGATCTCAAACGATGGGCACCTCTTACACGCTCTTGGTTTGGGCTTTTGGTTACGGTTAAAATGAACATCTTACCTCACTTACTGTACCTCTTGCAGCCCTCCCCGTGGTGATCCCTGATGCTTTCTTCGAGGTTTTGCAGTCCCGAGTTCTTACAGTTTATATGGGACGGGAGGAGAGCAAGAGTCAAGTTCTCTACCCTGACCCTTCCAAAGTCTCACGGTGGATTCGGCCTCCCAGAATTTAGGCTATACCACAAAGCAGCTCAGCTCCGGGTGATGTTGGAACACATGAGAGATGATATGAGGACATATTGGACATACATTGAGGACATCCACACCCACCCGAAAAAACCTGCTGTGGGCTTCCCCTAAAGCCATCCCCTCCCACCTCAGAACGCACCCTACATTAGCGGTCCTCTGGGCAGCCTGGAAACTGAATAAAGATAATAAAATGCTGTCATCCTGGCCGTCCCCTTTAACATCACTGTGGGGCCCCCCTGTCAATCTAGACACCAGAGGCTTCCGAGATACCCAAGCATGGTCAGACATGGGTTTGGAGAGGATTTCCCAACTCTCTCGGGAAGAGGGCTTCATAGAATACGATCAACTGACCGAGGCACTGGGTGACAATCCACCCTCAATCTTCGAATATCTGCGCTTGAAGGGAATCCTGACTCACCCCCGATGGGCTGACAACCTTAAACGCCCCCTCACCCCTTTTGAAAATGTCCTAGCCAAAAGCGTCTCCCGGAAGGGCTCCCTATCTAAGTTTTATAGCACTTTGATAATGGCTAACTTGGAGGGTAGACAACCCTTCAAACGAACTTGGGAAGAAAGGCTGGGCATGACGCTGGATGACCACACATGGAGGGCAATCTTTAAATCTATATTCACGGGTTCACTGTATACTGCTGCCATGGAACATAGCTTCAAGATACTCCATTCCTGGCATCGCCTCCGACCACCCTGTCCAGAATGTTTGAAAAGGTATCCCCTTTCTGTCCTAGGATATGTCTCGAAAAAAGGGCACATGGTTCCATATGTGGTGGGGATGTCCGGTCATTCAGATGTACTGGTCAGAACTGCTCAGCTGGATTAAGGATATAGAGGGGTACTCCCACTGGAAATCCTCCTGGGTTCTCCCATGCCGGAGACGGAACAGAACGCATTCCCAAAGGTCATCGGGGCCATGTTGAGGGCGGGGAGGTTAGCACTGGCCCAAACGTGGAAAAGCGCTCTAGCGCCATCCAAGGAGGAGTGGCTTTGTAAACGAAGGTCGATTTTCACCTATGAAAAGCTTACAGCAATAAAAAATGACAGTGTCAGAATTTACGCAGGAATGGACCGCAGTTCTCCTCCATGATGACTGCATTTCAATGCGTCTGTAAAATATGCCCTATTACATATCCATTTTGTTCATCTCACCACCGGCCCCAGGGACGGCCCCCAATTTTCTTTGAATCAATCCGACCCCACTATGTCAAAGTGTACGATGAATGACACGACGATGTTTGAATGTTCTCTCTGCAGCTTCTACAACCTGCAAAACCTCAAAACTTGGTATGTTGAAATGTTGGAGGGGTGGGAAGGGAGGGGGGAGGAGGGATGGGATTAAAAGATAAAAATACCGACATTTATGTTTGCTTATTGTATGGCTGGCAGGGATACCTTATATGTACAATGTCAATAAAAACTTCATTTAAAAAAAAAAACTTCTTCATTGAAAACCGTGACGAGGACACCTCCCTGGCTAACATCTGGGACGCCATGGAAGCAGTGCTTAAAGGGGAATTGATCGCCCAAGGCGCTGCATTCCACAAACAGAAGCAGGCGACCCGCGCCATCCTGGAAGCCAAAGTCTGTGAAGCCGAAGCCACTCGTAAACGAAAGGGCTGGTCCCCGAAATCTTACAGGGTCTTACAGATGGCAAGGAAGAGGCTTGAGGCGCACTACGCCGATGCCACAGCAAACTTATTAACTAGAACCAAACAATGGTACTATGTCCATGACAACAAGGCTAACAAGCTGCTGGTTAGTAAGCTGGCTAAGGAGAAGAGCAGAAATACCATCCTGGGTCTCCGTGACTCACGGGGGACGGTCCACCACGCGGATCACGAGAAACTACGAATGGCGGTCGCCCACCAGTCTGAAATAATGACGGCAGTCCCGAGAGACCTAGACGAGCAGCACTCCTACATCCAACAGGCGGCTCTCCCGCTCCTGACTCCGGAGCCGAGAGAAGGACTTGAAACGCCTATTACAAATGAGGAAGTGGAGGAAGCCATAAAATGCTTGAAGCCTAGGGCCCCAGACCCAGACGGATTCTCCACCCGATTCTATAAACTCTTCCGCCCCCAATTAGTGGCTCCCCTGACCCGCCTCTTCAACTAGTTTGCGGCCACTGGAACGGTTACCCCAATGATGCAGGAGTCCATCACGGTCCTCATTCTTAAGCCTGGAAAGAACCCCCAAGAAAATAGTCTGTATAGACCCATCTCTCTGTTGAACTTGGACGCCAATATATACTCCCAAGATCCTGGCCAATCGCCTTGGACCTATCCTTCCGAGCATTATAGACCCGGATCAGACGGGGTTTATAAACCACAGGTCGACAAAAGACAACATTTGCAGGGCACTGGACCTAATAAAGGTCGCCAGTCAGGACTCCCAACAACTGGCCCTGCTGGCGCTGGATGCAACCAAAGCTTTCGACAAGGTGGACTGGTCCTATCTGCGCCTCACCCTTGAGGCCTTCAGCTTTGGCCCGACCTTCTGGAAGATGATCCTAGCGAACTATCAAGCCCCTAAAACCCGGCTGAGAGTTAATGGCCGCCTGTCAGACCCAATCCCTCTCGCATGCGGAACGAGATAGGGATGCCCACTATCCGCTCTGCTCTTGGCCTTGACCATCGAACCGTTGGCCCGGCGAGTTCGCAAAAACACCCGGATCAGCGGCCCGAGGATCGGCTCTGCACAACACAAAATTGCTCTCTACGCGATCAGCAACACAGTGCCCTTCAGGCTGCAATCAAAGGAGGTGGATTAGGAAGACAGATACCTGATACTGAAGGGTAGCAATAAGCAACATGAGGTATGCATCATCAACACCTACCTTCCTAACACCGGCATCCCGCATACCTGTCCAAGATGAGTACCAAATTGGTTTCGTATCGTGAGGGCCTCTTCATTTGGCAGGGGGGGACTTCAACTGCACACGTGATTACACACTAGACAGATCTAAATCGGTAACACTGCCAACTGCTTCGGCCCAGTCCCCACTTAACAAAGTTCTTGAAAATCTAGACTTGGCCGACGTATGGAGAGAGAAAGTCACCCGAACGAAAGGGCATATTCATACTTTTCATCTCCCCACATGCTTTATACCAGGATAGACTATCTACTTGTAGACAGACAACACTTACCCCAAATGGAATCAATAAACTACCTAGGAAGATCCATATCAGATCATTCCCCACTCCTCATGAAATGGAGGGCCCGAGGGCCCAGACCGCCCATACCAATGTGGTAGTATGCCGACAGAAGCCCTCACAGATGGGGCCTTTCAGGAAGACCTCCGAGATAAATTACAGGAATACTTAGACCTCAATATAGGCTCCGTTAAAGGATGGGATACAACATGGGAAGCACTGAAAGTGGTGACAAGAGGGGAGATCATTGCCAGTGCGGGGGGAATCAGGAAAACCCTACGCAGAGAACTTGAAACCTGCAAAGCGAGAATCACTCAGCTTGAATCTACTGAGCCGAAAGTGAGGGCGACGGAAGATGAACTGGTTATAGTCTGGAGTGATTGTCAAAAGGCATGGACGAGACTGGCCAAGTTCGACTACGTAACCTGAACCACTAGAGCACATGCAGAAGGTGAAACACCAGGCAAACTCCTATCGTGGTTATGCAAAAAAACACTGAAACACCCGATCACTGAAATCAAAGCCCATGGCGGTGAAATTCATAATTCACAGCTACAAATGTATGAGACATTTAGTAAATTCTACTCCCATCTTTACGGTCACGCAGTAATTATACCACAAGAAGACATCCTGGACACCTTAGATGAAATAGGCCTCCCGACACTAGATGAAGCACAAAGAGCCACCTTAAATGAAGACCTGTCAATAGTAGACATAAATGAGGCAATTAAATCACTCTCCACGAACAAGACCCTGGGTAGCGATGGCCTGCCCTCCGAATTTTACAAAACATACGACACGACATTGGACCCCATCCTCCTAGAAGTCTTCAGGGAATCCTATGAGAAAGGGACACTGCCAAAAAGCATGAGAGAGACACTAATAATGCCGATCCCCAAACCTGGGAAGCCGGAGGAAGACTGCGGGTCGTACAGACCACTTGCCATGCTTAACTGTGATCTAAAAATATTAACCACTATCTTAGCCCAGAGGCTCTCGGAGGTAATATCCACACTGATACATGAGGATCAGAATGGGTTCATATCAGGTCGGAACACGGCAGTAAACCTAGGGCATTTACAACACATAGTGGCACAAACTAAAGACCTACGCGAATCGTATGCTGTGGTCTCCCTAGGCGCCACAAAAGCTTTTGATTCCATATATTGGGAGTGGTTTCTGGAGGTCTTGAAACAGTTTGGGTTGGGGGCATCCTTTATAAGATGGATAAGGATACTGTACCAAGCACCGGTAGCTAGAGTGAAGACTGGGAAGGTGGTGTCCGGACTGTGGAATATCCAGAGGGGCACCAGACAGGGCTGCCCACTGTCACCTATGTTATACATATTGGGACTAGAGCCACTAGCTATATTTATGAGGAAGCAATTCTTTGATGCAGGCATCAGAATAGGGGGCGAATACCATATCATTTCATTGTACGCAGACAATGTCTTATTATACCTGAGGGACCCCCACCTTAACTTACCTACAATCCTAGAGGTCCTAGAGAACTTCGCCTGGGTATCTGGGATCTCCTTTTACAAGGAGAAGTCCAGCATATTCCCTTTGGCTGGCCTGGCCACGCTAACTGACATCGAACTTCCAGTAGTAGGAATCCAATGGAACCCCATACTTTCAAATACCTGGGAAGCAACATATGGCACGTGCCCGAACAGACACACGGGGGCAACACACAGGTTTCAATACACGGGCTTAGAAGGTCAATGAAATTTTGGTCAAAACTACCGCTATCAATGATGGGCAGAGCAGCAATTACCAAAATGATAGTCCTTCCAAAATTCCTCTACTTCTTTCATAATATACACCACCTTATCCCCGTCTCCTTTTTCCGAGTGCTAGAAAAATTACTGAGGGAGCTACTGTGGAATAACAGCAGACATAAAATATCTCTAGATATACTGACACTACCATACTCAGCAGGCGGAATCGAACTTCCAGACCTAAGCAAATATTACCTAGCCGCACAGTTAAGCCATGTGGCCAAATGGATGGCCGATGAGCACACCTCGGAAACCAGGTTGCTTAGGCAACATGTAACCCCGGCCAACTTGAAAGAAGTACTATGGGTGTCAGGATCGGCGGGTGGAGGCTTTGGGACTACTGGCGGCATTAACCTGCTCAGAGTCACGCTCTAGTCCTCATCCAACATGGCGGCTAGCCCTATAACTGCCGACTCCGCCCCTTCCTCCAGTGCGTTGTATCTGTTTACCCTCCCGTTACTTCGCTCGTACTCTTGTGACTTAGCTAGAATACTTTTCTGCGCTTTTTTCCTTGTTCTGTTTTCCTGTGCCTGTGCATTTTCAGCCCTACTTATTCTTTGTTGCTGTTCTTCCCTTTCATACGGCGTTCGCTGTATTTCTTATCTACCGTTTTTCTTGCCTACTCCGTTGTAAATTCTTTCACGCCGTTTGCCCTTCTTCCCCGTTTTGTGACTTCCTTTTTATATACTTTCACGGCGCTTGCCGTCTCCAGTCTCCCGTTTCAGTCTCCGGTCTTTTATTTGTTTGACTACTTAGCATTTGTTTCTTAGGTTAACTTTTCTTTCTGCCATTTCTGGATGGTAAATTATCAGCCTTCTCACTGAATCTATTGTTACACTCGTTGGACTATTGGTCTTTGGAATCATCCATCCATCCGAAAATCACCATATCCAGGGTTTTTTCTGCCTTCCGGCTTTTTCCCTGGGACGAGGCTGGCCCCCCGGGGGGCTACCGGAGGCAAGTTCTCAACTCTGTCACGGTGGCCTCTGGAGGGGCCAGACCTTACTTACCCGACAGAAGAGGTGGGAAGCTTAAGGAAGACAATTCCAAGAAGAAGAAGAACCCAAAGAAGTCGGAAGCTACCCTTAAGGAGAGCTCTTCGGAAGTCTCAGGTGAGGAGAAGGGGGAGTTGAAACCAGGACCTGACAGCATACAACGCCCGACTCACACTATGGCTTCTTTGGAACAATACCAGGAATTGGTGGCGGCTATGCAGAATCTAACCGTCGAGGTTCAAGCCTTGAGAACTGAGAACATAGCGCTCCGACAACAGGTAGTGTTACGCCGGGAGGAATACGGCGACTTACCTACTATGCCACTTTCCTTCGGAAAGTATAATGGTTACCCCGGAGGCTTTAAAGACTTTATTGATGCATGTAGGGTGTACTTTGCCTTCAGACCCCATGCTTATGACTCAGCCAGATCAAGGGTTGGCTTCATCATCGCTAACCTCTCAGGAAATGCCCTATCTTGGGTCACTCCGTTGGTAACTAACAATGATCCGTCTTTGAACGATTATGACCGTTTTTTGGAGGTATTTAAGGAAAGGTTCGATAGACCCGAAGTGCTGTATTCATCTTTGGAGGCTATTCTAGACGTTTGTCAAGGAAGCTCTGATCTCCAAACCTACATCTCTCGCTTCCAGAGACTAGCGGCCAAGGCTGACTGGCCAGATTCGGCTCAACAGACTATTTTCAGACGAGGCCTTCACGATGATATTAAGGACGAACTAGCTAGAGTTGCCAGACCAGCTTCTTTCCGAGATCTGATTACCTTGTCACTCCAGATCGAATTTCGACTACAGGAACGACGACAAGAAAGAAGACGACCCAGAGGAACTCCTCAGGTGTTAAATCTTCCTCCTCCTTCACCTCAAATAAGAGCGTCACACATGGCGGAAGAACCCATGCAAGTCGGAGCCGCTCGAGGTCCCCTGACTCAGAAAGAGCGAAGGAGACGACGTGATACCGGATTGTGTATGTATTGCGGTTCTTCTAAACATCTTCTAAGAGACTGTCCGGAGGTTCCACCTCGACGGAAGGAAAACTTCAGCCCCCGTTCTGCTGCAAGGGAAGTGTCGGGGGACTTGACAAGTACCCTTGCAACAGCTCAAAGACCTTAGAAAGTACAGAAGAGAACAGTCTGATGGTGTTTAAGGTTGAACTCTGGCGGTCAGGATCCGCTCCCCTCGAGGTACTGGCAATGTTGGACTGCGGAGCCGCAGGCAATTTCATGGATTTAAGATGGGCAACTGAGCATCAGGTGGCTACCAGACTCAAGTCAGCTCCCATACCAGTAGAAGGGGTAGACGGTAGACCTTTATCCTCTGGACCAATCACCACAGAGACATTCCCTCTCAAGTTGAAGATGGGCCATCATGAAGAGACCTTGGAGTTTGACCTGATCAGGGCAGCCCATTTTCCTTTGGTTATAGGCATTCCGTGGTTACGAAAACATAACCCACACATTAACTGGACAGATAATAAGGTGAAATTTGATTCTCTATTTTGTAAGACCAACTGCATGAATCAGTCAACGGCATCCCTTTCTAATGTCAGATCAGTAGAAGGGAAGTCTGTCCACAAACCTGTGATCATATCTTCTATCCCTCTCCAGTATCAGGCCTATGCTGAAGTGTTCATGGATACCCTACCCAAAATGCTGCCTCCACACAGGGTTGAGGACTGCGGTATCGACTTAATGCCTGAGGCGGTGATTCCCTTTGGCCGCATGTATCCTCTATCTCTTCCAGAGCGGAATGCCCTTCGGAACTATTTGGATGCTAACCTACAGAATGGACTTATTCGAGAATCTAAGTCTTCCTGTGGTGCTTCTCTGTTCTTCATCCCCAAGAAAGATACGGTGGAGCTACGCCCCTGTATAGATTATCGTGGTCTAAACAAAGTCACCATTCGTGACAGGTATCCCATGCCCTTGATACGAGACATAATAGAAGCAGTACAAGGAGCGGTCTACTTCACTAAGCTGGACTTAAGAGGTGCCTATCACCTATTGCGTATCAGGCAGGGTGACGAATGGAAAACGGCCTTCCGCACCCCATTTGGCCTATATGAATACAGGGTAATGCCGTTTGGCCTTGTCAATGCCCCGGCGGTATTTCAAAGATATATGGATAAGGTATTTGCTGACATGCTGTTCATAACAGTGGTGGTATACCTCGATGACATATTAATATTTTCCAAGACACTGGCAGAGCACAGAAAGCTGGTCTTACAGGTTTTGCAGCGCCTTAAGTCTCATCAACTACTGATCAAACCAGAAAAGTGCCAATTTGAAACTACATCAGTTTCCTACTTGGGATTCATACTGTCCAAAGAGGGCATCGCGATGGATCCTATCAAGATAAGGGCAATTGGAGAGTGGAAGGAACCTACCAATGTTAAGGAACTACAAAGTTTTTTGGGGTTGGCAAACTTCTATCGAAGATTCATTCCCAATTTCTCTAACACCGTGCTTCCGCTCACTTCTCTGCTGAAGAAGGGGATAAGATTTATCTTTGGGGAGGAACCCAGAAGGGCATTTTCTATCCTCAAGGATTGCTTCTCTACGGCACCCATTCTAGTCCAGCCGGATCAGACCAAACCTTATATCTTGGAAACAGACGCTTCCTTAGGAGCAGTCGGGGCCATTCTACTACAGAAATCGGAGGACGATTTCGAACACCCTGTGGCCTATTACTCCAAGACCCTAACTTCCAGTGAGCGTAACTACTCGGTACTCGAAAGGGAACTTTTGGCCATTAAGTTGGCTTGTCACGAGTGGCGTCATCTGTTGCAAGGGGCAGCTCACAGCTTTACTATCCGCACAGACCATCGTAATCTGCGGGTATTACAGCGGATGGAATGCACAAATGCACGTCACGCCAGGTGGGCCTTCTTCTTCCTGCAATTCGATTTTTGCATCACTTACATTCCCGGTACTGAAAACCTGAAGGCAGACGCCTTGTCTCGAAGCCAAGGGGAAGGTTCCGGTATTTACAAAGATCACGAACTCATTTTCCCAGGTCTCAAGATTGTTGCATCCACTCTCTCTTTCCTTCAAGATCTGATACCACAGTATCAAACAGGATTAGACCTTTCTTCCTCCGTCATCCATGGTGAAGATGGGCTGTACTATCATGGAAAGGCGCTGTTCATTCCCACCAAGAAGCTACAAACTCTAGTCCTATCATGGTGCCACAACACCCCTTTAACAGGTCATCCCGGAATTAGGAAGACTTATAACCTGCTACGTAGGGGATTCTGGTGGCCTACACTTCGGAACGATGTAGGTCGGTATGTATCTACCTGTTCGGTTTGTGCCTCCAACAAACATCGAACTGGAAGACCGGTAGGACTACTACAACAACAACCCTTACCAGGGCGCCCCTGGGAACATATTTCCACTGATTTCGTTGTGGATCTCCCACCATCTGATGGCATGACAGTGATCATGGTGACAGTAGATTCTTTCAGCAAGTTAGCCCACTTCTCTGCCTTTAAGCAAGTTCCCTCAGCCTCCGAGACAGCTGCAGTATTTCTTCGAGATATTGTCAGACTTCATGGGTTGCCTCGGACCGTGGTTTCCGATCGGGGACCACAATTCACTTCGAGATTCTGGGCTTCTCTTTGCCTCACACTGGGAATTCACAGGGCTCTCTCTTCGGGCTACCACCCTCAGAGCAATGGACAAACCGAAAGGTTGAACGCCAGTCTGGAACAATATCTGAGGTGTTTTTGTAGCCCACAACAAGAGCTCTGGTATCGTTTCCTTCCGCAGGCAGAGTTTGCCTACAACAATGCATTTCATACATCTATCCAGATGAGTCCTTTTTTTTGTACTTATGGGTACGATCCTCAACATCTACCCTGGCTTAGTACTCCATCCTCCAAGATTCCAGCTGTAGATGGTGTGCTTAAGGACTTGCATGAAGTACATGAAATTGCTCAGAAAGCACATCAGGCCAGTCAACAAGCACAAAAGAAGTGGGCGGACAAGGGCAGAATCCCCAACCCGACATGGCAGATAGGTCAATTGGTCTGGTTGTCCACCCGATTCTTACCCCGATGGGTCCATTCTGGCAAGTTCTCCTCACGATTCCTGGGGCCATTCCCTATTGTGCAACAGATAAACCCGGTGGCATTCAAGATCAAACTCCCGAACTACCTTAAGAGAGTCCATCCAGTTTTTCACGTCTCCTTGCTTAAGGAATACAAGGATGACCCATTCCAAAGACCTGTCCTCAGAGTACGTGCCCAGGAGACCCCAGCTCCGGAAGAATATGAGGTGGCCTACCTGGTGGACTCCCGGTACCGCAGGGGTAGGTTGCAATACCTGGTTCATTGGAAAGGATACCCATTGGAGGAAAGATCCTGGGAACCTGTGAGCCACATTCATGCATCCCGATTGATCAGAAGATTCCACCACTTCCACCCGGGTAAACCTGGGGGACCCCCAAGGAGAAGGGGGTATACTGTCAGGATCGGCGGGTGGAGGCTTTGGGACTACTGGCGGCATTAACCTGCTCAGAGTCACGCTCTAGTCCTCATCCAACATGGCGGCTAGCCCTATAACTGTCGACTCCGCCCCTTCCTCCAGTGCGTTGTATCTGTTTACCCTCCCGTTACTTCGCTCGTACTCTTGTGACTTAGCTAGAATACTTTTCTGTGCTTTTTTCCTTGTTCTGTTTTCCTGTGCCTGTGCATTTTCAGCCCTACTTATTCTTTGTTGCTGTTCTTCCCTTTCATACGGCGTTCGCTGTATTTCTTATCTACCGTTTTTCTTGCCTACTCCGTTGTAAATTCTTTCACGCCGTTTGCCCTTCTTCCCCGTTTTGTGACTTCCTTTTTATATACTTTCACGGCGCTTGCCGTCTCCAGTCTCCCGTTTCAGTCTCCGGTCTTTTATTTGTTTGACTACTTAGCATTTGTTTCTTAGGTTAACTTTTCTTTCTGCCATTTCCGGATGGTAAATTATCAGCCTTCTCACTGAATCTATTGTTACACTCGTTGGACTATTGGTCTTTGGAATCATCCATCCATCCGAAAATCACCATATCCAGGGTTTTTTCTGCCTTCCGGCTTTTTCCCTGGGACGAGGCTGGCCCCCCGGGGGGCTCCCGGAGGCAAGTTCTCAACTCTGTCACGGTGGCCTCTGGAGGGGCCAGACCTTACTTACACGACAGAAGAGGTGGGAAGCTTAAGGAAGACAATTCCAAGAAGAAGAAGAACCCAAAGAAGTCGGAAGCTACCCTTAAGGAGAGCTCTTCGGAAGTCTCAGGTGAGGAGAAGGGGGAGTTGAAAACAGGACCTGACAATGGGTACCAACGGAATGCCTGGGGAAAACCCTGATGCTAGTAGACTTAGGAAAGAAAATATGGGCTAGAGCTCGGAAGCACGCAAAAGGGACACACCACTACTCCACAGACATATCAATAGCAGCAGGGGTATGCAAAGGAAAGGACGACCTTGCCCGAATGAGACAATGGGAGAGACGCGGTATCTATACCTGGGGTGACACATATGCTGATGGATCTTTCAGGGAATTTGAGACAATTATGGCCAATGAAGGCCTGCCCGGTGGTCAATTTTTGTGATATGGAAGAATCAGGGAAGGTGCCAAGAAGCGGTGGAAAGAATGGCCGGGCGAGCCGGAACCAGACTCACTAACCACGCTACTATACAACCTGGGGGATGGCTGGAAGCCAACATCCAGGCTCTACGCCCAACTATCGGACAGACCTAACCCTAAAAGTGAGACCCTGAAATCCAGATGGGAAGTGGACCTGGGTGAAGAAATCCCCGAGAGAGAATGGGAAAGAATCTTGGCATACCCCAGAGAGGTGTCGAGAAACACACGATTTAAGCTAATCCAACTACAGATCCTTTACAGAACGTATATGACGCCAGAAAGGATAGCCAAGATCAACAGGGCCAACGCCCCCCTATGCCCCCGATGTAACTCAGAAACGGTGGGAACGATTCATATGTTCTGGGGATGCCTGAAGATTCAGAACTTTTGGTCCAGGGTGGAACAGACCTGCAGGAAGGATACAAATGGTCTCCGGGGGAATGCTTGCTCGGCACATACCCAAGAATAGGTAAAATACGCCATATAGTGAAACTCATGGACATGACATGTATACTAGCCAAAAGAGCTATAGCCATGACATGGAAGTCCCCCAGGGGCCCCCATTTTTAGAAATGGTACAGAGAACTGGAACACTGGACAGCGGCTGAGACGAAGGCATGGGGAGAGGGAGTGGACAAAGCCGGAGGCGAGGCCAGCCCAACCTACAAAGCATGGAAGGCACTGATACAAGATATTTTTCGGCCGTCAGACGACAAACCCCCTTGAATTATCCCCTGGCCAAATGAATAATACTAAACCATATCTATAACTAAACGCCCAATGACAGTACCCCCTGCATTAACGAACTTGGTACTCCTCCGCTCGCCTGCCATTTGGAGAACTCTTGAGATGTGGTAAGAAGACTAGTTGTTTAAGTTAACTTGTTTGTTATTTGAGTTTGTATTTTCTCCTTCCCCTTCCCCATATTGCGAAAGCTCACTAGCTGACTGTTGCATATATGTAAATTAAGGAAATGCCAATAAAATACTTTAAAAATAAATTAGCCCAGGCGAGAGGGAGGCCCTGGAGAAGCAAAGCCCGTTTCAATGGAGCACTCAAGCGATCCCATACTTGGGGGTTCAGATCCCCGCTCACCCAACGAAAGTTTACCAGGCTAACTTTCCCCCACTCTTCGAGGAATTGGAAAAGGACCTTACCCGTTGGCAGACGCAGGAGATCTCTTTGTTGGGTCGCATAACGACATGCAAAATGAACCTCCTCATCTGCTTCCTTTACGCCTGCGCCTCCCTCCCAACCTTAATCCCTCTTTCCACACCCCCCTTACAGCGGCTCCAAAGGAAAATGATCGACTTTATCTGGAAGGGCAAGAAAGCGCAAATCCCTCGGAGAATGATGGTGGCCAGCACGAGACTGGGAGGACTAGGGGTGCCAGACCTCTGTAAATACCAAATAGCAGCACAGCTGGCCCACCTTCAAGCATGGGGGCTCGCCACAGGGCGGCCAAAGTGGGTAGAGATCGAACAATCCCGCCTCCCTCTCCCCCTTCGCTTCCTTCCGTTTATTCCCACTGCACTATGCCGGAGTTGGCCAGGAGTGTTGACTGCCACAAAACAATCGATAAAGGCATGGGAGTGGGTCCGCAGACATGGAGTTATCCCAGGAGACCTGAGCGCATTCTCCCCAATCTTCCTCAACCCAGCCTTCTCCCCGGGAGTCCACCCAACGAACTTCAGGAACTGGGTCGCAGGAGGCCTTGAAACGCTGGGGCAGCTCTTCAAAGGGGATGCCCCCCTCACCTTCGAACACTGTAAAACGACTTTCCAGCTAGCGGAGACAGACAGATTCACCTACGCCCAACTAAGGCACTGGTGCTCCCACCCCCAGACCTGAGCAGCTGCAACACGACCCCTTACCCCACTAGAGCTTACAGTGAATGACCTGCCAGCCCAGGGAAAGATTTCGGCCCTCTATAAACTACTGCAAGAAGACTCCTTCCATACTAAGCCCTCCTATATGTCCCAATGGGAGGCGGACCTGGGTCATGCTATAGAGGATCACACATAGGTGGACATCTGGACTAGAACACGCACAGCATCCCGCTGCATCACTAACCGGAATGCGCCCACAAATTGCTTTTGCGCTGGTACTACCCCCCTCCTTGCGCCTCCATCACTTTCAGCAGGCCCTGGACCACCACTGCTGGCGTCTCTGCGGCCACCCAGGATCCTACTACCACATGTGGTGGACCTGCTCCAGGGTAAGGGAATTCTGGCCCCAATGCCTTGCCACCAAAAAGGACATCACTCAAGTGGCAATTCCGCAAACGCCCGAGCAAGTCCTCCTAGGGATCCCGCTCCCAGACTCTTACCCGAGAACAGGGAGTAGGGCAACGCTGATATCCCAATTTTTGTTGGCTGCCAAAATCACAGTGGCCCACACCTGGAAGTCTGTGGAAGGACCCCTGATGACCCTCTGGTGGGTTAAACTTTAATATATTCTGATAGCTGAAAAGGTCACGGCACCCAATGCGGGACTGCTCCACCGATTTACCGATATTTGGGCACCAGTCCTAGACTATGATCAGAACTACCCGGCCCTGACCTATAAGCCACGCCTGATTGCGAGAGCCCTCCACTTTATGGGTGACCCCTTGCCACCTGGTCAGGCCGAATGAGGCCCGAGAACAATGCCCACTTGGGAACACAGGGGGTTGGAGGTTGGGATATTATGTCTTACGCGTTCTGTGAGGTTATAAGCAATGTTACAGTGTATGCTCTCCTGTGTGCTGATTCATAAATAAGCACATTTTTAAAAACATGTTACATGAGAATGTAGGCTAAGGGGCTGCTAGGTAACCCCCCCAGCACTCCACATAAGGTGTGTGCTGGACCTACAAAGAGAAAGGAAAGTCAATTTCACTTTACTATTCTTGGGAACAGTAGTTCACACAAGACAAGTTATTTAAAATTTATGAGAAATCAAAAGGATCTCTCTGTGACACTGCACTGAAAGTGATGTGTCTCACCATACAAACAGTAGATGCCTGTGGAGTTTGTCAGACTCCAAAAACAGTGGAAACACATAAACCAATTCAGGTCAAAACACATGAGAGGGAGGAAAAGGTCCCACTAACTCCAGAATTAATATTAAAAAGTCCTAAAGTCCAAAAACAGAGCTGGGGGTCTCTAAGGTTGAAGGGAATTAGCAGAGAAATATGAATTCCCCCTAACACTGGCTCCCTGCAGACCCTACTAGTCCATTGACTTTGATATTTCTGTCCCTCATAGGTGGTAACTTGTTGTTAGACTGTTATTGCTGGGAAAGGCTTGTCTAGACTTCATTGGAAGATTTAAGTATACTCACATGCCCTCAGAACCTGTTTAACCTTTTTACTTCCTTTAACCTTTCCTTTCTGCAACCTCAGAATCTGCAAAGTATAACTAGAGATATATAAATGCCATTACTGTCCTTGTGAATGTTATGTTAATGTTAAAGGACATTTGTACCGCGCACTATCACCACCGCAGTGGTCCCCTGGCCCTCTGGCGGCTCTGAAAGTGGAAGGGAGGGGTGGTTAGTGGGAAGAAGCTGGAAAAGTGCAAGAGAGCAGTGATGTGCTGTTGGCGGCCTCAACCTGATGGGTCCGTCGGCTGGGCTTGGGGTGTTTTGCGGCCAGTAGTAGTCGTGTACTGTTGTGCGGGTCTATGTGTGTTTTTTTTTGTTTTGTTATTGCAATGTAGTGAAATTTTTGCGGTTTGTTGTGCTGTAGGTTTGTGGTTGTGTTTGGTTTGGAGTTTGAGAGGTGTATGCAGAGGGGGGAAATTGTTAGTGCAATTGGTTAGTTGGCATCAATAATCCTGAATTGAGATGCTGGGCTTCTCCAGCATGGGGTCTGGCATGGATTCACATGCTCATGAATATTCCCCGTCGTCAGGCTGGCAATCCTTGGTAAAAAAAAATCAGTATCAGTTTAGTTTCTGATCTGTCTTTCTTAGTAGTAACCAATCACTGATCTCTGGGTCATACTGCCCCCAGCCAATGACTGCCCTCTCCCTAAGCCCCGCCTCTGGCAGCCATTCTCAGATTTTTACCGCACGCTCAAGTGTTGGGAGTCCTCGTGTTTAGCTCTCGAGTTTTTTACTGCGTTTTCACGTTTTTTTAGGAGAATTTCTCATTTTTTCGGTTTAATCGAGCCTCAAGCTCCACCGTTTCTACTTCCGATAACGGGGACCCGTTTCGGAATTCTTCTACGCCCCTCAAGTCGAGTTTACACTTCTTGGAGGAATCCGGAAGATCTGCGGCCTACCTCAACGGACATGGCCCAGGACAAGGGGAGCTCGACGCCCGGATCCAAGCTGTTCAGGAATTGCCCTGGATGCGGATTATATAACGTTTTCAAGGAGGACGAGCATTCGCGATGTGTCTACTGCCTCCATGGGGACAAGACGCACGTGGAGAGGGACTGTGCGTTCTGCAAGAACCTTTCGGAACAGACCAAACAAGATCGTCGTTCCTGCCTCGCCACCTGGCTGGAGAAGGGCACAGCAAGTGAGAAGGCGAAGAAGAAGTCTGCGCGTGCTTCGAAGTCCTTTGAGGGCGCCCCGGCGATGGTGGCCCAATAGAAGGCCAAGCACCGCGAGTCTGCGGGCTCTGGGAACGCCGAAAGGTCAGGCTCTTCGGTTGCCAAGCAGGGCGCTACTTCCCCGGCACGTTCGACCACGAGAACCTGGGTAGGCCGCTGGAGCGGACCTGGTCGATCTCGAAGGGGGAGCGAGGCGCTGACCCTCCCCCCAAGGCGAAGGCCCAGGAAGCACCTAAGGTGGTGAGGGCCTTGATCCACCCGGCTAAGGCCTCTACCGAAGTGGTCGCTGTGACCCTGGCGGAGCCGGCTGAGACTACGCCAATGGAAACGGCCTCTGGGCCCAGAGTATCCCTGCCGCCGTGGAGGGAATCCTCTTTCCAGCCCATCGTTAAGATCCCCGTGAAGCCCCTGGCTGAAAAAGAGGGGGGGGGCGGTGGCCATTACAGACTCAGGATCAGCCTCTGAGGTGGAACTGGTGGAGACCGAGAAGGGCCTCAACGAAAAGTCCATAGGCCTCAACGAGAGGTTCATAAACCTCAACGAGAGGTTCGAGAAGATTCGATCCCAGGGGACGGTCCCTGCTGACGTGATCGAAGATATCGACGACGAACAGGGCCCAGTGGAGCGGCCATCCTTTCCGTCGCAGCCATTGCCCGAGCCCCAGGATAGCTCGGCGGCCATTTTGTTGGCAATCCAATTCTTATATACCGAGATAAGGACGAGATTACCACGCACCCCGACGGAGGAGCCAGTACCAGGCACGTCGGGAAGCCCTCCGAACAAGCGGAGGATAGTCCACCCCGCTCTGCCCTTCGTGCCTGCGTGACGGGTGGACCCCTCATCCCCCTCGCCGGGAGAGGATACGGCGACGGATACAGCGTCGGGGACGGACGATGACGGCGGCGATAACACAGCAGACATCCTGTCGTCACCCCCTCCGCGGGCGTCCCGAGCCGACGAGGTTGGCTCTTTCCACGCCATGATAACCAGGGCATCCGAGCTCTTCCAGCTCTGCCCTGAAGAACAGAAAAAGGAGGGGTTTCTGTACCAACGACGAGAGGCTAAGAGGAAGACGGTCCTCACAGTGCCTTTACTCGACATCTGGGACGAGGGGCTTGCTGTCCTCAAGAACCCTGCCACGACACCCGGCAAGAGGGACAGGTACGAGAAGAAGTACCGAGACCCCGATGCCGCCCCCTTGTGCCTCAGGGCCCAGCCCACGCCGGACTCGGTCGTCTTGGCAGCGGCTAAGACGAAGGCAGCGGGCGCAGCGGCTTCAACTTCCACTTCCCCGCCAGACAGCGAGGGTAAGAAGTTGGACTCTATGGGACGACGAGTCATCTCGTCGGCGGCGACGACGATTAAGGCGGCCAATGCCTTAGCGATCGAGGCCTGGTACGACAGGGAGCTCTGGTTCAAGATAGCTCCCCTGCTAGATTTCCTGCCTGATGACAAAAGGGCGGAGGCCCTAGAAATTCTGCAGGAGGGCGAGGTGGCGTCAGATCATGCCATAACAGTGGCAACGGACATTGCCGATATCGGATTTCGCCATCTGGGCAATGGAGTTTGCCTCCGACGACGAGGATGGCTCAAGGCGAAAGACTTTCGCCAGGACGTCCAGACCAGAGTGTTGGACATGCCGTTCGACGGCAACAACCTCTTTGGTAAGGCAGTGGATGAGTCTCTACAGGCCATCAAGACCGACTCGGCGACGGCCCGGGCCCTTGGGGTGCTTCAGCAGCGACGGCCCTTTCGGAGCCCTGGAGGCAGACAGGGTGCCTCCAAAGGATCCAGCGGTGGCTCCTCCATCTACCGCCAGGCGGCCCGCTCCTCTTCCCAGGAGGCCTACAGAGGTCGCGACAAGCAAGGGGGTTCCCGCCGTCGTCGCCAAGGAGGCCAACGCGGCAAGGCCGCTTCCAAGCAAGACTTACCCGGCCGGGTTGTCGGGCCACCACCGAAGCACCCCAGTGGGAGGCCGGCTGACGAAGTTCGTCAGAGTGTGGGAGTCCATATCCACCGATCGTTGGGTGTTGGGACACCTTGGCCAACGGGCACTCGCTGGAATTCCTAAAGAAGTGCCCTCGCATTCCTCCCGTGGCCAGGAAGGAGAATCACGTCCCTCAACTGCTGTTGGAAGTAAAGGCGATGCTCAAGAAAGGTGCCATCGAGCTCGTCCCCAGGAGGCTCTGGGGCTCTGGAGTGTACTCAAGGTACTTCCTCGTCAGAAAGAAGACAGACGGTTGGCGCCCCATCCTGGACCTGCGTCGGTGAATCAAATACATCAAGGCGCAGAAATTCAGGATGGTCACTCTCCAGCACGTGCTGGAACAGCTGGAGGAAGGCGACTTCCTATCGTTGTTGGACCTGGAGGATGCTTACTTCCACATCCCCATTCTAAAAAGGCACAGGAAGTTCCTCAGGTTCGTGGTTCAGGGACGCCACTACCAATTCAGAGCCCTACCGTTCGGATTAAAGTCGGCACCCAGGGTTTTCACCAAGTGCCTGGCACCAGTGGCGGCGCGGCTGCGCCTGCAGGGGATCCACGTCTACCCCTACCTGGACGGCTGGCTAATCCGGGCAAGGTCAAGGGAACTCGCCGTCGATCATACCGTCCGGTTGCTCACGGAGCTGGGGTTCTCCATCAACTACCAAAAATCCCACCTGGTTCCATGGCAAGTAGCACTGTTTTTGGGGGTGAAGCGCGATACAGTGGAGCAATTGGCCTCCCCTTCAGAGGAGAGGACCAAGACCATCCTGGGCAAGATGCGGCGCCTGTTAGCCACGGACATGGCCAGGGTGAGGTCCATCAAGTCCCTTCTCGGGATGATGTCCTCATGCATCTACCTTGTGCCCCTTTGCAGACTTCGGATGCGTCCGCTACAGGAGTTCCTCGATGCCTGCTGGTTTCAGGCGAGGGGCTGCTTTGAGGACAGGATCCTCCTCGATGAGGAGTTCCGTCGCGCGATCCTATGGTGGGGCACCCGGGCTCACCTCACGACGGGCACGGACTTTCAAACCCCAGAGTTTCAGGAGACGGTGACTACGGACGCCTCTCTGGAGTGTTGGGGGGCCCACACCGGAGATCTCCACGCAAGAGGCCTTTGGCTCCCGGGGGAGAGGTCTCTTCACATCAACATCTTGGAGCTCCGAGCAGTGTTCTGGGCGCTCAAGTCGTTCCTCCCGTCCCTCAAGGACAAAGTGGTGAGGATCTTCACCGACAACACCACCACGATGTTCTACATACGGAAGCAGGGGGCACCAGATCCCCAGCCCTATACAAGGAGGCCCAGGATCTGTGGCACTGGTCCGTCGGCCAGGGGATGTTTCTGGTTCCCTTCCACCTGGCAGGAATAAAAAACACCATTGCTGACTCACTCAGCAGGGAGCTGCGCTCGTGCCATGAGTGGGAACTGCACCAGGATCAAGTGGATCGACTCTTCCAACGATGGGGCAAACCCCAGATCGACCTGTTCGTGACGGCGACGAACTCCAAGTGCCAGAGGTTCGCCAGCAGGTTCCCACAGCCGAGGAGCATGGACGATGCTTTCTCGTTCCATTGGGAGGGCCTGTTTCTATACGCGTTCCCTCCATTGCCGTTGCTGCTCCGCCTCATCAACCAGCTCAAGAAGTCCAGGTGCAGGAGGATCCTCGTCGCACTAGCGTGGCCGAGGCAGGTCTGGTTCCCGGACCTTCTGGACTTGTCAACGTCCCCGCCAGTCAGGCTGCTGGCGGATGCGGATCTTCTCTCCAGAGAAGGAGGTGCCATTCTCCACCATGACCCACAGTCGCTGAACTTGCAGGCCTGGCTCCTGCAGCACTAGAGTTTGGAGGGTACGATATCCTGGCTGATTGCAGAGAGGTTCTTGCAAAGGCCAGGGCGTCCTCAACTCTCAAGTGTTACGGTCATAAATGGAAGAGGTTCTCTGTCTGGTGCCGTGCACAGAAGATTAACCCTCTGCGAATTACGGCCCCTCAACTGCTGCCGTACCTGCTGTCGCTGGCCAAGGCTGGACTGGCTCACGCCTCCATAAAAATACATCTGGCTGCCATCTCCCGATATACCAGGACGACGGGACGGGCGTCATTGTGGTCTCATCGCCTGGTGAAGGAATTTATGAAGGAACTATTCCGATCATTCCCGCCAGTGAAGGAGCTTAATGTGGTGCTGACCAGGCTCATGGGGGCCCCATTCGGGCCTATGCATTCGGCGCCTTTGAAGTTCCTGTCATGGAAGACAGCGTTCCTCGTGGCCATCACCTCCGCACGACGAGTGGGAGAGATCCAGGCCCTATCTTGCAAGCCTCCATACTTGACTTTTCATGACACGAGGGTGGTGCTGAGGACGCACCCCTCCTTCATGCCCAAGGTGCCGTCGGACTTCCACCTCAACGAGCCCTTGGTGTTACCAGTTTTCTTTCCGTCGCCTTCGACGCCGGCCGAGAGGACTTTGCACTCGCTGGATGTAGCTAGAGCGCTGAAGTTCTACGTGGACCGCACAATGAGTTTTCGGAAAACGTCACAACTGTTTGTGAACTTTGGGTCTGTGAATCAAGGGACGGCTCTCTCGAAGACTTCCATTTCCAGATGGCTCTCCGGCCGCATCATGCATTGCCACCGGTTGGCAAACCGACTGCTGCCCGGCCGTCCGAGAGCCCATTCGACCAGAGCGATCGCTGCTACCACGACGTTCCTGTCTGGTGTGCCCCTGCTGGACATCTGCAGGGCTGCTACGTGGAGGTCGACGCACACCTTCACGAGATTCTACTGGATCGATCGGGACTCCAGGGAGGAGTCCAGGGTCGGCCAAGCAGTGCTGCGCAACCTGTTCGCTTAAGGTGAGCCTGGTGAGGAGGTAAGAGATGCTTAATGTTGAGTTGTTGTATTGCTTAATGTTGAGCCTGTTGCCACCTCCCGTGGTTGTGCATGTGTATACTGCTATGTATTCTTTTATTCATGAGCATGTGAATCCATGCCAGACCCCATGCTGGAGAAGGGACAAGTTACTTACCTGTAACTGTTGTTCTCCAGCATGGGTCTGGCATGGATTCACATGCGAACCCTCCCACCTACCCCTCTGCGGCTCTTCACTTGGTCATACTGCCACTTGGCGTGCTACCAAATCTGAGGATGGCTGCCAGAGGCGGGGCTTAGGGAGAGGGCAGTCATTGGCTGGGGGCAGTATGACCCAGAGATCAGTGATTGGTTACTACTAAGAAAGACAGATCAGAAACGAAACTGATACTGATTTTTTCTTTACCGAGGATTCCCAGCCTGACGACGGGGAATATTCATGAGCATGTAAATCCATGCCAGACCCATGCTGGAGAACAACAGTTACAGGTAAGTAACTTGTTCCTTCTGTAATCTCCCCAGGTGGGGTTCGGGAGCACCCCTGCACCTCTGTCCTGATCCGGGTCCGTCCGACCTCCAAGGTCCCTTTCACATCTGGCCTCCTCCTCCCTCAGTCTTCCCTTCCCACTCATACGGCTAGCGCACCTGCCCATGTCCACAGCTCTGAAATTGTGGTGATTGCTAATATCCTGATAATTCCACTATACTGTGTTACCTGGTGGTAACTATGGGGCGAGTGTGGGTGTTGATGTCACCTCCACGTGTAGGAAGTGTGTAAAAAGCATATTCAAAGAGTATCCACCAACTTGTGCTGATTCTGGACAAGTATTTTAAGTATATTTGATTGTTACCTATCTTGCCCTTTTTAAAGAATGCTTATTTAAAAAATTATGTTAAATAAATAACTATTTAGTAAAACACAAAATCCAAATCTGGTCAAAACACGAGAGAGTCGGAAAAAAGAAAAATCTCATTGAGTCTAGGGTTAAAATTTAAAATTCCTAAGTCCAACGAAATGGCTCGGGGGTCTCTAAGGTTGGAGGAATTTAGCACTGAAATGAAAATTCTCCCTAACACAGATTAACAAAAATGAGGAATGTGTTGGTTGACAGGGGACTGGCCTTAAGTAAGGAAAAATGCTAAATTAACCTATCCTTTATCGAATATGTTGGAGATGTTGTTTCTATGAATTGCATTGAACCAAGGAAAGATTTGGTGAATACAATCAGGATGACACAGGTAACAAGGGATGGACAAATTGTGCTTGTTTCTAGGCTTGGTGGAATGATATTCCAGATATGATATTAGAAGTCATTAATAATGCACCTGTACACAAGTGTTTCAAGGCGCGACAGGACAAGGAAGGGGAAAACAAAGGGGAACAAAACAAACTATCTTACTAGGCCTTGTGTCATTCAGATCGTGCAAGGGGAAGAGAGAGAAGTGCCAGCGGGAGGAAAAGGGAGAGTGCAAGCAAAGCTCAAGTAATTGCCACCAGGGTGGCCAGTTCTAAGTAAGTGCAAGGAGACAGGGGACTGTAGGGTTGCAGATACAGTCCCTAGTGCATGGTAGGCCCGGAGGTCGTGAAGAAGCCTGGTCCCCATAAGATTCAGAGGGAGTCCAGGTAACCAGTTAGTGCAGCAGACAAGGACAGCAGGGGAGAGAGAAAGCAGAAGCAAAAAGGAAGGTCTTCAATTGCTTGCGGAACCTGAGGGGGTCCTATTCATGTTTGAGAGAGGCTGTGAGACTGTTCCAGAGAGAGGCACCAGAGATCAACCTTCCTCTCTCTGTCTGCAGAAGCGTCTGACCCTAAGAGAGTTGGAGGTGGATAAGCAGAGGATGTGAGAAGGAAAGTGCTTAGGAAGAGATGGTTGGATGTAGTGTGGTCCCCGGCCCCAGAAAGCCTTGTGGACAGTGCAGAGGGTCTTGGACTTAATCCTTGCAGCCACCGGGAGTCAGTAGAGAGATTTCAGGGCTGGAGAGATACACTCCCTGGGCTTGAGGCCAAGGACAAGTCTTGCAGACCTGTTCTGGATTAGTTGCAGATGGCGAAGAATAGAAGCAGGCAGATTTAGAAAGAGGCTGTTACAGTATCCCAGCCTAGCAAGAACCAGGGCTCTGGCAAAAGTGTGCTTCTGGAGGAAAGTGAGAAAAGGAAGGATACCTCTGAAGAGGAGCAACTGGTTGTGGGACTTCTTAGAGACATCTGAGAGTGAGGAGAGAAGATAAGGGTGTAGTCGAAGATTACACCAAGGTGTTTTGCCTAGCAGGAAGGTGCAGGTAGAGGGCCCAAAGAGGGCGCCCAGAGTGAGAGAGAAAGCTGGAGCAGGGATCCCAATGAGAAGGATATCGGTCTTACTGACATTCAGGCAGAGATTGTTACAGGCACACCATTCCTGGATCGCGGATAGACAATCGGGAATGAGTGAGAGAGGAGAGGAGGCAGAGGAGAGCCGAGTGTCATCCGTATAACACTGAAAGTTAGGAGAGAGGGTAGAGATGAGATGGGCTGGAGGTGCCAAGTAAAGGATGAAGAGCCATAGTGAGAGGTTGGAGCCCTGGAGAACACCACAACTGGAGATAGAGGTGATGGAGAGAAAGGACCCCAGTTGGACCTGGGAGGGTCGATCAGAGAGGAAGGAAGACATCCAGGCTGGGGCCTGGATACAAACCCAAACTTTGCTGGTAAAACTATCAACATGTGATACCAATTGAAATAAAAAAAATCAGTATGTATAGAATGTAGCATGCGCAGAGGAGTTTGTGATAAAAAGGGCACTAGAACAAAAACAGATGCATTGCTGTTGCAAGTAGAGAAAGGCAGCAACTTGGCAAATGCTTTTGTGTCAAGACTGCTTAAAGGAGTGGAAATTACCTACTCTACGAAAGAACTGTTAGCAGTCAAGTGGTTGGGCTCGCATTTCCTGGTTCGCACAGACCATAAACCCTTGAAGGAGACCTTGCTAACAAAAGGACTTGAGAAGGTTTCATCAAAAACAAAGAAGTGGGTGATATCACTCCAGGAATACACCTGTGATGTAGAGTATGTTTCGGGAAAGAGAAATGCACCTGCAGATTGTCTATCGTGGTTAGCGATGGAACTTACAACTGATCAGAATGATGGTTTGGAGGAGGAAGATGGAACAAACTATGATATCCTAAGGTGAATGGGATGCCAGTATGAATGACGCTGTGATACTCAAGAGTGTGAGAAGTAATATGATGGAAAAAGTGAGTGTGCAGAGATAAACCATAAAGAACACCAACTTGGAAGGTATTTGGCCTGTGAGGGATGAAATACAGGCAGTCAGATAAGATGTTTCGAGAGGGAACAGGATAATACCTCCTACTGGTTTCCGGGAGAAAATTGTCAATATAGCTCATGAACGTCATCAAGGAATCACAAAAACGAAACAAAGGGTTAGAGCCAAGGTATGGTGGGCAGGTTGCAACTTACAAATGGAGAGGGTTGTGAGGAATCCTATGATGTGTGATATGAGAGAGAAAATGCCTGTCATCCAGGCAAGTTCCCATGACTGAGATAAAGATTCCCCAAATACAAAGAGAGAGAGTTGGGATGTACGTAGTTGGTCCCATATGCAGTCAAGGGGTGCCTCAATTTTGTATTATTCTGGTAGACACGCTATCAAAATGGGTAGAAGTTTAGATCACCAGGAGTGTTTCCACAAACAATGTCATCATCTTTATGGAAGAGGGTTTTAAGAGGAAGGTTACCTTGATGAAATTCTGACAGACAATGGAGTGCAGTTCAGATAGAATAAGATGAGTAAATACCTGCATGAGAATGGTTGACCACTATATGCCATCCCCAAACGAATGGGGTTGTGGAGAGATTTAATAAAGGATGGTATTAGATTGGGTTGGTCTAATAACCTGGATTGGGAAAGAACTGTAATGTATAGGGTTGATAGCACAAGGATTCACTCCTCATAGCACCACAGGGCTATCATAGTTTGAGATGAGTAGAGGGAGGAAGCCAAATAGCCTGATGTACCCTCCATGGATCAAAAGAGCAAGATGAATTTGTGACGCCATAGAGGGAGGCATGGACAAGATTAGGAGTAGACAAGAGTACAATAAGTGGGAAGTATGTCAAAAGGAAGGGGGCATGGCCATGTAGAAGGAGGTGGGGCTGCTGTGTCTCCCGCAATTCTAAAAATGATCCGGATCATAACACCATCGAACGCAGCCATAAAAGGACAGAACAGCACTCATGTGCGTGTGAAATAACAAGGCACAGGCTGGAGCCATTGGAACTTGCCTGAAACACCAACCTGATGCGACATCCCAAAAAGAAAATAGCACGAAAACGCAACAGAGGATTCTAAAATGGCAGCTTCCAGAACAAAGAAACCTGTGGCAGCGGAGAATGCGAGACCGGAGAATGCGCCCTGCTGCTGAAACCTTGACAGCAACAGCACAGAGAAAACATCCCCGCACCCTGAAGCGGGACATGGTTTTGAGATATCGAACTCCAACCGTGTCGTTACACGGAGCATGAAGCTGGAGCTTCAGGACATGTGACTGTGGCGCAGCCCGCGAGGCAAACGCTGTGTCTGAGCAGGGCGGTCTTACACTTGAGGGACTAGCACTGCGTGAGCCGCGCTGCGCCGCTAGCGGAGGCTGCCTCCCTTCGACTTGGCAGCGCCGCGGCACAGCTACATTGAAGCAGAGTCACTGCTACTCTCCGCATTGGAGAGAATTTCCCGCCTCAGCGACTTGCCGCGGGCTAAGCGGTCCAGCCGAAGCCTGGACCCGGACGAGCGGAGCCGACCAGGATACACGGGGCACTCTGCCCAAACATAATAAAAAGGGGGAAAAATTAATTTTAAAAAAAGTAAATGAACGCATGCAAATCACAGCCCCACCCTAAGAGACTGCCAGGACCACTACATAGAGGCAGCACCAACGAATTCTACCCCTGAGTCCTGCATTCCACTAAGGAGCAGGAGACTGCAGAGCACTGATCCACAATACCTGCAGACAGGAGTGAAACAACGCCTGGGAGCTGACACCCTGCCCCAACCTGAGAGAAGACGGGGAGCCTTCTTGCAAGAGGGTGCCCGCGGCTACTGGACCCTAGCGCTACTGTAGGAGGGACAAAGCATGCTATGGGGAGAGAAGCACTATATAACTAAGTGACCCTGCAAACTCGGGAGCCAGGCCACAACAAACTTCTGCATTTAGGTGCACCTGGCGCTGAAGCTTTGCAGCCAGAATAGCCAAGACAAAAATACACACACTGCGCCCTTGGGAGAGCTGTGGTCCCCCAGTGGCAACTGTACACTGCCTGCAATCCTGTAAGCAGGCGCTCCAGAGGAAATAAGGCGAGATTCACAAACATCGAGGAACACATGACCCTAATAAACATTAGCAGGCACCAACTATAGACATGGGGACAACACAGAGGGCTGCATCAGGGGCCTGTGCACCACGTGCCATAGAAACAATAATACAGGACGCATCATATCCCCCAGCTCGGCATCAATGCAGGGCGAACTGTCTATACACGAAGCCCCATGCAGCATCATCAACTAAATAATTGATGCAGGGCACAACAGACCAGATCTGCACCATCCGGACAGGAGCCCGAGACAGCATCGAGATGACGTCCAAACAAGGCAAGACAAAAGGGAAGCAGCCCACACTGGAAGAATTTGCAAGGACACTGCAACCAACGGAGGGAGCCAGAAGCAAAAAAAAGACCCTGCAAATGGATACCACCCCAGCATGCAACGATCGACAAATCCTAGAGGCGATCGCAGACCTGAAACTAACATGGGAAACTAAGCTGGAGTCAGCCATGGCGGAACTCAAGGCTGCACTGGAACTCAAAGTTGGTGAAGTCCAGGAAGATGTGAATCTACTTAGACAAGACGTAAGAGCAATAGCGGAACGCACGAGCAAACTGGAAGAAGAAATGATCCCGAATATAGCCGCAAGTGCAACACACACATCGGAGATTCACATACTGGAGCAACCTGGAAAACAGAGCTGAGGAGGCTGAAGGGCGTGCTTGAAGAAATAATGTACGCATTGTGGGGCTCCCGGAAGGCGAGGAGGGACCCAACCCAACAGACTACGTCGAGACGATGCTGCTACAAGAAATAGGAGGCGGGATGCTCACTCAGGGATTTGCAGTAGAGAGGGCGCACAGAGCCCTGACAAGGAAACCACTGCCGGCGGGTGCCCCTTCAAGGCCTATAATTGCCAAGATCCTGAACTATCGCGACAAGGAGAAAATCTTGGAACATTTCCGGAAAGGTGGCACGATACAAATGGCATCTGTGACCATCACGGCGTACCCGGTTTACACACTACTGGTGCAAAGACGGCGATTGAACTATGGAACGGTTAAGAAAAGATTGCGAGAAGCAGGCTACAAATATATGTTGATGTACCCAGCAAAACTGAAAGTGTTTCATAAAAACAGAGCCCTATTCTTCGACACCCCTGAAGATGCAACAGAATGGCTGGACGCCCAAAATTTCCCTATAGGAGCAGATGACCGGAAGAAGGACGGAATGGACGAGTGACAAGCGATCGCAATATCCGAAATGCTGTTTAATTTGGGACACAGGGACTTGAATATAAGATAGAACAATGGAGAAGGGAGCAGATATGTTGGGGGCCAATTATACATAGGTGAACCAATATGGCGCAATACAGTAGAGTTGCGGGGGGCGTAGCGGACGCACCCCTATACCCCCTTAGATAGTTTAGTTAGGTTGCCAATAGTGCGGCAACCTCCTGCTGGGTTCCTAAAATCGGCACGGCTGAGAAATGACTAGATGTGGGATAGCCTGAGATCCAGGGATGGAGCTGGGCAACAGTTGGGGTTGGGAAGGGAGGAGGGTGGGGAGGGAGTTGGGAAATGTGTGGTGAGTTTAGTTAGGGAACGAGCCTATGTCCAAGCGCTATGGCGCAAGATACGGAAAAAAGACGGGGGTGGGTCTGGATATGGATAAACGATGGGAGACCTTAAAATAGCTACCTGGAATGTCAGGGGCTTGAACAGCTATCTGAAAAGGAACAAAATGATGACGTACCTAAGAAGGCAGAAGGTGGACATTGCTCTGTTACGGGAAACCCATCTCACCAGAGAGAAATCAGATGTGATGAAAAGAAAATGGAAAGGGACCGTGGTAGGGGCAATATATTCAGCATATGCCAGAGGGGTAATTATCTGGGTAGCACTGCATGTCCCCTTTCAGCTGCTGCAGTCTACGGCAGAGCCAGACGGGAGGCTGGCAGAGATATGAGGTCTGATAGAAAACAGAGAAGTGTGCATTATTAACACATACACCCCTAACCAGGACACAGTGACTTACTTTAAGACCTTATACAATAAATAAGCCCCTTTTTGGGAGGCGCGGTCATATGGGGAGGTGACTTCAACTTCACGCTACATCCCAAAGTAGACAGGTCAGATGCTAAACTAGACAAACCTGCCCCGGCAGCCAAAACCCTGAAGATCTTGTTGAGGTACCTTAAACTACAACACCCACACGAGAGACATTACTCGCACTACTCAGCCCCACACAACCTATACACACAGCTGGATTATTTGTTTGTCTCCTCGGAGGTGGTGGGAGAAGTAGTGCAGACGGAGTACAGAGCTAGAGTCCTTTCAGACAACTCGCCACTAATCTTAACATGGCAACACCAGCCCCCCAGAGCTAGGATTCCAACTTGGCGGCTGCAACCGAAGCGCTAAAAGATAGTGTTTAGAGAAGACCTGAGAGATGACATAGTAGAATATTTTGAGAACAATACGGGGAGTGTAAAATTGGCAGGCACCCTATGGGAGGCGTTTAAGGTGGTGGTAAGGGGAGCAGCGATAGAAAAATCCAAAAGGGCTGTAAAGAAGCATAATGCAAGAGCTACAGGCAGCAGAGAAGGAACTCGAAGAGGCCCTGCTGAGAGAAGACAACACCTTAGAAAACGGTGATTCTATAAAGAAATTACGACTAGTATGTGAAGAACACTGGGAGCGGCTATGTAACCTAAACTATAAAAAATGTATAGAGAAACGACATGCAGCCGGAGACAAACCAGGGAGGTTACTAGCTTGGTTATACAAAAGCGAGATACCTAGACCCACAATTAGAGCGATATACGGGGAAAACGGACAGATATTTGACACCCAAGAGGCAGTGAATGAGGGGTTCCTGGAATTTTATAAACAGCTGTATGAGGATAAGGAGGGAAGCGATTGGGACGTGATAGCAGAGACACTAAATGGCATTGGGCCTGCCCAAACTAAATACGGAGGACAGAGAGAGCTTGGACGCCCCAGTCACATTGGAAGAACTAGATGCAGTGATTGGGGTACTACCCACTTATAAAGCCCCAGGGATGGACGAACTCCCAAAACTCATAAAATGGAAGTGCTGCCCCCACTGTTGGCAATGCTAAACGAAGTCCTTCAAAGAGGAACGTTGCCAGAATCCCTACGGAAAGTGATAATTGGCCCGATCCTCAAACCAAATAAGTCGAACATGGATCGCGGGTAGTATAGACCGCTATCCATGCTAAACCAAGATAGCAAGATTCTCACAGCTGTGATGGCAGGCAGATTAAGACAGGTCATGACCAAACTCATTCATCCTGATCAGACCGGATATGTCCCACACAGGAACATAACCGATAACCTTAGGAGACTTCACCGGGTCATGGAACAGACAGAAGGGAAGGAGCAAGATGTTGCGATTGTTTCCCTAGATGCAGTAAAAGCGTTTTATTCTGTTAAATGGCCATGGTTAATGACAGCCTTACGGGAATACGGAATAGGACCCAGATATGTGAGATGGGTGCAACTATTGAACAGCTCACCACTGGCCAGAGTCAAGACAGGAGCGGTGATCTCAGAAATGGCAACTTAGAAGAGGCACCAGACAGGGGTACCCTTGGTCCCTGATGCTATACATACTCGCACTAGAACCCTTAGCCATATACCTAAGACAACAGTACGAGGAGGTGGGGATATCTATTAACGGAAGGCCACACCTAATATCTCTATATGCAGATGATATGTTGTTAGATCTGAAATACCCGGAAGAAAACTTGCAATATATCCTGGAAGTTATGGAGCGGTTCGCTTCACTCTCGGGCATTGCAGTCAACCCCAAAAATATCACATATATTTCCCTTAGGGAGATACAAAGGGATCCCATGAGAGCCCCTACCCACCCTACAAATAACCTGGGAGACTGAAACCTTTAGCTCTCAAGTTTTTTGCTACGTTTTCACGCTTTTTCAGGAGATTTTCTCATTTTTTCGGTTTAATGGAGCCTCAAGCTCCACCGTTTCTACTTCCGACAACGGGGACCCATTTCGGAATTCTTCTTCGCCCCTCAAGGGTGAAGTTTTCGTCGAGTTTACACTTCTTGGAGGATTCCAGAAGATCTGCGGCCTACCTCAACGGACATGGCCCAGGACAAGGGAAGCTCGACGCCCGGATCCAAGCTGTTCAGGCGCTGCCCTGGATGCAGATTGCAAAACGTTTTCAAGGAGGACGAGCATTGGCAATGTCTCTACTGCCTTCATGAGGACAAGACGCACGTGGAGAAGGACCGTGCGTTCTGCAAGAACCTTTCGGAACGGACCAAACAAGATCGTCGTTCCCGCCTCGCCGCCTGGCTGGAGAAGGGCACAGCAGGTGAGAAGGCGAAGAAAAAGTCTGAGCGGGCTTCTAAGTCCTGTGAGGGCGCCCCGGCGACGGGGGCCCAACAGAAGGCCAAGCACCGCGAGTCCGCGGGCACCGGGAGCGCCGAAAGGTCAGGCTCTTCGACTGCCAGGCAGCGCGCTACTTCCCCGGCACGTTCGACCACGAGCCAGCGCTCTGGTTCGGGGAAGAGGAAGTCCGAGAACCCGGGTAAGCCGCTGGAGCGGACCCGGTCGATCTCGAAGGGGGAGCGAGGTGCTGACCTTCCCCCCAAGGCGAAGGCCCAGGACGCACCTAAGGTGGTGAGGGCTTTGATCCAGCCGGCAAAGGCCTCTATCAAAGTGGTCGCTGCGACCCTGGCGAAGCGGGCTGAGACTACGCCAGTGGAAACGGCCTCCGGGCCCAGAGTATCCCTGCCACCGCGGAGGGAATCCTCTTTCCAGCCCATCGTTAAGACCCCCGTGAAGTCCCCGGCGGGGGGGGTGCCGGTGGCCATTACAGACTCGGAATCGGCCTCTGAGGAGGTGCTGGTGGAAAACGAGAAGGGCCTCAACGAGAGGTCCATAGGCCTCAACGAGAGGTTCATAGGCCTCAACGAGAGGTTCGAGAAGGTTCGATCGCAGGGGGCGGTCCCTGCTGACGTGATCGAAGATAGCGACGATGACGACGAAGAGGGCCCAGTGGAGCGGCCATCCCGTCCGTCGCAGCCATTACCCGAGCCCCAGGATAGCTCGGCGGCCATTTTGTTGGCAATCCAATCCTTATGTACCGAGATAAGGACGAGAATGCCATGGACCCCGACGGAGGATCCAGAACCAGGCCCGTTGGGAAGCCCTCTGAACAAGCGGAGGAGAGTCCACCCCGCTCCGCCCTTCGTGCCTGCGAGACATGTGGACACCGCATCCCCCTTGCCGGACCCTAGAGAGGATACGGCGACGGATACAACGACGGGGACGGACGATGACGGCAGCGATGACACAGCAGACATCCCGTCATCACCCCCCCTTCGCGGGTTTCTACAGCCGATGAAATTGGCTCTTTCCACGCCATGATAACCAGGGCATCCGAGCTCTTCCAGCTCTGCCCTGAAGAACAAAAAAAGGAAGGGTTTTTGTACCAACGACGAGAGGCCAAGAGGAAGACGGTCCTCGCGGTGCCTTTGCTCGACGACATCTGGGACGAGGGGCTTGCTGTCCTCAAGAACCCTTCCACGACACCCGCCAAGAGGGACAGGTACGAGAAGAAGTACCGAGTCCCCGATGCCGCCCCCTTGTGCCTCAGGGCCCAGCCCACGCCGGACTCTGTCGTCTCGGCAGCGGCTAAGAAGAAGGCAGCGGGTGCGGCGGCTTCGACTTCCACTTCCCCGCCAGACAGCGAGGGCAAGAAGTTGGACTCCATGGGACGACGAGTCATCTCATTGGCGGCAACGACGATTAAGGCGATAGGGATAGGGAGATCTGGTTCAAGATAGCTCCCCTGTTAGACTTCCTACCTGACGATAAGAGGGCGGAGGCCCTAGAAATTCTGCAGGAAGGCGAGGTGGCGTCGGATCACACCATAACGGTGGCAACGGACATTGCCGATACCGGATTTCGCCAACTGGGCAACAGAGTTTGCCTCCGACGACGAGGATGGCTCAAGGCGACAGACTTTCTCCAGGACATCCAGACCAGAGTGTCTGACATGCAGTTCGACGGCAACAACCTTTTTGGTAAGGCGGTGGACGAGTCTCTACAGGCCATCAAGACCGACTCAAAGACGGCCCGGGCCCTAGGGGTGCTTCAACAGCGATGGCCCTTTCGGAGCTCCGGAGGCAGACAGGGTGCCTCCAAAGGTTCCAGCGGTGGCTCCTCCATTTACCGCCAGGCGGCCCGCTCCTCTTCCCAGGAGGCCTACAGAGGTCGCGGCAAGCAAGGGGGATCCCGCCGTCGTTGCCAGGGAGGCCAAGGCGGCAAGGCCGCCTCCAAGCAAGACTGACCCGGCCGTGTTGTCAGGCCCCCAACAAAGCACCCCGGTGGGAGGCCGGCTGACGAAGTTCGTCAGCGTGTGGGAGTCCATCTCCACTGACGGTTGGGTGTTGGACATCCTGGCCAATGGGCACTCGCTGGAATTCCAAAAGAAGTGCCCTTGCATTCCTCCCGTGGCCAGGAAGGAGAATCACGTCCCTCTGCTGTTGGAGGTAAGAGCGATGCTCAAGAAAGGTGCCATCGAGCTCGTCCCCAGGAGGCTGCGGGGCTCCGGAGTGTACTCAAGGTACTTCCTTGTCAGAAAGAAGACAGGCGGTTGGCGCCCCATCCTGGACCTGCGTCGGTTAAACAAATACATCAAGGCGCAGAAATTCAGGATGGTCACCCTCCAGCACGTGCTGGGACAGCTGGAGGAGGGCGATTTCCTATCGTCGTTGGACCTGGAGGATGCTTACTTCCACATCCCCATTCTAAAACGGCACAGGAAGTTCCTCAGGTTCGTGGTTCAGGGACGCCACTACCAATTCAAAGCCCTACCGTTCGGATTAAAGTCGGCACCCAGGGTTTTCACCTGTGGCGGCGCGGCAGCGCCTGCACGGGATCCACGTCTACCCCTACCTGGACGACTGGCTAATCCGGGCAAGGACAAGGGAACTCGCCGTCGAACACACAGCGAGGACCGTCCGGTTGCTCACGGAGCTGGGGGTCGCCATCAACTACCCCAAATCCCACCTGGTTCCATCGCAAGTAGCACTGTTTCTGGGAGCGAAGCTCGATACAGTGGGGCAATTGGCCTCCCCTTCAGAGGAGAGGACCAAGACCATCGTGGGCAAGGTGCAGCGCCTGTTAGCCACGGATGTGGCCAGGGTGAGGTCCATCAAGTCCCTTCTCGGGATGATGTCCTCATGCATCTATCTTGTACCCCTTTGCAGACTTCGGATGCGTCCGCTACAGGAGTTCCTCGACGCCCGCTGGTTTCAGGCGAAGGGCTGCTTCGAGGACAGGAACCCTCTCGATGAGGAGTTCCGTCGGGCGATCCTATGGTGGGGCACCCGTGCTCACCTCACTACAGGCACGGAATTTTAAACCCCGGCGTTTCAGCAGACAGTGACGACGAACGCCTCTCTGGAGGGTTGGGGGGCCCACAACAGAGATCTCCATGCAAGAGGCCTTTGGCTCCCGGAGGAGAGGTCTCTTCACATCAACATTCTGGAGCTCTGAGCAGTGTTCTGGGCTCTCAAGTCGTTCCTTCCGTCCCTCAAGGACAAGGTGGTGAGGTCTTCACCGACAACACCACCACGATGTTCTACATATGGAAGCAAGGGGGCACCAGATCCCCAGCCCTATCCAAGGAGGCCCAGAATCTGTGGCACTGGGCCGTTGCCCAGGGGATGTTTCTGGTTCCCTTCCACTTGGCAGGAATAAAAAACACCATCGCCGACTCACTCAGCAGGGAGCTGCGCTCGTGCCACAAGTGGGAACTGCGCCAGGATCAAGTGGATCGGCTCTTCCAACGATGGGGCAAACCCCAGATCGACCTGTTCACGACGGTAACGAACTCCAAGTGCCAGAGGTTCACAAGCAGGTTCCCACAGCCGAGGAGCATGGGAAATGCTTTCTCGTTCCCCTGGGACGGCCTGTTTCTATACGCGTTCCCTCCGTTGCCGTTGCTGCTCCGCCTCATCAACCGGCTCAAGAAGTCCAGGTGCAGGATGGTCCTCGTCGCACCGCCGTGGCCGAGGTAGATCTGATTCCCGGACCTTCTGGACTTGTCAACGTCCCCACCAGTCAAGCTGCCGGCGGACCCGGATCTTCTCTCCAGAGAAGGAGGCGCCATTCTCCATCACGACCCACAGTCGCTGAACTTGCAGGCCTGGCTCCTGCAGCACTAGAGTTTGGAGGGTACGATATATCGGCTGATTGCAGAGAGGTTCTTGCAAAGGCCAGGGCGTCCTCAACTCTCAAGTGTTACGGTCATAAATGGAAGCGGTTCTCTGTCTGGTGCCGTGCACAGAAGATTAACCCTCTGCCATCTCCCGATATACCAGGACTACGGGACGGGCGTCCTTGTGGTCTCATCGCCTGGTGAAAGAATTTATGAAGGGACTATTCCGATCATTCCTGCCGGTGAAGGCTCCTGCACCGGCGTGGGAGCTTAATGTGGTGCTGACCAGGCTCATGGGGGCCCCATTCGAGCCTATGCATTCGGTGCCTTTGAAGTTCCTGTCATGGAAGACAGCGTTCCTTGTGGCCATCACCTCCGCACGACGAGTGGGAGAGATCCAGGCCCTATCTTGCAAGCCTCCATACTTGACTTTTCATGACACGAGGGTGGTGCTGAGGACGCACCCCTCCTTTATGCCCAAGGTGCCGTCGGACTTCCACCTCAACGAGCCCTTGGTGTTACCAGTTTTCTTCCCGTCGTCTTCAACGCCGGCCGAGAGGACTTTGCACTCGCTGGATGTAGCTAGAGCGCTGAAGTTCTACGTGGACCGCACGAAGAGTTTTCGGAAGACGTCACAACTGTTTGTGAACCTTGCGTCTGTGCATCAAGGGAAGGCTCTCTCGAAGACTTCCATTTCCAGATGGCTCTCCGGCTGCATCATGCACTGTCACCGGTTGGCAAACCGACCGCTGCCCGGCCGTCCGAGAGCCCATTCGACCAGAGCAATCGCTGCAACCACGGCGTTCCTGTCTGGTGTGCCCCTGTTGGACATCTGCAGGGCTGCTACGTGGAGGTCAACGCACACCTTCACAAGATTCTACTGCGTCAATCGGCACTCCAGGGAGGAGTCCAGGGTCGGTCAAGCAGTACTGCGCAACCTGTTTGCCTAAGGTGAGCCTGGTGAGGAGGTAAGAATTGCTTAATGTTGAGTTGGTATGAAATGCTTAATGTTGAGCCTTTGCCACCTCCTGTGGTTGTGCATGTGTATACTGCTATGTATTCTTTTATTCATGAGCATGTGAATCCATGCCAGACCCAATGCTGGAGAAGGAACAAGTTACTTACCTGTAACTGTTGTTCTCCAGCATGGGTCTGACATGGATTCACATGCGAACCCTCCCACCTACCCCTCTGCGGCTCTTCACTTGGTCATACTGCCACTTGGCGTGCTACCAAATCTGAGGATGGCTGCCAGAGGCAACAATAAAAAAGTATGTTGAAAGGAAATCTGTCAAAGATGAGGGAATTTATAAGGGAAAATATGTATGTTTAAAGGTACTTTCTATCCCTTGTTCTTTTAGTAACATTTCTTTTAGTTTCTTAATGTGACCAAGACGGGCTGTTGGCAGTGGAAATTTTTCTACCAACATTCTCATTTTCTTTTCATGGACTTTTACATTTTACAATGCAAAAAAAGGAGGGGTATCTGTTTTAACGTCCCTAGTTCTACAGGTCATTAAATCAGAAGTAACAGGAGAAACAAACTAGTAGACAAATATAAGGATGACGGGATACATAAACAATTTTTAGCTTGGTTTCAATTCCCAAGACTTTTTATTTTATTCAAAAAATGCACTATATCTAAAACAAATATTAAACATCCCATACTACACTGTGGCCCATTCTTTTTTCGTTCATTCACATTCATACTATCATCGTCAGTCTCTCTTCAACAATTCATTCTTTGAAAAATGGTCTATATATAAAAGAACAGTCGGAATCCGGAGGATAATTGTCCTCTGATTCAAAGTAGAAACAGCCACAGTTTCCAGTATTGGTTCGTTTTGGTTCGTTTTTTTCAATGTGGAAAAATCAAGAGGGCTTCTATTTCCCAGAACCTTCCTTCCTTGATCACCTTTCTTTCGGTTCATGTAATGATTGAGTTTTACTGGAACATCAGTCTTTCATCTGGCCGTCTGTGGTTTCCTTCTCTACATGCACCACAGCGTTTGCAGTGTAACAGACTACTTTGAATCAGAGGACAATTATCCTCCGGATTCCGACTAAGATGTGCTGAATTAGGAATACTGCATCTTGTCCCTCCTGATTCCACTGGATAGGAGATTGTGTGGCCCAAGCCAATATATGTGTCTGAAAAATGGGTTGTTTTTCCTGAAGAAGGTTGCCGTACAGAGAGAGTACTATTGATGATGCTCACAGAGAGCAACTGAAACACGTGTCGACGTGAGAATCTGTGGCAACAATAGAACACAGACTGCTTTTTTGATACCCCAAACTGATGGGGATTTCTCCTAATGAATTGTAACCATATAAAAACGTAACAGATATATGACTGTTCTTTTATATATAGACCATTTTTCAAAGAATGAATTGTTGAAGAGAGACTGACGATGATAGTATGAATGTGAATGAACGAAAAAAGAATGGGCCACAGTGTAGTATGGAATGTTTAATATTTGTTTTAGATATAGTGCATTTTTTGAATAAAATAAAAAGTCTTGGGAATTGAAACCAAGCTAAAAATTGTTTATGCATCCCGTCATCCTTATATTTGTCTACTAGTTCGTTTCTCCTGTTACTTTTACATTTTACTACACAATGAAATGTCCTTGCCTTGTCCTTTGGCAATCTTGTCCTTTGGTCTCCTCCTTGCCCTCTCAGGTCAATAAGTGCCATATATGGAAAGCCCTTTCCTGGGCAAAACCTCGACTTTCCCAGGCAAAGTGGCAGTGTCAGCATCTTGCCGAATGTGAAGGCTGGAACTGTCTAGCCAAGGGTATATGTTTCTGAGTATCACGGCTCTCTCATTGAAGGACACCCGGGAATCGCAAAGACCTTGGCTAAAGTGAAGAGGAGTTACTGGTGGTCAACGTGGCGCAAAGATGTAAATCGAGTTCATCACTTCTTGCGGCATCTGTGCCCAGAACAAGTACTCCAAGCAAAGACCCGCGGGGCTCCTTCAACCTTTGGACATTCCGCCAGCCCCATGGCACACGTTATCCCTAGACTTTATTACTGATCTCCCTTCTTGTCAAGGTTACGACACCATCCTAGTAGTCGTGGACTTATTCTCCAAGATGGCTCACTTCTTTCCATTCAAGGGTCTGCCTAACACCTCCGGCCTCGCGCAGATCTTCCTCGGGCACATAGTATGCCTGCACGGATTCCCTTCGGCCCTAATATCGGATCGAGGGAGTCAATTTGTGTCCAACTTCTGGAGAAAATGCTGCTGTCTAGCCCAAATAGACATCCGAATGTCCACTAGCCACCACCCCCAAACAGACGGTCAAACTGAGAGAACGAATCAAACCCTTGAGCAGTACTTAGGCTGCATGCTCCACCAGGCGGATGGGGATTGGAAGGATCTCTTATGGATCGCTGAGTACGCCTACAATAACTCATTGCACAGCAGCACTGGATAAATGCCGGTTTTTACGGTTTACGGAAGACATCCGTGCACGTCTGAGCTAGACATCCCTATGACTCTAGAAATGCCAGCCGTCACAACCCTCCACACGACCATCTCACAGGCTTTCACGAGAGCTCAAGAACATCTGCAACTAGCCAAGGCACGCCAGAAAAAATACGCGGACCAGCATCGCACCAAGGCCCCGGACTACCAAGTAGGGGATCAGGTGAGGGCAGCCTCAAAAAACATACCTATAAAGGGTAAGCAGACATTTCGCCTGTGGTTTCTGGGACCGTACCCTGTGGAATCCATCATTGACTCATCTGCAGTAAGGTTGACGTTACCAACCCACATGAGGATACACCCGGTGTTTCACGTATCTCTTCTAAAGCCGGTGAAGCCGGGAACTCGGTTTACTACTCCACCAGGGCCCGTAATTATTCAGGGGGAACCCGAGTACGAAGTAAAGGACATCTTGGACTCTAAATATGTGAGGACGAAACTTTACTATTTGGTGAAGTGGAAGGGGTACGCTCCACAGGACAGTACATGGGAGCCCAGTGAGTACATCCATGCTCTGAAGCCTGCTTCAACGTTTTCATCGAGAACACCCTGACAAGCCAGGACCGGACAGGAGGGTCACCGCGAGAGGGGCTTTAGGGGGGAGTGCTGTCACGACCTTAACCCCAAACCATGGGACTCGGACACCATGGCCCCCGCCACAGAACTCTAACAAGGCCAGAAAGGCCCACTTCAGCCCGCCGTGGGTGCCTTGGATGCAATCCTGGCGCTGTTGGCATCAGGCTCACATGACGAGTATGGGTTCCAATGGGCAATGGGTGAACATGGCTGCCCCAACAAGGATCATCAGGGAACTGCAACAAGCAGTCTAGCATCAGGGCGGGGCCGCCCCAAAGGCACCTGGGATACCTGCCTGGTATTTAAACTACGCCCGACCCGAGGCACGCGCTTCGCGTTATTCTGCTCTTGCAGCGTGACGTTCACCGGGTCCTGCTCTGCATCCTGGCCTACACGGGCGAGAGACTTTAAAAAACACTGCCATCCTTACCTGTTCAGCTCCAGCTCCTCCATCCAGTCGGAGCCTTCAAGGACTTCTCCATCGTCCTCCTGCTACATCTCTAGGAAAAATAGAGGCAAGAATCAGACATCAAGTAAGCTACTTACTCAGCTCTCCTGGAAGGCCTCCGCCATTCCGAACATCATCCGCAGCGTTGGGTCCCATCTATCGCCGCTTCCAGGAATCCTCCGCGACCTGTAAAGAACAACAGCACAGGTCAGTCAACTTGCAAGGACGCATTCAGCGCCGCATCTAGCGCATCCTTACCTTCCCAAACTCTGCCGTCAGCCTCGGCTCGTTCCATCGGCTCCTGCAAGATAAGAGAAGAAGGTTATTGGAGCATTCATCATTACAGACAATACTCTAAAAACACTAAAGACTTACCTGAAAGGTGGAGTCGCAGCCGGTCTGGACTCCAGGCTATCGCCAGTGAAGTAACTCGGCGGACCAAGCCAACAACGACGCACCCCTGCCCAGCACGGCAGGACGGAGAGTGCAACATTCTGAAAATCAAGGTGAGAGAAGTCCGAAGGGGAAACCGCAAGGGGAACGCAGGGAGGTGGGTCTCTCGAGGGAAGGAGAAGTCGCTAAAATCCACCTCCTGTCTTCTAGAACTGATTCCTGGTAGAACGAACCCCGGGGAAGGTGCAGTGTACCCAGAAGCATCCCAGACTAGTCGAGAGGCGCCCCTGTGGATGCAAGGTGAGCATTACAGAATGCAAAGCCGTACTTAATAATCCACCCGGACGCCCGGTATGGAAACCTCAGAAACTGATCAGTTGGCCCAATTGTTGGGGCAGTTGCGTGCAGAAGTCCACTCAGCGCTGCAGGAAACCAATGCTTTGTGGAGGGAACTAATTGTGACCAAAGAAAGAACGGACGACCTTAGTAAGCAACTTCTTCAATCACAAGCCGGGCAAGCCCCGTTGCCAGCGATCGCCCCTTCAACACCAACTCCAGTGACCAATCTGGTCCAGATCAACCTACCCGGAACAGTACCGTTAGCCCCTCCGGAGCGATTCTCGGGAGATCCCCGACGATATGCAACTTTTATGAACCAGTGTCGCCTCCATTTCCTGTGTAGACCTGGGGCATTTCCCACCAACCAATCGTGTTTGGCCTTCGTCCTATCCTACCTGAGTGGAAGTGCTGCAAATTGGTCGGTGCCATTCATCAGTCGGGATGACCCCCTGTTACAGGACTTTGGAGGGTTTCTACAGGAGCTGGAAAAGCTCTTCGCCCGACGCCACCATGGACAGGCTTTAGATAATGAACTTTTGTCCCTTCATCAAGGGAACCAGGACTTGCTGACATACATCGCCACTTTCAATAGACTGGTGGTAGAGGCGGATTGGTCTGAGGACAAACGGACCACCCTGTTCCACCGGGGTCTGCAAGGGGAGCTAAAGGATGTTTTGGCTCAAGTGGTGGACCCACCCCGGGATTGTGCCGAGTTCATTAGCTTAGTGGTGCAACTAGATCAGCGACTGCAAGATCGAAAAAGCAATCGTGGTTATTCCTGTCCCAGGCCCCGAGGGAGACCCCGTAGATGAGGGTTGAGCCGGCTTGCCTTGCACCCGCTACTTGAATTATTGTGGTGCCAATACCACACCTGTCATTTGCATTTTCCCCGTAATCTCATGTATTCTTTCCTTTATGCTCTCTCTTATTGTCGTAACTCATTGAAATTTCATGAATCGTAACATGGGTCACAGCTGTATGGTTGACGGTATGTTGCACTTGTACTGGGATCCTCTATTCCTATAGCCCATGCTCACTGTGCCCTACTGTGTTGTCTCCTCTAAAGTTTAACTATGCTGCCGCTGTACGGTATTTGGTGTATTTCACCGTTCTACAATCTTAATCGGGCTCACGGCAGCAGCTCACCCGCTGCAGTTGCAACGCAGAGTTTGGCTTGTTTAGTTCATTGGTTGCTCCCATGTTTGGTGTGGGGGCTGGTCCAGCCCCGTTGGGCTCGGCACAACAGACATGAGACCTTGGGTGGGTTTTTGGGCACTGCTGTGTTGGGGGTGGCAGTGAGGGAGGGGGGTGGGGTTGTTGGGGGATGTTTTAACAATAAAAACGGTGAGGCAGTGGTAGCTTTTGGTGTGACACATCTGGCAGCTGTACAAGTTGCCGGCACCAGTTCGACAAAATATGACACACATTACTCGGATCCCCCCTAAATTGCTACTGAATGACTATTAGGCTGATGTCTTGGAATGTCAGAGGGCTCAGCAACTTCACGAAGGCACGCACGATCACGGCCTACGCCCAGAGGCACGGGGTCAAAATACTTCTCTTACAGGAAACTCACGCCCTCGCACAATTATCGGCTTCTCTTGCCCCGTCATGGGGCCCCAGCAGATATTATACTGTGTTCTCTTCACAATCCAGAGGGGTCCTCACCTTGATTCACAAATCCTTGCAGTTCTCCCTTCGCACCAGCCATATAGATGTCCAGGGTAGATATGTGATCCTTCACTGTTTCCTCGCTAACACAGAATACCTCCTATGCCCCATGCATAGATGCACCCGAGTTTTTCGACCACATCCTTGACATTCTACTTGGCTATGTTGGGGTTCCCATCATCTGGGGGGGGGACATGAATCTCATCCTCGACTCCGACTTGGACAGATCCGGTGTTGCACCTAGAACACTCTCTAGGGCCGCTCACCGCCTCCATGCACACATGCTCACTACCGGTCTGGTGGATGCCTGGAGAGAACTCCACTCAAAGTCGAAACAGTTTACATTTTACTCCTCTGTCCATGACAGTCATTCCAGGATCGATCTTTTCCTTCTCTCCGCGGGGCTCATGGGCAAAATACGTACCACACAGATCCTGCCTCGCACACTCTCCGATCACTCCCCTGTCACGTTAGACATTGCCTTGAGCCCGACCCTCCCTCCGCACTCTCAATGGCGATTTAAGTCAGACGCACTACACGATATAGTCTTCAAGGCTGACATCCTTGCAGATATCACCTCGTTTTTTGATAATAACAAACGCCACGATACAACGGATGGGGTGAGGTGGGAGGCCTTTAAGGTTTTCATCAGGGGCATGTGTCGCTCCAGAGAGGCTTGGGTCCTGAAGGACATCAGAAACTCTCTGCGCTGCTCTGAGTCCAGACTCGGGGAGCTAGAGCGCGAGTATGCGGCCGCCCCCTCTCCGGCCAAGCTGGCACAGATTAGAAATTAACTAGACACGTTTGAGTCCTTCGCCCACAGCGAAATAAGATACCTCGCCCGTCCCATTGCAGCCCGGAAGTATGGTGAAGGAGAGAGGCCAGGCCGTACTCTTGCCCACCTCGCCCGGGCGGAGGGAGGCAGAGCTCGAATTGATAGTATCATCGATAGTGGTGGAGTGCGACAATGGTCTGACCGGCCCATTCTTGAGACCTTTGCAGATTTCTATACAACCCTTTATGCCCAGCAACCAGAGCACAGCCCGCGAGATCTTGATGACCTCCTGGACCGCATCCCAATGTCCCTTATATCTCTAGCCACCAAAGAACAACTAGATGTTCCCTTCACCCTTGTGGAGATCACCGCTGTCATTTCGGCCCTACCTAAGGGTAAAGCCCCTGGTCCAGATGGCCTGACCACCGAGTTCTATCAGGAACATGTTGCCCTTCTTGCCCCGCGCCTGCACGAGGTCTGGGAGGAGTCGTTGCGTCTTACTACCCTCCCCTGTTCCTTGCGCGAGGCTGTTATTACGGTGCTTCCCAAACCGGGTAAGCCTCTAGATGAATGTGGCTCTTATAGACCCCTCTCCCTCATAAATACCGATACCAAAATCTTTGCCAAAATAATAGCAAATACGTTCCTCCCCATCATGAAATACCAGAGCGGTTTTGTCCCTGCCCGTTCCACTGCCTTAAACATTCGGCGACTATTTAACGTAATCTCTAGAATCAACCCCCGAGCCAATGCGTTGGCCGTGACGGTGGACGCCCAAAAAGCGTTCGACATGGTCTCGTGGCAATATTTGTGGGCGGTACTGGAGAAGATGGGGATTGGCCCGTACATGATGTCCTGCATTAAATTGTTATACACTAACCCTGTGGCCAGAGTCCTAGTAAACTCTAACCTGTCGGCTCCCTTCTCCCTCCATAGAGGGACGCGACAGGGCTGCCCATTCTCTCCCTTGTTGTTCGCGATGGCCATCGAGCCCATGGCTGACAGTGTATGTAAAAACCACATGCGCAAGGGGATTCGTTTTCGGGATACTCCTGAAATCATTTCACTTTACGCTGATGACGTGCTGTTATATATTAGAGACCCTTCAATCCACCTCGACCCAATCATACGTGAAATTATCAAAATTGGCACATTATCTGGCTTCACTATTAATTACTCTAAATCAGAAATCTTTCCCCTCACCCTTGCAACCTCCCAACCTGCATGCGAATTCCCTCTCAAATGGGCACCTGATGGCATCAAATACTTATGGGTCCAAGTGTCCCTCTCAAAATCCTCTTTATTGTCTGAGAACTATGGGGCTGCCGCACATTATGCTCATACCAAGATGGAAAGATGGAGGAACCTCCCCCTATCACTCTCAGGAAGACTGTCCCTAATAAAAATGATAATAGTCCCAAAACTCCTGTACATGTTCGCTAATGTTCCACTTTGGCCTGGAAAACAGTACTTTGCGGACTTGCATGCGCGGTGCGCCCGCTTTCTCTGGCACTCAGGGGCCGTGCGCAGAAAGTGGCAGCATATGGCCCTGCCTTACGAGAGGGGTGGCTTCAGTGCACCTGATCTCGCCCAGTACTGGATAGCCGCCCAGGCCCAATACGCTACGTACAGTTACCAGCACCAGGAACCCCCCCCCGCATGTTAAGCTCGAAATCCTGGCCGCCGAGGAGGTGAACGTCATGTCATTGATCCTCTTTCACTCGTATCGATCGCAGGCCCCTGCTGACCCGGTGGCCTCCACTATAAGGGCGTGGCGGCAGATTCTGACGCCCGATTCCGGCTCACCCCCGTATTACAAATGGCTTCCTCTCTGGTCTTTCCCTGGCCTCACCCCCACACAGGATAAGCTTCTCATGCGTCACTGGTCAGACCTGGGATACAGATAATTCTCCGACCTGTTCCCTGATGGGAAATTGATCACCCCAGATACGTGGGAACCTGGGCACTCCAGGTCCCCACTGGAGCTGCTGCAATACTTCCGTATCAGGGCGGCAATCCAAGACATGTGGCCTTCGTACCCGGACAAACCCCCCCGAGGTCAGCTATATAGCCAATTCCGCTGGTGGTAGGGGCATCGTATCCTCCTTGTATAAAATGTTGATGGCGTTCGCTGCCGAGCCCCCCCGCTCGATTCGGGATGCCTGGAGCCGGGATCTGGGATTAGACATCACTGATGATATGTGGACCAAAATGTGTATGCATACTCGCAAGGTTTCTCTTAATTCCCGAGTTAGATGTATTCAATACAAACTGCTCAATCGCCTATACTACACTCCTTACGCGATTGGGAAATTTGCCCTGGATCAATCCCACCCCTGTCCAAGATGTAGATCTACTGAAGTGGACCACGCACACATGTTCTGGTTTTGTGGGGCACTGGCCCCGTTCTGGAATGCTGTGCTTGAAACCCTCTCCGAGGTAGTGGGGCTCTGTGTAGGCCCGGAACCTCTGTCTCTTCTGTTTGGGCTTTGGGAGGGGGCGGAAGCGAAACGGGAAGCTAGGTTTCTGAATGTGGCGGCTATTGTGGCCAAGAAATGCATTCTGCAATGTTGGAAGCGCAGATCCCCCCTTCCCTAGAAACGTGGCTGAAGGCCCTCACCTGGACACAATCCTGTGAAGATGACTATATTAACTTACTGCCTAGCAATGCTCGCCCTAAAAACATATGGACTGAGTTCTGTAGTTACTTGAACCACAAGGTGGACCTTGAGCTCTTGTCATCCCCTCCCTCTCCTGATCAGGGGGCGGACCGCTCTACATGATACATGCCTTCATTGTAATTAACTGTTGTTGGATTGCATGTGACCTTCTGTAGAACCTGCGTTTTGTCATTCAAGCTTCAACATGAATTGTGTGTCATTCGTGTAAATTGTGCTATACCGGTTGCTACTTCTTGCCAATAAAGAAAAGTTTAAAAAAAAAAAAAAAGAAAAAGCAATCGTGGTAAGCTGAATGCACGCCCTGAATTTGTGCGACCCAAAGAACAAGATCCTCGAGTGTCCGAAGGTGCCATTGAACCCATGCAAATAGGAGGAGTCAGACCTCCCTTGACCAAAGCCGAACGGGTGAAAAGGAGGGAGCTGCACTTGTGCTTGTATTGTGGAAAGGCCGGCCACTTCCTTAAAGAGTGTCCCGTCAAGCCACCCAGAAGAACTGTTGGGGCTACAGACAAAGAGACCCCTGATGAGGAGTCGGAAAACTGCCAAACCTGGCAATTGTAGGGGTCCAATTGTTGAGCGAGGAGATTCAACTACAGACCTTCCATTTTGCTCTACCTGTGATCTTAATCACCCACCAGCAGCCATCAGTCATGCATTCAATGGAAGCTTATATCGATAGTGGAGCAGTGGGGAACTATATAGATCAGGATGTTGCAGCAAAGATGGGGCTACCTCTCTGCCCTAAGCCAACCACCGAAACGGTCACTACTGTTGACAGCACTGAAATCGCCTCGGGTCCTGTGTCCGAATGCACCACAGAACTCACCCTCTTGTGTGAGTATGGACATTGCGAGATCATCACCTTCGATCTGATCAAGGCACTGCAGTTTCAGCTAATCCTGGGAATGCCATGGCTAGCCGCATATAACCCACGAATCAAATGGCATCCTCGTGAATTGGTTTTCGCCCATAGCTGCATGCACACTTGCTACCCAAAAGGTCGGAAGGGGAAGCATGCCAGTTCTCCTGTGCGTGATGGTGCAGTGAGCGTCCTGGGAGGGGTCGCTACGCTGCCAGTGCACTATCAAGACTTTCAGGATGTTTTTCAAAAAGAGCAAGCAAATACTTTGCCACCCCACAGACCCTACGATTGCCAGATCGATCTGCTGCCTGGAGCCCGGATTCCGTGTGGGCGTATCTATGCGCTCACAGAACCTGAAAACCAACACCTGAAAACCTATCTGAAGCAATACCTACCCAACGGTTTCATCCGCCCGTCCAAGTCATCAGCCGTGGCTCCGTTATTCTTCGTACCTAAAAAAGGAGACTTGAGAACATGAGTGCATCGACTACCGTGCTCTGAACCAAATCACCGTCAAAAACCGTTATCCTCTGCCACTGATCCCGGAATTACTAGACCAGGTTAAAGAAGCCCAGATTTATACCAAGTTGGATCTTAGAGGGGCCTACCATCTAGTGCGCATTAAAGAAGAGGACGAGTGGGGGGTGTGGCTTGGAGCGCGAACGATGCAGCCGCTCCTGTAATGGCCTCCGTACGAGACCCGCGGCGATGATGAATAAATCAACCCTAATGGATAGGTTCGCGGCATGCCTCGGCTCATAAGCAAGGCGAATCCCTGAGGCGTCGGCTGCTGCCTGGCGAGGCGACATCATCATCCCTGAAGCCCAGATTCAGCTGTTGTTCCGGGGCCTTCTGCCTCCTCACACAGCTCCCAAGATGGCGGACGGAGAGTAATTATCCCGCTGTCCCCAGAGCGGAACACAGTGAACCGCGGAGCGGATCCCCTGCGGCTGGACGCGGGCTGACGTGGGCTACCGGCTCACACACTGCAGCGAATAGGTGGCCCCCTCCTCCCATCTCGGTGGTCCCGCTGCCCACACAGCTTTGTGGAGCCGCGGCGGCTCCCTCCCGGGGAGTCGAGCGAAAGTGGCGGTGAGGCCGGCGATCGCGTCCCCCTCACAGCGGGAGTGGACCTGCCGAGATTCAGCGGCCGTCCGACTCCCCGAGCCACCCTGCCTGAGGTCCTGGAGTGGTGGAGGACAACGGGTCTCCGGTGTGGCTGAGAGGGGACGAACGCTCCTCTCTCCCAGGGAGGGCCCGAACGACACACTGAGGCGGCATCTCCGGAACCTCCAGTCCTGCCTTCACTGGTGGCCGAGCGGCCTCCTGCAGGATACCGCAGGCGTCACCGCCGGCCCCACTCTGCTCCTATTGACGGCCCCCCCTTCATCGGACAGCCCGGCTCCTTCCAGGGGCGCCCCGGCTGACTCTCCTTTTGCAGGCCTCCCATAAGCCGGGCCCACGGACGTCCCTGAAGACCCTACGCAGGAACGGCTGCTGATCTACTGCTCCCCAGCCTCTGGGCCCGACTCAGCGAGCCCTGACGAGGTAGGAACCTTCCTGAGTTTTGAAGGGGTTATATCTACCCGCTGCTGCCCAGAAGACCTGGCGGCGCCCTCCATCCGACCAGAGTTCTCTTGGTGCCCCGCTTGAGACCCCCCTCCCGTCTCTGGGACTTCCTGGGGCGCCCCGGCCCACTCCCGCTGCCCATATTGGATCCTGAGTCCTGACCCCGAGGCCCCCCCGGCCTGACACGTTCCACCTGCCCTCCTACAGAATCTGACATTGGCTACGCCAACACTGCAGCCCCCTTTCTAACGCCACGGAGGCAAGGCCTGGTGATCCTCATTCCGTCTGGCGCTCTGACTGTTCACCTGAGTCTCTCTACCCCCTCTGGGTCCCTGACCTCTGGCTCCCTAGTCTAGTAAGCCTCACCTCAAGATCCCTAAGCATTGCAGTCACTGCAGCCCGGAATTCCTAATTCCGACACAATGTCGAAGCCAACGAAATCAGCCAAATCTTCGGACATCTCCACTACGCTCTTAGCAGCGGACAGGACGAAGAAGCCGGACCCTCCCCCTAAATTAACTCCACAAAAATCCCCTGAGGAGCAAGGCAAGTTAGCCACTAAGGAAGACATCCAGGCCTTCATGCAGGACATCAAGGCGGAGTTCCGGTCTTGTATGTCAGAATTTACCACGCGGATGGATCAGACGGATCATAGACTGACCGAGGCGGAACAGAGGCTGGGCGAAGTGGAGGACCTGACCCAGAGCATGACGCCACGATCCTAGACATGAGACGAGAGATCCTGGTGCTGCAGAACAAGAATGAAGTGATGGAATTTAAACAAGAAGACCTAGAAAACAGGGCACGACGAAATAATCTGCGCATCAGAGGAGTCCCATCGACCATCTCAGACAAAGAGCTGGCAGAATACATTGGCAATTTCTTTCAAGCCCTTCTTCCAAACATGGATAAAACCCAACTTATCCTGGACCGCACTCACAGGCTACGACCAAGACGGGGGTGGACTCAGACGGCCCCCCAGACGTAATTACCAGGGTCCATTTCTACGCTACTAAAGAGGCCATCTCGGCCATTAGCCATACCAAAGATGAACTCTCATTCATGAGCTCCCCACTGCAAATTTTCCAGGACCTCTCGTTAACAACCTTACAGAAAAGAAGAACCCATAGAGCCCTAACACTATTTCTACAGAGCGAACAAATTCGCTACAGATGGCTTTTCCCCTCCACTCTCCAATTCACGTTCCAGGGAACCCAGCACAGAATCAGCCACCTAGAGGACGCTGAGTCCATTTTGCACCCATGCTCGCCGGAGGCCTCGACTGCTCAGACCCCGCAGCACTGGCCGGGGGAGGCGGAGCGGCTGCCCCGGGGACAGCAACCTTGGTCGAAGACTCAGAGACGCCGAAAGATAAAATGATACAGCCCAGTCCGGGGCTCTTATGCAGACCGATCCAGAGAAGAAATCAAGATCCAGTAATGCCGCGGGTCCCGAGCGGCCTATACCCCACTCCAAGGAGTATGTCACCAACTCACCCTCGGAGACCAACCCTACGTAGTGGTTGGACCCCAGCCCTGTTGGCTGGGAGAACAGTTAGGGCCCAGTTGGCCCACTCATGTAAAAGTTTACCCTCCCATTGGAGGATACAGGAAACCCAGCCGTAGGAAAGCTTTGTTGACCCTGAGTCACGAGATGAAGATTGAATACCCCCATCCCCCAGCGAAGAGCAGAATTCCATTCCGGAGGACACCCAGGAGTCTCCCCCCCACACCAGAAACTAAGATTCCTGACTCTGAATGTCAGAGGCCTCAACGCCCCACAGAAGCAAAAAGCGATCCTGAGACGCATCTAGAATGATAAGGCTTCCATTGTCTTCCTCCAGGAGACACATCCTGCTGACTACACGAGGCTCCGGGATCGGCAATTTCCACTACAGTTCCTGGCATCGAGCGGAACGAAGAAGGGTGGCACAGCGATCTTAATCGCCAAAGGTCTTAAGCCGCAAATCCTGGACTCTAAGCTGTGCCCTGAGGGCCGCTTTGTGGCGGTGAAGTGCCGAATGCTCGGCCAACTATACACTTGGATCTCAGCATATGCCCCGAATGAAGACCAGGAGGCATTCTACTTGGCCCTGGAAAGCTCCCTCCTACCGTTTGCTGAGGGCCATACCATCATCGGGGGAGATTTCAACGGAGTCCCCGATCCCTTAGCAGACAGATCACACCCTCCGGCCCGCAGAGACTTTGGCTTGGCGACTGCTTTACTGAAATTGTTCTGAACCTTAGACGTGGTAGATACCTGGAGGGTTCTCCACCCAGAGGAGCGAGACTACTCGTGCTATTCCCATGTACATAGAACGTACTCACGCATCGACCTCCTGTTGGCATCCCCGCAGATCCTGGCATACACGGATGAAGTCCTCATAGGTCCCAGAATCCACTCAGACCACGCACCCATAATGTTAACGCTAAGAGCTCATGATCCTGACCCGTCCCCAAGACACAGATGGTCTCTCTATGACCCGATCCTAAACGATATGGCCACCAGAGACGTAGTGGCTAAAACAATAAAGCAGTTCTTTGAAGAAAATAAAAACGAAGATACTTCCCCGGCGAATACGTGGGACGCAATGAAGTCCGTGGTGAGAGGGGTGCTAATCTCCCGAGGAGCGGCCTATCACAAACAAAAACAACAGTCCCGCCGCATCGTAGAGGACAAGGTCCTGGAGGCGGAGATGACATGTAAGGCCAGAAACTGGTCCCCGAGAACCTACCGAGCCTTGCAGACAGCTCGAAAGAAATTAGAGGCCCATTACGCGGAGGACACAGCCCAGCTTCTAACCAAAACAAAACAAAGTTACTATGCCAGAGGAAACAAGGCGAATACATTTCTAGTGGAAAAATTGGCAAGAGTCAAGAGGAGGAATACTATTATAGGCCTCAGAGACCGCCAGGGTGCAGTCCAGTTCGCAGATCGGGATAAGTTGAGAATTGCTGAGGCCCACTTGACTGAGACAATGACGGCTACCCCAAGACCCTGTGGAGAGCAGCAGTCCTACCTGCAGGAAGCCGCCTTACCCAAGCTCTCAACCCCATGTAGAGAAGAGTTGGAGGCCCCGATTACCAGCGAGGAGATTGACGAGGCTATTAAAAGCTTAAAATCAAGAGCCCCGGGGCCGGATGGTTTCTCGCCTCGATTTTTTAAACTCTTTCGACCCCAGCTGCTAGCTCCAATGACGACTCTCTTCAATTCCTTCGCCACCTCGGGATCAACCACCCCATCGATGACAAAGTCGATCACAGTACTAGCGCTGAAACCGGGAAAAGACCCCAGAGAGATCACGGCATATCGACCCATTTCCTTATTAAACCTAGATGCGAACATTTATTCAAAGGTCTTGGCAAACCGATTAGCGAAGATTCTCCCGGACATTGTAGACCCAGACAAGACAGGATTGATTCTAAACAGAGCCACCACGGATAACACTCGTAGAGTCCTCAACCTGGTCGAGATAGCTAGGCAAGACTCGCAGAAACTCGCCCTGCTAGCTTTGAACGCAACCAAGGCTTTTGACAAAGTGGACTGGTCATTCCTCCGTCTTACCCTGGAATCGTTCCGTTTTGGGCCCACCTTCATAAAGCTAGCCTTAGCGAACTATCAGACACCGTCCATCCTTCTCCGAGTGAATGGCCTACTGACCAGCCCGATCTCCCTAACATGTGGCATCAGACAGGGCTGTCCTCTCTCTCCCCTACTTTTTGCTATGGTTATGGAACCCCTGGCCCAAAGGGTCCGCCTCAGCGCCAGAATCAAAGGCCTCCAAGTAGGCCCCACCCAGCATAAGATCGCGCTCTACGCTGATGATGTGATGCTAACCATTACAGACACTTCCCAGTCATTGAGAGCCGCCCTAGCAGAAATCCATAGATTCGCAAAGGTGTCCGGATTTGTCATCAATTTCGATTGGGGATAGGCTTAGACCAGAGAGATAAGGAATCCTTCAGTTCCCAGTGCGCGATCCCACTAAGTGAAAAATCCATCCCCTACCTCGGGGTTCGGATCCCCGCTAATCTTGAAGACACCTATCGGATAAACTTCCCACCCCTGATTAAAACTTTAGAAAAAGACCTGGACTCCTGGCTCACGCAGGAAATATCACTAATAGGTCGCATCACGGCCTGTAAAATGAACTTATTGCCACGATTCCTGTACGCCTGCTCGGCCCTTCCCATCATAGTCCCTCGCCCCCAGCTGCAGCGACTTCAGAGGAAGATATTTGAATTCATATGGAGGGGGAAGAAAGCCCGCATTCCGCGAAAGACCATGCTGTGTGCCCCGAACCAGGGAGGTCTAGGGGTCCCTGACCTCCAAAGATACCAAATGGCTGCGCAGATAGCTCACACCCGGGCTTGGACCATAGCGTCAGGGTGCCCCAAATGGATGGACATAGAACAAGCCCGAATACTTCTCCCCCTGCGATTTCTCTTGCACCTACCGACTTCGCTGCTGCTGTCGTGGCCAGCCCTCTTATCTTCGACCAAGCAGGCGTTGAAGGCATGGAATTGGGCACGCAAATCCAGAGGCATCCCGAGAGACCTGAGCCCCTCAGCTCCAGTCTTCCGCAATCTGGCCTTCTCACCTGAAACTTCCCCCTCGAACTTCATAAACTGGATAGCCAGAGGCCTTAGCTCCCTAAGCCAACTATTCGAAGGAACCCAACCGCTGACATTCGCCCAATGCAAAAGAGCTTTTAATCTCTCAGAGTCAGACAGGTTCTCATACTGCCAAATCAGACACTGGTGCTCACACCCCCAGATTCGTATGGCTGCCACCCATGACCTCGACGACCTGGAATTAACTGTGGCAGACCCTCCAGCCCGAGGGCATATCTCGACGCTGCATCGACTATTCCAGGTGAACCTATTATCAGCCAGAGCAACATATATGTCGCAGTGGGAGAGAGACCTAGGGCATCCGATCCAGGATCAGGCCTGGACCGATATCTGGTCACGCACACATTCATCCTCTTTCTGCATTACCAATCTGGAATGTGCGCATAAACTTCTCTTGAGATGGTATTTCCCACCGCTTCAACTACACCACTTCAATCAGTCGCTGGACCCACAGTGCTGGCGCTGCTGCGGCTCGCCAGGCTCCTACCTACACCTGTGGTGGACGTGCCCGATGGTGGCAGTCTTTTGGGCCCAATGCATCGCTACCATCGCAGACATTACCCAGATCACCCTGCCACTAGAACCGGAACCACTCCTGCTCGGGACCGCGATTCCAGGCATTTACCTAAGATCAGGCGCGCTTGCGGCCCTCATCACACAATTGCTCTTGGCCGCAAAAATCACAATAGCCCGGACGTGGAAGTCTCCGGAGGGCCCCCTAACGGTGCTGTGGTGGTTGAAAATCTGGGACATTTTCATAGCTGAGAAAATCACCACCGTTTCACGAACATTTGGTCTCCGGTGATGGACTGCGATCTGCGCTTCCCAGCGCTGACATACAAACCACGTCTAGTGACAAATGCCCAGCGGGCGGCAGACGGGGAACAGACTCAATTCGCAGAGGAGCAGGCCCCAGAAGACAGCCAGAATCAGAACACGGAGACGGAAGCTCGGGGATAGATGAGGAAGACTTTTTGGTGTAAAGTATGACAGGGGTTGAGGAGTCGGGGATCGGACTTAATTGGTGAAGAGACAGTCCACAGGAGACAGTCAGAACTAAATGGTGGTAGCGGGTATTTGGGGATATACAACTATGTGTTAATGCTGTTAAAAAGTGCTGAATTGATGAGCAAATTTGTTTTCCTGTGTGCTAACCAAAAATAAACAAGTTAAAAAAAAAGAAGAGGACGAGTGGAAAACAGCATTCCGCACCAAGTACGGCCTATACGAATATCAAGTAATGCCATTCGGTCTGTGTAATGCCCCAGCCGCGATCCAATACTTCATGAACGATGTGCTTAGAGAACTCATTGATGTCTGCGCCCTTGTGTACATCGATGACATCCTGGTGTACTCAACATCTGAGCAAGAACACGTAGGGCATGCACGGGCAGACCTGACCAAGCTTCGTCAACATCACCTCTACGCCAAGCTGGAGAAATGCTTGTTTCATGTTACGGAAGTGGAGTTTCTGGGCTTCGTCCTTTCACCAAAGGGGATACGCATGGATGCTCACAAGGTCGACGCTGTCCTCAACTGGCCAGCGCCAAGTTCAATCAAGGGTGTCCACAGTATGCTGGGTTTTGCGAACCTTTACCGCCGCTTTATTCTCGAGTTCTCTCAAATTGTGCATCTGATTACTTCATTATTACGGAAATGCAACAAGACCTTTCGCTGGACAGAAGAGGCCGAGAAGGCCTTTCAGGAACTCAAGGCGAAGTTTACCACCGCCCCGATCTTACGGCATCCACGTCCAGACCTTCCCTATTTTGTGGAAACAGATGCGTCTAGTATGGCAATGGGCGCAGTTTTATCACAGAAAGATCCGCATACAGGTCAACTACATCCAGTGGCCTTCTGGTCACGTAAGTTCTCGCAGCCAGAGCTCAACTATGCCATTACAGACAAGGAGCTGCTGGCCATTAAGGACACATTCAAGGCTTGGCGACACTACCTATTGGGAGACAAACATACCATCACCGTGATAACGGATCACCGAAACCTCCAGTATTTGAAGGATGCGAAAGCTCAGTCGTCTCGGCAGCTACGATGGGCCCTTTTTTTTTGCAGAGTACGATTATGTAAGGACGTATCGACCCGGAGTTAAAAATAGCAAAGCGGATGCCCTTTCTCGCATGGGCACCGAGGAAATGGCACATGTACCTCCAGATCCCATGGCCATTATCCCAGGGGACAGAATCCTAGGCATCACCACCACCATGACCCAGGACGAGCTCCTATACGAAGTCCGACAAGTGCTAACTCAAGAGCAACTACAAGAATGGGGTTCCAGAGGTGAACACTATTGTGTTAAGGACCAATTGCCTTACAACAGGAACGGCTATTCGTGCCAGTCAAGGAACTGCAAGAACAAGTCATTTCTGAGTATCACGGCTCTCTCATTGAAGGACACCCGGGAATCGCAAAGACCTTGGCTAAAGTGAAGAGGTGTTACTGGTGGTCAACGTGGCGCAAAGATGTAAATCGAGTTCATCACTTCTTGCGGCATCTGTGCCCAGAACAAGTACTCCAAGCAAAGACCCGCGGGGCTCCTTCAACCTTTGGACATTCCGCCAGCCCCATGGCACACGTTATCCCTAGACTTTATTACTGATCTCCCTTCTTGTCAAGGTTACGACACCATCCTAGTAGTCGTGGACTTATTCTCCAAGATGGCTCACTTCTTTCCATTCAAGGGTCTGCCTAACACCTCCGGCCTCGCCCGGATCTTCCTCTGGCACATAGTATGCCTGCACGGATTCCCTTCGGCCCTAATATCGGATCGAGGGAGTCAATTTGTGTCCAACTTCTGGAGAAAATGCTGCTGTCTAGCCCAAATAGACATCCGAATGTCCACTAGCCACCACCCCCAAACAGACGGTCAAACTGAGAGAACGAATCAAACCCTTGAGCAGTACTTAGGCTGCATGCTCCACCAGGCAGAAGGGGATTGGAAGGATCTCTTATGGATCGCTGAGTACGCCTACAATAACTCATTGCACAGCAGCACTGGATAAATGCCGGTTTTTACGGTTTACGGAAGACATCCGTGCACGTCTGAGCTAGACATCCCTATGACTCTAGAAATGCCAGCCGTCACAACCCTCCACACGACCATCTCACAGGCTTTCACGAGAGCTCAAGAACATCTGCAACTAGCCAAGGCACGCCAGAAAAAATACGCGGACCAGCATCGCACCAAGGCCCCGGACTACCAAGTAGGGGATCAGGTGAGGGCAGCCTCAAAAAACATACCTATAAAGGGTAAGCAGACATTTCGCCTGTGGTTTCTGGGACCGTACCCTGTGGAATCCATCATTGACTCATCTGCAGTAAGGTTGACGTTACCAACCCACATGAGGATACACCCGGTGTTTCACGTATCTCTTCTAAAGCCGGTGAAGCCGGGAACTCGGTTTACTACTCCACCAGGGCCCGTAATTATTCAGGGGGAACCCGAGTACGAAGTAAAGGACATCTTGGACTCTAAATATGTGAGGACGAAACTTTACTATTTGGTGAAGTGGAAGGGGTACGCTCCACAGGACAGTACATGGGAGCCCAGTGAGTACATCCATGCTCTGAAGCCTGCTTCAACGTTTTCATCGAGAACACCCTGACAAGCCAGGACCGGACAGGAGGGTCACCGCGAGAGGGGCTTTAGGGGGGAGTGCTGTCACGACCTTAACCCCAAATCATGGGACTCGGACACCATGGCCCCCGCCACAGAACTCTAACAAGACCAGAAAGGCCCACTTCAGCCCGCCGTGGGTGCCTTGGATGCAATCCTGGCGCTGTTGGCATCAGGCTCACATGACGAGTATGGGTTCCAATGGGCAATGGGTGAACATGGCTGCCCCAACAAGGATCATCGGGGAATTGCAACAAGCAGTCTAGCATCCGGGCGGGGCCGCCCCAAAGGCACCTGGGATACCTGCCTGGTATTTAAACTACGCCCGACCCGAGGCACGCGCTTCATGTTATTCTGCTCTTGCAGCGTGACGTTCACCGGGTCCTGCTCTGCATCCTGGCCTACACGGGCGAGAGACTTTAAAAAACACCCCCATCCTTACCTGTTCAGCTCCAGCTCCTCCATCCAGTCGGAGCCTTCAGGGACTTCTCCATCGTCCTCCTGCTACATCTCTAGGACAAATAGAGGCAAGAATCAGACATCAAGTAAGCTACTTACTCAGCTCTCCTGGAAGGCCTCCGCCATTCCGAACATCATCCGCAGCGTTGGGTCCCATCTATCGCCGCTTCCAGGAATCCTCCGCGACCTGTAAAGAACAACAGCACAGGTCAGTCAACTTGCAAGGACGCATTCAGCGCTGCATCTAGCGCATCCTTACCTTCCCAAACTCTGCCGTCAGCCTCGGCTCGTTCCATCGGCTCCTGCAAGATAAGAGAAGAAGGTTTTTGGAGCATTCATCATTACAGACACTACTCTAAAAACACTAAAGACTTACCTGAAAGGTGGAGTCGCAGCCGGTCTGGACTCCAGGCTATCGCCAGTGAAGTAACTCGGCGGACCAAGCCAACAACGACGCACCCCTGCCCAGCACGGCAGGACGGAGAGTGCAACATTCTGAAAATCAAGGTGAGAGAAGTCCGAAGGGGAAACCGCAAGGGGAACGCAGGGAGGTGGGTCTCTCGAGGGAAGGAGAAGTCGCTAAAATCCACCTCCTGTCTTCTAGAACTGATTCCTGGTAGAACGAACCCCGGGGAAGGTGCAGTGTACCCAAAAGCGTCCCAGACCAGTCGAGAGGCGCCCCTGTGGATGCAAGGTGAGCGTTACACAAACAGTTGTTACAGACAGGCTTGGACGTAGCAGACTGTGTTGGCAGAGCAATAGGATCAGCAGTTGTGATGAGACGCCAAGCTTTTTAAAATTGTTAATTTATTGTTTTTCAAATAACATTTCACAATTTACACTTATACGTATCCGAGTTCTACTACTTCCTCTACATTCCAATTTATTCCAACATAACTCCCCCCTCACCATCCCTATAAAAAGCCTTGATGTACGTTTTTATCCAACCGTCCCATTGTTTCACCTTCTTCTTCTTCACCAATTGTCTCCCAGCATTCTTACCCTTCCCTTTCCTCACTGTTTTGTTTAAATATAATTAGTGTGAGGGCAGTCCACTGCAGCATATCTTCCCCATGGTCCACACTCCCGTTTCAGCTGTTGTCCATTTTCGTAAATCTTGCCACCATTTTCCAATGCTCGGCCCCCTATCTGCTGTCCAGTTCATGGGTATGCTCCGTTTGCCCAACACATATATCAGATCTTTAATCTTGCGTAACGCTTTCTTGTTTGTTCCACTTTTGAAAAGACCCAGCATGCATGCCACCGGTATATGGATATTTCAATTTATGCAACCCTTGGCAACTGTACTTGCGATCTCCTTGCATAATTCCTGTATAGAGTTACATTCGCAGAACATATGTACCATACCAACTTTTTTCCATTTTCCATTTCGGACACTCCTGTCTGCACCCTTGAATTTGGCCATTACTTCTGGGGTAAGGTAAGACCTCTGTGTTACATAGAATTGTATAAGCTGCAATCTCGCATTCCTGGAGACTTTCTTATGGTAGTCAGCCACCTTACACCAATCCTTATCGCCAAAGGGCTTCCCAAGTTCTGCCTTTCAACTCAGTTTGCTTTTCATCTCCACTCTGGAGTCTTGTCCTATCAACACCTCATATAGTCTCATAGTCTCGATGTGGTGTGCCCCCCATTTCAAATATCTTTTATTGTTTCTATTTCTTCACTGCCTATTTCTTTCTCCCCTATAGTAGGCCATCTACACCTCATTGTGTTTAGCATGGAGCTATGTAGTAAGAATTTCCCGCCATGCATGCCTGTTGTTTCTTGAAATTCATGGACGTTCAATAGTTTATTTTCTCCCCTTAAGTCTCCTATCATGATGATCCCATAAGTCTCCCAGTGTGTGCGAACACAAGTTCTTAGTCCTCTACCGTCTGTCATTACTGCTGCTAAAGATATCTAAGGTGATATTGGGTCTTTAATTCCTAGTGTCTCTGCCATATTTGCATACCCAATTTTACTAGGTGCGGGTATCCTTGCTTGCAGTTCTAGAGTCATTCCTTTCAAGTGTAGGTGTTTTATTACTGGTTGTAGGAGTGCTGTGTCTACCGTGGGGTCGTTTGCTAGCCAACCCACCACATATTGCATCTGGCAAGCCAGGTAGTACAGTTCGAAGTTCGGGATCTTCAACCCCCCTTTCTCGTACGATCTTTGTAAGATGCTAAGTGCTACACTGTGCCTCCCGCCCTGCCATGGAAGCATCTGCACTACGTTTCCAATTTAGTGAAGAATTGTTTCGATATATTGTATGGTATATTCCCAAAGCAATGCAGCAATCTCGGCAGTGCCACCGTTTTTAATAGTTCCGCCCTCCCCATTACAACTTCCCCCAGAATTGCATTGACTTCACCACCCCTTCCTTTATCTTTATGGCATTATGTATGTGCTCTTGTTTCGGGTCATGATAAATGTCTAGTCCCAGGTATCTGAAGGAGTGGTTGTTCCACGGTAGTGCCAGTGCCATCAAATCTTGCTTTCTTTGCCAGTGGGAATAAATAAGATTTGTTCCTATTAATTACTATCCCAGACAAGATGCTGAAATTGTCTAGCATGTCTAATACGTATTGTAAGTTCTCTTCCAGGTTAAGTAGGTGTAGCAGCATGTCGTCTGCATACATTGACACAATAGGTCTCACACCAGCTATTTCTATTCCTGCCTCCTTGTATTCCTGTCTTAAAAATGCAGCTATTGGCTCCGTTGCTAGAATGTACAGCATCGGACATAATGGGCAGCCGTGTCTGGTGCCCTTTTGTAATTCCCATTTCTCTGAAAAACAACTTCCGGTTTGAACTCTCGCCATAGGTTTCATATATATCAGTTGAACCCATCCTATGTAATGTGGTCCAAACCCCAATCTGGTCAATGTAGCGTAGAGCCAGTCCCAATGTACCAAGTCAAATGTTATTGTGGTATCTAGTGAGGCCACCGCGCTGTGCTTCTCTCTGCCCACAGTGCTATTGATAATGTGGTGCAACCTTTTGGTTCCATGAGATACTTCTAGCTGGTACAGATCCCGTTTGGTCTGGGTGTATGATTCCCACTATTACTCTTCTGAGCATGCTTGCCAGCACTCCGGTGAGGATTTTGCTATCCTGGTTAAGAAGGGACAGGGCTCTATAAAATCTACAGTCTTCTGTGTGTTTTTTGGGTTTTGGTAGAGGGATACTTTCTGCCTCCCTCATGCTTTCGGGGAGCAGCCCAGTTTCTAATGCCTCATTATACATTCTCGTTAGTATCGGTGCTAGACTATCCACATATGCCTTATAATATTCACTTGGCAGCCCATCCATGCCTGGTGCTTTTCCTGCAGGTAGTGCTCTAATTACTGCCTCCACCTCCTCTTCTGTTAAGGGCTCTTCTAACATTTGTACTTGTTGTTCATCTAGGTGCGGCAAGGTAATGAGATCTAGTGCCTCTTGTCGTACTGCATTTCTTCCTATGTGGGTGTCTTTGTATAGATCCCGATAATATTCATAAAACGCCTTATTTACACCCACTTGTGTGGAGCATGTGTATTGTCATTTTCTTATTGTTATTGTTGTACAACTAGGCCAGCATTTTACTATGTTTGTCTCCTTGAGTGTGGGTTTTTTCTAGGTGTTTTGCACATAACTGAATTTGCCCAGCCTATCCCATTGTGTAAGGGATTCCTGTCTTAGTTTAGCATTCAGTTGATCTTCCCCCTCTCCATTCTTCTTCTCTATCTCTTGCAGTTCTTGCTCTATTTTATGTAATTCTGAGGTTATGGCTTTCAGTACACCCCCCTGCTGTGGCTATCATCTCCTTCTGGTCACAACTTTATACATTTCCCATATTGTATCCATGCTGTCAACACTACCTTCATTAACCTTAAATAACTCAGACATGTGGTTTCTTATGTGTTCCTTGAATTCCACATCCAGTAATGCCTCCTTTCTGAGTTTCCAAGTTGGCATTGGTGGTCTAGGAGCTGTGATCACCCATCTCAGTACTAATGGGGCATGGTCTGACATTACTCTCGCTTTATATTCCGCCTCTTCAAATTTCCTTGTGTTCTTCCCATGTGAACAGGTAGTCAAGTCTTGTGTGTATTTTATGTGGGGCAGACTAATGTGAGTAGCCTCTCTCTCCTATGTGCAGAGTCCTCAATATGTCAACCAGGTTTAAGTGGTGTAGGAGGGTGTTCAGGACCTTTGCAGGTGGGGCCAGTGTTCTGAACTGGTCATCTGATCTGTTATTTTGGGATTAAGTGTGCAGTTAGTTCCCCCCCCTCCCCACACTATGACGCCGTCTCTGTACTGACCCAGCCTAGCGTTTAAGGACCTGAAGAAAGATGTGGCGTCGTGATTGGATGCGTATGTGTTTACAATACATATTTCCCTATTCTCCAGCATACCATGTATCAGCATCATGCTGCCTTCATTATCAGCTTTTGTATGCAGGATTTTTAAAGGGACTGTTGGGGCGACCCAGATGAGGACTGCCCTGGCATATGCTGAGTATGTGGATCCCGCCACCACTCCTCCCCACTTAAGCGCTATTTTCTCCTGTCTGGGTTTGTCAAGCTCCGTCTCTTGTAATGGGGCGATTCCTATATTCTGTCTGCGCAGGTATGTACTTACTCTCTCCCTCTTAAGTAGTTGTTCAGACCTCGAACATTCTAAGTCATTACTTTAATACTCCTAGCCATCATTTGTTTGTTTGTGTGTGCTTTTCAGATGTATCTAGTATGCCTTGCACTGGTCTGAAGGACTTGTCTTTTGGTGTGCCATCACTGCAGACTTCCTAATCAGGTTTTTCTCCATTCTCCTTTCCCAACTTTCCCTCCCCCCTTTTATTTTACCAACCATTCCCCAACTTAAACTGCCCAGTGTTGTGGTGCATGCTAAGACCTCCCTGCTTCCGCTCCCTCCCTGCCCAGTGTCTAGACTATGCGTTCAGTGCCCAATGGGTGGGTACTAAGTATCGTACCCTGACAAAAGTGTGTGGGATAGTAGGAGCTCTCCTCCGTCCCTTTTCTATCCTACCAAGCAGTCTGTGTCTCTCCTGCCGTCTTCCTGTTTCTTAACATATTTTCAATCTGCACATGTAATGTGTCATCCAGTGTTTGGTTACCTTAATGTCATAAGTCAATTTGTTACGCCTCACATTCGGTCCAGCCCGCTTTGGTTCCCTGTCATATGACTGCATGTTCCTCCTCGTTGTGATGGAGGGCTCAGACTTTGTTTCTGCACACATGATGGTCAGTCGTCTTCCCTCGTTGGTATCTACATGCTGTCCATCCATTCTTGCACCTATACCGGGCTCACAAGAGTTCTGCCATTGTGTGTTATCTTTAATTTGGCTGGGTAGATTAACATGTACTTTAGTCCCGCTTTCTTCAGCCTCTTTTGCGGCTATGATTTGGGCCCTCCTTTTCTGCACCTGGAAGGTGTAGTCAGGATATATTGCCAGTTTCTCTGATGCCTTTTGTATAGTGCCTCCCATTCTGGAAAATGCCAAAATAGTTTCCCTGTCCTTGTAGTTTAACACTTTGGCGATGATGGGCCTTGGAGGAGCTCTCAGTGGCGGTTTCCTGACTAGGGATCTATGTGCGCGCTCAATAGTGAAACCTTGCGTGAAGTTCCCGGGTCCCAGTTCTTGTAGCAGCATATTCTCTACGTAATAAGTTGAGTCGGATCCATCCATTCCTTCTGGTAGTCCCAGGATTCTGATGTTGTTCCTGCGCACAAGTCCTTCTGCGTCTTCTGCTCATTCTTATAGTATTTTGACCCTCTGCTTTAGTCTGTTGACATCTGATAATGTTTGCTCTACTTCTTTGATGTTCTCCTGCACCTTCTCTTCCAATTGCCCGGTGCCCTCCGACAGTGCTCTTACGTCCTGTCTCAATAGCCCCACATCAGTCCTTACTGCGTCTATTCTTGCTTCCAAGTTTGTCTGTAATGCTGCTATGGCGTCCAATATTTGCTGGTTTCCGTTCACAAGTTTGTCTTCTGTGCCAATGGCCGACCCAGCACTCTTTCCGCTGTGGGCGCTATCCTGAACTTCTTTAAACGCCTCCATTGTAGTTTGTTTTGCCTTGGCTTTGTTTCCTTTGGCCGCCATTCGCTGTTTTAGAGTGCAGCTTCAGTTTGTAAGTCTTTGATTGGCCTCAGTAGTTCTCACGTTTCTTACCATGTCTTCCGTCCGTGCTGAAGCGCACCCCTTGCTGTTTCTTTGGAGTCTGGTCAACCTCCACATTCACTCTTCTCTGCTGAGTTGCAGGATCACATTTTTATCGGCATGGGTTTGTCTTAGCCTGTGGGCCTCACGGCTACTGCACGTTACCTGTCTTATTTATTGTAAATAGACAGCCTCTCTGGACCTTGAGGTTCTGACGCCTGTGTGTTCTCAGATCTTTCAAGGGTTGTTCATTCATGGGCTGTTTTCCTCCATGTGTCCCTGCCCATTGCCTGCTGTCCCTACTTGTTCCCTGTTTCCGTTCCCCAGCATGCGTTCCCCTTTTGTATTTGTGTGCGCATTCCTATCCATTTGTTCCCTGTGTCGCCTTCCTTAGGAGGCTGCCTCTTCACAGCGCGGGCCTTTGTTCCTTATCTGACAGGGCCGGGGAGTGCCTGTATCTGCATTAACAGAGCCTCAACCTGCCTTCCCTCTTTACTCTCCTTACCGCTCCCGTTGTCTGCCGCCTCGGGCAAAGTCATGGCTCCTGCTTTCCCTCCGCCATTATCTCGGAGGTTCCACTGCACGTTGTTCCCCGCTCCGGTTCGCTGGCCAGCACTTTTGTACTTGGCGAGCAGGGGCAAGACCTCTACCTCCTCGTCACCGCCATTGTTCTCCTGGTGCTTTCCCCTCTGCGGTGTGGAATTTTTTGTTCTTTCGTTGCAAGCCTTCCACGGCTTGATCAAATGTGCGCTTCCAATGTGGAGGCAATTTCCATATGCTTATGCTTTTATTTTCAGCTTATCTTCCTCTGATCTTCAGGAGCCGCAGTGAAACGCGTGTGCTCTACATGGCGGTTAGCCCTGCCCCCATGAAACGCCAAGCTTATCTTAAAACTTCTGGCTTCTCCCCAAATGTCCAGAACAGGATGCTGAACATGCCTGCTAAATCTTTGGGCCTTGAGGTGCAGCCGGCCAAACCTGCCTTCAGCTTCGCCACTAGGGACAGAGGCTATAGACGTTATGTGACCTATGGCAGGAAGGTGCAGCTCCCGCAAGCCAGGCAAGGGCACAGGCACTTCTTGCATCCCAGAAGGGGCAGAGGGGCCTCTAGAGGCCCAACAAGCAGCAGCATCAGTAGGGTCACCCCGGCCCTCTAAGCCGCTTTGATGTTCCCCTCCCACGATGCACTGGTTGGTGGACAGTGGGCAGGGCATTGGCCCCAGTGGCAGGAATAACTTTGACGCTTGGGCCCTGCAGTTGATTCTGTGGGTTTATTGTCTTCCTTTCCTGAAGAGGCCTCCAGACAGACCTCCACCTCCCCCAATCCAACTGGGACAGGAGCTCCAGGAAGAACTGAGAGCCCTGTTGTCGAAGGGTGCTGTGGAAGAGGTACCTACCGATCAGAGAGGTTCGGGTTGGTATTTCCGTTACTTCCTGGTGCCCAAGAGGGGAGGAGGTGTCTGTCCCATCCTGGACCTCAGGGCCTTGAAGAAGTTCCTGAGGAAGGACAAATTCAGGATGGTGACGTTGAGAGAGATTCTCCATGCTCTCGAACTCCAGGAATGGCTGGTGTCGATAGACCTACAGGACGCTTATTTCCATGTGCTGATACACCAAAAGCACAGGAAGTTCCTAAGGTTCCTCTTTGGGGACAAGCACTATCAGTTCAAAGTGCTTCCCTTTGTGTAGGACCTCTCCACCAAGGGTCTTCACCAAGGTCATGGCAGTAGTTGCAGCTCACGTCAGGAGATCCAGGATCCATATATTCGGTACCTGGACGACTGGCTGATCCAAGGGAAGTCGGCGGGGCAAATCTTGTCACATCTGGAAGACACCTGCCTGCTACTGCACAGGCTGGGATTCTCCCTCAACTTGAAGAAGCCCCATCTGATGCCAGTCCAGCAGCTCCAGTTCATCTGAGCAGTCTTAGACACCCGGGTAGGGAAGGCTTTTCCTCCCGAGGAGAGAGTCAGCAACATCGCTCAAATGGAGCAGGTATTTCAGAACCACACCACTCTTCCAGTGGCTTCCTTCCTCCGCCTCTTGGGTCTCATGACCTACTGTATTTTTCTAGTGTCAGAGGCCAGAATGAATATGAGATCCCTCCAGTGGCTGCTGAGGGACCAGTATCTCTGGAGCTCTCACGGATCACCTTTCAGTGTCCAGCCAAATAGTTTGCGAACTCGGCTGGTGGCACACACGCAGGAATCTGTTGGCGGGGGAACCATTCTGGCCTCCTTGGTTCCAGGCACGAGTGGTCACGGATGCGTCCCTTAAGGGTTGGGGTGCCCACTGCGAGGAATTTCAGGTGAGCAGCCTCTGGTCTCCATCAGAAGTCAAGTGGCATATCAACGGGCTGGAGTTGCGGGCCATCAGGTTAGCCCTCAGGGCCTTTGCCCTGTCTCTCAGAGGGAAGCATGTCCTCGTCCTGACAGACAACACGGTGGCCATGCATTACCTCAACAAGTAGGGTGATGTGCACTCGCGCCCACTTTGCACAGAGGCAATTCAGCTGTGGTTCTGGTTGAGAGAGAACCAAATCTCGGTCTCTGCAGTTCATCTGGCGGGGACAGAGAACACCTTGGCAGATGCTCTGAGCAGGCAGAGCACAGTCTCACACGAGTGGAAAGTATTCCCGGAAGTCCTAGAGAAGGTCTTCACTCTCTGGGGTACCCCTGCAGTGGATCTGTTCACCACGGAGTCCAACAGGAAGTGTGAACAGTTTTGCTCGAGGAAATTCCCAGCGAACGGTGCACTAGGGGACACGTTTCTGATGAATTGGGCCTTCCCTCTCCATTATGCCTTGCCTCCGATTCCCGTTATTCCTTGGGTTCTCAGGAGGTTGAAGAGATTTCGAGCATACATGATCCTGATCGCCCTTGATTGGGCGAGGAAAACATGTTACCCCATCTCTTGTCCGACCGCCACAGTGATGGAGTGCCTTCTGTCGCTGGCCTCTTCATGCTGCCACAGTCAACAGGTATTTGGCGGTCCTGTCTGTGTTCAAGAGAAACCCAGACCAAGTTTCATTTTTCACCATTCCGGTCATGGCTCAGTTCCTCAAGGGCCTTCTCAACAAGTTTCCGCCAACCCCCTTTGTTGTCCCAGATTGGGACCTTAATCTGGTTTTGACCATCTTGATGGCAGCTCTGTTAGAGCCTATGCATTCATGTTCTTTGCGGCTGTTGTCCCTTAAATCGGCCTTTTTGGTTGTGATCACGTCTGCCAGGAGAGTTTGTGAACTGCAAGCCTAGTGCTGCTGACCCCCATTCCTTAAATTCTTTCGTGAAAAAGTCTCTCTCAAAGTCAGGCCCGGATTCCTACCTAAGGTGGTTTCAGAATGTCATCTGTCCCAGTCTATTGACTTACCTGTCTTTTACCCTCCTCCACATCCCTCGAAGGCGGAAGAGCGGTTCCACCGCATTGATCCCAAAAGAGTATCAAGTTTCTATGTCGCTCATACGTCTGAGTTTAGGAAATCAGACCAGTTATTTGTAGCCAATTACTTGTCTAGAAAATCCTTGGATTATTCTGTGCATATCTGAGCGTTCTTAATCGGCAGGCAAGGAGCTTCCAGCGGGCATCAAGGCTCACTTGAAGGATCTCAGCCTCTACGGCCTACCAGAGAAGGGTCCCTGTTAGGGATATTTGCTGGGCGGCTACTTGGTCATCCTTACATACCTTCACTAACCACTATACCTTGGACGTTGCACGGGGAGCTGATGCTAGGTTCGAAAGGGCAGATCTGCAGAATCTACTGGTCTAAAACGTTCTGCCCTCCTCCTTTATCCTAACTGCTTGGGGAGTCTATCATGATGAGGAATCTGTGGAAGAAAAGTAATCACTTTAAGGAGAAATTACCTTACCATAATGTTCTTTCTTTGGATTCTTCTTTCGCAGATTCCTCATCGACTCTCTCATCCATCCGCACTCAGAAAGTTCTGTGGGTTGTCGCTTCTGTCCAAACCAGAAGGCTCTGGTGATGGCTCTGGGATGACCGTTTCTGTCTTTACAAGAGAAAAAAAAACGTTTTTTCTTCACACATTGTTGTGGGTACACCCTGTTGGGGAGGCCCAGGGGATCTAGGAATGTGTGTGTTCTTTCTAATGGAATGGAATAGCAGTAAGGGGGGGAACCCGTATAACTGTTAACAGTTCCCCTCCCTCCTGCTGTAGAGTTGTGCGGGTGCAAATTCCTGACCCTACCTCTCCCTTGCCTAGTTATGGTTATTGGAGTTCTGGCCAAGATTCCCCCTCTGTGCTTACCATAGAGTGGTGAGATTGGGAGAGGACTACTAATCCCTTGAATTTACCTTTGTTCTTTAATCACTGTAACATATTTTTCACATGCTGACTTTGGCACTACTTTTATTCTCCACTTTAAAAACTCCCAACTCCCTACAAAATGTTCTTTTTGGCACTTGTGACTAGGCCTACTCGCATTAGCTGGGTGGGACTTTTTGTGTGTTAGATCTTTTATTTTATACGGATAGTAATGTGTGCAAACCTTTACAATGCTTACTTTGAATTCCAATTGCTTTTGCAGTACTTACTGTTTTTACTTGCTTTACTGCACACATATTTCTATGTTTCATAAGTGAATCATTTCCAACTGTCCTAAAGGTAAAGTGTTGGTGTTCTCTAGCAAGATCTCCAATGGTTAATGTACATGTGTTTACAGTAGTAGTTTGGAAGTTATACTTATCTGTTTTCATTGCTTAGTGTGTTCAGCCCTAATACTCTGTGTGTGTTTTACTGTATGTGTGTGTGTATGTATGTATATATGTTTTCACCAGCGACACCTCCAGAAATTCACCACCTACGCTGAGGGTACCTTTCCCAACTATATCCTCCACTCTGGAGGAGTAGGATACAGTCTGGCAGCAATTTCTTGACATCTTCACCAAGGCGCCAGTGGCGGAACCAGGGCCCACAGTGCTTATTGAAGTCGGCAGAGGTACCTCTCCGGACCACAGATGCACAACTGCTGTCTAGGTTCCGGATCCAATGCTGGAAACCACTTGGTGTCTACACCTCTCTGGAATACACCTGCTTTCAAGAGACACTTTCTCTCAAGAGACTGAAATCTTTGGGGGTGCCGCTTTTGTCCCTGGAGGCAGAGGAGTTCTATTGTAATTATGAAGGGGAAGATCAACCGGATTTGGCTGTAGGCCTGCAGGAGGCCAGTGGTCTGGATACATCTCTGGAGCTGGATTTTATTCCAACAGCATTCTTGGGGAACAGACATTGCTCTTTTCAGAGGACCATTGCTAAGGGTTGTCTACCACCACTGAGCCAAAGATCCCGTTGATAGGACTGACATCTTGAAAAAGGGTCTTCCACTGACAACCCTGCTACAATCCAATCCTGAGGTTCCTGCCCCTGTTTTGGTACCTTGAAGAGACTGGTTTCGTTACTGTGGTAGACTGCAATCTGTCAAGCTCCCTTTGATCCAAGGTTTCTGTTCACACACCCCTCAGCAGCAAGCTGGGTGGTGCAGACCACCACAGCGGGCCTGAATTCCACGTCCTTCACTGCCTTATCCGCTGACAGTGAGAGCAAAAAGCTGAATGCCATGGGAGACAAGGTCTTTGCATCAGGCAGGCCTGCCCTATGAGTTGTTAGTGCTACCTTCGCTGTGGCCAAATACACCTAGTCCTGTGTAGTGTGAGCTCCAAGGCGGCAGTGAACTTGCCAACTGAAGAGTTGGTGGGCTTTAAATCTCCTGTGGCAGACGCAGCTGGCAAGACCTTGCAGTCTATCTTGATACAGCTTGCTGTGTCCAATGGGCACTGTGTCTGTCCTGCAGAAAGACTCCCGGATAAGGGCCTCAGGTTTTACCTCTGATCTTCAGACCAAGAAATTCCAAGGCTGCAGCCAAGTCCTTGAGTCTTGCCATTGAGCAGCCACCCACCTCTTCTTTCAGGGCGTCATTCTTTTCAGATATTCCCCCTTTTTGGTGACCATGGCAGGGGTCATACACCTTCCAGCAAACCGCTACAATGCCATCCCTCCAACCCCACCAACAGACAGGCAAAAGAGCCCAGAGAGGAGGGTTTCCTGCCTCCACTGTCCCCTTGGCCACCCCAGCCCACAATCACTGTTAATTGCACTTAGTCCATTCAATGCCTGTAGGAAGAAGGTTGTCCCTGTTTGTCAAGGTGACAATGCAGTACCACAGATCCTTGGGCCTTGTATGTCATGTCTCGGGGTTACTGCCTCCCCTTACTCCAACATCCACCTACCACCTTCCTTCCTGTCCTCCTTCCTTTGGATTATTTCCTGTAGGAAGAGGTCCGTCAGACGCCGAAAAAATGTGCCATAGAGCTGGCGTCCTTGTCGGTACAATGGAAGGGCTGGTACTCCCCTTACTTTGTGCTTCCAAAGGTGGACTGACACCTGCATCGCATCATGGATCTTCAGTTCTTGAACTTTAACCTGCTCAATTACAAATTCAGGATGGCCACCTTGGTCCAGATCCTACAAACACAAAAAGCGCAGGACTGCACAGTTTTATTGGGCCTTAGTGACGCTTACTTCCATGGGCCGATCCATTTCAAATATAGGAAGTACTTGATGTTCATGGATGGAGACACCCACTGCCAGTTTGTGTTCTGCCATTCAGCCTTTCCTTAGCACCCAGTGTATTCACCAAGCTTTTGGCGCTTGTGGTGGCTCGTCTCAGGAGGGAGAGGATGCACATCTTCCTCTACCTGAATGACTGGCTAATTTAATTGCTCTCACCAGACCCGGTCTTGGCACAATTGTACCACACCTGCAACCTGCTGGAAAATGCTGGGCTTCTCCCAGAACTTCAAGAAGTCCCACTTTTCGCTGCCCCAGTCCTCATGGTTCATCAAAGCAGTCATTGAAACCTGCATAGCAGGGCTTTCCCTCCCGATGGCTGGGTAGTGAACAACCTTCAGACCAATAGTCTTCTGCCAGCCTCTACCTTTCTGCGACTGCTGGGCCTCATGGCCCCCTGTAAACATATGTCTGCTCTCTATATTGTAGAGGAGAGGCACAGAGGACCCCAGCCAAGATTCTCTATTGTGGTAGCAATGGATGAGCAATCAAGGCCTAGCTTCTCAGGAGGTGATGCATTCTGGTTCTTAAGTACAGTGTAGTCCCCAAGCCCCCACAAAGGAATGTCCACACACTGTATTAGTTAAAACACAGTCTTTATATAATTAAGTTCAAGGTTATGCACAATCACAATAACTCACTTTGTGCTTAGTTAATCTATAATGGCAAATATATACAGTTCTAAGTGGTACCACAATTATTATCAGTAGAAGGATTGGAGTGTTGTGGATTCGATATGAATATGCTGTGCGCTCTTGTCCAATCTTCTATTAGGTTTACAGAGTAAATTAACTGTATCAAAACTGGCAGCGTTCCCTCTCAACCCTCCAGTTTATCCACAAAAAGCTGGAAAAAATGTTGACTATCAAAACTGTGTGTGGTGGGTATGGGTCACATGCTCAAGTTTTCACAATTAGTTATTCAAGTGACCAATATGTGTTGTCTTGATATGGGAATTTCCACAAATACAAATCTTCTTGAAGTAACGAAATTTATTCAGAGATTGGACAGCCGACACGTGTTTTGACCTGCGGGCCGTTCTCAAGGCTGTATGAGTCCCATATTGCACATGTTAACAAATCATAATTGCCCTTGTTTGGGATACACAATACAATTAGATACAAATTACACAACAAAATTATCAATTTCAGTAAATATGCATGAGATATTAATTGAATACCAAGATGAAATCAAGCCGCGCAAATTTAGGAAATTCTTTCGTGATGATAAAGATTATCGATTGGATAGGGTGTACACTTCCAACCCAAATACGATAAAATCACTCCTAGATCTAAGCCTAGTTCTGCACACACCACACCTGCAAGCTCAGACCCCGACTCAGATGGTGACCCCATTGAGCCTGAGACAACAGATACGAGTGATAAGGAAGAAGCCAATAAAGATGGGAAAAGATTTTTTACATCAAATACGCAGATTCAAGAAAGGGAATCCAAGATTCTTAAACACAAAGCAAGTCAGATTCCAAACACCCACCACTGTATTTACTCCAACTCCAAATACCACACAAGGGACAGGAGGGGGGGCAAGCGGAAGTGGAAGCGGAAGTTCAGACGAGGACAGCAATCGTCCGGGGATCTTGACCCGCTCTAGTACAAAAAAAACGTATGGGCAAGTAAATGATTCTGATCTTGTAATTAACTTATCTAGTAGGAACTTGTCACAACATGAGAATTCGGTGCTGAATAAAGGGCTTTCTTTTGCACCAAGTGCGGGAACTGATTTTATTGACTTTCAGATTGATGTGTTCAAATTCTTAAGAAAACTTAAACTCAAAAAATTCTTTGCAACTCAAATTAAAACATTTGTGCCAAAACCCCAATTGGAACCGATCAGTACTTTATCTATTTTGGATGTAAGTAACAATGAAATGTTAGTTTCACTAAATCAAGAGGTTACCCCCGCCACAGGCACTATTTACAAAGATTTAGGGATCAATGTGAGGCATTTGGACATCAAAGTATTGAAACCCAGTTCAAAATTCACCCCACAACTCATGTCTGAAAATGTGATAGAAATCTTCCATAAAGCACTAATCGCAGATATACATATTCATCCTGATAGTAAAAACAAGAAGAAAGGCAGAGAGAGACTCAATCTCAGTAAATCAGAGTGCAAGGTGTTACACAACCTTGCTAAAGACAAGAGTATTACAATTAAGGAAGAAGATAAAAAATCAGAATGACTTATTGGAGAATGAAAGGTCACCGAAGGAAACACCACCCCAAATTTCCATCATCACAAGGTATTCTAAAGATTCTCCAATTCTATACAAACTAGTTAAAAGGCATTGGCACATTCTATGATTAGATAAGGATTTAGCACCATTTTTATCTGAAAAGCCCAAATTCACGTTCACTAAAGCACCCACCATTAAACAAAAAATATGTCCATCTTATTTGAACACCACAGATGCTGGTTCTGTGGGGAGTTGGCTCAAAGCAGCAAATGTATTTTTTAAATGTGGGAATTGCAACCAATGTCCATATGCGTATTATAATTGTCAATCTTTTACTGATGCTTATGGAACAGTTGTCAAAATTAATAGTTTCATCAATTGCAAGTCATGTTATACTGTATACGCAATTATATGCGTTTGTGGTAAATTGTATATTGGGAGTACCATCCGACAACGGAGAATCAGAATCAGAGAACATCTAGCGAGTCTCGGGATGCCTGAGGCCAAATCACCTTTAGCCTTACATTGGCAACTGGAACACCAACTAAGTGATAAAGCAAACCTTAGATTTATAGGTTTGATGAAAGCCAGTAGGGGCAAAAGGGGGGCCAATATTCAACTCCGACTGAGACAGATGGAATCTAAACTTATCTGTTTTCTCAGATGTACTGTGAGGGGCCTGAACAGTGATCATGAAATGCATGTGTTCCTTTAATCGATCCTTGACGATGGCCATGATCATTTATTAGATCACTTTTGCTCATTTCGTCCATTATAATATCTCTATGTTATCACTGGATTATTTATTGTGTTTGTCACTTATTTTATCCTCTTCATCACACTTGGAGAATTCTCTTATTTAGGTTATTGCTCAATGAATGCACATGCTGTCTCACTTTAACACCATAATTCTTAATATAACTGGTTGGTTCTATCTGGAGTACAGATATATTGAGTATCAGTGGAGATCAATATAATATGGCCATGACTTATTGTCTTTATTGGGGAATTTATCAGGTACTATGATCTCACCATAGATCATTAGCCACTCAGTATCTCTCCTTGGTAACTGGATGTTTGCCATATTAGAGGCACTGACTGTTTGCTTTTGGTTGATTTGTATTGCTAATTCAGGAAAGTCATATTTCTGGTTTCTTACTCAGGCTGGAAAATTCCTCCATTTCACTTCCATGACTTTCAGGCCTCCCACTATAGTCATCTTTCTTCTGATTTTGAAATTCAGTGCTTAAATAATTTAAGATTCACATTAATAATCTGGTGCATTAGGGTTTGCCAACCGGTCCCTATGTACATATCCTGGTCAAAGGGCAATTTGGGTCACATACCATTGACCTCATAGTATTTTGTTCTGTTTAAATGGTTGTCTCAACTGTATTCCCAACACATTGATAATCAGTTTTCCTTTTGGAATCGAACCGTGCTGCGGTGTTTACATTATGACTTCAGGCGCGAGGGACGCCTGACGTCATCACGTTACCAACATCACTTCCGTGACGCTTTGGGTATTAAATGCCACACGGAGTGGCTGTCCGTGCTCTTTGATGTATTTTCGCGGGGATCTGGCCCCTATATTCTGTGGTTGCTCCGATTTACGGGTAAGCTGGATCATGGAAGTACTTATTTTGTATACTTTGGATTGTGAATTCAGTGAGCCACATTAGACAGTCTCTACAGGGGGATCATTACTGATCACTGTTATTTAACTTTAACTAGTCTAACTCTTAGTTCAGATTAAATATGTAAGAATGGAAGCCAATCTTTGTTTATGGTAATATATGATAAGCAACATAACGCTGTGTATTTAAAGCCTCAGCGCTGTTGCTTTATTATTTGCGCTAGTTTGACCAATGGAAGTTAATAATGAACACACATTACATTGGTTTTGGCATATGTGTTTGACTAAGCGACTGTTTCTTGCTTAATATAATATTAGGTAACATACAACATTGCTGCTTTACGATTTGTGTCAGTGTGGTGCATGGAAGTCAATAATAGATACATATTACTTCATTTCAGGTATATATGTACTATCGAGCCACTGATTCCTGGCTGTTATAATATATGGTCACAAAATATTCGTTGGCAGTTCATGATTGAAGTCCAATTCTCTGGATAATGGGATATTAATACACTTTCAGGTATGCTGACTGCATGCTTTTCTTGACTCATTCATTAATATTATGACACCCATCATGTGATGCTACATTTTCATCCTTCTTATTTATTCACAGTAAGCATTTTTACCGGAACAAGTATTTTGGGTAAGAATGCATTTCCCCTCCACGTGACATAGGAAGTAATGCACATTTAAATGACATCAGCATGGCTCACTTTTTTATTTATTCTTACTCCATAAATGATTGGATGAGGTGACTCTTCACCAATACTCGGGCACCGCCACTTCTCCTAGACATTACGCATCATTTAATGGATAATGAAGCAAGGCACTTGTGGTGGCAAATCCTTTTTTTGGGCACAGCTCACTAGTTATGTGGCTTAACTTAACATGACCTACTCCACAGTGGAATGCCAAACTTTAAACTTAACTCTGCACCCTGTTCAGAATACACAAAGCCATAGATTGGTTGAATTAGGGTCTGTTTTCTATTTCTTTCCAAACCTTGTTGTTTTGCTAATAATGATCATCCCTCGCTTGAACCTTCCCGCCTGCAACTGCAATGTGGTATGTGGTTCTTTGATGAATATTGATGCTCACCTATTGAATTATAACTGGTAACATATGCTATTTATTTCTTATCACTTGCATATTATTTAGGTTATCCATTTTGTTTTTTCAAATTGATAATTTTGTTGTGTAATTTGTATCTAATTGTATTGTGTATCCCAAACATGGACAATTAAGATTTGTTAACATGTGCAATATGGGACTCATACAGCCTTGAGAACGTCCCGCAGGTCGAAACACATGTCATACATTTTGTTACTTCAAGAAGATTTGTATTTGTGGACATTTCCATATCAAGACAACACATATTGGTCACTTGAATAACTGTGCAAACTTGAGCACGTGACCCCCTACCCACCACACACAGTTTTGATTGTCACAATTATTATCAGATCTCGTTAAAGTGCATCAACTTTACTCTGGTCAATTGTCACACAGATCACTTAATAAAGGTAACCAACAATAAACATAGGAGGAAAGCAGTTGTTTAGAACAATTGGCAGAATACTGGCCTCTACCATTAGACACAGTTCTGTGTGGAGATCCCCCCAACTGGGCAACCTGTAAAGTAAAGATATATCACAAGCCCAGTCCATATATTGTCCTATAAGTCTTATTTCCTTCTAAAATAGTTCTACAACCCCAATGTACCTGGAATAGCAGAGTTCGTCGTCGGGTCATCGACGGATCCTTCTTGAGCGGCTCCCTTTAAAGCAGGAGCCACGGATCGTCGAGATCCCACGAGGAAAAGGGTTGAATGACAACAGTGAGGTGGCAGCTTCGTTCCTAGCGGTGCTCGTCGACGACGGAGCGTTGGCGTCCTGCAAGGAAGAGGCGTGTGGGGCACCTTGGTGATGATAGTTCAGGACCGCAAAGAGTTTGAAGAACTGTGGCCCAGCAAGGGCGTTGAGTCATCGGCGTCTGTGGTCTTTAGGTGGCTGGAAACCCACCGGCGGATGCTCATCAGCACGTTGACGGCCTCGACTTTCATCAGCGGGACAAAGCGGTCGACGGTGCAGGCGAGAGCATCCTTGGATCAATTGTTACTTAGGCAAAGGGAGCAGAGCGGCTCCGGTCGGCTACGGCGGTCGTCGACGGTGATGGACAGCAGGAATAACAAAGCTTCTCTTTGTTATTCCTCGGCAGTCCCCGTCTCCGGTAGGCAGCCTGTCGTAGGTCTGTCTACCAGGGAGCACTGGCAAGGATTAGCAGTGCACAATGGTCTCTCGTAGCTCGGGGAGAGGGCGCCTAACCAGGTCCTCTCTGGGTCAGTCCTTGGAGACACAGCAGCTTTCAGATCGACAAAGTAGAGCAGCAGCAGCAAGACTTCTCTTCCAGCAGGGCTTCAAGGTTAAGCTACCGTTTCAACTCGAGTTTCCATTCAGCTTCTGAACACAAATTCTAGCAGTGAGAGACCCCCAGATATACTAGTTGATCTCCCATTCATTCTGCTGGGTCACACTCAGGCAACTAATCGGTCAGAAGGGCATTCATGCAGGCAGGCAGCCAATCAGATGCATTGTGCATTGGGACAAGTACTCAGCCATTCAACACTCCACACTGCATTCATACCAGTTTTGGCAGGGCTGTCTCAGTCATTGTGTCAAACACTAGAAACTAGACATCCACAGCAAGAAGTGCATATTGGTCCCACACTCCATTCACCCAGGTCCCACCAACAGGGTGTACCCACAACATACAGTCACTGGGAAGGCTCCCGCCAGTCTGACCTGGACTTCACATATATGGAACTTCCACCCAACAGCCAGTCAGGGGGAAGGGACAGAGTCAGGGCTTCCCAGGACTTTGGGAAAATAAGGTAACAGGCGATGGAAGGCGAGAGGCCATGGGGGCCATCTTGTTTCCATCAGGAATCTACTGATTCCAATGGCAGGGCCTGGGCATCCCCAAAATGGAGGATACTCATAGCACCTGTCAAATTCAGCATGGAGCTGCCCCCAGCCCATACCCTGCTCTGTGGACCGCACCCAGGTGCCCAAAAACATACACTAGGGGCACAAGGTTTCACCCCCACCCATGGGTGCCATGAGGGTATCCCATGGGTCTGTACTCCAAACCAAAAGAAAGCTGCACCGCCAGGAGTCCCACATGAACTCCTATGCGGAAAACACAACAGAACACATGATAAAAACAGTAAAGGACAAGGATACAGAGGCCCTGTCCCTCCGATGCATTTCCAGCATCACAGTGGCCCGCACCGCCCCCCAGACTGAGGTTAGGGTGCCTAATCTCCCACGAGATAGACACCCTCATCCAGACGGTCAACATACCTTCTGGAAAGGCCATCTGCACTATCGTGACTCTTCCCTGGTCTATCCTCTATGGTGAAGTCTAGCCTTTGCAGGCTAATGGACCGCCTGAGCAGTTTCGGGTTCTCACCCTTCATCTGCATACGCCACTTCAGGGGCTTATGATCTGTTTGGACCTTGAAGGTAGACCCCGTAACGTAGGGCCTAAAACGCCAAGGCTCCAAACTATGCTGAAACATTCCTTTTCAACAGTAGCCCACCTAAATTCTCTACCCTTGAGTTGTCTACTGATGAATATGATCGGATGTTCCCTCCCTTTGTCATCTAACTGGGACAAGACAGCTCCAATTCCGGTGTTTCAGGCGTCAGTTTGAACAATAAAGGGCTTGCTGTATTCAGGTGCACACAACACAGGTTCCCTACACAGACTTTCTTTCAAGCCATCAACGGCCCTCTTACAGTCTTCAGTCCAATTAACCTTCCTTTGGGTGAAGTCACTGCTGTCAGTGGTGCAGCTATGGCCCCATGGTCCGCCATGAAATTGTGATAATACCAAGTGAAGCCCAAAAAGGCTCTCACCTGGGTTTGAGTAGTGGTAGTGTCCCAGTAATGTACTGTGTCTGCCAAAGCTCTAGGCCTGGTAGGCTACATCACAAGGATTTCCTGTGCAGGAGTCCAATCCACTTGCAAGGCTTTAAGGTCATGCCAGTACTTGTTCAATTCCTGGCTTGCCTTGAGATTTGCTGTTGCTTGACCCATCATCTGTGTCATCCTCCATCTGAGGCCGAACACATAGTCCCCCACTTGCTTGGCGGGACCTGGAGGGGTGGCTTCCAATCCTTCTCTGATCAAGGCAAGGGGCCCCCTCACGGGATGTCCAAAGAGTAACTGAAAGGGGCTTAAACCAATACCCTCTTGAGGTACCTCTCTGTAGGCTAACAGCATGCATGGCAGGAGAAGATCCCACTTCTTCCTTAGGAGCTCTTCCAAAGCGCAAGAATTAAAGTTGAGAAAAAAAAAATGTAGGGCCAAAGTAGTTAGAAGTTTAAATATAATATTTATTTACACAAACCATAAATACTAGTGTTTAATAACAGTTAGCAGGTGTGTATTGGGAGAAATGACCACTGTGTAATATTTACTTACTTTTTTAGGTGTTTCTTTGAAGTGTTTCCCATATTATATAGCCAGACAGACAGCATTTAGTTTGCTTCAGTGAGGGGTCGGGGGCCACGTTATTCATGGTTGCACAGGAATGTGGCATATAAACAGTAGCCAGAGTGGGACTAGGGCGGAATCTGAAAGCTGCGCGAGGGGGTGAGGACACGTTAGACATGCTTAGCATAGCATAGCAATGCGGCATATATACAATTGAAAATACAGTTGATATGCTAGCAAAATGTGCCTTTTTCACAATGCGGCCATCCAGATTCAGCTTCCTGCAAGGGTACCAAGCATGAACAGAGCAGGAAATAGGAAGTAGATGTGCTGAAGTGCCGCACCAAGCATCTTTCCTCTTCTCCCGTCGTTTGGTGGCTATGACATCATTTCCATGAGGGGGCGGGGCCATGTCAGGCACGCTTGCACGGAAACGCAGAACTTTAACAGTTGAAATTCCGAAATGGGACATAGGTGGAGGAGAAAGAAAGCTTTAATTTACTTACAGTAGGCAAGTGTGTTTTCCGGGCTGTAATGGGTGGCGGCAGCAGCAGAGGTATGGGCTTCAATTATTTTCTGGGCTATTATTCAGTCTGCGGGCTATACCAATTCGTATAGCCCACAGATTGGTCAATGAGGTTGCCGGAATCACCACTAGGGTGTTCTAATATGCAAAACAGCTAAAACCTCATTGGTTTTATTGGTGCCACTTCACATTATCTTTGGAGTTCTTTCTAATCAATACACACATACACTGTGTTAAGCAATCCATTTTATATTCAAATACACGACAAACAACTTTTTAAACCATTGCAAAAATTATGGTTTTCCCTTCAGAAACTGAAAGGTTTTTTACAATTTTTACAATATCAAATGACAGCCCAAGCAAAAACAGGTATATCCCCATATAGGATTGTGATGGGGAGACCTGCTAATGGGTGGAATGTACACATCAGAGATGGAGTATCCATTATTGGTAGATTATTGTAACCAGTAGACTCAAAACTTGCGTTTGATTCACCAACAGGTGCGAGAAGCATTGCCTGATCGATACGTGGGTCCTGCCCACACCATTTGGCCTGGCGACTACGTTCTGGTGAAAGACTTCCAGCGGAAATCCAGCATTGAACCACGCTGTCAGGGGCAACTTCAGGTCCTATTGACCACCCAGACTGCTGTGCGTGTACACTGAAAGAAGCATTGGATGCATGCAACACATCTGAAATTAGTACCTTTGCCCTATGACATATGGGTAAAGGAGGAGGTAGCTGATTCAGAACACAAATACATTCCTCAGCATGTACTTTTCAGTGACAGAGTATATACTAACCCAAATTTTAAGCAGCAAGATGTTATACCTTTGCCAACCACAGACACATTGTTTGAGGATCAGTCCGTACCCGGGGTGTCCAGATATAATTTGCCTGGAAATAGAGGGGGCAAGGAAAAGAAGACTGCAAGCAAGATATGCCACGTGATCAGGTGCCATCCACGGCTGAACCTATAAAACCTATATCAGTGAGGCTTCTTAACAGACACTGAAAGACTATGCCTCTGTTTCGGGTACGCAGAAGCAAGGAAATGGAAAGTTTTGCCACTGAAATGACCAGGTCCAAAAGATAGTGGTCAACTAGAGATAAATGTGTGATTATAGCTATTGTGGCATGTATTGTACTTATATTAATACCCGTTTTATGGTTTCTGGAGCGCTCACACCGCCTTAGCTCACAATTGCCTATGGTCAGCTCCACTACTACGTCTCATATACTATTCAATATGACTATTAGGCTGTTTGCACTTTACACCATGCTAGCTGAAAGAGTAGAGGTACATACAGTGGCATATTTAGGCTTCCTGCTGCTCTAGGCCCAAATAAGTGAATGCACCCCCAAACTTTACTCTACCTCTGCCAGACTCTTCACCTTGTTTGTTTGGTTATTTATTTATTTGTAACGCGCACCAGACCCGAAGATATCAGGGCGCGAGAACAAGAATACTTTAAGCTTACAAGTCACAGTTACAGGGTTACATGGTCACATAATTACATAGTACAAGTTAATATGAATACAGCAGGTAGTACATATACATTTACAAGTAAGGGTATACAGCAGAAAAGCAGTGTCCAGTTTGGTTCTGAGTCGAATGACTGATAAAGCTAGAACTTATCGGTCGTTTTCGTTGAGCCACTTGATAATGTTTAATCTAAAGTGTGGGTAAGACTGGTCAGTCCTTAGAGTAAGCGGGAGGGAGTTCCACAATTCAGACGCTTTGACAGGCCGCTTTCACCAGATTCCACCCCTCCAACAAACTCTGCCCACGTTCGCCAAACTACACCCTTTCACCCTCATTTTGGCTCCAAAACATTATAAGGATGTTTTTAAGGTTGCAGGGATTAGAAAGTTATTGCTTTGTCTCTATTAATTTAAACCTGTCATCTTTTATGTTTTGTTAGTTGAAAGAGTGTTTTCAGATCTCTGCTGCCCAAGGTTTGGAGAATGCAGTGTGTTCTACAGTTGAGTGCACTTGATTGTCTACTTTCGGTTAGGTCCGAAAACCTATTTTTAGAAGAAGCGATAAGAACATAAGCTGTCTGCGAACTGGACACAAGTGAGAGAAGGTTGGAACGAGGAATTTTGGTTTCAATGCTAATATCTGGTTTCTTTCGCAAATCGCATGCTGTCACTCCGATAAGCACTAAGACTGGTCTGTAATATTAATGCAACATAACTATATTTCCACATCAGGTCTTGTCAAAGGGTAAAGATTACATATTAAATGTATGCAAGTAGTACAGGCACATCTTATAAAACATTTTGAATAAAAAGAACTCTGCCCCCTTCTCTTGGTTTCAGCTCTGGTTTTAGCAGGGGGCAAAAAAGGAAATAAGGCAAGTTACCTGCTGCAGCCAATGTGCCTCCAATCCCTTGGGCAGTAACGCCATTAAAATATGGAAAAATCACAAGAGAAGTTTGCAAACTCTGCCTGGGCATAAACACCTCAGTAGCGTAAAGACAGTTGGAGATGTTCTTGGATTCGTTGGCTGTGCATTCTCACAGTGGAGTAATGGAAAAGGGCGAACCTGAACATCATGTGGGGGAAGCAACAGCATTCCTCGTAGTGGCACAACTCAGGCACCTTTTATATCAAATGGCATGGTACACACTGTTTTGAATAATTGCACAGACAGCAATGATCTAAATACCCAACACTCCAAGAGTAAAATTGAGCAATGGATCGGGCGTTCCACAAATTCGAAATCCATTGCCGGCAATAGGAAGTCATCCAGATAAAGGTTCTAACTTCAGTTTGTGTGTTTGGAACCACCATGTCAGAGAGAGTCTGTATTCTTTCTGGTGCAAGATGCCTACCCTCCTTCAACAGGAGGTATCCTAATAGGCAACATCCGGTTGACAACATTGGAATTTCTTAAAAGAAGCCTTGTGACCGTTGTTACCCAAGTGTGTTAACAACACTGTGCCCTCCTTGCAAGCTTCCTCACAATCTGCGGCAATAAGTAGGTCGTCAATGTACTGTATCAATGTGCAAAATGAAGGTCATTCTAAAGTGTCCAGTTGTTCCTTGAGTGCTCTACTCTAAATAGGCTTTCAGTGTATCCTTGGGGTATTCTAGGGAATGTAAACGATAACCCTCCCAGAGTAAAGGTAAATAATTACATATTGTCAGCATGTATCGTTATGCTAAAAAATGCGTTCTTTAAATCTACCACAGAAAAGTGAGTGGCCTGGGCAGAATCATAGACAAAATAGTTGTGATGTGTCAGGTACAATGGGAAATTGTGGACACACAATTTTATTGATAGCCTGCAAGTCAATTACAAAACGGTAAGGCAGTGCGTTGTCACCCTTTTTGTAAACAGAAAGTACAGGACTGTTACAAATGCTACCTGTAATCCGTCCAATTACACGTGGATGTACAAGATCTGAAATAATTATTTTCAGTGCAGCTTCTCAGTCCACTGAAACCTTGTATTGTGGTATGAGCTGTAATGTGACATTTTGCTTTAACTGGATGCGTACTGGTTCAACATCAAGTCTTCTAACATCATTATTGCCCAGGGCCCATAAATGAGTTTGTACACTTTGAAATTCACTGGGTAGTGGGAGTGCTAACAACTGAGATGTAGAAGTGTGCTGCTATGAATTAGTTAAATATACACCATCGGGTGAGAAGTAAATAATAGCATATCATTTCTTCAGTAAATTCAAACCTAAAAAGTTTTCACCAAAGTTAGTTGTCAATAGAAACGGACATGCATCAGTGAATGGTCCCAGGTTCCTGATTCAGTGCTCAAATCTTGTCCACTGTAGTCAGCAAATACTACCTCACATCTATTGAAATACTCTGTTGCCCCCTCAGATATCCCTTGCATGCAGGCTGTTAATTTGTCCCATATAATCCTTTTCTCTGGTACTAAAGTCTTACGTTTAGCAAGGATGGTGTTAGGTAATGCTACTATTTTCTCTAGAGATTTCTCACCTGCTTTTCTCAGTATGTTGGCAGCTATGAGTTCTGGCCATGTTCCCCCCAATGCCTCTTTATCATCTATGTTTCCGATTTGCTTCCATAAATCGGAAGGTAAAATGACAGAAAATAACAAATCTATGGAGGTCATTACAAGGTTGGCAGTAAAAGCAGCCGTCAACAACCCCTTACCGCCGCATTATGAGGTCCTTTAGCGGGACCTGCAAAAGGACCAGCATGCTAACAACGGGCCCGTTATTAACGGGCCCGTTGTTAGCATGGTCCCCATTCCCATTGAGCCCTATGGGTGCTCGAATGGGAATGGGTAGGTGTTCCCTGAATGGGGAAATACCGGGTCCTCCAAGGTTGGAATGGCCCAGTATTTCCCCATTCAGGGAACCCGGACCCGGTATGTGGTATGGGGGTAGCCATGCCGCAAATAGCGGCATGGCTACCTCCAACCTTGTAATGACCCCCTATATCTTTTAAGGTAAAAACTGAAGAAGCCAAGTACTTCCTTATAAAACCCAGCAGGGTTCTTCCTTCTGTCTGGGATAGATAGCTTAATTGTGTTAACTTCTTGTCTGGAAAAGGGAACATATACAAATTGTTCAATATAGTGTGTGGCAATTGGCCTAGCAGGCACGTCACCATTGGCTTGCTCCTCTATTTGTGGGACAAGTGTTGGAGGCACCTCTCTCATGGGCATCGGAGCGGTGGCCTTATCAATCCTATTGTTGATAACATCTGCTGTACAACACAATTTCCTTTTAATGCATTCTTTTTGTAGTTATTTAGCCATTATTTGTAATACCTGTTTCTGAATTGATGGGGAGTATTGCTTAAATGTGTCATGGATCTCCATAGGGGAAAGGTATGGATTAGAAATCCATCTGAGAGTGTCTCCAAAGATGATGCGTGTTTGGGGACAGTGCTTCTCTGAATGAATGCCTTGAAGGACAAGATATTCCTGAAGCATTTAGCTTTGCTATCTGTAGTTCATGTAGTTACTCTTTATGTGAGAACAGCTCAGATAGGTGCTGATGTGCGTCTTCTAGTGTATTGATGGTGCATGCTGAAAAATGTAAATGTAAATTCTCTGGGTACTGCGGTATCAGGGAGTTTGCATCATTCTCGGGCAAGTGTTTTTCCCATGTGTTCTAATAAATATTTTCATTCAAGGGTATGGTAGTCAGTCAACATGTGTGTGACAGCTAATTCCGTCCCTTACAGTATATATTCTTCGGCTGTTACTTCTAACCTTGCTTTTTTTATTCTCTTAGTGCGCTGCAAAGCCCAGCTCTCTGATCATTAAGTGGGTGTGAATATTGAAATAGATGGGTATCCGATTTGGAAGTGGTAGGGGAGCTAGGTTGCGTAGCTTTTTTACGAGCTCCGGTGTGGGAGGTGCAGCAGGCCAAGAGTCGGTGTCGGGTATATGCGGTACTGATGGAGGCACTCCTGGCACATAGGGAGGTGGTGCAGTCGGACGTTCTCGTCTTTCACTCAATAGTGCATCCATTAATTTATCAGCTGTGTGCAGCTCTTTGGATGGGTATATTTTGCATATGTCTAGCTGTATTGCTCTATCTGTCGACCTATCACAGCCTTCCTGTTGCTTTGGTCATGCACTGAAGCCTTTTCTATTTGGGTCATATGTTTGCGAGCTTGCTTCTATCTATATTTGATGTGCTGGGTTGCCTCTTTGTGCCAATCCTTAACCACATCAAAAGCAGCTGGCCTAGACTTTTTATACAATAAAACTGAATCTAAATGATGTATCCTTTCTAGTTCAAATGAACCATAATTCGGCCAGATTTGATATGGCATTTATAACCCGCCTGTACACAAGTGTTTCTAGGCGCAACAAGACAAGGAGGGGGAAACCTAGGGAGGAAAAAACGACAATCTTACTAGGCCCTGTTTCATTCAGATAGCGCAAGTGCAGGGAAGTGGAAGGGGAGAAGTGCCGTGGGTGGGGTGGAGAGAAGTGCAGGTAAAGCAAGAGTGCAGCCAGCGTGTGGCTAAGTGCATGTACCTCAAAACGGGTGGCTCATAAGTGCAGAGAGAAGGGACTGTAGGGTTGCAGATACAGACCACGAGTGCTAGGAGAGCCAGGAGGCAGTGTTAAGTGCAACTGGGCAGGACATGCAGGAGCCTGGGCCCAAGTTCAGAGGCTAGCCATGTGACCAGTGCGTGGAGCAGTCGGGACATCAGCAGGGGAGAGGAAGAGAGAAAGCGGACGTGAAGAGGAAGGTCTTGAGTTGCTTCCAGAACCAGGGGTTGTTCTACTCAAGTTTGAGAGCGGTATGGAGGCTGTTCCAGAGGGAGGCCCCAGCCGAAGATGGCAATCTGCCCCTAACTCTCTACTTGGAAAAGCGACTGACCCTCAGAGAGTTGGAGGTGGATGAGCAGAGAGCTTGAGAAGGGAGATATTTAGGAAGAGGGAGTTAGAGGTCCCAGGCACCAGAAAGCCTTGTGGATGATGCAGAGGGTCTTAAGATCCTTGCCACCACTGGGAGCCAATGAAGAACCTTCAGAGCTGGAGAGATACCATCCCTGGGCTTGAGGCCAAGGACAAGTCTTGCAGTCCTGTTCTGGATAAGTTGTGGAGGTCAGAGAGTAGAGGCAGGAAGATTTAGATTTGTTGCAGTAGCCAGCCTAGAGAGGACCAGAGCTCTGGAGACTGAGAGGAGGTGCAGCTGATAGTTTGTCTTTTTAGAGATGTCAGAGATGTGAGGAGAGAAGGAGAGGGTGGAGTCGAAGATGACCCCAAGGTCCTTAGCCTCACAGGTAGGAGCAGGAAGAGGACCCAGAGTGGGTGGCCAGAGAGAGTGAGGGAAAGGAGGGAGCTGGTATTCCGATGAGGAGGATCTCAGTTTTACTGACATTAAGGCAGAGATTGTTGCAGTACATCGTTGCAGAGATGCAGTACATGTCTAGTCGGGCGATGCCAAAGACTACTAAAAACAATTGCTCCTAATCTGTATTTTATGTACATTTCATAAGAGGGAGAACCTTCAGGTGGGGCAGGCTGTCCATAGTCTAACCCAGTGGTTTGTTTTCTACAACAGCACAAAATTGCCCAACAAGTGCCCATTTTACTGAGCCCAGGCATGTTACACAAAATAGTATTTCTCATCTGGGAAAATTATTTTGCTAAACATTTTTTTTTCCGACCAACTCAAAACAAACTCACCTGATTTCAATCAAACATCCCCCATCAAATGGAAACCATGGCTGGTGGTCTCCAAAAGGGTGAAACGTAGTCACACAGCTACGCTCCGGAACCCCCGCTGAAATGATCGCTGGGCAAAGAGACCAATGTGGATCACTAGTAACAGCTGTGAGGAAATTCATCTCAGATTTGGCAGGGATCCCCGATACTCAATGGTCCCAACACGTTCACTCTGTCCTCGAAAATACGATGGATCATCCTTGAGAGATCCCACGTCCCAGGCACCAATTGTAAAACCAAAATCTGGCAACTGCACTGCAAACAAGATAAGAGACCAACAGACACGGATATGAGTATAAACAATAAAAGTTTATTCGCTTTAAGCAGGCTCAGGTTCTACCCAGCAATAACTGTGCATAAGTGAGCAATTTACAGAAAGAAAATGACATCCTTTTATGCGCTCCAGTTTACATGAGTTCTGCTGCGAGTGTGATGTCATAGATGACATAGACAGTTTACAGCTCCATGCTACGTATAGGCTTTTCTGTGAAACATGCATACATACATTTCTGTGAATCAATGCTCTCTACGTGCTAACTTTCTGACCTTGTAAGACAACAGACTGTTCGTACTGAAAGGAAAACATTCCTACCAATGTTATCTTTTGTTTTTATAACCAAGAGTTACTTGCGCAGCAGCATGTTCTTAATGTTTTTTTAGGGTAACCCTTTCTTGGTACAAACAGAACAGACAACAACATTTTCATCGCACTTGTGCAAGCTAAGGCTGTAATAACAATGAGCTAATTTCTTTGCAGCAGCAAACTCTGCACTCTTGTGCAGTGATTACTTGCAGCTCCGATAAGGAGATTTTGCAAGATGGAGTGAGAGCATGAAACAAAATGGGAAAAGCTTAAGGCTAACCTGAAATAAATGCATTTTCACAAAAGAAGCCTGGTTGCACATGAGATCTCTCCAATGGCTGATTCTATGTCTGTCGTCTCATTTTCAGTGTGACATGTCGGACCTCTTGCAAGTCTCTGGCACTTTGTCTTGGGATCTGTTATATTGGCCCCAACGGGACAACATGCTGAGAGGGAAGTTGCGTCAACCACCCTGGCCTCAACTGACAACCGTCAAAGATGCCACTTTGAAAGGTTTGGGCAAGTGAGCTGCCTTTGGTCCCCAACCGGAGCTAAGGAGCACATCAAGTTGCTAGAGCTGTGGGTTATAAGGTTGATCCTGATTGCCTTCCTCCCTTCTGTGCGGCCAAGTCCGGCTAGAGCACCGTCACCATGGGGAAAGGCAAGTCTTATAAGGCTACCAGTTTTCCCGCCATTGCATCCAACCCCATCAAGGGAGATTTTGATGCCATTGCATCGAACCCCATCGAGGGACATCTCTCTGGACATCCTTTGCACCCTCACTACACTGGTGGTCCATATTGCAACAGAGCCTGCCGGATCCAAACCCATTCCAGAACTGCGGCTCAGGAGGCACCTGAGGCCCTTCACATTCCCCCCGGGAGGAAGGCATTTCACAACCCTCCAGGGAGGACAGACGCCTGACAAGGCCCCTACAATTGTCCGACACTGGGACGGACACAGACCAGCAAGACGATGTGCCTTCCCCTCAGACACCAGTTACTGATGAGTTTGGTGATTTTGTCCCGGCAGATGGCGAGTCAGATGAGGTCTCTGCTAGAGACTATCCTCCAGAGGAAGTGGGCTCATTCCATGTGCTCATAGGAAGGGCTTTCAATATGTTTGGACTGGCCCTGGAGGAACAGTACAAGGAAAACCTCCTATACCAGCGCAGAGAACATCAGAGGAAGTTCATGATGTCCATCCCACTCCTGGATGATATCTGGGAGGACGGCCTCATTACTATGGTGCATCCCTTGAAAAAAGACTGTTTTGACAAAAAATACAGAGCCCTTGACACCGCTCCTGGCTGTCTCCGCACACAGCCAACGCCATACACGGTGGTCTCTGTCGTTGCCAGAAAAATATTGGCGAATCCTTCATCATCCTGCACTGTTCCTCCAGACAAAGAGGGCAAACACCTAGATGCTTTCGGCAGGAAAGTTATAGCAACCGCAGCCACTAACATCAAGCCTGCAAATGCAATGGCCATTCTTGCAAGGTACGATCGGAAGCTATGGTACAAGCTGGGCCCTTTCCTTGAATTTTTGCCAGACGACAAGAGGCAATGGACATATTCCACGAGGGTGAGTTGGCATTAGATCTTGCCATCTCGGTGTCAGTAGACATTGCCAACACAGGATTTCACCAACTGCGAAATGGAGCTGTGCTTCGCCAACAGGGTTGGCTCAAGGCTACAGATTTTAGACCAGCATTGATCTTTTCAGTAAGGAGGTTGACAGAACCTTATTCTCTATCAAGACAGACACTAAGACTGCTCGCTCCCTAGGCATGCTGCAGCAGAGGCGTCAGTCCTTTTGTACAGGAAAGGGATGTTTCAGCAGGACTTCTCGGGACAACCGCCCTTACCAATCCTCTTCTTCTTACAAGGCACCAGCATATTCATCAGGCAATGAGTATAAAAGGAAGTCCTAGTCCTATTGAGGCACACAGCGTCACCATGGCTCCTCGCAGTCCAGGATCCAGTCTGGCAAGCAGCCATGACCTGGCCCTGGTCCAACCTTCCCACTTCAGCACCCCAGTAGGAGGAAGACTATCACAATTCGTCAGCACCCCAGTAGGAGGAAGACTATCACAATCTGTCAGGGAATGGAGGTCCATCACATCCGACAAATTAGTGCTTTCCCTTCTCGAGCAGGGCCATTCCCTGGAAATTCATGAGCATTCCACCAGACATTCAACCCGTAACCAAACCGGAAAAGCTCTGCCATCTCCTACTTGCAAGAGGTGCAGGCATTGCTGACCAAAGGGACGGTGGAAAGGGTGCCAAAGACGGAACTATTGTCAGAAGTCTTCTCCTGGTAACGAAAAAGACATTACACAACAGGTCAGGGGGTTGGAGGCCCATATTAGATCTACCGGTACTCAACAAATTCATATGTAAACATTTCATATGGTGTCGTTGCAACAGGTCCTGTCTCAACTACAGCAGGGAGAATTCCTGGCATCCCTGGACCTCGAGGACGCATACTTCCATCTTCCTATTCACTGCTCTCACCGCTGCTACCTGTGGTTCGTAGTGGATGGGGTGCACTACCAATTCCAGTTTTTACCCTTCAGCCTTCGTTCGGCCCTGCAGTTCTTTACCAAATGCATTGCTCCAGTAGTGGCGCCCCTGTGTCTGAGTGACAGCCACCTCTAGCCATACTTAGACGACTCGCTGATAAGGGCCCCGTCTTACGCCGTAACAGCAAATACAGCAGCCACCATCCAATGTCTCAATGCAATTCCTCAGCTTTTTGATACATTTCCCAAAGTCGTGCTTAATACCTGCAAAACAGCACTCTACCTGGGAGTGAAGCTCGACACACTGTTCTGCACCGCAAGACCATCAGACAAGTGGGTATCCACACTCCTCACCAAGGGTGCATCATCTCAGCAGGACTCAGACGACGCCCGTCTGCAGTTACAAGTCGCTGTTGGACATGTCATCATGCATTCCTCTGATCACTCATTGCAAGCTGTGCATGCGGCCTCTGCAGTAATTCCTGGATGCTAGCTGGGTGCAGGTGTCAGGGTCCTGGAACGATTGCATCACTCTGCCATGGGAGTTCAGACACAATTCTTTGCTGGTGGTCAGTCAAAGCTCACCTGTAAGAGGCTGCTCCCTTCCAGCTGCCCGCCTATCAGGCCACCATCACAACGGATGCTTCACTAGAAGGCTGGGGGGCCCACTGTCAAGACTTACACTGAAGGGGTCTATGGTCTCCACACGAGAAGCTGCTACACATCAGTCTGCTGGAACTGAAGGTGTTTTTCAGGCCTCCATTTGCTAGCCAGAAAGGTGGTACAGATATTTACCAACAACACCGCATCAATGTTCTACATCTGCAAGCAAGGGTGGGGGGTGGGGTGGATACCCACAGTAGTCCAAGGAAGCTCAGACCCTCTGGTACTGGGCTTTACAACACTGCATGTTTCTGCTTCCCCGCCACCTGCCAGGTGTCCACAACACCCTAGCATACTCTCTCAGCAGAGAGTTGCGCTCTTGTCACGAGTGGGAGTTACACTTCACCTGTTGTTCCAGACTTGGGGCATGCCTAAGATAGAAATTTTTGCAACCTATGACAACAACAGTATTGGTTTTAATACTGCTTTGTAATCTATTCACAGCATGTGAATCTATGAAAGATACAATGCTGGAGAAGGAATACGTTATTTACCTGTAACTCCTGTTCTCCAGCATTGGTATATTTCATAGATTCACATGAGACCCTCCCGCCTACCCCTCTGGCTCTTCTTTGACTCATGCTCATGACTCACGTGCACTTGCCAAAATCTGAAGATGGCCGACAGGGTAGGTGTTAAGGAAGTTGATCATATGGGCTGTGGGCAGTATGACCCAAAAGTGACCATACTAAAGCTCAAAAGTGACTGAAAGTTTCAGTTTAAATCTGAAATGCTCTATGTTAACGAGGAATCCCAGCCTGATGACGGGGAATATTCACAGCATGTGAATCTGTGAAACATATCAATGCTGCAGAACAAGAGTTACAGGTAAGTAACCTATTACTCATCCTAGTCAAGGTAAAAAGTGGACAATAAGTACCTGGAGGAACTTAAGTGAAAATACAGACAGAAATGTGGATGTATCCTTTGAAAGTAAACTCAAAACAAATAGTAGGCTCCTAGCCAAAGAGAGTAACAAGAGAAAGAAGAGAAACAAGCTGAGGAAAGCAACGAAACCTGGAAGAAACCAGTGTCTGAACCGTGTGATTTAATGAGTGCTAGGCAGAATCACATACAGTACCCTTTGGGAACACTACACACAATTAAGACTACAAGTTTAAGTACAATTTCACCTTTGGTACAAGCCCGTACTACACAGTAATGTGGTAGCAGTGGCTGAGCAGCCAGACTTATCTCAAGAGTAAAGTGAGCAGTACAAGAGGTTACACAAAGGGACAGCAATCACAGTGATTCAAACAAACGCTTACTCAAGGTTTCTTGGTAAAAGAATATACATTTATTTACACAGTCAGTAGGAAAACATTCCACTAGTAAGAGCAGCTCAATATCGCAATCTAATATAATACAATACACAACCAATCAGTTTCTGAACAATTTCAGCTCCCCTGAAGTGGGAGCAAAATGGCACTTCAGGTACTTTAAAAAGGGGTAAAAAGACAAAGTTAAGAGAATTAAAGCACAAATACTTTCAGTGGTAGGGCAAATGGTTTCAGTTCACTGCAACCAGCAATTCAATTCAATAGGCCTGGGCCAAAGTCAATGGTTCAGAGTCTTGAATAGGATAGCACAGTTCTGGTAGTAAACGGTTAAGTCTTTGCCACGGTTTTTAGAAGTAGTTGGTCAGACGAAAAGTTATATGTTGGTTTAGGGAAGGACAAGCCTTCCAAGTTGGGAAGGTTTCACAAACTTTCACCGCGGCAGAAAGGATTTCATGACCGCGCTTGCACAGTACCTTTTAAATGAAGAAGAGCTGTAGCTGAGGCAGTTGTTCCTGGCAGTTCCTGCAGATCTCGTTTTTCCTGAGCTTCAGTCGTGGGGACAAGAAGGACGACGTCGGGAGGTTCCTGCACTGCCCAGGGAAGAGGCCACAAGCTTGGCAAAATGTCGGTTTAAGGTCTGAGTGCCTTAAAAACCACAAACTGGTATCCTTCTCACTGGCTATCCGGTTTTCAACATCACTCTGAAGAAAATTCGACCAGTATAGAGACAGTGTCCCGGTGACTTGCGAGTTGGTTGTTCCCACCAAACTCAAGGGAAGAAGTTAACCTTGAAGGGCTTCTCTGTCGATGGAGTTTCAGGCAATTTGGACCTGCAGCAGGGCTTCACCGGTGGACCAGGAGTTGCATCGTCTTCCTTCAGCTCGTCTTCGGTTCTTTCGTTCCAGTGGTCAACTCTGCTTTCCAAGTCCCAGAGGCCTGCTTTTAAACAGTTTTCCCCCATTCATTCCAGCCTAGCTGTCACTCACCCAGCAGGGTGGCTGTCCTTGCCGGACAGCCAGCTGGCCAATCATGCCAGAGTGCATTCAGGTCTCCTAGCAGACTAAGCACAGGGAGTTTCGGGCACCTCCCTCAGATTCCAGTCCACCCCAGACACTCAGGCGCCAGAGGAGGGCTTCAGCACTGAAGCCCGCCAAAGGCCAACGAACAAAGGGACCAAACCTGGTTTGGCGCGCATAGTTAAACACAAGAAGAACCTTTCCTAAAAGAAACGGCGAAAAAAGTTGACCAGAGTCTGTTTTTACAGATAGGTCTTGGGCGCCATATTAAAAAACATGGCTGCCCCGATTTTTAGCTACCGTTGTTCACGGTCGGGAAAAATTATGGTAGTTTGTTCTAAACCACTGCCACCAGCCATTTCAAGAGGGAAAAGGTAACATTTGACTGTTACATGAGTGTTTAGACTCGGGGGATGCTAGGCAACCCCTCCAGCACTCTATAGGAAGATAGTGTGTGCTGGGTCTGTAAATTAAAAAAGACTAGTAAAGTCAATTTAACTTTACATGCTCTGGGAGACGGTAGTCAGTCCCAGAGAAGGTATTTAAACCTCGGGAAGTCTGAAAGACATCCCTGTGCCACTGCACTGAAGGTGCTGTGTGACACACCAGAAAAAGATTATGCCTTTGGAGTTGTTTTAAAACTCCATATCCAAAGAACACAAAAGTAAAACGCACATCAAAATACATGAAAGAGTGGGGGAAAAAGGCTCACACTCTTTCTAGGTAAAAATTAAAATCCTAGAAATCCAGCAAAGTTGCTGGGGGTCTCAAAAGGTAAGGGAAATTAGCACATTCTTGAGAATTCTCCCTAACACTCGTCCCCAACAGACTAATGGACAGGAGGATTTAATCCACTCCTGGATGAATCTCCTTACTCCAGTCGGTCAAACATCCTGGAGAGACCATCAGCATTTTGGTGGTGACACCCAGACCTGTGTTCAATGGTAAAATCAAACCCTTGCAGGCTGATTGACCATCTCAATAGTTTAGGGTTTTCCCCTTTCATTTGCATCAACCATCTGAAAGGTTGGTGGTCACGCTGAATCACAAAAGTAGATCCATACAAGTAAGGTCTAAACTTCTTCAGTGACCACACAATAGCAAAACATTCTCTTTCAATGGTTGCCCAACTTGTCTCAGGTTCCTTCAGCTTCCTGCTGTTGAAGCAAATGGGGTACTGTCATGATGCCTACCCCCCGGGGATCCAGATCAAGTCCAGCAGCCCCGGAAGCAGGCATCAAGTTATTCCAAGCAAGCCCAACAACCCCTGCTAGGGACTATTTGGGTGCAGTCCTGGCGTCAATGGCGCTAGGCTCATATGGAGAGTCAGTCCTGGCGCCATAGGCGCCAGGCTCATAGATTAAAACTTACCTGATGCAGACCATGCTGCAAACTTACCTGATGCAGACCATGCTGCAAAAGCTCCAAGCCAAAAGAGGTTGGAAGGGACTACTTTACCTAGGGACTATTTTTTTTTACTCGGGTGGGGTCAAGGAGGAATACTTACCTGGGACTACTTTGGAGGCTATTTAAACCACGCCCGAAGAGCAGCACACGCTTCGCGTTATTCTGCATCCAGCAGCGTAACGCTCACCGTGCCTGCAAGTCTGCATCCAGTCTTCTGCCACGCCCGCCTCGAGTCTGGAGCTCCTAGAAAGAGGGAGAAAGAAGGAGAAAAAGGTTAGAACAAGAGCAATACCTTTGATCCTTACCTGAATTCCCGAGCCACCGCGCCTTCGAGCTGGAAGAAAGAAGTTATTTTAATTTAAGCGCGTCGCCTCGCCTGCTGCAGCGCCGCGCTGTACTCACCGGCCTTCGCAGCATCTTCACTATCCACCGCATCCTTCTGCATGTCCCCGCCACACTCCGGCAGCTAAGGGGAACACAAGAACAGCAAGGTGAGCCAAGGGAATAAACAGAGGCAATATTAGTTACCCCCCATAGACTTACCTGATTTTACCGCCGGGGGTACTATTCCTCTTCACGGGTCGGTGCTGCCTCCACCGCATCTTCGCCGTACACCGGCCCCTAAGGGGAACAAAAGGACAGCAAGGTGAAACAAAGGGACAAACAAGGGGAATCCTTCTCACCACAATAGACTTACCTAATTTTACCGCCGGAGGCATTATTCCCCGAGACTTCATAATTAATTTCTGAATAAGGGAGAAAGCAACAGGTTACATACTGACATTATTTTATCGGACTGTGTTGGATAATACAAATCCTTACCTGAATGTTACCGGTTGCCACGAGGAACTCTTTGCTAGGGTCAAGCTGCAACCTGCAAGGAATCGGACAAGACTGAAAGTCAGACATTCAAACTTTTACGAACTATATACTTACGGCGCCTCGCCGGAAATCTCAGAGTCAATATTGTTCTGGAACTCACCAATTCCTTTGAACAGTGAAGCAACTGGTTATCTAAGCGCCCCTGCGCTCAATGCAGGATGGAGAGCTCATCTTTCCAAACCATCAGGTGAGACTATAAGAGGGGACATTAAAGGTGATCAGTGGGGAGAACAGCGGGGGTGGGGGTTAACACTCAACTCCACGGGTGGTTAATTCCCTTTCTCCATTTGCAGAAGAATACTCCTACGGGCCAAGCAAACGAAGCTAGGTGGGCCAGTCCAGTCTGTCATCTCGGCACTACGTGTCACATTGGTGGAGACTGCAGCTGTCCAGTTCAGATCGTCGCCCCTGTGGGAGCCAAGTGAGCGTAACAGGTGCTCCCTACCTTTCTCATCCAGCTGACTCAGAACTGCACCTATGCCTCTATTTGAAGCATCTGTCTGCACAATGAAGGTTTGCTTATAGTCAGGAGCTCTTAGCACTGGAGCTTGACAAAGGGCTTTCTTAAGTCCTTCAAATGCTTGAGTGCACTCCTCATTCCAACTCACCTTTTTAGGAAATTTGGGTGAAGAGATAACATTCAAGGGAGAAGCTATGGACCCACAGTTCTCTTTGAAGTTCCTACAATAACCAGGGAGACCTAAAAAGGCTCTCACTTGGGTTTGAGTAGTAGGGGTGGCCCATTCTTGTACAGCTTGTACTTTGCTAGGCAATGGCCTTATTTCACCTCCTCCTACCTAATGACCAAGGTAGACCACTTTGCTCTGACCAATCTGACATTTACTTGCCTTTATGGTCAGATGAGCCTGCTCAAGAGCCTGCAAAACATATCCTAAGTGGTCAACATGTTCTTTCCAAGTATGCCATGCTGACGTCCTCCATCTTATTCAGAACTTGATTAACCATCCTTTGGAATGTTGCAGGTGCATTCATTAATCCAAAAGTCATAACCTTAAACTGCTAGAGGCCTGCTGGGGTTGAAAATGCAGTTTTCTCCTTGGCATGGTCTGTCTGGGCTATTTGCCAATAGCCTGACGTTAGGTCAAATGTACTGAGGTGCTTGGCTGATCCATGTTTGTCCACCAGCTCATCTGTCCTAGGTAAAGGGTGGACATCAGTCTTTGTGACTGCATTTAGAGCTTTATAGGCCACACAGAATATCAACTCCTTGGATCCTGCCTTTAGCACTAGTACAACTGGACTAGACCATGGACTGGTAGAGAGCTCTATTACCCCGAGATCAAGCATCTTGATGGCCTTATGTGGGTTCTTACATGGTCTGACATCCTGTAACCTCTGCTTTTAACAGGTAAACAGTAACCAGTGAGTATATCATGCTTGCCCCAAGGTGTCAAGCCTGGTGATAGTGAAAACAGAGGGGCAAACTGATTTAACAGAGATTTGCACTCCTCCTGTTGTTCCAGTGTCAGATTAGAAGAGAGATTAACTCCTTCTATCTTCCCATCTAAACGTTGTCCCCTGTAGAGATCAGGTAGAGGCTCACTCTCCTCCTCCTCCTTCTCCTCCTCCTCCTGAGCAGAAGCTAGAAGCAAAGCTCCCACTTCTGGTCTTGAGACATAGGCTTTTAGACGGTGGGTGTGAAAGACCCTGGGCGCCTCCTTAGGATTGTCTAAGTCCACCAAATAATTGACCTGTCCAAGTTATCCCACAACATTGAAGGGTTCAATCGATGTGTCCTGTAAGGTCCTCTGCCTTGTAGGTACCATAACTAGAACTTGCTGGTCTTGAGTAAACTCAACCATGTTGGCCTTCTGGTCATGCCAATGCTTCGCCAGTGCCTGACCTGCTTTCAAGTTATCAGATGCTTCTGTCATCATGTGTGTCATTCTACTCTGGAGACCTAGCACATAGTCAGTGACTCTCACTGGCTTGGGAGAAGGAGCACTCTCCAACCCCTCCTTAATCAGGGCCAATGGACCTCTAACTGGATGGCCATAGAGAAGCTCAAAGGGACTAAATCCAACTCCCTCCCGAGGGACTTCTCTATAAGCAAATAGAAGGCATGGCAGTAGAAAGTCCCACTTTCTTCTAAGGGGTTCCTCTAAAGCACCTATCATGCTCTTCATAGTTCTATTAAACCTCTGTACCAACCCATTCGTGTGGGGATGGTAGGCAGTTGAGAACGTGTAAGTTACTCCACAGTTTTTCCACATGGTCTGCATGTAGTGGGACATACAATTAGATCCCCTGTCAGAGATAACCTCCTTAGGAAAACCTACCCTGGTAAAAAGAAATACCAAGTAGGGCCTTAGCAACAGCATGAGCTGTAACAGTCCTCATAGGTATAGCTTCAGGATACCTAGTAGCATGGTCTACTACAACCAATATAAATCGATTGCCTGAAGAGGTTGCAGGGTCTAAGGGACCAACAATGTCGATTCCTACCCTCTAAAAAGGGACTCCCACCACTGGGAGAGGCACCAAGGGTGCCACATTCTTGTCTCCACTCTTGCCAGATGTCTAACATGTGTGAAAGCTCCTACAGAATTTATCTACATCAGACCCCAACTTAGGCCAGTAGAAATACAGAGAAAGCCTTTCCTTGGTCTTCTTAAAGCTTAAGTGACCAGCTAACGGAATCTCATGGGCTAACTGTAGGAACTGTTGTCTTATCTCCCGAGGCACTACAAGTCTTCTGTAGTCCCCTGGGATAGACTCAGTAGGTTCACTGTAGAAGAGGCCATCTTCCCAGGACAACCTGTGTTTCGCTGGCTCTTGCCCGTCCAGCTGGGAAACTGCCTGTTGGCGAAGTTCTTCAAGAGTAGGACACACTCTTTGGCCTATGTTGGAGTCTGCTCTACAGGGGCACCTTCTGCCAGTAAAGACTGCAGCTCAGGATGGTCTTTAGGATCCAGATCTCCAACAGTGGGAAGTTCTTCTTCCAGCTCTGAATCTTCAGCCGCTGATTCAACCTTTCCTGGTTGTTCCTCATACTCAGCCTCAGCTGGTGGAGCAGTCGCAGGTGTGACTTTGGACAGTCCTCTCAGGGATGTCTTTGTAGGTTGCACAGGAGTGCTCTTTGGCTTTTTCCTTGAGACCTTGGGTTTCCCCTTTGTCTCCTTCTTCTTAGAAATAGCAGTTAGTAGTTCCGGTGGACTGGGTTTTATAGTTTCTTCTGTAACATCCTCTTGAGATCCTGTTAAGGTACTCTCTCTGGCCTTCTTTGTCTGCTCCTGTTTCCTTTTACTAGGAGGCCTGGGGGTGCTTGATACAACTCCAAGAGTTTTTAAGTCATTCCCCAGCAGGACTCTCCCAGGCACCTCAATTTGTACAGTAACAGGTATCCTTATAGTCATGTTGTTGCACTGGATGAGACATGGTAGTCTAGGAAGCATTTGGACAGGGCCTCCAGCAAGCTTAGTGAGGCCTTTGGGTGCCTTAGCAATATCCTCAGGTTTGGAAAAAGTTCCATCCACCATGATAATGCTGGCCCCAATGTCTCTAATGGCAGGGGTCTCCTGACCATTTACAAGTACATTGTCCTTGTAATATTTGTTTGTGTTATCTGGAATTGAATTATAGACATCTAAATTCTGTTGTTCCCACAGACCCAGGGACACTAAAGAAACACTGGCAGAGACTCCAATGGGGTCTTCAGCCAGTAGTTGAAAGTTTCCACTTGCCATATGTACTTCTCCCTCTGGAGAAAGGCTAAGGAGGCAGTGTGGACTCCTGAAGGTTTACCCTTGCATCTGGGATCCCCTTTCACATGGTCAGTAGACCCACAAGCATAACATTTTCCAAATGTTTTTACAAACGGGGGTTTCTGCTGACCTACCTCTGGTTTGGCACCAGAGGTTTCATTAGCCTGATTCGGTTTCCATTGTGGCTTACCCTTTTTCTGTTTGGGGCCCTCTTTTGGATTGGAGGTATTAGAATTCTCTTTGCCATCTTTCTTTTGCTGCTTCCCATCATTTTTCTTCTGAGTTGCCCCAGAATCTTGGGAGTAGCCTTGTTGGCAACCCACAAGTCAGCAGCTTTGGCTAGCTTCTCAAGTTCCTTAGAGTCAGCCAAGTGCTGTCTCAGCTCAGGAAAGCAGGCATCAAAAATAGATTCTAACAAAAATAGATTTCTCATTCCTTCAAAAGTGTTAACTCTGTATCCCTTTACCCAACCATCTAAGTTCTTCAAACATGCACACACCCAGGTATCCCAAGGGGTACCATCATGCTTTTTGAGGGTCCTAAACCTCTTAAGGTACTGGGAAGGAGTTTTCCCAAATCTACCTATCAAAGCTAGCTTCACGTTTTCATACTCCAATCTATCGAGTTCTCCCACCTCCATTACAGCATCAGTTGCAATCTGCGGAAGCCTAGACAAAAGCCAAGGAATCAACTGATTGCCTGTAAAATCCTGAATCCCATAGTTATACTCAAAAGCAGCCAACCAATCTAAAATATCAAGCTTCACCTCATACATACTCACAGCTTCCTCAGGCATGCAAGGTCTCTTAGGGCAAAGACCTAGAAGACTCTGGGAGAGAACCATTTTCAAGAGACAATTTCTTCATTTCAAGAGCATAATGTATTTCCATTTCTCTGAGTTTGATTTCTTGAAGTTTACTCTCAGTTTGCATTTGGAGCCTTTTGAACTCTAACTCAAGTCTCATTTTTTCAAGAGAGACAAATTCTGGACTCAGTACTGGACCTGGTAGGGTCCCTGTGGCTAAAGGTTGAGGCCCAAGAGCTTGTTGAGGTGCAGAGGGGCTCACATCCTGAGACTCCTCCAACTCTTCTTGCTCATCAATAACATTAGAGTTAGACTCTGAATCATTATCATCCTGTAAATTAGTGAGCCATAGACAAGAAGGTAAGATAACCAATAGTATTTTATTCTTACAGCACACCAATGGTTAAATGGTTCGGGTGCAACCGGTCTTCTCCTCAGACAATTAACTTCAGTTAAAGTTCATAAGGCAAAGCAAATAAAGGGCCTCCCAGGGTGCTCGAAAAAAAACGACTCAAGGATTGCAATCTTTCTTGTCCACAAATGAAGTTCGTAAAGTTCAACTCAAAATTGTATTATTCCAACTAAATGCAGTTCATAACGTGGAAAACAAAGGAATGGCAGCCTTTCTTTGTTCACAAACGGCTGTTTGTACCTTGAAAACCCCCAGAGTAAAATCCTCTTTACTCTCAGTTTGCATTTGGAGCCTTTTGAACTCTAACTCAAGTCTCATAATTTCAAGAGAGACAAATTCTGGACTCAGTACTGGACCTGGTAGGGTCCCTGTGGCTAAAGGTTGAGGCCCAAGAGCTTGTTGAGGTGCAGAGGGGCTCACATCCTGAGACTCCTCCAACTCTTCTTGCTCATCAATAACATTAGAGTTAGACTCTGAATCATTATCATCCTCATCAACATTTCATACATTTGCTGAAGGAGTAGGTGTAACAGACCTACTTCTCAGACTTTAATATCCCAACAATTTTTCGATCAATTCATTTTTCTTTCCTTTAACAGGGAGATTCCTCACCTTACACACATCTTTCAGTTGATCTACTGTTAGAATGATCAGGGATTCCTGTCTGAAGTTATCCATATCAGGCATGACAAAATTACTTTTCTCGTGGTGCTTAGCCTTGTGAAGGATACTATTTGAACAAAAGTAAAGCAGAACTCTTAATGTAACAACTATACAATTTATCCTCACCGCCTGCCACCAGTGTTAGGCAAAGGTTGTATGCAGTACCCTTTGGGACCACTACACACAACTAGGACTACAGGTGTAAGCAAAACCAACCTTTGGTATAAGTCTGTACTACACCGTTTCGTGGTAGCATTGCTGAGCAGCCAGGCTTATCTCAAGAGGGAATGTGAGCTGTAAGGATGTTACACAGAGGTCTATAATTACAAGTATTCAAATAGACTCTTATACTCAAGGTTTCTTGGTAAAAACACTTATTAATTTATTTCACAGTCAGTTATTAAACATTTACTAGAAGGAGGCAATCTATATCACACAAACATATACTTCAGTACTTCACAATATCAGGTTCTGAGGCATTTAAACTACTTTGAAGGAGGAGCAAAATGGCAGTCAGAGCATTTGAAGTAGGAGCAAAAAGGCATAAGGTAATAAAACAAATATTACAGTTACTCTAAAACAGTGCAAATAGTTTGAGTTCACCAGAGGAGCTGATTCAATGCAATAGGTTAGGGCAAACTCAATGGGCTAAAGCAGTTCTGGAAGTTAAACGGAAAAGTCTTTGTCAAAGTTCTCAGAAGTAGTTTGTAAAAGAAAGATTCATATGTTGGGTCACAAGCTGACTAGGCCTGCAAGTTGCCAAAGTTTCAACCACTTTTGCAGTGCGAGGTAAGTTTAATCATTCCCTGGTATGAGCCTTCTGTTAATTGCAGAGATATACGCAGATTGTCACGACTGTTAAAAGCCACTATAAGTGAAACATCAGATGCCCTTGCTAATATCACTATTGAGTTGAAAGCTGTGCGCCTTGTAGCAATGCAGAGCAGAGTAGTACCATATATGATTTTGGTAGAGAAAGGCAGGGTTTGTCAGATTATCGGTAAAAAATGCTGGTCATTCATACCAGACACCTCCCCCTCAGTTTGGCATGCCTGTTACGAACGTCCGTCCTGCTCCCCACTGCAAATGCCCTTCACATACAGCAGTCTGCAACACACCAAAATAACCACACGGGAGACCAGGAGTAGAAAAGTTTGGCATGTATTGAAAGCAGGAACCAAACGCCTGGGTAGACTGCTCTGCCACCTCAGACCAGTTGCATCCTTATGTACAGACAAGGTGGCTACTCCAGTCCTCATCACTCATGTTACAGTGTTGCCTGCGGGCTGCGTCCGGGCCCATGTAAGGCATGTAGGGGCAATCAGAGGACAAGGGATAAGTGTCCAGGTTCTGGGGGGGGCGTGGCCAGCCGAGGGTGCCATCGGATGCCTCCTTGTTGAGCTCCGTGCTTCCTTCCCTTCCCGAGACCTCTAAACCCCCTTAAAATATGTACCCGACCCTTTAAAACACTCTAGCGGGCGTCGGAAGCCTTGGTGAGCAGAAGCTGCGATTTGGGTGAGCATTGAAGCCCATACGACGGAGCAAAATTAAGTTTTAAATTTGGAAGCCCGAAAACAAGATGGCGGACGGGACTGGGTGTCCTCCCTGCGATGCCTGTGACTCAGCTGAAGGCCGTGAATGAGGACATTGGTGCGGAACGAATTCAGCCGGGAAGGTCCCTGGAGGCGTCAGAACACTCGCCTTTAAGTCGCTCGGATCGGGGGCATGCGACTTTCATACTGGACCGAGGACTGCTGGCGCAGCGGTGCGCTCGCCACCCCGCCTCTATGCTCCTGCGGAGCAGTTTCGCACCACCGGACCCAGAGAAGATCTCCCAGTCGGGGAGAGGATGCAGTATTCTGGACGCATTGAGCAGCCGGCTCTCCTGAGACTGTGAAGCGGAGAGAGGCAAACGGGCGCTGGCAAGAAATGTAATGACTAAAGCAGCTGAGCGCTGTATGGAGACCCGATTCGCTTGCAGCAGTGATTGCCCAAGATGGCGGCTCCCGAGGTCCTCGCCTGGTAAGGACCACCGCGTGATTCCAGGAGTACAGCACCGCACGGCTGCACAGTGGAATCCAGAGTGCCGGTGATCGCCTCTTGGAACTGCGGACGACCCAACAACTCGGCGTCCGCGAAGGCAAGTTGGACGACTTGTGGACTCCTTTCCTCCCTTCCTCCCCGGCCCGCCGCAGCGACGAGAGCCCACACACCTTGGAGCCTGGCAGGGCTAGATCGAAGCAGCAGCTCCACGTTGAGCAACGGAGACTGGAGGTGAGCAGACAAACTGAGGGTGGAATTGGCTACGGTGTGGGGCGCCCACGCTGAAAGCGGTGGCGACCCCCCCCCCCACCCGGGGGTCCCTGACAACATCCCGGGCTATGCAAGCGGGTAGGTGTGTGGCGATTCCCGTAAGAGGCCACTGGAGAGCTCCGAATAACCAATTTAAATAATACTTTTGTGGTCCCCGTGTCACGCCACCATACCCTGATACGAAAGCTTGGTCTGAACCCAGGGGGAGAGGGGGAACACATGAGGCGACACGAACAGCACCAAATACGGCATAGGAGCTGGCAAAATGGCTGGCGGTAGGGGAGTCGAGGACTGTAATAAGCCGAATCTGATGCTGAGAACGGTGTGGGGAACCACAGGACGTACAACACAGTCCGAATATATGAACAGCTGCATCACAATAAAAGTGGGCAAAAGTGGACATTAGTCTGCAATTTGAATTCTTGAGCTAGCTGGGGTCTGGACTGTATGCAGATTTATACGAACAGCAATAATTGCCATACCTGAGTGGATCTGGTTAAATCTACACCCACATTGTGAATGCTGTATGGGACATAGAAGTACACCGGAGCCTTCATAACTCTCAAGGAAGCAAGAAGTTGATTGCCTCTTGAAGGCTTATCATTCGCGACTTTCTGAGCCACAGCTTAAGTGGCAACAAAATACTGCACGTAGCCCAGGATGACCAAACAAATGACAAAAGGTAAAAGTCAAGGCTCTGGTGATATCAAAGCCATGCTGCAGACAGCGGACACCCAGAAAGGCAATCAACTGCAAGCAATGGCCCAAGTGCACAATCGCCCTCCGGAGGGGGCAAAAGACCCTGAAGATCCACCTATCTGGAAATCGGACCTACTAGAGGTGCTGTTGGAACTCAAAAAAGATATAAAAGAAAGCGCAACCAGCCTAGCTAAGTCCATCGCAGACCTCAATAAAGGAGTCCTGGCCGTGGAAAAGAGAGTTGACGAAATAGAAACGGTGATAACTGAACAGAGTCATGATCACGATGTTTTGGCAAGCATAGTGATGGAATTAGAACAGCAGATGGAGCAAGTGCAGAGTAAGCAAGAAGATGCCGAAAATAGGTCCAGGCGAAACAACATACGAATTCGTGGAATTCCGAAATCGATACCGGACTCTGACCTACAGCAATACGTGATTGACCTGTTCCGTCACATATTGGACACAGAAGAAAATAAAGAAATAGTGCTCGATCGGACGCACAGAGTATACTCCACATTTCAACTTAATAGGAACCTGACTCCTGATGTTCTAACCCGGATACATCTGTACACACTGAAGGTGGACATTATGCGGGCAGCCCGGAAAAAATAACCCATCAGGTTCCGCTCAGTACCGATTCAGCTGTTTCAGGATCTGGCCCAAGCGATGCTTGCCAAGAGAAAGAAACTGAGGGTAGTCACAGACTGGTTGAGAACTAAGGGCGTGCGATACCGATGGGGGCACCCAACATGCCTCCGGTTTGATTGAAGGGCAAGCGGCATTCTATTTCTAAAGAGGAAGAGATGGCGGACCTCGTGCAAGAGGATGAAGGAGGCAATTTCACCGACAACGAGGAATCCCCATCCCGAAGCGGAGAATCAGAAGGCAGACATGGGATAGGTCAAAGGAATCTGAGACACTCCCATCTGCGGGGACGTAACAAAGAAAAGAAACCTTCTGAGCCCACCTGAACAACGGATGAATATTTGCGGTGTGGGACTATCCACTTAAAATCAGAGATACGGGAGTCCTTAAAGAGAAGGATGGGCTCTGCAACTGAAAGTGTCTATGCATTGACTTTATTGCCCGAAGTAAGCTCACTTTACGCAAAAAGGAATGAATACAATGAGGTAGAGAAGAAAGGGGGGGGAGGGAACGGAACCCAAATTTTCCGGGTGAGTAGAACCCGGTGATTTAGTGTGAACATACAATGTTGAGACAGTTATTTGAAAATTTTAGTTTAAAAGTTGGGGGGGAGAATGGGTATTCATACTTTCTATTCTTTGGTGAAGAAGTGAATGACATACATGCTATATCTACAACAGTGTTCAGTTGGATCATAAAGAAAGGGTCTAATGGCTAAAATACGATAATGGTTGAATTAACACTTGTCTCGCTGAATGTTCAGGGGCTCAACTCCCCAATTAAGCGGAAGTCCATGTTGACCAGGTTGGTTGATATGCACGCCTCGGTGCTATGGCTGCAGGAGACACATCTGCTTCCTGAAGATGAGCTGAGGCTGAGACACAGAGCCTTCCCTATACAATTTCTAGCTTCTAGTGGAACTAAAAAGCAGGGAGTGGGCATTTTAATAGCAAAAAATGTAACATGTGAGAAAAGATTTGTTAAAAAAGACCCAGATGGGTGTTTCCTGATGTTGGGGGGGAAACTGATAGGCCAGCTGGTGACTTTGATCTCGATCTATGCCCCCAATATAAAACAAGACCACTTTATACTTGACTTGTTGCCCAAAATAGCACAATGGGGAATAGGGAAAATTTTGATCAGAGGTGACTTTAATGGGGTGATGGATGCAACAATGGATAAGACTCTACCGGCTACCCCTAATGATCACACATTTAGACAAGCCCTGGCGAAATTTCTGAGAGAATTGCACCTTTTAGAATCCTGGCGTTTCTTTAACCCACAGAAGAGGGTATATACCCACTACTCAGCGGTACACAGGGGTTACTCCCGTATCGATATGATACTCATCTCCGAAACAGTTGTCTCACAAGTCAAGGGCTTAGAAATTGGGGTGCGTTGCCTCTCGGACCATGCCCCGGTACTCCTAAATGTAGAATTGGCTTGCTCATAACAACGGTCTCGCAAACCCTGGCAACTGAATGAGGTAATATTGAAGGACCAACTGGTCCGGACAAGTATTGAACAAACCCTGCAGAACTATTTCCGGGAAAATAAGACCCCGGGGATGGATTGGTCAACCATTTGGGATGCCAGCAAGGCGGTAGTAAGGGGGGAATTCATTGCGCAAACCTCGAATTACATTAAAAGTCGGGAGAGGGTAAGGCACAACATGGAAGCCAATATACATGAGGCAGAGGTGATCTACAAGGACAAAGGTTCACAGAAGGCTTGGCGGGATTTGAAAAAAGCCAGAGCGACCTTAGAAACTCACCTAGCAGATGACGCAGCATGCCTTTTGGTACAAACTAAACAATTTTATTACATACACGGGGGCAAAGCTAATCGGTTTCTTGCTGCTAAATTGAGACACCAGACCCTTAGAAATCGAATAACTCAACTTCGTAATGGCCACGGGGAGGTAGTGAGGGGAGAAGGAGAAATAGAGGAAGTCCTGATCTCATATTACACCAATAACTTAGAAGGAAAACCTAAAGGAGGAGGAGCAGATTGCATTCCTAGACCAGATAGACTTACCACAGATTGATGAGATGGATAGGCAGCAATTGGAAGGCCCCATAACGGAGGAAGAGGTGGGGGAATAAGGGCACTGAAAGGGCATAAAACACCAGGCCCAGATGGCCTTAGCAATGCATATTATAAAACCTTTAGAACCACGCTGATAGGCCCCCTTACCTGCCTATTTAATTTTATTAGAGATCAGGGGCGTACATCTGGAGATATGAGTCCAGCAACCACAGTATTATTGTTGAAACCAGACAGGGACCCATTGGACTGTGCTAGCTACCATCCGCTCTCTTTACTAAATGGAGACGCAAAGATATATTCCATGATATTGGCCCGGAGACTGGCAATGATTTTACCCGAAATAATTCACTCAGATCAAGCTGGGTTTGTGAGGGGGGGGCACACATACGATAATATCCACAGAGCCATAGATGTAATCGACTGGGGACGGAGGACAGGCCAGAGATTTTCAGTGGCAGCTCTGGACGCCTCCAGAGCTTTTGATAGTCTACACTGTGGCTTTCTACGCCTGACCCTTGAAAAGTTTGGGTGTGGCCCACTCTTTATCCGCATGGTAATGGCTAATTTCACTGACCCATCCACTAGGCTATTGGTTAATGGAAAACTCACAGGGAGCATCCCCATCCAGAGAGGCACGAGACAGGGATGCCCATTATCGCCCCTGGTCTTTGCTATGGCTATGGATCCGTTTGCATGCCAAGTTCGTAGCCATCCAGATATCCAAGGGGTTGAAGTGGGCAGTATAGGTCCGCAGAGGATGACATTCTCTTATTCTTAAAAGATACCACGAATTCTCTACCAGCAGCCATACACCTACTGAAGTAATTTGCCAATGTCTCTGGGTTCCACATTAACTATCCCAAATCTAAAGCTCTTAATATTACAGAGCGGCCGGAGCAAATCCTGATTTGGGAAAACCTATACCCCATGAAGTGGGAACACAAGGCAGTTAAATATCTTGGAATTCAACTGACCCCCAAATATGATAGGTTATACGGAGCTAATATCCCAGACCTCCTGAAAACATTGGCGAAAGAATTAAAACGTTGGCAATTACAGGAACTGTCCTGGTTGGCACGCATTACAGCAGTTAAGATGACCCTACTTCCTAAATTCTTATATGTAGTCGGCGCTCTTCCAATACGAATCCCAAACCCAGCCATCCAAACACTACAGAAAGAGGTGATGAATTTCATCTGGGGGGGGGGAAACCGAGAGTGCCCAAGAAAGTATTATTTAGGCCGCAGGTCCTGGGGGGATTGGGGGTTCCGGACCTCCGTAGGTACTTGTGGGCAGCACTGGTAGCTCCTATGCTGCAATGGTCTGTGGTGGAGGCACCGAACCAGTGGGTAATACTTAAAAGTTTGGCAACTAAGATAGCCCTGGGTTGTATCGGCTTCCTCGCCACCCGACATAGGGAAAAAGGGGGCCAACTGTTGGAATCAACCAGAACTACCCTGTGGTACTGGGACAAGGTCCTGAGAAACAAGAAGATTAAAGGAGGGGGAGGGCCTCTTACGCCAGTATCTTACAACCCCGAATTTACCCCTGGAATACATGCTAACTTCTGGGCTAACTGGGGTGGCAGGGAAGGCAGCACGGTCCTAAGAGATCTCTATGCAAATGGGATACCCCTGACATTTGAAGAATACAAAACCAGATTCAATATCCCGGAACAGGAACGATTCCACTGTGTTCAACTCAGACACTGGGTCTCAAATGCGAGGGTGAAGGAAGGGGCAGCTAGGAACCCTACAGGAGTGGAGTTAACCATACAGGAAGGCCACCCAGATAAGGGAATAACTAGATCATATCGCCTGGTGGGAGAGGAGAACCCAGAAGAGAATCTCACTTATATGCGGAAATGGGAAGCTGATCTGGGAAGATCAATTGACTGGGACACATGGGGCCGAATTTGGCATAGAGCCGCAAAGAGTTCTAAATGCACCTTGATTAAGGAAGCAGCATATAAACGTTATCTTCGGTGATACATGACGCCCACACGCATGCATGCCATTAATCCAGAATACCCGCCTGAATGTTGCACCTTATACATATGCGGTGGTCCTGCCCATTAACGGAAACCTACTGGAAAGAGATCCTAAGTCACATTAAAGACATAACCGGCGTAGAGCTCCCTCTTGACCCGCTAGTGGTGCTCTTGGGAGAAGCAGTGGAGGGTTGCTATGCAAACTCAGGGCCGACGGCCACCTTAATTACGCATATGTTAAGTGCAGCCAGAATTACAATCGCCCAGGCATGGAAATCTAAAGATGGACCAGTGGTGGCCATGTGGTGGATGCTGCTATGGGGGGTGATGGCCATGGAGGAGGTGACTGTTTTGGCCCATGGCTCTTATTCCAAATATCTGAACATTTGGCTACCATTGCATGAATTCACAGATGACAGAGAGCAGATGTACTTCAAGCCCAGATTGCTCCGTGCAATACCGGTTATCTGATGGAATCGAATACTGAACTTGAAAGGATCCATCTGACTGAAATAATAAGACAGATCAAATCACTTCTTCACCTTAAGTTGGGGAGATAACTTTGGGGGGTGGGGAGGAGTTCAACATTTATATTATTCTTTTATTCCTTTCCTCTGTATTGTTATCATAAATGAGCACTGGCATTGAAACGTGCTGAAACCCCAAGTAGGGGTAACGAGGAAGCGACATGTAAGAAGTATTACATATATGCTATTGATCGGTTTATTAATGTATGCATGTCTATGTGCTCCAAAATTTAAATAAAGTTTGTAAAAAAAAAAAAGTGTCCAGGTTCTGAGAATAATGTCTTCCTGCACATAGGGCAGTTTAGCCTTGGAGTCTGGTTACAGCTTGTAGCCACAAACAGCGTGTACTTCTCACACAGATGTTTTCCCACCGCCTGAGGCGTATCCGTCACGCATTCCACAGCCATTGTGACCTTGCTGGAGCCAGCCCAATGCTCTCCTTAGGCAGGACCTCAAGAAATTAGATAAACACATAGTTAGATCTTGTAATATTCGGCCACTTTTCTTTTTCTCTTTCTACAAGCGTTGTCTAATATGTTGCATATCTACAGTTTCCATTCCTTTTTTCCGCCCTATACATTTTACAAGAGCAATAAAACAGTATATACATAGCAATAACACCAAAAGGACCATGATACCTGCTGCAATCTTGTGTCCTAGTTCCCCCATAGGCCCTGTTAGCCATGCCCACCATTCAATTGCTTCACTGCCATCCATAGCAATCTGTTGGTATACCTTTGCTTGTCTTTTTATTACTGCGATGTCTTTAGTTATAAGGCCATCCTCTTCCAAGTACACGCAACAAGAGCTATTAAAAGTTGTGCATACTCAACCTTTGTGGGCCAACAATAAATCAAGAGCCATTCTATTTTGCATAGCCGTTGCACCTATGCTATGTATCCCCTTTTGCATGTGCCCTAGTGCATCTGCGGTAGCATTTGCAAAGATCTCTAATGAGGCGGATATATTCACTATGGCCCTCTCTAGCTCATATATCCCTAGTGATGGTATTAATATTCTGACAAATTGTTGGAATCCTGTGTTATGGATCACCAGTGGGTTATCGCTGCTGTCCCTTTTATTCCTGTGCGTCCCTTGATTTAGTCCCATAATGGTCACGTCTGGTCGTAAATGTCCTACTGTGCAGACACCCTCCCGCCGTCTGGGCAAGGTTTTGTAGGCCCGCCCTCCACAGAGCCAAAACAGCCCTGGGGTGTACAGGTGTATTTGGTAGCTATTCCCGTTAACCAGTAACCCGTTTGTAAATTGCCAAACCCACAAAGTAGCTTGTTTCATTCCTAACCACTGGGTCCTTACATCTGCAGTCATCTGGGTGTACTATGCATCCCCTTGCATCCGTTATTTCCCCATGTATGTCGTACCTAGTTACATTTATCTCCCCGCGCCCTTCTGCATCATAACAGGTACATATTACCCTCTTGAAAACTGTAGATGTGACTTTCTTTTGTGTCTATCGTGATTGTCATGGCACAGGGCCCATATGTCTCTACCGCATAATCCTGTGCAGAAGGGTGCAGAAAGTGATTCTTAGAACGTAAATGAGGGTACCGCCTGTCCAGTTACATCCTTTCTGGTCCCTGCCCTTACATTCCCCTCCCATGTTTCCATAGTGAATGGCTCTGCCACTAATGGCGTTCCTTGTTGTTCATGCGTAGGGAACTGTAAACATAACCAACAATTGATATGTTGAATGTGTCGGCCACCGCCTGCGTTATGTTGATGAATCCATTCATATGTCATTTCGCCGCGGCAATCGACAGTACTGAGAACATTGGCCATATACACAGGCATATCTGGAAGACAAAAACACATACATTTATCCAGATACTTTTGCTGTACTATCTTTTCGTACTTTTTTCCCTTTTTTACTCCATCCATCCTACCCCTTTCATGCTCTTCACTTCTACATATTCCCTTCCATTCTTCACTCTCTTCAGCTGGCTCAGGTGCCTCATAACCAGACCTTCCCCATCCCATTGGTCAATGTAGTACACTACATTATTAATCCTGTCTGTTGCCACATAGGGTCCCTTCCATTTAGGTTGACCTTTCGCAGTTCTAACCTCATTTCATAGCATTACTGTATGATGATATGTAATGTGCATATAAAACTTTGTGATTTTTGTGTGCCTTTGTTGTCAGTGGCAGCAATAACTTCTCAGTGCTAGGAATATTTCTTCCAAACAGTACTTCGTAAGACGAGTACCCGGTAGCTGAGTGTTGTCTGGATTGCAGCCTGTGCAGTACAAATGGAAGGAGTAGGTCCCATTGTGATCCTTCGTCGTCCATTATCTTAAATAGTTCTTTTTGGAGCTCCAAGTTCAATCTCTCCACCATCCCGGCACTTTCAGGGTGGTATGGGATGTGAAATCACGGAGTCAATGGAGTTTCAGGCAATTCGGACCTGCAGCAGGGCCACACCGGTGGACCAGGAGTTGCAGCAGTTGTCTTCCTTCAGCTCGTCTTTGGTTCTTTCGTTCCAGTGGTCAACTCTGCTTTCCAAGTCCCAGAGGCCTGCTTTTAAACAGTTTTCCCCCATTCATTCCAGCCTAGCTGTCACTCACCCAGCAGGGTGGCTGTCCTTGCAGGACAGCCAGCCGGCGAATCACGCCAGAGTGCATTCAGGTCTCCTAGCAGACTAAGCACAGGGAGTTTCGGGCACCTCCCTCACATCCTGTCCACCCCAGACACTCAGGCGCCAGAGGAGGGCTTCAGCACTGAAGCCCGCCTAAGGCCAATGAACAAAGGGACCAAACCTTGTTTGGTGGGCACAGTTAAACACATAGTTAAACACAAGAAGAACCTTTCCTAAAAGAAACGGCGAAAGAAATTGACCGGAGTCTGTTTTTACATTGAAATATTGAAAAATATAGATATTGAAAAACATGGCTGCCCCGATTTTTAGCTACCGGTGTTCGCGGTCGGGAAAAATTATGGTAGTTTGTTCTAAACCACTGCCACCAGCCATTTCAAGAGGGAAAGGGTAACATTTGACTGTTACATGAGTGTTTAGACTCAGGGGATGCTAGGCAACCCCCCCCCAGCACTCTATAGGAAGATAGTGTGTGCTGGGTCTGTAAATTAAAAAAGACTAGTAAAGTCAATTTAACTTTACATGCTCTGGGAGACGGTAGTCAGTCCCAGAGAAGGTATTTAAAACTCGGGAAGTCGGAAGACATCCCTGTGCCACTGCACTGAAGGTGCTGTGCGACACACAAGAAAAAGATTATGCCTATGTAGTTGTTTTAAAACTCCATATCCAAAGAACACAAAAGTAAAGCGCACATCAAAATACATGAAAGAGTGGGAAAAGAAAGGCTCACACTCTTTCTAGGTAAAAATTAAAATCCTAGAAATCCAGCAAAGTTGCTGGGGGTCTCAAAAGGTAAGGGAAATTAGCACATTCTTGAGAATTCTCCCTAACACTCGTCCCCAACAGACTAATGGACAGGAGGATTTAATCCACTCCTGGATGAATCTCCTTACTCCAGTCGGTCAAACATCCTGGAGAGACCATCAGCATTTTGGTGGTGACACCCAGACCTGTGTTCAATGGTAAAATCAAACCCTTGCAGGCTGATTGACATCTCAATAGTTTAGGGTTTTCCCCTTTCATTTGCATCAACCATCTCAAAGGTTGGTGGTCACTCTGAATCACAAAAGTAGATCCATACAAGTAAGGTCTAAACTTCTTCAGTGACCACACAATAGCAAAACATTCTCTTTCAATGGTTGCCCACCTTGTCTCAGGTTCCTTCAGCTTCCTGCTGTTGAAGCAAATGGGGTGCTCCCTACCTTTTTCATCCAGCTGACTCAGAACTGCACCTATACCTGTATTTGAAGCATCTGTCTGCACAATGAAGGTTTGGTTATAGTCAGGCGCTCTTAGGACTGGAGCTTGACAAAGGGCTTTCTTAAGTCCTTCAAATGCTTGAGTGCACTCCTCATTCCACCTCACCTCACCTTTTTAGGAAATTTGGATGAAGAGATCACATTCAAGAGAGAAGCTATGGACCCACCGTTCTCTTTGAAGTTCCTATAATAACCAGGGAGACCTAAAAAAGCTCTCACTTGGGTTTGAGTAATAGGGGTGGCCCATTCTTGTACAGCTTGTACTTTGCTAGGCAATGGCCGTATTTCACCTCCTCCTACCTCATGTCCAAGGTAGACCACTTTGCTCTGACCAATCTGACATTTACTTGCCTTCATGGTCAGATGAGCCTGCTCAAGAGCCTGCAAAATATATCCTAAGTGGTCAACATGTTCTTTCCATGTTTGTCCAACAGCTCATCTGTCCTAGGTAAAGGGTGGACATCAGTCTTTGTGACTGCATTTAGAGCTTTATAGGCCACACAGAATATCAACTCCTTGGATCCTGCCTTTAGCACTAGTACAACTGGACTAGACCATGGACTGGTAGAGAGCTCTATTACCCCGAGATCAAGCATCTTGATGGCCTTATGTGGGTTCTTACATGGTCTGACATCCTGTAACCTCTGCTTTTAACAGGTAAACAGTAACCAGTGAGTATATCATGCTTGCCCCAAGGTGTCAAGCCTGGTGATAGTGAAAACAGAGGGGCAAACTGATTTAACAGAGATTTGCACTCCTCCTGTTGTTCCAGTGTCAGATTAGAAGAGAGATTAACTCCTTCTATCTTCCCATCTAAACGTTGTCCCCTGTAGAGATCAGGTAGAGGCTCACTCTCCTCCTCCTCCTTCTCCTCCTCCTCCTGAGCAGAAGCTAGAAGCAAAGCTCCAACTTCTGGTCTTGAGACATAGGCTTTTAGACGGTTGGTGTGAAAGACCCTGGGGGCCTCCTTAGGATTGTCTAAATCCACCAAATAATTGACCTGTCCAAGTTTTCCCACAACATTGAAGGGTCCAATCGATGTGTCCTGTAAGGCCCTCTGCCTTGTAGGTACAATAACTAGAACTTGCTGGTCTTGAGTAAACTCAACCATGTTGGCCTTCTGGTCATGCCAATGCTTCGCCAGTGCCTGACCTGCTTTCAAGTTATCAGATGCTTCTGTCATCATGTTTGTCATTCTCCTCCGGAGACCTAGCACATAGTCAGTGAATCTCACTGGCTTGGGAGAAGGAGCACTCTCCAACCCCTCCTTAATCAGGGCCAATGGACCTCTAAAAGGATGGCCATAGAGAAGCTCAAAGGGACTAAATCCAACTCCCTCCCGAGGGACTTCTCTATAAGCAAATAGAAGGCATGGCAGTAGAAGGTCCCACTTTCTTCTAAGGGGTTCCTCTAAAGCACCTATCATGCTCTTCATAGTTCTATTAAACCTCTGTACCAACCCATTCGTGTGGGGATGGTAGGCAGTTGAGAACGTGTAAGTTACTCCACAGTTTTTCCACATGGTCTGCATGTAGTGGGACATACAATTAGATCCCCTGTCAGAGATAACCTCCTTAGGAAAACCTACCCTGGTAAAAAAAAATACCACGTATGGCCTTAGCAACAGCCTGAGCTGTAACAGTCCTCATAGGTATAGCTTCAGGATACCTAGTAGCATGGTCTACTATAACTAATATAAATCGATTGCCTGAAGAGGTTGGAGGGTCTAAGGGACCAACAATGTCGATTCCTACCCTCTAAAAAGGGACTCCCACCACTGGGAGAGGCACCAAGGGTGCCACATTCTTTTCTCCACTCTTGCCAGATGTCTAAGAGAATTTATCTACATCAGACCCCAACTTAGGCCAGTAGAAATACAGAGAAAGCCTTTCCTTGGTCTTCTTAAAGCTTAAGTGACCAGCTAAAGGAATCCATGGGCTAACTGTAGGAACTGTTGTCTTATCTCCCGAGGCACTACAAGTCTTCTGTAGTCCCCTCGGATAGACTCAGTAGGTTCACTGTAGAAGAGGCCATCTTCCCAGTACAACCTGTGTTTCCCTGGCTCTTGCCCATCCAGCTGGGAAGCTGCCTGTTGGCGAAGTTCTTCAAGAGTAGGACACACTCTTTGGCCTCTGCTGGAGTCTGCTCTACAGGGGCACCTTCTGCCAGTAAAGACTGCAGCTCAGGATGGTCTTTAGGATCCAGATCTCCAACAGTGGGAAGGTCTTCTTCCAGCTCTGAATATTCAGCCGCTGATTCAACCTTTCCTGGTTGTTCCTCATATTCAGCCTCAGCTGGTGGAACAGTCACAGGTGTGACTTTGGACAGTCCTCTCAGGGATGTCTTTGTAGGTTGCACAGGAGTGCTCTCTGCCTTTTTCCTTGAGACCTTGGGTTTCCCCTTTGTCTCCTTCTTCTTAGAAATAGCAGTTAGTAGTTCCTGTGGACTGGGTGTTATAGTTTCTTCTGTAACATCCTCTTGAGATCCTGTTAAGGTACTCTCTCTGGCCTTCTTTGTCTGCTCCTGTTTCCTTTTACTAGGAGGCCTGGGGGTGCTTGATACAACTCCAAGAGTTTTTAAGTCATTCCCCAGCAGGACTCTCCCAGGCACCTCACTTTGTACAGTAACAGGTATCCTTACAGTCATGTTGTTGCACTGGATGAGACCTGGTAGTCTAGGAAGCATTTGGACGGGGCCTCCAGCAAGCTTAGTGAGGCCTTTGGGTGCCTTAGCAACATCCTCAGGTTTGGAAAAAGTTCCATCCACCATGGTAATGCTGGCCCCAATGTCTCTAATGGCAGGGGTCTCCTGACCATTCACAAGTACATTGTCCTTGTAATATTTGTTTGTGTTATCTGGAATTGAATTATAAACATCTAAATTCTGTTGTTCCCACAGACCCAGGGACACTAAAGAAACACTGGCAGAGACTCCAATGGGGTCTTCAGCCAGTAGTTGAAAGTTTCCACTTGCCATATGTACTTCTCCCTGTGGAGAAAGGCTAAGGAGGCAGTGTGGACTCCTGAAGGTTTACCCTTGCATCTGGGATCCCCTTTCACATGTTCAGTAGACCCACAAGCATAACATTTTCCAAATGTTTTTACAAATGGGGGTTTCTGCTGACCTCCCTCTGGTTTGGCACCAGAGGTTTCACTATCCTGATTCGGTTTCCATTGTGGCTTACCCTTTTTCTGTTTGGGACCCTCTTTTGGATTGGAGGTATTAGAATTCTCTTTGCCATCTTTCTTTTGCTGCTTCCCATCATTTTTCTACTGAGTTGCCCCAGAATCTTGGGAGTAGCCTTTTTGGCAACCCACAAGTCAGCAGCTTTAGCTAGCTTCTCAAGTTCCTTAGAGTCAGCCAAGTGCTGTCTCAGCTCAGGAAAGCAGGCATCAAAAATAGATTCTAACAAAAATAGATTTCTCATTCCTTCAAAAGTGTTAACTCTGAATCCCTTTACCCAACCATCTAAGTTCTTCAAACATGCACACACCCAGGTATCCCAAGGGTTACCATCATGCCTTTTGAGGGTCCTAAACCTCTTAAGGTACTGGGAAAGAGTTTTCCCAAATCTAGCTATCAAAGCTAGTTCCACATTTTCATACTCCAATCTATCGAGTTCTCCCACCTCCATTACAGCATCAGTTGCAATCTGGGGAAGCCTAGACAAAAGCCAAGGAATCAACTGATTCCCTGTAAAACCCTGAATCCCATAGTTATGCTCAAAAGCAGCCAACCAATCTAAAATATCAAGCTTCACCTCATACATACTCACAGCTTCCTTAGCAATGCAAGTTCTCTTAGGACTGAAAGACCTAGAAGACTCTGGGAGAGAACCATTTTCAAGAGACATTGGGCCTCATTACAACCTGCCAGTCCGGGACCGTGCAAAATCCGCGGCGGCAGTAAAAACGTTTCCGTGTCCGCAAGGTTGCGGAAAAACCGTCCGATTACACGCTGTCGGTCGCGCGCACCACACGGACTCGGAAACGATGTTACCGCCGTCACGGAAAACCCCACGGAAATGGAAATAACGCAGCCACAAGTGGCGCAAAACCCGTTTCCGCCTCCGCCGCCACGGACACGGAACCGGAAATACCATGATCGCCAAAACAGGAAACAGAGAGGCGGCCATCATATAAAAGCACAATCCATTGCCATCCAGAGCCAGCACAAGCACAGTCCTAACTCTGAGAAGCCAAAAGGGACCACCAGCATGTCTGCCAGGATTCCTGCTCAGAGGCAGCGCAAACAGCGCTTCAGCGAGGCAGAGCTAACCGTCTTGGTGGAGCACATTGTGGACAATGCAGAGATGCTGTTCAGCGCCGACCAACGGCGTGCCACACAGCAGCGGAGGAAGGAGGTGTGGGCCGAAGCTGCACGCAAGTGCACCGCTGTGGGCGTGGCAGTGAGGAGCGTGAAGGACTGCCACAAGTGGTGGGACGACCTGAGGCTGAGGGTACGCAACCTCATTTCCACGCACCGCCAACGCAGCAGTGGGACAGGCGGAGGACCCCCTTCCCCACTGAGGCTGCAAGCATGGGAGGAGCGTTGCACAGCGTCCTCCACCTAGAGGGAATCCATGGGATCGGGCAGGCTGAGGCAGGAGTGAGCCCACCTGCAGATGCCGGTAAGTGCCCAAACATTAATGCCACATGTAAATATGCAGTTGTGAGTACTGGGCCAAAGGACCCATTAACAACCCCCCCACCCCCAGGCAGTGCATGTGTGGGCCAAAGGACCCATTAACAACCCCCCCCCCCCAGGCAGTGCATGTGTGGGCCAAAGGACCCATTAACAACCCCCCCAGGCAGTGCATGTGTGGGCCAAAGGACCCATTAACAACCCCCCCCCAGGCAGTGCATGTGTGGGCCAAAGGACCCATTAACAACCCCCCCCAGGCAGTGCATGTGTGGGCCAAAGGACCCATTAACAACCCCCCCCAGACAGTGCATGTGTGGGCCAAAGGACCCATTAACAACCCCCCCCCCCAGGCAGTGCATGTGTGGGCCAAAGGACCCATTAACAACCCCCCCCCAGGCAGTGCATGTGTGGGCCAAAGGACCCATTAACAACCCCCCCCCCCAGGCAGTGCATGTGTGGGCCAAAGGACCCATCATGATCCGTATGGCAACCAATATCACAGAATGCATACACCAGCAATCAGATGCATGTGACTAACACTATTCAATGAACAATCTTAATGACGCATGTGATGCACCCATCTGCCACCACAACAACACTAATTGCATGCCCTTTGTGTCCCCACAGCCGTTTCAAGTGACAGTGATACTGCACAACAGGCCAGCCAATCTGCACCGGCAAGTACACAAGCCACCGCCACCACACAGGAGGATGCTGCCGGCAGTTCTGCACCTCTGGCCACATTACCAGCCACTACAGATGTACGGCCCACCACCACCACCACCGACATCCCCACCGTCTCCACACTGGCTGCGTCTAGACAGGTGCCACGGGAACCTATCATGGCCACCCAACACAACACCGAAGGCAGCAGCACTGCAGAGGGGGCGGCCTGCAGTGATAACAGTGCCCCGCAAGAGCACTCGGAAACGGGGCCACAGGGGGAGATGCCCACATTGGAAGACCTGGGCTCCTTCCATGAGCTGGGGTTCAGCCCCACTTCACTGGGGAGTCCCATGAGGTCGCCCACCCCATCCATGGCCGAACTGAATGCCCGCATGCAGCGGATCGAGGACCAGCAGGCTACCCTCACCCAGCTGGTGGAGAGGCAGCTAGAGGAATCCAGGCTGCAGAAGGAGAGCTACAGCGCCTCAGTGCGTCGCCTGTCGAGGTCCATCGGACGCTTTGCGAGCACTATAGTAACCCTTGCACGCCATGTGCGGGAGGGCAACGACCACACCTCCAGGCTTGTAGAGGCCATGTTGGTTGGCCAACAGGCAAATCTGGCACGGATGCCCTCAATTCCAGATTCTGGCCAATCAAACCCAACCACCCCATCCAGCTCCACTACTGCCAGTCCAAGGAGGTGTTCGAGTAGGCTAACGGGTCCCTCGGGCAAGGTTGCACAGGCACAGAAGCGCACACGGAAGTGATGGCATGTGTGTGGGGCAGTGCAGGACACATGTGGACTACAAGGGTGTGAGAGGGGTGGGCACGTTTGGGTGGTGGGGTAGGTAGTTTTGAGGGTTTGAACAATGGGGTCTGGGTGGGGGTGGGCACGTTTGGGTGGTGGGGTAGGTAGTTTTGGGGGTTTGAACAATGGGCTCTGGGTGGGGGTGGGCACGTTTGGGTGGTGGGGTAGGTAGTTTTGGGGGTTTAAACAATGGGCTCTGGGTGGGGGTGGGCACGTTTGGGTGGTGGGTGGCCCCGGGTGTACAGCTTCCCTAACCAATGCACCTCCTTCCCTGTTGTTATTACATCAATACATCACCATTTCAAATCAAGGCATACATGTGTGGACATTGATCATTTATTTTGCAGTGCAACTATTAATTCATTGTCGTCACCATGTTCGTGCATTTCTGTGAATGTGCTGTGACTCAAAAGTAAATGCGAATCAGGGCATCCCGTGCTCTCTGGCCATCATGTGGACCCCCAGGGGGAGGCGGTGCCATCCCATCCCCATCTCCATCCCCATCTCCATCCCCATCCACATCTCCATCCCCATCCCCATCTTCCTCATCTGCGTCTGGTGGCATTGGGATGTTCCTACGCAGGCATATATTGTGCAGCATGGCACATACGAGCGTGATTTTACCCGTCTTCACTGGGCTGTACAGCAGTGATCCGCCAGATCTGCTCAGACAGCGGAAACGGGCCTTCAGCAGTCCAAATGTCCTCTCAATCATTCCACGTGTGCGGATATGTGCCCTATTGTATGCCTCTTCATGCCTGTTCCTTGGTCTCCGTACAGGTGTCATCATCCATGGCGTGAGTTCATATCCCGCATCACCTACATGGGATGTAGATGGGGGAACATGTCAGTGTTTGTAGCATCATGTCCTCATCTGCTGCTGTGCATTCTTGTATCATCATTCATTCATGCATATGTACCATGCAGTGTATGGAGGTATGTTTTGGGCATCACGATGTATGTCGCTGACTGCATATGGGCCTACACATTAACTTGCATGTTTACTGTGCCCTGCGGGTGACATTTGATTGTGTGCATGTCACGGTGCAGTGCTGTCCACACATGGCAGAGTGACTCCACTGTACGGAAGTAGTAAATTCACGTCGTCTCATTTACACGCCGCTCGTGCTTTTTGAGGCAGTGTTTCAATTGAGGGTGGGTGTCTGCAGTGGCACAGGGTTCATGGGACAGTGACGGGATTGGCTGTGCCAGCGTGTGCACGGGCACATTGTGGTGCCCTGTCATGTCTTCCTTCATGATGTTTGGCATCCGCTGTGTATTTGGTAGATGGAAGGGGGGTGATGCATGTGCGGTCACAGCGGCACACTCACAATGCTCATTGGCCTGGACACACACACACCACTCCGACAGGGTTGTAGCATCGTCAGCTGTACTCACCCAATAGCCATGTGCTTTGTCCGGCATAGCGTTCCATGTACCGTGGCAACGTGGAATTCCGCAGTACCATTGAGTCATGTGATGAGCCTGGGAAACGTGCGCAGCAGTGTGTAATCAGTTGCATGGCATCACAAACCATCTGGACATTCAAAGAGTGATACTGTTTCCTATTGCGGAACACCGCCTCAATTGCATGTGGTACTGTCAGCTCGACGTGGGTGCAGTCAACTGCGCCTATGCAATTTGGCATGCCTGCTATGGCATGGAAGGCCAACTTGGTGGCAATGACCTCGGGGAGGGTGCGGGGTAGGGCTATATGTTCCGACACATGGCTCAACAGGGCATCCAGTACCTGTACCGGGATTTTGGAGAAACAGGGTTGTGATATGCCGTGCAGCTCACCAACCGTGTGTTGATAGGTGACAGTGCCAAGGAAATGCAGTACTGAGACGACCTTCAAGAGGGGGGGGTGGCGGTGGGGGTGTCAATTAGGCTGCTAATGTTGTCCTCAATCATGGCGGTGATGTGCAGGATTGTTGCACGGTCCAGCCGGTATAGTGTGTGGATCTGTCCTGGGGTGAGGTTCCAGGGTGAGGCCCTGATGCGTGGTATTGCTGGCTGGCGGCGGGGTCGGGCTGGCTGGGCAATGGGGTTTGCCATAGCTGCAGGGTTGGCTGGTTGCCGCCTGCGCCTCCTCCGCCTGCGCCTCCTCCTCTGCGCCATTACTGCCACCATGTGCAGTGCTGCCTGTTGGTTGAATAGGCCCAGTCCCAGTGCTACTAGACCTGCTGCCTGCATGGTTCTGTGTTGTGTTGGGCTGGGTGTGGCCCTTTTGTGGGCTCCCAGTGGCCTGCTAGGTCCAGCTGGGCTGATTTGGTGCACCTGTGCCCTGATTCAGTTCAGCAGGCAGTGTATAACGCCATGTTCGCGGTGGCGGCGGTTCCGCCACCGTGATCACGGTATTTACGCCATTTTTTTGCCGGTATTTCCGTGTCCGCGCTAGTTGTGATGCTCACGGTGTTTCGTGTTGACGGTAACGGAGGGGTTTCCGTGCAGACGGACTTAACGAGAACCCTATTTCCGGGGTGGCGGTTTAGGGTGGTGCTATTACCGGGGCCTCGGGTCATGATTGGGCGGACATGGAAACGGTGCCGGTATGGTTTTACCGGCAGTGTTAATTCCGGACCGGAGTACTTGTAATGAGGCCCAATTTCTTCATTTCAAGAGCATGATGCATTTCCATTTATCTAAGTTTGATTTCTTGATGTTTACTCTCAGTTTGCATTTGGAGCCTTTTGAACTCTAACTCAAGTCTCATTTTTTCAAGAGAGACACATTCTGGACTCAGTACTGGACCTGGTAGGGTCCCTGTGGCTAAAGGTTGAGGCCCAAGAGCTTGTTGAGGTGCAGAGGGGCTCACATCCTGAGACTCCTCCAACTCTTCTTGCTCATCAATAACATTAGAGTTAGACTCTGAATCATTATCATCCTGTAAATTAGTGAGCCATAGACAAGAAGGTAAGATAACCAATAGTATTTTATTCTTACAGCACACCAATGGTTAAATGGTTCGGGTGCAACCGGTCTTCTCCTCAGCCAATTAACTTCAGTTAAAGTTCATAAGGCAAAGCAAATAAAGAGCCTCCCAGGCTGCTCGAAAAAAAAAGACTCAAGGATTGCAATCTTTCTTGTCCACAAATGAAGTTCGTAAAGTTCAACTCAAAATTGCATTATTCCAACTAAATGCAGTTCATAACGTGGAAAACCTTTCTTTGTTCACAAACGGCCGTTTGTACCTTGAAAACCCCCGGAGTAAAATCCTCTTCTTAAAACATCATGTATTCAGGACTCGAGCGCTTTTACTCCACACGCCTGAATGGTTCAGAGCTTTCTTGCCCAAGCTCTGCTGCAGGTTCCCAGAGCCAGCCGTTCCGCACTGGTTTAGGGCTGGAATTCAGTAAATAAACAAACTTTCCTTTTTACGCTGTTGTGACTCAGGCGTCTTGATCTGCTGTGCGGTCGGATTTGACTACAGGACCGGTATGGGACACTCCGGGGAGATTTCCTTTTCCCTCTAATACGCCCACCGATATGGGGTACTGGCCTCGTACCATTCTGAGTCCACTCTGTCAGCCTCCTTCCACTCCTGCAAAACGAGAAACAAGTTGAGCTGTTTTCGGATGCTTTTAACCCCGGTGAGTCTCCTCCCCAGTAATTAGCGTTAGGCGTTCCCAGCCCTGGGCTCCTTACACCTGAGGCTAATTCACCTCCTCCCAGCTTCAACTTCACGGAGTTAGCCTTATTTTTAACCCCCGACTGCCCGGAACCCCCATTATATGGAAACGTGGTTTTTCGTCTTCCTTGTCTGATTTCTATTCCCATTTTCTGGCTTTTGTTTTGATTATGTATCTGTTGGGGCATTCTGGGATATGTAGTTTGTGTCTTTTCTTTTTCCCTTGTGTCTCTTAGATTTGTTTTGTCCGATGTGATAGTTGATTGGTGGGGCATTCTGGGACATGTAGTCTGGGTTTTTTATTGTTCACACGTGTCTCTTAAACTTGTCATTATATGGTCCGGTGTGATATTAGACTCATACCCCCCCCTCCTGTTTTGTTCCGTAGTGGCTGCCACTGTTTCCCCATCACACATCCTCATCAACATTTCCCACATTTGCTGAAGGAGTAGGTGTAACAGACCTACTTCTCAGACTTTAATATCCCAACAATTTTTCAATCAATTCATTTTTCTTTCCTTTAACAGGGAGATTCCTGACCTTACACATATCTTTCAGTTGATCTACTGTTAGAATGATCAGGGATTCCTGTCTGAAGTTATCCATATCAGGCATGAAGAAATCCTTGGGGCCGTGCGCACCGCATCCGATGGGAAAGCAGGTAAGGAGACGTGTTCTCTTGTGCATACTAGCCGGCTAAATAAGCTTCCATGATATTCAAAGGCGCTGCGGGGTGTTTACCGAGCGGTAATCCACCCAGACACCGCCGGCCAGCAAGATCCCGGGGCTTGTGCCACGAGGGGTCGCATGGGCGCTACCCTGATGCACGCACGCTCGTTGCTTCATGAATCGTTGCCCCATTCTGGAGTGAAACCTTGACGGAAGGGACGGCTACTCATGCACATACAGCACCCACGCCACGCAGCTTAATAACTATCCAGAGCTGTGCAGGAACGTCATGCACATGGATTCTATAGTACACCTGTTATCACACTGCCACAGTGCTAGAGAAATGGCCGTGTGGGGCTCAGGTCCCACGCACGGCTTGCAATCTTTTTCCCGCCACGGGATTAGTGTGCAGGCACGTGTGATGTTAGGTGGCCTCGCAGGGATTTAAAGTAGACCAGCGAGGGTTGCAGGGGGGGGGCAGAATCTACTGTGAGGGGTGTGCAACGGAAAGTATATGGTGGACGCAGGTAGGCCCTGATGTATGGAATTCTTTGCACTGCCGACAAACACCCTAATTCATGGAACTGTGCAAAGTGTATTTTAGAAAATGACTTTGCACTGCAAAAATACAGTTTGCACAGTTCCGTGAATGGGGGGTTTTGTTGGCAGTGTAAAGTCACTTTGAACCGTGGAATCGGCCCTCAGTGCACCTACCTTTAAGGCACTGGCGTAACAGGGGCCCACGCAGCCCCCGCGGTGTGGGTGGCCCCGCTAGCACATGTCCTGGTAGGGGGCCCCACTTGGAGAAAAAAAATGAATTTTTTTTTTCTAAATCTTTTTTTTTTTAAACTTCTTTTTGAAATCACTTTGACTTCATAAAGAAATTATTTCTGTAACAGAAATAATCTTTATGAAGACAGAGTGACTACAAAAAGAAACTTTCTTTTTGAAGTCCGAGTGCTCCCCCTATCCCATGAAATGGAAGAACCCAGGCTGGAGGCCTCCATGTCATGGGGTGGAGAAGCCCTATGATTTAAAAAAGAAACAATCAGCCTCATTAAAAGTTTGGCGGTAGCCTTGCCGGTAAAACTGGCAGGCTGCCGCCAAACTTGTGCTTTTTTCCGGCACCCACAAATGGGTAATTACTGGGTCATTACGGCCCCACCGGATCCGGTAATTGCCCATTCGCGTGCGCCGTAAAAAAATGCTCCCCATTCCCATTTGATCCCCATAGGGTTCAATGCGAATGGGGAGCTCGGATGCACCAGCACCATTCAGAATGGTGCCGGTGCGTCCGACATGCTCTGCTCGTGCATGCCGGTACGCCTGCCAGGTCAGACCTGGTGGGCGGGAAGGCACCCGCGAGCAGAACTTGTAGTTTGCCGGTCTGGCAACAACGATACCGGCAAGCTTACCGGTGCCGTTGTTACTGGACCGGCAAACCTATACTGAGGCCCAATTTCTTTTTGAAGTAATAGGGCCCCCCTCAACCCCATGATGTGTGCGTGTCTGAGTGTATTGTGAAAGGGTGTACACTTAAATGTGGAGGTGGCTGCCTGTGTGAGTGTATGGTGAAAGGGTACACACAAATGTATGGGTGACTGGGTGTGTGTGTGTGCCTGTACAGTGAAAGGGTGCACACTTAAATGTTAAATGTATGGGTGGCTGCCTGGGTGTGCCTGCATGGGAAAGGGGGCACACTTAAATGTATGAATGGCTGCCTGGGTGTGCCTGTATGGTGAAAGAGTGCACACTGAAATGTAAGGATGACTGGGTGTGCATGCTTGTCTATGGTGAATGGTGTTTGTGCTTGTATTCAGGAGCGCAACAAAACCTCCATTTCGGGGGGCTGATCCTTCAAATGTTGGGAGAGGCGCTAACTTTACGGGTGGTGGGGGAGGCAAACTTATTTGTGTGGGGGAACCTAACTTCTTTACACAATTTAATGAGACTATTCTAGTGCAGCTTCAATGTTACAAGCAGTTAACTCTCTCCTTTAAGTGTGAAAGCACCCACTTATGAACTGTTGTGAGAATGAATGGTCTCCTGTTCCCTTTCTACCCTTCCAATCACTTCCCTGGCATGAAAGTACTAAACATACATCACAATTTCAATTGCCTAAAAAATGTGGCATTTGAATGCAGGTACTAACAGTGAAATGCTTTATGTTAGTAACTGCTGGGCCCTTGTTAACAGCGAAAACCAGGTGCCGTTTAACATCTGTGTCCTGTTCTGTCCGGCAACTACTTACCTGTATTTCCACTGAAAAAGAAACGTCTGTCCTAAAAACTTTCGTGCTTAGCTAAAGTCTTGTAAATGTTTAAATATATTCATCTGTGAAAATCGTTTTGAAGGCAAAATAAAATAGCTTCAAAACTTGATAGATTGTCTGAGGATCTCTCACCCTGATTGAAAGTTTTTACACACAGGTACCCTCCTGGGCACATCAGGACTCTGCCAGGTGCCCTTTATATTGTCTTTACCTAGTACAACCCGTGGTTGTAGGGCTATTGAGAATTTCACTGTGTGCCAGTATTTTTCCACACAGTCACTTGGTACAGAATGGAAAAAGTAAACGTTGTGTCATACACAGACGAATATTTCAGAAAACTACTGGGCACCACCTCATCCTTAGGAGCCGAAGGTGGCGCTATCGCGCAAGGTGCCAACAAAGATGACCTTGACATCATCCAACAGAAGAAGAAAAAACGTATCCGCACAGAAATGCACGGTACTTTCATGCTCGAGTATCTAAAAGCGGGCATTATACCTGAAGGACTACAAGTCACGAACATTCCTAGGGTATTCACGGACAACCCTAAACTCAAGATCAACTTCAGTGGGGTTGGTAACAAATGCAGTCGCGATTGGGTCATCTTTATCATTGACACGGCCCAAGAGGAATGCAAAAAACAAGGAGAAGAACTGGCAACCCTTGAAGACAAATTTAACAACGACAAAACGATAATAGAAGCAAAGAAGAAACTAGAAAAACTAGAAGAGGAGATCGCCAAATTCAAACAAATAACGGTAGACAGAAAAGTACAAAAATTCAGAAAAGACTTGGCAAACTACGCAGAAGAGAAGACGTATCCATCCTCAAAGAGTCCTTCTACAGCGACTTACAACAGCAACAACAGTACAATCCCAACAGACGTAACCGTATTGTCAATTTTTCGGGCAGTTCCTGTTCTTCAAGTGGCAGCAACCCAAGTCCACCTGGGAGTAGTAGGAACACCGGTCCTCCACAACATCCTTTTTTTCAGAGAGGCGGACAACGGGGCCGACCGAAGAGGCGCCCGCAACAATCGAGCCAGTACATGAGGACGAGACAATGGTATTCCAACCAACCATGACAACGATACCCATCTTTAACCTCTCTTCTAGAGCTTTGACCAACCCTGAACAAACACTGCTACAAAGAGGGTTGTCGTTCGTCCCAGCCACAAAAGCAGATCCTTTAAGAACTGAAGCTGAATTGAGGAGATTCTTCCGTACCCTTAGACTAAAATATTTCTTCGAAGTCTATCTCCCTAACAAACGGAACACAGAGGATACCACTGGTGAAAACATCGAGAAAAGCCAAGAGAACACCACAGGACTAAAACCTAAGTCAAATTTTGTACCGCCATCACACACCATCCCTAGTGAATTCGATACCTTTGAGAAGTTGGTCACCACCACCACCATCAACACAGGCATAACCAAAAAGAACTTCTACCAAGAGAATCTTAGGAAAGAGGAAAGAAAAGCCCTAGGTGACCTTAACCAAGACCGATCCATTACAATAAAACCGGCTGACAAGGGTGGAGGGATTGTCTGCATGAACACCACAGACTACGACAAGGAATGCTTGCGCCTACTGGACGACATCTCATCATACAAAAAATTGAACAGAGACCCCACCAGGAGATTGCAAGAAGAGATCCTCAGCCTCACCAAACACGCAGAAGACCAAGGTTGGATATGCGAGGATGAACGCCATTTCCTCAATAAAACCCACCCCAGGGTACCGGCGTTCTACGTACTCCCGAAAATCCACAAACACGCCACCCAACCGCCTGGAAGACCGATCGTTTCAGCCTGTGATTCACTTCTGGAACCATTGTCATTATACACGGATTTCTTCATGAAGCCATTCATCGGAAAAATGAAGTCATTTATCAAAGACAGCACCGACACCATTAAGATACTACAGAATCTCAACCTGTCTCCTCATTCTGTCTTGGCAACCTTGGATGTAGAGGCCCTCTACACCTCCATCTCCCAGCAAGACGGACTGGAAGCTCTCACCATCTGCCTAAACAAAAGATCCGATACCACGTCTACTCCTACCAATTTCATCTTGGAGTGCATAAGACTAGCTATGACCGAGAATTTTTTCCTTTTTCATAACCAGATTTACCAGCAGATCAAAGGCGTCATCATGGGTGCCACCTTCGCCCCGGACGTAGCCAACTTGTACATGGCTCAGTCCGAGGACGACCATGTGTACAACGATGACAACCCCTATAAAACCCACATCCTACTTTGGCGAAGATACATCGATGATGTTCTCTTGATATGGGAAGGAAGTACAGACCTTTTGATCGAATTCCATGGATGGACCAACCATAGAAACCCACACATAAAGTTCACCATGGAATGGAACTGTCAATCCGTGAACTTCCTGGACCTCCACATCTACCGATCCGGTGACTCACTCAAAACTGAACTATTCAGGAAACCTACAGACAGAAACAGCCTTCTTCACTTTTCCAGTTTCCACCCCCAAGGACTAAAATACAACTTACCATATGGACAATTTCTCCGGGTACATAGGAATTGCACAGAGAAAGAAAAATTTGAACATCATGCTCAACTACTCCAAACACGCCTTAAGGAAAGATGCTACCCAAAAAAATCCATCAGAACGGCCCGAAAAAGAGCAGCCAACACTGACCGAACCATCTGCCTGACCCCGAGCGCCAAGGCACCCATAGACCGGACGGTCTGTGTTACAACGTTCAACCCCATTAGCAACCTGTTGAAGACAACTATAAACAAACACTGGAACCTGATAAAAAACAAAGGAACCTTGGAGAAAAAACCACTGTTCGCGCTTTAAAAAAAAATAGGACCCTCAAAGACAACCTAGTACTCACCTTTCTAGAACCAGAAAAACAACAAACCACTCTGTGGGGCCTTCCACCCATAGTGTGCCACTATTCATGCGACAAGTGCGTCGCATGTCGCTACACCAAGACCAGTAACACTTTCACACATGGTAATTTCACCTGGACCATGCAAAACCACACCAACTGTGAAAGCAAAAACGTGATTTATGTGATCAAATGTCCCTGCGACCTCATCTACACTGGGAAAACCATAAGACCCATAAAACAAAGGATAAGTGAACATCGATCTTGCATCAGAAACTCTATACAGGACAAACCACTAGTGGAACATTTTAACAAAAAAGGCCACACCCACGATGAACTTACGTGGACCATTTTGCAACAACTACAACAACAAAAAAGAGGTGGTGATATCAATCTAGCCCTCACCAGGCTCGAACAGAAATGGGTCCACAGACTAGACACAGTCAAAACCGGCCTCAACATCACCGTAGAGTGGAAACACTTCTGGGACTGAGCTACCCCCATATACTTCAGACTCTCTAGAGTCACCTGGCACCCGTGACAGCAGAGGGGTTCTCCAGGCTGAGTTTCCCTTGTTGAATTGTACCAACTTTATAACAGTCGTTTAACACACTTGGTTGTTTTGCCTGTGGTTCACATGTTTTTAGGAAATGTAATTTCTGAGACCATGGGTTCCTGCCCAGACCAGTTGTGACATTCATTAATTCAATACTGATTATAGATGCACAAAATATGCCATAATCTTGTGACCAGTGTGTACATGGTAATTGTTTTAGATATACCGCAGTGATGCTACACCAGTTTGATCTATCTCTATGTCACTGCTCCAATCACTTCTGCGCCGTGTAACCACCAATGTATTTACTTTGGACATAAAATGTAGCAATTGGCGTATGTCACCTACAGCCATCACTAACTTCATATCACACTTGGTGCATCACCTGTGTTTTCCTACAGTCATGTGTTAGGGTTTAAACGCTCTCGCCACTTTCAAGACATGGTAGCCAGAATCCCAGCCGTTGCTCCATCTATCTGGGCGGGTTTTTCTCTCCATTACCTGCCTCAGCCACTGTGGCCCTCCGTGTCCATTTCCCCTCGGACGAGTTCCAACACTTGAGCACTGGGGCCCCACTTACACACAGGCAGCCCCTCACCCATGTCATTGCTCTCTTGCTATTGGCTAAACAATACTCCAATGATGATTCTCTTCATTCACCAGCTTACCCCTGCACCAAGCGTGCATCCCATTGGTTGAGCACAGTCATAGCTAGTGCCTTTATCTAATGGCCATTACACTCCTCGGCAGAATCCATTGCTGCGAGGAGCGCATCTGCCAATCTCTGACATTGGTAAGTCATTTTGTCATTTTTTACTCCCAATTGTGTCTATTTTTAACTAAGGTCAGGGTGCCAATGTACTTCCAGCTAGTACCACGCTAAAATCATGCTGTCATTTTCACTCGCAATGCGGTCTATTTTTAAACTGAGGTCAGCAGGCCATTGCACTTCCAGCCAGCACCACGCTTCTTCACGAGCATTTTGAATAGCCCCCGAAGCACGACAGATCCCTACACTGTCTTTTGCTACTTTGACACACACAGGCACTGAAAAGAAACGCCTCCAGCGTTTTTGAGGTTGCACAGCAGTCCATATGACCTTGCCACCGCTAGCGCTGTATACACCTCATATAATGCACAAATAGCATGTTCTATTTTAGACACTATACTAGGCACCGGTTGAATATTGTCACGGTATAATGCTTAGTCTTCCATGTTTGGTGCATCAATATCCTTCACCACCTTTAAAAGCATTCTGAATACTGTACCATGTTGAGGCCTCCATTCATTGTGCATTTTTACAATTTTTGAGCATTTTGTAAGCAGCATTTCATTCACCCGCACTATTAGACCCTTGCCCGAGCCATACAGCGGCTTGGCGTTTTTGACCAACAGCCCGATCCACGTTGAGGCTATGCTCATGTATTGACTTCATTTTTATAGACACCAGTTCCAGTGGTGTTATCCAGCTCTGGGTCAAACACGTACTACACAGACACCTCCCACGCTGAAAGCACGTTGGCCTCGCCTTGTGCAAACTACAAACGGTCTCTCCAGAGTGTGTAGCTAACAGCATACATACCTTCTTTTACAGCTTCTTGAGACCATAGGCTGTATTGAGTAGCCTCAGTGACCCGATTCATACGAGTCTCGGCATGTCACATGCAGACATGCATCCAAGAGTCCAGCACCCACAAAAGGACTCCTAGCACAGCGTCCCCGCTGCACCATTGCAAACGGTAAGCTGTTCCATTTTTAAATACACCTTCTGTGTATTGTAGGCACCACTCAGCCTGTATTAACTTACATCTAAATTAACCAATAACGTCCTGAGATCCTGACAACTATCCCTTCCGCCACAGATACCCATACAGACAGCACCACTATCAAGCAACTATGCTGATGAAGGCCACCACCACTTCGGGCCCTTACCAAGCCCTGTTTGGCCGAACCACTTCCGTGTCGATGTCCTGTGGCACAACCCCTGTATATATGTGTTTGTAGATAAGTGTTGTGTACACTTTTGTGTTTAGCACCCCCGGACCTACCACAGTCCTGGGTCGCACTTGGTCTAATCCTAAACCACCACTCACCTGTACTGTATACTTGTGCACCACCCTGGAAACTGTTCCTCAAACAAGAAATGAGGATGATACTTACCTGTATTTCCATTGAAAAAGAAATGTCTGTCCTAAAAAATTTCGTGCTTAGCGAAAGTCTTGTAAATGTTTAAATATATTCATCTGTGCAAAATCGTTTTGAAGGCAAAATAAAATAGCTTCAAAACTTGATAGTTTGTCTGAGGATCTCTTCCCCCTACAGATTGACAACACATTTGGTTAAAGACTTCTCCGGTTCCAAAGTGTTGTATTGCTTGGGACAGTTGATTTTCGATCTCACTATTCTTTTGAAAAGACTACTTCAGCCCCATCAAGTAAGAACTTATAAAAGGCTCCACCCTGAGCAGCATTTCTTTTCTAATTATTTATTTTTGCTCCCGCTTCCCCGCCATTTCCCGCGCTGCCGCCCCTAAGCATGCTTGGCCTCTCTCCCGAGTGCCCCCCGATCCACTGCCCTGTCCTTCCCGACTCACTATCCCAGTCCCGCTCGCAGTGGTGCATATGCCCCCCTTCCATGCTCTCCGAGCGCAGGCCGAAAGGGGAGCACCTGTCCACGCTGGACTCACATGCGCCGCTCAAGACTGGGGCTGGACCCTCAGGACACCTTGAGCTTCCTTGGGCTTGGGCCCGCATGTCAATCTTGCAGCGCTTGTGTCTAGGCGCGTTATAAATGCTGCATCCCATCCCCTCATATCCGTGTAGCGCCCTCTCCACCTGCACTGATCTTGTTCGCATTACATACCGCATTTGTCGCCCTAGCCAAAGCGGTCCCCCGCACAAAACGTCCTTTCCCCTAACCCTTGTTTGGGCCCACCTGAAACCCCTGACGTGCTGTCTACCTCAAGGGCTCCCCTTATATTTTTTATTTTTTTTGGCACCCACGCCAGTACGCTTAACATATCATTATTTCGCTGTGTACTTGTTTAAACTAGGGGTGTACCGAACTTCAGCTTCGAGTAAGTATTCGGCCGAATTCGGGCTGAAAAAAAGCTATTCGGCTCCGGCCGAATAGTTTCTTACTATTCGGCTCTTGCTGAATACTTTAACATTCTCATTTGAATACAATACAACATGAACTCAGAAAGGTAAATATAGACTTCAGTTTGCAAAACTGAATAGAATTAGACCAGACAAATTGCTATCACACAGCTGAAAAATATCTTATATTGTAATCTGCTCTTTAGGACATGTTTTGTTACAGATTCTTAGACATAAAAGCTGCTCATCTTTTATACTTAGCCTGCGACAATACAGGAAAATCTTTTCTTATGGCAAATGTTTATATGCAATGTGCACTTATTTCAGTTGGAAAAGACAAACTGAAAGAAATGTGCATAGAAACTTTCAGTGCTTGTCATGTCACTTCCCATTGCATACGTCATAGTCCCCCCTTTTCTTTTTTTACGGACTTGAGTCCTGAGTTTAACATTATCTGGTATTTTATCAGGAATGATAAGTTGCATATGTTTGTGTATTGGCGAGAAGGAGTGGCTAGGATAAGTGAAAAGTGAGCAGCATTTGGTTGGGTGGGGTGAATAGTTGTGAGATGCAGTTCACACATTTAAGATTTCCTCTTGACTTGTGTCCTGCATGAGCTGACATGAACCATTTTATACATTCCTTTGTGAGCTGGAAAGAAGTTTCAAAACTAGACTGCATCGCCATTTCAACTGGATAGGGAATGCAATGCATCTGATTCACAAAGGCAGTTCTTTTGCATTTGTGAAGCCTCCTCCTTTAACTGGCACTGAATATGCAACAATCTTCTGTACATTTGGTCCCTTCATTTTGGTTAAATTTGCTTTTTTCTGGCTTTTATACTTTAAATAAAGATGCTACATTAATTACAATGAAGAGAAATAAAAGTATTGAATGCATTTAAAATGGTGCTTTAATTGTTTTTTTAATAAGTATGTTTTTTGAAGTTTGGAACATGATTTACTAAATAAAGCAACTATTCGGCTTCATATTCGGCATCGGCCGAATAGTTTACAAACTATTCGGTATTCGGCCGAATAGTAAATATGCTATTCGGTACAGCCCTAGTTTAAACTGTACATATCACCACCATCCTCACATTACTATGTCGCGCCCTCACTACCCGAGCCGAAATGTGTTCATTGCCCCCCCCAACCCCCATCCCCTCTCTCCACTTGCCGTCCTCGCCCACATGGTACGTTCCTACCCCACGCCCCCTTCCCTTCACGTGCCCTTGGACCCTCATGCTGCCCCAACGAACTGCCTCCCCGAGGATGCGCGACTACCAATTTGCGGCGCCCACATCAGCCTACTACATTACTTTAATTCCCAACATGGCACCGTAGCAATTGTTTACGCCTTGGACTCGCAAGCAGCCCCCCAAATAAGCACTTATTCCGCCACAGTTGTGCACAGGCACCTTAAATTGCCATAACCTCTTGTATCACTCATAACATCACCATGTTATATCATCGCCTGCCAACCCTGCAACAATTGAGTATAGGCGAGCCATAAATGCCATAACATAACCATCGCAACACTACCGCGCTGTGCCCCTCCTCCCGCCCCGAACTCATGTTTGCCCTGGGATGAGCTGCCATCTCCTTCCCCCTCAAACCTCGCGTTTGCACCAGCTGTGCTGTGCACGCTTACTGTGCAAGTTTCACCGTGCGACTCATACATTCCACTTGTGTATAGGCGCGTTATAAATGCCGTATCATATCATGTCTTGCATTACCTTTCAAGTATTATACCCCCCCACCCACACCGCAGCCTCGATGATTTGGTTATTGGAGATAAGAGGCAAGAGGGTGAGGCGTCACGGTGCTGCCTAGGTTTTGTTGTACCCATGCCCCTGTCCCTGCTGGACTCTGCCGCCCGGGCTTCCCCAAGCGGCCCCTCTGTTGCCCGTTATTGCCGCCCCATGTCCGACTCCCCCGCCATACTCACTGTCCCTATGCACCGGGCACCGCCCTGTGTACCTTCCTTTCTGCCCCCCTCATTGCATTTTTCCCCCGACCAAATCGCCATTACCATCGACCCCCCCTATACGTGGCGCAATACGCAATACCTGCCGGTAAGATAGCTCAGCGGGTTGAGCGCTTGCTGCTGCGATCTGAGCGTGATCTGCAGGTCGCAGGTTTGAATCCCGGCAAGGCCAACTCAGCCTTTCATCCTTTCGAGGTCGATAAATGAGTACCAATTTCGGTTGGGTGATATTGTATGTAAATATGTGCTCTGTAAAGCGCTTTGGATTAAGGCGCTATATAAATAACACTTCATTATCAAAACCTTTTATTTAATATACATCGAAATGTGTATCTCTCCCATGATGGCTAGTGCCTAGTTAACAACTCGCCCATGAGTGCGAAGAATGGATAAGTACTTAGAGCTGCTGAATGCGTAGAGCGGACGGAACAAGTGAAGTATGTAGATGGATTCTATATTGATAGAACGAATGATATTTGTGAATAGAATTGATCACATATATGGATCGAACGGGTGGATGGAAAGGATGAAGTATGAAGATGTTATGGGTGAAATATGTGGACGTAGTGCATAAAACAACTTAGAATACACGGAACGGTACGCGTGAAATATGTTGGATGGAGTGCATAAAACAACTTAGAATACACAAAACGGATCTGAGTAAATAGAGCGGATTTGGGGCGGACAGGAGTGTGAATGGCGGACAGGAGTGCGAATGGCGGACATGAGTGCGTGTGACGGACATGAGTGCGTGTGACGGACAGTGCGTGTGGCGGACATGAGTGCATGCATGAGGCTGACAGGAGTGCAAGTGTGAGGCAGACAGGAGTGCATGCGTGGGGCAGACAGGAGTGCATGCGTGGGGCAGACAGGAGTGCATGCGTGGGGCGGACTGGAGCGCGCTGGGCGGACTGGAGTGCATGAGTGCGTCGAGCGGACCGGAGTGTGTGGAGCAGACTAGGGTGCATGGAGTGGATAGGAGTGCATGGAACTAACTGGAGCGCATAGAATTGCGTGACATATGTAGTATGGTTTGGAATGCAGGGAGCGTTTGAAAGAGCATATAACCCATCATATCACACCACCACGCTTACTCTCTTCTTTACACCATCACTCAACTAGAACGCAGAGATACTAGGACACCATTCGGTATAACTGCTCTCATACCAACATCCGCCGCACACTCCCCATCGTTCTAAGTGAACACTGCTGGTTACACACCCCCAGCCAGGCGTTGTCCTCAGGCCTAACGCAGCCACGTTCGGTCTGGATAAATCCTGCCGGAACTAACACATACTCCTGATATCTCAACCACCACACCTACCGCTAAGAAGCAGCTATTACACGAATACCGCACCAGCTGCACACATACCCAGTGCTCACACGCACCTTTGAATCTCTCTACTCTCTCTACTGATCTGAACTTCGGTTCCCAAGGGCGTTCAACCTACCAGCGCCTCCAGACCATACCAATGGTACATAAGGCGCTATATAAATGCAAAATAACATAACAATAACATGACAAAATTACTTTTCTAGTGGTGCTTAGCCTTGTGAAGGATACTATTTGAACAAAAGTAAAGAAGAACTCTTAATGTAACAACTATACAATTTATCCTCACCGCCTGCCACCAGTGTTAGGCAAAGTTTGTATGCAGTACCCTTTGGGACCACTACACACAACTAGGACTACAGGTGTAAGCAAAACCAACCTTTGGTATAAGTCTGTACTACACAGTTTCGTGGTAGCATTGCTGAGCAGCCAGGCTTATCTTAAGAGGGAATGTGAGCTGTAAGGATGTTACACAGAGGTCTATAATTACAAGTATTCAAATAGACTCTTATAATCAAGGTTTCTTGGTAAAACACTTATTAATTTATTTCACAGTCAGTTATTAAACATTTACTAGAATGAGGCAATCTATATCACACAAAAATATACTTCAGTACTTCACAATATCAGGTTCTGAGGCATTTGAACTACTTTGAAGGAGGAGCAAAATGGCAGTCAGAGCATTTGAAGTAGGAGCAAAAAGGCATAAGGTAATAAAACAAATATTACAGTTACTCTAAAACAGTGAAAATAGTTTGAGTTCACCAGAGGAGCTGATTCAATGCAATAGGTTAGGGCAAACTCAATGGGCTAAAGTCTTGTATAGGATAAAGCAGTTCTGGAAGTTAAACGGAAAAGTCTTTGCCAAAGTTATCAGAAGTAGTTTGTAAAAGAAAGATTCATATGTTGGGTCACAAGCTGACTAGGCCTGCAAGTTGCCAAAGTTTCAACCACTTTCGCAGTGCGAGGTAAGTTCAATCATTCCCTGGTATGAGCCTTCTGTTAATTGCAGAGATATACGCAGATTGTCACGACTGTTAGAAGCCACTAGAAGTGAAACATCAGATGCCCTTGCTAATATCACTATTGAGTTGAAAGCTGTGCGCCTTGTAGCAATGCAGAGCAGAGTAGTACCATATATGATTTTGGCAGAGAAAGGAGGGGTTTGTCAGATTATCGGTAAAAAATGCTGGTCATTCATACCAGACACCTCCCCCTCAGTTTGGCATGCCTGTTACGAACGTCCGTCCTGCTCCCCACCGCAAATGCCCTTCACACACAGCAGTCTGCAACACACCAAAATAACCACACGGGAGACCAGGAGTAGAAAGGTTTGGCATGTATTGAAAGCAGTTACCAAACGCCTGGGTAAACTGCTCTGCCACCTCAGACCAGTTGCATCCTTATGTACAGACAAGGTAGCTACTCCAGTCCTCATCACTCATGTTACAGTGTTCCCTGCGGGCTGCGTCCGGGCCCATGTAAGGCATGTAGGGGCAATCAGAGGACAAGAGATAAGTTGCCAGGTTCTGAGAATAATGTCTTCCTGCACATAGGGCAGTTTAGCCTTGGGGTCTGGTTACAGCTTGTAGCCACGAACAGCGTGTACTTCTCACAGAGATGGTTTCCCACCGCCTGAGGCGTGTACGTCACGCATTCCACAGCCATTGTGACCTTGCTGGAGCCAGCCCAATGCTCTCCTTGCGCAGGACCTCAAGAAAGCAGATAAACACATAGTTAGATCTTGTAATATTCACCCACTTTTCTTTTTCTCTTTCTACAAGCGTTGTCTAATAGTTTGCATATCTACAGTTTCCATTCCTTTTTTCCGCCCTATACATTTTACAAGAGCAATAATACAGTATATACATAGCAATAACACCAAAAGGACCATGATACCTGCTGCAATCTTGTGTCCTAGTTCCCCATAGGCCATGTTAGCCATGCCCACCAATCAATTGCTCCACTGCCATCCATTGCAATCTGTTGGTATACCTTTGCTTGTCTTTTTATTACTGCGATGTCTTTAGTTATAAGGCCATCCTCTTCCAAGTACACACAACAAGAGCTATTAAAAGTTGTGCATACTCAACCTTTGTGGGCCAACAATAAATCAAGAGCCATTCTATTTTGCATAGCCGTTGCACCTATGCTATGTATCCCCTTTTGCATGTGCCCTAGTGCATCTGCGGTAGCATTTGCAAAGATCTCTAATGAGGCGGATATATTCACTATGGCCCTCTCTAGCTCATATATCCCTAGTGATGGTATCAATATTCTGACAAATTGTTGGAATCCTGTGTTATGGATCACCAGTGGGTTATCGCTGCTGTCCCTTTTATTCCTGTGCGTCCCTTGATTTAGTCCCATAATGGTCACGTCTGGTCGTAAATGTCCTACTGTGCAGACACCCTCCCGCCGTCTGGGCAAGGTTTTGTAGGCCCGCCCTCCACAGAGCCAAAACAGCCCTGGGGTGTACAGGTGTATTTGGTAGCTATTCCCGTTAACCAGTATCCCGTTTATAAATTGCCAAACCCACAAAGTAGCTTGTTTCATTCCTAACCACTGGGTCCTAACATCTGCAGTCATCTGGGTGTACTATGCATCCCCTTGCATCCATTATTTCCCCATGTATGTTGTACCTAGTTACATTTATCTCCCCGTGCCCTTCCGCATCATAACAGGTACATATTACCCTCTTGAAAACCGTAGATGTAACTTTCTTTTGTGTCTATCGTGATTGTCATGGCACAGGGCCCATATGTCTCTACCGCATAATCCTGTGGTCGTGCCTCCCCCCAGATTTAATGCAGAAGGGTGCAGAAAGTGATTCTTGGAACGTAAATTAGGTTACCGCCTGTCCAGTTACGTCCTTTCTGGTCCCTGCCCTTACATTCCCCTCCCATGTTTCCATAGTGAATGGCTCTGCCACTAATGGTGTTCCTTGTTGTGCATGCGTAGGGAACTGTAAACATAACCAACAATTGATATGTAGAATGTGTCGGCCACCGCCTTCGTTATGTTGATAAATCCATTCATATGCCATTTCGCAGCGGCAATAGACAGTACTGAGAACATTGGCCATATACACAGGCATATCTGGAACACAAAAACACATACATTTATCCAGATACTTTTGCTGTACTATCTTTTCGTACTTTTTTCCCTTTTTTTACTCCATCCATCCTACTCCTTTCATGCTCTTCACTTCTACATATTCCCTTCCATTCTTCACTCTCTTCAGCTGGCTCAGGTGCCTCATAACCAGACCTTCCCCATCCCATTGGTCAATGCAGTACACTACGTTATTAAGCCTGTCAGTTGCCACATAGGGTCCCTTCCATTTAGGTTGACTTTTCACAGTTCTAACCTCATTTCCTAGCATTACTGTATGATGATATGTAATGTGCATATAAAACGTTGTGATCTTTGTGTGCCTCTGTTGTCAGTGGCAGCAATAACTTCTCAGTGCTAGGCATATTTCTTCCAAACAGTACTTCGTAAGACGAGTACCCGATAGCTGAGTGTTGTCCTGATTGCAGCCTGTGCAGTACAAATGGAAGGAGTAGGTCCCATTGTGATCCTTCTTCATCCATTATCTTAAATAGTTCTTTTTGGAGCTCCAAGTTCAATCTCTCGACCATCCCGGCACTTTCGGGGTGGTATTGTCATGATCTCTGCTTCCAAAAGGTCAGGGTTTTCCCAACTCCCTTGGAAGCAGATCCATAACCCAGGTTCCGAGTGCCAACCAGTCCCAATTGGGACCTTTTGGCACCAGGCTCATAAATATGCCCAGTCCCAGCGCTGGAAGCGCCAGGTTCATAATGCTTGGGTGGACTTACCTGCAGCAGACCATGCTGCTTACTTGCCTGCCAGTTGAGCAGGAGCCACTCCCTAGGTTCAGAACACTGGAACTCTTCTGGAAAGCAGGAACTCTTTTCTTACCTAGGCGTGGCTGTGGAAGGAGACACCTAAGCACTACAGGAGGCTATTTAAACCACACCCGATGGATAAATCTTGCTTTGCGTTATTCTGCATCCTCTGCAGCAGAACGCTCATCGTGTCTTCTGCATCTGATCCTGGGCCTAAGGAAAAAGGCTTACCATCCTGAATCCAGTCTTCAGCAACACCTATAAAGACAAGAAAGAACAGGTTAGCATTACGGTCTTCAGTGACAGCGCTTCACTTACCTGGTCCATCGGCTGTCACCAACGCCTCGCACTGCATTCCGGCATCTGAAAGACAAAAGCTTACCAACTCTTCGCACGCTCCGGAGGCCTTCGGCGCTGCATCCCGCATCTGAAAGACAAAACAAGGTGCGTTTAAAGACATTGGGGAACTTTAATACTCACGTGCCATTACTCCTTTCCACATCTAACCCAGTGGGTATTCCGGCACCCTGCAGCCGCTCCGAACTTGTACCTGCAAAATAAAAAGACAGTTAGAGCGCATCGTGAAGCAGGCAACAAGCGCTTACTTACGTGCTTCCAGGCGCTTCTATTCATCACACGGGCTCCATCTTCAACTCACTTCAGCCCGTCATCCGCCATCGCCGGAACCCTGCAAAACAAGAGACATCATTACTAAAGACTTTTAAAGACATTAGAATTACTCGAAACTTACCGTTCGTGCAGTAAACGACGGACAGCAGTCCTCTGAAGTCAGGAGGCCTGCTCCCCTTATCCAGTGAAGAAACTGGTTACAGCACCCTGCCCCGAGGCAGATGGAGAGCACAGCGTTCACTTACCTAAGGTGAGAGCGTTAACCTTTGGGGTTCTACAGGAGAAGAGAAAGGGAAGAAGAGAGAGACATTCAATAACCCAGTTCATTAATCCCATATTTTCTATCTGCAGACATCTTACCCTTCGAGTCAGACATACAGTGCACAGAGGTCCAGCCCAAAGAGCCAGCCGTGTGTTACACATCACCTTTGAAGATACGGTATACGCCCAGTCAAGACCGGCGCCTCTACGGGAATCAGGTGAGCGTTACAGGTATGGGATGTGAAATCTCTGTTCAATTCATAGTTTTGCACACAATGTTCGTGTTAGCTCAGCCGAAAAATGGCTACCATTGTCTAATGTCATCTTTGCCGGAACGGCAAACCTTGCTATTATGTCCGGCAGTAAGATTTTCACTATCGTTTTTGCCGAGCAATTTCTTGTTGGGAATGCCTCTGGCCATCTGCTGAATGTATCAACGATCACCAATATATATATATCTGTGCCCTTTTTCTGTTTTTGGCAGTGGACCCACATAATCTAGATGTATATCTTGCCATGCTTTTGTGCTGTATTTCTCGTGTTGCAATAGGCCCATCTTCTCCTTTCCTCTCCTGTCTCGCTTCCAGCATGTTACACAGTTGGACCCATGTGTTTGCCAATCTTCCAATATCGTTGGCCACCAGCCCATCACTGTCAGGCGTCAGTATCCATTTTCTCCCCTCTCATGAGTTCAGTAGCCGTGTGCCCATAGCAGGACATCTCTCCTTAATACTGTAGGCAGAATTATTACCCATTGTCCGCATGATTTGTACCACTACGTGTTGTCCTTCCATTGGATGAAATCACACTCTTGTTTTGAGTTTCTGTACTCCATTAGTGTCTTGTCCTCTTTCTGTAATTCAGAAGGAGTCTTTCCCTGCCGCCTTGTTCCTCTGCCTTCCCTCTGTGCAGCGTTATTTTCATTGCCCCTTCTCTTGCGGCCACATACCATTAATTTTCCTATGTTTCTGGTGGGGGTGGTGCTGGCCATTCTTCTTCCTTCAGTACTTCACCTTGTGGGGTTGTTAGACCCTCATCCTCTCTTTCTAGAGGTTCCATGGGGCAAAGGTGTGTGTGAGCATACTTTTATTGCCAATTGTGCTGCTGCGTCTGCCGTGTTGTTTCCTTATGCAAATCTACCTTTTGTTTTGTGAGCTTTTGTTTTGATGACCCATATTCTATGGCGCTGTCCTGATAGTTCATCTATAAATTTCCAATCTTCTTCAAACTTTTTTTTTTTAAACAATTTTTATTTTTTATATAACAAACCACACACCAAACATTACAGCACTTTCGGACGATCAAAGTCCGCATCAAAACATCACTTTATACAATATCATTCTTCCTCTCCCTCCCTCCCCAAAAACTTGAGTCGTCTCCTCCACGCCATCTACCTGGGATCTTTCGGGTTTCTCAGTATTTGTCAACTCACATGTGTCTTCCGTTTCAAGATTGACCTGGTGGGGGTTTGTCATTATAGTCACCAGTTGCCTCCAGGCTATCAGAGGGCCCACTTCCTCCTCTCCTCCCCTAGTGACAGCTTCATACCACACCACGGTTTCGGCTTCTGCCCATTTCAAGAGGTCTGCCCACCATGTCTCCACCCTGGGCCTCTGGGTCGCCTTCCAAACCATAGCTATTCTACGCTTGGCTAGGATATAAGCTTGGTCCTTCATCTTACTGACATGTTTTGAATTACGTGGTCTAGGGAAACACCCGAGCATGCATCCACAGGCAGACCCCACGTCGAGCACCACCCCTCCCCTGGCCATTTTCATCTTTATTTCTTCCCAGAATCTCTGCACCTCAGGGCAAGCCCAGAACATATGCAACAGTCCTGCTTCTACCTCCTCACACTTGGGGCATTTCTGTGTGGTCGCGCCTCCGAACCTGACTATTCTCCCGGGGGTCAGATAAGCTCTGTGGGTGATATATAACTATCTGCTGGAGTCTAGCATTCCGGGATACCTTCTTGTGGTATCTTTGGACTCTATCCCACTGTCCCTCTGTCATGGGTTCCCCCATCTCTTCTTCCCAGTCATGCCTCAATTGTAGCAGCTCCCTCCCTGCTTTTGCACTCAGGAGTTCATATATCCGGGATATTTCGTGCCCTCCCTCCGAGACATCATACATCGATTCTAGGGTGGCATCAGGTTCTTCCGCTAATACCGTCTCAGGCCACCTCTCCCTCACCAGTTTCATGATCCTGGTGTAAGTAATATATTGGCCTTTATGCACCCCTGTCTCCTCATGCAGCCTTTGGAATTCCAGTGCCTCCCCCTCCTGCCATACATCTCCGAGGGTGGCTAGGCCCACTGGTTCCCAATATCTCCGGACCCCCTTGAACAGTTGAGAATCTTCCCCGCATAGCGCCGCCAGTGGGACCTGTTGAGAGTGCGGGTCTGGGTCGCCCACAGTCCTCCATGCTCTGCGCCAGACTTCCCAGCCCAACACCAAAAGACTCCCCATCCCTTATGCAACCACACTGTCTCTCCAAGGAAGTATGGGGCTGTATCACCTCGTAGGAGCCTAGCCTCAGTCGAGTCCTCTGCAGTAAGCCACCTAGCTACATACATCAGCTGTCCTGCTAAATAGTACAGTTCAAAGTTCGGTAGGTTTATGCCCCCCCATCACACACATTTTGTAGTTTCCACAGGGCCACCCTATGTCTGGAGCTGTGCCATATGAAGCCCCTGCACAGGCCATGAAGTCTCACAAAAAAGCATCTAGGGATCAAATACGGGACATTCACAAAAAAAATGCAGGAGTCTGGGCAATACCACCATTTTGAGCAGCGCTGCTCTTCCCATCATGGCAAGGGGTAATCTAGACCAGAACACCATACCGTTTTTGATTCCATCCACTGCTTTTTCCGTATTATGCTTGTGCTCTGCCTCAACACTATGGTAGATGTGTACACCCAGATATCTGAACGTCTCAGCCTGCCAAGGTATCTGCAGAATGGGAAGCTTTTCCAATGGGATGCCCTTATACCTGCCCAGGGGGAACAAGCTGGACTTTCCAGGATTCACCGATATGCCCGAGAGAGTGGCATACCGATCCATCACCTCCAGCACATATTGCAGGTTTTCCTCCGGGTAGCGCAAATAAAGCAGCCTATCATCTGCGTATAGTGATATTAGGTGTATTCCTCCTGTCGTACTGATCCCTACCTCCCCGTATTGGTGCCTCAGGTAAATTGCCAGGGGCTCTAATGCTAGAATATATAACATGGGTGACCAGGGACAACCTTGTCTGGTCCCTCTGCCGAGTTGCCATTTATCTAAAATTACTGTTCCTGTTTTCACTCTCGCTATTGGGGAACTATATAACAGCTGGGCCCACCTAATGTATCCAGGTCCTATCCCGTATCCAGCAACCACGGCCACCGCACTGAATCAAAGGCTTTAACCGCATCCAGGGACACAATAGCTAGCTCGCCCGAGTCTCCATCGGTCTGATCAATGATGTGGTGCAGCCTCCTGTGGTTGTCTGTTATATTTCTACCGGGCACGTAGCATGTTTGGTCTGGATGTATCAACTTGCCTATTACTCTCTTAAGTCTGTTGGCCAAGCGCCTCTGTGAGAATCTTGCTATCCTGGTTGAGCATAGACAAGGGCCTGTAAGACCCACACTCCACTTCCGATTTGCCCGGTTTTAGGAGCGGGATGATCACAGCCTCCCAGAGGGACGCCGGTAATTCCCCTCGCTCATAAGCTGCATTGAACATGGCCAGCAGCGGCTGGAGTAACTCCTGCTTGTATGTTTTGTAAAACTCACTGGGTAGCCCGTCCGATCCGGGCGCTTTACATGGGGGCAAGTGTTGAATCACCGCGTCCAATTCGTCCACAGTGATGGGGGCCTCTAGCTCTGCTCGTTCCAGGTCCTCCAAGTTGGGCAAACCTATGTCATCTATTGTTTCCTGTATTTCTTGGCTCATGTCCTTTCCTATATCCTCATATAGTCGTTTGTAATATTTGAGGAACTCCTTGTTTACCCCTTCCTGTGTGTTACATATTTGGCCTTCCACGTCTCTTACCTCTCTGATCACTGCACATGGGTTCTCATTCTTGTATAGCCATGCCAGTAACCTACCTGGCTTATCCCCCCCAGCGTGAAGCCTCTCTGTATATTTCTTATAATTTAGCTTGCACAATCTATCCAAGAGTCCGCTACAGGTCATCTGTAGATCCCTTATCCTAGCGCTTGCCCCTCGGGTGGTCCCCCCACTCTGTAACAGGTCCTCTAGCTCTCTTTCTGTTTCCTGTAATTCCCTTTCGATACCCCCTTCGAGCCCTTTGGATTTGAATATAGCTACCCGACGCACCACCACCTTAAATGCCTCCCAGACTGTTCCCACGGTGCTTACGCTGCCCATGTTGATTTCGAAGTATTCTTCGATGGCCTCCCTCAGATCCTCACGAAATCCTGCATCCTGTAGAGCCTCAGCTCTAAGCCTCCACGTCGGGATTCGCGCTCTGGGAGGTTGGTGTTGCCAATATATGACCAAAGGTGAATGGTCGGAGAGTACCCGGGCCTTGTATTCCGCACCCACCATCTCTCCCGCTATCTCAGTGGCAACAAGCACATAATCCAGTCTCGTATGAAGGTCATGTGGGGCTGCGTAATGTGAGTACTGCCTGTCCCGGGGGTGCAACCGTCTCCACACATCCTCTAGACCGAAATCTGCTAGCAAAGTCGTTAGCGCCTTTGCCGTCGGTGTTTGTTTAACTGCTTTGTCATCTGACCTATCTATCCTCGGGATCAGGGTACAATTGAAGTCCCCTCCCCATATCGTTGCGGCACCTGCCCAGGGGCTAATTTTATTATATAGGGACCTAAAGTATGCTGCTGCATCGTGGTTGGGGGCATACAAGTTTACGATGTTCACTTCTCTACTTTCCAGGAGACCCACCACCACCACCATTCTACCTTCAGGGTCTGTCGTTGATTTAAGCAACCGGAACGGCACATGCGGTGCCACCCATGTGATGACTCCCCTTGCGTATGCTGAGTATGTAGATCCTATGACATGACCCTTCCATTTACGCCTAACCACCTCCAACTTCTCCCTGGTGAGGTGGGTCTCCTGTAGCAGGACTATGTCAATTCACATCCTCTTCAGGTACATCATCACCTTATTGCGTTTCAGGTAACTATTGAGGCCCCGCACATTCCAGGTCACAACTCTGAGATTATCCGAAGCCATTGGTCTGATTCTCTTCCCTCCCCCACTCCCTCTGATGTCTATTCAGATGGCACATTTCCCGACTCTTAACTTCCCCAACCTCACCCTCTCCCCCGCCCCCCTTTCCCAAACCCTTCCCCACTGCACACAACCCCCCCTCCCTACCCAACCCCAACAAATGCCCAGCTCCATCCCTGGATCTCAGGCCCACCCGCGTTTGGTCCTGTCCCGTAAACCAAGGGCTAGGACCCCGCGGGGCGTCACCGAACTAACAGTGACCTAACTAAGCTCAATGTTATGAGGTTCGGGGGATTTCACCCAGGAGCTCCCTTTTGTCTAATTGGGAGTGTCTGCTACTCGCAAATCTTTCAAGAGTATGTTTACTGCAATACATTTCCCTACAAACTTTATTTAGTACTATAAGCCAGTCCCAATGTTTTGCGCTATGGCACTAGGGATGACCCAGTGCGCGTTACTTATCTTCATCGGCTCCTTCCTGGATACTGGGTTCTTGGGGACGACCCTGCATGTCCAGCCAGCCGATAGCATCCTCCAGTGTCTCGAAAAACAGAGTTTTGTTCTTATAAAACACTTTCAGTTTGGCCGGATAAAGCAACATATATCTGTGGCCAGCTTCTCTCAATCTCCTTTTCACCGACACAAAGTTCATCCTGCTGCGCTGCACATGCAAGGTGTAATCTGGGTACGCTGTGATTTTCGCCGGCCCTCTTTCGATCGTGCCTCCCTTCCGGAAGAATTCGAGAATCTTCTCTCGATCCCGGTAGTTTAGGATCATTGCAATCAGCGGCCGCAGGGGGGATCCAGGGGGTGGTCTCCTTGTTAAAACCCTGTGTGCTCTCTCGACTTCAAACTCCTGGGTCAGTGCGCCGCCAGTGATTTCCTGAAGAAGCATGGTTTCCACATATTCCATCAGGTTCGGCCCTTCCATTCCCTCTGGCAGTCCCACGATACGAATGTTGTTGCATCTAGCGTGTCCTTCTGCTGCCTCGGCCCTGTTCTCTAAATTGCCCACACGCTGTACTAGGGCATGAAGTTCCGATTCGTGGCCGGCACATGCTGAAGCATTTGGGGCCATCTCCTTTTCCAGGGTCCCTGTACGCTCTGCAAGCGTCCTCACATCCTGTCTCAGCAGGGTAACTTCTTCCTGGACCGCTCCAATCTTGAGGTCTAGTCCCACTTTAAGTTTGTTCATTGCTAGGCCCTAGTCTCTCATGCAACTTTCAGGTCCGCAATTGCTTCCAGCACCTCCTGGATCATGCCCGGTGTTTCCGCCACTACCGTGGTAGTGTTGTCCTTGCTTTTGCCCCCTTCCGCTCCTGGGGGTGTTTTGGCGTAGGCGTCTAGTCTGGGCTGCTTGTTCTTGGGTCTGACTGTTTTGGTAGACATTGTGTTGTGCTGTACGGGCGCGAGCCAGTGATTTCACCTCACTCGCGAGTCAGCGCTGCACCAGGCCACTCTCCGTGCTCAAGAGTCGCCTCAGCCGTATTAGGGTGTGTCCTTGTCACCCTGCACTTCCAGAATGGGCTGTGTCCTCCCCCGTATCCGTATGCCTGTGGTATTGCTCAGCCAACCTCCACCGTGGTACTGCCAGTGGTCGGTGGTTAAATACCCACCTTGAGTCTGCTAATATCTTCTTCAGCTCTCTGCTGGCCCCAGGACCCAATGTTTCTGGTCTTGTGTGGGATGCTTTCCTCTGGCCCCTTGGCCTTTGTGAGTGTGTCCAACAGCAGGTCAGCCCCCATCCATCCTCAAGTAACCTTATTCGGGCCTCCGTCTGCCACCATGTTCATGTCTTCTGCGGCTAGTATGCCCCACCAGGGCTTCAACTCGCCTGCGCTCTTTTGGGCCCACTGTGTCTGTCTTAGGCACTATATGCACTCAGTGGTTTAGGCGCACTGCTTATTGATCCTTTCGGCCCGTATCTGGTGCTCTCGCTCTTTCCTGCGCAGGGGCCGTGAAATGCGGGCAGGGGTCCGCGCCCAACGTCTCATATCCGGCAGTCGCTGCCCCCAGCTGCACAAGGGAGACCTCCCCAGGCCCCACCGTACCCAGCTGGGGCCAGGTGTTCATCGCCACTTTGGGCTCTGCAGGGGCCGCCCGCCCGCTCGTGATCACTTCCAACTGCGGTCCCGGGCCGCTGGTGCTCCGGGCAACCGCAGGGGTCGACGCGTTATGTCGCGCGCCCTTCAGATCTCCTGCGGCGCCAGGCACCCGATCTGCCGGGGATCTGTCCCCGCTGCGCAGCACCCACCTGGCTCCTGCGCCGCCAGCGTCCTTTGGTGCCGGCAGCGCCTCGGCTTCCTTGCTCTGCTGGCCCCCTCAGTGCACTGTGGCCGGGGGCGGCACATACGGCCAGGTCCGCCAACCGGGCTCGTTCCTACTCCATCGGCAGGGCTCGAGCAGGCAGTTGGTGTGTCTTCCACAGCACTGGTGCGCTTCGCTGCTGTGGCGCTGCTTATAGTTCTTTCCGGCCGGCCGTGTACCGTCCCCCTTGGTTTATCCTCCGCAAGCAATGCGGCGCAGCGGCAACCCGGGCCCGGCCATAGCCGAGAGTTTTCTTATTCGTAGTGCCTCGGTCAGTTTATGACCCTTTGTCCTCCTCTGGCCATTTTGTCTGCCGTCACGGCCCGAGTCCTTATTTTCTTCCGAGGCCGTATCTCGCTCATCCTGCTACAGCCTGCACTTCCACGGTGTCCAAAACGCGCACCAACTCTTCCAACATCCGTGGGTATGTTGCCAGCAGATCTATTATTCTGCAAACCTCCTTTTTTTGCTTTGGATCGATGTTGGATCGCAGGAGCTCGTCTCTCTACGCGGCCATCAAGCCACGCCTCCCCTTCAAACTGTACTGCTGACCCATCGGTCCCCCGATAGTTTTGGTCTCTCCACCATTGTAAGTATATGGTGAGCCCTTTAAACACATAGGGCCTCATTACACGGAAGGCGGTAAGGGTTAACGGTCACCGGTAATGGTACCGGTGACCGTTAACCCTTACCGCCTTACTACGAGGTCCCTTTGCGGGTTGGTACTTTAACGCCTGCTTTTTAGCAGGCGGTAAAAACCAACCCGCAAAGGGACCAGGGTTCTAATTACGGTACCGCAATTTGCGGTACCGTAATTAGCACCTTTCCCATTCCCATTATGCCCTATGGGGCAAAAATGGGAATGGGGAAGGGCAATGGGGGAAGGGGGAATTACCGCCCCGCCAACCTTGGAATAGGGCGGTAATTCCCCTTTCCTCCAAGGCGGTGCCGGTATTTTACCGGCATGGACCAAGGTGCTATTAGCACCTTTGTCCACCACCTACCGTGTAATGAGGCCCATAGTCTGAGTCCACTACCACCATTGTTTTCACTGTCGGAGGTATTTTCTGCATTTTTTCAAGTGCCAATACTACCGCTCGGAGCTCGCCGTACTGTGCACTTTTTCCTTCAAACACCATCGAGTCATGCTGCCACTGATCATTTTGCCTGTACGCTACCGCTCCGTGTAGCCTATTATTCACATAGGTCGAGCTTTCATCACAATAGAATGTGGGGCCATAAAAGTCTTTGTCAGGTGCGCAAGCCCTAAATATGTTGTGTAGTGTGTTCACTGTTACTGCCCTGCACTCATGTGGCTCATCCAGTCTTATGCTGTCCCCTGGTATGTACTTGTCCTCGCCTTCCTCAAAGTGTAGCGTAATCGTGGTAAGAAAGTGTAATCCATTTCCCTATCCTCTGTGTACTGACATTGCCCTGATGTATGTTTGAGGATACCAGCATCTGTAGTGTTTTTTTTGATAATGCATGTAGCCCTCCCCCAGTAGTTATGTATCTGAACTTGTTTATTGCCCAGTAAAGTGTGCATAGCTGTCTTTCGCATCTGGAGTATTTTAATTCTGTTGATTTGTAGTTCATTGAGTTACATGCCGCTAAGTGATGAGTATACCCATATCTTTGTGTCAGTATTGCGGCCTCTGTACTTTCCACTATTATTGGCCATATGTAGAATGGCATATCCGGATTCTGGCTCACCAAAGATGGCACCCGATTTAATAAATCCTTCAATTTTTGAAACGCCTCAGTGTGTTCCTCCGTCTAGTCAAATCTGTCTGTTCTTAATAATTTGAGCAGTATTTTTGTATGCTCTGTAAATAGGGGCGTGACATTTCTTGAGAATCCCAAAATCCCTATCGACTGTGTAATGCTGTGTGAGCTGTTGGGAGTGCTAATGAGTTAATTAACTGCATCCTGTCTCTACATATGCTTTTTCCTTTTCCTGATATGGTCACTCCCACAAATCGCACTTCATTGCTACAAATCTGTGCCTTCCTGCCATTCAATTTGAGCCCACCCTCTTGTAATTCCGTTAGTACTTCCCCTAGGTGTTCTTTATGTGACCGCTTGTTTTCGCTGCATATCAATAAATCATACACATTTTGAATAACATTTTTTGGACATGTGATGCCCTGCAGTATGCGTTTCATCCTAGCGTGGAAGATGGTGGGACTGTCCCTTAGTCCCTGTGGCAGCACATTCCATACATACACCAGCCCTTCTACCGCGAAAGCTGTCCGTTCGCGGGAATCCTCATGCAAGGGGAGGGAGTAGAATCCATTGGATATATCGAGGACACTGAAAACCTGCATCCCTGGTTGTATTTTTTTCATCATTTCCAGAAATGATGCCACCAACTATGGTCTAGATTGTAGGTGTTGGTTAATTATGCGGTAGTCAATCGTTAGGCGGAATGAGCCATCTGGTTTCTTAACTGCCCATACTGGTGACACCGCCGAGATTCACTGCCTTCTTCATCCTAACCCCAGCCTCAGGCCTCCCTACACGGCTCTGATTGGCTTTCTGGCCGTTTTTCACCAGCCTATCCAGTGAGCCGACAGGCGAAAGCCGGCCCACGTCTGCAAGGCCCAAGGAGACAAGGCCATCACCTGTCCTCAGCCTGTCACCAGCCGTCTGCCTCTGCATGAACCCCTGCACTTTGGAATTAAGGTAACATTACAGCCCTAGTGGCTATCGGACCATTGTCTGCTTTGTTTGAACACCTGTCCCTGAACTATTCCTCTTGCCCATGTGTACACGCCACCTACCGACTCATAGTGCTATCCTACTTTCACTAGCCTGCTGTGTCACAGGTGCACGCTCGAACTATATTTGCTTCTTAACCATGCTCAGCGACCTGTACTCCCATCTCCCATTACTCTCGTCTTCACCTCCTCCCACAGCCACGTATTCACCTTGATGTGTTTTCATTACTGCTGCACTGTATGTGTTATCTTTATTGCTGCACTGTACTATGCCACAATCATGCGCATGTGTTCTATGATACACTTGTTTCTTTGGTGAAACCCCTCATATTTGTGTCATTTGAACTGCTGCCCATTGGTTGTCTACACTTCGTGGCACCACATAGGTATTGACCTTGCTCCATACTTGGTAACTTAACCTGCTACCCTACTTGCATTACCTTATCAGGGCTGTCTAAACGGCTAATTAGCTAACTGTTACCCTGCCTACATGCCTCACTTGTATTAACATATTTTGTCCACCACCGCTGCCCACTTGCAATCTGGCCTAGATGCTCAGATGCCATACTTGCACGGTACAATCTGTGTTGCATAAACTGCCAATTGTGAATAGATATCTCACCCAGTTGCCTATTGCCACTGCCACACTCGTGCTGCTTGGCGGTGAGCTGGCCCAGGTGCCTCACCTGCATTGACCTACTTTGTTTACTCTTGCTGCCCAATTGTGTTCTGGCCCAGGTGCCTTACCTGCATTGACCTACTTTGTTTACTCTTGCTGCCCAATTGTGTTCTGGCCCAGGTGCCTTACCTGCATTGACCTACTGTGTTTACTCTTGCTGCCCAATTGTGTTCTGGCCCAGGTGCCTTACCTGCATTGACCTTCTTTGTTTACTCTTGCTGCCCAATTGTGTTTTGGCCCAGGCGCCTAGTTGCCTCACAAGTACTGCCTTATTCGTGTTGACCAACTGGTACCCGGAATAGGTGCCTCTATTTGCACCGCCATATCCCTGCCGCTTAACTGAGTAAGATGTTAATTCTAACTATTCTGTTTTGCACTATGGCTGCCACATTACATACTGGTACTAGAAGCCTAGCGTGCTTCACTGAGCTCCCTCTAGCACCCATACTAGATCCTAGCCCGTTCAAACTGACAAATACAGCTTTACACTATGCTACGCCCTCACAACCCGCATTCCATATTGCCCCAGGGCCAGCATCCTTTGCTTCCCGACCTTGTGCCACGTCTAATAGAAACCTTAGACTCCGCGCCAGATTAACAAAATTACACGAACCACTAAGAAGATCCCTACCTCCCACCAACCTGAAGACCAACCTTCAGCATACTTTGAAACCCATTCATTCTAATGTATCACCTTATCATTCTATCGCCAATACTAATGCCCACCAAACCAATAATCATAAACGGAAATCAAGCGATAATATCACAGCTAAACCTGTCCAGGTCAAAACTGTTACTGAGGCCCCCTCCCTTAAAGGAGCACTTCTCAACGCAAGATCGCTTGTCGCCCATGCCCTTGACATTGCTGATCTAATCACAGAAGGCAATCTTGATTTCCTTGCGATTACCGAGACATGGCTACATAACGCAGCAGGACCATCGCTTATGCTAGCCATCCCAGATGGCTACACAATAGCCAGACAAGACAGAGATGGTGCACGAGGAGGCAGTATCGCTATCATCTCCAGAATGTGCCTATCCCTCAGACTAGCCCCTACCCAATTGTCACAATCCTGTGAAATTCTATCTGCTAAATGCCAGATAAATAATTCTCAATCACTCACCATCCATCTAATATACAGACCGCCGGGTCCTCTTGGCACTTTCGAGGAGGATCTGCATAATATACTTTCTAATAACCTCAAACCAATCTCTCAATTACTCCTATTAGGGGATCTCAACATAGGCTTTAATGACCTGATGGACAAAAATGCTACAGACATAGCTAACTCAATCAAGGCATTAGGCTTGTCTCAAAAAGTCAATAAACCCACCCATTTGAAGGGGAGAACAATGGATTGGATAGCGGATTATAACTGTGCAGTTACTATCTCATCCATCACTCCTCTTTCCTGGTCAGACCACTCACTGGTGTCCTTTCACTTATGTACGACCAGACCCACTCCCACTGCCCCTATACTAGCGCCACCATGTCTTACAAGAAATAAAAAGAGTATTACAGTTGATAAAGTAATCCCTGCGATCCTTCCCACTCTAAATGCTTTACCAGAAAATCTAGATCCTAGCATCCTAGTCCATGAATTCAACAATATCATGCTCACTACATTGGACAAAATTGCCCCTCTTAAACTTAGATCTAGCAAACCCAAAGCCCACTTAAATAAATGGTTCACGCCACAATTTAGAGACCTACGCCTTTTGAAAAGAAAAAGCGAAACCAATTGGAGACTCTGCCCCTCCACCGATAATAAAGCCAAATTAACCTTGCTCTCTTCACACTATAAGAATGAAGTCTGCCTGGCTAAACATAATTCTTACGACGAGCGCATCGCCAAATCCAACTCTAGCATGAAGGAACTCTTCTGTGTACTAAAAGAATTAGAGTCACCTATAGTCACACCCGATATCTGTACTAAGGATAAATCCTGGTGTACAGACATCCAACAGGCATTATCAAACAAAATTAACATGCTCCAAAACAAAATCCAGCACAAAAAAGAAACCCTGAATCTACAGCATTCACCTAAAAACCCTCTGCCTAGCGACCCACCGAAGGCACGCGATAATATCTTCCATTTCACCAAAATGTCTACTCTGGAAGTAGAAAAAATCATCCTTTCATTGAAGCCTTCTAATTGTAAAGGCGACATCTGCCCTGCGCAACTAATAAAAGATGCTGCCAGGGAACTATCTCCGTTCATTGCTAAATTGATTAATGCCTCCTTTACTTCAGGCTCCATCCCTGCCAACCTAAAACAGTCTTGGGTGCTCCCTCTCCTAAAAAAACAGACATTAGATCCCCTCATCCCCACCAACTACCGCCCCATTACCACTGTACCATTTTTACTCAAAATATTGTACAAAGCTGCCTATAACCAAATTCAGAAACACTTAGAATGGCACAAACTCCTAGGAGACAGACAATCTGGTTTCCGCCCTCTATACGGAACAGAAACTGCCCTTATCGATTTAAAATCCCAAATTGATGAGCTGAGAGACAAAGGGAAGTCAGTACTTTTGCTCCTACTTGATCTCTCAGCTGCATTTGATCTTGTGGACCATAAGATCCTCTGTAGACACCTAGATTCTGCTGCTCACTTCTCCCCCGAGGCTATCAGATGGATTGAATCATTCCTGAGCGAGAGAACCATGAGAGTTTTCTCTCCTTCGGCAGCTGCAGACCCTACCCCTATCCTGTGTGGTGTTCCTCAGGGTTCTTGCGTCCCTCCAACTCTATACAACATCTTCACCAAGCCCCTGTTCGATGATTTGGACCATCTGGGTATCATCTACACCAATTACGCAGATGATACACAGATTCTCCTCCCGCTTTCTGGGGATTATATCAAGGACACGGAGTTGGTGAACAGGGTATATCTTATCATCCAGGCATGGATGGCCACTCATGGCCTATTCTTGAATGATGATAAGACCGAGTCGATAATCATGGGAACACATGCCAACATCAAAAAACTAGGTCAGGAATTTTCCTCATTCAACATTGATGGAAATACCATCAAAGTCTCCAAGGAAGTAAAAACCCTTGGCTTCTACCTGGACTCCACCCTGTCCTTTGATAAACAGGTAAAATCCCTGGCCTCCACCACAGCCTACACCTGCAAGCTGATCAGAGCTGGCAAGCCATTCCTCTCTAATGACAGCTGCTTGATCCTGGCCAGAGCCTTAATACTATCCAGAACTGACTACTGTAATGCCCTATACAGTGGGGCTAATAAAAATACCATCAAGCGGCTCCAAACATTACAAAATAATGCCTTGAGAGCAGCACTTGGCATAAACATAAAAACCCATATCTCCTCCATTAGACGCCAGCATAAATGGCTGTCTACTGGTAGTAACAAAATACAGCTTAAGACGCTATCACTGACTCACAAAGCTCTAAATAACGCTGCCCCTAGCTACCTCACAGATAAACTTCATAGAAGAACCTCTCTCAGACCTACTAGAGCTGGCAATGCCAATTGCTTGGCCATACCTAGATACAGACTCACCACTATTGGTGGTAATAGCTTCCCAGTGAAGGCTGCTAAATCTTGGAATCTACTGCCACCAGATCTAAGAGTAGACCAACCTTTCCCACTTTTCCGGAAAAATGTCATCAAATACCTCATCTCCACCGACCCCTAGTCTCCTACCTTTAGGTCTATTTCGTACCTTGATCAATGGAGTCTCACTCGCCTTTATATTCTCATTTAAACTGTGTGCCTCTCTGTAACCTGTATATTTGTACATTGCATATTTTTGTAACCACATAAGTTTTTATTGTATATTGTGTATATTTTATAACTACGGATACTATGTAAGCCTTTATTGTATATATTGTATCTCTTGTAACTATGTAAGCTTTGCATTTTCTTACTGCGCCCTGTTACTTACGGGTCTGGTGCGCAATAAAAGTGAATAAACAAACAAACAAACCCACCCCGTATATTCCACTATGGCCCCTCTCTCTTATAGGGCCACCAGTATATCCTTTATTTGGTCTGCCGCCTCTGGGGGTATCCCATATGGTTTTACATATCGTGGTATTCTAGTCAATTTCATTACCACATTGTCCTGTGTTTTTCCAAAATCCAGTCTGTGTTTTGCCCAGATGTCTGGAAACCTCTCCTCCCATTCTGTTATAGTGCCATTTGTGTGTGTAAGGATATGCGTGTCGCCCTTTGTAGTTGCTGTGACAACTGCCATTGGTATAATGTGTACCGTGCCTGCTTCCCCTTGTAGGCGGAGGCATTGATTTGCCAGGTCGATAACTGCCCCTCTTTTCAGCAAGGCATCAATTCCCAGGCTGTCCTCCTCCCTCCCCTCCTGTTGCACTCGCCCAGATTTATACTGTTTAGTTTGTTAGTTCCTTTATCATGGATGTTATTATGGGTCCACCTAGTCCCTGAATTTTTGTCATTTTTTGAATGTATGGTATTCGTAAACCTTGGTTTAGTCAGAGTTAGGGCCGCCCCACTAAACACTAATATTCGTTGCGATGTGTGTGACTCCACCAGCGGAGAAAGAACCTTCTGTCATCATGCGGCCCCATTTATCTTGGTGTAGGGGTGTCACTGCGGCCTCTAACTCTGCTGGTTTATCCTTGTTCTAGCATCTGGCGGTACCTGTTACAGCAGCCACCGGCGTGGCCCCAGTACTGGTAACTTGTTCTCTCAATTTCTGGGCCTTTTCCTTTGTCATTGAGCTCCTGTTGCTGCTCCCAGTATGTGACCCAGGGCCGTATTTCCCCATCTGCATTCTGGTACAATTTTGCCCATGTCATACAATACCTTACCTGCAGTACCTCTCCCTCGTCCTCTGCCTCCTCTACCCAGACCTCAATAAAATGTAGAATCCTTGCTATATCCATCTGCATCATAGGTAACATTCCTCATTGGTGTTAGTGTTTCCCACCTCTGCTCCTCCATGTATCTGCCCTCTGCCCCCTCTTTGCATTCCCTTACTGGTATAACCTTCCTTACTGCCAACCATGTATCATTTGCCACATTTAAAATGTATGCCCATCCCTGGATTGTTTTTAGCTTCTCTTCCACATCCACCTTCCTGTCCACTACCCTTGTAATGTCATCAGGAAGTAATTGCCATATTGTTACCTTCTCTTCCACCCCCGGGTCCCTCCTCAGTGTTTGTGTTAACATGCCTGAAAAATCGGACGGGCTCTGGTCCCTTCCGATCTTCATCACTTGCATTGCTTTTGAAAGCGCCATTATCCTGTGGTGTTTCTTCATTAATGCCCTAATTGGCTCTGTACGCACCCTTCATCTAGTGCCAAGCCCCTTAGCCACATCTTCCTCTAGGCTACTGTCCTCTATATCAGAGAATCCTGGAATAATTAACCTTGACGGGTTGCATACTGCTTTCAATATCATGATGACTTGCGCCCTGTCCAACCAGTGTGCATCCAATACTTTGTACGTGGAGTGTAGTGTGCTTAATAGCTCCATCGGGCATACCCACCATACAGTGGCATCTCTTTTTAGGAGAGCCACCATTTTCATAATAGCCTGTGGTCTACAATGGTGTTACTCCCGTGTCCCCTGCACTCCAGCTGTCCTAAGCTCTTGCTCCATCTGTAGCCCTGCTTCCCTTTCCTTCTGCGCAATATCATGCACCAGATCCCATTTGCTCATAGCTTCTTTCAACCTTTCCCACATATTCTTAGTCACATTGTTATAGTTTACATTAGCAAATCCAGCTCCCCTCTCAATTCCTGTACTGTCTGTGTACTATGTACTTAGTTTTTGTAAAACTCCCCCGTTTGTAACGTGATCGTTGCCATTTTGACTGCTTTATTATATGGTGGGGGAGCTTATATATTCCTCCGGTTGCGTAGCTTTCACGGGCAACAACGGATATGCCCAATTATCTTTGTTTGGGTGCTGTTGTCTGTACACCTCAAACGCATTTTTGTGCATTTCTAGCTCCTCTTGAAAGACAGCAAGCTGCTGTCTAATGTTCTCACATTCTTGTGCCTTGAGCACAATAGTGGACGACATCTGCATACAATGATTATTTGCCATTTGCGGTGCGTACATGAGCTCATCTCTCATGTCGCAAAGCAGTGCATTCTGTCGTGTAACCTCATCATTCTCCCCTTTTGTTAAACAATACATTTTTGACAGACATGTAACATTGATATGGATCTTGTTTTTACAATAGTACTTCTTGCCTGTGGTGAATTCATTAATCAAATTCTCCACAGTTCTTGGAGGTCTGTCAATATTTGACCAAATACATATTCCTTTCTTTTTCTTCAATAACCTCCTTTGCCTTCTCTTCCCGCCTGGTCAGTAGACTGGTGTCCACCATCTGTCTTAATCCTTCTGTTCCCGACGACCCTACCGCAGTGCAAGCTTACAACCCTGCACAGTGCTTTATGTCAATACAGCTTCGACCCTGCACCTGTCCTTGATGACCGGTGCTCTGACTGTACCGCAAGCCCTACTCTTGTGTGCTGTGACTTGTCTGCGGCTCTGTTGATTCCCTTGGACCCTGCATTAACAATAGTACTCTGAGGCAGCTGTCCCTATGATGCGGCGGTACTCCTGCTGGACTCAGAGACCCCTGGCCTCTGAAGTCCCCCTTGCAAATGTCTACTGCCTTCCAGCACTAAAATAAATTACATATATAAAAGGTACAGCGAAAAACATTCTTTTCACTTACCCTTTTGCATGTTGACTCCTACCGTGCCAGCGAAAGGCGAGAAGGGGAGCTCCCGGAATTCGGCACCACTTGTTACGAACGTCCGTCCTGCTCCCCACCGCAAATGCCCTTCGCACACAGCACTTTGCAACACACCGAAATAACCAAACGGGAGACGAGGAGTAGAAAGGTTTGGCATGTATTGAAAGCAGGAACCAAACGCTTGGGTGGACTCCTCTGCCACCTCAGGCCAGTTTCATCCTTACATACAGACAATGTGGCTACTCCTGTCCTCATCACTCATGTTACAGTGTTGCCTGCGGGCTGCGTCCGGGCCATGTAAGGCATGTAGGGGCAATTGGAGGACAAGAGATAAGTGTCCAGGTTCTGAGAATGTCTTCCTGCGCACAAGGCAGTTTAGCCTTGGGGTCTGGTTCCAGCTTGTAGCCACGAACAGAGTGTACTTCGCGCAGAGATGGTTTCCCACCACCTGAGGCGTGTCCGTCACGCATTCCACAGCCATTGTGACGTTGCTGGCGCCAGCCCATTACTCTCCTTGTGCAAGGCCTCAAGAAAGCAGATAAACACATAGTTAGATCTCGTAACAATTTCATTAATAACCTCCAGAGTATTGTGGAACAAGCACACTTCGGTGCGGGTAGATTAGATACTGGTGGATCTTTATGGTCCTTAATGACAACATTTGGGTGGAAACTACTGTCTGTTATTTTGTTTTATTGGCCATTTTCCTTTCCATGTGTCTTTGTATTCATTGTGTGCCTGCCTTGTGGTAGACATTAGCTTCATGTCTCAGGCCGCAGGCAACTTCAGTATCCACCACAAATGCTTTTATTATGCAAGAGAATATTAGATATGCTGGCCATAGATGTAACGGATTGACTTACTTACTGATATTACATTGTGATAATAGAACTATGTGCAAAAGGACCTATTGCTGAAAATTATGAACAAATAATTATAGGCACTTTGTAAAGTGAGTGAACATTAGTTCTATAATCAGTTGGTCTGTGCACATGGTTAAGGTTTCCTTGACTTGCAGAAAAAAGAAACCATTTGCAGGCTCCATGAGTGAAAATGGCAGTTTAGCAGCTGCATTAGCAGTAAACTAACCTGGCTTAGTCTCAGAATAAGAAGAGAGACACGGACAAAGCAGTTGTTGGTCGTCCGGGCAACGTTTAAGCGTATTATGAATAAACTATGGCTGTGAAACCTTTTAAATCTTCGGTGCTGGTGTCTCATTCTTCTGGTTATTAGCACAGGCGGGTATTATGAAAAGTATTGCCGACAGCTACCCCACACAAAGCTAAATGAATCATATGGCTATCCCACACAATTGGGCTAAATGCTTTTTATGAGCAGCAAAGCATTGCAGAGTTGTTATCAACTGACAGACTCCAGTAGTAATTACACTCATTGTCATTGTTCAATAAACAATTTAGCAATGTGTACAATTTATTTTAATTTCTCTTTTTCAATACTACATTTAGAGCATGAATATTGTTGAATCTGGAATCGAACTGCAATTTAGCATTTCATTTTCAGTGTAATGAGTTTTCTTTAAAAATTTGTGATAAATGAATTTCGGACAATTAGTTGTTGATAAGGAAGTTTCATACTAGATTTATTGTTATTATATTGTGTGGGTAGGACGAGCATGAACATTTGTGATGGTTTCCTGTTTTAAGAAGGCCTGGAAATAAATATCTTTTTATATATTCATTTTCTTCTTGAGGATTCCTCTCACACATTTTTGGGCATGTGAAACAAACCTTATTTCGAAGAATTAAAAAGCAACAATATTGGGTGCAAAAGTTTGCACATGTAAATTAGTGGCCCACAAATATGTTTAGCTAAAGTAGAAAACAATCATTGCCTGCTGTGTTCGAAAGGGTACTGTTGTCTATTATGTATATAATGTAGTAATTCAAGTGTGAAATGAGAGGTTTGCTCAGTGCTGTCATGTTTCAAAAGAGCACTTTGGTTTGATGGGCTGAGGCGTACCACCCTTACACTGTCACTCCTTGCAAGGCAATTTCCAATGATTGTATGAACATAGTTGCCTATGAATGGTTTCTGGGAGATTCCATGTCCTCGCAGAGATTTTAATGATCCTCGTGGTGCTATGCTAGTGATAGCATATTGTTATATATACCTCCCACAAATTGTATTTTATATAATTACTTTTGTGATAATCAATGCACTTGGTTAAAGGTAATCAAACCTTATATGGGCAATACAATCTGTTGGGTAAGCTGTTCAATTAATAAATTGCAACTGCTTCTTTCAAACTTGTTATGAGGCCTTTACCATATATCGGCATTAGCTGTTTGGTAACTCTGACAAATAAACATGTTATTCTAGATTTAACTGTGTACACAAACATGTTGACATCTCATGTCGCTTCTAACCCCTTAAGTGCGGAGGATAAGGTATCTCGTCCTCTGTACTATGTTACCAGATCGCCTCCCTGCTGCTGCAGCCATCCTTCCGACCCCCAGGCTGTCACAGAGAAGACTTCCCCTTCCGTGTCTGAGGCTGGGGGGGGGTGTATGTGATGACGTTTGTGCACGCTAGTGTGCCGACGTCATCGGGAAGTGATATTTACCTGCTTAAGCCATTAGGCTCCTGGATGGTCGGGGTGATGTCCCGGCCTTTGGTGCCTGTCTCCCATTAGGCTTCAGCATGTAAATATTGCAGCTACGCTTTTTCGTGCTGCTTGGGCATTTCTAGCCCGATATCCTTGAGTAAGGGGTCGTTGGAAAGGGGAGATTCTCCCCTTACCAACAAGCCCTTACCCAAGGAGATTGCTGGTCGAGGATCCTCGACCAGCAATCACCACTGGACAACCAGGGGATAGATTTTGGGGGTGCCCCCACCAGGCTAAACAGCCCCCACAAAAAGAGGCAAACTATTTTGCCTTCTTTGGGGGGAGATTGGTGCTGTTTTGCACCCATTTTCCCCCAAGGAAGGCAAAAAAACAAAAGAAAAAAAATATCATGCACACTTGAAGGCATTGGGGTGGTATGTCCCTGTGCCTTTGGGCCAGCCTCCTAGCAAATCCACCCCAAGATTCTTGCTGGTTCCATGGGGGCGGGGCAGAATTGAGGGTCTGACTCCATTTTGGCACCCCATGGACGCAGCAAGGACCACTAGGCCACCAGGGATATGATTTTGGTGTGGGGGTGGAGGGAAGGCCAATCAGCCACCCACCCCCAGAAAATGCCAACCAGATGGAATAATGTTGTTTTGCCTCTTATGGGGGCAAATTGCTGCAGTTTCGCACCGATTTGCCCCAAGGAAGACAAAACAGTACACTCCACATATAGTGGAACGCTTGCGGGTATCAGAGTGCTGGCCCTGTGCCTGTGGGCCAGCTCCTTTAGTATTACCCGCCCCCCAAAGGAAGGGCAGACCCTTGCTGCTTCCTTTGGGGGGGCACAATTGGGGTTCTGGCCCCATTTTGCCACCCCAGGGAAGTAGCAAGGACCACTAGGCCACCAGCAATATGATCTTGGGGGTGGGCCACCCCTGTGGGGGCCCCCAGGCCCATCCACCCCCACCCTCACCCCCAAAAATGCCAGCAAGATGGCATAATGTTGTTTTGCCTTCTTTGGGGGCAAATTAGCGCTGTTATGCACCCATTTGCCCCCAAGAAAAGCAAAACCATATTGGGCAATTTTGCCAGAGGAACACTTGGTGGCATTAGGGGGCTGGCCCTATGCCTGTAGGGACAGCCCCCTCCAGAATCCCCCCATGGAGGGGCAGAACACCCTGCTTACCTGGGGGGGGGGTCAGAATTGAGGGTCTGGTCCCATTTTGCCAACCCTGGGAAGCAGTAAGTAGCACTAAACCACCAGGGAAAAGATTTTGGGGTTGGGGGGCTGTTTCACCCATTGCCTGTCGCAGTACCCCTGGCCGTCCTGGATCTCTGGCCGGGCCACGTTAGAGCTTTTCCCTCTGGGGAGGGATGGAGACCCTGCGGGGGGCTGCCTAGGGGGCAGAATCGAGGGTATGACCCCATTTTGCCACCCCAGGGAAGCAGCAAGGATCAGTAGGCCAACAGGGATATGATCTTGGGGTGGGATTTGGGGGGCAGGCCAATCAGCCCCCTGACCCCATAAAATGCCAACCAGATGGCATAATGTTGTCGGTCGTCCTAGAGCTCTGGCTGGGAAGCATTACAGCTTTTCCCTACGGGGAGGGATGGGGACCCTACCGGGGCTCCCTGGGAATGCCGCTGGGCCTGGGGAGAGGCGACTAAGGCTGGGGCACTACCCTCAGCTGTCCTGGAGCTCTGGCCATGCCGCGTTACAGTTTTTCCTTTCTGGGAGGGATGGGGACCCTCCTGGGGCTCCATGGGACCACAGCTGGGTTTGGGGCAGCGTGACCCACATGGGAGACAGGTGCCAAAGGCCGAGGGCAGCACCCGTGGCTGTCCTAGAGCTCTGGCTGAGCTGCGTTACAGCTTTTCCCTCAGGGGAGGGATGTGGACGTTGCTGTGGTTCCCTCGGACCGTCGCTGGACAAGTGGACGATCAACCCACACTGGTGACAGGCACCCAAAGCCGGGGGCAGCACCCCTGGCCGTCCTAGAGCTCTGTCTAGGCTGCATTGCAGCTTTTCCCCCCAGGGAGGGATAGGGACCCTGCCAGGGCTCCATGGGATCGCTGCTGGACATTTGGACATTCGACCCACATTGGAGACAGGCACCCAAAACTGGGGACATCACCCTTGACCATCCTGGAGCTCTGGCTGTGCTGCGTTACAGATTTACCCTCTGGGGAGGGATGATGACCCTGCCACGGCTGTAACGCAGGCCAGCCAGTGCTCCAGGATGGTCAAGGGTGCTGTCTCCAGCCTTGGGCGCCTGTCTCTGTTGTTGGTCGACCATCCCCAAGTTCCCGGCAGGGTCCCCATCTCTACCTGGAGGGAAAACCTGTAACACAGGCCAGCCCAAACTACTGGATGGTTGGGGGTGAAGTCCCCGGCCTTTGGTGCCTGTCTCCTATTTTGGGCGACCATCCCCAAGTTCAGCGGCATTCCCAGGGAGCCCCGTCAGGGTCCCCATCTCTCCGTGGAGGGCAAAACATGTAACGCAGCCCAGTCAGAGCTCCGGGACGGCCAGGGGTGCTGGCTGCGAGCCGGTCTCCCTTGTTGGTCGACTGTCCCCAGAGTTCAGCGGCGGTCCCAGGGAGCACCGGCAGGGTCCCCATCCCTCCCTGGAGGGAAAACCTTTAACGCAGGCCAGCCAGAGCTCCGGGAAGGCTGGGGGGGCTGCCACCGGGCATGGGCACCTGTCTCCCTTGTTGGTCGACCGTCCCCAGATTCAGAGTCAGTCCCAGGGAGCCCCGGCAGGGTCCCCATCCCTCCCTGGAGGGAAAACCTGTAACGCAGGCCAGCCAGAACTAAAGGATGGTCGGGGTGATGTTCCTGGCCTTTGGTGCCTGTCTCCCATGTTGGGCGACCATCGCCAAGTCCAGCGGCGTTCCCAGTGAGCCCCGCCAGGGTACCCATCCCTTACTGGAGGGAAAAGCTTTAATGCAGGTCAGCAAGAGGTCCAGGACGGTCGGGCGTGATGTCTCTGGCCTTGGGCGCCTGTTTCCCATGTGGGTCGACCATCCCCAAGTCCAGCGGTGGGCCCAGAGAACCCAGGCAGTGTGCCAATTTATCCCTGGAGAAAAAAAGCTGTAACGCGGCACAGCCAGAAGAACAGGACTGCCAGGGGTGATGTTCCCAGCCTTGGGAGCCTGTCTCCCTTGTTGGTTGATCGCCTTCATGTTTAGCGGTGGTCCCAGGGAGCCCCAACAGGGTCTCCATCCCTTCTCTAGAGGGAAAACCAGAACTCCTGGATGGTCGAGGGGATGTCCCCGGCCTTTGGTGCCTGTCTCCCATGTTGGGCAACCGTCCTCAAGGTCAGCAGTGGTCCCAAGGAGCCCCGGGACAAGCGGCTGTCCCAGTAAGCCCTGGCAGGGTAGCCATCCCTTCCCGGAGTGAAAAGCTGTAACGCAGGCCAGCCAGAGCTCCGGGACCGATGGGGGTGCTACCTCCGGGCTTGGGCGCCTGTCTCCCTTGTTGATTGACCGTTCCAAAGTTCAACGGCGGACCCAGGTAGCCCCGGCAGGGTCCCCAATCCTCCCTGGAGGAAACACCTGTAACGCAGCCCAGTCAGAGCTGCGGGATGGCCAGAGATGCTGCCGCCGAGCCTGTCTCCCTTGTTGGTCGACGGTCCCAGAGTTCAACGGCGGTGCCATGGAGCACCAGCCGGGTCCCCATCACTTCCCGGAGGGAAAAGCTGTAACGCATGCCAGCCAGAGCTTCGGGACGGCTAGGGTGCTGCCTTCAGACTTGGGCACCTATCTCCATTGTTGGTCGACCATCCCCAAGTTCAGCAGCGTCCCAGGGAGCCCCGGCAGGGTGTCCATCCCTTCAACGGAGGGAAAACCTGTAATGCACCCCAGCCAGAGCTGCAGGATGGCCAGGGGTGCTGCCACCAAGCCTGTCTCCCTTGTTGGTTGACCTCCCTCAAGTTCAGTGGTGGTCCCAGGGAGCCCCGGCAGGGTGCCCATCCCTTCCTGGAAGAAAAAGCTGTGACGCAGCCCGGCCAGAGCTCGGGGACGGCCGGTATGCTAGCTCCGGGCTTGGGCACCTGTCTCCCTTGTTGGTCGACCTCCCTCAAGTTCAGTGGCGGTCCCAGGGAGCACCGGCAGGGTCCCCATCCCTCCCTGAAGGGAAAACCTGTAACGCAGGTCAGCCAGAACTCCTGGATGGTCGGGGGTGATGTCCCTGGACTTTGGCGCCTGTCTCCCATGTTGGGCAACCATCCCCAAGTCCAGCAGTGGTCCCAGTGAGCCCCGGCAGGGTGCCCATCCCGTCCCAGAGGGAAATCCTGTAACGCAGGCCAGCCAGAACACCAAGATGGGTGTTGTATCTGGCCTTTGGCGCCTGTCTCCCATGTTAGGTGACCATCCCCAAGTCCAGCGGTGGTCCCCAGGGAGCCCCGGCAGGGTGCCAATCCCTCCCTGGAGAGAAAATCTGTAACGCGACATGGCCAGAGCAACAGGATGGTTGGGGGTGATGTCCCCGACCTTCAGCGCCTGTCCCCTTGTTGGTCGACCGTTCCCAGTTTTAGCGGTAGTCCCAGGGAGCCCCAACAGGGTTGCCATCCCTCCCTGGAGGGAAAACCTGTAACACAGGCCTGCCAGAACTCTTGGATGGTTGTGGATGATGTCTCTGGCCTTTGGTGCCTTTCTCCCATGTTGGGTGACCATCCCAAAGTCCAGCAGTGGCCCCAGTGAGCCCCGGCAGGGTGCCCATCCCTTCCCGGAGGGGAAAGCTGTAACCCAGTCCAGCCAGAACTCCAAGATGGCTGGGGGTGCTACCTCAGGGCTTGGGCACCTGTCTTCCTTGTTGGTCGACTTTCCCAAAGTTCAACAGTGGTCCCAGGGATCCCCAGTAGGGTCCCTAACCCTCACTGGAGGGAAAACCTGTACCGTCTGGGGGTGCTGCCCCAGAGCCTGTCTCCCTTGCTGGTCGACCGTCCCCGAGTCAGCGGCGGTCCCAGGGAGCACCGGCATGGACCCCATCCTTTCAGGGAGACGCAAGCCAGCCAGAGCTCCTGGACGGCTGGGGTGCTGCCTTCAGGCTTGGGCACCTATCTCCATTGTTGGTCGACCATCCCCAAGTTCAGCAGCGTCCCAGGGAGCCCCGGCAGGGTCCCCATCCCTCCCAGGAAGGAAAACCTGTAATGCAGCCCAGACAGAGCTGCAGGACGGCCGGGTTTGCTGCCACCGAGCCTGTCTCCCTTGTTGGTCGACCTCCCTCAAGTTCAGTGGCGGTCCAAGGGAGCCCTGGCAGGGTGCCCATCCCTTCCTGGAAGAAAAAGCTGTGACGCAGCCCGGCCAGAGCTTGGGGATGGCCGGTATGCTAGCTCCAGGCTTGGGCGCCTGTCTCCCTTGTTGGTCGACCATCCCTGAGTTCAGCAGCGGTCCCAGGAAGCCCTGGCAGGGTCACCATCCTGTCCTGGAGGGAACAACTGTAACACAGCCCAGCCAGAGCTCCGGGACGGCCGGGGGTGCTGCCTCCAAGCCTGTCTCCCTTGTTGGTTGACCTCCCTCAAGTTCAGTGGCTGTCCCAGGGACCACCGGCATGGTCCCCATCCCTCCCTGGAGGGAAAACCTGTAACGCAGGTCGCCAGAACTCCTGGATGGTCGGGAGTGATGTCCCTGGACTTTGGCGCCTGTCTCCCATTTTGGGCAAGCCCAGCAGCAGTCCCAGTGAGCCTTGGCAGGGTGCCCATCCCTTCTCGGAGAGAAAAACTGTAATGCAGGCCAGCCAGAGCTCTGTGACGGCTGGGGGTGCTGCCTCTGGGCCTGTGCGCCTGTCTCCAATGTTGGGTGACCAACCCCAGGTCCAGCTGTGGTCCCAGTGAGCCCCGGCAGGGTGCCCATCCCTTCCCGGAGGGAAAAGCTGTAACACAGGCCAGCTAGAGTTCCAGGACGGTCGGGCGTGATGTCCCCGGCCTGGAGTGCCTGTTTCCCATGTGGGGCGACCATCCCCAAGTCCAGCAATGGTTCCAGGGAGCCTCTGCATTGTGCCAATCCCACCCTGGAGAGAAAAGCTGTAACGTGGCCTGGCTAGAGCAACAGGACCGCCGGGGGTGATATCCCCTGCCTGAATCTACGTGATCACTGCGCCACCCATAATGTCGACAATTAAATTACTGACTCCCGTTATGGCACAGCGATCACATAGATCACTGTGCCCTGCATCCCCCGCAACTGTCTCCCCCCTACCCACCTACCTTTTCGGTGGCACACCCCGAAGTGTGCTGCTGTCTCTCCCCGACCGTGCAGTGTCAGTTCCCGCCCACTATGGTGGGTCTGAACTGGAACCACAGGGTCCTTTGAAAAAAAAAAATGTTCTTTATTGTCCCACGCTCCCATCTAATGGAAGCGGGGGACAACCCCACAACCCCCAACCCCCACTACACCGACAAAAGGGAGCGGGGGACACCCCTGAAACCCCTACTCCCATTAGTCGGTGTAGTGTGGGTTGGCATTTCATTCATGCGCAAAGGCATGGTAATAAAAAGGTTGCAATTTTTGGGGTGACATTTTGGTATTGTTCCCCCTGCCTTGGGCGCCTGTCCCCTTGTTGGTCAACTATTCCCAAGTTTAGCAGAGGTCCCAGGGAGCCCCGACAGGGTCTCCATCCCTCCCTGGAGGGTAAACCTGTAACCCAGGCTAACCAGAACTTCTGGATGGTCGGGGGTGATGTCCCCAGCCTTTGGCGCCTGTCTCCCATGTTAGGCGACAATACCCCCAAGTCCAGCAGCAGTCCCAGTGAGCCCGGCAGGGTGCCCATCCCTCCCCTGGCGGCGTCCCTGGCCCATTACAGCTTTTCCCTCCGGGAAGGGACGGTGACCCTGCCGCTCGGGGCCAGGGACATCACCCCAAAAGATCCTGCCGCTCTGGCTGGCCTGTGTTACAGCTCCCCCCCCCCCCCCCCCTAGCGAGCCCCGGCAGTGTGCCAATACCTCCCCAGAGAGAAAGGTTGTAACGCAGCCCAGCCAGAACTCCAAGACGGTTGGACGTGATGTCCCTGCCCTTCGGCAGCTGTCCCTCATGTGGTTTGACCGTGCACAAGCCCAGTGGTGGTTCCAGGGAGCCTCAGCAAGGTCCCCGTCCTTTCCTGGAGGGTGAAGCTGTAACGCAACCCAGCCAGAGGTCCAGGGTGGCAGGGGGTCCTGTCCATGGCCTTGGGCTGTTGTCTTCCATGTGGGTTGACCATCCCCAAGTGCATCGGCAGCCCCAGGGAGCCCCGGCAGAGTCCCCATCCCTTCCCAGAGGGAAATTCTGTAACACAGCCCAGCCAGAGCTCCACGATGGTTGGGGTGGAGCTCTAGCTGCGCTGTGTCCGAGCTTTTACCTCTGGATAGGGATGGGGACCCTGCCAGGGCTCCCTGGGACTGCCGCTGCACTTGGGGATGGTCAACACTTTTTGTTATTTTCACATGCTAAGTACGTCTGTTTAGGCCGTCAGCATAAACATCCTGTGTACCATGGCTCCATTTTTTGGCTTGTGGTATTGCTTGTTTTGTGAAACATTACAAAATATTTGTGATTTCCTAACTAGAAGAGTTGGGGGAATGTAGCAGTGCATTGCTTTTCTCAATATTCAAAGAAGCCATTACCTTACAGGTCCAAACATGTGTAGCACATACCTTTTTTCCGTCACTCCCCACCCACCCCCCAACTATGGGAATTTTACCTATATAGTTGTTACATGACATGCACAAATGACATTTTGCTAAACTTGGAATTGTCTACTTTTCAGAAATGTATGGCTTTCTGTCTTCCCATTCAGCCTTCCGACCCTCCTCTTCCATTCCGACCACGCATGTCCTACTGGAAAAAAATGCCTACCTCTCACAAAACTGATGGTAACCTTACAAAAATATGTTTTTTTTATTTCCACACAACCTGTTCTTGAAAGCCTGGAAAATGGCGAATTCAGAACAGCAAACCATTTGATCCTAGCTCTTACAAGGAAAAAAACACAGGTTTTTGTGTACATCCCTTTATTGGCATGTTCGGAAAAAACACAATTTGCTCTCTTTTTTGTTATTTTCTCTCACCCCCATACAGCAAACTAGGATTCCTTGGTGGTGTTATGACCGCCCATATGTGGGAAGAAAAGGGGCCAAATTTGGCAGAGATATCTCTTGTAACAAAAAGGTTCCAAGGGATTGAAGGCTCAGCACTAGGAGGGAAACCCCTCAGCAGTTAAGGAATTAAATGTGACTTTTGCAGTTGTTGCCATACATATGACAAATCATAATAAACATGTTTTGTAGTCTCCCAGGAGACATGGTATTCTCGCAAGGTTCCACAGCCATGTATATACATGTAAAGATCTTCCCTGGTGACCGAATCATCTGCAGCAGGAGGGCCTCCATCTTTTATGAAAATAAATACTTTTGAAGAAAACTCACCTTGACTCTTGGGACTCCCTTAGTTAACATGATTGCAGAGATGTTAGCGATCATAGGGAAGTGCACATGCAGAAGGAACTGCTTCTAGCCTTGAGGGAGTGAGAGGTGCTATTGTTGCCCACTTTCTGATTTGCTTTTAGGAGTGTTCTTTAACCATTCTTTTTTGGCGTTGGTTTCTCCCTGCCCTTCTTCCCCCTTGTTAAGTGTTTTTTGTGTTGTTTATTTTTTTGCGTACTTTTGAAGGTTTGCTGTATTTTACTTTTTATTTTTTAAAGCTTTTATGTTTTTTTAACCTTTTTTGGGCACATGGTATTATGACCGGGCAGAGTCGGCACAACATGGATCTGCAAGAGGGGAAGGTGGTTACTGAAATGACAAATTAGGCAGCTCACATAACACCAGCGGGACTGCACAGCAGGTTGTTGTGCTTGAGAACGACAATGTGACCCATAGACTGCAACTAAGGGAGGAAGGATAGCTCAAGGGCAACATGTTTGTCTTGGAAGCAAGACAACACAGCGCAACACAGGTTCGAATCCTGGTATTAAGTGTGCTATTAAAGAATAATTATAATAACAGAAGCTCCAAAGACGATTCTACAACATAGCAGATGGCTAATGATACTTTCTCGAGCTCGAGCACCACTCCCTGTTGGAGGTGGAAGGGGTTAGGTGTATCTTGTGCAGCCAGTTGTTGCAGCCATGTCATGCATCAGTGCAGTTGCAGAGTCTGTGGATTTCATTGTTGCTACATCTTTTCTCATGCCACTGAGACAATAAAGATAATGTGTTTCTTCGGGTGCATTGGCATACAAAAACGTGTTAGGGGCAGCAACAGCATCGGTAGCAGTGGCAATACCAGCAACAACAGCAGCGGTAGCACGAGGGCCCACTCCCTTGACTATGATGTTTGTGGATTATCCTCCCACAGATGCCATAATGGTTAATTGCAATACCAGAATCATAGTTCTGGGAACTACGACTAATATCAACAAACTTGGCCATAAATACACCTCCTTTGATATAGTTGGTAACACTATCAAGGTTGCCAAGGAGGTAAAAACCTTAGGTTTTTACCTGGATTCTGGCCTTACTTTATCTATACAGGTGAATGTGATGGCATCCTCAACGGCCTATACATGTAAACTGATTAGATTGGCTAGACCCCTCCTATCCACAAGCAGCTGTACTATACTGGCTAGAGCGCTCATTCTGTTCAAATTGCACTATTGCAACGCCCTATATCTTGGTTCCAACAAATACATCAATAGAAAAATTCAAACTTTACAGAACAACGCCCTGAGAGGAGCACTAGGAATAGCTAGAAAAGAACACATCTCGGAGGTAAGGAGGCAGAATAACTGGCTCTCCACTACTGATAAAATCCTACTAAAAACTGCTTCATTAACCTTCAAGTGCCTAAACAACACGGCACCCCGTTATCTGATGGACAGAATCAACAGAAGACCCACCCACCGATCTACCAGAGCTGCCTTCTTTGTCTGACAGTCCCCAGCTTCAAACTGACTAAAGTTGGCGGCAAACAGTTTCCCAGTCAAAGCCGCCCAATTCTGGAACACCATGCCCCCTTCTCTGAGGGCAGACCAAACCTATTCCAACTCAGTCTTAACATCATCTACTGGTTCAAAGAAAATGACCACTAACACTATGACGTCCAACTCTATGTCTATGTCTATGTGTTTGTAACGCGCCGACAGCCCGCGGGCTCTGACCTTGTACTGCACGACTCGAAATCTCACCTGTACTGTAAATTGACACTATCATTCCAAACTAGACTAATCACCTCCATTTCTCCTATCCATCCTCTCTATGTGTATATGTCTATATCTATTTCAATATCGTAATCTGTCATGTATTACCATGTATTTTGTAACCTGTAGCTTGTAATATATGCATTGTATATAATGTTGCTCTCTATTGATAAGATCTCTAACGCTAGTGGCTGTCAGGTCTTCCATGCCAACTGTTTCGCGTCTCTTTATGCCTGCTTACTTCTCTTCTATGTTGTAATGTTCAAGCGCCCTGATGCCCTCGGGCTACCGGCGCTTTATAAAAATATATACATACATACATACATACATTGTAATCCAATTATATATCGTAATGCATCTTGTAACTTTGTAAGCTGAAAATGTTCTTATTCCTGCGCCCTGATACCGTCGGGTCTGGCACACATTATAAATAAACAAACAAACATAGTTGGTGGAAAGGGTTTTCATGAGTGGCAGGGTGTCCCTGATGCCCAAAAGGCACCAGGCTGCTGTTTTTTGGTTTCTTGCTGTGTATTTTGAGTGTGCCAGGGGCAGAAGAAAGAGTGGTATTTTTGCGTTTTGTTTTCCCTAACAAAAAATAACAAAAATGTTTAAATCATGTTGTTGAGTTCATGCTGTTTTGTATTCAGCTGTTTCTCCCCCAAAATGTCTCTCGAGAGCCATTACTTTTGTTTAGAGAGAGATTAAACACATGTGTTTTGTTTCACCTAGTTTGTTTTATAAATAGACCTTTCTTTACAGAGGTTTTTCACATAGTCACAAGGATTCCTTGTGAAGAACAATTAGGTTAGAAGGGGGAGGGGGACTGCTATGGCATGTAAAACAATAGGTACAATCAGAAGGGGATACATGAGACCAACAAGTGAAGGTTGGTGTTTTGGGTGACCTGCAAAAGGGATTTTTCTCTCAAAGTTGTTCCTGTATTTGTGAGATTTCTTTAGAGGAGCCATAACATTTAGGATACTAGGAGGGGCTAGTGGGGTAAATCATTACCTCGAGAGAGAGGTTTTCCTTGTTTTCACAAAGATTCCTTGCAAGTAACCATTACATTGTGGATGCTGGTGGGTTCTAGAGGCATGTAAAACACCAGCTAGTATCTGAAGTAAATACATGAGGAACATGGGTAAAAAGTTGTCCAGATATTTGCGAGGATTCCTCAGAAGGAACAGTAACATTTGGAATACCAGAAGGGGCCCATGGGGATGAAAATACGAAGGAGAATGAGTACACGAGGACCATGAGTAAAGGTTTGGTGTTTTAGCAGGCCTACAAAGGGAATTTTCTCTCAAAATATCCCAGTAGTCGTGATCCTGGTAGACTAAGCAAGGGTACAGACGCACACAATGGGGAATCTGGTTTGTCACCAACTAGGAGATCGGGCCAACAGGCCCCTAATTAGGGGTTCCCACCAGCCGTGAGTATGATGGGGCACAGCACTTAGCACACAGAGAGCAATGCCTGGATTTGCCTCTGGTGTTCTTCTGTGCTGGTTGGCAGGAGTTGGTGTAAAGAGAGCCGAAGGACACTCAGGCAGCAAGAGAGGCATTGGGTTGCTGAGCTCTGGGTAAGCCATATTGGAGTCGGGTATCCTCAGAAGTTAGAATGCCTAATTGTTGTGTTCTTATCTTGCCACATGGAATTACTGGCTTGCGCTCTCTCCGGAATGGAAGCCTGGAATGTTGTGATTGGAATGGGAGTGCGGTTCGGTCGAGTGGCTCGGCAGTTGGTTGAGTGAGAGTGGTGGATGCGGAGGGAGCGCCGGGCCGTTATTAATAAAGACGCTTAAACTGAATGTGGCCTCACCCTGATCCTGCATTGTTTGCAACAATTTGGCGACAAGTACGGCCCGGTATCGTGGCAAAGCAATCCATACACGAAGTGAGAGCAGCAGCTCTGGAGGAAGGAATGAAGGGCTTCCTCTGTGCTGATCCACCGGTGAATAAATGTGTCAAAGTGCCTTAAATTCTCACGGGTAGCAACGGTAGCAGCAACAACACAGATAAGGTAAAGACGACAGCAGTGACATCTCGGATGATCGCGCATGCGCGCTGGTTTTGAATGTAAGCTGAATCGGGTAATCTTCAGAGGAAAGGACCTAAAAGTGTCAGATAACGTTAAGCCATTTTGGAAATTTAAGTTGAGCCACGCGGTAATACTCACGGATCAAGAAGTCAAGCTCTTCCTTTTCACAGTACAAGGAAGACATCATTAAATACAACAACGATTGAACTTTTGCCTATGAGAGGACAAGTGAAGGAAATTAAAATATAAGAGTATACATATATATACATACACGGAAGAACGTGCAAGGAATAAAAGTTCATCCACCAGCAAGCTTTCTGCCAAACCCAGGGCAGCCAACCGTGGTGTGGCCGGAATGAAGAGAATACTGGAAAAATTATATAAAAACGGTGGAACAATATGGTTTGTCACCACAAAAGAAAAAGCTGCTGCTGTTACATGCTTTGGGCCTAGAGGGGCCACGAAAGTACAGAGAACTGGCCGAATTATCGGTTGACGAAGCAGGTGATGTAGACAAATGCGAGAGGGCTCTGAGACAGTTGGACAAACATTATGAGGAGGTGAATGTGGCAATAAACAGATTTCATTTTTATACTAGAATACAAAGAGAGGAAGAGTCAATTGAGGAATATGTGTCGGCACTGAGGAAATTAGCCCAAACCTGCCGGTTCGGCACGGGCATCACCTTGGACGAACTAATCAGAGATCAGATAATTATTCACACAATGGATTAATTGATAAAGGATAGGCTCTGGATGGTGGGAAATCCCTAGTTACCAGAGGCCACTTCTATAGCTAAGAGAGTACAACATACTCAACTATGCTCCAGAGAGATGAAAAACAAGACGTTAGAGACAGGTCAAGTTCAGGGTGTTCCACATAGCACTATCAAGCCAGCGCAGGAGTCGAGTGAGCAGTCTTCCATAAGTGTAGTCCGAAGTAAAGGAGACTAGGAGAACATGGATGAGTCTAGCAGGAGGAGTTACAGGCCTAGAGAACAGGATTACAAGGACACCAAAGGCAACATAAAGAAGCCTTGGTTCAGGAGCGAGACTAAGGCATTTTATCCACAAAGCAGAGACAAAGACAAATGCTGTAAATGTGGCAGGTTTGGACACTGCGCCAATTTGAGGAACTGTCTTGCAATGAACCAGAAATATGCCAACTGTGGAACAAGAGGACACTTTGCGGTGGTGTGCAGGTACAAGAAGAGAGTGTCAATGAAACAAGAAGATGAATATTCGGACGAGGAGGGAGTGGTAGTAGTTTGTGAACCACCCGGAAATGAGCTGAAATGTCCATGAATTGACATAATAGTAGAAAACTAGAAACTCTCGGTTATGGTGGACAGCTGTTCGCCATACACCATAATAACACACAAGACGTGGGAAAAACTTGTTTATGAGGGACTGAGGGCAAAAGTGTTCTCACCAGACATCAATAAATCCTGGAGGGTTTGAAGGGTCAAAAATCCACATTACAGGATGGTTCAGAAGAATTGTTCAGTTTAAAGATCGCCATGCCGAAGTGAAAATGTATGTGGCTAAAAAGGGAGTGAATGTGCTTGGTTGGAAAGATGAAGCAGCTTTGAGAATAAGATTAGACCCATGTGAAAATGAACCGGTATGGTTTGTTAGGAGTAGCAACAAGGTTGAAGTTAAGAAGGATTTGAAGGAAGACTCTGGACATGGTTTTCAGGAGCGTTTGGGTTGTTAAAAAATGTTGCTCACAGAATAGTAATGAAGCAAGGAGCAAGGCCTGTCTCACACATCAAAGCCAGACCATTGCCTTTTGCTTTAGTTGATAAAGTTGAGCAAGGATTGAATAGACTCGAGGTGGAGGGCGTGATTGAAAGAATTGAGTCTTCCCAGTGGGTGAGTCCCATTGTTGTCGCAGTGAAAAAAAATGGTAATTTAAGAATTTGCATTGGCATTAGAGATGTAAACAAGAACATTGTAGTAGATGTGTATCCACTGCCAATTATTTCAGAAATGCTAAATTGTATCGAAGAGGCAGATACATTCACTAGATTTATCCAGTGCGTATCATCAAATTAGCCTGACGGAAGACTGTAGAGATTTCACTGCGTTCATCACACCATTTGGTCTGTAGCGGTACAAAAGGAGGCCATTTGGCTTAGCCTCTGTTGCGTCTGTATTTCAGAGGGTCATGGCCCAAGTACTTAAAAGGCTCAAAGGAACCTTGGTTTATCAAGATGACATTATTGTGTTTGGAAAGGGGGCATGCAAGCATGATGAGAGGTTACAGTGTGTTTTGGCCAGATTGAGTGAAAAGGGTTTTAAAGTAGAGCAAAGCAAATGCAAATTTAAAAAGGCAGAAGTTGAATATTTGGGTCATGTTGTCAGTGTCAAGGGGTATAAGCCGAAAGTGGAGGCCATGAAGGCCATCAAAGAGTCACCTGACCCTAAGTGCAATGAAGATCTCAGACCGTTTTTAGATCTTTGCGAGTATTACAACAAGTTCGTGCCGAATTTTGCCTGCATGACCGAACCCATGATGAGATTACGTAAGAAAGATGTTAAATTTGTATGGGACCCTGAGTGTGAGAAGTCGACGGATTGCATTAGGAAGAGAATCTGCAAATCGTTTGAGTTGGGTGGATTTGCATTTGGTAGGCAAACCAAGGTGTCTGTGGATGCCAGTGGTATTGGATTAGGGGCTGCACTTTTGCAAATGTCTGAAAGTGGATGTGAGAAAGTGATATGTCATGCCTCCAGGGCAATAACAGAAATTGAGAGCAGATACTCAGTGATTGAGAGAGAAATGTTGGCCTGTGTGTGGGCAGTGAATTATTTTGGAAAATATCTTTGGGGAAGCAAATTTGTGGTATGTACTGATCACAAACCATTGGTGGAGGTGTCGTCAGTGTGCGGTATGTGTAGGGCATTCCCCAGGATAGCTAGGTTGAGTTTAAAGCTACAGGATTATCACTTTGAGGTGAGGTATGTCCCTGGTAAGAAAAATCAAGTAGCAGATTTTCTGTCAAGGTTGCCGTTGAACATTGAGGATATGGATCAAGGTGAAGATGTGAAAGGTGTAGCTGTGGTGGTAGAGGTCACGTTGAAAGACAAATGGTTGGAAGAAATTGAAAAAGATGAAGTGCTGGGTAAGCTCATTGATTATACTAGGAATGGGTGGCCTGAGAAGAGACTAGTGGATGAGGGATGTCTCCAATTTTGGGAAGTTAGAGATTAGTGTTCTTTGGAGGATGGTTTGTTGCTAAGAATACCGCCTCAAAGTTTACTTGAAGGTTTGGTGGAGAAGGCTCATCTAGGAGATCCGGGCTCCTCCTCAGGCATGAAGAGAAACGTTAGTTCTAAGTACTGGTGGCCTGGAGTTGACCTCATGGTGGAAAGATTTTTGAGGTGTTGTTGGCCCTGTCAGAATTGTGATAAGAGTCGTAGGGTGTTAAAATCAGCACCCATAAGGATTCATAAGCCTGAACAGCCTTGGGAGCAGGCTGGTATTGATATTTTAGGTCCATATGACAACATTGCGAATGAGAGGAATTCTTTGAATGTTATGGTGGATCATTGCTCGAGATGGATGGAGAACAAATTGGTGAGTAGGATTGATGCTCATGAAGTCATCAGATTCATGCAGCAAAGTGTTGAGAAGGGAAGGATATCCCAAAGTGATAATCAGTGATAACGGTGTGCAGTTCAGGTGCAAAGAGATGAGCGTGTTTGTCAGGCAAGTGGGTATTGAATGGAGATTTCCAGCCAATTACCATCCCCAAACCAATGGTTTGGTGGAGAGATGTAACAGGGTTATTGTGGAGACTGTAGAACAAGCTTTAAGTAACAACATGCCAGTCGAGAGAGCTCTCCAGGAGCAATTGTGGAGTAGCAGGGTTTCAGTCAGAGGCGATACTGGTAAATCACCATTTGGTTTATGAGAGGCAGAGAGCCTAATATGGTTTTGAATCTGGTGTGGGTCAATTATAGAAGGGCGAAGGTTGATTATGGTAAGTGTGTGGATCCCAAAGAGATAAATAGAATGAAAGAAGTGCTTCCTGGTGATTTGGTCAGAATAAAGGGGAGGATGGTGAAAAAGGGAGAGTCCAAATATTCCAAGCCTGTCAGACTCAAGGAAGTGTTTAAGTATGCGGTCAGAGACCAAGATGGTTCTGTTTGGAATTTGGATCGCGTAAGCAAGTGGAGATGGCAGGGGGACAAGGCTAGCGTTGAGGAAAGGAAGAGGAGTGGTGTTGAAGAAAGAAAGAGGAATGCTCGTGAGTTGTTCGAAGAGGAGATTGGAAGGCGAGGAAGTTTGAGGAGTGGAGAACAGAGTAGGGTGTTAGCAGAGATGGATGTAGATGGTCTGAGCGGAGAGAGAGGTATCAAGAAGTAGGATTAGGAAACGTCCAGCATGGTCAAAGGATTATGTCATGGACTAATGTTAGTCATTCACAAATTCAGAAGCTCTACTTAATGATAGATGTTTTAAGCAATATTTTCATGATTTTCTTTGTTTTGTTTTTGTTACGCTCACCTGGTCTAGCGGGGGTGTTGGGGCATGGTTGGAGCCCTCCCTGGACTGGACTCCTCTGGTTCGGGCTCTTCCCTCGACTGCGGAAGTGTAGACTGCTCGGGTTGCTGGTTATAACCCTGGGAGAAGGTTAGAGGCAATGAGAATTCTGCGGTGGAATGGCGATCCCCCTCGAACCCTCTGTGCCAAAATGAGATGAGCATGCGTTTTCCCATATGACCTCACCTGTAGTATTGTAAGGATGAGCTCTCCGTCCTGCTTTCTCTCAGCAGGGGCGCCGTTGATAGACCAAGTTGCGTCACTGGTCCTTATGCGTGGTGGCCCAGACCGGCTGCGACCAATCCCGCCTTGAAGGTAGGTGTTTTATAACAATGATTATTATCCGTATGCTTTGTGTTGATTTTCCCCAATGATTATTGTCCGTAATGTTATAATGTCCTTTCCTTCCCCTTTAGGTATGAAGATGTCCCGCAAGTACGCAGTGATGGAAGAGAGTCCAAAACGATGCCAACCCGAAGAACCCACAAGAGGTAAGTTGGGTTTCCAGATGATGCGCAAGGTTTGCGAGTTGCGCGGCCAAGCGTTAAAAGTTTATGCAATTGCTAACCTTGCACTTTCTGTCTCCTTTGCAGGTTCAGCCAGTCGGCGCTTGATGGCGAGCGGTGTTCCGAACACCTGTCGGCTGCCAGATGTAAGGATCCGCGAGGATGCTGAGCCGGAAGATGACTCTGTGTTGTTGGGTGTTCGGGACAGGTAAGGATGCAAGGCGCTGCAAGAGTTGGATCCGCAGAGACAGGTAAGATTCGTCCGGTAGCTGCAGAGTTGGAAGCGGGTAGCACTGATTCAAGCGATGGCGTGGCTGGTCTCAGGTAAGATGCGCGCGGTAGGTTAGCAGAGCTTCGAGCGATGGCGTGGCAGGTCTCAGGTAAGATGCGCGAGGTAGTTGCAGGATGGGATCTGGAGACTAAAGATGCTAGTGCTGAACTGGAAACAGGTAAGGATCTGTAGACGGCGGTAAGCGTTACACTGCTCCAGCAGACTAACGCAAAGTGCCAGCATGCGGGTGGGGCTGGCTTATATAGCCTGGCCCCAGCCACTCCCTTAAGGCCCCGCCTTGTGGCCCCACCTTGCCAATCCCCCCGACTTCTGCACGTGCTTCCAAAACTTCTGTATGGCCACGCCCGGCCTGGGTGCACGTGCCTTAGGCACACTGTGTGCTGAGCACACTTTTAACGACTGGGTCCATTGGGACGCTGCGGGGCACAAAGTTAATGGCCCTTGACCAGTGGCCCTGACAGTTTTTATGGCTTGCAGGTAGCTTTTTTTGTACATAATTGTTGTTCTAAAGGGGGGGGGATTGTGTTGTATTCTTATCTTGTTATGTGGAATTACTGGCTTGCGCTCTCTCCGGAATGGAAGCCGGAATGTTGTGATTGGAATGGGAGTGCGGTTCGGTCATGTGGCTGGGCAGTTGGTGGGGTGAGAGCGGTGGATGCGGAGGGAGCGCCGGGCCGTTATTAATAAAGACGCTTAAACTGAATGAGGCCTCACCCCGATCCTTCATTGTTTGCAACACCTAACTCCAAGTTTGCGGACTGTCCATTTATAACTTGTGTGTGTGGTGCCAAGGACCAAAGTGACTCACTAAGTTTGAGAAATCATTAGTTTGTCAGAGCCTAACCAATCACTACCTTGTGATCCGTTAGTTCCTCCAAATATCCCCATTCCCCAATCAAGTATTTGGAGGAAATTAAAAATGCAGTATAAATGAGGAGAAGATGTGGCTAAAAGGGTGGGTGTTTGAAGTCAAACCCTGGTTGCCCAGGGGAGGACGAGGGTAGAGGATATAGTGCACTAGAGCGGTGAGAAGGTAGAGGTTGGAGCAGAGAAAGGGAGCCTGATCACTGAAATAGAAAGTAGAGAAAGAGAAAAGGAAGGGAATATCTGAAGGAAAAAGGAAGAGGGTAAAGAGAGGAGGTGGTCAGGGGTCAAGATGAGTCCAGAGTCAAAACAAATTACAAATAGAGCACGATACTGAAGGAAAGAAGAGCAAGGACAGCACAGGGAAAGTTTGTATGAGGAGAAGAAAGAGGCCAATATAAGACAGAGGAGGAAATGAGGTAGCGCAGGAGAAAATAGGAGTGTGGCCAAGCAGTTTGGAGGAGCCACAGAGGAGAAAGGGAAGGGATGGGAAGATAGGACGAGGAGGAGGAAAGGGGGTGGTAGAGTAAAAACTGAGAGAAAATAAAACTTTCTGAGAGAGAAGTGGTGTAAAGAAAGGAGAAGATATAGGGGATTGCTGAGAGAGGAAGATGGGCATAAGCATGAAGCTGAATGACAGCACCACGCAAAAGGAAGGTAGTAAAGATAAGTGGAGGCAAAGAGCAATACCAAGGAAAGACCAGAGAGGAGAAAGGAGGAGGAAAAACCAAATAAAAGACAGAGTTGGAAAGGGACGAACTGATCCAGTAGGAGTTTGAAAGAGAGATGGGGAGAGAGGTAAGGGGTCATATGAGGAAGGGAGAGTTTGGATAAGAAGGAGGTAGACTAAGATGGGCAAGTCAGAAAACCAGCATTAGCTAAGTCAAGAAGGCTAAGGCTGAAAGGGGTGCTGAGAGGCAGATGGTGGGAGCAGCGGGGCTTGAGCTGGGTAAGGACAACATGCACATGATAGAGGAGTAAAGAGCCTTGATGACCTGGTCTCATAAACTGGCAAAGCACGATACTTTATTTATTTTAAACTGTTTTTATTGGCATTTAAGACATTTATTCAGTTAAAATCTGTCGCATTTAGCCATTACATCTCATGTCCAAACCATTAGTCATGTTAACTTAATGACATTGTTATAACAATCTTAACATACAATACAAACCCATCTTCACGTGATGTGGAAGAATACTTCCAGGGGCATTGCTGTGTTGATTATTCGAAGGTCCGCAGGCTTACCGCTTTTGCCTAGCTAGGTTAAGGGCTACGGCGGGGACACAGTGTGTTTGCCTCCTCCATATTGTCTTACCATTTCTTCCTCCAGGTTATGTGTATGTTCAAGGAGGTTTGTCGTCAGATGGATGGAACATGTCCCATACCAAGGTTTTCCAAGTGTCATATGCAACATTCACACCCTCATCAGACCTGGATATCGCCTCCCACCACACTCTGGTCTCCATTTCAGTCCAATGTTCAAATTCCTTAAGCCACTTCACATATTGTGGGCCACTAGCAGTTTTCCATGCCATGGCAATCGTCCTTTTGGCCAGTATGCATGCCATGTCCATAAATTTAACTACGTGCTTGATCTGGCTCCTTCTGGGGTAGATGCCTAATAAGCATTCTTTTGGTGTCTACTTATAGCGTTCTATGCCAGCTTTCCTACAAACTTGTGCTATCCATTCCCAGAATTGGCGTACCCTTCTGCACCACAAAAACATGTGCATTAGCCCCGCTGCATCTTCATTGCACCAAGGGCACTGCTGACTAGTAGTAGTATTGAACTTAGCCAACCTGAGCGGTGTCATATACGTGCGGTACAGGACATTTAGCTGGATCAATTGGAACCCAGCATTTCTAGACACTTCTCGGGGAAATATATTTATGCCTTCTCCCATTCTTTCTCAGTTATGTCCCCTTCCAGATCATTCTCCCACTTAGTTTTCAGTGTTGCACTTATGGGATTGGGCTTGTCCGCCAAGTGACTATATATTCTGGACTACGGTCTGCAGCCATCACTCAAACTATACATTAGGGTCAATAGAGGGACTGCCTCCGACTCTTCTGGCCATTTGTCCCATTTGGTTTTAGCCGCCTGTTTGATCCTCTGGTACCACAGAAACTGGCCCCCTTGGGCCCCATCCTTATCTTGCAGTGACCCAAACTCTCTAAACACACCTCCATCGTGTACATCACTCCAGGTGTAAATACCCCATCTTTCCCAGCGTCTCATCTCTCGTAGATCTGCTACGGTCTTACAAACATTGGCGGCTAATGGGATCTCAGGAGAGTAGGGTTGCTTAAGCTTCATCAGCACCTTGGTTCTATTCCACACCTGTCTTCCCAATTGTACAATCATGGGGAAACTGCCCATGCATTTCAGAGGTACCCACAATATTTCCTTCAGTTGTACCGGTGCTACCAACTGCCTTAATAAGGTGGTCCCTGGTGTAGTCTTGTCTGAAAGCCATCTAGCCACAAAACTCAGTTGTGACGCTAAGTAGTATTTCTCTAAGTCCGGTAACTGAACCCCTCCCTGTATGGGAGTGTTAGCATGGTCAGCTTTAGTTTGTGTCGTGTTGTACCGCACAGAAACTGTCTCAGCAACACTTCCAGTAGTAAAAAAAAAAGAAGCCTTGATGTAACAGTGTACATTATAGAAGAAATACAGAATCCTTGGCAAAATTATCATTTTGGTTACAGCCACTCTGCCCATCACTGATAGTGGCAGTTTGGTCCAAAACCTCATAGATTTCCGTATACCCTTCACCACATTGGCGGTGCTACTTTCATGCATCAGCTCTGGGCTGTGTTTGATGTGCACTCCCAAATACTTAAATCCTTCGAGCTGCCATTTCAGTCCCACACTCAGTAAATCTTCCTAATTTCCACCTCTCAGTCCCGCTAAGGGGAAGGCGCAAGATTTCTCCTTGCTAAAACAGATTCCCGATACCTTTGCATAGTTGTCCAACCCATCTAGGACTGTCAGAGCATTTAGGTGCGGGTCCTTCAAGTACAGTAGTACATCGTCCGCATATAATGATATCATATGGTTATAGCCCCCAACCCAAATCCCGCCTCAAGGAACTGTTTCCGAAAGTAAATCGCTATCGGTTCCAGTCCCAGCACATACAACATGGGCGATAATGGGCATCCTTGTCTCGTCCCCCTCTGGATATCCCAGCGCCTCGACTAATGAAATAGTCCCCAATTTCCTTGAGCACTGCAAGTAGCCATTCTCAATATATCGAATCAAACGCCTTTATTGCGTCTAGTGAGATTATTGCATAGTTTTCCGGGGAGTCTACTGTTTGCGCCATGACGTGTTGTAACCTGCGCAGGAAATCGTTCTGGTCCTCATGCACTATGCCCTCAATAACCTTCCACAAACGCTTTGCCAGGATAGTCGTTAGTATTTTGACATCGTAATTTAGCTTAGCTAGTGGGCGGTATGAATCACATTCATCTGTGGCCTTTCCTGACTTGGGAATTGGGATCACCAGTGTTTCCCTCATGCTTTCAGGGAGTATCTCATTGTCATATGCCTCCTTAAACACTTCATATAGGACTGGGGTCAAAGTTGTAGCATACGTTTTATAGAACTCCGTCGTTACCAGGGTCCTTACTAGTGGTCAGTGATTTGATTAAGGCATGACACTTAAAGAACCTAGGGGAAACAGAGCAAAAAAAGAACGAAAAACATAGGGCGGCCATGAGCCATAATCTAGATTATTTTGGAAGTGGCAGGTCAAACCAAGGACAATAAATAAGACTTGCATGTAGAGAAACGGGAAAGTGGGAGAAAGAACAGAAGCGAAACGCAGGCTAGATGAGAGCCATATTTACGATTCAGGTGGAACTGACAAACGCACCAAGAAAGAGAAATGAGGCTTGTGGAACAGCTGAGCCAGGCAATCTCTCTTAGTGTCAATGCCAGGAGGGCCCCCTGAGAATCTGAGCCAGAAGGGCCTAACGAGAAATTGAATGCAGTCTGCTAATCCACAAAGGAAAGAAATTAGCTATCATTTGGAAGCCAAGTAACTACCGCTCAGGACAACATTCACCGGCAACCCCTAAGGAAGGAGTCTCTGGCCCTGTGGACCCCACAGGCACCAAGTAGCTTTAGACAGTTTGTTATGGGAAGTCTAACCCAGAAACCTACCTGTAGCCCTATGATAGATTAGGGTTTGTGTCTTTGAACTTCCCTTTTACTGATGGAAGACCTGTTTACCGAAGACAGCAGGTTGCACTCCATCCAGCTGCCCAGCAGGAGTGCCAGCAACTCCGGCTAACAGGACCAAGTCCCACCTTGGCGGTTCATATCCGCCATTGTTATGTTATTGTGATTTATAACATGCACCGCTGCCATTTCCATGGTCCCCAGGCGGATCTGAAAAGGAAGGTGGTTAAGGTAGGTTAGTTAGTGGGATTGAGAGGGAAAAGAGCAAGAGAGATTTGATGTGCTGTTGGTAGCTTCAGTTTGGAAAAAACAGTCACTATGTGCTTGTTGATCGATGACGTGTGGTGTTTGATGCATGGTTGTATATGCGTCTAGGGTGTTGTGGAGAGTCAGTAGAGTGCTTGGAGTTTGCAGGGCTTTTGTTTTTTGTGGCGCAGGTGTGTGTCTTGTTTCTTCAGTGTTGAAGAGTGGGTATGCCGAATATTGCCATGGTATTGTCCATTCCGTACCCTAGGATGCAGGAAGAAAATCTTTGGAGAGCCTCAAAAATCACTGCCAGCTTCTTCCAATTGGATGAATGAGTGGGCCTGAAAAGCCATCTGACACCCCTGAGCACTGTCTCAAACACTGCTCCCCACCCGAGGTCACTGGCTTTGGTAGTAATTAGGTTCGACAAGGGGTGAACCAGCGGAAGTCCACGCAGACGATTGTCCATGTCCATCCACCACTGAAGCTGAACCTTCAGTTCTGGGAAAACTGCAATCCGTGACTCATAAGCTTGAGAGCCCGTCCTCCAGCAATGGTGTAGGTGAAACACCAACAAACACATGTGAAGCCTTGCCCATTGAAATACAAACACACACTAAGCTGTGCCACTGCACTCAGAGCACTTCCCTGACAGTAACGTAACCTGGTCTGTTGCTAGCAGGAGCCCCAAAAGAAGCTGAAGGCGAACCACCCGATACAATGGCAGCAACACACACCCCTGTGCTGTCGAAAAGCAGGCCACAATGTACTAAAGGTCCTGGGATAGCTCTAAGTGAGACTTCTGCAGATTGAGCAGGAACCCCAGATCCTGCAGCACCCTGCAAATTCTCCACCAACATATCCCTGGAGAAAGCCTTGAGCAGTCAATTGTCCAGGTACGGTAAAAGCTGTATCCCAATGGCATGAAGGAAAGCCACCATCAGACCCAATCCCTTCGTGAAGACACTGGCATCAGTTTTGAGGCCAAACGGAAGAGCCCTGAACTGGAAGTGCTTGCCCATGAATGCAAACTTCAGATATTTCTGATGAGAATGCTTCGACCAACGGGATCTTTCGCTGCAGACTCTGCATCTTAAAGTGCAGTGTCTGCTCAAACATATTCAGTCTCTTCCAGTCAGTGACCGGCCTGGACTTTCTGTTCGGTTTTGGAACCACAATTATGACGTAGAAGCCCTGAGCCTTCTCTTTCCGGGTAACCTTGTGAATTACCCCTTTGTCCACAAGTGCAGAATCCCCTGCGTCATGGCCAGAGCCTCCATCGCCTTCCTGGGGACAGAAGTTGCCAGCCCCCACAACCACGGGGGAGGAGCGGCAAACTCAATTTCAATCCCCAACCAAACAATCCAGTTCACCCAGATGTCGAAAGATGAGGCCATACATGTATGCAGAACCAGCAGATTAGGGCTTCCACACACCTGGCGTCATGACTTCTGTGGGACCACCAGGGCAAAGGTCTTGACAGACTTATGAGGCAACTCTGGATGACTTATGCCAGAGGGCTTCTGATACCCTCCCTTGGCTACAGCGCAACCCCAAAGCGTATGTCTCCAAAACGCTCCCAACCAGGGCCTAGTGTTAGAATGTGTTAGGGAGCTTTACACCCTTTAGGTTTACCCCGAAGTACGCAAAGGTTTGGTAGCAATGGCTCAGCAGCCAGGCTTAGTGTAGGAGGGAGAAGGGTTGTAGTGAGGCAGACAGTACTTAAAGTATACCACTAGTTCAAGGAAACACTGACACACTAGAAGGAATACATAAATAGTGATTTTATATACACTAAGACTTTAGAAGTCTTATTAAAAGGTAGCACACTTTAAATCAAATGTAAAGCAACACAAAGTGAGAGAAACTACTGCAACTAATAAGCAAACTTTAGATCAGCTATTGTAACTTAAAGTAACACATGCTTAGCTAATCTTAAACAGTCCAACCCTATCCTAGGTGAGCCTCACAGAGTCAAGGGGGACACTGGGGGCCCAGTGACCAAGGGCTGAGGAGGAAAAGAGGCAGGTAAGCAGCAGACATAGCAGAGTCTATGAAGGTTTCTTCAGGTTTGCGGGTAAGCAGCAGTTACGTTGGCAAGTTAGAGCCCAATGGGTTGTTCACCCCAATGGGACTCGGGGTGCTCTGGAAGGGGGTGCAAGTAACAGCTTAACTGTGTTGAAGCCCTTCACAGGCTTCGGGTCAGTGATGGTTAGTTGTCCGGTAGACTTCTCTTCGGTTTTCGGTCCATGACACAGCTGAGGGGTGGAAAGGAGTCACTGCAGTACAGGAAGGATGCCCGTAAGGTTTCAGCCGAAAACGCACTTCACAAGACGTTGCACTGTGAAAAGGCACAGGTCCCAGGGTATTGGGAGTGTGTAGCCCGGGAGGGTCGCAGCTCTTCGGGCGATGGCGCAAAATGCAGGTGGTCTTGAGACTGGGTAGGCTCACCAGTCCACGGGAGGAAGTCGTTTTCAATGTCGCTTGGAATTCGGGGTCGGGTCTGCAGTGGTCATTGAACGGCTCTGGTGGTCGCTTGGAGGTTTGTGGGATGTCCTTCTATGAATTCCTCTGCAGGTCCCCAGTCCAGTGGTCGACTCTGAGATTCAGCCCCAGGACACTCCTCTTTTATGCAAGAAAAGTGGCTGAGCCCACCAATCACCAGACAAACCTTTTCATGTAAATCTGGGGGTGGCTTTCGAAGGGGACAGCCAGCTGCCCAGTTTGAACTGGTTCCAGGCAGGCACACTGCAGGACAAAGACCAGGGGAGCTTCTGTCACCTCCCCCACTTCCTGTCCTTTCAGGCACTCGAGAGCCTTGGCGTGCTTTACCAAGGGAAGCCCGCCAAAGACAAAAGACCATTGGGACCTCACCCACCCAGGCAGGTAGAAGAAGGCTCAAGCAAGAGAAAAAGCCATCATGAACAGGGCTTAGAAAAGTACAGCCACCATTTTAGGCAAAAGGGGACCCTAGTGTCCCTTGTCGCAGCTGCAATGGCAGACTGCAACAAAAGTCTTGCAAAAAGGTACACTGCCACCAGCCTGTCAGATGAACTTGTATCAGTAACTAACATGTACTGGAACGTTGAGGAAAGGGAGACCATGTTTCCCCTCAGCCCTCCACATAAAGTGGGGTGTGCTGATCTCACAATTAAAATACAGGAGGGATAAAGGGGTGTCTCTCTATCCTGGTAACCTGTGTTAACACAGGTAAAATAAAAAGGAAAGCTCAACGAGTAGATGCCAGAAAACATGGAGGAAAGCATAACTCCATTAAAAAGTATCAAAAAGAAATAAAAGGGGTTGCCACCGTTACAGTAAAAGAATGGGCAAGTGTGGAAAAAGGTCTCACTCGGGAGAATCAGTCCGAAAATCCAATAATCCAGCAGAAATGCTGGAGGACTCACAAAGTGGGGAGAATTACACTCAAAAAGGAAATTCTACCAAAGAGAATGCCTGCAGAGCTTGTCAGCTTTAAACACACAATGCACCCGGCTTTGTAGGCAGTCACCAAACAGCATCTTCCCTTCAAAAGGAATCTTCAGAGCCACTGCCTTCTGTTGCCCATCAGAATGCCAATGCAAGTGGTGCAGACTGCCAGACACCACAGCCTCCATCACCACTGTTGCAGCCCGGACCCCACCATGAGCCAGATCTGAGAGCAGCTCCACCTGTGACTGCATAGCCTGCAGCAACGGTGCAGTCAACCCCTTCCTCCACAAGCTTTGACAAGTCCCGATAGCCACCAGGCACAGTCTCTGCTGTGTAGGAGGCGTGCATAGCCTCCCGAAAGGCCATTAGTGCTATGACGTAGTGCCTTGTCAAAGCAGAATCCACCTTCTTGTTCACCTGATCATGCACAGTTGCCTCCTTGGCTGCCATGGAAGAGTGACCCACCAAACTCAACAGAATAGTATCCACCTGGGGAGCACAAGGAAGCACCACCTCCTCCCCTGTATGGGGTAGACTTTGGACATGAAACAAGGAACTGCCCCTTTCTCCAGCATTCCTTTTTAACCTCTATCTCCAGAGGCAGCCCCACCTTGGTTGTATGCTTGAATTGCCTAAAAGGAGGAGGGGCACCAGACAGCACAGCAGAAACCAGTGGCACCTACGGAAATCCGATGCAGTCTGCCACCTGAAGAAGGACCGCAGGCAACGCTTCATGGTCCAGATACTTCACCCTGAGCTCCTCTGCATCAGAGGGCTCCGCATCAGAGGCACCAGACAACTCATCCTTTGAAGAGGATTAGGACGACAGCAATGCCCAGGACTGCCTGGACTTCTTCCGCAAGCACGCCTCCTTCCTCAAGGCCTCCTGGCAAATGCACACCAACCACTCCACAGACACCTTCCTGCATTTTAAAGAAGTCCGCCGGACCTTGCCCATTGAGGAAGAGGGGAAACTAGCAGTGTCGTCCCTCAAAGAGGCACGATTCTGTTGAACACCATCTTACTAGGAGCCCTGACTGACCTCGCCGAGCACCAGCTAGACAGTGGCTGCAGCAGGACAGCAGCAAAGCACCAGCGAGACCACAGCAGCCCAGGAGCAATACAGCGGCAGAGCAACGGCACTCAAGGAAAGCATCAACAGCACAGCCAAGCACCAGAACAAAAAGGAGCCCAGCAATGGCCATTCGTTATAGGGCATGCAAGGCTGAGCAGGTCAAATGCATCAGCGATCAGTCCAGGGCCCTGCCCTGAGGCACCTGGGCATCCAAATAGCAAGCCCGACCGGACCATGTCGAGCCTGCACCCAGCAGGACTGCAAGCCTCCCCGTAATCGAGAAGCCGTCTCTCCCTCCTGAAGGCTGCCACAGTCACGCCTCATGCAGCCAGAGCCTCCACACCCCGTTACCATGCTATGGCGCAGGGAATGTGCGCCATACAGTCCGGCCTAAAATGAAATGTTCTCACCCACCCTTTGAACATGAAAGGTTGAGAGCTATGGAGTAAGTAACCCTCAACCAAGCCCCACGTACCCCCTAACCCAGGATGCAGGGGAAGTGCACAACATAGGTGCCCCTCCAAGCACTGCAAAGGAGAGGGTAGGTGCAGCAGTACGCTGCCCGGCTTCCCATCATAGATCCTGCCAGGATGGCAGGAAAATTCAAAACTGACACACTGTTGGCAGCTGGGAGTGGTATGCTCTCAGGGTTGAGAGATTGGGCATGTATAGTGAATTTAAAAGATGGAATGGATTCCTGAAGTGGAGGTTGGGACCTCACAGTAAATACTGGGATGAGGAAGAGGGACGTGGAGGTAATGGTTAGGGTGACCAGACTTTCCAGGGATTGTCCTGGAATTGGGTGTTCCGTCCCCCTTTCTCAAGATTACTTTTCCATTGGAAAATGCAGTGGTCCCGGGTTTTGGTAATAGGTCTTGATAGCTGGCAGGCAGGAACCCTGGTCTAAAAGGATGACTTTAGAGACCATCCTGGGGTCATCTGAAGATCATCGAACTACACTAGAAGTCATTCCCACATCATCAGACGTCATCACGCTGTTAAAGTCATCAGCAAATTTCTTAGAATGGTGGATGATGATTTGGGGATGAGCTTAGAATGACTTAATGAATATGCTAACATTATCCCCATTTTAGAAAACTCTTTGTTCCTGATGCTTTTAGGATGACTTACTGATCACTTCAAGAGATTGCACGTTTGTCCCTGATGATTTGGGGATGATTCTGGGATGACCTGCTGATTACTTCAAGAGCATTGCCATGAAACATGTTTGTTCTTGATGATTGAAGATGACATACTGATTACTTCAGAACATCAGAGTTTGTAGGATGACATGCGGACCAATACAGATTGTCATTCTGCTTTTGCTTAGTTGCACTTATGCTGAATGATCCCCCACTGTGGCAAGTGTAAAGCTTGAGACTATGTTGGGCCAAAGTAGAAGCCAGAGGCCTAAACATAGCATGCACCCGTGAGAATCCTTTGCCATCCCAGTCAAAAGCAGGCACCCATCACCCTCACAATCCCCAATGTGGAATGGATAAAGTCTGAGACTATGTTGGGCCAAAGTGGAAGAAAGAGGCCTAAACATAGCATGCACCCCCTGGGTGAGAATACTTTTCCAACCCAGTCAAAAGCAGGAACCCAGCACCCTCACAATCAATATATTTCCATGCTGCTTGTTAGGTAAGAATTGGTGTTGTCCCACTGTGTGAGACTACACAACACGTATCTGCTTGGTATTAGGTAAGCCGACCTTTTGGTATAGGTCTGAACTTCTTGATACCTCCCCGGGGGTCGAAGCGGAACTGAAAACGGCCCGAGAGAAATGTCAGCTCTCCTGGGACAGACTTGAAAAATTTGACTTTGCCACATACACCGCTCGATCCCACAGAGAATCGGACAAACCGGGCAAGCTGCTGGCTTGGTTATGCAGAAGAGAGCACCCCAAACACTTGCCAACGGAGATAATAGATGCAGAGGGTACATCCCACAGAACGCAGATGGGGATCAACAAAGCATTTGCCGAGTTCTACTCAAAACTATATGCTCATGAAACCCGAATCCCCACCACGGAAATAATAGACACCCTGGGTGAGATCGACATACCCCAAATAACCAGCGAACAGAGAACCGAACTAGACATGGACATTACTCCCGATGATGTAAGATGGGCCATCAGGTCGCTCGCCACCTCTAAGACCCCAGGTAGCGACGGACTCACGCCAGAATTCTATAAAGCATACGAACCCATTCTCACCCCCATCCTACACGAAGTCTACCAAGAAGCTTACACAAATGGGATCCTTCCCAACACCATGAGAGAAACCATAATCATCCCCATGCTTAAACCCCATAAACCACCCACTGATTGCGACTCGTACCGACCCCTGGCCATGCTCAATTATGACAGCAAGATCCTCACCTCAATACTGGCCAGCAGACTAGCTAGAGTGCTAGGGTCCATAATCCATGAAGATCAGAACGGATTTGTCCCAGGCCGCAACACCACAGCCAACCTGAGGAGGCTCCAACACATCATGGCCGAAACTCACGACTCGGAGGAAGAACTAGCGATACTGTCACTTGACGCCATTAAGGCTTTTGACTCCATCTACTGGGAGTGGCTGGTGGAGGCCCTGCGGGCCTTTGGTTTCGGGAATGGTTTTATCAGATGGGTCCAGGTTCTCTACAACTCCCCTGTGGCCAGGGTCAAGACAGGCGGCACAGTCTCAGAATCCTGGAAAATACAGAGGGGCACGAGACAAGGATGCCCACTCTCGCCCATGCTGTACATACTGGGACTGGAACCGATTGCCTTATACTTTCGTCAGCAACTCTTTGATGCCGGCATTAAGGTGGGCAACGCCTATAACATAATATCACTGTATGCTGATGATGTTCTCTTGTACCTAAAAGACCCTGAGTTCAATGCATTGACAGCTCTGGAGGTACTCGACAACTACGCGAGATACTCCGGAATCCAATTTAGTAGACACAAATCCTCAGCATTCCCCCTGGCCGGATTGAGAGACATCTCAGCGGAGGACCTTCCAATCATAGGGATAAAATGGCAACTCGAGAAGTTCAGATACCTGGGGATTAATCTCAGCCACACCCCACAGCTCACACATGAGCACAACACAGAAGCAGCCGTCACCAACCTCCGACGGTCCGTAAAATTCTGGTCTAAACTCCCACTGGCAATGGTGGGGAGAGCGGCGATAGTTAAAATGATAATCCTTCCTCGCTTCTTATATTTCTTCGTGAATATTTGCCATTACATACGGCCCCCCTTCTTCAGGAAATTGGAAGCTATTATCAAGGACTTTTTATGGGGACCCCACAGGCATAAGTTGTCACTGGCCACATTAACCCTTCCACATAAAGAGGGTGGAATCAAACTTCCGGATCTCCAGCTCTACTACTTGGCCGCCCAGCTCAGTCACATCACAAGATGGCTGTCAGACGAATCTTCAGCTGAACTGGAGCTGCTGAAGCAACACCACACCAACCTAACCCCCAAGGAAACCCTGTGGGATCCCCTCAGCCGCTCTCCGGAAACTCCCATGGTTGTCGGGCTTGGCAGACAGATATGGACCAGGACTTGCCACATCAGGAAGGTGCAACACCCATACTCTTCGGACCATCCCATAATGGCTGATGTGTGCAAGAAGGAGGCAGACCTCCCCATAGCAAGGAAGTGGGAGGAAGCCGCGATATACACATGGGGAGACATGTTTGAAGATGGAGTGTTCAGGGACTTTGAATCGATCCAGGAAATCGAAGGGCTGTCCAAAGGCCAGTTCCTTTGGTACCATAGGCTTAAACGTACCGCCAAGAATCAGTGGCCCACCTGGCCAGAGGAACCTACCTCGGACCCTCTACTACAAGAAATGTATGACCTCTCTGATGGATGGAGACCTGTCTCCAGGTTATACAACAGGCTCATCGACAAACCAAACCCTAAGGGAGCGACACTGAGGGCGAAATGGGAAGCAGACTTCGCAGCCCCGCTCACTGATAAAGAATGGGAAAGAGCACTAATATTCCCCAAGAATGTCTCGAGAAACTCCAGATTTGGCCAGATACAATTGAACGTCCTTTACCGAACTTACATGACCCCCCACAGGGTTGCCTCGTTCAACGCGAAGGTTCCGCCGGTATGCCCATGGTGCGGGAACGACAGGGCAGACATGATTCACATGTTCTGGTCCTGCACCAAAGTGACGACACTCTGGTCGAAAGCCAAGCAATCCTGTAGAGACGCCGGTATGGAGCGATACGAATGGTCACCAGGAGAGTGTCTATTGGGTACATACCCCAGACCGAGTAAATTCAAACACCTCGTGAAACTGATGGACATTTCATGTATACTTGTCAAAAGAACTATAGCGATGGCCTGGAAGACACCAGCGGGCCCTAGACACGAGCGATGGTTTAACGAAATGGCGAGGTGGACGACGGCAGAGACCAGAGCCTGGCAGGAAGGAACTACATCCAGTGGAGAAGCCACAAGCGGCTCCTTGGTCGCTTGGAGGGCCCTTCTAACGGGCATGCACTTCGACGCGGACCATAAGCCCCCTTGAACACCTGTTGCGGTTCCCAATGACAGACCCCCACTATTACAAAGTACATGCCTCTTGCAGCTGTTCCCCCCCACTTCCTGAGAAGCCATACTCTGGACTGAACTACCATCACGAACTTCACTTACTACAATATACGAAGACTATCGTTGTTTTGGATAAGTTTCCTCTTGTTTTTTTTCCTCTCTTTCTTTCTCCTCATCTTATTCTCTCTTTCTCTCTTCTTCACTTGTTTAATTCACGAGTTTGTAATGTCTTATCTTATCACGAAAACCAATAAAAATACTTTAAATTAAAATTGGTATAGGTCTGAACTACACAGTATGGCAGTGTGACTGAGCAGCCAGGCCTATCTCAAGAAGGATAACTGTGAGCTGTAGAGCTGTACAAATGAAATCTGTAAATACAAGCAGCCAAGTAACACTTACACTCAAGGTTTCAGTTATAAATAGTTATTTATTTAATTAACATCATTTTTATAAATAAGTGTTCTTTAGAAAGGCAATTCATGTAACAATGTAAATATACTTTTAAATTACTTTTCAGAATCAGAGCAAGTTAGGGGATAATCTTTGGATATGCTTCATACACAATTGCTACACCATGGGTTGACTTCAATCACAAGGACAGTAATGGCATTTATAGATCACACTAGTTATACTTTGCAGATTCTGAGGTTGTAGAAAGGAAAGGTTTAAGGAATGAAAAAGGTTAAACAGGTTCTCAGTATATGTGAGGACAAATAAATCTTCCAATGAAAACTAGACATGCCTTTTCCAGCAGTAACAGTCTAAAACAAGTTACCACCTATGAGGGACAAACCATATCAAAGTCAGTGGGCTAGAAGAGTCTGCAGGGACCCAGGAAAGCCAAAGTCAATTTGAAACAGTTTATGGAGCTGAGGCACTTCTTAGAATGAAATGTCTTGCACAAAGTTAGAGAGTTTGTTAGAAAATCACGTGTAGGGTCGCAAGCTATGAAAAAAGAGTTGGAATCAACTCTAAAAGTAAGCCAATGCAATTCCCAACTGAGAAAAGCAAGGCTACAAGAAGGTGAGGTAAGTACCCCAAGTCTAAACAGTACCTCTGGTTTGAATAAGAGTGGTCCAGCTGGCTTCTGTCCTGCTACAGCGTTGCAGACCCCATATTCCTGAGCCTTAGTCGTGGGGACAAGAGGGAGGACATCTGTAGGGCTCCTGCGGTGGTACTTCGGTGGTCGTTGGCGGCTACGGGCTCTTTTCGGTTCTGTGGCACTTTGCGGGTTTCAGCGCTTAGTAAACGGCACTGTTGCGGATCTCTGGTACCGGTTTGGCTTCCTTCACTCCTTGGGTCTGATGAGGGGACTCTAGCTCTGGTCGTCCTGCTTCTGGAGGGTCCTTAGGAGACTCCTGGAGCTTCTAGCCGGATTTCAGACGCTTCACTCGACTACGGATTACTCGACCCCTGGCACTTGGTTCTTGCAGCAATGAAGAAGTACAGCCAGACAGGGAAGATGGTCCAGTGGAGTCGTCTATGGGTTAGTTGGTCCCACTAACCCAAGGGGAGAAGTCCATTCCGGAGCTTCTCTGTCTGAAAAGGGAGTTTCAGCACATCAGCAGGGCTTCACCGGGCAATTCAAAGGTCCAGGAGAATGCAGCAAGCTTCGTTCACGGTTTCTTCGTCGGATGTTTCTCCCAGTGGTCGACTCTGCCTCTAGTCCCAAAAACCTCGACTTTTAAGCAGGTTTCTCCCATTCATGCACAGCCTAGGCTGTCAATCACACATCAGGGTCACTGTCCTGAAAGGACAGCCAGCCAGCCATTCAGGACTGGTTGCATTCAGGTATTACTAGAGACAAAGGACAGGGGAGGTTCGGGACCCTCCCTCACATCCTCACATCCAGACAAACTGGAGCCAGAGGCGTGACTCAGGGCTGAAGTGCGCCAACGGCAAGACAAACAAAGGTCTTCAATCTGTTTGACGCACAGAGTAAAACCCAAGATAACCTCAGAAACAGAAAATGGCAAAAAAAAGAAGACAGGGGCCGTTTCGATAAAATGGTGACCCCTGGGTGCTGTACTGCAGCTGAGGGTTCAGCCTGCGGTAGAAAAACACAATGGTAGGAAAAATTAAACCACTACCACTAGTCATTTAAAAGTAGGGAGGGCAACATACAAATGTTACGTTACATGAGAATGTAGGATAAGGGGCTACTAGGTAACTCCCCAGCACTCCACATAAAATGGTGTGTGCTGGACCCACAAAGAGAAAAGGTAAGTAAAGTCATTTTCACTTTACTATCCTTGGGAACAGTAGTTCACATAAGAAAAGGTATTTTACACCTTATGAGAAATCTAAAGGATTTCTCAGTGACACTGCACTGAAGTTGATGTGTGTCACCATACAAAAAGTAGATGCATATGGAGTTTGTCAGACTCCCAAAACAGTGAAAACACATAATCCAAAGGTCAAAACACATGATGCAGTGGGAAAAGGGTTTCACTCACTCCAGGGTTAAATTAAAAAGTCCTACAGTCCAGCAAAAGAGCTGGGGGTCTCTAAGATTGAAGGGAATTATCACAGAAATGAGAATTCTCCCTAACATGACTGCACGAATATATGCCAGTATTCACATGCACTCCTTCACACAATATTCATGTTTGCTTTGCGCAAAATCCAATAATCAACAACCATAACGAAAAGTACCCCCAGAATAAAAAAAATCAAAAGAAAAGGATCCACAAAAGAAAGAAGCAATAAACAAACGGAACCACAAAATCCCATCAACTACCCACAACCTACCAAATACAAGCAACAACAAACCACAAATAGCAAAGACTAAACCCAAAAGACCATGAAAAACACCAATCGAAAGAGGACGCCAACTAAGGAACACAACCCACGCATCATGCCTCACCACAAGAAAGACAAAGAAGCCAGAAAAAGACAACAGAAATAATAAGAAATCCCAAACCACTCGGGAAGGCACGGACCAGCATGATCCCACAACCCCAAAAAACTCGACAAACTTCTGAGATGGCCCAATGAGACATACAAGTAACAGAGCAAATACAGACTACAATGCTCACTACCTGTCCACATACGACAACGTGGTAAACAAAAACAGCACAGCAACAATGAACTGACAGCCAACAAGCTTCACGAATACAGACCCAACCAGGACACCAAACGGATGACAACTAATAAACCATCCCAACCCAGTCTCTACCATGGACAATACCCCAACCAGAACAAGGAACAAATTGGAAACCATCACACTCACTCTGCACCCCCTATATCACCAAGACTGGAACAACAGAGGGGTAGCGACCCTATTTACCACCCGGAAACAAACCAACCCCGCCATAAACCTTATCGGTCTACTCGACAAAGAGACTGACTGACAAAGAACCACCCCACCCAAAAGACTCAACTGGGAAAAACCCACCTGGAACGGAAACCCAACCAACAACACACTGGTCAGAACAAGCAATACTAACAACAACACAAAAGGCAAATACAGCATACTACACTGCAGTCTCCTCAACATTAGATCTATGGCAAAACACTCAACAGAAACCAATGACCTCCTAAGCGAAGGAGGCACAGACGTGCTCTTCCTTACAGAAACCTGGCTATCAGACAACTATAAAGCCATCGCGAATGAAGCAATACCCGACAATTATAAATTAATACACGCCAACAGAGAAAACCGAAGAGGAGGTGGAATCGGAATTATACACAAAAAACACACCCGAGCATCTTGAATCATCACAACCAACGCGTAAGACTATGAATCCCTCCTAATCAAGATAGAACGCAACGACCAATCCAACATAGTATTCCTACTGATCTACAGACCATCTTCTTACAACCCCAACTTTGCAATAAAACTAGCGGACGAGGCCGCCATGCTATCAACCCACCACAAAAACCTAGGTAAAAGAAATCCCACCGATACAAACATAGATACAACAGAAGACACACTCAACAATTGGATCACCAAGGCCATTGACCAATTAGCACCAGCTAAAACATTCAAAGCAACACCACCAAAAAAACTGGCAGCAAAATGGTTCACAGAAGAACTGAAAAAACACCACAAAAAAAACGCAAAATGGAAACAAAATGGAGAGAACAATACACCAGACAAGACTATATAAAATACCAAAGACAACTCAAATTGTACAAAGCAACAGACCTCAAAGCAAAAAAATAAACAAAAACTACTACGCCACAAGAATCGGCAAACAATTCATTGAAATAATGCCATCACCCCTACACAAACACTTTGTGAAAGTCACTTACACCAGAGCTGGGTCTGTGTAGTAGCTGCACAGCAGTTACTGCCTTTTATCGGGCATTAGCCTGCGCAGGTATTTTTATATATGTAGTCACTTACAACAGAGCAGGATGTGTGTAGTAGCTGCACAGCAGTTACTGCCTCTGCGGGCATTATCCTGCGCAGGTATAATTATATATGTAGTAATTTGCACCAGAGCAGGGTCTGTGTAGTAGCTGCACAGCAGTTACTGCGTCTGCAAGCAGTAGCCGGCGCAGGTATTATATATATATATATATATAGTCACTTACACCAGAGCAGGGTCTGTGTAGCAGCTGCACAGCAGTTACTGCGTCTGTGAGCCTTAGCCTGCGCAGGTATTATATATGTAGTCACTTACACAAGAGCAGGGTCTGTGTAGCAGCCGCACAGCAGTTACTGCGTCTGCGAGCCTTAGCCTGCGCAGGTATTATATATGTAGTCACTTACACCAGAGCAGGGTCTGTGTAGCAGCTGCACAGCAGTCACTGCCTCTGCGAGCCTTAGCTTGTGCAGGTACTATTAGATATGTAGTCACTTACAACAGAGCACGGTCTGTGTAGTAGCTGCACAGCAGTTGCTGCGTCTGCGAGCATTGGCCTGCGCAGGTATTATTATATATGTACAGGGTCTGTGTAGTAGCTGCACAGCAGTTACTGCGTCTCCGAGCCTTAGCTTGTGCAGGTACTATTAGATATGTAGTCACTTACACCAGAGCACGGTCTGTGTAGTAGCTGCACAGCAGTTACTGCGTCTGCGAGCATTGGCCTGCGCAGGTACTATTATATATGTACAGGGTCTGTGTAGTAGCTGCACAGCAGTTACTGCGTCTGCGAGCCTTAGCCTGCGCAGGTATAATATATGTAGTCACTTACACCAGAGCAGGGTCTGTGTAGTAGCTGCACAGCAGTTACTGCGGCTGCGGGCATTATTCTGCGCAGGTATAATTATATATGTAGTCATCTGCACCAGAGCAGGGTCTGTGTAGTAGCTGCACAGCAGTTACTACGTCTGCAGGCATTAGCCTGCGCAGGTATTATATATGTAGTCACTTACACCAGAGCAGGGTCTGTGTAGCAGCTGCACAGCAGTTACTGCGTCTGCGAGCATTAGCCTGTGCAGGTACTATTATATATGTACAGGGTCTTTGTAGTAGCTGCACAGCAGTTACTGCCTCTGCGAGCATTAGCCTGTGTAGGTATTATATATATATATATATATAGTCACTTACACCAGAGCAGGGTCTGTGTAGCAGCTGCACAGCAGTAACTGCGTCTGCAGGCATTAGCCTGCACAGGTATTATATATGTAGTCACTTACACAGGAGCCGGGTTTGTGTAGCAGCTGCACAGCAGTTACTGCGTCTGCAGGCATTATCCTGTGCAGCTATAATTATATATGTAGTCACTTACACCAGAGCAGGATCTGTGTAGCAGCTGCACAGCAGTTACTGCATCTGCAGGCATTATCCTGTGCAGGTATAATTTATATATGTAGTCACTGACTCCAGAGCAGGGTATGTGTAGCAGCTGCACAGCAGTTACTGCGTCTGCAGGCATTATCCTGTGCAGGTATTATTAGATATATAGGCCCTCATTACGAGTTCGGCCGGTAGCCATGCCGCTATTGGCGGCATGGCTGCCGCCGAAATCGCATCCGTGTCCGGAATGAGGACTTACCGGGCCATTCCGAGGTCGGATGGCCCGGTAATTCCTCCCTCAAGGACCCGGACACGGTTCTTCCCCATGCCCATTTCAGCCCCCATAGGGCTGAATGGGAATGGGAGAGGGAGCAAACAACGGGCCATTACGAGATGGCCCGTTGTTTGCTCCCTCTTCCCCTCGAGGGATGCGGTAAGCACGCCTGGTTTTCCCAGGCGTGCTTAACGTGTCCCGCGAGGGGACCTTGTAATGTGGCGGAACGGGTTGAACGGCGCCGCCACCTTTTACGGAGCCGTTTGTCCCGTTCCGCCAGGGTCGTAATGAGGCCCATAGTCACTTACACTAGAGCAGGGCCTGTGTAGTAGCTGCACAGCAGTTACTGCCTCTGCGAGCATTAGCCTGTGCATGTATTATATATATATATATATATATATATATATATATATATATATATAGTCACTTACACCAGAGCACGGTCTGTGTAGCAGCTGCACAGCAGTTACTGCATCTGCAAGCATTAGCCTGTGCAGGTATTATTATATATGTACAGGGTCTGTGTAGTAGCTGCATAGCAGTTACTGCGTCTGCAAGCCTTAGCCTGCGCAGGTATTATATATATAGTCACTTACACCAGAGCAGGGTCTGTGTAGCAGCTGCACAGCAGTTACTGCGTCTGCGAGCATTGGCGTGTGCAGGTATTATTAGATATTTAGTCACTTACACCAGAGCAGGGTCTGTGTAGTAGCTGCACAGCAGTTACTGCGTCTGCGAGCATTGGCCTGTGCAGGTATTATTAGATATATAGTCACACTAGAGCAGGGTCTGTGTAGTAGCTGCACAGCAGTCACTGCCTCTGCGAGCCTTAGCTTTTGCAGGTATTATTAGATATGTAGTCACTTACACCAGAGCACGTTCTGTGTAGTAGCTGCACAGCAGTTACTGGGTCTGCAAGCATTGGCGTGTGCAGGTATTATTAGATATTTAGTCACTTACACTAGAGCAGGGTCTGTGTAGTAGCTGCACAGCAGTTACTGCGTCTGCAAGCATTGGCCTGTGCAGGTACTATTATATATGTACAGGGTCTGTGTAGCAGCTGCACAGAAGTTACTGCGTCTGCGAGCCTTAGCCTGCGCAGGTATTATATATATAGTCACTTATAGTAGAGCAGGGTCTGTGCACAGCAGTTACTGCGTCTGCGAGCATTGGCCTGTGCAGGTATTATTAGATATGTAGTCACTTACACCAGAACAGGGTCTGTGTAGCAGCTGCACAGCAGTTACTGCGTCTGCGAGTATTGGCCTGTGCAGGTATTATTATATATGTACAGGGTCTGTGTAGCAGCTGCACAGCAGTTACTGCGTCTGCGAGCATTGGCCTGTGCAGGTATTATATATATATATAGTCACTTACACTAGAGCAGGGTCTGTGTAGCAGCTGCACAGCAGTTACTGCATCTGCGAGCCTTAGCCTGCGCAGGTATTATATATATATATATATATATATATATACACACATATAGTCACTTACACTAGAGCAGGGTCTGTGTAGCAGCTGCACAGCAGTTACTGCATCTGCAAGCATTGGCCTGTGCAGGTATTATTATATATGTACAGTACACTAGAGCAGGGTCTGTGTAGCAGCTGCACAGCAGTTACTGTGTCTGCGAGCCTTAGCCTGCGCAGGTATTTTATATATATATATATATATATATATATACACATACACACAGGGTCTGTGTAGCAGCTGCACAGCAGTTACTGCCTCTGCAAGCATTGCAGAGCCTGAACCGTACGTAAATGAGCTTCGGAGCAGCTACTGTGTCTATGCCAACAACAGGCTGCCCCGTGTAATTTCAAAACCAGATGTTTAGAAAATCACGTACTTACAATATTTAATTTCAACACGTGATGAGTACAATACAAGGAATTACAGCTTCAACGTGCATTCCTAGGGGTTGCAAAAGGGCTCCTCTTAACAATAACAACAAAGGGGTGAGAAAGTCTAAGTTGATGGATGCTAAAAGAAATGCATCTAAAATTCACTACAAGGGCTGGATCGCATACACTCACCTGATGCTGCCTGGAAACTGAACATGCGCGTTTCCTAAAGGGTAGTGTCTAGTTCCCATTCGAGAAACGGACCATAACACGCCCCGCCCCCACTTCATCGCGTGGGCTGCGCTGCATCACGTGGGTTTCAACGTTGACTTCATCTTCATTTTTGTACGAGTTGGAAGGCAAGGCGTTGTGGGAGCGATTCCTCCTCTGCAAAGCACATGTGTCGTTGATTGTTTGATTTCCGGTAAGTCTTAGTTATCTCATGTTGATTGTCAATATTGGGAAGGGAGTATTTCTGTGGTTTATAATGTGCATCAGGGGGTGAGATGTACTCAAAATACAGGCGGATTCCGTTATTTCGGTGTATTTTTGGGATATGTAACGTGCATCACAGGGGTGAGGCAATATTGGGGAAGAGGTATTGCGTATTTTGGGGGTTGAGATTTACTTAAAGTACAGTTCGTTTTGGGGTTTTCTCATGCAGATGTGCGACGTGTGTTTTATGGAGTGCGGCTGGGGACAGTGCGTTCCTCCCGTCCCAATGGGACTTCCACTGTAGCAGTGAACAGTACAGCGAACGGTTAGTTATCCTCCTGCAGGAGGGAGGGAGGGGGGGGGGTTGGTGGATTTGGTATGTGCAGCAGATGGGGCTATGTGTTTTATGCAGACAAACGCATATGGGTACGAATTTCCAGCATAACGGTTCAGTTCTTTATTTTTACTGCACGGGGGCGATTTGGCATTCCCCGGGGAGGGGATTTTTCATTTACCCCTTTGCAATGTGTGGCAGAGAAGGCTAGACGGAGGCCTTGTATTGCTTTCATTTACAATCACACATTTAAAGTCCCTATGGGACCCGATAGCATTGTGTTTGTTTAAAAGTTTGCCAATACTTTCTGAAATGCCTTTAAGGTGTTGTACGCTATCCTGCGTCCCATGGTAGCTTGAGGGAGGCAGTGTTGTCAATCTTCGGAGCCACGCTCACTTTGATTACCCCACCCACAGATGGCTACAGCCATACAAACCGCGTCAAAATGAAAAATGGCAACACAGCGGCATAGCCCGCCCTCCGACAGCTCCCTTCCTGGGATTGGCCAGTGATGTCTTTGTAGCTCCGCCCCTGCCCATTCCTGACATCTGTAGGGGATGCAGAATATCACACAAACCAAGAGCGCAAGGAAATGTTAGCTTGCGAACAGTTCAACTCATCAAGCACTACCCATTTCCCAGTGTCACAGCCCCCCTGAGACACACAGGCTGGTAATAAACCCCACAACACGTTTCTTGTATCATAAGCAGCAGAGGCCTTCTTATGCATGATGGTGACTTTCCAATTGAAAGGCCCCGTGCAAATCTGTGACATTTAAAGCGAGCAACACAATAAAGCACCATTTGAAAATGTTTTCACACCCATAACGTCTAATAGCTTTATATCCCAAAACGTAAAATGTGCTTTCGCTTTATATCCCAAAACGTAAAATGTGCTTTCGTGTCCTTAATTGAATGTTCTTAAAACCATACATAACAACACGCTGGAGGTTTGTGACAAATCTTCAAACCTAAGTGAGTTTTTTTACGCCTCTTTTATTGTGTGTCTGAAAGCGCTGAAAATAAAGTGGGTAAATGGATATTTTGCCTTTGGCATCTTATAGTTTTCCATTCAGGATGTGGAAAATAAAGGTACGCTGATATTATTGTGGCCTAACATGCTACCATAAGGATTTACAGGTTGTTATGATGCTTTACTATGCAATTTGTGGATTTTACAATTAAACTCTATAGGACAGTATTATTGTAGGTCTTGACACGCAAACTTAAATATTTGTTCCAAGTAAAGCGTGGAAGAAGGTGGCCGTGCCCAAAATGCACAGTTGTTTAAAATCCCTGCTTCGCTGTTTAGCGAAAGTGTGTGATCCTGGGCAAGTAATGTAATCTCACACTGGGCCTCATTACAAGTCTGTGCTACCGGCGGGTTGCCATCAGACTTGCAAAATTTACCGGCACCTTGCTTGCCATAAACACCAGGGAATTACAACCCTGGTGTTCTGGGAAGTCAGGCGCCGCTCAATGGTAAATCTCCATTCTCATTTGAGTCCCATAGGACTCAACGGGAATGGGGATAGCGGAAGCACCGGCTTCCCGTGAAAGTCTGCATGCCGGTGCCTTTCTGCCCGCCAGGTCTGACCCTGGCGGCCCGGATTGCACCCGCCCGCAGACTCGTAGTGTGCCGGTCAGGTAACTGATGCAGGTACGTTTACCGGTGCCATTGTTACCGGACCGGCACACTTGTAATGAGGCCCACTGACTTCAACTGTAAAAATTGGAGCGCTCATAAGTGATTACGTTTACACCCTCACAATAGGACAGTTTTAATAAGTATAGGGAAAAATTAGTTTACCCTGGTGCTCCTCTGCTAGTGGCCCCAATACTGTCACATGGAATTGCATTATTGCTGCACTGGCCCTCCCCCCAGTCTCGTATCACTTGATTTGACAGGCAGACATAGGGCCTCATTATGAGTCCGGAGGTAGCCGTGCCGGTAAAAATGGCACAGCTGCCACCAGTCATTTTTGTTCCAGTGCCCGGCAATGGGGACTTACCAGGGCATTACGGCCCTCGCGGTCCCTACGGCAGGGCACCAGAAAATGGGCAGGACGGATACACGGCACTGTGTGCAACAGTGCCGGTGCATCTGTCAAGGTTTGTGAGCGGGTGACCTGCTTGTAGTTTGCCGGTCCGAAAACAACGGTACTGGCAAGCTTACCGGTACCATTGTTTCCGGACTGGCAAACTTCTAATGAGGCCCATAGTCTCACCAGCCAGTAACTGTGGTAGAACCAACATTACATGTTCTCCCCTGTTGCTTTCAGCCACTGAAGTTGCTCGAGCCCTCCAGAATACTGCCCCACACTCGGCTATGTCCTGTTATGCAAGGATATTGTGCCTCTAAGAGTTGGACCAAACATTGGGAGCAAAGGTGCTAGGAATAGCCCTTCAAAACAAACAGTGCGCAGGAACTAGAACATTACGTCTGCACGTAATACCTTTTACTTAAACTCTGCAAGCTAGTCTTGAAGGAAAGATGGGGGCACCAAGCAAGCTCTGCAGCAACACAATCTACTGCCAAACGTCCACATCCAGGCCAATGGAAGAGTTGTATTTAGCTCAGCTTGGACTTGGTTATTTATAAACCAGTTATGAACTTATCATTTTATGTTAACAGGACTCTGCGCTGTATATCCCTGGTGCGTAGCTGCTGGGTTCTTCCCAGCCATGTTTGCTGTATACTTTGCTAGTAAGCAACAAGGACATCAGAAAAGACTGTGCCATGCAAAGAGGTGGAGGTGTGGCCCTCATTGCCTGGGATACCTTTGATATCAGAGAGGCAGAAGGGCATCTTGATCACAACTGTGACTACCTGCCACTAAAAATCAATGTCTCCCACAACTGCACCATCACCATGCATATTGTCTAAAGACCTCCTGGTCCCATCTCTGATTTTCAGGACTCCCTCATCCTATCACTGTCTGACAACATCAAAAAGACGTCCCAAGTCATACTCGTAGGCGATCTTAACCTAGGGCTCAATGACCCTAAGGATTCGCACGCCAAATCCCTCAAAGCCCTTTCCACTCTGGGCTTCGCGCAATCTATCTCTGAACCAACTCATGCCAAGGACGTACTCTCGACTGGATCAGCCGGCATAACTGTTCCATCCAAATCATCGCCAACAATCCCATTCCATGGTCTGACCACCACTACATTCAGTTCAACCTTAATACGAAAAAAGGGCCCTCTAGGCCCATCACCCCCTGTCCAGCAACCTTCGCAAGGAGCTCACGCAAATTGGCGGCCGAAAACCTAGCACCGCTCCTTCAAGTGCCTGACCTGCAAGCGCCATTCTCCAATAACTCAGAAACCTTAGCCAACACCTTCAAAGAAATTGTCACCGTAGCGGTCGACACCATTGCTCCACTCACCCTTAAAAAAGCTAAAAAAAAACAAACACTCTAACTCTTGGTTTTCACAAGAACTTCTTGACCAACGCTCCCAGAAAAGGCTAGCATTATCCGCATGGAAAACCAACCCAACTGAAGCCACTAGAAGTGCCTTTAAAGCCGTTTCCGTATCCTATAAAATGAACATCACCCGAGCTAAAGCTGCATCCTTCAATTCCAGAATCAATGACACCAAATCAGGGTTCAAAGAAATATTTGCCATCTTTAGGGAATTAGAAAAACCCTCAACCCCTCCTCCCACCCTTCCTAAGGACGAGAACTGGTGCAATAGTATTCAGGCTGCCATGCTAGATGAGCTCAACTCTCTTCAAACCAAAATGTGTGGCCATCAAAAAGCCCTATGCCATCTCATAGCCAACCTGCACAGTAAAACACCTAAGCCCACCACGACCAACTCCTCCCCCCTCCTTTTCACTTTAAAGATATGACGGAGATGGAAGTCATCGCCCTGCTCAAATCTATCAAACCCTCCTACTGCAAAGGAGACGCTTGTCCTGCCCAACTCATCAAAGATTCGGCACATATCCTAGCACCCTTCCTAACTGCATTCATTAACGCTTCCTTCCAATCTGGCCATGTTCCAACTGGACTTAAAGAAGCATGGGTGCGCCCACTCTTGAAGAAACCGTCCCTCGACCCTACTGTCCCAGGGAACTATAGGCCCATCACCACCATCCCAAGTTTACTAAAAATCCTGGACAAAGCAGCCTACCTGCAAGTCCAAGGATTTCTGGAAGAGAACCGTCTCCTTGGCCTGCGGCAATCTGGCTTCCTCCCGCGCCATGGCACCGAGACGGCTCTCCTAGACCTAAAGAACCAGATGGACGATCTCAGAGACGCAGGCAAACCAGCGCTCCTTCTACTCCTGGATCTTTCCGCAGCCTTCGACCTGGTTCACCACAACACCTTGTGCCGCCACCTAGCAACGGAGGCCAATTTCTCCCTGAAAGCATGTGCGTGGATCACATCCTTTCTCAAAGAGAGGGCTATGAAAGTCTTCTCTGACTCTGCCTGTGCCACCCCCAGCCTCATTAAATGTGGTGTTCCACAGGGCTCCTGTATTGCCCCCACGCTTTACAACCTCTTCACCAGGCCGCTGTCCAGCATCCTTGACTCCCTGTGCATCTCATATACAAACTATGCGGATGACACGCAGGTGCTCATCCCACTTATGGGTGACTTTGATGCAGATATGAACACACTCGCCACCATTTACTCCACTATCCAATCGTGGATGGCAGACAACTACTGGCTCTGCCTTAACAGTGAAAAAACGGAGCTTCTGTTTATAGGGTCTCCCACTACTCTTTGCAACCTTGACAAGCAGTATACATCCTTCACCATTGATAATATTCCTATCAAGGTCTCGAACTATAGTTTATTTGGACTCGGAGCTGACCATGGATAGACAGGTTAATGCCGTTGCCTCCTCTTCAGCCTACTACTCAAGTGCTTAACGCAGCCAGACCCTTCATATCCCACCAGAACTGTCTTACCATTTCTAGGGCGATTTATTGGTTCAAGGTTGGACTACTGCAATGCCCTCCTCGTAGGAATGTCTCAAAAAAATCTTGCCAAACGCCAGTTGGTTCAAAACAACGCCCTCAGGGCAGCCACAGGTACATCAAGAAAAGACCATGGGCCTCATTACGACCCAGGCGGTCTGGAAATAACGGTGGCGGTAAACACGCCGCCACCGTTGTTTCCGGACAGCCTGAGTCCGACCCCTGCAGGCGGGAGGTGATGTTCCCGCCAGGTCTGACCTGGCGGGTTTAACACCTCTCGCATGCAGGCGGACGAGGAAACACCAGCAGCATTAGGAGATGCTTCCGGTGTTTCCATGATCCCCATTTCCATCGAGTCCCATAAGACTCAATGGGAATGGGGATTTACACCATTCCGCCTCCGTGATTCCTGGAAAACCAGGGTTGTAATGCCCCGGTAATTCCGGGAATCACAGAGGCGGAATGGTAATACGAGTCAACGCCGGACTCGTAATGAGGCCCCATATCTCCGAAGTGAGAAGGCAGGCCCACTGGCTCCCAGTCAAAGAAAGAATCATCTTTAAAACTCTTACCCTCACTCACAAATGCCTCCATGAGCTTGCACCTCCGTACTTGTCCCACCAAGCACACCACCACAAGACCCCTGTGGGTGGGCTACTCTAACAAGATTCTCACACAAATAACCAGGAAAGCCCACGCGGGGGGCTCCAGTTTTCCTACACTGGCCGCCACCCATTGGAACGCACTCCCTACTCATCTAAGAATGATCGAGTCCCATCAAGCATTCCGCAAAGCCATTAAAACTAAGCTCTTTGTATGAAAGGTAAATATATATGGGCACATCCCTGTATAACTGCCGTACTGTTATCTTACGTATGCCTGTAACACTGGTCATACTTGTACCTCACTGAGTCTGTATTTGCAACTAAGAGAACTATGGTTTCCCCATGAACATGTGAATCAAAACTTCTTACAAATTCTTGTAACAGCGCCTCGATGCCTCCGGGCTGCTAGTGCACTTCACAAATGCAAATAAATAAAATTAGCCTAGAATCAGGGACAGCGGCATGGCCTTTCAGCTTTTTCAAATGAAAGGGGCCACGAGCCTCAGGGGGGCGCCTGCAACAGCCTTCATATTGCCACTCAGCAGTGTAATAACACAGCAATATATTCCTTTATATATTGCTCAATTTCTGAGTCTTGCAGTGCTGCTGCTGGAACCCATCCTGCCGTCACTTTGAGGAAAACAGAAATATTATCACCTACTTTCAACACTGTTTCCTCCACGTCGGCCACTTTCTTATGAAGAAGGATCATTCACAACTATTCAGCGGTCATTGAGTGTTTTCAGCTCCCTGCTGGCTCGTGATAATTGGCGGCTATTAACCTTATCTTTATCTCCCTTATAATGTATTCCCTCCACCCCACAAGAGCCTCAGACTGCTTTCTGCTCTAAGAAAGGGGAGCCCAACCATCCTGTTGAAATGGTCCCCCACACATCTTCACCCGGGCCTGCAGCGAATATTCCATTATGTTTAGAGAGGGCATTATATCGGACCTATGTGCACCGCTACATCAGACTATTTTGCCTTGACATACCGCACGTCATAACGTTGAATACTATGCACATGTACTACAGGTGCAGCATTCATACACTTACAAGAACAGTACAAACAGTTTTGATAGTGGGGTTGCAAGATATCACGACCTGAACAAACCTACAGTAATTCACTCCCTGAGGTTAATTTACACTAACACAAGTGGTCACCCTGTTATATATTTCTCTGGTCCCAACCAATCTAGAGGCACCATCTATCCCTTCCCTGGACACCCCCATACCTTTTTAATTGTGGGGGTGCAACATATCATGGCCTAACACTCCTAAGGTAATTCACATCCCCTGTCTCCCTGCGGTTAACTCACAATGACACAAGTGGTCATCCTACTTTATATTTATGTTGGTCCATTTGAAAGCTTGATCACGGTCTGACCCCACATGTTCATAGTTATCTCTGAGGCAGAAAACCCAAGTAGAGGAAAGGGAGGCAGGGGCGTATATCTGAATAAGGGATTAAATGAAAAGAAATCTGTCTGGGAGTACCTTCATTATGTAACCTAACAGTCAGGGGGATAGGACATAACAATATATGTTTTTCTTTCAAGTGTTTCCTATTGGGGCTTCTTGGTGGTAAGCAGTGGTCAGTCTAATTGGTCAGCAGAGAGAAGGGTGATGCAACATTCATCCTTGCAGATGCACAGTACCAAGTGTTCTCTCACTAGTGCCCCTGGGGGACTTGACACCCTAGGGGCATATTGCAGTCACATTTTAAAATGTTCTTTACTATGAAGTAAGAAGACTAAATTAAAACCACTGGAGAGGCCTTTGCGCGAGCAGCGCTATACAAACAATCCTTAGATAGATATGTGTGTCCTTTTACCCTTGAATATTCTAGGAGGATATCATGTACTATTTCAACTCCAGTTCTAGAAAATGTGGATTAGGACTTGGATTTTGGGACCCTGTAGGTAGAACACATGAAGCCCAGTGGGGTGGGTTGATTTTTCAGAGAATACTTAGGTCAACTGTGATTACAAAGCTTTACCTGCTGTCATCACATACCCTGGGAGGCTGACTGACAGCTGCAGTGACCTGTCAGAGTACATTATTTTGCAGTTTTCTTCTGGCAGGGCTTGTTTCAGTGCAGAAGTGAGCAGACTGCTCAGTTATAAGTTGTTCCGGAACGAGTTCACATACCTACATGCTGCACAAGGCATTGTTTTATTTCTAAATTTCAGGGGAGACAACTCATTTACGTATATTTTAGGGGGAAGCCCCTTTCATACAACTATTGGTGCAGATATGCAATGTTTGTATGGCTCATTGATTCATGAGCAAAGTACTTGAAGAGGTGGAGTGTTTCTGCATCAGGAATAGCATAGCCCCTGGTGAACTTTAGACACAAATGGTCATTGAGTGGACAGACTTAACATAACAGAAATTACCATTGAGGGGTTGGGGTAGAAACAAATTGGTCTCTTGAACTGCCCTTTCGCATAGTTTAACCAAACCCTGCTGTGCTAACAGACTATTGTGTCAATGGGGTGAACTGCCCCTCGAGTAAGGTAGATACTCCCATGGAGGGTTTAAGAACGCCAGTCCTGGCATTGCTTTGTATGTCTTTGGGTTATTTTAGTAATGCCTCCGCATAGACACACACTACAGTCTACAGGACAAAGAAATGCCAAAGCACTGACCCATGATATGATATGGCATTTATAACGCGCCTATACACAAGTGTTTCAAGGCGCGACGAGGCCTGGGAGGGGAAACAGAGGGAAGACAAAGACCGCCATCCTTCTAGGCCAGGTCACATTGAGATTGCGCAAGTGCAGGGGAGTTGGGAGGGGAAAAGTGCAGAGGGAAAGTGGAGGGGATAGTGCGGTACATAGGATAACAGTAAGATAAATAAAGGATATAAATAAATAAGTGCAGCCATCAGGTGTCAAGTGCTAGTCGGAGCTGTAGAGATAACTGAACAGTCCCCGAGTGCAAGGGTTGCCAGGGGGGCAGTGCAGGTGTGTAACTGGCGGGGAGGGGACCTGGGTCGGAGATCGGAGGATAGCCAGGTAACCAGTGCAGTTTCAGATTCAGTCAGGAGATCAGCAGGGGAGATGAGGAGAGAAAGCAGAAGCAAAGAGGAAGGTCTTGAGGTGCTTCCGGGACCGGAGCTGGTTCTCCCCAAGTTTTAGAGGGGCCGGGAGGCTGTTCCAGAGGGAGGCCCCAGCAGACGAGAGAGATCTACCACCAACTTGCTGCTTGGAGAAGCGACTGACCCTGAGGGAGTTGGAGGTGGATGAGCGAAAAGCTTGAGGGGGAAGATATTTAGGAAGAGAGAGTTGAAGGTAATGAGGTGGGAGACTCCAGAAGGCCTTGTGGACAAAGCAGAGGGTTTTGACCTTAATCCTCGCCGCCACTGGGAGCCAGTGCAGAGATTTCAGTCCTGGAGAAATACAATCCCTGGGCTTGAGGCCAAGGACAAGTCTTGCAGCCCTGCTTTGGATGAGTTGCAGAGTGTTAATCCATTCATAGAGTTCTTGTAGATATCCTTGCATCATTGGGCTTTCTTCTTGTGCGTCTTCTATTTTGTAGATGATTTGCGTGTCTGCATAGTTGTAGCATGTAAATCCGTGTTTTTTAATGAGCTTCATTAGTGGAGTAAGGTAGATATTGAAGAGCAGAGGGGCTAGGGATGATCCTTGTGGTACTCCACAGTTGGTGTCTCTGGGAGTGGATATGAAAGGTTTATTCCAGATGGTTTCCGTTCTGTCTGTTAGGAATTATTTAATCCAGAGTAGGGCCAGGTCGGTGATTCCTACTTCTTTGAGTGTCTTAATGAGGAAGTCATGGCTGACTGTGTCGAACGCTGCAGAGAGGTCCAGAAGTATCAGAGCTGAACTTGTGTCAGAGTCTGCATTTGTCTTTAGATCATCACAGATTGAGCAGAGCGCTGTCTCAGTTCCTCTCTTAGGTCTAAACCCAACTTGTGCCTAGTCCAGCAATTGGTATTTTTCTATATGTTCCTGTGTTAGACCATAGATTTAGGTTTCAAGTAGTTTTGCTGGGTATGGGATGTTCGAGATGGGTCTGTAGTTGGAGAGGTCTTCCACGTGGCCTGCCGTCTTCTTGAGAAGTGGTTTGATGTACACCAATTTGAAAGCATGCAGCACTTCCTGTTGTGATTGGTTGAAGAGGTTTCTGTAACATTCCAAAGGTGTGCCTTGTGTGAGGATTCATTTGTATGTGTCTGTAGGGCAGGGGTACAATGGGGAGCCTGCTTTTTTGCTATTTCTTACCAGCTTCATGAAGGTCTCTACTGATATTTGGGGGAAGCTTTGGAGTTTGTTCTGGGGATCCTCATTTGGGGGAGTGGGTTGTGTATTTTGGTTGACTGGTCTGCTTTGTACGATTTGGTGGATGACACTGATTTTGAAGTGGTCTGTGTGGTCGTTGCATAGTTTCACTGAAGGCACTGGGGTGTTATTGCATCCAATTGGGTTCCTCATTTCGTTTATGATGTTGAACAGATGGTTTTGGGTGTTTGTGGCTTTGGGGATTCGGTTGTCGTAGTATTTCTTTTTTGCCTTTTTGGATTTCCTTTTTGTATGAATGAGCGGATTTGTCGTTGAAATTGTGATTGGGAGTAAACCATTTTGCCATTGTTATCTTGTGTGATGGGGTGAAGGGTTTTTCCTTGGAGATATTGTTGGTTGTTTCGGTAATTAATTTATGAAGTTTTTCTGTCTGTCGAGTTTGATTTAGTCGAGGTTCATGGTTGATGATATTGTGAGTTCGAGTTGTTCTAATAAGTTAGTATCTTTTATGGTTTCTTCTCATGACAGTCAGAAGTTTATTGGGTTGTTTGGCTGCTTTGACAGGTTGCCTGATCACAAATGGAATGATGAGGTGGTCGCTCCAGAGTATCTGTATTGGCGGTGCTGTGGCGATAAGGTTTCTGTTACAGAAGATTGTGTCAAGTGTGTGTCCTGCTGCGTGTGTTACTACTTTAACCAGCTGATGTAATCTAATTTTCTTGAGATGCTTAACTAGCAAATTTTGCGAGTTTGCATTTTCTTCTTAAAACCAGATGTTAATCCCCGAGGATTATCAGGTGTTCGTGTTCGATGGCCAGGTTGGTGATGGCTTCGGTGAAGCTGTTCACGAATGCTGCGTCGTATGTTGGTGGTCTATAAACCAGAAAGAATTTGATATTTGTTTTGGGGTCCATTGTCGGGTGAAGGATTAGGTATTCACAGTTTACGATGTTTAGTGGTTAGTTTGTTTTTATTTTCAGATGCTCTTTGTATGCCATTGCAAGTCCTCCACCTCTTTTGTCTTTCCTGTTTATCTGTGAGCACTTGAAGTTGTCTGGAAGGCAGCTGTGTAGTGATTTTGTAGTTATCTAGCCATGTTTCTGTAATGAATAGGATGTCGATACCTCAGTCGCACAGTAGGTCGTATATCTCTGTGGCATGTTTGGACCTCGATTTTGCGTTGATTAGATTGCAGTGGATCATTTTGATGCAGTTTTATTTTCATTTTTAATATTGGCTTTGTGTCGTGGTTGTTATGTCGGTATCCTTCCATGTTGCTCTCCGGATGTGGTGGGTGTTCAGTGTGCACTATTTCTTCATTGAATTGGTCTGTTAGATTAATTATTGTCTTGCTGATTTCTTTTGCTTCCACTTCTATATTTTGTTGCATTTGGGGGAGGTGTCCTTGTGTTTTTGTGATATGTGCGGTGACAGTGTCTGTTTCGTTCATTTCTCTTCTTGGTGTGTCACTTCTTTTTCTGTGTGCCTCCCGTGTGTTTTCAGCGTGCATAGCCAGGTCACGGGTGGTGGGATGTTCCGGTGCCTGGTTAGTTGCAAGCTTTTCGACAAGGAACTATTACTTTCCAGGAACCTCGAGAATAGAAAGCGTAAGACCAGGAAACCAGGCTGAAGAATCCTGCATTGTGTGTCACAGATACCCGGGGCCCTCCCGTGTCATAACCAAAGAGGGGGGAATCGCCAGCTGCCGTGGTACCATCCTTGGCTCCAAGAACAAAGCAGCGTGAGTGAAATCAACACAGCCAGTGAGTTGGGGAGACTGATACAAGACTGGTCTGTGTTGAAGCTGACGTTGCAAGCAGCAACATTGTATGGCGAGCGCTGGAACAAACATTGTTAAAGCATGTGTGATAAGAAGAGTAAAGTTGAATTGCTGATGACTGACTGAACTTTAAAAACAAGACACAATACCTTTGACGGAGTAGCCCGCCACCGCGTGGGTGCTCAACCGAAGGTCTCTGTAAGGTATTCAGCTGAGGAGTGGCAAAAGTGAAAGTGACATTTTTTTTTTTATATCGAGAAAATAACGAGTAATTGTTAATCAAAGTGGTTCTGCGATATGTCAAGTAAAATCCTGTGCACTGTCGAAAGTCTTCAGTTCTGAAGAAGTAGAGAAGTTGTATATGTAGAATATTTGGTCAAGACCCTGCAGAGGGATACCAATTGTGGGTCTAGAGTGCGGCAGAGGAAGACCCAGGGTGAACAGTAAATCACTCGAAGTTGTATATGTGAAATCCTAAGAAGTAAGGAACTTTAATGTTTGTTGTGTTGGATCAGGCCATCTGAAATAAGAGACTTTGAATGACAAAGAGACTTTGGCACAGAAGGCCCTGATGTTGAAGTTTTGACTGCATCCTCGTGCTAGAGAACCCAGAGAGTGTGCTAAGCTCGAGTGTGACGCCTTGTCCCATGCTGAAAACATGGGGAAGGGAAGCGAATGGCTTGAACATCCTGACATATCATTTCTTGAACAACTTTCTTTTGCATAACATTGTTTACCACACTATTTGTATTTAGAGACAAGGATTGTCAATATGTTTATTAGTATAGGCCCTTTTATTTTCACAGACTTTACTAGGACTGGGTTATTATGATTTAATGGTCGTAGCTTGCTCCCTTCTTTACATTTAGGTTTAGATAGGCATTTTTCAAACCCAATTAAAGTTCAATAAACACCCTTGAACTGTGATCACTTGTGTCTGTCTCACTGTTTGATACCATGCCTTCCTTGCACAGCCCCACAGACACATGTATAAACCTTGTTAGGTTCTGATCAGATTGACTCCCAGGTGCCCAAGGAGGACCCGTTGGATGGTATGGGGTATGGTATTGGCCTGTCAGACAGGCTCAATGCCATGTGATAGATCTGTGCATAACATGCGAGAGCACAGCAGACCGACTTGCTGATGGCTCTGTGTGTGGTAAGTACACAGCAGATTCGCTGACATGGCTCTGTGTATGATAAATACACAGCAGATTCACTAATGTAATGGCTCTGTGTGTCATCCAGTATAGGCACAGACTCAACCTGACAGCTCTGCATTTTACATGTGAAAGGGGCACATCAGACAGACTCACTGACGTGATAAGCCCACTGGTGACAGTGTAGCTACAATGTGAGGGCTTTGTGTACCACCTGTGATGGGCATGGAGCAGACAGACCTGCTGACATGAGATGGCTTTGCGTATAATGTGTGATAGGCACATAACAGACTCACTTGCATATGATGGCTCTGTGTAGAAAACGTGACAGGCAGAGAGCTGGCATATTTATTGACATGTGAGGGCTCTGTGTATCACCTGTGATAGGCACGTAGTAAACAGACTCACTTGCTTGGGATGGCTCTCTGTATAAAATGTGATTGGCACATAGCCAACAGATGTGCTGATATGTGATGTCTCTGTGTATAACATGTGCCAGGCACTGAGCAGACATACGCACTGACATGTGATAGCTCTGTGTACAGACTGTGACAAGCACATAAGTGGCAGACCCGCTGTCATATGATGGCTCTGTGTATCAGCTTTATTAGGTACTGTGAGAAATCTGAGGGCGTCCTTACATGTAATTCCCTTGCCACCTCTTCTCAGGTGGCCAGGGAAAGGCCATCACTCTTGGATCCTAACCATGGGGCAAAAAAGGGGGTGCACCTGGGTGCCTACCTAACCCTCCCCCAACCTTTATGGGCTACTACAAGACTGCTCCCCTCATTTCCCCACTCTTGACTGTTAAATGTTCTAGGACAAGGAAGAGGAAACTGAGAATAGTAAACTCACTTCAGAGAGTCAGGCATGTCCCTTTTTATACATGGTCAGGTAACCCCCAAGTAAAGACACACACCTGCAACCTGTTAACTGGTTGCAGGTGTATGAAATGAGGGTCAAAGAAGCACAACGGGGAGGCTGAGCGGGAGAGACCAGCAGAAGAACCCTTAGAGAGAGAGATCTCTCTCTCTCTCTCTCTCTCTCTCTCTCTCTCTCTCTCTCTCTCTCTCTCTCTCTCTCTCTCTCTCTCTCTCTCTCTCTCTCTCTCTCTCTCTCTCTCTCTCTCCCCTTCCCCCTCCCCCCCCCAAGACATTGCGGGGGGGACCTGAGTGGTGCATAAGGAGTGCCATGATCCAGTGGGGCCAGTTACCACCGGACAGTACCCCGCATGAGAGAGGGCAGCCCAGGGAACTGTGGCATCACAGCTGCTCACCAGGAGGGACCTTGGCCCGAACCAGCACAAACATGATTTGAGGAGAGGGGGGCAGACCGGCGAACACTGAGGCTTCTCACGCCAGCAGTAATAGCCCAATAGCAGGCTGCCTGCAGCATAGTGTTGGGCAGAGACCGCCAGGGGCGCTTGATGATATCCTGTACAGGAGGGTAGACAGTCCACCGGTCACATCACTGCAGTTCCTTGCTGCAGCGGGGGCCATTCCCGAATCAGCCCAGCTAGACCCAGCACGTGGGACAGGAGGACGAGGCTTGATGGCAGAAGTGAGGACAAGACATAACGAAAGGGACCCAGAAGCCATGCACAATCAGGATGTGGCCGGCAGCTCACACCAGCAGACGAGGAGGACCAACATCGTATAGCAAGAAAAAGCTATATTACGAGGGAGGCCACAGTCCATTGGCACATAATCTCACACTCACTAGCCGCAAAAGGGAGGGCCTGGACTCAAATGGACACGGGAGCATAAACAACCCCAATAATGACTATTTAAGGGGAGGCCCAGTCCAGAAACCAGTGCACCACGGTACTCGCCACAAGGGGAGCCTGGACCAGAGACAGGCAAGCAAGGCGCAAAGGCGAGCCACAGCAACAACCACAGCTGTCACGCCATAGTCTCTCTTCACAAACGGGGCCCTGACCGGACCTGGTGGGGCATGGACACAGAAGCAGAGGTGCAGAGCAACAAGAGCTGCAGGAGCAGAGGCCTGGAGCGACACGAGTACTCCCACGCCACAGAAGGCCACACTGGTAAGCAGGGAGCTGTTCCAGGACTCCCGCTGGAAACGAAAGCGGCGGCAGAGAGGAAGTGAGACTGGGGCCCCGACGCCAACGAAAAAGCGCCACCGCCACAAGAATGTCGGAGAAGCAGAAAGGAGGGAAAAGGAAAACAAACCAGCATGGAGGCCTTCACCTGGAAGAACGAGGCGCCCCAGATGGAGACACCAGAGAAGCTGGTTCTAGTGCATCCGCTCCCACACAGGTCGAGAAGGGAAGAGGAGGGCCGCATACTCGAAGCCATAGTGGCCTTGAAAACATAAGATGGACGCAGTGATGGTGGACGTGGGACTTCTAAGGCAAGATGTAAGGAACCTGTCGGAGAGGGTCAACACCGCAGAACAGCAAGTGCAGAGCAAACCTAACTACCACCCAAAGCGAAATAACGGAGCTGCTAGATCGTATACGCACCATGGAGCAAAGGGCTGAGGATGCAGAAGGAAGAGCCAGGTGTAACGATGAGGCTATAGTGGGGCTGCCGGTGGGTGAGTAAGGCAGAGAACCCACAAACTGCATAGAGAATCTACTGCTCCAGAAGGTGAGGGCAGGGAACTTATCCCAGGGATTTGTGGTTGAGAGAGCGCATAGGGTCCTGACCAGGAAACCTCGCACAGGAGCACCCCCAAGACATATGATTGTGAATATTATGAACTTTAAGGACCGAGAAAAGATTTTAGCATTTTAGAGAGAAGGTGGGGTGATAACAAGGAATGCTCTCCTTGGACCTTGGTCTCACCTGCACGGGAGAGAATGTGCACATTAGTGCAAGGTTGGTTTAGTGGGTGTACAAGGCTCGGTCATCAGTGACATTGGCAGCACAATCAAGAATGCGTTGTGAAGGTTCCTGCTATCTCAGTGAAATGTTGGCATACATCCTTCACCTTATGAGACTGCATGGCCTGCGGTTTACATGCAGCAGTGTATCAATTGATATGTGGATTCCTTTGTGTCACTCCCATGTTGTACATGCACGCTAGTTCCTATTTGGTTACTTTCATTGTGGTGTGTATTGTGCAAGGTGCAACAATCAATCAATGGACCATTTACTGCATGCACAACCCCAGTGTCGAAATGCCACAGTACTCTGTCCATTATCACTGGATGGGGGTAGCCTTATGTCTGCATGTTCATGTAACACGTTGTTAGGCCATGTGTCGTGGCATTTGCTATGGCTGGTGTTGCGTTTGCTACTTGGCACGGTCATGTACATTTGGCCAGGCATTTGATTGCCAAATCAAGGGTCAGTATCTCGGGGATGGTTATGACTCCAACTACTCGTGTACGGTGGCTTTGTGAATATGCCTACATTAGGACTCTATTGGCATGACTGTCTAGTGGCCAGGGTGGAATGTCTCTTCTGTGTCAGGGTGGGGTGCAGCACTGCGACACGCAAGATGCTCCGTGGTAGTTGTGCTTCCATATGTGACTGTGCTTTCACAGGTATGTGACATTCAGACTGTTCTGCTGTGTTGAACGTGTGCAAGGTTCACGTGCGAGGCTCTGCCATGGGAATGTTGCAGTGCTTTTGCTGCCTGTGTCGCATGATAGCATGCAGGGATTCCTCTGTGTATGCCCCCCAGCAGATGAAATTTCGCATGCATTTGAGGCTAGTTTGTACTCACCCAACATCAATGTGTTTTGGCCTTGGTGCCTCTCCATGTAGGCTGGCAGAGTACTGTTGTGAAGAACCATGGAGTCGTGGGTGGATCCTGGGTAGCGGGCACAGCAGTGGGTGAAGGTTAGGTCAGGACTACACATCTGCACGTTCATTGAATGGTAATTCTTACGGTTCCGGTAGGCTGCCTCATGTTGCCGGGGGGCTACTAGGGCTACGTGTGTGCATTCCAGGGCTGCTATGATGTTCGAGACTTGCGCAATGGCATTGAACTGGCCCTTGAGCTGGGTGACCTGTGCCTCTGTGGCTGGCAATGCGATTTGCTCATTGACGTGGAGCAGCAGTGCATCCAGCACCTGTCCCAACACAGCACTGAAGGTGGACTGGGCCATGCCGTGCATCATGCCAACGGCCTGTTGGTAGCTGCCAGTCCCCAGGTACTGTGGTACTGGCACAAGCTTGACAAATGGGGGGGCACAGCAGTGCTGATGGCTATACGGCTGCTTATGTCGGCCTGGATTGAGTCTAGCAACTGCGTGATGGTTGCCCTGTCCGACCTGTACTTGTCACCAGCTGCCCTTCAGTCAGGGCCCAGGGTGTTGGCCTGACCCTGGAGATGGCTGGCTGCCTTGGTGGAGCTGGACTCCTCCTCCTCCTCCTCCTCCTCCTCATCCCCAATACCCCCTGTGCTCTCAGGGCCCTGGGCTGGTTGGCAGGCCTCTGCAGCTCCAGGTGCAGCAAGTAGATGTCATCATCAAGGCTCCCAGCTCCAAATGGCAACATGCTGTTGGGAAGGGTGTGTTGTGCATGGGTGGGTCCTTTGTAGGCCTCTGATGTGCATTGGTTTCACCTGGGCACTTTTTGCTGTCTCCTCCCTGCTCCTGCTGGTGTAATGGTGTTGGGAGGGTGTGTTGCGCATGGGTGGATCCTGTGTAGGCCTCTGATGTGTATTGGTTTCACCTGGGCACTTTTTGCTGTCTCCTCCCTGCTCCTGCTGGTGTAATGGTGTTGGGAGGGTGTGTTGCGCATGGGTGGATCCTGTGTAGGCCTCTGATGTGTATTGGTTTCACCTGGGCACTTTCTTCTGTCTCCTGTGTTCTTTTACCTCCAGCATTTGGCTAGGGGTATTTTCCGCAGATGTTCTGCCGCTAATGGCACCTATGCCGGACTCGTGATGACTCTGTAATAGCGCGATTGGGTGCTGGCGCTATTACAGCTGGCGCTATTACAGCTGGCTGTACTACCATAATTGCGCCGGTAGGATTTGTACTACTGATCCGGCGGAGCGGTATTGGCGCCCAACTCGTGATGAGGGCCAAGGTCTGGAGCCGTCTCTAGCTCCCTTCCCCAAGTTCAGGATACAGTTCCAACAATTATGGATTTCAAATGTTCTGTCAGGACTTGGGTTTCTCTCACCCAAGTTTCAAGAACACTTGATTTCACTATACAAAGCTCAAAAGGAGCTCAGGGTTCCCTTCCCCAAGCTTCAGGCACTGGTTCATAAAACAACCTCACAATGTTCAGCGTTATCTTGTTTCAGGGTTGTGTTTACAATTGTCCTGGACTTCTTGGGGCTTCCTGGTCTAGGTGCAAATGACAGGCCGCACGCCCCACCCATTAGCAGTCACGCAACCAGTTACCCTTGCCCCAGCTTTCTGCCACCTTGGTTTAGATTGGTTTGGTGGTTCACGACCAACTCAGAAGCTCACAAGTTCATAAATTATTGATTTCTCTTTCTTGGCACTTCTTTGGCTCTCTTTTCCAAATTCCACTTTACTGGCTTTCATTCGCAGCCTTTACTTCCACTTGTTCAGCTTACTTTTGCTCTTTCAGCATTTTGCTCACACTTCATTGGCTCCCCTCGGCTGTTCGTACAGCTTTCATTCTTGTTTTCATAGCATTAACAGTTCATATTACTTTCTTAGTATCCTTGATTGATCAGAGACTTTTAAACAGGTATACTTCCTTCAGACGTGACCATCTGATATATTGTTTCTACAAAATCCACTTCTAACATTGCATTCATTTCGTTCTTCTGCTTTGATCAGAGGCTTTCTAGAATATGCCGATCGCATGCAACCAATCCAATACAATGGAACTCAGCAACTTTCATACATGCACCGGGTTTCTCACATTCTATGAAACTCCCGGTCACAGCGCTCTTTTCTTTTTTTAGCCCCTCGGGCATCCAGGGGAACGAGCACTGTTTGGCCACAGTGAAGGGACCGACACTCACCACCTTACCTTCGTCTGTCGGTAGAATGGAAGTTGACGTGGATGGTCTAGTATTAACGGTGGCTGCTTGTATGACCAGCCCCTCGGGCTTAGGGTGAGAGGGGAGGTATATTGGGTCCCCTCTTGCCAGCTTATACTTCTTTGTGAATAAAGAATTCACAGGTGCTGTGGTACACAACTTCTGCCACAAGGTGGTGATGGGGTCAGCAATGGCCATATTGAAAGGCATGGCTTTTTATGTAGAGGTTCTCTCATCCAAAATGTCAGTCAGATCATATCCTGACCGAGTTCTGGCTGGTGCACTGCAACCTAGTGCATCCACTCCCGTGTCCACTGTGGAACGATACTTTGCACTTGCATGACCATAGGGGTGGGCTTTCTGAGTCTCCACATCAGAGGAAGTGTCCACGCCACTTGCATCTCAAAGCCCCTCTGCCACGGCCATCAAATCAGCCACATCTGAGAAAAGATATTTGCCTCCATTGCCCGAATTTGAGAGATCATCAAACGGTTCGTGGACATCGTCACCGAAAATCAAAGCCATAGTACGAAAAAAAAAGAAAAAAAAAATCAGATCGGCACTGAGGCATGTACAATCAGTCGGACATCGACGCCAATGGATCCACACCAGATGGCTCTGATAGGAATGACTGCGCTAATGTGATCACTTTTTGGTCTCTTCATGGTGCCTAATATCCTTTGCCTGAGTGGGCCCCTCCATCTTGAGCTCCGACAACCAGGCGGTCATGCCTCCCCCTCTCCAACTCTTCCATATCCTTTGCCCCCCTCTACCACTCACTACTCTCTCACTCTACCACTCACCTCTCATTTCCACTTTAACCATCTCTACTCCTTCAACATCTACACTCTTCACCTACCTCTCTTCTACATCCTGCACACCACAACACTACCACCCCATCTCACATGCACAGCTCCCTCTGGAGTCACTGGTTACCACTCCCACACAGAGTGCAAGCAAGTCATCCACAGACTATTCAGCACTTGGTTCAACCTTCTGTGCACCTCGCTGATCAAAAGGATTTGGGGCTAGTGGATGCCTATACATCGCTTAAGGGGAACCAGAGTCAATCTAAAATAGGATGACCACTTGTGTTAGTGAGAATTACCCCAAGAGAAATAGGGGATGCAAATTACCATAGGTGCAATCGGGTCATGATATCTTGCACCCCCCCACAATCAAAAGGTATTGGGGTGTTCCGAGATGGGCTAGATGGTGCCTCTACATTGTTTAGGACCAGAGTAAACCTAAAACAGGATGACCGTTTGTGTTAGTTAACCCCAGGGAGGTAAGGGATACGAATGACCATAGGTGCGTTCAGGCCATGATACCATACACCGCCACAATTAAAAGGTTTGGGGTGTCTAGAGAAGGGATAGATGGTACCTCTACATTGGTTGGGACCTGAGTAAATGTAAAACAGGGTGACCACTTGTGTTAATGTGAATTAACCTCAGCGAGGGGATGCAAATTACTGTAGGTCCGTTCAGGCCGTGATATCTTGCACCCCCACTATCAAAATTAATTGTACTGTTCTTGTAAGTGTATGAATGCTACACCTCTGGTACATGTGCATATTATTCAACGTTATGACGTGCGGTATGGGCCATGATTTTTCAACGGCAAAATAGTTTCGATGTAGTGGTGCACAAAGGTCTGATATAATGTCCTCTCTAAACATAATGGAATATTCTCTGCAGGCACGGGTAAAGATGTGTGGGGGACTATTTCAAAATGATGGTGGGGGCTCCCCTTGCTTGGAGCAGAAATCGGTCTGAGGCTCCTGGAGGGCATACATTATAATGGAGGAAAAAATAATGTTAATAGCCGCCAATTATCACAAGCCAGCAGGGAGCTGAAACGCTGAATGACCGCTGAATAGTTGTGAATGATCCTTCTTCATAAGAAAGTGGCTGACGTGGAGGTAACAGTGTTGAAAGTAGGTGATAATATTTCGGTTTTCCGCAAAGTGACGGCAGGACGGGCTCCAGCAGCAGCTTGTAAGGCGAGCACTGTAAGCGCACACTGTAAGACTCAGTAAGTGAGCAATATATAAAGGAATATATTGCTGTATTACACTGCTGAGTGGCAATATGGAGGCTGTTGCGGTTGGGGGGGGGGTGGGGGCCTGAGGCTTGAGGCCCCTTTCATTTGAAAAAGTTGAAAGGCCCTGCCACCGTCCCTGATACTCTGCCAATGTTGCTTACTAGCAAAGTATACAGCAAACATGGCTGGGAAGACCCTAGCGGCTGCGCACCAGGGCTATACAACCGCAGAGTCTGGTTAACATAAAACGATAAATTCATAGCTGGTTTATAAATACACAAGTCCAAGCTGAGCTAAATACAACTCTTCATTTGGCCTGGATGTGGACGTTTGGCAGTAGATTGTGTTGCTGCAGAGCTTGCTTGGTGCCCCCATCTTTCCTTCAAGACTAGCTTGCAGAATTTAAGTAAAAGGTATTGCGTGCAGACGTAATGTTCTAGTTCCTGCGCACTGTTTGTTTTGAAGGGCTATTCCTGGCACCTTTGCTCTCAATGTTTGGTCCAACTCTTAGAGGCTCAATATCCTTGCATAACAGGACATAGACGAGTGTGGGGCAGTATTCTGGAGGGCTCGAGCAAGTTCAGTGGCTGGGAGCAACAGGGAACATGTAATGTTGGTTCTACCACAGTTACTGGTTGGTGATACTATGGGCCTCATTGCCTCATTTCAAGTTTGCCAGTCCGGAAACAATGGTACCGGTAAGCTTGCCGGTACCGTTGTTTTGGGACCGGCAAACTACGAGTGGGTCACCCGCTCGCAGACCTTGACGGATGCACCGGCACTGTTGCACACAGTGCCGATGCATCCGTCCTCCCCGTTTGTCCAATGGGACTCGAATGGGAATTTTCTTTTTCTGGCGCCCTGCCGTAGGGACCCCCAGGGCCGTAATGCCCCGGTAAGTCCCCATTGCCGGGCACTGGAACAAAAATGACTCTGGCGGCAGCCGTGCCATTTTTACCAGCACGTCTACCGCCAGACTCATAATGAGGCCCTATGTCTGCCTGTCAAATCAAGTGATACGAGACTGGGGGAGGGCCAGTGCAGCAATAATGCAATTCTATCTGACAGCATTGGGGCCACTAGCAGAGTAGCACCAGGGTAAACTAATTTGTCCCTATACCAGTGCTTAATTTGTGGCGGTGGTAGCCGGTGGGGGCTTTTTTTTTTTTTTTTTTTGGGGGACCGAAACATCATTGGGCAGCTGGCTGCGCACGTGTAACTCCTTTGTTTGTTCACACTTTAAGCTTTAACTAGTTTCATCATGATCAATAAATCATTCATTGCTCTCCTTGCAGAGACATGGCTGGCTCCTGGCTGTCTGGGCCTACAGAGCTCAACACAACAAACAGCCAATGAAAACCAACATTCTGTTACTATGCAGTATCTGATACATTCTATAGTAACACATAATGTACAGTTTTCATTGGCTGTGTTAACTTGTTGACTCCAGGCTCCAGCCAGTGAAATTACATGATGACGTGAGTGCGTGGCGGTGGGTGAGTCACGTGGGTCTCTGTTGTTGAGCAGAGGCAGGATTCACTTAAGGCGGCGTGGCGTGAGGTGAGGCCAGGCCGGTGATCAGACTTGTGTTCCGTTCTTCTGTGTGCTCGCCTCCGCGGCCCCGCCTACTTGAGTGAGTTCCTCAGGGGCGGGCACCGGGCAGGCTACGCTTGCTGAACAACCTGGACCGACTCCGTAAAGAAAAAGGTAAGTGAAGCAAGTGAAACTTTTACTGTTTTTTTTTTTTTTTTTAAATGCTGTTGTGTGTTCGTGTTCGGCAGTTCGGGCCCGCCTGCTGCGTCCACCGGCCGCCGTGAAATGTACATGATTGCTCTGTCAATTGACATCATGACATCCACGGCGGTGGGCGGCGTGCCGTGCGCGAAACAAATGCCACCAGGCGCGATCAGCCCAACTGCGAGTGTGCGACCCACCCCGCCCCCGCACCGCACCCCCAACTCTTACTACAATCCACCATGATGCGGCCGCATTGCATTTGCCCGAGGCCGACTCAGCAGCAGGCTGCGGGGCTGCGGCAATGCGAGCGGCGGCGGCACTGGCTAATGGGATAATCTGCATGATGCAGTCAGATGAGATCCCATAGCCAGTGCGGCCGCTGACCGGCCCCGCGGCCTGAGTGCAGAAAGCACCCCGCCCCTGCGGCAGCCTTGCTCGGACTCGGAGTTCGGACGACCAAGGCTGCCAGTGCCTACTTACCTGCGGCGAATGCGGACACGGTCCATGGGCCATGGTGGCGCCCATGGGGGACCGTGTCCTGACACTAGTGCTGCCCCCCCACTGGATGTGCTCAGGGGGCCTGACAACTGGTGGCACTGTAAACATTGTGCCACAATGGAATCTCAGTCCATAATAAGGGAATCGGAGACCCACCTTGCAGTAGGTCCATTGCTCTGCATTGTCTATCCATACTCTAGGAATTGAGTCACATTGCGTTTGAGCAGTCTGGCTCACAGTACATAAACGACCACCATTTTTGATTTCACAATAAAACCCAACTCTTGTCATGTCATCTTCACTTTTTTATCTGGAAAAAGTCTGATTTATTTCTTTATGTAGGTAGATCATGAGTGCATGGTCCTGAGCGGGGTTGGATACGGAAGAGTTCAATGATGTGGAGAAAGAGCCAGAAGCAGTTTGTACTTAACTATTTATCAGTGGCTTCCCTAATAAAGACACGACATTGCCATGTTGCATCATGTTGTTTAAAGCGTTTGCGCCAACTAAGTGGCACCTTTATAGATACAGAGTTTTTGCTGTGTAAATTGTACATGATTCTCTTCAAGAATCAGAACTAGGGCCCGAGAGTTTACCTTGAATGAGTCTGCTTCCAGTCTCCTCTAGATGCCGGCTACTGCACTCACTAGCACTCTGTGCAGTTACCGGGTAGAAAAGCTTTCCGGCTGACTTCCTGGTGTGACGCACAAAACAGACTGGGGTCTGTAACAATGCTGTGCAGCTCAACAAGCTATGCTGGCAACTGCACTCACCCAGCACTCTGTGAAGCCGCCGGGTAGAAAAAGGATGGGTAGGTGGACAGGGGTCAGAGAGGCAACAGTCACGGTGACATGGGCAGATGTTAGTAGGGGAGTGGTGGGGGTGCGGGGGGGGACTGCTTGCCATGATCTGCGGCAGCAGAATGGGGAGAAGGAGAGAGTGCGCACAGATTTGGGGCATGGGGAAGGAAGGAAGGAAGGAAGGAAGGAAGGAAGGAAGGAAGGAAGGAAGGAAGGAAGGAAGGAAGGAAGGAAGGAAGGAAGGAAGGAAGGAAGGAAGGGAGGTAAAATGGAGTCTTCAGTGTTTGGCTATTAAGGGATCTCGAAAGGCAGCAAGACCAGGGAGTAAACCCCCGATTGGTTGAGGCCCTGAATGACATCAGAGGCCTGGTGCTAACTGAGCATAATGCAATCAGACTTGTTTGCAGTGTGTGAGGAGTAAAAGCAAAGGGTAAAAGTGATTTTGCCTGTTTCTACTTTTGCCCACTTCATTGTTTAGTTGCAATCTGCGTGCAGGGGACCCAGCAGCACATAAGGGCTACCATTGAAGGTCTGCTGCTGCATCCAATTAACATCCTTTTTACAAAATGACCCCCAGAAGGCTGCACGGTTACAGCTGGAGTCCAGATCCCCACACTACCTTCATCAAGATTGTTTCCCGTTTTCTCTGTTTCACCCCCTCCCCATTGCTTCAAACATATTTATTGCTGTCAGTCTCCCTCATTCTCTGTCTCTTTATGCCTTGTCCCAAATCTCCCTCCCTTTCCCATTCTCACACTCAAACTCCACCTCTTTCTGTCTGCCTCCTTCTCTCACGCTTCAACTCTCCTCTCAAGCTCCGTACCTCTCTCCTGCCCTATTTATCTATTCCATTATTCTTCCTTTTCAACTCTGTATGCCCCTGTCTCTTGTTCCTAATAGTCTTTCTTGATTTACTCCTAATCGGGTCTGCTTTTCCATTCTTTGTCCCTCTCTCTGACCCCCTCTGTGTGTCTCTCTCCCCCTCTCTCTCTTTCAATATATATATATATATATATATCTGCTAGTGTGTGTGACCGCACAAGCGTGTGCCTACACAATTTCCTCTCTCCCAACTGGATCTCTAAGGATCTCTACAATAATTTTGCTGTTTGCCATTTAAAGTCCATTTGTCATTTTCGCTGCTTGGCTGGCTCCATCTAACATTCAAACCCCCACCCACTCCTCCACGCTCCCTGCCAGCCCACTTCTCCCTCTATCTCTTCAAGCACCCCAGGGACATCGCTTCTCTTCAAAAGCAAATGCAGCTCAAACTTTGCATCCGCACCTTCGCAAAGGTCAGATAAACCCAGGGATATACCAGCTCACCTTAATGAGAATGTTATAATTCCGGCTAGACAGCAGGCCTGTGGGAAGCCCTTACTGGCAGGTTGCAGATGAGATGAGGGTGCCCTGGGGAGGCAGATACACTTATGATGCTGAGCTCGAGCCTCTAAATACTGAGATGCCTAATCCACGGGAGCAGATGGTGATGTGCTCTGGGGGGCAGGGAGGTAATCTGGAGGAGTCTTCTCCAAAGGGGCGACACGTCTACACATGTGGTCCCATCCAGAGCAAAATAAGCCTAAGCAAAGATGGCCTCTCTTCCTATTGGAGAGCAGGGCCAACCGCAGGCATGTCTACACATAATAATCTAGTAATTCGCTCGCCCTTCCATCTAAACAGGTTCAACTCTGAGTCCCCTCTCACTCATGTGCTTAGGGGTGGGGGGTGACAAAGGGCCCACTTAGTTACTTCGCAGCATGGCAGGAAGCTCACTTAGCCCCACTAGAGATCTTTGCAGTTTTCTGTGAATCCTAAATGAGAATGTGCAAAGTTTGTGGAGAGTAAACACTCTTGGCTTCTGAGATATGCACACAGGCTGCATTATTGTTAATCCAGTGATTTTTCTTTTTTTTGTTGAAGTATTCGGAGTCACATCCGGTATTGGTTTCTTTGAATGCTGACTGTGAGTGCTAAAGCAGAAAGGTACTATACCAGTAGCGTGTTTACAACTCCAATTTAACTCTCAGAAGACTGCTTTAAACAAACACTTGCAGGCAATTCCAGTGCAACGTTTAATGGTAATGAGAGCTAAAAGAGTTCTCATGAGAAGGTGTATTGGGCGGGCAGAGGCAGGAATGGGTGGGAATGGCCATAGGGATTAGCATGGCCACGGGCAGGCAATGGGTGTGCACATAACCAAAAAATGTGTAAAGGTTTTAGGTATATTTATGAAGCATTAGCAGCACCCTGGGAGGTGCCTGCTGTTCAGCATAAGTGTGTATTCCTGGGCAAATAATGTAATCTCACCTGACTTCACTGCAAAGGGTCACTCTACCCTCTTCTTCCCCTCTGCATTGTTGACGGCAAGTGGGAGGGTGTGGGCAGTGGGGGGGGGGGGGGTCATTCTACAAAATTGACAAATAAGATAACATCCACAGGTTTGCAACAATTTTCAAATGCATTATCACTTCGAGGACAGCACATAGAGGTCCAGATGTCTAACGAGTGTGGTCTAGAACTTAGAAGTGTGTTCAAATGTCTTTTGCCTCTGGGGTTGCCGGAATGCTGGAACCACTATGCCTACCATAACAAGTAGGTGTTTTCCAACTTTAAAGCATTATACTTTCTCAACCCATTTATGCGCTTCCCTATCCATCCCACTAGTAGCCTGTGCCAGCAGTTGCTGCAGCGTCAAATATGTGACATGGAGCAGCAGCAGTGTGATGTGCTGTTGGTGGGCCGATCTAGGTAGGTCTAGCACTGAAATGGCACGGGGCGCGTGTCCGTACTGCGGGGCGGCGCCGCGCCCGGCATTATGGGGCCAATATATTTTGGGCACTGGCGCTTATTATTTTACAAATGAAGCACTGCCCTATACTTATTAAAACTGTCCTATTGTGAAGGTGTAAACGTATTCACTTATGAGCACTCCAATTTTTGCAGATGAAGTCAGTGGGCCTCATTATGAGTGTGCCGGTCCAGTAACAATGGTACCAGTAAGCGTACCGGCATCGTTGTTACCGGACCGGCACACTACGAGTCTGCGGGCGGGTGCAGTCCGGCCCGCCAGGGTCAGACCTGGCGGGCTGAAAGGTACCCGCCTGCAGACTTTCATGGAAGCCAGTGCTTCCGTCATCCTCATTCCCATTGAGTCCTTTGGGACTCAAATGGGAATGGGGATTTACCATTTACCAGCGCCTGACTTCCCGGAAAACACTGGGGTCGTAATTCCCTGGTGTTTATGGCAAGTCAGGTGCCAGTAAGTTTTGCAAGTCCGACGGCAACCCGCCGGTAGCACGACAGGGTTACCGCCAGACTTGTAATGAGGCCCAGTGTGAGATTACATTATTTGCCCAGGATCACACACTTTCGCTAAACAGCGAAGCAGGGATTTTAAACCACTGTGCAGTTTGGGCACGGCCACCTTCTTCCGCGCTTTACTTGGAACAAATATTTAAGTTTCAGGTGTCAAAACCTACAATAATACTGTCCTATAGAGTTTACTTGTAAAATCCACAAATTGCATAGTAAAGCATCATGATAACCTGTAAATCCTTATAGTAATATGTTAGGCCAAAATATTATCGGCGTACCTTTTATTTTCCACATCCTGAATGGAAAACTATAAGATGCCAAAGGCAAAATATCCATTTACCCACTTTAATATATATAAAAGGCGTAAAAAAAACTCACTTGGGTTTGGAGATTTGTCACAAACCTCCAGCGTGGTGTTATGTATGGTTTTAAGAACATTCAACTAAGGACACGAAAGCACACTTTACGTTTTGGGATATAAAGCTATGAGACATTATGGGTGTGAAAACATTTTCAAATGCTGTTTTATTGTGTTGCTCGCTTTAAATGTCACAGATTTGCACGGTGACTGGGGCCTTTCAATTGGAAAGTCACCATCATGCATAAGAAAGCCTCTGCTGCTTATGATACAAGAAATGTGTTGTGGGGTTTATTGCGTAGCATGCGTGTCTCAGGGGGGCTGTGACACTAGGAAACGGGTAGTGCTTGATGAGTTGAACTGTTCGCGAGCTAACATTTCATTGCGCTCTTGGTTTGTGTGATATTCTGCATTCCCTACAGATGACCGGAATGGGCAGGGGCGGAGCTACAAAGACCTCACTGGCCGATCCCAGGAAGGGAGCTGTCGGAGGGCGGGCTATGCCGCTGTTTTGTCATTTTTCATTTTGACGCTGTTTGTATGGCTGTAGCCATCTGTGGGTGGGCGGGGTAATCAAAGTGAGCGTGGCTCCGAAGATTGCCGAACACTGCCTCCCTCAAGCTACCATGGGACGCAGGATAGCATACAACGGCTTAATGACTTGTTTCTGTGACGTCGTTGTGACGTTTTCATGTGGGACGTCTACGTGCTTAGGAAGAGGATTGGGAGGAAGAGTGGTCCACGCTGTGCACAGGCAGGTATTTATTTTTTATTGCGCATTTATAATTATTCATCTCGGAGAAGTGCCAGGTATATTTCATATTTTTATTTATATTGTGCTCATACACAGGTGTTACAGAGCGCGGCAAGGGAGGGGAACGGGGGAGAACAAAACTTCGATGGGGTTTGTTTTTTCTATTTTTATTTTAGTTGTACCAACAGCGGATCTTTCTGTGTCTTCTTGGCTGGTATCCTCATCCCCGGCTCCACCCACCCCCAAACAGAAGTGGTTTATGGCCGTGCCGCACATGCCGATGGAATTTCAGGGCAGATTCGGCTGCCGCCATCTTCACCCTTATCCGGTGGTGGAAATTGAATTTGGTGGGGGGTCCCACAAGGTCCGGGGCGGGGGCCAGGGGTGCCCAAAGAGGCAGGGTTTGGGGGGGTGGAGCTGGCAGTTGACCTCTAATCAAATGAAATGTCCAAATTAATATTTTAAAACGGCGCGATTTCTTTCATGCTACTTCTTTTCCAAACGATATATCAATTCCACTTTCATGGCACTGGCGATGAGTTACTTCACCATGCGGATAATGGGTTTGACCAGTGTTGCTGAGTAAATATTCTTTAAAATGCACAGTTTGCATCCCATTTCATAAAAAAATACTCCCCCTTTGGGTACTATTCAAACCTGGTCAGAAAAGGAATGAATTGCCATTTACAACTATGGGCCACTTTTTCATCGGTGCCCGAGACAATTATGGCCCAGTCCGACCCGCACTTCTACAAGGGAGCAAACCGTACCATCCATCTGTGCACCTAAACTACCAACAGCAATGTTAGTCTACACTGTGACCTGAGCTCATACAGAGGATTATTTTAAGCAGACTGTTAAAGAATCATTAAAAAGAGCAATTACTCTAGCTAATGGTGAAAGAGTAAATAATCTGTGGGGAAATCCTGGTTTAAACCGAGGGATTGTCCTGCAACCTCACTCTTACAATCTGCTGATTTCTGTTCGCCATAAGCAACGTTTTCTTTTACTTGAACCACACCCGGCGCAGCTCCCCTCTGAAAGCAGTTGGGTGACTGCATCGTGTGGGATAGTTTCAATGATAATATGGGTATTTATTTATTCATGCAATGTTTGACGGCTACCTGTGTGTTTTTTTTTATGCAATCCGACAAACATTGCATAAATAAATGAATAATCGGGTCCATGTATCCGACAAACATTGCATAAATAAACTGGGTCATGGCTGAGGACTGTTAACTTCCTCTGGTGACCCTGTGCACCCGGCACGGGGTCACCGGAGAAAGTTAGTTTGATACAGGTCACAGCTGCAGGAAAAGCAAAGTCCTGCTGTGTACATGTAGGGGGGGGCGGAGCCATCAGAGAGCTCATGGCGGCAATGAGCTGCTCCGCCCACCTACTCTGTCCCTCCACGGGCACTTTCTTTTCTTTCTTTTTTTTCCAAAGTAACCCAGCGCAGAGTATGGGTTTTGGGGTTTTGCGGCGGCTGATTGGCTGGATCCCGCGATCCGGCTACACATCTGGTGCCGGATCGTGGATCCGACGAGAGCCGGCCCAATGACCAGTGCTGCCGTTATCTGCGCAACACAGCTTTCACTGTTATAACAGCAATGAGCTCACTACAACGGCATGCAGTTGCCATGGTATGATTTCTCTAACTTTACTGCTTTTACGAGGTGAGGGGTTACGAACATTGCAGGGAGATGTGCCCGACTTTACAGCTCAGTGCTGCCAGGCAGTGGATTGAGCTGTACCGGCCAGAGTCTGTACCACAAGATGTCTCTTGACCCCGCTCCCCCCACAACCCTGTTATTTCTTTCTTTCTTCCTTTCTGTATAGGACCGACTTCCTTCATTTCCCTGCAACTTCCTTGATTTACCTGCGTTGTCTCACTGACTTAGGTGCCTGCATCTTGCTTTGCTAGTATACAGTGAAAATGCAAACTCCTATGTAGTCTTGCCAGCAAGATAACCATAAGTATTTAGCCCTAAAAAAATAGCCATACTGTAGGCAGAGGTCTTCAATATGTGGGGCGTGTGATCCAGGACACCGAGAAAAGAGAAAATACATGCTCAGTCAGTGCAACCTGATGAGGGCACGGGAAATAAATGCAGCCTGGACGTGCTCTTTCCTGAATTTGGATTGCATGTACGCGCTGCGTTGTTGCTTCCTGCTGGTGACGCCAGCGTCTTATTGCCTGGTAAGGGATGCCGCTTCTCGGCTCAGACTGCCACACCACAGTTGGACGGAGTGCCGGGAAGCAAGCGTTTCAGGCCTTTGTCGGTCCCTCTGCTTCCCCCCTCCCCCTTTGGACCCACGAAGACTAACGCATGGGGAAAGGTGAGCAGGGGTGCTGGATCACTGCAATGCCGGTTCCCCCTGGACCCCTCTCCCTCTGTGCCTCCACCTTGCTTGGCCATGGGGGAAGAAGAGGCGAGCGGCGACGGAAGCACGCATTGCCAGTGTTGTATGATATCCAGCTCCCCCACAGCAGATTGCTGGGCTCTCCAGCAATCTGCCGTGGGGTAGCCAAATATCATACAACACCGGTCCCCCCTGCTTTGGCTGTCCCTCTGCCTCGTCACCCCTCTGGTCCATGGGACAGCGCTGGCCGGGTCCGAGATCCGGCATCAGATGTCTGGCCGGATCTCGGGACCTGGCCTGCCTCAGCCATGACTAGGCTTTATCAAGCCCCCAGCTTTGCAGAGGAAAGCTGGGGGCTTGGTGACCTAATCTAAGCAGGGCTCCTTTCCCCAGCCGTCACTTGTGCATTTACTGGCTCTTTTTGCTCATCCCATTTTGTTTTTTCTGTCCTGAAAGGGACACCACGTAAATGGGCCATGAACATCACTGTGGCGGGGAGGGGTGTGGTCACTGTTGAAAGCAGGCAATCTACATGCTGGACACATTATTATTCAAATGTGCGTTTTACACATTCAAAGGAAAAGTAATTTCCAAACTCAAACGCTGCTGAAACATGCGTTCACTAGTTTTCTTTGAGGTGTGTGTTTTTTTTTTTTTTTAAATATTTTTTTTCCTCTGAGCACCAATACAATTTGTGTGCCCCTTGCTTTGTGTTTTATCACAGGTTATATTCATAAAGACGTTATGTTTACAAATAAATGCTTCCATTGTGCTGACAGCAGTTATTAGGAAATTTAAACTGGGTTCATGGGTGCCAAACGGAGGCAGAAATACCCCAACCCATCCCTTGGCCAAACACATTTTATAGCACTTCCTTTTTATATAAATAATTGCAAAAGGCCCTATCGATTAACAAGTTTTGAATATTTTTATTTTATTGTTTTGGTTAAATTCAACCTTAAACACAGTCTCAGCAATGGTCTGTCAACCTGCTGAGCTACCCTGGTAGCCATCTACTATAGAGCAAGTCTATGCATCCCATGATATACTAAAATCACTGCATTACCAACAGTACATTGGTTGCACCGCTGCCATAGAAGTGATTTAAAGTGGAATTCATGTATATCATCCTGCTGTGGGTGCCAGGCCTTCGCCTGCATGTGGCCATATGTTTCAGAGAAGCCAGGGGCCCTCGTGTCTGGCATGGCAGCCGCGGCTGTTTGCTGCTACGTTAGCGCTGTCACCTAACTGCAGTATAAGGTACATGGCTATTACTCTATGTTTCCGAAAGTTGGCTCGGTGAGTTAAGAACTACTGTGTCGTATTCTATATAAGATATGATTTTAATGCTAGCAGGCTGGACTTCACAACTGTTAAGGGTAACCTATAACAAGCTGATGCTCTTTCTCTTGCTCTATTTTTTTTTTGTCTAGTATGAGTCACGTTTTCAGGTATGTGCTCTTGACTGCTCTCTCTACCAACTGGGTGGACTGGCCTATAGGGAATTTTTGGAGATTTCCCAGTTGGACCCTGCACCCTAGGTCCCTTTTGTGTGCGGGGGGAGGATGTGTGCCAACTGGCAGAGTGTAGTGCGCACATATTGGTACGGTCAATCTGGTACGTTTATAATACTTTTTTAATTGTACTTTTTCAATTGCAGGAACACAAATTGGCTTAATCATCCCACCTTGTACAGCAAAGTACCCAGCAGCAATGGCACCTTAACAAATCCTGGCATCTGTAGTAGGACTTTCCGACGGTAAGGTTTTTTTTTTAAAAAAACAACTGTATTTTGCTGTGGGTGGGGTAATCTTAAAGGTATTGTAGGAGTCCCAATCAGGGATTTCAAAACTATTTTTGAGGCTGTTCCTTTCTCATGTCCAGTTTGGGACAGTATTGAAAAGTTCACGTCTCACATGGGAGTTGCATTTACAGTGCACTGTGTACACTCTCCTGGTTTCCCAGCGTTACGTCCTGTTTTTAACCCCTGCTCATTTTTGAAGTCTCGGGTAGACCCATGTATCCTTAACTGTTTTCATTGCAGCAGCATCGCTCCAAGCGTCAGTGTGTCAACCTAACCACCTGTGTCCCAGCAAGAAAAATCCAGTGAAGCACTTTACCCAGTCATGCAGGCAAGTAAGGATTTCTTCTCCCTATGTGATATTGTTTGAGTAGAAGTGCTGAAGGTTTATATCGGCCCTGTGCGATGTGCATCCAGGTGTCGTTTTCGTCGCCCTGTGGCCTAGTCCAGGACCACACTTCAACAAAAAATTCGAGCTAGAACTTGAACAGGGAGTCTTCTGAGACTTGTATCAATGTGGTGTTTTTTTTTTTTAAAATTCAAGCCGCATTTCTGACCCATTACTGCTGAGTTTGTTTTTCCCCCAAGCTGTTCACATGGTTTTGTTTTTCGCCCCTCCACCCCAGCCTTTTCACGTGGTTAGTTTTAAATCTTATGTGGTGTTTTGTCAATTTAAATCTTTGAAAGCATTTTTAATTTTTGAAACCTTTAAATGGTTTAAAAAAAATAACGTGACATAAATTAACGTGGGGGGTTTGCAATGTTTTCAGAGTCGGGCTCCTTTTTTAGATGGATCATTGGTACTAAGTAAAGAAAATATCTTTTTTCACTGTACCGATTGGGGCGGGGGGTGTCAATTTTAGAAAGACCGCTCTGTGACCTTTTGAAATGAATATCCAACGCTACTTTTAGTCACGTCCCCTGTAGCAAAAAATTCTGAATGCTGCGTTTACAAATATTTGCCCTCTAATTAGAGTTTTTGCAAGCAATGATTTTGAAAGAATGTTTGGCACCCACACCTCCATTTGGCACCATTCTACACCAGATAAACATTTTGGAGTCCATGTGGAGAGAGGGGCCCAAGCCAGGTACCTCTTTTCTTAGGGAGGGCTTGGGGGGTCAAACCAGTTTGAAAAACACTCCCCGTACAGCGACTATCTTATCAAGAAAATATATTTTTTTTAAAAGGCAAAAAACCTAATTGCCATCTTGCTGGCACCGCTATATGTTACATATATTTTGATTGGTATTTTCGATGAGCACTTACCCTCCCTGGTCCCTAGGGGACAGTGCACGTGTGGGCTTAAACGGCAGAAGCTTAAAGTACTAAAGAAACCTTTGCAAAATCCCTGGTTGCTTTAGTGTGGTCCATTATCCACGTGCTTGCTGTGCCCTTGTGTGCGATATTGCTATGTGTCCGGTACGGTGCATATACAACTCGTACACTTGACCGCACCTTCAGTGGGTAGGAGCGAAATCATTCTGGTGTTTTACTGGGAAGGAAAGAGTTGCACGGACCCAGCGATACTCAAGATTTGACTCTTGTCGTCTGCTTAAGAACATTGCAGTGTCGCATAGCCCGTGTGAGAATGTGTCTCTTGTATATAGAGGGCAAAATGCTTGTAATTTTCAATAAGTTGCCCAGACAGCTGCATGCCAGTGCACAGACACCCGCTGGCGTAGATTTCCCTTGTGTGTGGGGATTGTTGATGTGTGGCTTGTGCGACTTTCGCAGCATCTTTAATATTGCTTAATTCTGAAGCAGGGTGCCAAGTGGCAACGTTTTGTTTGGCTAGCATGAAGGCTGGCTAAGTTTTGAAGTGTGTGGCAGACTGAGCCGCTGTTTGGTACAGGGTGTGCTGCACACACCGCCAGGTGTAGTCTCAGGCTGGGGATGGTTAAAACGCCCTGATGAATATGAGCTTGATTTCGGCTTTCCTCCTTCTGGTGGCACATGGTGCTTTGGGCTTAGATTTGCTGTTGTGATTCGGTGCACAGAGAATGGTTGTAGATATTGGCCATCCAAGCTCTCATGAAGAAGGGAGAGAAAAAGACTCCTCTAACCAACAGTGGACAGATGCCCCCCATCTATTTATTTCTCTTAGCAATGCTTGCAACCTGATCATTGCTTTCACTTAAGCCATTGAACATCAGCCAACTAAAAAAAGTGGCATCCATTAATTGTCCAGCAACTGAATTTGCATTAAAGGAGAGTTTCAAGGCCTCCCGCACCCCCCGTTGCAAGCTGGGGAACATTGTTGAGATTGGTGTAATGTGAAAAGTGTACAGGGCCGGTACTCTGAGGTCAAAGCACCCCTAAAGAGGTTCTGTCAAGCTGCCCCCCATTAAAAGCGAACTGTCTGGCATTCAAAGACTCTTATTGTAATGCTTTTGAATATTTATTTTTCACTGCTGGAAGTTACGGATGCTATACCCACGAGGCAGAGCTTTTTACGCCATTTATTTTAAAGGGCACATAGATGGCTTGTTCACCCCCGTTTTTCCATTGCTTTTTCGGTTCACAGTAGGGCTAGTTGTGCCAGCCTTTATGTGCAGGGGACCGTGTTCTAATTCCACTCATGCTTTACTCGTCTACGTTTAGTTTGTTCAACACTTTGGGGAAATTGCTACATGATTTAATATATACAAATGTAAGTTTCAGGGACTCTGGATTACTGCATGTTCTAGTTATACTTATGTCACATTCTCTATATAGGTTGATGAGGTTCCCGGAGGGATTTTATTGGCCCTTCAATGCGTTTTTTGTTTTTTAAATTTTTTTTAATTTTTTTTTTTTTCCAACCACTTAACCTCAGCAGTTAATTGAAGTTTGCCTGTAAACATTATTGAATGCTTGCTAGGGATAGTGATCCCTGTCATTTTATCTTTTTTGATCATTGTTTATGATGAATGCTTTTATGGTTTTTCTTTTTATCGTATGATGGGACCAGTTCATTCTCGTTAGATGATGTTGAGCTATTTTCTTGCTTGTCTGGATTTTTCAGCAGCCTTGTGTATCAGGACTGGCGCGGTAGCGGCAGTTTTCTGACCTGGGCGTGAAAGCAGTGCTGTGAATTGCTTTGCAATTTGAGAGTAGGAGGTCACTTTATTCCCTTAAGTGCCAAGGGCGAGGTATCTTGTCCTTGGGATTACCTCCCTGTTGCCAAGGACGAGATACCTCGTCCTTGGCACCTGGGGTTAATGAAACAGAAAACATTAGAAGGCATTGAATGGCAAAATATCAAAATCACCAAAAAAGGCCTTGGCACTGGGGGGAAAACCCATGGCAGTTAAAAGGTTAAGGCAGTGGTCTTCAAGCATTTTTATGCTGCCCCCCCGCCCCCCTTGAGTAAAATAATTTCTGCACCCCCCGCCACAAATTCTTATATTTTCTATTAAAAAGTCACCATGATCCTTCAAGCCCCCCACCAACTGGCATCCTTTGGGCCCCCCAGTTTGAAGGCCTCTGCCATAAGACGGCAAAGCTGTTCAGCATGCAGACGCCCCCTTTTCGTGGGTGGGGCGACTCCTTCCCAGTTCCACACAATGACTTCTATGGATCAGGCTGATTGCTTTCAAACCGTTGCCAAGTAGGGGATACATGCTGCTACTGGCTGCCCCTCTTTGGCTTTAATGCTGTTGCTGCTCCAATGCCCCCACAAAGTCCATGCCTTCCTCAAATAGGTGCACCCGACCCTCTACGTAATAGGTTATCTACATGTATCCTGCCGTGGTGCATTTGTGAGAAACCATACCTCTGCAAAGTTTACCCATGGCTTGTTTTACTTTTTTGCAGGATTTTTCCACTGCTGTGAGCGCTGCACTAGTTCAGCTGTAGTGCATAATTTATTGCACATTAGCGATGCTTATTGAGGGGGGGACTTGTGACCCTTCTGGAGGATAGTGCCTGGCTTGCTAAGGTGTAATATTTACTTTGTTCCCCCCGTAAAGATCACTTTGGTCATGGGTTCTGTCACTGCATAACCTCCTATTTCCTGTACGTGTTACTGTCTGCAAGGTGGGGCTCTCTATGGTTGATATTTACGTTTAAGAAACTGAAACATGTGTTTGTCTTTTAAAGGTCACACACAAAATGACTGGAGTATTTTAGGTACAAGAGCTCTGCAGTTAAGAACGTATTGCCTCGCCAGAACACACACCTCCAAATTTGCAAACAGATGCAACTAGTTAAAGCCACAATGGGTGGAAGTCTTGGAGGAAGCTAACCAAGCACCAAGAGACGCTTCACTCATAAATCTGGACACATCAGGCAGGAACATCCATAGCAAGCCCACTATAGATTAATGGTTTTGGGTACAGACCTGGTTCACAAATACTTGGCATATACTAAATTTACATATTTTCTTCTTTTAGACAATAACTCAAATCATCATTGCACTCTTTGATTCAGACAATTCTGTGCATTTGAAAGGATGGGGAATTTGAGCCTTTGCAATTCCTGGTGAAGTTAATTGGAAATTGCTGATAGAGGGTATCAATGAAAGTAGAAGAGAAATACGTGAAGAAAAGGATTTCAAGGAGTCATGCTTTTTTAGTTAGGTAAGCAATGTGTTTTTTTTTTTTTTTTCTTTCATCTATTTGATGTTTGGGGGAGGAGGGTACATCCGACGTCCCTATGTGGAGCGGTTCCCCTTTTTCACACATACAGATGAATGCTACACAATGCCCACCTCATTTACAGCATCTCTTTCCTCTAGAGTAACTATAGATGGTCTACTGATTTTCTCTTAGGATATTGGCAAAGCGCTATGCGTTGAACGCCCTCGGGGACCATAGTCCAGGTCCGAGTATGTGTGCAGCTAGGAAAGAGAATGGATTGCTATTTGCGAATCGCACTCTACCTCCTTAAAGTTGGGTGTACAGTCTTTTAGAATGAAAGTAAAACCATATCATCAGGGTATTCATCTGTGGGTGAATTTATTCCCATAAAGTCAGCCGACGCGTGTTTCAACCTTAGCCGCCTTCAAAGCCTTGAAATTGAACACTTGGTATGGTGACCAGGTTTGGAAGTTCATTGTGAAAATATCTTGAAACAATTTTTCTGATAGGACTTGATGATTAAAGGGTTGAGTCCCGAGAGACCTGTCAATGGCTGGCACGTTGTGCCAAAGGTCTTTAGTGGTGCTGGACATCCTGGATTGGTTCCCCAAATCGAAATTCCTAAACTTTTTTTTTTTTTTGCTTTTTTTTACAGCTGATGCAATCCTGAAAATGTAGTCCACGGGTTGGGGAACTAATCTAGGATGTCCAAGGTAGAGTGATTTGCAAATACCAATCCGTTTTCTGTCCTAGTTCATTCAAGGTCTTTATGCGTAGACCATGTGGAATTGATGATGCAGCTCGCCACTATTTATAAATTATAGTGGTCATGGCACACTGTCATGGGTATGTACCCATATACATTATGTGTGCAGCTACACTGAGCTGTGGGTAGCTGCATGGGGAGGGAGGGAAAGCGCCAAGGAGAGCAAGAATAAGCAAAACTCCACGGGGCGGATAGGGTCACGCTTAAGGGGAGTCACCCCAGTGTACAGCTCAGGCAAAATGTTTGTTGTATTGGTAGTCACATTATGAAGTTTCAACTTGCCTTTTTCATACCCGCAGCCAAGAAACAGTATTAAGACACAGGAAACATTTGATGAGATAACGAAAAGCTATAATTGAGGCATTAAAAAGAAAGGTAGAGAAGAAAAAGCAGCTACTGATGGAATCTGGAAAAAGAAGATGCAGTGAAAAAAACAGAATTATATTGTAAAAGCTGATGGGTGAAAACTGACTATTCCAAAATGTATTAATGGCTGTTCTCAAAAGCTGGAAAATCTTTTTGGCAGGGATGGCTAGTGTTCTTCATTCCTTCCTCAGAACCTGTCTATTAATTCACCTGGATAATTGATACACAGAATTAAATCTTCAGATGTATGTGTAATGTTGCAGTTCCCAATGATGTAGCTGTGCAACAACTGCAAAATATTGGATTATAAAGTAACCCGTCAATTGTCTGCTGCAAATGTTTTGTCGGACAGATCTAATTTGACAAGCTCAACTCTATCACCACGTTTTTCTTAACAGGGTGTTCTTGTTACATGCCTGTTTGAACCATGAAGTGACACCTACACTTTACCACACACCTGTGCAATCTTTCAGATTACAGTTTTTAAAAAAACATTGGAATTGGAACATCCCCACAACCGAGTTTGGTTGCTACGTCAGCCACTGCCACTGCTACTAATCTACGATGTAATTGTAGCTCACATGCTGCTCTGTGAAACTGAAGATGCAAGTGATCTTGTGTGTAGAACTATTATAGTTGATCTGGTGAATTTGTAGGTTGGTGCCAACTTGTAAATGGTACATGTTTTTGTGCTATTGGATTTCTGTTGGGGGTCAGCTAATTTCTTGGGTGTGGTGAATGGTCGAACTAATTGCTAGCTGCTCATAGTGATATTGGGTGAAGTGATCGACAGTCTTGTCATGCAGGTAGACCTTCTGTTTAGGTCACTGAAAGTGTTTATTTTAGTTCAGTGATTTGTAATTGTGGGAGTTTATTGGGTGTGATGCCATGTTTGCTAGAGGTGAGATATGAAATGAAGGAGTTGACGTGGGGTTGATTTGTAGTTTTGTATACTAAATCAACAAACCTTAGTTAATGACATTTGAGTGCTCTAGCAAAGATGGCAAGTAACGGCTGCAAATTCCATGTTTTCAGTACACTATCCATAAGTCTAACCCTATAGTAATGCCACCCATCTTGCACACAAGGAATCAAAACCCTTTTCCTAAATCGTTTGATAGCAACATCCTCCTGAAGTTGTCTGCAATAATAGTTCACAATTTCAAACCCATCCTAAAGTTGTCACAGGGTCATCCTAGAGTAATCCCCCACCCATCCCTGAAGTCGTCCTGGAGTAATCCGCACCATCCTGAAGTTGTCATGTGGGGGGGGGGGGTCATCCTGGATTAATACAAGATCATCACTGGAAGTAATCACTACTCCTCTTGGAGTAGTTTCAGTGATAACTCTAGAGTAATCTCATTTGAATATTTCAGCCTAGGTTTCGGATGATCTCCCAGAACTAGCCATGGATGACTCTAGGATGGAGTCACCTGATGACTCAAGAATGATTCCAGGAAGATCTTCCTTTTTGACTTGGGAATGCACAATCTCACACAGAAGAAATTGTGCGTTTTAAGAATGAAGAGTGGCATAGCTGTCAACTCACCCGCCCTGCAAGCAGCTGAATCCCTCGCCAAGTCTCTACGCCCAATCATTTCTAAGGGCTCTCGACCGCGAAAACGAAAATCGGGTGTATTCACCCCGCCTTGGTGACACAAAAAGGTTGGGAGCTATGTAGTGCTAGTTTGTGATTAATTATGTGTTTATTCCAGCAGTAACACTAAACGTCCATCTCCAACCGCTACTGAAGCGTTAAGCCTTGACCCCCACGGTTCACTTTAATGACCTCTTTCCCGTATCCCGTACTAGTTTCCATTTCCACCACTGCCCCTCTCCACAAAACCAAAAGTCTTGAAAAAGCACAAGTCCTCCGCCAATGCGTTTGGGAAGTTTGCAGGGAACTGAGAATCGACCCTGTGAGTGCACATGCTTCAACCTCTACTATGTTACTCGGCTTAGCTCCTATGACCAGTAGTTATTGTAACCTGTACTCTACACGGAACTCAATGTGGCATAGATATAACCTACGCTTAAGAAGGACGTTGATTTCACTGAACGTAATATGTAAGGCACGTGATGATGGTACGTTGCTGCCAGGTCCGTTCTTCTAACGTCTCCTTTAAAGATGGCGGCGCCCACACAGGTGAGTGTGACTGCTCTGGTTAAAACGAGTTGCTTCACTTCATGAAGGTGCCTGTTTGTTATGTTGTACTGATATATGGTTTCGTACCGTACAGTGCTAGCCCGTTTGCCGACAAATTGTTTATCACGTGTTAAGCGGTTCATAACAGTAGAATTCCCAAAAGGCAATGATAATTTTTCATCAAAAACCTTATCGGGTTCAGGCAGACAATCCTCTTCCCTGGTTTCGTGGGTAGGTAACCAGATGTTCAAAATAAAAGAAACGGACCGGACACCGACATAACAGTAGGACTGAATTGTGGCATTGACTAATATGACTGTTCGTCTGCAAGGGGAGGGGACAGGAGGGTTCCCGATAGTTGTATGGAAATAAACAGTGGATTTGGCTTTGACTGTAAGCCTGTTAAAAACAAAAGACCCTTTGCAGTGTTATTCCAGGCCTGCCTATGAAACCATTTCTGTGGCACAATACAGATTTTTCCATACAAACGAGCAGGAAAGTAATTTTTATATTAAAAACATGGTGACCAAGTATTAAGCTTTTCCATCGTTAATGGGACTTATCAACATAACTTCATACCAAAGGACTTCAACACATCACTAACCCTACAAATAATTAATACTGCGCTTACTCATCCTCAATACTCTGCTTACTCATGCTCAAACACTGAACAAATCACTCATTCCCCCACTGCTGAGATGAAAACATAAAACCACCACAAACTGCACACACTCCCAACACCCAACAGGAAATTAAACCAGTCACACAGATCACACCATACACAATCATGCACCAACACCACATAATGTCTACTGTAGTATACTGGATGTTATGTTGAAGGTCTGTGTGAGTGCAGGGGCCCTGTGGAATGCTCCTTTAGAGATTGGAGTGTTGGGGCACCTGGGAGTTCCACAACTGACGGTTGGGGACTTGGAGCTGGGCAGGGAACCAGGGTGGAGGCCTGTGATCTTCTCTCGTACTTCTTAACCTGCACTATGTAACAAAGAAGCAATAAAGCATGTTCCTTTTCCACTTACCTGGGTCAGCCTGGTTCCTGCTTCTTGTACGTCACTGGCCCAGGGTACCACCTGCAGGAGGTAGGTTACGTCAATTTGGCGACAGGGATATTTGAACCCAAAGTAAACTGGGTGCAGGAGAGAAAGAGAAGCGGTGGAGAGGAAGCACCAGCATAGAGAAGAGTTTTCCTGATGTGCTAGCAGTGGAGAAATGCAGCTGATGCCAAGGAGGGAAATGTTGCAGCAATCGGGCATCAGAAAATCACCATGGAGGCTCATCCCTGGGACTAGAGGAGAAGAGGAGCCCTGGTAGAGGTATTAGGGGCCCATGAAAGTAAGAATTTGTTTAGCTGCCAACCAGTCTGGAGCCGAGCGCTGTTGCGCTTATTTGAACTGGTGGATCTTGGGACTTGTGGTCCGATGAGGGTGCAATATTCATTAAGTACTGAAAAAAAACAATGATATGGAAGTCACACGGATTTGGGGCAATTTGCAGGGTTCCAGGGGGCCGTGGGTGATGCGAGCCCCCCCTTGCGTTCCAGCCGCTGCCGTTGGGCTGAAACGCACGGATGTTGCCCTGCGCCATAGTTTCTGTGATCGGAGATCCGGAGCTACGTATCCTCCGCTTTAGAGGAAGGTCCCTAGTGTCATGGCCCAACGTCATGGCGTTCAATTCAGGAAGCAAGAAATGCCGGAGCAAAGGGTAAGATGTTCGGCGTTTGTGAGAGGAAACAGACGCCGCCGAACCAGAGATGTAGTGAAGGCGGATGGTGTCTGCGCTCGTCCGCAGTGTTTTTTATTAAACTGGAGGTACACGCACTGGGATCGCCTGGTGTGTTACAGTAAGAGAAGGAAGCAACTGGCATTCTCTGGAGTTCACGTGTAAAAGCGGTACATGTTGTTCTTTTCTTTTCCATACAATGACAATTCTGGTATTGGGATTTATGTGAGCACTTAGTATTTTGAGCGACCTGCTGGAGTTGTGATAAGAATTTACAGTTGTTTTGGATTGCTTTTGCCTGCGTTGGTTGAACGCTACAGGTATAATCATTTTATTGGGCAATGAATAGTGAAGACTTATGGCGTATGAACGAAATAATGCATTTTAAACAGTTTTTAAGGTTATTGCTGAACCCTTTCATCGTACTGAATTTATGGATTTTGATAGAAATGAATGCTGTGAGATAGCATGAGTTGTGTGCAGTGTGAGTATTGAGCACTGTTTTAGGGAAGTGCATTAAGTAGAAGAGGGTTTTGCGCACTGTTTTGGTATAATGCGTTTGAGTACAATTTGCCCTGTTTTTAATATTGACTGCACATGAAGGACTCCACATAGATATTTGGAGTAGTATTTAAGGAAGCACTTTTATTATGAAGTTTTTTTTTTACAGGGTGCAAAAGAACACTGAAGTAGATTTTAAGTTGCACAAAGAAGGATATTTTTGAATGAAATTTTAGTACAGTCCATAGAGTTTTGAAATTGAATGCAGCAAATGCTCTAATTATTGGAGGAAAATGTATATAAGGTGTTTTGGGGAATCATTGATCATTTTTATGCTTAATGTGAAGTACACCTTGTGGAATGCACATTTTGGGAAATGCAAATTTTATATGTGTATTTTACATGTGTGTTTAAATTGTAGTTGTCATGCGCCGTCTTCATAGTTGGCGCCTGTGGCCCTGTGTATGCTTACACTCTTCCTGATTTCCCGTTACGTTTAGGACTTGCGTGCATCCAACGGTCTAGTCTTTTGACACGTGGATGCACGTAACTATTTAACCACGCCCTCTCTTACACTCCTTGCGTTGCAACCGCTACAGTCAGCTGTTCCCGTGCTGCCGCCGTTGCGCTTCGCTTTACTTTTCGCTTAGCTTTTGCGCTTGGCCGCCTTCCGTGCTCTTTCTCATTCTTCCTCCTCTTTCTGTTTTCATCGTTCGCACTTCGGTCCGTTCTGTGCCCTTTTCTTTCTACCTCCTCTTGGCTCACACTCTTGACTCCTCTCCTTTCTTTTACGCTAGTTTTCTGGCGCTCTCTCCGGTTCCTTTCCTGTTCGTTACTCATTGCTCAGTACTTGCCTTGTTCGCCTGCCCGGATTCTGAGTGTGTTGTTACCTGCACATTGGGTCAGATCCACCTCGAGCCCAAGTTCCAACAGAAGTCCTGCCGTGACCTTGCATCCACAGGGTTTTTTCTGCCACGTTTTGGCTTTTTCCCCGTTTTGGTCCCTCCTGGGAAAGGGATCGAAAGGTAGTGCTTTATAACGGCCTTCATTGTGGCTTCTTCCCATGCGAGTCCCAAGCTGCAAATAAAAAAGGAAAAGGTTTACAGAGCACGCCGTTCTCTCAGCCCGCTAGAAGAAGAAGATACCGATAACTCGGGTGAGGAGGAGACACAGGAGGAGGAGGGGAAAAGGGATATTTCATGTACTCAGGTCAAGGAAGTTGACAGTTTGCAACGCCACCCCCCAACAATGGCTACTCCGGAACAAGCACAGGAGTTAGTAGCCGCAGTTCAGAACCTCTTGCTGGAAATGCAATACATGAAAGCTGAGAACAACCTACTGAAACAGATAGTAGCAGCTCGTGAACCACCCACTATTTATCTGCCCCCAAAGACCTTGTCCTCGGGCAAATATGACGGATCACCCAAGAAGCTTAAAGAATTCTTAGATGCCTGCAGGGTGTACTTTACGTTCAGAGCCCGCACGTATGCTCCGGATCACGCTAAAGTGGGGTTTCTTATCTCTAACATGTCTGGCAATGCCCTCGCTTGGGCCACCCCTTTGGTTACACAGGCAGATCCTGTACTCCAAGGTTATGGCGCGTTTGTGGATCTCTTAAAGCGCACTTTTCAGAGACCCGAACTAACTTTGGCAGCAGGAGAAGATTTGCTAGATGTCGGGCAAGGGCTGGCTGACGTGTTGACATACATATCATTTAAAAGATTAGCTATGGAGACCGGATGGTCCGAACAATCCCAATACATCTTGTTCCGCTGGGGGATGAGCTGGCACACTTTCCAGGACCTGCTTCATTACCAGAACTGATGACTGCCGCACTCCAAATGGAGTTTAGGATGCAAGAAAGACGACGCGAGAAACGTAAGACACGTACCCCTTTTCCATGGACCCCTTCGCCTCCCTCACCTACGGTCAATCGATTCGAGGAACCCATGCAGATTGGAGCCACTCGTTGTTCCCTGACTCCTGAAGAAAGGAGAGAGCAAGGACTGTGCGCCTATTGCGGGTCCGATAAACATTTTGTACGTACCTGCACTGAGTTGCTCAATAAACCGTCAGAAAACGACAACCCTCGATCCTAGAAGGGACGGGCTATCGAGGGCCATCTGGTAGTCCCCATGTGTCAATGTCCATTGATTCCTCTGACACTTCAGAGGATTCTCGCCTCATGGTTCTGACAGTCAAAGTTACTGTGAAAGGCAATCAAGTGGAGACTCTGACATTACTTGACTGCGGAGCCGCAGGAAATTTTGCTGGCACACTCTGGGTGGACAAGGTTGGAGCTACGCGTATTGACCGTACTCGTGGCCAAAAAGTAGAGGGCGTGGACGGTAAGCCCTTAAGCTCCGGGCCGATCCTTCAGACCACCGAACCACTACCACTCACCATACATCTATATTCAGAGGTCATCACCTTTGACATTATCCATGCTGCACACTTTCTGCTGATATTAGGTATCGCCTGGTTACGTCAACACAGTCCTAGTGTAGAATGGAAGACCAACTGCTTGAGTTTCAGTTCAACCTATTATCATACTAACTGTTTCCAGGGATTGTCCTACCAAATTGCAAGAACCATTCACAGTGCTCTTGTCACAACTATTGGTGTCCATGCCATTACTCAGGTGTTAGAAGAATACAGTGCAGTATTTGCTGAAGATTCTCCTTCGGAACTACCTCCTCATAGACCAGAGGATTGCGGCATAGATCTGGTACCAGCCGCCTTAGTACCCTTTGGCAGAATGTTTGCATTGTCAAAGATGGAAAAAGAGACGCTACGAAGATACCTCGATGAGAATCTACACAACGGCCTCATTAGGCCTTCAAAATCCCTGGCGGGGGCTCCTCTGTTCTTTATATCCAAACGAGACTCTACAGACCTTCGACCATGCATTGACTACAGAGGGCTCAACAAAGTAAACGAAAAGGACCGGTATCCTATGTCATTATCCCCGACATCTTAGAAGCCGTCCAGAGTGCCTCTGTATTTACCAAGCTGCATTTACGCAGTGCCTATCATCTCCTCAGAATACGCTCCGGAGACGAATGGAAAACTGCATTCCGGACCCCCTTTGGCCTCTACGAATATCACGTAATGCCATTTGGACTTGTGAACGCACCTGCCATATTCCAGAGATTTATGGATCGGATCTTCTCAGACCTTCTGTTTGTATCCGTTGTCCTATACCTCAATGACATTTTGGTCTACTCTCGGAACATACGAGAACATCTCAGCCATCTTACAGAAGTGTTGAAACGACTCAAAGCACATCACCTACTGGTAAAGAGAGCGAAATGTATCTTTGGAGCTACTTCAGTACCTTATTTGGGTTTTATCCTTTCACCTCAAGGCATTCAGATGGATCAAAGAAAGGTAGACGCCATTCTCCAATGGGAAGCTCCTACCTCCTGTTAAGGAGGTCCAAAGGTTTCTGGGCAAACTTCTACAGACGTTTTATATCTGGCTTCTCAGATATGATCCTGCCTATTACAGACCTACTCAAGAAATCCTCGATGCCATTTACTTGGAACCTTCAGGCTGAAGACCGTTTTCAACGTTTGAAGAAGCAATTTTGTAGTGCTCCTATACTACGTCAGCCAAATCAGAGCAAATGATTCATATTGGAGACCGACGCTTCAGCAGCAGCTATAGGGGCTGTCATGTTACAGGAACATGACAATGAAGAACACCCTGTAGCCTACTTATCTAAAACCTTCACTTCGAGCCAACAAAATGATTCGGTCATCGAAAGGGAGTTACTAGCCATGAAGAAGGCGTGTGAGGTATGGAGACACCTGTTGCAGGGAACTAGTTTTCCTTTCATCATCAGAACGGATCACAAAAACGTGCACGTTTTACAGTCCATGGACTGTATTAATTCCCGTCAAGCTCGATGGGCACATTTCTTTCCCCAATATGACTTCCGCATCACGTACATCCTGGGAAGTCAGAACACCTTGGCCGATGCCCTATCCAGGAAGACGGTTACTTCAAGGGTCGCATCCGGTACATCAGAGACGGTTTCCTAGGAACCGAATTATGGCAAACCCTCTCCCCATTTTTGCAGCAGATCAGAGCTGCAGTTGCTAATCACCAAAAGGTTTACAGAAGTCTGATGGCCTATTTTTCAGGAAGAGGAAATTGTGGGTGCCATCCAAAGCTCTCCAGAAGAACGTTCTATCATGGTGTCACAACCATAAGACAGCCGGACATAGAGGACAAGCCGGTACCCTGGATTTGGTTCGGACTTTCTACTGGCCAGGATTTTCCAAAGACATTAGACAATACGTCAAGACCTGTGATGTGTGCAATCGGAGTAAATATGGCACTCAAAAGACCTATAGGTTTACTGCTGCAATAAGATGACATACCTGACCGCCCCTGGAGACATATCACAACAGATTTCATTGTCGATCTACCATTATCCAACGGGTGTTCCTTTATTGTGGTATCATGGACTCCCTTACTAAGATGGCTAATTTTTCCCCTCTTCCAGGTTTGCCCACTGCAGATGGTATGGCAGTGGTGTTCATCAAGGATGTCTTTAGGCTACATGGGCTCCCAGACAAGATTGTCTCGGATCGTGGTAGCCAATACCTTTCCAAGTTCTGGAAGTCACTCTGCAGAGCTCTGGGTATCAAACGTGCATTGTCTTCTGGCTACCATCCCCAAACCAATGGGCAGACTGAACGACTGAATGCACCCTGGAACAGTAGACACCAATTTGGAGCAGGACAATTGGGTAGACTTACTACCGACAGCAGAATTCGCCTATAATAACGCCAGCGGGATGTCCCCATTCTACTGCACTTATGGGTATCATCCCCGGTCCATCATTCGTCTCGCTCCTATGCCGTCTTCCATTCCCAAGGTGGAAGAGGTGTTATCTCGTCTCAAAGACACCCAAGAAAAGGCAAAAATCAACTTCATGGAAAGCCTCAGAACCTACAAGAGTCAGGCTGATGAGCACCGGCCGGATGTTCCTGATTGGAAAGTGGGCTCAAAAGTATGGCGATCTACTAAATATCTGCCACGGTGGTCTCACCCATCTAAACTCTCACTGCGGTTCATTGGGCCCTATCTTATCACTGGCAAGATTAATCCTGTAGCGTTCCGTCTAAAACTGCCTTCTGTTCTTAAACAAGTGCATCCGGTTTTTCATGCCTCTTTTAAGAAGTGCAGATCAGTCTCCGACTACTTGAACCTTTTCCCTTCCTACCCATCATTACAGCGATCCTGAATACGAGGTTTCGCAATTGATAGATTCCCGATACACAAGGGTCATTTGGAGTACCTGGTTCATTGGAAAGGGTTTTCCCATGCAGAGGATTCCTGGGAACTGATTACGCACATACATGCCCTTGTCCTTCTTAGAAAATTCCATAGAGCACATCCAGGCAAGCCGGGCGGTTTGCGTCTAGGAAGGGGGCATACTGTCATGCGCCGTCTTCATAGTTGGCGCCTGTGGCCCCGTGTATGCTTACTCTTCCTGATTCCCGTTACGTTTAGGACTTGCGTGCATCCAACGGTCTAGTCTTTCGCCGCGTGGATACACGTAACTATTTAACCACGCCCTCTCTTACACTCCTTGCGTTGCAACCGCTACGGTCAGCTGTTCCCGTGCTGCCGCAGTTGCGCTCCGCTTTACTTTTCGCTTAGCCTTTGTGCTCGTCCGCCTTCTGTGCTCTTTCTCATTCTTCCTCCCCTTTCTGCTTTCATCGTTAGCACTTCGGTCCGTTCTGTGCCCTTTTCTTTCTACCTCCTCTTGGCTCACACTCTTGACTCCTCCCCTTTGCCTTTCCTTTACGCTAGTTTTCTGGCACTCTCTCCAGTTCTTTTCCTGTTCCAGTTACTCATTGCTCAGTACTTTTCGCCTTCCCGGATTCTGAGTGTGTTGTTACCTGCACATAGGGTCGGATCCACCTCGAGCCCAAGTTCCAACAGAAGTCCTGCCGTGACCTTCCATCCACAGGGTTTTTTTCTGCCACGTTTGGCTTTTTCCCCGTTTTGGTCCCTCCCGGAAAAGGGGTCACAAGGTGGTGCTTTATAACGGCCTTCATTGTGGCTTCTTCCCGTGCGAGACCCAAGCTGCAAATAAAAAAGGCAAAGGATTACAGAGCACGCCGTTCTCTCAGCCCGCTAGAAGAACATACCGATAACTCAAGTGAGGAGGAGACACAGGAGGAGAAGGGGAAAAGGGAAGTTTCAAGTAATCTGGTCAAGGAAGTTGACAGTAGTATGGACTGTGGGTTGAAGTTTGCGTATGTGTGTGCAAGTGGAGTTATGGGTATGTGATGTGAGGGTGTGCACAGGAAGCGGCAGGTTCTGCAGTAGTAGTGCATTTGCGTAGTAGTTGTGCGCGTGTAGTTAGGTGTGCACGTGCATGGAGTTGCACATTTGTGGATGTTGACGTGTGGGAGTGTACACGTTTGTAATTGGGAGTTGCATGCATGTTGTGGGGTTTGGTTTACAGATACTGGCCAGGTGTGTTTAACGATGTAGGAACCCCATAGTTTTTTAAGGCGGTTGCACATTCAAGTAGCAGTGTTTGACCTTAGGGCATGGGGCCCATTTTTGAGTTTGTAGTTATTTTTCAATGCAGTTTGTGTGTATGAAATCTGGGGATAGAGACGCTCAGAGTTGTAGTTTCGGTGCGTTGTGGCTTACCACACAATATTTTCCTCTATTTTGAGTTTGTTAGGAGCAATGTTTATTCTCCTACGTTTTTCTGTAGTGCCAGGGAGTGCATTTATGCACGCCAGTTTAATTTGGTTTTGAATTGTAGTGGAGGGCACACAGATTGTAGACCAGTGGTTGCTATTTGTTAAGTTGTAGACCAATTCTGGATCAGGTAGGGTCCATACTCTGGCATGGGGTTTACTGAATTTTATGTTCAGTTAAAATATTTCTTATAATATGTTTAATTTGTAGTTTTCAGAACTCGCCACAGAATTTTTTTTCATCTTTTGCGGTGTCTGACTTGGGTTTTGCAAATTTTGGAGTTTGCACTGCACTACTGTTTTTTCATCTTAGTAGTGGTTTGTTGTTTTACATCTTGACATGGCCCTTTTGCTATGTATATTCTCGCTCCACACCTCTTTATTTTGTGGTTGCGTCTTGTGATTTTTGTGGTCTTTGTATTGTGTGTCACTTTTAATAGAATTTTTCATCCCTTTTCATGTTTTCTTTGGGGGAGAAGGGATGAGGCATGGTTGTCGGGTAAATGTTTGTGTGTATAGAATCATTGTTGGCATGTTGGGACACTTGTTTAGGCCATTGTGTAAGTTTACAATATCGGTGCTACACTAATTTTGGTAGGTGTGTTTGCCTCACTTTGGGGCGTGGTTTTGTGCGCAGGTGTGGCAGACCTGAGGCCAGGGGTGGCAGTCCTGGCGGAAGGTGTTTTTAGATTAAGAGGGTTTTGGTTTGTGGTTTATTTTTGTTTGTCTATTTGTGGCAAGGTTCGGGCTTGGTGGTGGCGGCACAGAGACCCTGGTGTGGCAGGCCAGGGTAGAAGTTGTAGTGTCTTGTGTTTTAGTCCTAGCATGATTGTGGGGGTGTTACGTTTTCTTGTGTTTGTTTAAGGGGGAAGATGGTGTAGTATACTGGATGTTATGTTTGGGGGTCTGTGTGAGTGCAGGGGCCTTGTGGAATGCTCCTGTGGAGCTTGGAGTGTTGGGGCACCTGGGAGGTCCACAACTGACAGTTGGGGACTTGGAGCTGGGCAGGGAGCCAGGGTGGAGGCCTGTGATCTTCTCTCCTCCTCCCTACCTGCACTATGTAACAAAGAAGCAATAAAGCATGTTCCTTTTCCACTTACCTGGGTCAGCCTGGTTCCTGCTCCTTGTACATCACTGGCCCAGGGTACCACCTGCAGGAGGCAGGTTACGTCCTCTACCAACTAAAAACAAACCAGCACACAGTGACTGGTTTTTCCGAACTGAAGCTACCAACAGCCAGCAAAGCTCTCTTGCAAATGTTCCCTCTCAATCACACTAAGCGAGCCCTCCTAACCCTCGTTCTTTTCAGATCCACCAGAGCGCCTCAAGACCATGAAAATGGCAGTAGTATGCGGTATAAATCAAAATAACAACATAAAATTATTCACCTTGTGCCTGCCTTGCTTTGTGAGCTCTGGACTACTCATACCAGTTGGTGATGAGAGGGCCCTAACTGCACTCCTTCCACTCCCGTACCTGGACATGAGCGACTATTGCTGCACAGGGCCCGGAACCGCACCTGCTGGATTGGCTGAAAAAGAGGCTACCTGGAAAGAGGTGTGAGGGACGGCGAGAAGAGAAGTTGCTGCCCGGGGCCCCAAAGGTGTCATGGCCGTATACGCCAGCGTTGGAAGCGAGCATAGCGCAAGTGCGACAGAGTGGTCCCAGTAGAACACTTCTCTGACTGCATACTGAGCAAGCAGCATCATCTAGTGCAAGAGGAGTCACTGTTGCAAGCAGAACAAGTAATGATCGTGTAACAGCGTGGCCATTAGACCCTGTGCCGTGAAGACAGTAACTGCTCGGTGAGAACTTTGACTACTTGAAACTTGATGGTTGTATTAGCTCACAACAAGGCACTATTAAAAAAAAAATACCACCTCTATGGTTTGTATGGTGCCCGGGTATCCCCAATGTATCAAGGGAGGATGGGAAAGGCATATTCACCTTTTATGTTTGTTCTAGTGGTGGGGCGCACATACCAGATGCGAAATACGCACCCCCTTTGACATGTTTATGAACTGTAGATTTTCACATACACACGCTTCTTCTGCCTGATACAAAGCCTACGCTTGCGCAAGCGCAGGAGGGTACAGGTTCAGCCAGCGCAGTGCCAAGTCCCTTCAAATCCGCCATTAAGAAAGTTGAGGAACACTTAGACCACAATTGTCTTTTGGTAATGAGCATTACAATTTCTTCTCTAGGCAGCAATTGAGTAGGGGGACTGTGGACAGAGAAGAGGAGCTCTAAGGCTAGCTTCTCTGCTGACCTTAGAGCTCTAATACCTAATTGCAGTTTCACGAGGAATGAGGATGAATACATTAGAGACCCAGTCATGATGGCTACCTCCAAATAAGAAGATTCAAGAAACACAGAGTCACAAAGAATCCTACACTCGAGGAAGCTTTGACCTTGGCAACAGGTGTAGAGTTGTCTACCAAATGTGTGACCTATGTAAACATTAAAGTTCTCACAGTGGAGGAAGAGGCAAATGCAATAAGCAATGACAATGCAATGGATGCGTTGACCACGACACTTGTGAACAAAGGGGGTGGAGATGAGGTCACCCAGAGTTAGTGGAAGTGAAAAGAAAAGTTGCCTGCTTTAGCTGTGGCAATTTGGGTCGCATCACTTCCTCAAAGGAGTACCCTGTGACTAGAGTAACGTGATGCAAATGCAACATGATCGACTACTTTGCTCGGGTGTGCAGTGCTAGGCTGGGTGAGTCGAGGAAGAAAACGGTGGATGCAGCAGGAGAAGTTTCCAGAGATGCGAGTCAGGCGATACTGCAAATCACAGAAGTTGACCATTATTATTATTATTTTTATAATTTATTGTGCATTCAGTTTTAAAAAGATAAAACCTTGTGCAAATTATCATCAACTTCTCCTATTATTACATGAATACATCTTTACATTAATACATTTCCACCATTTATTTTCCTCCATAAAACCATAAATAATTAGAAAATTCCCATGAATTCATTATTTCAATTTTCACTCCTAATAGACAGTATTCTTAAAACTTGCCATGTCCTATTCTTTGAAAAAGCCATACATAATCATTTATGGACCATTAAAATTCTTCTAATCTTCCAATTATATCATACCCAAAAAATTGCATCAGTGCCTTACTTAATTGATAAGGCAGGATTGTCCAACACATATTCCATACTGTGGGCCCCGTATCACACCCAAATCTATTAATATATTTTTCAAAGCAAATTTGCCTTTGATCAACCAGTGTGTTGCATTCTAAGAATAGATGCTGCAACATTTTGCTATGTGCTAAACAAAATCTGCATTTGTCTGAGAGACAATCCATCTTCTTCCACCTAAACCAATTTGCTCTTGTGGGTAAGATGACTAATCTAAACCTTAACAAAATGTGCCCAGTTTTCCATGATGGAAATCTGCAGAGGTATCAGCACACACCCCTAACTTTTTGTGTCCTGTCATCAATCTATTGCATCGGTCATACCCACCGACAGAGTCACAAGTAAGACACCAGTCAGTGACCCATAAACCTTGCTTAAATGCTCCCGGGTTATCCGTTATATTGTGCCCGGGCCAGAGGTGATGGTGGATGGTAAGCATTGAGAGTACTGGTAGATTCAGGATCGCTGTACACATTCCTTTAAACATTTTGTGGAGAAGTTTGGGAGGCAAGTGCCAACATTGTTCAGGTCAGATATAGAGCCCACAGCTTATTATGGGGGATGTCCTATCAAGATATTGGGATACTTTGTCTCTGAAATTTCCTTCAAGGACAAGGGACTTGCAGACAAAAAATAGGTAATAAGTAAAGGGGCACCTTGTTAGAATGGCATCATCATGGGGCCCTGAAGAAAGAGTTAAGGCCCAGGACAGAAGAGCAGATCTTGGAACTAGGCACTGGGAGGATTCAAGCTGGAAGTGGCGGTTAGATGCCCAAGACTCTTCTCTACATATTTTGGTGAGTTCAAGGGATTCATGCACAGGATTATCTTGAAGAAAGGAGCAATACCAGTGGTACACAAAGTGCAATCGGTGCCAGTGGCTGTAAAAGAAAAACTGGCATTGGAAATAAAGATGTGTGAAGATAAAGTTAATGTGCCTACAGAGGCCAGTGGGTGTTTGTCTCCCATAGTGGTAACAATGAGACTGGACCAACCTATCAGAATGTACATTTATTTTCACGACTTGATTAAAGCCAGATGGGAGGACATGCACCCACTTTCAAACCGCATTGAAATTCTGATAATTGTGAAGGTCATCTGCTGGTTCTCGACCCCGGATCTATTATCAGCATAGATGGTATTGCATCCAGAGTCGAGACCCCTCCCCTCACCTTTTTCGTAACCCTGCTGGGGGCATAACGCTACATCTACATGCTTTTTGATTTGGTATCGGCCACTGTTCTGTTCCAGTGGTCAGTGGAAAACCTATTTGGCAAGGTGCAAGGCATGCCATGTTTTCCGTATGATATTTTTATATAAGCAACATTGGAAGAGGAACATGACAATTTATTCTGCAGGGTGATCGGGAATTTGCTGCGTGTGGGCATGACTCTCAATGTTGAAAAATGGCAGATTAAGGTCCATGATGTTTTTTATTTGGATCACAGTATTTGGGAAGATTGAATTGGACCCAAACTAGGACTGGCAAAAGGCATGGTGGAAGCCCAGCAACCGTAATTCAAAGAGCAGCAAAGATAATTTCTAGGGCTGGTGGCATTTGACTCCATATTTATAGCACATTTTGAGCTGGCCAATGTCAGAAGGTGTACTCCCAGCGTGTGACAAAACGTTTGTGGTGGCTAAGGCAGAGCTTGCAAAGGAGATATAGGGGTTTTAAGAAGTAGCAGGATTTTTCCACTAAAGGCTTCTGGGCCAGGTTGATAGCTTTGGCTCATGAGGAGCATCTAGGCAGAAGAATAACAAAACATCCCCTTAGAGAGACTTGCTGTTGGCCAGCTATAGACACCGAAGTTGAGTTGTTGGCTAGAGAGTATGTAGCTTGTGCAAGGATTGATAAAAGCCTGGCCAGGAGCACTCTGGAGCTGATTAAGGCACTTGTGCTGGCAAAGGTGTGGTCAAAGTTAGCATTAGATCTCATTGGGCCCATGGACATACTAGGGTTGGATGCAAGACTTGCCACTGTAATGATAGATTATACATTAAAATGGTTTGAAGTAGAGTTTGTACCAGAGGTGTCCATGACAAGAGTTATATATTCCTTACAATCCGTGTTCAGTCACGAGGGGTTACCAGACACAATTATGAGTGATATTGGGGTCCAGCTCACTTCTATTGTGATGAAGTAATTTCTGGTATGAGTGTGGTGAATAAAGCGTTCTATAATTCCAAGAGTAAGGGTCTTATCAAGGACAATGTCCAACTGTTCTTGGACAGTAGACTAGAGTGGTATTCAGAATTGGAGAGCATGATGGTATCGAACAGGTACTGTCCACATGTGATCGGAAAATCTCTGCTCACCATGATGGAGGGAAGGATATTTTGAAATAAGCTGTGGCCGGCAATGGTGTCTGGTGACCAAAACTGCAGCATCGATTTTGAGAAGGTGGTGGAAAAAGTTAGGATTTACCAATTCTAGAGTTGGACCCGTTTCGGGTATGCTAGAGAATGGTAAATGATGAGTCTAAGCAAAATAGTTTGTGTGAATTGTAGTGTGCAAAGAGTGGATGAAGTGAATAAAGGAGAGCATGGTCTCACCCTGTGGGAGGACACATCATTAGATGTTTCGGGAAGTGAGAGTGCGATGAAGTGCGGGGATTTGTTGTGAGGAAGTTCTGATGCCGTGGATTTGCCCAGTAGACGGAATAACGGTGGGGGAGGTTGCCCAATATTGATATTTTATTTCTATCGCGCTCCTACACAAATGAGTGCACAGAACCCTGCAATATTTTCAGGAGCATGTAAGAAATATTTAAGGTAGACTATGGGCAGGTATCGCATATGTGGTTTTTTGTTATGCCATTGGGCATTTGTATAGCGCCTTTTACCATTGGTATGATTCCTAAAAGTGGTGGGTTGAAAGCTCTTGAGGACTGCAGTTCAGGTCAGTGGAGAGAGTAAGAGAGTAATGTAGTAAGACTTGCTTGTGTGCACCTGGTATGTGTGCAGCCAGTGTGGAATAAGTTGTGTGGGAGTGCTGCATGCATGTTTACTGTGGCATTATTACTTTCTGGCTTTAAGTCTTTCTACTGTGCTTACTACAAGGAGGAGGACCATTTGGTACAAAAATTTCCCCCACAGCGAAGCAAAGTGCTGCATGGGTGTTTACTGTGTTTTCACTGTGGGAACTGAACACTTTCATTACCAATGGCTCGGAATAACTGTAGTGCGTGGCACATTGCCTGCATGACGTCATTCCCAACTGGTCAGGTACATTTAACATCTGTCTGTTCTGCTGGGCGTTATTTAATATCGACGCTTCTGTGTCGTGCTTGCTAGAAAGCCTTATCTGTTTTCTTGAGCCAGCGAGTACTGTGATTTGGGAAAGCCTGTTTTTTGTTTTGTTTTTCAATGCAACATTTATCCTGAAAGCTTCCTTTATTTATTTGACCATCGCATGCCGAGCGGCTAATCAAGCTCATCTGAAAGGACACAGCCCTCTTAATCACGTGAACTCTTGATTCAGTTCATATTATTTGCCTGGTTTCAGGATTGTTTTACGCCACCAGAGCAGCCCTGACTACCTGACTCCAAATACTGTGCTTCTTTTTATTTCCAGCAACTGTGGAGAGTCTGCAACTCTCTTTGAGCCGTGATTAGAGCCGTGAATAGAGACTTGATGTGACTAAAACGGTCATAGGATTTCCAGTTCCTTGTTTCCTTACTTCAGTGTACACTATCATCACGGTATCAGTAGTGTGCAACGGCATTGGCCCACTCCCGAATATTTGTTGTCCATACAGTGTTTACTGCTTGTTGCCAGCGACTGTTGGGGGTTTGGATCTCCCTTTGAGCTGTGCTTGGTAAACGGACTGTGGGCAGTGCCTTTTTCTTGATCTGTGTCTGTATAGGGGACTGTGGGGTCTTTCTGTGTTTGGTATCTTGACCCTTTGAACGTACAGATTTCACAAAGATTGTGAATCTAATTTGCTGGTGCGTGAAGCCCTGTGTTTTGTGATTGCTGGATTCCAAAAGTGTTATAACTCTGCCGGTTATTGCGGGGGGTCTGTCACTCCCTTTGAGCCGTGCTCTGTGTTTTTTTTACAGCGTTTCAACATTCCTAATTACTCACTTGGTATTCTGTGATTTAAAAAATTCATATTGCTGTATAGATGAATATGGGGTCTTTCCATGTTTGGTATCTTGACCCTTTGAACCGGACATATCTCACAGAGCTTGTGAAACCAATCTGCTGGTGCGTGAAGCACTGTGTTTTGTGACTGCTTGATTCCAAAGTGTCATAACCTTGCCGGTGACGGCGGGGGGCCTGTCTCTCCCTTTGAGCCGTGATTGGTGTTTTGTGGGGAGCTACAGTGCTTTGCCTCATCTCCCTTTGATTTTATTACAGTGCTTCAACATTCCTAATTACTTGATATTTTGTGATTTCAAAAGCTCATATTGTTGTCATCTATAACGATGTCTCTTTGCACGGGGCTACGCAGCCAGCCACCAGTGCCCTTAACAACTGAACCTAAGAGCATCACTGTAGAAATCAATACATGTGCGACTCAAGTAACGAACTGCTCAATTGGAAGCCAACTGGCGCATGAAGCAGATTTGGGTGGCAACAATGAAGCTGAATTAGTTGCAGAGCTGAATCACAATTTAGGGGTAGCTAATCCCCTTGTTTCAGTAATTACACCCGCAAAATTCTGCCCATAAAAACCTAAGCAGACAGGTCGCAATAAGCGCTGCCCTAGACTTTCTACAGCTGGTCGGGCAGTCATTCCTCCTCCTAGGTCTCCAATTGCAGGCCAATGTATCTTGGACTATTTCCCGAAATTAACTGGGACTAGCACAGAAATGAAAACTTTAGTGCCAATTAGGCAAACTGCTATAATTGATCTAGCTCAAATGAATAACTTGAATGTTGTATAATTCATCCGATGGTTTGTGAAACCCTGGAGAATGTAACTCAACAAACTTGAGATGCCTCTCGTATTGGTTCTTCCACAGAACTCACTGATTTTATATCCCGAGAAAAGCATAGAGCTTGTTCAATCTCTTCTTCTGATTATTCTACCCAACCCAGTGAGGGAGAAATCCACCACACACTTTTAGAGGCAGAGGACTGCATTAAGCTCTCTTCTCCTAGTCTCTCTGCTCTCAACATGGTCCTTAGTTCCTTTGTTAAACTATATGATAACATCTGGGACGAGGTAAAGGTTCACTCCTCCATGCTCGCATCCGTTTATACCAAGGTTGAAGATCTTGAAGCATGTGTTGGCCATTTGGCCGCCTGCAATATCCAGAGCGACATACCAGTAAATACCGATCCTGAACAAGATCATACTCTGGTGGATACAATTACAACAGATACTCCTGTTCGAGATACTCCTGTTCGAGATACCTCTGCTGTCACTGATGCTCCAATTGTACCATTGTGTAATGTTACTAAGAATGAACCCCCTGTCATCATAGAAATCTATGATAGTCCACCACTACAACTAGCCATATTCCACACGAAACAAAGTGTATTGAAAGATTTCCCTCCTGGACGAGGAGGAAAAAAGAAAAAAAAAAACAGGAATCAAACTGTTAAAGAGACGGAATAACTCTTTAAAATGGCTACGTAACTTGTCCATACTTGATTCGATGAATGGCCATAAGAATCAATCTAAAATTACAGCCTCAATGTTAACCGCGGTGCCTGAAGAATCTGGTTCTGACCTGCAGCCCTGTACATCCAATATCACATGTAACCTATAAGGGCTGGCTACTACAACCAACTGAAAATCCCTCTTGAATTATAACCAAATTTGACTTCTGAGTTGCGGTTAGACATTCTCTCTCTTAAAGGTACACCTTTGGAGGCTAAAGTTGGTAGTGGTGGACTACTTTTTAAAATCATCCTTCTATACTTGCTTCGTCTGTGTCTAAAACTCCTAGATCCGATGCTTATGTGCAGACGATTTTTCGCCCTGAATGCACTAAGGCCGCCCCTGTCGACGCTTCTTCCTCATCAATTGGCTAGGTGTCGGAATCTGCTAAAGTTCCCTACTTTGCCACCTACAAGCAATCATACCTTGCTTTAATCTTCTTCTGTGAATGCTATGTGTAATTGTAGATGTGACACAGCTCTTTCCCCAAGTTTGTTGAGTTCGGCCACAAAAAAGATTTTGGCTGATCAGCATACAAAGGATATAGCAACAGAACAAGTCAATGTTGCCAATGCTTTGTTAGGTTCTGCTTTTAGTAGAAGTTCCCTCCAATGTGTGTCTGGTCCTTTGGTCCAGTCTAATGTAAATTGCTTGAGCAAAAATGTACTTGGTACATCTGACCATATTTCCGAGTCAGGCTCTCACCCATTTTATCCTTTCTTTGCCATGTTTGCCCTCGGTAAGTTCAGTAAACTCTTCCACAGCTTACGGTAAACATACTAATCTTGGTGATTTGTTTGATAAACAATACATTCCCTCAGAGAGATCTGTTATGGCAATTACTGATGGTGTCAAGTCTACACATGGTGGAAAGTATCCTCTTAAGACAATCCCTAGTTACAAATGTGATTGTCATAGGGCTGCTTTGAATTCAAAGAATGGGATATATGGGGAAAGTGACTGTTCAACCGCTCCTAATTTAATGCCTCATAGCAGGGTGGAGGTTCTTAATCTCGATTCCAATTCTCCACCCACCAATGAAGACGTTCTCAGGGCACCCATTAATGTTAATTTTCATCCTCCCCAGGCCAATAATAGTATACTAATGTCCAGTCTCCTGCGTCCATCTATTCCAATTTGCCTCAATTGCATGAACATCTTATTAATACTTGTTGAAATATCCACATTGAATGCCACCTCAGCTGACATTGAGAGGATTGCATTTCCTGACGGAAATGTGTGTCAAGTTCACCTTTATCTTTAATCTAAATTGGTGCTTGACCTGATTTTAGCAGAAAAAGATGTATTGCATAACTTGGGGTTCTCAGTGGTAAGATGGGAGAATGAAGTCAACAATCCCAATATATTTCAATTCTTAAAGACAACCCCTTTGCCAATTATCTAAAGCGATGGAATGGCGAAAATAAACAGTTAGGTTCCCGTGCGGATAGAGCATTTGCAATTCGGGGTCCAGCAAGAAAGGTGCCTGGCGCCTCTGATGAAAATGGATCTGTAAAAAACTGTGTTGAGACTTGAAATTATTATCATGGAATTCCAGGGGGCACACTCGCCTATGTACCAATCTTGCTGTCTCAGATGAATTGAAAGGTGCCCACTGTTTAATGATTCAAGACACTTGGCTTACTAGGGTCCTGCTTTGGATGGATACCGTCTTTTTTTTTTTTATGCAGCAACATTTAGTGGTAAGGGCAGACCGTACGGTGGCTTGGCCATTGCTCTAAGATCTGATATTTTGGTGTCCTCTCGACAAGTTTTGAATCTTCCATATGGTCTTCTGGCGGTTGAGCTCGAATTTCCTTTGCATGCGTTTTTCATTCTAATGATCAATATCTATTGGCATAGAGGTGTGGGTGATCAAGATTAATTGTTGCTGTCTATTGTCAATTTGGTTTGTTAGTGGAAGGTAAGATGTGGCGCCGTTGTGTTTTGTTAGCCGGTGACTTAAATGTCAAATGTTTTACCATTCCGGTTGACAACCTCTTATGCAGTTATAAATCTTGCAACTGCTTTTCTGACCAATACTCTAAAAATGACCTAGCTTGGAGTTCCACACTTGCCTCTTTAACATTTTACATGAGCATGCTAGTAATAGTTGCAATATGCTTTACACTTGGTTCCGTGGTCAGAGCCAAACCATGATTGACTATATTTTCACTGATTCTCACATGCTTGAGCTGTGCTCCGATTTTTCCCTTACTCCGACCATTTGGAGTGATCATTGTATGTTGAGAGCAACTTGAACCCCCCCCCCCCCCCCCCCCCCCCACCACCCCTTTGCTCTCTTTCACAATGATGCCAGAGGTCCCTGCGATTTAAGAGTTTGCCCAGGCGGCAATGCTGTTCGAGGAACCTCCCTAAATGTTCATAGGTTAGTTGATCAGTTTTGTGAAGCAATGGCCTGTTCTACTCTTGATTGGAAGATCGATATGTTTAATGTGGGGAATTATGAAGGATCCATTGATACTTTAATCCCTGGTGCCATGTACCTATGCAGAGCTCCATTCGAAAGAATCATCAGCATGAGGTCTGCCTTAAGGTCAATAAAGTGTCAACCTATCTCTAATGAATTTAAATTTTTAAATTTTAAATCAGTAAAGCTGAATTATAATATTTACTGTAAAGAGCGACTGCCGTGTTTGCTTCAGCAAGATGCTGAATTAGTCCTACGAATTTTGGTGAGAAAAGATTTTGGCATGTTTTGGTCTCTAATGAACGGCCAATCCTTGTCTACTTGTACTGCTCCGTTAAATGCAGTTGACGAATCTACATGGGCAATGATTTTCCTGAATCTCTATGACCTGGGTTCCGTAAAAGCACCAGAATCTACTGCAAACTGCAACAACACAGCGGTAAAAGAGGCTTCAATAAAAATCAGTGTAAATGTTTTTGATTTAATTACTTCATGTAAATTATCAAGAGCTGCTGGTCCCAATGGCCTGTCTAACGCCATTTTAAAAACTGATCCAAGAAACTGGGCTAATGCTCCATTTTATTTAAAAGCATTGTCTCGACTAAGATCTTTCCTTCCACATGGCAAATTGCCTTCATAGTTCCCATCTTTGAAAAAGGTGTGAGATCCGACCCATCGAATTGTAGACCAATTCCATTACTGGATGCCGATAGTAAGATTTTCTCATCTATCCTACTTTAGCACCTGGAAAAATGGGCCGTTAATACGTCCAGACTATCTAAATTTCAGACTGGTTTTTCCGCAAGGCCCATTCAACATCTCTCAATGGCCTGGTTCTTTGGCCTGGCCTATGTTTTGGCATTGAAATCATTAGACTTGTGGGAAGCAAAGCTATGGAGACAAACTTTAGGGGTCCCGACTTGTGTCCCACTCGCAACTATAAGGTATGAACAGGGCCTCATTTGTTTTCATGCTCGGGCGGCATGGAACTCGTCTCTGTTTAGAAGATTACTTTTGCCCATTCGTGACTCACTTTAGCTGAACTTACTAGAAACTATGAATTTGCACGATATTTGGAAAAACCTAAACTTTATCACTGAAATTAAAACCAGCTGTGAGAGAATCTTACAAAATATCTATTTGAATATACATGCTCTCATTTCAATCCCACTCAAGGTTAAGAATCATTTGTATGATTCCAATTGGATTGTGACTCATGAGAAATTAGCGAGCTACACATCGATGGCTCATCTTGCTCATGAACATAAAAAGAGGGGTGAGATTGCGTTGTATCTTATTGCATTTCCAGATAAACATCATAGGAAATTTGTTTGCAATTAAGATGGAATCTGCTGCTAACTAAAATTCTCTCACGGCGTGGTATGATTTCTGCCGATAACTTAACGTGCCGATTTCGTAATCGGGAAGGTAACATTGAAACGACAAGACATCTCTTTTCATTTTGTGGTCCATTAATGAATAAAAGGCTCTGTTACCTTGCTAAAACGTTCCCTGTTAACCAGTCGGTTCATGAGTCACATTTGGCACCATTGCATAAGCGGAAGAAATGCCTCCAAAACCTTGGCTGTAGCTTCTTTCTTTAAATCTATGAAATTGAATGGAAGTAAGTCATCCATTCCCATAGTACTGGATACAGGTGTAAAGTAGCATGTATTTGATAAATACTTCATGTGACCTTCATATAAAGCATAGTAGGTAGAGCCAGGATTCTCTGGTAATCTGCCTCCTGTGTTGACTGAGTTCTATCCATTTTGGGATTTGCTTTTCAGAGATGAGTCGAACATTACATTTTGGTGTGTGGATGTGATTGTCAGTTTGTAAATGCGAAAAAAATTGTGTAAACTCCAGAGGTTTTTATTCGCTTCATGTTATTTTCTAGAGTTTGAAAAACATTTTTTGTATTTTTCAGTTTTTATGTGAATGATTATGTAAAGGTTATTTAACCATATACAATAAAAAAGAATAAGTGGTTTCTTGCTGCATACTAGCGCTATGTGTGGTGCGGTGGTTGTGTGAGATCAATAGAATGTGTGCAGGAAGGCCAATGGACTCTGGTATCTGCATTCTGGCGGCGCTGGACTTTGTGAATGAGACTATGTGTGCAGCTAGACTGATTTCGAGGGATATAGCTGCGTTCTAAAGACTGTTGAGGTGATCGTGGAGGTGTGCAAGTATGTGTGCAGCTAGGCCGAATTAATCGAGGGGTATAGCTGCATTCTATTTGTTGATTCCGAGTAAAGAGTTTGCAGAATGGTGTGTTTGAGTGTCTGTGTGCTTTCCAGGGGGTACCTGTTCCTGTTGAGCTTCCATTGCCTGCCATGGGGATGGTATCTCCCTTTGGGTTCGGGCTCTTTGGCTAAGGTCCTCCCTGTGTCTTCTTGGGTCACATTGCTCTGGCGAAGACTGACGGGTGGTGACAGGCAGATCTGTCCCAACTCAATGTTGTTACTGCACAGGTGCTAGAGACGTCCTCGGCTGCTATTTCTGCAAGATGGGTTCCCTGATAGGTAATTCTGCTGCATACATTCACAGATAGTTGGGATTAGCAAAGAATTAGTGCTAGACATGAAGAATAGAATGTCTTCTCACCTGAATCTCTTGGGTCTGACTCCTTGTGTGACGTCCTCTTAGTATTCTTACTTGCTTTGGATTAATCACAAAGTTTGTGCTTGAAGAGATAAGGGCGCTCCTGGCCCGCTGCCACTAAGTTCCCCTGTAACGGTTCAGGAAGGACAAGAGCAGCATCCTGGTGGGAATACGTCCCAGCTCGGGGTAAAGGCAAAAAGGCACAAAAACCTACTTTTTAGACAGCAGCTGGCGGATGTTGTTTAGAATCCAGGATGTATGATTGATACCAACGAACAAAGCAGAAATGGCCAAATAGGGGTTTGGAAAAGTGAAACCCTTAGTATGTCAAAACAGAGATGGTGGGAAAAGTGATAGGCCCAACACTCTTCCAGGGGTATCAAAAGAAGGTCAGTATAGGTGCATGCAGCAAACAAGTTTAGACAGATTAGAACAAACGGATGGTGCATGCAGCAGTATAATGGAGAAGGCCCCCAAAATATGTGTGGGAGGCACATGTAGAAAAATGGAGGCAATGAGAGGCGAAGCGCGGATAGCGCGAGCAGCAAAAAGGCAGCAGGCAAGTCAGAAATAATGCCAATAGGAGGGCGGCTCCTGGTATGGAAAATAGGAACTAGCGTCTTACCCAGGATCAGAATTGAAAACCGGGCTGAAATGGGAGTCGCGAATGATCTCATTGGAATACATACTGACGTGCGTGTATGGGTTCCATTTTGGAAATGCGCTAGAATGTTTCTTTAGCTAGTTGGGTAGCGTCTTACCCAGGATCAGAATTGAAAACCGGGCTGAAATGGGAGTCGCGAATGATCTCATTGGAATACATACTGACGTGCATGCATGGGTTCCATTTTGGAAATGCGCTAGAATGTTTCCTTAGCTAGTTGGGTAGCGTTGTGGATCAGCCAGTATACATTTGTCCACCTGTGCCACAGCGACCATCGGGTTGCTGTGATATATCTGCTTTATTCCCAAGTATCGGGTTAAAGCTGTGTGTCTACTCTTGATCTAGACTTGATTGCCCCCTCACCACAAGCATTCAAAACGCTGAGCTGAGAAAACTTTAGAAGTGTTAGGAATGCTTGTTCCACAAACCCGGAAGAAGAAAAAAAAAATAAAAAGGAAAAAAAGAGGAAATCACTGTGGTGTATGAGGCTGCAGCAGCCCGGCAAATAGGTGACTGCATCAAATTTTAAGCTGCCCATCCACTGAACCTTATGTTTTTACCTCCCATAAGCCTTAGCATGTTATGGGAATGTCTGAGTTTACTCATGGACCCTTTCCCTCATCTGCCAACTCACTGATTACGGTTTTGTTTCTCACGGAGTTCATTGTATTTATTTGAGAGTGAGATAAAGGTGGCATTGAGACATAGAGAAATGAGATGGGTCTGTAGTTGGTAAATAAAGGTGTGTGTCCCAACAGGAAAAAGGATTTAAGGTATGCTAATCAAACCAATTGACTGCATCCTGTTTCTCTATATAAGCAGATCCCTCCAAACACTCTTCTAAATCGATGTGTAGTATGGAATCTAATCTTAATAGCTAAAATATACACTTTTGACAACCGTATATGCCTCCCACGTCACATCTCATGTGTTAATCACACATTCTGTGATTCAAAGAGGATGGTACTTTAATGTATACAGGGTGTTATATTGATACACATACAGCTTAATGATCTAGAAAAATTCTATATCACAATTTATTGTAAACAATTCAACAAAAACGCAAATAGAAAAAAAATGTGATAAAGAAATGGTATTCTCAAACTGAGAATTTAACATAAATTCAACGTATTGAAGCATAAATCAAAACAAAAACATTTTAGAATATTGGCATGAAGTAATTTGACATGCATAAATTCATTTCATACAGTAATCCTGTTATTGGGACATTCATAGCAGGTCTGTGCCTAAATATACAAGCAATGCAGCCACATAGTTACATTCATTGCCAGATGATATAATTAATTCCGATTTGAAAAAAGAAATGTCCAAGATTATACGTGATAATCAAATAAATCCACTCGGGGTCTACGTAGAGTGGCTGCAAAGATAAAAAAGCTGCTAAGTCCCACCCGCTTAGTTGAGTGTTACCAAAGCAGGTGCATCCTACGTTTCGGCGTTGATTGATGTGTGTAACGCCTTCCTCAGGACCAGAGTCAGATGTATAGGAAAAGTGACCCCTGAGGAATAAATAAAAATGTATAAACAATTGGAAAATGAAAATAAAAATAGAAATGGAAAAACACTAAATGTATATGGTAAAAAGTGAATTAAAACAGGGATAATCGGCTCCTGTTGGAAACCTGAAGCAAATTCTGTAGTCTGTACTGAATACTCCCCGGATATTCATAATAGTATAAAATCTAGTCAACCCCCAAGTAAAAGTGCTGTAGAGTATAAATAAATGTGAACCACTAAAAAAAACAATTTGTACTAGGACTTAGGTAATATAGAGGATGAATAATAAAGTCGAGGAAATACAGGGAGAAAGAGGCAACAAGAAAGGCTGCATGCTTCCATGAAACATGGTGACAGATTCCAACATTAGGTGAACTGACTTCCCAAAAGAATAAATAAAACATTTTTTTTCTTTGAAATGGATATCAAGCTGCAGTTAACTCACGACTCTCAAGTCCGCCGGGTCACAAAAGAGAACTGTATCAGGTGAAAGTCGCTAATTCATGGCCCGTTCCTCTCGAATGAATGGAAGAAGGAACTGAAACCGTAGTTGCTTCACGAGGAGGAGAACAGAGTCCCCGTGACCTGTTGGAGAAAAGCCCAAACAGAGACTGAGAAAATGGGGCCATTAAATAGAACAGAGAGGAGGCCCATGCTCATCCAGGTACGGTGGCAGGGCTCAAACAGTAAGGCGTTCCCCATTTACCTATGCCACGTTGTTCTGGCCACGCAGAGCGGACTGTAAATTCAGACTGCAGGCATACATTGCCTCCCCTTGGGTCTGTAGTAGAGCAGGGTCATAGGTTCCCCCCCCCCCTTGCTAGGCCTACTCATGAATTCTCCACTCTAACCAACCCCCCCTCTAAAATGTCCTATCACCATAGACTGCACACACAAAACCCCCATAGAAGGCCACCACAGGCCTAGCTGCTCGCACATCAACACTAACTGAGCTACAACTAAGCGTTCGTCTTTAGACTTGTCACATACTCCCACATCAGCAGCTAACTAGACCCAAAGCGCTATAGTTTCAGATCTTGGGCTCTTCCCAATGGATAACATACTTCCAAATCTCAAAGCAGATTGGCTCTCAGGAACTGGGTACTTCTGACCATCACCCATAAACACATGTTTCGCATCTGCCTTTCCGACTGTCCCACTTATGAACCTCCCACCCCCTTTTCTCTTACAGTGCCAAGTGCTGCAAGGCCACCAATAGTGGCAGACAGGCACTATAAAATTCCACTGACATTCCATTAAAGCAACAGTTAACTTGCATAACTTTCATGTGGTCCCATTTTTATCTGATGCTGGGAAACCGCTGTAATTTATAACTGATGTGCTTTTTGGAAAATTGCAATGATAAAAAAACAATCTCTCATTATTTAAATTTCTTTCTATTAAAGTGTTCCATCCAGCTCGTGCACACAGGTGGAGACAAAGATGCTAAAATGGATAAGGACACTGAAAGTTTCTGGTTCTGCGACTTGGAGGCGTGTCTGCCAAACCAGATTTATTTCTTAAAAATGCTGATATTGTCCAACGTATGTCAAATTTAGTGTAAAAGGAGCCCTGCAAGCCAATTTAATGGTGTCTTAAGCATTTGGTGAAAAGATTTTAACTTCAAGTTAGTCCCAAAAAAGAAACTAGGTAATTACACTTTGCTGTCATTAAGGAGCAAACTATTCATTTTCTCAATAGCGCGATATCGAGCTTCTTGGGTCTCAAAATGTACAAATCCATAACCCTTTGATCCATTTTCCTCGCATACAACATTGCGAGAAAGTACATTTCTCCCAAATCAAAAAAAGTATTGTATAAAGCTCTATCAATAGATTTGTCCAAGTTTTTGATTCGAATCCACTTTTACGGAGCGACAGATCACGTTGGGACCACATAATACACAATGGCTTGCCTTTAATGACCTCAAAGTTCATGGTGTCCAAAGGACGCTCAGCATCGGCCGGTTGTGCCGAACAGAGGTTATAGAAAGACTTTGAAATATTGTATATGTTAGGTCACATGTTCGCATTTTCTTTTTGGCATTGCTATGTTGCACATTGTATTAATAATGTTGTTCTTAGGCTTACTTGTTCCTAATGGTGCTGACGAGTGCCTTGGGTTGAAGCAGCACTTTATTATATTGTTAGGAGAGGATGTGTTGTGATTATATTACTCACAAATTAGGCCCTCCAGACTATCCCCGGATCTGGTGCACTAGGTGGAATGTTGAGATGAAAGAAAAACCACTGGGAAAGTGAAGGTGGGATGATGGCTCTTCGTCTGCTCTTCTGTAACTATTACCAAACAAACGAGATCATTCACATTGTGCTTCCCTCGCCTTTACCCATAACACACCATCAGTTAATACATGTGTCTTTTAACTGAAAGGTTGGGTGTTTGATCGCACCCCAGCTGACAGAGAACTGGCATAAGTGTTAATGTAAAATAACCAAACTGTTATAACGTTGATTTTGTATAGCTTTTATGTTGAATGGTTGGTAAATGAGCATTGTGCATTGAGAGATTAATATGTATTCTTTCCCCTCATGGCAGCCGGGGTTCTGCCAGTGCTTAAACCCACCAACCCTGAAAACGGGGACATGGTTTTTAAATAAAAAAACCCTCTGGACGGGACAGTCCCATACAGGGGTGACTGAGGTGGGTGGCATGCCAAGCAGTCACTTTCACCCGCTATCATGCTCAATTCTGAACCTTTTTAGTCTCTGAAGGGGGATGGTGAGGGATAAAGCTCAATGAATTTGTGGACATACCATTCCACTCGCCCTTACTTGACGGTGTCTCCTGTCTTGGACTCATCACACCCTCACGGTAAAGTCCATAGCTTAGACAATGGGCTCTCGTCTGCTGAAAACAAAAAATCTAATTTAACATGCCTTGGCGGTTCAACAGTTTGAAAGATGTTTGAGGGTTACCTCACTAGGGGGGTGGCTTGTCCGTAATAGGGTGCGGAGCACTGACTTACCACCATCTATGTAGTTGCAAAGCTAGCTCAGGGAAAACGCATGCCACTTTCTCAGCTGGCTTTTGTTTAGAGAAATGGGGTTTCCCTCTCACAAGTAATGTTCCACAGCGTAGATGCCCAATGCAAGGCTGGGGTGGTTTGCTTCCCCAGCATTTCATGGCCTATTGGGGATTCAGGCTGGGAAACTGTATGGCCAGATGTGCCAAGGGAACACACCTGCGCCACCTCACACATTTACAGGGCCAGGAGGCAGCAAGGAGGTGGCGCTCTAGCTCCACTGTGCATGACCAGGTACAGGGAGCCACTGTCTGAGGAGGCATGAGGGTTAGGCAGCTTCTGGAGTCCATGGCTGCTGGTAAGAAAAAAGCTGTATGTATGCATGTGAGGGTTTGTTTAATGGTGCATGTGAATGCAGTGCCTGTTGTATTGGTGAACGTGTGAATGTATGAGTTAGTGTGTACGTTGAATGGATACGTGTTCATGTTTGTGCGGGCAGGCTGGGAGTGGGTCTTTTTTTGGGGGTGGAGGGGAAGTAATCTACATTCGTACAGCAGAAGCCTCATGTTTATTTGGGGGAGTGTATGTTGGCATAATGGGCAAAACCACCATGGGAAGTGTTTTTATCAGATCCTCCTTGCTGCATGAAAAAGCAAATATTGTGGTGGAAAAAAATGTATTTGTTGCAGCATAATTGCAGCACTTTTTTTATTTGGAACTGAAATGGAGGAGCATGGTTTGGGCTCACATTTCCCTATTGGTCTAGATTTAGAGTTGCCTTTGTTAGAGGTTTCCCTGTTAACATTAGGACTTACAGTAGGATTCTCTGTAGAGGATCCCACAGGTTCAGAGTGGTCTATGGAAACAGAGACTCTAGCCTTGTCAGAACACCTAACCATCCCTCTTGTAAGAGTAGTCGGAGTCACAGGTGTTTTATTAGAAGGCCTAGTAAGAAAGCTATTCTTAGGTTTCTTAACTCTTTTTGGTTTTCAGTTTTTCAGGCCTGGAAGTTTCCTTTTGGGCACTCTGAACTAAAGGAGAAAACTAAATTCCTACCTTGGGGTCAAGGAAACTCCTTGTCCTCTTAGGTTTGTTAAAAACACCTAAGCTTTTTACACACTGCCAGCAGGAAACTGGTGAGCAGCCCTGATCTAGCGACCCTCCTGAGAGCCCAATACCTAAAATCTCAGGCCTAGTCCCTGCCTCCTGCGCCTGTGTGTTGCCTGCCCTAAACCCCCTCCCTCCCAGGGCATCCATTTCCCTGACCAGTCTCCATCCCGCCCACCCACCAGCCCTGATTGGAGGACCGGAGGCCCAGTGCTAGCTACTGCTACACGCTCGCTCCGTGTGCACTCCCACTGCTAGCAGGAAACGGGTGAGCAGCCCTGATCCAGCGACCCTCCTGGGAGCCCAATACCTAAAATCTCGGGCCTAGTCCCTGCCTCCTGCACCCTGCCCTAAACCCCCTGCCCCCCCCCCCCCGGCATCCACTTCCCTGACCAGCCTCCATCCCGCCTCCCAACCCACCCACCAGCCCTGATTGGAGGACCGGAGGCCCAGTGCTAGCTACTGCTACACGCTCGCTCCGTGTGCACTCACATCGCCAGCAGGAAACGGGTGAGCAGCCCTGATCCAGCGACCCTCCTGGGAGCCCAATACCTAAAATCTCGGGCCTCGTCCCTGCCTCCTGCGCCCGTGTGTGGCCTGCCCTAAACCCCCCCCCCCTCCCCGCAAGGGCGGCTCCAACAGAGGCGGCTCCAAGAAGTGTCAGCCGGTGTCTGCAGGGGAAGCAGTGGCCAGCCGTCAACCATCACCTACAAGTACCAGTAAGGTAGGAGTGGCCGGGGACTGGAGTAGAGCAACTACTCTGCCCCAGACTCTGAGCCACTTACCTACCCAAAGTAAAGAAGGCGATTACCCCCCCTCTGCATCTCTTTCCCTCACCCTCATACTTAATCATTATTTAAGACTGTACCAACCTAGCTAGGCACTGACCCCCTTCATCTGTATAGACTTATACAGGTCTCTCCAGTTCACCAGGGGCTCCGTCCCCAAATTGCATTGTATGATGTTTAGATTGCATTGATAGGCCTGTATGATGTTTAGATTGCATGGTTAGGCCTCTCCCACTATACAGGTCTCCCAGACTTAGCGGGGGTTCTGTCTCCAAATGGCATTGTATGGTGTTTTAGATTGCATTGATGGGCCTCTCTCCCACTGTACAGGTTTCTTAAGGTTAGCAGGAGTTCTGTCTCCAAAATGCATTGTATGAGGTGTAGATTGCATGGTTAGGCCTCTCTCTTCCTCTATACAGGTCTCGCAAATGTAGCTGGGGTTCTATCTCCAAATTGCATTATATGATGTCTAGATTGCATTGATAGGCGCCTCTCCCACTATACAGGTCTCTCAAATTTAGCAGGGGTTCTGTCTCCAAATTGCATTATATGATGTCTAGATTGCATTGATAGGCCTCTCTCCTACTATACAGGTCTCTCAAATCTAGTTGGCCTTTGTATCCAGACTGCATGGTAAGATATTCGGTAAGCCCTAGCTGCGCCTTCAAACTCACTCCTCAACAGTACCCTCACAACCCCCTCTTTCCCCACCTAGGACAGCGACTGAACGAGTCTCCAACTCCAGCCGGAATACCACCTACAGACAGAGCCCAAATAGCAGCGAACACCCCCTCACCTGCCACTACACCACAAGACAACCAGACCAAAGCAGGACCAACTAGACGTCACCAAACTAAGGCTAAACAACTCTCAATCTCACAATGCCGCGCAAACGACCCATCCCAAGGAAAAGACAAAGAGATGAAAGAACAAACACTCCAGAACAACTTAGGACCACAACCATTGGCTGGACCCCACAGACAAGAACACAAACCGAAGCAACTCTGAGAGAAGAGAAAAATCCCTCTACCTAACTCCATACCTCGCAGGCAACTGGCCACCACGGCAACACAATCCAACTCTAGAAGCAGCAACATCAAACAACCTAACACAAGCAAGGAGAAGGATGACCAACACAATCAACAAACAGATGACTGACGCAATAACCCCCTACGTCACCAAAGCAAGAGTAAGTTCTAATCAACAACTACTACTCCCGGAAGATGAACCTGATGAAAACGCAAAGAACCCAGGACAAAACCTAGAAGAACTCTTCGAAGACGCTGACACCCAGAATCCCACAGCCCAACAAGTGACCGACCAGGAAGGAAATCTCAACACCGAGCGGAAGAAGACCACGACAAAGCCCAAACCAAACGCCTCAAAATTTCACTGCAATCTAATAAACGCAAGATCCATGTCAAAACACTCGACAGAGATCTTCGACCTACTCGACGACAACAGCATTGACATCCTGTTCATCACAGAAACATGGCTGGATGACAACTACAAATTCACACTCCAAAGCTGCCTTCTGACCGACTTCAAATGCCTACAAATAGAAAAAACAAAAAAGGAGGTGGCATCGCTTTAGCATTCAAAGAACACCTGAAAATAAAAAGTGACGAACCACTCAACATCCTCAACTGCGAAACCATGGTCATACACCAACATCACATTCATCCTGGTATACAGACCGCCAACATATGATGCAACATTCGTCGATAACTTCATAGAAGCCATCACCAATTTAGCCATCAACCACGAACACCTAATCATACTGGGGGACTTCAACATCTGGTTTGAAGACAGCCGCGCCAACTCCCAAAACTCACTAATTGAACAACTCGGCACCATGAACCTACGACAACTAGCCAAAGGAGCAACGCACTCAGCAGGACAACCCCTAAATGCAATTTTCGCCAAAGAAAAACTCATCACCACGGCACCTCCTATAGAAATACTGTGGAGCGACCATCTCATCATCCCATTCGTAATCACTCTGCCTACCCAAGCCTACATTCAACATCTGAAACTCACAACCACCACAAAAAGAAACTGGAAACACGTCAAAGCAATCTATTTGAACAACTGGAATCAACGAAACCCTCAACTACAGAACTGGAACTAGCAGACCTAGACGGGAAAGCAGAGATTCTGCACAAATGGATCACGGATACAATAGACAAGATCGCCCCGAAAAAACCATTCACACCATCAAGAAAAGAGCAACGGCAAAATGGTTCACCCCACTATTAAGCGACATGAAAAAGGAAAACAAAAAGACGGAATTAGAAGGGAGGAAAGAATACAACCCAGAAAAAAAAACACTGTACCAGAAACAAATCGCGCATACAAAAAGGAAATTCAAAAGGCAAAGGGAAGACATTACGACGACAGAATAAACAATGCCACCAACACTCAAAAATAAATGTTTAGCATCATTGAAGAAATGAGAAACCCACTAGGCTGCGATCCCAACCCCCTCAGAAAAACTATGCAATGCCCTGGCAGACCACTTAAAAAAAAAAAAAAAAAATCAATGCCATCCGTCAAACCATACAAAAGCGACCAACCAACCACATCATACAACCCAACGAACCTAACACGGAACCACAGCACAAACTCCGGAGCTTTCCTGAAATATCAGCAGAGGCATTCGCAATGCTGGTAAAACGAAGCAAGAAACGGGATCACCGATGGACCCATGTCCCCCAGACATCTACAAATCGATCCTTGCGCAAGGATCGCCAGCAGAACACTACAGAAACCTTCTAAATCTATCACTATCAACAGGGGCTGTACCGAAGATCTTCAAATCAGCATACATCAAGCCACTCTTAAACACAAGTGGTGATGTAGATGACCTTTCCAACTACAGGCTGATCTCCAACATCCCCTACCCAGCAAAACTTCTAGAAACCTACGTATATAAACTAACCCAAGAACACGTAGAAAAACACCACCTCCTGGACCAAGCTCAAATCGGTTTCAGACCAGCGAGAGGAACGGAAACAGCACTACTATCCATCTGGGACAACCTCAAAACTAACGCAGACTCGAGCACCTCAGCCCTTATTCTGCTCGACCTCTCCGCAGCCTTTGATACAGTTAGCCAAGACACCCTGACCAAAAGACTAGAAGACATAGGCATAACAGACACAGCACTACACTGGACCAAATCATTCCTAGCAGACAGGACAGAAACCGTATGGATCAAACCTTTCAAATCCACTCCACGAGTTAACGACTGTGGAGTGCCACAAGGATCCTCACTATCTCTACTATATTTCAACATCTATCAGACTCCGGTCATCAAAATCTTCAAAAAATACAACATTACATGTTACAACTACGCAGACGACACTCGGATCATCTACGAAATTAAAAACACTGATGCCGACCACTCAACCCTAATCGACTGTCTAAAACAAGTCTTCAACTGGATGGATGCCAACAACCTGAAAATCAACCCAGGAAAGGCAGAAATCATGAGCGTATCCAAAGACCAAGAGAACGAAACCACCATCCCATGGCCTATGGAACCACAAATAAATGCAACAGTGAAGAAATGCTTCTTCCTCCTCCACACGGCAAGAAGAATTCTACCTTTCCTCTCCTTCACGCACAAAACACTCACTATAGTCGCCCCAATCATGTCAAAAATCGACTATGCAAACAGCCTCTACCTCGGAATACCTCCTAAAGAAACTGCAACAGATCCAAAATGCAGCAGCAAGACTACTCCTCAAACTATCCAGAAGAGACCACATCACTCCAGCCCTAAAAACACTACACTGGCTCCCAGTATAACAACGCATCACCTTCAAAACAATGTGCATAACGCACAGGGCAATCGGCGGACAAGGAGCAGAATTCCTACAAAAGAAATGTCTACAAACCAACGAGACCCCTCCGATCAAGCAACGAAATCCGCCTGGAACTCAAACCATAACTTAAGAAAAAACTTGGAGGCACCTCCTTCTACCACTTAGCCGTAAAAACCTGGAACAACATCCCAAAAGAAATGAGAAACACTGAAGATCACCTAAAATTCAGGAAATCACTAAAAACCTGTCTCTTCAACACCACAGACTAAATCTGGAAACCGGACGACTAAGCCGGAAAGGACACAAACATCCCCGACCCGAGAGGATAGCTCCCACGGCACCTGGACGGGTGACACCGGATAGATTGGAACACAGACGGCACGCGCAGAGACTGAGTCAACTATCCCAGACGATCCCACCAACACTTTCGCCCGCCCCTTAGTTACCGCCAGGTACTACAGTAGCGTGGTATTGTTGAGATATAGGCTATCACCACACTACCTGAGAGGTTGACATAGGCAGGTTCACTGGCCAGAGGTGTAGGAAGGGAGGATAAGGGGAGCTATGAGAGAGCATGTTGGAGGTGGGGGCCAGAGGAGTAAGGAACCCCGTCTACCAGTCGGACCCAGATCAGGACAGAGCCGCATCAGGGGAGACTACGCAAGCCGAGCGCCTCAATTCAGGATAGAGACGCAAACTAACCAACCCTAATTAACAATTTCCCTTTCTGCATACACCTCTCAAACTCCAAACACAACCAAACCTACAGTACAACAAACCGCACAAACTTCACTACATTGCAACAACAAAACAAAAACACAGTCTTGCACAACAGTACACAACGACTACCTGCCGCACCCCAGGCCCAGCCAATGGACCCACTGGGCTGAGGCCGCCAACAGCACATCACTGTTCTCTTGCACTTTTTCCTGCTTCCTCCCACTAACTCAACCTCCCCTCCTCTTTCAGCGCACCAGGGGACCACTCCGGTGGTGATAGTGCGCGGTACAAATGTCCTTTAACATTAACATCCATCTGGATCACCTCCACTGTAAGTGGGTTTTCAGGTGTATCCATGTTTAGAGTTTTAGGAACCACTTCCACTGTAAGTGGGTTTTCAAGTAGCTCATCCACTACAGGTTTAACTGAAGGGGCCTTTATTCTAAAGGACCTACACCACACAGGGTCTGTGACATGAACACTAAGGTTCTGGTCAGCACTTGCATTGCTTTCACAGCAGTCGGTCGAGACTCCACTGTCTGTGAGGTTTCAGAGGGACTTTCTACCTCAGGCTCACTTGAAGGTACATCAGTGACTTTAATACAGTTTGTACACAGTGTTATATATTGGACAGGAATACTTAAGTTCCTATCCACAGAGTGGACCATTTCCAGTCTAGGTGGGTTTTCAAGGGGTTCTTTCACCTCAGTGACCTGGTTAATGGCATTACACTGTATTGGTACTAGGACAGACGTTTTTAAGTTTCTGGGAACTGGTTGAACCACTTCCACTACATGTGGTTTTTCAAGAGGCTCTATCACCTTAGCAGCAGCTAAAGGTGGGGTCACAGAAGTGACCTCTAGCTTTGTGGGCCTAGGGGCTTTGTCCCTATTTGAAGATATGGGTGCTACACCCAAGTGCCCTTCAGAGTGGCAGTTGATGCCTTTTATCTCTAATGAGTGGTCTCCTAAGGTGACCTCTCCAAGGTTAAGAGCCACAGCCTTTTTACAAGGGGGCTCAGCTGAGCCAACAGCTTCAGCTTTTCTGCTATACACAGTATTGACAGATTTCTTAAGGGATGAGGAGATGGCACTTTGAGAATAGAGGTAGGTCTAAGAGTCCCTTAAGGGGTTTAGACGTTGAGAAGCTTTCTTCTTCTATCTAGTTAAGTGTGCTTCCTTTACCCTATCCCAGTTACTACTTTCTACTTCATGCAAATCCAAGAGCACGTGGTAGTCTCTTGGGAAGCCTAAAAAGAACCCATGGTATTCTATCACTCTCACACAGACCAAACCTTTTAAAAGTGAGGTCAAAAGTTTTCAGCCATTCAACAATGTCATACTGACTCACCAATTCTGGAAACCTGGATGCTGTAGATTCAGAAGACCTGGAAAAAGAGGGGTCCAGACAACTATCTTTTACAGACAGGTTAAGTCTTTTCCCAATTTCACACATTTACAAATTGTTTTCCCACGTGTATTGTATTGTATCCAGTTCCACAGATATTTCAGAACTCGTGGTAGGCAGTAAGGTAGAGGCAGGAGAAGGAAAGAGGGGTGAACTAACATCCTCCTCATCAGAACCCTCTTATTCCTCCTCAAAGGTGCTTGGACAGGTGCCTGAGCCCTCCTCATCCTCCCTCCCAGCAATATTGTTAGAAGTGGACATCGGTTCACTGAAACCATGCATATGGTCCCATAACCTTTGTAATAATTCAAGCTTACTTCCTTTACAATTGAGGCCTTTCTCTTTACACATTGTGAACCCGTTTTTCATTTTAGCATAAGAGTAGTCCTCCGGCCTAAAGCAGGCCCTGGTGTGTGTTCTTGTGTTTAAATGCAATAAGTACACTTTTTACTTTGGCTAAACCAAACCTACTGGATGGTTTCCTTTGGACACAAAGTATATCAATAATCAATGTAATGCAATCCACATTTATCCCACCACTGCCACCGGTGTTAGGACAGTTTTTCTGAAGTGCCTTCACAAGACTCCACTCTTAGTATAAGGCTGCACCACCTGAGTACATGGTAGCATAGACAGAGCAGCCATTCTTATTTTAGGAGGGAGAGAGGGCTGTAGAATCAGTACACATGTAATTGTAATACAAATGGTCTAAAGAAACACTATGTATGTAAAAATAAATAATTATTTGACTACAAGTAGGCCTAGATAAATCTAGGTGTAAATGAGTATTAACACATTTTATGGAATCGCAATTATAAAAACACAACACTATACTTGAAGGTACACAGACCAAAGTATAAACCTTATTTGGAACACCTAACAGTAGTTCTAGGGAAGTCGACACCTTTTCATACACATTCAGTATAGGTCGCACCTTTTCTTGGGGTATAAAGCAATCGTTACTTTCACAATTGCATTCAGTAATGCAAGAGCAGTAGACCCTACCAGTTGTACAGTGACTCTCAGTACAAATCACATAATCAGTCAACTGGACAATATACTTTTTGTGAATAGTGGAACACTTATTCTAGGTACAGTAAAAACCTATAACAACTTTTGAGTAAAACCTAAGGAAGTAATATTTAATTACGGGTGCTTTTGAGATCAGTGAAACACAGATTGAGATAAGCAATAACTCTGGTAACGTATTTTTGGGGTGGCACACAGCTAACTCAATGTAAGTAAAACCCATATACTTTTTATATCTAACAAGTTCAGGTTAGATCTTTCCCAACTATACAAGTAACTTATGTATGACTTATAAGGGACAGTTAGAACCACAGACTCTGGGTTAGATAGCACTGGGAAAGTAAAGCCCAATGTTACACTTTACTGAATGACCCAAAGTTTTTCTAGGTAGGCAACAACCTAATACAGACTTATTCTGGACAGGCTAACAGCAAGTCAGGAGAAGCAAGACCCATTTGGGAGACACTCATACAACTATCCTAACAGGACTAATGTGGTGATACCAACAGTTGGGGGACACTCCTACAGTTACCCTGCAGGAATAATCTGGTAAAACCAACACATTACTTTTGGGAAGAGGCACAACCTAATCACAAGAGAGTAATATACCTTCACATCTACTTTCTATTAGAATGGCAAAACAGTTTCCAAAGAAGAAAATATGGTAACCATACTTGTAAGAATAGTGTATCACACATCCAACGTAAGAACTTTTGTAACTGTTCATTCTTGGTGTTACAGTTAACAACCAACTCTTTTACAAGTAAGAACTTTTAAACTTTCTAGGCAAAAGGCCTAATCCCTTAAGTCTTTCCCCTATTCTTGGAGCCATGAATGTTCTCAGTGGCAGAAGGGAGGTCACTAGGATCTAGTGTCCAACAGGCAGTGTCAGGATAGGTTTTTAAGTAGCAAAAGTCAGAGTTTCTTAGGAGGACTGGGCAAACAGCTGAGTACTTTACTTCAAGAGTTAGAGGGTGCAGGGGCTTCGCAGAAGACACCTTAGCAGGATTCTAGTAGCCGGACTGGGTGCACTGGATGAGAGGCCTCCCCATCACAGAAAACCCCCCACAGCTACACAGAAATCCTAACAGACTTAAGGTAAGTACATACCCAAGCCAGCAAAGTACCTCAGCATTGAAGAAGATTTAGCAGCAGGAGGACTTCAGGGTCTGCAGCCAAATACCCGGTCAGTAGATTCCTTGTCGTGGTGACTGAAAACAAGACCTCTGAAGGAACTTTGAAGCAGGGATCGATGAGGAAGGCTCTAAGCAAGGTTTTCATTGCGGCTGGATGCGGTTCTGCGGTTTTGGCGCCTTTTCAAGGAGCACAGAACAAGACAGGAAATTGGGGTTGAATTCTCGTTGTTACAAAGGTCCAGCACTCTGTTGAGGGGACCTTTCAGACTCGATTTCGTGTCTCTGGAGATCCACCAGGATGCCCATGAAGTTTCAGCGAGATTCGGAATTCGGAAGACTGTGCACCGCACAGTGGCTTGAGGTCTCAGTGTATTGCAGCAATGCAAGGTCGCAGCAACGCGTGTGATGGCTCAAAATGCAGGTCCTCTTGAGTCTAGTAGGTCTCACCAGGCTCTGGATCAGGGCCGTCTTTTACAGAGTCCCCAGGTCGGTTGGAAGGAAGGGCTACAGCAGGCTCTGGTTACACAGCAGGCTCTCCGGTCGCTGGAAATCGTTTCAGCCGCTTTTCCTTCATCCTCCTCTTCGGTTTTGGTTCCAGTGGTTGACTCTCTTCAGCTTCCAGGTTGGCAGTATTTAACAGGAACTACAGCACAACCTCTGCATTCTCTTCCCGCATTTTACAAGAAGGGCCGGTCTGGTTGTCCAATCAGTACAGCCAGACCCCCACTGGGATTTTTCCCCATTCAGGCAAGGAGGAAGACAAAGGGCTGCAGAGTTTTGGTCTCCTCCCTCACTTCCTGCCCTCACAGACACACTGGAGCCTGGGCAGGGAGTCCAGGGGGCTCTTGCTGAAGATAAAAATCTCACAAACGAATTTCCCACCCTGCATGTCAGGAAAAGGAACAAGAAAGGACAAGAACTACTAAAATGGTGAAAAAAGACAGGGGGGGGGGGGGATTTTGGTAAAATGAGCACTTTTAGGTGCCTTTACTTCAGCTGTGCTCACAGTCCGCGGGAAAGTGCACCAAATTAATACAAGTTATCACTGCCACCAGCCATTGAAAGTAAGCTTGTCCCTGTAACAGAATTGTTAGTTTTATTGTGAAAGGTGATACATTGCATCTCCCCAGCACTCCACATAAGGTGGGGTTTGCTGGCTTCACAGAATAAAATGTAAAAGGGATCCACATATACTTTCTACCCTTGGGAACTGTAGTTCTTTCAAGGTTAGCAAAAGAAAGTTAAAAGGGGAGCCCTGAGGGAAACCCAGCAACAACAGGCACTTATTGCCAATACGTTGTTAAAGAGGATAACTTTAAAAGACACTATGGAGAGTCAATAAAATGACACCCATAAAAAGAGTAAAATATTCTGTGAGTGTGGAAAAAGGTTCCCACTCACTGAGGTATTAAGAAAAAATATCCCACTAGTAAAGCAAAAAGTTCTGGGGTTGACCCAGGTCAGGAAGATTTACCAATTCTGTGAAAATCTTACCTAACAGCAGTTGTAATGGTGTAGATATTCCACTTCTATCTTTGGTAATCTCCCGACCACTCACATGCCCCTACTCAACAAAACCCCTCACCAATTATCCATCATAACTTAAACTTCTAAACCTCTCACTCTGCTACCCATGCGCATAATCATGTCTCGTGTCACACTGCCAAGTCACATCGCACACTCCCCAGTCCCTGGCACACTCCCAACTCGCACATTACGCTCTCCAGTTCATCCTGCAGTCTACAATCCTTCATTTTTTTTCTCTCACTCCTTCTGCATCGTGCATCCTTTATCCCATTCTATCACGCTCCTTCCTCATCCTTTCTTCCAATCTGTAGCTCGATCCCTCCTTTTCAACCCTCCACTCCCTCTCTGCTTTCTGGCCTATCCGCCTAACCCTCTAGCCAACTGCTCCCTTACTTGCTCATTGCTCCCCCTAATGCCCACCACTCCCTAGCTGCTTTCTGGCCCACCACTCCGTCTAGTTCACCGCTCCGTCTCTGCTCCCATCCACCTCTTCTGGCATGCTGCTCCCCCACTACTTTTTACCCCATACCGCTCTGGCCAGCTGCTTCCCCCTCTCTCCTTTCCCCCCTCATATTGTAACTACTTTTTAATGTTTTATAAATGCAGATTTTGGGGCAAATTCTAATAAAATGGGGCCACGAAAAATAGTGCATAGGATGCACTGTTTTTAGATGACCCATTTTTGAAATTAGCAAGTTCCCTTTTTTCAAAAGCGACCCGCACATTTATAGGGGTCTGAGCTGTACTGCACATTATTTGCTTGCCAGCCCCCTTAAATACAATAGTGTCGGGAGCGAGAGACCGGTGAGCAACCAGAGAAGGGTTGGTAAAATGTGAGGCTTGCTGGGGCCCCCCCAAGAGACTGTACTACAGTGCCTCCAATAAGGAGTGTCCTCCAGTTATCTTCTTTGTGGCAGTCTCTGGGAGAGTGGAAGACCAGGGTTGCCCAGACCGAGAGCCAGAAGCCTAATGGATCTGGGACCCAAAAGCAAGAAACCAAAGGGTCCTGGGACCCCGAGAGCAAGATACCAAAGGAGTCTGGGACCCAAAAGAGAAGCAAGTCAATGCCACAGGGGTCTGGGACCCGACAACAAGAATACTTGGCAGGATAATGAACTAGGTACAAAGCCAAAAGGGTCTGGGACCAAAAGCAAGAAACCAAAGGGGTCTGGACCCAGAAGAGAGAGAAGCCAATATCACAGGTATCTGGGACCTGACAACAAGAATACCTGGCAGGCTAGTGAAACGGGTACAAACTGTTAAGAATCAGGAAAAGACCAGGGTAATGAAGATATACCCCCTGGTATTTGTGGACATTGTTAAAGGAATCAGAGGAGGGGGTCCTTCTCTTGACAAAGTGAAGATACGAGGCTCTTATATATATATTTCATATTCCTTCTCTGGACGCTGTCTCTCTCCTGACCATCCTCGAACTCCCTCCTCCTACATTTTACACTCCACCTACTCTACCTTCATCCTCTGCCTCCATCTCCCACTTTAGTCACACTAATACTGACAATGTACTATCTCTACTGATGAAGGCTAACCCCACTTTTGCCCCATCACACCCTCTTACTCCTCAACTTGCTCAGCTAATTGCCACTTTAGTGGCCCCTCACCGAGTTGAACTCTTCAACCTGTCCTTTGACTCCACTTGCTTTCCCTCTGTTTTCAAAACAGCCATGGTCATTCCTCTCCTAAAAAAGCAAGGGGCTGATCCAAACCTACAGGCTAACCTTTGCCCTGCGTCTCTCCTTCCGCACTACTCTAAAGTACTCAAAAGGATTGTGTTCAACCGTCTTACCAATTTCTTAGACGCTCACAATCTCGAGACCCCCTACAAGCAGGATTCCGCTCCTTTCACTCCACGGAAACTGCTCTCATGAATGTGTTCAATTTCATTGCCTCTGCAAAGCACTCCAATTTATCCTCTATCCTAATTCTCCTTGACCCATCAGCTGCCATTGACACCGTCGATCACTCTGTTCTCCTGAATACTCTTTCCTCTTGTGATCCGCAATCAAGCCCTTTTCTGGATTAAATCCTACCTTTCACCTTGCCAATTCTCTGTCTCCTGGAGCAACAATAGCTCTCAACTCACTCCTCTAACTGATGGTGTTCCACAAGGCTCTGTCCTGGTACACTCTTTACACTTTACACCTCTGCTCTTGGGGCACTAATCTTCTCCTTTGGGTTCTTGTGCCAACCCTTTGAGGATGACACCCAAATACTGTCTGCCATTAACTGCTGGCTGGCTTCACACTCTGTGATGTTAAACTACACCAAAACAGAGGTGTTCTTCCTCCCTGGCAAAAGCTCTCTCCAATCTCTTCCTCTTCCTCTTCCTATCCAGTTCCCACCTGACGCTCTCCCCTACTCGTCTCAGCTAGAAACCTCAGCATCATCTATGACCCATGGTAATGGTATGGTAATGTTTATTTGTATAGCGCCTCTACACAAGACAAGTGTTTCTTAGTGCTGAAGGGGGGGTGGAGCAGGGGGAGAAAAACAGTCATTCATGTCCCTTGAATTCCTGAACAATACAAGTTTGCAAATAGGTCTGACGACGAGACTCCAGTTTTTCCAAGAGCATAGGGCATGGCCATGCAGGAGGGGAGACGGGGGAGAAAAAAGTAGGCGATCTTCAGGCATGGTATGTTCAGATCGTGCAAGTTCTCACACCTTCTCTACTTTCACTCGAACTGGAACAGCAGCTCGCCTCAACCTCCTAAATATTAGGAAAATCGGGCACATCCTTCCTTTCAACACCGCCAAGCATCTCTTAACCACTTTGTCATCTCTAAACTGGATTATTGTGCTAGCATCCTCTTTGGTCTCCCCAACTGTGCTTTCTGTCCTCTCGACAAGATCATTAACTTTGCTACCAGGACTCTTTGAACTCCCTCACTTCACACCTACTTCCTCGTACCATCACCAGGCTGGATGGCTGACGATGCAAAAAAGGTCCAGATCGAAATGTCTTCTCCTGGTTCACAAATGTATAATTATAATTGTTCTTTTATAACATGCTTAATACCAGCAAGATGTTTCTAAGCGCGGGTTGGGATTCAAACCTGTGTTCCTCCGAGAACAATCTACAGGTTCCTATCCAATGGCTTCTTCCCCAGGAATGAGTTAATAATTGTGCCTTTCAGACCCTCAGGACTTCACCCTCGTTGTTTCTGCACCCTGGTATTCCTCCGCTTAAATCGGTCTACGACTCGCGCTGTTCTCCTTCTAATCACTTACCCCCTCCCCCGGTTCACCCACCGTCTCCACTTGCTCTCCCCTACACTCTTCTCTCCCTCCAATGGACCTCTATTCGCCCTCTCTCTATCAAGTCTCAGATGTTCCTCCCACTAAGGCCTACTCCACCCTCCTATCTTTCTCCCTACCACTACTCCTTCTTCGCCAAACTGCTACTTTCTACTCTCCCCTCTCTACACCACTACTGCTCTTCCCTCCCTACTACTCCCCCTCCAATAATCTGTCTCCTACCCCTTCTCTTTCATTCACTATCCTTTAGCTTCCAACTCACCTACTCCTTTACTCCCTACGCTCTCCAACCATTCCACTCACACACATTCACTTTCAGTACCACGTCCTCTTAACTAACCAATACCTCAGCTTGCACAACGCAAGAATAAAACTCATCTATGCTCTTGTGCACGATCCTTCCTCTGCCTGTCTCTTGGTCCACCTATGCCTCTTGTGACCTCACCCGAACAATACACAGCTTCCTGTCTCCCAGGTGCTAACCCCTCTTTTTCCCCGGGCCAATCTTTCCTTATTCTACCTGGCTGGCAGGCAATACAGATAACAGAGGATACAAAAGCCCTGCCCTTTCTCATATGTGGGTCTGCCTTGTGTTAGCAATGGCAGCCTGCGGTGGTGAGGTATAACGTTTAAATCAAAGTTCATGTGAGGGCCTTGTTGGCCTGTCAGTCCACTCTTTGGTTTGGAAAGCTGTTCCATGACTCTCACCGAGGTAAGTACAATGTTCCTGGAGTGCTCTTTGTGTGCACGGTCAACTGCTGTTTCTTATTTGCTCCACAGCTTCTTTTCATTTCGCTGCTCATTATGGTTCCCCAGGATGCATAGTGGTCTCTCTTCTGAACAATACTGGTTGTGACGTACAGGCTTCTGGTTACTTTGGATAATTTTGGTTTGATTGGCAATGACTCGTTCTCTCGCTGGGAATTCTAGGAAATGTTGTTTTTGTTATAAAATAGAGAGAGGCTGGTCTGCACCATGGAAGGAAGGTATTGAGTGATTGCCAGTGTATGTAAGCAAACTGGCACTACAAGAAGGGACAGGGATTGGGGCCCTCCCAGCTGCCTACTTCCCCCTCTGGAATAGGACTGGCTCTGGCTTCCACACTGGTAGACCTCCTAACCAAGGCTGAAAGGGCCCCATCAGTTTACTGACTCTTGTCATTTACTGGAATATTCTGGTGCAGCCAGTATAGACATGTATGGGCACAGCCAGCATGGCATTTATTTGTTTACTCTGACAGAATACTAGCATATAATTTGGGGAAACGTACAATGAAAATTCATTGGACAATGCTTCGTAAAATGCTCCCTTGCACTATTGATGAATTGCATCTATTAGATTTTTTGCATGTATAACCCTGTAAAACCGATTGAACCAGGTGGCTTTTTATCCAATTTTTCACCAACTGTGTGCTCTAAAATGCACAATTTTAAGCCATTATTTGAAAAATATTTTTGGGAAGTGGGGGGTAGAAGGAACCCCCAAGCCTTCCTTGGTTAGTTTGGGCTCTCTCTTAACAAGGGCATGGCTGCCCCCCAAACTCTGGTCCGGGTTCCCTGAATGGGGAAATACCGGGCCATTCCGACCTTAGAGGGCCTGGGATTTCCCCATTCAGGGGACCCGGTACATCCCCATTCCCATTTGAGCACCCATAGGGCTCAATGGGAATGGGGAGGAGGCTACCAACGGGCACATTAATGACAGGCCTGTTGGTAGCATCCAGGTCTGCTCGTGGGACCCGCTAAGGACGCCTGGTTGTACCAGGCGTCCTTAGCGGGACCCGCGAGCAGACCTCGTAATGAGGCAGTAGGGGGTTAACGGTGCCGGCAGCTCTACCAGTGCCGTTAACCCCCTACCTCCAGGGTTGTAATGAGGCCCCTTGAGTATTTCAACCACTGCGGCTGTTAGCAGTACTTCTTGACCTGAAATCATTCTGTTTCAAATGTGTTCTGATAGAATGCCATCCTCTCTATAAGCCAGACTTCGAAATGTGGCTAACCTCAAGGGCCAGGTTCCTTCGCACTCCATTAACAGATGACGGAGCGACTGGTTTGATGGCGTGGCACAGATGTTGCACAGTTTGATTGCTTGGTCCCCCTGTTTGCGTATATTCAATTTTTCCGCAATGGGTAGAAGATTTAATCTTACCCTTAAAAAATTACTCCTTATCCTTTGGTCGGGCTACTTTACCAAATAACGAGGCAAATGGCCTTGCTTTTTTTCCACTGTCAAGAATGCATTGGGTGGAATCGAGCTTCGTACCTTGGCTATGGTCTCAATCCAATCCAGGCGTTCTAGGTCACGCTTTACCTTCAGGGGATTAGTTATCAGGGTTTCTATGTCTAATATTGTATTTGCTAGAATAGTTTTTACCTTTGCTTCTAGCCCTACCAGTATGCAGAATTTCGAGTTGGATAGATGCTCTTTTACATCTTCAAACAGAGAGCCTGGCCTCGGACTTAACATCTCTCTACAATGTGACTAATTTCCACTCAGCCATGCACCTTAAAGATTTTAAACCTAGTTCGAACCACAAGTTCCAACCCGGAGTACTCGTCAGCAGATTTAGGGATTCCTTCCAAATTCTGCCTTCTATTTTTTTTTTTTTTTTTTAAACCTTTTATTTATTGGCATAAGGGTCAATACAGGCACAATACGAATTACATGGCATAGCATCATTTGACATCATAGGAAGGCGAAAAGCCGTTCAGGGAGAAAGCAAAGATTGAAAAACAAAAATAGAGGATAGTTCACGCTTGGCCTGTCTGGTTGTCCTGGGGGGGAGATGAGGTCAGCTCTACAACTTCTCTGCCATTGAGGTAGCTGCGAAATTCCGGCCAGACATTTTGGGGCCGGGATGTCGGAGGTAGGGATCCAATGTACTCCTCCTCGCACATTTGTGTCCATGTAAGAGCTTGCAGCCACGTCGTGAACGTGGGGGGATTGCGGCGCTTCCAGCATTGCAATATGCATCTTTTGGCCACCATGATGCTTACATTTAGAAACTTTGACATTTTCTTTACATTCTCACCCTCCCATAGACCAAACAGCATGGCAAGTGGTTCCATAGTTAGCTGGGACCCAGCTATTTCGGAGAGTGCCTCTATCACGGCCGTCCAGAATGTGTCAAGGGCAGGGCAAGTCCAAAACATATGTATGTGGTCCGCCTCGCACGATTTGCATTTGGGACACAAGTGGTTCGGGGCGCCAGTGAAAGACGCCACTCTATACGGAGTGTAATAGAGTCTGTTGAGGAGTTTAAATTGTATACATCGAAATCTGGCGCTCAGGGAGACCCTACGTGTGTGTGTGCACATTTTACTCCAGAGATCGTCTGTGATTTCGACTCCAAGCTCCTTAGCCCAAGATTCGCGTGGTCTAAGGGAGTTGTCCGCAGTGTTGTTCAGTTGTATTTTGTACAAATTCGAGATTATGCCTTTGGCGCTGCCGGAATTTGCTATGTATTGTATTTCCGGAGTGTCTGGGGGTTCAGTAGGGTATGAAGGCCACATTGTCCGTATTGCAGCTCTAAGCCTATAATACTGCAACATTTCGAGTGCGGAATTGGAGTGACCAGGGCGCCATGTCTGGGGGGTGATGAAAACCCCATCGGGGAAGAGATCTGCGAGGGCATGGTATCCCAGGTTTTCCCAGTGGCGCATGAGATTGGGGTCGTGTGTGTGGGGGGGAGGCCAGGGAACTGCCATAGGGGAAGCCATTTGTAGTATGGATGCTGTTCCCGGTCAGAGCCCAGGATGTTCCTCCAGGCCCTAAGTGTAGCGGCCACCGGGTCCGCCTGAGCGTTTGTCTGGAATGTGCGGTTTAATAACAAGGACATTATATTGGTTCCACCTCCCGCCTGTTTTTCAAGTTTTACATGCACGGGCGGGTCTTGGAATATGTACCAGTGAGAGGCGTGATGGGCCTGTGCAGCATTCCAGTATAGGCGAAGGTCTGGGGCCGTGAACCCACCCTTGTCATAGGGCAGTGTCATGTGTTGCCACTTCTTGCGGACTGAGCCTGGATGCCAGAGGAATTGTGCACACTCTGAATGGAGCTTCTTGAAGTATTGGCTCCCAGGCCAAATTGGGACGTTGGCGAAGACATAAAGGAGTTTAGGGACCACCACCATCTTTATCAGTGATAGTCTGCCCGCTAGTGACAAAGGTAGCTTGCGCCATCTGGAGAATCTGGAGCAGACAAGGCGAGCTGTTGCCTCGTAGTTGTCTGAGAGTAGGGAGGGTCTGGCTAGTGATATTTGTACCCCGAGATATCTCACCCCATCCGGGGACCAGCGCAGCGGGTACTCACAGGATGGTCGTGGGGTCGCCGCCGTGAGGGGGAAGATTTCGGACTTAGAGTAGTTGATAGTGAAACCTGAGAATGTGCCTATCTTGGTGATGTCGCGGATGATCGGGTCCAGGTGTGTGGAAGGATTTCTGACATACAGGAGGACATCATCTGCATATAGAGAGATGATCTCTGGTGCATCCAGTAAACGTATGCCTTTATTGCCATGCCGTCCCCTTACATGATCCGCCATAGGTTCTATGGCAAGCGCAAACAGGAGGGGAGAAAAGGGACATCCCTGACGAGTGCCTCTGTGCAGCGTGATGGGAGAGGAAGGCGCAGAGTTTACAAGGACCCTCGCTCGTGGATCTGTGTATAATAGTTTTATGTACGAGCTCATTTTGGGGCCTACACCCATTTTCTCCAGTACGGCCCACAGATATTGCCATGAGACCATATCAAAAGCCTTTTGGGCATCCAATGTGACCGCCACAGCTTCCGCGCATGGATCAATTCTAGCCATCACGTTAAACAGGCGACGTATGTTCAGTGCCGTGGACCGGCCCGGGATGAACCCACATTGGTCCGCGTGAATCATGTGGGACATGAAGGGGAGAAACCGGAGGGCGATTATTTTAGCGAAGATTTTTATGTCGGTATTAATAAGGGATAGAGGCCTATAAGATCCACACTCGTCCGGGGGTTTACCTGGTTTGGGGAGGACAGTTATCAAGGCTTCTCTGAGGGAGGGAGGGAGGCAATTCAGACGGAGTGATTCGGCCCAGACCCCGTGTAGCACAGGTGCCAGTATAGCCACATGTTCCTGGTAAAATTCGGAGGTGAGCCCATCTGGGCCTGGTGCCTTGTTTTTGGGAAGGTTCGATATCACCTGAACTATCTCCTCTAGGGTGATTGGGGCGTCTAATATTTCGCGGGTGTCTTGGGAGATAAGGGTCATAGGGATGCTCTCCAGGAGATCATCTAGGTCCTGTGCCGAGTGTTCGGGTTGGGGGCCATACAGATTAGCGTAGAAGTTAGTAAAAGTGTCTAGTATGGACCGATCCGACCAGTGTCGCACTCCGTTGCTATCAATGATGCTATCAACGCGGGTTCCACCGGTCTCAGCACGGACTAGCCTGGCCAGGGTTCTACCTGGTCTGTCCCCCTCCCCATACCTGCGGGCCGCAATCGGGCGTGTAAAGTATTGTACCTCCCTTATGGCGTGTGATTCAAACTCTTCCAACTCTGATCTGATCGCAGCAAGGGTTATTGGGGACCGAGTGGTCAGATATTCCTGTTCAAGTGCTTTAAGTTTGGTTTCCGAGTTAGTTAAGGACTGCCTTATGGCTTTTAGGACCCCAGCTTCCCTTGAGATGCACATCCCCCTGATGTACGCCTTGAACGCCTCCCATCGGATCCCCTCGGTCGTATCGGTTGTTTTATTCTTTTCGAAGAATGTGGTTATGTCAGCTAGGATCTCAGCTTTAAAGACTATGTCTGACAGGGCGGTGGATTTGAATCGCCAGTGGGGTTTTAGGGGCGCCGCATCGCCGAGTCGGATCTGTAGGAGTACCGGGGAGTGGTCAGATAGCGTGCGTGCAAGTATCGTAACATCTGAGACTTTCCCAACCAGTCTGCCGGAGAGTAGGAACAGGTCTATCCTAGAGGAGCTGTCATGGACCGTGGAATAGAAAGTATAGTCCCTGTCGTGGGGGTGGAGCGTTCTCCATATATCATGTAAGTTGAGGGAGGCCATATGCGAGAGAAGCCGCTTGGTTGCTCTTGGTGTGGGTCTGCGACTGGACGTCGTCCTGTCCAGAAGACTGTCCAGTGTGAGGTTTATGTCCCCCCCCCCATATTATGGGGATGTCTATGTATTTCATAAGTATGGCCGTCACTTCATCAAAGAACTCTGGGGTGTCGATGTTGGGTGCGTACACGTTGACCAGCAGGCATTCTTCGTGAGCCAAGGTGCAGTGTAGGATTACATATCTGCCTTCAGGGTCAACGTGTGATGAGCGGAGATTAAAGTGGATAGACTTATGGATGAGAGTCAGGACCCCTCTAGCTTGGGTGGAGTATTGGGTGAAATATCTGTTGGCACCCCAAGTTTGTGCAATGTTCGATGACAGATGTTTAAGGGCGTGTGTCTCTTGTAGTAGGAGAACCTTGACCCCGTGTCGCTGAGCGTAGGCCGCGATCCTTCGGGATTTCGTGAAGTTTGTTAGGCCACGTATATTCCATGACATCATTTTAATTGCCATGTAGGTGGCCTACGGGACATCCCAAGTGAAAGCCCTGCCTCTGATGTACGCTATAAACGCTGCCATGCAGCACCGCTGCCATCGCGTGTGGCCCGTCTCAGCCCCCATGCCATTTTGAGTATAACCTATCCCAACTTTCCAACCCGCCACCCTCACCGCCCTGTCCCAACTAGCAGTGTGTGTATACCCACCCTTAGCGTGAACCAATAACTGCCATCCCCAACTTGGCAGTATTTGAAAGAAAGCCCAACTGGGGCAAAAACACAAACATTTAGATCTCACAGGAATTGCAGTTGCAGTGGGGGCCACCACTGCCGCCCTGTCCACCAGTGTTGATACGAGTACTGGATAAGTAGCATAATCATAGGTTCGGCTATCATAAATGAGGTTACAGATCAAGGATGCCTAACTTAATGGGCAACAAAAACAGATTCATATGATAAGGGCAGCAGTCAGTTTTGATCGTTGTCCATCGGGATCGCAGGCGGCTCCGCCAGTGGGATCTGTGCCTCAATGAATTTCACAGCCTCGTCCGGGACTGTGAAGAAATAGAGCTTGTTCCGGTGAGTGAATTTAAGGCGTGCGGGGAAGAGCATAGCGTATTCAATCTTCCTGTCCCGTAGCATTTTCTTCACCCCAGTGAATCTGCGTCTTTCCGATTGGACACCTACTGAGAAATCGGGGAAGATCCTGATTGTTTGTGAATCCATCCTTAATTCTCCCTTCTCTCTGGCCAGGCGGAGTATATGATCCCTGTCCTTGTAGCTGAGCAGTTTTGCTATAATAGGTCTGGGGAAGTCCCCGGGACGCGGGCGGGGTGCCAAGGAGCGGTGAGCCCTTTCGATCGTGAAGAATGGTGAGAGCACGGGATCATCCAGGAGGTCTCTGATGAGTTTTTACACCGCCAGTTCCATACGGCCTTTAAGTGCATTTTCGGGGACCCCAATTATGCGAATGTTATTTCTTCGCGACCTCGATTCGAGGTCATCGCATTTGGACTTGACTTGCTTCATGTCTCGGACAAGCTCTGATACTGTATTTTGCAGTTCGTGGACATTGTCTTCGGTGGTGCCCGTCCTTTGCTCCACTTCAGTGATTCTGGCGCCGTGTTGGTGGAGTTTAGCCCTTAATGACGCTACATTTGCATTAATGTCATCCAGCTTTTCATGGAATGCTGCAAAGTTTTTGGCCATGGATTCCATCATGGCGGCCAGGTCCGGCTGCGGGGGGTCCGGCCTAGGGTCGCCCTCCTCCTGGGTTGTAGCGGATGATGCCTGGTCTCCCTTGGGTGTCGCCCTGGCGTATTTGTCCATAGCCCCGGCTTTGTTAGTGTTACGCGATCTGTTAGCCATTCTTCGGGGGCAGGGTCAGGGCCAGCTCAGCGAAGTACGTGGTGGAGGAGACCTGGAGCGCACCTCTAGGAAGGGTAGGTGGGATGTGGCGTTGGAATCTCGACTTGACGTGTCCCGGCGGCACCGCACCCCTCCGTGTTCCCCTCCGCGGGCAGCCCCCCCCCTACTTTAGGGACACGGGAGAAGGAGCCAAAGGGTCTTGTTCCTTAACAAAGGAGGTTAATTCAACAGTCCTTATCAGTCGAGAGTATCTGGGAAAGGTAGAGCCGGGCTATCTGCAGGCATTAATGTTAAGCAATAGGCAGCCACAATAAAGTTAATAGCACCCACCTCTTTCAGTTTGCAGGGTGGCTTATCCGTGTATCTCCTGGGGACGTACGAGGGCTGATGGTGGTGATGTCTGGCTCGCAAGCCCGAGCCTCTCTCCCGGTGCGGGAGGCCCCGCGGTGAATACTGGAGGCGAGCCGGGAGGGCCCGCGTGCTTAGTGGGAGCCGCAGCCGCGGTGATTTAATTGGGCACTCCTGGGGCCCACCGACAAGGAGGAAGTAAGGCGGAGGGTCCCTCGGCGAGTCCTGAAGGCGAGCCGGGAGCCGCAGTGATTAATCTGGGCAGTCCTGGGGCCCACCGATGAGGAGGATGTCAGCGTGGAGGGTCTCCCGGCGGGTCCCGAAGGCGAGCCGGGGGGGCCTTCCCGTCCCAACGGCCCGCGGGCCAACGAGAGCGGCGATGTCAGCCGCGGCCCGGCCAACGAGCGCAGGCAGCTCCGGGGCCGGCCGGCGAGCAGGCGACGCGCCCGCTCCGGCGAGGCACGGCGCCCGGCCCAGGGTGTGCGGGCCAGGCCGCTCCTCCCGACAATCACCGGGAGTCCTGCGAAGACGGGTCAGAGCGCCCGCGGGCCCAGACTCGGAGCGGACCGCAGGATCGAGGAGGCCGCCCGCGGAAGGCGGAGCGCCGGCGGCCACCGGCAGGCAGCGGCAACAGGGTCCCAGGAGCCGCCAGCCAGTCGCGCCGGCCGAGCAGCCGCAGCAGGCCGAGGCACCAGAACTCGCGGATGGCAGCAGCGTTTTCCGCCCAGTTTTCGGCCACAGGTGTAGGAGAGTTGTAGCGGCAGAAACGCTGCAGTAATTTGTCGAAAAGTTTTAGGTAACCGCCGATATGTCGGATGAGCTGGTGGGCAGGGACGGAGCTTACAGACTAGGCAGCCATCTTCCTTGGCTGCTCAGCAGCGCCCCCCTGCCTTCTATTTTTGACCAGTTTATGTTCCACAGATGTGTTTTGGCCTCTAGGCCATATAGGATGACTGGTACTATTTTGGCTTGATAATATTTTAACATGGGTACGATGGAGAATTTACAGTACCTGCTCATAATTTTCTTCATATGTGGTATCTGGGTCTGTGCTTTATTTAGAATATCAGACTCAAACTCGGTCGCTGACGGACTTGAGTAGATCTTCTATCCCAAATATGTCCATTCATCCACTCGTGGAATGATTTGACTGTGCAAAGACCATTTTTCAAAGTTGATTTCTTTGTTGGGGCTCTTGAACACAAAGATCTTTGATTTTAAGGGATTTATCTCAAGCCCATTGGAAGTAGCGTAGTCTCCCAGTCTTGTTAGCAGTCTTTGCAGTCCTATTGCAGTCTTGTCTAGCAGGACAATATCATCCGCATAAGCCAGCCAAAAGATCCTTTTACCGTTTAGGTGCGAGCTGGCCAGTCCGGATGATTCCAGTTCCTCCCCCAGGTCGGAAAGAAACAAATTGAAAAATAATAGCGCCCAAGGCACCCCTGCCTTAACCCCCTCTCTACGTCCATTGATTCGGACAGATTCCCTTTGTCATCCAATCTCACTCTCACCGAGGTGCCTTTGTGTAACTCCATTAACATAGCTAACAAGTGTTCTGGAGTGCCCTTTGCCCTAAGCTTCGCCCATAGTTTAGATCTATCGATCTGGTTGAAGGGTTTAGAAAGGTCGATCCTAGCACCGTGTAACGGTTGACCTCCCTTCATCATAGACGATTCACTCGCTAGGTTCAGTATCAACCCATTTAACGTGGTTGACAACCCGCAACTAACGCTTGTCTGGAAACGAGACAGTGCACCAACCTGATCCACCCAGGATGAAAGTTCTTTGACTATCGGCTTCATGAAGATCTTACTCTCTATGTCCAAAAGAGCGATGGGACGATAATTTACTGGATCAGTCCTATCGCCCCCCCCCCCCCCTTAAAGAATGGAATTATCAAAGCTGATTTCCAGGATGGAGGGAATTGTTTTGCCCTTAATATCTCCTCAAAGAGTTGCATCAAAATCCTTGCCCACAATTCTGGTTCATTTTTAAGGACCTGGTATGTTAGGCCACTAGGGCCGGCAGCCTTAGAAGATGAAGAGTTGCGGATTATATCTGCAATTTCTTCTAGGTTCAGGGCCAGTTTCCACTCACTGATTGATGGCATGATTGTCTCACCCTCTCAGGGATTCCTGAAGATACAGGAAAGATGTTCTACCCATTTATGTTCTGGCACTAGATTACACAAGGAGCTATCGGAGTGCGAATCAAGCTGGCTCATGACTGACCAGAAGCTTCTCGAGTTTGTATCTGCTAGAAGCTTTAACATCAGCTCCCCATCAATTTGCAAACGTGCCATCCTATGATTTATCGACCGGTGCTTATAGTTATTTCTTACATTTTTGGCTTCTTTTAGGTACACGTCTAGATTCAAGGATAGTGATTTTAACCTCTGGAGTTCACTTCTCACTGCTCGCTTTTTAGACCTTGATTCTTCATCGAACCCGTTTAGGTGCTTTTGCCTATTTCCCATAGTTGGTATTGTGGGAGGGACGGTTGACCAGATAAAAGTAACATAGTTATCTGGTCGACACTGTTCCGCTAAGGTGGAGCCTGGCACTTCTTGTAGTACTCTGTTTAACTTCAACCCTCCATTCCTGTACTTTACTAGCCAGATTCTTCCCTTTTTTTCCATTAGCTCCTGCTTGTGGACCACACGGGTAGCTAAGCGAAAGGTCGGGAAATGATGGCTCCAGCCGGGAGTGATCACTGCCCATCTCCTGTATGATCGCTAGTTTGGATTTTTGGTAAAAAAAAGACCTGGGCTAAAAAAAGTGTCCAAAATGGATGATGCGTTACCTCGTCTCCATGTTAGTGGGCCCCACATCCCCCTCCGAGCTGCCATTTAGCATTCTTAAGTCCCATGAGCTCATAAAGGCCAGCCATTTTTGGCCTCTTGTTGCAGTTTGCCTTGACACAGTTTTCATTTTCCCATTTACTCTCTGTACACATTCTGAATTAAAGTCCCCCGCCACCATTATGTTAGCCCTACCTATTTCATTTTTTACTGTTGTCAACAGTGTATTGAGAATGGCCAAAAAATGCTTCGAGTGAAGAGGTGTTGGGGTTCCAGTAGATATCTATTAAAACTACTATAGGGTTAACCATGTCAGGTTTAAGATCTATCTTGCAGGCCATAATGCCCAGCTCATTTTTGAGTATTGGGCGAACTGCCATAATTGAGCTGCTGATAAGAGCCCTCCAGCTGGTCTTCCTAAGGCGTTCTGGCTTGCTGGTAAGCAGTGAACTGTAAAGCCCTCAATCTCCACTGGGTTGACCTGCCAGGTCTCCTGGAATACCAGAATGTCCATCTTTCCCAATAAGTAGTCTCATATCTTTCGGTCTGAATGTACTTGAGTCCTGTGTATTCCAGCTCGCCACAAATAGGCCATTTTGTTTAAAGCCGCTGCGGGCCCAACCCTATTTTGTCAGAACTTGTTGATTCCTGGTATGGCAGCTAGCATTTTTTCTTCCACTGTGCTTTCTTCCGATTTCAACTGACCCTCTTTCTGCGGCCCAGATGGACTTCTTTCTTGGCTGTAAAAAGTATTTTTGCCAAAGTCCTGGTGCTGTCTAAAGCCAATTTGAGTTTGCTCAATGGGCTCCTTGGCCACTAAAAGTCCTTGTTGTTCCAGAGTGCCGGTGGCCTTTAAGATTGCTTGCCGGGCTTTTATCGTACTGAGCCGTAACTCCACTGAGTGTCCGTTCTTACACTCTAGACATTTTACATATTCTAGGTCTGTGGATGAAAATAGAAAGAGGCTTCTGATTTTATTGAACAAGGATTAAAGGAGAGTTCCGGGACTTTTTTTTTTATTGTCCCTACGGTTCGGCCATGTGTTTTTAAGCATAACTCGGTAGATCGTAGAAAACTTTCCTATGGACCTTACCCGACTTTTCGTCCATTAACGCACTCGAAATCAGCCGCCATTTTCTGATAATCCTATCACTTGCCGCATCGCCCTGGCTCACCTGCTTTTGCGGCACTAAATCAAATCCCCCGCCCCTGAAACAGACTTTATCAAAACATTCATATTCCCCGCCTCTATCCGTGACGTGACTGTGCTGCGTAGGCAAACGCGCCCAGGCGTCTTCTACGCGACTCCACACAGAACCCGGAAATCAACACAGATCAGCTCACACAACACAGCGCGCCACAATTCGCAATATGAAACTGTACTTTTAAATCAAACCGCAAGATTGTAAATTTGGTAAAGTACATTTATTTGACATCAAATGTTTAGAGAATATTCAGCGATTTTCTTTTTTATTTGCTCTCGATCCAAAATAGTTCGTTTTGAGGCACGCAATGTTCCTTTGCTGTACACAGGGTCTTAGATCATCTCACAATACAGCGCCACAATTCGGAATATCAAACTGTGGTTTAAAAGCAAACTGCAAGATTGTACATTTGGCAAAGTACATTTATTGGACATCAAATGTTTATAGAATATTCAGCGATTTTTCATTTTTATTTGCTCTCGATCCAAAATAGTTCGTCTTGAGGGAAGGCAATGTTCGTGTGCAGTAAACAGGGTGTTGGTTTACGATAAAATAAGCTCTTCGGTCGCACTGATAATCGCATGGCTGTTCCAACAACGAGGCACTAGGCCACCACAACGGTCTGTATGTTGCATCTAGCCGTTAGTACCGCGTAAGGGCATACTTGTACTTGGCGATCGTCCCATAAAATGGTCAGGGTGGTAACGTTGTTCACGCGGAGAAGCAACTGGCGGTTAAAGAAGCCGTCCGCCGGTGTCTGGTACTCGTGACACATGCAGTAATGCATGATGTACCTGTTTGAAAAACATAAACAATGAAATTAGTCTCACCATCAGATCTTTATTAAAATTATTCATTTTATATATTCGGTCGGGAAATTATTTCATAGCTAGGACAGTGCAACTGGGTTTTAAACGTCAAGGGGGGGCTGTAGGATACTGAGACAGTCCCCCAGTGCAGGGGTTGACAGGGAGTGCAGGTGGAGAGTGGAAGGGCCCAGGACCGAGATCGCAGACAGTGGACCAGTTGTAGCAGGGGAGAGGGAGAGAGAAAGCAGAAGCAAAGGTTTTGAGGTGGTTCCGTAAAAGTAGACGGTTCTCCCCAAGATAGTGCGCGGTACAAAACAACATGCCACATAGAACGAACAAGTACAACTTAACCCGTCTTTAAAGCTACTGTATAGTAATTAAATTGCGGTATAAACTCATCTAAAGAGTTACTTACATTATATTTGCATTTTCCATTGCGTCTGTGCGTAGGGCAGCCCCGAAATACCACTCCTTCTATGCCGACGTTATTTCTTCTAATGAACGAACATGAAATGGCTTTCGTTTCTGAAATTATATTCATTATCGTTTCTTACGTGGTCCCGGCCTGTCAAGGTCAAAATACAATAGAACCTTATACTGAGTCGTGGGCCATTCTGGCACCCGAGAAAAAATCAAAGCAGCTGACCTTCACTTTGAACGAGCACACATTCCTAGTTAGCTACATTCAGTGGAAGGCATTCTCACAGGACTTGAAATTTACACTCCATCTTTGCATTTTGTCTGCGTGCTTTGCAGCCACACAGAACCATAAATACAGAGAGATTCTATATTTTTTGAAAAATGATTTATATTACTGTTTGGTTTAATTTAATGCGCAAATGAACAAGGTTGGATAGATACACATATTCAATGGGCCTGCGACATGAGGAGACTTGAGAGAACAGACAATCAAATTACAATCATTTAAACCGTGATGTGTATTTCTCAATGAGTTCTTCTTTAGGTGGACATGGAACAGATGCAATGTTGGGTGGCAATGCAGTTGTCCCCTGCACAGGTTCGTTCACAACTCCATTTATGTGCCTATCTAGGACGTCAACAATAAGTTTCTCAATAAACTCATATTGCATATCCTCAAACACTGGTTTGATCACCCATTGTTTACTTCTTTTAGTGAAGGCCTTATTGTAGCGAAGCGTCCCTAAAGTTCCGGTCGTCCTACTTTGTTGACGGCCAACATTATGGTTATGTGCCAAGACCGCTAAAAGAGTCCGATTTATCATGCCCTCCATGCCAAAATGCAATCGTTTTGGCCTGTACTTGAGGCACATATTGTGGAACACCTCCAAATCTCCTGTGTGGCAGAATTCCGTGAGTCCCCTCAAAGCTTTTGTTATAGTTTTATCAAATACAATCTTTTCAATGGCTTTGTGAGTGGGTGATGAAGGAATCAACCACTTCTTCTTCCGTGCCTCCTCTGTGGACAAATGGCCATGTTCACAATTGTGGAAATGTTGGTTTGTGTTCCATCGGTGAACGTTTGTACAGTGTGGCATTACTGACCGCCATTTTTCCAGTAGAATTTCCAACGACCCTCCACATGTTTTTGAGCTCCACCAAAGATGGTTGCTGATTGACTTGGACCACTGTGAAATACCTTGCAATTCTTTTTTTTTACCTGCAGCCGACAATTTTTTATTGATTGATTTTGCAAGATGCCAAACGTCAAATTGGTGATTTATATTTTTGTACTGTTCTCTCATTGTCTTGGCAATTGAAACGTGTCTGTCCGTGGCTATCAGGTCGATCACCATTCCCCGCGATTGTAGTTCTTGCAATGATGCTACAAAGCCAACTTTCTCCATAGCCACTGAGGAAGTACTTTGTGACACCTGCACGACCACCGAACTCACAATTTTCTTACATTCCATGTCCTGAAAGTGGTAGGTGCAGTACTTGGCTGAAAATCCTGGGCTGTCGCACTGTCCATCACCGGCTAGCCTGAACCGTTTGCCCGCGAATGTACTATCAATAGACATTTTTTCCATTCTCCAAGCTTCGCTAATGGCTGGAAATAGATAATCGGTTTGGTATTTGTAGAACTGAGTTTTCGCAATGAAATGGATTCCCACAAACTGAAAGAAAGATTCTAATTTTTTAAAACTTGAACCACTAAAAAGTGCAGCCGCTGCACAAAGTAGATTGTCCCAGCATAGGTTGTGCAGACCATGTGAAAGGATGATATTTTGTACAGGTGGCATGTATTTTAAGGTTAGTGCCTCGAATTGCACGAGTCACATTAATCAATGGCTCCCCACATACTTCCCCACCAACCAAATGCCCACATTTCATCCGAATAATAATATCAATCAAACAACTATCGAATACAATTAATTTGGCCTCTTTCCTTATACTGTCACTCTGCATCCCAGCTGGTTCGGCCTGTAACGTTGAGGACATGTCACTCACATGAAAGGTAGAATCTCTGATATCGTCTTCCGCTATGTTCAGTGATATTGATGGTGTTTCATTGTCGCCTACTTCATTCTCTTCCATTGCAACATCTGTTCCTTCTCCGGCGATGGGTGAATAAAACAATTTCTTCAACTTTCTCGCGGTCTTAGTTTTTGCGGGTGTGGATTCTGTGAATTGATCTCCGACTGCATCCGAACTATCAGGAGGACATTCACTATCAATGGCTGGTGGTGGTATAGCTCCGTTGTCAATCACTTCATATTCTTCCCATTGGCACGATGCTTCTCCAGTCTCAAGTCCCTGCCAAAAGGTTTGACAAGCAACATCTCTCGTTCGCTTCACTGTCTGTGTAGATCTAGTTCGTACACCCACTCGCAACTAGAGGACAGATTGGAAAAGGGGTGTTCAGTTTAAACACAACTTACAGTATTGAACTATTAACAGTGAAAAACAACATAATATAGTGACCAGGACACTAACCTTCTTTTGCTTTCTTTTCTTTGAAACTTTCTTGCCTCGAACTTCAACATCAGGACGCTGTTGCTCCGACTCGTGTGTATATGTCTCCACTTCCTCTTGCGCTGCAACGACTATGTTTTCCTGATAAGCACATCCATCACGCACTGACGCTCCATCGACTCCCTGAAACATAGAACTTTCATTAGTATGTATAATAATATCGAAAACACAAAATGTACTTGGGGACCAATACCCACGTACATCTCAATAGCAAAACACGAATGAACGCTTTGTGTAGAACATTCAAACGACAATTATTCACGCATTGTTGATCTAGTTAGATGGAACTGTCAAGATCCATACCTCGGGCTCCTCATAGACTTCCATTGATGATATTATTGAAGATGATGCTTCAGTGACTCCCTGAAACACAGTAATTGCATTAGTATGGTTTTCTATTTTGATAAAAAGAACATAAAGTTTGTGCAGGCGTCAACGGCTCATCTAAATAGACCTGCACAAATGATCAGTTGTCTAAAATAAATAATGGATATCTAAATATGATTCGATTTGCTCGATCGTTGGAAGTGTCACCACCCAGAAATCTGCATCAACTACTAGGGGTGATGTTCTTGTAGAAGAAGCTCCGTCATCTCCCTGAAACATAGTACTTGCGTTAATAAAGAAGGAAGTATAGCGGATGTAATCACGTCATATTATCTCGCTTGATCGAGCTGTCAGTATCCATACCTCGAAATGCATAAGAACATCAAGGGACGATGTAACTGCGGTGCACACTTCTGCAAGCTGTTGCGCCGACCCGTAACTGCACGCTCCCCCTTCTTCTTGGACTAATGCTCCATCGACTCCCTGAAACATAGGACTTTCATTAGTAATGAACACAATATTGAAAAAAGAAGACACATACGAGGGCGACGACAGAAGGACATATCAATGGCTAAAAATGAAAGAAACATTGTGTGTAACAATCACGCTACAAGAATGCAAGATCTGATGATCTCCATCGATGGAACTGTCCTGAAACTTACCTCGAGCATCTGAGTGACATCAACGGTAGTCGTCAATACGTTGGACTCCTCAGCATCTCCCTGAAAGACAGTACTTGAATTATTTTGGATAACAATAATTATAACTGAAAACAAAGACTAGAGGACGAGTACAAGGGTGTACCATTAGGCAAAATAATTACACGATAAATTAAAACTATTGATTTACATGCCTAAAACAAGTCAATGGCAGAATAGCTAAGTAAGATTACCCGATAGGCGCTTGAAGTGGCTGATGACTGCAATAACGACACGGATGGAGAATCTTCCGCCTTCATATTGAGTGGATACATAAATGGGGAAATTATTGTTAGCTAATGCTACACACTACCGCAAGGCCGAGAGATAAATACGTAAACTTGACTCACCAGTGGAGGGATGTGGACGAATAGAGTGGGAATAGCGGTTGAGAGCAATTTTCTCCTCGCTCGCGGTGTGTTCTTCTTTATTAGCAATGATGTGGAGTACATGTCAGAGGTAAAGTGCCTGCTGCAGATGCGGTATCGATCACCCCTCTTGTCCGCAAAGACTTCTAGGACTCTACTTTCAAGCTCAGAGGGTGGATATCCGCAATATCGGACCCATTCTCTTATCTGATCTATTGTTTTAGGGAAAACATGCATTATAGTACCTTCAGATTTATTATGGGTCTTCGAAGGGCAACCGCCAATGGAACAGGCAGGCATTGTGGAAAGTTCTGAAAAGTAAAGATCAACAATTCTCTATGAATACCAATGTGTTAAAAAATTAAATGACACATAAAAGGTTCAATGCAAGGTATGTTTTGGTTCTTGGAACTATACACGTTATTCACATGCGGATAAGTATTTGAATAACTTTAAAAAAATAGAAAAATAATTTGACTAAACTCAGAACATGTGACTAGTTCCTTGCATGTACTGTCTTGAACGAAAAGAAATTGGACGCAAAATGAGTATGGTACATGGCCTTACCTTGACGAGCAAACAGTTAGATGCAGGGATGAGAGTAGTTTCTTGTCGAAGAACAGGGAGCAGTTCACAGGTTGCAAACTGAGTTCCTCGAAGTGGTCACGGAAGTTCACAGAGACGAAGAGCAGATAACCAGCACCTTCACGGGTTGACTAGCAAAGTGCAAAGAAGTTCTCATTATAAATATGAAGTGGGTTATAAAGAATTCGAAACGGGGGTGTGTTTGTGAATGAATGACGTGTATGAATCACGTCCAGCGTGAGGGGGGATGCTTGGCAGGAGACACGGGGTCTGGCGGTAGACATGGGAACAACAACCCATGCTCTATAGACCACTTTGAAGTGTACATGGTCTTTGGCACCTCTTGGCCTTTATCGCTCCCTGACCGCTCCACTTGCCAGCGCAAGTACCCCGGTGCGAACTGCCTTTGATAGGGCGGGGGGTGGATTGGGGCGGTGGTCGTGCAGACAAGACACAGGAAGACTCGTGAATGGAGACACACTTATGTGGATTGCAGGGGGCCGTCCAGCGTGAGGGGGGATGCTTGGCAGGAGACACGGGGTCTGGCGGTAGACATGGGAACAACAACCCATGCTCTATAGACCACTTTGAAGTGTACATGGTCTTTGGCACCTCTTGGCCTTTATCGCTCCCTGACAGCTCCACTTGCCAGCGCAAGTACCCCGGTGCGAACTGCCTTTGATAGGGTGGGGGGGTGGATTGGGGCGGTGGTCGTGCAGACAAGACACAGGAAGACTCGTGAATGGAGACACTTATGTGGATTGCAGGGGGCCGTCCAGCGTGAGGGGGGATGCTTGGCAGAATACACGGGGTCTGGCGGTAGACATGGGAACAACAACCCATGCTCTATAGACCACTTTGAAGTGTACATGGTCTTTGGCACCTCTTGGCCTTTATCGCTCCCTGACAGCTCCACTTGCCAGCGCAAGTACCCCGGTGCGAACTGCCTTTGATAGGGCGGGGGTGGATTGGGGCGGTGGTCGTGCAGACAAGACACAGGAAGACTCGTGAATGGAGACACACTTATGTGGATTGCAGGGGGCCGTCCAGCGTGAGGGGGGATGCTTGGCAGGAGACACGGGGTCTGGCGGTAGACATGGGAACAACAACCCATGCTCTATAGACCACTTTGAAGTGTACATGGTCTTTGGCACCTCTTGGCCTTTATCGCTCCCTGACAGCTCCACTTGCCAGCGCAAGTACCCCGGTGCGAACTGCCTTTGATAGGGCGGGGGGTGGATTGGGGCGGTGGTCGTGCAGACAAGACTCGTTTGCCGTAGGGCCTCACCAAGGAGAGGCCATCTAACTGCATGTAAGAGGCAGGCTGCAGGATCTAGTACATGGAAGGCAGGGGGGTGAGTTTATAAATACCTCACCCTCCCAGGAGAATATATGGGTGCAGTTCACCCTGGAGACCCTGGATCCCTAGGCAGTTAGTCAGCAGCAGGCTGGCCTGTGGTGGCAAGGCGGCACGGGCCAGAGGGGGTCATCTCTGTACCCGGTGCCCAAAAGGATGATTTATTATGATCAACCATATTGATTATTTACCTATAACCATGTTTTGTATCGATAAAATCCAACGGCCTTCCTTTTATTGCCAACGCTTGAACAAAGTGGTGTGGTAAGTATTTTTGGGGGAGGAGGCAAGGCCGGGAGGCTTGATGCCAACCCGCAAAATAACATATGTATGTCTGCTGCATATGGGTTCAACGGTTATGTGGATTGAAGGTGGGCGGCCAGCGTGAGGGAGGATGCTGGCCGGAGACATGTGGTGTGACAAGACAAGGCACAGGAAGACTATTCAATGGAGACACACTAGATTCATTTAAAAAATCAAAACAACCATTGTTAAAATATATGTTGGGTTTTATTTTAGATCTTAATTTCAATTGAACATAAATAATAAACATTACACATTGTAAAGTTGCGGTTGCAGCACATCCAGGGAAAATCCGCGGTATTGTCCACTGTCGCTGGGGAAATGTTGTCTAATGGCAAGTACCGCACAGGCAGGTATTACTCTCCGAACGCGGTGTCCGAGCCTCCCGTGAAGCCACCAAGTGAAGCAACGATAGGCCACCAGCCTGTACCACCTGTGAAAATGAAAGATGCAAACTGTATTAAAATGACAACTTTCTTATCACTGTCGATTCAGGTACAAAAATGTCATTCTGCTTTGAAAAAAATTCTATCTAGAAAATGCACAACATGGAACCAATTTACATGCATTCGAATGATATGTAGATGTAGTTTTATATGTGGGAGACGACCATGAAATAGTAGTGGCATCACTGACATCACAACCAGAGTATACTTACTCGTTACTCGGATTACGCGGACGAACAGTGCCGCAAAGTTCGTGCATAAGCACCATCATCATCCTCAACACTGTCCGTGAGAGGCAGGCTTCCCTGAACTCTGGCAGCTCGGTGATGCATTGCGGACTTGGCTCGCCTTCCGAAATGTAGGCCAAGCACCCGGAATTTTCACGGCAGCAGCAGTTCTCCTCCTCAGTTGGCATTAGCTCGCACCGATTGCACGTGCACCAGGTGGAGACGCCGTCCATGCGACATGGTCCAGGCTCTTCATCCGTTGACTGGTCCTCCCAACTGCCGTCCGAATCCCCATCGTTTTCGCGTGCTTGCCTTTCCAGTAGTTCTTCCTCGGTGTACTCGGGCTCGTACATATACGGCATTATTGTAGCCATTGTGTGGTAAAGAAAGTAAAATAATTTATAGCGGTGGTACTGGTATCTGTTCACACGGGTTACAATCAACGAAGGTAGCTGACCAGAGCACAGAAACGAGTCACAGAATACTCAAAGTAACACAGCGAGAGTAATGGAATCGAAAATCTGCTGCTGTGTGTTGTGAAACGGTGTGTTTATACTTATTGAGGAAAGAGGCGTCCTGCCGTTTCCATGGCGACACTTCATTAGCTGAGGCGCAGCGATTGTTGACACGAAACGTGCTTTGGCGTTGGGAAATGGGCGGTACGTGTCTGCTGATGTCAGGCTCAGGGGCGGGGGATTTGATTTAGTGCCGCAAAAGCAGGTGAGCCAGGGCGATGCGGCAAGTGATAGGATTATCAGAAAATGGCGGCTGATTTCGAGTGCGTTAATGGACGAAAAGTCGGGTAAGGTCCATAGGAAAGTTTTCTACGATCTACCGAGTTATGCTTAAAAACACATGGCCGAACCGTAGGGACAATAAAAAAAAAAGTCCCGGAACTCTCCTTTAAATCACAGATCTGCTAAGGGACTTGTATTTGTTGTTCTTTTTTGTTGATTTTAGCCAAAGTCTAGGAACTTCAAAACCAGTTGTATCATCCTCTTTGACCTCCTCCCTCATCTGGGGTCTCTCTTGAGAGCGGGTGGTTAGATCCTGAGTAAGCGCAAGCGCCTTAGATTTCCATTCCAAATGCCCTGAATGGTGTGATGTTTCCCATCACCCAATTTCATGGATGGTACAGGGGCGGTGCTTAACTGAACTGCCAATAAGGGATTATTGACGCTCTTGCTTCCTATTTGAAAAATTGGCAGTAATTTTAATTCTGGTCCTTGGAAATCATTAATCACTTGCTTAGCTTCAATACTGTGTTTTGGTTGTTTTTTTTCTCTGAAATATTGGTGCCAATTTCAATTTTTTTCCAGTCTGGCCAATTGTGTTCAGGTGAATGATCGTATCTTTCTCCTGCTGTTCTTGACCAGTCGCTTCCCACTCTTTTTTTTTTTTTTTTTTTTTCTTTTTGAGTTACCAGTGCTGCTTTCAACTTCTTGGCAGGCTTTTTTGTAGGTCTGTCTGCATGCCAATACTCACACTTATGATTTTTAACTGATCCTGCAGTGTTTTCTGGTGGGATTGTACCTTTCTTTCCTGGGTTTGCCCAATCCCTACTACGTCATTTCCAATTGGACCAATGTCTGCTGAAGACTCCACGGGCTCCTTGCCAGGTTTGCCTGCCCTTGTGGTTTCTGGTTACTCATCTAACGTTGGAAGTGAGATATTGCTCACAATGTTTTGTATTCCTTTCTTTTTGATTTTTTTTGTTGACTTTTTCCCTGAGTTTTTTTAGTATATTGCTGAATAGTATTCTGGACCATTTTCCCTCGTTATTTCTTTTTCGTTTTTCTCCTTCTCCAGCAGCTTTGTTCACTTGCTGCAGACCATACGGATTCTTCAATGGCCCCAATCTCCGGACTGTCTGCGGGGGTTTCCTTGAACATAATTTCTACCTCCGCCCGGTGCTTCTACTTGGCCTTCGATCACATGAACCAGCCTCCTGAATTCTTCGAGTGGATTCCGATAATGGGAGTGTCATCGAAAATCCCTGAATTCTCTGGTATCTCAATAGTCGCTTTCTCCCGAGACAGAGGGGCTACTTGCCAGAATCATGATAACTCTTGCAGCTGACTTTTTAACTAATCATTTGCGTTTTTGTTCTCTGACAATACCCTTTGTATAGAGGATATGTCCAAGCCCTGCTTTGCCACTTCAATTCGGATATCATTTAGTGCTGGGGTGATGGAAGAGATAATTACATTATTAAGGCCCACCAATGATGAGTCACTTCTGGCCACTTCGTTCGTTAGCTCAAGAAGAATTCCAGCTTGGGACTGCACTTTGTATTTTAGCAACTCGAAGACTGACACTCAGGAGTTCAGAACAAAGTGTAACGCCTTTAGGGTAGTATTATCTGGCTGATGGTTTTTACTGCTTACCGACCCCCTCTCTAACAGTGAACCATCCTCCTCCATGTCCCTTCTGGCCCTCCACATCCTCTCTGGGACTCTGTTTCAGGGGTTTCACTTTGTAATGTCTCTTGGGCTATTGGCAAGATGTTTTGATCTCGACTTGTTCTTGATGCCTGTGGGCCCTCTTCCTCCAATGTCGGGATTCGCTGTCCCCAGCTTGCCACTGCTGCTTCTTCCGCGCCATTCAGGCTTTTATGCTGCTTCTTCTCGAGTGCTCCTTGATTTTTTCTTTGTATGTTTTTTGTGGTGACCGTATATTCTAGGCCACGTTTCCATTGGTTAACAAGTTCCAGATGGTTGGTTGTATCTCCTTCTCCTTTGTCGTGCTGATCGAAGGGGCCATGAACTTGAGCGATTGTTTTCCCAGACGGGGTTAATTGTATGGGCCCTACCTTGCCCACAGTTGGCGTCGAATGCACCATTGGCTCCAAATAGGAGCCCTCCCATTCCGGTGCTATTGAAAATTCCAATGCCGCTGTACTGCAGAGCTTCATTTTGGGGAATTTGTTTATAACCTCCTTGTTATGATCCTTCAAACTAGGGGCAGTGAAATAGAACCCTAGGGTTGCCAGCAAGACTGGCTCTCCCTAAATGGACAAGTACCACTGATGGCTCAAACAAGGAGATGTTCTACCATGGGCTACTTTAGTCCTGAATTTTCTCTTATAAATATAGGGTGACCAAGAGCCCGGCAACCCAATAAGCCCAATGACGCTGTAGATATTGCGGCGTTACAAAAGCAGTGCTTGTATCCTTGTTCAGGCAAGTGGGTGCTCTCCCGATTGTTCCGACTCGCGTGTACGTCCGGTTACTGATTCCTCTGTGCTAGATCTTACTGTGCACGGGTTGATTAATGATCCGAGGCCGGAGTGCTGCACTATGCTGTTTTTCTTTGGCGCCCCTTAACCGTTGATACCGTTGATACAGATAGGCCCCGCTCTCGGGGAAGCACGGCTGGCACAAAAAGCGGACAAATATGCTCAGCCCTTCTCTCTGCTTCAGGCTTCTCGCCGCAAGGGCTGACAGCCCCTCTTTTCACAGGCACTTCCTGGTGGGTGTGTCCAACCACCAGTGAAGTGTTAAAGGGGCACTGCACAGTTTTCCAATTGCAAAGCGTATGTTCCCCATGACGCGAGATCCGCTCCTTTGATCTCTCGGGACTTGTGGCTCACAGGGCAGATGACACGGCAGGCTCTCTTATGCATAGCAGTAAACAGAATACCAAAGCGTCACAAAACCGCAAAAACAGCGGACAAAAATGCTACGCCCTTATCTCCGCTTCGGGCTTCTCAGTAATAAATATATCTTCACACCTCCAAGATTTGGGGTGCAGTGCCACAGATGGCCTTGAGAATCCACAGGAAGTGGGAGACACAGGTATTTATTAAATATGTGCAAAAGGGCTGTTTTGGAATTCTGGGTAGGTTGAGGTGGGGGTACTCTTTCTGCTGTCCTCCATGGGCTTTCTCCACACTCGCGCAGGGTTCCCAGGCTGTAAAGTGGAGATAGGTGAGAGATACTGTCTAAACACTTGCTGGCTAGCGGTGAGGTCTAATAGCATAAGCCTTATCTATCGTCCTCCCTCTGGGACTTCCTATGGGTTCCCTAACCTTTTCCCAAATATAAAATTATGTTTTCAGGATTGTGCCAATAATAGATGCTTCATCCATTCTCTCTCTCATTTGCTTCCTTACTCTCCTTTCCCCGATCTTACTACTCCTCTGTGCTCTTTTCATTCTACTCTACTCTTTTGCCCTTTCCTCCCCCTCTCTCTTACCTTCTATTCCTCTTGCCTGTCCCCCGATGATTTGCATTCTCACTGTCTAGCTCCTCTCCTCGAACCCCTACTCAATCTACTAATCTCCCCTCTCCTCACTGTGCAGCTCAGAAAGATGACACCCTGCTACCTCTCCTATGGATATTCTGCTCTGCTCCCCCTTCTCTGCTATCTTCTTTTTTTCACACCTTTCCACGTCACACAACGTCCTATCTACGACCCTATGACCTAGTCTTACAACACCCCATCTGTCTATTTCTCACAACTACCCCCTCCTAATGCACCCCACCCTTACCACTACTCCCACTACCGCCTTGCACTCTCTCTACCCTCTCCTCCCATTAAGTTCATCACTCGCTCTAATTCCTCCACACTTTCTCTCACCTTCTCTTGTTCTGTTTGTCTCACTCCCTCACCTCATATACCCACCCACACTACACACAACTAGTATCTCACCCAAATACCTCCCCTGTACTCTGCTCCAACTCTTCAGTACTCTGCTTAACCGTCCGCCCTCCTCCTGCTCTCAGTCCACCTCCACATCGCCTGACTCACCCCTGCAACCCATACTATGACATTCACTCTCTCCCCTTATATACTGTGTGTGTCCTGCCTTTAACCTCCATGCCCCCAGTGCCCCCAGCGCTCACCTGATTGTGTGCCAATCTGTGCTTCTCTTCCCCAGCAACTGGGTTGCATGGGGGAAAAGCTTTAAAACCTGCGTAAGCCCCTCCACCTTTTCCACCACAGTTTTGTCTGACGTCTCTTGCTGGAATTTCATTTTCCTTGCGATTGTCCTCCAGTTCAGGAGGGCTTGCTATCAAAAACGGTTTGGGGAAGATTTCATTGCCTTTCCTGTTTCCCTGAAGCCTCCATTGACTCCTAGTTAATTTTCTGTTGCCCCGCCATTTGTCTGGGATCCTTTTGGGGTTGGCAGATCAGGTGTCTCATTTCTGTTTGACAAGGAAATTCATGGTCCATTCCCTGTCTGTTCTTTATTCTTTTTTCCTGAACTCAGTCTGGGTTTTTCTTGGTTAGCGCACAGATGCACTCTGGGAATCGTAGGCCTGAAAGAGTAAAGCAATCACTGGGCAGAAGTTGGTATCATGCATGAGATTTCAGGGACTCCGCCACCCCTCACTTCCACGCCAACTTCTGGGAGGGGTCGCACCCCCACCCCACCCAACCCCCTGACAGGGTCATGACACGGATCCTGTCACAATGCCCTTTTTTTATGTGTGTATGTATTATAAGCTGTCTTGAAAAGTGAATTTATGTATGTATACCAAGCTGTCTTGTAATAGCACCCAGATACCCCAGGGTGTGGCGCGCTGTATACATAATTAAACAAACAATAGTTCATTGTTTCTGTCATTTTCGGATGTATGAGGATCCAGGAATGAGACGGACACAGAGGACTCATGGTTTTTGTTTATAAACCTTTATTCAAATCGAGAAGGGGTTGTAAAATGCCTCTCTATCCCTAACCTAGGAGGTATATCCCTACCTCAACCAAAAACTGTGTCCGTAATCCTATTCTGTCCCTCACACTCTACACTAACTCTAAGGTGCAAAAGATATTGTCTCTGGTCTCAGAAGTGTTCAAATGATAAAATCCAACATGAATTCAAACCAAAAAGTTCCAAATGGATAATGTTCACAGTTCCAGGGAATGGCTCCTTTCCCCAGATACCTCCATATATTCAAGACAACTCAAAAGCCTAAAGGCATGAATCCTCCTTCGATTTCTCTTTGCAATATTAGCAATTAGGGTGCAGGTTCCAGACTCGCAGGTTCCCAGGTATACTTCCCTGCCTGGTTTTCTCTCCGCCTTCAAAACAACTTACAATCTGAAGGGTATGGGTCTTCCTTGAGTTTCTCTTCCACTGTAGTTTATTAGACACCTTTTGACTTTGCCTGGTGTACTCTCCTGCCAGGTCTTGGATGCAGTTTTTCAAACACTTCACGTTCCCTGCTTTACTCTTAATGCCACGATTTCTATGTAATTTCTCAGCCACTTGACATGCAGTTTCACTCAATTGTTTCACTTTGCCTGGTATGCTCTCCTGCCAGGACTTATAAGCAGTTATCATTCCCTTTACCCACAAGGTGATGTTTGCTCACTGTTGATTAATCACCTCTGGTTTCACAAAGTTTGTTTCAACATTTGTACTTTTATTTGTTGTATTTCCTCTTTTCAGGTATGAACCCAGCCCCATTTGTGGTATGGTTTAAGGCCATGCTAAACCCTTCACAGGTTTCATTCAGCGTTTCTCCCATTACTTTCATGGAGCGCTATGCATTCTTCCCGGTAAACCATCCGCCTTGCCTGGGCTTGCCGGGGTGCTTTGAATGCCTCTCGTGCCTCTTTGTTTCTTCTCCGTGCAGCTTGTTGATTCAGCGTGCATCCCATCCCTCACTGTAGCTTTGCTGCATTCAATTCAACTCTGTGTGACTCCCACTGCCTCTCCGACACAAGTGGCGGGTCCTCTATCACTCTTTCCTCTCACGCTGTCGGGGCTTGCCTCGACTTCCCTTCCCACGGCGTGTTCTTCCATCGCGTGTTGTCCGTTCTTTGTGAGGCTTGCGGCATTACCCGGTTTCTGCACTTCTCCCTCAAGCCGTCTGTCAGCTGCCGCGAATTTAAACTTCCCGGCAGAACGGAGCAACTTCCAAAGACTAGGCCGCTGACTTTGCTCATCGGTCCCAGTCATCTTTATTGCTCTGTTCCTTTTTCACGTCGCAGTTGCGGTTGCGGTGTATTTATTATAATTTTGATGAAGCTGGCAATGGATCTCACTGGGAGTAATCACTACTGCTCCCTGCCTCTTCCTCGTCTGAGTTATTAAAATATCGCTCCCTGTCTGATGTTGGGGACTGTATGAAGTAGACCTTACAAGGGCTTGAGGGAGATGATTACAATATGCAATTAAGGCATGAGGAAGAGAGGGAACATCCCTAAATGGGAAGGGCGGGTATGTGTCTTTATCTAATGATGTCTTGTCATCCCCTTGAGTGTCGCCTCCCCCATGTGGTCCTCCCTCATATAGCTGCCCCCTGGGTTAGGATCAGGTAGCGACTGCCGTTCCCCTGGCCACTTGGGAGGAGGTATATCATAAGAGAAGTAGTGAGACATCGTATGATTCATCATTAACGGTTGTAACTATTTCAAGAGCATTTTGAGTTTTTTTGTTTTTTTTTAAAAACTTTCATTTTAGTTAGCTTGGTGGCAACATATAAACGGATGCAGTACAGTGACTCAATTAACAACATCACAACACATGTTATACAGGTGTCTCTACTGGATAGAAACCACTGCAGTGTCCAGGGATCACCTACATGCTGACCCCTCATTCTCATTAAGATAGCGTTGAAAGTCTGACCAAATGTCTTTGGGTCTGCTCTTTGCATAGTTTAGTTTATTATTTGTATAGCGCACAAAACCCAGAGGTATCTAGGCGCTTCAATTTAAGAGATTGGTAACAGACTTTAGTTTGTACATTTACAGTGAAATGGAAAGTGCAAGGTGGTGCATCATGAGCAAAGTGCAAAGTAACGGTAGCAAATCTGGAGGTAGTAACATTAAGCTACGCCCCAAGTTAGAGTGGGAAGGACACACAGCTAAGAGCAAATTCCGGTGGCCTGAACATGGTGCCTACCCCATGTTGCAGGGCGGCAGCACACATAGATACAAGTGTCAATTCCGGTGGCATTAACATGGTGCCTACCCACGAGTAGAGGTGGACATCAATGGGTGTGAACAGACCTCCTGGAGCGACCTGGAAGTTGACAGGGAGTAGACAGGGCCTTTGGTGTGGGCCTTAGGTGATCCGGGCCGACTCCCGCCTCCCGGTTGCTCTCATTGGCTAATAACAGCCAGGGCAACCAATGGAAGGTTTGAGCCTGGCGAGCTGCAGACAAGGCCAGGTGGAGCGGCAAAGTGCAGTTATAGGC